>NC_137327.1:107322835-109822835 GCF_965287045.1 Carcharhinus amblyrhynchos | reverse complement strand
AGATTTTTTATAACAATATGTTCTGAAACCAGACAGGGAACAGGCTATTTTAGACCTGGAAATGTGTCATGAAACATGATCATATAATAACCTGATAGTAAAGGATCCTCTAGGTAAGAGTAACCATAACAAGATGGAATTTCACATACAGTTTGAGACTGAGAAGGCTGAATCTGAAATTTGTGTATCATTTTTAAATAATGGTAATTGCAATGATATGATGACAGGGTTGGCTTAAGTGGACTGGGAAAATAAACTAAAATACAAGATGGTATAGAAACAGTGACAGACTGCCACTTTTTCCTATTTAAGGAGACATGGCAGAGATTTTAAAGCAGTATTTTGGATCTTTTTCATAGCAAAAGATACAAAAAGCATCCCAAGAAAATCAAGGGGCGAAACGGTGTGAGGGAAGAGCTTAAAACAATCACAATTGATAGGAAAAGCTGACCATGTCCCTTGGATCCGATGGCCTGCATCCTAGGGTCTGAACGTAGTCCAGATTGTGGAAATTGGAAAACCACGTATTCACCAGGATTCAAGAAAGAGGGAGACAGAAGGCTTCTCTTTTTCTTGACTTGATGAAATTCCATTGCAAGTGAGGTGGATGCTTTCTGTGCTCCCTCATACATCTTGTAGATGTCAGAAGAGTTGGGGCACTGGTGGGATGAAGTCACCTGCCAGACATCCTTCTTCTGCTACTTGTAGATTATGGGAAGTAGGGATGAAGAATTGTGGTATAAACCGTGCATACAAATGTTGTTTTCCCAACAGCAATCAATTCTATGTAGCTAATTTATATCACTGCAATACAGTCAGAGTTTTTGCAACCCTGAGCATTGTCACTGACTGCAACAGCCGACTTCTCCATGCATAGCCCTCAACACAAATTGGTGAAAAAGCACCCTTGACATTGGTTAATACTGCCCTCCAGCATATTATGGAAAAAATATAATGCAAGGTTCCCATATGGTCCAAGGAATTTTGGGGTTGTAATGTTTAGCTGCTAAGGTGGCATTTTCCTTCAAAGTAATTGCTCAAGTGCTCTCCCCAAGGCAGTGTTCAAATAGATCCAAAGTCAATTAGAAAATAGTTTGGCATTTGATTATTTCCACTCCTTCAAAAGAGGCAATGTTATCTGAGGTCAGAAAATTATTCTCACATTTATTCTGTATTGGATTCAAACAATTAGATAGATAAAATAACGGTGGTAAGACAAATGGGGTCCTGACTTTTCTATGTATTGAACTGAATACAAAGCAGGGAAGTGCTGCTGAATTTGTACAAGACATCTGTTAGACTATAGTTGGAGCACTATGTTTCTGACACCCCATTATTGCAAGATATCAGAACCATGAAAGGAGACACAGAAGATTAATCAGAGTGATTTAAATTCTGATTTAAGTGAGTGGCACCATTGTCTTGAGGGAGTGTTTGAAAAATTCTGGCTTTCTTTAGTTGAACATAGAACATTGGGTAGAAAATCAAATAGAGGCTTCCAACCTTTTGAAAGAGTTTCAGGAAGATTACAAGAAGTTTGTTTCTGTTAATTAATCAGTAACTAGGCAAGTACAAACTCAGGATTATCACAAAATAATAATAAAGAACAAAATGGGTAAATAAGGTTTTTTATTCCTTTTGCACAGACCTTTATTAAAGCATTAAATGGTCTACCACAGGTGACTTCAAGCAGATCATTTGAAAAATATAAACAGATATGGAATGATAACTGTAAATAAAAAGCAAATAATAGAACAAGCATGATCTTCCTGCTCTACTGATTCTATAATTTCATGTTAGTCACCAGTGAAAGATAACATGGAATAAAGAGCATGGAATGAAGTGGATAAAGGGGAGCCCATGGAAGCACAGTACTTACATTTCCAGAAGGCATTTGACAAGGTGCCTCTTCCCACTCAAAAAAGACAGTAGGACTAGGGGGCACAGCCTCAAGATAAAGGGGGGGTGCGGTTTAGAATGGAGTTGAGGAGGAACTTCTTCACTCAAAGGGTGGTGAATCTCTGGAATTCTCTGCCCGTTGAAGTGGTGGAGGCTGCCTCGCTAAATATTTTTAAGACGCAGGTTGATGGGTTTTTGATAAGAGAGGGGATTAAGGGTTATGGGGAGAGGGTGGGAAGGTGGAACTGAGCCACGACAGATCAGCCATGATCTTATTGAATGGCGGGGCAGGCTCGAAGGGCTAGATGGCCTACTCCTGCTCCTATTTTCTTATGTTCTTACATCAAAAGATTACTACTCAAGAGCTCATGGTACAGGGGGTAACATATTAGCACAGAGAGATGATTGGTTAGCTTACAGAAAATAAAGTTGGCATAAATGGGTCATTTTCAGGTTGGCAAAAATGTGATGAGTGAGTGCCACAGTGATCAATGCTAATTTTTTCTTACCACCATTATTAGCAATCCAATAGTTTTGAATCCACTACAGAATAAACGCAAGAATTATTTTCTGGCCTCGGGATAACGTGGCCTCTTCTGAAGGAGTGGAAATAATCAAATGTATTTAGAATATATATAAACATGTTTGTATTATATAAAATACAAGATGGTATACAAACAGTGACAGACATTTAAGGAGACATGGAAGAGATTTTAAAGCAGTATTTTCAATCTCTTCACAGTAAAAGATACAAAAAGCATCCCAAGAGAAGCAAGGGGTAAAATGAAGCGAGGAAATAACTTAAAACAATCACAACTACCAGAAAGAAAAAATTAGTATTTGGGACGATTGAATGAAGGGCTCAAATGTATGGTCACTGAATTTGTTGATGACACAAAGGTAGGTAGGAAAGTATGTTGTGAAGGTGATATAAGGAGCCTACAATGGAACCTGAATAGATTTAAGTGAATGGGCAAAACTTTGGGAGATGTATGGGATAATGTAGTAAAATATGAACTTATCCACTTTAGGTGGAAGAATGTAAGTAAAAGTGAATTATTGAAGGAGGGAGAAATGCAGAACCCAGATGCATCACGTCATCTGGGTGTCCTGGTACATGAAAAATAGAAGATTATCATGTAGGTACAGCAAATGACGAGAAAGACAAATGGAATGTTATTGCTTATTGTAGGATAATGGAATCTAACAGAAAGGATGTTCTACTGCAGTGGCGGTACAGGGCGTTGGTGAGACCACATCTGGAGTACTGAGTACAGTATTGCTCAGCTTATTTAAGAAAGAATATAAAATGTGTTAGCAGTTTAATAAAGGTTCACTTGATAGATATCTGAAAATGACAGGAGGGGTGAGGGTTATCTCATGAGGCAAAGTTGGACAGGCCAGGCCTGCATCCACTGGAGTTCAGAAGTTTGAGAGATGATCTTATTGAAACATTGCTGAAAGAATTTTTCCCCTTGTAAGACAGAATAGAAGACACAGTTTAAAAATAAGAGGTCTTCAAATTAAGTTGGAGACCAAAAGAAATTTTCTCTTGCAGAAGATCATGGGTCTTTGGAAGTCTCTATCCGGAAAGCATGGAATATTTTTAAAGCAGATTGATAGCTATGTGACGAATAAGGGAGTTACGGGGGCGGAGAAGGGTATGTGGAATATGGTATTTAGCTGACAATCAGCTAAGCCATGATCTGATTGAATGGAGGGACAGGATCAAGGAGTCAAATGCCTACTCCTATTCCTACCTACTATGTTCAGAATGAGTTAAAACTATTCAGCCAATCAGGTTTACTCCTTACACAAGGACATCGTTTTTTAAAATCTCTTTGTTCTGAGTGAGGGAATTTGATAAACAGAAGGAACTAAATCAGGCATTTGAGTGTTAATTGTTGTCTTTGAACTATATTCATTAAAAAAAAAATCACTATAGCACCACGAATTACTATTATGCAGATATGTTGTATCTTCTGCACGGTGGCTTTTCAAAAAAAAGACTCATTCCAGGATGCTGGCTTTTTAGGCAAGGGTAGCAATTATCGATCACTCTTAATTGCTCTGAGAAGGTACTATTGAGCTTCGTTCTCGAACTGCAGCATTCCACATGTAGAGGTTTTCTTTTTTAAAACCCCCAAGTTAATCCCAATTGCTTGTATTTGGCCCATAAAATTCTATACCCAGAGTGCTCCCTGAAAGCAATGGTTATACGTTTCCAAGTCAGGTTAGTGTGCAACTCGGGGGAAAAAAAAGTTGCAGGTGGCACACTGCCCTTGTTTTTCTAGATGATGGAGATTGTGATGTGAGAAGTACTGTTTCAGAAGCCTTGGAGAGTTGCTGTGGCGCATCCATTTGCATTAGCGGTTATAGCCACTGTGTGCCCACGGTGATGGTAGGAATAAACTTTCAAAATGATGGATAGGGTGCAAATCAAATGGACTGCTTTGTTCTGGAAGGTGTTACGTTTTCTCAGTGTCACTGACGTGAAACTATCCAAACATAGAACATAACAGCGCAGAACAGGCCCTTCGGCCCACGATGTTGCGCCGACCAATTAAAAAGCAATGACCCTCTAACCTAAACCAATCCCTTTCCAACCATAAACCTATCCACTGATCTCTTAAACGCCCCCAAACTAGGCGCATTTACAACAGCAGCAGGCAGGGCATTCCAATCCCTCACCACCCTCTGGGTAAAGAACCTACCTCTGACATCCGTCCTACAACTACCACCCCTTAATTTAAAGCTATGCCCCCTCATGCTAGCTTTCTCTATCCGAGGAAAAAGGCTATCACTGTCCACCCTATCTAAACCTCTAATCATCTTATATGTTTCAATAAGGTCCCCTCTTAGCCGCCTTCTTTCTAATGAAAACAACCTCAAATCCCTCAGTCTCTCCTCATAGGACCTCCCCTCCATACCAGGCAACATCCTGGTAAACCTCCTCTGCACCCTCTCCAAAGCCTCCACATCCTTCCTATAATGTGGGGACCAGAACTGCACACAATACTCCAAGTGCGGCCGCACCAGAGTCTTGTACAGTTGCAACATGACGCTGCGGCTCCTAAATTCAATCCCCCTACCAATAAACGCCAAGACACCGTATGCCTTCCTAACAACCTTATCTACTTGATTCCCAACTTTCAGGGATCTACGTACACATACACCTAGATCCCTCTGTTCATCCACACTATTCAGAGTCCTACCGTTAGCCCTATACTCTACACATCTGTTATTCCTGCCAAAGTGAATTACCTCACACTTTTCCACATTAAACTCCACCTCTCGACCCAGCTCTGCAACTTGTCCAAGTCTCTCTGTAAACTATGACACCCCTCCTCACTATCTACCACACCTCCGACTTTGGCGTCATCAGCAAATTTACTAATCCACCCAACTATACCCTCATCCAGATCATTTATAAAAATTACAAGCAGCAGTGGCCCCAAAACAGATCCCTGAGGCACACCACTTGTAACCGAACTCCATGACGAATACTTACCATCAACCACCACCCTCTGTCTCCTATCTGCTAGCCAATTCCTGATCCAATTAACTAAATCATCCTCAATCCCATACATCTGCATTTTCTGCAGAAGCCTTCCATGGTGAACCTTATCAAACGCCTTACTAAAGTCCATAACAAGTAGTGAATATTTCAATTCACTTCCGACTTGTACCTTAAAGTATTTCCTAAATGGTAAGAGTGCTTCCTAAATAATAAGAAATTAGAAAGTGCAAATGAACCAAGGGACATGGTTGCCTGTGTCTAAGTCACTTAGTGCTAACATGTAGGTGCAACATGTAGGTGGAAGACTAATAGAATGTTACCCTTTAACGCAAGAGGATTCAAGTACAGGAGTAGTGGGATCTTGCTTCAATTGTATAGAATGGTTAGGCAGCACCTGGCGTATTGTGTGCAGTTTTGATCTCCTTACATCAGAAAGAATATTGCTGTCAAAGAGGGAGTGCAAAAAAAGGTTCACCGGACTTGTTCCAGGAATGACAGGACTATCTTTTGGAGGAGGATTGGGTAAGTTGGGCCTGTATTCTCTAGAGTTTCAAAGAATGAGATATGATCGCATTGAAACCTACAGTACAGTTAGAGGAAAATGCAGGGTGGATGCATGAAGATGTTTCTCTTGACTGGGGAGTCTTGAACCAAAGGGCACAATTTCAAAATAAGAGAGATGGCACTTAAGGCTGAGATGAGCAGAAATTTCTTTACATAGAGGGTTGAGAGTCTTGGAATTCTCTACCCCAGAGGGCTGTGGAAGCTCTGTCATTGAATTTGTTTATGATTGAGAGTGATAGATTTCTGATTAACAATATCAGAGGTTATGGGGACAGTGTGTGTAAAAAGCATTGAAATGTCTGATCAGTCACAACCATATTGAATGGTGGAGTAGACTCAGAGTCATAGATGTTTACAGCACGGAAACAGCCCCTTTGGCCCAACTTGTCCATGCTGCCCTTTCTTTTTTAAAACCCTTAAGCAAATCCCAATTGCCTGCATTTGGCCCATAAAATTCTATACCCATAGATCCTATGTAACTATCTAAATGCTTTTTCAAAGACCATATTGTACCTGCCTCTACTTGCTACCTCTGGCAGCTTGTTCAAGATACTCACCACCCTCTGCATGAAACAATTGCCCCTCTTTTTTATCTCTCCCTTTTCACCTTAAACCTGTGTCCTCTAGTTTTAGACTCCCCTACCTCTGGGAAAAGATATTGACCATCTAGCTGATCTGTGCCCCTCATTATTTTACAGACCTCTACAAGATCACCCCTCAGCCTTCTACGCTTCAGAGAAGAAAGTCCCAGTCTATCCAGCCTCTCTTTATAACTCAATCCATCAAGTCCCGGTAGCATCCCAGTAAATCTTTTCTGCACTCTTTCTAGTTTAATAATATCTTTTCTAGACTTGATGGACTGAATGGACTATTCCTGTTCCTAGATAGTGGAAAGGCTTTAGGAAGCCAAACAGGGAGCCCAAATACTGCTTGGAAATACTGTCTAAATGGAGTCAGAAAACAGAGGATATGCAGGTACAAGTAAACAAACCACAAAAAAATTGTGATGCTGGTTAATAAGTCCATAAATCAAGAAACTAAAGCATTGTGGTTCATTAAAGAATAGCATTCAAAGTTACTATAAACTTCTATAGAAACCATACACTTGGAGAACCATGAACAGCTCTAGTCTCCTCTTTCCCCTATGAAAAGGGAAAGGCGATACCGGCAAATTGCAACGGTTTTACTAATTTGATACCAGAGCTGGGAGATTATACCTATGACTAAGAATTGAACAGAATGAAGAATGCTTTGGGAAAGAGAAGTTTGAGGGATGACACGATAAAGATCTTTAGGATTATGAAAGGGCTGAAGGATGTAGGCATAGAATCAAAGAATCCTACAGTGCAGAATGAGGTCACACGGCCCATTGAGTCTGCACCAACCACAATCTCACCCCAGGACCTATCTCCATAACCCTATATATTTACCCCAGCTGGTCCCCGACACGAAATGGCAATTTAGCATGGCCAATCCATCCAAACCGCACACCTTTGGGCTGTGGAGGAAACCGGGGCACCCAGAGGAAACCCATGCAGACACAGGGAGAACATGCAGACTTAGCAGGGGCAGTGATCAAGTGGGAATTGAACCTAGGTCCCTGGCGCTGGAGGCAGCAGTGCTAACCACTGCGGTGCCATGCCACTTGTTTCCACTTGCAGGTGAGAGCAGAGACAGGAGCCATATATGATAATAACCAATGTTCCTGCTAAGCATCATGGGTATGTGACTACCATGTAGCCTGAAAGGTACTGCACTGATTTATTTTTTTGTCATAAAATGCACCATGCAGTGGAAAATTGAACCATGCACAACTACATTTTAAAGAGATAATGATAATCATTAAACACACCAATAGGGAAGTCAGAAGAAACATATTCACCCAGAAACTGTCATAAATGAGGCAAACAGCATAGATGCATTCAAGGGCAAGCAAGATATGTACAGGAAGGAGGAAGGAATAGACGAGCATGTTCATGGGATTAGACTGAGGAGGATGGAAAGAGGTGGGTATGCAGCATAAATACTTATTGGGCTCAATGGCCTGTTTCTATAATTAAATCCTTTAAAAATTGGGCATGGCACAAATTGCTAACTTGTGCCTGGAATGAAAATAGCATGAAGGAGATATATTTAATGACTTCTCATTATCAAGTGAAAGAAACACATCTATTTGTTCCACATGAAATTAATTTTCTTATATCTAAAGTGCATCTGATGAAAAAGGAAAACAAAAACAATGGAGGGGAGGGGGTGCTGTGAGGAAGCAGCAGATATCAACAGATTTTTCTTTGGATTGGTCAGAATTGCTTTCTCCAGAGAATTCACCAACGAACCAATTTCATAAGCACAGCAATGAGAAAGGCACTCAAATCTAATTCCAGCTTCCCAAAAGTACTTGAAGCAAAATGAAAAGTACAGGGCACAGAATTAGTTCATGCTAAGCCTTCAAATGTAGCAATTTTAATTCCATTGCTACGGGATCAGGATGTCCAAGGAGCATAGCATGTTTCAGTCATGTCTTACAAGCTGAGTGGCATGTGGCTATTCGTAGTAACAAATTATCATTAGTTGTAGCTAGCTGTGTGGACTGACATGCAAAATAAATACCAGGAAAAACATTCACTCAGATGTGTACAGTAATGGTGCATGAGTTTCAGCTGTGAAAGTCTGCCCAAGTCTGAAGAACACCACACACAAGTTATTACAGCAGTGGATTATGTAAACATAAAAATATTGATCTTTACAAACCAAAATTAAAGTGTCTTACATGTATTATTTAGCATTTTCTGAATTCAGGTTTTTAAAAACCCTATAGCAATCTCATCTGTTTTTGCAAGGTTTAAATTGCCAAAATACGATCTTAATATTTACACTAACTCGATGCATTTAAATGCATTTGTGATCCAATCAAGTGCCTTTGAATGCTTGAAACAATTGAGAATTTTTTTTGAACATTTCTCCTCCCCACTTGGGAAATTGTCTGTTACTTCAAAACATTTTCTGTGTGTGACTATCCCTTCTAACTCTGTGTGTTTTCTGATCCAGTGAGTGAATCAATATTCTCTGAAGATTTTGTACCCAGAAGGCGGCCTAATGTTTTCTCTATTTAACTTATCCATCAGTTTGCTCTCCTTTTAACACAATGAACTAGGAAGTTCACCTCTTATCTAAGGGTAAAGTTGCAGATGATAACTCATGGTGGCAACACGGTTGCACAGTAGTTAGCACTACTGATGTGCAGCGCCAGGGACCAAGACTCGATTCTGGCCTTGGGTGACTGTATTATTTGCACATTCTCCCCATGTCTGTGTGGTTTCCTCCCACTGTCCAAAGATGTGCAGGTTAGGTGGATTGGCCATGCTTGATTGCCTGTTAGTGTCCCTGGATGTATAGGTTGGGCGATAAGTGAAGTGAATGTGTGGGGTTACAGGAATAAAGCCTGGGTGGGATGGTCTGTCAGAGAGTCAATCGGGATTCATTGGGCTGAAAGGCCTCCTTCTGCACTGAAGGGATTCTATGAACCCTCTACACTGGGGACTAACAGGATAATTCAGTAAAATGAAAGCAGGAATTTTGTATTGTGTCCATCAAAAATGAATGTTTTTAAGAAACAATAGCAATCCAGAATAAAAGAGCCTTTCGTTTCCAATTTTTTGAGTAGCAGAAACCAATAAATCCACAGGTATAGGAAACTTTTTTTGGTCAGAGTGTAATTAAGATACAAAGCATTTTCTGGTCCGAAATGTGACAAAGGATAATGCGTGTAGAAATTGAAGAAATACAAAAGGTCAGCACCTAAGTACTTCAATTTTCAAAGTCATTAGATTTTTCAAAAGATCTACGTCAGTCTTCACCGACTGTCCTTATGACCTAAAGCTACTGCTCTTTCAATCACCAGAGGCCGGACATATGGTGGAAAATACGCAAGTCCAGAAGTACAACATATGTGGGAATTGCTCATCAAGTTTAAACATCCCATAAGCAATTCTCCATGGCCCAGGATCCTGCATGAATGTCTCTGACTCTGAATTAGAGTGCGCCCTGCCTTGATAGTTACTCAGGAAATGTTAGACAGTTTAAAATCTGATTTACTGTTTCAGTAACTCCACACCTGAACACAATCACCCTCACTGACTCAACCAACTACCCCAGCGACTAGGCCTGATGACCCCCAACCATCAGACTATCTTCCTGACTATTCCCAAAAGCTGCCCGCCCAACTACACCCCACTCCCAATCAAACTACACCCAACAAGACTCTATTACCCCATGAAAATGCCCACACAATCATACAAGACTACTCCTCCAACCAGGCATTACCACCTCACCAACCAGACTTGACGACTCTCCAAGCCTGACCTAACAACCCCTAGACTGACATAATTTCCCCACCACCTTGATTAACCACTCATCCACATATCTACCTCATCCACAACATACCTATCTAATCCTCTCATCAAGCCAACCTCATCCACATACCTTATCCACCTCACTCAGCTAGCCATCTTATCCACTCATTCACTCTCATATTCACAAATCCACATGCACTTATTTGATTCGCAATCTTAACTCCAAAACAAGTATTTTTAAAGAATTGTCATGTCCTCAGATCATTTCTTCTCTGAGGACATTGAGAGGAAGACTTGTGTGCAATGCAAACTTGTGTAACATGGATCCAAGAAATTGAAAATAATTACTTGGGTGCCATTGAGTGGAATTTTGATGTCAAATTACCAAAGAGAAATTTGGGAAAATTAGTTCACTGAAAGCTCTTGAAGACTCTCACCTTGTTGATATAATACCCCATGTTTTGTAAATACAATTTAAATGCTAATGAATGTGACAGTGATTTCAGGATCAGAGTCTGGTCCACTGGATTCTCAAATTGAAACTGACAGAAAATATAAATAAATACTAGCTTACAGCACGATCACCATTCAAGGTAACTGTTGGCCACGGGCAACCAAACACCTAAACATGTATTACAAAGCCAAAGCTTGCTTGTGACAAGAATGGTACAATTGTCAAAAGACAAACTGTACAAAAAAGCCAGCCAACCAACACACACTAACACTTTTTCAATTATTTGTCAGCGCATACCCCAGAAGTCTTTGCCTGCATATTTTAATTAGTTACATAAAAATAATCAGTAATCATATGTTCAAGGAATGCTAATGACAACTTAAGAAGTGCTCGCATTGCATCAATTTATAAAATGTAACCAAGAACTACTAGCAAGCTTGACATCTGTGACTGTTATATATTTGAAGGTTTCTAAAGAGAGCTTCTTGGTGGATAATGAAAAGTCAATACAGTTTTATGTTCATTGAAGAAGGGAGAAACTTATTGGACAGAAGAACCCAGTAAACATGACATATTCTAGACTTCAACAAAGCTTTCGCTACAATGCCATACAATAATAACTTGCATTTATAAAGCAATTTAACATAGTAAAGTTCTAATCACAGGCCCTCTCATTTCTTATCTTCATGCTGATTCTTGCAAACATCATCCAAAAACACAGCTTCAGTTTCCACCAATAGGATACCAATACCCAATTCAACCTCACACCATTCCTTAGAACCAAATTTATCTAAATTGTCAGACTGTATGTCTGACATCCAGAACTGTTGGGCAGAAATGGACTCCAACTGTATAATTTGGAAAGACTCAAACATTGTTCTTCATCCCCATTATAAATTCAGCTCCCTAACCACTGATGCCATCCCTTTTCAGGCAATTGTTTGAGGCTGAACCAGACTGTTCATAACTTCCATGTCAAATTTACAGAATGACCATGTGATTGGCAAATGAAATTTACTAATATAGATAAATACATTTTAGTTAGAAGAACTACTTTTAAATTACTTGGAAAGTGTGGGCCTAAGTGGGGTAGAGAAGCAAAGGGATCTTGGAGTACAAAAACACTAATCACTAAATATTGCACAGGTTAACAGGTTACCAAGGCCATTGGAAAAAAAACAAACCAAGCACTAGGTTTCATCTCTTGGGAGACAGATGAAAGAATAAGGAATTTATAATCAAATTTTAGTTCGATCACACTTAAGAGTACTGCATGGAATTCTGGTTGTCATATTGTAAAAATGATACAGACGCACTGCAGAAAGTAAAGAGAAGTGTTCTGGCATCTTCAGCATTCCCAATTTCGATCAATCCACCACTGGCAATCTCCTATTCAGCTGCAAAGATCTCAAACCTCTCCAACTCTTGCCCCTTCTTTTACTGCTTTAAGATGCTTCTTAAAAATCTGTATTTCACCAAGCTTTTGGACATCTGCCCTAACATCTGTGTGTCTTGGCATCACATTTCGTTTGATGCCACTCTGGTGAAGAAATCCCAAGGTGCTTGATGAGAGCATTGCCAAACAAAATTTGACACCAAGCTATATGAAGAGATACCAAGATAGCAATCAAAAGCTTTTCAAACAGATAGGTTTTAAGGAGTATCTTAAAGGAGGAAAGAGCAATACCAAGGCCTTGTCATCAAGAAGGCATTCCAGAGCTTAGGACTGCAGGGTTGAAGTCAGGACTCCAATAGTGAAGCAATTAAATTTGGAGATGTGCAAAAAATAGAATAGTGAATATATCTGAGGACTGTAGGGCTGGGAGAGATTACAGAGGTGGAGACATAGAACATGGAACATGGAACATTACAGCGCAGAACACGCCCTTCGGCCCACGATGTTGCGCCGACCAGTTAAAAAGCAATGACCCTCTAACCTAAACCAATCCCTTTCCAACCATAAACCTATCCACGGATCTCTTAAACGCCCCCAAACTAGGCGCATTTACAACAGCAGCAGGCAGGGCATTCCAATCCCTCACCACCCTCTGGGTAAAGAACCTACCCCTGACATCCGTCCTACAACTACCACCCCTTAATTTAAAGCCATGCCCCCTCGTGCTAGCTTTCTCCATCCGAGGAAAAAGGCTATCACTGTCCACCCTATCTAAACCTCTAATCATCTTATATGTTTCAATAAGGTCCCCTCTTAGCCGCCTTCTTTCTAACGAAAACAACCTCAAATCCCTCAGTCTCTCCTCATAGGACCTCCCCTCCATACCAGGCAACATCCTGGTAAACCTCCTCTGCACCCTCTCCAAAGCCTCCACATCCTTCCTATAACGTGGGGACCAGAACTGCACACAATACTCCAAGTGCGGCCGCACCAGAGTCTTGTACAGTTGCAACATGACGCTGCGGCTCCTAAATTCAATCCCCCTACCAATAAACGCCAAGACACCGTATGCCTTCCTAACAACCTTATCTACTTGATTCCCAACTTTCAGGGATCTATGTACACATACACCTAGATCCCTCTGTTCATCCACACTATTCAGAGTCCTACCGTTAGCCCTATACTCTACACATCTGTTATTCCTGCCAAAGTGAATTACCTCACACTTTTCCACATTAAACTCCATCCGCCACCTCTCAGCCCAGCTCTGCAACTTGTCCAAGTCCCCCTGTAAACTAAGACACCCTTCCTCACTATCTACCACACCTCCGACTTTGATGTCATCAGCAAATTTACTAATCCACCCAACTATACCCTCATCCAGATCATTTATAAAAATTACAAGCAGCAGTGGCCCCAAAACAGATCCCTGAGGCACACCACTCGTAACAGAACTCCATGACGAATACTTACCATCAACCACCACCCTCTGTCTCCTATCCGCCAGCCAATTCCTGATCCAATTACCTAAATCACCCTCAACCCCATACATCTGCATTTTCTGCAGAAGCCTTCCATGGTGAACCTTATCAAACACCTTACTAAAGTCCATATATACCACGTCAACTGCCTTACCCCCATCCACCTCTTTGGTCACTTTCTCAAAAAACTCAATAAGACGGGTAAGATCAGGAGAGACTGGAAAAGGAGGATGAGAATTTTAAAATCAAAGCGATGCTGGACTGGGAGCCAACATAGGTGAATAAGCATAGGGATTATGGGTGAACAGGACTTGGTGCAACCTGGGATATAGGCAGCAGAGTTTTGAATGACTCAAGATTACAGGGTAGCAGAGGAGCTGAGAGAGGGACAGAGATGAACAGTGCTGAAGAAATGTCTTTCACAAGATTGGGAGACATTCAATGGGAGTAGTGTGAATTTATGAAAAGTGAAGATGATCAGAAACTGGCTGAATCAATGGAAACAGAGAGCAGCTACACAATGGGATGTGTCAGCGTAGATGAGAATACGAGTGGGATATTTCAGACATCAGCATTTTGGTCATTGTTTACAATCCAGATTAATGACTTGAAAGTGGCGAAATAAAAAAAAAAGCTAGGTTTTTCTCTAAACTGAAGGAATGGAAAGTGTAAATAAAAACACATTTCAGATACTCACCAAACTTATTTTGACAGCACCTCTCAGCCCTGTACCTCTACTACTGAGAAAGTCAGGAGCAGTTACATCATATTTTCAAGTCACACATAATTAGGTGGCGTGCGACCTGAATCAACATGTACCCCCTATAAAGTAAGTTTATTTATTAGTCACAAGTAAGGCTTACATTAACACTGCAATGAAGCTACTGTGAAATTCCCCTTAATTCCCCTCATTATATTCATAAATTACAGCATTTTCTTCCATCTCTTTTGTCTTGTTACAATTACAATAGGATGTGTAATGTTTGCTATAATATGGGTAATATTTTCACACAAACTTTCTTTTACTAAAATTATGCCAGCCAACTGCATAAATGTCCATGATAATGGCTCAGGAAACAACAATCATTTGGTTTCACAAAGGAACAGCGTGGATACAAATAAAGATACAAGTGTTTTGCTCACAACAATGAAGTACAGTTGTCCAGAGACTTTTTTTTAAGGCTTGTCAGCTTAGATTTGGTAACTTAGATTTGGTGCTTGTCAGCACTCGATCCTGCATGGTGCTGTCTCCAATGAATTTATCTACTACCTTGGGCTTCAGGACTCCGGATTTTGAGATGAGAGGGGAGTCACCTGCCAGCCTCTACTTTCCAATTAACAATAGGTGGGTTCCTAACGCTGTACTAGAAGCAAAAATGAGAACTGTATTTGCAACCTAATTTCAGGAACTTCAGAGATATGATGCATTTTCCTACAAGTAATGTCATACCATAATGCAGGAATGGCAAAGTTGCCATTGAACTCTAATAGCTTTTTTGGATGTAAAACAAACAACATAATTTATTCAGATTCTTAACACTTATTTATATTGCACATTTAAAAAGAAAATCCAAAAAGATACAGCACAGGATGACAAGCCTCTGTCTCTTTAGATTCTGCACCCATTTTCATGTTCTATACCACCAGGAGTCTTGGAACATGAGTTACTTTAACAATCAAAATCTCTAGCAGCAATACTGAAGTATTTACACTCTAGTAATTGAGAGTGGCCGCCACTGTCATAAAGTAATGTTAGTTCATGAACCTTGAAAATACTGTTTCTACCTTAATAATTGGGATGTGAGTGACAGCCACCAAGACAGCATTTGACCACATGGCATCAAGGATTCCTGGCAAAATTGCAGTCAATGGCAATCAGGGGAAAACTATCCGCTATTTGGAGTCATAACTAGCACAAAGGAAAATGGTAGTGGTTGTTTGAACGTCAACTATTAGAGTCATAGAAAATCACTGCAGGAGCTCCTCAGGGTAATGCCCTTAGCCCAACCATCTTTGGCTCCTTCATCAATAAGGTCAGAGGTAGGGATGTTTGCGATGTCCAGTATCATTTGCAATTCCTCAGATACTGATGCAGTCTGTGTCAGTGCATCTGAACTTCCATTGAGTTTGCAGGGCTCAACAGGCATTGATGGTGTTATTTCTCTAAGGATTTAAGGTATCTGCTACACACTGTCCATATCAGACGAACTAAGAAGTCTCACAACAGCAGGTTAAAGTTCAACAGGTTTATTTGGTAGTAAACACCACTAGCTTTTGGAAGTTGTGTCTTTGTCAGGTGAGTGGGGAGTTCTGATCACAAACAAGACATATAAAGGCACACACAGTTTACAAAATACTAATTAGAATGCGAGTCTTTACAGCTAATCAAGTCTTAAAGGTACAGAATGCGAGAGGAGATAGCATTAAGCATAGGTTAGAGATGTTATTGTCTCCACTCACATTGTCTGCACCTTTAAGACTTGATTAGCTGATTAGATGTAAAGACTCACATTCTAATCAGTATTCTACAAACTGTGTGTGCCTTTATATGCCCTGTTTGTGAACAGAACTCCCCACTCACCTGACGAAGGAACAGTGTTCCGCAGGCTAGTGGTGTTTACTACCAAATAAACCCGTTGAACTTTAACCTGGTATTGTGAGACTTCTCACTGTGTTTACCCCAGTCCAACGCCAGCATCTCCACATCATATCTGACGCATACAGGAGACCAAGTAGCACTGCAGCATTGCAGACATGGAGGTTAGAACTGGGATCATCAAGCACTCGTTTTCTCAGATGGCTGAAGCCTGCATCGGCACTCTCTATCTGGTGTTACGTTTTATCAATGCCTCTCCCATTGAGGAGATGCTCTCAAAGTATGAGAAATGCTGCACTTTGTCCAATGATTTGTCATGAGTTCATCAGTTCGGTGAGATGGGGGAGATAGTTGGAGCAATGCTGTGCAGCAGAAGCAGGCTGATAGAGGTCCAACCGAAGGCCCATTCTTTCAAACATTCATGGAGGAAATGTATCTCTGATCATTGGGGGTCGGAGTCAACGTGCGCATATGCAAGAATGGTACCCATACTGCATTTCGAGAACAGAAGTCGGGTTGATTTTGGTTCTGGAGTAAAAGCTTTAAAAGTTGAGCAGTTTGCCTCGAGTAGAGTAGCTCCACTCCAACAGAGTGCTTCGTGGAGATGGGTTGGGTGTTGTAGCGAGGGAGAAGGAAGAGTGCTGGTATGATGACACAGGCTTGCTGACCCGACCTTGCACTTGTGTTAAGTCTATGGCAAATCCATTGGTGAGAATCATAACTGACCCCACTGTGGGGGATTCAGTGATTTCAATGACACTGAATGTCAAGGAGAGATGATGAGATTCTGTCTTGTTGGGGGTGATAATTGTCTGGCATTTTTCTGACGCAAATGTTACTTGCCACAGATCAGTCCAAGCCAGAATACTGTCCATTTCTTATTGCAAATGGGTATTGAATACTTCAGTATTAGAGGAATCATGAATGCACTGAACACTGTACAACCATCAGTAACATCCTCACATTCTGATAAAGGGAAGCTCATGAATGAAACAGCTGAAGATGGTTGGGTCTAAGATACTATCCTGCTGCAATGTCCTGGTGCGTTAAAATGTTACTTCAGTCTTTTCGTAAAAATAGAAAAAAAATCTTCAAAAGTGTCCAGAGAGGCAATTTTTTCTCAGAGGGTGGTGAGTGCCTGGAACAAGCTGCTAGAGGTAGTAGAAGAGGCGGGTCCAATTTTGTCTCTTAAAAAGCGTTTAGACAGTTACATGGATAAGATGGGTATAGAGGGATATGGGCTAAATGCAGGCAATTGGGATTAGCTTAATGGTTAAAAACTAGGTGGCATGGACAAGTTGGGTCGAAGGGCCTGATTCCATGCTGTAAACCTCTATGATTAATATATAGCTATTCACTTTGTGATTCAGCAGAGCAAATGCATGCTTAGGCCAAGTTTAAAGAACTGTTGTAATATTATCAGCAGCAAAGTAACATAGCTGCAGTCATCTTATATATCCCGCCCTGAACTAACTATGCTGTTTTTTGGATGAAATTTACATTGAAAAATCACGCTTCACAAATACTTACTTCTTAGAGGTGGTGAAGATGAAAGGCAATGAGAAATCTGTGTCAAAAAGTAACATATTGGGCATACATGAAAACACTGTCCAGATGCCTCAGTTTTATTTTTTTCTGTTTCTCTCTGAATTTGCTGAAAGGAAGCAGAAAGGTGAGAGGCCAATAAAATGCAAGGGAATCTGGCAGTTGGAAAAGTGCCATCGATTATCAACGTTGCTGATAACATGGTCCACAAGATTAACAGGATAATTTTGAGAGCAATAAATCTAACTGTACAGAGTTACATTCCAAACAGAATTATGGGCACCATATGCAACTGATTGTCTAAGAAAATTTTAATGAGTTGGTTGATATTACTGCCAAACTTTCAAAAACAATGAGATTGGAAGACATCTTGCATCTTGATTTTTCATTCAAAATGTTAATGCTTCATGCTACAGTTCCTAGTTAGGAACACAAATCTGCTCGATGCTCTGCAAGCCCGAATAGGTATGCAAGCACTTCAAAAGTGACACAATTAACTATCAAAACATCACTGCATACTGGTTGCCTTTTGTCTCCTCACTAAGGAAGAACTTTGAAAGATGACAGCAGGGTGGGTAATGAGAGCTGTATGGATGTGACTTTCATTCTGGTGCTCAGACCTATCAAGTTTCAAGCATTTTGCAGAATATGGTGCTATTTAAAAAGTATATAAGCAACATATTTCATCTCCTTTAAGCTCTGGCAATCGATGTTTCTAGCTATACTTTGATTTTAAATGTGTCAAATCCACACAATAATGAAACTCTCCCTCACAGCACTGCAATGTGAAGAGTATTTTTTTAAACTGTGCTGCCAGCCATCACAATTATTATCCAACGTTACAGGCAGATGCTATGATGTGCTTCTGAAGCCCTCGTTAGATTTTTAAAAAGGGAATTTATGACCAAATTAAAGATTAGATATCCAATGGAAGGTCATTTTCAACTTTTAGTTCAAAAGGTAGATGTACTTTTTCTCTCTCTGCAGATACTTCATTTTAAACTGAAGGCTCAATGATGGATGAAGGTCAATTTGAACATATATATTTAAATCCCCAATGTAAGCCAGCTAAGGCCACTTAGGAACTCTCACTACTCGTTTTAATTTGAGAATTTATTCTAATTTTTACTACATTTCTTCAGTCAATGTGTTGTTCCATGAAAATGTATTGTTAACATTTGAACTAAATTTTGTTTCAAATTAAATCACACCCATATTCATTTCTTCCTCGCATTCCACTCCACGCGAAGAAAAGCTGGATGAATATTTTATGAAAAACGAATTCAGCGCTAATTATTTTTACATATATCTTTGCAATAACTGAAGGGTTTTAAGTTAATTTTGTGTCACACTATTGCTATCACTTTCCCCAAGCAGCAACTCGGGAAAACCTACCACCAAAAAGATACTAATCAGGAGTATGAATCAGTAACTCTAACCCCCTTCCCCCAACTTGTCTGAAGGAAGACTATTACAACAAAACCCAGTGAGCTTAACGGTATCCAGAGCAGTTAATTTTATTGACATCTCATCTACCAGATTAAACATTCACTTCCTTCACCTGCAGAAAACTGTGGATGCAGTCCGTGCCAAAAGCATGCACTGCCACACATGTATTTGACAAAACCTCCTAAACCTATGGCTTCCTTCACTCGCAAAGATTAGGGAAGCACGTACATTGGAACACCATCTCTTCCAATTCTCCTCCAAGTTACACAATTGCCATCCTTCATTACTATTGGATCAAAATTCTGGACCTTCATACTTAACCTTGGTTCAAGGTGATCCAACTACCGATGCAAGGGCAACCAGGGCTGGACAATAAATCCAGGTTTCGTCAGAAATGCCCACATCCCAATATTTTTTTTTCCAACACGTTTTAACCTTCCACGACTCACCAACACCAGCTTGTTACAAAAAAATCTGCTGAAACAGCAGGGAAAATTTAGAATTTTCCCACCTTCAACCCACCCCCCTTCACAGCCAAACATATCTTTCAGGTGGGATTCTCTGATTTCACCCAGACCTGCCCCACTGCCAGTGTGAATGGAGAATTTGGTGCTCAGCCAAAACTCTATTCACTGCAGCGGCACCGGAGAATCCTAGCCACAGATGAGATTGAAGGTTTTTGGCGTTTTTCTTTACCCTATAACCAATCTCAGGTTGCTTACAACCGCACAGTTGGGGCAATTCTGGAGGCTAACCCCAACTACACTGGATAAAGTGCAAGAAATGATCAGGTAAGAATTGCAAAACAGGATAAAGTTTAATGTGGGTAGTTATCTTTATTCTTCATGACAGGAATTAAAATTGCCCTTACCATACCTCTCCATAGCAAAATAGCAACACTTATAATGGAAATGTTACTAGTATGAGAGTTGTTGTTCAGTATGCTATCTTGTGCACAAGAAAAGGAGCCTTACCTAAGATAAGAAGTTCAAGCCACCCATGCTTAGTGGGTTTTCTCTCGCAAATAACTGAGCCCTGCAACCGGAAGTTGCATTTCACCTTCGTTGTGCAAGCTGACCTCACCCAGGGTATTCGTATAAGCACTGGGATTTACTTTAGCACTATAACATTCAGTAATGCTAACAAAGGCTCCCCCACCAGATCATTATTTGCTAATGGGCTAATCACAGCCCTAGATTTTTTGTTCAAGTTCTTCACAGTCATGTAGCTGCCCAACTATCTGTTAGCATTTTTATGAAATCAGCTTCCACAACCATTTCAGGTAAAGTGTTATAGATCCCAACCATTCATATAAATGAAGAAATGTCTCCTTGCCTCACCAAGGAACACATAAGCAAGAATAGATCACTAAGCCCCTTGAGTATGTTCTTCTGACAACCAGAGAGATTATGGCTAATCTAAAATCTAACTCCATGATCTTTTAACAATGATTTTGTGTTTAATTATTGATCTGCTTGCCAAGCAGAAAAATCTTTTGCTATCAACACATAGCATCATCAAAACCTCTATTAGGTAATTGCTTAACTTGCTATGCTCTAAATTCTCCAATTCTTCCTTTCAGCAAAAACCCTTTCCACCCTGGAAGCACCCTGGTGAAACTCCTACTGTGCCTTTCCTAAGGCTTTTATACCTTTTCTATAGTGTGCCATGCAGAATTATCCATAATATATCAGCTACAACTTATCCAGTGATTACTAAAGTATTAGAATAATCTGTTTGCTTTTAAATTCAATTTGTAAACTTAAGTAACCAAAATGCATTTTAGCCACATTATCAACTTGCCCTGTCAACTTTAAGGATTTGGGTAAATGGCCAATAGGTTTCTGCTCATCTGTACTTTTCAAAATCCACTCATTTATAGCAATGTGCCTTACTTTCCATATTAGTTCTCCAAAGGTACATGAATCCACACCACACACTGAACTCCACCTGACATGCATCTGCACAGTTTGTATTACCAAATTATCTGTGTCATGCAAAAGCCTGTAACTATCCTCATCATTATCCACTAGTTTGCCAAACATTGCGTCATCTACAAAACTTATAATGCTGTGCCTGATACTGGAGTCTAGGTTGCTTGTAAAATTGCAACTAATAACTGAAGCAGAGCTGACCCTTTGAGAGTACAAGTGCAAACCACTGTGGGGTAATCGATATTTTTGTCTGTATATAGTGCAGCCATTATAAATTAACACTGTGGGAAGGACCTCTGGTTGACTGGGGATTATAACATTTAAGGTACAAAATGTATCACTTTAAGGTACAGAATGTATCAAAGGTTGGCCCTGCCTCAGAACAGAGGCTGACCCTGTTGTAAGATTTAATGGGATCAGTCTAAAGAGTAGTTGTTGGCAACAGCGTAGCTGGGGCCATGTCTGTGTTTAGACACTGCAGCGAAGCCAGGCCGACACGGTGGGATGCAGCCTCAGGAAGAGATTAGATCAGCTAGAAAAGAAGATGAAGAAGATTGGGATCTGGGGCAGATCTGAAAAAGTGTGTCTTATGATGAGGATTGTACCTGCGGAACGCAGGTAGAAGAAAACTGCTATTGGCTAGAGACCAGACCGGTCCTTTAAAGAAAAAGGGCTAAAATTTCTTATGAAGAAGACATAATTTCATCAGATATTTTTGTGACTCTCAGTGATAACTGATGTCAGGGTGGATTGCTAAAAAATATTTGCAGAAACTGTCTTGGTGGTTATTGTGTATTCACCCAGTATTTGCCTGTTAATTCACATCTACTTTATGTTAATTCTGAATGCGAGAGTACAAGATAGATAGTACTATTGTTTGCATTGTTGACTCTTGTACAGTAAAATTTATTCTGTTTCTTGAAAACAGTGGAACCTTGTGGCTTTTTTTTTTCATAAATATCTAGGATTTCAAATTTTATCCTCTTTAACAAGATGATCACCAGGCCCTAACAGGAGTGTAATACCATCACCCAGTCGCAAAAATATGCATCCACCATTATGCTTTGTGTCTGTCACCATGGCAATTTTGTATCCATACTGCCATTTTCCAGACAATTCCATGGGCTTCCATCTTATTCTTGAGTCTCCTGTGTGACACTGTCTGAACACCTTCCGCAAGTTGACATTTAGATCCAATGCACAACCTTTTGTTACTTTACCAAAAAATGCAATCAAGTTGGTCATACACAACATGCCTTTAGATAAATCTATTTCTTTGATTAACCCATGCTCTTTTTAAATGATATCCAATAATTGTTCCACCATCATCAAGTTGATTGGCCTTTAATTGTCTGGTTTAACTTCTCCTTTCCCTTAAATAATGATGTAACATCAGCAACTCTAAAATCCTCTGAAACTACTCCTGTACCCAACAAGGATAGAATGATCGTGACCAACGCGTCTTAATTTGTACCTTTGCTTCTTTTAGCAACCAAGGTTGCATTCCATCCGCACCAGACGTCTTACCAACTTTCAGTAATGTTAGTATTTTTAGCTCCTCTATCCATCTCGTGAATGACTGTCCTCCTCTTCGCATCATCCATTTCCTTAGGGAAGGCAGATGTGAAGTAGTCATATAATATTTTAGCCTTGTATTCTGCCCAGGTATGAAGGTTTTCCTTTGGAGCCTTAATAGGCCAATATTGTTCTCCTTTCAAACCACTTAAACATTTTTTGAACATAAAGTGTACGGGTTCAATTTAATGTTGCCTGCTGACCTTTTCTCATAACCTCCCTCTTGTGTCTCCCACATTAATTTTTTATTCCAATTTTCTCCTGTGATTTCCATAATCTTTGTACTTATTAACTGAATCCTGATCCTGTCACTCAGCTTAAGCCTTATTTTACTATTTAATTTTAACTTTTATTTGCTTTATCATCCAGAACACATTATCTTTGGATGCTCTCTACCTTTTTCTCATCAAGGGAATATGCCTTGCATTTGAACACTTTCTCTTCCATTGTCCACTATTTTTCATTGCTGCTTTAGCCTGCAATCAACTCTTCTAATCTACCAGTGTCAGGCCCCTACTTAAATCACTGAAACAAATTCTTTTCCAGCTGATCATTTTACCTTCAATACTGTCTGATTCTGCTTCCTTAATTTGTTTATATCAAATTAAGTTAGCTAAATTATCTCCTTCAGTGAACACCCTCCATTTTATCTCCTTTTTTGTATCCCAGAGTCAGATCTCAACAGTAATCCTCTCTGGAGACATATTGATCAAGAATCTTTGCTGGTACATATTAATAATTCATCTCCTTCCCTTCATTCACACCATGAGTGGAATTTTCCACATATTCTTTTCGAAATGCCAGGCTCTGACTGAAAACTGGCATGTAGCTCTCGAGCTGCATTGCCCAGTTTTTCGTCCAGATTTTCAGGAAAGAATTGAGCAGGCAGAGATTTTGTCATCAGTTTCATGGCCTGGACCCTGATAATGCTGACAAGGTCGAATACACATCTTCAAATAGCTGTTGTAAACCACACCAACATGAATATTCAACGGATGGGGTTTGCTGGGTAATTAGATTGAAATGTATGCTACAACATTAAAATGAGGACCTCACCCTTTTTTGGTGTGAACCTCGTAACACCACCTGCGAGGGCCATGGAAAATTGGGAAATGCAGTTTTGCCGGTGAGAATCACATTTCCTGATTCTCGGTGTATTGTCCATTGTGTCGCTGTTCTCTCTGATAGCGAATCAAGGCTGAAAATCGCCCTGATATTTTTCCAGGCGTGCACTGGAGTAATTAACATCCAATATTCGTCTTCTTCTGTTACAATTATTTTGCAATTTGCTGACAAGTTTGCAGATCAATCTCCTCCTCTGTTCGAAGTTCTTAAAAAAAAATCTAACAATGCAGCAGCTCCCCCTCTGTTTCAGTTCAGAATTGTATCAGCCTTAATTGATACAGTCGCCCTCCTCCCCCAAAACCCACCTCTTTTTCTCTTCCTTCTCATCCCTGAATGTTTTGTAGCCAGAAAAGTTAAAAAAAGCATTAAACCAAATTTTTTTTAATTCAATTACATCATTCTCGCACGTAGCATTTGTGCCTGCAGCTCATCAACTTCATTAGTTAGACAAGAATTTAACACTCATCATTTTTGCTGTTTTCCTGCAATTTCTGGGACATTTCCAATTTTTCTGCTGTTTATCTGTCTTCTGATCTTATTTGTGTCTTCTTTTGTTTTTTGGTTCTTTATCCTTCCACTGCTATTGTGATGAAGTTACACGTAAAAATCTCCTAATTAAGCTGAAAGTCAAACAGATCCAAGGAAAAATCTTTGTAAACGATAATAGTAAACTGTGACGATATAAAACAATGGGACAGAGTTAAACACTTTCCAAAGAGAACTGACGGACTGCTGTATACTGTTTCACGGAGACGTGGCTCACTGCTGCTTCACCGGACAGTGCCTACAACCAGACAGCTTCTCACTCCATTGAATGGACCATACAGCGGCCCCAGGCAAGGCTAGGGGAGATGGTGGTCCGCTTCTAATCAACATGTTGTTGTCTACGCCTAGACTTAGCACTACTGGCAATTTTCTGCTTCCCAGACCTAGAATACCTGATGCTAAAATGCCACCCCTACTACCTTACGTGGGAGTGCGGACACGACGATCACGTTGGACAAAATGTACACCATTGTGAATAGCCTTGAGACGAAACACCCCGAGGCTTTGTTCATCGTGGCTGGGGACTTCAATCAGGCCAAGCTCAAGAGCGTTCTACCAAGTTACCACCAACACGTCTCTTGTTTTCCCAGAGGTCCAAACATCTAGACTACAGCTACACAAATATCAAACATGCCTACCTATCTATCGCCCGCCCACACTTTGGCAAGTCAGACCACAAGGCTGTGCTCCTGCTCCCGGCTTACTAGAAAAAATTGAAGCGGGAGAATCCATCCAAGAAAATTGTGCAATGTTGGTCTGAGGAATCAGGCAATCGCCTACAGGGCTGCTTGGAGTTAGTGGACTGATCAGTATTTTAAAACGCTGCAACCAACCTGAACGAGTACGCCACTAATTAACCAACTTCATTAGTAAGTGTGTAGAGGATTGTGTGCCAAAGAAGCAAATCCGTGTGTTCCCCAACAGAAAACCATGGTTCACAGGAATATCCTCTGCTCCCTAAAGTCCAGGTCTGAGGTGTTCAAATCAGGCGACACTGACCTATACAAGAAAGCCAGATACAATCTAAGGAGATCAATCAAAGATGCCAAAAGACAGTACCAGACCAAGGTAGAGTCCCAGGCTAGCCACGGACACCCACCGACTATGGCAAGGTTTGCAAGACATAACAGATTACAAGATGAAGGCATGCAAAATCGCTTGCTCCAACACACTCCTCCCTGATGGGCTCAATGCATTCTACGCCTATTTTGAGCAAGAGATCAGAGAGAGCATGTCTTCCACCCTGGAAGCCTTGGATGAACCTGGGGACACTATTGCAGATGTCAGAGAAGCTTTCTTGAAGGTCAACCCACAGAAAGCGATGGGCCCGGATGTGCACTCAGATCCTATGCAGACCAGCTGGCAGGGGTATTTACAGACATCTTCAACCTCTCTTTGCAACAATCTGAGGTCCCTATCTGCTTTAAGACAACAATCATCATCCTAATGTCTAAGGAAATCCAAGCAGCATGCCTTAATGACTATTGGCCAGTGGCTCTGACATCCATTGTTATGAAGTGCTTCAGAAGGTTAATCATGGCACGAATCAATTCCAGCCTTCTGGACTACCTGGATCCACTACAGTTGTCTACCGCTGCAACAGGTCCACAGAAGCACCATTTCCCTGGCCCTGGACTCAACCCAGGAACACCTAGACAACAAAGACACTTATGTCCGAGTCCCACTTATTGACTACACCTCAGCCTTCAACACTATCATTCCCATGAAACTCATCTCCAAACTCCATGGCCTGGGTCTTGGTACCTCCCTCTGCAACTGGATCCTGAACTTCCTAACTCACAGACCACAAAAAGTAAGGATAGGCAACAACACCACCTCCACAATCATCCTCAACACTGGTGCCCCACAGGGCTGTGTTCTCAGCCCCCTACTATACTCATTATACACCTATGACTGTGTGACCAAATTCTCCTCCAATTTCATTTTCAAGTTTGTTTATGACACCACCAAAGTGGGTCAGATCTCAAACAATGACAAGACAGAGTACAGGAATGAGATAGAGAATCTGGTGAACTAGTGCAGTGACTATAATCTTTCCCTTAATGTCAACAAAACAAAGGAGATTGTTATCAACCTCAGGAAGCATAAAGGAGAACATGCCCCTTCTACATCTTCAGGGCCTAAGTAGAAAGGGTTGGGAGCTTCACGTTTTTAGGTGTCCAGATCACCATTAATGCTTCTGTACTGGTGGCAAATTCCACTTACAACAGACACAAATAAAATGCCAGATATTTGGAAAATAAATTAATGGTAACATCCTTCAAACAAACAGTTGACTGACAACTCAATTTTGGAGCTCTGAGATCAGCACGAATTACTTCAGCTTAACTTCCAAAATATAAGCACATCAAGTGAATTCAAACAATTGCCACTCTACTCTAACAATCTAATAAACTTACTTAGTGAGTGAGAGCAATTATGAAGATTCTGAATACTTCCTCATTTTGAAAGCACAGTTATTGAATTGTATTTGCCTCAGAGTGCTGCTGATAAATTTGAACTTCAACTGCGGCCTGCATATTTCACAATCATATTTAACTATTCTTGAAAAGGACAGTTTGTGGTTCATCAAAAAAAAATGATCACCTCAGCTCAAAAGAACCACTGTGCCCTTAAGGTGAGTGGGAAATTCAGCTGTACTCAATGAAAATATATTTTTTCACCAAAAGATCAAAATATCCTATTATGCACATTCAAAATCTCTCATTTGTCATCTAATTTTCTCACTGTTTTTCTTTACTAGCATTTCTCTTTAATGTAGTATAACTGAGCAGGAATATCACATGAAAAGTCATGTATTTTCACAGTATCTCAATTTATACCGTGCTGGGAAAAAAAATCTTCAGATAATTTCAACATTACCATAAATCTCACTAATAACCAGTCCATAATGTAGAAGTTCAGGGATGAAAATAAGCCTAAATATACATGCATGCTTCATACTAATTAGTCCCTGCACATGTACTAAGTGCACAAGGGAAGTGGCTACATGTGTCCCCATTATAGACTTGCTCATTAAATCTGATATAGTTTATTTCAACAGAATAGAGATTGTACTAGGGTATTTGTAAATCAAAGCCCGTCAGGTTTCCCCAGCGGATATGTTTACAAAATCCTGTACACACCAGTGCTGTTTCTAGTTTTTAAGAAAACATATTTAGGATTCTGGTTACAGCAAATAAGTGATTCAAGAAACACACCTTCAATCATCAATCCCTCACAAAAAGCCAGCAGCATCGGCTTACCTGCTCAGTTATACTACATTAAAGAGAAATGCTAACCTATTTTTTTAAAAAGTCAGTTTCAATAATATATTCACCAAGGAAATCGCCTGTCAAGTGTTCCGAACCATAGACAAATTTATTAATTTTGAATCACATCAAAAAATGAGCTCCACAGCTCCCACTGTTTCACACATTTACTACACTAAAAAAACTGAGGTAATACTGCACGCATGTTCACAAAACTACAAGTGTGCTGCTTGAGTTTCCCAATGGCGAAATGGATTTATCCAGTCAAAAGAAAGTCTGAGTCACACAGAAAATGAGAGTCTCCATGCTGTGCACGTTGTAACAGGGGCAGTATGAGAGGTGCAACTGGTAGCAAGTTCTTTATTTGATAGAGGCAAAAACTACCCAGGATCTAGCGGCCAATATTGATAATGTATGGCTGCGATATCGTCAATGAATTGAATGGATTTCAATCATCCAGGATCAAGGTTCATACATAAAAATAGTTAAACAGCCATGGAGCACCTAGTCACTATACAACTGCATCCCAGCACAAAATTTGTAGTTTTGAGATGATGAAAAGAATTGGTGGGAAATAAAAGGAAGAATGTTATGTTTTGATGTGGTGATCAATTTTTTGGGGGGGAAAAACTGGGCAAATTGATTAATCATGCTTCAAATATTTGAACCAATCAAGTTAAATTGGGTCTGTTGCTAAATATACTGTTGACCATTTCAGTCAGACGTATAGATCAGGACGATTGCCATCTCTGATTGATGCTGAGCTTGCAGATCTCAGTCACCTCACTTAGTATCAGCTTACTGGGTAACTAGGGTATATGAAACCATATCCTAACATGTGCGCTTTGGTGCCTCGCTCTCCAAGTTCAACTGCAGTGCCTCATAAAAGATCCAGCTCTCAGATAAAGGCTTTCTATCATCACCTAGGCATCCCTGTTTATTGTGGAGTCCTTTCATGGCTGACTGCACCTCAAGTACCCCATTGATATTGACCAAATGTTTACAGATTGTAATCCTGAGTGACAACCTGTGGTTTCACTAGATTCCATCTACAGCTGAACTTGTTACAGATCAAAGGCTTCGAGAGTAGTGGAGAGGGTTTCAGCAAATTCTGCTTGCTGGCAAGCCATTCAACTTCAAATCAAAGCTGTGTGCATGCATTAGGGCACAGCTAGGCAGAATGAAACACCCCCGCCCCAACCCCCTAGCCTCCCAGGTGAAAATGACATCTCCTATCAGAGGACTTCAAAGTGATGTGATCTCACCTGCAGCTGCTGAGAGGAGAAAAGAAAAACTCTGCTGCAGAATGGAGTGTTGCAATGATTTTAAATCCTGCCAGGTGGTCAGGGGGGATAGGGGTTAAAGTGACCTGGTCTTTTCAGAATTTGCACAGCTGATAGGCAGGAATGCAGAAATTGGTCATAGGGCTGTCTGAAATCACCATACCAGGGGTGATCTTTGAGCTAAGGCTCAAAGGGGCAGTCCAACTGCGACACACCCCCCATTCCAGCAGAGAATGGCAAAGTCAACACCTGGCCCCCAGCCCACCCAAACCCCAGCACCCCTGAGGGGCTCTTCCTCTGAAGCTTGGCATCAGCAGAGGGGCAAATGGCCACTGGACAAACTTTGAGACCCCTTGGGACCCAAGACTCCAGGTCACAGCATCAGTGCCTGGGTGCCAGGAGGACCTGCACTGTTGGCATTGCCAGGGTGCACAGCCTAAAGGGAGGCTGTAGGGGAACGGTGGGTGAATGGGGGCATCTGAAGGAGATGGGAGGTTGAGGAGTGTCTGAGGGAAAAGGGGAGGCTGAATGGGGGTCTAAGGGGCCTGAGTGAGGGGGTCTGGGAAGCTAAGTGGGGGTGGGGTGTAGGGTCAGGTCAGGTTACCCTAATGCCTGGTGGTCCCGACCATCTGTTATTTGTGGGTGATGGGACAGAGCATGTCCCTCTTTGGTGAGGTGCTCCCCTGGTCAGTGAGGGAGGCACAATTACATTTTTTTGGGTGGAGGGGATCTCTTAAACAAACGTGGAGACCTGGTCACCATTTTAATATGGCAGCCCGGTCACAGAACAGCAGGGCTGGCTGGCGGGTTGCTCAAAATTGGCTTATTTGCATCTTTCAGTTGGATGAATCACATTTTCCCACCAGCAGGGCCACAGTCTCGGCACTTTATTTAAAATGAGTGGCAGAAACAAATACATGGCTGTGATACTGTAGAGTACAATCAGAAATTAATATGTAGAACTGAGACAACTATTTAAGAGGGTCTACAGTTTGTTCAGCTTCTTCTTGCAAACTCTTGTAAAGACAATGTCTTAGAGTAGACAGAATCATGCACAATGCTATCCATAACAGCATGGCAACAGGAAATAATAAGCATTAGGTTACTTTCTCTCCTTTCAAATTCAAGGAGCTTCTATGAAAAGTCAAACAAACAAAATGTTAATCATCTTCACACTTGGGTAAATAATGGAATAATGCTTTTTTGGGAGGCTACTGCCAAAAGACACATTCACTGACAATAACATTCACCGAATGGTTACAGCACAGGAGGAGGCCATTCAATCCATTGTGCCTTTGCTGGACCTCCGAAGGAGCAATCCACCCCCATCTTTTCCTCACTGCGTGGTAAATGTTTTCTTTTCAGATAATGATCCAATTCCCCTGTGAAAGCAACAACTGACCCTGTCTCCAATTTCAACATGCACTTCAGGACTCTGAAGGGCTGGGCTTAAAACCAGATCCCAATCCAACACTTGCCAGCACGGACTGAATCACAGGATCCCTACAATGCAGAAAGAGACCATCACACTCAGGCAATGCATTCCAAATCCTAACTCCTTGCTGCATGAAAATGCTGTTCCTTATATGCATCCCCACATACCCATCTCACATCCCTTCTCTCAATCGCTCCATTATCTCAAACTTATTAGACAGCTTGTCTGACTCCCAGTTGTGGATAAGCAGACACTTCCAGAAGTTAAATACCAGCATGCATTATTAGCATGCAACATACTGTTTTCTGGCCATGGAATTCATCCCTCTGCACAACAACATTCTGAAGCTGAACTAGACCAATTACAATCATGGCATTGTATGTACAAAGCTGAGATTCCAACCACTCATCCACATCATCACCAAGGCCACTTCATTCCACCTCCAAAATCACCCGAATTCACCCCGACTTCAATTAATCTACTGCTGAAAACCTCATCCATATCTTTGGTTATTCCAATGCCCTCATGGCCAACGATACACCCTACATCAAGTTTGGCTCATCCAAAACTCTGTTGTTTGTGTCTTAACTCTTAGCAAATTCTGCTGGGCCACCATAAACCCTATCTTAACTCATCGTCCTGCAAAACATCAATTTTAAAATTCTCATGCTGGTTTTCAAATCCCTTCTGCTCTTTCCCCTTCCTATTTATGTAACCTCTCCAGGCCTGAACTCTTCAAGATAGCTGTGCTCTTCCAATTCTACCCTCTTCTGTACTCTCCATTTTAATTTCTCTACAATTAGCTCCTTAAACCTCTTCTCCTAATTGTCTCTCTCTTTCCTATCTCTCTCTTCAAAATGTTCCTTAAAACTCAACACTTTGATCATGCTTTTGGATATCTGTCCAAACAGCACGTTATGTAACTCAGTTTCAAGTTTTTGTTTGATAATATTCCTGTAAAGCATCTGGGAACATTTCACTATTTAAAGGGGCTATATAAATGCAATTTGTCATTGCTTGAGATGCTAAACTTTGAATAAGCATCTAAAATATCCCTTGCCCTTCAAAGAGGTGTTTTAATTTGATTAATATGATTAAAGATGTCTCTTAAGATTCTCTTCAAAATATCTGGTAAGCCAATTCAATGCAGCAGCTGGAACCCACTTTTTTAACTTGTTCAATATCACTTAACAGATATTTATGCTAACTGCACTTTCAAGTTGGCAGGCCATAACTAGTGGAGTGCCACAAGAATCAGCCCTGGGGTCTCAGTTATTTAAAATCTATATTCATAGCTTTGAGGAAAAGACCAAGTAGTGTATATAACCTTTCTAACAATACCATGTTCAGTGGGAACATAAGCTATGAGGAGCACACAGAGTGACTGCAAAGAGATATACACAAGTAAGTGGGCAAAAAATTGGCAGAGGGAAAATAATGTGGCAAGACCATGGACTCCAGTGATTCAAGGCGGCAACTCACCACCACTTTCTCAATGGCAACAAGGGATGGGCAATAAATGATGGCCAACCAGTAACGTCCATATCCCACAAATGAATAAAAAAAGTATACTCGAGGTTATAGACTTTGGTAGTAAAAACAAAATTTCGATATGAAACAGACTCAGGTGCATGGGTAAAAGGAACATAGAAAGTTAGCATGCTGCTGTAGCAATTAGGAAGTTAAATTGCTTATCTTGCATAAATGGCCTTGATTGCACAGATTTGGAGTACAAGAATAATAAATTCTTGTTACAATTGTCCAGGGGTTTGGTGAGACACATCTGGAATATCACACCTGGTGTAGTGTGTGTAGTTTTCATCGTAATAGTTAAGGAAAGAAGTACTTGCCTTGGAGGTTGTACAACAAAGGTTTATTAGATTGATTGCTGGGATGAGACTTTGTCCTAAGGTGAGAGGTTGTGTAAACTAGGCCTACACTCTCTAGAGTTCAGCAGAACAAGAGGTAACCTTGTTGAAGCATACAAACTTTTGAAAAAAACTTACCAGGGTAGACAAGGAGAGGTTATTCCCCCCCCACCTTCCCCCCTGAGTGAAATCTAGATTATGAGGCACAGACACATAAGGGGTCAATCATATAGAATGGAGATGAGAAAAAATATGTCTTCAATCAATGGCTTGTGAATCTTTGGAATTCTCCACACTTGATGGCTGTGGATTTTTATTGATATTATTTAAGGCTGAGATAGATTTTTGATCTCTCGGGGAATCAAAGAATCTGGAATGTAGAGCTGTGGTAGATCATTCACGATTGTATAGAATTGCGGAACTCAAGGAACTGATCTACTTATGCACCCATTTCTTATGTTTTTATGTTCTTACAGTATATGGCATTAGAATTTTACTTTAACATTAGCAAAATCAAAAGAATGATGGCTGCAGGGATTATTTTTAAACTAAAGAAATAATTCATATTTAAACCTTAATGGGTCAAATATCTTGTAAGTTTGGTGCCGTGCCAAAACTGTTTCACAGGCCAGTACATAGGCTGAGTCCAGTAACTGTTCTTCCAGCAAAAGCGTGATTTCTATATTTCTGTTAATATTAGTTCAGAATTTAGGATTGCTATGACAATGGACAGCCATCATATATCATCATTAACCTGTGAAACTGACAGCAACTTTTGACATCTATACAGATGGAGTCAAACATGGAAATCCATAAAGTTCTGTCAGCAATCTCCTATTCCTCCAACAAGGAATTTGAAAACAAGCATGAGATTTTTAACATTGAAGTTTTGCAGGACCATGAGTCATGGTGGCCCAGCAGAACTTGGTAGGAGTTAAGACACAAGCAACAGAGTTTTGGATTAGTTGAACTTGATGTCCTCAACAGTGGCAATCCTTCAAAATTGTCAAAATGGTGCAAACTTATCCTTTCATGCTATAATATCATTGTTAAAACCCTTCAGAAGTAATACATTGGTTATGAGGTGCAGTTGGGTTTTTAAACAGTGTACTCAGTCAATAACTACTGCCAAACAACTTCGCTGGCTCAGGAAACTAATTTTATATCTGTGTAATGTCATTTATTTCCATCATGCTAAAAAGTAGCTGTAACATGAATGGCTGCTTATTGACTAGATGGCATCACTACTTACTGAAGTCCCAGTGAATTGACATCAGATTCAATGTGAGGAAAGGTGTATTCGTGTGATCTTTGTTAGCAGCTTCCTTTGATGTCAGTGGCAAGAACAGTCACTTTGCTGCAGGCCATAAAGTGCCGTCATTATAATATGGTTCTGCCTCTAAAGCCATCTGCAGAAAGCACCTGTCATGGCCCAGTGTACAATACCTAAAGGCAACAGGACCACAGCCCTTACCTAAAGCATCATAAAGTGTTTCTGTCCATAAGCAAGCAATTGAAATGTATTAAATTTACAGTTGTCTAACATATAACATGTTATTTCATCTATCATGCATGCCAGGTTTTTGAATTCTGTATAAAATACAGAAGTCCATGTGCCCTTAATTGTAGTATTTTATACCTGCATTCCTACATTTAAAGATACTTCATATGATATAATTACTCTTTTAATTAGAATCCCCCCAGGTGAACCTTATTTAGCTGATAAATTTAGATTGAACGTGCTTAAGTTGCACATAAATATCTCTAAACTCGAGCTGCGTTTTTTTAATAGAATTTTTCTTGAACTATGTCAAGTCTATGAGCTTTCCCCTGGGTTGTAATACCTTACATAAAAATTACATTTGTCGATATCTCAAGAAACTTGCACACAGTTTAAGCAGCTGGTAATGCTGCAGTGATAACACAGTTTTTTTCACTGCAGGAAATCTGTGTTGAACAAGCAATTTCTCTAAAGAACTCACTGGGCATTGTGCACAAGGATCTGGGAGCATAAAACCCTATGTGGCTCATAGGTTTGTAGGTTTCTTACTTTGAGAAGAAAATGAATCCCTCACAACATTTGAAATCTGACACTCTACAACAGGCGTATGAACAAAGCAGTTGTGGGACCTTTTGCTAAATTTAGGGAATAAAGCACAGAATGCACCTGGACTTGCATGGCAATGCAGTGGCTCTAAGAACCTGACCCATTCAACCATTCCTCTCCTCCATTGTCAAAAGGTCAAACAATCTCACTCGTTTTGAATAATAAAGCTTCAAAATTTAAATCGGGCTTTTCTCAATGTTTCAAAGTAAAAAGCTTGGCACTGTAATAAAACACACTATTACACTGAAATACTATTATAATGTGCAGAATAAGCCTATGTGTTTCCTAAAATATGATGACGTTAATTTAGTATATATTAATTTCAGTTATGTCTTTTTTACAAATGTTATTCACTGGCCAACATACAGCTTGAAAGATTTCATAGTGCATCAGACAGGCCACTTTAAAAAAGGTGATGCTGTCTTGTCAGCTAGTTTGATTTTAGTCTTTTGCATGTGGCAAGACGACTAAGAAGTTCTTCTCCTGTGTTCTCCCACTGTCCTGACCAACCTCCGACCCTCAACTAACACTGGATACAGATTAATTACCAATCATTCATTTGTTGCATGCAGATTGGTTGCTGCTGATCCCAACATATGTGACTAGAGTTCAAAAGTGATCAGCAATTGCAGTTGTTGGAAACCTGGAACAGGAATTTAAATGCTGTTTCAAGTTCTATCCAGTAATGTCGGCTGATTGGTTATATGCTTCCAGCATTTTGTCCTATTGTTTCAAAATTAATCGATTGGCTGTAAACTGCTTTGGGACATACGTGGACATAATATGTAGCTACATACTTCTTTCTTCCCTTTCTTTCCACTTAGCAAATTTGTGAATTGCTGGATTGCAACTATACAGGATTATTCTCAATCTCTGACAGTTAACTTTCACATTATACCTTTTACAATTCTTCTTCTTAGTTTACAGAAAAAACGCTCTCAGCAAAATCTAGCAAGTTGTAAGAAAACTATAAAAAGCAATGCTCATCCAAAGAAGGCATTTTTACAATGCGCCTGAGGATGTGTCTGTATACAAAGAGTGCAGTGTTCATGCTAACACATGGTCCAGATGTAACCTGATAAAGACCAACAGCAGATAAGCTGGGCCAATGTTTACAAGTGTCCCTCCCTTGTTGGTGGCTTTGGTTTACTTAAGCGTCACTGGAATGCACCCTTTATGCAGTCCCTTTGTGCGAGGATGAATGGAATGGCTACTGAAGCTCTAGAAAAGAAAAGCCTCACATGCTCCCTGAATAGAAGCAGGTGCTATCAGAGACAACTGTTTGCACAGTGGCTCCCATGACAAAAGATTTGCACAAAACAACACACAAATTAATCCCGTACCACATACTCAGTGGTCTCATGGACAATAGTCCAGCTGCATTTTATCCACATGTGTCATTCTTAAGGTCACAACAGTTGGACTTCCATTCTCTTTCAATATTCCAATGTAATTTATGAACCACAAATCACTACACTGTGATTTCAGGGTTAAATTTATTTTACTTGGTGAATATGCAACTACTTTTAAAGCAATCATTCTTTCCGTTAGCTGCATCTATTGCTGAAATGCCACTAGTGCCTACAACACAAAAACCTCACAGCATTTCTTCACTGTTTATCACCTTTTTTTGATGAAGAAGAACAATTATACCTATGAAAATAAACCCACAAGCCAGAAATTTCTGATCAGTGGCAATGTTGCCCATGAAGATTTTCCTGACCTGACAATGCTGCACATTTCTTTTGAGATTTTCCAATCATAGTGGGAAAAAATGTGAAGTGCAGTGGCTCACTAAGAGCTCCAGTGGATCGTTGTGGGGAGAGAGGTCTACTCCCTTCTTACAGCACTGACAGCCTTATTCAGCTAAGCTCAGGTCTTTCAGAGTGGGTGAGTGAATAGATATTAGAATAAATGGGTATGAGGGGAGGTGGGTAGGATAGTCAAGTCGGTAGCAAGGCGAGGTGGGTGAAGTGGATAGTTGGGTCAAGGGCAGTTAAGTCAAGACAGGGGTGGGTCAGGTTTGGGGTGGGGTGGGGGAGAGATGAGTCAGTGTAGCAGGACTTATTAGAGGATAGATGGGTGGGCTACGGATGAGGTCAGTTGTGGAGCTATTGAAGTGTTAAATCAGATTTTGAAGTAACATTTCTTAAATACCCATCAAAGTAAATCACACAGTTATCCCAAGACTCTAGACACGAGTCATGAATATTTGTGTAGGGTCCCGGCCAGCAAGGGAACTCTCTATCTGAAGTTGAAACTTCCCGGGCAATTCACGGTACGTCCACACACAGAGGACTGACACAATTTACCATTAGGTCTCTGGTCCTGTCTCCAATATAAATACGAGATGATTTGAGCTGTAGTTTCCTACACCTTAAAGACAAAGGTCGCAGATGATGGGAATGCAGTGGTATGCAATTTGTCCTCAAAGGTATATTTTGCATGCAATTTGTCATTAACAAAACCAAGACTTTTCTTGTCTTTCTAAATTTTAGCACTTTTAACATTATGATCGAAGAAAGGATCCAATCAAACCATTAGGCAGTAAAATCAAGAGCTTTGCAAATTTGAACCTGCCATTAATTAACCGTAGGCAAGTTTGTTTTTAAATTGTGGGGTGACCTGTAGTGACCTCGAGATTATACAAAATAAAGTCATGCAGCCATTAAACTTCAGGCCTGCAGCCAATGGCTGAAATTCACAAGCATGTAATTATCAACTGAACTCCAATGAATATTATTCTGCTTAAACAGGAACATCAAAAAATAAGTTAACCAACAAGTGCATTCATGTAACACTGGCTTCAGCTCTCAATAACAGAAACCATCAGTTCAAACACAATACTGGAAACCATTCCATCAACTAACTACTTCAAAGCAAAACACATTTTATTACAGTCTTGTTCATTCAAATGTAACTGGGCACCTGACATTTGGACCTCATTTCTGATAATCACAACCTGGCTATAAAATTTCGACCACTGATGTTGCAAAGCCACTACTAACTGGGCAGCTGGAGGAGAAACGAGGGTCAGGACTGAATGACATTTTATCTTTGCTCATCTTTTATATACTCACAAATTGCACCATAAGTGATCTCACATTTGTACCCTCTCTTTGCAGGTGGCTGACACCGGAAGAGGCTGGACTGTTCTCACTGGAATTTCTGACATTCAGCCACAGTAAGCCCAGCACCAAGTATATCTTCATGATGTGAGTTTACATATCACAGAATCACTTCTGGGAAATCAAGTTCATAAGTGTACGGCATGCCCAATACAAAAAATCCATCAAGCAAATGAATGCCACAGTGCATTTAAAAGTCATCTCAGGTAAAATAAAGTTTATTTCTTAGTCACTAGTAGGCTTATATTGATACTGCAATGAAGTTACTGTGAAGATCTTTCAAACAAAAATCTCGTCAGTGAGGTGAGCACCTGAGTTTTTTCTAAAATGGGCACAAGTACCAGGTCAAAATGTGCAAACTCTCTTGACTTTAAGTTCTCAAGTAGAGTCAGGGATGTATCCACAAGTTTAAGGATGTTGTGCTCTGCCCCCCAGAGGCTGCCTCAGGGATTTCAGATTTTGATGTAAAGCTGCTACCACCAGAAATGAGCGATACGAGGTGAAAATTTAATTTCTTGTTCCATAAAATTGATGTATTAGTGTTCTTATATTCACAAAACCATTTCAAAGCCTTGTTCAATTAAGTTACACACAAGTCACTGTTTAGCAATGAAGTGATAACCACTGGGGCCTTATTACAATTTGGAAATTAACTTCCCTGATATGAATAGGTTGTCAAATCCAGACAATCAGCTATGATAGGAAGCATTCTTGTGAAATAACAGTAGACTACCATTCATCAACAATTATAAACCTAAATTGTAAACATTTTGCCATTAAATTGGTAACTTTGCCTTAATGCCAAAAATGAAGTCTTGCTGTCCTAATTTTTGTCAAGCATTGCAAAGAAATAGAATTAAATGCTTTTAAGAAAGACACATTTCTTGACATTTGCTTACCAGCTTTCAGTTGCACCACATTTAAAAAAATGCTTGCCAACTTTAAACAAAAAGTTTAAAGTTGAAACCTTTAACAACATTATTTGGGGCCCTCAGTTCTAAAGACTCAGCATTTTAATTGTGGTCTGAAGTTGAAGCATTCACCTTCTATTCTGTTCCAAACCATTCAAAACACTTTTTTTTCAATTAACATGACCACATACCAACAAAAGCCTTGTTCAAACAATCAGCTAAATCTGTGAAGACAACTGGCCATTTGATGCCCACAGACTAGCATTCAAGGTGCAATCTGTTCCAGGTCAGTTATGTACTGAACAATATCCATGCACCACAATAAAGTGTTCAATATTAACAGGTTTAAAAAGAAAATTTATATTGCACAGCCACTTTATAATTTGCTTAGGCTTCTAAGCTACAGAATTTATCTGGCACACAACCATATTAGCTTTGACTCAAGGTTCTGGACTACAAAATTCAATGGCAAATTCCAGGCATATAAAACTTTTAACCATTTACTATACATGGATTCAAATAAAAGTGTTCAGCATCAGAAACCAGCATTATTGTTAGAACATAAGCATCAAAGCACAGTATAAAAACTAAACATAATTTAGTACAACATAAATTTAACATAAACATTTAGAGGTAGATTTATTTTTATTACTCTTAATGACGTCTGCAACTGCAAAGATTTAACTTCAGTAAATCCTGCAATTTAATTCAACTTTACACTCACAACTCTGTACTGAATTGGCCAGTCAATCTGCTGAAGCAGCCTGCTGGAAGTTAAACACCATTCATTCCCAATCTTGACAAGACAAATCCATTTTTTAAAGTAAAGTAAACCATGTGTAAATTGGGGTTTGCTATTGTTTCTCTTCAACATCTTTGTGGGTAATCCCTAGGGTGTCTTTCGAGATCCAAATCTGCCAGGCAAGCACAGCCAGAAGTGACAGTTCCTATTCATTTGGCAGACATACCCAAAGTAAAATAAACAGTGCTGCCAACCATGCATTCCAAACTGAATACATAGAAATTATATTGTCTGGAGGCAATTCTAAATGGTTGTAGTTTTGCAAAACCCGAAAGAATGTCACAAGCAGCTCACCTGAAATGCCACTATACCACAAAACAGATTTCTCTTAAATTCTATATTTTCTTGCCCAAGAACAGAGTCGGGATTGCCATATTGTTATCTCCAAATGATGTAACAGATTGACTGATCTCAACTAAATTGGCCATCAGTTCTGATGTGGCATACATATCTAAATCATCACAACCTATCTTCTTCTCTTTAGAGACGACGACGACTGAATGGCTATGTTGCTTCCTATATTTTGGAATTTAATTTCATGTACCTAGCATTTATGGTTGATCTTTTTTATTTTTCCTCAATGGGATTTGGGGTTCTGCAAAAACAACTGTATACAATTTTCCAACCTTTGATTTGAAAAGGTGGCAAAAAACTCAAAATATGATCATATTCATGTTATGACAAAGTGTTTAATCAAATACATTGTTGAAAATCTAAAGATTATTTGGGTGCCATTCCCAAGTGTCCCTTTAGCCTTCTCTCACATCACTGTCAGATTTCAGATGCTACCAATGCAATCAAATTCTGCCTGCTCCAAATCTCTTACTCCAAACCTTTTCCCCCACATTGCCCAACAGGACCCTGCTGGATCCCAAGAGGCATCTATACACTTTCCCTACCTACTCCCGTGTTTCAGACTCCATCTCAGTGGTAACAGAACTATGGACTGCATTCCCAGTGTTTCATGATCCAGGAGGTAACTTCAATGCTCAAAATTCTGCTCAATCCTTCTGGAATCCACTCCCTCTAAAAAAAAAGCCTACCCATAGTTTTAAGAATTTTGCTCTCCAGTGCTGACAAAACCTATACCCTGTCCCAATAGACCCACATATCAGGACACTTCCTATGCTGCTAAAGTCAGCACCTTTACGCTTAACATGACATGGCATTGTTTGAAAACTTGAGCTCACAATACACAATGTCACAGATACCGTTGATAGATACGAATCTCTAAAATCAAGCTTCAAATTATTCAATGCTTGTCTCATTTGTAGAATTGTCTAAAGGAAGAAAAAATAAAGCAATGTGACTCTTTATTTGGTACAAACAGAGCAATAGACAACATGCCTGGTGCTAATACCGGTGTGGCCTCAGCTGAACAGACTACCAGAATGCAGGCTATTCCAGCTCAAGAAGCACGGGATGCTATGATTAGCTTCACCAACCCCCTCCTAGAAAGATAAAACAAAAGCTGAGAGGGTTTTGCTTCCAACTGCTGACCAGCAATTCTTACAGAAGATCATGGATAGTGAGTGAGGTCAGCGGTAAGTTTTGTTGTCATGGTGCCCAGACTAAATTAAGTTACCGATACTCACTACATTTTTTGCACTGACCTCATCGAGTGTTTGCTCCACTAATTCTTGAGATCATGTCTGCCTAGCAGCATCCACACAACACTTAGCAGAGTCACCAAGAGCTGCCTGTGGGAAAATCTCATCCATTCCAATTAATCCAGTGAGTTTATACGCTATGCATGATCAGCTGGTGCCCCAGAAATCCCCCTAAGGTCAATGCAAAATCAGCATTAGTCTTGGATATGGAGTGATGATTCAAACGAGAAGAGTACCAATGTTCTTTCACTTAATGATAAAAAGGGGAGAAAACAAAATTAAAATGTGCAAAAATGGTTCCAGCAGTATTTCATTTTCCTGCATGCCTTTAAGTTATTAACTATTCATCTCAGTAGGAACTCTGTTTTCAACATATTCTCTCACCTCAATCCCCAAAAATAACAAAAACAAATTACTGCGAATGCTGGAATCTGAAACAAAAACAGAAAATGCTGGAAAATCTTAGTGGCACAGTAGCAGTGGTTAGCGCTGATGCTTCACAGCGCCAGGGCTTAGGTTTGATTCCCGCCTTGGGTCACTGTCTTTAGGGAGTTTGCACATTCTCCTTGCCTGTGTGGGTTTCCTCTGGTGCTCCGGTTTCCTCCCACATTCTGAAAGACGTGCTAAATAGGTGCATTGACCCGAACAGGTGCCGGAGTGTGGTGACTAGGGAACTTTCACAGTTATTACATTGCAGTTTTAATGCAAGCCTTACTTGTGACTAATAAATAAACAACAAAGGTCTGACAGCATCTGTGGGAAGAGGACAGAGCTTTCAGACTCAAAACGTTGGCTCAATTCTCTCAAAACTGATGGTGTTGGACCTGCTGAAATTTTCCAACATTTTCTGCTTTTCCCCCAGAAATTAAAAGAAAAATTGTCTAATTAATGAACAGAAATGGTTTTTCATAATAGGCTGTATTTATTTACAAAAAGGACTACAACAACAACACGTCTTCCAAAGAGATCTAGAAGATAAATACAATTTCCTCTGTGCAAACTTACACCTTTATGAATGACACAAAGATTATTTGGCTGCTGGCCTCAGCTTAGCTGTTCACAGCTGAAACGCTACATTTTACTGACAAACAGGCCATTGCAATATCTTTGACCTTCAATAGACAGTTTGAAGTCTGGTAAGCATGTCATTACTTATCAACGACCCACCCCCCCCACCCCAACAATACAACCATGTACAGACACAGATAGCAATTACTGAAATAAATAATTTCAGCTATTATGACTGATCATATGCTTCAATTGTGAAACTGGAGGTTCAAAAATGTACTTGTCTAAAACAACCCATTATTGTGGCATCTTAGTTACAAGCTAATGAAAAATCAAATTAATTTTTAACCTGAAACGACATTGCTAAATCTAAATAATTATTTGTCACATTTGCTATTAATGCTGAGTTAGCATGTGCTCACTTGTCAAAATAATTTGGCTGCTCAAATATGTAATCTTGCCTTTTATTAGTTTGTTTGGCCAACAGCTTTCAAACTAATTACTGGAAGTGAATGAGAATTTTTTGGTCAAACTCAACTGAAGAACGTAAAATTTAAGAAGCACCAGGATGGTGGCACAGTGGCGAGAACTCACAGTGCCAGAAACCTGGGTGACTGCCTGTGTGGAGTCTGCACGTTCTCCCTGTGTCTGCTTTACCTCTGGTAACCTCCCACAGTCCAAAGATATGCAGGTTAGGTGGATTGGCCATGCCAAATTGCCCTTTGTGTCAGTGTGATTGACAAAGTGGAGGGAGCCTGGGTGGGGCTGTTGTTGGTGCAGGTTCAATGGGCCCAATGGCTGCCTTCTGCAGTGTAAAGATTCTGTGATTCTCAGGTCAGTCAGCATTATTGAGAGAAAAAAGGGCAAGGTTATTAGCAAGGCCAGATCTAGTCAAAGGGTTCAGCTCAAAAATCATGAACTATCTTTTCTCTTGACAGATGCACTATTTCCAGCACTTGGAGTTATTTCTTTCTTATTTCTGAAAAAGTACAGATCTGCTCTGGCTTTAAAGTCAGACAGACAGACTCCACACTGATCAGACTGTGATATTAAGCCAACAGAACAATGGAAACTATTAAAATCTGTCCGACAAGGAACAACTGCAGAATGATTGGCTTTTCAATCCAGAGGAAACTCAGGTTAGCTTGTTGAAAATGACATGGAAATCCAAAAGGTACTTCAAAAGAAACACTGCTGCTACAATAGCTTACTTCTATGCCCTGATGATTGGTCACAAAAGTTGCATATAGGGAAGCCTGCAGTCCTTTGAAAACCAAAGTCATCCAAAACAACTGATGGAGAGCACTTGTCAAGGTGTTGCAAATGTACACAGACATACAGAGTTATGGATCCTTCTATGATGCCTTGGGATTTGCACGTGGACCAGCCTATCAAGTGCAAAGCTAAAATCTTTGTTCGACACAACCCTGCTTACGATAAAGATTCCATCACGCAACGATGAATAGAACACCTTGAAGGTTCATTTAGTGACCAGCCGATAGTGCAGGAAACATTGATACTAAAGATCGCCCAGAAGAAAATGAAGTTTGAGCTGGATGAATGACTAACCCATGAAGAGATCAAGATCACCATAGCTATAGTTAAAATCAAACAAAGCCCCCTGGAACAGAAGTGATTCCTGCCACCATCTATAAACATGGAGGAGATACAATCCTTGATAGGAATGAAGATCTGTTTAAGGCATGCTGGGAGTAGTGCCTCAAGGCCTTCAAGGCACAGTGACTGTCCAAGTACAGAGGCATAACCTTACTCCCCGGTGTAGGAAAAGCCTTGGTAAGTGTTTCTAAATGAACGTGTTCCAACAATGGTTACAAAAAGCCACACTGAAAGTCAATGTGGATTAAGACCTAATAGGGGAACTATTGACCTGATTTTTGAGCTTGGATAAATCCAGGAGAATTACAGAGGACAAAATATGGACCTGTTGTTACTTATTTAGATCTCACCAAGGTATTTGATTCAGTCAGCCAAGATGAACTTATTAAATACAATATAGATTGCTCTCTAAGGTCCCTCAACATTCTCTTGTCAGCTGCACAAAAGCCAAAAAAAGTCAAGTCAAGCAGAATGGAGCCCTCTCAAACTGCTTCATTATCTTCAACGATGTTCTGGCACCAACATTCTTATTCATTTTCTTCAGTACAAAGTTTCAGGAATCAAAGGCAGGCTTGACAGAGGTCATACACATCCACTTTCAAACAGACAGCAGTCTCTTCATCTTGCGATGACTACTGTCACATGCCAAAACCACAACACAGAAGACTTTATCAATTGTTTGCTGACAATTGCACCCTTGCGGAACACATCGAAGGGGCGACGCAGCTTAAACTGTTTCTCTGAGGTAGCAAATGCCTTTGACCATGCACGCAGTTGGCTGAAAGAAAACAAAAGTACTGAACCAACCACAGCCCCAAAGAAAATTACTATCTACTGCTGATGAGAATTGGCAACAGAAAAATCAATGCTTTTGAATACTTTAGCCTTTCACATTATCACAAATGATACAACTATGAAAAGGACACAGACAATCCATCATTCAATACCAATAGTTCCTTCTGTCACTGCTCAAAGTATCTCTGGTGAAAACTATGTACTATGCTTCTCTATCCAAATTCATGTACGCAGAGCTGTTATCATCACTACCCTCATGTACAGATCAGAATTTGTTACAGGTCCTGTAACAAACATGACCGCTGGAACCCTGCCATCAACACTGGCATTGATCTACCATGAACATGAGATGGCAGGACCACATCGCAAACAACAATGTCCTCAGCAGAACCAACTGGCTAGCAATGAATGCACGCTCTTAATGCCAACTGTGCTGGGTTGTACATGTGTCATGCCTGGAGGACTCCAGAATGCACAAAGCAATGCGTTATGGCGAATTGTGATAATGTAAGAAATAACATAAGAAATAGGAGCAGGAGTAGGCCATCTAGCCCTTCAAGCCTGCCTCGCCATTCAATAAGATCATGACTGATCTGAAGTGGATCAGTTCCACTTTCCCGCTTTCTCACCATAACCCTTAATTCCCTTGTCCATCAGAAACATATCTACCCGTGACTTAAATATATTCAGCGAGGTAGCCTCTACCGCTTCAATGGGCAGAGAATTCCAGAGATTCACCACCCTTTGAGTGAAGAAGTTCCTCCTCAACTCCGATCTAAACTGCACACCACCACCCCCCCCACCTTATTTTGAGGCTGTGCCCTCTAGTTCTGCTATCCTTTCTAAGCGGGAAGAATCTCTCTACCTCTACCCTATCTAGCCCCTTATATGTCTTATATATTATCTTATATGTCTCTATAAGATCCCCCCTCAGCCTTCTAAACTCTAACGAGTACAGACCCAGTCTATTCAATCTCTCTTCATAGGCTAACCCCCTCATCTCTGGTATCAGCCTAGTGAACCTTCTCTGCACTCCCTCCAAGGCCAATATATCCTTTCGCAAATGTGGTGACCAAAAGTGCACACAGTACTCCAGTTGCGGCCTCACCAGTGCCCTGTACAGTTGCAGCAAGACCTCCCTACTTTTATATTCTATCCCCCTCGCTATAAAGGCTAACATTCCATTTGCCTTCTTGATCACCTGCTGCACCTGCAGACTAGGTTTTTGCAGTTCGTGCACAAGGACCCCCAGGTCCCTCTGCATTGTAGCATGCTGCAACTTTTCGCCCTTTAAATAATAATCCTCCTACTATTATTTCTACCAAAGTGGATAACCTCACATTTGCCAGTGATCTGGTAAGAGACAATGCACAATTCAGAGGTTTCCTTTCTGTTAGTAAAACTGTATAAAATTGGAACGTTTGTGTGTTACAAAGTGTAATGAAACATGAATATTTTCACAGGTTCAGCTCTTTTCTAGCTCACCCAATCCTTTATGCTATCAATAAAATTCTGCTGCTATAAAATTTTGCCTTTACAAGAAGAACATCCAACAAATTAAATTGTATGGTGAAACAGGCTGCAGGGCTGTCTTTTTAATTCTAAACACTGTACCCAGAAGGAGGGGGACTGTGGGAGGAAACCGGAGCACGCAGAGGAAACCCATGCATTCAGGAGGAGAATGTGCAAACTCCACAGTCACCCTTGGCCAGAACTGAACCCGGATCCCTGGAGCTATGAAGACATGCCGAATCATCGACTCGGATGCCATCATCTCATGTAAGAACACCATCCACCAGGTGCACGGTACATACTCTTGCAACTCGGCCAACATTGTCTACCTAATACACTGCAGAAAAGGATGTCCTGGGGCATGATACATTGGGGAGACTATGCAGACACTACGACAATGGATGAATGAACACTGCTCGACAATCACCAGGCAAGAGTGTTCTCTTCCTGTTGGGGAACATTTCAGCAGTCATGGGCATTTGGCCTCTGATCTTTGGGTAAGCGTTCACCAAGGCAGCCTTCACGACACCTAACAACACAGTCACTGAGCAGAGACTGATAGCCAAGTTCTGCACAAGGACGGCCTCAACCGGGATCTTGGGTTCATGTCACACTATCTGTAACCCCCATGACTTGCCTGGGCTTGCAAAATCTCACTAACTGTCCTGTCTAGTGACAATGCACATTTCTTTAAACTGTGCTTAATGCTCTCTCCACTCACACTGTTTGTACCTTTAAGACTTGATTACCTGTAAAGATTCGCATTTCAACCATTATTTTGTAAATTGAGTTTGTGTCTTTATATGCCCTGTTTGTGAACAGAACTCCCACTTACCTAATGGAGGAGCAGTGCTCCGAAAGCTAGTGGCTTTTGCTCCCAAAACCCATTGGACTTTAACCTGGTTTTGAGAGATTTCTTGCTATGAAGCATCAGTGTGAACCTCTGTGCCAATGTGTTTGACACCAACGAGAGACTGCACTGCATCTTGTATATAATACATAGTACCTCCACTGTGCATCAGTGGTGGAGGGATTGAATGTTTAAGTTGCCGTTTAAGCAGAGTGCTTTGTCCTGGATTTGTTGAACATGCATTGATGGAGATCACTGATGCACGGTGCTGGTAGTATGTATTGTAAAGAAGATGGAATGCAGTCTAGCACCAAAAGTTAAAGTTTATTTATTCGTCACAAGTAAGACTTACATTAACGCTGCAATGAAGTCACTGTGAAATTCCCCGAGTTGCCATACTCCGGCACCTATTTGGATAATCAAGTCTCTTTCAATACAGCTTTCAAATGAAACTTGGGAACTACAGACATGACTTTTGAGCTTGGGAACTCCAACTGGAAGTTCCTTCCAAGCCACACACCATCCTACTTGGAACTATAAGCTCTCTTTCACTTTCACTGGATCAAAATCCAGGAACTCCCTCCCTTAACAGCATTGTGCATATACCTGCATCAGGTGAACTGCATTAGATGGATCTACTACCTTCTTAAGGGCAATTAGTGATAACCAACAAATGTTGTCCTCTTCAGCACACACATTGCATGAAAGAATAAAAAAATGCAACAATATGTTACTTACAAATTTAGTTGGAAGTTGTTTGAAACCAAATAATTTTCAAACTATGTGAAAACTTGCCTAAAACAACGTATATTGATACATTATACCACACTGATTTTTATATGTTTGTCCACTACATGATTTTGATTCCAGAGCAATTCTCAAAACATGAGATTGCTTGCCCTAGAGACAAGATCAGTTTCCTCAGTCTACTTCTTGCCATTAAATTCATTTCCATTATTACCAACTGTCTTCTCCAAACATAAAACATTTCAAATTCAAATTAGCATGGGTTAGGTTTTATTGCATTTTAAGATTTTTCTTTAATTTCTGAGACCAATTTTTACCAATTGGCAGATCTTCAGACAAGTCTATTTAAATGAAGCTAATTAAATACTATTAATAACTGCTGATTGCCATCTCTTTCTCCATACCCCTGACTCTCAATTCTCACATGTGTATTTGCCCTGCAGTTAGTATGTTTAATACAAAATTAACTACAAAGTGAGCACGCTTGACAGTAGAAAAATCATACGTTGGCTGAACTCCAGGTGAGTGCATTAACTGCTTAAGTGTTACAGAATTTCAACCATATTTTTTGAGTTTATACTTCAAAGGTCTTCCCATCTTTCTCGGAAGCACTAACTTCTGTTAGAATGTTGCATTTTTTTAAAAAAAAGTCTCTATGTGGAAAGTCCTACCAGTTGTCTGATTGAGGGAACTGCTGGAGATGAGGAAAATTGAGATGGATGGTCTTAACTGGGCCAAATTATTGCTGAATTTGAATCAGCAATGGGGACCACTGTTGAATTCTTCTTCCCAATCACAGAAGCACAGTTCAACTGTAACATCCACTACTCCTGTCCAAGCTAAGAATGACTGCCTCAGTCCAGGCATTAAACCTCTTGGTCAATGTCACTGTCAGTGTCAGTCATAAGTTAATTTCAATGAATTCATAAAGTTCTTCATCAGCAAGTCCATACCACAGATCCAAACTATTTGCTCTTAGTTCCTTCCCTCTATAAATCAGCAGGTGTGAGGGACAAAGCACTGAGGTCTTAAGGCATCATTTAGATGATTAGATAGGTAATTGGTTGCTTAGTTTTGCGGTGCTATTGCTATTTAAACTACGGTGGGAGAGTGGTTAGCTGTACTGCCTCTCAGTGCCAGGGATCCGGATTTGATTCCTGGGTCACTGTCTACGTGGAGTTTGCATGTTCTCCTGGTGTCTGCATGGATTTCCTCTGGGTGCTCCGGTTTCCTCCCACAGTCCAAAGATGTGCAGGTTAGGTGAACTGGCCATGTTAAATTCTCCCTCAGTGTACCCGAACAGGTGCTGGATGTGGCGACATGGGGATTTTCGCAGCAACTTTGTTGCAATGTAAGCTTACTTGTGACTAATAAACAAACTTTATTAAATTCATAATTTAACTACTTGAATTACTTTACTTTGCTAAGATTTCCCCCATGATGTCAGAATTAGCTAATGTGGGCTAGGAAAATAGGTTAATGGTTAAGATCTTTAAAAAGACTTATTTCTCCAAAAAAAGATAAATTTAACAAGAGGAGGACATCAGTCATAGCTATTTAATTTTCACAATAACTTCATTGCAGTGTTAATGTAAGCCTACTCGTTACTAATAAATAAACTTTAAGGAAGTTAAGGATGGTATCAAATTGAAATAAAAATATTAATGCTGCAAAGATTAATATTTGCCAGAAGAAATAAGTAATAAAAAGGGACCAATTAGAGTTAGGAAGCTAGTGCAAAATATAAATACAAATCATAAGAGGTTCTACAAGTATATTTTAAAAAATAGCCAAAATAAATATTGGACCTTTGAGAATTTGACTGGAGAATTAGTAATTGTGGAGCAAGCTCAAGGGGGCCAATTGACCCACCCCTACTCTTAATTCACATGCTTGAAATGCCAAAGATTTTGAACAATTATTTTGCGCCTGTTTTCACTGAAGAATACACAAACAACATTCCAAGAATAGTTGAAATTCATGAGCATTAAGGGGTGGGAGGAACTCAAAACACAATCATCATCACTGAAGAAAACATACTCGAAAAACAAACAGGCCAACAAGTCACCTGCATCTTAGGGTGTTAAAAGAAGGAGCTGCAGAGATATTGGATGCATTGTTATCTTTCAAAATTCTCTACATTCTGCATAAGTCTAATTGCATTAGAAAACTATAAGCTTAACACCCTATTCAAGAAAGAGGGAGGCAGGAAACTGTTGCTCAGTTAGCCTGATGGATCACAGAAAATGTTGGAATCTATTATTAAGGAAGTAGTCACAGGACATTTAGAAAATCATACGTCAACCAAGCAAAATCAATATAATTTTCTGAAATGGAAATCACGTACAACAAATTTATCAGGGACCTTTGAGGATGCGACCATCAGGTTGGCTAAAGGGAATCTGCGCAGGTCATATATTTGGATGTCCAAATGCATTTCATAAATTGCCACATAAAAGCTTATCCCACTGGATTAGAGTTCATAGTGTTGGGGGGAATCATGTATTGCAATGATGTAGACACACCCACTGTGCTGCTAGGAAGGGAGTTTCAGAGTTTTGATCTAGTAACAGCGAAGGAACAGTGAGTTACAAGTCAGAATGTTATGTGGCTTGGACGGGAACTTGCAGGTGATGTTCTTCCCATGCACTTAGCGTTCCAGATAGCTGAAGTCACGAATTTGGAAGATGCTATGGAAGGATTCTTGACAAGTTGCTGCGATGCACCTTGTATCTGGAACACACTGCTATCACTGGACATCAATAATGTAGGGAGTGAATGCTTAAGATGGTGGATGGGATACTGATTAAGCGGGCTGCATTGTCCTGCATTCTGGGAGCTTCTTAGTGTTGTTAGAACTGCACTGAATCAGGCAACTAAAAGGTATTTCATCAAACTCCCGACTTACACCTTGCAGATGGCAGAAAGACTTGGCGGTGTCCGAAGACAAGTTACATGCTGTAGAATTTCCAGTCTTGAACTTTCTGGCCAGAATATTTATGTGGCTGGATCAATTAATTATTTTGTTCAATGGTAACAAAACTAATGCACTTGAGTGTGAAGGAGAGATAGTTAGATATTCTCTTTTTGGAGATGATCATTGCCTGGCACTTAATTGGTGTAAATGTTGTTTGTCATTTATCATCCCAAGCCTGAAAGTTCTTCAGGTCTTGCCGTATATGGACATGGACATGGACTGCTTTAGCATCTGAGTCACAAATGGTACTGAACAACTGTGGCACAACATAGACGCACATGTTTCAGAATAACGAGTATCCCATTTAAGATGGGTCATTCAATATATTCAAAGCTGAGTTAGACAGATTTTTGTTCCACAGGGGAATCCAGGGTTATTGGGGGCAGGCAAGAGAGTGAAAATGAGAACACAATCAAATCAGCCTTGATCTTACTGCATGGCAAAGTGGGTTATAAGGGTTGAATGGACTATTTCTTATTTTATGTTCTTATGAATAAATATATAAACTCAATAACTGACCATATACATACATTCAAAAGCTTGAAATACATCAAAGGCCATAAGCACAAATGTGCAAAAACAAGATTTGCACAGAGGTGCAAATTCACTGGAGTGAAGTAACCAAGAAGTTCTTCAGAAAATGTATTGGTATTATTGACTGTTAGCCTTTGAATTTTATTTGTATTCACTGCACAAAAATTGTCATCCATCACAATAAAACACAATACAAAACAGGAATTAAGTTAATTGGTAACATCTTGGAATCAAGGCGCAAGAAAATTGAGGCATTCTATTTCCAGAGCCTCTTTGAACTTCATACTAGAGCTATCCACTCTAAACTCTTCCCACATATCTTTCTTTGCTTTTTCAAATATTTATCTAATTCTCCTTTAAGTGTTCTGATTGACTCAACTTTACTAGTCAATTATAGCAACACACCCCATATCCTAAACACTTCTGAGTTGCAGACAAAATACTTCTAACCTACCACTTTAGATTTTATTATTCAAACCACATTTATTCATTACCAATGGAAATGATCTTGCAATATTTAACATCTCAAACCATGTTGATATCTGGTCCTTTTGAACTTCACCATTTCTACTCCAGCAAACAGTCTTAGTTTTTCAAAATGCACATCGGAGTTAGATTTTCTCATCCCAAGTTTACCATCGTAGATTCACACTGCAACTTTTTGATTTAGATAGTTCTTTCACAGGCACCAGAACGTGGTGACTAGAAAAATTTAAACATGGGGTGCCAAAATTGAACATGCTCCAACTGCAGTCTAATCATTACCTCCTTGAGTTTGTATTTACTGCACTTGTGCATAGAACCCAGAACCATATTTATCCTGTTCAGCCTTATTTTTCACTGTCAATCTTCCTAAAGAACCTCATAAACAAACATAAGTCCAAGGCATTTGCTGAATTCTGTAACTCTCAAGGACATAATCTGTGAAATCTCTGAAGCCGAGGAAAATAAGCGAACCAATTGTTTTCTTTTTACGACAATTGAATAGCTTTATCACAATTTATACCAGCATTTTGTTCCAGATTAATTTCATTGCAATATTTTTCAAAAGAACTAAATTCATCCAGCTTGCTTTATGGATGCTCATTATTTCATTTGGGATAGCTTGCATATTTGCAATGTGTGATGTGTAATCTAGTGACACCATGACATCACTCCAAAACAAATAAATGCATGCTTGCATCAGGCCACTATGACTTTATCACAAAACAATGTTACTGCCACTGGGATAGGAAGCTTCTGGGGCCCAGTAAAAGAAACAGGAGAAGTTTTTTTTTCTGTGATGACTAGCTGCTCAAAACCAATGTCGCAGCAGCAAATTGCCATATATAAATATAAAAACAACTTCTGAGCCGAATTTTCCTACTTTTCAGCACAGTGGTGTAGCAGACAGGAAAAACAGGATGGAAGTCACCAGCTTCAATGCTGGCTTACGTATTGTACTGTTCAGATGATAGCAAGAAAAGGAGGAGGGTTGGGTCCCATAAAGTAACACTGGCGGGATGGATGCCATTTTAGAAGGGCTTCCCAATATGTATATATAAAAAAATTGAACACCCCCAATGCCATGGGAAGTGTCAAGGAGCAGTGCCAGGGCATGACACTCACCCTCACCACCCAAACTCCCCGCGAGCATTGTACTGAACTGCTCTGCCAGGCTGTTTGCCACGTTGGAGGCCTTTCGTAATTCACATCAGCGTGCTCTCATGCTAATGTGAATGGATGGAATGTAATGGGGGCTTATCAGGTGTAGAGGCCTGAAAATTATGTAAACTTGTTGCAGTGGGCTTCCCGACATTGAACAGCTGAATTCCCATTATGTCATTGGTGGGCGGTGGGGCAATCGCAATAGAAAATCGCATCAACATAAATAACATTCTGGGCCTCTTGCCATATTTCGCACTCCCATTGCCATTCACATCCACTGCAAAAAGGACACAAAATCCTGGCGTAAGTATTCATGATTATTCCTCAGCATAATCTCCAGAAGTTTTCCTACCAATGTCAGGTTAACTAATCTATAATTACCTAGGTTCTTTACCCTTTTCTTTTGAATAATATGTATTCATATTGCACAAAGTTTGCCACTTGAGTCATGGGTTGCAATTCCTGTTTCCAAAGTAGTATGGTAAAGTTAGAGTCACTGTCACTTCAAGTCTTTGTGTATTCCTGTATCTTAATATAAATGCTATCAATATTTACAACATGAGCCAATACACACAATTCATAAACATGCAAACAACCAAGATGCTAGAAAATTAAATGCCCAGAGGAGATTCCAAGCTCCGATTTCTTATGTGCTGTGACCTAACCTTATAATTAAAGATGTTACAAGCTCAACCTTCTTGTTCCTTTGTCAGCAGAGGGCAACATCCAAAATACTTTTTGCTGCTGTTATTACAACTGTATAACACAGCAGCTACATACAGAAGTGTTAATTCATATGATTGAAAAGATACAAAATCCTTCCAGCTGTGATCAACTCAGTATAGCCCACTGAAGCAATACATAAAAGGAAAGAAATAGGCAGGCAAGTGTGAATGTGCCTGGAGCAAAGTTAATCTCTCTTTACTGCTTCCAAATGCTAACATCAAGGCAGCAATGAAACTGGGTAACTGAACAGGTTTGACAGCTCGTGGCAAAAAATATATATTCTTATGACACCATAATCATTTAATATTGAAACAACAAGAAATCCAGGTTTTCAAAGGGACTAAATTTTTAATGTATATATCAAGGAAGAGCAGCCCCTTGTCCAAGAACTTATTAATACAACCAAGAAGCTTATTATGAAATCATTCTTCATCAATAATCCTTGGATTGATCAAAATATGTTTCTATTTTAGAGATTTTATGTAACTGATAATAAACTAAATACAGAGAAAATTCCACAATACACAAAAGTATACTTTTCTTACGAAAGTGGTACTTGAATGTGTCTTTTATATACCAACCACAATTGTGACAACCCCACTTTGTGTCCCTTTGTAAGGCAGACTTACATTTAACAACAAAAACACTATTGGTGACAACCCATTGTTATTGAAGTCATAAAAGTCACCCTCAAGTATACCAGCCTCACTTGGTGCACCTAGTGCATTGAGTTAAATCTGCCAGGAAGGTACTAAACGGCAATGCAAAGCAAAATGAATAGAATAATAGAAACCTTATACAGAAGGATTGGAAGATATTCTATTGCGCATTGGTGAATGTACTAACACTCAAAATTCAAAAACAGAAGTTGTATTCTTAGATATTGTTTCAGGAATATTGTTTTTGCAGCATAAACTATCTTTTTACTATCCAAGTTAAAAATGGCGACTGTTAGGTAAAAAGCAAACTACCACTGAACCCTAGAAATGTTATAGTGCAGGAAGAGGCTATTCAGCCTATTGTGTAAGCACCGACCAAAAAAGAGCAAAAAGAAACTAGACACTCATTTTAATTCCACTTTCCAGCACCTGGTCTGTAGGCTTTCAGGCTACAGCACTTCAGTCTGTGGTATCTTTTGATGAGTTGAGCAGTTCAGCCACCATCTTGGGCAGTGAATTCCAGATGTCCACCACCCTCTGGGTGCAAAAGCTTTTCCTCATGTCATCTCTAATCCTTCTACCAGTCAGTTTAAATCTATGCCCCTTGGTAATTGACCCCTTGGCTAACGGAAACAAGTCTTTCCTGTCTACCTTCTGGGACCCTCGTCACTTTATACACTTCAATTAGGCCACCTCCTCTGTTCCAAAGGAAACATGATGTAGAGATGCTGGCGTTGGACTGGGGTAAACACAGTAAGAAGTCTCACAACACCAGGTTACAGTCTAACCAGTTTATTTGATGGTAATCCCACAAGCTTTCAGAAACAGTGTTCCTTTGTCAGGCGTGTGGAAGGTTCTGATAAGAGAAGGGCATATAAAGTCACACACATTTTACAGAATACTTATTAGAATGCAAGTCTTTACAGCTAACCTGCTATTCAAGTCTTAAAGATGCAGACAATGTGAGTGGAGACAGCATTAGCATAGGTTAAAGAGATGTGTATTGTCTCCAGACAGGACAGTAAGTGAGATTTTACAAGACCAGGCAAGTCATGGGGGTTACAGATAGTGTGACATGAACCCAAGATCCCTGTTGAGACCGTCCTCACATAGCAGAACTTGGCTACCAGTCTCTGCTCTGCAACTCTGCGCTGTTTTGTGTCGTGAAAGCCGCCTTGGAGAACAGTTACCTGAAGATCAGAGACCAAATGCCCGTGACCGCTGAAGTGTTCGCAACAGGAAGGGAACAGTCTTGCCTGGTGATTGTTGAGCAATGTTCATTCATCTGTTGTCGTAGCGTCTGCATGGTCTCCCCAATGGACATCCTTTCCTGCAGCGTATTAGGTAGACAACGTTGGCTGAGTTGCAAGGGTATGTGCTGTGTACCTGGGTGTTCTCACGTGATATGATGTCATCCAGGTCGATGATCCAGCATGTCTCACAGACGTTGCTGTGGCAGGGTTGTGTGGTGTTGTGGTCACTGTTCTCCTGAAGGCTGGGTAGCTCGCTGCGAACAATGGTCTGTTTGAGGTTGTGCGGTTCTTTGAAGGCAAGAAGAGAGGGTGTGGGGGTGGCCCTGGCAAGATGTTCGTCTTCAATGATGTGTTGAAGACTCCGGAGAAGATGTCGTACTTTCTCCACTCCGGGGAAGTACTGGACGACGAAGGGTACTCTGTCCACTGTGTCCCGTGTTTGTCTTCTGAAGAGGTTGGTGCAGTTTCTCGCCGTGGCGCGTCAGAACTGTCAATCGACGAGTTGAGCGCCATATTCTGTTCTTGTGAAGGCATCTTTCAGTGTCTGGAGGCGTCTGTCGCGATCCTCCTCATCTGAGCAGATCCTGTGTATACGGAGGGCTTGTCCGTAGGGGATAGCTTCTTTAACGTGTTTAGGGTGGAAGCTGGAGAAGTGGAGCATCGTGAGGTTACCTGTGGGCTTGCAGTACAGTGAGGTGCTGAGGTGACCGTCCTTGATGGAGATGCATGTGTCCAAGAATCCCACCGATTCCGGAGAACAGTCCATGGTGAGTCTGATGGTGGGGTGGAACTTGTTGATGTCATCATATAGTTGTTTTAGTGATTGTTCACCATGAGTCCAAAGAAAGAAAATGTCAGATGTATCTAGTGTGTAGCATTGGTTGAAGGTCCTGTGTGGTGAAAAAGTCTTGTTCGAGCCTGTGCGTAAAGATGTTGGCATATTGAGATGCGAATTTGGTCCCCATGACTGTTCCGTGTGTCTGGATGAAAAACTCATTGTTGAAGGTGAAGACATTGTGGTCCAGGATGAAGCGGGTGTAAAATTGCATCTGGAAACTGGCAGTTGTCAGCGTTGAGTACTGAGGCTGTTGCAGCAATGCCATTGTCGTCGTGGGGGACATCCACTGTGACGAGGAGTGTCCCTGGTTCAAATGCTCCACGTGTGCTGAGTTTCCATAGGAAATCCGTAGTGTCACAACAAAAGCTGGGGGTTCTTTGTACAATCGGTTTCAGGATGCCCTCGATGTAGCCGGAGAGGTTCTCGCACAGGGTCCCACTGCCCGATACGATGGGATGGCCGGGTGCATTTGCCTTGTGTATCTTCGGGAGGCAGCAGAGATCTCCCACGCGGGGAGTACGTGGGATGAGAGCATGGCGGGTTGCATTCTAATCAGTGTTTTGTAAACTGTGTGTGACTTTATATGCCCTTCTCTGATCAGAACCTTCCACATACCTGACAAAGGAACACCGTTTCTGAAAGCTTGTGGGATTACCGCCAAAGAAAACAACTATAGCTATCCAATTTCTCCTCCAAAACGGTCAACAATTGGAAATGTGAAATGCCTTGAGACATTGTTTTCTACATTAAAAGTGCAGTACAAATGAAACTTGTAACTAAAGTCATTCCTTATTTCAAAATACCATATGTAAAGGTATTAGAATCTGAACATTTTTAAAAAATAAAGATGAATGGGACAATTTCTCTGCCCCTGCTCAGCTTCTGTTGGGTGGGCAGTTATTAAAATCCATTGTTACAATTGTAAGATTTATCAGGTTTTGGACTGTGTCTTAAATTTGAAGTAAAATGAAGGGGTTCATATGACATGTCTGAAGTCTGCCTGACAGTAAACTTGGTTGTTAGAAAGCAAAGGACGGCTTAGATTGTTTTGCTGGGAAAAAGATGCCAGGTATTTCGGCTTGAAGGCAATGGCAGCAATATCTGAGTTCACAATGGGTAGACTCTGACTCTTAATAGAACATGTGAATCTTTTTATATTTTTTGTACTTTAAACTGTCAATTTACTTCTTAAATGAATCGGAGTTGGGTGTCAAGATAAGATAATCAAGAATTCCACCTGGATGCACTGTTGCATTTCATATTGCCATAGGAAAGATGGTAGAGGCAGGGCGGCACAGTGGCTAGCACTGCTGCTTCACAGTGCCAGGACCCGGGTTCAATTCCTGGCTTGGACTGCTGTTTGCATGTTCTCCCCACATCTGCGCAGGTTTCCTCCAGATGCACTGGTTTCCTTCCACATTCTGAAAGACGTGCTGGTTAGGTGTATTGACCTGAACAGGCACCAGACTTGGCGACTAGGGGAATTTCACAGTAACTTCACTGCAATGTTAATTAGTTACTTACTTGTAACTAATAAATAAACTTTAAGAATACCAGTTTTTATATCAGATTTCAGGCTTCCCTACAAAACAATGAATATCATGAACAGAGAAAAAAAGTGCTTAGTTTTGGAAGCAACCACAGCTGGATGCATGAAGATGACGATCTCCAGTCAAAGAGGCGCAAACTGCAGCCTTTTAAGATTCAGGAATATTTATCCTGACATAGCTAGAGGGAAGAATCATCATCAGAACAGGCTTAAATTCTGGTGATGGATTTAAGAGACTCTCCAAAGTTTCCGATTCTCCAAAATTTCATGAAAAGGTCAGGACATGGTCACACTATGTTACTCAGCAAAACAAGGATATGAAAAGTATTGGAAGCTGGGAGTCACAGAGAACTGTCTGCTATAAGGACTGTAATTTTATGGAGGGTAGGATGCAAGTGCAAACAGACAGCATTCCTTTCTGCAATTTAAAGTACAAATTGCCTACAAAAGGAAAAGTAGTTTTTAGTCAACAGTGCTTTTTTGCTATTGTTACAGGAAACTTTTAAACCGTGAAATCTTGGCACGTTAATCTTTCAGCTAGCTGTAGGAAGTTCATTAATCTTTTCAAAAGTTATCAGTTCCCATAGAAATTGTAATATTACAATAAAAATGACAATATGATATGACAGCACTTTCCTGCAATACTCTTTTGCAAACACTGCACTTCTTGCCACTGACAAGGTATCAAACTACTTCTTTAATTTCTTGTTCTTCAAAATTTTACACAGGATGGCCAAATAATCCAGCTAGACCACAAGAAATCCACCAACACAAATAGTTAAATCCAGGAATATATTAAACAGGTACAATACTCATACCATCACATGGACATGCAATGATTTTCGGAAAGCTATCACAAATCAATCTAATTAGCAAAAAAGAAATTAGACATCACTAATTAAAAGAACAAATGCTCAAAAAAACTAATCAAAGTTAATTACAATTTAAATTGCAACTTAAATTTAATTTTCAAATGCACTCCAACAAATGAAGGGCAATTCTTCAAGCGAAGACTAATAACAGAGAATATGCAAATTCACATTTAGAAACTTCCATACACCCCATCTAATCCTCTCCCCTTGACATTCAATGGCATTACCATCTTTGAATCCCTCACCGTCAACATCCTTTGGAATATTCTGCAGTTGCCTTGGTATGTGCTCCTGCTGCACCACCAAGATACCCAAGTAAAATGTCTTTCTTTCATGGAACCAGGCTGTGAACAGCTTAACACCACCTATTTTATCCTTCTGGTAGTACTATAGCCACAACTTTCGGGCGCAGAACTTAACACCAAAGTAAATTCTTGCTCTTGCAATAAAATCAAAGGCCCATAACTTCCTGGTTCCCAGCTTCACACTTGGGGGAGGGGGAGTTTCCCACATAAGATTTTATCCAGCAATTACCTAGAAATGCTAAATTGCGCTGGACTGGGAACCATCTGGCAAAAGCGACTTAAATTGCTAATGTCAGATGGTTCTGCCAGTTTTATCAAATAGTTACTCTGAACAGATACTCAGAGTAGAAGGGGTGAAAAACAATTTGAGTAACTATCTAAACACCAGGCATTCCCTCTTTCCTGACACAGTACCTGCTTCACTGTAGCTCAGAAAACCACACCCACTCCACTCAGGGACACACTATTCCACCACTCTCCCACTGCCCCCTGGACACCTCCCTCCATGTTTCTGAAGTGGTGTTTGGGAAGTTATCAGAGCTGGATTAAACAAAATGGCTTGATAGTCTGTTTCTACATTCTAATGTTCTGAGCTTCTGTGAAAATGCATTATCCCCTTCTAAAGTACAAGGGTCATAACACACTTACAAGTCCAAGGGCCAATTTATGACTGGGATCAGTTAAGTTACAAATAAAATGCTATTGCATTTTGTGTCTTTGCAACCAAGTCTGACTCTTTCGTATTTTCAAAAGCCGATTAAGGTCATGACGTTTTCAAGGCAATATCTGTCAAGCACAATTTCATTCTTGATGCATAGAACTGTATTTCATGAGAAGATTTGGGGCACAAATATTCCTAAAAAAATACATGTCATTTAAGATCAAAAAGGAAAAGCATCAACAATTTATTAAAGGGACTTTTTAAAAAAGTGATTGTTTGATACCACAAAAAAGGGACTGTTTTCCAGTCAGTAAAATGTAGACTTCTAGTGACCCATATATTTTGATTTAAATCTGCTCATACTTTGAGCACATCATAGAATGCAATTTATTAGAAATTCTAGCTATAAGCAAAGATAACATCCCATCATAAAATTTTTGTACTAAGTACAGCAAATTACAAAATGTTCCAAGCCACGTGCATATTACTAAGGAGGAGAAATTTGTTCATTAAAATTGATAAATTCCCTTGGCCTGATCAAGTGCATCCTTGGATTTTGTGGGAGGCAAAAGAAGAAGTTACAGAGACCCTTGCAGAGGTCTTTGTTTAATCTCTTTCCACTGCAAAGATCCAAAAGCTTGAAGGATGGCCAATATTGTTCCGTTGTTTAAGAGGGGTAGAAAATTAGAGGCCGGTGAGTCTGACATCAGTAGTGGGTAAGTTACTGGAGGGGATTCTGAGGGACAGGATCCACCAACATTTGGACAATCAAGATCTGACTCAGGATAGTCAGCACAGCTTTGTGCGTGTGAAGTCATGTCTGCCAAATCTTTTAAGAGAATTTTGAAGAGGCAACCAAGAGGATGGATGAGGATAGGGCAGTGGATGTTGGACTTTAGCAAGGCCTATAGGGACTTCATCAGGACCTCTGACAAGGTCCCACGTGGCAGGCTAGTTTGGAAGGTTACGTTGCATGGGAGCCTATCTAATTGGATTCAAAATTGGCTCGATGGTAGGAAGCAGAGGATAAAGGTCGAAGGTTGGTTTTTGCACTGCAGGCCAGTGACTAGTGGTGTGCCGCAGGGGTTGATGACGGGACCCTTGTTATTCGCTATTTGTACCAATGATTTGGATGTAAATGTACAAGGCATTGTTAGTAAGTTTGTGGATGATTAGAAGGTATCGTTGATAGTGAAGAAGGTTATCAAAAATTACAGGAAGATCTTGATCAGTTAGGGAAGTGAGCTGAGGATTGGCAAATGGATTTCAATACTGATAAGTATGGGATGTCAGAAGTCAAACCAAGGTAAGACAGTAGGGCCCTGGGGGAGTGTTAAACAGCAGACAGGTCTAGGAGTACAAGTACATAGCTCGTTGAAAGTGGCATTAAAGAGGCAGGGTGGTGAAAAAAGCATTTAGCACACTGGCCTTCATCAGTCAGGGCACTGAGTGTAGGAGTTTGGAGTGTTTGAACATTATGTTGTAGTTGTATTAGTCATTGATGAGGTCACACCGAGTATTGTGCACAGTTTTGGAGATCCTATTATCGGAAAGACATTGATAAACTGAAAAGGGAGCAAAAAAAGATTTACGGGGCTGCTGCCAAGACTGGTGGGCCTGAGTTGTACAGAAAGGTTGGCAAGGCTAGGACTTTATTCCTTGGAATGTAAGAGAATAAGGGGTGACCGTATTGAGGTGTATAAAATTATAAGGGGCATAGATTGGAAGAAAGCACAGTTTTCTTCCTAGGAAGGGGGATTTGAAAACTACGGATCATAAGTTTAAGGTGAGAGGTGAAAGATGAAAGATTTAAAAAGGGACCCGAGGGGCAATTTCCTCAAACAGAGGGTGTTGCGCATATGGAATGAATGCCAGAAAAAATGGTTGAGGCAATGTTGCAATAGCAACATTGAAAAAACATTTGGATAAGTACATGGATGGGAAAGGATTATGGGTATTTGAGCTTGCAGGTGCAGCAGGTGGTCAGGAAGGCGAATGGGATGCTGGCCTTCATAGCGAGGGGGATTGAATATAAAAGTAGGGAGGTCTTGCTGCAGCTGTATAGGGCATTGGTGAGGCCGCAGCTGGAGTACTGTGTGCAGTTTTGGGCGCCGCACCTGCGCAAGGATATTTTGGCCTTGGAGGGAGTGCAGAGGAGGTTTACTAGGCTGATACCGGAGTTGAGGGGATTGAGCTATGAGGAGAGGCTGAATAAACTAGGCTTGTACTCGTTAGAGTTTAGAAGAATGAGGGGAGATCTCATTGAGACGTATAAGATGATGAATGGGATGGATAGGATAGAGGTGGAGAGACTCTTCCCACTCAAAAAAGACAGTAGGACTAGGGGGCACAGCCTCAAGATAAAGGGGAGGCGGTTTAGAACGGAGTTGAGGAGGAACTTCTTCACTCAAAGGGTGGTGAATCTCTGGAATTCTCTGCCCGTTGAAGTGGTGGAAACTGCCTCGCTAAATATTTTTAAGACGCGGGTTGATGGGTTCTTGATAAGAGAGGGGATTAAGGGTTATGGGGAGAGGGCGGGAAAGTGGAACTGAGCCACGACAGATCAGCCATGATCTTATTGAATGGCGGGGCAGGCTCGAAGGGCTGGATGGCCTACTCCAGCTCCTATTTCTTATGTTCTTATGTTCTAGCCAAATGCGGGCAATTAGAACTAGCTGGGAGGCACCATGGTCAGCATGGACCTATTGGGCCGAACTGGCCGTTTCTGTGCTGTATTGCTTGATGACTCTAGGGGCAAGACTTTCCGGCACTTGCCCGAAGGTCAGAAAATCCCGCCGAGTTCAATGGACATTTCCAAGGTCCATGTCCCTCCCAATACAATTCCCACGGAGGGATGGGTGCAAAAATTCCACCCTATGGTTCTGTAAGAAACAAATATGACTTTTTATCAATTTGAGTACCAGGAAAAAAATGAGTTTGCTGATATCCCAAAAAAATATTAGTTTCTTACATCTTCAGTACAATGGTTGTCCTACATTACTAAATACAAAAATATGTAATTTATGTGAATTAGATTTTTAAAGAACAAAGAACAACCCAGCATGGGAAACAGGCCCTTCGGCCCAATGAGCCCACGCCGCCGCATCACCCTACACCTATTCTACCCTGCGTGTCTACGAATGGAACCCCTAACTTAGATTCAGGGGAGAATAGTGTCAATTTGGTAAAACCAATCAGCCTAAGAGCACATCTTTGGGGTGTGGGAGGAAACCGGAGCGCCCGGAGGAAACCCACGCAACCACAGGGAGAATGCGCAAACTCCCACAGACACAGGCCCAAATCCATGTATCTGCACAGCTAGCAGTGCTAGTCACCGAGCTGTTGCGGCGCCCGTCTACCAGTCCAGGATCAAGCACACACACCGACGCGAAGTACTAGGCCACTCCCGGAACTTCCAAGAGCAGCCCATGCACGACCCACCGTGTGCATGCCCCTCGTTTGACACAAGGTGGACCTCCACCTGCGGAATAAAAAGACAAAAACGTTAATCTTACAAGCCTGCTTTTCCGGTGTCTCCCGAGGTTCTAACCTTATTTAAATAGCCCCTACCATAACCCTCCATCCTCGTTTCACTCATGTGTCTATCTAACTGAACCTTAAACGAGTCCAACGTTCCTGCCTCCACCACCCTACTCGGTAGCGTGTTCCATACCCCCACAACTCTCTGCGTAAAGAACCTTCCTCTCACTTCCAAATTATACCTCTCCCCCCTCACCCTTAAATCATGACCTCTCATGTTTGTGCCCAGTCTCGGGAGCAGTCTCTCACTATTAACTCTATCTATTCCCTTCAGTATCTTATATACCTCTATCATGTCCCCCCTCAATCTCCATCTTTCCAAGGAGAATAGTCCCAGTTTCTCCAGCCTTTCCTCGTAACCCAGCCCCTCCATGCCAGGCAACATCCTGGTAAACCTCCTCTGCACCCTTTCCAGAGACTCCACGTCCTTTCGGTAGTAAGGTGACCAGAACTGGACGCAGTACTCCAAATGCGGTCTAACCAACATTCTATACAACTGAAGCATTAGACGGCAGCTTTTATACTCTATACCCCTTCCTATAAAGGCTAACATTCCATAAGCCTTCCTAACAACCTTCTCCATTTGTGACGCAACCTTCATGGATTTGTGAACCTGCACTCCCAGGTCCCTCTGTATGTCTATACTCCTAATCTGTCTACCTTTTATCACATAGCTCCTCTCTGCATTATTCCGTCCAAAATGCATCACCTCGCATTTGTCAGGATTAAATTCCATCTGCCACCTATCTGCCCAATGCACCAACCTATCTATATCCTGTTGTATCACCTGACAATCCAGTTCAGTACCCGCCAACCCTGCCATCTTGGTGTCGTCAGCAAACTTGCTGATCACACCACCTACGCTCTCTTCCAAGTCATTTATGTATACTACAAAGAGGAGAGGTCCCAGTACTGAGCCCTGCGGCACACCACTGGTCACTGGCCTCCAGCCCGACAAGGTCCCCTCCACAACTACCCTCTGTCTCCTATTACCCAGTAAAAAGTCTGACAACACCCAGCCAGTTCTCAATCCACCTAGCTACCTGGCCTCGTATCCCATGCGCCTTAACCTTTTCTACCAGCCTACCATGAGGGACTTTGTCAAAGGCCTTACTGAAATTCATATAGATGACATCAACGGCTCGCCCATCGTCAACCGTTTTTGTCACCTCCTCAAAGAATTCCACCAGATTCGTAAGGCAAGACCTCCCTCTAACAAAGCCATGTTGCGTATCCCTAATCAGATCGCAACGCTCCAAATGTTCATACATCCTACCCCTAAGTATTTTTTCCATTAATTTCCCTACCACCAATGTCAAACTCACCGGTCTATAATTTCCAGGGTTATCCCTACTACCTTTTTTGAACAGCAGTACCACATTTGCTACCCTCCAGTCCTCTGGGACCTCACCTGTGTCCAAAGAAGAGACAAAGATTTGCGCCAGAGGCCCAGCAATTTCATCTTTCATCTCCCTAAGCAGCCTGGGATAAATACCATCAGGCCCCGGAGCTTTATCCGTCCTTACGCTACCTAAAAGCCCTAGCACTTCCTCCCTCGTAATAGATATTTAGATTGAAGCTAGGATTGCTGCATCTGTCGCTAATTTTTAAACTTTTTTTATTCATGGGTATAGATAGCTAGGTCAACATTTATTGACCACCCTTAACTTCCCTGGAGAAGGTAGTGGTGAAATATCTTTCTGAACTGTTTCAGGAAGACCCATGGTGCTGTCATGAAGGGAGTTCCAGAATTTTGACCCAATGACAGTGAATGAACAATGAGGTATTTTCGTGGCAGTAAAAAGCAAGTAAAATACAACTGACAAAATGGTTAAGAAACCAGGAAAGACCGAATGACATGGTGTCCAGTTCAAAGGAGCATTGCTTCATCAAGAGTGCTTAAACTGGGGAATTTAGTGAGTTAAAGAAATCTGGTACAGTGAAAGAGGAGGTGCTACTCAAGTCTAAAAAACAAAAAATGTGTTCCAAGGAAGGGATAGAGAGACAACAAGATATAGCAGTAGCAAATGCAGCAAATAAATCAGAGGAGGTGAAGAGCAGGACTTCCATGGAGTTTTCAGGAAAAAAGCAAGGAGCAATGTTAGACAATAGCATAAATGGTTATTTAATGTGTTTTTTAAGATTTTTTACGACCTCTTTCAGCTAGCATAGTGGCTTAAACTAGCACTTGAATCAACGTGCAGCTTGAGACATGGTGCAGGAAGGAATGTTTCATATTCGAGACATTGGGATCAGTCCAAAGGCATTCAAAAGTGTAGGTGAAACTCAAAAAAAACTGGGACCAATATCCTCAGAGCAAGGCTCAGGACTAAGGAGGAGTAGGAGGAATAGAAAACACAGGTTTACAGTGCATTAAGTAAACATACAACATGTGATAAAGTTGATGAGCAATAAACACAAACAACCACATAGTAATATAATGTAGAAGGCATAGAATGAGATGTAGCTTAAAAATGATGAGGGTTGGGGATGTAATATTGAAGAATACAAAGTGTTGAAAAATGTAAAGCAGAAGAAAAATAAAGTTGGGTAACAATATGAATTAGGAAAGACATTATGGTGTTGAAAAGAAAGGATGTCCATGAGGGGCAACAAGAGAATAATTTGGTTAGTGTTGAGAAGCAAAAAGAGTATGATCACATTGCATGGGTGTTCAATTGGCCCCAGAAGCAAATCTGAAAGGAAGTCACAGTGCAAGAGCTAAAGATTGGTGATATACTTTGCAAAAATGTTGACTGGATAATATTAGAGTAAAAGGGTAAGGAAGGGAAGAATTTCTGAAATCTGAGGGAGGAGAGCTGCCTTGACCAATATATTCCCAGTCCAACCAGAAAGGAGGCAATGCGGTATTTGATACTGAGGAATGAGGTAGGCCAAATGGATTGAAGTGTTTGTGGGGGAACACCTGGTAAGAGTAGTCATTGCACCAAAAGCTTTGATTAGCAAAAGGAAAATGAACATAATAAACTAAAATAGAACTTTGAAATGGGAAGAGCACCAACTTCAATGGGATAAAAGAGGATATAGCCAAGATAAAATGGAACTAGAGATTGATTGGAAGTGCTGTGACTGAGCAATGGGTGATTTTTAAGAAGGAAATGTTTCAGTTACAGGTTAAGTATATTACAAGAGTTAAATAAAAAGGGAACCAAAGCCATGTTCCGTGGATGATGAGGGAGAAAGATAATGTTATGAAACAATTTAAAAAAAAAGTGTATGGTGCAAGTCAGGTAAACTGATCAAGCAAGAACCAAGCCAAATACAGTAAGTTAAGAGAAGACATTAAGAGAAAAATTAGACTGGAAAAGAAAGACTATGAGAATACAATGGGAGATGAGCATATAAATAGTGAGTGGATAATAAATAAGGTGGGGGCTATTATGGTCAAAGAGGGCAGAGCAAAGCTAGAATGCTCAATGAACATTTTGTATTGGTGTTTACTAACAAAAACAAAATATTATTAGAAGCAGGCAAGGTAAAGGTAATTTATGAGGCAAAAATCAATAAGGAAGATATACTGGAAAGGCTTACAGGGGATAAATCAGCTGATCCAGAAGGCTTGCAACCCAGGCTGCTAAACAAAGTGGGAAAGTAAATAGCAGAGGGTCTTTGCATAATTTTCCAAGATAACGATGGGGGTGCCAGAGGATTGAAGGGGTGTAAGGATATTTTTTAGTAACTACAGGCCATTAGGTTTAACATCTGTGGTGTAAAGTTTTGGAAACAATAATCAGAAGAAAGAAATTAACATGCACCTGGAGAAGTTTGAGTTAATTAAGGAGAGCCAGCACAGTCTGAAAAGGCAGCTCAGGCTTAATTAACCCAACTGAATTTTTTGATGAAGGGAGAAGGTTGATGAAGGGAAAGCTATGGGAGTTATCTGCATCAATTTTAAGAAAGCCTTAGGCGAAGTACCACATAAAAGGCTGATTTGATAAGTATCAACTTAAATTTTACAAAATTGGTTTAGTGATGGAGAGCAGTTATGGTAAATGCTTGATTTTCCAACTGGAAATTGGTATACAGTGGCAACTTCAGGATTGAGGCCCTACCCGATTTCAGATAGTGTTGGATTTCAAGTTGGCTAGATCAAGTTGTGGGAAGTTCAAGTCAAACTGGGTCAGGTGGGTCAAGAATCACTTGGAGTGTAGGCTGCAAAATAGTCTAGAGCCACACCGTGTTAACGCAGTGTCCAGTCAAATTGTCCAGTTGTTATAAAACTTTTTACTCAAGTAAAATTGATTCATGCAACATGAAAACGTCCAGTTTAAGGACAAATCTAGTCTTTCAACTGCAGATTTGAGACGTTGTGCCTTTGTAGTGTAAAATTTCAAAATTTGCTGGTGATACCAAACTTGGAGAAGTGGCAATGAGATTGATACTAATAATTGCAACAGGACATTGACAGGCTACCAGAATGAGCAGATAAGTGGTAGATGGAATTTAATGCAGGGATACTAAATGATACATTTTTTCAGAAGGGATAGGGGAGAGGCAATATGGAATACTTAGTACAATTTTAAAGACTGTAAAGGGACAGAAGGATCTTGGATACGTGTGTAATGATCTGTGAAGGTGGTAGGAAATAATGAAAGAGCAGTTAGCAAAGTATATGAAATCCTGTCTTCTAGAAATCAAAGAATTGAGCACAAAAGCAGAAGCAGTTATGCTAAACCTATCAAAAACTCTAGTTAGGCCACAATGAGAAAAGAGTGGCCTGTTCTGGTCACCACACAATAGGAGGGATGAAAGGATCATTTAGACAGTGCAGAGGAGATTTACCAAAATAACACCATGGCAAGGGATTTTCAGTTCCAATTTAAGTTAATGAAAATGTTGTTCTTCTTCGAGCAAACCAGATTGAAGGGAGATGTACGAGACATATACAAAGTAATGACATGTAAAATCAAGATATGCTTCACTAAAATTCAAGACAATAACAATTGCAAAGTTGAACCACCCTAGAACAAACCAAATTTGGAAAACAAAATTGGAAAAGGTCACCTCAATACGAGAAACCAATTTTATTACATGCAACCTTAAATAGATGATGGCAGAGCAAATCACATGAGCTCAAATAAAGGGGACAAATTCTCATGCACCAGATCAACTTTCTTTTTATCATAAATCATACTGTACAAAGCAAAAAGATTCAAATGTTTTCTGACACCATCATGTCATATAAGGAATGCATGCTATTATATAGATTGCACAGCATTTACAAATCATTGTATTGCACACCCTTTGCGTTCTGCACAATGCACAGAGCTGTAATCATGTTTAATCTTAATGAAAGATTGTAAAGAACTGGGTTGTAGGATAGCTGGAGAGTAGATGAATCGAAGGGGACACTATGGTCACTCAAGTTTGGGTCTCTAAGAAGTGGGCTGATATTCCTGGTGTTACTCAAATTGTATACATAAAGCAATATTTGAAAGTTGTCAGAAGTGCCACTGTGCAATAGCCATACATTGCATTTGGGCACTGTGTGGTTGCATCATAGCAGGTGAATGCTTGTGTTACCAAAAGCAATATCTGTGCAAGTCAGTAAGTTTGGGGTTATTTACAGGACAAACAGAAGGCCAAGTATGCATGGTATTAAACCAAGTGGTATGATAACTCACTTATGTTCTGCTGGTCTTCAGAATCTCTACCCAACAAAGTGGTTGTTTTATGCTCGCTCGTCAGGATTTCATGTTTGTGCAGTATTTTAAATATATTGAAGGATTATAATTTTTAATTCTGCTGCAGATAGATAGAGACAGTCTGAATACCTCCTTCCCTTTAGAATGTAAGAGCAAAGTCATGCTCCCAGGAGCCAGTTAAAGCTTGTGTCACTGGTACTGAACAGGACAGTATTGAGTTGAGCAAAAGACAGAAATGTGTCGGTGCTACAGCTCCATTTCACAGATCCTGTTCCAATAGGGTCAGTTGTGAAGGTAAAATTCAGAAAGTAGTCATAGTAACCACAATATGTAAATTAAATGTAATTTTAAACAAAGTTTTATAATTTGTATTAAAAATGTTAGGCATAATTTAAAAATCTTTTGCCACACAATTTTTCATTCTGAAGTATATGACAACGCAATGACAGGTTACCCTCAGGTAACTTACCTAAAGAGCCAAGACTGTCATGCAAGTCAACTCCAAGATGAGAAGGTTGTTATCAGGATTGACATGACTAATTTTATCTTCCCAAACTTAATGACAATGCTAATCATTATGTCTCAACTGCCTCCAAATAGAGATTAACTATCTAACTGAGTAGGAACCTAACCTGTAACCCCTTCTCCTGCATAACCCACTTCACCTCCTCATCATCCTTGCCATCAGATAGAAAGATATTTAAACTCATAGATGGATATAGCCAGCAGTGGTTACCTTCTTAAAGAGCCTCTGGTAAAGAAATGGAGGAGAACCATTTCTCTCCACAGAATTAAATTGACCAGAAAGTGCTCAGTATCCATGAAATAATAGCTGGCCCCTTTAAGGGGTATTCTGGAGGGCTATATGACCCAATCACCCAATGGAGAATGGGAACGGGGATCTTGGTGCAGAGAGTGGGCATTTGCAGCTAGAGTAGGCTCTGAAACTGAAAGTGTTTACATTGTGAAAGTACTTTGTATATCTATCTGCTTGCAAATAAATTGTTATATACTAATTGGTGATCACCAATCCTTTCAATTACTATACATAGTTTGCGGGATTGCTTTTGAATTCCCCCAGAGCCCCTCTTCTTCCTTGCCATTTGACATGGGACTAAATGTTTCAATCGTTAGTTGTCCTGATGAAAAGGATTCTCAAACCAGGTTTCGTTCTGTATCTTTTTACCTTTGTTGCTTCTCTGCAGCAGTTTGTGTAGTTAGTTTCTGACTGGGTTGTGGTTTGCTGGATCAGGTACTGCCAATATGGTTCAGTTTGTAGCAAATTACTTCAATTTGGCCGCTTTTCAATTAAGCGTTCTGAATATCCTTAAACATTTGATTTATTGTCACATGTATTGGTATGCAAAGTGTTATTTCTTGCACGCCACAGACAAAGCATATCATTCAAATAGTACACAGGGGAGAAGGAAAGAAAAGGGTGCACAATAGTGTTTCAGTCACAGCTCGGGTGTACAGAAAGATCAGCTTAATATAAGGTAGATCCATTCAAAAGTCTGAGGGCAGCAAGGAAGAAGCTGTTCTTGAGTGGTTGTTATATGAGATTTTTGTATCTTTTTCCCAATGGAAGGTGGTGGAAGTGAATACGTCTAGGTGGGTAGGGTCCTTGATTATGCTGGTTGATTTTCTGAGGCAGCAGGGAGACTAGTTTGCATTACAGACTGGGTTACATTCACAATCCTTTATAATTTCTTGCAATCTTAGTCAGAGCAGAAGCCATCCCAAGCTGTAATACACCTGGAAAAGAGGCTTTGCCTGGTGCATGTCAAAATTGGGAAGAGTCATGTGGACATAACAAATTTCCTTAGCTTCCTGAGAAAACAGAGGTGTTGTTGGGCTTTCTTAACTATACTGTTGGTGTGGAGGGACCAGGATAGGTTGTTGGTGATCTGGACATCTAGACATCTAGAAACTTGAAGCTCTCGTCCATTTCCACTTCATCCCGGTTGACACAGGCAGGGTCATGTCCTCCAATATGTTTCCTGAAGTTGGTGACTATCTCCTTTGTTTTACTGACATTGAGAGAGAGAGATTATTGTCATTGCACCATTTTATCAGATTCTCTATCTCTTTCCTATACGGTCCTTGATCACTGTGTTGAGATCTGACCCACGATGGCGGTGTCATCAGCAAATTGGAGTGGAGTGGGGCTACATCTTCCATGTCCTCCTTGCGATTTGGTGCTCTCTTTAGGTTGTGAACAACAATCTGCTTCAGGAGTTAATTATTTGGCATGTGGATGCACTGTGCAGACCACTGACGCAACCAAGTCTTTGAAAATGAAGATTTTCATGTCAAGGCAAAGACTTTAGCTTGCAAATCTGTTGTAGTTATCATCACCCTTCTAAATGGAACTGAAATCTGGGTCATCTACCATAGGCAGCTGCAGGTGCTGGAGAATTTCTACCTGCAATGTCTTCACACAGCACTCCAATTGAAGTGGGAAGACAGGCAAACAAAGTCCAGCATCTTCAATAAAGCAGATTCCTCCATTGCAACTATGATCATGCAAAATCAGCTTTTTGTTTGTTTGGATAATGCATTGCATTTCAAGTATTAGTCTGTAATGGATCAATTCTCCTTTGGAGAGTCAAATTGAGTTAAAGAGATTCAGTTAAAATAAAAAAAATGTTTTATTGTCTTATTTGAATCTTGGTCCAACCTCACACATAAATAGCTTGTTCTCCTTTTGTCAGATCAAGCCAGCCTGGACAAGACACTTGAACTATTTCAAATTGCTTGCTTTTATTTCTTCAGCATCAACATCAACACTTACATTAACTCTAAAATTTCAAAGAAACCCAACAATACTCAAAAGAAATAGCTAATTAAAAACAGGAGATGGATATTGTTAGAGGGGTTCAACATACGCTGGAACAAAAACACGAATGAAGACTGTTAAAATAGAGGGGACTAACTTAGGATAAGAACCACAGACTGCCTTGTACATACATTTTACCCAAGTACTGTTTGCATAGAGACATATACAATCACAATTAGAGAATTCAAACATGTGTTTCTGAGAAGTGTATTATTGCAAAAGTATACATGATGTAGAGTTCTAAGGCATCATAGGAAATAGTGAAGTAAACCAAACCATTCTTTATAACATACTCAGAGGTATAGCTCTCATCATGGGCTCTAGCCAGTCCTCATGAATAGAATATTTCATCATGAAGGATGAAAGCTCATAATCCCAGACAGCTTAATGAATGGACAAAGTATTCAACCAGGTAACATGGTCTGGAACAACCAACAGGTGGCCAAGGGAATGACAGTCAGAAATCACTTGTTACCACTATCCCCATGCTGTCAGAGAATAAATGTAATTGGTAAAGGTATATGACATTTATTAATTATGACTGACTTATACTAATGATGATTCACTCACTTCTGACTGGGATGAGCAGTGGGCGTGTAAAATGACTGTTGGAAATTGTATAATTATATTGCAACCTGAGAGAAGTGTTGGATTGCCCAGCACTTGTCTCCCAGCCTACGTTGATCAATAAACAAAATATTTTAGCAGGATACTATTGTCACAAGTTTTTGTGTTAGCTAAATTTTAGCTTAATACTTAGCCTCTGGAAAAAAAACTCAACAGAACTAGCGTAGTTGGCAAGATCATTCACAGGAATCCAGCAGCAGAACATGTATCCTAAGAGTGGATGGGTATTTTTATTTTACCACCTAGTAGTTAGAGGAGTTACGTGTCAGGCTGCCACAACTGTAGGTTGAACAATCTAAACAAGAACAGGAGTTGCAAACACAATCACTGAGAAAAGAAATTGCGTTTAATGCAGGGGAGCAAGGATTGCAACTCCAGTATCAGCCTGAATAATGGAGCACAAAAAGCCATGCGACAGGAGAAGACATTAGAGGTTAAGTTGCACTCAATGTGGGGGATGAAGCACAGGGACTCTTGGATTGCCCTGAGGAGCAGAGCGAAGAGCTGCAACAGGGAAAGTGTTAGGGGAAACCGCACTAAAGGGATGATGATCAGACCGGGCACTAAGGGTCTCCAGTGAGGTACTCAACAACAGAAAGCGTAAAGGACAAGGGCCTCATGATGGTGATGATCAGTCCAGGTGCAGGAAGAGAGACAGGGGGCGGGGGCGGGGGCAGGGGGGGCGGTGCACAGAGACAGAGTGTGGGGGGGCACAGAGACAGAGAGGGGGGGCACAGGTACAGGTACAAAGATAGCACCAAATCGCAAGGAGGACATGGAAGATGTAGCCCCACTCCACTCCAATTTGCTGATGACACCGCCATCATGGGTCAGATCTCAACACAGTGATCAAGGACCGTATAGGAAAGAGATAGAGAATCTGATGAAATGGTGCAATGACAATAATCTCTCTCTCTCAATGTCAGTAAAACAAAGGAGATAGTCACCAACTTCAGGAAACATATTGGAGGACATGACCCTGCCTGTGTCAACCGGAATGAAGTGGAAATGGACGAGAGCTTCAAGTTTCTAGATGTCCAGATCACCAACAACCTATCAGGGGCACAGAGAGAGAGGGGGGCACAGAGAGAGAGGGGGGCACAGAGAGAGAGGGGGGCACAGAGAGAGGGAGAGAGAGGGGCACAGAGAGAGGGAGAGAGAGGGGCACAGAGAGAGGGAGAGAGAGGGGCACAGAGAGAGGGAGAGAGAGGGGCACAGAGAGAGGGAGAGAGAGGGGCACAGAGAGAGGGAGAGAGAGGGGCACAGAGAGAGGGAGAGAGAGGGGCACAGAGAGAGGGAGAGAGAGGGGCACAGAGAGAGGGAGAGAGAGGGGCATAGAGAGAGGGAGAGAGAGGGGCACAGAGAGAGGGAGAGAGAGGGGCACAGAGAGAGGGAGAGAGAGGGGCACAGAGAGAGGGAGAGAGAGGGGCACAGACAGGGAGAGAGAGGGGCACAGACAGGGAGACAGGCACAAAGAGAGAGCGAGAGATAGAGAGAGAGAGAGAGATAGATAGATACAGGCACAGGCACAGAGAGAGAGAGAGAGGCAGCAAATATTGTGGATCAATTGGCAAGGTGCAAAAAACTGATTTGAGAAGACCTGAAGTTGAGCTGATAATTTGAGCAGTTTTTTGTATTTCAGTATTTTTGCGTGGTCTGATTGTCTTTAAACAGGAGTTGTTCGCATCATCATTTGTTCTTGTAGAGTGTGGCAGGCAATGAATGCCAAGCTTTACACTTTGGCTTAACTTCAATGAATGTTGTATTTTCATTCCAGTTTAGAAATTGAGATTGCTGTGGAATTAATGAATTGGAAGCTTTCAATTGCACCTGAGTGTGTTTAATAAAGTGCTTGAGTGGATCTTTTGGTTATGTTGTTTGCATTAAGGTTTTAATATTACTTTCTCCCTAACTGAGATTGATTTTAAACTCTATCAAACCCAATGGGAAATAGATTGTATTAAAGTGTAAACCGAAATAAGATAAGTTTTTGAAATTTGTTGATCTTGAGCTCTGTCGCTTTAAGAAGCTGGAAGTGGGAAGTGACTTTTTAAAATTTGTGAAGTGCAGCAATTTCTTTATTGTGTATTTCACAGTAACTTCATTGCAGTATTAATGTAAGCCTTACTTGTGACTAATAAATAAACTTTATTATGTTCCACTTGAATGCTGTAGGAAAATAACCCAGTGGGATACATGAACATTGAAGGAAAGGAACAGGTATGCGATGTATAGATGAGATAGATGTGAGTTTAGACGTGAGGAAGTGAACAGTATAATAGAAGGGATGTTATAGGAAAGCTGTTAGCTGAACAAGAGTAGGACAGAATTAAAAGTAGGATTCATTTGACGGATAATGGGGACAATTATGGTGATAAAAAAAGAGACATTTAATGGGATTCAAAGAGGAGGAGGAAAAAGTAATAAAAACACTAAGTGGTAGCTATGGATGTTGGAATAAAGTTTGTTTCTTTAAAAAAAAGAGGAAGATAATATATAAACTATTGGACATTTGTCAGCCCAAAACACACTTTTGAATTTGGGACTATTCTGACATAGGAGAATATTTGGTTTGCCAGCTACCTTAAAAATGATGCTACGTAAAACAAAGAACAAACAATTAAAATAGGTTACTGCCTGGAATCAGTTTGATTTCTGTTTCAAAGACCTTGTGAAGCAAACTGCATAGAAGTAGTTGAGACAATAGAGATCGGAATTTAAACAGAAGGGAATTGGAATATTGAGTGCAGTCCAATTAATTGGAATATTTCTACTTGGCTCTGATATTGGCGAATGAAATAGTAGCTAGATGGGGAGATCCTCTTCAATTAGACACTGACCAGGGAATTCACTTTGCAGGGAGAGTCTTGAGAGAAGCTTATCGGATTTTGGGGATAAAACAAAGATTTCATATATCACATCATCCCGAGAGCTCAGGAATGATAGAACAAATGAACCGGACATTGAAGAATAGTTTAGCTAGAACTACTATACAATTTTACGAGGAGGACACAATTGAGTGCCGGCTTTGCCTTCAGTATTGCTGTGTCAGAGAGCTATCCCTGCATGAGGAACAGGGCTAACCTCTTTTGGATTAATGACTGAGAAAGCACTGTGCTTCCCAGAGGAGCCAAAAACAGGGAGGGAGGGAGGAAGGGAAAACTTGAAATAAGCCAATGAGCAGTCTGAGGGATTTGTTGGATCACCTGCTTTCTCTTAAAAATCAGGTAATCATTCAACAGCAACATAGGGATGGGATGGAATCAGCAAGAAATAATACTCTCCAGTTATCCACGTAAGGGGATAAGGTAATGGTGAAATTCATGACAGACAAGAAAGTGTTAGGTGTTCGATGCGAGGGACCCTATGACGTGGTTGTCACAGGACAAACATGCGCCCTAATCAATGAGAAGTACAGTCCACGGTGACGGCACTGGATACAACTGAAGCCATATCCTAATGAGTAATGCTGTAATTAGAGCTGCCCCACAGTTGCAAAGGTATTCCCTCTCAGCACGTATAGGGACATGCGAAAAAACCTGACATTCTGATAGTTTGGAAATGCTAGCATTTGTGTTTGCCATGTGTAAGTAAGTGTTCCATGCAGTTGCTGAGAGGAACATTGAATGGCCTTAGGTCCTGGTCCTATTCGAGTTAAAGTCAGTAAACCCAATATTAAAAGAATAGAAACACATGTAATCATTTTGGCAATCAACAATCCATTGACAGTTCTTACAGCTCTCTTATGCTCGCAGCTGTTGGTCAATACCAGGTAAGTGAAATTATTATTTACTTTGCAACCACGTTACATTCAATTAAATGCCAACTGTCCAATGTCGTCTAAGAAATCTATGAGCTGTCGCATGTGCCTTAATTGGACCAGAATGTTGCAAATCCATAACCAATAGTTTGGAACCCATAACCAATCTAGCTGGTCATATTAAAAAAGAGGCAGAGAAACTCAAGCAGACCCAACCCTTGACTCTCAGAGGTTGTCCTTCAGGCTGGCTAGACTCCTTGAGAACATCAATCATACAAGTGATTGTGCTCCTTTTTATTTTGATCTGAGCATTTGTTGTAATTGTGTACCTGCTCGAACGTTGCTGTGCACAAGTAATCAAATCCACACAGGGTGCAGCAGCAATGACAACAAATTAAGCATCTTTTATCAAGACAAGCTTTATTCGTAACAATTTAGGTATAATGCTAATAAAATGAAGCATTGAGAAGAAACAACCCTAATTTGTAACTTATCATGATTTCAGTTCCAAATAAGCAACATTCTTCTTACAGACTTAAAACCCATTTTAAATATAGTTAGCAACCTCAAATATGCTTACTATAATGAATGTGAACGGCCTTGGATTTTCAGGGAAACAGAAAATCCATAAGCTTGCAAAACTCTTCAACTAGAGCAGTGAAACCCCAACTCCTTTCTGCCAAAGCATGTTTTTTCCCTAACAGATCCAGGTCTGCATATAAACTACACATCACATGACCCTGTCAATCATTCTAAAACTGAAATTCCAGAGGAACTTAAGCAAACAACAGTTCATTATCTCCGCTAACCATAAACATTTGCAAGGTAGAAATGAGTAATGCTACATCCCCAGCATCTGAGCAATTTTCCTGCCTGATTTACTGCTTGTATGAAAAAAAACTAAGATATTCTCCTGAAACAGAAAAAACACAACATATACACAATTCATTTGTACACTTTCATCACACTGTTTAATCCACAAACATGACCCTGAGCTTTCAATTGTTTACCATTTTAATCCTCCACCTCACTGCCACACTGTTCCAATAAAGCTTAGTAGAAGCTCAAATAATAGGACTTCATCTTTTGGCAAGGCATTTTATACCACTCTGGACTCTACACAGAATTCAATAATTTCAGAGTTAATTTTTTTCCCACATAACTGGTGCTGGCAATGAGTCAACTGTTGCCATTTGCTCAACCTCAAGACCAACATTCTCTTTTTAACATAATTATTGTGCACAGCTCATTTTTCACTGTGTGGCCCATTGTAAATGTGTTTTTATTACTTCTCAGAACACAGTGTGCACGGTACTTTTCAGACCATTGCATGGCTGCGTATCCATGCAACTCAGCAGAAGTATTGCTTATGACCCTCCACTGATGCTGCCTGACCTGCTAAATATTCCCAGTGCTTTCAGTGTTCTTTAAAATCCTGGACAAAACAATTAGATTTTTTGATCAAAAACTCAATCTAAACACTTTGTAGAGTCAACAAATAAATACAAATATAAATAGACAAACACTAGTCAATTATTTCAGGTCACCCAACGAAAAGTGAGTTTTAAGAAATGAGCAATTTTTAAAAATTCTAAATATACTTTTTCCTTCTGGATTAAAAATTTTGAAAATTGTCTTAGTTAAGAACATAAGAAATAGGAGCAGGAGTAGGCCATCTAGCCCTTTGAGCCTGCCCCGCCATTCAATAAGATCATGACTGATCTGAAGTGGATCAGTTCCACTTTCCCGCTTTCTCACCATAACCCTTAATTCCCCTGTCTATCAGAAACCTATCTACCCGTGACTTAAATATATTCAGTGAGGTAGCCTCCACCACTTCAATGGGCAGAGAATTCCAGAGATACACCACCCTTTGAGTGAAGAAGTTCCTCCTCAACTCTGATCTAAACTGTCCTCCCCTCATCTTGAGGCTGCGTCCTCTAGTCCTGCTATCCTTTCTAAGTGAGAAGAATCTCTCTACCTCTACCCTATCTATCCCCTTCATTATCTTATATGTCTCTACAAGATCCCCCCTCAGCCTTCTAAACTCCAACGAGTACAGACCCAGTCTATTCAGTCTCTCTTCATAGGCTAACGCCCTCATCTCTGCTATCAGCCCAGTGAACCTTCTCTGCACTCCCTCCAAGGCCAATATATCCTTCCGCAAGTGCGGCGACCAAAACTGCACACAGTACTCCAACTGCGGCCTCACCAGTACCCTGTACAGTTGCAGCAAGAACTTCCTGCTTTTATATTCTATCCCCCTCGCGGTAAAGGCCAACATTCCATTCGCCTTCTTGATCACCTGCTGCACCTGCAGACTGGGTTTTTGCGATTCGTGCACAAGGACCCCCAGGTTCCTCTGCACCGTAGCATGCTGCAGCTTTTCGCCTTTTAAATAATAATCCCTTCTATTATTATTTGTACCAAAGTGGATAACCTCACACTTGCTAACATTATACTCCAAAGTTAAAAGCTGTTCTACAAAAATCAGAAGTGCTTTAAATACAATCTCATATATAGCAATCATATTTTCTTGCATTAAAGTGAGACCAAGCCTGACTGCTTTTCCAGTAAGACTGTTTTCTTAGGTTAAAGTCCAACAAGTTTATTTGATAATAAACCCACAAGTTTTCGGAACGCTGTTCCTTCATCAGGTGAGTGGAAAGCTCTGATCAGAAACAGGGCATGTAAAGGCACACACAGTTTACAGAATACTGATTAGAATGCAAGTCTTTACAGCTAATCTGCTATTCAAATCTTAAAGGTGCGGACAATGTGAGTGGAGATAGCAATAAGCATAGGTTAAAGAGATGAGTATTGTCTCCAGACAGGACAGTAAGTGAGATGTTGCAAGTTCAGGCAAGTCATGGGGGTTACAGATAGTGTGACATGAACCCAAGATCCCTGTTGAGACTGCCCTCATGTGTGGGGAACTTGGCTACCAGTCTCTGCTCAGCGACTCTGCGCTGTCATGTGCCATGACGGCTGCCTTGGAGAATGCTTACCCGAAGATTGCTGATGGATGTTTTTCCAGTAGACAGAAATAGTGGATATTTAGCTCTCATATATTTTTGGATGCAGAATAAATCACGAGTCCTTTTAGTTCCTTTAAATCTATGAATCAACTTTCATTCTCTCCAGTGGTCAGAGATCTCAAAATGCAACATTACATTTGACAATATCATTCCACTTGTTGTCCTAACCTCAGCATGGCTTCTTAATAATGTTTTTACTCAGCTATATTTCAAACAAAACATAACAGCTATGGCAAAATCTTTGCAGCTACAATGACAGTTTGTAATCTAAGACACCAGATAATTAATCAGTTAACACAATAGCAAAATATTATTGCACCTAATTCAGTGAGATGCACCAAAAAAAATCCATACATTTGAGCCATGCTTTTAGGATTATTCACGCACCTTTCAAACATTGCAGCATTTAAAAGTTAATTGCCAGTCACACTGTCAAAATATAAAGAGTGCTTTAGTAATTGAACGTATTATATAAGCCTAGACTGATTATTTTCCAGCAAGTTGCAAATCAACACATGCACTTATAGTAAATTCAAGCTACATTTTAATGGAATGCACCAAGTTTTGTTTTTACAGCGTATAATGTTGCATTTGGACATATAATGGTGGCACGCAAGTATGATACTATTATAGGAAATCATAAATGTTTAGTAAAAGCAGGATCTAACTTCTTCTGCAAACCTGGAGAGCATCTTGTCTAGAAATAAACTTCTTTCATTTCAGCAATTGCACTCTGCATTCCATGTGAAAATAGCTATGAAAGTCAGCTTGCAGTAAAATGTTTCATCTCATCTCCATGATAAAAGCAAGAATGAACTCTTGTATCAATAACAAAATAGACTCCATTGTCATTTGTAGCATGTGACCCATAATAATGGAAACATGCATGAAATAAGTGGTTTGCTGTAACCACTTGTAATTCAGTCCAGTTAACACACTTTGCAATTGGTACTACTTGAATTGAAAGGTGATCTCTATTTCATGTAACATTTGTAAGGAGCTACAAGCCGCTGTTAGGGGACTTAGATTTTGGTAAGAAGTCAATGCCATTTTGTCAAAGTGAGGTACAAAAAGGACTTGACCGATTGAAAATCATTGATTATAAAAGGTAATAATAATATCCATTAAATTTAATGAATGAACAGAAATCAACATATGGGTGAACTGACGCATGTAATCAAGTAATCCTTTAAAAGATTTCTTGGCATGTTGGCTCACTCGTGGGTCAACTTTGAATGCTCGTAGCATGAGATGAAATTAGTTAAGTTAGAAAGGCATGGGGTAACCCGGGGTCAGTCAGCATGGATTTGTATAAAACAGCTTCTACCTGACTTAGCAGTTAAACATAGCTATTGTGAAAATGTACAGATGCAGATGGTGCTTATTAAGGTGTCATATAAGAAACTGGTTATAAAAAGTAAGCTTCATAGAGAAGAATTAGGAGGGGATGAAAACAAAATTGGATTTTAGTTCTGGTGGTAGTCATCTTTCCAAGTCTATACTCTACACCATTTTGACAACTGACGTCCGACAAGATTTTTGACTGCAATCAGGTTTCTGCCCCCACCACGATAGCAAAATGGCTCCTACCGGAGTCAAAAATGACATTCTAGGAGTCTGTGACAAAGGTAAACTAACTGTCCTCATCTTCCTTGGCCTGTGTGCAGCCTTTAACTTGACTGATCACACATTTTCCTCCAAATCCAGTATCGTCCAGTTGGGTGGGACAATTCTCACCCAGTTCCACTTTTATTTAATCTTTTCAAGAGCATCATTTGCAAAGGCTTCCATTGCTGTCCTTGGTTCCTCCTACTTCTGAACCTCATGCAGCCCTTTTGCTGCATCATCTGAAATTAATACATGAGTTTGAAAGTGTACCTGACGACACTTCATTTCTCTTCACTCCTTCACTGTTATTAAATTATCAGATGTTTTTCCAAAATCCCGTATTGGCTTTTGGACACCTGCCTTAAAGCTAACAGTACGTTCGTGTCTAAATTTTTATTCATCTACATTAATAATCTTCCGATTAGACACTTTACCGCCTTCCAGATTGAACAGAGTTCAACAACTTCAAAGCATGAACTCTCTCCCTCCATCTTCACCTCATTTCCATTTATTTTGTTTCACCTCTTTTCATCTTATTCATCTATCTTTATCACTTTATATTCTTGTTTTTTCTTCTCCGAAATCTATCCCCCCTCACCCCCCAAAGCTAGGGTCAATGCCACATTCCTCAGGTTGCCCATTGACAATCCACACCTTTGTTCTATCATTCACACATTTTCATCTCTTAACGGATGCTCTCAGCACCCTTCTCTGCCTTCACCATCACCATTTACATCCCCTTTATCCAGGCCATTCCTATCACTTACATCTTCCACCAGTAACACCACCCACAACCCGCCCCACCAGAGTATAAATCTTGCCCGATTTATTTGTTTTCAGCTCTGACGAAGGTCATCCTGACCCGAAACGTTGGCTGTATTCTCTCTCCACAGATGCTGTCAGGCCTGCTGAGCTTTTCCAGCATCTTTGGCTTTGTTTCAGGTTCCAGCATCCGCAGTATTTTGCCTTTAAATATTTACTTAGGTGAAACAGGGAACAATGGAAGTATAGAACTTAAGTTGTTAAAACTGTAGAAGAGATGTGTTCAAAGACAGACATGAGAAAACAGTTCTCCTCACTAAAATAAAAGCCCAGTTTCTAAAATGAGTCATTTAGATAGGAAGAGACCAGAAGGGAAATATGGTGCCTCAGTAGTTGAATAGATCTGTATTGGCAGCAGAAGTGGAAAGGAGAAAGAAATGAAGCAGCTGGAAAAGCAATTCTGATCACAGCCACACCCAACTGGAAAGCAGAACTCTCCCAGGAAACAGCTGATGTGAAAACCTCAGACAAATTATGCTGAATCGAAGGTGGCTTCCTATACTTAGGGATAACTCATGGGTGGTAACTACTTGCTAGATTTAAAGTATAGCATTATATTGTATGGGGTGAATGTTTTGGGACAAGAGATCAGGGATATATATGGGAACGAGTTTAATTCTATAATATAATGTATGTGTGTATAGCCATTATTGTAGCCAAGTGTACCTTTGTTTCGCATTGCGCCTTTGCATGTTGTGTTTTCCCTGTTAATAAAACTGATTTCATGTTTCCCCTCACCAGTCTGTGTGTCTATCATCATATAATACTAAACTGAAAAAACAAACTCTTAAGAACTGGCATTCCAGTCATTCTTTCAGTTTTTGGGATATCCTTGCATCCAGCATCAGCAGAGTTCTTAACAAAATAGAAATATAAACATATATGATGCTGAAATGCAAATCTGTTCTGTTGGTAGTTGCACAAAAGAGAGCAGAAAACAGCAAGTCAACAAATTTTGAGCATATCTTTGCAATCATTGTCATTCTAAGTAAAACAAATGTCCAGTCCAAAGAACTGAAATTGAATACACTGATGATACCATCATCTGATTCCAGTGATGGCATTAGAAATGCATCAAATTCACAGAATACACAAGAATTAGGATGTAAAAAAGCAGCAGCGTTGGAAACAAAGCAAAAAATTTTTTCCAGCAAATAGATAGCCATTCAGAGGCAGGTTAAAGTTTTGGGTGCTCAACTCAGGAGGAAATCCACTTACATAGAATCTCTCAGTGCAGAAGGTCATTTGACCCTTAGAGCTGAGACCAACTCTCTGGCAATTATATTCAGGCCTTCTCCCTCAACCTATCCCCATAACCCCACACATTTACCATGGGCTAGTTCATCTAACTGACACATCTTGGGATACGAAGAAGCGTTTTTACTTACTATGACCAATCCACCTAAATTGTACATCTTTGGACTGTGGGAGGAAACCAGAGCACTTGGAGGAAACACCAGCCAGGACAATACACATCTCTTTAACCTGTGCTTAACCCTCTCTCCACTCACATTGTCTGTACCTTTAAGACTTGATTATCTGTAAAGACTTGCATTCCAACCATTATTTTGTAAATTGAGTTTGTGTCTTTATGTGCCATTTGTGAACACAACTCCCACTCACCTGATGAAGGAGCAGCACTCCAAAAGCTAATGGCTTGTGCTAGCAAATAAACCCGTTGGACTTTAACCTGGTGTTGTGAGACTTCTTACTGTGTTTACCCAGTAAAAATGTTCGCATAACCACATGAGGTCCATAGGCAGTGGACATAAGTTTGAAATTGCAAGGGATAACTGATGTGCATTGTAGATGATAGAGGTGCTGTGGGGAATCAGGTCATCGCAGATCTGTGCAGCCTCCTGACCTATTCTTGTAAGCACAGTATCTGCATGGCCAATCAAGTTCAGTTTCTGGTCAATGATACTTCAGGATGTTAACAGCGCAGGAACTAAGCCATGATAATGCCACTGAATTTTAAAGGGGCAATGGATAGATTCTTTGTAGTCGGAGATGGTCATTGTCTCGGCATTGCGAAGTGTGAATGTTACTTTCCACTTGTCAGCCTAAGTCTGGATATTGTCCAGGTCTTGCTGTATTTGGACATGGCCACCTTCAATATCTGAACATCCCCACTTCAGACTTAATCATCAGAGGAAGGCCACTGAAGAGGCAAATGACGATTGGGCCTAAGACACCTTCCTGAGGAATTTCTGCAGCGATGTCCTGGAGCTGAGATTAGTGACCTCAAGCAACCACAACCATCTTCCTTTATGCCGGAGGGATGGTCATTAAAGCAGATCGAAATGTTTGGGCCTAGAACCCTTCCCTGAGGAATTCCTGCAGAGATGCCTTGGAACTGAGATAACTGACCTCCAGCAACCACAGCCATCTTGTGCTGGGTACGACCCCGACCAGTGGAGAGTCCCCTGATCCCTCACCAATTCCCATTGACTCCAGTTTTGCTAGGGATCCTTGATGTTAAATCAGTCAAATACTTCTTGAGTTCAGTTCTTTTGTCCACGTTTGGGCTAAGGCTGTAATGAGGCCAGGAGCTGAGTGGCCCTGGAAAAGACTTGCAGACCACAAATCTTCACACCCTCTCAAGATGGGGACGAGAATGGGTTGTTTGGCCATTTGGGCCTGCTCTGCCATTCATTTTGATCATGGCTGATCATCAAATTCAATATCTTGAATGATGACCATTGTCAACTGCCAGAAAAACGCATTTGGTTCACTAACGTCCCTTTAGGGAAGGGAGATCTGCCATTTTTATCTGGTCTGGCCCACATTGACTCCAGATTCTCAGTAACATGGTTGATTCTTAAATGGCCCAGCAATCTGATTAGTCCAAGGGCTGAGGCAGTCAGGAATAGGGGAACAAATGCGGGCCCAGCCAGTGATGCCCACATTGCATGTCAGCATTTAAGAAAAAAAAAATCAAAATTGAATTCGTGACAGGGAAAGAACAGGGTCACCTGGAGTGTGGTGAATGAATTGGGTGACCAAGGGGGACATTGCATGTGACGGCAGAGATGAGGCGGCTGGTAGATCAGAAGAGGAGGATGAAAAGGGGACAGGAAGTTATGGGGAACCAGAAAATAGAAACAGAAGACACAACATGGGATTGGCAAATTTGTGCTGTGCTTGTAGCATTGAGAAAGTGTCAAGTGATCTGTTCACAAAAGATGGAGACCCACTTCGATGGAGCTCCACACATCAGTTTTATCGTTAACTCTATTTCTCCAGAAGCTGCCAGACTGGCTGAGGATTTTTCAGCACTATATGATTTGTTGCCAGGGCTAGAAAAATGTAATTACGAGGAGAGATTGGATCAGTTGCAGATATTTGCCTTGGAACAAAGGAGGCTGAAGGGTGACTTGATTGAGGTGTACAAGATTATGAATGGCAGAGTGAAATTGTTTCCCTTGGTAGAGAATTCTAGAACCAGGGGACAGGATGGCATGGTGGCACAGTGCTTAACACTGCTGCCTCACAGCCTCAGGGACCAGAGTTTGATTCCTGGCTTGAGTCACCATCTGTGCAGAGTGTGCACGTTCTCGTGGGTTTCCTCCAGGTACTCCCACAGTCCAAAAGACGTGCTGGTTAGGTGCACTGGCCATGCTAACATTTTTCTTCAATGTACCTGCACAGGCGTGGAGTGTGGCGACTAGGGGATTTTCACAGTGGCTTCATTGCAATGTTAATGTAAGCCTACTTGTGACATCAAGAAATAAAATGATTAAAGATTCTGTATTGAAACACATTTTAAAATTGAATAAATAATCTAAAAGAAATGGTTTGTCTAACCAGAGAAAATCCAGTTTATCTTGCAAAGCAAACTCAGATTAGACTTGTTGCCAAAAATACTGAATGGTCTTTTTCCCAGAGCTCTTACAACCTAAAATGATTGGGTCAGAATTGGCAAGACCATCATGCAAAGTTGACAATTTTATGACTATTCAAAAAAGTGGATTTGGGAGAAACTCACAATACCCTGTTTAGTGAAACTTTATTTCTGTGGACCATTTGGAAGGAAATAATATGCCAAGGCAAACATGAAAAGTTCTTTAATTTAATGCTTCACAAATCCCGAAAAGCATTTGAACAGTTTACTATGAAAAGTAATTATTTAACCTAAAGCGCTGAAGATTCGTGATAACTTGAAAGAGAAGTACAAGTGGAATGGTCTTCTCATCACAAATAATTACTTCTCACCTCCCTCCTCACCATCCATTTTCAGCTTGAATTAGAATGACAAATTTTCACATCAGATTATCCTAGTCTCCTGCCATACTATCGCGGAACTTTCACACAATTGTCAGTATCATAAACAATATTATCAGCTTTTTATGCATTTCCCCTTTGAATCTTCCATTTTCATATCTTCCAAACCTACCAACACTATTACTGGAAGTGCAAGGGCAGAGACACATGGGAACACCATCTCCTGGAAGTTTCTCTTCAAGCCACTCACCGTCCTGATTTGGAAATATATTGCCATTCCTTCACTGTCACTGGATCAAAATCCTAGGATTCCCTCCCTAAGAGCACCAGAGTGTACCTACACCACATATGCTGTAGTGTTTCAAGAAGGCAGATCACCACCTTCTCAAGGGCAATTAAGGATGAAGAATAATGCTGGCCTAGCAAGCCATGTCCAGATCCCATGAATCAATAAACAAAGTGTATTTGACTAACTCGATCCAGTTATCTTTTTTTTAAATGAAACCTCTCCCTTTATCTCATGCTACTGACACTGCCAAACCATTAATTTTCTACTGCTATTAGGCTAACACACCTTCTTAAAGAAAACCTTTGGTGCCTATATTTCACAAACAACCAATATACACATGAATTGTTGACTGTCCAGGATGTCATTTGTGCAGGGTAGCTGTCAAAATTGACTTGTGAAGATAGATTGATATTTCAGTTGCTAATTTCTCACAGGTGAAGGATTATTTATCAGGGGATTTTCTTTCAGGAGACTGAACATATAGTATAATCCATAATGGGGAAAACTACCGTGGCAGGGATGGGACTGATGTCCCAGAACGAGTTTGATTTCGCTTTCCACACGTTCATGCCCTTTTATAGCAAAGATGGCAAAGGTTCAAATCGACATGCATTCTGTTTGACATCAAACTGTTGGAAGAGATAGTGATAGGAGGATGATGCCATATGCACATAAGACAAAATAATTAATAAAAATAGATACCTTTCACAAACGCATCAAAAGTCAATATTTTCACAAAATTCCCAGCAAGTTGAAGCTGTACAGTCTTAAGTAATCACACCCAATTTTTTAATTACCTTCTGCAACTTCCCTTTGCAACATATTAGCTTTAAGCAGACAACCAAGATGGAGGAAGTACTTTTCTTTAAAGTTTATTTATTAGTCACAAGTAAGGCTTATATTAACACTGCAAAGAAGTTACTGTGAAATTCCCCTGTGCGATTTTTAATTGCATGAATATGAGTTTACATGTACACTACAAAGGGACAGGAGCAGGAGGGGTGGAGAACATCTTGAAAGGCCTTTCTTCAAAGTTGATAATGACAAACACTGTCAAAAAATAAGCCATGGAGTACATCTGAAAAATACGGTAATGAAGAAGAGCCTAAATCAGGCTCATGGACAGCAGCAACATCAAAGGAATAAATGCAATTATCTCCCTTGACCTTGACCAGCTGCATAACCTTACTAATTTTGTGTCAAGGAGAACAGAAGTGAATGAAAGGGGCAATTTTTATTATTGCACTGAGAAGTGGTCAGTGTGATCATGTGGAACAGTGACACTTTATCATCACAATTTAAGGTATGATTCCTGGTTTGTGCTGAGTTAGCTGATTGGAGTGGAAATAATCAGAAGGAAATTACAACTCACTTCAGGACTCTGGAGCCAGAAGGGGAAAAATTAGATTGTGCTCCAAATTCTGACTGGAAACTCCAAAGCCTCTGGGTCTGGATGTCAATCATGGCCATAACTGCACTCAGCTACAATATCCTCTGAACCTTGTTGTGGTGGGTAGCATGCATACGCACACACAATATTACAAGCACCCACAGAACTATATCTAAACAAAAAGTCAACACCTTATATAAAGGAAAAGATGGGTTGGGAGGTGGTTGGAGGAGACAACTAGTAAGCTCAAGGGAAAGGATAAAATATTCCAAGTGACCAAAGAAAATCTTTCACTTGCATCTTTTATTTGCTTCTAAACAGAATGATTCTGGAATTCAGCATCACACTTGGTCCATTCCAGTATGAAAACCTACCATCTCACATAGCCTTCATACTCATAAGATGGATTATTGATAATGGAATTATTAAATAACAAATTAAATCCAGTACAATAATTTCAAAACTTCGACTTTTGTTGCATAAGTGCTAACGGTATCAATTGAAGGGAGTTTATGTGACTGAATTGTATAAATTAAGAATAAGATGGACCATCAAATGCTTCCATGCAAAACTGTTAATGGTTCATTTCTCTACTTTCCAATGACTTTACATTGTTTTAGTGCTGTTGAGTTATTTTCAGAAATTGCTTCTGTTGCTCAAATGAACACTATTTTGAAAGAACAAGTGATACCACGATGCAGACCTCAAACAGTTGCTATACTCCATTTATAATTATGCTCAGGGCACTGAAAATTGATAACATCTCAGTTTCTGGTATCAGAGGTCCCATGTTCTAAAAGTGCATAAATGTTCAGTACGACAAGGCTCACTAAGAAACCAGTGCCATTAACGTAATTAAGAAAATAAAGACTTTTTTGGTCATTCAAAGTAATAGTAAATGGAAAATACAATTTGCCCTGCTTTGAGTAGAATGCAGTGATGGACTCAGACAGTGGGAAGATTGGTGGTTCTAATTGTCTCTCAATGAGTTACGGAGCATCCAATTTTAATCAAACTAAAAAAAAACAGTTGCTAATCTATTTGCTCCTTTGTATAAACTTATACAAGTGAACATACTAATTGTAATACAATGAGTAGATGTGAGAGCCAATTCATTGCCCCCATATCATTCATCTGCCTTTCCAGTGGGAAACGCACCAGGCAGACTTGGATGCTGGTAACAACTAGCTGGTAAGCTTGACATGCTGGATCCAGAGGAGGACCACCAACCCTCAACAAATAGGGGCATTCTCCCCCTCACCACTCAAATAATCAACACCACACAGGCATGAGGGTGACCCGACCAAACCATCCACTCAGCTCCCCTTCCCCCTCAAAACCACCCTTAAGAACCACCCCCCCACCCCCAAGCTATCTCCACTCATCCCCCTCTCCCATCAGACTCCCGCTCCCCCACTTAGGCCCCTCCCTTCAGACAATGCACTTTGGCAGTGCCAATGGTGCACTACCCCCTGGCAAAATGAAGGGGTGAGGGGGAGGGAGAGGGGGAGGTGGTGTAGTGTTGGGGGGTGGGAGGGTGACTCATTATTTGTAGGGGGTGGTGCGAGGAGGATGCCCCTCTTTTATAAAGGGGTTGGTGGTGCTCCCTTGGTTAGATTGGGTGGTTAGAATTAGGAAAAATTACATTCCATTCTGAAGATTTTTTTTTCTGTTCCAGCTACTTTCTTATTTAACCATGTCAGTCCAGAATTTGTAGTCAGCAACAAGGGTCAGGGGTTCATTAAGCCTGCAAACATTTTATGTGCTTTTCCATGGCAGCTTAAATTAACTGGAAAATTCCTTTCAACACAGTATCCTCTACAGAGGATCTTTGGAGTGGAAGAGCACAGCAAGCAATAGCATGTCTCTTCAACCAGATTGAAGAATCCTTACCAAGGCTCCAAGTAAAGCAGGAAGTGTAATTTAGAATATTTAATTCAATCAAATACAGTAAACCAAATGATTAAGAAAGAGATGGAAGAGACATTTTTAAAAAAAATCTCCAACAATAATTAAAACATGAAGGAATTTGACTCCATACTTGCAAAAATAATTTGTGTGTGTCAGAGATGCTATTTAGCAATAATAACAGACCCATCATGCCATTAAAAATGAACTTACACTTGAATGGACAAATCTCAACTTTTTCTAGTACACTTGGCGAATATGTAGTGGGTAAATACCACAACTTCTTCATCTTCATGCGAAAATGTTGCATTTCCTGGCAAGGTAGCATATGCCTAAGTCTGCAGAGGAGCAGGACAAGTTGGACAGCAATAACCTGATCTGTAAATTTAACTGCGCATCTTTGAACATTATAAGACATCCAACTTAGCCTCACCGTTTTTCTTTCTGGAAAACCGAGGCAATATTTTCTACTTTAAAGGTACAAAGATGCTTGGAGTCAAAACAAAACATCTTGGGGATGATTCTCCCATCCAGCTGTGGCAATTTATTTGTGTAGCGGGCTGGGGGAATTGCACATCGGCCGATTACCACAAGCATTTGTGCTGCACTTGCATCTCCGAAATCCAGATTTCCGGCGGCATCTGCACGGCGCCAGAAGTCAGCTGGGAAGCAGAGATAGCATTTAAATAGCATTTTACCTACTATTTAAATACTGTTAGCAGGCCTGGGACTGAATTCTCTCTATCTGCTAGCATCTCCAGAAGTACTTCACACCAGCAGGTCCAGGCCAGCTCCCCACTTTTAGCGAATTGGGGGATCTCGTTACCACTGTGCTTTGGGATCCAGTCAGGTTGGAGGGAAGTCAGCGATCAGGCTGCCCAGCAAACAGGGAGGCTGACAGTTCGGGGCCACTGCATATGCGCAGAGGCCCACCGATTTCAGCCTCTCCAGCATGAATAGGTTCCGCTCCCTGAAATTTGATGACATTCATACTGATGGCCTTTGCAGTGCACAGAGTGTGGGAGATCCTGGTGTGAACTCCCGCTGAAAAAGCCAGCGTAAATTACTCCAGTTTACCCGCGAATTAGAATTTCTTTGGAAGAATTCTACTCCTTATGTTGTGTCACTGATGATCCTAATGCCATTTCCTTTTCAGCAATAATCTATGTTGAAAATCCATCATTCCCATCAGGTTACACCACTTTAAACTTGACACTACTATACTGTCATTAGAACAGAATGCTAAAATTTGATTTATCCTCATAATAATGATAAAAATGGATTTTAAATACTGGCCAAGTTCATTCCAATTGTCTTCACAATTAGTCGTGCATTGTTTGAGAAAAAACCCAGAAGAACGGGAAGTAAGTGTCTATTTCATCACCAATAAACATCACCAAGGTCTAATGTGGGCAACTTTCGAACTTAAATTAGATTTATCTATTATGGACCTCACAGCAAGATAATCTCACAAACTGAGCTCAGGATTTTAACAATTACTTAATTTGAAAGGAATATTCTACTCATTATAACAGAAAGCTAAAGCCAGTAACATTGTGCAATATTTATTAATGTCTACTTTGTTCATCTTTGTCCTGTAACATTCCTTCACTTGATATATTACAAATTCATATTTTTAGATTCATATCCAAAGCAAAAAGTGCGGTGATGGAGACATTTAAGTGATTAAATTGAAGTTTTTTTCAGGCAGAAGTAATGCTTCAAATATATTCTTTGCATTGTAAACATAATTGGGTATGGTAATCAAAGCAGTTACCTTTTGTTTGTGTAGCAAAACTAAGCATTAGTTTAGCGAACAGATCTGGACTCTCAAACTTTTCCTCTTTGGCTTTAATCCAGAAACATGTCTCCGTCATTTCCTGAGGTCCAATCTGGAATTAAGATAGAAAATAAATTGATCTTGTTGATAATCATCCATGTTTATCATAACTTCATCATCTGAAAACAGATTATAATCAAGTAATGCAGATCATTAACACTTAAATTAATTTTTTTGTTTCAGGCAATTATCTGGTAACCTTTGGGACTGTGCGCAAATGAAACGTTACCATTTCTCTTTTTACCATATTATACAAACACAATTCATTTTAATTGAAAAAACAATTAGTATATTCAAAACAGACATTCTATTAGGAAAAGAACATTTTCTCTCGCCATTCATTCATCTGAAATGGGTTATTTTTTTTTAAACTTTTCAAACAGCTCTTAAAATTTAAAAACATACATCTGCTGTTGTTGTCAAGGCACCATTAAATATTACTGCATTAAATAATACCGGGAGAAGCATCACATTTTTCAATGTAGAAGGCACCAGCAAGCAATACATTGTCAGCATCTTCAAATAGCTAAACTCTGGCAGACTGCAAACTTGAAGTACAAAGTCACCAGAAACTTACATTCAAGAAACACCGTTCTCCTTCAGGATAAGTGCATATGTAAGACTTATAAACTTAAGAGTTTGATGAATTTCCACTAGCTCCTTATGTGAGGATATCAAATCTATATAGTCGAAGGAAATTAATTTCTCCCTGTACACACACCGATATTTACACGTGTCACATATCATAGAAGTAAAAGTTCTAGAAACATCAGTAATCCTGTATGGTAAAAATGAAAATCAAGGAAAATAGAATTAAAAACAAAGTGCAAGAAATGCTGAGCAGCTTTGGCAACATTGATGGAGAGAGAAACAGAGTTAATATCCAATATGACTCTTCAGAACATGAAGAAGATTCACACTGAACTCCAAATGTTAATTCTGCTTCTCTCGCCAAATGCTATCAGACCTGCTGAGCTTTCTCAGCACTTTCTGATCTAATTTGACCTCCAGCATCCACAATATTTTATTTTTATCAAAGAAAACAGAACTCTGTTGCCATGAGCCAAATGATCCAATGGATGGAACTGGAGAATGTAATGCCAGAAACATATAGGATTACTGGTGTTTCTATAACTTTTACTTCTATGATATGTGACAGTAATATCTCGTCATCTCAGAAATACAAATGGAATCTGAGCTTTCTAGCATAAAAATGACCCTGAATATTTATTGATGACCTTTTATCTTCAACCTCACATTTTCCTACCAGACAAACGATATAAATAAGTCTTTAATCCAGCAATTTTTTGTCACACCTTAAAATACGTCAACTTACAGCAGTTGACCCAAAGACTGTATCCCTAAAAATGAAAATCCATACCTAACAGGAACAATAATATACAACAATGTCACATTCAAATCAAGAAAATCCATAAACAGCAACCAAAATAACCGGTAAAGAGGATGAGCAAGGCTACGAGAAACTCATGATCACATGGAGTGGTTATGGGGAAGAACATCGGGGAGCTGGAAAACAAATAAGTATTATGCCGTTAGATGGAGAGGGGAGGGAGGATATTTGACAATACATAAACAAAAATAAGCCATTCGGTCATGCTAATGTGCTACTGATTCTACGCGCTTTTTCACTTACTGCCCATGTTTTAACAATAAATAAAGACGTTCATGCTAAAGACACAGTTAACAACATAATAAAAAAATTCCAAAAGATGAAAGAACTCTACACAAGAACAACTGTTCAAGTTGCAGCATGGGAAACTGGAGGCAACCCTGTGGAATGGATTGGTAGAAAAATGGGAATTGGAAAAACTGGGCAGACTTGAATCGACAGACAGTGACAAGTGATGACTCCAAGGGATCAATGCAGGATTCCTCATAAATGGAATGTTCTCAGTTTGGATAAAGCAAGGAGTGTTTGCAGGTGATGCTGAATTGAAGAAATCGCAGTGACAATTCATCTGGAAATACAGGATTTAATAAGTGATTTGACTGAGGTGTTCACAATAGTTAAGGAAATCGTCAAGTCAGATTCGGAATGTTTATCCCCTAGAAAATTACCCTGAAACTTAAGATCTTAACCTTCAAATTCAACCTAGGTTGATGGCAAATCAAAAATGTTTCTTCATACAAAGGATTGAGACGACTTGATATACGCTGCATTGAAGACAATTGAAAGAATCAGTTTGATGTTTAAAATAGAAATTTGTTATTCAAAGAACATGGGATAGGAATAGGCCATTTAGCCACTTGAGACTGTCCTGCCACTGCTAATCTATGAAAAAAACTCCACGTATGATCAAAAAGATATCAAGAAAGGGCAGAGAATTTGAATAATAAAGTATAACATGTATTTATGAAATGCCTGTCACAACCCCAGAATATCCTAGAGCACTTTACAGTCAACAAATAATTTTTGAAGTGCAATTATGGCTTATGTAGGAAATATGGCACCTCATTTGCACACAGTACACTGTCCCAAACAGCAATCAAATAAATAATCAAATCATTTGCGTTAAAGATTGGTTGGAAAATAAATGTCATCTGGAGAAAGAAGGCCTACAAAAGATGGCTTTGGATTGGGGGCATTTTATTAAAATAAGGCAGGATCTGGCCAAAGTTGTCTGGAGACAGCGTTTTGCGAGTAAGTCAATAGTGGAATAGAGGGGGGCATTCAAAAATAAAAGCTGGGAAGAGTACAAGTCCAACATATACCCTTTAGGGGTAATAAATTCACAGAATCTCTAGGACAATTCAGGACTAGATAAGGGGAGAATGACTTTTAGCAAGTCCAAAGAAAGCAATTCAGCTACAGCCCTAGAGGAATATAGGAAGTGAAAGAGGGAACTTAAGGAAATAATTAGAAGAGCAAAAATGGGTCACGAAGGACTTGCAAACATGATCGAAGAGAATCCTAAGATATTGTATAAATATGCTGAAAGGAAGAGGTTAATCAGGGAAAGGGTAGGGTCCATCGGAGACTAAGAGGGCAACCTGTGCATGAAGCCACAAAACATTGGAAGGGTGTTAATTGAATACTTCAATCTTCACTCAGGAAAAGAGGAATGTAGATACAGATTTCAGGAAAAGGGGCTGTGAGGAACTTGCACAATTTGACACTGGAAATGGAGAGATATTGCAGACTCTAACTGCTTTCTTCATTTGGGGGACATTCAGTAAATTTTCTTATTTTAGTTCCTGCACAGGGATCATAACTCATTTACTTTCACAAAATCTATTCCTTTATTTGTTAGATAAATTGTTGTGCACAACTATAAGCTCTCACTATATTTTTGAGTACAACTAGCATGAAAATAACCATATATTTATTTCCCTTTTGATAATTAACCTCTCAATTATAGAAGGAACCAAATCTCCTGAACAAAGCCAGACAGCAAACAAATATTCTTGTCACATCTTGTTTTACAAACTTATTGTTTTATATTTGTAATATGAAAAAAATGAATTCTGATCAGTTTTGGCAATTTAACAGTAAATTTTGTAATGACTGACAGCACAATGATGCCATTTACAGGACTCTGCTAGGTCGTATCTTAAATATTAAGGAAACATAAAAAGCATTTAACACATTAGCAAATTTTAAAATCCTCAGGTGGCTTTGGAAAATAATTCACTGAAACTTTGACATACTTTGATGGTTCCTGATATTTTGACAGAGGCTGGAGTTGCAATCTGACTACTGGCACAGTGGGTAACACTGCTGCCTCTCAGCACCAGAAATCCAAGTTCAATTCTGGCCTTGAGTGACTGCCAGTGTAGAGTTTGCACATGCTCCATGTCTGGGTGGGTTTCCTCCAGGTGCTCCAGTTTCCCCTCTCAGTCCAAAAACATGTAGATTAGATGGATTAGTCATGGTAAATGATGTGGGGTTACGGGGATAGATTGAGGGTTGGGCCTGGGTAAGATACTCTGTCAGAGAATCAATGCAGACTTGGAATGGGCTGAATGACTTCTTTCTGTACTGTAAGGATTATATTTTTCTATGACAGTGCATGGTGCTTTCTATGGTGCTTGCATTTGCTATCATCTAAAAGCTGCTGTGTGTTGTCATTTTTTTCCATCCACATTCAAAAATTATTCCTGAAAAATTATGTATTTTGGACAAATGGGAAACAGTCTCAAAATTTACTGAGATGAGGACTAATTTTGCAACAATTCACTTTCTAATTGCTTTCCTAATTTTGTAAACAGCAAATTGCAAGAGAAATTTTCAAAAATAGTTTTGGGAACAAAACTCAAGTTCACTGTATTTGGCAGCACCAATGGGAAATTACCACAATTGGGGGAAGAAAATCCAGAGTTCAAATGTTGACGTTTAACTACATTAGGTACATCTAAAAGCAATAATTTCTCTTCTCAACTGCAATCCATCTGCTAATTATTTTAAATCTAGCCCCTGGTTATTGGCCTCTGCTAAAGGATGTAGGTCCTTCCTATCCAATCTGTCTCGACCCCTCAACTTTATACATCTCAATTAAATTTCCTTTAAGCCTCTTCTGTGCCTTTCCTCACAGCTAAAATTCGACATTCTCGTAAATGTTTCTGTATCTACTGTAGTATAATCACATCCTACCTACAATGCAGTGACCAAAGCTGTGCATAGTACACTTGCTGTGGCCTAACTAGTGTTCTAAACAGTTCTAGCTTAACCTCCCAGCTCTTATATTCAATGCATTAGCTTCTAAAGAAAATATTAATTTTGCTTTCTTAACCACATTATCCACCATGCTGCCACCTTTAAGAGTCTGTCAACATGCACTCCACGGTGCCATTTCCACTTCTTTGGAATCTACAATTCATTCTTCATGCCCTTGCCTTGCCTGTCCTCTCCAAGATTTTTATCTCACATTTCTCTAGATTAAATTCCACTTGCTACTTTCCTCCCAATTGACTGGTGCACTGATAGCTTCTTATGGTCTTTAGCTATCCTCTTCACTATCAACTGAATGATTAATTTGCAAACTTTTTAATCATACCTACTACATTTAAATCCAACAAAAGCACACCATCCTCATTACCTCCTGCCGTTGAGTAAATTTTGGATCCAACTTGCCAATTTTCCTCAGATTCCATTTGCTTTTACTTTGCTGACAGTCTGCTATTTCTGATCTTACAAAGGCCTTTTTAAAATCCATGTAGACTATATTAAACATGTGACCTTCATCAACTTTCCTTGTTAGCTCCTCAAAACTTTGGATTTGGCAGACTGGCCAGTTGTCCAAAAATTCACCTGACTGTCCTTAACGAATCTGTCTAAATAACGACTGATGTCGACATGCCGACATTCGACTGGGGTGAGCACAGTAAGAAGTCTCACAACACCCAGTTAAAGTCCAACAACTTTATGTGGTATCACAAGCTTTCAGAGCGCTGCTCCTTCATCGGGTGAGTGACCCACCACTGAGTTTATGTTGACTAGCAAGTTCTTGGTCTATCCTTTTGTCACTTTTTGAGCAACGGTACAACATCAGCAACCCTGTTCCTCCACTACCACACCTGGAGCTCCTGAGGACTGGAAAATGACGGTCACAGCGTCCACTATTTCCTCCCTCGCTCGCTTAACAGCCTGGGATAAATACCAAGCAGATCAGGTAAATTATGTACATGCAATGATGCTGGAACCCTTAAAAGTTCCTCTCTTCATCTTGTTTGGCCCATTCAATGTTTTATACTCCTCCTTAACTACAATGTCTGCATCATTCCCTTTGTGAAGATGGAAGCAAAATATTCATGGAGAACCACGTCCAGGTCTTCTATCTCCATACATATAGTCCCTTTTATAACCTCGCATTGACCCTGCTGTTTCCTCAGTTATCTTCCTGCCATATAAAGTACCTTTGACTTCTCCTTGATTTTACTCGCCAACATTATTTCATATCCTTGTTTTGCTTTCCTAGTTTCCTTTTTAACTTCATCGCTGCATTTTGAATACTTTTCTCGGCTTTCTGCAATATTAAGTTCTCTACAGTTGACATCAGCTTCCTTCAATAGCCCTATTCCACTCAATATGTCCCTTGATGTCTAGGGGGATTCTGGACTTGTGAATCCCATACTATTGCTTTGCGTAAACATACTTGCTCTGAATTCTCATTATTTTGTCATTGAATGTCTCTCTGTTCTGAGCTATAAAAGGTAAAGTTACCATAGTTCCAAATGACCATAGGCTGACGGGTGGGATGATTTAACCTGAGGATTGTAACACCTCAGGTGAGGGGGAAGGTTAAAAAAGTGGATCTTCATGAATAAATTCAGCCGTTTTGGGAACTGAATTCATGGTGTTGGCATCACTCTGCATCCCAAACCAGCCATCTAGCCAACTGCGTTAACCAACTGTACTGTATCAGCAGGTGACTACAAGCTTTAACATAAAAATTCAATTCAATTCTTTTTGTCCAGCCAACTAAGAATTTAAGACCTTCATGTTGTTCTCAATTTAATGTAAGAGTATAATAAAACAAGTGCCAACAACCATTCTGGTAGTGGGACCAATACAGGTGTCTTGAGATGCAGAGTGATCAAGTCAATAAACTGCTACCATTATAGGGCCCTAGACATTCCAAAATATTACAGAAGTCAGGACAAGAAATCCTCAGGATAAGAGCTTAATACACCTTCCTGAATTGTAATCAGTAAAATAAATTTATTTTCAGAATAAATTTGTTACATAAATTTCACAAGGCTGAATAAAATAATTCATCCAATAGTTTCTGCACACAATTCTAAAGTTATTTATCAAGTCAACTATCCAGTTAACTAATTTGCAAACAACAAAGGGTGTCATGTACATTTGTGGGGTGTCAAGATAGCACAGTGGTTAGCACTACTGCTTCATAGCACCAATGGGACACCACGGAAATATTCTCAGGAGAGACCAAAAAGAAAATAAAATTGAACAGATCATTGCCTGCTGCTCAAAAACATGTTCAACTGAACAGTTAGAGCAACATCAATAGATACCAGGATCTGCATTAGTTCCTGTTCCTTTAGATGAACAATAACATTGCACAAAGAAATCCCAAGAGAAGCTGTAATGTAAAAATTAGGTATGTGAGTGAATCAGCAATGGTTCATTTAAAACTGCAATACCTTTTGATTCAAACACTTGAGGAACAGAGATAAATGTTACTTACATGCATTAAAATATGTCTTTACAAATTTATCGGTAACATATTTTTCATACAATTCACTATTACAAATGACAGAGGTTGTGATTTCACATTCACTGAAGTATGGGATTCAAAATATCAAAAGATATAGAAGTTTGCATGAAAAACTGCTCTGTAGATGCTAATAATCTAAAATCCTATTCCTAAAAAATGTATATAATTTGGTACAAATCCCAAGTTCAAAACGTACATTTCAAATTTGTTTATATAGATCTCAGAAACAGCTACAGTTAACTGATGTAGTTTGAGGCATAATTCAGCGAAAAAAATAGCAATTCTTTGTTTACTGTACAATCAGTCTTCACTACTGGCACTTACAAAAAACAGACAAATTACATTTCATCTGATCTGTAACAGCAACACAATGTGGTGTTGCACATGGTCCCAAGATTTCACTGACATTTAAAATAATAAACACAATAAAAGCTCTTATTTGATTCAGCTAACTCATTTCAAATAATACTACACAGGATTAAAAAGCAAAAAAAAAGTTTAGCTATTTTCTGGAATCAAGAAAAAGCAATCAGATTTTCAGATGGAAAATGGAATGCAAAATAATGAACCATTTCTAAATATCTAATGATATGATAGTTTGCTGAGATTGACATTCATTTTTCATTGAATGAAAATGTGCTTATTTCGTAAGTACAGTGGATGCATAACTTTTCTGCGTCAGATTCTGGCTTAATAAATCTGTAGAAATATCTGACTCATAAGCCCCCTCAAATTCAACTAAAGATGACCAACATTGTACTTGGTTGTGCTATCACATCGTGACAATTCACCAAACCTTCACTTTTTTTTATAGTCTTAACTAAATTAATCTTCCAATATCTATACTGGAGACCTCTATTTGAAGCCCAGGAGCAGGAGTCATTGGCTAAAGAAAAGAGTTACGGCAAGAACTGAAAAAAGAAATGGCTTGGATTTCATGGTCAGCAGCTAAACATGAGCACTCACCATTGACCAAGAAAGCTTCAGTTAAGAGATGTGACTGCCTCTGCAACGTGAACGTTACAGCTTCTCTCTGCAGCCGTCATCCAATGGGAATTTGCAGCATAGAACAGCCATGAAGACATCAAGATGTGCAGGCAACCAATCACACTGGAGAATTTTCACATATAGCCAACCAGAATAATGTAAGGAATAGGTTTGGAAAGCACTATTCTAAATAAAAATATGACCAAGTGAAAATGGCTCCTGTAACGCTGGCTCCAGCATCAATCTTCACCAATGGCTTTCTGGAATTCAAGGCCAGAGGACATGAGAATTTAACTATTACACACTTTAGGAAGTATGTGAAGACTTTGAAGAGGATGCAGTAAAGATTTTTAAGAATAGTTCTAGGGGTGAAGATTATATTTATAAAAGTAGATTGGAGCAGAGGGGGCTGTTCTCCTTAGAGAAGAGAAGGCTGGAAGAGATCCTGAGTAATGCTCAAAATCATGATGGGTCTTGACAGAGTAGATAGAGAAAAAATGTTAGCGGTTTCAGTTGGTCGCACTCTCGTCTCTTCAGTCACAAAGTTCCAAGGTCAAATCCCCCTCCAGGGCTTGGGCACAAAGATCAACTCCAATACTCCAGTACAGCACTAAGTGCTGCACTAGTAGAAGAGTAGTCCTTCAAATGGGACATAAAACCATCTTCAGCCAAAAATGCCAAGTGGACGATCCATCTTGGCCTGCTCTTGAGGTTCTTAGCATCACAGGTGCCAGTCTGCTGCCAATTTGATTGAATCCACATGATATCAAGAAACAGCTAAAGGCACCAGATACTGCAAAGGTGATGGGCCCTGACATCATTCCAGCAACTGTACTGAATACTTGCGCTCCATAGTAGCCACCTAGCCAAACTGTTCCAGTATAGCTACAACAAGGCATCTACCCAACAACACTGAAAATTGCCCAAGTATGTCCCATCCTCAAAAAGTCCTCAAAGTCGGCCAACCGCCAGTCTATCAGTAGACACGCGAGTATCAGCAAAGTAATGGAAGGTGGCATTAACAGTGCTATGTAGTCCCAATTACAGGCAATAAACTGAGCATCAGTGAGCAGGTTATGTTCTAGCAAGTCCACTCAGCTCCTGACATCATTATGATCTTTGTCTGAAGATCTGAGGTGAGAGTCACTGCCCTTGATATCAAGTAGCCTTTAACTGACTATGGCACAAAGAGCCCTAACAAAACTAGAGCATCCGGAAGAAAACTCTCCACTGGTTGGGAGTGATACCTAGCACAAAAGAAGATGGTTGTGGTTGTTGGAGGTCAATCATCTCAACTCCAGGACATCACTTCAGGAGTCCCTCAAGTGTCCTATGCCTAACCATCTTCTGCAACTTCATCAATGACGTTCTCCTGATCATTAACTCAGAAATGGGAGCATTTGTGGATAATTGCACACTGTTCAGCACCTTTTGCAACTCCACTGTAGCAGTCCATGTCCAAGTGCAAAAAGATCTGGAAACACTCAAGTTTGGACTGATCAGTAGAAAGCAACATTTGCGCCACACAAATTCCAGGCAATAACCATCTTTAACAAGAGAGAATCCAAGCATCAAACCTTGACATTCAATGGCATTGTCACTGAATACTTCATTATCAATATGCTGCACTTTACCTTTTACCAGAAACTGAACTCGGCCAGCCATATCAATGCTGTGATTACAAGAACAGGTCAGAGTCTGGGGATTCTTCAAGTGACACATCTTCTGACTCTCCTAAGCCTTCCACCATTAATAAGGCAGGATTTTGACAGAACATTCATCAATTGCCTGGATGCGTGCAGCTCTAACAAGCTCACACCATCCTGGACAAGGCAATCCAGTTGATTTGCACTCCAAACACTATCTTCAACATTCACTCCCTCCACCACTGACACACAGAGACAATACTGTGTACCATCCACAAGATGGGGTGCAACAACTCAACAAGGCTCTTCCAACAGCACCTTTAGAGGGTCAAGGGTAGCAGATGTACAGGAACACCACCACCTGCATATTCCACTCCAAGCCACACACCATCCTGGCTTGGAATTGTGATGCCGTACCATCACTACCTCTGAGTCAAAATTCTGGAACTCGCTTCCTAATGCACTGTGGGGTTACATATATCACTGCAGTGCTTGAAGGCAGCGGCTAACCACTACTTTCTCAAGGGAGATTAGGAATGGGCAATAAATGCTGGCCTCACCAGCAAAGCCCATAATACAGAAAAAGGACGAAAAAACCCACCTTCCCATCTGCTTGCTCAGGTGGATGAGAAAGATCCACTGTAAAGACTGATGCAAAATATTTGTTTAATTATTTTGTTGTTTGCCATAACTACCTCCCCAAATTCATTTACTAAGATGCTTATGTTCACTTCGACCTTTCTCTTCCTTTTTATATTTTGTAAAAAGCTATTGTCAAGTTTTATATTCCTCATTAGTTTGCTCTTGAAGTTTATTTTCTCTCTCTATTTCCTTTTAAGTCCTTCTTTGCTGGATTCTGAATTTGTCCCAGTCTTCAGGGCTATCATCGACTTTTGCTGGCTTATATGTTTTCTCTTTCAACTTAATACTCTCTGGTTAGTCATGGTTGTTTTATCCCTCTCTTGGAATCTTTCTTACCAGACTGTATTTTTGCTCAGGTGGATGCAATTCAAATGCATTTCAGTGAGTTCTTGCTCTTGGGTAAAAAAATTATTAGACATGCCTTTAAAACCGTGTCCATATCAATTCATCTAGGTTAGCAAAGTTAGAATCAAACTGCTACGCTGAATTGACTTGAATAAAATTCAGACAATGATTTTTAAATGCCAAATTGGAAGATAGCTACCAAATGTCTTGTTAAAATTTTGTGTGCTTAGTCTAGATATTTTTCTTGGGTTCTGTGTTACTGACCATTTCCATTAGGAGACTTCACAATAAGTTCATTGCAGTGTTAACATAAGCCTACTTGACACAAGAATAAACAAACTGTAAAAATTTGTATCCAACCAAGTTAAACTCTCCCAGCAACCCAACAAATATCACGCTAGAAGATGAAAAGAAAACTGATCACTGTATACCAGATTACCATAATATATCACGCGTTGCCACATGATTTATTTGACAACAATGGGAAGAGTGAACACTTCATCAGATCATGGCTTAGGCTATAAACTACAAGATGGATTTGTTAAACATTAAACAGGGAAACGAATGGCACTCTGTACAATGCACCTGTAGTAATTACAAGACTTATTAGGTCCTTGAGATAATAAAACAACAAAAACTCTGCTTTTGTACTATATTTCAACATGAGGCCAATCCTGAAAATATGATTCCATGCTTCTTATATGACTATCAGCTGCCACAAAGTCTCTGAATAGCATTGTAAAGGCTGACAGCCTCAGTGTAAAGTTTTGGTGCAATGCAAGTTAAAATATAATTCATAGATCTTCCAAACATAGACCAGAACAAATGATTATTAAAAAAATTTTTTACAACAACACTCGAGGTTTTTCAGGTTTCATATAACAAGAAGGTATCTTGGAAAGGATAATCTATGGCAACTGCTGAATCTCTGTCAGTATTCATAAGAGATCCACATTGAGCCAGGCAATCACCACAGAACTTGCCCTTCAGGATAACCTCCAATGGCTTTGGATTCTGAAGGTGAGGTGGTGGCACAATGACATTGGCCGAGCAATCCAGAGACCCAGGCTAATGTTCTGGAGATACAAGTTCAAATCCCACCACATCAGCTGATGGAATTTAAAGCAATAAACAAAATCTAGAATTAAAGAAAAGGCTAGTCTTGGTAATAGAAACCATGAAATCATTGTTGGTAAATGTTCTTTCAGGAAGGAGATCTACCGTCCTTACCTGGTCTGGCCTACATATGACTCCAGACCCACAACAATGGATTAACAAAGTCTTGTCTTCACACTGAGGATACCCTCCAAGTAATCGTGCAGGGACTACCACAGTGCAAAATGGGAAAGATTTTGAACAGATACAGCAACTCAAGATTGGGCATCCATGAGGCTCTGCGGCCATCCAAAGCAGCAGAATTCTATACAACCAAAAATTGTATCCTCATAGCCCAGCATATTCTCCATTCTACCATTGCCATGAAGCCAGGGGATCAGAAGAATGCAGGAGGGCATGCTCAGAGGAGCACCAGGCATGCCTAAAAATGAGGTATCAAATTGGTGAAGCTGATTAGGCCACAATTGGAACATTGTGCACAGTTCGAAGACGTAATTGCTCAGGACAGAGTGCAGAGGAAATTTACAAGAATGTTGCTAGAGTTTGAAAATTGCATTCATAAGGATAGGTTGGATAGGCTGGGATGGTTTTCCTTAGAACAGAAGAAACTGAGGGTGACATAATTGACGTGTACAAAATTAGGACAGTCCTCAGCGGACAGGAAAGATGGGAGGATGGAGGGTCAATTACCAGGGCATAGATTTGAGGTGATTGGTACAAGGAAAAAACAAACCTTTGCACACAAAGGATGGCGGGCTTCTGGAATTCACTGTTTAAATTCGTTCAAGGCTTAAAAGCTCAACTCATTTAAACCTGAATCTGCATCTAGTGCTTAAAACGCAAGGCTATGTACAAGGTGCTGGAAAGTGGAATTAAAATGCGCAGCTTTTTTTTTTCTCTTTTTTGGCAGGCACAGACAAGATGGAAGATCAGCCTCCAGAATTCTGCACAGTAGCTATGGTTATATGGTTCTACATTAAAGAATTGCTCTATCCTAGAAATCACCAAAATACAACGCAATTCATTGAACCAACACAAAATATAGTACATTATTTTAAAATACAATCCATCTAAACACAAGGGTGAAATAAAAACTAAAAATTTAGATTGAAACTCACATAGTCGATGTAATGCCAAATATAATGAAGTGCTGATCCAATTGATCAGAAGGAACCATCATCAATAACACCAAGTTTTCAAAAGACTGTGGTATTATCTTTTCATTCAAATTCAAAATCACAAAACAAAACCAGTCCAAAGATGTGTGGGTTAGGTGGACTGGCTATGCTAAATTGTCCTTTAGTGTCAGAGGAACTAGCTAGGGTAAATGCATGAGCTTATGGGGATAGGACCTGCGTGGGATTATATCAACGCAGCCTCGATGGGCTGAATGGTCTCCTTCTGCATTGTAGGATTCTATGATTCTAACCTGCCTTTACAGTACCTCTTTAACAACAGAAAAAAAATCTGTCCGAAGCTGCTGCACACAAGTTGAAAGAAGAATATCAACATGGAGCTTTACAAAAATTATCCTGCAAATTGCCTGAACTGTGGGCTCAAATGCAGTTTTAGCTTAAAATGTCAACGTAAAATGGAGGCAGCAGTGGAACTAAATGTTTGGAAATTACTGTGAAAATATAGCTGATCAAAGTGACACTTTTAACTAACAACAGGTTCTTGTCTTGAAATTTCCCAAGCTAAAACCCATAAAAGTTCGCACAAAGTATTCCACAGCAGTGTTCGAAAAGCATTTAAACAAGGCACTTAGCTAGGGAAGAACATCAACATAAAGATGTCGCATTCTACCACATTTTTGTCAGCCATTTGAGAAGAAAAAGTGATTAGTACAAAGGATTTGGAGTCTGAGAATTCCCATGTTTCACCGAGTTGGATTTCTCAGCAAACGTACTGACAAATGATTGACTGCATTAGGGGTGAAAACCTCTCAACATTTATGCACTCAAATTGGTCAATTGAATGCAAAAAGCTTCTTTTGAATGGCACATTTAAAAATAGGACACATGGACTCATCCAGTTAATTTTAAAGTCACAGTCCTTATCTCATTCATTTTCTAAACCTCTCTTTGCGGCTAGAAGATCCTCTGTCTCCTTCTGCAGGTAGTCTATACCTAGCAGGCACGTGATGACACTTCTACAAATGCAAGGTACTCTACAGGACACAAAAGTGACTTGAACATTTCCCGGGAGCAGATCAATCCCATCGAGAGTCTGAATTCTGGATTGAAAACCTGAAAAAAACTAATGGTGGGACATTGGGTGTGATCCTCCAGTGGGCAGTCACTTAAGCAATTGTCTCCAGGACACCATCCAATTAGGGACAGTGTGAGGGCACTGAACATGGAGAAGTCAATCAAAGCAGCAGAAGGGAAGAGTGGCCGGTAGCCCAATAGAAAACAGTGTGCACCCCTCAGATGGATAGACAAGGAGAAGGCACCATAAAATTCAGGCATGCTACTAATGCTGGAAACTGCAGGCAAATCCTTACACTTTGAACTAACAGATGAACCTATCAACAATGAAAACATTTTCACTTCAAATAATTTATCTGCAGATCTGCTGGATGGAGCTTTATATGCTCATTTAAGGATAACTGGTTATGGTGCTCCAACCTCCCAAAAGGAGACAAGCTATAGACACAGTGGGAGTCTCATGCACCTCCACCAAATTATTTATTCCACTTATTTATTTCACTATTATGTCACAATTAGGCTTACACTGCAATGAAGTTACTATGAAAATCTCCTAGTTGCCACACTCCAGCAGCTGTTCAAGAACACTGAGGGAGAATCTAGAATGGTCAATGTGCCTAACCAACACATCTTTTGGACTGTGGGAGTAGACCAGAGTATTCAGAGGAAACCCATGCAGACATGAGGAGAATGTGCAGTCTCCACACTGACAGTGACGCAAGCCGGATATCGAACTTGAGTTCCTGGCGCTGTGAGGCAGCAGTGCTAACCACTGCCAACGTCTGAGGAAAATGTCAGCTAATTCATGCCATAACGGTCTTCACTGGTTTCCTGGTACTGCACAGGTTGTTAAAGGGTGGAAACCTGACTGGAGGAATTCACAGTGAGAAGTCTGACAACACCAGGTTAAAGTCCAACAAGTTTATTTGATTGTAAACCCACAAGCTTTCGGGGTTTGCCCTTTCGTCAGGTGAGTGGAGAGTTCTGATCTCAAACAGACCACAATGAGGCACACACAGTTCACAGAATACTGATTAGAATGTGAGTCTTTACAGCTAATCAATTCTTAAAGGTGCAGACAATGCGAGTGGAGATAGCATTAAGCATAACTTAAAGAGATGTGTATTGTCTCCAGACAGGACAGTAAGTGAGATGTTGCAAGCCCAGGCAAGTCATGGGGGTTACAGATGGCGTGAATGAACCCAAGATCCCAGTTGAGGCCATCCTCATCTGTGCGGAACTTGGCTATCAGTTTATGCTCAGCAACTCTGAGCTGTCATATGTTGTGAAGGCTGCCTTGGAGAACATTTACCCGAAGATCCGAGGCCAAATGCCTGTGACCACTGAAGTGCTAGCCAACAGGAAGGGAACAGTCTTACCTGGTGATTATCGAACGGTGTTCATTCATCCGTTGTCGTAGTGCCTGCATGGTCTCCCCAATGTACCTCTAGCCTTCAGAAGAACAGTGACCACGACACTACACAACCATGCCACAGCAACCTCTGCAAGACATGCCAGATCATTGACACGGATGCCATCATCTCACATGAGAACACCATCCACCAGGTACATGGCACATACTCTTGCAACTCGGCCAACACTGTCTACCTGATACACTGCAAGAAAGGACGTAACGAGGCATGGTACATTGGGGTAACCATGCAGATGTTAAGACAACAGATGAATGAACACAGCTTGACAATCATCAGGCAAGACTGTTCCCTTCCTGTTGGCAAGCACTTCAGTGGTCACGGGCATTCGGCCTCTGATTTTCAGGTAAACATTCTCCAAGACACCTTCACGACATACAGTCGCTGAACAGAAACTGACAGCCAAGTTCCGCGCACGTAAAGATGGCCTCAACTGGGATCTTGGGTTCATGTCACACTATCTGTAAACCCCATGGCATGCCTGGGCTTGCAGCATCTCACTTACTGTCCTGTCTGGAGACAATACACATCTCTTTACCCTATGCTTAATACTTTCTCCACTCACATTATCTGCACCTTTAAGAATTGATTAGCCGTAAAGACTCAAATTCTAATCAGTATTCTGTAAACTGTGTGTGCCTTTATATGCTCTATTTGAGACCAGAACTCTCCATTCACCTGACGAAAGGGCAAACCCCGAAAGCTTGTGGATTTACTGTCAAATAAATTGTTGGACTTTAACCTGGTGTTGTGAGACTTCTTACTGTGTTCACCCGAGTCCAATGTCGGCATCTCCACATCATGACTACCATGGAGGAATTCAAACAGAGACCTGTGGTCATGAAAAATGGCTCAGGCAAACATATTCAAGGGTTTTGGTGAGGCAAGGTGTTTAGAATTGGCTGCTCATTAGTAACATACAGATAATGGATAAGTTTTTAAAGAGAAGGAAATAGGTAGTAGTCTCTCAACACCAGATTAAAGTCCAACACCAGGTATCGCATGTTATTGGAGCACTGCTCCTTCATCAGGTGAGTGGAGAGTTGGGTTCACAAACAGAGCAAATGAAGGCAAAGACTTAATTGTAAGATAATGGTTGGAATGTGAGCCTTTATAGGTATGGATATGGATATCTCTTCCACAAACTCCAAGAGGCCAACAATGAACCGAATGAGACAGCCAATGAATTGAACAGCCAACAGAGAGATCCGGGATTCAGCAACCAGAGCAAAGAGTCAAATTGGATCCCTCCGGAAGGCTGCTACCCTCAACTTGATATGTTTGCTCAAGCCATCAGGAGATGCGTCAAAGTCAGATTCATCAGCCATACTCACAAGGCAGCCCCGAATGTCACCCAAACACAATTCAATGCCATCCACGCTCTCAAGGCCAACCACAACACTGTCATCAAACCAGCAGACAAAGGAGGGGCCACTGTCATACCGAACAAAACGGATTACTGCAAAAAAGTGTACTGACAACAGAAAAACCAGGAACACTACAGACAGTTACCCACAGATCTGATCAAAGAATACACCTGACAACTCTTTGATCCAGATCTTCAGAGCACCCTCCGTGCTCTCATCCTACATATTCCCCACGTTAGACATCCCTACTGCTTACTGAAGATACAAAAGGCCAACACATCCGGCCATCCTATCGTATCAGGCAATGGAACCCTGTGTAAGAGCCTCTCTGGCTACATCGAGGGCATCCTGTACCCATCGCACAAGGAACTCTCAGCTTCTGTTGAGACACTGTGGATCTCTTACAGAAACTGATAAAGTAGTTGAACCCGGAACATTCCTCATCACAATGGACGTCTTGGCACTCTACATCAGCATCCCCCATGACAATGGCATTGCTGCAACTGCCTCAGTGCTCAACACTGAGGACTCCCAATCTCCAGATGCAATTCTCCAACACATCCGCTTCACCTTCAACAACCAGTTCTTTATTGAGACACATGGAATAGCTCTGGGGACCAAATTCGCACCTCAATATGCCAACACTTTCATGCACAAGTTCGAAAAAGATCTCTTCACCACACAGGACATTCAACCGACGCTATGCAATAGATACATCAATGACATTTTCTTCCTTTGGATTCACATCGAACAACCACTGAAACAACTATATGATGACATCAACAAGTTCCATCCCACCATCAGAGTCACCATGGACTACTCTACAGAATTGGTTGTGGAGACAGTACGACATCTTTTTCGGAGCCTTCAACATGTCATTGATGAAGACAGCCATCCCCACTACTTGCCTTCAAACAACCAAGCAACCTCAAACAGATGATTGTCCGCAGCAAACTACCCAGCTTTCAGGAGAACAGTGACCACAACACCACACAACCCTGCCACAGCAAGCTCTGCAAGACATGTTGGATCATCGAAATGGATGCCATCATTACATGTGAAAACAATACACACCAGGTACACGGTACATATTCATACGACTCGGCCAATGTTGTCTACACATATGCTGCAGGAAAGGATGTTCTGAGGCATAGTACATTGACAAGACCATGCAAACGCTACGACAATAGATGAATGGATATGCTCGACAGTTGCCAGGCAGGACTGTTCCCTTCCTGTCAGGGAACACTAGGGAATGGCTTCTTTAACATGTTTAGGGTGGAAGCTGGAGAAGTGGAGCATTGTGAGGTAAACCATGAGCTTGCGGTACAGTGAAGTGCTGAGGTGATTCTTCTTGATGAAGATGCGTGTTCAAGAATGCAACCGATTCTGCAGAGTCGTCCATGGTGAGTCTGATGGTGGGATGGAACTTGTTGGTGTCATCACATTGTTGTTTCAGTGATTGTTTGCCAGGAGTCCAAAGGAAGAAAATGTCATCGATGTATCTAGTGCATAGCATTGGTTGAATGTCCTGTTCAGCTTTGATCTTCAGGTAAGTGTTCTCTGTGGCAGCCTTCAAGACACACGACAGTGCAAAATCGCTGAGCAGAAACTGATAGTCAAGTTTCGCAAGCATGAGGAAGGCCTCAACCAGGATCTCAGGTACATGTCACACTATCTGTAACCCCCATGTCTTGCCTGGGCTTGCAAAACCTCACCAACTGTTCTGGCTTGAGATAATTCACACCTCTTTAACCTGTGATTATCCCTCTTTCCACTCCATTGTCTGTACCTCTACTTGATTACTTGTAAAGACTCACATTCCAACCATTATCTTGCAATTGAGTCTTTGTCTATATTTGCCCTGCTTGTGAACACAACTCTCCACTTACCTGATGAAGGAGCAGTGTTCTGAAAGCTCATGATAGCAAATTCACCTGTTGGACTTGAACCTGGTGTTGACAGACTTCTTACTGTACCCACCCCAGTTCAATACTGGCAACTCCACATCATGGAAATAGATGTCACAGTAATATTTTAAACTAGTTGCTTAGCGTCAAAAACTAAAACATGCAAGACAAAATAGCTGACACAAGAGGAAATGCACGCGTCTAACAACTTCTCACCTTGGACCAGTTCGCTCTTCGCATTACAGCTTCTGGTTTGTATTGTTTTTTTGGCTGTAGTCCATGTGGCAGCACTTCTGGGGCTCCCAAGCGAGGGGGTGCACCTCCAAACGGTGGTGGTGGGCCTCCAAAAGGTGGTGGTGGTGGTGGTGGCATACCTGGACCGCCAGGAAGTGGAGGTGGTGGTGGTGGTCCGCAACCCGGAAGGGGAGGTGGAGGAGGAGGAGGAGCAATGCCTCCTGGGAGGGGAGGTGGGGGAGGGGGAGGAGCAATGCCTCCTGGGAGGGGGGGTGGAGCTGGAATTCCACCAGGGGGAGGTGGTGGTGGAGGGATACCAGAAGGCACAGGTGCTGCTTTCCGCTGCAAAAGTAATTTAAATAACAGTTACCATCATTAAAATGTGTAAAACATCTTAAAAGATAAGGTATGCAACTAAAACACTAATGAGATTGTAACGCAGGTGAATGATAAATAGGATGAATAGATATACCATGGGTCAATCATCTATTCAAACACAAAACATGCGCAAAAATATTAAATCTTATATACATTTTAAACATTACGTATACATTGTCACACTGCGAATCAGCTGTGGATAGATGATGACAGATATATTCTATGTTAAAAAATCATAAAGTACAATACTCAATAACCCAATGTTCTTTATTAAACAATTTATCCTATTCATACAGTCTGGCAATCAAATATAGAAGAACTGTGATAACCACCTCCTGAGCTCAGTCTGGATTGATACATTATGTCACAGTTCTCAGTCTTCTTACTTCAGCCCTAAATTCATAGAAGTTTGAGGGGCTGAACAAGGTGCAACAAGCTATCAAGTGATAAAACTGGAAATTGCTAGAAATACTCAGCAGGACTGCCAGCATCTATGGAGAAAGAAACAGAGTTAATGTTTTCAGCCAAAAATGACTTCTTCAAAACCGAACAAATGTAAAAATGTGATGGGTTTTATGCCATTAAAAGAGGGGAGGGCAGCACAGTGGGTCGTGGTACTGCTGTCTCAGTGCAAGGGATCCGGATTCAATTTCAGCCTTGGATGATCACGTGGAGTTTGCATGTTCTCTCCATAACTCCACATGCTCCAGTTTTCTCCCACAGTCCAAAGATGTGCAGGTTAAGTGGACTGCCATGGTAAATTGCCCCCACTGTCCTGAGATATGTAGATGAGGGGATGGGCAGGGTAAATGCATGGGGTTACAGGAAAGGGCCTGGGTGGGATCTCTCTGTCAGAGAGTCAGTGCAGACTCAATGGGCAGCAGCCTTCTGCACTGTAGGGATTCTGTGATTCTATGAGTGGTGAAAGAACAAAAGAGAAGGATTAAGATTGGATAGAGGGCTTGAGAGAATAAATAACAAAGATGTCATGAAACAAAAGACAAAGAGAGGGGTAATGGTTATTGTTGTTCTTCTTGGCAGTCCCTCCACGCTGGGCAGGTTTGCTCCAGTGAGGATGCTACGTTATAATGCTCTTCTTGTCGCCAAATTCAGACAATCTTGTGGATTTATGATTGGTGATTCTTCTCCAAGGCTTTCACATTCCTGCATCCACTTTGGTTCGATGAGTTTGAAGAAGACTGATCAATCAAATGCACAATCTGCAGATGCTGCCATATGTCTTGGTGCTTGAAGGGTTGTGTTGATGATTTGTTTGAAGAATTGTGTGTGCTTCTAAAACCTCAAGTTTGGCTGTGCACGTGCCTGACTAAATCTGTCATTGTGTTGCCTTCCTGAATGAGCATTCTCCATTTTGGTCAATCACAAACCAGAGTCTCTTGAGTTGGCAATTATATTTGATTTCTTCTGTGATGCATTTTGAACATCCCTGAAGCATTTCTGCTATCTTCCAAAGAACTTCCTGTCATGACCGAGTTCCAAGGGAAGCAGTTGCTTCCAGTCTTGTGTCAGGCATACCAATGACCAATCCAACGGAGCTGGTTGTGATTGATTAGGGACTTGAAGGTGAGCGGGGTCGCTTGGGAAAGGACATTGCTGTTGGACTGCCTTTCTTGCCACAAGATTTGGAGGGTCTTGTGAAGATACTGTCGGTGGTACTTCTCCAGTATGTCGGTTGCGCAAGTCGCCGAAGCATAAATGGACAAAACAATTGTTCAGAGCAAGTGAGAATCGTGAAATAATGATAATAATCAATAATGCTAGCTCTGTCCTGTAGCAAAAATAGTATAAACAAGATTCGTACTAGTGTATAGCAAGAAAAATGGAATCAAAATGGAGCATAGAGTTCATGCTCTGAAATTGCTGAACTCAATATTAAGTCCAGTAGACTGTGGTGTGCCAAAATTGGACACTGAGGTGTTGCTCCTCAATTTGCATTCAGTTCCACTGAAATATAGCAGCAGGGCAAGGACAAAAATGAGTGCGAGAGAAGATGGAGAATTAAAATGGCTAGCAATGAAAAAACTCAGTATCACGCTGGAGAACTGAGTGGTCATGTTCTGTATACAGGCACCCAATCTGTATTTGGTCTCTCCTCGACATAGAGGAGACCACATTGTAAGCGATAAAAACGGTATACTAAACTGAAAGTACAGGTAAACTGCTGCTTCAGCGGAGTGTTTTATCTGGGTGACCAATTGTCCTGGATTTTCCAGGATTGTCCTGAAATTGGCTTCCTCTCTGACGTTCAGGGCCTGGGCTTTCTGAGATGTCACTTGTCCTGGATTCCTTTGGGCAGCAAGTGAGGAGATTGCTCACTGTGTCTTCTTGCTGCTGTCCCAGCATCTTCAGTAGCTGGTAAGCGCACAATGCTGCTGCACGTACGCAGACCAGAGGCAGAACAGTGCACATGTGTAGACACAAGTGAGCAGAGGGAGCAGCAATGCTATCCAGCTCTCTTTCCTCAAAGTTGTTCGGCTTCAGGAACTGGATGGTAGAATTCAGGGACAGGGCAGCCTGATGGTGGATGGGGGCCAGCGAAGGGAGCAAGGTGGATTCTGATCAGGCCTGATGAAGAGGGGAGTATCCAGGTAGAACAGAGGGGAAGGTGAGGCTTAGGGAATGGAGCTTCTGAGAGTGTGCAGAAAAGGGAGGGTCAGGGAAAGGTGGTTCTATATCTCTTTGCTCTTGGAGAGGAGTTGGGGAGAGGAGTTGGGCAGAGAAGTCTGTATCTGTCAGGAGCAAGGGATGTCTGGGAGCAGTGTGGCCTCCTTTGAGGGACCCCTCACATCCATGTGGCTTCTCGGGTATCGCCCAGAATTGGTCATCCAATTTCTATCAGTTCCAATAATATCCAATTTGAAATGTTAACTGTCTCTCTCCACAGACACTGGCAGACCCGCTGAGTATTTCCTGCGCTGTTTTTATTTCAGATTTCCAGCATCTGCAGCACTTCATTTTTATCCAAGACTGTATGATGACTAGTTGAGTCACTTATGCTATAAAGTCTTAGGCTTTGATTTCCATTCTGTGCTAAGTTTGGTCATTTCAGACAAACAGAAAGAGGAATATTCCAATTGGTTTCAGTTTCTCTACTTTAGACTGCTCCAGCAAAGAATAATCAACCAGAATTCCAGATCCTAAATCACTACTAAATCAGGAAAACATATAGAAAATGCACGTAGACTTTGAATGGTAGAACTAAACTCAGCTGTGAGGACAGATGAGAATAAGGTTGGATTCAACTATGAGGATCCTAACAGTAAAATAGCTTACCAAAACTCAATTTTCCAGACAAATAGCGCCACAATATTATTATGGATACTTGAAGACTAGAACACTGTTTCATCTATATCTCTGACAAACTTGGAAGTAGAATTGCTGCCGTTGTCATTTATATCTGACTTTCTCTTTCTGGATCCCATGTCAAAGCAAATGAAAAAAAAGTCCATGACACCTGATCGTTATTCAGGTAGTTTCACTGAAAATTAGAACCCCCGGGTGTAAAAGCTGACGCATTCTTTCGTACTTTTCAAATTACTCATTTGATCTAAAATATGGCAATAGGAACAATACAATTGTCTGCATGCCATCTGCATTCATGTGCATTCCTTATTTGCTTTCGCATAGTGAATGTTTTATTGAAACCATGTTACTTCTCATCAAGTATATGAGAAGGTTTCAGTTAAAGGCAGCTAAATACAATGTGAAGTTTTTTTTTAATTTCCCTTGAGCATTGAAGTTTGAAAGATTATTTGTGTCAGTTCAGGTACAATGTGTTTGATAGGCATTACAAACCATACCAAGACATTGATTGATTGCAGCAGAGGTCAACACTGGAGAAAGTCAATCTTGCAATGCAGTTTTTAAAAGTATTCCACTGTTACCAAGAGTGTTCATTCATGATCCTGATTAACGTAACTTACTTCTAAGCAAGGTTATCTATTGCAAACCAGCAGCAGTGCTTTAGTCAAAGTCAGACAAGCCAGAAGCAAAAGATTATGTATCAGTATATTTGTGTGACAGCTGCATTGCTTTTCTAAAATATAACTTCTGTCTGGGAGATCACTGAACACAATCATAGTATTTTTTGCATGCGTGTTAAAAGGGAATAAGAATCCTTAAATCTAGATAATGCATTTTTAAATCCACTAAAACAACCAAATCAATTGAAATGGTCTCTTTGCTTTGAGCCAAACATCATTAGAATGTAATCAGTCACGAGCTTAAACAGATATAATTTTTTTACGATTGTCATTACAAGTTATTTCCTTCATTAGGCATTTTCTGTCGTTGTTCTTATCCTGCACGACATCCCACTGAGATATCTCAACGTCATCAGCTAAAGTTACAAAAAACTATGCAACGCACATCTTAATTTATGTGCATGTTTTACTCTGCTCAGTGAGATAAACAATTATTTTATGCTCATAAAAAAAAAACAGCAATCATATAAAATAAAATACATTTCTCAAAACTGCAGTTGTCAGAAAGTTAACAAAGCCACAAAGACCTTTGTCCTCACCCCTTCATTTTCACCTCTCTCTTCTCCTTTACTTGCATTGAGAAAACTGGTACGAGTAGGCTATTTACCCCCTCAAATCTGATCTGCCATTCAACAATACAGGCTGATCTGCAACTTCAACTTAACTTACCTGCTTTGCTCCATATCTGTTGATACCCTTAACCACATAAAAATTATTTCTGTTCTGAATACTCAATTTCAAATTTCTGCTACTCGGTGTGAAAACTGGCTTTCCGATTTCATACCGGAATGGTCCATGTCTTATTGCAAGACTATCGTATTTTAATCAGCAGTTGGCATGACTGTGCTACATCTGTGATGCTGAAAGTTTCACGAATGGCATTACTTTTGATATGGTTAGCTGACAGCTTATGAAGATACAGGCAGGGAGTAAGCAGGGTGCAGGGAGAGATCAGGAGGGAGATTTGCAAGTCAACAGTGATAGGGGATCAACAGGGGAATATACAGCCATTTTTACAGCTACAGTCATTACCATAGAGTCACACAGCATGAAAACAGACCCTTCAGCCCAACTTGTACATGCCTTCCTTTTTCTTTAAGCTCCTAAGCTAATCCCAATTGTCTGCATTTGGTCCATATCTCTCTATACCCATCTTACCCGTAACTACTTAAAAGCTTTTTAAATGACAAAATTGTACCCGGCTCTACTACCACCTCTGGCAGCTTGTTCCAGACACTCTCCACCCTGTGTGAAAAAATTGCCCCTCTGGACGTTTTAGTACCTATCCCCTCTCACCTTAAACCTGCCTTTTGTTTTACACTCCCCTATCTTTGGGAAAAGATATTGACTATCTAGTTGATCATTATTTTATAGACTTCTAAGATCACCCCTCAGCCTCCTACACTCCAGAGAAAAAAGTCCCAGTCTATGTAGCCTCTCCTTATAGCTCAAACTATCAAGTCCCAGTAACATCCAAGTAAATCTTCTCTGCACTCTTTCTAGTTTAATAGTATCCTTTCTATAATACGGTGACCAGAACTGCACACAGTATTCCAAGTGTAGCCTTACCAATGTCTTATACAACTTCAACAAATGTCCCAACTCCTGTATTCAATATTCTGACCGATGAAACCAAGCCTGCCAAATGCCTTCTTCACCACTCTGTTCATCTGTGACTCCATTTTCAAGGAGCTATGAACCTGTATCCCTTGATCTCTTTGTTCTGTATCCCTCCTCAATGCCCTACCGTTAACTGAATAAATCCTGCACTGGTTCAGTCTACCAAAATGCATCACCTCACATTTGTCTAAATTAAACTCCATCTGCCATTTGTCAGCCCATTGGCCCAATTGATCAAGATCCCCTTGCAATCTGAGATAACCTACTTCACTGTCCAATATGCCACCAATCTTGTGGCATTTGCAAACTTACTAACCATGCCTCCTATGTTCTCATCCAAATCATTAATATAAATGACAAATAACAGTGGATCCAGCCCTGATCCCTGAGGCACACTGCTGGTCACAGGTCCCCCAGTTTGAAAAACAACCTTCTACAACCACCCTCTGGCTTCTGTCAATTTTGCTCGACAACAAACACGATTACTCGAGAGGTGGGGTGGGCAAAGAAGCCCAGCAGGTGACTTAATGGGAACAGAGTGCGAGACATTCACATGAAACCAAAGGCAAGAGCAGTTGTGCTGATTATGGATAGACTCTCAGACTCGTTTTAGAAAGATAGTGGGACGAGGCTTGACAGAGACAAAAGCTGCTGCTGGTGTGGTCTGCAAAGAGAAACAGAGTCCAGAATGGGAAGAAGGATGGTCTCCAATTTAAGAGATACATCCCATCACATTCTAAAGATATTGGAAGAGTAGAGGGTGTGCCAGGATGAAAATTCACCAGAGAGAATTGTTGTGCTAACAATTATTCAAAAACTGAGAAAAGTGCCTTTTGATAGTCAAACAATTTTATGATGTGATAAAAAGCAAACCTGTTAGAAGTTGGGAGGGATGTTGGACTGTTTTTCTTGTGAAAATTGCTCATGTGTAGAGTGAGACAAAGTATAACTGTGGTGTGAAGTTTTCTGTTGTTGGAAAGCTAAAGAGATATTATTCTTCTTGTACAGAGTACAGTTGTCTACCAAGTAGTTTTTAATCAAATAAAAACAGAAAATGCTGGAAAAACCGCCGCAGATCTGGCAGCATATGTGAACAGAGAAACAGAGTTAACATCTCGAGTCCTTATGACTCTTCTTCAGAACTCTGACTTTCAAGAACATGTTTTATAATCTACCTTCACGAACAGATCTGGCAGATTTACTAGTAGAAGCTTCTCCAACTGACCGCATTATACCTCCATCTTATTCCTTGAAATACAGTTTCAACTAAAATCTAAAACCAAAGTCTGTAAATCTCCTTTCTCTGAAACATGCATATCCTAGAAACACTGCTGCACCAAAGGCTCTTTGGGCACTCCTCCTCGAACATTCACAGGAAGCTAATAAAGTTGTTAAAAATACCATTGCTGGAATGGTAGTGATGGTGTGTGGAAAATTACATCAAGCTCCTTGACAAATAAAACATTGTTCCCACTCCTGTCAATACTGTCATAATATTTCAGAGTTTTTATACTTCCAAAGCTAAGCAACATCTGACAACTTTCAGTTTTTGACTTTATAGCGAAATGTTACCCATGTTTGTCATTCACAATGAAGTAAGACTTTGATTTTTTCCTTTACTTTTTGCCATTCTTCACAAATCTATTTTGGACAGTTATTACTGAACACAGCAGCACGAAATATTAAATTGTTTGCTTCTACTTGTCAGCACTGTAACAAATATGAAGTTTGTAAAATTGTGATGTTCTGATACTTTGGGAAGGATTTACTGATCTTGTATGCTACACCACTGCTGTCAGCAAGAATGGAAAATTTGGCGCTCAGCCAAAACTCCATTCACTGCAGCAGGACCAGAGAATCCCAGCCGTGAGTGAGGTCAGGGAATTCTGGCTCATTTTTCTAATTTAGGGTAAAATGGAGGAATGAAGGTGAGCATGTGACCTGTTCTCAATTTTGCCCAATAACAAATTCGGTGGCTTGCTGGTTAAAGGTGCCCAGATTGTCTTATTGAGAAGGTTCAAAACAATGACTACGGAAGCTGTGTTAATAGTGCATAGACTGATGATCTCTAAGTTACAAGGAGATGTCAGGAATAACATTTTTTTAAAAAGTTATACATTAAGCTATTTAATTCCAAGAAAGATTGGAGTTTGGGGTCTAATGGATAGCTAATTAGCATTTCCAACTAGATACAAGGCCTATGTGATTCATGTTGCCATGGTGATGGGCTTTGACAGGAGGAGTATCCATTGCAAGTCATTATAAATATCAGGTTACAGGGCTTTTCTTATGATATCTTTGAACCTCACAGATGATCAATCTGTAGATAGAGAGAGAGTGTGACAGAAGCAGCCAATCTCTATTATTCACCACAGACAACGTAGACGGAATCTCGTAGTTTGATTGAAAATACTATTCTCTTGAGGATTTAAATGAGGCTAACAGATTTGCCTAGCTTTGGCTAGGAAGAAGGACTTCCAAGATAACCCTCACTGTATGTTTGGGGATTGGAAGTTATTCAGCTGGAAAAGGAATCAAGCTATCAGAAGCTGAGAAATGCTTTAGACTATTTCCTGGGTAATGAAATGTCCATTTGTGGGATTGAGTGAAATATAGCCTTGGAGGGGGATTTTCAACTGTTTTAAAAGTTAAATGACAGATCTTTTTGCAGTTTATAGCACAGGTTGCATAACAAATAGTGTTTAACAATGTCACTAACTTTATTTATTGCAGTAAAAGTCTTACAACTTGCAATCTCCATGTGTCATTTGTCGACCACTGGAATTCATTAATTTTTAAACTTTGGGTCTTTAAGGGGGTCATCAGTTTCACATTAGCATGCATTGAAAACAACCTCATCATGTAGTAGCCAAAAAAAACAGTAGAAATTATCCTTTATAAAGTCTGATTTGCTGACAACATTCCATTATTCTCACATGGTTTTTGTAACAATTATTTCCTGAAATTTGACAAAAAGCACATGCATTTATTACCTCTGCTTCCAGCTGGTCGAGTTTTGTTTCAAGTTCTTTTATTCTTTCATCTTTCTTCTGATTTTCAGTCTGAGCCTCCTGGCGAGCTGTAAATTCTTCATCAAACTGAAACAAATACATAATTAAGGCCTTCCAGGTATGTTCAGTTTAATCAACTCTCACACGTGCATACATACATATTATACACTCAAACACACACGCATGGATAACTAATAATTTACTAAATAAGGGAGTTTTATTTTTCTACATCTATCAACTCATCCCAAGCCATACTTAGTTTATAAAGCAGTCTATTTCCTCATTTCTATTAAACTTTGTCATGAAAAACTCCCAAGAAGTAATTCTCTCCATTAGCAGCTGAATGCTTGAACAACATCATTCTTAACTGGAAAAAAGGATCAAAATACATTGTGATCCAGAAATAAGTACTATAAATATCAGTAACTACAACTGCCACCACCATGAAGGTTAGAAAACATTAAGTTCACTTTAAATGAATGTCAGGTAATAATATTTTGAACAGAGATATCATTTTGGTTTTGCAAATCAAGTAACTATATCAAGTCACAAGGGCATTTATGCTTCCTACAAAGCCTACTGTATCAGCCAATTAAACTTAAGGATGGAACAGCAGCAGAATGGTTAGCACTACTGCCTCAGAGCATCAGGGACCCAGGTTCTACTTTGGCCTTGGGTGACAGTGTGGAGTTTGCACATTCTTTCTATATTTGCCTGGGTTTCCTCCAGGTGATCTGGTTTCTTCCCACAGGTGGGGAGATGCCAGTGTTGGATTGGGGTAAACATAGTAAGAAGTCTCAACACCAGGTTGAAGTAAAAGCCACAATTTTTGCTACCAAATAAACCTGTTGGACTTTAACCTGGTGTTGTGAGACTTCTTACTGTGTTCTTCCCACAGTCCAAAGATGTGCAGGTTAGGTGAATTGGCCATGCTAGATTGCCCCTTAGTGTCCAGAGATGTGTAGGTTATGTGGATTAGCCATGGTATGTGCATGGTGGGGTTTGGATACAAGGCAGAGGGGAGTCGACCTGGTAAGTGGCTCTTTCAAAGAGACGATGCAGACTTGATGGGCCGAATGGCCTCTTTCTGCACTGTAGCGATTCTATGGTACACAGTGCATATGTTAAACATTCCCACTTTAGTGCACAGAATAACGAGAGTTTGCAAAGCTCAAATGGGCTTCTACTGCAATTTAAAAATTTGACACAGAAATAGAAATCAAGAGAAACTTTGTTTAAAACACACAGCTTTGCAGTTTCCTTTTTAGCCTTTTGCATGTCATAGTATGATATCCAACCAGCAGATTGAGAAATGGACATCTTAACTAAGTGGCCACAGAATATCTATTTTAAGACAACAAAAGTGCAAAGATTCAACAAACTATTACTCTAATGGTCACTACAGTGAGACAATTTATCACATAAATAGCCTTCCCCAGAACATCAAAATTGTGGAAACTCCTCATCTCCTCAATCCTACAGCCAATAAGCTTTCAAAACTCAAAACTGGTGCTACTGAACCACTATTTAAAAGAATGATGAAGCAACAAAAGTTTATACAAAACAACTGTAGAACACCATTGTCATTTCTAGGTGTCATTGTATAAGAGGCATAAAAAGTGAGACAGTATGCAATGTAGGATCACTAAATATTGGAAATTAGAGTTACAAGCAGAAACTTGAGCTACTGGATCAATTTCCACTGGGTCCAAAGCATTAGGGGGAATATTTAATGGAGGCATTTTAAATTAAGGATTTTCAGCGTGAATTGAGAAAATTAATTCCTTCTGGTTGGAGAGTTAACGATGAGAGGATAATCAATTTTAAATCATCACTGAGAGATTAGAGGATTAGGAGAAACTTCTTTACTCGAAGACCTGTTAGAGCATGGAACGCTTTAGTCAGAAGGACTGTTGAGGAGAAGATTATTATAACAATTCAGGGAAAGTTGGATAAACATTTGAAGCAGGAAAGATATGGAGAGAGCAAGGCAATGGGATTAACTTTGCATTGCTTTAGTAAAGAGCTGGCATTGACATGATGGATCTAAAAGCCTCCTTTGGTGCTAAAAATGTCAGTGCTCTATTTCTTGATTTATCACATATTTTTCCTACTCCTTTAACTTTGGCCTTGGCCTCTCAATAAAAAAAACCAACTAAATAACTTGCTAGATTAAACTCATCATTCATGTTATTGGCAGAATTGTTTTTCACCATGCTTAGATTCAGTCTTGCAAATAAGATTCTTCGACAGCCTGTTCACTATAAACCAATATTCAATAGACATAGACATAGATATATTTGAAATGGGAGAACTTATTAGAAGATTGTAGCAACAGAATGGGAATAAACAGTTAAGCAGATAGTTCTTTCAAGGTACTGGAACGAGTGCAATAGACTGAACATTTTCCTCTGTTGTTAAAAAATTCACAATCTGTCATGGGATCTTCCAGTCTTTATATGCCGCTTTGTGCGGCTCTCTTATTCCCTGGGGGGCGGTGGTGGCTTTTGGTGGGACAAAAGATCCCGCTGGCTGAAAATCCCACCCCATGATTCCCAAAGACTTGAAAAAAAACTCTCAACTTTGTGGAAACCTAAGATTTCCACACTGAACAACCCAAAACAAAAAACAAAAGAATACCAAATTAAATCATGTTATGTGGCGTTTCATACAAGAGCATTATTTTTTAATATGTCTCTATAGTCCTGAGACTATTCAACTCAAACTAAAGGCACCTAGTTAGTGCTGATTGCATTCAGGGCATTCTGATAAACGTGCAATGCTTAGGTAATATATTATAAATTTTGGCTAGATTGTATTAATAAAATGTGAAATTGAAAAAGACCCCCTTCTTCTTCTCTTCCTTTTGAACCCCCATACCAAAAACAGTTTCTCTAATGATCAATTTTGTAAATTACGGTTTCAAACTGTTTTCTCCATGGGCTTACCTTTTTAGAATATTCTAATGCCATTTTTTCACTTTCTTCTACCTTCGCTTTGTCAACACATTGATCTGTCAAGATATACCAATTGATTATGTGCTCCTAGTTTCATTGCATCTTACAAGAAGGAACAGTATTGAAGCTGAACTCCAATACTGCAGACAGTATTCATTTTGACAGCCAATATTTGTGCTAAATTAAAGTTACATATAAACCTTCAGAAAAATACTATCTTAAAAAATATAACAATCTGCATGCCTGCATTCAAGTGGAGTTACATTATCAGTACTTTAATAAAACTTACTATCATGATATGGCAAAACTGAATGAAATGTACACAAAGTAATAATATGGAATAAATAAATGGAAATTTGTTCTGAAAACTTGTTTCTTTCAAATCTCCAAAGTCTTTAATGTGGCATAATGTGCTGTTGAACTGTAAGAATAACATTTGCAGAATTCCAAATAGGTTTGCTGGACACCTGAACAAAAAGAGGAGGTCTTTTAACTCTTACGTAGTATAAAAACAATAGTACCTTTTCATAAAAACGTCAGTGTTTTCACGAAGTGTACACATTTTGACTAGGCAATTTACAAAACTGCATCTTAAACTTTGTTAATACACCTACTTCTGGCCAATTTTAAAACATGCTCAAAACTTTGACATTAACTTTCTCTTGCTTCATGGAGATTTGAATATCGCACTTTGAAATACTTTTCAGAATCTTACCATTCTGTACTTGCCTGCAATATTTGAATATTCGAGAGATTAAATCAGGAATCATTCAATATGAAATTTGGCGATGTATGAGTGGTCAGCAGATAAGCAGGAAGCATTTCAAGCAAGCTCCAACTTATTAGCCAACAATTAACTCAACTGAGTAAAGAAATAGTAAGTGGTTTTACATACTGGTTCACTATTGTGGAAGCAGCAGCAGTTATCCATCCTAGAGGATCAGATTAGTTTAAATGGATGTGACATTGAGTATGTCATATTCATGGTTCAGTGATGTGACAATACTGTGCCGTTTAAGGAATGTATTTTAATCATGTTTCTCTGCAGGATGTTTTAGCAGTCCCTGTGATTTTTGTCAGCACCATGTTGTCTGCAGCTGGTGTCTTGTATTGTTACTGAATCAGTGTAATTGACATCATGTTTGTTTTGATCTGAACTAATGCAATGTTCTGTGGTTTTAATGTTCCCCTGGAATTGCAGAGTAGAACTTGTTTGGAGATGGTTGACAGGGCATGTCATATGGCTGGGGACAGATATACTTCACAGAGGAGTCCAATTTTGGTTTCGTATTTTCAGAAACTACTTGAAGCTGAGAGAAACAGCAGTGTGTTTTTTTCCCCCCTCTCTGGAGTTAGAGTTTTGCTAAGTGTTGCTGTCTGGATGCTGCTTTTGAGCTAATGGAAAGTCTGAAGACTGGAAGCTGCCAGAGACTGAATTTACCTCTCCGATGTTTAGCTGTTTTAAGGATATATCCTTCTCTGAAAACTGCTGGCTTGAATTTCTACACAGAAGTGTTAAAAAACTGGAAATCCAGAATCACATGAACAGATCTGTTTTAGTACTAATTTTGAATAAGGGTGCAGAGCTATGAGATATCACTTTAAATTGAAACAATAAAGATAATTAGCTGATAAGAGTTGTGTATCACATTAAATCTTGTAACTGGTAAAGCTTATGCTAATTCTTTTTGTTACATTCTAACTGTGTTCTTAAATAAACTTTGTTTGATAAAAGTTCCCTTGTGAGTCATTTGAATTATACTTGGAGTGAAACGCCTTATGTTCACCAATGCCAAAATCAAATCTGAAAGACTAACTTCACAAAATACCTTGGAGTTTCTGGCCTGGGTCTCAATAGTGATGATTAAACTGGTTATTTTTTCTCTGTTAATTGAAATGTTTAGTTAGTCAACAGTTGTACCTTATGTTTGTTTTTGAAAGTCAGAGTATTTTAGGATATTGCTTGGAACTTCCTGGGAATTACAGCAGATATGCAAAACAGACTAAGGAAATTTTGCATGTCTGCTATGACTCTCAACTTTTATAGATGAGCTATAGAAAGCATTCTTTCTGGTTGTATCACAGCTTTGTATGGCTCGTGCTCTGTCCAAGACCTCAAGAAATTACAAAGGGTCGTGAACAAAGCCCAGTCCATCACTCAAACCAGCCTCCCATCCATTGGCTCCGTCTACAATTCACGCTGCCTTGGAAACCAGCCAGAATAATTAAGGACACCGGACATATTCTCTTCCACCTTCTTTCGTCGGGAAAAAGATACAAAAGTTTGAGATCACATACCAACTGACTCTAAAACTGATACAAGATCAGTTTCTTCCCCGCTGCCATCAGATTTGTGAATGGACCTACCTCGCATTAAATTGATCTTTCTCTGCACCCGAGCTATGACTGTAACATTACATTCTGCACTCTCTCCTCTCCTTCCCTATGTATGATATGCTTTGATGTATAGCACAAAAGAAACAATACTTTTTACTGTATACAAATACATGGGACAATAATAAATTAAATCAAACAACACAAAACTGTAATATTCTAAAAACGTAATGAGAATTGACACAACTTAATGCTTTTAATCACATGTTGGTTGGATATTCAAACATACCTATAAGATGACTAAAATCTACATCTAATCGTTTACGATATTCAAAATCAGGATCTACTCCATTTCGATGCAATACTATCTGGGAAATACATTCTTCAATTATCTTGTAATACTGTGGCCTAGAAGGAAAAACATTAAAAAAATGTTCATGTAGTAAAATCAGAAATACACAGTGTCTTTATAGCATGCAAGAAACAATACATTTCACTGTACGTCAATGTATGCAACAATAAATCAAACCAAAAATAAAGATTGTGTATTAAATTCAAGTTTATTAAATGAACTGAGCACAAGAAGTTCAGCATGCTAAATTACATTTCGTTTGAGAAGTTTTTGCGGAATATCCTTCCCAAGGCGGATAGATGGTATTTAAAACCAAGGACTACGTTAGAAAAATTAAGCTGCAATCTACATGTAACTGAAGTCAAAATAGTTAGTTATCAGTTAGTCTTAAGAGTAAGGGAATACAAGGAATTCAGCAATATCAGTTTCATGACTAAAGATATATTAACAACTGGAGCTGAAATCACATTAGGTTTGAAGGACTTTTTCTATTCTATAATGGAAAGACAAGAATAACGTACGCCAACAATTTGTATTTAGTTGTCTCCTCTGCACTTTCCCTTAACATTGTGTAACATTAGGAGAGCTTTAGTTGCACAACTGTGGGCCAGTCACAATGAAGATGAGTGTATGATCTGAAAGATGTTCAGTTTTATGTTTAGTATCATACAGAATCACTCGGTCTGTGGATTTTTTTTTACACTTGCATGAGGTGTTTCGTGTAATTTTTAAAAAATCATATTTTAGAAAGCTATTTCATAATTACCCCCCATCTTAAATGTTAGCCTTTTTTTCCATTTGTGGAAACAGATACACAAAGGAATTGTATTTTGTGCACCAAAAATTCTGATTTAACTTGATAATCCATTTTCTACATTACATTTGTTCTAGCCTGATGAAAATTATAAGATTGCTATAATTTCCTGTGTTGCTTCCTTCAATCTGCATTGAATAAATTAATCATATAATATTCACTTAAGCAAACTGAACTCAATCTGCTGAAAAGCCATCTTCTGCAAGAGTAATAATTTGCACTTCAAACGTTGGACATCTCATCAATTTACTCATATTACTGTTGTAACTACTCTGCTTAGTTCTTGTTGTAACTACTTGATTGGCATTCAAAATAACAGACTTTATTCAGAGTGACCTCTCACCTGATATAATAATCATTCCTGATGAGCAGTAGGTGTTGCAGCATTGAGAGAAAATAATTCTCTGCAGCAGTGTCCTTCACCATGTTAGACAGTAGATGGTAGACTTCATTCATGTCAGTGCAAATGAAGTTAAGTATAAAAGCTAATAAAGTTCAAATTACACTCAACATAAATATTAGCATTTATTAATTCCCATTTCCATTCTAAAGTATTTGAAAATGAGCATGAGAAATGACAACTACATTTTCTACAAAACAATACAGAATTTCACATTTAAAAGTGTAAAACTTTAGAAGATTTTCTCATACAGAATTGTCTGTTCAAATACAATATTTGTACCATGGTGGAATGTGATCCCAAGGTGAACTTCCGACCCCATAATGCTCCAAGACCACTTACTTTCATTTCTGTATCATTGCCCTTCTCAGATTCTGCCTCAGAACATGTACTGTGGAAATTATCACCCATACGCTTATTACCGCTAGATTCAACAATTCCAACAGTCACATGGCAAGACTAGAACCTTGCACCCACTGTGAAATGAGCCCAATTAAACCTCTTCTGCCCATATTCTAACCTGTAACAAAACCCATCAATCTATCACCTCCACACCTATTGATATTCATTGGTACGGCAATGCTCAATTTAAATTTCTCATCTTTCTCTGGAAATCCCTCCATGGTCTTGATCCTCTCGATTATTGTTCAGGTCCTCCAGCCCTATAAGGTCACATTGCTTCTCTAATCATGTTAATCATTCCATCATTGGCAACTCTGCCTTAACTTTGGAATTCATTCCTTGAGCCTCCAGGCTGTCACACCGCACTCTCCTCCAAGATATTTTAAGATGCTCTTTAAAACCTATCTATTCATCCAAGTTTTTGGTTACATGACCTAAATCTCCTTATATAGCTCAAGTCATGTCCAATAACACTCCTGTGAAGCAGTTTGGGATCGGAGTAGGGGTAAACAATTCAGCCTGCGCCGCGATTCAATACAATTGTGGCTAGCCAGACAATTCAATGCCTTTTACCCACACTATCCCTTATCCCTTTATATTACTGTCGATCAGAAATCTATAATTTCTATCTTAAACATACTCAATGACTTAGCTTCCACAGCTCTCAAGTAGAAAATACCAATGACTCACAAATTGGGAGGGTGGGAGGGTGAGGATAAATCTGTCCTTGGTCTCTGATATAATGATAGATTTTACTAACTGTTCTCTTTATCTACAGGAAGTATATTGTATTGATCTACTGTAAAGTATTTATTTACGTCTTTGCCAAAATAAACATCAAATTTCAAAATAAGGGGGGTGCCACTTAGGACACATAAGAACATAAGAAATAGGAGCAGGAGTAGGCCATCTGGCCCTTCGAGCCTGCCCCGCCATCCAACAAGATCATGGCTGATCTGTCGTGGCTCAGTTCCACTTTCCCGCCCTCTCCCCATAACCCTTAATCCCCTCTCTTATCAAGAACCCATCAACCCGCTTCTTAAAAATATTTAGCGAGGCAGCCTCCACCACTTCAACGGGCAGAGAATTCCAGAGATTCACCACCCTTTGAGTGAAGAAGTTCCTCCTCAACTCCGTTCTAAACCGCCCCCCCTTTATCTTGAGGCTGTGCCCCCTAGTCCTACTGTCTTTTTTGAGCGGGAAGAGTCATACGAGGACACATTTTATTACTATTACTTATGGCAAAGATGTAATTAAATACTTTGCAATAAATCAATACAACAAACTTCCTGTGGGTAAATAGAACAGTTAATAAAGTCTATCATTATGTCAAATTTATTCTCACCCCATTTGTTTATAAGTTTAAATTTATTGCAGATGAACCACAAGGTATTTGTATATAGTTAATGGCTGATAAAACAGCAATGTTTCGGTGGAGCAAGAGCTAAAACATGGAGATACTGTTATACAAACAAGTTATCGAGAGGAGCAGAGAAACAGTACTTTCTTTGCATTTAGAGCACATTAATGAATGAATAGTCAAGCAAAGCAAAAACTGAACAACAGATTATATAAAAAGCTTCATACAGATCAGAGAAGCTGAATTTGTCCTACATTCATCACATATGAACCATGACCAAAATCAAGAATTCTTGAGAAAGAACAGCTACTGAATTAATTCTAATCCTGTTGAAATTAAATCAGCCAGCTGCTTCTGCCTGATTTCATATCTTCATTGAAAGCTAATTTAATATCCATGCCCTCTTAGTTTGCTCATTCAAAAATCTAACAAAAAAAATCCATTAATCAAATAAATGTACCACAGACCACAGAAAGTTGACCTCTGAAACCTCAGAAAATCCCTCCAAAAATGTGCACAACTTATAGGCCAAGCATAACAATGAACCACCAGTGTAGGTATGCCCATTTTGAAATATCAGTAGCTGGCGTAAAGCCAGAAGATGCCTTAAACTCTCACTGGCTCAAAACTGAAGTTTCGCCTGCTTACTCCCTTGTGCCAAGTTACATGATACTGGTATGCAAAACATTAAATTGGGGGTCAAAAATTGAGATCGATGACTAATGTGACTAGCGTCTTGCAGCTGAAAAGGGAAACAACAAATATACAAGTATATGCAAAACTATGATTTTGGGGGTTGGGAAGAATACTACAGTAGCAGAAAGTGTAAGTTTACAAAATTTTGGTTGCACTCACTCATTTTAACATGTGCAATTAAAAGTAAGTTATTGAAAACACATTATCCAACATAGACAAACAATAATTGTCAAAATAATCAATTAAAAAACCTCCCAGATTGCACCAGTATATCACTGGGGGGGAGAATGACTTTAGAGAACATCTGATGAATCGCCTTGTTTATTAAGTGGAAACTGCTATTAAAAAAAAACGCCTAAGTCTTCAACAAAAGAGAGGGTTGACAGGCCTATTAGTGAAATCACTATAATTAGATTAAAAATACAAGCACACTTCTCATATTTAAATATGTAATAAAAAGTACTACTTATGCTTATAATGAGCTTGCAATGCAATAATCTGCAGTGTCATTACTTTAACATGACAGTGTCTTTCCATTATAATTTGTTGCCAAAACAAATTAGCCCAAGGAACAATAGAAGAAGAACATTGTCACGTTGAAGTAACCCAAAAGAACACAAAAAGGAACAATGATTTGATAAGGATATTCCATCTCAGACCGGATGTCTTCCAGTCGATGTGATACTTCAATAAAGTCTTCTTCTTTGTTTTCATCAAACACCTTTAATTGAATATCTAGTTCTTCATTTTCTTTCTCTTTCAATATCTAATAAATTCAAAACAAAACAAACATTGTATGATGCCTGAAGATGAGCTAAAATGGCGACTGAAGCAGGTTATTGCACCAAAAGATTCAGTTAATGGACAGCGAATTATTTCTGTTCAAAATTTTACACAAAATCTATTTGCATTTCAGTAGCTTCCCTCCCCCCATCATTATTTAAGACAAAGAAAGGAATTAAATTTGTGCAATTAAAGCTGAAACAAAAGTGCATTAAATGTTCTCTTTCAAGCACTTCCATTGTAACTTCAAATGCAATAATTCCTCCAGAACCAATATCCATGACTGTATTAGCACTACTTAAGCAAAATCATATGTACTAAGAATAAGCCACAACAAATTGATTCTTCGCTTCAGATGGACACCATGCCAGCTGTGGAGAAATGTACTGCATCAGATAAGGGCAGCTTTTCTTACCAAATTGAATTATGGACTTTGTTAATTCAAAGCTCTATTTTGGTCTTCACTCACCTGACAAAGGAGCAGCGCTCCAAAAGCTCGTGATAACAAATAAATCTGTTGACTTTAACCTGGTGTTGTGAGACTTCTCACTGTGCCCAGCCCAATCTGACGCTTGCACCTCCATATCATGGCTATTTTGGTTTTGACATATGTTTCTCCAAATTTCCCTGGCCAGAATTTTGCACTAAAAGTTTGGGCATGTGTCCTGAAAGCATGAGAAAATGTTGGATGCGTGTCTGAATGTCATTGAGGGATATTTCTGTTGGCAGACACATGCACGAGTCAGAAGTGTTCCCGCTGACAATTAAGCCAATCTAAATAAAACAAACAGCAATTTGTCGCCTCTCTTTATGGTTGGTGGACAATTAACAAACATGTCAGGGGACTGAGGGTCTATGCATGATTATGCTGCCTAGACCACAGAAACATAGGACCATAGAATTCCTAAAGTGCAGAAGAGGCCATTAAGCCCATCGAGTCTGCACCAACTCTTCAAAAGAGCACCCTACCGAGGCTCAATTCCCTGACCCTAACCACGTAAATCCCACAAATTGCTCATGACTAATCCACCCAACCTGCACAGCATTGGGCACTAGGGGGCAATTTAGTATGGCCAATCCACTCAACATAGACATCTTTGGACTGTGGGAGGAAACTGGAGCACCCAGAAGAAACTCATACAGACACACGAAAAATGTGTAAATTCTACACAGTAAGAAGTCTCACAACACCAGGTTAAAGTCCAACAGATTTATTTGGTAGCAAAAGCCGCTAGCTTTTGGAGGGCTGCCCCTTTGTCAGCTGAATGGGAGTTCTATTCACAAACGCGGCATATGAAGACAAACTCAGTTTATAAGATAATGATTGGAATGCAGGTCTTTACAGGTAATCAGGTCTTAAAGGTACAGACAATGTGAGTGAAGAGGGCATTAAGCACAGATTAAAGAGATGTGTATTGTCTCCAGGACAGTTAGTGAGATTTTGCAAGCCCAGACAAGTCGTTAAGGGGGTTACAGATAGTGTGACATGAACCCACAATCAGTCCAACACCTGCATCTCCACATCATAAATTCTACACTGACAGCCACTCAAGGCTGGCACTAAACCTGGTTCTCTGGTGCTGTGGAGAAATGTGCTAACCACTATGCCACAGTGTTGCCCCTCGAAGATATTTGCAGCACATTTTTTTGCTGATTTTTTAAAAATAGGTCTGCAGCTCCCTCAGACTGCTTCACAGGGGCTGTCCCCCTGACCGAGTACATTGGAACCAACAACTCACACATTACCTTTTCTGCACCTGGAGTACAGTATTCAGTTTTGGTCCCGTTATTTGAAGAAGGATGGAGTAGCATTAGAGCAGTTCAGATGAGATTTACTAGATTGACTCAAGAAACGTTTGTCTGATGAGGAGAGATTGAACAGTTTAGACCTATATTTAGTTTAGGAAGAATGTAAGGTGATCTAATTGAAGTAGAGAGAGAATGATACAAGTGCTGACAAAGCAGACATAGGGCGGATGCTTTCTCTTGGAAGGCAATCTAGAACAAGAGGTCATAGGTTCAGGATAAGGGGTAGAAGATTTAAAACAGATGAGGAAAAACTACTTCTCTAAAAAGGTGGTGAATCTGTGGAATTGGAATGAGTCAAAACATTGAACAAATTCAAGAAGACAGATTTTTAATTATAATGGGTTGAAAGTTTATGCAGCCCAGGCAGGAAAGTGGAGTTGAGGCCAAGACAAGATCAGCCATGTCTGTTTTGAATGGTGGAGCAGGTTCGAAGGGCTGAATTGCCTATCCTGCTCCTAGTTCTTACGTTTTTGCAGCACTCTCCTCCCCAGAGACACTCAGCCTTTCACAGAGCATGTGTTATAGTTCATGTCAGAAACTCCAAAATGTTTTATGAAGTCCACCTGGATCACTTTGAATTTGGCTAAGGTGAGCACGAGATGCTTCACTTCAGGTCCGATTCAACTGACCCACTAAGGAACCTCTATCAATCTAAATTTATTTAAGAATAGAGTTAACATTATCAAAAGAAAATTAGCAATAGCTTTCACCAATTACAACCAAAAAAAAATATCGTATAACCCCCAAGTTTACAAAATGTTCCAATCAAACAAATTTCCCTATACAAAACCCTTGCCAGGTTTAGCACAGAAAATGTGAATGCTCATGTGATTTGGTTGAATGCTGCAGTTCTTTTGATGCACACGAGTACAAGCTTGAAGTCAAAACAGCTTCTCAATACACTAGGGAGGGGAGGGGGGGGTGGTGGAGAGAGAGACAGACAGACAGACTCTAGGCAAGCCAACCATCAAAAGCAGATTCTATTTTCCACTCCAAGATGGCAAAGAGCCTTCCTTCCAGCTCACTAGCAGAATTTCCGACACCAGGAAGAGAGGGAAAAAAAAACACTGCTTGGCCTTTTGCTGTCCACCCACTTCTAAACTAAAACTGAAAATTAATCCTGAGATTTTCCTGGGGAGGAATCACCTGTCTTTGACTTGTCAATCAACGTGAGGTCATAAAAGAGCCCAGAAAGTACCTGAGGCCCAACAGAAAAATAAACAGAACTCCAATTAAACCAGTGAAGCAGCAATAAAAGGACTTCTAGCTAGACAGCCCAGCAACAATGAAAAAAATCCAAAGCTGCTTAACAGTAGAGAACATGATTTAAAAAAAGTACATTTCTTAAAGATACCCTAGCATCACAGCGTGTTTCACACTGGATGGCCGTACAGCATAATATCACATTAACAATGCCATCTTAGAGGGTGCAGCATCAATTGCAGGCATCCCCTGAACATAAAATTCAGGACCATGTTCCCAGGTAATGTGTCTCACCATTGTCACTTTTCTTTGCGATGTTGATTTGACCTAAATCACTTGCAACATTCCCCACTAAATGGAAAGTGATGTTGCACACTAATAATTGGACAAAGTTTGATAAATGCTCTACCATCTAAAGGTTAAACAGTCCTTACAGGGATCTTCTTCCTTCTCCCGATTCCCTGCCATCCCTTCCAAAAATGGATGTAATTTCTAGAATACATATTGAATAGCATCAATGAAAAAATGCATGTAACTAAATGGTGGCTCATGAATAAATTAAATTTTAAAAAATGATTTATAATTGATTTATGATTTCCCAGAGAACCTTCCCCTAGTCCTCCAGTGAGATGAGATACTTTTACGTCAGTGGTTCTAGTGAGTTGCAATCATGCTGCACCTTATAACACCACTTTTCATTTTTCAAGTAACTTCCTTTAGTTTGTCAGCATTTGAAACATATAAACACTTTCACATGCTAAAACAAATTTAAACTGATTAATATCATGCAGTCAACAGTAGTAATTCCATGTCATTCATAAAATTATAAAAATAATGGACATTTTTCTTACAGGAAGTATCTTTTTCAAACCACAACGCAAGAATTCATTTCTCAAGTGTATCCTGAAATCCAAGTCATCTGGAGATGTGACCAGAGCATTAATTAACTGCATACAGGCAACCTAAAGAAAAACACAATTCAATGTTGGTTGGGTAAAGCAGTTCAAGCAATGTTATAACCAATATTAAAATCTCTTAATGACGTCAGTGGAGTTTATTATTCAGCAAGATATGAACGCTTCATTGATTAGTCTCTTATATAATTTTTGTTTTCAAATTCAACCATCATTTAGCTTCATATAAAAAAAACTACACCCCTCTGTAAAAACAGGTAATTCTAACAGAAGAAAATATTAGTCGCGGAAATGCAAGTCACACCATTTTTCCTACTGATTGACATTTGGATGTACCAAATAACTACTTAACTCAAGCCAGATTTAACAATTTGGAAAATACTAACTTGTTAAAGGATAAGTCAAGGACAGTGCTATAAATACCATTGTAGTGAACTTTAATGGATATGCACAGTCCAAAGAGAATGCACATAATAATTAATGGCATGGATGTAAATGAACAGTAATTAGTTGTACAGCAATTGAGCAGAAGTAGTAAAAGCTCATTTAATACAGTATTACTTACATATGAATTGTAATAGATCAGCATATCTACAAATTACAAGTAGGAAAAGATTAAAAGGGTGAATGGTGTTTATGGATAGATATGGCAGGGAATACTATAATAGGCCAGATACACATTAATCATGCCAAAGACAAGATCATTAAAACTCCTACACAGTCCTGAAGAAATAAATATCTTACCAATTTTCTGAAAGCTTATTTCCTTCCATAACTATCTAGTTTCTCTAAATAATCATGATCTCCTTCATGCCTACTGCAGATTCTGAAATTGAGAGGCAAAGACTACTGCACCATCACTGGACCAGGTGCTACCACAGGAGACCTCAGACTGAGCATGGTCATATTTTACAAGTGCACTATCCACCATCACAATTGCAATTGCAGGTCCTCATGCACATACAGACAAGGTGGCAAGTATGCACAAGTATGCAGCAGGAGTTGACAGTGACAGAGGCAACTGTAAAAGTCTCCTTTCGAGGATGGAGAACATACAAAACCCTGCTCAGCACAGATGCAAGGCCTTAAGAGTTACAGGAAAGAAGATTCTACTTTGAACAGTAGCAACTGATGTGTTTCCACATGTCAGAATTCCCTCAGGCGAAGGGATGTCATTGGCTAAGAATGCAGCAGTCCATTCAGCTCGTGTGCACCACCTTGAATCAGGACTTTGAGCATGAGTTCTTCTATTCGGAGAGTGACAAGCCTCATGGAAAGCCATATGCAGTATCACCCAGAGTATATGGAGGGACTGCACACTGACATTCACAGAATGACGGCTATATTCTGTAGCCTTGGACAATGCAAATTCAAAGCTCAATTATGGATATGATGGACGAGAGCTTTGGACAGGATGTCAATTGCATTTAAACTGGTGGTCGCCCCCAACCATCCAGAGTGCCAGCTAAGGGATGAGTTAGTTACAGGGAAGTAAGGGTACCACCCCTCAAGGATGCCAAAAATCATCAGTGGCGAGGCATCTATGCTTAGCTCTGTTTGCTTCAGTCTATGCGAAGACTTCGTTTCAAGATATTTCTTCCTAGGTAACTATCTTTGCTAAGTTTAAAAAATTAGCTAACACTTGACTACATTTTAAAACTGAAAGCACGCTGGGTGAGAAAAAATTGACCACATTCCTGAAAAGTACATAGCAAACAAAATAAGTTTTGATAACAAAAACTGCAAGACCTGTTTGCCAGATAGAGACAGTTTGCGGAAAACATTTGCAATAACGAGACAGGGTTGAGATATGGTTTGGTTTCAGAGTGTATGTTTGTGCAGTCTGCTGTTCAAGCTCAGTTCAGTGTGTGATCAGTACAAGGACTGGCTTCACAGCCAGTCTCAGACTTCTTTCTTTTTGTTTCTTTAATGATTTACTTGTCTTTAACTCTGCTCAATAGAGAAATCCATTCAAACTCCATACAAGTGCTGCCCTCATCTATGCAAAAGAATGAATGGACCCTTCAATCGGTCTCTGTCGGCCCTCTGGCAAAGGCAGCATCTGTGCAGCTGGGCCCAGTGGCAGAGTCTGCCCCTCCATTCCCACCCTATATCTTGAACATGTAACAAACATGTTTTTGCACCTTTTTTTTTCGATCTGCGTAGACAAAAGCAAAAAAAAATTCCTGCTGGTGATACAAATGGATGAACTCAAAGCATTTATATAGCACTTCTCTGCACACTACTTTAATACAAACATCATCTATCAGTTTAAATTAGTTAGTTAACACAGCAGAAGAATGTCACACAATCAGCTTAATGTTCAATTTTGATCACCAACGTTAATTTCTAGGCTCAAGTTTTTTAGAATACAAGCGATTACCTGATCTCAACCAATCAATATTTATGTCATACAATGTACGCAACAGGCAGCATAAATATCACTTATCGATCAATCTTCTCTTGTATATTAAGGTTTTCAAAATAGCTTCAAAACACAACATCTATTATGTTTCTTATGATTAGTGTTTTGCACTAATGCTACACAACTTCAATATTTCTACTTCTGAAACATTAGGCAAAGGACCATGAAAATGAAAAATTCCTCAAGAATGGAACAATATAAAACAAACTAGAACTGAGCTGCATGATATTTTCAAACTTCTCCCAAATTTTTTGTCAAATGATTTATAGTACAAGGTCAAAACCTTTTGTTCAGTTCATAGAACTTCATTTTAAAAATCATGGCTATGCCAGAAACTTCCGAGAATTGCTACCACAACTAGAAACCAGCCAAAAGTGACACTATTATTTATTTTTCCCGTACTGTTTTTGGGTTTCTGTCCACAGATTAACACAAATGTACTGTGTCAGAAAGCTTTTAAATGGATTGTTTGTAATGATGTTGGAGTTGTTCTATCATTAATACAGATTAGGCTGATGTGCCCTGAAGCAAGAGACCATAGGATGTGTTTATTCATGTGAAAACCCAGAAAGACAACTATACACCAAAACCATTTTTTTGAATAATACTTCCTGTGGTAACTAGCAACAATATATTGGCACAGACCTTACGGTCTCCAGATTGTCACAGACTGGATGCAAGTCGGGACCTCAGCCACCTACCTCCTTGAGAATTGTCCGGGAAATGTGAACTTCTGAAGGGCAATTCCCCTGCTTTGCAGATCTTAAGAACATAGGTAAAATGTTAGAATCCGTCATTAAGGAGGAAATTGCGAGGCATCTTGAAGGGAATTGGTTGATAGGGCAGACGCAACACGGTTTCATTAAAGGGAAGTCGTGTCTGACAAATTTACTGGAGTTCTATGAGGATGTGTCTAGGGCGGTGGATAGAGGAGAGCCGGTGGATGTGGTCTTTCTGGATTTTCAGAAGGCGTTTGATAAGGTACCTCACAAGAGGTTACTGCAGAAGGTCAGAGGACATGGAGTTGGGGGTAGGGTGTTAGCGTGGATAGAGGATTGGTTGTCAAATAGGAGGCAGAGAGTGGGGGTCAATGGGTGCTATTCGGATTGGCGGTTGGTGACTAGTGGGGTGCCCCAGGGGTCGGTGCTGGGGCCTCAGCTATTTACCATTTATATAGATGATCTGGAGGAGGGAACCGAGTGTAGGGTGTCGAAATTTGCTGATGACACCAAGATTGGGGGAAAGGCAAATTGTGTGGAGGGTGTGGAGAGTCTGCAGAAGGATCTAGATAGGCTGGGCGAATGGGCCAGGAAATGGCAAATGGAATTTAATGTTGGCAAGTGTGAGGTGGTCCACTTTGGTAGGAAGAATGGTAGGAAGGACTATTACTTACGTGGCGAAAAACTGCAGCAGGCGACGGTGCAGAGGGACCTCGGGGTCCTTGTGCATGAGTCGCAAAAACCCAGCCTGCAGGTGCAGCAGGTGGTCAGGAAGGCGAATGGGATGCTGGCCTTCATAGCGAGGGGGATTGAATATAAAAGTAGGGAGGTCTTGCTGCAGCTGTATAGGGCATTGGTGAGGCCGCAGCTGGAGTACTGTGTGCAGTTTTGGGCGCCGCACCTGCGCAAGGATATTTTGGCCTTGGAGGGAGTGCAGAGGAGGTTTACTAGGCTGATACCGGAGTTGAGGGGGTTGAGCTATGAGGAGAGGCTGAATAAACTAGGCTTGTACTCGTTAGAGTTTAGAAGAATGAGGGGAGATCTCATTGAGACGTATAAGATGATGAATGGGATGGATAGGATAGAGGTGGAAAGACTCTTCCCGCTCAAAAAAGACAGTAGGACTAGGGGGCACAGCCTCAAGATAAAGGGGGGGCGGTTCAGAACGGAGTTGAGGAGGAACTTCTTCACTCAAAGGGTGGTGAATCTCTGGAATTCTCTGCCCGTTGAAGTGGTGGAGGCTGCCTCGCTAAATATTTTTAAGAAGCGGGTTGATGGGTTTTTGATAAGAGAGGGGATTAAGGGTTATGGGGAGAGGGCGGGAAAGTGGAACTGAGCCACGACAGATCAGCCATGATCTTATTGAATGGCGGGGCAGGCTCGAAGGGCCAGATGGCCTACTCCTGCTCCTATTTCTTATGTTCTTATGTTCTTATGTAACATAAGAAATAGGAGCAGGAGTAGGCCATCTAGCCCCTCGAGCCTGCCCCGCCATTCAACAAGATCATGGCTGATCTGTCGTGGCTCAGTTCCACATTCCCGCCCTCTCCCCATAACCTTTAATCCCCTTGCCTATCAAAAACCTATCAACCCGCGTCTTAAAAATATTTAGCGAGGCAGCCTCCACCACTTCAATAGGCAGAGAATTCCAGAGATTCACCACCCTTTGAGTGAAGAAGTTCCTCCTCAACTCCGTTCTAAACCGCCCCCCCTTTATCTTGAGGCTGTGCCCTCTAGTCCTACTGTCCTTTCTGAGCGGGAAGATCCTCTCCACCTCTATCCTATCCATCCCATTCATCATCTTATACGTCTCAATGAGATCTCCCCTCATTCTTCTAAACTCTAACGAGTACAAGCCTAGTTTATTCAGCCTCTCCTCATAGTTCAACCCCCTCAACTCTGGAATCAGCCTAGTAAACCTCCTCTGCACTCCCTCCAAGGCCAAAATATCCTTGCATAAGTACGGCGACCAAAACTGCACACAGTACTCCAGCTGTGGCCTCACCAGTGCCCTATACAGCTGCAGCAAGACCTCCCTACTTTTATATTCAATCCCCCTCGCGATGAAGGCCAGCATCCTATTCGCCTTCCTGACCACCTGCTGCACCTGCAGGCTGGGTTTCTGCGACTCATGCACAAGGACCCCGAGGTCCCTCTGCTCCGTCGCATGCTGCAGTTTTTCACCATGTAAGTAATAGTCCTTCCTACCATTATTCCTACCAAAGTGGACAACCTCACATTTGCCAACATTAAATTCCATTTGCCAGTTCCTGGCCCATTCGCCCAGCCTATCTAGATCCTTCTGCAGACTCTCCACACCCTCTGCACAACTTGCCGTTCCACCAATCGTGGTGTCATCAGCAAATTTCGACACCATACACTTGGTTCCCTCCTCCAGATCATCTATATAAATGGTAAATAGCTGAGGCCCCAGCACCGACCCCTGGGGCACTCCACTAGTCACCAACTGCCAATCCGAATAGCACCCATTGACCCCCACTCTCTGCCCCCTATTTGACAGCCAATCCTCTATCCACGCTAACACCCTACCCCCAACTCCATGCCCCCTGACCTTCTGTAATAACCTCATGAGGCACCTTGTCAAACGCCTTCTGAAAATCAAGAAACACCACATCCACTGGCTCTCCTCTATCCACCGCCCTAGACACATTCTCATAGAACTCCACTAAATTCGTCAGACATGACTTCCCCTTAACGAAACCGTGCTGCGTCTGCTCTATCAAACAATTCTCCTCAAGATGCCTCGCTATTTTCTCCTTGATCACGGATTCTAACATTTTACCCTACAACAGACGTTAAACTAACCGGCCTATAATTCCCTGCCTTTTGCCTGCCACCCTTCTTAAACAACGGCGTAACATTAGCCGTTTTCCAATCTTCCGGCACTTCCCCGGAATCCAGCGACGTTTGGAAAATAATCACCAAGGCATCCACTATCACCTCTGCCATTTCTTTGAGCCCTCGGATGCATTCCAACCGGTCCTGGGGACTTGTCCACAATCAGTCCCTCCAGTCTGTCGAGCACCGCCTCTCTAGTAACAATAATGTCATTCAGGTCCTCCACTCCTACCATCTTTCCATCGCTAACACCCAGCAAATTATTCACGTCCTCCTCCGTGAAGACCGAAACAAAGAAGTTATTCAAGGCCTCAGCCATTTCCCCATCCCCTACCACTAAGTCCCCCCTCTCATCCTCTAAGGGTCCAACGTTCACCCTAGCCAGCCTCTTCCTTTTTATATATTTATAAAAACTCTTGCTATCCTTTTTTATATTAAGCGCTAGCCCAGCTTCATAGTTTATCCTACCCTTCTTTATTAACTTCTTTGTCATTCTTTATTGACATTTAAACCTCTCCCAATCCTCTTCTCGCCCACTACTCTTAGCTACTCTAAGTGTATCCGCTTTTAATTTAACACTTTCCTTTACCTCCTTCGTTATCCACGGCTGATTATCTCTACTCCTACGATCCTTTTTAACCATCGGAATAAATTTCTGCTGAGCACCAAGAAAGATCTCCTTAAAGATCCTCTGCTGTTCCTCAGCAGACCTACCTTCCAACGCGCTCCCCCAATCAACATTCGCCAATTCCTCTCTCATCCTACCTTACTCCCCTCTGTTCAAACAAAAGACTCATGTCCGGGAACCCACTTTCTCCTCCTCCATCTGCATCAGAAACTCCACCATACAATGATCACTCTTCCCAAGAGGATCCCTCAACCACAAGGTATCTCCAACTCTAAACTAGAGCTGACTAGCCCTCCCAATCCAATTATCCCTCCAGTCACATTTTTCACCATATCCACCTGCCACCTCACCTATTCATTCATTCACAGACATTCATCAATTCACCCATCATCTTTCACAGTGGACCTCTAAACTGTTTGCACGGCAGTCAGTGCCACAGTGGTTGTTTGTCTCATCTCCCCATGGTATTGGAACACAACAATTAAGTTCTCCAAAAGGATGCTGCACTCCTTATTTCTGGGGAAAATGGGCCTGGAAGACCTGACAGGAAATGCAGACCAACATCTAGGCAAGGGAAGTTCAAGAGGAGTGGCAATCCAATAACAAATGTCAACTTGTGCAAGATCAGGGCCAGTGGCGCAGTGGGTAGCATCCTTTCCTCTATGCCAGAAGCTCTGGATTCAGATCCCACAGAGTGTTAAGCTTGTAAACCCTTTCAACATACACCAATGGCAGTTGGTAAGAGCTGGAGAAATTCCATGACAGTCATGTGATGAAAATAAAAGTGGGGTCTCTCAGCTCCGGACTGCAATATGCAAGTAAACATATATGTTGCCACAAGTCTGACTTCTTGGGGAACCAAGTGATTCAGTTGGCTAGACAGCTGGTGTGGATTAGATGGCTGCCAATGGATGGAATCCTCCCAAAAAATTTCAAAGTGTTGTATGCGCAGGAAGACTGCAGTAATTCATATTGTATTTTCAGTGGGAGTTCACACTAGAATACCTGCATTCTGTGCAGAAGCCACCAGTATGAATATCATTAAATTTCAGGGGGCGGGTCCAGGAGGCTGAAACCAGCTGGCCTCTGCACATGCGCAGTGGCCCCAAACTATGAGCCTCCCACTTGCTGGCCAGCAATTGCTGACCTCTCGCCCCACCCTGCCTCACCTCCCCACAGACCAATCATGGCCCCCATCATTGCTGCCTCCCCCCGTCCCAGACCGCCCCCATCTCCAGCATCCCCCCAGTGCCAAACCCCCCCGCTGCCTTGGAGTACAGACATGCCTGCAAGTAGACCCCATCCTCCAGCCTCCCCACCCCCGGATCCCTTCTCTTCTGCCTCCGTCGAACACACTGGCAGAGTGCTAGCAGCACTCCCAACCCCTACCGATCACTCTCAAATCCCACCCCTCTGGCACTGCTCTGTTCCCCTTGGGCAGAGCCAAGGGGCCCCCTAGGCATTGGCACTTTGCCCATTGGGCAGCGCAGAGGGCCCAGACTGGCATTGCCAGGATGCCCATATGCAGGGGTAGTCTTGGGGGGCCCTAATTGCCTCCCAGTCACTCCAACGAGGTCAGGCCACTAGCTCCCGAAAAGTGTGGAGCTTCTCTAAACCCTGCTGCGGTGGGAGAGGCTAGCAGGCCCATAAGATTCAGTTCCAGATCCATTAACAGCATTTAAATGATAAGCCCTGGCTCCCCGCCAATTTCTGGCTTACAGCAGACCGTGCTAAGGAGACGCCAGCAGGGCTCGAATGCTTGCAGGAACTCCATGAATTGTCTCCTGCGTGATTCTCTCAGCCCTCTACGGGATGGGAGCATTGTCGCCAACATGGGGTTTGATCCCCATTCCAGCTGGGGTGGATTCCGGGGGGGGGGGGGGCATGGTCATGGTGTATTAAGCCTGAATTGGCTTTGGGCAGTGAACTGAAGAATTGTTTCTGAAGTTGGAAAAGCAGTGGATTTATTGTTTCATATTCTGATTATTCTGCACATTTTTCTTCCCTACAACTCAAATTTGCATATAAATATTCATATCCACAAGTGATGCATTAACATGTGGGAGAGTTTAACGAGACAAGCAATATCATGACATAATATTGTAAAGAAAGCAATCAGACAAAAACAATGATTCACAATGACTGCAGCAGTGAAAATTTGGTACATTATATCCAATATGAAAAAATATGGGACTGCAAATCCAATGTCAACAGCAAAATCTTAGTAATATCTGTCACATTTCTGAACAAAAAGCCTAATAATAAATCATAGGACTGTAAAATCTCAAGATTACTCAAAAAATATGCAAAATTGTCTGTAAAAGTACCATAATATACAGGTTAGCTTTCATTTCTGCAGTGACCAACAAATCAACTACCTATAATCTATTAATGCACTCTGCTCAACCAGCTCTGCAGTCAAAAAGTAGATAGGGAACATGAAGTAGGTGCATTTTAAAATTTAGAATAACTGTGCATAAGCGCAAGGTAAAAATCTTACGCTTACGTACAGCTTGAATTTTAATTCTTGTTATGAATAGTATCTATGTAAACCTGTCACACTAATTATGTTATTCCACCAGTGATGGTGCTGCAGTCTAGATTTTGTATTTTCCAGATGTTCAGCTTGCACCACAGAGAAATACCTATCTTCCAAACAACTCTAGTTCACTGCTTCCCAAACTGCTATACGTTTAACCATTTCACTATTGTGATAACCCCCACAGGGTCCACGGGGAATCACAAACTGACCTCTCTGTTGGGCTCCTAGTAACAATCAGTGGCCTTCGCAGCTGGAACTCATTACCTGACCCTTTTAAAGGCAGACCCAGGACTGGGCCTCCTGAACTGCAGTCCCAGGCAGGAAACACAAGTTTAAAATCACTACCGTGGTGTACACTTTGCATTCTGTAAATAAACTGTGTTCCTTCCCAGTTGGGCTTCCTAAGTCATTACATTGGCACCTTTCAATTAATCCGCTAAGGCAGAAACGGAGATACCGAAAAGGCTGCTGGTTGAAAATTGGAAGCTTATGATGTGGGTGCAAAGAACTGGCCCCAATACGTAGAAACAATGAGATATTTCTCCAGGGTAAACAAGATAGAAGGGGATGATCAGCAAAACGTCATACTCCTGACTGTGCGTGGGGCCCCAGCTTTCTGCATCATTTAAGTTTAACCTACTCAGCAGCCTCAGGTTCAAAATCAAGATAGTATTGAACCACTACAACCTTAAATCATCTTTTACATTGCAATGTGACAGGTTTGATACGGTAAATAGACTTCCTAGGGAACCAGTCACTGAATCCTTGATGAGACTAAAATTGGCAGAACGCTGTATAGGTCAGCATTTCTAGAAATGTTAAGAGCTCGCTTAGTAGTTATTGGCTGAGCCAACCCTGGACTTCAAGAAAGCCATAAAACTAGCCCTTTCCTGTGCAAACACAGAAAGAGGCTCAGGAGCTTAGGGGTCCATAGTTGGTACCATCCTCAACTTTTGGAGACCCCTGTACCATAGAACCAAGTCCCTGTGCGTAACACTTGCTTCTCCCATTTGCTGCCAAGAAAGGGCGATTGGAGTCAGAGACTGCAAGATTCCAGAACAAGACAGGAAGTCTCTCTGCAATACAGTGGGGAGCAGGAACATCTGTGCTACACTTGTAGACATAGGGCCCACCTGCACAATACTACCTAAACAACAAAAGCATGTACTGCCTGGGCCGAAGCCACCTCAGGACAGAGCTCTGCAAATAAACCAGTCCGAGAATGTGGAATCGATGCAGTTAAATTGCATCAATACACCCAAAGTGGCTCCAATCAGGATTAAACTCCAAGTAAATGCCACCCCTAGACATGGAAGTAGACACATGAGCCACTATCTATTATTGGCGAGCAAACCTTTAGTCGACTTAAATACTTCAAGACACGACTGGTCCCCAATGCCCTACATGCCAAAGTAGAGATCTTATTGGAAGGTCAAGAGGAACTTAGCATTACATACCCAGCACAATTGCTAAATACACCAGGCCAGTAGCCCGAATATTAAACCTTACAATTTTGTTCATCTCTGTGGGAATATAAATTGACAGTGAACTGAGCCTCCTGCTTAGGAGGCACAAAATATATACTACAATTTCCAAAATAGACATGAGCCATTCCTACTCCCACTGGGGTTTGAGATGTCATCCAGGAAATATCATAAATACTCTCAAAGGGATTTCCTGAGTATACTCGCATGCACTTTGGGGTATCTTTGGCTTGTGTCAGTTTTCAATGGATGATGAAAAACATCCTTCAAGGTATGCCCAGAGTGGTAATCTATCTGAATGACATATTAATCTCAGGAGTTATTGTAAAGGAACAACTGGAGAGTTTGGAGGAGATATTGTGCCTTTTTTTCTGATGCTCGAGTCTGAATAAAAAGAGATAAACGTGTGTTCCAGGTCAACAAGGTAATGCAGCTCACGTATAGAGTTGACGAGGATGGTTTTCACTCTAGCAAAGAGAAGATGAAGGCCATAAAAGGCCTCCGACTCCAAGGAACACAAAAGAATTGAAGTCTTTCCTATGTCTCATGAACTACTATGGAAAATTCATAACGAACTCAGCAAGCCTCCTACATACTGTTTAAAAACAAATCAAAGGGTCAAAGCAAATGCCACAAGGGAAAGCTTTTGCTAACATCAACCAACAATTGCTATCAACAAATATACTAGCGCATTATGAAGCCCGAGAACACTCACTATAACCTATGCCTCCCCTATGAGATAGGAGCAGTATTATCGCACCATTAGGATGATGGGACAGAACGTTCAATCATGTAGGCATCACAAACCCTGCTGGATGCAGACAGAAAGAATGCCACAAAAAGAAAAAAAGGTTTAGCCATGGCATTCATGACAAATAAGTTCCACAAGCCAGTCTACGGTCAGCATTTCATCACTGTAACCAATCACAAACGTTTGTTGGACCTTTTCAAGGTAAGTAATGTGATTCCTCCCATTGCATCAAGAACAGTCAACCACGAGGGGACACAGGCTTAAGGTGCAAGGACCAAGGTTTAAAGAAGATGTATGAGGCAGATTTTTTTTTTAAACACAGAGGGTGGTGGGTGCCTGGAACTCGCTGCCAGGGGTAGTAGTAGAGTTTTAAGGGGCGTATTTACAAACACATGAATAGGATGGGAATATGGGGTACGGTCCCCAGAAGGATAGGAGGTTTTAGTTCACTCGGGCAGCGTGATCGGTGCAGGCTAGGAGGGATGAAGAACCTGTTCCTGTGTTGTGATTTTCTTTGTTCTTTCTTTGCATCATCCCAGATCCAGTGCTATTAGGTACCTATGAATATATCCTACAGCATTGTCCAGGGAGACATATACCTAACGCAGATGCCTTGAGCCACATGCTGCCACCTATCACCCTACCTTCCCCTCCAAAGGTGGATGACATCATCATGACTCTGAACTTTATGGACACACTGCCAGTATCCGCCAAGCAAGTCCAGGCATGGGCCTAAAAGGACCCTACATTGGCAAAACTGCATCATGTCGTCCACAGTTTTGGACCACAAGGGCATCATACAGAGAATCTGAAACCTTAGGCAGGATTTTCTGGCTGGGCCAACCCCAAAGCTAGAAAATCCCGCCCAAGGTCACTGGATCTTTTGCGTGGTCCATGCCCCGCCCACGATGATTCCCATGGCGGGCAGGACAGGAAAATTCCACCCCTTATCTCTGGATGTCAGGAATTTCTGAGATGAAAATGCTCACAAGGAGCTACATCTAGTGACCTGGCATAAATTGTGATGTCAAAAACCTGGTCAGGTAGTGCAAAATCAGAAGGTTCCACCAGCAGCCTCGCTGTACACTTGGGAATGCACAGCAAGTGCTACCAAATAAACCTGTTGGAGTTTAGCCTGGTGTTGAGACATCTTACTGTGCTTATCCCAGTCCAACACTGGCATCTCCGCTCCTTGGGAATGACCAGGGGAGACCCTGGGTGCAAGCATGTGCAAACTTTGCAGAGCCATTTATATGTTTCATATTTTTAATTCACATCAACGCCCATTCAAAATGGTTCAATGTCCGCCATGAGACCTCTACTACCTCTTATACCATGCAGAAATGCTGTCATTGTTTTAACACGCATGGTATACCTGAGGTTTTCATGACAGATAACAGGATCCCATTTACCAGCAGGAAGCTTCAGACCTTCATGAATACAAAAAGGATAAGGCACATCCTCATGGCACCCTACCACCTGTCCTCAAACGGCCTGGCTACGTGGGTAGTTCAGACATTCAAAAATGGCATGAAGAGCAAACCACAGGCTCTTTGGAAACAAAGCTTGCCCATTGCCCATTGCCCATTTAATTATAGGACTATACTGCATACGATGAAGGGACTACTCCTAGTGAAGCAACTGACGAGCTGACACCTTCGAACTAGGCTTAGCCTGACTCTCCCAAATTTGGCCGGCAACATCATGTTAAAACAGGAAGCTTGGAAAAGGCGCCTCAATGATCAGAGACTGGATAGGCTTTGAACTGAGTGATTCAGTTCACATGAGAAACTTCCGCGATTCGAGGAGTTATTCTCGAGAAAACAGGACCAGTGCTTTATCAGGTAAAATGAAGAGAAAAGACCTTAAAGAAGCAGATAGATTGCATGTGTCACAGGAAACCCTTGGCAGAAGCAACTCTTTCTATGGATGTGCCACCGTATGTGGACAAAAACTCTGCCCCGTACAAATTCAAAAGCCAGCTAACTGGTCAATGAAGGTTCTGGCGAGGACATGGAGACAGAGGTGGCAGCAGTGACCAGTCAGGAGCCTTCATTGAGGACAAGTCCCCTGTAGTGGTTGTTTGATGCTCTTTACTGAAGAGGTGTTCACCTGTCTGTTATACCCTCCCGCACCACCACCTCCCCCCACCCATAAGCAATGGAGATAAGGCCAGGGGCAAAGAAGGCCCCATCGTCATGGAAGCGAGGGGAAATCCTCAGATTTGGGTGGATGGGGAGGAACCCTCCCACCAAGGGGAATCATTGATTGATCTCCTATGAGGCTCGTTGAATACGAGTTCCTGGTCTGCCCAGTTGGAACTCATTACCTGAGCTTTTTATAAGGCAGGCCTGTAGTCCCAGAAACTAGTGGTTTTACTTTGCATTTTGTCAATAAACTATGTTCCTTTCCAGCCAGGCTTCCTGAGTCATTACAACTATAATATAAACTTTATGGCATTATATTAAAGCAAAGATTATAGGACATTATAGTAGAGTGAATTTTATCTTTGCATTCTTTTAAAATTTCTTCACGAGCTTGGCTCCACATATGCAACGTCACAGAGATTAACAAGAAATTCTTTATAAATGAAACATTCATTTCACTTTATTTTTCTTCTTTCCTGAGTTGTGGGCATCATTAGCTGGGCCAACATTTATTGCTCATCTCTAATTGCCCTCATTGTGGTAATGATAAGGTGCTTGATAGTAAGATGCTTTCCTGTACCATTGCAGTCAGTATGCTGTACATGCACATAAAACTGCTGTTCAAAGGGAGTTTCAGGGTTTTCACCCAGTAGTAGAGCTAAAATATTCTGTAAGGAAAAGGGAAGAATTGTACGCATGTGAGTTTAAGAAGGAGAGAAAGATAAAGAGTGATGCATGAGTGAGTGCACTGTTAGTGTCAGTGTGTATGTTTGAGAATATGTTTACGATACTCAAATAATGTGCAAGCATTATTGCTACAATGCCCACAGAAACGCCAAAAATATTTTCCCCAAGGATATCTACAGCTAATTGGACTCATGAGGAAGATCAATGTAGCATTATTTAATCATGCCTGCAGCAACTGAAAATTATTTAATCTTCTATACTCAAAGGTTAAGTTTTGGGTTTCAAAATACAATCTCAGGCATTTTCTTCATACACGTATAACGGAAGAAATACTAGTCATCATCAGAATCATTGCCAGGAGTGGTAATTTGCACTCTTCCCAAGCACTGAAAATTGTTTGCAGTCATCTTCACTGATTTACAACAAGCTTAATTGAACAATTGTGCAGTTTAATTGATTTATTAAATTGCAAAAAGATAAAAAATTGTCAAGAGCCGATGCACATTAGTTGGCCATATGGGGTCAGTGGGAAAAGTCCTGGTGTGAAAAACACATTTAAATTTCTATGAAGTATGAAAACGCAATCATTAGTTTTTGAAAAAAAGATACGGTCAGTTTAAAATGCATCTTTTTTGGTTAGGCTTTTAAATGTTAATTGTGTTAAAACAGAAATGTTTTATTTTCATCTTCTCTCATTCAGGCAGCTTCCAGTCTTCTACATCAGTTAACCAAACACAACGTTCAAGCAATGACCTTAGCTATCAATCTTCCCGTCTAAATGGCTCAAAATAGAAAGCTAGATTACAGATAACATCAAGAGTGATCCAAGGAAAACACTTTAGTGGCATCAGAGATAAGTGGAATGCTCAAGATCAGCAAGGTCCTTCAGCAGTTGAGCTGAGTAAAATATTATGGTGGCTCATTAAAAGGCAAAATTTTGCCATGCATTTTTCATGCAAATATTTCACAACAGATGGTTGTGGTCCAAATCAGTCATATTGACTCAGAACAATTAAGCAGATATGATAACAAAATAAAATAGCATTCCTAAATATATGAACTACACTGAGATACAACAAATGAAAGAAGAGCTCATTCAGTATAAGAAAATCATCTGAACTGGATTGGTTGATCATGGGCAAAATACATTTTATCACAATATTAAAAAGAAGAATGAGGGGCAAACCGGAATTATAATCCAGTGGAAACAAAAACCACAAAGAGTAAACAATATGGAACCAAGACAAAAGATTTTGCCTCAAAAATCCATCAGAATTTTGAGGTGACAAACTAAATTAGTTGGCAAAAGCTTTCCTGGGTTTTCAGGTGAAATTTCATAATGCTCTGTTTATGATCTTGCAAAGATGGCTTAAACTCGTGTAGCATAATAACAATTCGGCTCGCTCATTGAAACTGGCTTGGCAATAGAAGGCAAGGCATGCAGAGGGAAAAAAAGTGCCCAAGAACAATAATGACTAATGAAAGTTTTGCAGAAATGTGTTATAAGTCCCCTGCTGTTAGCACTTTATAAATGATAGAGGTGGCTACTTTTCATAATACTACGAAATCTATTTATGAGACTGAGCTATCTGGTCAGCTCACTAGTATAAGGGAAGAGTAGATCGTGCACAAAGAGATTCAGATAATTTAAATCTGGAAGGTAAGGAACACAGATGGACTTTAATTCAGATAAATGTAAACTAATTCATTCTGGAGCATGAAACATGCATAATATAACAAATGTATTCAGCGTCAAGAGAAAATGAATTTGGATGCGATTGTTGGTCAATCATTGAAAATGTCTTGCCACCTGAAGCTTATTAGCCATGGCCATCAATTGTTTGAATTGTTTCAAGGCATTTAATTAAACACAAAAAAGGTATTCAGCATCAGAAATTTCAGAGTAGTCACATTCAGAATATTAAGTGCAAATTGGGCACAGTTCCTCAAAAAAATACCAGTGTATTGTGGGTCAAAGAATAACCAGATTGATTTTGCTACTTAAAAGTGATGGGCCAAATGGCTTCCTACTGCACTGTGGGGATTCGATGCAAAACTGTAATGCTCATCACTGCAGATAGGAGGATAGAGGAAATGCAAGATCAGTTAATTCTGCAACTTCAACTATGATCACAAAACTAGAAAATTCAGAAATACCAAATTAACAAGCTTAAAATGTAAAACAAAATTATGATTCATGACCTCTCAAAAAGAAAAATGGAATAAATATCTAGTTTGCTAATTAGAATGAGAATAAATGTAGACAATTAAATATTTCACAGCGATGATTCTTATGCTGCTGAGGTGAGAATCATCTTTGTAATTAATCACAACTGGGGTTATGGCCTTGGATGGTCCAGGAGAAATTTTACAGAATTTTATATTTTGAGATGCTACATTCCTAAAATTAATCTGATGAGATAGATATCATTAGAGAGATACGTTCCTAAAATTAATCTGATGAGGTAGATATCATTAGAGAGAAAATGGACATCGGCTCTAAATCAAAGCATTTGTTGGAGGAAATTTCCCTTTCTACTGATAAACTGTTCCAGAGTCTATCTCAACAGACTCTTTAAAAATCAGAACGTACGAAAATGCAAATACATTCAAAACTATAGTATTTTGCCAGAGAGAATTCTGATGGCCAATTTATCTGAATAGGTAAATGAAATATTCAAAGAAACGATGAATGCAAGTTTTTCAGTGCTATTATATAACCTTTCATCAACATATTTTTGTTTGAACAAAATGGACTCTGGACAGCATTAACATATAAATAACCTGCCAGACTAAAACAAACTCTTCAAGCTAGTGAATAGCTTATGTGACAATGAATTTATATATCATGAGCATTTATTTTTAAATGTATTACATTTTAGACTGCTATTTTCAAAATGGAAGAAACAGTGATTAGAAATCTTCAGAAATCATCTGCAAAGTACCACAGGTTCTTTCATTTAGATAATTTCCATCCTCTCCCTTTAAGGATGCTCTGTTCATCTATGCCAGGGCCTTCTTTTTAAAGCCATTGTCAAATGAGATAAATTCTACTTCTGTCACAAGATTTCAGGATTTTTATTGGCATTGTGAGGATTCTATGCCATGGTGTGTGCTCATTTTTTTTCTGTGAAAATCACAAATTAACAGCCTTGTACATCGTTGCACTGCATCAATATAAGCTACCACATCATCTAATTGTCTTAATCGGACGAGGAAAATCATCCACTACATTTCAGGTAATTGTTCAGTGATGTATTCAAGACCAAAGTTCTGCACAGAGTATAGTAATATTGTTTTTTGTATAGACATTAAGAACAGTAACAGAGAACAGATTATTCCTCAAGTTCCTTTGAAATTAAGTAATTGCTTTTAAAAAATCACCTCAATGAGTTGGCACCTTATAAAATATATCATAAATCTTAATTTTAGATTATAAATTCTAATCACAATATGGTTTAATTGAGTATTCTTGAAAATAGTTAACAGGAGTTGCAGCCTGAACAGAATATTGAGACAAAGGTTAAAATCTTCTGGTTTCAAAATTATCAGAGCAATTCCTTTGTTCCACGGGACAATTTTTAAAAGACTCCCATTCTGAGATGAGTCAGAGGCATTGGATAGCTCCAGTACTTAACTGAATAGTTATGAGGAAATACTGGACAGAAAAACTATAGTTAACTCTTGGGTAAACTATACAGCTATATCACTCGCACTGACCCTCCTGCCCCCTGGCCCCACCGACTACTTCTACAGGTCCAATCGAGTACCCCCTGACCACAATAATGCCAAACCACCCAAGTAAAACCTGACAATACATTCTGCCCCCGACCGCATCTCTCGACCACACTAACCCATGACCACACAGACCAGACCTGACTACCACCAGCTACTTGACCTGCCCCCAAAATGACTCGTTTGACCCACCTGCTCCCCCTATCAAGCTCCCAAAAAATAAAATAGGGAGCATGCTATGGAAAGAGGTTCATTTTGCACATTGAGATAACCTAATAAGATAGGCAATCTTTCTACTGTATTCAGCATGCTCCAATTTCCATGTACTAAAGAAACAAAAACCCCAGAAATGTGCAAACTCCAGTATATCAGTTTGTCAGTCATAACAATTAATGGTCAATAATTTTCTTGCAGTGGCAGTCACCGGCAGACTGTCCTGGAGGAACCTACCTCTACTGGAATTCCAAAGCCCCCTTCTCGCCCAACCTTTTATATTAAGGCTGGGTGGAACAAGTGCAGTGAAGACATGAGTTAAATTTGGGCCCAGATCTAAGTGGAGGGGTGTCGGAGTCAGATCTGGGTGGAGGTAGGGTTTGGGGTGGCTTGAAGGTCCTCTGGGGAAGCATCCTGTGTGAGCTCGGTCTGGGTCTTTAAAGTAGTTATTCTGAAATTGAGAATGCTTTTTTCTCTTTCTAACTCTTTCAGAGTAACTATAAGGGTAAAACTGGCAAACCATCCAAAGTTAGCAATTTATATCAGTTTATCGGATGGTTCCCAACCCAAAGCAATTGTCAAGGAGAAGTTAGCTCTCCTAGATAATTGCCAGGTGCATGCTGTTGTGGGAACTTTTGAACGGTATTCCCCAGTATGTCACTGCGCTACCTGCACCCCGAAATGTGACACTGGGAAGCCAAAAAGTTATGGCCCAACAGCTCATAATTTCAGTCCCCAGAAACATCCCTTTCCATGCAAGAGGTTTCAAAATACTGTTCATCCCCCTCTGCTGTCATTCTCAGAGATTTTGTAACCCAGTAGATTGGTCGATGACTAGGTGTCTTGAAAATTCATGGCAGGTAAGGATACTGTTTGATACTGTGCAATGAGCAGGAGGTGCCTTACGTATCCACGCTCCTGGGGTTTTTGTTTTAGTGCATGGGGTGCAGAAGTGGCACAGAAAGCTGAATTTGGAAAAACAAAGGTTCAAGTTTTCTATAGTCTGCTATTTGTGCTTTAATTAGAGGGACACACAGGTATCAGAAAATTCTTTTGAATCATTCCTACTTGTGCCAAGTATGAAATCAGGCTAACAGTGCACTAAGCACTGCATTGCCAGTCCTGATGCACACAAATAATATTGCATGTGAATCACCAAGAAGAAAGTGCACAGTGATGGCACAATAACACGTCCACTTCTTTTTGATATCTATTCAGTGAAGATAGAGACTAAAAATAGTGCAACAAGCATTCACCTGCAGTTGAAGCGCTTCATGATTGTCCAGTCCTTCCACAATGGGTGCAAATCGTTCTCTGTTATTCTGCTCTGCAGCTGTGGTTATAGCTTCCAAGATTTTATCAAGGCTAAAGAATTGTAAAAAAAAATCTTAGCAGCCTGTTCATAAAACTACTTTAAATTTTAAGTCCTCTCTAGCCACCAAGCATGTTTGAAATAAATATGTAAACATATATGGTATCCTACTACATTCAAAATGCACTTATGGTGACAGAGAAAATCTGCTTCATAATTTTACATTAAATGACTCATTTAAATCAATAAAACTACAATGCCTGCTTAGTTTAATCAACAAGAACAGTGGAATGTGGCACAGGAAATTGTTGTTTACAGCCTGTTGGGGGATTAACATTAATTGAATTTAATAAATACATTTTAAATAACTTTCTAAACATATATGTTTCTCAAGCTAAAAAGCAGAATCCAATACCCCAACACAAAATATTTTTCTCAAAATGCTTCATTAACAATTCTATTTTGAATGTTCTTTTTGGCAGAATTACATTATTTTCACCTTTGAATCAAATGACACAATACATCTATTTCCTTCTGATTAAGTTTGTATTTTCTATCCCTGTTAACTTGAAATGGAAGACAGAACAAAAATAAAATAACTTCCCATGGACAAAAACGTTTGGGTAAATTGTATTTCAAGTGAAATGATACCTATTCACAGATTTGTTTCACATATTAAACCTATTTCTAATATAAACAATTCAATGGGGAGTTAGTTAGCTAAATGGTTAGGGTGTGGATCAGAATAACACCAACAGCAAGGCATTCAATCCTTTTTCCAGCTGAGGTAGACTCAGGGCCTGCCTCCTCACCTGACCCTTTGTTAAAAAACAAAATCACAACATATGCCACGATTTGGCAAATAATCAGTAAGGATCTGCCTTTGGGCAGAGAACACAACAAACAAGTCAATGGCTCATCAAAGCAAATTAATATAATTTTGTTTGAGATTTCATTACATTAATGATGTTCCCCACATGACTTACCTCCTGTTCCCCACCTCATAAAAAACAACAGCATATTAAAGCAGCAACTAAAATACTTAAGAGAACAACTGCAATATGGTAGCAAAGCATTGAAATGTTTTCCACAGACTAACAGTACATGCATGAGTGTAGAAAAATAAAACATGTTTAACTTACATATTTTCTTCTCCAACAATGCAAATTGCTGAGAGAATTTTCACGATTTCTATCATCATATTTGTTTGCTTTGGGTCAATCGCTCTTGCCAATAACAGTAAGCTCCTTTCATCGCCGAGTATTCTTTGCAAACCAAACTAAGTGGCAGACAAAAAAATATAGATTGTAGATTAAATGATGATTTGATTAATTATATTGTAGCGCTTTACCAAAAGTCTAGTCATAATATTCACATGGGGAACTTTAACTCAGAGGACTACAGACAGAGGTAGTAATAAGGCAGAAGATTTTCCTGAGACATTGAACAACATTCATCATTGAAGTCTGAAGAATGATAATGGCGTCTTATTATTTCACCTGTAGAACCAATCACTTCAATCACAATTCTGCAACAAAAAGTGCTGTATATTTAATAGAAATTCACTTTTATGTCGCATTTATCTATGAAAACTTCATAGAAATCATAGAAACCCTACAGTGCAGAAAAAAGCCATTGGGCCCATCAAGTCTGCATTGACCACAATCTCACCCAGGCCCTATCCCCATATCCTGATACATTTACCCGCTAATCCCTCTAACCTACGCATCTCAGGACATTAAGGGGCAATTTTAGCATGGCCAATTAACCTAACCTGCACATCTTTAGACTGTGGGAGGAAATCCATGCAGACACAAAGAGAATGTGCAAACTCCACACAGACAGCGACCCAAGCTAGGAATCAAACCCAGGTCCATGGAGCTGTGAAGCACAATGCTAACCACTGTACTACCGTGGCTCTCTTATTGTGAAAATTCAATTCTGAACAACAGTTTTTACTGCCAGCCAAGCAGTTATATCTTTCCCTTCTTGTCCTCTGACTGGCTATTCACAGCAGTATTGTCCTCGTCTCAGTCTACGACATCCTGTGCAACTGTAGTCATAGCTCACTGGCACATTCTGTCCTTCTCTAACCCTTTACGTACTTCCAAGAAGAAAAGAGCAACTAAAGTTAGTGCTGGTCCTCAATAGAGAGGGGATTAAGGGTTATGGGGAGAGGGCAGGAAGGTGGAACTGAGCCACGACAGATTAGCCATGATCTTATTGAATGGCGGGGCAGGCTTGAAGGGCTAGATGGCCTACTCCTGCTCCTATTTCTTATGTTCTTATGACAGAGACACTGAACAGGTATTTTGTTTTTGATGTCTCAGAAAACTTCCCAAATATACTGAAAAGACAAGAGGTGAAGGAGAGAGAAACTTAAAACAATCACCATCAATAGGCAAAAGGCACTGGAAAAATTATTAAGCTGAAAGGCTAACAAGTTTCCAGGATGTCATGGCCTGCATCGCTGGTCTTTAATGAAGTGGCTACAAAGATAGTAGATGCATTCCTTAGATTCTTGATTTTGAAAATAGTTAACGTAACACTTTTAATCAAGAAAGGAGGGAAACAGAAAGCAGGAGAATTTTCGGCTAGTTAGCTTAATACCTGACATTGATAGAATCCATCATTAAAAGGTGATATAACAGGATACATAGAAAATCATAACTTGATTGGGACATAACATTAAATTAATTTATTTGAGTTTTTGAAGAAATAACAAGATAAAGGGGATAAAGAGGATCCTGCGGCTATGGTGTACTTGGATTTCAGAAGATATTTGATAATTGTCACTTCAAACGTTACTACACAGGTAAAAATTACATGGTGCAGGGGGTAACATACCGGCATGCATAAAGAACTAATAGAGAGCAGAGTGTCGGGATATCTAAGTCTTTTTGGCATGGCAAGCTGTAACAAGCAGAGTGCCACAAGCATCGGTGCTGGAGCGTCAGATACTTACAATCTACGTCAATGACTGAGATGAAGGGACCAAATGTCTGGCAGCTAAATTTGACTATGACACTAAGATTGGTAGAAAAACAAGTTGTCAAGAAGAGGTGGAAGGTCTGCAAAGAGATGTAGACAGGTTAAGTGGGCAAGCAAAAATTTGGCAGTATAATGTGGGAAAATGTGAACTTGTCCACATAAGGGGAAAGAGATTGCAGAACACAATGGTACACAATGGAACCTGGGTGTACTGATACATGAATCATTAAAACTTAGTATAGGTGGAGCTAGTGATTAGGAATGCAACCGCAATGTTGGCATTTCTTGCAAGGGAAACAGAATATAAAAATAAATAAGTTTTACTTTAGCTATATACTGGGTCTTGGTGAGACCACATCTGGAATACTGTGTACAGTTTTGTCTCTTTCCTTTACAAATTATATAATTGGATTTGAAGCAATGCAGAGAAGGTTCACGTAAATCCCTGAGATGAGAAGTTTATTTTACAAAGAAAGGTTGGACAGGTTGACCCTCTGCACAATGGAGCTTAGAAGAATAAGAAGTGATCTTGTTGAAACATATAAGGTCTTGATACATTTGACAGGACTGATACTGGAAGAATGCTACCACATCTGGGAGACACTAGAACCAGGGGATACAGTTTAAGAATGAGTTGTCTACCATTTAAGACAGAGATGAGGAGAATATTTTTCTCTCAATGAGTTGCTAATATGTAGATTTCTCTTCCAAGAAAACTGTGGAAGTTGGGTCATATTTGGGTTGGGTCAAATTTATATAAGGCAGAATTTTGACAGATTCTTGATAGACAAGGAAATCAAGAGAAATGGGGACAGATGCCAAGTGGAGTTGACCGTAACCCAAATCAGCCATGATCTAATTGAATGATGCAACATTAAATGGCCTACTTGTACTCCTAAGTCCGATGTGACACTACTGATCTGTTCACCAATGCCTTCTATTCTGTACAATCTATCTTCTATGGTTATAGCTGTATCATGGTTTTACCTGTCTCAACAGTGTCCTCATTATCCTTCCATGCCCTGCAGTTACCTATAATTTTACCTAGAGTCCAATTCTTGATACCTTCCTAATCACGATGTGAGATATACCTTGGCAAATTACTTTCATGGGCAGTTTCCACATAAGCAGATTCTATGCAACACTTTTTGCCATACTGACATTTAGCTGCTAGTCTTACAGCCAGGAAGATAAATTAAATTTCATTCTGCTCAAATCAGTAAAGCCTTAAGAAATCCATTTCAATGCGCAGCTACATGGATTGTATGCGTCTCAATTTTCAACATTCTCATGTCAAATGTTGTATCATCTTGCTCAGGTCCACTGCAACAGAAAAATGCACTTACCTCTGAAACCGACCTCTTTCCACCATTGGGCAAGTACTACACTGAACCTTAAGCATTTTCCCAACATACATGTCACCTGAAATCTGGAAAACAGTGGCATCTTCCTCTTCCATACAAAGCACCACAAACCTCTTTCGTTAGTTTCTGGTTTCACTGTCACAGTGAACCTATTTCAAGATGCTAGCCTTTGACATCCACCAACATCGATCCCAATTTAAGCAACATTCCTCAAACATCCTTATTGTGTCCTATAGTACTCTGACTTTTACTCCCTATCACTTCTCGTTTTTACTCTAGACAAGGAATGATTGCCAAAAATATCCAGTTTTAGAATGCTTCTCTACGCAGCATTGGAGAACATTTTTCTTTTCTTCTAAGTACATTATTAAAAATATTAAGCTTCTACTACACAAAACAAATGTACAAAATTCAGTAGAAACATTTGCAGTTTTAGCAATTTAAGTTTAAATATTGCAAAATTCATAGTAAACATAACTGTAATTATTAAGCAACACATTGTGGGATGCAAAATCGAAATAAACTAAAAATAACATCCAAATGTTGGTCAGCATTTAATTTCACAGTAAGTTTTTAGTGATGAATGCCATATACAAGTGAATTTCTATTGAATGTACAGCATTTTATGTTGGGGAATAATGATTGAAGTGACAGGTTCTACAGGTGAAATTTTGAAATAGAATGATGTGCCTTCTGTGCTATTTTGATGCATTGTAACTTGAAACAAAAATCTTACCTTGTTGTTCATAAATGCTTTCAGACATTGGATAAGCTTATGTTGGTTTCTTTTGTCAATCATTTCTTGTCTAGAGTAAAAATAAATATGAGAATAGAGACACATTCTTCAAACAATAGTCATGTTTTATGAAAACTTGAATGAATGAACCACAGCATGTTGTTTTAAATGTATGTTTAGACAGAATATTCACATTGAACCTCTTGTTAACTTAAATACCATGAGTTGAAAGCACAGTGCATTTCACATATGAAGTCAGGACGCAAGGTATAATTCACATCCAGCAGGATTGAAGGGCAGTACATAAAGAAGAATGCCATGGGAAATCTTAAGGGCCCCTGCCAGGCATGTTTGAGGCAGGGAGGGATGGCATGCAAATTGTGACAGGTAGCTAGCCCACTGCCTCTCTAACCACCCCTAAGCAGTCCTCCTTAATACAGTGGGCAAATAAAACATCAGCCAGCCCACCCAACCTTAGATTTATTGGGGTCTTTAACTGGCCAATTAAAGACAAGCATTGGAAGGCTGAGGGACAATGTCAGCCCACTTTTTAACAAACACCAGTGAAAAGGCAGGAAAGAATGGGAGAAAGTGCACTGGGGAGCGCCTTCATTACAATATGTTACCCTCATCCTTTGTGCCTGTTCACTTGGCCTCCAAACCCTGACTCCACACTCCAGAGTGGCACAGTAGTTAGCACTGCTGCTTCACTGTGGGACCTGGGTTCAATTGGATCAATGTCTGTGTGGAGTTTGCACATTTTCCCTGTGTCTACATGGGTTTCCTCCAGGTGCTCCAATTTCCTCCCACAGTCCAAAAGACACGCTGATTAGGTGCACTGGCCATGCTAAATTCTCCCTCAGTGTACCTGAACAGGCACTGGAGTGTGGTGACTAAAGGATTTTCACACCAACTTCATTGCAGTGTGAATGTAAGCCTACCTGTGACTAATAAATAAACTTCATCTCTTCGGTCCCCGGTCCCTTTCTGTGCATAAGAACTCCAGAATTACCTTTTAGTCTAGCATGCATGTTCTTCCTTCTTATAGCTCCAGCAGCAACCACTACTTGCCTCAGGGGCTGCAGGGACTACTCAGCTGTTCGCCAATCAGACTGGTCAGCAGCACTCAAGAGTGGGACTTCCTGATCCTGAGGGGTAGAAGTCCCAAAGTTTTTTTTTCATTTGTGGGACATGGGCATCACTGGCTGGCCAGCATTTATTGCCCATCCCTAATTGCCCTCGAGAAAGTGGTGGTGAGCTGCCTTCTTGAATCGCTGCAGTCCATGTTCTATGGGTTGACCCATAATGCCATTAGGGAAGGAATTCCAGGATTTTGACCCAGTGACTACAAAGGAATGGTGATATACTTCCAATTCAGGATGGTGAGTGGCTTGGAGGGGAACTTGTAAGTGATGGCCTGCCCATGTCTGCTGCCTTTGTCTCATAGGTGGAAGACTCTTAAATCGGCCTCGCAGGTGGAGGATGTGGTCAAGGAGGCGTATGGTGTACTGGCCTTCATTAATCAAGGGATTGAGTTTAGGAATCGGGAGGTAATGCTGCAACTTTATAAGACCCTTGTCAGGCCTCATTTGGAGTACTGTGCGCAGTTCTGGTCGCCTCACTATAGGAAGGACGTAGAAGCTATTGAAAGGGTACAGAGGAGATTTACAAGGATGTTGCCTGGACTGGGAGGCATGCCTTATGCAGTTAGGTTGAGAGAGCTGGGACTCTTTTCCCTGGAGAGACGAAGGTTGAGAGGTGACCTGATAGAAGCTTATAAAATGTTGAGAGGAATAGATAGGGTGGATTCTCAGAGGCTATTTCCCCGGGTTGAAATGGTCGCTACGAGAGGACACAGATTTAAGGTGCGGGGAGGCAAGTACAGAAGTGATGTTAGGGGTAAGTTTTTCACTCAGAGGGTGGTGAGTGAATGGAATCGGCTGCCGTCAGTGGTGGTGGAGGCGAACTCGCTGGGGACTTTTAAAAGACTTCTGGATGAGTATATGGGATTTAATGGGATTGGGGGTTATAGATAGGTCTATGGATTGGTAGGTGTTGATGTGATCGGCGCAACTCGTGGGCCGAAGGGCCTGTTTGTGCTGTAGTGTTCTATGTTCTAAGATGCTGTCGAAGGATCTTTGATGAATTGCTCACCTCATTAAGGCTGTCCTTAGTCATTATCAAGTTGGTCAGTTTGTGACTGACTTTCTACTGCAGAGGGAGAGAAGAGGCAAGTAATAAACTCCCCACCCAAAAATCCACCCCTATTTTAGAAAGTGAACATTAGAACTATGTGAGAATTGACTTTCCACCCAGACCAAAGTACACACAAAACCTGAATACTGTATCATTAAATTATTAATAGTGCATTCACAACAAAGTGAGAGGGCACTGGTGGGGTGAGGTGGTGGTGTTGTGGAGTAAAATTGGATTAAACATCTTTAGCTTTTTCAGCATCCAGAAGGAACATGCTACTGTAAAGTAAAAAGCATTTATCAGTTTTCAGAACTTTATGGCCCATTTTCATTGAAACTTGCAAAATGATCAAGGTCAGGATTGTCCCAAAAAGATTCTAAGTATCAAATTTGTGTGAAAACTGGGGTAATTCATGTTGGTATTTTCAGTGGGAGTTCAGAGAAGAATCTCCCAAACTCTGTGCACTGCAAAGGCCACCAGCATGAATATCATTAAGACTTAGGGGATATTCCCACTGGACAGGCTGAAATTAGAGCACCAAGCGAGCTATGGGGCGTGCGTCGATCTGTCAGTGCTGAGGTCAGTGCATGCGCAGAAGTCCTGATGGCCTCCCGATTGCTGGCCAGCGCTATGACCTCCCGCAATGCCGGCTCATCACCCAACACTCCTCCCCACCTTCCCAGCCTGCCACGATCCCCACCCTCCCACCATACACCCCACCTGCCGTCGTACTGGCCCCCTCCAGCAGATTGATCACTCCCCCCTCCCCCTAGCATGCCCCAATCATTGGCCACCCTGCTCCCCTCACTGGTCCCTATGCAGAGTGGCAGCAGGACCCACCCCCACCAATTGCCCCCTAGCAGCCCTGCCCCATGGCTGATAGGCAGCATCAAAGTACCCCTGGACACAGGCTGACACTAGCAGGGTGCCAATACTCAAGGGGCACCTCCCCCTGCCACTGAACTCTCTGCGGCCCCCCCACTTCACTCCAGTAGGGGTGGGCCACTTGTTTCCCATTTGTGGGAGCTACTCTAAACCCTGCTGGAGTGAACCACTCCGGGGGGGCTTCAGTCCCAATCTACTCATCATATTGAAATCACATTCAAATTGGGAGAATTGTGGCCCAAGTGTGTCATCTGTTATAGAAGTAATCCCACAAGTGTTTTCAGTAAAATTAGAGAAATGACGTGAGAAAACGAGAAACTGAATAAGCCAAAGGTAGAAAGAGATCAATTTGTCTGTGGTGCCTTACAAGAAAAAAGGCAACAAGAAACAAAGAAAAACTGGCAACTGAAGATCTGTACTCAAACATGCTAACACCTACCAGAAAGGAGGGAAAAAGAATGCTAAGTTTGGAATAAACTGGGAATTAAGTGCATCATTTTGGAACAAGTACAAAAACACATTTCATAGCTATATGAGGAGAATTGCGTTAAATAGCTGGCCAGAATACAATGTGAATAGTAACTGAATACTATATCACAAAAGTTTTGAAAAGTCTTGGTGTATTTTGTTTAGTCCCCAACTCTTTTCCACTTCATCACCTGTCCTTAAATTGAAACAATTGATTACCACTTACTGTTTCTTGTCCAAAAGTTTCTCCAACGCATCAAGCATGAGACCAAGTCCTTCATGACCAAAGTTATTAACCCAACTGAAAAAAAAACACATTTGTTAATTTCTTTATGCTACTTGAAAATACATGAAAGGTGGAAGATTGTTAAAAATATAATCAGCTATCCATAAACACACATTTTGGGAAAGTCTGTAAATTGCACATGCACAGCTTCCAAAGGCAGGGTTTATAACTTACTTAATTATTCAAAACAAAAGTACATCCAGTGAGGCCAACATTTTAAGAGACAGAGTCCTTAACATAAAAACGTTAATGGCTGAATTTAAAGTCACAAAAATAATTCTATCAATGAATGCTGAAATGTTACTTTTGTTTCACATCTTATTTTGTAAATTACATATTTCAGATGGGTGAAAACATGGCAAATAAATGAATGGACTTGAGAAATTTTCTTGAATAATTTGATTGTGTCACTTTCTCCCATCATTTATCGTAGTTTTTTTTCTGATCGTTCAAACTGCTTGTTTCTATTAAATCATTTTTCTTTGATGGTTTTCTTACATCAAAAATTAACTAAGAATCAGCTAAATCCAAAGTAATTGTTGATTTACCTGATGCCTGCAACCTAATGGTAAGATTAGATTTCTCCTCAAGTGAAAACACTTGGCATAAACAAGTGTCCTCTACAAAAGACTTCCATTCTTTACTGATAATTTAAAAAGTGTGTAAAATTATTCACAATTTCAAAAATACGACTCAAACAAAAAAAAATCAGGAAAACACGGAAGATCACGATATTTAGATAATTGAAATCACTTCACAATTAATTATTGTTCAGAAAACTGCCAATTTCCTTAGCGTTCTGTTAAATATTACAGTTAAACATTTTATCTTAATTCCTATGCATATTTTCAAGTTTCTAAATATATTTTGGGGTGATATGTTGGGCGTAAAATGAGTGGGGCTATGCTCCTCAAAACTAAAACCAATCTGATACAACTGGAATCTTAATCCTTTGAAACCTCTAATGTCAGGCCATTTTCTTTTTCCACCAAGTAACCAAAATATTAACAGTCATCAAACAGTGATTTGCAATGTGAGAGCAACCTATGCAGCTGTATCTACATGATACATTTTTCTACTAGTACCTTCTCACAGAAACCCACAATCAAAAACGACAGCCTAGAAATTTGATCGTGCCAAAAACTGCACGAGGCTCGTCCCTCAGATGGGCAAGTTGGAGAATACTATTCATTCAATCACATTCTGGTAGTGGCATGGCCAACACCACAGCTGTAGACAAGTTTGTTACGTGCCATTGGCTTCTTCAGCCAATAGCCAACCTGCAATTTGAAACTGGCTATCAGATCCTCAAGCACCGTCAAGTCTTCCAGAATCTTCCAGCTATTCATGAAATATAAGAACATAAGAACATAAGAAATAGGAGCAGGAGTAGGCCATCTAGCCCTACGAGCCTGCCCAGCCATTCAATAAGATCATGGCTGATCTGTCGTGGCTCAGTTCCACCTTCCCGCCCTCTCCCCATAACCCTTAATCCCCTCTCTTATCAAAAACCCATCAACCCGCGTCTTAAAAATATTTAGCGAGGCAGCCTCCACCACTTCAACGGGCAGAGAATTCCAGAGATTCACCACCCTTTGAGTGAAGAAGTTCCTCCTCAACTCCGTTCTAAACCGCCCCCCCTTTATCTTGAGGCTGTGCCCCCTAGTCCTACTGTCTTTTTTGAGCGGGAAGAGTCTCTCCACCTCTATCCTATCCATCCCATTCATCATCTTATACGTCTCAATGAGATCTCCCCTCATTCTTCTAAACTCCAACGAGTACATGAAATTCAACATTCAAGTTTGTCAGGATATTCCATGAAACCCAGACTTAAATGACTGAATATCCATCCATGCAGACATGGATAGCAATCTTGAGTGTGAACCTTGGCTATTTTCTTCTGAGCCCACTGGCACGGAGACAAAGTGTAGCACCCCAAATAATGCCCTGAATGAGATCTGAAAACTCAGATCAGGGAATGAGCAGAGGACCTTAAGTCCTGGATTGTTCAATGCCATGTGACATAATTATCCACCATGCAACCAACAAGTAATGCATATATTCACGTATTGATAAAAACAATTACCTTATGAATGAGATTTATCTGAACACATGGCTACCTGAGATATGAAATGACAATCCACTTAGAGCTATGAAGAGAAAACAGGTATTGCATCCTCCAATATTTATGTTGTCCCTCAGTTCAAAAGTAGAATTAAAATGGCTTACAATAATAGAACTAAAATAAAATATTCCATTAGCAATTAATGCTGTAAACCTTCATGTTTTAAGAATACAACGCTTCAAGCATGTTCAATGAGGATGGCACATTGCAGCATGTCTCAAGTCTGAACATAAGAAATAGGAGCAGGAGTAGGCCATCTAGCCCTTCAAGCCTGCCTCATCATTCAATAAGATCATCACTGATCTGAAGTGGATCAGTTCCACTTTCCCGCTTTCTCCCCATAACCCTTAATTCCCTTGTCTGTCAGAAATCTATCTACCCGTGACTTAAATATATTCAACGAGGTAGCATACACCACTTCAATAGGCAGAAAATTCCAGAGGTTCACCACCCTTTGAGTGAAGAAGTTCCTCCTCAACTCCGTTCTAAACTGCCCCCCCCACCTTGAGGCTGTGCCCTCTAGTTCTGCTATCCTTTCTAAGCCGGAACAATCTCTCTACCTCTACCCTATCTAGCCCCTTCATTATCTTGTAAGTCTCTATAAGATCCCCCCTCAGCCTTCTAAATTCTAACGAGTACAGACCCAGTCTATTTAGTCTCTCTTCATAAGCTAACCCCCTCATCTCTGGTATCAGCCTGGTGAACCTTCTCTGTACTCTGTCCTAGGTCAATATATCCTTCCGCAAATACCAGGACCAAAACTGCCGACAGTACTCCCAGCTGCGGCCTCACCAGTGCCCTACACAGTTGCAGCAAGACGTCCCTACTTTTATGTTCTATCCCCCTCACTATAAAGGCCAACATTCCATTCGCCTTCTTGATCACCTGCTGCACCTGCAGACTGAGTTTTTGCAATTCGTGCACAAGGGCCCCCAGGCCCCTCTGCACTGTAGCATGCTGCAGCTTTTCACCCTTTAAATAATAATCCCTCCCACTATTATTTCTACCAAAATGGATAACCTCACATTTGCTAACGTTATACTCCATCTGCCAGGTCCTCGCCCACTCACTCAGCCTGTCCAGGTCTCCCTGCAGACTCTTGGCGCCCTCCACGCAATACGCTTTTCCACTCATCTTCATGTCATCAGCAAATTTTGTTACCCTACGCTCAGTCCTGTCTTCTAGATCGTCTATGTAAATAGTAAACAGTTGAGGCCCCAGCACCGATCCCTGCGGCACTCCACTAGTTACCAACTGCCAACCAGTAAAGCACCCACTGATTCCAACTCTCTGCTTCCTGTTACATAACTGATCCTCTATCCACGCTAACCCCCAATTCCGTTAAGCCTAACCTTCTGCAGCAACCTTTTGTGAGGCACCTTATCGAACGCCTTCTGGAAATCCAAAAACACCACATCCACCGGTTCCCCTCTGTCTACTGGACTAGTCACATGCTCATAGAAATCCAATAAATTCATTAAACACGACTTCCCCTTCACGAATCTGTGCTGCGTCTGCTTGATCAAACCGTTCTCTCCTAGGTGTCTTGCTAATTCTTCTTTGATGATGGATTCTAGCATTTTTCCAACTACAGACGTTACACTAACTGGCCTATAATTTCCTACCTTTTGTCTGCTACCTTTTTTAAACAGCGGCGTAACATTAGCCATTTTCCAATCCTCCGGCACTTCCCCAGAGTCCAGCGAATTTTGATAAATAATTACTCAGGCGTCCGCTATCACCTCTGCCATTTCTTTCAGAACCCTGGGATGCATTCCATCCGGTCCCGGGGACTTGTCTACCTTCAGTCCTGTTTGTCTACCAAGCACTACCTCTCTAGTGACAGTAATTGCATTAAGGACCTCATCTCTTACCATCCCTTTACCTTTAATATTCAGTAAGCTATTTGTGTCCTCCTCCGTGAAGACAAGCACAAAAATCTTATTTATCAGTAGTGGGCGAGAAGAGGATTGGGAGAGGTTTAAATGTTAACAAAGATTGACAAAGAAGTTGATAAAGAAGGGTAGGAGAAACTATGAAGCTGGGCTAGCGCTTAATATAAAAAAGGATAGCAAGAACATAAGAAATGGAGCAGGAGTAGGCCAACTAGCCCTACGAGCCTGCCCCGCCATTCAATAAGATCATGGCTGATCTGTCGTGGCTCAGTTCCACATTCCTGCCCTCTCCCCATAACCCTTAATCCCCTCTCTCATCAAAAACCCATCAACCCGCATCTTAAAAATATTTAGCGAGGCAGCCTCCACCACTTCAACGGGCAGAGAATTCCAGAGATTCACCACCCTTTGAGTGAAGAAGTTCCTCCTCAACTCTGTTCTAAACCGTCCCCCCTTTATCTTGAGGCTATGCCCCCTAGTCCTACTGTCCTTTCTGAGCGGGAAGAGTCTCTCCACCTCTATCCTATCCATCCCATTCATCATTTTATACATCTCAATGAAATCTCCCCTCATTCTTCTAAACTCTAATGAGTACAAGCCTAATCTATTCAGCCTCTCCTCATAGCTCAACCCCCTCAACTCTGGCATCAGCCCAGTAAACCTCCTCTGCGCTCCCTCCAAGGCCAAAATATCCTTGCATAAGTACGGCGCCCAAAACTGCACACAGTACTCCAGCTGCGGCCTCACCAATGCCCTATACAGCTGCAGCAAGACCTCCCTACTTTTATATTCAATCCCCCTCGCTATGAAGGCCAGCATCCCATTCGCCTTCCTGACCACCTGCTGCACCTGCAGGCTGGGTTTTTGCGACTCATGCACAAGGACCCTGAGGTCCCTCTGCACCGTCGCATGCTGCAGTTTTTCTCCACGTAAGTAATAATCCTTCCTACCATTATTCCTACCAAAGTGGACCACCTTGCACTTGCCAACATTAAATTCCATTTGCCATTTCCTGGCCCATTCGTCCAGCCTATCTAGATCCTTCTGTAGACTCTCCACACCCTCCGCACAATTTGCCTTTCCACCAATTTTGGTGTCATCAGCAAATTTCGACACCCTACACTCAGTTCCCTCCTCCAGATCATCTATATAAATGGTAAATAGCTGAGGCCCCAGCACCGACCCCTGGGGCACTCCACTAGTCACCATCCGCCAATCCGAATAGCACCCATTGACCCCCACTCTCTGCCTCCTATTTGACAACCAGTCCTCTATCCACGCTAAAACCCTACCCCCAACTCCATGCCCCCTGACCTTCTGTAATAACCTCTTGTGAGGTACCTTGTCAAACGCGTTCTGAAAATCCAGAAAGACCACATCCACCGGCTCTCCTCTATCCACCGCCCTAGACACATCTTCATAGAACTCCAGTAAATTTGTCAGACACGGCTTCCCTTTAAGGAAACCGTGCTGCGTTTGCTCCATCAAGCAATTCCCTTCAAGATGTCTCGCTATTTCCTCCTTGATGACGGATTCTAACATTTTACCTACAACAGACGTTAAACTAACAGGCCTATAATTCCCCGCTTTTTGCCTGGCACCCTCCTTATACAACGGCATAACATTAGCCATTTTCCAATCTTCCGGCACTTCCCCGGAATCCAGCAACGTCTGGAAAATAACCACCAAGGCATCCACTATCACCTCCGCCATTTCTTTCAGGACCCTCGGATGCATTCCATCCGGTCCTGGGGACTTGTCCACAATCAGCCCCTCCAGTCTGTTGAGTTTTTATAAATAGATAAAAAGGAAGAGGCCGGCTAGGGTGAATGTTGGACCCTTAGAGGATGAGAAGGGGGACTTAGTGGTAGGGGATGGGGAAATGGCTGAGGCCTTGAATAACTTTTTTGTTTCGGTCTTCACGGAGGAGGACGTGAACAATTTGCCAGGTGTTAGAGATGGAAAGGTGGTAGGACTGGAGGGTCTCAATGACATTATTGTTACTAGAGAGGCGGTGCTCGACAGACTGGAGGGACTGACTGTGGACAAGTCCCCAGGACTGGATGGAATGCACCCAAGGGTTCTGAAAGAAATGGCGGAGGTGATAGTGGACGCCTTGGTGGTTATTTTCCAAACGTCGCTGGATTCCGGGGAAGTGCCGGAAGATTGGAAAACGGCTAATGTTATGCCGTTGTTTAAGAAGGGTGGCAGGCAAAAGGCAGGGAATTATAGGCCGGTTAGTTTAACGTCTGTTGTAGGTAAAATGTTAGAATCCGTCATCAAGGAGGAAATAGCGAGGCATCTTGAGGGGAATTGCTTGATAGAGCAGACGCAGCACGGTTTCATTAAGGGGAAGTCGTGTCTGACAAATTTATTGGAGTTCTATGAGGATGTGTCTAGGGCGGTGGATAGAGGAGAGCCGGTAGATGTGGTCTTTCTTGATTTTCAGAAGGCGTTTGACAAGGTACCTCACAAGAGGTTATTGCAGAAGGTAAGGGGGCATGGAGTTGGGGGTAGGGAGTTAGCGTGGATAGAGGATTGGTTGTCAAATAGGAGGCAGAGAGTGGGGGTCAATGGGTGCTATTCGGATTGGCGGTTGATGACTAGTGGAGTGCCCCCCAGGGGTCAGTGCTGGGGCCTCAGCTATTTACCATTTATATAGATGATCTGGAGGAGGGAACCGAGTGTAGGGTGTCGAAATTTGCTGATGACACCAAGATTGGGGGAAAGGCAAATTGTGCGGAGGGTGTGGAGAGTCTGCAGAAGGATCTAGACAGGCTGGGCGAATGGGCCAGGAACTGGCAAACGGAATTTAATGTTGGCAAGTGCGAGGTGGTCCACTTTGGTAGGAATAATGGTAGGAAGGACTATTACTTACGTGGCGAAAAACTGCAGCATGCGACGGTGCAGAGGGACCTCAGGGTCCTTGTGCATGAGTCGCAAAAACCCAGCCTGCAGGTGCAGCAGGTGGTCAGGAAGGCAAATGGGATGCTGGCCTTCATAGCGAGGGGGATTGAATATAAAAGTAGGGAGGTCTTGCTGCAGCTGTATAGGGCATTGGTGAGGCCTCAGCTGGAGTACTATGTGCAGTTTTGGTCGCCGCACTTACGCAAGGATATTTTGGCCTTGGAGGGAGTGCAGAGGAGGTTTACTAGGCTGATACCAGAGTTGAGGGGGTTGAGCTTTGAGGAGAGGCTGAATAAACTAGGCTTGTGCTCGTTAGAGTTTAGAAGAATGAGGGGAGATCTCATTGAGACATATAAGATGATGAATGGGATGGATAGGATAGAGGTGGAGAGACTCTTCTCGCTCAGGAAGGACAATAGGACTAGGGGGCACAGCCTCAAGATAAAGGGGGGGGCGGTTTAGAACGGAGTTGAGGAGGAACTTCTTCACTCAAAGGGTGGTGAATCTCTGGAATTCTCTGCCCGTTGAAGTGGTGGAGGCTGCCTCGCTAAATATTTTTAAGACGCGGGTTGATGGGTTTTTGATAAGCGAGGGGATTAAGGGTTATGGGGAGAGGGCGGGAATGTGGAACTGAGCCACGACAGATCAGCCATGATCTTATTGAATGGCTGGGCAGGCTCGAAGGGCTAGATGGCCTACTCCTGCTCCTATTTCTTATGTTCTTATGTTATGTTCTTAACGCCTCAGCCATTTCCTCGTTACTCACCGCTAAATTCCCCCTCTCAGCCTCCAAGGGTCCAACATTCACTCTAGCCAGTCTCCTCCTCTTTATATATTTGTAAAAACTTTTACAATCATTTTCTATATTTAGAGCTAGTTTAGCTTCATTCTCTATCTTTCCTTTCTTTATCGCTTTCTTAGTCATTCTTTGTTGTTTTTTAAAATCTTTCCCAATCTTCTAATTCCGTACTATTTTTAACCGCTCTGTACGCATCGGCTTTTAATTTAATACCCTTCTTTATTTCCTTCAATAACCACGGCTGGTTACCCCTTCTCTTACAGTCCTTCTTTACCATCGGAATATATTTCTGCTGAGTACCGAAAAAGATCTCCTTAAAAATCCTCCACTGTTCCTCAGCTGTCCTACCAACCAATCTGCACCCCCAGTCTACATTCACCAATTCTGCCCTCATCTTATCATACTCCCCTCTGTCCAAACAGAGGACACTGGTTTGGGACCCTCTTATCCTCCATCTGCATCAGAAATTCAACCATACTATGATCACTCGTCCCAAGAGGATCCCTCACAAGATGATCCCTGATTCTACCTGCCTTGTTACACAGTACCAGATCTAAGATAACTCGCTCCCTCGTAGGTTCCGTTACATACTGTTCAAGGAAACTAGCCCAACAGCATTCCAAGAACTCTTCCTCAAGCCCACCGCATCCGACTCGAGTCAACCAATCAATATCCAGGTTAAAATCCTCCATGATTATCGCCGTTCCATTTCTGCATGCATCAATTATTTGCTTGTTTATAGCCCACCCCACCTTGAAATTATTATTTAGGGGCCTATAGACCACACCCACCAGCGACTTTCTCCTCTTACTATTCCTTATCTCCACCCACAACAATTCCATGTTTTGCTCTTTGGACCCTATATCTTCCCGTACTACCGCCCTGATATTATCCTGTTAACAGAGCTACCCCACTTCATTTTTCCTCCTGTGTATCCTTCCTAAATGTCTGATGCCCCTGGATATTCAGTTCCCAGTCCCGGTCACCCTGCAACCACGTTTCCGTAATGGCCACTAGATCATACCCATTTGTGCTGATTTGTGCCATCAGCTCGTTCATTTTGTTTCGAAAGCTTCATGCATTCAGGTAAAGTGTCTTTATACCAGCCTTTATCTGGACCTTATTTGTAGAAACACTACTAACGTCTCTTATGCCCCCTTCTCCTTTAATTAGTGGAACATCCTCAACATTAACTTGCTCACATACCCTCTCCTTTACTTTAGATTTTGTAATTTCCCCCACCCCTCTGTGCAGTAAGAGATCTGGTTTTGAGCAACAATAGCCTTCATTCCATACATTTCACTTGAACTCAGCAGTTCACATTTCTTGGTAAGTGACATGACATTTGTTTAGTCCTGCAACATATGCCAAGAAGAAAAATTAATATGTTGACTTGTGCAATAATTCATAAACTATACTGCATCTTACTAAGGTTGAAAAAACCCTATTACAGAAGTTTTACCTCTGCAGCCTTTTTAAAAATGGCTTCATTTTAATATCAAAATTGAAAAGAAATTGTCATGTGCCAATGATCATTACTCCCTTTCCATCCTGAAATTCTAGCCAAATATTTTACTCTTCTGTAAACATTTGAAGTCATTTGAGACACCTTGCAAGTGGTTAAACAACTTGTACGGCTTTTTATAAAATTCCTGACAGAACTTTAAACGCTGTATATGAAAGACAACATTTGATAAAAAAATGTTGAGAGAGAGTAAACAGAGCATCCTTTTAAACTACAGAAAAGACAGTTCATAGCATTCTCAGAAAGAGCACAATGTCACAGAGAAAGTTATTTATCAAATTTGATGAAAAATCCAATAATGAAAGGTTGTAACAAAAATGCTCCTGATTCTTGTACTATAGATAGATTGCAAGTCCAGCAAGTTATTGAATTCCAACTGTTTTCATAGGAATCTTTAAACCCCTTGAGTTTGCTCTGTCAATCTAGTTATATGTTGGCTGTTCTGAACCTCACCTCCATATCCCTTGAAACCCTTAGATGACAAAATCTATCTCATTCTTGAAGTTTAAATTGACCCATCATTCACATCCCTTTTTTGGGATAGTGTTCCATATTTCTACTGCACTTACTATGGATAAGTGCATCTCGAATGGCCAACTTCTAATTAAGTCCCCCCACCAAAGGAGATTTCTCCAACCAAATATAAATAATAATTTAGCATTGTAAACAGCTCAGTCAGTTCACCACTCAGTCTCCCACACTCAAAAGGAATACAAAGCAACTCCCTGCAGCCTATATAATTTAGCTCTGATGCCATTCAGGGTGAACCTGCTATGTACCTTTTTCAAGGTTAATATATACTTCCTGAGATATGGTGCCCAAAGCTGAACACAATATTCCAGATGGGATCTGACCAAGGCTCTCTGCAAATGAATTGCATAATTAACACTTTTTCTTCTCATTTGCTAATCATAACAATCAAAATTCTAATTTATAAGAATATGAAACTCCCATCTGTGTTAGAATGCAGAGGACCATCCAATGCCAACCTTCTGCTTTGAATTCCTTTGGGTAGTAAAATGCAGAGCTCATCAAGTGCAAAACTAAACAACTGTGTAATTATTAAACATGGTGCACATGTATTTATGTTTGAATGTAATGCCACAGAATCTGTTCATGAAATTGGAAGCAATGAGAGACTTGAAACAACACAAAAATGGATAAAAGGGCTAAGTATGTGCTGAGATTTCTCAAACAGAATTATTTTCTCAAAAATATCTATGTTGATATGCTTCCTTTTTTCTATCCTTTGACATTTCGATCCTCCCAAAAAAATTACGCTCAAAACAAATACACAAAATGTAAGATGAGAAAGGTGTTAAAAATGAAATAAAATGTTCAGAGACAATGGGGAAAACAGAGTGAAGTATGTTCTGACAGAAAACAGGAGATATATTACAAGTTCACTAAAAGGAAGACTGACATAGATTTATAGATATTCATGTAAATAAGCAGCAAAAGACTGAGACACTGTCATTTGAAAATATAAGTGACTTGCATTTATATAACCATCTTTCATAACCTCAGAACACCACAAGGCAGCTTCCAGCCAAAGAAGCCTTTTGACGTTTTGTCACTGTTGCAGAAAATGTGGCAGCCAATTTACAGGTAACAAAATCCAGTGAACAACAATATGATGCCGGCCAGATAACCTGCTTAAGTGATATGTCCTGGTCACAATACTGTGTAGAACTAACATGTCTTTTTTCAGAATTAAATCTTGGGATCAACTGATTAATCGGAGAGCAGATCTCAGATTAACAGCTCATCTGAAAACAGTGTGGTGCTCCCAGCATACTGTACCAGACTATCAGCCTAGATGTAATGCTCATGTTACCAATAGGGCCGTCTCTTAACTCCCCTCTGAAAGGGGCAAGCTCATCGTTTGTAGCAAACTGTTGCATAATAGTGAAAAAGAATAAAACTGAATGGGCTACAACGTATGACCAAAGCACTCAAAAAACAAAGGCACACCCTGTCCAGTCAACCCTGTGAAGCCTTCCTTTCTAAAATTTGAAAACTTGTGCCAAAATTGGGAGAACCGTCTTGCAGGCTAATCAAGGAGCAGGCAGGCCCAGTCACACTCACTGAATCATGCCACACAGACCATTTCCTAGGATTTCATCATCATTCTTGATATGTCTTGTTCTACTGGCAGGACGGACCCACCACAGGTAGTGGCAGCACAATCACATACAATCAAAAAGGAAGTTTGCCTGGGAATCCTTAACATTTATATCGGACCAGTTGGCATTTCATGGCATTAGGTCAAACCTACTGTTGATTACTGCTCATAAACCTCACTGATGAATTGGTACTCCATGTTGAACACCACTTGTAAGAAGCACGCAGGTTAGCTAGAACACGGAATTCACAGACTTCAATATTGATCACCAAGAATAGCTTGACTACTGACTGAGCAAGCAGAATCCTGAAGCACTTATCTGTCAGGCTGGGATTGAGGCAGGCGGTAAGAGAACTAACGAGAGGGAAAAGTCCAACACAGCCTTACTCTCTCCAAACTGCCCATCACAGATGCATCTGTCCATAATGGTAGCAATGACCACTGCACAGTCCTTCTGGAGTAAAGCTTTGTATTCACTCAGAGGACACCCTCTATCATGTATAGCACTCCCAACTTGTTAACCAAAGTAGATTCAGAACAGTTCTAGCAGCTTAAAAGTGGGCATTCATAAGGCACTATCAAGCATGAGCAGCAGCAGAGCTGTATTAATTCAAAATCCATAACCTCATGATGTGGCTCATTCTTCAGTATATCACTGCTATTCAGTCAGGGGAGCAACTCTGGCTCAATGAGGAGTGTAGTAAAACATGCCAGGAACTGGTGGAGCTAAAGCAGAAGGCTATTGCATGCTGAAAAACAGAAGCAGCATGCGACAGATCTGCTAAGTGATCACACAATCAACTGGTCAGGTCATGTTCTGCAGTCCTGCCACATCCAGTTATGAACAGTGCGGATAATTCTACAACTGATTATATGGGGAGGCTTCAAAAACATCTCCATCCTCAATGATGAAAGCTGAGTACTTCAGTGCAAAGGACAAGGTTAGATCCCAACCAGAAGGGAACATAGGAAAATAGAAACATTGGAATTAAGAGCAGAAGTAGGCACGTTCAGCCCTTTGAGACTGCTCTGCCATTCAATCAAGTCATGGCTTACCCCTCCCTGGACTCAAATCCACCTCCCACCTGTTCCCTAGATCCCTTTATTAAAAAGTGCCAATCAAATGATTCATTTTGACCCCCTCCTAAAGTCCCCTGCATCACAGATGTCATTTTCATACAATTTGATTCACTGCACTATTTATCACAAAACAGCTATAGGCAGTGGATACAACAATGGCTACAAGCTCTGAAGTCGTACTAAAGACTTATGTTCCAGAACCAGCCGCATTCCTTGCCAAGCTGTTCATTTAGCTACAATGCTAAAATCTACCTGGCCTTGTGGAAAGTTGTCTAGTTATAACCTGTCCACGAAAAGGGACAAATCTAATCAAGCCAATTATGGCTTTAGAAGTAATTCTCAATCATGCAGGACTTACTCAGCAAGCACCTGCTCACAGGTGGTTTCCATCAGGTCCACTCAGTTCCAGTCTTCATGACATCCTTGGCTCAAACATTGAAGATTTGAATTCAAGAGGTCAGATCAATGTGAAGCGAATGCCCTTGACATCAAGACAAAATTTAACCAAGTGTGGCATCCAAAAGGCCTAGTAAAAGTGAAGTCAACGGGAAAACTCTCAACAAGTTGCAGTCATAGCTTGAATTGACAGGTGTGGTTATGGAGGGCAATAATCTCAGCCACAGGACATTACTGCAGGAGCTTCTCGGGATAGTATCCTAACCAACTTCAGCTGCTTCCTCAATGGTGTCTCTTCCAATACAAGATCAGAACTGGGGATGATCACTTACATTTGCAGAATGTACAATACAATTCACGACCGCTCAGATACTGAAGCAGTCAGTGCCTTCATGCAACAACATTCAGCCTTGAGCTAAGTAGCAAGAAACATCTGCACAGCACAAATGCCAGGAAATGACTAATTCCAACAAATGAAAACCTAGCCATCTCCTTTTAACGATCCATGGCTTATCGTTGTAAAATGAGTGACTGTCAACATCCTGGGGGGTGGGGGGGGGGGGGGGGGGGGGTGGTGGTGGTGGTGGTGGTGGTGGTGGTGGTGGTGGTGGTCACCATTAACTAGAAACACGATCAGGCCAGCCATGTAAATACTGTAGTTTTAATGGCAGACCAGCAGCAAATAACTCTCAAAATGGTATCAACCATCTACAAGGAATAGCTCAATACTTTGAGGGGATACTGTCCACCTGAGCGTACAGCTGGAAAGACAATAAAGCAGCTCAACACCATCCAAGATAAGGCGGCCCACTTGATCTGTACTTCATGCGTTACTTTAAGCATTCATTCTCTCCATCAGAGCACAATGACATCTGGGTGTTCCACCTGCAAGTTGTATTTCAGCAACTCACTAAACTTCTTTTGACAATACCTTCCAAACTTACAAGTTCTCTTCCATGCTGCACACCATTCTGACTTGGAACTACATCACCCTTCTTTCACTGCCACTCGAACAAAGTCCTGCAGCTTCTTTTCTCACAGCACCAAAAGTGTACCAACACCAGCTGAACTGTGGCGCTTCAAGAAGATGGCACATCATCTTCTCAGTAGCACTTTGAATTGGGCAACAAATGCTGGTCTGGTCAGTTACTCTCAAAACCACAAAGGAAGACTTGTGGATTGTCGAAATTAGTGTCTGATTCAGTGGGATAATGAAGACTAAAAGTGACAGGCTTCTTTTTTATACTGTAAAGCTGGAAGTTCTGCAAAATACTGGCAAAAGCAATAAGCATACTAGTCAAATAGAAAGTCAGCAACTATTGCCAATAATATTTAATCAGATTTCTACAGTCTAGAAATAAAATTACATCCTAATTAACATTTAAGGTTGGAAAGTTACTTATTGAAACTAATGCAAGCTATTCAGCCTATTTTGCTGTCCCACTTCTTAGAAAAAACTATCCAGTCTTACTTTCTTCACTTTTTTCCACATAGCCTTGCAAACTTTTCTTTTTCAAGTTATTTTTGAAAATTACCATTGAATCGGTCGCTGGCACCCCTTAATTAGTGCATTCCAGGTCATAGCAGCTAGCTGAGTAAATGAATGTCTGGTTTCTCTAATTTTTTTCATTAGGTTATCTTAAATCCATGTTCTCTGGTTAATCAGTGGAAACAATTTCTCCTCATTCGTTCCATCAAAATTATTGGTAACTTCAGTCACCCTTTAACCTTCTCTGCTCAAAGAGATACAGTCCCAGCACTTAACTAAAGTATTGAATTTCTGGTAACGTTCTGCTGAACTGTCTCTACATTCTCCCAAAACCCTTATCATTCCTAAATCACAGTGCACCTAATTCAACAAAATATGCCAGCTGAGACCCAAGGTGGATTTATAAAGCATAATATCCATTTTTCATCTATGACTATTTTAATCCAAGGGATCTCAAATTATTTTAACAATTTAATCAACTTGTTCGTCTCCAAACATAAGTGTGCAAACCCCAAATTCCATTTTGCCTGCATCCCCTATTTTTCCTTGTAAATGTATTTAAGTGATGCATTTTAAGTATTTATGAGAATATACGAGGCATGGTTAGTAAGTTTGCAGACGACACCAAGATTGGCGGCATAGTGGACAGTGAAGGAAGTTATCATGGATTGCAATGGGATCTTCATCGATTGGGCCACGGGCTGATGGAATGGCAGATGGAGTTTAATTTAAATAAATGCACAGTAATGCATTTTGGTAGACTGAACAAGGACAGGACTTGCTCAGTTAATGGTAGGAAGTTGGGGAGACTTACAGAACAAAGATCTAGGGGTACAGGTTCATAGCTCCCTGAAAGTGAAGTCACAGGTGGACAGAGTGGTGAAAAAGGCATTCATGCCTGTTTTCATTGGTCAGATCATTGAATACAGGAGTTGGGACATCTTGTTGAAGTGTACAAGACATGATAAGGCCACACTTGGAGTACTGTGTAGAGTTCTGGTCACCCTATTATAGAAAGGATATTATTATACTAGAAAGAGTGTAGAAGAGATTTACTAGGATGCTACCAGGACTTGACGGTTTAAGTTATAAGGAGAGGCTGGAAAGACTGGGACTTTTTTCCTCTGGAGAATAGGAGGCTGAGGGGTGATCTTATAGAGATCTATAAAATAATGAGGGGCATAGATCAGGTAGATAGTCAATATCTTTTCCCGAAGGTAAGGGAGTGTAAAACTAGAGGGCATAGGTTTAAGGTAAGAGGGGAGAGATATGAAAGGGTCTTTGGTGGGGGGGGGTAATTTTTTCACACAAAGGGTGGTGAGCGTCTGGAATAAGCTGCCAGAGTACTAGTAGAGACGGGTACAATTTTGTCTTTTAAAAAAGACATTTAAACAGTTGCATGGGTTAGATCGGTATAGAGGGATATGGGCTAAATGCGGGCATTTGGGACTAGCTTAGGGGTTTAAAAAAAGGGCAGCATGGACAAGTTAGGCTGATGAGCCTGTTTCCATGCTGTAAATCTCTATGACTCTATTTAACTTGAAAAATATTGAGAGGACATCTCTTGCGATGCAATGGCTAATGATGGATTCAACATGCACGACGCTTTAGAAAGGCAACATATTTATGGTATTCAATTTGCAAACTATGTTCTTGCATTAAAAAACTAGAACACTTTGATGAGAATTATGATTTTAAACATTAGGCAAAGATAGGATAAGAACAAGTGACATTTTGATGATGTGCATGGACACTATATTCTTTTTTTAAAATGTGGAAGCTTAGACATCTATCATTTTTGCAAAGAGCTGCACATTTTTATTTTGGCCTAATTTGTGCCCTCATTAGACTACAGTTTCTGATAAATTTGCACGACCAAACGTAACTTGTTAACACCTCCACTGAGAATCCCTTAACATACAACTCTAGGAGTGAAGAAGCTGTCAACATGAACAATGCACCCGAGTCCAATCGGAAAGCAGCTTGTATGGAACTGAAAAACATCCAAGAAGCAAAAAGCGATTGAGAAAGCAGCATTTAAATCTCTGCTACAATCATTGCACACTTTCAGTTCAGACAATACAAGTAATTGCATTGAACATTCATACTGCAAAGCGATGCTATGGAAAATACAAATTCCCAAGGACAGTTAGCACTGCCGGCTGATATGTGCATGGGTTTACTTAATATCATCACTGAAATTTGCGCAGGTCACACGATAGCAGTGGCCAGCTGTGCTGTCTGTCCCTAGGGAATCAACATAATCTTCATAGCATGGCTTTGAAGTGTGAGAGATTAATGTATTTTACCTTATTAGTATGACAGATACATAGGCTAAGTAAGCATAGTAAGCATGTGTATTTTTTCTGAAATTCAGTAACAATATTCTGCAAACAATTACGTCATGATGAAATGCTTTGATGTCCTGGAGTTTGCAGGTAGCACTGAAGAGACAATACTTGCTGCACTGATCTTGAAAGCTACACAAAAATCTAGCAATCTCTGTTGTGTGTATTTCCCATTTCACAATATTAAGCTGAATCTGGCATCAAATCAAAAGATTTTCCAGCAACCTAGCAAAGTAATTTGATCAAGCAGGTGAAGCAGTTAACCACACAAGTATTCTCACTGATTCTTCTTCACTTTCAATAACATTTTACAGGGAGCAAAATAAATGATTGGGACATGCACAAGAGATAAAAGTAGAAATTAAAATATCATAAAGTAAAACAAAACTGTTGAAAAAAATGAACATTTATAATAGGGGTGCATGTGATATTTCATGAATCTTGAGTTAATGTTTCAGGGCCAGAGAGGTTTGTTAACAGTGATTATGAACTTAGTATGTCATTATAAAGCCAGGAACACTTCATTCAACAAAATACGACTTTTTCAAGGATTTTTACAGTGAGACTATTTTTACAGACGATCATTTCAGTGATTTTTAATTGATTGCAGTCCATGGAAACTTTATGGAAAAGTCTGGAATCACTAACAGAAACTTCTGAATTTCTGTTTTATTCTGTGCACGTAGAGACACCATAAGTTGTCAGTTTCAGCAGAATAATGACAGCATTGACAGTTTCTCCATTATTATTACTGCAAAATCCAGGTCAATGTCTGTGCACACGGGGAATAGTGCTCTAAATTTCAAAGATGGTCAGAACCTCTAATCGGGTGTTTGGTTCTGTCAGCACTTCTGGGTCAGTACACCCAAGGGATCACCATAAAATAAATTTCATTTAAGCTTATAAGTTACAAGGAACAAAAGGACAAGTTGCAGGGTATCAGCATCAGAATTCATTTTGCAAGAGTTTAAAATGCGCTTTTTCTCCTCACAGATCTGGTCTTACCCACGTACCCCACTTCCCCACTCTGCAAGATGATGGTTTAATATTAGGTATGGTTCTATTGGTACAGCCCTTACCCAAGTGACTACTGTTTATATTTATGACCCTTAATTACACACAAAAGATTATTTAACTGTTACAATATCAGATTTGACGCCAATAAAATAATTTTGGAGATGGATACTGCACAAGCAATTGGAAGCACAAACCATGGATTGTTTTTCTCGTTAGCTCAAAAGTGCTCAAGGCAATAAACATGGATCAGCTGAAATCAAGGGTGCAATGACGTTGTGACCTGCATGGCTGAGTACTATGCCAGATAATGCAGTTACCTAAGAAGTAATAAAGAGATCATAATGATCATGCTATCTGTCTGGCTGCTGACAAGATACTCCTTAAAAGCCAAACAGCAATCTTTGTAATGTTAAAAAAAGACAAACATCAAGCTCACCTGGCCCATCAAAATCATTCTATCCAGATGATGATGGTCAGGAACAAGAGGGGGCTGCTGAGAGGAGGAAGGGGGGGGGGGGGGGGGGAGAGGAGGAAGGGGGGGGTGGGGAGAGGAGGAAGGGGGGGTGGGGAGAGGAGGAAGGGGGGGGTGGGGAGAGGAGGAAGGGGGGGTGGGGAGAGGAGGAAGGGGGGGTGGGGAGAGGAGGAAGGGGGGGTGGGGAGAGGAGGAAGGGGGGGTGGGGAGAGGAGGAAGGGGGGGGTGGGGAGAGGAGGAAGGGGGGGTGGGGAGAGGAGCGGAGGCCTCAGCCTCTCAATCTGCATAACAGGTTTGAGGTTCTTGCTTCCAGTCTGGACGAGGAAGAGGGAGGTGAGGTTGGTGAGCAAACTGCACACAGTACAGTGATGCAGCAGGGCATAGGCAAGGAGAAGGTGAAAAGGAACGTAGTAGTAATTGGGGATAGTGGGGTTAAGGGTATTGACACTGTCCTTTGTCACAATGACGAAGTGCACAGAAGGGTGTCTTGTCTGCCTGGTGCTCGGGTCCGGGATGTCGCATCTGGGCTGCAGAGGAACCTGGAGTGGGAGGGTGAGAATCCGGTAGTTGTTGTACATGTGGGTGCCAACGATGTAGGCAAAATGCAAACTGAGGATCTGGGGAGGGAGTATGAGAAGCTGGGAATGGAATTAAAAAGTAGAACTAACAAGGTGGTTATCTCTGGGCTACTGCCTGAACTGAGTGCAGACGGGTGTAGGGTTGACAGGATTAAGGAAGTGAATGGGTGGCTCAGGGATTGGTGTGGAGGAATGGGTTTGAATTTATGGGGCACTGGCATCAGTATTGGGGTAGGTGGGACCTGTTCGGGCAGCATGGGGTTGGTCTGAACCGTGCTGGGACCAGAGTCCTGGCGAATCGCATAAAAAGGACTGTAGACAGGGCTTTAAACTAATGGGGGGGGGGGGGGGGGGGGGGGGGGGGTGGTGGTGTGGTGGTGGTGCGCGAGGGTAGGTGGCATTACGAGGCCTAAAGTTAAGGAGATGGTGCAGGTAAGGGAAGAGGCCGAGGATGTCCCAATAATAAAGGGAGTAGGGGGCGTGAGTATGGTTGGTGGCGTTCCGGCAAATAGGGTCCAGGTGAAGGCTGGGATGAAGGCACTTTATCTGAATGCACAAAGCATTCGGAATAAAGTGGATGAGCTGGTGGCGCAGATCAGCACAAATGGATATGATCTGGTGGCCATTACAGAGACGTGGCTGCAAGGTGACAGGGACTGGGAGCTGAATGTCCAGGGGTATCAAGTGTTTAGGAAGGATAGGCAGGAGCGTAGCTCTGCTGATTAAGGATAGCATCACGGTGGTAGCAAGGGATGATATTGGAGCCAAAGAGCAGAAAGTGGAATCGTTGTGGGTGGAGATGAAGAACAGCAAAGGGAGGAAGACGCTGGTGGGTGTCGTCTATAGGCCCCCGAATAATGATCTGGAGGTGGGGCGGGCTGTTAACGCGCAAATAAGTGCGGCGTGCAGGAACGGGACGGCCGTAATTATGGGGGATTTCAATCTGCATATTGATTGGTCGACCCATGTTGGACGCGGTGTGCTCGAGGAGTTGTTCTTGGAATGCTGCCGGGATAGTTTCCTGGAACAGTGTGTGTTGGAGCCGACGAGGGAGCGAGCTATCTTGGATCTGGTGCTATGTAATGAGGCGGGTAGAATTAGGGACCTTGCGGTGAAGGATCCTCTTGGGGAGAGTGATCATTGTATGGTGGAATTTCTGGTGCAGATGGAGGAGGAGAAAGTGGGTTCCCGGACACGCGTCCTTTGTTTGAATAGAGGGGAGTACGGTAGGATGAGAGAAGAATTGGCGAATGTGGCCTGGGGGAGCGTGCTGGAAGATAGGTCTGCTGAGGAGCAGTGGAGGATCTTTAAGGAGATCTTTCTTGGTGCTCAGCAGAAATTTATTCCGATGGTCAAAAAGGATCGTAGGAGGAGAGGTAATAAGCCGTGGATAACAAAGGAGGTGAAGGAAAGTGTTAAATTAAAAGCGGAGGCGTTTAGAGTAGCTAAGAGTAGTGGGCGAGAAGAGGATTGGGAGAGGTTTAAATGTCAACAAAGATTGACAAAGAAGTTGATAAAGAAGGGTAGGAGAAACTATGAAGCTGGGCTAGCGCTTAATATAAAAAATGATAGCAAGAATTTTTATAAATATATAAAAAGGAAGAGGCTGGCTAGGGTGAACGTTGGACCCTTAGAGGATGAGAAGGGGGACTTAGTGGTAGGGGATGGGGAAATGGCTGAGGTCTTGAATAACTTTTTTGATTCTGTCTTCACGGAGGAGGACGTGAATAATTTGCTGGGTGTTAGAGATGGAAAGGTGGTAGGACTGGAGGGTCTCAATGACATTATTGTTACTAGAGAGGCGGTGCTCGACAGACTGGAGGGACTGACTATGGACAAGTCCCCAGGACCGGATGGAATGCATCCGAGGGTTCTGAAAGAAATGGTGGAGGTGATAGTGGATGCCTTGGTGGTTATTTTCCAGACGTCGCTGGATTCCGGGGAAGTGCCGGAAGATTGGAAAACGGCTAATGTTACGCCGTTGTTTAAGAAGGGTGGCAGGCAAAAGGCAGGGAATTATAGGCCGGTTAGTTTAACGTCTGTTGTAGGTAAAATGTTAGAATCCGTCATCAAGGAGGAAATAGCGAGGCATCTTGAGGGGAATTGCTTGATAGAGCAGACGCAGCACGGTTTCATTAAGGGGAAGTCGTGTCTGACAAATTTATTGGAGTTCTATGAGGATGTGTCTAGGGCGGTGGATAGAGGAGAGCCGGTGGATGTGGTCTTTCTTGATTTTCAGAAGGCGTTTGACAAGGTACCTCACAAGAGGTTATTGCAGAAGGTCAGGGGACATGGAGTTGGGGGTAGGGTGTTAGCGTGGATAGAGGATTGGTTGTCAAATAGGAGGCAGAGAGTGGGGGTCAATGGGTGCTATTCGGATTGGCGGTTGGTGACTAGTGGAGTGCCCCAGGGGTCGGTGCTGGGGCCTCAGCTATTTACCATTTATATAGATGATCTGGAGGAGGGAACCGAGTGTATGGTGTCGAAATTTGCTGATGACACCAAGATTGGTGGAACGGCAAATTGCGCGGAGGATGTGGAGAGTCTGCAGAAGGATCTAGATAGGCTGGGCGAATGGGCCAGGAACTGGCAAATGGAATTTAATGTCGGCAAGTGCAAGGTGGTCCACTTTGGTAGGAATAATGGTAGGAAGGATTATTACTTACGTGGCGAAAAACTGCAGCAGGCGACGGTGCAGAGGGACCTCGGGGTCCTTGTGCATGAGTCGCAAAAACCCAGCCTGCAGGTGCAGCAGGTGGTCAGGAAGGCGAATGGGATTGAATATAAAAGTAGGGAGGTCTTGCTGCGGCTGTATAGGGCATTGGTGAGGCCGCAGCTGGAGTACTGTGTGCAGTTTTGGGTGTCGTACTTGCGCAAGGATATTTTGGCCTTGGAGGGAGTGCAGAGGAGGTTTACTAGGCTGATGCCAGAGTTGAAGGGGTTGAGCTATGAGGAGAGGCTGAATAAACTAGGCTTGTACTTGTTAGAGTTTAGAAGAATGAGGGGAGATCTCATTGAGACATAAGATGATGAAGGGGATGGATAGGATAGAGGTGGAGAGACTCTTCCCGCTCAGAAAGGACAGTAGGACTAGGGGGCACAGCCTCAAGATAAAGGGGGGGCGGTTTAGAACGGAGTTGAGGAAGAACTTCTTCACTCAAAGGGTGGTGAATCTCTGGAATTCTCTGCCCGTTGAAGTGGTGGAGGCTACCTCGCTAAATATTTTTAAGACGCGGGTGGATGGGTTTTTGATAAGAGAGGGGATTAAGGGTTATGAGGAGAGGGCGGGAGGGAATGTGGAACTGAGCCACGACAGATCGGCCATGATCTTATTGAATGGCGGGGCAGGCTCGAAGGGCTAGATGGCCTACTCCTGCTCCTATTTCTTATGTTCTTATGATGTGACTTTACATACATGTCACTGTTTTCTGTGATGAACAATTAAGAGAAGGTGATGACTTACCATCCTTTTTAAAGAAACCTATCAAGAAATAATTCTCAGCATCTAACCAAACTCCTAGCCAGTGAGCCTTATAGATAGAACTTCTAGTCCACCAATTACTATTCATTTCAAGAAAGACATTAAAAGAGAGATTATCCAGTTCATGCTATGAGTGTTTTTTGGCTAGACTACATTATCCATGATAACAGATACATTGCACTGTAAACACATGCAGCAAACCACCCAGAAGTTAGATATGTAAATAATGAGTGCCTTTGAAGTCCCTCGCAAAGAGAAAAATTCTTTCTGAAATTGTCTATAAAATAGACAATTAAACTGAGGTTATTGTTAGCAATCATAGAATCCCTACAGTGCAGGAGGCGGCCATTTGGCCCATTGAGTCTACATCAATTCTCCGAAAAAGCAACCTATCGGCCCTAACCCCATAACCCCACATATTTACCCCACAAATCCCACTAACCTACACATCTTGGGATACTAAAGTGGAATTTACCATGGCCAATCCACCGAACCTGCATATCTTTCAACAGTGAGAGGAACTGAGAGTATCCAAAGAAAACCCACGTAGACTTGACAGAGAACGTGCAAACACCAGACAGATAGTTACCAAAATGTGGAATTGAACCCAGGTCCCTGGCACTGTGGGGAAACAGTGCTCACCACTGTACCACCACGCCACCATAATAAGCAACAATAGTAATATATTGTCCCCCTGATTGAGAAGAATTGCAGCTACGATTTTTCCGACCATAGTTGGCTGACAGAATCACTCACTTACAATTGCTATGATTGTTTTTTTCCTCCTAGCCCAGACGAAGAGTTACTGCTAGGTGACATGAAAGGAGAGGGATTTAAAAATGTATAGGTGTTTATACAGTGGGATACCATTGCGAGTGCTATTGGCTTTCAATTCTTTAGCTGTTGATTATGTTTGAGCTGCTTTAGGGTGAGGTATGCGTAGGTAAACAATGAATTTTATCATGCATCATGGATTAGTTTATTGCTGTACCACACAAAACATGGTCAATTTATAGATGACAGATTAAAGATCGTGATGGAATTCACATGCAATAACACAACTGATCCCAGTTGATCCCAACGAGATTTTATCCACAGCAACAAAATCAAATTGTCATTATCTGGGTGGTTTGAAAGGCATCCTGGACTACCGTTAGATTCTGAATAAGATCTGGAAGTGCATTGTAGAATTGCAAACAGTATCCAAAATTGAAAGAGGCCATTCTATTGCACAGCCCATGGTGGCACTTGTGGTCCATGAGAGACTCCTCCCATCAATAAGATCATCACCTCAAACGCCTTCTCCCTCAGATTATTACTAAGCTTCCCATTCAGGCATCCATGCTATTTACCTCAACTACATCATAAGAACATAAGTAGTAGGAGCAGGAGCACAGCCTCTAGCCATCTAGCCCTTCGAGCCTGCCCCGCCATTCAATAAGATCATGGCTGATCTGAAGTGGCTCAGTTCCACTTTCCCGCTTTCTCCCCATAACCCTTAATTCCCTTGCCTACCAAAAACCTATCTACCTGTGACTTAAATATATTTAGCGAGGTAGCCTCCACCACTTCAACGGGCAGAGAATTCCAGAGATTCACCACCCTTTGAGTGAACAAGTTCCTCCTCAACTCCGTTCTAAACTGCACCCCCCCCCCCCACTTATTTTGAGGCTGTGCCCTCTAGTCCTGCTGTCCTTTCTGAGCGGGAAGAATCTCTCTACCTCTACCCTATCCATCCCCTTCATTATCTTATACGTCTCTATAAGATTCCCCCCTCAGCCTTCTAAACTCCAACGAGTACAGACCCAATCTATTTAGTCTCTCTTCATAGTCCAACCCCCTCATCTCCGGTATCACCCTAGTGAACCTCCTGTGCACTCCCTCCAAGGCCAAAATATCCTTGCGTAAGTGCGGCAACAAAAACTGCACACAGTACTCCAGCTGCAGCCTCACCAGTGCCCTGTACAGTGGCAGCAACACCTCCCTGCTTTTATATTCTATCTCCCTCGCTATAAAGGCCAGCATCCCATTTGCCTTCTTGATCACCTGCTGTACCTGCAGACTGGGTTTTTGCGACTCATGCACAAGGACCCCCAGGTCCCTCTGCACCGTAGCATGCTGCAGCTTTTCGCCCTTTAAATAGTAATCCCTCCTACTATTATTCCTGCCAAAGTGGATAACCTCACACTTGGTAACTTTGTACTCCATCTGCCAGGTCCTCGCCCACTCGCTTAGCCTATCTAGATCCCTCTGCAGAATCCTTGCTAATAAGCTCCACATTCTCACCACTGGCTGGGCAAAGAAGTTGCTTCTGAACTTGCACTTTTGTTTTTTGGTGACTACCTCAAACAGATGCCATCTTGCTTTGCTCTTCCTCCAAAAATAGAAGTGCTCATTTCTCGCTGTCCATTCTTCCATTATTTTAAAGATCTTTATTAGATCACCCCTTGGCCTTTTCATCTCAAAGGAAATGAACCCAGCTTGTCCAATCTTTCCTGATTGAGAAAATCTCTCATATCTGGTGTCATCCTTGTAAATCTACTTTTCACCAACTCCCATGCCTCTCTAGTTTTAAGAATCTAAAAGAAAACCAGAATTTCCAAGTAATAGGAGACCTCCTGGTTTTTCTTAAAGTACATAACAACATAAAGTACGTACCAACAATCTGCTGTATATAAATTTGCCAATTATACACTCTTGAAATAATCAAATGATTTTCAAGTTTAAAATTAAACCCATTGCTTGTTCGTAAATGCAATATAATCCTAAATTGCTTCAATCAGCAACCTTGACAAGGATGGTCATTTCTCCAACGCACTGCCACAAAGTGACATGGAGCAGCATAAAGTTGTTTGTGCTCAAGTTAGATTATTAAGATTACGCAAGCATCAGAGTTATTTTAGAACTCTCAACTATTGCATCAATTCAAAATGCTCATGACACACCAGACACTTGTGATTCTAATAAATAAACTTGAAACTTAAACTTGATTTAGGGATTCATACTGGTTCACTTGTTTGTGAAATCCTTCCCTTTCATGTTGTTTAAATGCAAGGTGAACCATTTTTTCCACCATGTCAACAAAAACTGAACTTCAAGGTGAAAGTAAAGCCATACGATAGGGGATGTTTTAAAGCTACAGTTTTTTTGTGGGCAATTTTATCATATACATTTGCACTATAAACTACAATGCTAGAGGGGGAGTGGGGCCCTCTACAACAACTTTCATTTTTATTTCACTTTTAACACTAAAAAAACACTAAACAGGATTATGAAACACATCGTAAATGTAAATCAGATCATAAAAAGCACTAAAACAGGGTCACAATTGGCATTAAGACAGAAAATATACAAGAACTGGTGGCTAAAAACTTGATCGAAAAAGCAGGGACACACTAAATGAAGAAAGTAGCTAGTCAATTTTTTTCCTTAAGAATTATGGATCAACATTCAAGGAGAGACACAAGTTCCTCCTTAAATTCTCATTGACAAGACCTTGCAAATTAAAAATGCAAATAACCCAAAGAAAATGTTGACACTGAATGAAAGGGTAGTCACTCTGTATATCACAAGATAATATGGTATCCTCAAGAACATTAACACCTTCAAAGCCTCATATCATGACTTCAGCTACTGTATCAAGAGCAGTACAAGATTCACAGACTCCCTCAACATCCTTACAGGAGCATGGCAAGTCTGCAGGAAGTGTCTTTTCCTTTCCTTCTTGATTATTAATTTCATCATGAAAAAGGTTATAAGTGGATGCTAACTTTGGTACCCCCAGTGGAAACACCATCTGTTGATGAACCTGAACAGATGATACTATCTTGCTGGCCAAAGAATTTTGTGTGCTCCAAGATATGACCAACAGTCTTCACAGTACTGGTACCAAGGTTGGTCAATGCATCAACTGCAAGATGATCAAAACAATGAGAACTGAATGGCAACAAAGTTGCCCCATCACCATCAGACAACAGAATAGCAAGGTATTAACCATTTCCCCTATCTAGGGAGCAATATCTCCAGGGAGAGTGATGTAGGGACCAGCAATGCAGCATCAGCCTTCCATGTGATCCACACAGCCTGGGCAGCCAAAACTATCGACATTGCCATGAAGCTGCAAATCTACATGTCCATAGCAGTACCAGACACAAGCCAGCGAGTCATGGTAGAGAACAGCAAAGGGGTCAACTACGTTGGACTTGATTCACCAGTACTGACTACATAAGATGCTAGGCATCCCAAAGATTACATAACAATCAAAGAATAAATGCTACAGAGGACCAGTCAAAGGTGTCTGGCAGGACATTATGCAGAAACGACAGAGGCTGGCAGGCCACTTACTTCGCTTCCTGGACATATGCTCTGCCAGTGTGGCAGTAAAATCGAAACACCAGATGGAAGGAGAATATGGAGCTAGCCAAAGAAGATCTAGCATAATACATTTACGGAAGGCCTCCAACTGGGTTGGAACAAAGGAGACTGAGATGGGCCAGGCTGGTGGCATATTCTTGCTGCCCATTGTCCATATGGGACTGGAAAAGCTCAGCCTAAGTCTAATGAAAGTCTATGGTCGTTGATTCACAAGTCTGGACATATAAACAAATATGTCTCCAACTAATTGGCCTAGAAATCCATTCAGATAATGCTTAACTTCAACAGAGCCTGCAAAACTGATGCCAGGGTCACAGATATCACTGAATGGCTATACAGAACATTCTAGAAGGTAAGAACGTGCAGCTAGAGGTTGTGATTCACATTGGTATATATAGGGAGCAAAATGGATGAGGTCTTGCACACTGAATTGAGGGAGTTAGGTAAGAGGTTAGCAAGCAGGATCTCAAAGGTAATCTCCATATTACTCCCAAGGCCACATACTAGCAAGTATTAAAATAGGAGAATACACCAGATGAACGTGTGGCTTTTTTAAAATTCATGGTACGTGAGGTTAAGAGAACATTTTAAAAGATAACAACATTGCTGTGGAGAGAGAGTCACATGTCAGCCAAACCAGGTAAGTGCAACAGATTTCCTTCCCAAAAGGACATTAGCAAACAAGGTGGGTTTTTACAACAATTGACAATAGTTTCATGGTCATTATTAAAACTTCTATTCCAGATTTTTATTGAATTTAAATTTCACTATTTGCCATGGTGAGATTTGAACCCGGATCCCCAGAGCATGACCATGGGCCTCTGGGTTATTAGTCCAGTGCCAATGCCACTATGTCACTGCCTCCCTGGAGAGATGGTGCAGGCAGGAGCACTTCAGATTTCTGAAGCATGGGAGTGGTTTTGGGAAGGTGGAATCTGTGCACGCTGGACTGTCGACATCTGAAGTGAACTGGGACAAATGTCCTTTCAGAACAACAAATGTTATTCAGCAATGCAGGATCACAGGTTGGTGACTATTATTATTGAGTATACTCCTGACTAGGTGCTGATGCATAATGGAGCTGGGAAATTGGCAGAACCAAAGTCAGAGTAGGCGAGATGAAGGGAGTGTACGGGGATATCCCTGAGTGTGTGGTATACCCGAGATCTTCGATTTGCAAAGACGAAGAGATCTGAATGCATGGTATTCCCACGATCTGGGATTTGCACAAAGAGATCTGAGTGTGTCGTATCCCTGAGTTTGGTGGGCTGAAAAAGGATGGAACTGAATATAGGATGGGGACCTGGTACTACATCCTATAGGGCAGCTATTTGAAAGGGAGTTGAAAAAAGGCAGCCTGTTTATAAAACCCTCTGAGCTGGAACTAAAAATAGAAGACTCGGGGGGGTAATTTGGGTATTAACGGGAAAATAAGATTCTAACACAGGATGGGGATTGTGGACGTATTCACATAATGTCTCGAAATCTGGCAAGCGGACAGAGCTGATCTGTCATCAGCTGAACCAAACGTGGGCTGGATTTGTTTCCCCCATTTGTATGGGAGCTGGCATCAAAAGCCAATATTGTTAAGAACTATGCACACATGTAGCTGATAGGCTTGGTTGTATTGATGTTAGATGTTATAACCTTAACACTCGTGGAAAGCAAAAACCTACTCGATGTCCGAAGATGCTCTGCCCAGGCGGGTTAGTCAGGATTGGAAAGGCTAAAACTTTACTACATGACATTAGTATCCTTAGGTGTGACTTACAGTATTTCAGGGTTGTTGGAGCTATTAAATTCCACATGCTCCAATCATCCCAATGCTATTAAATAATCCACAGCTCAGCTTCAGGAAATCACCGACGACTATACTTACAGGATTGCCCGAGTCTCAAATACAGAACAAAAGGCTTATACTGGGAGATATCAGGGGATTATTTTGGATTGCTAACTCTGTAGTCAATTCCATACAACTGCCTGAACTGAACAGCTACTCCTCATGTCACCACAGAAGTCCAAAAGGGACTACAGTATGGAGCTTATGGAACCAAGTATGCAGTGGCTGCTGCAGATTACAGGGCGAGGGGTTTTTTTCAAACCCTTAACAAAATAACTCAAGGGTTAATTAAGATGGTGCAACCCAAGCCAAAGGAATAATCTTGCCCAGGATCTAACAGATAGCACTGGTTCTGACATTGAGGGTTTAAGATTTGGAACATTCCCAAATATTTATTTACCTCCTTGTACAAATTAGGCATTCATAACGTATATCGAGACAGACACAAATTGGTGGTCACTCAACCAGGTGGGAGTCAGGTGAAGGGAGCTATAAAATTCATTGTGGCAGGCCCCCAAGGGAAGATGTCCTATTGGGCCATCAGGGCCAGTCGCAGATTTGAATTACTGGGAGCAGAAAAATGGGTCAGGATTTACCAAACTGGGTCAAGAGGATATAAACCAAGCGCTCCTTGTGGGTCATATGTGAGTACTGCAGAATGCTATTCAGAATCGGAGCATTATATAGTGTGTGCTTGTTAGACCCTGAGAAACAACAGTGAAATAGCTGTTGACATTTTGCCATTAAAAAGGATGTTTAAAGCTGTACAGTCGTGCTTCATCACCCAGGAGACTTTATTAATCTCTGGGGGTTACTTTGTGATAATGTCCACCTTTGATTGGTACATGTTAATTTGGATGAGAGGGGTGTGGAGTGATATAGTCCAAGTTCAGGTCAGTGGGACTTGGCAAAAAATGGTTCGGCACAGACAAGAAGGGCCAAAAGGTCTGTTTCCGAGCTGTAATTTTCTATGGTTCTACAGAACTCTAAACCATATCTGTCTCTGTACTCTGGGTTCAGAGCTCTGTAGTGCACCACCAGCTGGAGTACTGACGCCCTCTCTATAACTTGTAGTGAAGGCCAAGGTTTGAAACTCCAGTTTTGTCTGTCTTTGGTGGGGAGCGTAAAACACAACAGTGTTCGAGCCTACCTCTCCTCATGACACATTTGTCTGACAAGATCCCACACGCTAGACTAGTTATAAAAGTAAAGCCCATGGGATTCAGGGGAAACTGGTGGCTTGGATCCAAAATTGGCTCAGTTAGAGGAAACAAAGGGTATTGATTTAAAAGAGTGTTAGTGAATGGAAAATAGTTTCCAGTAGCATTCCACAGAGCTCAGTGTTGGGACCCCTGCTGTTTGTCATATCAATTATTTAGACTTAAACGTGGAAGGCATGACTATGAAATTTGAAAATAACACAAAAATCAGACACATAGTTGATAGTGAAGAGGACTGCCGTGGACTCCAGAATGTTATCAATCGTTAGTTGAGTGGGTGAAAAAGGGCAAATGGAATTCAATCCAGAAAAATGTGAGGTAATGGATTTTGAGAGGACAAACAAAGCAAGGGTACATTCAATAAACAGCAGGGTATTGAGAGGAGGAGAGGAAGTGAGAAACCTTCGAGCTCAAGCCCACAGGTCCCACAAAATGACAAAAGGGGGATTGAATATAAAAGTAGGGAGGTCTTGCTGCAGCTGTATAGGGCATTGGTGAGGCCGCAGCTGGAGTACTGTGTGCAGTTTTGGGCGCCGCACCTGCGCAAGGATATTTTGGCCCTGGAGGGAGTGCAGAGGAGGTTTACTAGGCTGATACCGGAGTTGAGGGGATTGAGCTATGAGGAGAGGCTGAATAAACTAGGCTTGTACTCGTTAGAGTTTAGAAGAATGAGGGGAGATCTCATTGAGACGTATAAGATGATGAATGGGATGGATAGGATAGAGGTGGAGAGACTCTTCCCGCTCAAAAAAGACAGTAGGACTAGGGGGCACAGCCTCAAGATAAAGGGGAGGCGGTTTAGAACGGAGTTGAGGAGGAACTTCTTCACTCAAAGGGTGGTGAATCTCTGGAATTCTCTGCCCGTTGAAGTGGTGGAGGCTGCCTCGCTAAATATTTTTAAGAAGCGGGTTGATGGGTTCTTGATAAGAGAGGGGATTAAGGGTTATGGGGAGAGGGCGGGAAAGTGGAACTGAGCCACAACAAATAAGCCATGATCTTATTGAATGGCGGGGCAGGCTCGAAGGGCTAGATGGCCTACTCCTGCTCCTATTTCTTATGTTCTTATGTTCTTATGTAAAACAGGTAGATGTAAACTGCAAGGCGATGGGCCAAATGCTGGAAGGTGGGATTATATTGGGCAGCTACTTTTCTTTTAACTGGCACAGATACAATGGACTGATTGGCCTGCTTCTGTGCAGTAACTTTCCTATGGTTCCAAAATGATACGTGAAGTAAACATCCCTACCTATTCTCCAACTACATCCACTATTATCACAGCTCCATTTCCCCATCCTACTCTCTTACCTTTCCATGCCACCTTCCTTGCCTTGACATCAGACCTTGACGTCCTTCCCACTCACAACTGCTGTCCTGCGCTCTCAGTTCTACCCAGACTTGTGCACCTCCCCGCCTCCCAACACCTCTTACTTTGGGGTCAAGTTCCAAAAGGGAATCACAGTGTGAAAAACTTTGGGAAGCACTGAACCATAACAGTCCAATATAATGATAAGTGTGTTCTCAACCCACTACCTGAACTGTTTGGAAAACATTCTGCCCAATGTGCTGCTCATTGACCTTTCATATGAAATCTAATAACTTTTTATGTTTATTTATTAGTGTCACAAGTAGGCTTACATTAACACTGCAATGAAGCTACTTTGAAAACCTCCTAGTCACCACACTCCAGTGCCTGTTCAGGTACACTGAGGAGAATTTAGCATGGCCAATTTACCTACCCAGCACATCATTCTGACTGTGGGAGGAAGCTGGAGCACACAGAAGAAACCCATGCAGACACAGGAAGAATGTGCAAACTCCAGAAAGACATTGACCAAAGCCAGGAATCCCTGAGTCCCTGGCACTGCAAGATAGCAGTGCAAAACACTGTGCCATTCAGAGTTCTACTCTGGAGTTGTGTGGCCCCTCAGGAATTGGTTATTGGCCCCTTTCTCCAACACATAGACAATTTCAATTAAGTTTAATGCTGATGCTTGACGGCTGCAGTACATAAGGTAGAGTTTTACTTTTATATCCCAAGTCTCCAATCAACACCAGCAAACTATCATCATGGGTCTGTCCTGGTCCTGCACAGAATGCGAGGAACTGGAAATCACTGCTAAAAGGACAAGCTCATTGTTATTGATTTCTCCGTGCTGTCAGGGAAACACAACTTGTTAGTAATGGATAAGGAAAAGAAGCAAGAACTGGTATGACCATCAACACCAACTTCAACGACAGTCAACCCATCTTGAGTGACAGTCTGCAAACTGACAAAACCAAGCCTGGATAGACATGCACAGATGCTTTTGATGAGGGCCTACATCTTAACAAAATTGCTGTTTAGCACCAGCAACTAGTTCCATATTAAATAAGTAAAACAAATATATGTTTAGTTGTCTAATTTTTGTACAGTAAAAATAATTATCTTGTGTTCCAATTGATCCACGCTATTTTCATAAGATGGGATCTGGAATTTCAAAACCAACAACTTGTGAATCACCGTCCCAGCGCATGCATAAAATTGTTTACTGAACATATTTATTGAACAATAAACAGAAAAAAAATCAACTTGTGGGTTATTTGTGTATGGTAACAAAATAGGCTGGGAGGGACAGGGTGCTAAATCAGGTTGAGCCTTGAAATAGGGTGGGAGCTGGCCCTGGCAGGGAGGAGATGAGAGTCAGGTTTGACCAAGTAATTGGGTAGGGTATGCAGGGAATCTCTATGGCGGTGGGGAAACAAAAATATCCATGAGGATAATCCTGTGGATTGAGGTGGGTGAGACCCCTGGAGTGAAAGGTTGAGGCTAGGTACAGGCGAGAGCCCCATGGTTTAAGGGGAGACCTCTGGGGGTGAATTATTGGGGGAGGTAAAGGAAGGTCCTTGGGAGTAGGAGAATAGAGCCCCCTGGGGATTTGGAGTTGTAAGGGGAGATCGTAACTCTGTGCAAAGAATACGCAGAAGTTAGCAGTTAGAATTGTTTTTTGGACAAATGCAGTACAAACCTTAATTGCGAGGATTGGGGAGGAGCTTCCCAGTGTATCCTTGGGCTATCTCACACCCTGAACACAATACTCTGGAGCTCAGAATTTACAGCCATGTAAATGTATGTGTGTGTTGTCTTTAACATAACAAAACATCCCAAGGGTTTCACAGAAGCATTATTTTGCAAAATTAGACAGTGAACTGCACAAGGCGATACAAGGGCAATGGCCAAAAACTTGGTTGGAGATAAGTTGCCAGGTTATAAAGAGTGCCTTAAAAAGAAGGAAATATGAATTGAGAGATTTCAGTTGGGAATTTCAGAGGTTAGGACATAGGCAGCTGCATGTTCAGCCACCAATAATGGAGAAATTGAAATTGGCCATGCTTGAATGACTGCAGATATTTTGGAAGGAGATAAGGCTAGAGAAGATTAAATAGATACATAAGAGTGACACCATGGAGGGGTCTAAAAGCAAGCAGGAGAATTCTGAAGTCTAATCGCTGCTTGATCAAGAGTCAATGCAGGTCAGCGAGAACAGGAATGAGAGGTGACTGGGACTTGGTGCAAGTAAGGACACAAGCAGCAGAATTTTGGATGACCACAAGTTTACTGAGGGTAGAATATGGGAGAGCACAAGAAGTGCATTGGAACTGTCAAGTCTAGGAGGTAAAAAAGGCATGAATGAGGGTTTCAACAGCAGAGAAAGAGGAACGGTTGGTGATGTGACAGTTAGAAAAAACAACCTAATGCAGACTCATATGTGGACAGAAGCCCATCTACACATCAAATATGATGCCAAGTCTGACTTAAGTTTCAGACTGTTGCCAGGGAGAGAATGGATTTGGTAGCCAGGAAATGCAGTTGGAATAAGGACAGAAGAAACTGATAAATGAAATGTAATAGCAACAAACAAGATTTTCAGTAATTGTACATTTAACAAGAGACAAGAAACAACAGTGTCAGTTTTTCTGTATTAACATTCAACATGGAACTTGAAACACATTGGGTCAGACCTTCTGAGGGCTGACAATCATAACCAGATTGCCTCTTCACTCTTTTTTATTTATATTGTGTAACATAAACAGGGCCTAATTTTAAGGCTGATAAAATTGGATATCCTGAATTAAAGAATTGGGCATATTAAAAAATCAAACACAAACCTCAGGCAGGCCAATTGTATAATACACAAGTAAGCAAACTGGTCAAAAGCATCAGAGATTTTAAAATTACGACAGTGGCACCCCAGACGGTACTTCAATAAGAAGTAATATGTTGCTCCGAAGTTGGACCTTCAACCCAGTATTCTCCAACACTCCGTCTCAGCCTGAATTAAGAGGGCAGGTGCCCCACGTGACGGCCAGTCTTAAGTGAGTGAAGGACTAATACAGATTCGACCAGTAAATTGGGCCATAAATCCGGTGTCTGGAACACAAGGTGGATAAACTTGTAGTTAGAACTAGGACAGTCTAGGAAATTTGGGTAAAATCTACGGGAGGGCATTTAGTGAAAACCGGACCCCTACCCCGATCCCTTACCTATACTCAAGTGACGAATCCTGAAAGGAAATAATTATGGCCAGTCACGCCTAATGGGAGGAAGTTCTCCGTTCATATTTGAACCATAAGTGGCCCAAATGGGTACAGTGGGGTGACACCCCGAAACCGGATCTGGGATCCGAGGGAGAGAGTTGTTGGAACCGTGCTCAAAAGGAAGTGGGTAAAAGGGCTCCCAAGCTTAGGAAAGTGATTGCAATCGCCAGTTTTCTAGAACAGCTCCTTGGTAGAGAAGCAGAGATTATCCGGGTTAAAACAGGACAGAGAGGCCCAGGTAACCTAACTAAAACAGGACTTGAGTGCTACAGCGAGCATACAACAATTAGAAGTGGAGGTAAACACACAAGAGGATAGGAACCAAATCAATATGATACACATGAGCCAGTTCTAGGCTCAATGTGATAAAGCTTACCAAAAGGCACAGTGTGCTGTCAGTGAGAGAAAGGCTGCACTGCAACAGTTAGAGGAATTTAAACATAAATGCAGTGACCTGCAGGCTGCAGTAAAAGTTTTACATCAAGCAGGAAAAGCAAATACAGACTGTGTAACAGACCACTCCAAAAATCTGCAATCTCACGCAGGCATAAGATCACAACTAGCTGTAAAAAGGGGTGTAATGTGTGCATTCACCACTGAAACAGGGGATAGTGACCCAGAGGTAGAGTGGGGGGATTTAGAAGAGGATGCCTGCCATTATGCAACAGCTAGTGTCACTGCCGACTGGGGACCCCCACCTCCCTTCCCGGTAGTGGAACCTACGGCACCACCTAATCCAGCCCCCATCTCGGAAAACTCAGTCTCAGCTCCTAGTGCTATTCCCATCCCAATAAGTCCAGTCATTAATCCGGTTCCTGCGCCAATGAATGCCGTCACTACCCAACGACAGGACGGACAGAACCACAATGTAACTTGCATAACTCCATACACCATGACACAGCTCACTGACATAGCTAAAGCGATTGGAGTATTTGAACCCTCCGGGGGTCCACATGCTCTCTTTGACCAGGTCACTCAACATCGTGTTTTAAAAGGCCTAGACGAGGCAGAAGAGGTTAAACTTATTCTGATATGTTTAAGTCTTGCTATCCATTTCACTCTACCCAAACCCCAGATGTGGCCGGGGGAACCCTACCAGAAATGAAGGCAGTTGTTCTGGCTGCCATAGGCTACAACAGGGATGACCCAGTACAAGGCTTAAACAATTGCCAACAAAAGAGAGGGGAGCACCCCACAGCCTATGCTAGCCGACTATGGAACCAATTTGTTGCAGTTTTCGGTCAATTAAATGGAGTCCAATTAAATGCACACCACCAGTCCACATGGATCCAGACCCTGATAGCACACGCCACTGAGGAGAGTCAGAAAGCCTGTGAGAATTTTGACCCTGATGATAATACATATACAGAAGCCTGAGCCATCCGCAAAATGACTCGTGTGTGGGAACGGGAAGTCAGACAGACAACCACAAAACACAGAATAATGAATCTGATCCACCCAGGCCCAGCGCCAGTTTGGCATAACGAAGGGGGAGGTGGAAACAGGGGACAGGGAAACTCAGGGCACTCACCCCCATATACCCCTGCCAATCATCGATACAGAAAACCACAGCCCCGCACAGAATCCTGATATATTCCCAACCCCAGGTACAGGGAGCAAGAGAGAACCAACCCCAGATATGCACCCCCACAAGCACATTGTTATAACTGTGGTCAACCCAACCATTTTGCCCGAAATTGTAGGGCACCAAATTTCACGGGACCAGCAAACCCTGCACACCCATACAACCCTGATCACCGACACAGGGGACCACAAGGCCGCACAGAACATAGGCCCAACCCCCAGCACCGAGAATGATATAGAGCTGAGCCCAGAGGCCCATGCCGACAAGTAGTGTTACACCTGTGGGCAACCCAACCATTTTGCCCAGGACTGTAGGGCACCACCCAACTACCCCACACGACCATCTCAGTGGTTCCGTGACGATGGACCCCAAACCATGTCCTTAGAAGGACTGACTCGACAAGCAGCTACAACCCCCACCCATTATCCCCAGGACCAATAGATACACCCACGGTCCCCGCTCCAATTTACAGTGCTTCAGGAATAAAACCACGGCCCAGGGGACCCCGACAAAAAGGATGGGGAACCCGCAAATCTTACCCCCTATGGCGCCCCTGGTACTGGGACTCCCAGAACCGTTTGACCCGGTGCTCACTACCAGAGATGGTACCTGGCAGCCAAAGCCCACCCACGCAGGTTCCCTTCACTAAGGAAGAATCAGGACATCACAGTCCACAGATTGTAAATAGCTTTATCCATCCACTCCACGCATCACCCAACTGACATTTTATTTTTACGCTCTGCAAATTCCTTACCCCACTCAACCCTATTAAACACTGATTGCCGGCCAACCCTTCGTATGACACTATTGGGCCTTTATTATTCATTTACTTATTTCTTTGTTTTTTTTTAAGAAAAGGGGGAGTCATATGACATTCTTGTCATAAAATTGAAAAGAGGATTCATATGACAGTCTTGTAATGAAATTGAAAAGAGAATCAGATATTAATAAGAATTAACAGGTGCTACCTTGATCTCCCCCAGAATGAACTACATACTTCTCTGCTTTCTGGGATTCCTCGTCTCAGGCCAAACCACAGACACCATCGCAACCAAAGGCCAGAAGAGCAGCCTACAAAACCCCAGACATATATGTGGTTCATTCCACCAGATGCAGGCAAATGTGAGGATGGCATCCCATGGGTACACCCCAATAATGGTATCACCTATGGGTGTAATAACCAAAGAGTGGTGTACAGGAAAGATAATGGGAGCTCTGATTACTGCTCCCTAAGGACAACCCTCATTAGTGACTGGTGGGTGTACACTAACCATGGGTGCATGGAGCTAGCCTATCTAACCTATGGTCCAGAAAAAGGGCTGGAATTAGGAAAGAAGTGCCCTAGTAAGGTTATTCAGAATGAATATATCTATTATGAAATTAAGAATGGGTTAAGACCAACTGTTAGTACACCTATCCCCACTTGTCCCAAAACCACCCCAGGGCCCCAAAATGGGTTGATCCTAAAACATACAAGGAAAATATTATTTGACAACACACACTACGAATTGGTACCAGTCATGGTAGATTTAGCCGGAACACAGTTACCAGACTGGTGCCCCTCCCCACTTAGAAAATTGTACCTGCACCTGACCCAGAGGCTGCTAAGCCAAAAAACTGGGACGCACACGGGGGAAGGGATGCCCAGGTCAAAGGGGCGCAAGAGGGGGGAAAATCCTGAATGATCTGGCGACTACATATGGAGCAGGGGTATCCACCATTAATGAACTGGATCTGGCTGATTTGGATAATAAGCTCAGAGTCCTAACCCGACAAGTTAAACAGACCTTGGACAGCTTAAATGAAAATGCTCAGCAAGATGCCAAGGGAGATTTGGCTGAGGACAGGGCTAGTAGCCTTATGGTTACTGCACTAGAAGGACATGCCCAAACTATTAATCAGAATGCCTGAGAGAGGGTGGATGATGATGCCACGCAACAGAACCGAACCCTATGTAGCATCTATGGGCAATGGATGGTCGAGCAGTTAAGAGAGAATCTCGACCAGGTTAGCAGGGGGAGAGTTCCGACCTGGATCAATGATGAGCAGATTGAACACCTGGACCGGGGAAAAAGACACCCCGGTGTCACTAACTGCCAATTATGGCAACTGACCAAGGTCTGGTCTAACCACAGTTGTACAGGAACCCCGGGAACCGCACTAGGAATGGTGTTGGGGATCCCAGTAATTTTAAAAGATAAGGTCGGGTTGAGAATTTTTGAAGCCAAAAACATAGGTATCATTAAAGGAGGGATGTGGATGGGATACTAGGGGACTCTACCGTAGGTGGTTGAGAAAAGAGGGAAGCTCATAGGCACCAGTCTGGAGAAATGTGAACACAGACAAAATGGTTGTGTGTCCATATCCGGTGTATGAAAATGAACATGCCCTGTGTGAATTCAAAACAACCACTGACCTAAATTGTACATTGGAAATTCAAAATTTGGAAAGAGATGTCACCCGGGTACCTTACAGGGGGAAGGGAGAATATCGTATTACAACCTCACTAGAAAATTACCAGTATGGGGCAGCCATTTGTAACATCTACAACACTACCTTTTGCATTAAACCACAGATTCCCGCTAGGATAGGATTAATTGAGATGGTAGACATACACAGAAGAGAGAAGACACTAATAAATGCTAGCGAGAAATTGAGACAAAGCTTGGGAGACTATTTTGAAAAATTTGATACCGGGATAACACTTCTTCCCGACAAACTTCAACAGATTCAGACACAATTGATCACAGCACACAAGACCTTTGTCAAAGTGGTGCAACAAACAGGGGAAATAGAAAAGAACGTTAGAGAAATTAGAGTCACTACATGGTGGGAAGACCTCTGGGATTGGGGTTCAAATGTCCAAATCCACCCATGGTACTGCATTCTGTCACACTTGGCCATAATAGGAATCCTACTTATGGCAGTGTGCCTAACCATCTCACATTTAAATTCGCTCGATGGAAGAAGGAATTTCTGCAAAACCTGGACTCGGCAAGGGCCATCCGACATCGGGAGAGGCTCTACAATCAAGAGCCTTGATACTCTCCCATCTATATTTAATGTGTACAGTCACTTGTCATGTTGTACTGTTTATTGTGTTGTCATGTATATACTCAATTGTTGTATTGTTTCTTATTGTTTTTGCAAATTATTTTACTTCATTTAAATTTGTCGGTACTATTGTGGGTTAGGGACGACACTATCAACCCCAGATTCAGGGTACTTGCTTACTGAGATGGTTTGGTGAGAATTGTGAGATCCGGTTCGCGGATGCTCACTGGATCAAGAGGAGGGAATGTAACATAAACAGGGCCTAGTTTTAAGGCTGATAAAACTGGATATCCTAAATTAAGGAACTGGGCATATTAAAAATCAAACAGTCAAACCTCAGGCAGGCCAGTTGTACAATACACAAACCTGTCTGGGCCTGATTCATCAATCTCCCCTGCAACTTACTGATACTTAGCAGGAGATCATTGCACTCCATTGAAATGCACCAGCCTATTGTCAGAAGCCCAGATCGGGCCAGACCTTCTGTCACCACAAATTCCTGCAGTTGGCTTAATCTGATAACAGGTTACGTGGAAGCAACAGCATGGAGGTGGACAGCTGAGGGTGGACCCTGGTATCCTGTCAGGCAGACATCAAGAAACCCACTGGGTATTGGAACCCCCTCCAGGGACCTAACTGGCCGGAAGCCAGAGAAGTTTCTGGAAAGGCAAGCAGGCAGAGGATAAAGGAACACACTTTCAGACACCAGGAGGGAAGACTGGCGAAGACTCGATGAAGGAGGTGACCCTTGACCATTCGGAAGGCTGACCAGAGAAGGAAGGAAGGAAGAAGCTGCCAACAAGACTCACCTTCGTGACCACTGACCAGAGGGACCCAGAGAATCAAGCCTGCAGTTTTAACCAAACCATCTTTGCAGGTAGTATATCTGATTTTGGGGCGTCTTCTTGTTTTATATGGGTAATTTAAGGGTTAGTAGTGTTATTGTTAATAAACTTGTTGAACCTATACTTGTGTTTGTCGTTTGTCCATCTTGCAAATAAGGGCATTGGAGTAAGCAAACTGGTCGAAAGCATCAGAGATTTTAAAATTACAACAACTGGAATGCAGTTGGACAATACAATTTGGGCTGGGTGATAAAACTGCAGTATGACAGGGTCCCAAGGCCATCAGTATAGGGCAGCAGTGTTCGGTGAATAGAAGCTGTGTGCGTGGTGGGGGGGAGGAGGAGTTGAGGTAGTCAGGGATTTGGGAGCGTGGTAGGGGTTAGTCAGAATGTCCACTAGCTGGGCAGGGAATGGGGGTGGGGTGCAGTACTATAGTTACCCTGGGATTAGAATTGTTTTTAATTCTTCCAACTTTTCCTGGGTGACCCTTTTGGTAGTTTGAACGGCCTAGGGCAATTCACAACCATTCCTTGCGTGAGGCCTCTGAAGGTTGGGGGGGTGCAGAATATGAAGTGTATCTTCGAGGCATATCTCCCAGGTACAAAGCCCCAGAAGATCAGAAGTTATGGGCCATTCTCTTATCTGGTGTTTTTTTTTTAAAGCCAACCTGTCGCTGGACAGTTCCTAACTATGATGAGTTAAATATTATTTCTGACTGATGAAGGCTGCTGAATATAAAGCTCAGCCATCAGACAGCTGTGAGCCAGGGAGCTGTCTGTCAAATAAATTACACTGCCAAGAATCATGACCCATCAAATCTTCCCTTGAATGCTGGGAGACGAGAGATTTAAAACAATGTTTACTCACACCACTACGGTGACACAGTTGGAGTCAAATATATTTCCCTGCTTACATTTGACTTGAATGGCTTGACCCTTGCTTGGGAAATGAAGTATCTTATCCTATCTGATTGGCAGTGGAAACAATCCTATTGGTAGATCTTGGTGGCACAGTGAACAGGCACTTTTATTAGCAGGCATCCTTGAAATGTGCATAGTCACATTTGTAAACATCTGCTTTGTATCAGAATGCTTGTGCCATTTTATTCAGAGCAACTTGTGTAATATAATTAGCAAGATAAAAACCACTATAATCCACTCCAAAGAAAACCTCTCCATTTTTGTCATATACATAAATACAAGTATACACACTATCCACTGGTCCAGGTTAATACACCTCTTCTAGATATTTCAGTTCTTTGTCCCATCATCATCCACTTTAGCCTTGAGCAGTGTCTTCAGAATTTTCTGTTTTTATTTGAAACAGTTATGTACCCTAATGTTACAACAGCTACAGCAATTTTCCCTCAGAGGCTAATTGTTTAAGGTTGTTAAATAAGAATCTGACATTTAATCACCAAATGAAAAAACTGTACATGCAGAAAGTAAGACTCAAAAATAGAAAATACGCTGCATGCACAGCACACTGCTCAAGAGGAGCAAAAAAACAGGATAATGTGTTGAGTTCTTAGAGCTGATTATGAAAATAATCCAACCATGCTATGGGATGAAAATAAAAAAAGTGAAAGATACAGCAAATATCACACAGAATGGCTGACAAAATAGTTAAAATGGTGTAAAAACCCAATGGTCGGCACAAAACATCACTTCAGGTACAGTATTAAAGTCATTGGAATGGAAGGAACATGTGAATAAGCTGAAAAATATGGAAAATACCAGAAACGCTCCAAGTCAGGCAGCATCCGTGGAGCGGAAACAAAAGTTCACCTTTCATCTCAAAGGCCTTCGCTCAGGACTGCAAGTCTGAGAGGTAGCACGTTTTAATCAAACACAGGGGCAGGAGAAAGGGGTAGGGAGAAGCGAACAAAGGAGAAGATCTGTCAGGGTGGAAAACAGGTTACAGGTCAAAAGCGATAATGATGCATGGTAAAAATTGATGATAAAGAAACAAGAAATGAATCCAGAGGAGGTATGAATGGAAATCGCAGAATCATTAACAACAATTGCTGTCTGACAAAACAGGGACAGCAGTTATAATGTGAACATATGTTGAATCCAAAAGCCTATAAAGTGCTTAATCAAAAGATTCAACTGTGACATATCTCCCCATTTCACCAGCCTGTAAGTACCCTCTTAAGTATTCTCCTCACAGGATGCACCACAGTGATACATTGTCATTCAAGATTCAAAACCCAGAGCTGGAGCTCCTCTAGCTAATGATACTTCCTGCACATGTGATTATCCAGGCCACCTGGAGATTCCGTATAGAATGGTTTTATATTTTATAAAATGCCTTTTTTTTAAATGTATTATTTCAGAATTACACCCTTATAATAAGATATTTTCTTTTTAAAATTGAAGATCCAGCAATTATTAATTGAGGCTACAATGGTGATCAATATTCCTTACTCAACAAACACTACTAAAGAAACCCCAACAAATCAAGGATCTCCTCAATGTGCAATGCTGCTATGCACTAAACAGGTGCGATATTGACCAACCCAAACCACAGCATCTCAAAATAATTCATTCTTTTGTATTTCTCACACTTCTTCAGGGATTGTAAAGGAAAGGTTTTTATTTTTAATTTTGTACTTTTTCTCCCTGAATTCTGATTTTTCTTAATTACGCTCAGCAAAGCTCAAAATGATGAGAGCAGTTTCAGACTGTTGGACAAAGTAGTGACTAGCAATGCTTTTCTGGCTATAATGGATAACTGTACCAAATCCAATTACATGTTTCTAATTATAGAGAGCTTCTAGATTTTTGACTTAGCACCTGAAAAAAACAGAACATGTTCTACTAGCTTACATAAACTCAGTTCAGGGAAAAATATAAAAACAAGAAATGAAAAGCAAATAACCACCTTTTCAAATGAACTGTAAATATACATCTGGTACTTGAAAAGTTATCAAATCTAGATTTTCGGCATATTTTCAGAATTGATAAAATCTTTTAAAACATTTAGAAGGAAAGCCATGCTGGTAACAAATGAACAAGTAAAATGTTAATTTGCGAGTATTTATTGTAACGCATTCAAATTTTTAGTCTTGTGTATTATTGGTATTAATCATGATACATGACTGCGTATGCAATGTTAGAGGTTACAGTGCAAGGCAAGGTATCACGTGCAATACAATGTAGATTCTTGCTCCCATTTTACTTTTAAGCTTACCATCTCAAGAGATCTCAGGGGCTGAATGAAATGAGATAAATTGAAGTTTTAGAACAAGATTAGAATTAAGATTTTAAAAAGGAGTTCTCAATGTATTATAAGGAGAAAGGATGGAGGATATACAAGCAGGTTTTAAGGATGCTTAATTTGTCAGAGTGGAACGGTTAGTATAAACTGAATTTGTGCTTCTACACTTCACTTACAAGTGGTCACTAATAAATCTGTCCACTAATTGTCATCATAGGATTTACACAAGCTGCAGGATTTGGTTAATACATGATGCATCTTCAGGGGTTTTACAGAGCACAGGGACTTCCATCTCCACAGAGCAAGGAATTAGCCGCCGACAGGATTGGAATTTTCTATACTGCAACTCTATAATGAATTCAGATGAGCTATTATTCATTTGTTTATTGCTCCATATCTAAACTTATTTCAACAGCTCATATTTATTCAGGCTTGAATTTAAAGTATTCTGACATCAAATGTAACTTATGATGAATATCGTGCCTCAATATGATCAAAACCTGATGGTATACAGGTGATTAGACATCATGTTAGCAATTGATTTCTGTTGCCTTGTTTCACTGCTACTTTAATCTGCAATGTTTTTGTGATGTTAATTATTAGGTATAAAATAGACAATTGAGCATTTGCATTGCAATCTTTGGCCATTAAAATGATGCTAAAGACATGTTGATTGGCAGCAATGACTCTTCATCTCTTGAATGTAATGAGGTTGGCAGGGTGGCACAGTAGTTAGCACTGCTGTCTCAGTGCCAGGAACCCAGCTTCAATTCAAGTCTTAGGGAACTGTTTGTGTGGATTGTTTGCATGTCCTTCCCATATCTGCGTGGGTAACCATCTCCTGTCTAAAGACGTGCAGGTTCAGTGGATTAGTGAGCCAAATGCATAGGGTGGCACTGGTTAAGATGTAGGAGAGCTGGTGCAGATGCAATGGGACAAATGGCCTTCTTCTGCACTGTAGGGATTCTATGATTCTATTCCAAGTGCTTTTGGACACCCTGTGGACAGGAACAGGTGATATGTAATTGCAAGTCCACATAATACTAAGACGGTGCAGAACAAATTAGTTAAACATTATGAATGCTGTTTTTAAGTTCCAAAAAAATGCCTGCTAATTAGCGCAAAAGGCTTTGTTGCCTATCAAAACAAGGGATTTTAGTGCAGAGCCTGTCATTCCTAACCCTTGAAAATTAATCCATTCCATTAGGAATAGGTTAAAGTCATGTCAGATACAGTAAAAAAAAATTAAAATTAATCAGTAAATCATTAAGAACCATCATCACAAGTTGAACTCTTGCAATATTATCAACAACGGATTAACAGAATTTGCACATTAGAATGTAACCCAATGGACAGCACAACAGTGCTTTGGTTAGGAGTACTGCCTCTCACAGTCAGGGACCCAGGTTTGATTCCTGCCTTGGGTCACTGTCTGTGCTGAGTCTGCACATCCTCTTCATGTATGCGTGTGTTTCCTCTGGGTACTCTGGTTTCCTCCCACAGTCCAAAAGACTGGTCAGGTGCATTGGTCATGCTAAGTCCAAACAGGTGCCAGAGTGTGACGACTGGAGGATTTTCACAGTAACTTCACTGCAGTGTTAATGTTAACCTATTTGTGACACTAATAAATAAACTTGAAACTAAGCTTAAAGGTTCATTAATGATTACTGGATCAGAAGGTTCTCCTATGATGAAAGATTGAGCAGAATGAGCCTATAATCTTTGGAGTCTAGAAGAATTAGGAGTCCTGGAGATTTGGCATACTACATGCTGATAAGCTGCCTCCCCTTGCTGGACAGTATAGAACCAGGGGTCAGTCTCCAGGTATGTGGTTAACCGTTTTGGGCTGGGCTGAGGATAAATTTCTTCATTCAAAAGGTTCTAAATTTGCAGAATTCTCTTCCCCAGCAGAATATGGTTGCTCAGTCATTGAATATATTAAAAAAAGGATCAATGGACTTTGGGACTGATTGTGAATCAAAGGATGAGGTTGAGTACGAAAATGGAATTCAATTTGTACATCAACCGTGATGTTATTTAAAAAAAAAAGCAGTTTGATGGCCCGAATGGCTTACCGCTGATACTATTTCTGACGTTTCTATGCTCTTGCTATGAAAATACAAATCCCAAGTTCTTCAATCGGATACCAGATGGGCTCATTACAATAAAGCATTCAGGATAATCACAGAATCATTACAGCAAGAGAGACCTTTCAGTCCGTTGCATCTGCTCGCTGAATAAACCTTACAAGCTTAGTTCCATTCCCTTCCCTTTTCCCTGCATCCTTGCACATTGTTTCTTTGCAAATAATCATCCTCTTGAATGTGTCAACTGAACCTGCCTCCACCACACTTCCAGGTAGTGCATTCCAAAATCGAACCATGAGCTGAGAGAAAATTTTCTTCTCACATCACATTTGATTCTTCTGCAAATCACATTAAATCTGTGCCCTCTTGTTCTCAATTCTTTTACAAGTGGGAATAGCTTCTCCCTAAATACTGCATCCAGTCCTCTCATGATTTTCAACACCTTTATCAAATCTTCTCTTAACCTTGTGATGATACTATGCTATTAATATATTCTATGTTTGAGAGGGGCTGCTTTAAGATGCAGTATTTTGTTCCAAGCAGTTTGTATGGGAGCAGCAGATGCTTGAAAGTAGGGTAATTATTCATTTGAGCCATGCAAGTGTTTATTTATCAGAAGTTTAATCAGTTTCTGTTCACCAAAGAAAAGGGCTCTTAGGATGTCTTCTTGATTGAAGTAATTTGAAGATGAGTCAGGTATAGAGTCATTAGGTCATGTGATATTAGAAACACAAGGAGCTACATTTGTAGCTGAGAGAAAAAAGCAGCTGTTTAGAGTACAGCTGCTGGAGGGGGTTGTTTAAAGATAGAGAGAGACAGAGCTGCTTGTAGGTTTCTATCTTCAAAATCTCTCTGGAGTCTCCAAAGCTGTTACCCAAGTCAAAGCAAGTATGCCTGGAGCTGTTGATGATTTTTAAAATGGGGTTTAAGTCTATCAGAGAAATATTGTTTAACTGGAACTGGATAGTGATAAGTTGGAATCATAGAATCCCTGCAATGCCGAAACAGGCCATTCAGACCACTGAGTTTGCACTGACCATAATCCCACCCAGGCCCTATCCCTATAACCCCACGTATTTATCCTGCATCTATCTGACACTTAAGGGGCAATTTAACATGGCCAATCTATCTAACCCGCTGTGGGAGGAAACCCACGCAGACACAGGGAGAATGTGCGGACTCCACAGAGACAGTCACTTCGTCAGGAACTGAAGTAGAGAAGGTAGTCAAGAAGGCATACGACATGCTTGTCTTCATCGGCCAGGGCACTGAGTTTAAAATGGGCAAGTTATATTGCAGCTTTATAGAACCTTAGTTAGGCCACACTTGGAATATAGTGTTCAATTCTGTTTGCCACACTATCAGAAAGATGGGAAGGCTATGGAGAGGGTACAGAAAAGATTTACCAGGATGCTGCCTGGTTTGGAGAGCATTAGCTATGAGGGGAGGTTGGAGAAACTTGGTTTGTTCTCACTAGAATAACAGAGGTTTCAGGCAACCTCATAGAAATGTACAACGTCATGAGGGGCATGGCCAGAGTGGACAGTCAGAAGGTTTTTCTCAGGGTGGAAGTCAATTACTAGAGTGCATAGCATTTAGGGACAAGGTCTGAAGGAGATACATGAGGCAAGTTTTTTTTTAAATAGAAGGTGGCAGATGCCTGGGGAGGTAGTGGAAGCAGCTACGATAGTGACTTTTTAAGGGGCATCTTGATAAATACATGAAAAGGATGGGAATAGAAGGGTATGGTCCCCGAAAGAGTAGGAGGTTTTAGTCGAGACAGCATGGTCGGTGCAGGCTTGGAGGGCCAAAGGGCCTGTTGCTGTGCTGAAATTATCTTTGTTCTTTGAATCCGGATCCCTGGTGCCGTGAGGTAGCAGTGATAACCACTGTGCCACCGTACTACCCCAGATCTACTACCTACGAGAAGTTACAGGTTGTTTCTTTTCAAGTTTAGTGATTGTTCAGTAGTTAAGGGTTACTGTTTCATTTTGTTAAAATTAAACTGTTATGAATAAAACCTTTTTACAAAAAAAATCCCAAATTTGTAGTGGAATTCCTCCTGAGGTGAAGCTTTCTTTCCTCACACTTATGCCAAAATTAAAATATTGTTGGGGTCTATTCTGGCTTTATACTATACTTTGGGGGTTTCTGATCTGGGACCCTGCCAGTCTTCTCCTCTCCAAAGAGAACAGTTCGAGCTGCTCCAAACTATCTTCATTACTGAAATCTCTCATCCCTGGAACCATTCATGTAAATGTCTTTGCACTCTCTCCAATGCATTCACATCCTCCCTATTATGTGGCACCCAGAACTGTACATAATACCCCAGTGGAGGTCTAACGAGTTGATGTCTTACATAAGTTCAGCATAACCACCTTGCTCTTCTGCTTTACCCCTGTTATCAAAGCGCCTAGGATGCTGAATGCTTTATTAACTGCTCTCTTCACCGATCCTGCCACCTTCAATGATCTAAGTACATATACACTCAGGTTCCATTGTTCTTGCACCCCTTAAGAATTGCATCTCTTTATTCCAGCCAAAATGCATCACCTCACACTTCTCCACATTGAACTTCATCTGCTATCTATCAACCAACTTGTATGTGTCCTTTTGGAGCTCCATACTGTCCTCCTCAGTTTACAATGCTTCCAGGTTTTGTATCATGCACAAACTTTGAAAATCTTACTGCATACCAAGATCTAGAACATAAATATCTATCAGGAAAAGCAATGGTCCCAATACTGACCCCTGGGGAACCACTATAAACCTTCCTCCAGCCTGAAAAATATCGACTGACCTTTACTCTCTGTATCCCATTACTCAGCCAATTTTGTAACCAATCTTGCTTACAACTAAGAATTATATTCGTTATTCTAGAACCTGGATGTTGAAATAAATATACAGCACTTCTGAGACAATGTTGAAAGGAACAACAAGATTAATATCATATACTGCAAGTACTTAAATGCTACTTTGATTTTTCATTTGGCATCATTTTTTTCATGGGTTGCAAGTTGCACCAGCAAAGCCAGAAAGATACTGCAATAATCATGTGGGATTTAATCTACATATAGACTAGAAAAATCAAATGGGCGAAGGCAACATAGATAAGGAGTTCGTAGAATGTTTTTTTAAGGACATAAGAACATAAGAAATAGGAGCAGGAGTAGGCCATCTGGCCCTTCGAGCCTGCCCCGCCATTCAATAAGATCATGGCTGATCTGTCGTGGCTCAGTTCCACATTCCCGCCCTCTCCCCATAACCCTTAATCCCTTCTCTTATCAAAAACCCATCAACCCGCTTCTTAAAAATATTTAGCGAGGTAGCCTCCACCACTTCAACGGGCAGAGAATTCCAGAGATTCGCCACCCTTTGAGTGAAGAAGTTCTTCCTCAACTCTGTTCTAAACCGTCCCCCACCCCCCTTTATCTTGAGGCTGTGCCCCCTAGATAATTTCTTATAGAAACATCTTCTGAAGCGAAGCAAAAAATACGCTTTACATGACTTAACATTATGCAATATGATATAATTAATTAACAGCCTCATGGTGAAGGTGCCTACAGGAAGCAGCAATTCGAAATTGTTTGAATTTTACATTCAAGTTGAAGAGAAGAAAAGTAGGCCCAAGACTAATATTTCAAACTTAAATAAGGGAAATGAGTGCGTAAAAGAGCTAACTGAAGACAACTGGCCAATTAGGTTCTGAGATAGGTCAATAGAAAAGCAGTGCTAAACATTTAAAAGAAAATCTCATAATACACAGAATAGATGCAGTCCAAGGGGTAGTAAAGTAGTATTAAATTTAAACAAAAAACATACAATAGAGCAATAATGGGTGGCAGGTCAGAAGACTGGACAGAATGGAAAGAACAGCAAGGAAAGACGAGAAGATTAATATGGGACGAAAAATTAGAGTACAAAGAAAGCCAGCTGCAAACGTAAAGGCAGATGGTGAAAATATCTATAGATATTTTTAAAAGAATTAAAGTGAGCACAGGTCCTCCGGAAAGTGAGCCTGAGTGTGTAATGGAAAATAAGGAGATGACAGAGGTATTGAACAGATATTTTGCACAGTTCTTTACTATCAAGAATAGAAGTAACATCCCAGAAATAGTTCTAAATCAGGAAATAGAAATCAGAAAATCAGAACAAAAAAGGTAAAGAAAATTACAACCACCAGGGAAATGTGACTAAGCAAATCATTCCAGGGTTCCAACGGACTTCATCCTAGGATCTTAAAAGAAGTGGCTAGTGAGTTTGTTGGTGCATTGGTTTTAATTTTCCAAAATTTCCCAAGACTTCGGAAAGTTCCTTAGATGTAATAACTCAGGAAAGCCAATTGAAAAGGAACATGGTTTATTTACGGAATGCAAATTAAAACCACTACCATGTTACGCACATGTCTGGGACATGTAGTTCTGCAGGTTCAGTTGTGAGTCTGCCTTATAAAAGGCTTAGGGTAATGAGTTCCAGTTGGGCAAGCTATTGCCTGTTACCAGGGCAACTCATACTCAAGCCCCACAGGGACTGATCAGGCCTTCTATTCCAGCTCCTTTATGTCTTATGTTTGAACAGTAAGAAAAATCAGGAGGCCACATCTTGGTTGGAAAACAGAGGAGCAAAAGGGACCTGGGAGTATGAATACAGAAAACACGAGAAGTACTAACGAAGATAACACAACTAAAAAACAAACAGGGATTTTTTTTCTGCCCAGAGGAATAGAATTGAAAAGCAGAGAAGTTGCATTAGACATGCATCCACCTATGAGTGAGACACAAAATTCACTTCAAACTCGATTTTCATGTTTGCTGATAACACAACCGTCATGGGTGGGATTGCAAACAATCAAGAGACGGACTACAGGAAAGGGATAGAGAATCTGGTGAACTGATGCAACGACAATAACGTCTCCCTCAACATCAACAAAACAAAGGAGATGGTTATCGATTTCAGGAAGCATAGTGGAGGACATGCCCCTGTCTACATCAACTGGAACCAAGTAGAAAGAGTCCAGATCACAAAACCTGTCCTGGTCCCTTCATGCCAACGCTACAGCTAAGGAAACCTGTCAACACCTTTACTTTCTCAGGAGACTATGGATATTTGGTACGTCCGCTGCAACTCTCACCAACTTCTATAGATACACCATAGACAGCATTCTTTCTGGTTGCATCACAGCTTAGTATGGCTCCTGCTCTGTCCACGACCACAAAAACTACGAAGGATCATGAACAAAGCCCAGTCCATTAAGCAAACCAGTTACCCATCCCTGCTGCCTTAAAAAAGCAGCCAGCATAATTAAGGAGCTCACGCACACCAGACATACTCTCTTCCACCTTCTTCCTTCGAGAAAAAGATACAAAAGTCTGAGGTCACATACCAACCAACTCAAGAACAGCTTCTTCCCTGTTGCCATCAGTTTTTTGAATGGACCTATCTCTATTAAGTTGATCTTTCTCTACAGCTTAGGTATGACTGTAACACTACATTCTGCCACCCTCTCTTCTCTACGTGCAATATGCTTTGTCTGTATCATGTGCAAGAAACATGACTTTTCACTGTGCACTAAAACATATGACAATAGAAAGCAAAGCAAATCAAATCAAACATTGATCAGGCCATAGTCAGGAGAACCTGTATCAGTCACCCGAACATGAAAAGTATAAAGAGGCAATGCAGAAGGTGAAAAAATGCTTTTATAAGGTTGATAACAAAAACATGTAGGATATATATCAAGAAAGGATGAACAGACCGGGTTCTTTTCTTTTTTGAAGGAGCAACCTAACAAGGGTTTTTGAAATTAAGAAAGAATAGGTTAAGAGGCTTTTCCATTTGTGGAAATAGCCATCAAGTAATCAAGCAAGAATTATAGAACATAAATTCTGCTACCATTATAATGGCTGAATAAATCCTATCGATGCATCCAAGGAGAAGCTAGACATGAGAAAACAAAACAGAGGGTTAATCTGACATAATTGGGTGAAGAATTATGGACAGGAGTTACCACTGACCAGAAACTTAACTGCATGTGTCATATAAAATTGTGGTTAGGTCAGAGGCTGTGAATTCTGCAGCAAGTAATCCACCCTCTGACCCTCCCAAAGCCTTTTCACCATCTACAAGGTTCCTCCAATAGTGTTTGGACAATAATATGGTATTAATTAGCTTGAATTTAATGTATAAATATGATAAAAGAAAAGTAATCTTTATAACCTGCCTCATAACATGTATATTTTTACTGTGAAATTCCCCTAGTCGCCACACTCCAGTGCCTGTTCAGGTCAATGCACGTAACCAACCAATGCATCTTTCAGACTGTGGGAGGAAACTGGAGCACTCAGAGGAAACCTACGCAGACAAAGGGAGAATGTGCAAATTCCACACAGTGATCCAAGCTGGGAATCGAATCTGGGTCCCTGACGCTAAGAGAATCAGTAGCGCTAACCACTGCGCCACTATGTCACTTGTAATACGGTAGGAAGAACTTATGGATTTACAAACCAAAGGCAATGGCACAATAGTCTCCTCCTATGCTGTAACTTTCTATGATTCTATAAATAGTATCCATAAGATGTGCAGCATTCTGTGCCATACAATAAAGACACTTAAACCTTTAAATTTGGCCAGTTCTATTTGATTCCTGTCAGAAGCTACATCAGTTCTTCAATCATGCACGCAGTATACCCAACAAATAAAGTACTCATTAAACTCAACATCTGAGAACAGGTGAAAAAAATTACAATGAACTGCTGAACTCCAAGTTCCAATATATTCACCATCTTCTACTTCTATAAATCTCCCTGCCTCTATATGGCCTCAATTTTCCTGCTCCACTCCATACATGGTCACAGACATTTGGAGAAGTACCTGTTTGCAATTTGTTCAGTTATGATTGCATTAGAAGTGGTAAGAGACTACAAATAGATATCATGTCTTGTCATTTGTGACCTGCAAAGCAAAATAGGCTATGTATTTTCCTAGGATGTGAGAAAGAAGGAAAGTAAAACTGTTGTGATCCCAGTTGATGTTTCTACTGGATGGGAAGATCCCAGAATAAAATGCTGGTTCAGAAGACCATAACTTTTAGATCTTTTTAAAATAAAAGATGAACAGAGTCACAAGACTGCTTTTAATAACACAAAAATAAACATGAAAAGTTTGACTATAATACAATATCCTTCACTCACGCCTACCTTCACAAATGTACAGGTTACAAAATACATCTTAAACTCTAACTCTCTCAGTGAATACACAGTCCTTTTAAGCTAACACTGACCGTAGTCAAACACTAATCTGAAACCAAGTGAATTTCAGCGCATTTCTCCTCAAATCATCCCAGATGAGTCAACTCTTTTTTTTAAAGTAAGCTCTGGCTTCCACACAAGTAGTTTAAAACTCCACTCTCATCCGCATGGAGATTCTGGATGAAGATTGTTGCAAATGCTCAGCTTTGTCTTTTGTCCTGATGTGCTGGGCTCCCCTGCCATTGAGGATGGGGATGTTTGTGGAGCCTCCTCCTCATGTGAGTTTTTAATTGTTCCCCATCATTCATAGCCAGATGTGGCAAGACTGCAGAGTTTAGATGTCATCCATTGTTTGTAGGATCACTTAGCTCTGTTTATTATTTGCAGCTTATGCTGTCGGGCATGCAAATAGTCTTTTTTTTGTAGTGCCACATGGTTGACACCTCATTTTTAGGTATGCCTGGTGTTGCTCTTGTTCTGCCCTCCTGTATTCTACATTTCACCAGGATTGATCCCATGGCTTGGTGGTTGGTAATAGCAGATTGGAGGATATGCTGGACCATGAGATAAAAACTACAAATTTGCTGCTGAGAGCCCACAGCACCTCATGGATGCCCAGATTTGAGCTGTTAGATCTGTTTGAAGTCTATCCCATTTAGCACAGTGGTAGTACCACACAACACAATGGGGAGTATCCTCAATGTGAAGGTGGGACTGTGTCTCCATAAGGACTGTGCAGTGGTTACTCTGACCGATACCGTCCTGAACAGGAGCATTTGTGGCAGGCAGTCTGGTGAGGATGAGGTCAAGTATGTTTGTCTCTCTTGCTGGTTCACTCACCACCTGCCGCAGACTAGCGGCTATGTCTTTTAGGATTCTGTCAACTCAGTCCGTGGTGATACTGCCGAGCCACTCTTCTCAATGGACACTGAAGTCCCCTAACCAGAGTGCACTCTGCCCTTGCCACCCTCAATGTTTCACTAAGCCAAGTTCAATATGGAGGAGTACTGATTCATCAGCTAAGGCAGACAGTACATGGTAATCAGCAGGAGATTGCCTTGCCAATGTTTCACTTGGTGCCATGAAACTTCATGGGATACAGAGTCGATGTTCAGGACTCCCAAGGTAACCCCTTCCCAACTGCATAACACCGTTCCGCCCATCCGTCTGCTGGGTCTGTTCTGTCCTGACACAGGACATGCCGGGAATGGGTTGGTGGTGCCTGGGACATTATCTGTAAGTTATGATTCTGTGAATATGACTATTGTCAGTTTGTTGCTCAACCACTCAGACAATTCTTCCAATTTTGACACAAGTCCTCAGCTCTTAATTGCCGTTTGCAGGGTTGACAGGGCTGGGTTTGCCATTGTCATTTCCAGTGCCTAGGTCAATGCCAGCTGGGCTATCCTATTTCATTGCTTTTTGTTCCATTTGTAGCAGTGGCATAGAACTCAGTGGTTTGCTGGGCCATTTAGAAGCATGTAAGCGTCAACAACATTGCTGTGGATTTGGAGACACACGTAGGCCAGAGCAGCTAAAGACGGCAGGTTTTCTTCCCTAAAGGACATTGATGAATCAGATGGTTTTTACAACTACGGTTTCATGACCATCGTTCAGGTCCCCAGAACATTACCCCAGATCTCTGAATTATCAGTCAAGTGACAAAACCACTGTGTCATTGCCTCCACTTCTCTGAATCTGCCACTTGTCTGCCCAATTTACCAGATATCTATATCCTTTTGAAGTTCAAGACTATCCTCATCATAGTTGACAAGACCTCCAATCTTTGTATCATCTACGAATTTTGAAATCATGTCCTGAATACCAGTCGAGGTCATTAGTATGCATCAGGAAGGGTCCCAACACTGACCCCGGGGAACTCCACTACAAATACTCCTCTGATCTGAAAAACAATTTGTTGAGGGGATTGAGCTATGAGGAGAGGCTGAATAAACTAGGCTTGTACTCGTTAGAGTTTAGAAGAATGAGGGGAGATCTCATTGAGACGTATAAGATGATGAATGGGATGGATAGGATAGAGGTGGAGAGACTCTTCCCGCTCAAAAAAGACAGTAGGACTAGGGGGCACAGCCTCAAGATAAAGGGGAGGCGGTTTAGAACGGAGTTGAGGAGGAACTTCTTCACTCAAAGGGTGGTGAATCTCTGGAATTCTCTGCCCGTTGAAGTGGTGGAGGCTGCCTCGCTAATTATTTTTAAGAAGCGGGTTGATGGGTTCTTGATAAGAGAGGGGATTAAGGGTTATGGGGAGAGGGCGGGAAAGTGGAACTGAGCTACAACAGATCAGCCATGATCTTATTGAATGGCGGGGCAGGCTCGAATGGCTAGATGGCCTACTCCTGCTCCTATTTCTTATGTTCTTATGTTCTTATGTACTACTCTCCATTTCTTGTCACTCAGCCAATTGTGGCAGTGTATCAACTCCCTTTTGAAAATTCAGATACACTACATTAACAGCATTGTCCTAATCAATCTTCATTGTTACCACCATAAAAAAAACTCCAACAAGTTAGTTCAACATGATTTTCCCTTAATGAATCCATGATGGCTTTCCTTAATTATCTTGCATCTAAGTAACTATTAACTTTGTCTTGAAATATAGTTTTCAGAAGTTTCCCAGCCACTGAAGTCAAATGGTCTGCAGTTGCTGACATTACCCTGACACCCCTTGTTGAATAACATTCAGAGTTCCAGGCCCCCGCCACCTTCTGTGTAAAATATGTCCCTCTGACATCTGTGTTAAACCTTGCCTCCCTCACCTTGAACCTGTGACCCCTTGTGTTCGTCACCTCCAATCTGGGAAAAAGTTTCCCGCTGTTCACCCTATCTATGCCCTTCACAATTTTATACATCTCTATTAGGTTGACCCTCATCCTCCATCTTTCCAGGGAGAACAACCCCAGTTTACCCAATCTCTCCTCATAGCTAAGACCCTCCATACCAGGCAACATCCTGGTAAACCTTTTCTGTACTCTCTCCAAAGCCCTTCTGGTAGTGTGGCGACCAGAACCGGACACAGTATTCCAAGTGTGGCCTAACCAACGTTCTATATAGCTGCAACATCATACACTAACTTTTGTACTCTGTGCCCTGTCCTATAAAGGTAAGCATGCCATATGCCTTCTTCATCATCGTATCCACCTGTGCTGCCACTTTTAAGGATCCGTGGACCTGCACACCCAGGTCCCTCTGTGCATCTATACTCCTGATGGTTCTGCCATTTATTGTATAGCTTCCCCCTACATTAGTTCTACCAAAATGCATCACTTCATATTTACCTGGATTAAATTCCATCTGCCATTTCTCTGCCCAATTTTTCAGCCTATTTATATCCTGCTGTATTCTCTGACAATGTTCATCGCTATCCGCAAGTCCAGCCATCTTTGTGTCGTCCGCAAACTTACTGATCACACCAGTTACACCATCTTCCAAATCATTTATATATCACAAACAGTAGAGGTCACAGTACAGAGCCCTACGGAACACCACTAGTCACATACCTCCAGCCAGAAAAAGATCCTTCCACTGCTACCCTCTGTCTTCTGTGGCCAAGCCAGTTCTCCACACATCTAGCTAGCTCTCCTTTTATCCTGTGAAATTTAACGTTTTGCACCAACTTGCAATGAGGGACTTTGTCAAACGCTTGACTAAAATCCATATAGACGACATCCACAGCCCTTCCTCCGTCAATTGTTTTTGTCACCTCCACTACCTCTCCTGCCTGAAAATGCATGTCTCCTTTTCATACTTAAACTGCCACCTCCTCTTTTACCACTCTATTATTATGTACATGTTTATCGAAGACCCTAAGATTCCCTTTTATGTTAGCTGTTAATCTCTTTCCATGCTCCCTCCTTGTTTTACCACTTAGTTTTTTTTACATTACTATCACTATCCCCTTCTATATTCAACATGATTCTCTATTGTATTTTCTGCTTGCACATACTACTTCCTTTCCATCTTCACCTCTATTGCTCATCATCCAGAACATTCCAGATTAATTTGTCCTATCTTCCCCTTTCAAGGGAATAAATATCTTAAGATTGCCTGCAATATTATCCCTTTGAAGGTAGCATGTTGTTCAACCAACATTTTTTTTTGCCAACATTTGACTCTAACTCACTCAACTCAGACGCATTCTCGTCCCATCCAAGTTGGCTTTCCTCCAATTAATTAACCCTGTTCTGGATTGTTCCTTTTCCATGTCCCAAACCTAAATCATATCATTCAATGGTCCCTGTCCCGTAAATGCTTTCCCTCTGTTATTTGATCAGTTTTGGCTAACTCATTCCCCAAAACCAAGTCCAATGCTGCCTTCCTTCTCATTGGACCAGAAACATACTGCTGCAGAAAATGATAATGAACACACCTCACAAACTCTTGTCATTCTTATCCCTTTACACTATTCCTCAAGCAGTCTGTATTTGGATAATTGAAGCCTCCTGTTATAATTACTGTAGGGTTCTTGCACCTATTTGTTACTTCTTCTGCCATGAGAATTATAGTGGGCAAGAGGTGGACCACGGAAAGGTTTGTTGATCCCGGATTTTCCGGTTTTGGGGTGAGCGCGGTCGGAAAATCAAGACAGAGAGAGACAGAGAGGGGGAAGTGAGAGTTCATTCCAAGAGTTTCCGAGAAAAATAAATTTGTCTCCTGTCATAATTACTGTATAATTCTTGCATTTGTCTGTTAGTTCTTTGCAAATTTGTTTCTCTTGGAATGAACCCACACTTTCTCTGTTTTTATCTGCATTTTTTTTTGCTGACTTGAGTGCAAATTTTCCTGTTCTGTCTGCCATGGAAATCATAGTGGGCAAGGGGCAAACCATAGAAAGGTCCACTGATCTCGGACAAGATCTTCCAGTTTCGGGGCAAGCAAAGTCAAAAAATCCCGCCCTACGAGTCAATACTAAATTGTGCAAGATTTCCTTCTAGTGATACATCCTTTCTTCAAAAAAAGCTCTTATTGTCTTTCTTTACTCCTCATTAAAAATTACTGAAGTCTGAAGTGTTTGTGTACTGTTCTGTTCCACATGTTTTCCTATGCTATCTTTCTCTAAATATATAACCTAACGAGCAAAAACAAACCTTATGACTGTGATTAATCCTCAATCTCAAAGTATAAAATAGGAGACTACATGCTTTTCTCGTATTAATTGCATGGTACATAATAGTCAAATATAAAAGATTTTGAGCAGACTTAAATTGAAAGGAAAGTCTCCTACAAGATGAACAAGGTCTGTGAGAAATTGTTCAATTAAAAAGTTTAGTAGCTCATGTGCAAAATATGAATGAAATGGGGAAATAGATTAGTGACGCCTTTAAAATCCATACAGGTTAAGGCACTGACAAAATTAGAGTATTTAGTTAAATGACTTTAAAATAAGCTAACAAGAAGCAATTTACAGAAAATACAGTCATAGAGTCAGAGGTTTACAGTGTGGAAACAGGCCCTTCGGCCCAACTTGTCAATGCCGCCCTTTCTTTTTCAGTCCCCTAAGCTAATCCCAATTCCCCACATTTGGCCTGCTATACCCATCTTCCCCATATAACTAAATGCTTTTTAAAAGACAACATTGTACCACCTCTACAACTATCTCTGGCAGCTTGTTCTAGACACTCTCACCCTCCGTGAAAATATTGCCCCTCTGGACACTTCTGCATCTCTCCCCTCTCACCTTAAACCTATGCCTTCTAGTTTTAGATTCCCCTAATTTTGGGAAAATATATTGACTATCTAGCTGATCTGCGCCCCTCCTTATTTTATAGATCTCTATAAGATCACCCTTCAGCCTCCTACGCTCCAGAGAAAAAAGGCATAGTCTATTTAGCCTCTCTTTATAATGCAAACCATCAAGTCCCGGTAGCATCCTAGTAAGTCTTTTCTGTACTCTTTCTAGTTTAATAATATCTTTTCTATAATAATATGACCAAAACTGCATGTAGTATTCCAAATGTGGCCTTACTGATGTCTTGTACAACTTCAAAAAGACATCCCAACTCCTGTATTCAATGTTCTGACCGATGAAACTAAGATTGCTGAATGCCTTCTTCACCATTCTGTCTACCTGTGGCTTCATTTTCAAGGAGCTATGAACCTGTACTCCTAGATCTCTTTGTTCTGTAACTCTCTCCAACGCCCTACCATTAACTGAGTAAGTCCTGCCCTGGTTCAATCTACCAAAATGAATCACCTCGCATTTGTCTAAATTAAACACCATCTGCCATTCGTCAGCCCACTGGCCCAACAGATCAAGATCCCCTTGCAATCGAAGATACCTTTCTTCACTGTCCATGATACCACCAATCTTGGTGTCATCTGCGAAATTACTAAACATGCCTCCTATATTCTCATCCAAATCATTCATATAAATGACAAATAACAGTGGACCCAGCACTGATCCCTGAAGCACGCTGCTGGTCACAGGCCTCCAGTTTGAAAAACAACCCTTTACAACCACCCAGAAGCCAATTTTGTATCCATTGAGTTACCTCACCCTGGATCCCGTGAGATTTAATCTTATGCAACAACATACCATGCCATACCTTGTCAAAGTCCTTTCTAAAGTCCATGTAGACATCAACTGCACTGCTCTCATCTACCTTCAAAAAACTAAATCAAACTTGTGACACATGACTTTCCACTCACAAAGCCACGTTGACTATCCCTAATCAGATCTTGCGTCTCTAAATGCCCACAGGTCCTGTCTCTCAAAATACCTTCCAGCAACTTACCCATCACAGATGTGAGGCTCACTGGCCTGTAGTTCTCAGGTTTTTCCTTGCAACCCTTTTTAAACAAAGGCACACCATTTGCCACTTTCCAATCTTCAGGCATCTCACCCGTGACTACCGATGATTCAATCTCGGCTAGGGAACCCGCAATTTCTTCCCTAGCCTCGCACAATGTCCTAGAATGCACTTCATCAGGTCGCGGGGATTCATCTACCTTGATGCACTTTAAGACTTCCAGCACCTCCTTCTCTGTAATATGTACACTCCTCAAGGCATCACTATTTATTTCCCCAAGTTCCCTAATGTCCATGCTTTTCTCAACAGTAAATACTGATGAGAAATATTCATTTATGATCTCACCCATCTCTTGTGGATCTGCACATAGATGACCTTGTTGATCCTTAAAGAGGCCCTACTCTCTCCCTTGTTACTATTTTGCCCTTTATGTATTTGTAGAAGCTCTTTGGATTCTCCTTTGCCTTATCTGCCAAAACAATCTCATGTCCCCTTTTTGCCCTCCTGATTTCTCGCTTAACTCTACTCCTACACCTACTCTTCAAGGGATTCACTTGATCCCAGCTGCCCATGCATGTCATGTGCCCCTTCCTTCTTCTTAACCAGGACCTCAATATCTCGAGCCATTCCGGGTTCCCTATTTCTGCCAGCCTTGCCCTTCACTCTAAGAGGAATATGTTTACCCTGAACCCTGGTTAACACACCTTTGAAAGCCAGTTACCAGACGTCTCTTTGCCTTCCCACAGACTTCCACAATTAACTTTTGAAAGTTCCTGCCTGATAGCATCAAAATTGGCCTTGCCCCAGTTTAGAATTTTAACTTTTGGGCCAGACCTATCATTCTTCATAGCTATCTTAAAACAAATAAAATTATGTCACTGGTCTCAAAGTAATCCCTCACTAACACTTCTGTCACATGCCCTTCCTTATTTCCCAGTGATTGACTCAAATAAGTGATTATGATTGTAAAACAAATGCTGATATTTTAAATGTATTATTGATTTTAAGATACGTTGTTCACTTTTTTCAAAAGCATTTTACTACAAATCTTTAGGGCAAAGTTATATTTTGAGAGAATATTTGAAGCTTGGAAATATGCAAGATTTGTCAGCTAAAGTTTTGGATGGGAGAACGGTTAGAACATTTTATCATGTATTATGAATAGGGCTAATTTACAGTCCAGGCGAGATAGACTAGTGTCCAGATGCAATATCATGAGTTTGTCTGGATGGACAGTGAACTCTGAGGGAACCTGCAAGAACAAGAATTTGAACTCTGGGCTGAGCGTCTCAAGTTCCTAGGCAACCAGACTGTAGAGGTCAGCCAACTCAGGAGTCAACCTACAGAATTCATAGACTAATAAAATATCATTATGTTGAGGTGTAGAATGCAATTGGCCAGAGTATTTGACCATTATTATTGCTCATTTGCGTACCTTGAAGATGGTTGATTTAAAGTTATTGTAAAGCAGGAATGATTGATAAGAAAAATCTATAACTGATCTGTTTTTTGATTGTACTGTCAGATTTATCAGGGGTTTTGTTGCTCTACGCCAGAGCTGCTTAACCCTGTGAAGGTCTCCTGATAGCCGCTGGCTGAATAAGGTTACAGAAACACTGACTTTGTGAGCCCTGTATGGTCTGAGATTTCTTGCCGGTGCTCGTCACCTCAATTACCCTACAACAATTTGCCAGTTGAGTGCCACCAAGCACTGTGCTCAGATTTTGGTCCATTTTGATTGACATTACTGAATGAGTAAACTGGTGTGACATTCGCTCAGATCTACCAGACTGTCAGGTTATTACGTCAAGAATAACTGCAGCAAACATAAATCTGTGTTCACGTAGAAGTAGTCAAAAAACACAAAAGACTAGAACTTGAAACAATTTTGGTATCAAGCTCAGGTAAGATAACTACTTTTCCACTGGCCGGCTCCATTGATTTAGATAGTTTCTGATCTTTCTTTTTCATTACTTAGCTTTAAATAGCCTGGCAATGTGATGTTTTAACTACGAGAGATCATCAGGACATAATGGCATCCAGTACTATATCTAATGAAATGGGTACATAGCATTACCTCAGATGTATGCAGAATGACACCTTTAGTCCACAAGAGACATTGGAAGATGCTATTTCTGAAGGGATGCAAGTACACAGTGCTGCCAGATGGCCCTAATTATACCATTAGATTTAAAAGCCAGCAGAGCTCTCACTCTCTGAAAGTGGACCACACCAGGAGTGCTACATACAGTAGGTCTCCATACCAAAGGAAGAATATGCTTCAAAGTGCAACAAACATTCACGGGACTGATTTCTGGTATGAGGTGATTGACTGAGTAGATTAGGCCTAATTTAGGAGAATTAAAGTTAATCCAATTAAGACATATACAATTCCTTAAAAACTTGACTAAATATTTCCTCTGGTTGGGAGAGAATATAATTGATAATAAGAGATCAGTGTTTCGTCCCGAGACGGGAAGACACTTCCTCACTCAAAGGGCTGTAAATCTTTGAAATTCTCCACTTCCAAGAATTTTGGATGCTTAGTCATATATTCAAGATGGCAATCAATAGATTTTTGGGTACTACAGGAATTACAGGATTATAGGGACAGTACAAAAAGGTCGTATTCAGATGGAAGACTAACCATGGACTTATTGAATGGTAAACATGCTTGGAAGGGACAAATAGCCTACTAGTGCTTTTATTATGTTATTTAAATGTTTTCACGTGAATAAAAGTCTGACTGCATTGTCTATTACAGAAGCAATTTCATGTGATTAAAACAATTTTAAACATATCATTGAAAATAGCAGATAAATGAATTAAAACTGCAGGAAGAAACAAAATGGATGTAATGTGTTCACTCAATTTAGTGGGTCTGCTGTTGTGCTCTGCGTATTATTAACTGTTGTGTTCATTCACACGTATTGCATAGAGTGTTCTCACTTTGTTAAATCTAATATGTTCTTCATAAACTTGTTCAATGGCCATAGCTTCTAATTAGTTTAAGGGCGTGTATTAAATTCCAGATTCAACTACACACTCTAAACACATTTTCCTACATGTTCCATTCATTGGTTTCACTTGGTAGTCATATAACATTACAACAGAGCTCAAAATATGAAAAGTCCAATGTCTAATACATCTCTTATGTTTCAGTGACTGGCACTGTCATTCAGATCATTAACTCAAACATTGAAATGACTACAATGATTCAACATAAACTAAAGATATATAATCAACTCATCTGGCCCCCAACCTAACTCCTCTGCTTGTAAACACAAAACTGAATTCTGGATATGAGGTCACAATATATCATTCTCTCGGATGGGGGGGGTGAGGTGGAGGGCTCAGTTGACAAAATGGCTAGAGTATGGTGCAGCATGATGCCAACAGCATGGGTTCAATCCCAAAACTGGATATGGAAAATCATGGAGGTCTATCTCCCTGCCTCATCCCAAGCTTGATGGAGTGGTGCCCTTCAAGCTATATAACTAATTGTCTCTCTGAGAAACGCCAATGGCCCTTTGTGGGCAATGGTTAATTAACAAAAATACCAGGTATACTCTATAGTAGTTTATTGTTTAATACTTTTTTTTGCTTCTTTGTTTCCAGTTCTGTTCCATTTCACTGTCTTATTCTGTTTTAAGTACCTCAAGGTGAGGCTTTTCAAATCTTTTCTCACTGCAAAAAATTTAAATTGCTAGTTCAGAACTGCTTACAAAAAAAAAATCAAACTGCGCTATCACATTTGTTTGCATTTGTGTATCTACCCTTCCTTGCATATCATTTATACTACTAAAACTCCAGGCTTTTCTGATGAATCAACTATGTCAGCACACTTCCAGAATGGAAAAATAAGCTTTCAACCACTAAACAATCATTCCTCTCACCACATTGTTTTGTGTATGCAAAAATACATCAATCTTTACACTGAATGAGTTGCATATGCAAACTAACAATTGTTTTTATAACTATTTAAAATTGATAAAATATCACAAATGTATTTCAGCATTTTCTGAGCATGCCAATATCTTTTAGATAATAGTAATTCTCATTTTTCTACCTAAATTTGCTGATCAGCAAAGCTTTTTAGCCATAAAGGGACAAGTTGAAGTCAAAGCTAGAGACCATTCCACAACATTACATGATGTCTACGTCATGAAGACAATGGTAAATTACTTTAATACACATTCAGCCTTGATGTCCAAATCTAAATCAGCTGCTTATTACATAAACATCTATAATACCAGTCACAGATTGTACAGTGCTTTGCTCAATCTCACACGAGTTTAGCGTAGTGTAATATGGTAAACATGTTTATTTAAACTTAGTTCCAAACCAAAGCTCCACTTACCTAACAGGATTGCTGGTCAAAGAAACTCTCAGTGATTCCAAACAATTAAGAAGTTTGTCATCAGTAATTCCGGAACGTAACTCATGAACATATTCTTGGGACGATAGTGTACTTTCATGTTTGCTGTTCCTCAGGCCTCCCTGCGTCAACAATAAAGAAACAGTTACTCACCAAGTACTCTGAATCGATACAGCTCATATCTCCCCCATGGTCCATATATAAAAAATTACAAATTGATTCAAAGCAAGAATCATATTATGAGACAGTAGCTTTCAGATACAATGAGCAATAACACAGGAATTGCAAAATGTTTGCCATTGCAGTTGTTGCACCAACATTTCCTTCCTATTTTTTGAATGGGATTGGGTTAAATGGAAAGTCACTCAAGATTCTCTGGTTTCCTCCTACAGTCCAAAGATGTGCAGGTTAAGTGAAATTATCATGCTAAATTGCCCCTTAGTGTCTCAAGATACATTGACTGGGGGGGGGGGAAGTAGTGCGGTAAACATATGTGGTTATGAGGGTAGTGTCTAGTAAGATGCTCTGTTGGAGAGCTGGTGCCGACTCAAAGGGACAAATGGCCTCCTTCTGCACTAATCAGGATTCGATGACAAAATCTGACAAAAAAATTACTTTCAAACCATATAAAATTCCACATACAGCAAACAGACAAATTTCAACCAAGAATATTGAATCCCAGACTTGTAAATTGTTACTCTAGAGAGTAATAAGGTGATCAAACAAATGATGTTGCAATAGACTCATGAGCAATTTTAGCAGATTGTGGAATGCCTCAGTGAAATTTTTGTGTGTGAAATGTTTTACTGATAACTAATTGGCTTCTTTTACGCACAATTTTGCTTTTGGGTTTTACCATACATTGTCAGTTAAGTGACACTTCAGTTATCCATGTCAATTAATTTCCTCAAAGTTCAAACTAATTAAAAACTACTCATTTATAGAAACACTCAAATTCGTCGTTCACACTTGATTAGTCCATAGAGTCCATAGACCTAGATGTAGAGGGAAAATGAGGCAATGTTTTTGTTACCTGAAAAGATAACGCAAGTTGATTCAATTAAAATTTGAAAACAGGACTGGAAAGCTGTTTGAGGGTCAGGAACTTAGGAAGTTACAGATAAGATGCATGATGACAAGGCATGACTGTTCTTTCAAATTGCCAATGACAATGGGCCAAAATGGACTTCTTCTGCGCTCCCAATTTCTATGATTGTGTGATTGAGTACATATCTAAAAACGGTTTTCAGCAAGGGTAAGTTAATTTTCCGTGAGGTTTCTTCTGAGAGAATGAACATGTACCATGAATTGACCAAGAGATGAGAGAGATATAGTAAGGCGAGTACCGGCTAATCAATTGTTGAAACAAAGATTATGTATGTTTGAGTTCCAAGAAAGAGGGAGATATGGAGCTACAAAATGGGATAAAGAGGGGATCTTGGCACGAAACAGAAAACAAAAATTACATTCTGACACGGAGATTGATGAAACTGCAGTACAGACAAGAAAGGACTTGTATAACAGTAGAGGATTGCTCAAGAGCCGTAGGTTTATTTACAACAAAATCAGACAGTTATATGGCCTGAAAATGGCTTTGGAATTCATGCTATTGGTACAGAAATACCAGGATTTAGTTACAGATATTTCATATTAGGGTTATCATGTAAATGATAAACAAGGAAACAAAGATACAACCCTAACTTTCAATTACAGTAGATTAAGATAACTGAAGTGCAATTGTTGCCTTTGAACAGATTGGGAGTAAGCTAGATGACAATAATGCAGTCGAACTTCACAACAATAGAAGAGAATAAAGTGGATGACTGTCAAAGGAAAGGATGGCAAGGGGGAGGCAGAAGCAAAAATAATAATCTATGGAGGTGGCGTACCATGAAATCCTCAAAAATGTAGAGCTGTTGTCTCGAAATAGTAATAACCAAACTTTCCACCAATTCTTTGGCTCCACTGCGCATGAGGAAATATTTACCCCAAATGTATCTTAACAGTGAAAAGACAGATTTTTTTTAAGCTTTTAAATGACTATGGTGCTTATTTCAGAAACTTGGACATGCAAAACAATAGCATGCATCAAAAGCTGGAAGAATTATTTCTAAGATCCACTGAAGCATAATCCTGCTTATTCTTTAAGATGATATTCAAAATTAACCTGGTTGGCATAAAGGATGCAGTGATTTTTATTGATGGAGACAGTGAATGAGGGCAAGGGGAGGAGAATTGGGCCCTCCACATGAGGATTGCAGGATATTACAGCTTTGTGTCTGGAACCAGGTATATCCCTCACTTCTTCCCCTCTTCAGTTGGAGCTCTAACACACATAAGAACATAAGAAATAGGAGCAGGAGTAGGCCATCTGGCCCTTCGAGCCTGCCCCGCCATTCAATAAGATCATGGCTGATCTGTCGTGGCTCAGTTCCGCACTCCCACCCTCTCCCCATAACCCTTAATCCCCTCTCATCAAAAACCCATCAACCCGCTTCTTAAAAATATTTAGCGAGGTAGCCTCCACCACTTCAACGGGCAGAGAATTCCAGAGATTCACCACCCTTTGAGTGAAGAAGTTCTTCCTCAACTCCGTTCTAAACCGCCCCCACTTTATCCTGAGGCTGTGCCCCCTAGTCCTACTGTCCTTTCTGAGCATAATATTTATTTCAATGATTGACTTAACGGTATTCACCTTACTCAAGTCCTCTCATCATCTCTCAGTCAATTCATGTTTCATGTTCATTCTCCCTCAAAATATCCCACATAAGACATTACTTATCATTGCCAAAATCATCATCTACACATGGGTTCCTTATTCATAGAATCATCAAACTTAGAGAATTGAAGAAGTCCAATCCCATTGTGACAACCCTTCAAAGGGAAAAACTTTTCAATTAGTTGGCCTTTCCATCTAGTAATTGTTGGCACAAGTACAAAGTGGAAGTACCAATGAGTCACAAAGGAGTTCTGGGGCCATCTGTCTTAATCACCAAAAGGAATTATGCATGCAAGTCAGCAGCTATGAGTGCTACCTATTCTTGGAGGTTTCTTTTCAAAGAACACTTAGAAACTGAGAATGAGAAACAAATATGCCTTTCAACAGGTTAAAATTTCATTATGTAATATATCCACATTTCACCACAGAATTCCCAGCCTTTGACCTGTGGTTATATCCACTGTGTTTACATGGCTGGTTCAACTCAGTTTTGAGTCAATGGTAATTCCCCAGGATGTTGATGATGGGACTACAGTGATCTAATACATTGAATGTCATGGGGAGATGATCACTGTCTGGTAGTTGTGCACCACAAATCAGCCCAAGCCTGAATGTTGTCCAGCTCTTACTGCACATGAACACAATTGCACAGTGGTCAGATACTGAAGCAGTCCATCAGCCATCATCCCCAATTCTGACTTATGTTGGAAGGAAAGTCATGAACAAAGCAACTGAAGATGGTTGGGTGAGGAAACTACCCTTAAGAACTACTGCAGCAAGTTACTAGCATTGAGATGGTTGGTCTTGAACAACTGCAGCCATCTTCTTTTGGTGCTAATATGAATCCAACCAGTGCAGAAGTTTCTCATTATCTTCAGTTTTGCAAGGATTCCTTGATGACGGTCTTGGTTAACTGCTGCCATGATTTCAAGGGCAGTCACTCTCCTTTGAATTCACACCAGGAATTTAATTATTTTATCCATGTTTGGACCAATGCTGGTGATGAGATTCAAAGCTTAGTGACTCAAATGGAACATGTACTGAGTATCCATGAACAGGTTGGTCAGTGGGTCCCTGTTAATAACACTGCTGGCTCCACTATCCACTATTTTAAGTCCCCGTTCAATATTAATTTACTGATGTTAAAACAAAACAATGAGGCCTGTATTCTCGTTTACTATTGCAAGTTTCATTTTAAAGTTATTTTGTGGCAGTCTGATGCAGGGCATATCACCTGATTTTGATCATGGGCATTCTGGAGCAAACTCACCCTCTTCCTGATCTGTTCTCTTACTGCTGATCCTCCAATTTTTAGTGTCGCCCACTTCCTGACTAACTTTCTTGTCTAACCTCCTGCACCCTGTTATGCTTCTCGCTTGCTATTTTCCTCTCTCGCAAGGGCTCTGGAAATAAGCAGCCAGAGACAGGAGGGAGCAAGACAGAATACAAGTCAGAGCAAGAAAGTGGATTAGTTAGTGGGAGAGGCCACAAGGTGCCTGCCAAAGGGTGGGTTAGAGTATGGGAGAAGTCAGCAAGAGGAAGGGTTGCAGTGATCAGGAGGGACAGTCTTGGGATCGATGATCAGCAGCAAGCAGGAGGCAAGCACAAAGTTATCATACTGTATTTCTTTCATATTTTTAAATAAAGTAACTTTTTGAAATTTATAAATATAGGAAGTCTGCAACGTAAATGTTGGGAATGCTTTAATGTTTTGTTTTGATGAGGAGCTTCGTACAAAACCTAAATGTATGGGAAAATGTGATTTGCTTAAAGTTGAATTTGCACTTTCCAGGAACTCAACCACAACTTTAAGCGAGGACTTATGATATTAATTGAGTAGTTTGATGGGGCAGTGATTGGCAGATGGATGCAAATTCTCAGCCTTGTCTTTTGCACTAATATGCTGGGCTTCTCCATTTGGTGACAGAGCTGTTTGTGGATCCTATTCCTCTAGTTAGTTAATTGCCCACCATCATTAGCAACCAGATGTGACAGAACAGTAGAGCTTAGATCTGATCTGTTGATTGGCAGGTCATGTAGTATGCGGCCTCCACTCTTTAGGATGTAGCTCGGCCTGTGTTCTTACTTCACCAGGTTAGCACCTCATGTTTTTAAAATGCCTGGCATTGCTCCTGCACTCCTTATTGAACCAGGATAATGGTAGAGTGACGAATATGCCAAGGCACAAAGTTACAGCCTGAAATACTATTTTGCTGCTGCTGAAAGTCCAGTGCCTCATGGTTGTCCAGTTTTCAGTTGCTAGATTTGTTTTGGGTCTGTCCCATTTAGCATGGTGGTAGTGGAATGGAAAGGATCCTCAGTGAGAAGATGGGACTCCTCTCTACAACGATTGTGCAATCATCAGCACAAACAATAGGTGCCTCTGTGACAGTTAGAGTGGCGAGGATGAGATCAACCCAGTATTTTCCCCTTGCTCATTATCTCACGATCTGCCATAGGCCCACTGTCAGTAGTGGTGCTACTGAGTCTCTTCTGGGGATGGACATTGAAGTCCATCGTATAGAGTACATTGTGCACCACTGCTCGCCTTGGTGCTTCTTCCAAATGGTATCCTACATGAAGGAGCACTGATTCATCAGCTAAAGAAGAGAAGTTGGCAGTAATCAGCAGGGCATTTCCTTGCCCATGTGTGGCTTGTAGCCCTAAGACTTAATGACGGCTGGCGTCAATGTTGAGGACAGCCAAAGCATTGATGTCCAAGCCAGCACAGCATGTCAGTGATTAGCACTGCTCCTCACAGCACCAGGGACCCGAGTTCGATTCCAACCTTGGGTAACTGTCTGTTGTGTTAGCATGTTCTCCCCATGTTTGTGTGAGTTTCCTCTGGATGCCCCAGTTTCCTCCCATGGACGAAAGATGTGCAGATTAGATGAATTGGCCATGCTAAATTCCCTGTTAGTGTTCAAAGATGTGTAGGTTAGGTGGATTAGCCATGGTACATATGCAGGGTTATGGGGATAAGGCGCAGGAGAGGGTCTGGGTGGAGACCCGATGAGCCCAATGGCCTCATTCTGGACTTTAAGGAATTCTATGGTTTAAAGTATGATTGTTTCATGTCAAAAATAAAAAGGCATTTAATTTGTTTCAAAAGCTATTCTGCAATTATATTGTAGTTGTGTTAACATGCAGGCAAGATGGGGTTCATTCAGCGCGATTGTCAGTTCATTGTTGATATTATCCAGGGCTTTTGAACCAAGGCCAAACAGAACCACAGATTCCTCGTACGTACCGAGTAATAAACAGTACCATCTGCTGCACCACACAGTGGCGTCAGGACGTGAAAGGAAGATTTGATGTTAAATGCAAGTATCTGCAGGTCTCTGTTCAAGTAATGCCCAATATGTCCCAACCATATCATTCTAAGCTAGAAAGTTCGAGGGATCACTCAATATATATTTTTTCAATCAATTTAACTTTTCTAACCAATATTTGCAGAACAATGTATTCAATAGATTCTCTACAATAAATGGGCAACATGAATTGCCACATCCATTTAAAATCTCCAAAGTCATTGAGGCGATTCTCCTCTCCCACTGTGCTTTTTTTAAAAAAAGTAGTAAGAAGTCTGACAACACCAGGTTCAAGTCCAACCGATTTATTTGATAGTAAACTCACAAGCTTTCGAGGTTTCCCTCTTCGTCAGGTGAATGAAGAGTTCTGGCCTTAGACAGAGCGTATAACAGCACAGACAGCTGTTTGCCCAAAGGCCATGCCAGGACTGCCCAGTTTACTATCAAATAAATCGGCTGGACTTAAACCTAGTGTTGTCACACTTCTTACTGTGTGTACCCCAGTCCGACGCCGGCATCTCCACATCATGACTTTTTTTTGTAAGCGCAGCAGGCTGGGAGACTCTCGCAGGAACCACACCCGGACCTCCACACATCTCCCTGGTGTCCTGAGTTCTGCATAAATTATGGTATTTGGTATTTCAATCCAACTGAAATAGCATCAATGAGCCCAGAATGTAAATTTCTGGGCCTGCTAGCCTCTCTTCCCCACCCTCGCCAGGCAGTTTTCACTCTAATGGGGATTACTACAGCTTCCCACTTGCTGGGAGCTGGTAGCCCAACCCCGCTGGAGTGAAGGGGGGAAGGGGTGGCAATCAAGGTCCCTCCAGAAGTTTGGGTGTTGTGGAGCATGCCCTGGGCATTGGCACCTTGGCAGTGCCAACCTGGGCAGTCCTGGCATGGCCTTAGGGCAAAGTGCCAATGCCCAGGGAGCATCTTGGCACTGCTCACGGTGGGGGGGATTCCACTACCACACTGCAGTTGAGATCGGTGGGGAAGGGTGAGGGGCCAGCGATCGGGGCAGCCAGCTTTCACCTGGGGGGATTGAAGCTGGCTAGAGCAGGGAAGGGGGAGGGGAGGGAGGGTTGCCGGAGCTGTTCCAGGCATGTTTGGGAGGCAGCGCCAGCAATTGGTCTTGGGGGGGGGCGGGTGGCAAGAGGGCCAACAGTGCACGGATTGCAAGACTGGTCAGCAATTGAGCTGGCTAGCAATTGGAAGGCTGGCAGACAGGAGCCAAGCGCACATGACAGATTGGTTCAAGCGCACTTGTGCACTCAGCGTTACGCTGCCAGTCTTTCCAGCGAGATTAGGCCCCACTTCCAGCAGTTAAGCATGAATGACACCAGTGCATTCAGCATTTCAGAGTGCGGGAGGTTCTTTTTCAAACTCCAGCTGAAAAAACCAGCATGATTTACTCCAGTTTTTATACGAATTTGATTTTTTTTGGGAGAATTCCAGCCATTATTTTCAACAGGATATTTCTAAGTTGTTGCACTTTTGGATATAAAGCAAATTTTCTTCAGCAGTAAACTGTGCAGACAATCAGGGACAGTGTGTTCAGTACCTAAAAACACATGCCCAAAGTTGTCTCCTGTGCTTTTCTTAATTTATCAGAATTCAAATTCAATAGGCAGCATCTGGATTGCAAATAGCCACATAGAATTCTAGAACAGAATTATGGAACTGTTAAGAGTACACAAGCCTGCTATTCGTCCCATTGAATCCATGCTGGTTCTCTGTAGGAGCTACTCAAGTCGTCCCATGTTCCTGCTTTTTTTCCTGTAACCCTGCAAGTTTCTATTCAGATAATTACCCAATTCCCTTTTGAAAGCCAAATTGAAATCTGCCTCCAGATCCTAAGCATACACTGCACGAAAACATTTTTCCTCATGTCACTTCATCCAACCAAATTATATCAGTGGCCTCAAGTCATCGACCCTTATGTCAAAGCTAACAGTTTCTTCCTATCTACTCTGTCCAGATCTCTCATGCCTTTGAACAATGCTATCAGATCTCCTCTCAATCTTCTCCTCTCTAAGAGCAACTCAATTTCTCCATCTATCCTCATAACTGAAGTTCCCCATCCCTGAAAGCATTCTCATGAATCTTTTCTGCACCTTCTTCAAAGCATTCTCAGAAAGGAATAGAGAAATGGCAGGGAAGCGAAATGATGATTTTGTGTCTGTCTTCACTGAAGAAGTTACAATTAATCTCCCAGAATTAAAGATCCAAGAGACAAGATCGAATGAGGCATTGAAGCAAATTGGCAGTGATAAGCTTGTATTGGAGAAATTAATGGGACTAAAGATTGATAAGAAGGGACATCACAGAGTACTGAACAAGGTAGCTATGGGGATAGTGGAGGCATTGATGGTCAGATTTGATGGTAGCAAATATAACCCCACTATTTAAGACAGGAGAGAGAAAAGAGAAAGTATAGGCTTGTTACCCTTACATCAGTAGTGGAGAAAATGTTAGAATCTATTCTCAAGCATGTGATAAATGAATACTTGAATAACAGTGACGCGACTGGGCATAGTCAACATGGATTTATGAATGAATTTACGTTTAACGGACCTGCTGGGAGTTTTTTTTTGAGGATGTCACTAACCAAACTGATAAAGGGGAAGTCAGTAGATATAGTATATTTGGATTTTCATAAGGCTTTTGATAAAGACCCCACATGAGGTTGATTAGCAAAATTGAAGTACATAGGATAGAAGGTAATATACTGTTAGCGATTAAGAAGTGATTAACAGACAGAAAACAACAGGATAAATAGGTCATTCCCACATTAGCAGGCTGTGACTAGTTGGGTGCCACAAGGATCAGTACTTGGGACCTAGATGTTCACAATCTATATCAATAATTTGGACATGGGGATCAAACATAATATTTTCATGTTCATGTGTATTGTGAGGAAGGTGCAAAGCAGCTTCGAGGGGGTTTGGACAGATAGTGAATGACAAAGAGTATGGAAAATGGAATACAATATTGAAAAATTTGAGGTTATCCACAAGTTGAGACCTTCACACCGACATATATGACTCAGCACTATCCATTAAGCCACTGGAGGACTGCTGGGAAAAAAAATCATGTGAATGGCAAAATTTGAAATATTTTAACATAAGTTAGTTATATATCATTAGTCTGCTACCCTTCAATGTCTTGAGTGAATTCCAAGTCATTTTCAAGCTTTTGTCAATGTCTATATCACTCAAATCTGAAATGAAATACAAATGTTCATATTCATTGATTCTTCTGTTCAGATTTATCCCCGTTAGCTGACAACCAGTCCAAAAGGGATTCAGGTAATTTTAACTGCTCAGGTAGAGACAGCTGAGGTTTATGTTATCAGACATAGTTACGTGACATGACATTGGAACAATATAATGCACACATACTGACATTCTTTTAATACGGATGATTGTTTATGTAGAACGTGAAAAACTGGGCAACAATAGAAAGCAAAAATTCCTCCTTGATACCACGCCACTTATACCACTCTCTGACTATCTCAGTTCAATACAATATTACTGGTAAGATTAGCCACATGATCCTTTTCTCAAAAATTAATAGATAAGAGTTACAAGTAAACAGCCAATAGATTAATAGAAGATATTAACTGGAATACACGCTGAAATCGGGGGCCTTAATTATATTGGAGTAAATATTTTGACAATGTAATTTGGAATACACAACAGAAATTTCAAACTTGGGAAGTGTTTCATTGCATGATTGTACATGATTAGACTGTAGAACAACTTCATCATTGGTAACTGATCTTTGATAATCACCTTATTGATCTTATGGCCCTCCAGGTGTTCCAGTACCCCCCACCCCACCACCCCCCCTCCCCAACCACACTCCAAAAATGCGCAGATTAGGTGAATTGGCCATACTCAATTGCCTGAATGTCTAAAGATGAATAGGTTATGAGGATTAGCAGGATAAATAAATGGGTTACAGGGATAGAGGGCATGTCAAAGTATGATGGATGCTCTGTCGAAGAGTCAGTGCAGACTTGATAGGCCGAATGGCCTCCTTCTGCACTATAGGGATTCTATAGTTTTACATCCCCCTACAGAGCAGTCAGATCCAGGAAATATCCCACAAAAATACACAAATCTGCGACAAGTTCAACCAATTCTCAATGCTTTAACATCAGATTAGCACAAGTTTCACTGATACCAGATTGTCAACTTTATAGACTCAAAATGGATGCCCAGCCTTTTGCTCAACCTGCATTGTATATTCTAATTTCAGTAAGTAGTCTCAACACCAGGTTAAAGTCCAACAGGTTTATTTGGTAACACAAGCTTTCAGAGCACTGCCCCTTCATCAGGCGAGTGAAGATTTGGTTCACAAACAGGGAATATGTAGACACAAACTCAATTTACAAGATAATGGTTGGAATGTGAGTTTTAACAGATAATCAAGTCTTTACAAGTGCAGACAATGTGAGTGGAGAGAGCGTTAAGCACAGGTTAATGAGGTGTGAATTGTCTCCAGCCAGGACAGTTAGAGTGTTTTTGCAGGCCCAGGCAAGTCATGGGGATTACAGATAGCGTGACATGAACCCAATATTCCAGTTGAGGCCGTCCTCGTGTGCAGAACTTTCAGTTTCTGCTCAGCAATTCTGCATTTTCGTGTGTTGTGAAGGTCACCTTGGAGAACACTTATCTGAAGATCAAAGGCTGAATGCCCTTGATTGCTAAACTGTTTCCCAACAGGAAGGGAATACTCCTGACTGGTGATTACCGAGCAGTGCCCATCCACAGCATCTGCATAGTCTCGCCAATGTACCAAGCCTCAGGACATCTTTTCCTGCAGCGTGTCAGGCAGACAATGTTGGCCAAGTTGGAAAAGTATGTACCATGTATCTGGTGGATAGTATTCTCACGTGAGATGATGGCATCCGTGTCGACGATCCGGCAAGTCTTGCAAAGATTGCTGTGGCAGGGTTGTATGGTGTCGTGGTCACTGTTCTCCTGACGGCTGGGTAGTTTGATGCGTACAATGGTCTGTTTGAGGTTGCGCGGTTATTTGAAGGCAGGAAGTGGACGTGTGGGGATGGCCTTGGTGAGATGTTCATCTTCATTGATGACATGTTGAAGGCTCAGGAGAAGTTGTCGTAGCCTCTCCACTCCGGAGAAGTACTGGACAACGAAGGGTAATCTGTCCGCCATGTCCCGTGTTAGTCTTCCGAGAAGTTTTTCTCTGTGGCGTATCAGCGCTGTCAATCGATAAGTTGAGCACCACATCGTGTTCTTACAAAGGTGTCTTCCGGAGTCTGTAGGTGTCTGTTGTACTCTTCCTCAACCAAGCAGATCCTGTATATACACAGCTTGTCCGTAAGGGATCGCTTCTTTAACGTGTTTAGGGTGGAAGCTGGAGGACTGAAGCATTGCGAGGTTATCCGTGGGCTTGTGGTACAGTGAAGTGCTGAAGTGACATCCTTGATGGAGATGCACATGTCCAAGAATGCAACCAATTCTGGAGAGTAGTCCATGTTGAGTCTGATGGTGGATGGAACTTGTTGATGTCATCATATAGCTGTTTCAGTGATTGTTTGCCTCGAGTCCAAAGGAAAAAAATGTCATCAGTGTATGGCGTCGGTTGAAGACCCTGTGTGGTGAGAAGTCTTGTTTGAACCTGTGCATGTTGACGTGCGAATTTGGTCCCCATGACTGTTCCATGTACCTGGATGAAGAACTGGTTGCTGAAGGTGAAGACATTGGTGATCCAGGATGGAGTGAATGAGTTGTAGAATGCATCTGGAGATTGGCAGTTGTCAGCGTTGAGCACTGAGGCAATTGCAGCAATGCCGTCGTTGTGGAGGATACTGGTGTACAGTGCTGAGACATTCATTATGACAAGGAGTTCTCCTGGTTCAACTGCTCCAGGGGTGCTGAATTTCTGTAAGGAGTCTGTAGTGTCACGACAGAAGCTGGGTGTTCTTTGCACAATGGGTTTCAGGATGCCCTCGACATAGCCCAAGAGGTTCTCACACAGGGTCCCATTGCCTGATACGATGGGATGGCCGGGTGTGTTGGCCTTGTGTCTCTTTGGGAGGCAGTAGAGATCTCCAACGTGAGGTGGACGTGGTACAAAAGCACAGAGGGTACTCTGAAGGTCCGGATCAAAGGTCTTGATCAGTCTGTTGAGTTGACAGGTGTGTTCTTTGGTTGGATCTGCAGGTAATTGTCTGTAGTGTTCCTCATTGTTCAGTTGTCGGTACACTTCTTTGTAGTAATCCATTCTGTTCAGTTTGACAGTGGCCCCTCCTTTGCTGGTTTGATGACAATGTTGCAGTTGTTCTGGAGACTGTGGATGGCGTTGCGTTGTACTTGGGTGACATTCTTGAGCGCAGCTGATGAATCTGGCATTGACATACCCCCTGACAGCTTGGGCATACATGTCAAGTCGAGGGCAATGACCTTCTGGAGTCGTCCAATTTGTCCTCTTCGGTTGCTGCACTGTGGCTCTCTGTCAGCTGTTCTGGTTCATTAGTGAACCAAACGAGACAGCCATCAGCCTCTTGAGGTTTGTGAAAAAACTCCTGGAGTCTCATTCGCCTGATGAACTCCTCTGTGTCTGCTGTAAGACTGATGATGTCCACTTTGGTGGTGGGGCAAAAATTGAGCCCTTGGCTGAGAACTTCAATTTCTTCTGGTTGAAGTGCGTAAACCAACAAGTTGGCAATGGACTTCCCTGCGGTAGTACTGTTTTTTACTGTGATAGAAGGGGAGGCTTGGTTGCTGCTGGTGATGATGCTGAGTTTCTCAAGTTTCCTGTTCTTGGTATGCATGTAGATAGTGTCGTTCTATTGTCTCATCCGCTTGGCAATGTTTAGCAGTTGGTGTGCATCCTGAGTGCAAGTTGAGAATATGGACGCTATCTTGGTTTCCACGTTGCGGCATCTGCTGTAGAGATGGTATATGAGGTAGTTGAGGACTGAGAGAGGTGTGACAGCAAAGTCTCTCAGCGTAGTCTGTTATAGGTTATCCTGAATGGGTTGGTGATCTGTATCCTTCCGGTATTTTGTCTGCTTTCTTGCATCTTTGTAGAAACTTGATGTCTGTGTCAATATGCGCGATCTGCTTGGAGATCCTCTCCACTTTGTGTCGCCGGTTTGTGGTGTCAGTGGTAACTATGATATGGAGTTGCTGACGTTGGACTGGCATATGCACAGTCTCACAACACCAGGTTAACGTCCACCAGGTTAGAGGGCAATATTGTCTTCCTGATACGCTACAAGAAAAAATATCCCGAGGCACAGTATATTGACAAGACCATGTAGATGCTACAACAACGGATGAATGGACACTGCTCGAAAATCACCAGGCAGAAGTGTTCCCTTTCTGTCGGGGAACACTTCAGCACTCAAGGCATTCAGCTCTGATCTTCGGGTAAGTTTTCCCCACGGCGGCCTTCACAACAACGCAGAATTGCTGAACAGAAACTGATAGCTAAGTTCTGCACACAAGCACAGCCTCAACCGGGATCTTGGGTTTGTGTCACATTATCTGTAACCCCCTTGCCTGGGCTTGCAAAATCGTCGTAACTGTCCTGGCTGGAAACAATTTACACCTCTTTAAACTGAGCTTAACCTTCTTTCCACTCACACTGTCTGCCCCTGTAAAGATTTGATTACCTTTTAGACTTGCATGCCAACCATTATCTTGTAATTGAGTTTGTGTCTATATATGCCCTGTTTACGAACCAAACTCTTCACTCACCTGATGAGGGGGCTTTGCTCCGAAAGCTCATGCTAGCAAATAAACATATTGGACTTTAACGTTGACAGACTACTTGCTGGCCTACCCAGTCCAACGCTGGCAACTCTACATCATTCTAGTTTCAGATCAATTTTTAGGATTTGTCTGTGACCCTGCAACAGCACATATTTAAACCTGAAGACCTTTGTTGACTACCATTCCCGTAAGTGATCATGCAAGACCCAGTCGTGGATTTATTCTTTATTATTTGCAGCTACCTTATGCCCCTGTATTGACCTGGAGCAGGTTCCAAGGCCACGTTCAGCCCAATCTCCCCTACTACAATGTAGGCTGAGATGGTTTAACCCTTGTCTTTAATGCACTGTTTATCCAATATGTTAATGAATATTTGTATTTACAAATGTTGTAAACATTTCAAACTCAAGGTGAGGGGAATTCTCCATCCACAATACTGGCAACACAACACCGTGCCTCATGTCCCAAACTGACACCTCAAATAGTAGAGGTATGCATGCGACTATGTAGGATGGCACAGCGACACAGTAGTTAGCACTGCTGCCTCACAGCACCATGGGCCTGGGTTCAATTCCTGGCATGGGTCCCTGTCCATGTGGTGTTTGCACATTCACCCCGCTTCTGCGTGGGTTTTCTCCAGGTGCTCCAGTTTCCTCCCACAGTCCAAAGATGGTTAAGTGGGTTGGTCATGCAAAATTGACCCTTAGTGTCAGGGGGATTAGCAGGGTAAATACATGGGTTACGGGGATAAGGCCTGCGGTCAGTACAAATTCGATGGGCTAAACGGCCTTCTTCTGCACTGCAGAAATTCTGAGCTTTACTTGCTTTGAAATGCTCTTCAAATTATCAGATTATTATGTAAAACAAGAAAAAGTAACTTTTCTTTTGCTTCACCTCTATTTTGTTTAAGTGCTTTATTTGATCAGATCAGAGATAGGCTCCACATTTTCTGTTTGACTATATTTTCAAAGCATCAATATAAGTAACAGTAAAAGCTTCACTGGTTGCAGATTACACATGCTGTGCTTAATATGAATGAAGATTAAATTAGCTTTCATTGAATCTCAAGTGTTTATACTGATTTCCAGTAGTCTACTTTTTACTTATTAACATCTACTCCGAGATTTGAGAAATTTGAGCCTGACTTGAGAATCAGCAAAATAGGTATAGGAACAGGCACACTGTTGGATCTTACTTTGCGTTGATTGAGGAAATTTGAAGTCTTTATCATCCACCTGAATTGCATATAATTTCATGCTCTAATTACATGATCAATAGAGATACAATGCATCAGTACAGATACAATGTATAAAATTACAAAATACTTTTTGCATCACTAAGACTTCTTTCTACAATGTAGTACTTGAAAAGTACAAGTTTATTTCTGCATTAAAGGAGTGTACTATTTATTTATGCAATTTATTTTAATCCATTCTAAATTTATCAGGTATATCCACAAAATATATTTCTGCATATAAAATTTCAAGTCCATGTTGCCAATTATATCTGCATGCTGATTCTGCAATTGAGCGCTTATTTTGTAGTTACACTGAAACAATTAGAACAAGTAACACTCAAGGTTTCTACCACAAGTTGTGAAGGACACAATTTTGATTCATTTGACAGATTCACCATTAGTACTTAGTGTATGTCTAACATATAGCCTTAGGAGGACGATCCCAATCTATCACAAAACTGCAAAATATCACAGTGACATCCTCATAAATTTCTGACCAAAACTACTTAACTTCCTTACATATAAATTCATAAGTGACTATCAATTGACAGAATGACCAAAAAAGCTAAAATGACAGTTATAATGTTTCAAACATTTGCATGTATACAAAAGTGTGAAGAAGCAAAGGTTCTTTGCAAACTAAAGTTTTTTCTACTACTTCAAAGAGAATTTCCCTTGAAAAATAGCCCTAATTCATTTTTAAAGTAAAGTGTGGCACTCAACCTACTGTCAAAATATTATGGAATTTTCAAAATAATTATTCTGGATTACTAGTTTGCTCAACTTCCACTAACTCCATCAGGATGTCACCACCAAACGCATTCCCCACCCCATCACCCTTTCAGCGTTCTTCAGGGATGTTCCCTTTATGATATCCTGATCTGCATCTCAGTCATTGCCATCCCAAGGCAAACACTCTCCCCTCTCTTTACCATTCAAAGTCCCAGCTAAATCTAGTTCCTTCCTCACAATGTGGTCTCCACTACACTGACAAAACCAAACATAGATTAAGCAGAATGTCTCTGTTCAGCCAATCAGCATGATGCCAGATTTCTTGTGGCCTGTCTTTCTAATTTTCCACCTTGTTCTCACACTGACATCTCTGTTCTCGGCCTTCTGCGGTGAACTCAATGTAAACTTGAAGAATAGCACCTCATTTTTCAATTACTTACTTTACAGCCTTCCAAGCTCAACACAGTCAACAATCTCAGACTATAATCTCTGCCCTTGTTTCAGCTTTTCACTCATTTTTGCAGCATCTGTGGTCTTGCATGTTTCTTTTCTGTCCCATTTGGTCTTGGAATGCTCTTTGTTCATTCAATTTCTCCTGTCTTGCACCCTGTCACAGACCTTTTTGTACTTATCCCACCTATCCCATGGTTCAAAACCATTACTAATTTTTCCCACTCCTGATGAAAGATTACAGACTTGAAATTTTACCTTCTTTTCTCTCCATACCTGCTGCCCGACCAGCCGCGTATGTCTAGTATGTTCTGTTTTCATTTTGGATTCCAACTATTCAGCTTTCCTAGAATTTGTTTATTTCACATTCACTATTTTACGGGCATTATTTTCAATTAACAATGTTTTCTGTGTGATCTCTACAGTTTTTATGCATACTAATATTTGCCAGGATTTTTAAAAACGTCCAAATTCATTGTTCATAGGAAAAAAACAACAACAGAACAATTAAAGGGCAAAATAAATAATTCAAATTTAAGATTAAGGAACAAGTAATATGTGCAGTACCTAGAATCACAGAAACTCTACAGGGCAGAAGGAGGCCATTCAGCCCATCAAGTTTGCAGTGGCCCTCTGAGAGCATCCTACTACCCAGGCGCATTCACTGCCCTATCTCATAACCCACGTACGTATCCCACTAATCTCTATAACCTACAGATCTCGGGACACTAAGGGGCAATTTATCATGACCAATCCACCTAACCTGCATATCTTTGAAGGAAACGTGGGAGGAAACTGGAGCATCCGAAGGAAATTCATACAAGGCTGGAACTGAATCCAGATTGATAATTCAGGACAAAACTAATAGTCACTTGGGCTAATGCACGTGAATTAAGGAAAGCAAGCATGAGTTTATTAAGGTGAAACTGTGTTTAACTAACTGTGTTTGAAACGCTTTTCCCCTTGAAGTGGAGGAAGCTTGATCATTGGATATTTTTAAAACGGAGGGTAGACAGATTCTTGACATGCAGGACGGTCAAAGGTTATTGGAGGTAGACGAGAATGTGGTGTTGAGGTCACAATCAGATCAGCTATGATCTAATTGAACGGCGAAGCAAGCTTGAGGGGCTAAACAGCTTACTCTTGTTCCTAATGTGATTGTGTGAATTTTCATGCCTGCTTGCCTCCAGACTCATCCCCATTATCCTGCAAATCTCACACAACTTTTTCTACAATCTACCAGCATACACTGCATTCTGGTACTAAAAGTAAAATTTATATCGATGTCCAGAAATTTACTCTGCCATCTGGTTCCTTACCAATATTTTTACATAACTTCCATGAGTTAGGCAAAGAACAAATCAATGTGACACAGGAGAGTCAAAGGAATTACATTTTTAAAATTTTAAAACAATGCACACAGTGAGATTATTAGTAAACAACACATCATCACTTTAATCAAGCTAGAATACAGAATAGCAAGATGGTTACAGTCCACATAAGCATGACAAGTTATTATAATTGGATTCAAAAATATGCTATGTTGGTTTTGAGGATCAGAATTTGAACTTCACTACTTGATAATACAAATACATGAACATTTAAGCATGTAATGATTGTAATTTTGTTATATATTTAGATTTGAAAATAGAAAATTGCATACAATTTTAATGCAACATTTTAATTAACATTTTGGTGAATTTTCCTTTTATTCAAATTTAAAATATAGTCTTACATTAGAAAATTACTGAACACTGATAGAAGCCAGTAAACTGAATGCTTCAACAAGGACAAAGTGTTTTATCTTCATTGGAAAGTTTCCTCTTCACATCCTTATTTGTTAAGCTAAAATATGCAGCTTTTTAACGGTGATGCAAGCATGGAGGATTTTAAGCAAACACTTGAGATACATCCACATCAATTACTTTAAAATGTACAAATATATTAAGTATGGCCCATTTGCTTCATTCGGGGGGGTGGGGGGGTGGGGAGACCACAGGCAAGATTTTCTGGCTCCACCCACCACTGGGATCTTTTGGTTGCACCAGAAGTCAATGGGAGTGAGGGGGGGGGCACAAATTAAGGAGGGTGCAAAATAAATTTTGTTTCTCCTCAGTGCTTCAGCCATTCACCAAGCTACAAGATTTTGTGGGAGTCCTTCCAATAGCTTTTGACAGCTTCAAAAGCACATGACTGCAACTTCTCATTTCAAGCTGCTCCTTGTCCAGGTTTGGACTATGTTTGTTCAGCGTGCTTCGGGGCTCATTGTAGACTTCTTCCTCTAGCTCCAAACTGGCCAAATCTCTTTAATCCTCAAACTATCCTCAAACAGAGCACAAGTTTTCCCCTGCATTTCACACCTTGAACAAAAGGCTTGGTATTTACTCATCTTAAGGTGCAGACCTGGCTAATATATATTTATTTGTTCTCTCAACTTTCAGTGAGTTATAAACTACACAAAACCAAAAGGTACAAACATTGTGATATTTCTAGGTTCGTAGGGAAGTCTGAACTTGATCCCAAAAGTTCTGCTATCCTCTTCTCCAAGGCAATGAAAAACACCTTAGCCCTGTCTCCAAGTAGAAATGTTAATTCGCTATCTTTAACTACAACAGTCTTTCATCTAGGAAACAAAGGAGGAAGGTTTCAGTACAATGGTTTACAATTTTGAAACTGTGCGCTTAGGAGAGATTATGAACTTAAGGACATTAGTAGCTGTTGTGAATACTCTCAAACATAATGGTCATCTTCCTTTCAGCAACACAATTTGAGTCTTTTTCATCTTTACTAATCACCACCCAAGCTTTTATAATCAGCTAGACTCCAGTACTAAACAAATGCAAAATAGGGCTACATGGTGGCATAATGGTTAGCATCACTGCCTCACAGTGCTAAGATCCTGGGTTCAATTCCAGCCTTGGTTGACTGTCTTGTGTGGAGTTTGCATGCTTTCCCCGTGTCTGCATGGATTTCCTCCTGTTTCCTCCCACAATCCAAAGTTGTGTGGGTGAAGTGGAATGACCACGCTAAAAATTTGCCCCTTAGCGTCAAGGGGATTAGTAGGGTAAATACTTAAGAGTTAATATTTAGGGGAAGCAATGGCCTAGTGATATTATTGCTGAACTAGTAATCCAGAAGCTCAGCTAATGTTCTGGGGACCCGGGTTCGAATCCTGCCATGGCAGATGATGGAACTTGAATTCAATAAAAAAAAATCTGGAATTAAGAATCTACTGATAACCATGAAACCATTGTCAATTGTCAGAAAAACCGTCTGTCCTTTAGAGAAAGAAAGCTGCCGTGCTTACCTTATCTGGCCCACATGACTCCAGAGCCACAGCAATGTGATTGATTCCCAACTACCATCTGAAATGACCTAACAAGCCACTCAGTTCTAGGGCAACTAGGGATGGCAATAAATGCTGATCAGCCAGTGACGCCCATATCCCACAAATTAATTTTAAAAATGGACAAAAACAACAGTAATTGGATATCTGCATTTAGTAGCATTATAAAAACTAGCATTAAATTGTTTTTTTTGATCAAATATCTTTTTCAATGGCAATTGTCAATAATGATATAAGACTGTTATGCAATATGCTAATAACCCAAGTATGCAACTTTAGGTTACAGAATTAAGTTACAGGATTTAGAAATTGCTTAGCAAGTAAAGACAATTGCTTTAAATGATGCCCATACACACTCATTCTTTCAGAGATGGTTAAGTGGCGAAAATTGAGTCAAAGAATGACAGTAAGTGAAAGACTTTGTGGGATACAGTATAGTAGGTCATTCAATTTTCAGGTTCCATAATCTAGGCCTGAAAACATCAGCTCTTTATTTACTGTACCATTCACTAAGTTGGAGAATACACCATAAAAAAGTGACTGTCATTTTATAGGTAATGCTTAGAAAATAAAAAAAAGCATAAAAACATTAAAATTGATTTTTGCCCACAGGCAGTGGAATCACATATTACCCCTCTAAAATAAAGGCCACTTAAAGTGCTCTCTGTCATTCTACCTCAAAGATTTCCTCTATCACAAATGAGAGAAACTTGAAAGAAAAGTAATTTAGCTCAAAGCAAATTTTGTCTGGTCAACTGCAGTTTCAAAGTATGAAAGGCATTTACTGTACAGTAGCGAAGTTGCAGATATTTTGAAAGCATTTTCCCAATAATTTATTGAACCACAATGCACTGAGAGCTGCCAATGATGTTTGGATTATGAGCACAGTCCAAATCAAAATTCTGCTTGGGCATTCTGACCTCATTAAAGCTCAGTGCATCTTTCAGTTTGAAGAGATCACTTGAACATGCCAATAATCCCACTGACAGCTTACAAGTCTGGTCAGCCAAGCAGCTTTGTCAGAGAAACACAGGAAGAGTCCACTGAGCCAATCATTTCTCTGCCAGCAGAAAATGGGGTAACCAACCTGGTTCCACCCTGCAGTTCTTCATCTGTAACTTTGTAGGTTATGGTACATAAAATGCGTATCCAAATATTCAAATTGGATGAGGGTTTTGTCTGTACAACCCTTTCAGGCAGAAAACTCCAGACCCCACCCTGTATGCCTTCTTGACTACCTTCTCCACTTACATTGCCACTTTTAGTGACCTGTGTATCTGTACACCCAGATCCCTTTCCTATCAATACTCTGAAGGGTTCTGCCATTTACTGTATATTTCCCATCTGAATTAGACCTTCCAAAATGCATTACCTCACATTTGTCCAGGTTAAACTCCATCTGCCATCTTTCCACCCAAGTCTCCAACCATCCTATATCCTGCTGTACTCGCTGATGGTCCTCATCACTATCCACAAATCCATCAACCTTTGTCTCCCGCAAACTTACAAATCGAACTGATTACATTTTCCTCCGAATCATTTATATATATTACAAACAGCAAAGGTCCCAGCTCTGATCCCTGAGGAACACGACTTGTCAATCCCTCCATTCAGAAATGCACCCTTCCAATGATATCCTGTCTTCTTTGACTGAGCCAGTTTTGTATCCACCTTGCCAGCTCACCTTGATCCCGTGCAACTTCACCTTCTGCACCAGTCTGCCATGAAGGATCTTATCAAAGACCTTACTGAAGTCCATGTAGACAACATCAACTGCCCTACCCCGAGTCATCTTCATCACTTCCTCAAAAAACTCGATCAAGTTCATGAGACACGACCTCCCCTTCACAAAACCATGTTGCCTCTCACTAATACATCCATTTAATTCCAAGTGGGAATAAATGCTGTTGCGAAGAATCCTGGATTATTCTTTCTACTCTTCTTAAACAAAAGGAACAGCATTGGCTATTCTCCAATCCTCTGGGACCTCCCCTGTACCTCATGAGAACACCATCCACCAGGTACACGGTACATACTCTTGCAACTCGGCCAACGTTGTCTACTGATACGCTGCAGGAAAGAATGTCCCATGGCAACGGTACGTTGGAGAGACCATGCAGACACTACAACAATGGATGAATGAACACTGCTCGACAATCACCAGGCAAGAGTGTTTTCTTCATGTTGGGGAACACTTCAGCGGTCATGGGCATTCAGCCTCTGATCGTCAGGTAAGCGTCAAGGCAGCCTTCACGACACACAACAATGCAGAGTCACTGAGCAAAGGCTGATTGCCAAGTTCCACACACGAGGACAGCCTCAACTGGGATCTTGGGTTCATGTCACATTATCTATAACCTCCAGCCTGGACTTGCAAAATTTCACTAACTGCCCTGTCTGGAGACAATACACATCTCTTCAGCCTGTGCTTAACGCTCTTCTACTCACATTGTCTGTACCTTTAAGACTTGATTACCTATAAAGATTTGCATTCCAACCATTATTTTGTAAATTGAGTTTGTGTCTTTATATGCCCTGTTTGCGAATAGAGTTCCCACTTACCTGATGAAGGAGCAGCACTCAAAGCTAGTGGATTTTGCTACCAAATAAACCTGTTGGATGTTAACTTGGTGTTGTAAGACTTCTTACTGTGACCTCCCCTATAACCAGTGAGGATACAAAGACTTCTGTCAAGGCCCGAGCAATTTCCTCCATTGCCTCTCTCAGTATTCTGGGGTATATCCCATCAGGTCCTGGGGCCTTGTCTACCTTAAATGTTTCTCAAGAACCCCAACACCTCCTCCTTTTTGATCTCAACATGACTCAAACTACCTACACACCTTTTCCCAGACTCATCAACATCCACGAAGTCCTTCTCTTTGATGAATATTGATGCAAACTACTCATTTAATACCTCGCCCATTTCCTCTGGCTTCATGAATAGATTGCTTCCCTTGTCCTTGAGTGCCAACCCTTTTGCTCTTTATATATATACAAAAAGCCTTGGGATTTTCCTTAAAGGTCACTTGTGGTAATAGTTCATTGACCCACAACAGTAGTTACACTGGAGGACAGCTAAAACACGAAAAGATCAACTGGGCATGTAAGAAAAGTACAAAGAACAAAGAACAACAGCATGGGAAACAGGCCCTTCAGCCTAATGAGCCCGCACCTCCATTTCAACATTGAGAGTCCCCTCTCCACCCATGACCCTTGTCTATGCTTATGGCACTCCACATTGGAAACCAGATTGAGGGGAGACTAATTTAGGGACAATTTGTTACACCAATCAGCCTAAGAGCACATCTTTGGGGGTGTGGGAGGAAACCGGAGCACCAGGAGAAAACCCATGCAAGCACGGGGAGAATGCGCAAACTCCCACAAACACTGGCCCAAATCCATGTATCTGCACAGCAAACAGTGATAGTCACTGAGCTGTCGTGTTGCCCATCAGCTGATCCAGTTTAAGCGTACACTAACGACATGAAGCGCTAGGCTACCCTCGAAACAACCAAGAGCAGCCCTCGCACAACCATTCGCGTATATGCCCCTTGTTGGGCAACAAGGCGGATGGAAGCACCTGTGGATTAAAAGAGAAAACATGCACATCTTATGCAAACATTCAAGGAAATCCCCAGAAGCTCAAAAGTAAAACAAGTGAGCCAGAAAATATGTTGGAAGGTCCATAGGAATCAATTGATTCTCAGGAAAATCCCAAGGCTCCTGAACCTTATTTAAAAGAGTCTCCTATATCCCTCCATCTCCATCCCACTCATGTGCCTAAGTATCCCTTAAACAACTCCAGTGTGCCTGCCTCCACCACCTTACTTGGCAGTGCATTCTGTACCCCCACAACCCTCTGTGTGAAAAACCTCCCTCTAACATCCGAATTATACCTCGCCCCCCCCCCCCCACCTCACCCTAAGCCCGTGGCCCCTCGTAATATTTGTTTCCAATCTAGGAAAAAGCTTACCATTGTTTACTCTATCTATACCCTTCATAATCTTATATACCTCTACTAGATCTCCCCTCAATCTCTGTCTTTCTAGGGAAAACAGCTCCAATTTGCCCAATCTTTCCTCATAACCCAGTCCTTCCATACCAGGCAGCATCCTGGTAAACCTCCTCTGCACTCTCTCCAGGGTCTCCACGTCCTTCCAGTAGTAAGGCGACCAGAACTGGACGCAATACTCCAAATGCGGCCTAACCAACGTTCTATACAACTGAACCATTAGACACCAGCTCTTGTACTCTATACCCCGTCCTATAAAGGCTAGCATACCATAAGCTTTCTTTGCAACCTTCTCCACCTGTACTGCCACCTTCAAAGTATGGTAATAACCATGGGTAACTTTAATCTACATGAAGATTGGGGATATCAGATTAGCAGAGGAAGCATGGAACATGAGTTCATTGAGGATATTTGGAACAATCTGTCAAAGCAGTATTTGCCGTAGCCAACCAGGTAAGGAGTAATGAGACATGAGACATGATTCATCAATAATTTCATAGTAAAGGCAACAGCGATCATAACATGATTGAATTTCATTTTCAATGTGAAGTGGGGGGGGGTAGAAGTCTAGAACTATCTTTTTAAAGGGTATGAAAACAGACGCAGGTAAAATGAAACAAGTAAACCAAACCAAGTTAAAATGTAGAACAGTAGAGTTGCAGTGGCAGACTTTTAAGATGACATTTAATAATTGTCAGCAAAGACTTAGCCCAAAATTCTTTGAGAAGGAGATATCGTCCATGGCTGAATAAGGAAGTTAAGAACAGTATCAAATACTCCCTGAGAAGGATGTCCCATCCTGGCTGAATAAGGAAGGATAGTATCAAACCAAAAGAAATAGGTCTATAATCTGCAAAGACTAATGGTAGGTCAGAAGATTGATCCAATTTTAAAGAATCAAAGAAGAATGTCTGGGAAAAAAAACAAGAAAGTGGAATGAGAGAGAAAGCTAGCTCATCATGTAAAAGCTGATAGTAATAGTTTCTCCAAGTAATTAAATAGGGAAAGAATAACTAAAGCTAGTGCTGGCCCTCCAGAAGTAAATTTGGGGAATTGAGAATGAAAAATAAGGAAATGAGCATTTGACAGGTATTTTGTGTTTATCTTCACTGTAGAAGACAGAGAAAACTCCCAAGGATATCTGAAAAAAAAGGTGAACAGGAGGAACTTAAAACAATCACCATAACAAGGTAAAGGATGCTTTCAAATGGTTAAGCCTAAAGGCTGACAAGTTCTCAGTAGGTGGCCTGCATTCTAATGTCTTAAAAGAAGTGACTGTAGAGACACTGGGTGCATTCTAAAATTCCTGAGATTCTGCAAGGGTCCCAGTGGGTTCAAAAATAGCTAATGCAGCACTTGTACGCAAGAAAGGGGAGGCAGAAAGCTGTAAACCACAGGCCATTAGCCTAGGGAAATTTCCGGATCCAGTTAAGTAGGACATAGCAGGATATCTAGAAAATCACAATTTTATCAGGCAGACCCGATGTGAATTTGTCACAGGGAAATTGTGTATGCCTAATTAGAGTTTTCTGAAGTAGTAACAAGCAAGCTCAATATAGGGGAACCTGTGAATGTGGTGTTCCCGCGAATTCTTATAAGTCTGAAATCATGAACGGTAATCTCGTCTATGTGCCGAATGCATGCTTTCTCCCTATAAATGACACTGAGAAAGAAAGATTTCAACATTTTACATCGTGAATACATAGTGTTTTGGGGCCATGAACTGCAATTAGATGTAGAACTACATTCGTGCAGGTAAACAAACTCAAAAGGAGTTGCAAACAGTGCAAGTTGATTGTGCTTGGACTACCAGAAGGCATGTGATAATGGTGTCAGGGATAACATACTAGTAGAAATGGATAAAGGATTGGTTGGCTAACAGAAAACAAGAGTAGAGATAAATGAATCTTTTCCAGGTTGGCAGGCTGTGACAAGTGAAACGTCACATGGGTTAGTGCTGAGGCCTCAACTGTTTACAATCTACATCAATGATCTGGATAGAAGAACCAAATATGTGAGAGCTAAATTTGTCAATCACATGAAGTAGGTAGGAAGACAAGTTGTCAATTGGGGCAGGTTATTTCTGTGGGCAGAAATTTGGCAGAAGGAGCATAATATGAGAAAGTGTGAACTTTCTCACATTTGCAAGAGGAATGGAAAAGCACTAATGGTTAGATTGCAGGACAAAGCCGTACAGAGAAATATGGGTGTTCTGCTACATGAATCACTAGTATGAAGGTATAACAAATGATTACAAAGGCAAATAGAATGTTGGCATTTATTGCAGGAAGAGTGAAATATAAAAGTAGCAGAGCTTTAGCATGGCTATACAAAACGTTGATGAGACCACACTTGCAATACTATGTACAGTTTTGGTCTCTGTTTGAAAAAAAAACTGCATTAGAATCAGTTCAATGGTGGTTTTCTCAACTACTTTTGATTAGAAGTATTTCACAGAAGGTTCACTTGACTCCTTTGCGACAAGCAGCTTATCTTACACGAACGGTTGGACAGGTTGAGCCAATGCCCATTAGGTTTTAGAAGAATAAAAGGTGATCTCATTAAAACATACAAGATCCTGAAGGGATTTGATACGGTAGATATGAAAGGATGTTTCCACTGGTCAGGGAGATGAGAACTATCAGACACAAAAGAACAAGAGGTCTACCATTACAGACGGAGATGTTGCAAAATTCTCTCTCAAAGGATAGCTTTGAAAGCAGTGCACACTGCGCCATTGAATTTATTCAAGGCAAAGTGAAACAGCTTTTTGATAAGACAAGCAGACAGTAAAGTGGAGTTGAGAAACAATAAGATCAGCATGATATTACTGAGTGGCAGAGCAGGCTCAAACGATTGAACACCTACTCCTGCTCCCAACTTTATGTTCCTATGTCTCTAGTCTTAACAATTTGAATTCCTTCCAAGTTCAAGAATGGGTGACGCATATTAACTCGTTATTGTTGCATTAGCAGCAGCCCTGGTAGATCAAGTCATTGCTTCCAAATAGGGTTGAGAATACAAACAGCTTGCACTGTGCTGATAGTCGAATAATGCATTACTTCCAGTTAATCAAGTCTGCATCAGTTGAAACGAAAGACAATACCCTGACATGTGCCGCTTATTGCACAAAAGTAGACATACCTGAAGAGTCTGACCATTTGAGAAACACCGACCACAATTTAGCAGCCGCACTTGTCATGAGCACAAATCTTGTAACATCTGCTAAATCTCACGAGCTGCCAAAAGCAGGATTTCCAAATGCAATCTTCCCAGCCCTCCTCTGATGAGGCAATCAGGATCACGCCCAGGAAGGGCACAATTCTTATTAGTACAGATTAGAGTATGCTTTAATATCATTAGTGGGCCTAATACCACGACTTCTGCCTTCACCGTATCCTCACACCCAGTGCACATTGAACATAAGAACATAAGAAATAGGAGCAGGAGTAGGCCATCTAGCCCTTCAAGCCTGCCCCGCCATTCAATAAGATCATGGCTGATCTGAAGTGGCTCAGTTCCACTTTCCCACCTTCTCCCCATAACCCTTAATCCCCTTGCCTATCAAAAACCTATCTACCCGCGTCTTAAAAATATTTAGCGAGGCAGCCTCCACCACTTCAATGGGAATTCCAGAGATTCACCACCCTTTGAGTGAAGAAGTTCCTCCTCAACTCCATTCTAAACTGCCCCCCCCCCCCTTATCTTGAGGCTGTGCCCTCTAGTCCTACTGTCCTTTCTGAGCGGGAAGAGCCTCTCCACCTCTATCCTATCCATCCCATTCATCAACTTGTACGTCTCAACGAGATCTCCCCTCATCCTTCTAAGCTTAGTTTATTCAGTAGAGTACAAGCCTAGTTTATTCAGCCTCTCCTCATAGCTCAACCCCCTCAACTCCAGTATCAGCCTAGTGAACCTCCTCTGCACTCCCTCCAAGGCCAAAATATCCTTGCGTAAGTGCGGCGACCAAAACTGCACACAGTACTCCAGCTGCGGCCTCACCAGTGCCCTGTACATTGGTGCAAATTACTACTGGCTCTCAAAACAAAACCAGTCATGATGACCACGCTGGGGATACCCAGCTAAGTATGGCCCCAGTGGTGACAGACATGCCTGGCAAGGCACCCTTTAAGGATGGTGCCCCGATCTCTATGGAGCCAGCCCTGGTGGCCCTATCAGGCCCTAGCCCACTAAAGTGACACTGCGAACCACATCCCCCGATTCACTGGGCACCAAGTGCCAGAAAATCTAAGAGTAAAACTCAGCTGTGCAACTGGAGAGATACAGGCAATTTTCAGTCTGAACCTGACGCTCTGACAAATTTTGAGAAAATTCTGACCATTTTCTCTGCATAACTGAAAGCAGAATGAGCATTCTGAACTTCTCAATACCTTCCCCAGCTTGCGAAGCAAATCACACTGAAGTCTGCCATCTTCATCATAACATATGTAAAAGGGTGGCGGGGAGCATGTAAAAAGTAGTTAGATTACACATGTCTTTGAACTGAGGGCTCAGCCAAAAGCGGCATCAGAAGCTTTATCCCAAGGCAATATAGAGGCCGATGAAAATGACAATTTGAATCTGACTTAGTAATGTTATGGTATTCTCTTTTGTCAGTCCTTCTCAGTAAAAAATCCTTTTGATGGATCACTCAATCCTGCACGAAGAATGGGCTACGTCAATAACACATTGAATGTGCATGGATGAAAAATATTATGAAATTATTGATGAAGTGAAACCTGACAATGTGCAGATAACCATAATACTGAGTATTGATGTTTTGAGATCAGCAGTGGATTTATTGTTGACTAAATTTTCAATAGATTGCAAATGATCTGAAAAAAAGTTCTACCTTTTCAAACTTAACATTGCAGATTACTTATAAGCCCTATGTTCTTTTCCTTGGTGTCATCAGAATTCATAAATGATTTCTTCATTTTTGCACAAGTATCCAATAATAACTGTATGAGTCAATTCTGATGCTAATAGTGTTAGAACTATTTACACAGCATTTAATGATTTTTGTCTCCTTATAGTGGGAATACAAATGATTAATTGCAGCAGGGCTTTGTTTTGTACTTCTCAAACTCCAGAGACCAACTCATTTTGATTTTTCCAGTTGTCCAAGGACTTCTCCTCCCTAATATGAATAAGTTCTAGTCCATATTAGGTACAGCTCCTTTATAAAGTAAATCCCAGATTAATGATTTATTGTATGCCCAATGACCACACTGGAGAGTATGCCACTCTCCACTTTCTAGGCATTTGACAAACATTGCTTGCCCGATTTTTGCATGATTAAAAGACAATGTGGTAACATTATACTGGTACTGTAAAAAACAAGATGGTACTTACCCGAAGTGCCATTACTAAGCGACTTCAGGGTGCTTATTAAATCATTTATTATTTTTATAGCCCACTCCACTTTGCAGATAATTACTATAGACACTTACATTTCAACAGCATTCCATTCAATTCAATGGCATTCCATTCCAGGCAAAACCAATCTGGTTTGTTTCCAGACCAGTTGATCACCTTCCACTTGCTAAAAGATACTCTAATAACGCAAGGTGACACTGCACTGCAGTCCTTCAAGCAAACCCATCAATCATTCATTGCTAAACCACAAGACATACATTTCACGATCTATTGTCTGTTTTTTTTTCATTATTGGCTGGGAATTATATTGATGTATTAGTTTACTTCAGTAGCTGGGGTAGTTTCTAAGATTGAAGCAATGTATTGGTTACAACGATTCTGAGGAAAAACATAATGACTTTTGGATCAACAGATGTGTAAAGATGAAGACAGTTAAATTGCGCATGAAGAGGAAGTCTTATCAATTAATGGTATTTAAATAGGAATTACATACTTTTCCCCATTAGAATTGCCCAAAATTCTGCCCTTGGAAGCAACATAACGACAGTCAATGGCATTGGGCCAATTCAGCTAAAGCTCGCATCTCAAAAAAGGTAAAGAAAAAACAGAAATATGCGCAGGTTCAAATAATTGTAAGAAATTAGTACTGACTACAGAGGGATGCCTTACACAATAACACTCAAGTAATTATGGGTAAGATTGTGTTTGAAAATCAAACATTAAAGCCAAGATCAAGATCAATGTTAAATGTACCATTTCAAATCTGACATGCACATTAAGATATCTACCATTAATTCAACATGTTGGTAATAAGTTTTAAACTAGTTCAGAACATGGTATAAATACAAATAGAATCGAAAGCTCAGAAGGCTGTGATGCCAATTAGTTAATTTAGATCTTTAAATTTCATTATTGAGTGGTTGCAACTCAAAAAGTGTCATTTCAAAGAAATGTAACTTGCTGTCTTTTTTAAGTTCAAACACCTAACACAAAGCCGCAAATTAAACATCAAAAATAATTTCCCAATTACTAAGTCTATTGGAAGACTAGTGAATAGCTATCACAGCATAGCATTTCAGGGTCAAAAGCAAGCTGTAAAAACGTAAAAAAAAGAGAAGGAAAGGCCATCAAGCCTGTTAAGCTCATCTGTGATTATAACATGCTTGTCAAACTTTGCAAGACCGACAGTAGACTGGTTAACCTTTTAAAAACACAACCATGAGAATAAAAATATCAACTGCCAATTAGGGTTACCAATTTCTCCTGTTAATGCTTATTTCAGTTTGATGTACGATCTGCTATTTTTGTGTTGGAAGATCACATTAACAGAAAAGAAATTCTACCGATGAACACCTTTTGGTCCAGCTGCTGGCACTAAAAAAATGCTGCAACTGTCTCCCAGGCAGGCTTTGCCACCTTGCTGGTGGGGTCAACCCAAAGATATATTATTACCCTCCTCTCCTCCATGGCATTTGGTATACAGATAAGGATCCCATCCATGAATAGAAGAGCTAGTTTCCTCTCTGCTGTTCTTCTGGTTTTAATGATAGCAAGTGCTGTGGAACCATTTGAATGCACTTTAAGTGGCTGGCATGGTGGTTTGCACTGCTGCCTCACAGGGCCAGGGACCTGGGTTCGATTTCCATTTTGGGTCACTGTCTGTGTGGGCTTCCTCCAGTTGTTCAAGTTTCCTCCCACAGTCCAAAGATGTGCAGATTAGGTGAATTGGCCAAGCTAAATTTTCCCTCAGTGTACCCGAACTGGCGCCAGAGTGTGGCAACTAGGGGATTTCATTGCAATGTGAATGTAAAGCCTACGTGTGACAAATAAACTTACTTTAAAGCACTCAGATTGACACTCATTTTTCCACAAAACTCCATCCTTCTCCTATTGATTCTACTACTCATTGAGTAGTTGGGGGGGGGGGGGGGGGGAATTGGTGTGGGGGGAGGGGATTGTTTTCAACTTGTTGATGTGCCATGAGTAGGGGTCCTGGAAATGTGCAAGAAACCCACAAGTCCTGCAAGCTGTGGATCTTTAACAGTGTATTAATATCTTATTTCACTAACAGGTTACCCACCTGGAAGTCAGCCTGGCCGACTGCTTTGGTTTCAAATTGGGCTGGAAGCACTTGGAAAGAGGCTGCAAGATAGGTTAATTCAAATTCCAGACCAAATGTGGAGACAGGGTAATGCTGAGATCTTGGGATAGGTTTTTATGCAGATGGATCTTACATTCATGAAAGCTTGAAAAGACCAAATGAAATGTTCCTATTCCACCAAGCTAACAAGAGTTGTTTGTGGAGCCTTGCCTGCATCTACCTGGTTTTCCTCAGCTTCCCGTCCCCGATGGAGTTGGGTCCTTACCCTTCGTCCTGCCTGATTAAATGCCAGCTTCCTGAAACACTTTGACCATTCAACCTATGTCAGCTAACTTTGTCCTTTGTCTCTTCTGTACAAATCTCATACTTTCCCCTAACAAAACAGATGCAATTTGTAACTCTCACTATTTTTAAAGCATAACCTTTAGAGCAAGATGCTGGTCAAAAATGTACCAGGACTTGGTGCATAGTTGTACATCAGGTCATGAAACATGTGCAAGCAAGGAAGAAAATGGGATGGCTGCAAGCTCAGAGCCCAGCTGAAGTTTGAAAAGTTGAAACATGGGAGTGCATGGCAAGATGGGACTGCCATCTTGGGGTGCCCAAAAAGCAAGAAGGCTGTGTAGAACATGAGGCCTAAAATCATGAAGGAGGGATAAGGAAGTTTTTAATTCTCAAATATCCTGCAAAAAGTAGCTTTCAAAAAAGTTGCAATTTTGTTTTTAATTCAAAGATACTTACAGTAGAATTATAAATATTGCAAATGCTCCAAATAACTTTTCAGAAGACATTTTCATGCAGGGCAAGAAAGAAAGAAATGCAACGCCACAGACCTTGCTATAAAATAAAATTTTTATGTGTAATATTTGCATATTCCTTCAAACTGTTCTGTATTAATTCTGCCCTGTTCAATAAGAGATGGAAAGTCTGGTACAGCTATGATCAAATTCGAAACATATATCCCTCTGCATTTCATATAAGTGGATAACCTCGCATTTACCTACAATATACTACATCTGCCACACATCTGCCCACTTACTCAACTTGTTCAGATCACACTAAAGCATCTCTGCATCCTCCTCACAGCTCACCCTTCCTTCCCACCTTTTGTCATCTGCAAATTTGGAGACTTTCTTTCACACAATTAGGTTATATTTAAAGCAACTGAGGAGTTTACCGTTTATTTGAGGTAATATCAAGTAAATGAAATATCACTAGCTTTCTGGATGGACATGTATGAATCATTCATTCAGGTGCAGCAGAAGATAAAGGTATTACTGAGCTGGCAAGGAGGTTGTGCCCACATGCATTACTGAAGATAATGAACTCCAGGTTAATCATAGAATCATATAGCGCAGAAGATGCCCTTCAACTCACCAAGTCTGTACTGACAGACGCCTCTCTAATTTAATATTTTCTTGCCTCTACGCAGTTCATGTCCCTCTATTCCCTGCTTATTCAGGTATTCATGAATCTATCCAGATGCCTCTTGAATGTTGTTATAGAAGGTGCTTCCACCACTTCCTCCGGCAGCACATTCCAAGCATTCATCACCCTGTATGTGAAAAACCTGCCCCTCGCATCTTTTAAACTTTCCCCCTCACACTTTCAACCTTCAGCCCTGAGTAATTGAACCTTTGACCTGGGAAAAATACTCTGACTATTCACTCTATCCAAATCTGTCATAATCTTGTAAACCTCTATCAGGTCCCCCCTCATCTTCCGATGCTTCAATGAAAACAATGCAAGTTGTTCAACCTTTCTTCATAGTCCATATCCTCCAAACTAGACAACATTCTGGTAAATCTCTTCTGCACCCTTTCCAATGCATCAACATCCTTCCAGCAATGTGGCGACAGAATTGTACACAACACTCCAAATGCGGTCTATGTCTTATAAGGCTGCACAGTGAGAAATCTCTCAACACCAGGCTAAAGTCCAACAGGTTTATTTGGCAGCGCTAGCTTTTGTAGTCTCAAGCTCCTTCATCAGGTGAGTCGTGTTCACAAATAGGTCATATTAAGACAAACTCAATTTACAAGATAATGGTTGGAATGCGCGTCTTTACAAGTAATCAAGTTTTAAAGGTACAGACAATGTGAGTGGAGAGGGGCCAAGCACAGGTTAAAGAGGTGTTAAAAAGACATCCTTGTCCTTAAGAAGTTACAAAGATTTTGGCCAAGGCCTCAGCAATTTCCTCCCTCATCTCTCGCAGTATTCTGGGATGGACCCTAGCTGGCCCTGGGGACCTGTCGACCTTAATATTTTTCAAAACCTCCAATACCCCCTCCCTTTTTATCTCAATGAGTCCTAGAATGTCAACATCCTCCTCTCAACATTCACCATCCACCACATCTTTCTCCTTTGTGAACACTGATGCAAATAACTCTTGCGGACCTCAACCATCTCATCTAGCTCCACACACAAATTCCCTCCACTACCTTTACATGGACCTACCCTTTCTTTAGCTACCCTCTTCCTCCTTGTATACACATAATAGGCCTTGGGATTCTCCCTAATCCTGTCCGCCAAAGATACTTCATGGCCCCTTTACGCCCTCCTAATTCCCTGGGGTTTAATATCTTTTCTGCTTTCTTTACATTCAAGAGGCTTATCTGTTTTCAATTTCCTGAAATTTATGTAAGCCTCCTTTTTCACTAAGCTCACAATTTCTCATCATTCCTGGGTTCCAGAATCTTGCCATCTTTACTGTTCATTTTTACAAGGACATACTTGTCCAGAATTGTTAAGGATTGACTTTAAAAGATTCCCATATATATGATGTGGATCTACCCTGAAACAGCCGCCCTGAGTCGATATTCCCTAGCTCCTGCCTAATACTGTCATAGTCAGTACCCCACTCCCAGTTTAGTACTTTCACTCTGGGACTACTTCAAACCTTTTCTGCAAGTATCTTGAAACTTATAGAATTGTGATCACTGTTCTCAAAAGATCCCCCACAGACATCAATCGCCTGTCAGGGCTCATTTCCCAGAACTAGGTCTAAGATAGCCCTCCTCGAGTTGGACTATCAACACATTGCCTCAAGAAACACTCTTGGATACATTGAACTAACTCTGCCCTGCCCAAGCCCCGGCACCTAAAACAATCCCAGTTGGGGAAGTTAAAAAAATCAGCCACCATAACAACCTTGTTTTTACACCTTCCCATTATCTACTGACATATTAGTTCCTCCACTTCACGCTGGCTGTTGGGAGTTGTAGTACAAACCTGACAGTGTGATTGCCCCAGTCTTGTTCCTGAGTTCTACCCATAAGGACTCACTGCATAGTCCCATCAAGGTGCCCTCTCTCTGCATAGCTGTCACGTTCTCCCTAATTAGTAAAACAACACCCCCACCTCTTTTATCACCCTCTTTCTCTCACCTGAAGCATCTAAATCCTGGAATGCTAAGCTGCCAGCCCTGCCCTTTCATCCAAATTTCTGTAATTGCTACATCATAACTACACACAATAATCCAAGCTTTAAGTTCACCCACCTTATCGGTCATACTCCTTGTGTTAAATAAACACACCTCAGACCATCTCTCCTGTCATGTTTTGTACACTCCGTGTTTTATTTCTCATAGCTTTCTTGGATCCATTCACTGAGTTCCCCAGGTCTCTGTACTGTGGCCCTTTTTGATTTTTGTCTTTGGTTTCTCTGCCTTCCACTTTTCCACTTACTGCTTCACCAACCAGGAATGTTGCAGTCCAGCAGGGTTTACAACAACTCCCCAATTGTAAAAAGCAGGCAACCCTACGCCGCTGGAGTGAACGGGACCATGGAGGCCTGAAGGTAGAGGGTAAGGGTGGTGATTGGGGAGGTAGGGGGAGGTGTTCAGATTTCTGACAAAAAGACCTAAAGTGGAGTGTCAGGTGGTTCCAAATGGCAGAAAACAAAAACAATTAATAAATGTCAATGGAACTCACACTAGCAGCCTGCGTGAGTTGCAAGCTGCTCACAAAGAAAGATGTGACTGAGACATTAGGAAGCAAGTGGCTCCAAGAACAGATTTGCTGGCATGAGAGTTTCTCATGCACTGCCTGGGGCTTTATGCTATCCTAATGTATAATGGTACGCAGAAAATAATTCTACATGGAATAATGGAATATACTACACATATGGCAGGTGGCCTATTGTTACTAGATGAGTGCCACTGTACAAAAACTGCAGTTTGGAATTTGAAGTTTTCCCAGCTTCATTTTTAAGAGTGAAAGGAGCAAATGTTGCACTGTTATTTAAGAGAGCAGCAAGGAGAACCCAGGGAACTTCAGACCAGTGAACCTGACGTCAATGGTGAGCAAGTTATTGGAGAGGATTCTGAGAGACAGGATCTACATGCATTTGGAAAGGCAAGGAGTTTTTGAACAATGAGGGCAGTGTGGCAGACATTATCTATACGCACTTTAGCAAGGCCATTGACAATGTACCACATGTCAGACTGGTCAATAAGGTTAGATTAATTGGCATCCATGGAGAGCTAGCCAACTAGACACAAGATTGGCTTGTCAGCAGGAGACAGAGGGTTGTTTTTCAGACTAAAAGCCTGTAACCAGCAGTACGCCACAAGAATTGGTGCTAGGGCCACTGCTGTTTGTCATTTATATAAACAATTTAAAATGAGAATATTGGAAGTATAGTTAGTAAGTTTGTGAATAACATCAAAATTCATGTTCTAGCAGACCGCGAAGAAGGTTATCTCAGACCACAACGGGATCTTGATCAACCGGGTCAGTGGGCAAGGAATGGCAGATGTTTAATTCAGATGAATGCAAGGTAATACATTTTGCTAAGACAAACCAGGGCAGGCTGGGCCCTGGGGAATTTTGTTGAACAGAGACCTAAGAGTGCAGATACATGGTTCCTTGGAAGTGTTGTCATAGGTTGACTGGGTGATGAAAGTGGCATTTGGCACACTTGCCTTCATCAGTCAGAGCAGCATTGAATACAAGAGTTGAAACATTATGTTACTGTGGTAGGGAAAAACCATAAAGCTAGATACTTGGCATAAAATAGCTGCCTGGCACATGAAGGGTTAAAAGACATTAAGCAAGCACTGACTTTTAATTCAGACAGCTACCTAAAATTTAAATATACAGGACAGTTATTTGAATTAAACATACAGGGAACAAATACTGCAGGAGGCCATGCACCTTAAAGATAATAACTGTCCTGGGACAATGGGGTCTGATAGCGAGATTAGCCACAAATGGGAATGGGAACACATAAATGCAGGAAAACCAATTACTGTATGAATAGGCCAAAACTAAGTAACTGATAAAGAGGAAACGTAGCCATTCGTGGAACATTGCGATATTAAAATGCTCATGTCTGTATGTGTCCATAACGATGTGTTAAATGATCGTTCACCTACTTGATTACAACGATGTGTTAATGATGTCCGGTCCATCTATTGCGTAAAAGGGATAAGATGGATCGCTCCTACTGTATCATTATGAGAAGGTAGCTACCCAGCACGGCAGAGTGCCAGTGCCTTTTCTCCATGAAGCTTTGTTAAATAAAACTGTACATAAATAAAACCCAGTCTAACTCCGAAGTGGTAATTTCCCACAACATTACAACTGTACAAGATATTGGTACGGCCACATTTGGAGTACTGCGTACAATTCTGGTCACCCTGCTATACAAAGGATGTTATTAAATTGGAAAGGATGCAAAAAAGATCCAAGGATGTTACCAGAATTGGAAAGTTTGAATTATAAGGGGAAGCAGGATTGGCTGAGACATTTTTCCCCTGGAGTGTAGGAGCATGAGGGGTGACCTCAGAGATTTATAAAATCAACAGGGGTATCTATAAAGTGAAGAGCCATGGTCTTTTCACCAGGGTGGGGGAATTCAAAACTAGAGGGCATAGGTTTAGTGAGAAAGGAAATATTTAAAAGGGGCCTGAAGGGCAACTTGAGAGTGGTGTGTATATGGAATAAGCTGCCAGAGGTGGTGGTAGCGGCAGGTAGAATTGCAACATTGAAAAGACATTTGGACAGGTGCATGGATGGAAAAAGTTGAGAGGGGGATATGGGCCAAATTCAGCCAAATGGGACTGGTTCAGTTTAGGAAACCTGGTCAGCATGGATGAGTTGGGCAGAAAGGCCCGTTTCCATGCATATATCTCTATGACTGAAATTTGACTTGCATTCTTTGTGCTGGCTTTCCTGAGCTGTTGCTCATCTTATCACAAGCTGCACAGAGATTGGTTTGATATCCAAAAATGAAGATTCCCATTTTGCTCAATTTCATAAAGGCACATCATATCCACAGATCTCCGAAGGTTGCCACTCAAGTGGATAGAGCCGTGAAGAAGGCTTATAGTATGTTAGCATTTATGATTGCGGGTTTGAGTTTAAAAGCTGTGGGGTTATGCTGCAACTATACAGAACCTTGATGAGGCCACATTTGGAATATTGTATGCAGTTCTGGTCCCCTCACTGTAAGGATGTAGAAGCATTGGAGAGAATGCAGAGGAGATTTACCAGAATGCTGCCTGGTTTGGAAGGTAGATCTTATGAGGAAAGGTTAAGGGAGCTGAGGAGGATGAAAGGCAACTTGATAGAGGTTTATATGATGATGAGGGGGATAGATAGAGTGGATGTGCAGAACTATTTCCTCTGGTGAATGTAGCTGTTACTAGGGGGCATAACTTAAGATTCATGGTGGGAGATATAGGAGGAATGTCCGAGGTGGGTTCTTTACTCAGAGAATGGCTGCAGTGTGGAATGCACTGCCTGCTGTGATAGTGAAGTCGGACATTTTAGAAACTTTCAAGCGGTTATTGGATAGGCACATGGAACACACCAGAATGATAGGGTGTGGAATAGCTTGATCTTGGGTTCAGACATAGCTCAGCACAACATTGAGGGCCAAAGGGTCTGTACTGTTCTATGTTCTAATGTGATATTTAATGCAGCAAATTTAAATATAATTTAACAGAGATTGCTAAATGGTGAGTTGAGAGCATTTGTGCTCAAATGAGTAAATATATTGAAATGTGAAAGTCTGTTTAATAGTTACACAGCTAATACATAATTTATCCCAGCAAGATGTTTATCCCAATTTAAATTGGAGACTGTTGACTTTAACTTGAAACAGATAGCAATTTAACTCCCAAGATCTTGATGATGTTAATACATCCTTTAGGGGGGAAATATAATTTATTCTGCACAATACCACTGGATAATGAAATTATTACAATACTGTACAAAACAAGGGTAACACAATGTATACTGTACAAATACATTCAGCAGGTATGTTTACAATCACACAAGATCTACCTTTGATTAATTATATTGCAGTTTTTGATGCCAAGGTTTAGTCATACTATCAAATTCAGTATACTCATACCTAACTCAGAAAACACAATGTATTAACAATAAAGAATGCTTGAGCAAATAATGGCAAGCCAAGTGAGGAAAGTACAATTAAAGCTTCACCTTGACAGAATCATTTAAGTTTAAGTGGTACTTTCCCTGTTTATTATGGTCCATCCGGAAGGTCTCCTAAAAGCACCCGTTCATGCTGGCTTCTCTAAAGGCAGGCAGCTCTTCAGAACCATATTCAGTAACCTCTTCTCTTGTGTTGGCCTTATCAATAGTTACCAGAATTCTATTCAGCATTCAAGAAGCTAAACTCTGCCAACTGATGCCCACACACATTGCAATATAAGTCACTTAATGATATTTAACATTGCAAACATTTTCAGACTTTTCTCCTCCCAAGCCCAGAAATTGATTCACCGCTAACATAAGCCAGCTGAGCACAGTCCAGGAATAGAATCTTGTCTACATGAATCAGTTCAACAATTGGGTGTTTACCTGCATAGTCATCCTATCATTTTAAAAGCTAAAATTAGTGGTCATTCAATTGAGCTTCAATTCTTATGTGCCTTGAAGCAACTGAAGTTGCCAGACCTTCACCTTCAATAACTAGATCTTTCCATATCAGTAAACCATTTGAAAATGTTAACCAATATTTGAATGGCACTACTACCTGCAATATTTGAAGTACTTTCCCTACAACTTACAGGTAGAGTAATACCAGGGGCAAGAATCAGTACTGTATCGCTCATGAATCATGATTATTCTGGTTGCAATTTTCTCCCTATTGATATGGAGAACAGAAATGAATTCCTAATATATTTTTAAAAGTACACGCGTGCAGAGTTATCTATCCCATCACTTGATTAGGATGCATTCCACTATATCCATGACGAACTTCGATTTGAATGGGTTTTTCAAGGTAAAAAGAATTCAAAAACTGGAAGTTTTTTTTGGGGGGTTATTTGCTAATGAAATCAGTTTTACCTAAACCCATGCAAGTGACACCATTACGATTTTTCCTATAAATGTGAAACAGGGAAGAAAATACTCCTCATAAGTGGCCCCATATGGTTACATTCAATCTCTTTTGAAAGCATTCAAGTCATTTTCCACTCAGTTCCACTGAACTCAAAAACCTTCCAACCACTCCTGCAAACCAACCGATGCTGCTGCGATGGTGACTATGAAACTGAAAAGTTCACAAGGCAAAGTCTGCATGGTCTTCTCCACTACTTGCACACAAGATTCCACAATTAGTTCTTAGAAATGCTGAATAGAATTCTGGTACCTATTCTTAAGGTCAACAATGAAAAATGGTGTAAGGTTCTGAACAGCTGTCTGAACGTAGAGAAGTGAAAATGAATGAGTGCTTTCAGGAGACCTTTAGGGAACTGTCAGTGACCATATTAGCAGCTTGGTAGTGCAGTTTAGTAGTAGTCAGAACGCCAGTAGAATTTCTTTTTTTTCCAAATTATTTAAAGTTTGTTTAGCATCCATCAGAACAGAGCGATAGAATCTCACTTGATCATTTCGCCAGAAAGCATCACCCAATGCAGCATTCTCAATTTTTCACAGAAGTGTTAGTGCTCGCCTGGGATATTCATGACCTTCTGATTCACAGATGAGAACACAAACAATAGAACCAAACCGACACTATAGGAATCATGTAGAATTGCTTAAAGCATAAAAATGAGAACTAATAAGTTGGACTGTTTGCTAGAATTCGAAATAGAACCATTCTACCTTTTGAATTATTCACGATTATCTTTTGTCACAACTCCTGTAAACACATGAAGGTAATCAACCTGAAGCGGAGAAAACGGCAGAGACAAAATTTAAAACAGCACAAGGTGAGAGCATTGGAGACAGAGCTTTAAACAGCAGGAAGAGAGAGCGTTGGAGACAGAGTTTATAACAGCACAAGGGGAGAACAGAGAAAGTTTAAAACAGCGCGAAAGAGACAATTTTAAAACAGTACAAAAGGAGAATGGAACACCAAACAAAGCGAGAGGAGATCAAGACGCCATCTAAAACAATGCAAGAGGAGATTGGGTCACTATCTAAAAAAGTGCATAGCAAAGTGAATAAGGAGAACCATTAGGTGTGGTGTATTTGAAATTCCGGAAACTATTATTCAAAATCACATGGTGCAGGGCAACAAATTAGTATTGATGAAGGATTGATTTATGGCAGCTAAATTTGTTGATAACATCAAGAGGAGATAAGGTGTTTACAAAGAGATATAGATATGTTAAAGTGTGGCCAAACATTTGGCAAATGGACCATGGAGAACTCCGACAGGAAAAACGAAAGACAGCATACTAATTAATGGACAGAAATTTCAGAACTCATGGGGTACAGAGGGATCTGGGTGCCCTAGTGCATGAATCATAAAAAGCTGGACATACAGGTTCAGCAAGTATTTAGGAAAGCTAACACAGTGTTGTTGTTTACTGAGAGGGGAATTGAATACAAAAAAGAGGTGATTCTTGTACAGGGCATTGGTGAGACCAAATCTGGAGTACCATAAACAGCATTAGTCTCCTTATTTAAAGAGATTTAAATGCATTAAAAGCAGATCAGAGAAGGTTTACTAGACTGATACCAGGAGTGGGCAAATAGTCATACGGGGAAAGGTTGGCAAGGTTAGGTTTATATCCACTAACGTTTACCAGTACAAATGGTGACTTGATTGAAACATTTAAGAATCTGAGGGGTACTGACAGAGTGGATGTGGAGGGGACATTTTTTCTTGTCAGAGCAACTCGAACTCAGGATTACTTATTAAAAATAAGGGGTCACTCATTTTAGTTACTGAAAAGAAAATATATTTTTTCTGGGGGTCATGAATCTCTGGAACTCTCTTCCTCAAATGATAGTGGAAGCAGTCTTTGAATGTTTTTAAAGCAGAGTTAGATAGATTCTTGATTAACAAGGGGGTTAATGGTTATCGGGGGCCGGCAGCAATGTTGGATTGAAGTTACAAACAGATCAGCCGTGATCTTGTTGAATGGCAAGACAGAATCGAATGATCTGCTCCTCTTTTAATTTGTGTGTATGCAGGTACCTGGATGTCCTGGCTCATGTTGCACAAGAAGTTAGTACACAAGTAAAGCAAGTGATCAGGAAGGCAAAAGGAATGTTGGCTTATTGCAGAGGAATGAAAGATCACAATCTTCACACTGCAGAAGGAAGCCATTCAGCTCATCGAGTTGCACTGGTTCTCTGAAGGACAGGATACATAATCCCACTCTTCAGCCTTACTCATGTGACCTTCCAAATACATTCTGCTCAGATAGTAATCTACTTCCCTTTTCAATACCTCATTTGAACCTGCCTCTGCCACGCCTCAGGAAGTTTGTTGGGGACTCTAATCACCCTTTCAGTTAAAATATTTTTTCCTCACCTCACTTTTTCAATCTCCTTTTGGCAATTATTTTGTTCCGGTGTCCTATAGTTCTTGACATCCTGCTGAATGGGAGGTTTGCCCTAATTACCAGGCTAAAGGTTTACTAGACTAAATGTTTAGTAAATTCACTAAAAGCAGATCAGAGAAGGTCTACTAGCCTGATACCAGGAGTGGGCAAATAGTCTTATGAGAAAAGATTGGCAAGGTTAGGTCTGTGTCCACTAAAGTTTACGAGTATAAGAGGTGACTTGATTGTCCATTCCCTTTAGGCTCTTGAATACCTCTAACAAATCTCCTTTCCACCTTTTCGCCAAAGAAAACAGTCCCAACCTCATCAATCTATCCTCATAGCTACAGTTCTCTTCTGAAATCTCTCCAATGACTTCACATCAAGCATGGCACCCAAAATTGATTGCAGTTGTCTAGATGAGGGAGTATATATATTTATACTCCATATAAACGTAGGGAAGTTTTACTGCAGCTATATTGGACCTTAAATTGAGGTACTGTGTGCAATTTTGATCACTTTATTTGAAAAATGATATAGCTGCAATAGAAACGGTTCAAAGATGGTTACTCAACTCATTCATAGAATGTAGGGCTCATCTAATGAAGGTTGAAAAGGTTGAACAATATCCACTGGATCTGGTAGTGGTCCAGAAGGCTTAAATTTCCAGGGCCAAATAAAATTTATCCCAAGCTGTTGAGTGAGACAAGAGAGAAAACAGCAGGGACGCTGGCAATAATTTTCAATTTCTCCCTGGCACAGGAGAGATGCTAGAGGACTGGAGGATAATCAAGACAGTATCATTACTCAAGAAGGGAAAAAGGGATAAATCAGGAAATTACAGGCCAGTCGATCCAACCTCAGTCGTCAGGAAGCTATTGGAAGCAATTCTGAGAGAATTCATCTCATTTGGAGAGGTATGGATTAATCAAGCATGGTTGTGTTAGGGGGAGGTCATTCTGACTGACGAGTGAATTTTATGAACAGATGACGAGGTATGTAGATGAGAGCAGTGCATTTGACATAGTCTTCTTAGACTTCCGCAAGGCTTCGGATAAGGACCCACATGGGAAACTAATAGCTAAGATAAGAGTCTGTGGGATCCAAGTAAATTTGGAAAATTGTATCCAGACTTGAAAGCGGCAGGAAGCAGAGGGTGATTGATGGTCAAGGGGTGTTTTTCTGCCTGGAAAACCCAGTGGGTTCCCATAGGGATCAATGTTGGAGCCTTTGCTGTGTGTAATTTATGTAATTGATTTAGACTTGAATGTAGGAGAATTGATCAGTAAATTTGCGGATGATGCGGAAATTGATGGGGCAGTAAACAGTGAGGAGGATAGACTTAGATTACAAAAGGTTATGATGGGCTGGTCAGATGGGCTGAACAGTGGCAAATGGCATTCAATCCAGATAAGTGTGACGTGATGTACTTAGGCAGAACAAATGAGTCAAAGGAATATGCGATAAATGGCAGAGCCTTGGAACGACTGATTAGAGGGGCCTTAGTGTGCAAGTACACCGGTCCCTTAAGATAGCAGGACAAGTGGATGAAGTGGTTAAGAATGCATTTGATATACTTGCCTTTATTAGCCAAGGCATAGACTTTAGGAGCAGGGGATTACACTGGAACTGTATAAAATGTTGGGTAGGCTACAGCTGGAGCATTGGATACAGTACAGGAATCCACATTACAAAAAGGATGTGATAGCACTGGAAAAAGCACAGAGGATATTTACCAGGATGTTGCTAGGACTGGAGAGTTTTAGTTACAAAGAAGATTGGATAGACTGTGGGTGTTTTCCTTGGAGCAGAGGGGGCTGAGGAGGGACGTAATGAAGATGCATAAAATTATAAGGGGATAGACAGGAAGAAACTTTTCCCCTTGCTGGAGGGATCAATGACCAGGGGACATAGAGTTAAGCTAAGGGGTATGAGGTCAAGAAGGGATCTTTTCACCCAGAGGGTGGTGGGAATCTGGAACTCACTGCCTGGTTGAGGCAGAGATCCTCACAACATCTAGGAAATAATTAGATGTTCACTTGTGATGCCAAGGCATACAAGGCTATGGGCCAAGTGCTAGAAAATGGGATTTGAATAGTTAGGTGGTGGTTTTCGATCAATGCAGATGCAATGGGTCAAAGTACCTTTTCTGTGCTACTGACTTCTATCTCTCTATGGTGTTTAATGGGATGAGAGGTGATCATATTGAAACATGCAAGATCCTGAAGGAATTTGATTGGGTGGGCATAGGGATCATGTTTGCAATTGTTGGGAGAGACTGGAACTAGGATACTGTTTAAGAATAAAAGGAGTCTTTTAAGAGGGTGATGAGGAAAGACTACTTTCCTTGAGGGTTGTTAGTATAAGGAATTCTCTTTCCCAGAAAACAGTGGATGTCGGGTCATTGAAGTTATTGAAGGTAGAGCAGATAGATTTTGGCTGATGAGGGAGTCAGCAGTTATGGGGAGCAGACAGAAAAGTCAAGTTGAGATCACAAACATATCAATTATCTTATCTCACAACAGAGCAGGCTGAAGGGCTGAGAGATCTACTCCTCTTAAGTTTTATGCTCCTAAATATTTTTGCAATTCAGTTCATCTGTACACACCTTAACATAAAACAAGTAAAGATTTTATGCATTTGCCACTCATACTTGAGTCAAATATTTAATAAAATGTTTGTCTGCAACTCGCTCCAGATTATATGCAGTTTGAGATACTGAATATTATCCACAAAATTCAACAATGTTCAGACATTAATCAGTGCAAAAAAATATAGTAATTTGTTTAAGTGGCAACTGGTCTTATTTGTCATTCAAAATCTATAATAAATGCTAAAAACAATTAGACATTATAAAGTCTGTACAATACACAGTGAATATTAATTATTAATTATCCCTGGTCTCCATGTTTCTTTGAACAACCATTCCTAAAACTACTGGGAGGGATTGCTCATCAGCCACCTGAATTTATTTAATATTAGGAGGTATTTGTTGAAACTTAATTCACTTAATTATTGTAACTGATTAGTTTCATTTCTGACACCAAAATAAAACTCCAAGGAAATATGTCAGGTTCTTTATTCAAGGTTTTCTGTTCAAAAAGCAGCAAGGGTTTTGACCACAGAAATTGCATCTTAAATGCTCGTGCTCTATTAAATCTCTTGCTAATAAATGTAATTTTGATCCTGTTTCCACCTGGGCCATGGAAATATTTAAATAACATTAAAAACAAATCAAGAATGCATTTAACGTAATGTGGTTGTAATTCAACTTGAAACATAAATAAGTAAGAACTTTTGTGTTTAGAACTTATTAGAAGTAGCACCATCCCATTTCAGTTGATAGCTATTCCCTCAAACTATTGCACAAGTTAACATGACACTTCACAATCTCCTTCAGGAAACAACAGAAAAAAAACACGTGATGCGTATTCAATGATCATACTGGGGATAAATCAGTTTTATTAACCATTATACAAATACCAAATATTTGTATAATGTTACAAAAACAAAGCATTTAAAAAAGCTAAATTAGTAAGATAGAAAATCAACAAAAAGATTAAGATTTTGGAAAAATCAGATCATTTCATGAGATTCCATTCTAATGGGGCAATCCATGTCCACAATCAGATGACCGATGGTGTGGGAAGCAACGTGTATAGCATACGGAATACGAGGAACATACTGAAGAAGCCTGCGTCATTAGAAGCGAATTGAAAGGTCTAACCATCAAGTCTTTCCAGGGCTGGCCTAAGAGAGGGATGACCCAAAATCAAAATAAATATGTTGTGCTAAGAACATGGATATTTAAATATTCCTTCTCTCTTGTGCACTATTACATTTCCAGGAGCACAAACAGTGCCTTAAAAGAGTAAATAGATACAAGCAACATAAAAACGAATTTGCCCAATTCTTTGATGTACACAACATAAAGAAGTGCAAACTATCAGCACAAGCCTTTTGTAAAATGAAACATCAGATTTGTGGGTGTAGAAGGGAAATAAAACAACTTGACCTTGGAGACCATGCTAAACTTAAAGAAAAGTTTTTATTCCACATGCATGAAGGAGCAATGAACTCAAGCCTGAAATTCCAGGTTGTCTGCGAGTTCTTTCTGCCCATCGTAGATTTGTACAGGCTATTATACTTAAGTTGCAAACTATTATATTATCATATTAATCCTTTGCGTTGGATACAAGATGGTTCTTCTAATCTCATCATGCAAAATGCATTGTTCAATACATCCCTGATAATCATTTCTCTGGACATTTCAGTTTACTCGATTATAATGTCAATGCGTTGTGTTTGCCTCACCAATCTCCAACGATGTGTTAATTGGTCCTTCCTCTGCTAGGTGATCATTGTTTCCGGAAGACCATGACGTCCCTAGACCATATGGGGCCTGGCTGTCTTAATGCCAGTTCTCCCACTGTCATAATAACTCGGAAAGATCGCCTGTGCATTACTACTATTAGATAGCATATGTTAATCGTTATTTATCAGCAGAACAGGCCTCTAGCTGTCTACGTTAACCCTTTTCCTCTCTCTGGTGAGGCCTGGCTCTCAGGACTTGCCCTGTGCAACTCTGCACATATTACACTGAAATCAAACAAAATATGAATAGGCACATTAATTAAAATATAAAAGACATGGTCCCTGATATTGGCCTGCAACAGAATGTGATATGATTAGGATTGTGAACCACGGGGCTTGATTATACTTCTACAATATCATTTTCACATGACATTCCATCAACTGCCCACCATACATACCCGAGACCCATCCAAAGAAAATAACTCTCTTGGCTCAGCTTGACACTGATTGAAGTCCGCAAGTTCACATACAAAAAACATTTTATTGTTTTAGGCATGACAAGCCTGATTTTCATTACACGGCTTATCCAGTCAGTAGGATTCCCGTGGCTGTACTTGTCATAAATGTGACTCACCATTGGGAGTACAATTACATTTTCTTGCCCTTATTGCAGAAAATTCAATCAGCAATACCACTATAGTTCAATGTGAGAATTAAAAACCAGGATAAACACTTGGAGAATTACAGTTCTGAAGAGTCATATTGGACTCAAAACATTAACTCTTTTTCCTCTCCATGGATGCTGCCAAACCTAAGTGTTTCTAACATTTTCTGGTTTTACTTTGAAAACTACATTTAAACGAAGAAATTGTGCAGAATTCTCACAAAGCAACAGAATTGCTCATCATTCAACACATCCTCAGACTTTTCATCCTCAATGATTTCAACCTCCATTTCAACTGATTTTACCATCTCTCAAACCTCCTGGCTTCCCCTAACATCCCACTCCATATTCACTCATGCTTATAGCTCTCCCTTTGACTGTACTATCTCTTGTTTGTCTCTATTCCTTTTTTCTTAACCATAAATAGGCCATCGCTGATTAATTTTCTGTACCATCACCACTGATAATGACCAGATAATCAGTTTTTGTGTTGAATGAGGGATAAATATGTGCCAGAAAATGGAGATAACTCCTCTGCTCTTCCTTGATAAATGCAATGGGATCTTTTAGATCCCTGACCAGGCAGATAAGACCTTGGTTCAATGCTGTATCCGAAAGATGGTGCCTCCAGCACTGTAGCATGCCCTACATTGGTGTGTCAGTCTTGATTTTTGTGCTCAAATTGTGGAGCTAAAGTTGGACCAGAACTTTGTGACTTAAAGGTGAGGGAGCTCAAAGATAATATCAAAGACAAATGTGAACATTTGTGCATATATGTTTCAACTATTCATTGCAATATCCAGCTAGACCACATCAAACAGCATCACACTTAGCTCAACACTACCAAACAAGTCACTATCTAGATTGGGAACAGTCCAAAGCAATGAAATTCCCTCCTTCAAATTTCTCACTCTCCACATCACCCTCTCCTCCTTTAATATGTTCTTTAAAATCTACATCCTTGACGAAGATTTCCTATTGTCCACTCCTTTGGCTCCATATCACCTCTGTTTGATTATACCCCTACAAAATACCTTGAGATTGCTAAACTACTTAAAACCACTAAATACACATGAAAACCATCATTACTATCATGAAATTTGGAAAAAGTTACTTAAGTAAACTTTTAAATTAATAGCATAAGTAGGTCTGAAGGCAACTAAATCTTTCTAGAGAGATTATATAAGATACAAGGAGAAACAATGGGGTTAGATCATTCAAATGGGTTTGGAGAAGCTTCTTGAAATAAATAAAAATGCTTGCTGGACTTATTTTAACTTATAATGACAGAAAAACATATAATAAAAGATCACAAACAAGAATTATAAAACAAAGAGTTTAGGAAAAAAATTATAGTTCAGCTTAGAGTTAGACCACATGGACGCTGCTTGAGGACCTGTTGATATTACTTATTTAAGCAGGACAAGAAAAGTATCACTTAAGGCCTCAAACGGTCAAAAATTATTCAGGCAAAAAAAATCATCCTCAAAGAGGAGAACAGAACATGGATCACACATAGAATCAATTGAAATAAAAGCCCTCTGTCTAATATAGTGCCAAGATAGCACAAAAGACTGATTTAGGGAAGATTAGATCAATGGCACCTAATTTGGATCAAGTTGCCATCATCATGGCATGACACACATGGACTTGAAAAGTGAAGAACTTCAGTACCACAGAAAAAGGAACTAACCATTGCTCTGTAATTAATCCTAGGGCAATATCTTTGATCAAGTAAAATTTTCTCCCTCACTCTATGAGATCATGGATTAATTCACAAACAAAAGAGGGACAAGTCCAACAAATAGTATTGGACCTTGCTTCTGTCAAACATTACCAGGTTAGCCATTATAAATTCTACACTAATGGCATAAATTTTAAGCACCACTGCCTCAAAATGTAAATTATTAGTCCCACGTTGGAGTACATGAATAAGAAATAAAATTTGACACTTTTTTTAAAAGTTGTCATTTGGAAGATCATGCATCCACATTTCAGAGTCATCTAAAATTTTCATTAAATTGTGCCATAAAGAATAAATCAGTGTTTTTTTTAAAGTGAGGACACACCTTACATCTGCATGTTTTCTCAATTTTTACCATCTGTTTACCACTAACATTTCACTTGCTTAAACTGTCATTTATTCAATTCTTTTAAAATTACTGTATCACAATTACACAAAGAGAATGCAATTAGGCCACTGATCTAATTATGCAAGTTTGCTGTAATTGTCAGTTGCCAATTTATAAATCATGAACGTTTAACAGCAGCATATGCATTTTTATGCTAAAATGCAAATAGTTAGGTGCTTCTGTCAGCATCTGCTGAGAAAGAAACAGAGTTAACACTTTGCATCAACAGCCTTTCATAAAACTGGTCAGAACAGTTTCTTTCTCCACAGATGCTACCAAACCTAAGTACTTCCAGCATATTCTGTTTTAGTTTCAGATTTCCAGTGTTCCGATATTTTATGTACTAAGATTGAGCATGCAAACTCAGTATTTGTATTACCGTGTCATATGAAAATGTACTTGTTAGTAAAATGGAAAGACAGAAGTCAGAATGCCCAATTATTTTTTGATGGAAGTGCTTCACATCCTTTTTGAGGGATGGTAGATATTTGTTGAATTAATATGCACAAATGAAACAGGATAGATAAGGAGAAACCTGAAAGTGTAATATTTAGATTTTCAAAAGGCCTTCAAAAAGATGCTACAGAAGCAGTTGTTACTGAAAATTAAAGCTCCTGGAATTGATTATGAAGAACTGGTTAATGGCAATAAAACGGAGTAAAAATAAATTGTTAGTGTTGACTGACAAATTTGATTGGAATGCTGTACAGTTCAGTGCTTAGGATTCAACTATTTGCAGTTTATAAAGAGGTTACAAAGAGATATAGGCTGGTTGCACGATTGGGGAAGGTGGCAGACAGAATGTAATGTATAGATAATGTGAAGTTATCCACTTTGATAGGATTAGAAAAACAGAGTTTTTTCCCCAAAAGGCAAAACTAGCATGCTTCGAAATGTTATTAGATTATTTATTGAGAATAGAAGAAGTTTTTTTTGATACTAATCAACTGTAAAGTGAGGAAATTTGTTTCCAGATTGCAATTCGGTAGAACTGAAGGGGAACAATCAGGCTTCAAGAGGCAATCAATGAAAATTATCTCAAGTATACTGGTTTGATACTAGTTTTGTTAGGAGTTGGTTCTATGCTATCAAAGTGGTTAGAGTGCTTGAATTGCCTAAATGAACCTTGTGCTGAAAGAGGGAGTCCTTTTTTCCCTCATCAAGCACTGTTTTATGGAACTTGCTCAATGGAAAGTCAAGCAGGAACCTGGACTGACTTACTTTCCCTCAGCCTAGGGCAATGTCACTGTCAATGCACAACTGCTGACAAAAATTCAAGTTGATATTTGTCATTCTTCTCCATTATTTTAATGTAACTTTTGAAGTGCAGAGTACAGTGAGCTGGGTGTTTCCTCTTTTTCAAGTGAGGAGGAAACCAGAGCACAGAATGAAAACACAACATCTATGAACAGTAATTAATGACCTTGATCCAAACTTGGACATTAATTTCAATCTGATTGTCTACATTGGTCAACCCTCATTTATTCAGTTGAGCCATTGAATTCGAAATTTCCCAGTAGCACTTGAAGGGGAAAGCAACCAAATGGAACTGATCCAGTAAATTAGGGAACACTGACATAAGCAAATCCTTAAAGATTATTATTCCACCATGCCTTGGTTCAGAAAGAGAAATGGAGGCAGTGAAACAGGCATCACAAAATTCAGGGATGAAGTGTACAGCAGCTAAGATATAATGACGAAAATAAAGCCGACTTGTTGATTCAACTACATTACACATTTTAAGTATCTTTTCAAATCTATATCAAACTGACTGGTGGGGTAAATGTTTAAACTTGAGCCATTTTAACTTAATTCATAGTCAGCACATACCCATAGGAGAAAAGGTATACCTGCTCTGCATCATATCTTTTATGTGATCTTTACCAGAAAGTTGTTGTAAAATTTGGAAAGATGAAAAACATTAAGATTCAGTTGGAGAAAGAGCACCTAAGCTGGCATATAAAGTTCAGAATTGATGCAGCTCCATTAAAAATGAGCCACTAGGCTTTACAGGGCGTAACCTGGTTGAAAAAGTCCTCTTTTAAAAGAAGTTTAAGTTATAAAATCCAATAAACAATTCATTTCAGGTAGAAGTTCTTAGTCATTGACAGTTGTCCCTCCTTGGTTAGAAATGTATGTGTTCCTGCAAATATTAACTTGAAATTAAGATATGTTACAGAATTAACTTTTAAGGAAGATTAAATGTGAATTTTCAAGTGTTTCAGCTTTAGCTGCTCAAATTCAATTCTGCCAAATTCTCTGAACCGTGACTTTAAGGTGCAAATCAATACAGTTAAATAAAGCAATTACTGTACATTGCAGAAAACAGTCCCCTTTACAAGCCTATTAAAATAACTTGGCAGCACAGTGGAAGATAATTAGAAACAGCATTGATTTTTTGAACATGCCTATTAAAACAAAATATTCCTCGCCAGTTTATTTTCAATATAGGTTTCAGCAATTGTTTCAGTCCCTTTTAAGCAAAAGGCACATTAAACTTCCAGAAACAATGATTCTGTTAAAAGGACAGTTTATGTACTAATTCCTGACCTCAGCCCTCCAGAGATACCAGTAATACAGTAAAGAAAAATCAACAAATATTTACTCAGCCATGCACTGCATTAGTTTTACAAAGCAGTCAAACTTTTGTTACGTCTGCAAGAAATTGTACATTTCCAGGCTCCTATATATCCATACTCCAAACATCTAGCAAAATCACGAGTAAATTTGAACTACATTTCAGGGGCGGCACGGTAGCACAGTGGTTAGCACTGCTGCTTCATGGCTCCACGGACCAGGGTTCGATTCCCGGCTTGGGTCACCGTCTGTTGGAGTTTGCACATTCTCTTCGTGTCTGCGTGGGTTTCCTCCGGGTGATCCGGTTTCCTCCCACAGTCCAAAAATGTGCAGATTAGGTTGATTGGCCATGCTAAAATTGCCCTTAATGTCCTGATATGTACGAGTTAGAGGGATTAGTGGGTAAACATGTAGGGATATGGGGATAGGGCCTGGGTAGGATTGTGGTCAGTGCAGACTCGATGGGCTGAATGGCCTCTTTCTGTACTGTAGGGATTCTAAGTCATTTTCCCATCACACTGAACAGACAGCAACATCATACACATTCTAAGCTGATCAAATAACTTAAGTCAATTAAAATGCGGTAAGAAATGTACAAGTCATTATCAACAAATTGAATTCTAATTTTTAAAAAAATGGTGCCCTGATCTGCACACACTTTCATCACAACTAAATGTGAATGGCAACTTCACAGTCTTGATTTTTCTAGAATATCTTATTCACTCAGAAATCCATTTGTATGGCAAGTGACTTAACATTTACGGACTGAAAGAAAGAATTACATAGAAGTTACAGCCTGGAAAATGTTGGGGTTTATCCTCCACTGGCATGTTCATGCTAATATCCACCTACCATTCTATTCCCATTTCACATAACATTCCTTTTCTTCAACTTATCCAACTAGCCTAGACATTAAAAAGGAAAGTCTCCTCACAATTTAAATAAATCTAATAACCTGATCTTTGCGAGTATGAGCAGTCCACATTTTCAAGTATTTTGTCATTTTTGTATTTCTTCATGGATAGTATTTCAGGGAACTTGCTCTGTTCCCTCTTCATGGACTTTAACTGTAGGACAAAACTGCACTTAGCATTGCACTTATACATTTTTTTTTATTTGTTCATGGGTCACGCTGGGCCAGCTTTTACCGCCCATCCCCAATCATTGAGAGTCAACCACAGTGTAGTGGATCTGGAGTCACATATAAACGAGACCAGATAAGGATGGCAGATTTCCTTCCCAAAGAACATTGGGTAACCAAATGAGTTTGTAAGGGCAATCAACAATGGTTTCATGGTGACCATTTGACTTTTAATTCCAAATTTTATTGAATTCAAATTTCACCCTCTGCAGCAGCAGATTTGAACCCAGGGCCCCAGAAGATTACTCTGAGTCTCTGGATTACTAATCATGACAACAGAAAGATGTATACAAAACAGAAGCAAGAGTAAATCTTTCGGCCCTTCAAGCCTACTCTGCCATTCATGTGATCATAAGACATATGCTTCCCAAAGGATTACGCAACTTTTAAAATCTTCTGAAATCTTGGGAAATTATGACTTAGAATTATGGACCATTGTATTAGCAGGTGCATCAATTATAGGTCTGAGGAGTGTTTTATTTCAAAAGCAAAGTCATGACAATTATCGACTAGCCAACTATGTCTCCAGAGCACAAAGAAGAAACAATCAAAATACTCCACAACAGAAACAGCAGCATTAGCAGAAATGTGGACATGCAGATTTTCAGACTATGTTATGGAATTGTGTTTCAAAACCAAAACAGACCATAGATAACCCTTCAGAGAATGAAAGAAAATGCAGATGCTGCACAGATCAAGATTGATAAGATATAACTCCATCACAGAGAATATGTAAGGCAGATATCAAACTATGGCAGATGCAATGTTACGAATGCCATCAGAAGAAATCAAACATTTCAAAGAGTTTGAAGTACATACATCCTTAATCACACAACACTTTGCAAACTATGAAGCTGGGCTAGCGCTTAATATAAAAACGGATAGCAAGAGTTTTTATAAATATATAAAAAGGAAGAGGCTGGCTAGGGTGAACGTTGGTCCTTTAGAGGATGAGAAAGGGGACCTAGTGGTAGGGGATGGGGATATGGCTAAGGTATTGAATAACTTTTTTCTTTCTGTCTTCACGGAGAAGGACGTGAATAATTTGCTGGGTGTTAGTGATGGAAAGGTGGTAGGACTGGAGGGTCTTAATGACATTACTGTTACTAGAGAGGCGGTGCTCAATAGACTGGAGGGGCTGATTGTGGACAAGTCCCCAGGACCGGATGGAATGCATCCAAGGGTTCTGAAAGAAATGGCGGAGGTGATAGTGGATGCCTTGGTGGTTATTTTCCAGACGTCGCTGGATTCCGGGGAAGTGCCGGATGATTGGAAAACGGCTAATGTTACGCCGTTGTTTAAGAAGGGTGCCAGGCAAAAGGCGGGGAATTATAGGCCGGTTAGTTTAACGTCTGTGGTAGGTAAAATGTTAGAATCCGTCATTAAGGAGGAAATTGCGAGGCATCTTGAAGGGAATTGCTTGATAGAGCAGACGCAGCACGGTTTCATTAAAGGGAAGTCGTGTCTGACAAATTTACTGGAGTTCTATGAGGATGTGTCTAGGGCGGTGGATAGAGGAGAGCCAGTGGATGTGGTCTTTCTGGATTTTCAGAAGGCGTTTGACAAAGTACCTCACAAGAGGTTATTGCAGAAGGTCGAGGGACATGGAGTTGGGGGTAGGGTGTTAGCGTGGATAGAGGATTGGTTGTCAAATAGGAGGCAGAGAGTGGGGGTCAACGGGTGCTATTCGGATTGGCGAATGGTGACTAGTGGAGTGCCCCAGGGGTCGGTGCTGGGGCCTCAGCTTTTTACCATTTATATAGATGATCTGGAGGAGGGAACCGAGTGTAGGGTGTCGAAATTTGCTGATGACACCAAGATTGGGGGAATGGCAAATTGTGCGGAGGGTGTGGAGAGTCTGCAGAAGGATCTAGATAGGCTGGGCGAATGGGCCAGGAAATGGCAAATGGAATTTAATGTTGGCAAGTGTGAGGTGGTCCACTTTGGTAGGAAGAATGGTAGGAAGGACTATTACTTACGTGGCGAAAAACTGCAGCAGGCGACGGTGCAGAGGGACCTCGGGGTCCTTGTGCATGAGTCGCAAAAACCCAGCTTGCAGGTGCAGCATGTGGTCAGGAAGGCAAATGGGATGCTGGCCTTCATAGCGAGGGGGATTGAATATAAAAGTAGGGAGGTCTTGCTGCAGCTGTATAGGGCATTGGTGAGGCCGCAGCTGGAGTACTGTATGCAGTTTTGGGCGCCACACCTGCGCAAAGATATTTTGGCCTTGGAGGGAGTGCAGAGGAGGTTTATTAGGCTGATACCGGAGTTGAGGGGCTTGAGCTATGAGGAGAGGCTGAATAAACTAGGCTTGTACTCGTTAGAGTTTAGAAGAATGAGGGGAGATCTCATTGAGACGTATAAGATGATGAATGGGATGGATAGGATAGAGGTGGAGAGACTCTTCCCGCTCAAAAAAGACAGTAGGACTAGGGGGCACAGCCTTAAGATAAAGGGGGGGGGGGGTTTAGAACGGAGTTGAGGAGAAACTTCTTCACTCAAAGGGTGGTGAATCTCTGGAATTCTCTGCCCGTTGAAGTGGTGGAGGCTGCCTCGCTAAATATTTTTAAGACGCGGGTTGATGGGTTTTTGATAAGAGGGGGGATTAAGGGTTATGGGGAGAGGGCGGGAAAGTGGAACTGAGCCACGACAGATCAGCCATGATCTTATTGAATGGCGGGGCAGGCTCGAAGGGCTAGATGGCCTACTCCTGCTCCTATTACTTATGTTCTTATAACAACTGAAAAAAAATTGCAGGAAATAAAACAAGCCTTGGAACAAGATGAAGAACAACTCAAAAATCAGTGAATATTGTCTCTGTAGATAGCGAACTTTATTTACATGAATCCAATGTTACAGCAGTACTTTTCACAGCAGAAACGTCTCAATGTCATTGACAACTTACGAGTCTTCAAGGAGAGATTCTTGAAAGAGTACACCAAGGTCGTCTGGGGGATAGCAAAATGTCATGCGAGAGCAACAATCAGTCTAGTGGCTAAGCATAACTCACTTGAGAGAAGGATGATTTCTAACCATCTTATTTGCATTATAAACAGCTAAGAACAAAAAGGAAATATTATTAGTGGTAGCACTGCTGCCTCACAGCGCCAGGGACTCTGGTTCAATTCCCGACTTGGGCCATTGTCTCTGCAGAGTCTACACTTTCTCCCCATGCCTACGTGGGTTTCCTCCAGGTGCTCCAGTTTCCTCCCACAGTCTGAAAGACATGCTGGTTAGGTGTGCTGCCGATGTTAAATTCCCTCTCAGTGTACCCGAACAGGTACCAGAGTGTGGTGACTAAGGAATTTTCATGCAACTTCATTGCAATGTTAATGTAAGCCAACTTGTGACACAAATAAAAGGCCATAGGAGCACCTGGGAATGGACCTTTGAATTTTGGGGAAAATGTTCCTTATCGTTGTTGATTACTACTCACAGTACATTGCAGTAAACAGGCTGTACAGTATTCACACCAGAAACAGTCTTCCAATCCCTCAAGAGAATTTACACAACCACATGGTTGATGCATCTGCTACAAAGGTCAGCAATTCTAGATCATAATTTGCCAAGATTTCAGAAGATTTTAAAAGTTGTATAATCCTTTGAGAAACATTTTGTTGATATATATGCCAGCACTGCTATTGATATTGTTTCATGAGCTGTTCAAGGGCTTGTTGACGTCTGCTAAATTTGCAAGGAAGTTGTGTTCCAGACATTTTTTAATGGTTTTTTTTATATAATTTTGCAAACAAATATAGGTTTGTCCATGTCACCGGTTCATCTCACTATCCTCAAGCAAATAGAGACGCTAAGACAGGGATACGAACCATCAAGGATCATTGTGGAAAAATGAAGATCTTGGTCGAGCTCTAGTGCTTGTTATCAAACCACACCAATACAGAATGGCTTTTCACCATCAGAATTACTGATGAGTGAGAGATCAAGAGCATTGCTTTTACCTCTGTAACAAAAGCTCAAACCCAATATAACCACAAATGACCAAGTGTGGGTAAGATAAGGGAGCAACAACAGTAAAATAACCTGAGAACATTAAGTCACAAGCATAGGTCACATCTGACTTATGCCAAATGCCCAACCTATTCCAGAGTCACCACAGAAAAGATAGGGTGAAATGTACTCCTCACCCCATTAGTGCCATGGATCATAACTCGTAACTCTTAACATATATTCAAACAATTGTAGTGATCATAAACGCCTGTTCAAAAACAAATCTATTTCCATTTACACTACACTGTCCCAAAATTCACAGAGGGTAAGAGGGTGTAGGGAGTGTCGTAGCAGAAGAGAAAAATAAAACACAGGGACCAAGATCCTGCTGAAACCATTTTACAATTATCATTTCATTTCACATTTTGTGGGCAGTCTAATTAACAGGCTGGCCAATTGTGGGCATGAACAAAGAACAAAGAACAACACAGCATGGGAAACAGGCCCTTCGCCCCAACGAGCCCGCGCCGCCATTTCAACATTGAGAGTCCCCTCTCCACCCATGACCCTTGTCTATGCTTATGGCACTCCACATTGGAAACCAGATTGAGGGGAGACTAATTTAGAGACAATTTGTTAGACCAATCAGCCTAAGAGCACATCTTTGGGGGTGTGGGAGGAAACCGGAGCACCTGGAGAAAACCCACGCAAGCACGGGGAGAATGCACAAACTCCCACAGACACTGGCCCAAATCCATGTATCTGCAGAGCAAACAGTGATAGTCACTGAGCTGTCGTGTTACCCATCATCTGGTCCAGTTTAAGCATACACTAACGACGTGAAGCATTAGGCTACTCTCGAAACATCCAAGAGCAGCCCTCGTACGACCCATCGCGTGTATGCCCCTTGTTGGGCAACAAGGCGGACCGAAGCACCTGTGGATTAAAAGAGAAAAACATCAATAACATGCACATCCTTATGCAAACATTCAAGGGAATCCCCAGAAGCTCAAAAGTAAAACAAGTGAGCCAGAAAATATGTTGGAAGGTCCACAGGGATCAATTGATTCCCAGGAAAGTCCCAAGGCTCCTGACCCTTTTTTAAAACAGTCTCCTATATCCCTCCATCTCCATCCCATCATGTGCCTACCTAAGTATCTCTTAAACAACTCCAGCGTGCCTGCCTCCACCACCTTACTTGGCAGAGCATTCCATACGTCCACAGCCCTCTGTGTGAAAAACCTCCCTCTAACATCCAAATTATACCTTGCCCCCTCACCCTAAGCCTGTGGCCCCTCATAATATTTGTTTCCAATCTAGGAAAAAGCTTACCACTGTTTACTCTATCTATACCCTTCATAATCTTACATACCTCTATTAGGTCTCCCCTCAGTCTCCGTCTTTCTAGGGAAAACAGCCCCAATTTGCCCAATCTTTCCTCATAACCCAGTCCTTCCATACCAGGCAGCATCCTGGTAAACCTCCTCTGCACTCTCTCCAGGGTGTCCACGTCTTTCCGGTAGTAAGGCGACCAGAACTGGACGCAGTACTCCAAATGCGGCCTAACCAATGTTCTATACAACTGCAACATTAGACTCCAGCTCTTGCACTCTATACCCCTTCCTATAAAGACTAACATACCATAAGCTTTCTTCACAACCTTCTTCATCTGAGCTGCCATCTTCAAAGACTTGTGCACTTGTACCCCCAGGTCTCGCTGCGTTTCTATACTCTTAATAGGTCTACCCTTTATCATATAACTCCCTCCTACATTATTTCTCCCAAAATGCATCACGTCACATTTATCAGGATTAAATTCCATCTGCCATTTACCTGCCCAATATACCAGCCTATCTATATCCTGTTGTATTGCCTGACACTGCTCCTCAGTGTCTGAATACTATTGCTGGGGACCATTGCCAAGACCGATAACAGGGCAAGTTACAAATCAGGGCTTTGCACTGAGGAATAGTGATGGGGTGGGGCATAGCAAAACATCCCTACTCTTACTGCCCAAATTTTGTTTTTGGAGTTGGCAGCTACCACCACTATTTCCCAATTGGATTTCCCAAACCATAGGAATCCCAGCAGCTGTAGCTAAATCTTAGAAACTCTATAGTACAAAAGGCGGTCATTTAGCCTATTGAGCATGCGCCAACAAGCCCCCTTGGCACAAAGGGGTAATTTAGTATAGCCAACAAACCTAACCCACACATCTTTGGACAAAGTTAACTCTCACCCAACTCCCTCTTGCCCATTGTGGACTGATTAATATCAAAGACATAATTTAAGAACTAATTATGGCCCACAAAAGAATTGCAAGTTGCAACAGTCCTATATCTCCAAATAAGTGTTGCACAGGAGTCTAAAGTGCAGACCAAATTAACATCACATATCTAACAAACTTACTCTCTGATTATGGAAATGATTGGAAGAAAGGAAAAGATTGCCAACTGAACAACAATAGAAAATGTTGGAGAGAAAAATGGAGTTCAGGTCACTGACCTAAAACATATCGAAAAACTCTTGAACATGTTTCAGTTCTACTACAGATGTTCAGTATTCAGTTTTTCACTTTTGCCAACTAACTAAAATAAAGTCAAGTTTTGGGTTTTATTAAAAACATGGCCTGCACCACAATCTTTTCTGGTGCAGGGAAGGGGGTGGCAAGTAAAGGAAGATTAAACAGTAATGTGAAGATTATTCAGTAATGTGATTCGATATAATGTGTTATTGAAGACAAATTTACTCTGCCAGATAATTTTTTTTTTAAATCAAGCCATATTCTTATTTATTATAGTTTAAAAGCTGTTCATCCTTTATTAGTTATGTATTTCAGAATTAGAAAAATCAATGGATTCTTCTTTGCATGCCAGTTGCAGCAACAGATGTAATAATAAGCCCTGCAGTTTGTTAACTCACACATTTAACAAAAATTAAGTTTTGATGAGGTGCTCATCTATACTCAATTATAAAACCTGCTCACTTGCAGTACAGTCAACTTACAGTAATAGTAATAACAATCTAGGCATGAAGCTTCTCCAACTTAAGAACTTCAACTTTCTTATAACAAGATGTGATATCAGCAACCACATGCACCGCACCTGTATGCCCTCATGTTTGCCACTAATGCTTTCTGAGACAGCTTATTACGGATTATCTGCAATGTCCATTTTTTGGGATGCTCCGGTACAGGTTTCACTATATTCATGTCAGGATTATACGCACACACACACACATACACACTGCACATATGTAGCACCTTCCATAATCTCAGGACATCTCACATCACTTTATAATCAATAAGATACTGATGAATAAAATGCTGAGAATTTAACTATGCAAAAAAAGTTATTTGTAGCCTGCAAAAAAGTCGAAGAAAAACCAATTACAAGATTAGCACTTTAACCCATAATCTCCAGCAGCTACAATCTCTAGCAGTTTAGTGTGTGAAAATGACAATCTCTGCTGTAGTTCACAAGGTGGGCATGATGTGGATATGCCGGCGTTGGACTGGGGTAAACACAGTAAAAAGTCTGACAACACCTGGTTTTAGTCCAACCGATTTATTTGATAATAAACGCACAAGCTTTCGGGTTAGTCCCTTCGTCAGGTGAATGGAGAGTTCTGGCCTCAGACAGAGCATATAAAGCACAGTTTAGAGATTACTGATTAGAATGCGAATCTTTACACCTAACCTGCTGGTCAAGTCTTGAAGTGGCCGACAATGTGAGTGAAAGGAGCACTGATCACAGGTTAAAGAGATGTGTATTGTCTCCAGACAGCACAGAGAGTGAGGTTTTGCAAACCCAGGCAAGTCACGGGGGTTACAGATAGTGCGACATGAACCCAAGATCCTTGTTGAGACCGTCCTCATGTGTGTGGAACTTGGCTATCAGTCTCTGCTCAGCGACTCTGCGCTGTCGTGTGTCGTGAAGGCCGCCTTGGAGAATGCTTACCCGAAGGTCAGAGGCTGAATGCCCATGACCACTGAAGTGTTCGCCAACAGGAAGGGAACAGTCTTGCCTGGTGATTGTCGAGCGATGTTCATTCATCCGTTGTCGTAGCGTCTGCATGGTCTCCCCAACGTACCATGCTTCGGGACATCCTTTCTTGCAACGTATCAGGTAGACAATGTTGGCCGAGTTGCAAGAGTACGTACCGTGTACCTGGTGGATGGTATTCTCACGTGTGATGATGGTATCCGTGTCGATGATCCGGCATGTCTTGCAGACATTGCTGTGGCAGGGTTGTGTGGTGTTGTGGTCACTGTTCTCCTGAAGACTGGGTAGTTTGCTGCGAACAATGGTCTGTTTGAGGTTGTGTGGTTGTCTGAAGGCAAGAAGTGGGGGTGTGGGGATGGCCCTGGCGAGATGTTCGTCTTCATCAATGATATGTTGAAGACTCCGGAGAAGGTGTCGTAGCTTCTCCGCTCCAGTGAAGTACTGGACGACAAAGGGTGCTCTGTGCACTGTGTCCCGTGTTTGTCTTCTGAGGAGATCGGTGCGGTTTTTCGCTGTGGCACATCGGAACTGTCGACCTATGAGTCGAGCGCCATATCCTGTTCTTAAGAGGGCATCTTTCAGCGTCTGGAGGTGTCTGTCACGATCCTCCTCATCTGAGCAAATCCTGTGTATACGGAGGGCTTGTCCATAGGGGATGGCTTCTTTAACATGTTTAGGGTGGAAGCTGGAGAAGTGGAGCATTGTGAGATTGTCTGTGGGCCACTTCAAGACTTGAACAGCAGGTTAGGTGTAAAGATTCGCATTCTAATCAGTAATCTCTAAACTGTGCTTTATATGCTCTGTCTGAGGCCAGAACTCTCCATTCACCTGACGAAGGGACTAACCTGAAAGCTTGTGCGTTTACTATCAAATAAATCGGTTGGACTAAAACCAGGTGTTGTCAGACTTTTTACTGTGTAGTTCACAAGCACATGTAAAATGTAACTGGTAATCCAATCTCTACGTATACAATTTAAGCAAAAATGATCAGGTACTGAGTAATGCATCTGCATCAGACAGTACAAAACACCTTTGCATGTAGGACGGGGGTGTTAAAATAAAACTCAGTGGAAATAAGAACCTGCCTCCATCCAATAAAATTGGCAAGAGCCCTGCATGAAAGATATTGAGCACAGGTACAACACCCAAAATCCAACTGTTCAAACCTTGGAATTCATGGTAGGAGATCTGGGAATCACCAAAGTATCTGTTGTTGGGTTGATCCCAGTGGGTGCAATCAATAAAAGCTATGTGCACATAGGACTCCATTGGAGATCTTAAACATCTGTCTCCCCATCCACCCAGTCCGTCAGACAGAAAAAACACCTGTTTCATTGGCAAGATAGAGTTGGAGATTCTCTTCATACTTCCACTTGCAGCATTCTTGCCTGTAGTCACATTCAACTGCACTCTCAACTCATTATTGCAGGGTGCAGGCCCAAAGCAAAAGATTGTTGCCTCACTAATAAAAATTGGCAATCCCCCTCAGAAAGATCACAGAGATAGCAAATCCATAATAAATAACCTTCCAAGAACTGATTTCATTTTCACCCCTGGATTGAATGGCCTAGAATTTGCAAATTGAAATACAACTCAAATAGAGATCAATCAGCTGGTGGGCCTCAGTAATTTGTTCAACAAAAATTGAAATCCAAGCAGAAAATTCAATAGAACATCAAAATTTAGACAGACATGGCAGTGAAGTAGAATGAACCCCTTCATGTCCTTTGCCTATGAGCATTTTGGGATTTAATTTGAGCAGCTTCAACCCAATTCCTGGAGATCAGCAGGTGTTGGGTAATTGAGCACTAACTGGCTGCTTTATTTAGAAATACGAACTGTTGGCATCTATTATGGCCACGTAAAGGAAAGACTGGTTTTCCTCTTTTTCCACTCCCAGCTGGGTTATAGCAGGTTTTGAATTTTAAAAAGGATGCTGTATGACCTCTTCATGATGCACTTAACTATATGCAGCTGGTGATAAGTAAACCAGATAGGTATTTTCAAGTTAAACAAGTAAGTAGTTAAGTCCCCAGGACCGGATGGAATGCATCCGAGGGTTCTGAAAGAAATGGCGGAGGTGATAGTGGATGCCTTGGTGGTTATTTTCCAAACGTCGCTGGATTCCGGGGAAGTGCCAGAAGATTGGAAAACGGCTAATGTTACGCCGTTGTTTAAGAAGGGTGCCAGGCAAAAGGCAGGGAATTATAGGCCGGTTAGTTTAACGTCTGTTGTAGGTAAAATGTTAGAATCCATCATCAAGGAGGAAATAGCGAGGCATCTTGAGGGGAATTGCTTGATAGAGCAGACGCAGCACGGTTTCGTTAAGGGGAAGTCGTGTCTGACAAATTTACTGGAGTTCTATGAGGATGTGTCTAGGGCGGTGGATAGAGGAGAGCCGGTGGATGTGGTCTTTCTTGATTTTCAGAAGGCGTTTGACAAGGTACCTCACAAGAGGTTATTGCAGAAGGTAAGGGGGCATGGAGTTGGGGGTAGGGTGTTAGCGTGGATAGAGGATTGGTTGTCAAATAGGAGGCAGAGAGTGGGGGTCAATGGGTGCTATTCGGATTGGCGGTTGGTGACTAGTGGAGTGCCCCAGGGGTCCGTACTGGGGCCTCAGCTATTTACCATTTATATAGATGATCTGGAGGAGGGAACCGAGTGTATGGTGTCGAAATTTGCTGATGACACCAAGATTGGTGGAACGGCAAATTGCGCGGAGGGTGTGGAGAGTCTGCAGAAGGATCTAGATAGGCTGGGCGAATGGGCCAGGAACTGGCAAATGGAATTTAATGTTGGCAAGTGCGAGATGGTCCACTTTGGTAGAAATAATGGTAGGAAGGACTATTACTTACGTGGCGAAAAACTGCAGCATGTGACGGTGCAGAGGGACCTCGGGGTCCTTGTGCATGAGTCGCAAAAACCCAGCCTGCAGGTGCAGCAGGTGGTCAGGAAGGCGAATGGGATGCTGGCCTTCATAGTGAGGGGGATTGAATACAAAAGTAGGGAGGTCTTGCTGCAGCTGTATAGGGCATTGGTGAGGCCGCAGCTGGAGTACTGTGTGCAGTTTTGGGCGCCGCACTTACGCAAGGATATTTTGGTCTTGGAGGGAGTGCAGAGGAGGTTCACTAGGCTGATACCAAAGTTGAGCTATGAGGAGAGGCTGAATAAACTAGGCTTGTACTCGTTAGAGTTTAGAAGAATGAGGGGAGATCTCATTGAGACATATAAGATGATGAATGGGATGGATAGGATAGAGGTGGAGAGACTCTTCCCGCTCAGAAAGGACAGTAGGACTAGGGGGCACAGCCTCAAGATAAAGGGGGGGACGGTTTAGAACGGAGTTGAGGAGGAGCTTCTTCATTCAAAGGGTGGTGAATCTCTGGAATTCTCCGCCCGTTGAAGTGGTGGAGGCTGCCTCGCTAATTATTTTTAAGACGCGGGTTGATGGGTTTTTGATAAGCGAGGGGATTAAGGGTTATGAGGAGAGGGCGGGAATGTGGAACTGAGCCATGACAGATCAACCATGATCTTATTGAATGGCGGGGCAGGCTCGAAGGGCTAGATGGCCTACTCCTGCTCCTATTTATTATGTTCTTATGTTCTTAATTAACCCCCACCCAGACAAAGTAATGTGTTAAAAATGTACAATTATGTTCTACTTCTAACAAACATTAACGAGCCCACACTCAAGCTTGCAGAAATAAATACAAATTTACAAAATATCAAATATTAAACTTGCACAAATTGAACAACAGATGAAGTAAAGGAAAGATTTACTGATGGTGTCTGCAGGCATTAGTTCTCCAGCTCAGGCAATTGGTTTAAAGTTGTGGCTGGTATGTCCCTTTTCTCCTAAAAATACTGTTGTAGAAATCCAATGGCTTTGAGTAGAGACTCTGCTGTAAGAACATAGACACACTTTTAACTGGCAAAACATGGCTTTTGGTTAAAGTTTAACTGGAATATTGTAGAGTCTATCTACACGATAGACAGCTGATCCTTCTAGCAGCTAGGATATCTGCCAAATCTCAAATTCAAACAGCCGCACAAAAGGCTACATCACATGATCTTTCCACATTGGTTGTTTATTCTAAAATGAAGTTGATCAGCTCATGTTTGACACAACTCCTCTTAACTGTGAAAGCTGAGGTGATTATTTTTAATGTTCCAGCATTTAACTCCTGAATGGTTCATTATCATTTGGCTGATATAGGGAGATAGCTCTTCACACCTCCAAGGAGTTCATTGTTTGTGAAGACTCCATAGGCTCGACATCTTCATGAAATAAGCTGTAGCTACACAAGTGCATACTTCTTTTTTAAAAATTTAAAATGTGAAAGCAGCTGAAGGGAATGCCAAATTAAATTTCATACAGCACATCCTCCTCATATGATGAAAATGGGAAAAAGACATATTGGTAAACTGTGTCAATTAAGCCACATTGCTTGGGCATAATAAAGAGATGCTACAGAAAAGGCCTACACAAACCTGGAAGCACTTCATGCAGACACTGAACAACAGAGATAGAAAAAATTGTCCATGTCAATAATTCAAACTTTATTACAAAACTGAAAGAGCCACAGAATCAAGGTACTATCTTCACCAACTGATTCATATGTCACGTGTGAAATGTCCTGAGTCAATCTAACAATTAAGATATACCCAATATTACGTTGAAGCAATTCATTAAGAGGGTTCAATGTCATACAGTGCTTCACTATAACTACCCCTATGTGAATATCCATAGCTGTACTTAACCAGTATCAGCAATAAGTATTTTCCCTTACAAAATCATATGAAACAGAAGCATGTATTCTAATGTGGGTAAAGATTACTTTCACAGTGCGGTCTAAAAACATGCAAGTTCTCATGTGTGACTACGGTGTCACCCAAGAACAAAGACTTCAATAAAAATAGAACAATTCAAAATTTTTCACATGTATTTCAATATTTGTTTGAACGATTACATTCCTATCAAATAATTGAACCACTAATTTGTGTATTCTTTATGAAAAACTTCAAATCCACCTATCATGGCTTCATGACTCAAAACAAATTTAAAAATTCAATAAAAATTAGTTCCAGTTCAAATCTAAAACAGATCAACTGAAATCTTCCACATTTGTACACATTTTTACAATAGCTATGAACAAAATATTTCTTGTTGCATTACTCTATTAAAGCAATTGTGCAATTAAAGTCTAGAAAATATTGGCACATCAGCGTCAACAACTCAAAAGTTTAAAACCTGCTATTTTAAGAGTGAAAGAAACACGTTATCAGAAATTTGAGATGAACAATTTATAAATCATTTTACTGATTTTCAACTCAACATTTTACTGAGCCACCTGGAAATCTGAGAATAAGGACTAATCAATGCTCAATAGGAATTATTAAATACATGTCTCATGCAGTAGTTCCTGAATTTGCAAATTCTACAGTTGCTACTGAAGTGACAGGGAACTAGTAAAGAGCACCCTGAAATTGTGATAACTTATAAGTTAGTATATTAGCAAATATATTGACTAATGCTTTTAAAGGTGCTTGTTGCAGTTAACAGGCTGATAAGGCATGTGATAACCGCGCACAAGCGTAGCCTGTGACTATTCATCATCAGGTTTGGTTGGTACTCTAATTCGGCATGGACTAAATTACATTGGAGTCTTAGGACCCTGCCTGAATTGTATTGCACATGCCACCTATGGATATAATTTCTAGCATTTGAGTTATTATTAAACAAATTTCAATATAATACTGTAAAGTGTGTCTGGCAGAGTGGAGAATTTTCTTCAGCTAAAATGGATTCTTCATTGATCTGTAAAACCAAGTCTAAATTTATAATAATTTAGATGAACATAAGGAATTGCCTTGTACTATTCTCAAGTTACATTGCAAAAAAAATTCTAATCTCAAAATTTAGCTGAATGATTTTGGGTACTTGATCTGTAGCAATTCAATTATTGATATAGAGATCTTTCAAATATGTATCAATTTCTTAAAATGGTCTTAATGATTTAGATTTCCATGGTACAACTGCTAGCTCTCAAAAGGATTTTCTTTTTGCAGATACAACATCTAAGCACTGCACAGTGGAATATTTGACGAAGACTTAGATGTCTGCTGCTTGTGCTAATGATATGAGCTTCATGGAAAAGCAATATGTCCTGAAAATAAAATAAATTCTGTTTTCAATTTATTCGAGACACCTTTGGTTTCATTCAGAAATCTCCACAAAAATATCACTGGAATAGCATGTTTTTACCATGAATTAAAGAGACAAATCAGTACAAATATTAATATTTAATCCAAAAAATTTAAATCTCTAAAATCTTTACAAACCATCGCTCATGGCATGGCGCGTCCTTAATATAGTCCAAAAAAACCTCAATGACTAAACAGACTGGCAGGGCAGGCTCGAAGGGCTAGATGGCCTACTCCTGCTCCTATTTCTTCTTATGTTCTAGAAAGATGCTGCAGAAATCTCATCCTTGTGCATAATGTGCGAAGAAAAACTTTTGATTAAGTAGGTTGTTTTTCAAGCGATTTAATCTGATTTATTATTGTCACTTGTATCAGTATACAGTGAAAAGTATTGTTTCTTGCTCGTTATAGAGACAAAACATACGTTCATAGAGACCATAAGAGAGAAGCGAATGAGAGGGTGCAGAATATAGTGTTACAATCACAGTCAAGGTGTAGAGAAAGATCAACTTAATACACGAAAGATCCATTTAACAGTCTGATGGCAGCAGGGAAGAAATTGTTCCTGAGTCAGTTAGCATGTAATCTCAGGTTTTTGTATCTTTTTCCTGACAGAAGAAGTGGAAGAGAGTATGTCCGGGGTGTGTGGGATCCTTGTTTATGCTGGCTGCTTTTCAGAGGCATTAGGAACTGCAGACAGAGTCAATGGATGGGAGGTTGGTTTGCATAACGGACTGGGCTATGTACACAAGCCTTTGTAATTTCTTGCGGTCTTGGTAAAAGCAGGAGCCACACCAAGCTGTGATACGTACGGAAAGGATGCTTTCTGTGGTGCGTCTGTAAAAACTGATGAGGGTCAGAGCAGACGTGCCAAATTTCCTTAGCTTCCTGAAAAAGTAGAGGCATTGGAGGGCTTTCTTAACTATAAAGTCAGCGTGGAGGGACCAGGACAGATTGTTAAGGATCTGGACACCTAGAAACTTGAAGCTCTCGACCATTTCCACTTCTTCACCGCCGATGTAGGCAGGGGCATGTCCTCCACTACGTTTCCTGAAGTCGATGACTATCTCCTTCGTTATACTGACGGAGGAAATTTTAGCACTGACATCAAAAAATTGAACTCTGATGCAATAATTTTTTTTAATACCTAAGAAATGTAATATAAAAAGTGTTTTCCTGCACTGTGAAACTGCTTTCTTTGATAACTTGTGTCTCCTTGTTTTTTTCATTACTTGCTGGCTTGATTTTCTCGTTTCTTTCTTCCTCCCTTGACTTAGTATGCAGACAGCTGCTATCCAGCCATTCACACCTCATCCGCACATCTTTCAATTCTTTGCCCACTCATTGGCTTTTGAAACAAAAAATATTTTGCCATTTAATCTCTCCTATCCTCCAACCAATCGTAGACTTCCGGTTCATTGTTCCTCTTACTACTGCACTCCCCCTGCCTCCAGCGCTGCCCCCTCCACCGTACCCCACCCCCCAACCACCTTCCTTCCCTCCCCAAAAGGTGCGATACCTTTGCAGCAGCAAGAAAAGGGAATGGAGGTACATAATTTATTTGATTCCTGGGACGAAAATTAGGCTGCTCTCCTTGCAGCCACACAGGATTGAAGTTGTTTACAGTGCATGCCCTGAAGAAAATGCAATGTTTAACTAATGTCCACCTAAGTTCACATCTTTAAAGACATGAAGGAATCAATAGCTGCAAAACCTATTTCATAGATGGTATAACTAAGGCTCTAAGAGGAATTACATTCCTATATGATGTCACTTGCCAAGTTTGTTAATGTACAGATCTGTAGTTATTCTGTAGCCACACCAGATATAATAAAATAATCCAACGGCTTAATATTCAAAAATCCATATATTCAGTTTTAAACATTAATTTGTGGAATTCAAGCCCCACAGGCTAATTTATTACCCTTTTCCAATTGCCCTTGAGAAAATAATGGTTAGCCTCCTTCTTAAACTGCTGCAGTCTGCGTGATGTGGATACATGGCAGTGCTTTTAGAAAGAAGTTTCAGGATTTTGACCTAATGACAGTGAAAGGATGGGAACATTGTGCAAAGACAGAATGGTGTGCTGTTTCGAGGGGACTTGCAAGTGGTATTCCCAAGCACCTGCCACCCTTTCTTCCTAGGCAGTAGAGGTCATTGGTTTGGAAAATGCTGTCAAATAATTCTTGGCAAGTTGCTCAAGTTCATCATATAGATTGTACACTGTGCTGCCAGGAACGAAGGTGGTGGAGGGAGTGAATGTTTACGGTCGGGGTGGGATGTCAAGCAGGCTGTTTTGTCCAGAATAGCATCAAGCTTCATAAATGTTATTGAAGCTGCATTCATTTAGGCAAGTATTCTTACTCTCCTGATTTATAGATGGTCTACAGCCATATGGAAGTCAGGAAATGAATTGCTCATTGTAAAATTCCTAGCCTCCAACCTCCTGTTTTAGCCACAGTATTCATATGGCTGATCCAGTTAAGTTTCGGGTCAATGGTGACCCCAAGGTGCCGCATAAAAGGCAAGAAAAAGTGCATGAACTTATGGGTAATGTATTAGGATGGATAGAGGATTGGCTACCTAACAGAAAGCAAAGAGTGGGGATAAATGGGTGTTTTTCTGGTTGGTGACTAGTGGTGTGCCTCAAGGATCAGTATTGGGACCGCAATTGTTTACAATTTACATAGATAATTGAGTTGGGGACCAAGTGTAGCGAGTCAAAGTTCGCAGATGAGCGATGAGCAAAGTGTGCAGAGGATACAAAGTCTGCCGAGGGATATAGATAGTTTAAATGAGTGGGTAAGATCTGGCAGATGGAGTACTTGTTGGTGAATGTGAGGTCATCCATTTTGGCAGGAACAACAGCAAAATGGACTTATTTAAATGGCAAAAAATTGCAGCATGCTTCTGTGCAGAGGGACCTGGGTATACTTGTGCATGAAAGACAAAAAGTTGGTTTGTAGGTGCAGCAGGTAATTGCTAAGGTAAATGGAATTTTGTCTTTCATTGCTTAAAGGATGGAATTTAAAAACAGGTAGGTTATGTTGCAGCTGTTTAAGATGAGGCCACATCTGGAGTACTGTGCACAGTTTAGGTCACCTTACTTGAGAAAGGGTGGACTGACACTGGAGAAGATGCAGAGGGGATGTTCATTCCAGAGTTGAGAGGATTGGCTTATGAGGAGACACTGACTAGACTAGGGCTAAACTCATTGGAATTTGGAAGAATTAAGGGAGATCATATAGAAATATATAAAATTATAGAGGCAATAGATGAGATAGAAGCAAGGGGGCTGTTTCCACTGGTTGGTAAAACTAGAACTGGGGACATAGCTTCAAAATAAGGAGCAGCAGATTTAGGACTGAGTTGAAGAGGAACTTCTTCACCAAAAGGGTTGTGAATCTGTGGAATTCCCTGCTCAGTGAAGCAGTGGAGGCTACCTCATTAAATGTTTTTAAGGGAAGGATGGATAAATGTTTGAACAGTAAAGGGATTAAGGGTTATGGTGAGCGGTGGAGCAGCAGCAATATAATGACAAGATACAACTGTTTTTGTAATGTTCAGTGAAGGATAAATATTTGTCAGGGCATCCTGGATAACTACCTTACTCTTGTTCAAAAGAGTGCGTTGGAAATAGTGCCACGGAATCTATTATATGCACCATTTGCATCCATCCAGTCAGATGGTGTGCTGAATTGATGTCTGAAAGAAGTCACTTCTGGCACAGATCCTTCAGTACTGCACTGAAGTGTCAGCCTTGATGCTTGCCCTGGAGTAGGACTTGTGTTGGGCAATCCTGAATGTTTTCCGAGTCTTGCTCCATGTGGGCAGTGTCTGAATTGTGAACAATTTGGAACTCTGTGAAATTATCAGAGAATATTTCCATTTTGACATAATATTGTAAGGAAGGCTATTAAAGGACCAGCTGAAGGTTGTTAAGGCCCAGGATATTAACTTGAAGGACTCAGTCATTGGTTCCAACAACCATAACCATATTCCTTGACTCCAGAGTTAATCCCCATTGATTCTCACTGATTCCAACAAAGAATGTCAAGATCAGCAAGATTATTTCAGAAAAGACTGGTAAAGACATCAAAATTAATGCCACACTTAGTTAAAATGCTGCCTTGATGCCAAGGCAGTCACTTTCACCTAACCTTTAGATTTCAGCTGTTTTGACCATTGCTGTAAGAAAGTCTGAAGCCAAATGATCCTGATGGAACCAGACTTGCACAGCTTTATCAACATATCTAGCTCAGTCGACTACGTTACAAAGATTTTACAACACTTGTGTAGTGTACTATAAGCAGATTTATTTGAAACCGTCAATTAAAACTCAAGTTTCTGAACAATCGCACGTGAAAAACTAAGATCCTGATCATTGTAATAGCTTATCCTCCTAATTAAACGTGAAATGAGCAATTTTTCAGCTTAGTAATCATATGCATTAATAAACTACCACCACACCGCACAATAAAATTGAATTTCAGCTAGAAAAATAGGATGTTAAAAAATTCTACAGGACTGCAAATTTTAAGTTTAGTTAACTCAATGGCACCACCTCAAGGAAAACTAAACAATGATTCCAACAAAGAATGTCAAGATCAGCAAGATTATTTCAGAAAAGACTGGTAAAGACATCAAAAGCACATTTATTTTAAAGGCACACTATCCTTCAATTTGTTTAATACGTCAAAGTTTTTTGGCCTAATTGGCTCGAAGGAAAGTTATGATTGAAATATAGTCACTTTCAGATACTAGAATAGGAATTTAGCCAAATTGAATTTAAAGCATCATCTTTCGAAACCATGCTGTAGTATGCCAACAAGCATGTTGTTTCATCTCAAAGATTAGAATTTGTTTTAAAAATAGGACATGTCACACAATATTAGTTTATCTGATAAAAGTATGCTCACTTTTACAGACCTGATCAGAAACACAAAGTATGTTACAAAGTTAGACTGGATCCCAACTATTTTTAGATTTCAACATTAGTACAAGGATAAAGTGTTTCATTCTGGGTGTGATTCTATTGATCCACTAGGAAATTTTTATGAAAAACAAACTTTATTCAGCAGTACAGTTTAACAAAAAGGCTAGCATAATATTTACCAACTGAAATACTTAAACATTCCAAGATGCAATTCTTAACTACAAGCCTATCCCTATTAATTCTAATTTAAGCAATATTCCTCAAAGATGTACTCCTCTTCAAAATCAGTTACCAAACAACTGATTTACATGCTGGTATGTAGACTTCTAATCCTCAAATCTCCAGGACACTTTTGGAGAGAGGTATCTTTTTTCTAGCAGGTTCCAGACATCAGGAATGAGAGACCTGCTACTCATCGCATGTCCAAGCAGAAACTGACTTTGTTTTGCTTTGTAAGTCTTGTTCCTCCCATTAACACATGATGCGCTCTTCTCACCTAATTAACCACTACTCTCAAACGCCAACGGACAATCCAAAAAATAAATAAAACTGCATGAGCTCAGATTAAAACTAATATTCCAACATCTAGCAGTAATTATTCTTCTGCATTCTGAGCAGGTAGGCTGCCTGGAGCAGACAAAGTAGCACTATTTAACGGAGTTGAATCCTAACATATCCTTCACAAGAAATGTCTCCAAAATACATTTCATGAAGGCACAGTATTGTCACATCACCCTAATTTTTGTTTTAAAAAGTACAGGAAAAAGTCTCACATCTTCAGGTTAAAGCCCAACAAGTTTATTTAGTCCAAATAAGTTTGTTGGACTTAATCTGATGTTGTGAGACTTGTTACTATGCCCACCCAGTCCAACACCGACATCTCAACATCATAGCTTTTTTAAGTAGTTCAGTCTCAAATAAAAATTCTGTGGATGAAAGAGAAAAGGATGTCACCTTTCATAATGTCTCACCTGATATTGTACTATGGACAGTCAACTGGCTGTCATTCTGCTTTATAGACATACATGTTGTTGGTATGCTCTTAATTATTTGGCAAAGAGAGCATGGTGATAACAAAAATGAAGAAAAGCTATGTCTATAAGTTGAATTCTGTTCTGGCAAATAATACAATATCTTCCTGGGCATTAAACTTCTAAATATAAAAAGTATATTGAAATGGTATCAGAGAACTTGCAACAGAATGGTACCTAACAAACAAGCAACACAACAGTGTTCACCTTGAATGGTTGAGACAAAATATGCACACTGCTCAATCATATTTGTCGTCAGATAAGAAACACAGAAAACAAGAGGCGCTCTGCCATTCAATATGATCAGAGCTGATTCTCTAACTCAGTGTCATAACTTCCGTGCAATACCCATACCCCTTGACCCCTTTAGAGTCTAGAAACATATGTATTTTCTTATTAAATATGTTCAGTAACTTGGTCTCCATAGCTTTCTATGGTAAAGTATTCCACAGGTTCATGACCCTTTTTAGTGATGACATTTTTCCTCAGTGCTAAGTGTCCTATCCCATATCCTGAGAATGTGGTCCTTTGTTCGAAGCACCAACCCCCGTCCCGCCTCTAGAGGAAGCAATATCTCAGCATCCACTCTGTCCAGTCCTGTCACAATTCAATGCGTTTCAATTTGATCCCCTCCCACCCTTCCACATTCCAGTAAATACAGGCCCAGTCGACCCAATCTCACCCTCATTTAACAATACTGCCATCCCAAGAATTAGTCCAGTGCCTTCACTGAAATTCCACGTGGCAAGTATATCCTTTCTTGGATGAGGAGCCCAAAACTGTACACAATGCTCCAGGTGTGTAGTCTCACCAAGTCCAGGTACAGCTGCAGCAAGACATTCTTGTTCCTACGCTTAGGTCCACTTGCAATGAATGAGAATGTACTTTTGCTTGCTTGCTATACTTGCACTCTTGCTTTCAGTGATTCATGTACAAGGACACCCAGGTCCCCCTTTGTTGGTCAACATTTCCCAATTTATCACCATTCAAATAATACTCTACCATTCTGTTTTTCCATTTGAAGTAGATAACTTCACATTCATATACATTATGCTGCATCTGCTATGTTTTTGCCCATTACTCAACTTGTCAAAATTATCCTGAAGCCTCTTAACATCCTCTCCAGAGAGAAAGACAAGAATAAGTCAATATTAAGTGTTAATCAGAGCAACACCAGCTGCTGAAATCCAGCAGTTGACTTCACCGATGGGGGACTCCGGTAGTTTAGCATTGCTATGCTTTGTCTTTTGTAAGTATAAAGTTTAACTTTTATTAGTCAAGCATGATATTAGCAATGATTTTACTATCATATTAACTGTGAAGCCATCAGCTCTCTCCATTATAGTAGTCATCATTATCGTCACTGGTCTGCCTGAAGGCAGATCCTTGGCTCATTGGAGGCTTTCCATGTCTCTCTATCCTATGCCAGTTTATTCATTTGCCAGCAACCTCCTTCAATTCTCAAGCCATATAGCATTGGTACTTTCTTCCTTCTTGTTCCTCTTTTTCCTTGAAATCTTCCTTCCATAACATCTCAAAAACTTGTTTCGTCATTTTCAGAGAATATGACAACAACTTCTCACACCACGTGCACAGTTATCCAGAATCTGCTGTCAGAAATAGCCTTGCCCCTCAACTGGTTCCCCTGTCGCAATCCTCCCTGATAGACTGCACAGAAATTAAATTTAAAATGATTGTTCTTTACCTTTTCCATGTTTCTTATCTTTCTCCTTTAATCCCACGTTTTAAATTCTTCATTTCAGTTCCAGAACAGGGTTTAAATATATTTTACATACTTTATACTTTTTACTTACTGGCTTGCGTTTTGCACCTCTTCATGAGATTAGCTTACCTGTTTAATTCTACAGGCTCACTGTTGCATCATTGATTCACAAGTGTCGCATATCATCTGTCCCCTCCCTTTCTCTGCAACCTCCTTCAGTGCTACAACTCTCGAGACATCGTGCTTCTCTAATTCCAAAATCTTGAGCGATTTAATTGCTCCATCATTGGTGATTGGTGTCTTAATTGCCTGGACACAGATTTCTGGAATTCACTCCCTACACTTACTCTGTTTTCCTCCCTTAAAATACACCTTAAACCTACATTTTTGAAGAAGCTTTTGGTCATCTGAACTAATATCTCGTTATGGAGCTTGATGTACAATTTTGTTTTATAGTGCCTCTGTGAAGCATCCTTGGGATATTATATTGTACTAAAAGGTTCTATGTAACTTAGTGCTGTCATAAATATAACTTCATTTTTAAAACACACTCATATACAGTCATGTCTATTGAGATAGACATCAACTTAAATTATATTTCAAGACACTGACACACATGTAAGTACTGTAAGAGCGGTTTGAATGCAATTTCAAAAAAAATAGAAACAATACCAGACATTCTAGCTTTTCCGAGAGCAAAACCAAAATATACATTTCCACATCTAATATACGATTCTCTATTTGGTCGTGGGTATATCTGAATTTCGTCTCCCAAAACATGAAAATGCTTGATTTGCAAAAATTTCATCTTAGCAACACAAAATGTAGGACATTAAAATTTTCACTATCTGGCATGCACCAGGAATGGGTGTTACCGTTTATCAAATGCACAGATTCATTTATCAATGGAATGCAGCACAATACTTAGAGCATAAACTAATATGCAAGGACTCAGGATGTAAATAACAGTTTTTTTTACTTCTAATCTTCAATACATTAAAACAAATTGAAGAATAAAATAACACAGATAACCTCATAAATTTGCAAATATCTCTTTTTAATTTGTAGCTGAAGAGTAATTCTAACGCGAGGCGGGATAATAGGGGCAGGATGGTGGCATAGTGGTTAGCACTGCTGCCTGACAGTGCCATGGACCCGGGTTTGATTCTGGGTTAGGTCACTGTCTGTGTGAAGTTTGCACGCTCCCCCATGTCTGCATGGGGCTTCCCTGGGTGAGCTAGTTTCCTCCCACACCCCAAAATTGTGTGGATTAGGCTGACTGACCATGCTAAATTGCTCCCCTAGGTTAGCTGGGTAAATCTGAGGAGTTATGGCAATAGGGCCTGGGTGGTATTGTTGGTGGTGCAGGCTTAATGGACTGAATGGCTTCCTTCTGTACTGGAGGGATTCTATGATTTAATATCAACACAATGTCCTGTCACTTCTGCAACTGCCCACATTGGTCATATTGAAGGCTTTGTTTTTTCTAACAATAAATTAACAGTCTGAGACAACCATGCATTTGTGGAAAATGGAAATTATAGCGGAATATTATACAACACATGGGGGCAAAAAAAAATTGTGTTTTATTTTGCCTCCATCTCATTTTATACCTGATCTAGAAGTGTTCAACACAAACAGTAACTGGGTAAAGTAGGTGTGTTCAACTGAACACCAAACACAAGGTAGAATTTTGATGAGACGAGGGGTCTTGCCTGCCAGGTGAAATGTTGCTGAGACACACACACACTGCCTCTTTTTGGGATGGTCCACTGAATCTCAAGCCAATCAGGCAGAAATGAAGCCAGCAGCAGACCTTCCCCTGGAATTAAAACCCCAGTGACAGAAGCATCACCTATCAAGAATTGCCAGTCAGAGACTGCTAACTCTTATGCTCAGAACTGCCACTGGGAGGCCGTCCATTCCAGAAGGACAGGCACAGGAAACCCAGGACCATGGAATTGTGAAGCAACCGAGGCCGCAAATATGTCAAGTGATATTTGGGGTCAGGGAATGAAGGAGCTTTGCAGGGTAGGGGGTCAGAAGCAGAGAGCTGCAGGAAGATTGGCAGCAAGGAAAGGAGGGGAGAGGACGGGGGAATGGCTCTCATCAGACTCCACTTCCTGAAGTTGAAACCCTTGAATTGGGTTAATGCCAGTGACGGTAGGGTGAGGCCCTTAAGTGGCCTTTAATAGGCCACTCAAGGTCCTCAGTCAGCAGAACTGGTAAGTCGATCTTGGGCCTTCCCACCTAGAATTTAATTCTGGAAGAGGCAGCAGGGTGTCTGTATGTCCATCTAATTACACATCCTTTACAATCTCCAAGTCCACCACCAGCGAGAGCACAGGATTCTGTCCATAGCCCCTCACACATATCATAGTGTAAAGAGGTTGAATAAATGAGTAAAAGCATATCAGAGTTTCTTCAAAGATAGGATAAAAAAGGATCTGAAAGAAGTCATTTAAAAATAATACTCAAACTATTATTTTCTAACAGGTTCTCGTCAATTTTCAATTGCCTCATTTGTAAATATTGATTAAAGTGCCATGGAAAACAAATGATGCATTTGTGCAGCTTCGTTAGATTTTTGATGCATTCCCATCTGTAGAACATACGTAGAACTTATTTGTTCAAAACACCAAGTGGTTTGAATTAAAGTAGAATTCAGGCATCTGTGAAAGTTCTTAATGAAAATGTCTTGTCAAGTCCCAGTGTTCTTCCTCAAAGCATGCGTGTTTGGGAAAACCTTGATTTATATTTATACAAAAACTCATTCTACTGCTATAAGAACAAATGAAATGAATTAGTAGTACTCACCGAAACTTTGCTTCCAGTTATCTGAATGCAGTGGTTAGTGCAGTATAAATTAATAATGTTGGGAGAGACAAAACAAAAATCACAACAGCATTATTAGTGAGCTCAGCTTTACATAGGTTAATCAAAACGCAGTTTAGTTACAGTATTAGTAATACATTTATAGCTCTGAGAACTGAAGATTTCCATTCAGAAATGAACAATTTTTTTTACAATTTCTGATAAAGGATTTCAGCAGGTTTCACAGTAAAATGGTACCAATTTTGATAAATAGGCAGGGTCCATTTGTAACACATTTAAATTTACCTTCTGGCACCAAGTAATGTTACAGAGCCTAAATATCAAAAATGCTAATTTTGTCCGCAGTATCATTTTTGTATGCCACATGTGTGATTCATTTTGTTTCTTTCACTTCAACTAGAACTAACAATTCTGGATGCACAAATATTATTTTTCAATGAGAATTTTTAAAATTAATATAACCACAGACAGAAATTGCATATTATATCATTAGGCTGCCACTATTTCTTATTACAAATTATGCACATCTTGCATTGTTGTAGGTTACCTGTTTTGTGTTTACCAGCTCCAAAACAGAGTGTCTCAAAACCATCACCCTTCATTAGTATGGCTCTGATGGTTAGATTGGGCAAGTGTGGAACAGTAAACGTGAAGCATCTCCCAAAATTACCATTATCTTCAATTTTAGCGGTTTCCTCTGCCCTGATAAGTCAAAACTGCAATAATGTTTGCTTTGTTAATTGTATAAGTATTATTTTCTTATATGGTTGTTGTTGAGCCATGGTTGTTGGTGCTGTAAGTGTATGATGTTTCTGTTGCATTCCTGTACATTTATTTTAACAACAATGGTAATTCCATTAGTTGATCTTTTTTGTTCTTTATTTCCAGTTTGACCTTGCTAATAGACAGCCATTATAACAAACGTTAACTAGTTTGTTTCAACTATGCTTTGTGAAGATCCTAAATGTAATGGATAAGTCAAAAACACTCCGAATTATGTGAAGCTGTACTTGCTACCTGAAAATATTCAGCAAAACAGATTGAATATCTGGTGGTATTTATATCTTGTAGTACAGAATAAAATACTGCATATTGCACTTAACAGAAGTTAGAACACCAATTTCAAAGGAAATCTGGCTGCCAATGCAAATCCCAAAGAAATAAGGGCTACTTTATATGCTAATACCTCCAGAGCTCTGGATCTGGAGAGAGATCCTATGTGCTGACTTTGAAAAAACCAATGACGAAGGTCTAGAAATCTATTTAGAACGTTAAAATGAAAGGACAAAGCATTAGTGCAAGGCAACAATGTGGGTAATGCTATAACCAGATTGTAACAGGAAATGACAGAGCATGCATACATAACCATACACCAGGAAAGAGAGTCAGAATAGGGAAAATTAGTAAACATACAGAATTAAAAGCTTTGTCTGAATACAAATGCAACATATTTATCAAGATAGAAGAATGAAGGATTGTCATTAGACATGGTGGCACGGTGACTAAGATGAACTGAATGATCAGTGGTATTTGACACTTCAAAAGGATATGAAGAAAGGAAAATTAGATGAGATCAACACAGTAGTGAGGAATGAACTTGGCACTGAAGAGCAAGATGTCGAATCAGTTTTAATAAAGATAAGAAATAACAAGAGAAAGAAATCACTAATGTATGTAGTTTATAGGCATCCTAACAGTAGCAACACCGTAGGACAGAATTTGATTCAATTGGGTCTTGCAATGAAGGTACGATGATAATCTACAGTGATTTCAATCTTCAAATAGATTATACAAATCAAATTAACGACGATAGCCTTGAAGTTAAGTTTGTAGTGTGTATTCTGGACAGTTTCTTAGAATAATACATCCTGGAACAGGTTTTAAGACCTGGTAACATACAATGTGACAATAAATTAACAATCTGCTAGTAAAGGATCCACTAAGGAAGAGTGTTCATGACATGATAGCATTAAAAAAACTAAATAATGGCAATTACAAAGTTATGAACAAAGAGTGAGCTAAAGTTGACAGCAAAACTAAGTTAAAAGCTAAGACTGTAGAGAACCAGTGACATATCTTTAAGGAGATATTTCATTACTCTCAATAAAGATATATTCCAATGAGAAAGAAAGACCCTACAAAAATGATGTATTATTCACGGCTAACTAAGAATGTTAAGAATGGCATCAAATTCAAGAAAAAGCATGAAATGCTCCGATGATCAATCATATTAATGACATGGATGAAGCAATCAAGTATGTTGCAACCAAATTTTCTACAATTCAAATTGTTGAGGACAAAAAGAATCCACAAATGAATATAGAGATGTTAAATAAATAGGCAAAAAATTGCCAAATGGAGTATAATGTGGGAAAATGAGAGATTGAACATTCAGAAGAATTAAAAAATAAATATTTAAATAGAGACACTTCAAACTGCTTTGGAACAGAGAGATCTGCATTTCCTCATGCCACAATCAGTAGGTTAGTTTGCATATGCAGCAAGTAATTAGGAACGTAAATAGAATTATAGTCTTTATTGCAAGAGACATGGAGTACATGAGTAAGGAGGTCTTGTTACAATTGTATAGAGACCAGGCCTGGAATACTGTATACAGTTTTGGTCTCTTTATTTAAGAAGGGAACATCAGAAGCACATATATCTGATTCCTCAACAACAGTCCTGTGCATGGTATGGACAGCAATGCTCTGCCAATTCCTTTAAACCAATACAGCAAAGCTAAAGTTTATTTATTAGTCACAAGTAAGGCTTATATTGACACTGCAATGAAGTTACTGTGAAATTCTCTAGTCGCCTGTTCGGGTCAATGCACCTAACCAGCATGTCTTTCAGCAAGAATAACTTCAATCTTCCTGACAGCAGCCTTTAGATTCGGCCTTCCTGTCTTTCAGCTGCTTTGCAACCTTATCACTATTGTGGGCCAATTTCCTTTGCCAGCTGGGATCATATAAGCCACTTTACATCCCACATTCCAGGTCATTTGATCATCTGGTCCGCCAGAAGTACTCTTTTCTACCTCTGGGAACTCACTTCCAACTATGGCCAGGCAAGTATCCTGGAGCCCTGGGTTGAGGGGCAGCATAAGTATCGCTGCTGCTGCCTCTGGCTAAGTTCTGGCCACTCACTGTTCACGCATATGCTCCTACTACCTCCAGCCAATTTGCTCCATCACAACTGCAATCTAATTATGGTGGAGTAATATAATTACTAATAGACTATGAAGACTTTACACTGTACTTTCACCTTGGGGCACTACACCATCATAAAGCACAATATACCCATCTACCTGTGTGAATCTAATTATTAGGGCTGATGTGCATACTGACAGGGCCTATTCATATGATAACTGTACTTACTGGGTGCTGCATCCTTTTACTGTGATCTGTTCGGCTTAAAAGTAAATTAGCAAATGGTGGAAAATAAGACCATATAATGAAATAATATTGCTAATGCCCATTTTAACAGATTCTTTATTGAAGGAATTTGTGACCAAAGTTAGTGCCATATATACCAATTGGACTGCCCATGTAATTAGTGAGATGTGTAAGTTATAACTTATATTAATTGTAATTTGCTGGTTAATTCATATTTAATTTACATTAATTTTGTTTTGGTAGTTGAAAAATTTTTAAAAGTGAAATCTTGCCAATTGTTTTTCTTGTTGCATTGCATGGTAAAATTACTTCTTTTAGTTTATTGGTGGCCACAGGGGTGATAATCCAATTATGGTTGCACAGTCCAAGTGGAACTTTGCTGAAGTATTATCGTAGAAAACTAAGAGATTATGAGACTCCATTAAAACCCCCAATGTATCATGAAAGAAGTCTAAATGTACAAAGTAACTAAATGAAAAATATTACAACGAACCACAGCATTTCTCCATATTCTCTGAACTGCTCTAATCTCAATAAACGCTTAAAAAATCCAAACATTTTGAAATGCTGAAGTCTGCTGACAGCTTTGTGGCCTTTTACTGTAAAACCTGCTAAATTGTATTAAACATACGATGAAAGAGCAATACAGATATTTACACAAGCAATACAGATATTTACAAAATATAACATCGTTCCTCAGCATACAATTGTATATTTTGTTTTACTGCATTATACTTTGATTTTCAAATAGATATAGTATATTCTTTCAATTCAAAGTTACTCATTTTAAATTATTTGATGATGCAAATATTTTTTAATCATAAAATTCCCATTTAGCTGTCTGTGCTTTTCACATGGGTAATTCCAAATTTTGGACATAGTAATTTTTAACAAGTCGTATTAGACCACACAGTTCAGATAATTCAGTCAATGGTTTCAGAGTAACCAATTACCTGCCATTCTGCCGCCTCAGAATAACTCAGAGCAACACAAGTTGAATTTCAAATTTGATATATGTACAATCTTGACATAATTAGTGTCATGGTGCACTATTAGTCTGTGCAATCAAATTATTGAATTTAAACACAAAACACATCTTATGGATACACCACAGTAGAGTCAATAGGGGGCCGATGACTTATTCTGTGCCACATCACACTGCTATGCTAATTCTTGATAAATGTGGCAGAAACTAGGTTATTATGAGTGTATAACTGAAAACACCCAATCCAGTTTTAGCTCCAAGAATTCTAATTCATGCTATTCTTCACTCTGGACTCCAGTTGGTTTAACTTAGCATTTATAAATGGAAACAACATAACCTGTTGTACCCAAATGAGAACAAAGACTCACTCTATCAGTATGCTCGACTTGTGGAAAATCTAAGGAAATTTACCGAATTGCTTGGGTTTACTGAAAGAATTCAACAGTGGTTGAAATACTCAGTAGTGAGGATACATCCGACACAAAAATCGGAAGGTTAATACACCAAGCTTCCTGCATTGATACATTTTTATCCAGATAAAATGTGGATTTTTTTTGATAAGCTTCAAAATTCAGAAAAATTTACTATGTTGTACAAATGCTTACCAAACAGAAAACTTTACGTCAAAAGGGAAATAAACATGTGGGCTTGAATTCTGCAGTCATGCATGCCCCGCTACCACTGGCAGCAAGAATGAAGGATTTGGCATTTAGCCAAACGCAGTTCACAGCAGCAGGACTGGACAATCCCAACTGCAGGGGGAGTTTGAGAATTCCAGTGTGATGTTTGGAGGAAAATAAAATAGTAAATTATGTTATTAGCATATAAAGATTGCTACAGAACTAGGAAGCTTCAATAATAGAAGCATGTGCCAAATGATACAAGAGCAACAAACCCACTTGGATGACAATACAACTTTTCAGAGTGGATATGGGAGCTTGATCAGCATAAGATAGTGTCAAGTTAACCTAAATATAGGTGGTTTTGTTGCTTAGCAAAGGAACATTCAGCATGTTAAAGCAACAAAAATAGCAACTTTCTCCAATAATGAAAACCATACCCAGCTCAGAGTAAAAAAAGCAATAAAAGAAAAATGGGAGGGAAATATCCATATAAGCATTGTGAAAAGATGGAAATCTTCATGAACGTTTTTGTCAAGTTAATGAACAGGACAGTTAATTAATTTTTATTATTTATATACACATACATATAACAATTAAAGTTAAGTGCAGCTAGATTTTTGGCAATGAAATGAGAATGTCTCAGTTTTAAGAAAATAACCTGAAGATTACTTAATAATTAAGGAAGAAAATATGTATTGATGGAGTTAACCAAATAAATCACACTTTAATAAATCATTCTCACCTATAATTCATGTTTCTACTCCAATAAAATGGAGAAAAACATTGTAGGCTTGAATCTTTAAAACTTCTATCATATATTTCGGTTCTGACACACAAAACAAATTTTGATCTTTTAAGCTGAAATTGTCAGTTTGAGCAGCTTTAAACTAAATGTCAGTGTATATTTTAATTAGGTATTAATGTTCAAATACTACAACTGTGCATGGAAGTGAAGTTACATTTTATGACATCTTATAGCTTCAAATTTCTCAGTGTCAAACCCAAGCTTCAGAAATCATGTTGATGCCTTTCAGGGAAGGACTGATCACCTTGTAGAATGTCACAATACATTGTTTGACTGGTTAGATACCCGAGGCTGAAAAGGAAACTTTGAATAATATTCTGCTGCAAAATAAAACTCTAGCTTTTTATTTTAACTGAAACTTCAGTACATTTTTCAATTCTGTGCTGAGTCATATTAGTCAACAATTCTTCAAATGCTACGGTTAACTCAAGGCAATTCATTTTTGAATCACAAAGAATATTTTTAAAAGTAAATCAAAAACCTCAGTATTGATTATATCATGACCTTGAACTGTTCTGCTATACTTGCATAGCACCCATGTAAAATGCACAAACAGCTGGGATCCTCTTCCACAAATACAATCACCACTCATTCTAAAGAACATATACTCTGTCAACAGCCACATGCATGGATCTGCAATCTTTTGTAAGCTCGAAGCTAACAATTTGCCTTTGCAAGGACACGTTTCATCACAAAGAAATTGCCAAGATATTTCAAAAGTGTTATCTTGACGAAGGCAAACGGTTGATCCGACAAACTGCATGGCAATAAACAAACATTGCAGGCCTCTGGCTGGCAATTTTCGCTACAGGGAAGGAATGCTTTTGCAACATTTTTGACAGTAGCATCAATTTTGAATTCATAAGATAGCCAGCTTTGCACAGATCAAAAGTGATACCAATAAGCAGGTAAAGCAGAAGCTAGATTCAGCTGAAACCAAACTTCCCAAGTTAGTATGTAAAAATTCTGCAGAAGTGTGTTATTACTTTTGTCCTAATACAATAGCCTTCGCCTGCATTGTGTCTTAATTTTGAATTTTTGTTGTGTAGTTGTCTGCTTCTATGTTTCATCAAAGAGATGCTCTTATTTATGGCTTTTCTGTATCTGCAAAATCTTTGCAAATCCTGTTAATCAATTACAGCATAAGCATTTTAAACAAATAGTGATTGAAGTAGCATACCCATAAAATCAAAAAATGTCAGGAATGCTCGTGCTTCAAAAATTGCTCAATTTTTAAAGTGGTGCCAATACGAACAACTGTTAGAACACATTACATACTGTGTTTACAAACAAATCAGAAAAAAACTACAATGTTCATTCATTGCTGATCATATGTTAATTTAAACAGGTATCCATGAATTTTTTTTAAAAATGGATGAAATTCAGTTCATTAAATCAACCTCAGGCTTCCGACATTCCCACCGTTTTAGATTATTTACAGAAGACATTACATCAGATATTTACTGCATCATAAGCAGAATCTCGAGTCATATACCTGGGTAAGTAGCTCCAGAAAAATAAACAAAAAGAAACAGAAAATCAAAGTGAAACCTATATATGGTATGACTGTTCATGCTTATGGGAACTCCTGGTATCACTTCAAACTGATACCATGAGAAAGCTTTAAAAGTTTTTTTTTGCTCCAGCAAAACTACTCAACCATGGTCAGGAAATATTTTGATCTGCAGCTCTGCTGGCTTCAAGAGTATGTGTTTGAAGACTATAAGCAGGTAATTTTCCAATAGTATTCAAATTTGTTTTCAGATAATCGTACCTATAACATTGCATTGTTCTTCATGAACTTCGTATATTCAATTCAAAACGACTAAAATTGCATCAATGTGACAGGTTTAGGAACAATAAACTCAGTCACACAGGTTAATAAGCAGGTATTTTCAATAATCAGAACATTTTGTGTAAAACTCATCCAATTCTCTCAAATATTCCAGAATGATTTGTTTTGAATAACCATTATCTCTTCTATTAACCCGCAAAAATAACAAGTTAATAATCAAGTGAAATTACATTCTGCATACGTTGACGGGTGAACAGCTGTAATTGGCCAACAGAAGCTACTCCCGGCACAAAACACATCTCCCAAGATTTAAAGAGCACATGGATTACCCCAGGGCAGTGGATGCAGGAGGTACTAATGGTTTATAGTAATAAAAGCATCATGTTTCAGATTAGAGTATTTTGTGTGATGTGTTCCAAATCCTCACGAACAATTTATCCACAGTATAAGGCATTTTAAAATCACATTATTAAGCAGGAGCTTTAAGCAATGAAAAAGGGAATATTTAGGCAGCGATCATGGATTGCAGCTTAGCAAAAGCCAAAAGCAGATCATTCTAAACTTATTATATTTGACTGTTAGAGAAATGGCATTTACTGTGCTGTCTTAAAAATGGTAACTTTATTTTAAAAGAACCTTACAGATTTGGCAGTTGCGGAAATGTATTGAACAACCATTTCTCTCTTTGTCATCAAATCCTTTCCGCGGAGTGGAACCTTACGATCCTCATTCAAATTCATGTCTTCCTGTTGACAAACGATTAAAAAATATTAATTAAGCAATTTCTAGGTGAGAACTTTAGACCATTTTCATTAATGTAAGGGCATGACTATATCACTCCATAATCCTGGAACTTAGGTTGGTGTTTTTACCATCGCATTTCCTGTGACACTGCTGAGCAGAAAAGCCATCAGCCACTAATTAGCTGGCAGCTCTTGGTAGACAAGGCTTCCATCCTTGGAGTTTTGATTCAAGGGAAGGCCTATCACTGCCATCATCATTGTTGATTTGACTGTGGTTCAGCAGGCCATCCTAAAAAGAGGCAGCATGTGTCTCACACCAGCTGGTAAGACTTCTGACTCCTCAAAGATTTTGCCCATGGAGTTGAAACCATAACTCTGGACTTGACTTAACTGCTACCTGTAGTTGAGCTTCCTAAATTGTTGAACAGACCATTAGATGGTAAGCAATTCCATCTGGAAAGGCAACAGATTTTTTCACAAACTACTTTCTTTATAATTAGAGCTACAAATGCATCTTCTTAAATTGAAAGAGCCAGTATAACACTGATTTGTATAGCATGTTTCATGAAATGAAAATTCCAAGGGACTCGATAAGAGCACTACAAACAATATTGCAGCAATCCACTTTTGCTCTTAGAGCAGATGGACAATAGATTACTCTCAGAGGTAGATTTTAAGAAGTGTCATCAAAGAAGAGACAGGAGAGAGGTAAAGCGGTGTACAAAGCAAATTCCAAAATTTAGGGCCTAAGTAGCTGAAATCTTTGACATCAATGGTGGAGCAATTGAAATCAGGGAATTTCAAGGAGAGGAATTTTCCCAAAACGTTTCTAAGCGTCATAACAACAAGAAAACAAGAGATTTTCATGCTGGTCTTTTCGGCATGCACCGCATTGAAATCTTTCAATGGAGTGCACTGAAAAAGCCTCCATATGCTCCACACCATCATGGAGACTCCAAGCATGTGACTCACAAAGTGGCCACTGCACCGTTAGGTGGGAGGAGCACCACTGAAAAAATTAACAATGCACACAGTCAGTCACGCCTGGGATGGTCCCCGAACAGCCCAAGGATTTCTGATGCAGCTATCATGCACTCTCCCTGGATGTCATGCACATGATGTTCAGAAGGTTGTTGCAGACAATGACATTGAGGGAGTAGATTCCCTTCCTGTTGACGAAGAGCACCACTTGATTGCGTCGAAATGGTCCACACTGTCATGTAGGCTCCAAGCATGTGACTCATCCAAAATGGCCACAGCTATGCACTGTTAGGTGGGGGAGCTCCACTAAAAAAAATTAATGATGCACACAGTCAGTCATGCCTAGGATGGTCCTCGAAGAGCCCAAGGATTTGAGCTGTGCCAGATGCACACTCCCTGGCTGCCGTGCATAATCTGACATTATGGGAGTAGATTCCCTTCCTGTAAATGAAGGGCACCACTTGATCGTATGAGGACTGTATAGCTACATGTGTGCCGTTTATAGCCCCCTGCACAAGGCATCTCAGCAATGACTGAAGCCTGCAGTCCAGGCTTCCTTTTGGGCTTAGGTCAAAGTTAATATAGTGCTTGTCCAGGCATACAAGGTATCTACCACTTCATGAATGCACTTGTGCACAGAGGACTGGCAGATGCCATAGAGGTCAACACTGGGAGCCTGAAAGGGCCCATGACATAGAAGTCAACCTCATTAGCCACTCCTCAGGGTGGTTCAAAAGAATGCATGCAACACGAGCCTCCAAGCCAGTGGAAACCCCTGAGATGAGGCCCCCCTCAGAAACTACCGCAACAAAGCAAGCCCCAGCACACCCTGTACCACGGCAGTGGTTGAGACATTCACCTGCATCCTGGGGATTGGTATTCAGTGGTACTCACCTCCTAGTTCTTCTTCCCTACTGCTGTGCCTGAACCACACTTTTATAGAGAAGCAGTGATTTGCACCAAATGACATCATGGCAGAGACATGGGAGGCACTGGGGAGGGAGAATGTGCCAACTTCACTAATGATACTGAAATCCATTCAAATTCATGCTAATAAGCTTTGCATCCATTCTCAAACAGAAACAGCAATAATCAAAGTGCAAAAACAGAACAGCAATAATGGGGGATTTTACCCTCCATATTGATTGGTTGACTCAAGTCGGATGCGGTAGTCTTGAGGAAGAGTTCTTAGAATGCTGTTGGGATAGTTTCCTCGAATAGTATGTTACGGAACCCACAAGGGAGTGAGTTATCTTGGATCTGGTCCTGTGTAATGAGACAGGTAAAATTAAAGATCTTCTTGTGAGGTATCCTCTTGGAATGAGTATCACAATATGGTTGTATTTCAAATACAGATGGAGGGTGAGAAAGTAGGATCCCAAACCAGTGCCCTTTGCTTGAACAGAGGGGAATACGATAGGATGAGGGCGGAATTGGCTAACAGACTGGGAGCGCAGGTTAGTTGGTAGGACAGCTGAGGAACAATGGAGGATTTTTAAGGAGATTTTTCTCAGTACTCAGCAAAAATATATTCTGGTGATGAAGAAGGAACGTAAGAAAAGGGATAACCAGCCGTGGATAACTAAGGAAATAAAGCAGAGTATTAAATTAAAAACTGATGCGTACAGACTGGCCAAAACTAGTGGGGAAATTAGAAGATTGGGAAAGCTTTAAAAAGCAAGAACTACTAAGAAAGCGATAAAGAAAGACAGATTATGAAACTAAACTAGTACAAAATATAAAAACTGATAGTAAAAGTTTTTACAAATATATAAAAAGGAAAAGAATGGCTGAAGTAAATGTTGGACCCTTAGAAGATGGAAAGGGGGGGTTTAATAATGGGAAACGAGGAAACGGCCGAGGCCTTAAACAAGTTTTTTGTGTCAGTCTTCATGGTACAGGACACAAACAGCTTGCCAAAAATTGACGGTCGTGTGACTGTAGGAGGTGAGGTTGTTAAAATGATTACTATAACTAAAGAGGTAGTGCTTCGTAGGCTAATGGGACTAAAAGGGAGACAAGTCCCCGGACCCGGATGGAATGCATCCCAGGATACTAAAAGAAATGGCAGAAGTAATAGCAGATGCGTTAGTGGTAATTTATCAAAATTCACTGGACTCTGGGGAGGTGCCAGCTGATCGGAAAACAGCTAATGTGACACCACTGTTTAAAAAAGGAAGTAGACAAAAGGTGGGTGACTACAGGCCGGTTAGCTTATCGTCTGTAGTTGGGAAAATGCTGGAATCCATCATTAAAGAAGAAGTAGCAAGACACCTGGAAAAGAATGGTTCAATCAAGCAGACACAGCATGGACTCATGAAGGGAAAGTCGAGTTTGACGCATTTACTGGATTTTTATGAAGTAACAAGTGCGGTTGACAGAGGGGGACCGGTGGATGTTCGATAAGGTGCCTCACAAAAGGTTGCTGCAAAAGATTAAGGTGCATGGAGTTGGGGGTAAAGTGTTAGCGTGGATTGAGGATTGGCTATCTAACAGGAAGCAGAGAATTAGAGTAAATGGGTGCTTTTGGGCAAATGGAATTTAATGTTGGCAAATGTGAGGTTGTCCACTTTAGAACATAGAACATAACAGCGCAGAACAGGCCCTTCAGCCCACGATGTTGCGCCGACCAGTTAAAAAACAATGACCCTCTAACCTAAACCAATCCTTTTTCATCCATAAACCTATCCACGGATCTCTTAAACGCCCCCAAACTAGACACATTTACAACAGCAGCAGGCTGGGCATTCCAATCCCTCACCACCCTCTGGGTAAAGAACCTAACCCTGACATCCGTCCTATAACTATCCCCCTTAATTTAAAGCCATGCCCCCTCGTGCTAGCTTTCTCCATCCGAGGAGAAAGGCTATCACTGTCCACCCTATCTAAACCTCTAATCATCTTATATGTTTCAATAAGATCCCCTCTTAGCCGCCTTCTTTCTCGCGAAAACAACCCCAAATCCCTCAGTCTCTCCTCATAGGACCTCCCCTCCATACCAGGCAACATCCTGGTAAACCTCCTCTGCACCCTCTCCAAAGCCTCCACATCCTTCCTGTAATGTGGGGACCAGAACTGCACACAGAACTCCAAGTGCGGCCGCACCAGAGTTGTGTACAGTTGCAACATGACGCTGCGACTCCTAAATTCAATCCCCCTACCAATAAACGCCAAGACACCGTATGCCTTCTTAACAACCTTATCTACTTGATTCCCAACTTTCAGGGATCTACGTACACATACACCTAGATCCCTCTGTTCATCCACACTATTCAAAGTCCTCCCGTTAGCCCTATACTCAACACATCTATTATTCCTACCAAAGTGAATTACCTCACACTTCTCCGCATTAAACTCCATCCGCCACCTCTCGGCCCAGCTCTGCAACCTAAGTCTCCCTGCAAACTATGACACCCTTCCTCACAATCTACCACACCTCCGACTTTGGTGTCATCAGCAAATTTACTAATCCACCCAACTATACCCTCATCCAGATCATTAATAAAAATTACAAACAGCAGTGGCCCCAAAACAGATCCCTGAGGCACACCACTCGTAACTGAACTCCATGACAAATATTTACCATCAACCACCACCCTCTGTCTCCTATCCGCCAGCCAATTCCTGATCCAATTTCCTAGATTACCCTCAATCCCATACATCTGCATTTTCTGCAGAAGCCTACCATGGTGAACCTTATCAAATGCCTTACTGAAATCCATATATACCACGTCAACTGCCTTACCCCCATCCACCTCTTTGGTCACTTTCTCAAAAAACTCAATAAGGTTAGTAAGGCACGACCTACCCGCTACAAAACCATGCTGACTATCTCCAATCAATTCATTACTCTCCAAATAATTATAAATCCTATCCCTAATAATTTTTTCTAAAACCTTGCCCACAACAGAAGTAAGACTCACCGGTCTATAATTCCCGGGGAAGTCTCTGTTCCCCTTCTTAAACAATGGGACAACATTCGCTATCCTCCAATCTTCCGGTACTATACCCAAGACCAACGACGAGCTGAAGATCAGAGCCAGAGGCTCTGTAATCACCTCTTTTGCCTCCCAGAGAATCCTAGGGTAAATCCCATCCGGACCAGGGGACTTATCTATTTTCAAACCCTCAAGAATATCCAGCACATCCCCCTTATCAACTGCAATACTGTCTAGTTTACACCCCTGCAACCCAGTGTTCTCCTCAGCTACATTCATGTCCCCCTGCGTGAACACCGAAGAGAAATACTGGTTCAATGCCTCTCCAATCTCTTCCGGTTCCACACACAACTTCCCTCTGCTGTCTGTAACTGGCCCTAATCTTGCCCTAACCAACCTTCTGTTCTTAACATACCTATAGAACGCCTTAGGATTCTCCTTGATCCTATCAGCCAAAGTCTTCTCATGTCCTCTTTGGTAGGAATAATGGTAGGAAGGACTATTACTTACGTGGCGAAAAACTGCAGCATGTGACGGTGCAGAGGGACCTCGGGGTCCTTGTGCATGAGTCGCAAAAACCCAGCCTGCAAGTGCAGCAGGTGGTCAGGAAGGCGAATAGGATGCTGGCCTTCATAGCGAGGGGGATTGAATATAAGAGTAGGGAGGTCTTGCTGCAGCTGTATAGGGCACTGGTAAGGCCGCAGCTGGAGTACTGTGTGCAGTTTTGGTCACCGCACTTACGCAAGGATATTTTGGCCTTGGAGGGAGCGCAGAGGAGGTTTACTAGGCTGATACCAGAGTTGAGCTATGAGGAGAGGCTGAAAAAACTAGGCTTGTACTCGTTAGAATTTAAAAGAATGAGGGGAGATCTCATTGAGACGTATAAGATGTTGAATGGGATGGATAGGATAGAGGTGGAGAGGCTCTTCCCACTCAAAGGACAGTAGGACTAGAGGGCACAGCCTCAGGATAAAGGGGGGGCGGTTTAGAACGGAGTTGAGGAGGAACTTCTTCACTCAAAGGGTGGTGAATCTCTGGAATTCTCTGCCCGTTGAAGTGGTGGAGGCTGCCTCGCTCAATATTTTGAAGACGCGGGTTGATAGGTTTTTGATAGGCAGGGGGATTAAGGATTATGGGGAGAGGGCGGGAATGTGGAACTGAGCCACGACAGATCAGCCATGATCTTATTGAATGGCGGGGCAGACTCGAGGGGCTAGATGGCCTACTCCTGCTCCTATTTCTTATGTTCTTATGTTCTTATCCACTTTGGAAGGAATAATAGTAAAATGGACTATTATTTAGATGGTGAAAAATTACAACATGCTACTGTGCAAAGGGACCTGCATGAATCGCAAAAATTCAGTTTTCAGGTGCAGCAGATGATCAAGGCGGCAAATGGAATGTTGGCCTTTGTCACGAGGGGGATGGAGTATAAAAGCAGGGAGGTCTTGCTGCAATCGTACAAGGTACTGGTGAGGCCGCAACTAAAGTACTGTGTGCAATTTTGGTGCCCTTATTTGCGAAAGGATATACTGGCCTTGGAGGGAGTACAGAGAAGGTTCACCAGGATGATACTGGAGATGAAGGGGTTAGCTTATGAGGAGAGATTAACTAGGTTGGGCCTGTCCTCAGAGTTTAGAAGCTGAAGGGGGATCTTATAGAGACATATAAGATATTGAACGGGCTAGACAGGGTAGAGGTAGAGAGATTATTTCCACTTAGAAAGGAAACAAGAACTACAGGGCACAGCCTCAAAATAAGGGGGAGTCAATTTAGAACAGAGTTCCTGAGGAACAACTTCTCTCAGAGGGTAGTGAATCTTTGGAATTCTTTGCCCCATTGAAGCAGTGGAGGCTACCTCGTTAAATATGTTAACGTCACAGGTAGATAGATTTCTGATCAATAAGGGAATTAAGGGTTATGGGGAACAGGCAGGTAAGTGGAACTGAACCACTTTCAGATCAGCCATGATTTTATTGAATGGCGGGGCAGGCTCGAGGGGCTAGATGGCCTACTCCTGTTCCTATTTCTTACGTTATGTTCTAAGTGGAAAGCAATTCACAACATTAAAAAGGGGCTGGGAAGATCTACTCTTTACGTTGGGCATGAATCAAATTTTTAGCATCTCAAGCGATTTTCCAAGCTCACCACGCTGATTGACAGGAGTGGCATGGTACGCCACCACCACCTCCCCCCCCCCCCCCCCCCCCACCCTTTACAGAACTAGAGAGGTCTCAGAGATTATGGTGTTGAGGAAGATTACAGATAGCTCGAGGTTAGGCCATGGAGAGATTTTAAAACAAGGCCAAGAATGTTAAAATAAATACATTGTTTGAGTGGCCATCAATTAGAAATCACAAGGGTAATAACTTGAACCAAGTCCCATTCACCTAAGACACGGACAGCAGAATGAATCAGATTGAAACACACAAAATTTTGAGGGAGCTTGATAGGGTAGTTGCTGAGAGATTGTTTCCACTGGTCAGGGATTCTAAAACACAGGGGCACCATTTCAGGATGAGGGCATATCGTTTAGGACTAGGATGAGGAGAAATTACTTCACTCAAAGGGTTGTGAACTCTTGGAATTCTCTGCACCAGAGGGTTGTAGATGCTCCACTACTTAATACATTAAACGCTGGTTTAGACAGAGTTTTGGTCTTTCAGGGAATTAAAGAATATGGAGAGCAAAGAGAGAAGTTGTTGAAGTCAATGATCAGCCATAATCGTATTGAATGGTGAAGCAGGCTTGATGGATCATATGGTCTATTCCTATTCCTATTTATTTCATTCTTGCAAAAGCGCAAGCTCACCTTGGGGTCAAAAACCTCACCAATATTGCAAGCTGACCAGTGTAGCCTCAGAACAGGAAGGAATCATTAGCTAGGTTTGATGCAGGAACCAAAAGCAATGGCTCCAGTGTATCCACAGGATGTGAGGCTCCTGGAGATGAGCTTCTACAGAGCTTGAGGGGAGATAGGAACAAAACTCGACAAAGATGCAGAGTTTGAGCAAGGGCAGCAGGGAGCATGAGAAGAGGTTTGGCTAGTGGGAGAGAGAAATGAGACAGTTACAGCTGATCAGATGGTTTTGATCTTCGTGACAATGAAATGAACTCTTTGCACTGTTCAAGCTAAGGATTAGAAAACAGGAGAGGAATTCAAGATGATTCACAGTAGGTAAAAGAAGCTAAGGCTTTGACACTGAACTCTGAGAACCCAAATTGCTGCCAAATAGTGTTAGTTCAAACAAAATTAGTTTTGAAACAAATCCCCGACTCACCTGAGAAGGCAGCAATGGATTAAATGAAGTTTCAATGCCAATTTCTGAACGTACTAAAAATAATGCTGATTTGCAAAATTAGTGTGTATTAATGTGTGGATGGCATGGTGGCACAGTGGTTAGCAATGCTGCCTCACAGCTCCGGTTTCTTTCCACATTCCAAAGATGTGCAGGTTAAGTGAATTGGTCACGCTAAATTGCTGCTTAATGTCGGAAGATATATAGGTTAGTGGGGTTACGGGTTAAGCCTGGCTAAGAGTCAGTGCAGACTTAAGTGGGCCAAACAGCCTTCTGTGGCACTGTAGGGATTCTATTCTTTCAAAATTACCACATTCACTGCAACATGTATAACAGTACGTCATATTTAATATTCAAGATTTCTTCAAAAATGTCAAAAAAATCTGCCTTATAACTCAGAAATCTTTGCATGACAGCTAGATTGTAACCCTCTTGGCTATATAATAATTAGGCTGCAGAACCCAATAATAGTAGCCAAAAGACTGGATGTTTTAAAATATATTTGTATTTAGTAGCAAGAACCAACAATCATTTTTCATTAAAAGGATTTGTTTTGCAATGTAACATTGAACAAAGTGAGCTGCTACTTATTATAGAAACTCTTGCAAAAATGATGGCATAAACTTGGCGATGGCTAAGCAGAGCGAACAAAGCTTAACAAATCTTCAGATTCAAAATATTGCCTGCAAACAGACTTCTGTCATACAGAAAGTGTTCATTTTGACATCCCGAAAGGTATTATACATCATGTCTGGGCTCAGTGATGGCATTCTTACCTCGAGCCAGATGGTCATGTGTCTAGCCCACTCTGGAAGCTTATGCACATAAGTTCAGCTGACACTTCAGAAAAGAGGGAGTGTTGCAGTGTTGGGAGATGCTGATTTTCAGATGAGATGCTAAACATCTGTCAGCCATTTCAGATATATGCAAAGGATCAGCACTATTAGAAGAGCAGAGGATTTCACCAAGTATCCTAATATTTACCCTCAAAGTGAAATAAAAAATGTCATTTGGTCAATTGGCTCACTGCTGCCTGTCAAATCTTCCTGTGTACAAAATGGCTGTCAAATTTCAAAACTTACGTTGCTTCAGAGAAAAAATGGCCATGAAGCACTGTGGGTGTACCAATATCAAAGTCTTTTTTTCCCATTTAAAACTCCAAAAGGAAGCTAATTTGCTTATTTAGAGTGCTCAAAAATGGACAGTGTGCAGGACAGTAAAAAAAAAGCAGGATAGGAGTTGAAACCTAGACAAATAGCAAGGTTTTTAAGAAGACCTCTAAGCAGAGAAGGTCTCAAACAATAGAATTTCAGAAAAAAGTTACAATCAACATTGACACAATAGCAGCGGACAAGGACAAACTGGTCTCGTTGAAAATAAAAGGCTATTTCTACAGAGATACAACAAGAGGTTGTGAAAGCTACAGGTCGCAAGGGCAGAGAGAGGTTTGAAAATGATGCAAAATAATTTAAGACTGAAGAATTAAAAATTAGCCAGAACAAAAATGACAGAATGCCATAATTTTATACATTGAGGAAAACAGCCCACAGCATTTTGAATGTAATATGTTTAGACCAGCGAGAAATCCAAAAGGTCAAGAATGAGCTGAAAGGCTTGAAATGTGAAATCAACGGAGAAAAAAGGAGAGTGGAATTGGGTATCATTGCAAAGGTTGAGGGAAAGCAGCTTTAGTAATGAGCAGCATGCAAGGAAGGAAATTCAGCGCAGAACAAACAGACACACCAACGTGGCAAATCTCGAGGCAAACATAAGCACTCCGATCGCTGATAATTAAATCGCAGATAATTAAATCGCACTTGGCATGAACTGTTTAATAAAAGAGTCCCCATTTAAAATATCTAAGAACTGCTGAATTAAACCAAGGAACAGTCTCAGTGAATCATTGAAACCAAACACGATGACAATGATGATGTTCGAGCATGCAGTATTAGTTCCTCCAAGACCCATGTCCAAGCTGATGTGGCAATATTGTGGAATATGCAATTTAATCGAGCAAAAGAGAAGTCCCTACAAGATAGAAGCAGGGAAACTGTATATCCTCCTGCAATCTGAGCTCAAGATAATCATGGATGAATTATGAAGCATGGAGTCAGAGAAAAGACATATGTAAGTATCATTTTGCCTTCAGTCAAATGACTTCACCAAATATATACAAGACAGCAGTTCCATAGCTCTTTGGTTGACATTTTATCTTAATGAATATATTGTTTGTGCAATAAAGGACCAAAATGAAATTCGAAGCATTCTTTAAATCTAGATTTATGAAATAGATCAATAAGAATATCATGAAAGGTTAGTCAATTACTTTGAAAAGGCTGGACTTTATTTCTTAGGAAAAAAATACTTTGTAAAAAATTACTAAAAACATTTTTTGACCCTGTTATTTTGAAAGGGGTCAAAGATTTAATGCTGTAATTTGAATGAGATTATTTATAGGCTTATATATTTGTTATAAATTTTACTCCCTTCTTTAAGTTACAAAGCTATTGCATCGAGTGGACAAGGATAACTCATAATCTATCTCCTTGCTTGCTCCAAAAGCCAATTCAAATTGAATTCAATTGACGGTCCCTATAAGACATACAAGATCTAAGCTGACAAGAAAATGCACTGTGCCTGATCGGACACTTGATCTTAGCCAAAAGGCCGGTTGTAATAAAACTGCTGACATTTTTTGACATTGCTGTCATTTCAAAAAGATTCAAAGATATGTTGTCGTAATTTGATTTGATTTTTTACTGGCACATGTATTAGCATACCGTGAAAATTATTGTTTCTTGCACGCTATACAGACTAAGCATACCATTCATAGAGAAGAAAAAGGGAGTGCAGAATGTAGTGTTACAGTCATTGATAGGGTGTAGAGAAAGATCAACTTAATGCGAGGTAGATCCATTCAAACGTCTGATGACAGCAGAGAAGCAGCTGTTCTTGAGGCATTTGATTCCTGTCGTCAGACTTTTGTATCTTTTTCCCAACGTAAGAAGGTGAAAGACAGCATGTCTGGATGCATGGAGTCCTTAGGCTGCTCTTCCGAGGCAGCAGGAAGTGTAGACAGAGTCAATGGATGAGAAGCTGGTTTGTGTGATGGACTGGGCTTCGTTCAAGATCCTTTTGTTTTTGTGGTCTTGGACAGAGCAGGAGCCATACCAAGCTACAATATAACCAGAAAGACTGCTTTCTATAATGCATTTTGTAAACGTTGGTGAGAGTCATAGCCGACATGCCAAATTTCTTTAGCCTCCTTAGAAAGTAAAGGCATTGGTGGTGGTTGCGGGCTTTTTTTAGCTATAGCACAGAGGCCTAGTGGGCTTTCCTAACTACAGCATCAGCATGGAGGGACCAAGACAGGTTGTTGGTGAACGTGACACTTAGAAACTTGAAGCTCGCAACCATTTCCATTTTGTCTCCATTGATGTCGACAGGGGCATGTCCTCCACTACTCTTCCTAAGTCAATGACTATCTCCTTCATTTTGTTAACACTGAGGGAGAGATTATTGTGGTCACACCAGTTTCATCTCAAGGCCATTTGTAGTGGTATATATTTTGTCCAGCACGGTCTTCATGACCACATGGAGTGGGATGTAAACTGCTATATAATTTGAATGAGATTATTTAAATGCTGATTGATACTGTAATCCAAGCTGGGCATGAGAGCGCCTTTACAGAAACCTGGGGACTACTTAGAATGACATTAGCAACAAATTAATCAACTCTCATACTTATATCAACGTAACTCATGTTGAACATGTGCCACCTGCAGATAAGATAATGCAAAATAAAAAGCATCTATTAATTATCTGCCAGTTCCACGAGTGACCATCTACAATATTGGACATTTCACTGGTGAAATTTTGCAAATTCAAAGCTACCTGTATATGTCAAATAATTTTCTGAAATAAATCCTTTATATATTTCTGTTTTCTAGAAATATCATGGGACAATTGCAATTCTGTATCGAGAAGTTCAGAATATACATAAGGCTTTTAATCCCTATTTCTAGATACGCTTTAGCATTGTGCAGAATAACTCAGAGGGACCCTGATTTGGATCAGGGTGGATTTTGACTTTGCTGGGTACACACAAACACAGGAAGTGAAAGGGAAAGAGGGCAATATTGACAAAAATTGAGACAGAAGAATGGTTTGAAAATAGAGCAGAGCAAGAGGCAACTGGATAGATGCTGGAGCCCAAACAATATTTAATCACAGAATCTCACGTGCAGAAGGAGGCCATTCGGCCCATCACGCCTGCGCTGAAAACAATCCCACCCAGGCTCTATTTGGTGTAACCCCACACATTTACCCTGCTAATTCCCCTAACACGAAGGGGCAATTTAGCATGGCTAATCAATCTAACCCACATATCTTTGGACTATGGGAGGAAACCCACACAGACACAGGGAGAACATGCAAACTCCACACAGTCACCCAAGGCCAGAACTGAACCCTGGCGTAGTGAGGTAGCAGTGCTAACCACTGTGCTAACCCTTGCATCTTCTTTTTACTGAAGACGCAAAAGATGCCAGGGAACTCTGCTAACTGTTGGGTAGACCCAGGAGCATTGTTTTCTGAAGGAAGAAAGTATGAAATAAGGACTGACAGCCATGCAACAGTGACCTGCCTGAGAGCAGGTACTCTCATTACTTCCCTGCCTTTTGCAGTCTTCTGCTTTCCTCTCAGTTGCTTATCAAAGCCTCGCATTTTCAAGTTCTTCAACTTCATCACTCTTTCTCCCTCTTGATCTACATCCATCTAACCTCCTCTATCACCTTCTTCAGCAAATTTTCCTGTCTTGTAATGTGGCCAAACTTTGTTCCCGTTTCTTAATGATGTTTACGAATGATCTTTCGTCTTCCACTGCCCTAAGAACTTCTTAATTGCTTGTGCTTTCTCCAATTGGTCCACTCCATCCTTTTCCGGACCCACATTTCACAACTTCGTCTTTGAATATCCATTTTTCTCAAGTTTTACATTTCAGATCCATACAACATGAAACTTCAAATCACAGTCTGACTAATTCTTTCCTTATGAGCTGAACTCATTACTATATTGAGAATTCTTTATTTCGGAGAATGCATTTTTTGCCATTGTTATTCTAAGGCTGAAGCATCAGCAAAGTAGTAGATGTAAGAATAGAGGGCAGAAAGAGAATAGTATCAGGAGAGTAAATAAGTAAATGTTCTTTTTAATTAAAAATATTTTCCAAATAGACCTGATGATAGGCTATGAAAGTTTAAGTTTAAAGTTAAAAATTTATTTATTAGTGTCACAAATTAGGCTTATATTACTGCAATGAAGCTACTGTGAAAATCCCCTAGTCACCACACAATGGCACCTGTTCGGGTACAGTGGAGAGAGAATTTAGTATGGTCAATACACTGAACCTTTCGGACTGTGGGAGGAAACCGGAGCACCCAGAGGAAACCCAGAGACACGGTGATGTAGGGGGTCTAATTAGGCTAATAAATACACAACCATAGATTTAGGAACACTAATACAACACTAATTTTAGAATGAATGACCCTGGGCTGTGGGAACGTAGGTCAGCCAGATTTGTTGCCATAGAAGACAGCTCTGTATAATTAACAAATATTTCTCATTTAAAACATGTACTCTGAATTTACAAGATGGATGAGTTTTGCTTTTGGTTACATTTTATGAAACTTCAGTCAGTGACAAAATATAGTAGGCCCTAATGGGAGGGGCAAGAAACAAGAGATCTACTGAAGGCAGTAATGCTATCAGCAGTGGTCAGGAACAAGATGGCTACCAATGTTAGCCTTATGAATAGGGTCATATAACTTTGAGAGATAAAGCAGGTGGTGAGCAGAAAATAAAGAATTTCTCAGGATCAGATGAGAGTCACATGGTTTCAATTCAGTGGGAATCATTCTCCAATTTCACTGTCCAGCATCACATATTGCTGAGCAACAGAAGGGAAGTAACATCCATAATTAATGACAAATGAAATCCCATGAGGTCAGGGAATGTATTGTTATTGGCTGGAGTTAATGACAGGATAGTTATTGACTCATTTGTTTTACTGGATAAGGCCCATCGGAAAGGTGAGCAATATGATTTTGGGAACATACAATTGCCTTCTCAGGGACATTGTACTTCAGACTGATATCCGGCTGCCTGCATTCTTTATCGAGTGCAAGGCTTCCTCATATCATTCTCGCATTCGATCATTTGGTTAAATAACATCACGTCTTCGAAAACCAATATACTGCACTGAGTACTAGTTTAAATCTGAGCAAACACATAGTCACGAGAAGAAACTCCCATCCACACATGATTAAAGCGTGCAACTCTACACTCAGTGACCAAGCTGGGAATAGAACCCAGGTCCCTGGCGCTGTGAAGCAACAGTGCTAACCACTGTGCCACCGTGCTGCTCCAAACTGGCACATCCAGAGGAAATCCACAGTGATATGGAGAGAACATTGCAGATTTTGCAGAGACACTGACCCAAACTGGAGAACTATGAGGCAGCAATGCTAACCACCATGCTGTCCCTGAAGAAAACACTACAGAGCAATGATGTGCAGGTTAAATGGACGGACAGTGTTAAATTGACCCTTAACGTCTCACGATGTGTGGTTAGGAGTTTAGTAGGGTAAATACATAGGGTTACAGGGATCGAGCCTGGGTAAGATGTACTGCTGGAGAGTCGGTCCATACTTGATGGGCCAAATTACCTCCTCCTGCACTGTAGGGATCCTATAATTCTATAAAACCCAAGTGAGCAGCATTATCTCATGGCTGAAAGCCCACATTGACAGTGCAACAAGCATTTGCTTGTATAAAAATTTCCATTCTAACTATTCATGTAGCAATTATATGGCCCAAGAGCAATGGAGAATCATAATATGGGCAGTGGTACCATATGAAATAATATGCAAATTTGTACAAACTTGAAAACAGCTACTTGGACCCATAATATAGCTTATGTTTCTGAAATACTCGTGTTTGAGCAGTCATATATACTTGCATGCTGAAAAATCATGTAGATAAACATGTACTCAACATTAAGCCAAAGATACCAAATAAATCAAGACAAAATATCAACTTTCAAAACCTTCCAATTAAATTCCAAGGGAAAGATAGCAACAAATACCCATGTTATATAAATGTTTAGTGCCCATCTTTAGCAGATATCTCGACAACCATTTGACATGCGGGAGATAATATAACTGAACACCATTTAAAACAATAATGCTGTCCCATTTTTAAATCATAGTGGTTAGTGCTGTGTTTGAATTAAATATATAATACTGTAGCAGAATTTGCCACTAGAGGGCATTCAGATTCAATATATTTCTCATTCAAGTTTCATAACATGGCACAACTAATTATAAACCAGAAGCTTAATTTCCAAATGCTACACTGCAAATTTATGCAATGCATCTGAGTGAAGTATAATGGGAACAGAAACTGCAGCTGTAAGTCAAAACATTGCCATCACTGAACCTTTTATGGCAAAATATCTTGTGGAAAGTTTGACTCGATAATTTTCCCCAAGTGAAGATGTGAATATTTCCACAATTTTTCTCTAACCCCTGTGACTGTAATACTACATTCTGCACTCTCTCCTTTCCTTCCTTATGTACGTATGCTTTGTCTGTACAGCACACAAGAAACAATTGTTTTCACTGTATACTAACACATGAAATAACAAATCAAATCAGTAAAGAACACAATAATTGTAAAACAATAATGTCTTACTTAAAACAGGAACTTACTTTGTTGGTTGGTTGGTTTGAATGTTATATCAAGGATGGAACAATTTATGAGCATCAGCAGAAGCCACAAGATTATATTGCAACTTAAAATCATTGTCAATTATTGTCAGCTCTCCACAAGCCTGTGAATATTCTTTCAAAGTAATAGGAGGCCAAATATTGAGAGGAATGCGAGACAGGTTGAGGGATATTGAAAAAAGTAGTCTTGTATTGTATCAAGACCCAGAAAGTATTCAGATTTGTGCTGGTAAATGCTAAGCAATGACCAGCTCAAACATGGCTTGCCTTACCATTTCTCTTTCATATTTAATGACATTACCATCATTGATTTTCTTTTAAATTCACAGGATGTGGGTATCGCTGGTTAGGGCCAGCATTGATTTCCCAACCCTCACTGCCCTTGAGAAGGATGTGATGAGCCATCTTCTTTAACTAATGCAATCCATGCGGTGTGGGTTTATTCTCAATGCTGTTGGGAAGGGATAACATTCTGGATAACTTAACACTGACCAGAAGTCTAACTGTGCCAGCTACCTAAAATCCTGTGGTTAGAAGTACAGGTCAGAAACATGAAATTCTAAGCAAGTAACTCACCCCCTGGTTTCATCCACAATGTTCAAGTCAGAAGCGCGATACTGTCCACTTGCCTGAATAACTGCAGCTCCATGAACACTCAACTCAACGAATCCAGGAAAAAGCAGCCCGCCTAATCTAGCAATCACCTTAAACATTCACTCACTCCACCACCAGTGTACCGTGGCAGCAGACTACCATTTACAAAATGCACTGCAGGAACTCACTAAGCTTCCCTCAACACCAGCATCTCCTAATTCCGTAACCTTTAACACCTGGAAGAATAATGTTACTGTCCAAACCTGCAAGATTCCCTCAGAGTTAAAAATCATCCTGATTTGGAGGTCAAAATCCTGGTATTCGTTCTCAACAGCACTGTGAGCTATTTACATCACAGACTGCAATGGTTCAAGGTAGCTAGCGGATCACCATCACCTTAAGGGATGTAAGGCCAAGAAACAAATGAACAGAATTAGACCATCTGGCCCATCAAGTCTGTTCTACCATTCAATATGATCATGACAGATCTGATACGATAATCCTCAATTCCACTTTTCCACCTTATACCCACAACTATTGATTTCCTTACTGATTAAAAACCTCTCCATCTCGGCCTTCAATATACTTAAATAATGCAGCTTCTGCAGCCCTCTACAATAAAGAAATTCACAGGTTCAATACCCTCAAGGGGAAAAACCCTTCCTCGTCTGTAGTAAATGGGTAACTCCTTACTCTGAAGTTATACTCTCTGGTCCTATACTCTCCCACAAGAATCAAACTCTCAGCATCTATCATGTCAAGCCCCCTAAGTCTCTTGTACATCTCAATAAAGTTGCTTCTCTTTCTTCAAAACTCTAATGAATACAGAGCCAACCTTCTTAACCTCTCCACAAGAAAATCCTTCCATACCCAGGATCAACCTGTGGACTGTCTTTTGCACTGCCTCCAGTGGCAATATATCTTTCCTTAGATAAGGCCAATTCGGGTTAAGTAATAAATGCTGGCCTTGCCAGCAAACCTCACATCTCATCATTAATGAGGACAAACAATGTTCTTAAGACCCAAAATAATGACGGACATATCAATATCTTAGCTCTCCAGCAATTTTTCTTTGTCACCATAGACTTAATGAGGTCATAGGCAGTATCTAATTTCTATCAGTACATATCTCAATGTTATCCACCCATTTGGTTTGGGATTTTGCACTAAATTGGATGGAGTTTCCATGTTCTGAAATATCTCACGCAGGTGCCATCTTAAATTTAGTTTTATGCATCTCCAAGTGGATTCTTCCAGGAATCTATCAACTTCATTACTTGCACACATTTATTTTCCCAAAATCACAACTTATTTTGCCTTAAGATTTTTTCTTAATTACTCCAAATCTGATCGCTTTTAAGTTGCTCTTTTTCAAAGTTTACCAGCTAAGATAAATTATATAAAGGCCACGATTCTCCCATTGCAAACTGCAGCTTTTCTATTGAGTCGTGGTGGGAAATGCGCATCTGCGGCCTTGGACAGGGATTTGCACATGCGCCAGGAACGCATGCGAATCTCCCAGAGCCAAGAAACAGTCGCCAGTCAGACCACACTGGAAATTGGTGGGAAGGCAGGCAAGTCATTTAAATCTGTTTTTAATCTGTTTAAAATATGCATATTAGTTTCAGGTTCCAACTGAATCTCCCAACCCACTCGGAGTAGTTCATTCCGGCGGGGTTCAGATTAGTTCCCCGTGTTCAGGGAATTAGAAGACCACCCCAGAACTCTCAAACACTGGTACAAATCGCCCTCCCCCACTGGTTTTTAAATGAGATTCACAACTGGGACCTCTTCAATGCACAGAGTGCGGAGATTCAGGTGAAAGGCTGACCTGTCAGAACAGTCAGCATTTAGAACAGTTCTCCCACCAATTCAGCACTTTTGGGAGAATCACAGTTAAATTTTCCTGCTTGAAGTATACCAGAGTTTGGCAGTTATAAAAACAGAATAGGATCTGGCAGAATTGCAGAGCTTAAATCCATAGGTTGTGGCATAGTTAATCCATCATATGCAGCTTCTGCTGCTTTCATGCAAGTAGCCTCGTGTTGTAGCATCACCAGGTTGACACTTCATTTTTAGGTGTGCCTGGTGCTGCTCCAGGCATGCCCCTCCTGGACTCTTGGAACCATGTTTCATTCCCCAGCTTGATGGTAATGGTAGAGAGTGGACAATTAAACAATTTGCTGGAGGAAGAGGCTTCATAAATATTCCCATCCTCAATGAAAGGGGAGTCCAATAAGGACAAAAATTTCTAACCATCTAAAGACAGAACAGTGGATGATACATCCTGAGAGCCCCAGCATCGCAGGTGTCAATCTTCAGCCAATTTAATTCACTCCATGTGATAGAACAAAGAACAACCCAGCATGGGAAACAGGCCCTTCGGCCCAACGAGCCCGTGCCGCCATTTCAAAGCATTTTCCTACACCTACCCTGCCCTGTGTGTATGTGAATGGTACCCCTAATGTAGCCAGATTCAGGGGAGAATAGTGTAGGGTCAATTTGGTACACCAATCAGCCTAAGAGCACATCTTTGGGGTATGGGAGGAAACCGGAGCACCCGGAGGAAACCCGCGCAACCACAGGGAGAATGCGCAAACTCCCACAGACACAGGCCCAAATCCATGTATCTGCACAGCGAGCAGTGATAATCACTGAGCTGTCGTGGTGCCCATCTGCTGGTCCAGGATTAAGCACACACAGCGACACGAAGTACTAGGCCACTCTCAAAACCTCCAAGAGCAGCCCACGCACGACCCACCGTGTGCATGCCCCTCGTTTGACAACAAGGTGGACCGACACCTGTGGATTAAAAGAGACAAAAACATTAACATGTAATACATTTCCAGTGTCGTCCCGAGGCTCTGACCCTTTTTAATACCGTCTACTATAACCCTCCATCCCTATTTCGCTCATGTGTCTAAGTAAACCTTAAACAAGTCCAACGTGCCTGCCTCCACCACCTTACTTGGTAGCACGTTCCATACCCCCACGACCCTCTGCGCGAAAAACCTTCCTCTAGTATCCAAATTATACTTCTCCCCCCTCACCCTTAGATCGTGACCTCTCGTAATAGTTGTCCCATGTAAGATATAAGAACTTGATGAAAGCACTGAATACGGCAAAAGGTATGTGTCCTGACAACACCCCAGCAACAGTACCGAAGAATTATGCTGCAGATCTAACCATGCTGTTAGCCAAACTCTTCCAATATAGTTGCCACACCGATACCTATCTAGCAACTGGAAAATCTTCCAGCTAAGTTTTGTCCACAAAACACAAGACAAATCCAACCCTGCCAATTGATTCCCCATCTGTCTACTCGCAAACATCAGCTAAGTGATGGAAGATGTAATCAATTGTGTTATTAAGCAGAATTTACTCAGTAATAACCTGCTCATTAACACTCAATTTGAGTTTCATCTGGGCCATTCAGCTCCTGATGTCATTACAATGCAAACATGGATAAAAGAGCAAAACTCAGGTGGAAAGATGAAAGTGAGTGCTTTAACATCAAGACAATAACTGACCAAATGTGACATCAAGGAGCCCCTGCAAAACTGGAGTCAATGGGAATTGGGGAAAAATTCTCCACTAGTTGGAGTCTTTCTTTTCAAATAAGAAACCTAATTTTTCAGCTGAACGCATAGCATTCCTTTCTTTCCACTGAACATTTTTACATTTAATTTGATTGATCCATTGATTCCTTCTGCTTCCCACTGCCTCAGTTAAATAGTCAACATAATTAAGGACCCCATGCACCTTGGACATATTCCACCTTCTTCTGTCGGGAAAAAGATGGAAAAAGTCAGATCAGGTAGCAACCAACTCAAGGACAGCTTGTTCCCTGACGCCATCAGACTTTTTGATGGACACACCATATATTAAGCTGATCTTTCCCTACCTATGACTATAACACTATATTCTGCACCCTCACCTCTCCTTTTCCTCTACGTATTTTATGAACTATGGACAATATGCTTTGTCTGCATAGCATACAAGAAGCAATACTTGTCACTGTATCACAATGTATGTAACAATAATAAATCAAATTAAATCAGCCTCAACTTTTGTGTTCATGTACAATAACATACAACCTTCTGACTCAGAGGTGCAAGTGCTACCACCGAGCTATAACTGACATTAAACATCAATAAATGACCAGATAATAAGCTCTTATATGCACGGTCACAGTGTAATCTAAATATTTTTCAAAGCAGGATTCACATTGACTTTCTCATTAAGGTAATTGGAGAGATGGATTTCACGCCCATTTCCAAATTAGACAGCTAACGAGCTGACAGTGGTATTAATATACCAGTCTCGAAGTACCACGGAATGGAAATGAACACAAGTTAGCATTTCATTCTGCACAATTACTGTACAAAGTTTGGTTACGTCAAGGTTGTTTTGGTTAAGTGAAGGTTGTTTTGGAGGAGAACAGGTAGACAGGAGGAATGTCAGCATTACATAGTTTTATTGCCTTCTTAGCAGAAAGCTGTTGCACATTAGTAGTGGCATGCAAACAGGCCAGGTCTCCTTTCTCTGTTACAGAAGTGTCAGGGTCCAAGCGAAGAGAGGATAGAAACATTAGCATAACCAAAGTCAAACTGAAATGTAACAGACCAGATTTTCATGTTATTCATGTTTAAATTGCATACCAAATTCTACATCTTCCTATGCATACCTGCATTTGCTAGAAGTTGCTGTCCAAGATGAACAGTCCTTCTGCACCCGAAGCAGTTATCTGGAAGCTACGACTTTCTCAGCAACAGCAGTGAAAGCAATTGTGGGATGTAGCAACTAGACTAGATTTCTCTCTTCCTTGAATTTTAGAATCATGTACTGAACTCAGAATCTATATTTGCTATTAACCTAAATTTCAAGATTATGGGAAGTCTTTCTCCAGGAATACTACTGCTATCCACCATAATTTCATGAGAAGGGCCATGGAAACTCCAGAAAAACAGTGTTAACAGCAGTTGTCCGAGTTCTTCGCCGTTCCACCAAATTCACAGCAGATAAGCAAATGAAATCAGGTAGCACATTCACTCCCTGGAGTAAAAACAACATACTGTGAATGCTGAAAGTCAGAAGTAAAAACAGGAAATGCTGGAAAAACTCAGCAGGTTTGGCAGCGTCTGTGAAGAGAGATACAGAGTTTATGTTTCAAGTCCATACAACTTCTTTAGAACCAGAGGCATCTTTGGCAAACCTATCCTGAACTTTCACCCCAATTCTGAGTTCTCACCTAACATCCTATTTTGCTCCCTCTGCTCCATCCGCTCTCAAACAGCATAAACTTCATCACATTTCTCCCTCTCTGACTCTGAAGAGTCACTGGTCTCAGAATGCTGATAAGCCTGCTAAGTTTTTCCAGATTTTCTATTTTTAGATATTTTATGCCGAGGACTGGCAAATGGACTTCAATACAGATAAATGTGAGGTGTTGCAGTTTGGGGGTCAAACCAAGGTACGACTTGTACAGTGAATGGTAGACCCGTGAGGGGTGTTAAGAAACAGAGACACTTCGGATTACAAGTACATCGTTTGTTGAAAGCAGCAGCACAGGGTGAAGAAAGCGTTTTGCACACTAGCCTTTATCAGTCAGTACATTGAATATAGGAGTTGGAGCATGATATAGTTGTATACATCATTGGTGAGGCCACACTTGGAGTATAGTGCGTAGTTTTGGTCACCCTATTATAGGAACGACATTGATAAACTGGAAAGAGCGCAAAGGAGATTTACAAAGAGGTTGCAAGGACAGATGGGCCTGAGTTATAGGGAGAGGGTGGCCAAGCTGGGACTTTATTCCTTGGAATATAGGAGAATAAGGAATGACCTTATTAAAGGTGTATAAAATCAGGAGGGGCATAAATATGATGATTGCACATAATCTTTTTCCCAGGGAAGGGGAAATTGAAAACTAGAGGTCATAGGTTTAAGGTGAGAGGGGAAGATTTAAAAGGGACCTGAGGGGCAACTTCTTCATGCAGAAGGTGGTGCATGTATGGAATAAGCTGCCAGAGAAAGTGGTTGAAGGAGGTACAACAGCAACATTTAAAAGCATTTGGATAAGCACATGAATGGGAAAGGATTAGAGGGATATGGGTCAAATGCGGGCAATGGGACAAGCTGGGAGGACACCATGGTCACTTGAATCATACCTGGAATGAAATATCTGCTTACATTAAAACGAAAATCAAATGTAATAGTTAGGATCTAGACTAACTTCACAAAATACCTTGAAATTTCTGATTTGGGCCTTAACATAGCAGGTTTGAGAAATAAAATGTACAGTACTAATACTCTAAAAATGACTCTTCTGGAGTAAGGTCCAGATACTTTACAGTTCACACCCTCTAAATTATGCCTGACTCTAACCAGTGGGAATGTATACAGAATTACAGCACCCACCATTTTAAATAATAATCAATTAAACACGATAACTCTAAGCAAGGCATTTAATTTTTGTTTAAATGACAAAAATGCTCCAGAAATTAAATTTGTGCCTTCTGCCATTAGGTTTGTGAAAACAACATTTCACATTTAACCTTGGGAGTTCTGAGAAGTTGCTGCATTTGTATACTAATTGTCCCTTAAAACTGCCCCAAGTTAAATCTAATAGTTAATAGTTCAGGTGCTCTACTAATGACACATTAACAATAGTTATCGATGAACAATACTAACCGAGAAAGTAAAGAACAAAGTGTGAAATTGCATTCTGGCATGTACTGAATGATTGCCGGGGATTTTAAAAATGACATTACATTTTTTCATTATTTTCTTACTTTTCCTTTCTGCCTCTTATTTCTCTCAATCCAATATTTTCTTCCCTCTTCATTTCTATTTTGTCACTGATTTGACATTAAGTTTATCCATGCTAATTTACACCTGCTTCTCCCTGGCCCTGCATTCAACTCTGAACACTTTGATAACAAAGACACCTACGTCAGACTCCTATTTAATGACTACAGCTCAGTCTTCAACACCGTTTATGCCTAAGAAAACCATCTCCAAACTCGGTGGCCTACGCCTTGGCTTCTCCCTGTGACTGGATCCTGAAAACTTCCTAACCCACAGACCACCAACAGTAAGGTTAAGCAATAACACCTCTTCCACGATCATCCTCAATATTGGTGGCAGACAAGGCTGTGTTTTCAGCCCTCTACTCTGCTCCTTACACATCTATAACTGCGTGGCCAAATTCCCCTCCAGCTTTTCAAGTTTGCTGATGACACCACCGTAGCGGGTCAGATCTCAAACAACGAGATGGAATACAGGAATGAGATGGAGAATCTGATGAACTGGTGCGACAACAATAAACTCTCCCTCAATATCAACAAAACAAAGGAGATTGTCAGACTTCAGCAAGAGTCATGAAGAACGTACCCCTGTCTACATCAATGGGGACAAAGTAGAAATGGTGGAAAGCTTCAAGTTTTTAGGTGTCCAGATCACCAACAACCTGTCCAGGTCTCTCCATGCTGACACTATGGTTAAGACAGCCCATCAACGCCTCTACTTTCTCAGAAGATTAAGGAAATTTGGCATGTCTGCTATGACGCTCATCAACTTTTACAGATGTACCATAGAAACTATTCTTTCTGGTTGTATCACAGCTTTGAATGGCTCCTTCTCCACAAAAAACTACAAAAGGATGTGAATGTAGCCCAATCCATCACACAAACCAGTCTCCCAACCATTGACTGTCTACACGTCCTGCTGGCTCCGCAAAGTAGCCAGCATAATTAATGACCCCATGCACCCTGGGCATAGTCTCTTCCATCATCTTTCATCGGGAAAACATACAAAAGTCTGAGGTCATGTATCAACAGACTCGAGAACAGCTTCTTCCCTCCTGCCATAAAACTTTTGAATGGACCTACCTCACATTAAGTTGATCTCTCTCTACACCTTAGCTACAACCGTAACACTACATTCTGCACCCTCTCATTTCCTTCTCTATGTAAAGCATGCTACGTCTGTACAACATGCAAGAAACAATACTTTTCACTGTATACTAATACATGTGACAATAGTAAATAAAATCAAGTCAGTCCAACCTAATCATTTCTCGATTCTTAAATCTCTGCAATTATACACCATTCGCTATGCTCTTCATCATGGTCCCTGATGCTGCCCCATTGAGTTTGCAGTTCCAGCAACTTAGAGGGCAAAATATTTTTAAGTTGAAAGGCACAAGAACAAGCAGCACATTTGGATACCTCATTCAAGCAAATTCTGAACCATTCCACCAGCAACAAATGTTTGTTGCAGTAAAAAAATTCACTTTTGCAGACAATTCATTGTTAGACATTTACCTTGACCAAAATAACAAAACTGGAAAACAGTTCATTAATCTCAGTTAAAATATGGTATATTCGCTATAGCTCCAGTAACTTGCTGCAATGTGCTTGCAAAATACCATGGGCAGAGTCTTTGCTTATGTCAGTGGCAGGATCAATTGTGAGCAAGAACGGAAAGTTTGGCATTACAGCCAAAACTCCATTCACCTTCAGCAACGTCAGAAAATATCAGCCACAAACAAGGACAGAAGATTTTGGCCCATAGGTTGAAGCGGCAAACACCATGGATAAACTGAATAAACCATCCACCGCATTCAGGGTTCCAATATCAAGTTTATTACTATGTTGCCAGAATAATATTGTAATGCTACAGCTATTGTGTTGCCACAGCTGTTTAGAGCTTCAGTGAGACCGCATCTGAAGTAGTATGTACAGTTTTGGTCTCCTTACTTAAGGAAAGATATAATTGCCTTAGCAGTTCAGAATAGCTTCACTCGACTGATTCCAAGAAGGACTATGGTTGAGCAGTTTCGACTTAGGCCCACTGGAATTTAGAAGAGTGAGTGATGATCTTATTAAAACATGCAAGATCGAAAGGAGACTTGACAAGATGGATGCTGAGAATATGTTTCCCCTTGCGTGGGAACCTAAAACAAGAGGACACAATTTAAATATTACAAGTCTAACACTTAAGGCTGTGATGATTAATCCTCTGAAAGAAAAAAAAGTTAATTTGTGGAACCTACTTCCCCAGATTGCAATGGAGACTGAATCATTGACTATATATGAAATTGAGTTAAATAATTTTTGATCAACAGGGGAGTCAAACATTATGAAGAGCAAAACAGGACCGCAGAGTTGGAGCCAGAATCAAATCAGCCACGATGTTACTGATTGCAAGCCTACTCCTACACCTAATTCTTGTGTAATTCAACAGAGACATATACAATACAACTAACATCTTAAAGCAAAACTAAGTATTTGAAAATACATATAGTATTTTGTCTCATTGCAATCCAGAAAACATGCAAAGAATCTACACATTATCATCTGCCATCTGAAATGTAAGCTGAAGCATTTAAAATTGCTGACTCAAATCTAGCACGAAGAAATTATTTGGTAGCAGATTGCAATCAAAAATATACAAGAAGTTAGAACCGTTGAATTCCTACAATGCAGAAAGAGGCCAAATGGCCCATCAAACCTGCACTGACTCTCTGAAACAGCATCTCACCCAGGCCCTCCCCTCCACCCTGTAACTCTGTGCATGGATAATCCATCTAACAAACACATCTTTGTGGCATTAAGGGGCAATTCAGCATGGCAAATCCATCTAACCTGCACAATTTTAGATTATGGAATGAAACCGGAACACCTTGGGGAAACCCACAAACAGAATGTATAAACTCCACACCGTCGCCCAAGGCCAGAATTAAACCTAGGTTCCTGGCGCTGCGAGGCAGCAGTGCCAACTACTGTGTTACCGTTCTTGAATTATTTGTTTGGTAAAGTAATAAACCTACCAGAAATGAGTGGCATTTCAAAAGCAGCAACTAAACCAAAATACTTTTAAAAAAACCTACAAAATATTTTAAGTCTCTAGAGGCTAACAAAAATCAATTACATCTTGATGATATATGAGGGATTGGAATGCCCTGCCTGCTGCGGTTGTAAATGCGCCTAGTTTGGGGGCGTTTAAGAGATCCGTGGATAGGTTTATGGATGAAAAGGGATTGGTTTAGGTTAGTGGGTCATTGTTTTTTAACTGGTCGGTGCAACATCATGGGCCGAAGGGCTTGTTCTGCGCTGTAATGTTCTATGTCATGTGGCATCTTTAGGTTTTCTTCCTTAACGACTTTTTAAAAGATCAGTTTGAATTTCTGTCAGAAAATTAACAGTCAAGGTAATTGGGAAAGAAATGGTACATAAGAAACTATAATTGATCATGTATGACGTTATTGGTGCTGCTAAGCCTGAATTCAAGGGGTTTTCTGATTTGAAGGAATAGTTAACAGCATCGAGTTCAATAGCAAAATTTATTTATTAGTCACAAGAAAGACTAACATTCACACTACAATGAAGTTACTGCGAAATTGCCCATGTCGCCACAGTGCACTGCCTGTTCAGGTCAATGCACCTAACCAGCACATCTTTCAGAATGTGGGAGGAAACCGGAGCACCCAGAGGAAACCCACGCAGACACAGGGAGAACTTGCAAACTCCACACAGTGGCCCATGCCGGGAATCAAACCCAGGACCCTGGCGCTGTGAAGCAGCAGTACTAATCACCAGGCCACCCATGCCTCCACAATCTAAACATATTGTCATCCTAAGTTCAAAGAAACCAAGTTTTCCTTTAATTGCTCTGTACCGGCAAAAAATCTTTATTGTATGATATTAAGAAAAGAAGTCATCTTCATTTTTGATGATAGTATCTTTGTTGTGGGGTTTGGCTTAAGATCTGCTGGCAAGAGAAGGTGACGTTATTCTTCATATTTGGAAAAAAATGTAATATTTGTCTGTAATGGCATGAAAACTCTGAAGGATCCATGGGAAGATGATGAACATTTGTCTTCAGCCTATACGGCTCTAGAGAGAGGTGGGGTGACACAAGATGCTTTTCAGCCTGCAGCTTATAGCCAAAAGGATAAATTTGGATCAATTCCAAAAAGACAGGCAGAATGAGACACTGAGGGATAAAAGTTGAGAAATCATTGTCCTTGTTGGCACATCGATATCACAGCTTCTGGGGTATGACTCTTCAGGACACAGTTCAGCATCATTTCAAAGATAGAGGGGAGAGATCATCTCTATTGCCAACATCTAGATTGCTGAGTGATGGGAAACACAGATGTTGCCTTCTCTGCTTCTTCCTAATTTGCAAAATTCTGCTTAATAAATTCTACACGATTCACTGAAACTAGTTATTCATAGCAACTACTTGTTCATACCTTGTTGGTCAAGAACAACTGACCTCCCCTGTGTTACAAATTAAGGGGGTGATTTTTTCAAACAAATGCCAAATGCTGAACAAGTGTGAAAACGGGAGAATCTGGCCCATTATTTGGGCAATCTTGTGGTACTTAGAAAAATAACAGGCAAAATGTGATTTTCGGCAATAGAAGGAAGTTGGTTGCTAACTGCTAGAGAGCACCATCACATATGCACCCTGAACTCCCAGTATATTATGTGCTAGAGACAGTCATTCCCCACCCCCACCCCGACAAAACACTGCACCTCCACCCTGCCAATCACGACCCCCTTTGAGCAATCGCCGTCCCAATTCCCCTAGCTGAGTGCCAATCCCGATCATGACTCCCCTTTGCCCCCACCCTGAGCAATCGCCACCCCTGACCCCTCCCCCAGCTGATCACTGCTCCTGATTCTATTCTCACCTCCCCCCTCCCTCCCAGGCTGGTACTTACCAAGGTGCAGTGCCTGCCCCCAGTGACTGAGGGGGCTTCAATAATCTCTGGCCCCACAGGCACGGCCATTATATTAGGTCCCTATTCGTGGGGGACCATACGTAATCCTCGCTGAGAGGCCATTAATGCAAAATGAACCTGAACAATTGCATCCCCTGGCTCACTAATAATATGGAAATAAACTTATACATGTTTAAATCAGCCACAGGGCTGGTAATATGACAAGAGGCAAGTAACTGGGCATTAAACCAGTTTTCCACCTTCCACGCAATCATACTGGCACAAAAAGCCAGTAAGATCGTCCCCTAAGAACTCAGACCTTAAGCATTTTTCTATTCTTAAGGGTTTTATACCTCAAAAGGTTAAACCTTACAAAGCAGAGCATGCTATTGCTTTTGATCGTAATTGCTTTATTTCCTTACTTACAAAGTGGGGGTAGTCCAAAAATTTGCAGGTTAGGCTGACTGACTGTGCTAAATTGCTGCTTAGTGTCAGGGGATTGACAAAGTAAATACATGGCATTACTTGGGATAGGGCTTGCGTAGGATTGTTGTCAGTGCAGGCTCGATGGGCCAAATGGCATCCTTCTGCACTGTAGTATTCCATGATTTATTAAGCACGTGTGAAATACATTTACTTGTATTGTCTGTTAGCATAAGACCTTTTCTATTAAAATTAATGCACATGCCTAAAACACTAACTGTGGTAACACCTGCATTTTAGTCAGCAAATTTGATTGAACAACACTAGCCTGTAAATGATAGTAACTGCTTCCCTTGACAGTCACTGCTCAAGTGCTATTTTTGGTAAAGCAATCTAAATAGGACCCATGTAAATTTTGAGGTAAATTATTTCATGGTCTGGATTAGCTGGTGCTGCTCCTAAATCCAGAAGAACCGTCCATGTCATCAAAGATCAGTCTAAGCATCGGACGCTTTACTTTTTTTTGAAGTATAACCAATTCCTGGTTTCTCATATCCAAAAATGAATTATGTTAAATCTCCCTGGTCCTGTTCACCCAATCCAAAATAAAACTGTCTGACAATCTTTTTTTTATTATTTGCATTTAAGATTAACATTATGGTAAAGCAAAACAAATATTTGTAGCTAAGAATAAATTATTTGAATATTTAATGGAAAATTCATTCCTCCAATTTTGTACAATGACATGTTTCTCTGCAAGTTTCTCGCAACAGAACCTAATTCAAGTTTAATGCATGTGAATATTTGCAACAATTTAATTGGCAGTGAATAACTCACCTCGCAACTCCCCAAAGCCTGTCCACCATCTGCAATGCACAAGTCAGGAGTGTAATGGAATACTCCCCACTTGCCCAACAACACAAGAAGTTTGACATTTTTCAGGACAAAATAGCCTGCTTAATTGGCATCACATCTATAAACATCCACTCCCTCCACCGTCGATGTTCAGTAACAGCAGCGTGTACCATGTACAAGATGCACTGCAACAATTCACCAAAGATCCTTAGACTGCACCTTCCAAATCCACAACCACTTCCATCTAGAAGGACAAGGGCAGCAGATATATAGGAACGCCACCACCTGCAAGTTCCCCTCCAAGCCACTCACCATCCTAACTTAGAAATATATTGCCATTCCTTGCAACCATCATGTCAAAATCCTGGAATTCTCTCCCTAATGCCATTGTGAATCAACCCACAGTATGTGGGTTGCAGTGATTCAAGGGGGCAGATCACAACTGCTTTCAAGGGCAACTAGGGATGGTCAATAAATACTAGCCAGCCAGCAATGCACATGTCCCATGAATGAATTTTTTAAAAAATTAGTTTTGGGCATGAAAACTTGATAAAGTCAGGCATGAGGCAAGTAGCCCAATCCACACCCACCTCCGAGCCAGTTCCCCCTTTACCAAGGTCAGAAAATGGCCACAAAGAGGACCATGTTCAAATGGGCTGCAAGCAACAACACATTTGCCTATCAGGAGTCAGCTCAAAACAGACATGCTCCATTTAAGTCTGATTCAGGCGTTCCATCAGCAAGGAGATAACTGCCTAGCTCCGATGGCTCTCTGCTTGAGATCAGTGGATCCACTGCCACTCTGCCTGAGATCGGGGGCTGGGGGGAGGGGAGGGGAGGGGAGGGGAGGGGAGGGGAGGGGAGGGGAGGGGAGGGGAGGGGAGGGGAGGGGAGGGGAGGGGAGGGGAGGGATCATGATTGGTCTGGGTGGTGGAGGAGTGGGGGGCTAAGGGAGTCAATAACGTTGTGAGCATGGGGCACTGTCTGTGGAGGCCAGGGGAGACATTATCCGGCCCAGGAGAGATGTGGTACAGGAGCAGCATTCTATCTTTTTTTTCTGCACATGCGCAGTTGCCAATTGGAGCTGCAGGGTTTTAGAATCATTAAGCCCCATCCACACACTGCGCAACACAATTCGGACTTGCTGATATTTTTGCAGGCAGAGCGCAAATTGGGGTGCCTCAGAATGTGAATAAAAGTCGGACCTGAAACACTCCCAGTTTCAAAGCCACCCAGCATTTAGAATGAAAACGGTAAAGTAGTGCCCAGAGTGTTCCAATTATAGTTTTTCTCTTGTTAAGCAAACACTATCAAAGGTATTGATCTAATTGGCATAGCAATAACAATTTTGTAAAAGAAACCAGTCTGTGGAACGATATGCTTCTTAACCAATAAATTCTTTTAAGTTAACAGCGCATTGTGTAGAGAAGAAATTGGTTCCCGTGCAAATGTTTCTTTTCAAACAAATGTTCCTATTATCCAAGTTTTCATTACCTGATGTTCTGCCATGCATCTGATCATGTGCAAGAACTAAAGTTATTATCACAATGTGTACCAAGGTTGAAAATGCAAAGACACTCATTCAGCTCCTTCAGGGGCTCTTCAAATTTAATTCTATACACGAGCCAAATTTCATTTATAAAATTCCTAATCAACACATTTGGTTGCAGTGCTTGCTTGTATATGAAACAAATCATTGCCCTTGCCTTTCTTTCTTCTTGAGAGACTAATACTGTGTGTTTCTATTCCCAGGAGAAAATACCCTGATAATATTTGCTTACATATAAATGGGGACTGGCAGAAAGGAACCAATTCCACTATTAATGGAGGCTCCTTAGTACATCTGGAAGCTTTTAACACTTTCAGAATGTAAACAAGATCTTGCAGTATATTTCAGATAAATCCCAAATCACAGTGGTAATGTTGCAGATGTTGTCCAAAAAAATGTTTGCATCTTATGTACTACCGGACTGTTAAGAAAAAGTGGAAAACAGAACTGCCCTATCCCAACTGCATTAACCCACAGTACAGTTCAACAACAACTAGTTTAATTTATGAAGTATATTTCATCCCAAAATGTTTTACAAGAGCAATACTATTTAAAACATTTTTGGTCTGAACCAAAGGAGAAATCAGGAAAGATTATGTCAATTTTAATCAAAGGGGTATGAAGCTTCTTAAAGGAGACTGGAGGATAGATGTGCAGATATTCAGGAAGGGAACTTCAGAGTTTAGGGCCAAGACAGCTGAAAACGTGGACACAAATAGTGAAGCAATTAAAATCAGAGACACGCAAGAAGCCAAACTAGGTGGAGCACAGGACGTCAATTAAGGCTCATTGGGCTGGAGGAGCCTACACAGCTTGAGGGACAAATCCATGGAGGGATTTCAAACTTAGATGAGGATCTTAAAATTGAAACAGTCAAACAAGAGGCCAGCAAAAGTCAACAAGCACAGATGAGGGATATAAAGATCGGTGTAAAGATCAGTGAATTAAGTTATGGGCAGCATTGTTTTGGCTGAGTCATGAAGAGAAGTTGGCCAGGGAACAGTGCTGGATTTAGGCATAAGCTAAACAAGCTACAGCTTAGGGCCTCACAAAATTTCTGAAGGTTTACCATGAAGAGAACATTTAAGAGCAGATACCAGAAAAGAAAAAGCACCAGCTTGAAGAGCAACTCAAAAAACTACCAAAAGGTGAGTTACTTTACTCCAGAAACAGATAAGGGTCCACAAACCCAAGGTGATCAGCAAAGTCCAAAACAATCGCAGCCTACTGCCTCTGCTACTGAGGCAACAGAGTCTGGAATCTCAGTTCAGGAAAACACTGGAAGTGATGCAAATGATAAATATGTAATCAGTAAATGCATTCATTTGAAAATAATTTGTATTTTTCACTTTAAATACCTTGCCATTAAATCACTAAAAGGCATAATTATGTTTTCAATTTTTTTGTGGTGACCCAAGGTCCTGTTTTGGTACGCACCTTTGAGAGACCTTACGGTGTAACTTTTTAACAAGGGGCCTCCAAGCTTTATGTAGGTTATGGCCTCACCAAGTCTAAATCCAGCACTGCCAGGGCAGCATTGGAATAGTCAGGTCCAGACGTAACAAAGGCATGGTTGAGGGTTTCAGCAGCAGATAATCGAAGGTAGGGTCAGGCTTGAGCTATGTTGCAGAGGCGGAAGTTGGTAGTCTTGATGGTGCACATACATAGCTGGGAACTCAACTCAGATGCAATGAGATATGTGTAATAAATGCTGGCCTTCCAAATGAAAGGAACAAACCACAAAGGTTAATGACATATGAAGATATTGGGCATGATTTTCCCACCTGCTGCACTGTTCAACTAGTGCAGTGAACCAGAAAGTGTCAAGTGGGGGGGGAAAAAATGGGATTTCGTTCTGGTTTTATTTTCAAAGATGAACATCTTCACGCCAGGGAACAGTGCAAGGCTGATTTTAATATTCAAAAGCTGCTCTGCATCTGTTTAGTGAGTCTGGGATGCTATCATCCAGGATCACTAAAGTTTCTGACCCTGCGGATAGAGATCCGCACCAGTGGGGATCACATATGGTCCCCAGCAACTGGGACCAGGCACCAGGGCCTCCTTGGTGGGACGAGAGACTATTGAGGCCCCTTGGGAGGTCGGGGACATGGGGGTGCCTCGTGGACCATGCTAGCCTGGCACGATAGCAGTGTTCAGAGGAAACTGGGCAGTGCCAGGTACATGGCACAGCAGTGCCAGGTACATGGCACATACTCTTGCAACTCGGCCAGCGCTGTCTACCTAATACGCTGCAGGAAAGGCTGTCCCGAAGCATGGTACATTAGGGAGACCATGCAGACGCTACAACAACAGATGAGTGAACATCGCTCGATAATCACCTGGCAAGACTGTTCCCTTCCTGTTGGCGAACACTTCAGTGGTCACGGGCATTTAGTCTCTGATCTTCAGGTAAGCGTTCTCCAACGCAGCCTTCACGACACATGACAGCGCAGAGTCGCAGAGCAGGGACTGATAGCCAAGTTCTGTGCACATGAGCACAGCCTCAACCGGGATCTTGGGTTCATGTCGCACTATCTGTAACCCCCATGACTTGCCTGGGCTTGTAAAATCTCACTTACTGTCCTGTCTGGAGACAATACACATCTCTTTAACCTATGCTTAATGCTATCTCCACTCACATTGTCTACATCTTTAAGGCTTGAATAGCAGGTTAGCTGTAAAGACTTGCATTCTAATTAGTGTTCTGTAAACCGTGTGTGAATTTATATGCCCTTCTCTGATCAGAACCTTCCACACACCTGATGAAGGAACACCGTTTCCGAAAGCTTGTGCAACTACTTTCAGATAAACTGGTTGGACTCTAACCTGGTGCGGAGAGACTTCTTACTGTGTTTACCCCAGTCCAATGCCGGCATCTCTACATCGTGCCATGGGAGCCAGGCCTGAGGGGTCAGGGCAGATGAATGTTGGGAACAAGTAGGTGGTGAGGGGAGGGAATGAGAGGAACTCCGCATAGGAGGTGTGGACTGGTGGAGGGGTCGAAGTTCGGAAGGCAGGTCTGGCCATTGGCCTGACAGCCTCTATATTCTGCCTCTGATCTTCAGGTACGTGTTCTCCAAGGCAGCCTTCACGACACACGACAACGCAGAGTCACTGAGCAGAGACTGATAGCCAAGTTCCACACATGAGGATGGCCTCAACTGAGATCTTGGGTTAATATCACACTTTTGGTAAACCGCACAACTTGCCTGGATTTGCAAAATCTCCTGACTGGAGACAATACACATCTCTTTAACCTGTGCTTAATGCTCTCTTCACTCACATTCTGTACCTTTAAGACTTGATTAGCTGTAAAGACTCGCATTCCAATCTTTATTCCGTAAATTGAGTTTGTGCCTTTATATTCACTAGGAGGTTCACTCGTCTGATACCGGAGATGAGGAGGTTGGACTACGAAGAGAGACGAAATAGACTGGGTCTGTACTCGTTGGAGTTTAGAAGGATGAGGGGGGATCTTATAGAGACGTATAAGATAATGAAGGGGATGGATAGGGTAGAGGTAGAGAGATTCTTCCCACTCAGAAAGGACAGCAGGACTCGAGGGCATAGCTTCAAGATGGGGAGGCGGGGGGGGGTGCAGTTTAGAACAGAGTTGAGGAGGAATTTCTTCACTCAAAGGGTGGTGAATCTCTGGAATTCTCTGCCTGTTGAAGTGGTGGAGGCTACCTCGCTAAATATATTTAAGTCACGGGTAGATAGGTTTTTGGCAGGCAAGGGAATTAAGGGTTATGGAGAGAAAGAGGGAAGGTGGAACTGAAGTAATAGCAAAACACCTGTGACTGGAAAAGAGGGGTTAATCCAGACGATAATTCAGTTGATCTGGCTAGAATTCAATTGCAAATTAAAAGATCTGAAATGAAAAACCACAAAGAAATGCAGTGCAAAAAGCTTGACCTATAGCTTTTCAATCAAAGAGAGCAAGAAATGAGGCAATATAAACTAGCTAGACAAAAGCTATGGTTAAAGGGGGGAAAGAGGGTCTCGTAGCTCAAATGATGAGTTAAGTTCCACTCCGGACTTTGATACAAACAAATCGAGTTCCTAAATTCACTGAGGATAGAGTTGATAAATATTTAGCTCATTTGAAAAGGTGGCAGAGAAGCTGAAAGGGCCAAAGGATATGTGGACTGTGACTCTGCAGAGCGTTTTGGTCAGGAAAGTTAGCGATATGTTAGCTAGCTTCTCAGAAGAACAATCCTTAGATTGTGAAGGTACAAGGGGGTATACAAGTTTGCCCTTGAAGTGCATCAATTAGAATCTCAAAGAAAGACAAAATGACATGTTTGAAAAGGAGAAAAGAAATGGTGGAACCAGTGGTTTCAGTCTCTCATGTTAAAATTAAAATTTGAGAATTTGAAAAATCTAATGATGCAGGAAGGATTCTGAAACAGCAACCTAGCAGTCATTAGGTTTTGAAAGACCATAAAGTTCCTAAACTATGGGAAACAGCAAGCTGCTCTGCCTTTCAACACAACAATCACTGATCTTCAGCTTCAACCACCAGCACTCCTTCCCAAACTCCACAAAACCTGCCCACTATCCACAAGGTACAAGTTGAGTGTAGTGGAATACTCTCCACTTGCCTGCATGAGTGCAGCTCCAACAGCATTCAAGAAGTTTGACACCACCTAGGACAAAGAAGCCCACTTGATTAGCACCGTACAAACATCCACTGCCTCCACCGCGGATGCACAGTGCAGCAGTCCATACCATCGACAAGATGCAATGCAGGAACTCACGACAGCTCCTTGGGCAGCAGCTTTCAAATTCACGATCGCTACCATCTAAAAGGACAAGGGCAGCCAACACATGGGGACAGCATCACCTCAAAGTTCCCCTCCAAGCTATTCACCATCCTGACCATCCCAAATATATTGCCTTTCCTTCAATATCACTGGATCAAAATCCCTCCTTAACAAAACTGTGGATGTACCTGCAGCACATGGACTGCTGTGGTTCAAGAAGACAGCTCACCAACACTTCTTCAAGGGAAATTATGGGTCGGCAATTAATGCTGGCCTAGCCAGCAATGCCCATAATCCATGAATAAAACTTTAAAAAATGAACTGAACAGAAACTGTTGGCATTAACAGAAATGCTTAAGGGGTCTTTAGAAAAGGCTACGTAAGAGAAAGGAATGGGTGTTAAAATCATAGCATTAGTACAAGTGAAGTGTGTTCCCTCAGAACTAACTGGAAGGTGGGAATATGGCTCACAATAGTCAAGAGAATTCTTGAAGCAAATCAGGCTACAGGTGATTTTGTCTCAAAGGGAGAAATGTTTCCTTACTCCTCCAACAAAACAAGTAAACAAATTAACATATTGAGACACACTGGGGCAGATCAGTCATTAATGATGGCTGATGATTCAATTTTTGCTCCAGACAGTTTGATGAAGGAAGAAAGTATTATTACAGGCATTGATTTGAGAGTTATGATCCTGTTCCCTTGTGTAAAGCCAATTTATGCAGAAATTCACGGAAGGGAATTGTTAATGGTCATTTGTTCCCACTTTCATCAACTGAAAGGATGGATTTTAGATTCTGTAATGACCTGGCCAATGTAGATGATAACACAGTGATGACTGTGATCATACTGATCTTGTCAAATTCCTAAAAATTTAATGTAGCCAAATACAAGAACCTTCACACACAAAAGATGAATTTGTTAATGAAAAACAACAACTGATCAGAAACACGAGTATCTGCCACAAGAAAAGTAATTGTTGATGAATCAGAACATTTGGCTGAATGTAGAATTAAAAACCAAAACTGACAAAATGTTGGAATTTCGTTATGAAAAGAGCAATGAAATGCTTGAATCTGAATATGATTTAAAGAACAAAAAGAATGAGACGTGTGATTTAGAAGAGTAAGCCAAGACTTTAAAACAGATAAGGAAAATTTGAAGTAACAAATTGAGGATCTAACAGTGAATTGAATGAGTCTAAGGAGCAGTCAGTGTCCATGGAAGAAAAATTCTGCAATTGACTGAATATGCATGTGAAGCTGTTCTGCTTGTATAAGGGTTCTGAAACAAAGACAACTGAACTCACCAAAGTAGCTGCTGAACTAGATGATAACATTGGAAAAGAATTGGAAAATACGAGACCAAACAACTATTTGAATAAACTGTGAAATAAAGATAAAGATCTGAATTTTCAATGTCAGCAAGTAGAATTTGAACATATGTGAAATACAATGGAATATCTCTTGGATAAATTGGAAAATGACTTAAAACAACAAAGAACAAAATCAGCCCGGGAAACAGGCCCTTCGGCCCAACAAGCCCGCACCACTCATCTCTTGAGTGAAGAGAGGAATATTCCCTCGGTCAGACCTAGTCAAGATTGTAAACTGTATTCGTTCACAAGATGTGGGCATCGCTGGCAAGGCCAGAATTTATTGCCATTAATCACCAATTCCCCTCAAGCAGACGTTCATCAGTGCAGTCTGTGTTGTGAATATACTCCCACAGTGCTGTTACATTGAGCGCTCCAGGAGTTTAACTTCATGATGATTAAGGAATGCAATCTAGTGAGGATGATCTGTGACTTGAAGGGGAAGTTGGATGTAACTTGGAGATAGGTGTTCCCCTGCACCTGCTGCCCTTATCCTGTCAGGGTTAGATAGAGATTGTAGGGTTGAGAACTGTAGTCAAAGAAGGAATGGTGAGATATGTGAACAATAAAGTGCATTCAAAGATTCCAGCCATACTATTTAACAACCTAAATCTCACTTACAGCATTTATAGATTTTCTAAAAACTATAGTAGTGCTAAATAAATTAGGATAGCCTAATCAGAATCATGTATGATGAGAACTATTATAATGAGATTGATAGAATGTAGACCAGAATGCCCAGCGTTGGTACAATCACTTTTCGATGGATTGTAACTTCACTCAATGGCAATAACCAAAGTACAAGTAAGTTTTCATTTCAGTCGCCATATGGATAACAGTGCTCCCTTGGACAAAGCAATAACCGTGTACATTTGTGTATAATTGGGTCTTAACGCAGTATATGTCATCTCCAAATGAATCACCAGAAGTAAAATGGAACCAAATGTTGAAAGCTAACAATAAAGCTTTCAGATGATATCAAAGAGAAACCCAATCAGAGGGCTAAAAAGTAACCTCCCAGTCTAAACACAGCAAATCAATTCATAAAAATATTCAGCATTCAATTCCTAATTTGCTAAAGAATCATTAACTGATACGTTCACCTTTTTTCTTCAGGCCAGAAAAATGGAACCATTGTGCACAGAGAAGTAGGGGAATTTCACGGTAACTTCATTGCAGTGTTAATGTAAGTTTTACTTGTGACTAAGAAATGAACTTTTACTTTAAAAACTAAAACTGTACTCGCCAAATCCTGCAAGGGAAGGTACTCATCAGAATGTACGCAGAACCACATGAAGTTTACAGAAAGGGTGGAGACCCCTAGAAAAAAAATATAAACATCTCAGCCCGTAACTTCCGCAGAGTGGGAATTTCCACCAGATGCCACTCGCGACAGACTTACCTTTCTGAAATTACACAGCTCCCATCTGGGCCCAACCTTTCACACTCAGGTCTCCTTTTCAGAATTATAGAATCTCTACAGTGCAGGAGGTGGCCATTCAGCCCAACAAGTCTACTCCAACCACAAACCCATCCAGGCCATATTTCCATAACCCCACATATATACCCTGCTAATCCCCTGACACTAAGGCCAATTTAGCATGGCCAATCAACATAGCCTGCACATCTTTGGACTGTGGGAGGAAACCGGAACACTCCGCAGCAGAATATGCGGACTCCAGATACAGTAACCTGAGGCCAGAATTGAACCTAGGTCCCTGGCACTGTGAGGCAGCAGTGCTAGCCACTTGGTGCATCAGTATCTGCTGTAAAGATCAGTGGCTTACAGGGGGGCCAGAAGGAAAGAACAAGATGTTGGGTGTGCATGCATGCACACACGCATCCTGTACTGGGGCCAGAGAGAATTCGGAACAGTGGTGGGTGAAGATAGAACATAAGAACATAAGAAATAGGAGCCATCCAGCCCTTCGAGCCTGCCCCACCATTCAATAAGACCATGGCTGCTCTGAAGTGAATCAGTTCCACTTTCCCATTTTCTCCCCATAACCCTTAATTCCCTTGTCTATCAGAAACCTATCCACCCGTGTCTTAAATACATTTAGCGAGGTAGCCTCCACCACTTCAACGGGCAGAGAATTCCAGAGATGCACCACCATTTGAGTGAAGAAGTTCCTCCTCAACTCCGATCTAAACTGCCCGCCCCCCCCCTCTTATTTTGAGGCTGTGCCCTCTAGTTCTGCTATCCTTTCTAAGCAGGAAGGATCTCTCTACCTCTACCCTATCTATCCCCTTCATTATCTTATATATCTCTATAAGATCCCCCCTCAGCCTTCTAAACTCCAACAGACCCAGTCTACTCAAACTCTCCGCATAGGCTAACCCCCTCATCTCCGGTATCAGCTTAGTGAACCTCCTCTGCACTCCCTCCAAGGCCAATATATCCTTTCGCAAATGCAGCGACCAAAACTGCACACAGTACTCCAGTTGCGGCCTCAGCAGTACCCTCTACAGTTGCAGCAAGACCTCCCTAATTTTATATTCTATCCCCCTCGTTATAAAGGCCAACATTCCATTCGCCTTCTTGATCACATGCTGCACCTGCAGACTGGGTTTTTGCGATTCGTGCACAAGGACCCCCAGGTCCCTCTGCACCGTAGCATGCTGCAGCTTTTCGCCTTTTAAATAATAATCCCTTCTACTATTATTTCTACCAAAGTGGGTAACCTCATTTGCTAACGTTATACTCCATCTGCCAGGTCCTCGCCCACTCACTCAGCCTATCCAGATCTCTCTGCAGACTTTCCGCACCTTCCACGCAATTTGCTTTACCACTCATCTTTGTGTCATCAGCAAATTTCGTTACCCTACACTCAGCCCCCTCCTCCAGATTGTCTATGTAAATGGTAAACAGTTGAGGCCCCAGCACCGGTCCCTGCGGCACTCCACTAGTTACCAACTGCCAGCCAGAATCGTACCCATTGATTCCAACTCTCTGCTTCCTAATGGACAACCAATCCTCTATCCACGCTAACACTTTACCCCCAACTCCGTGCACCCTAACCTTTTGCAGCAACCTTCTGAGAGGCACCTTATCAAATGCCTTCAGAAAATCTAAAAACACCACATCCACCAGTTACCTTCTCCAGTCACCAGTCACATCCTCATAGAAATCCAATAAATTTGTTAAACACGACTTCCCCTAACGAATCCGTGCTGCGTCTGCTTGATCAAACCCGTTCTTTTCTAGGTACCTCGCTATTTCTTCTTTGATGACGGATTCTAGCATTTTTCCAACTACAGACGTTACACTAACCGACCTGTAATTCCCTGCCTTTTGTCTGCTAGCTTTTTCAAACAGCGGCGTAACTTTAGCTGTTTTCCAATCTTACGGCACTTCCCCGGAGTCCAGCGAATTTTGATAAATAATTACTAAGGCATCCGCTATCACCTCTGCCATTTCTTTCAGAACCCTGGGATGCATTCCATCCGGTCCTGGGGACTTGTCTACCTTCAGTCCCGTTAGTCTATCAAGCACTACCTCTCTCGTGACAGTAATCGCATTAAGGACCTTATCTCCTACCATCCTTCTATCCTTAATATCCGGCAAGCTATTTGTGTCCTCCTCCGTGAAGACCGACACAAAAAACTTATTTAAAGCCTCAGCCACTTCCTCATCGCCCACCGCTAAATCCCCCCCTCTCGTCCTCCAAGGGTCCAACATTCACTCTAGCTAGTCTCCTCTTCTTTATATATCTGTAAAAACTTTTACTATCATTTTTTATATTTAGAGCTAGTTTAGCTTCATACTCTATCTTTCCTTTCTTTATCACCTTCTTAGCCATTCTTTGTTGTTTTTTAAATCTTTCCCAATCTTCTAATCGCCCACTATTTTTAGCCGCTCTGAACGCATCAGCTTTTAATTTCACACTCTCCTTTGTTTCCTTCGATAACCACGGCTGGTTATCCCTTCTCCTACTGTCCTTCTTTACCATCGGAATATATTTCTGCTGAGTACTGAAAAAGATCTCCTTAAAAATCCTCCACTGTTCCTCAGTCATCCTACCAACCAATCTGCGCCCCCAATATACATTTGCCAATTCTGCGATAGAGTAACTATCAGATTAAAAGTGGCAGAATCATCTGAACTTAGCAATTTAAATAACTTTGGATGGTTCTCAGCATAGTGCAATTGTCCTGAGGAAGTTAACACTTCTAGCTAGGTAAACCCTTACATGGCGAATCCTGGAGGGATTTCTCCGGTGCATCATTGGGGAATCTTAAATGCGATGCTGGGAAACCTGGAAGTTACGGGCCATTGTATTAAAAGATACAAAAATAATTTTAGAACTACAATCTAAGTCAATAATTAAGAGATGAGCTGGAGTACTGTGTGCAGTTTTGGGCGCCGCACCTGTGCAAGGATATTTTGGCCCTGGAGGGAGTGCAGAGGAGGTTTACTAGGCTGATACCGGAGTTGAGGGGATTGAGCTATGAGGAGAGGCTGAATAAACTAGGCTTGTACTCGTTAGAGTTTAGAAGAATGAGGGGAGATCTCATTGAGACGTATAAGATGATGAATGGGATGGATAGGATAGAGGTGGAGAGACTCTTCCCGCTCAAAAAAGACAGTAGGACTAGGGGGCACAGCCTCAAGATAAAGGGGAGGCGGTTTAGAACGGAGTTGAGGAGGAACTTCTTCACTCAAAGGGTGGTGAATCTCTGGAATTCTCTGCCCGTTGAAGTGGTGGAGGCTGCCTCGCTAAATATTTTTAAGAAGCGGGTTGATGGGTTCTTGATAAGAGAGGGGATTAAGGGTTATGGGGAGAGGGCGGGAAAGTGGAACTGAGCCACAACAGATCAGCCATGATCTTATTGAATGGCGGGGCAGGCTCGAAGGGCTAGATGGCCTACTCCTGCTCCTATTTCTTATGTTCTTATGTAGGTGAAAACCATAAGAGATACCAGCAGGGTGATCACAAAACAGTAAATATTAACAGTTCCCTCTTCCAAGTATTGACTGGAGAAAACTTGAGCAACTATGTCCTCCCCAAACAGAGGAACATTAATTTCCAAGAAAGGGAAAAGGGGAGAGTTATCAACATGCTTCCAAACCAAAAATGAAAAATATTGAAATAATTTAAGAAATTAATAAGTAATGAAATCAGAGGAGAAACTTGAAGGTCTTTCCAGAAATGGGTTGAATAACCTTCATGTTTTTGTTTTAAACTAGTGTACAAACATATTTGAATAGGAAACATAAGTCTGGAGTTTCAGAATGATTTATACCCAAGTAACAGCTTAATCCTTATTCTGCCAATACTTCAAATTGATCCATGACGTTGACCAGTAGTCAATTGAAGCCACAGAGATGTGTCATGCTCTGTTGTAGTAATTAGTTAATTGAAGTCAATGGTGACCAGCATTAAACTGAAACCAATTAAAAAGGAAGACCAAGAGCATTAAATCAACCAATTAATCTCTTCAGTTTAAAAAGTGACAAATCATTCATTTGCTGACAATGCTGTTCTTATGCCAATAACAAACTGATTATCTTGCTTTGTTGAATCGATTCATAATAGATTTTACATTTTGACTTTTGCGAACGAGCCTGAACAAAGATGTCAATGTGATTTTACCTCAGCAAAACTGACTCAATGTGCAGGATACATGAGCTGCATTTTGCTGATAACAGAAACTGCACATCAACATTGAACACAGCCACACTACAAATCGATAGTAACTTGTTTTGAATTTGAATGCATTCAATTATTTTTGTTATTATGTTCCTGAAAAATCTACTATTTGTTTTAACCAGTGACATTGCCATGTTATCAAAGTGTTTGCAATCGAAATTAGACAGTCTACAGTATGTATGACTGTCTCAATTTTTTTAATGGACAATGAGTGAGTGCTCTTTAAAGACAAGATCGTTCAGATACAGTCAGAAACACTGCAAAAAGGGAATGAGGTGCAAATAAAACCCTAGCTCTGAGATCACAAAGGAGTTGAAATAAAATGAAAAGATTGGCATTAGGCAGGTGTCAGCTTGATGATACAAAGGAAAATAAGGTTGAATATTAAAAGGAGAGAAAGAAAAAGCAATAAGAGGAGCAAACAGACAAGAATAAATCAGCAGAGGAAAAGTGGGATTAATTAAGAACTGAAATGGGGATCTATTGGTCCACTGGCTGTAGTACTGAGTGAGTTTATTGCATCCATGTTTACCAAGAAAAGGACTCTGCCAAAATTATGGTAAACATGTCTGCCAGAATACAAAGTGAGATTTTTAAAAGTAGATAGAGGTACAATAAAAGCTAGCCATACTGATTTTTTATTTGTTCACAGAATGAGGTGGCACCAGCAAAGCTACTCTAATTGTCTTTCAGGTGGTGATGAGCTGCTTTCTTGAACTATTGAAGTCCATGTTGTGTAAGTGCACTTGCAGTGATAACTAGGAGGAAATGTCAAGATTCTGATTCAGCATTTGAGAGAACATTACATTAGGGTGATGTGCAACTTGGAGGGGATCTTGTAGTGGTCCCCGCAACCCTTTTTCTTCTGTATGGTTAAAAACTCAAGGTTCGGATGGTGCTGTCAACCAACTTTTAGTGGATATCACCTGGTCTGGATGAAATCTTGGGTTGCTGAGAGACGCAAGTTTACAAATTGCAACAATATTGACCATAATCTTCCAATCCTCCTCAGGTACAAGGTGGTGTCCAAGGATCATAAATATTATGGCCTTATTTAAAATCAGGAAGGAGGATAAACTGGACAACTACAGGTCAGTTAGTCTTACAAAGCTAAAAAATAGGAGCAGGAAGAGACCAGTTAGCCCTTAGAGCTGGATCACTATTCATGATCATGGTTGATGATCTAATTCTTGATCCTGCCTTTCCCCCTATCCTTTGATCCCCTTCACCTCAAGTGCTATATCTAACTGCTTCTTGAAAAACATACAATGTTTTGGCCTCAACTGATTTCTTTGGTAACAAATTCCACAGGCTGGCCACTCTCTGGATGAAGAATATCTCCTCATCTCTGTCCTAACCAGTATACCTTGTATCCTCAGATTGTGACCTTTGTTTCTGGACATCCCCACCATCGGGAACGTCCTTCTTGCATCTACCCCATCTAATCCTGTTAGAATTTTATAGGTTTTTATGAGATCCTCCCTCATTCCTCTGAACACCAGCTAACACAACCTCAATCTCTCCTCATATATTAACCCTACCAACCCAGGAATTAGTCTGGTAAACCTTCTTTGCACTCCCTAAATAGCAATATTCCAGGTATGGCCTCACCAAAGCTCTGTGCAATTACAGCAAGACATCCCTGTTCCTGTACTTGAAATCTCTCGCTATGAAAGCCAACATATCATTTCTCGTTTACTGCCTGCTGGACCTGCATGCTTCAGTGACTGGTGTACAAGGACACCCAGGTCTCACTGCACATTCCCCTCTCCTAATTTATAACCATTCATTTGGTAATCTGCTTTCCAGTTTTTACTACCAAAGTGGATAACCTCACATTTATCCAAACTATACTGCATCTGCAAGTCATTTATCCACTCATTCAACTTGTCCAAATCACACAAGGATCTCTGCACCCTCCTCACAGATTACCCTCCCACCCAGCTTTGTATCATTTGCAAAACTGGAGATATTACATTTAGTTCCCTCATTTAAATCATTAATAATAGTCAATAGCTGGAGTTCTAACACGGATCCCTGCGGTACCCCACTAGTCACTGCCTGCCATTTGGAAAAAGACCTGTTTATTCCTACTCTTTGTTTCCTCTCTCTCAACCAGTTTTCTATCTCAATACATTATCACCAATTCTGTGTGTTTCAATTTTACACGCTAATCTCTAATAAACCACATCCACAGGCTCCCTCTCCAACTTTACTGGTTACATCCTCAAAGAATTGCAGATTTGTCAAGCGTGACTGCCCTTCCATAAATCCATGCTGACTCTATCCAATGTTACCACTGTTTTGATATAAAATATTTGACAGGGATTCTAGAATTTGCCCCAGTACGGACATCAGGTTTACCAGTTTATAATTCTGTTTTCTTTTCACTTCCCTTTTTAAATTGGGTTTTATTTTACATTAGTTACTTCCTTGAACTATTGCAGTACAATTTGTAAGCACTGTTCCACAATCCATAAAATCTTGGAAGATGGCCACCAATACATTTATTATTTCTCGAGCCACTTCCTTCAGTACTCTGGGATGTCGATTATCAGGCTCTGGGGATTTATAAGCCTTCAATCCCATCAGTTTTCCCAACACATTTCAATACTAATACTGATGTCCTTCAAATCCTCTCACTAAACCCTGTGTTCTTAACATTTCTGCTATCTTACTTGTGTCCTGCTCTGTGACAGAACCGAACTGTATATTCAGTTAGTCAGCCATTTCTTTGTTCCCTATTATAAATTTCATTGTTTCTAATTACAAAGGACATACATTTATCCTTACCAACCTTTTCTCCTCACATCCCTACAGAAACATTTACAACCAGTTTTTATGTTCCCCGCAAGCTCACTATTGTACTCTATTTTCACCTTCTTAATCAGTCCCTTGGTCCTCCTTTACTGAATACTAAAATGCTCCCAATCTTCAGATCTATTGTTTTTCTTGACCAATTTGTGTGCCTCTCTCTTGGATCTAATACTATCTCTAATTTACCTTGTAAGCCATGTTTGGCCACCTTTTCCATTTTACTCAATGATAAATGCAATAAGAAAATTTACAGCCACTTTGACAAGCGCGAATGACTAAAGGAAAAAGCACGCACAAAATTGAGAGCAAAAACATTTGTTTAGGTTAAGAAAAAGTGCATGGATGGAACCATGATGTTTGCACATTTGCTCTTTCAAAAGCTGAGCTTCACGCACTGGACTTCAATTTTGCAAGCAAGCCTAAGGGAAAAACAGATTAGTAACTGTACAGATACAAAATTGGCTCAGGCATAGAAAACAAACTAATTTGGTGAACATCTGTTTTATGCAATGGAGGGAGAAATACAATGAAGTTCCATAAGGTTCAGTGCTAGGACTACTGCTGCTTCTGATTTAAATTAATAACATGGACTTGCAGTTACAGAGCACAATTCAAAATTTGCAGATGACACAAAACTTGAAAATGTAATAATGAGCATAACTACTATTGACCTTAAAAGGACAAGACAGACTGATAGGAGGGGTGGACAAGTAGAGGCTAAAGTTTAATACAGATACACATTTTGGAAAAATGAGCAGAGACAATACATGCTAATAACGCAATTTTAAAGGATGTACGAAGAGAGAGATTGAGGAATTTTGTGCAGAAAACTTTTCTTGCCACTTCAAAGCAATTAACATTGCATGTGAAATCCATGGCTTTCTAAACAGAAGCATAGTATACAAAAGCAATAAGATTGTGCTACATCTGTATAAGACATTAGCTCGGCTCAAGCTGGGTAAAACACTAAGAAGAACATAAAGGCTTTGAAGAGGGCATAGAAGTTATTTCCTAGAACAGTTCCAGGGAGACTTGGATGAGTTGGGCCAAAAGGCCTGTTTCCGTGTTGTATATCTCTATGACTCTATAAGGGATCAATAGTTAGGTGCACAGGCTGTAAAGCTGGGTTTGTTCTAGTTAGACCGAAGAAGACCAAGAACGGATTTCATAGATCTGCTTAAGATCATAAAGGATTTACCTAGAGTAAATTTAAAGAAATAGTTTCAAAAGGCTGAAGGTTTGATAAGCAAAGATGAGAAAACCTGTGTAAAAAAGCGATTGGGATTTGGAATGCACTACCTGATAATGACGTCAGTAGTAATCTTCAAAGTGGAATTGGATAAATGCTTGAAGAAAAGCATATTGGAGAATGAACAATTGGCTGGAACACACATTGCTCTTTGAAAGGGCCAGTACAGACACAGGGGGCTTTCTGTGCTATACTACACTATGATTCCAAAACAGAAAACACTAGCAGTACCCAGGTCAGACAATTTCTATGGAAAAAGCAATAGAGTTAACATTTCAGGTATTTCCTTTCTTCAGAACTAGCAACGGTGAGAATTGCAACAGGTTTTAAGCATGTACAGAGGCAGGAAAGGGAGCAAGGAAGCACAAAAACAAATAAAAATCTGTAATCAGGTGCAAGGCAGGAGTGATTACATGACAAAACAGGATGATAGTGCAAGGCAAAAAGGGATGGGAATAGGATAAGAAAAGATGAGATGAGTCCAAAGGAACTGAAAATGGCAATAGCAGAATCATTACCTCTTATGATAGAGTCATAGAGGTTTGCAGCATGGAAACAGGACCTTCGGCCCAACTTGTCCATGCTGTCCAGGTTTTTACCATTAAGCCACTCCCAACTGGCTGCATTTGGCCCATATCCCTCTATACCCATCTTAGTCATGTAACTGTTGAAATGCTTTTAAAAAGGAAAATTGTACCTGCCTCTACTACTGCCTCTGGCAGTTCATTCCAGGCACTGACCACCCTCAGTGGAAAAAAGTTGCCCCTCTGGACCCTTTTGTATCTCTCCCTTCTTTAAACCTATGTCCTCTAGTTTTCGACTCCCCTATCTTTGGAAAAGGATGTTGACTATCTACCTCATCTATGCCCCTCATTATTTTATAGACCTCTCTAAGATCACCCCTCAGCCTACTAGGCTTCAGACAAAAAATGTCCCAGCCTATCCAGCCTCTCATAGTTAAAATCATCAAGTCCTGGTAGCATCCTAGTAAACCTTTTCTGCACCCTTTCTAGTTTCCTAATATCCTTGTTCAAAAATGATGTTCATGCAGAAATATGACGTTCAAAAAAAAGCAGCAGTGTTTATGATCTGAAATGATTCAACTTAATGTTGACTCTAGAATGCTGCTAAAAGTTTAATGATAAGAAAAGCTGTTCCTTGAACTTCCAGTGATGCCCACTGAAACAGTGTATAAGGCTGAGAACAGATTTCAGAGTAGAGTGGGGCTGAGAATTAAATTGACAAACTTCCCAAAGTTCAGAGTTGCACTCACAAACTGAACATAAAAGACTTCAACAAAACTTAGTTTGCATCATTGATGCAGTATAATACATTGAAAGTGTAAACAAATCACTATTTGATTTGGAAGATTATTTGTGACCCTGGACAGTGATAAGGAAGCAGAAGGACAGGCATTCCATCCCATACCGTTACCCCTGACTCTTTAACATTGCAGTGCCTCCTCAGGGCTGCCCCTCTGACAGTTCAGCTCTCCCTATTCTTTGCACAAAACCAAATTCTCTCCCATCTTCAGAATTTCCATTCCACTTACACTCTTCCCCCAGGGCCCTAGCCAAAATACATTTTTTTTTTAAATTACAAACTGAAAGCTATAATGGTTCTCTCACTCTCTTCTCTTCCTCACTGTGATTTATCTCCCTCTCAACTTGCAGCACTCTTATTTCACTCAGATTCAACCCTTATATTGTTATTAAGCTCCCATCCCATTTCCTGAAAGGTCTTCATTCTATTCTCCCACTTTCTCCGTCTCCATTGCATCTGCTCTGCTGATACCATCTTCCAATGTCTTCATGTTTCCTCAGTCAAGGATTTCACTTCACCATGGTTGACATGGGTCTCACTACCTCATTTCCTGTACTTGTGCTCTTACTGCTTCTGCTTGACCTCATCTTCCATCCCACAGGGTGCACACATTCAAGAGTCTAAGACAACTCTATTGAAATAATCCCGCCACTTGTATCACAATGTCACTACCCAAAACTTTTCTCTGTCTAATCAGCATTCCAAAAGGCATGTTTCCTCTTCAATGCCCACTATTCATTCACCACCACCCCCTCCACACACTGCCAAATGCTTGCTTCCCTTCATGGGATTTTCTCATGCAAGCACAAGTGTTGCAATGAGCAAGAGAGTGAAACCCACCAAGAGTTAAAACTAAAACTGAAACGTGGATTAAATCTGCCAATGCCTAAAACAGAGCAGAGTGAAATTTATCAACTACGTAAACAGAGCAGAGTGAAATTCATCAATACCTGAAATTGAGGCAGGGAGCAAAAGTCACCAATACCTATTGTAATTATCTATTGCACCTTCTCCCTTCCTAATATCCATGGCACCAAGTACTCCTCCTCTAAGGCATTGGTTAAAATATTACACACAGTTTGGGGCACCTAGTGACAGGAAGTGTATTAAAACCACAGTAAAAATGTAGAAAAATTCAGCAGAATAATACCACAAATGAGGCACTGTAAATATTATTAAAGGCTCAAAATTTCTCGGCTTTTTTGTCCTGAGCAAAGAACAATGTTTAATTGCATATCAACTGTTTGAGACAGTCTCAATGGGCCAGCCAGTTTTTTCCTACGTTCCAATGGTTAGTGGGGGTGGGAAAAGCACACAAGGCTGTTTAGGGAAGAGCGAGAAGAGGATGTCTTGACAGGTTATGGTCAAATTCTTAAAAACTAATTGGAATTTTGATACAATAATTGGCAGTTGCTAGTTTAACTAATAAAAAAGCCACATGACATAGAACATTACAGCGCAGAACAGGCCCTTCGGCCCACGATGTTGCGCCGACCAGTTAAAAAAAAACAATGACCCACTAATCTAAACCAATCCCTTTTCGTCCATAAACCTATCCACGGATCTCTTGAACGCCCCCAAACTAGGCGCATTTACAACTGCAGCAGGCAGGGCATTCCAATCATTCCAAACCTCTAATCATCTTATACGTTTCAATAAGATCCCCTCTTAGCCGCCTTCTTTCTCGCGAAAACAACCCCAAATCCCTCAGTCTCTCCTCATAGGACCTCCCCTCCATACCAGGCAACATCCTGGTAAACCTCCTCTGCACCCTCTCCAAAGCCTCCACATCCTTCCTGTAATGTGGGGACCAGAACTGCACACAGAACTCCAAGTGCGGCCGCACCAGAGTTGTGTAAGTTGCAACATGACGCTGCGACTCCTAAATTCAATCCCCCTACCAATAAACGCCAAGACACCGTATGCCTTCTTAACAACCTTATCTACTTGATTCCCAACTTTCAGGGATCTACGTACACATACACCTAGATCCCTCTGTTCATCCACACTATTCAAAGTCCTCCCGTTAGCCCTATACTCAACACATCTGTTATTCCTACCAAAGTGAATCACCTCACACTTCTCCGCATTAAACTCCATCCGCCACCTCTCGGCCCAGCTCTGCAACCTAAGTCTCCCTGCAAACTATGACACCCTTCCTCACAATCTACCACACCTCCGACTTTGGTGTCATCAGCAAATTTACTAATCCACCCAGCTATACCCTCATCCAGATCATTAACAAAAATTACAAACAGCAGTGGCCCCAAAACAGATCCCTGAGGCACACCACTCGTAACTGAACTCCATGACGAATATTTACCATCAACCACCACCCTCTGTCTCCTATCTGCTAGCCAATTCCTGATCCAATTTCCTAGACTACCCTCAATCCCATACATCTGCATTTTCTGCAGAAGCCTACCATGGTGAACCTTATCAAATGCCTTACTAAAATCCATATATACCACGTCAACTGCCTTACCCCCATCCACCTCTTTGGTCACTTTCTCAAAAAGCTCAATAAGGTTAGTAAGGCACGACCTACCCGCTATAAAACCATGCTGACTATCTCCAATCAATTCATTACTCTCCAAATAATTATAAATCCTATCCCTAATAATTTTTTCTAAAACCTTGCCCACAACAGAAGAAAGACTCACCGGTCTATAATTCCCGGGGAAGTCTCTGTTCCCCTTCTTAAACAATGGGACAACATTCGCTATCCTCCAATCTTCCGGTACTATACCAGAGACCAACGACGACCTGAAGATCAGAGCCAGAGGCTCTGCAATCACCTCTCTTGCCTCCCAGAGAATCCTAGGGTAAATCCCATCCGGACCAGGGGACTTATCTATTTTCAAACCCTCAAGAATATCCAGCACATCCCCCTTATCAACTGCAATACTGTCTATTTTACACCCCTGCAACCCAGTGTCCTCCACAGCTATATTCATGTCCCCCTGCATGAACACCGAAGAGAAATATTGGTTCAATGCCTCACCAATCTCTTCTGGTTCCACACACAATTTCCCTCTACTGTCTGTAACTGGCCCTAATCTTGCCCTAACCAACCTTCTGTTCTTGACATACCTATAGAACGCCTTAGGATTCTCCTTAATCCTATCAGCCAAAGTCTTCTCATGTCCTCTTTTAGCCCTTCTTAACTCACTCTTCAACTCCCTCCTAGCCAATCTAAAGCTTTCTACATACTAATAAGGGCAGTAAAAAGAAAAGTATAGCAGAACAAAAAAAAAGTGTGGGTACACCAATAAAGTTAGGAATGGGTGGAATAGAAGGCAATCCTACAATATGTAGTTTATGGAACTTCCTCATTTACAGCATGTAGGTGGATAATGCTATAATCAAGAAATTAGAGCAAATAATGGTTTTGTTTTCATGTCCAGTGCTTCCAAGCCAGCAACACATATCATGCAGCATGATTCAGCAAAGGTGTCGACACTACATAACATAATGGTCACCTCCGACAATGTGAGGCAAATTTAGTATTATTCGATGATGTGAAAATGGTTTGCATGATCATGGCTTTGATTTCACCTGGCAATTCTTGAAATATCATTGTATCGTACATTTACCAGTGTAGCTCAAGGGCTTATGTTATCAAAACACATTTACATCAATTATGGCCTAAAAATATTGATAAAGTCTCCTCTTTCTCAGCTTCCTTCAAAATAATAAGTCTTGTAAAAATAAGCTTTAATTTTTGTAAAATATCAAAAAATATTCTGCATGACTTCATTAGGTGAATTTAATAATATCCGCATTTACTGCATTAAAAAAGGAACAGTAGTTTTGACATCTTTGAATGAAAGCTGACCCTGCTACACGTTGCACAATTTTTTAAAAATATTGTGCAGCACACCGCATCACATAAATGTCTCTAGAAACACAGCTACACATGCACACAGCTACTAGTAACATTACAGTTTGTCATTTGGAGTTAGAAATGTCTGAAGATGTTTGGTCAGTTAAGTCTTACAGAACTTATGAAATTTAATTTTATTCAAATTTATTTTATTAGTATTTAATTTTAGAAACAACAGTACTTACCATCATCTTTTCAAAGAGATCTAAAATCTCCTTCTCAGAAAGATTCATAAAACATTCCTCAAAAACTGGTTGTGCTAGTGGCAAGTCGCACATAGCTGTCGAGTCAGTAGGATGTTGTATGTGAGGTTTCTCTTTTTTGCTAGCTGACTTTCGAAAACTGGTTAATCTGTCACGCTGTCAAAATAAATAAATTATATTAAAATCATTCCACAAAAAAACTTTGTATTTATATTTGTCTAAAATATTCTATTACAAGCACATTCTTTACAAAAGCATGCACATTTCCAAGGATTTTATATGAAAACGATACAATTTCATGCCTCATTTGTGACAAAGCAGTACAATTATTGTTGAGTACTAAATTAAAAGCTACACTTTATACCTTTCAAATGCCCATGCACAGAGGAAATTAGGAGATTAATTTGGCTTTTAATTTACTTGGAAATTTGATGCATCTAACACCTTAAAAGATCATAAACTCTCACGAATATACATGCAGTCATAGCTTGCTTTAAAATAACTTTTCGCCCTTGTTCTAGAAGATTCCTTTAAACCAAAATGAGGATAAACAATATGAATCTTGAATAAAAAATTCCACTTCACCAGCTACGGTTTATTTGGTAGCACTCTTGACTGAGCAACAACACTGTGGGTTCAAATCACACTCCAGTGTGAGAACAGTCGAGGCTGACACGTCAATGGAGCACTGTCAGAGTTGTCATCTTTTGGATGAGACAATAAAGATGGGCATAAAAGAGTCCATGGCTTGACTTCATACAACTAGGGAGTAGTGTGTCCTGGACAATATTTGTCCCTCAATCAACATCACACAAAGCAGGTTATCTAGTTATTATCTCATTGCTGTTCGTGCAGCCATGCTGTGGCTAAACTGGCTGCCACATTTCAAACATCAGAACAGATGGCTACACTTCAGATGATATCCAACCATCATGCAAGATACTAAATTAATATTTTCTTTATGATATGGTTTCACTGAAGAGTTAGCTATAAGCACAGAAGCACCAATGTTGACAGATGCATCAAAATGTCAGCTGTTCAACCTTATGTTGTATGTATGTGTATAAACCAAAGTGCAGTAGTGCTTCAACACAAAGTATCATACAATAGTATGTTGTAGTTTTGGGTCTTTGCAACCCTTGGGACAAGTCCCTGAACTCAGTTTGCTGCTGGGGAAGATGTAGAGCAGAGGCTTGACCTTTTAGACAATCTCACATACAATGCAGTCCAAAACCAGTTATTAACAGCCTAAAAATTGTCTGCATGTTTTTTTTAATGCTGGCCTTGAGGAAACCTAATGATGGAGAAAAGCACACTTAGCTAGTTTAAACTCAGTCATCTGAACAGCAAAATCATAATCATGCAATAACGAAAGATTTACCTACGTTGTGCCAAGGTAATAGAACATTCAACAAAACTATTGTTTTAATTTAAATGCCTTGTATCAGTTGTTAGCTTGGCATGCATAGTTAGAACATACAAAATACAAGCAAGTTAAGAAAACCTCGTTAAGTGCAAAGATGCTTTTAAATGGCTTGTTTGTGATTGATTTTGTTGAAGTGCCTGTAGGTTGAGTCACCGCCCATTAATTCTGCTTCACATAAATATCTTCACATAATGAGAAACATACCAAGAAAATTCATTCATTATGGAATATGCTTGTGTCATGCAAATATAACAATCCAATCTCAAAAGATTACATTTTGCAATCCCATTTTCAAGTTACCTTACGTAGTCTCAAATTTCATTGGGTTGGAATGCTGATTAATGAAATAATGGTTACCAAGAACAGGCAATCCCATTTATTAATTTATATGAAAATATAAATTTAGAATCTGCATAGTAGTTAACATGGAATAACTTGTATAATTCATTGATCTCATTAATGTTCAAATTGTTTGCACAAACGATTAGGGATCCCAGTTTAATGCAACCGCTTTCAATTTATCCACTCAGTACAAATGCAGTAGAGGCCAAGACAGCTCTGCAAATATCGCAGTTTAGTTTATACATTTGAAAAAAACTTTATACGCAAGATTGAATTGTAATTGTGAACTTTCTACTCATAAAAGGAGCTCAATAATTACAATCACCTATTGCTTGAAAAGGTCAGAACTGAAATATACTTATGCTAAGTCATGATGAGTTTTACCACTTCACCTCTTTCTTCTTCCAGAGACCAGGCTGTGGAATTCAATTTTCCAAAATTTAATTTAACCAACTCATTGTCCATCTCTGTTCTCTTGCAGTTGTAAATTTATTCTATACAGTACAGAGGTCATAAACTCTGAAAGCCTAAAAATCTTAAAAAGGAGTCCTATTTTAACTAATGCAATCCTATGGAGTACCAAATAAGTTCATTGAGCAAGCTGAGAGTGGGTTTAAAATACTACAAGCCAAACTGAGGAAATGCAATATGTGTTCTCATTAGTATCAGGTTATTCCCCAAACATAACAACTAATGCCCATTTCTACAAAGGAATGTTAAGAACTACAATTTTTAGCATGCACGATTTAGTGATTAAGGTGCACATTAAACAGTAGATTCCAGAACAGGCTTACCACATCATCCGCCAAAGTTTTTATGTTAAGGTTCTGTAGAAGGCAGAGAAGAAAAAAAGAAAACATCACCCACAACTGCAAAATATACCCAACCGCCACATCAAATTTTCAAGCAGCGGATCATTGTACTTAGAAGAGTCGAGTCTTGGAAGTCTGGCCCTAGAAAATCAAAAACTAAAATGCTTTAGGTTATGGCTGATTTCGAGAGTTTGTTACATTATGTTACTGAGTCCAAGTTTGAACTGAATTTGGTTTCAACTTCCTTATGCACAGAGCCAAAACAACATTTTGTCACAAAATAATTTTCAGTGATACTTCATATGAAACATTTGAAATATAGTTCAAGCAATCAAAATAAATGAATTAAAATCTCAATTAGTTCCCACTTTTATGAAGTGAAAATGTTCAGAAATCGACAATATTTCAGTCTGCAAATGTAAATAAATGTTCATTAATTGTGCTACATCACATCACCTTATACATCATCTCTTAAAATTTAGCTTCAAATAGCTTTCTAGTCAAAGAATCATTCTCAAAGCTTCCCCCTCCTCCAAATTCCTCTTTGTAAGCACATAGTTCAGTTTCTGACCAGGTGGGAGCACATAGATCAGTTTTAACAGAATAATATGGTAAGGTCCCAATTGCATCACATCAGTTAAAAAAAGGTGAAGAATTGGTGAATAGCTTGTACATGCAAGTAGAAAATAAACTACATTGAAGTACATAATTTGGCATTTTCTCATCTGAAATCTCTTCATACAGGTTATAAGCCACCTTTAAAAACTACAGCATCATTTTTATATAGTATTACATTGCATGCACAGCACAAAAATACATCATTCAGTCCAACCAGTCCATGCCAATGTTTTTCCACCAGAGCCTCCTCCCATCTTTCAACATCTAAATCTATCATTGTGAACACAGTATCTCCTTCCACCTCATAGGCTTGTCTACTTTCCCCTTAAATGCATCCACATAACTAAGTTCAATCACTCCCTGTGATAATGGATTTCACATTCTCATTTCTCTGTGTAAAGAACTATCTTCTGCATTCCATTCTGGATATCTTGGCAACTAACTTATATTAATGACTTCTAGTTGTGTTCTTCCTCACTAGAAAAAACATTTTCTGTTTTCACGTTATAATTTTAAACCTTCTACGTGGTCACTCCTCAGCCTTCTTTATCTCCCCAAGAGAAAGGAGACCCAGCCTATCAATCCTCTCCTGACGAGAATACCTATACATTTCTGGCATCATCCTTGCAAATTCGCTCTACACACTCTCTAGTGCCTCACTAAACTTCTCATAGTATGGTGAGCAAAGCTGCATGCAAAAAGTTTGGTCTAAACAAAGTTCAAATCAAATTTTAGCACAACATCTATTTTTCAAGATTACCCTTTAGAAATGAAACCTTGTGTTAGATTTGCTTTTTTATGGTCTTCCAAACCTGTGGCATAATGCTTAGTGATTGGGGCACTTGTATTTCCATTGCCTAAATAAGATCAGGGGTATCACATGAAGCAACAACATCACCAACACAGAAGTGCTAGAGAACTGGACAAGGCACCTGTGAAACACTAATGACAAGATGATTGAGACTAGCAGAATACATATTTCACTTCCCAGACACACCAGAGTGGCAGTAGATTTTTCACCACCAGCTGGAAAAAGGAGATGGGATGCTCAAAGACAACCTGTTGAAGAACACTTAAGGACGGCTTTCTCTTGTAAGACATCAACTGGGCTGGAGTGAAAGAATTTGCACTGGACTGAGGTCAGTGGCAGTGTCTTGTTGCCCATTATCCCACAGGAGACTGGAGGAATCAAGACGAAGTAAACACTTTCATGGATTTGCCTTGTAACAATAAGATCCAGAATTAATTAAAAATGAATGATGGAATGTAATCTATCCAACAACAAGGGAAAATCTGCCAGCAGCCCACATTCAAAGGAACTAATGAGATGCATCCTTTCCCCAGTAACGAGATTAGCAGCCATCTGGATAAAATCAGAATCTCTACAGTGCAGGAGACCATTCAGCCCATCAAGCCTGCACTAACAATCCTATCCAGGTCCGAATCCCTACATCATTAATCCTCCTGACACTAAGGAGCAATTTAATATGGCCAATCAACGTAACACACACATCTTTGGAGCGTGGGATGAAGTGAAGAGAACACAGACACAAGATAGTGAGAAACAAAGGTGAACTGTAATTGCATCTTTAGGTATCTGAAAAGGGGAAAAAAAAATCAGCAAAGAAAAATGAGAGTCCAATAGAGGCCAACAGGACAACTTACAATAGAGAATGTGGAAATGGCAGAGAATCTAAACAATTACTTTGTGTCTCTCTTTATGGGGGAAGATAGAAAACATCTCCCAGAAAACCTATGGAACTAAGGGATTTCTGAAATCTAGGAACCGAAATAAATTAGCATTTGAAAAAGATAGTGCTCAAAAAGTGAATGGGATTGAAGGCTGATATAATCTCCTGGACCTGATAAGCTACAACCCAGAGTGTTGAAGCAGATACTCGATGCTGTGAATGCATTAGTTGTTAACTTTTAAAATTCTGTAGGTTCAGGAAAGGATGCGACAGATAGTAAAGTAACAAATGAAACCGTACTACTGAAATAGTAGTTTGACGCCAGAATGGAAAAAATGTTGATCTATTATAGGGGGATGTGCTCACTGGACACTTAAAAAAATGATAAGAATGGGCAGAGTCAATGTGGATTTATGAAAGGGAAATCATGTTTGACAAACCTGTTGAACTTTTTTTTGAGGATGTTACTTGTAGTAAAGATAAAGGGGAACCACTGGATGCAGTATGTTTGGATTTTCAGAAAGCTTTTGATAAAATCCCACACAGGTTAATAAACAAAATTAGAATACACAGAATTGGGGTAAAAGGCTGATATGGATTGAGACTTCGATAACAGACAAAAACAGAGAGCAGGAATTCTCAGGATGGCACATCATCATGCACAGGTTATCGCATGGATCAATACTGGGCCACAGCTGTCCACAATCTTCGTAACTGATTTAAATGTGGGGGCCAAACATAATAGTTCCGAACCTGCTGGTGACACAAAAGTAGATGGGAATGTGAACTATGAGGATGATGTATGGAGGTTTCATGGGGACTTTGACAGGATTAGTGAATAGACAGAAACATGGCAAATGGAATAATGTGAATAAATGTGAAATTACCCATTTCTGTGGGAAAATAACAGGCAGTGTATTTCTTCAATGGCATAACTAGAAGCTAGCACGTAAGTGCAGCAAACAATTGGAAATGCAAATGGTATGTTGGCCTTCATAGCAAGGGGATTTTAGTTCAGGAGTAAAAATACCTGGCTGTAATTGTATAGAGTCTTGATGATAACTACCTGTGTGTAATGTTGGTTTCCGAGTTAAGAAAGGATACACCTACTATGGAGGGAGTGCAATGGAGGCTGACCAGACAATTCCCTGGGATGGCATAATTCTCTTTCTTCGAGAAAATGAGGAAACCAGACCTGTGTTCTCTAGACATGCACTAATATGCTATTTTGTTTGTCACAGCTCTGCAATTTACAAGTGCATCATGTCACACATCACCAGGCGAAGTATATGAGTCCATTTCTATTTAAATATCACCCCCCCACCCAAGACTTGCTTTGAATAATCAATGTGCTTAATCATGGTAGGTCGATAAATGATGTCAATAAAATTGCCATTGTCCTAAAAAGTTGTATTAGGGAGGTAGTAAAATTAGGGGGATAATTATCGATATGTTCATAGCAAGGAGAGGAGAAACAGAGGAAAACAGACACGAGACAGATAGATCTTTGCCGGAGAGATGTGGATGAATCGGAGTTTATCTGCATATTCACTGCTATCAAATGCATGTTTAAAATATGTAATGAATGGGGGAATGGAGGAAGATGGATGGGTGCAGATGCAGTGGCTTGGATACACACCAGTCACAGGGGAACTGTACCAAACACTGGGTCAGCAGTTGTGCTTTCTTGTACATTTCTGCAGCCTTCCATTCTGATCAATGGAGTAACTTTGGTTGACGATCAATAGAAATGCAATTTCAGTCATTCAACCAGGGTTTCTGTTGATCTCATCACCACACCATCTCATTCCCCCATAGCAAAGGTACAGTGGCTGAAAAGCACTCCCAAAAAATTGCAAGTTTATTTTGCAATGCTATAAAGTGCAAAAAAAACCACAGGCAAAAAAGTCTGCTTTTGTCAATTCAAGGTGTTGAGATATTTCACATCTCTTAAAGCTCAACTTCATCTTTACAATTGCACTTTATCAGCACAATTACTGCCCTTTTATATTTCCTGAGACAAAAGATTATGAGCTTAATCTTGTGGGCGATAGGATCTCAGCTGCACTGCATTGCATCTTTTTGAGATTGTCTGCTACTTATTATTTGCAAAGTCAAGGCTCAGAGTCTGCTCCATAGCCACAGCCATGGCACACCAGTTGAAAATCACTGCTTTAGAGTTCTGAAGGATGAGAGGTGATTTCATTGAAACATACAAAATTACCAGTCAGGCGGCCGGGGGGGTTGCTGCTGCTGCTCAGTAGCAGCAGTGTGCACTGCAGCAATTCAACAAAGATCCTTAGACACTCTGTAGCAGCACTGTGCACTACCTACTAGATGCACTGCAGCAATTCAAAGATCCTTAGACAGCACCTTCCAAACCCACAACCACTTCCATCTAGGAGGTCAAGGGCAGCAGATGCACAAGAACACCACCGCCAGCAGGTTCTCCTCCAAGCCACACGTCACCCTGACTTGGAAATATATCGTCATTCCTTTGCAGTTGCTGTGTCAAAAATCCTGGAATTCATTCCCAAGCAGCATTGCAAGTCAAACCACAGCATGTGGACTGTAACAATTAAAGAAGGCAGCTCACATCACCTTCTCAAGAGCAACTAGGGAAGGGCAATAAATGTAGGCCAGCCTATGGCACCCACGTACAATAAATGAATAGAAAATAAATGATGGAAAATTAAGTCTTGAAATCTTTTGCTTTGCTTAAGTATTTCAAATCCTCTGCAATATTCACCAAAGTTTCTGCAGAAAAAGAGCAGCAATTTCACAGAAGAACCATCATCTCAACTAACATGCCATTTCTTCATCATCAATGGCCTGGAATTCCTGACCAAATACTATTACAGGGACATCATCATTACAGGAACTGCAATGATTCTGCTCATATAAGGAGAAAGACAACAGACACCTACAGAAGCTGAAGGACAAAGAACAGAATGTGGCGCTCGACTCATCGATCTTCAATTCTCATGTGTCACAGCGAAAATCCGCACTAGCCTACTCAGAAGACAAACACAGGACATGGCCAGAGGACCCTTCATTGTCCAGTACATCCCCAGAGTGGAGAAGCTAAGATATCTTCTTCGGAGCCTTCAACATGGCATCGATGAAGATGAACATCTTGCCAATGCCATCCCCATACTCCCACTACTTGCCTTCAAACAACTTCGCAACCTCAACGGATCACTGATCGCAGCAAACAAGCCAGCCTTCAGGAGAAAAGCAATCACAACACCACACAATCTTGCCACTGCAATCTCTGCAAAACACGCCAGATCATCAACATGGATGCCATCATCTTACATGAAGACACCATCCACCAGGTCCATGGTACATACTCATGCAACTCAGCCAACTGTATCTACCGATATGCTGCAGGAAAAGATGTCCTGGGCATGGTACATTGACGAGACCACGCAGACACTAGAGCAATGGATGAACGGACACTGTTCGACAAGTCAGGAGTAGATGCTTTCTGTCGGGGAACACGTCAGCAGTCAAGGGCATTTAGCCTCCAATCTTTGGGTGAGCATTCTCTAAGGTGGCCTTCAAGACACATGACAACACAGAATCACCGAAAAGTTCTGCGCACGAGGACTGTCTCAACAGGGATCTTGAGTTCATGTCACACTACCTATAACCCCCATGATCTGCCTGGCCTTGCAAAATCTTATTAACAGTCCTGGCTTGAGACAATTCACACCTCTTCAACCTGTGCTTAACCCTCTCTCTACTCACATTGTCTGTACCTGTAAAGACTTGATTACTTGTTAAGGCTCACATTCCAACCATTACCTTGCAATTGAGTCTGTGTCAAAATGTGCCTTGTTTGTGAACTCAATTCTCCACTCACATGATGAAGGAGCAGCATTCCAAAGTTTGTGCTACCAAATAAACCTGTTGGGACTTTAACCTGCTGTTGAGAGACTTTTTACTGTGCCCACCCCAGTCCAACACCAGCGTCTCCACATCACGGGAATGATTCAAGGCAGCCTATCATTGACTTACTCAATGAGGATAAACAATAAATGCAGTCTTGCCAATAGCATCCAAATACAATTGGAAAAAACTAACTAATCAAAAGCAAAATCTTTGTTATAATTCTAAGTTTTTTTATTACTTGACATTGTTCACAAAATATCCATGTTACAGATTGAACAGTAAAACAATTTACTTTTTTTCCCACTCAGATCAGACACTTTAAGTGACAATCTGTCTTCTGTTGCACTTTGTTAGTGAGGACAGAAACCAAATATTGGCCAGCACTCATCATTAGAGTTCATATATTAATACATATCATCTGGCTATGGAACAGAACACCAGCAACAAATCAACGCTTTCAGTAAGAGAGTGAAGAGTAATGTTGCTGAGAAACTCTCAAGAGAGCATCCCAGTTGCTTGACAGCTGCAAATGAACAAGGAAAGATAAACTGGAATGTACCATTCCATAGAATTCCTGCAGTGGAGAAGGAAGTCATTCAGTCCACTGAGTCTACATCAACTTTTTGTAATCAGATTAACACATTAAGCCTCAGTGCTGGTCTGATCTATGGCAAGGGAGAAACAAAGCAAACAATGCTGAAAAGGTAATTTCTGCAGTTATTGTCTCCAGTGCAGCAAAATACTGAATATGGACAAATGCTAAATCAATACATTCTTAAAGCAGTTTGACAAGTTATAAAAATCTCATTCATAATTCAGATGTTTTAGAATATAAATCTAAACTGTAGAAAATGGGGCACCTGATTGAGAAACTGAATAAACAACTCTGAAACAAATGTAATTGTCAGGTTTGGAGTTAATCACAGTTAAAAGCTAACCATGCTTATTTTCAAGGTCAAAGTTCATAGAAACAAAACCTTAAATAGTGGATGGCCCATTTCTGGACCATTTAGTAGAGTCAGGCTATCTATTGTTATCGCCACAAAGAAGCTAAAAGCTAATTATTTGGGAATAAAGCATCAAAAACTCAATTAGAGATAGAAATTATTCATATGGGTTGCAGAATCAGAGTTGTATTTTTGATGAAGTAAGTTATTTATGTGTCGATTTGAATAATACCAAAGCCAAGTCGCAATATGGTAAACAGGGTACAGCCTCGATTAGAAGGTTTTTTTTAAATTGAATGTATCTGTGTCTTTGTTAACAGAACCAGACAGCTCAGTTTGGGTTCAATGAAGGAAAAGCAGCTGGAAGCTTTGCTCTGGCTTGCAGTTAATGGAAAAAATCTACAGTAGTCTTCACAAAGTCTTGCAGCAGAAAGCAGTCAGCTTGAATAGTTAGCTTGGAAGGAGCGATACAAAAGCAGTGGGATCAAACTGCCCCAAGTCAGAACAAGGAACTAAAGAGTGCAAGTCGCTAAAGAAAATTGGAGAATTCCATTGGCTAAAAGCTAATGGAAGAATCCCCATGAAATTTGTAATTCAAGAAATAACCAGAATAATAAGGCCAAGGAGCAGAGCAGCACTGAGTTATAAAAGTAATTTGCTGAAAAAACCTGAAAAGCGATGTCACAGAAAAGCTGTGACCTGATTAGCTCGCAGGAAATCTGTACTGAATTTGAAAAAAAACTACAAAACTAATTAAAGTAGTAATTAACTAATTAGAGATGAAAAGGGGAATGACTGGAAGATGGCAAGTTCCTTTGCGAGCCGCAGTGACCATATCTGTAGCAATTGTTGAACAACAAACTGAAATCAAGCAATTCTCCCTTACCCGACATGAGAAAGCTTAATGAGTGCTTCTGCCTCGTTTCGAAGCAGGGACCTTTCGTGCGTTAGGCGAACGCGATAACCACTACACTGCAGAAACAGCTTTATTGCTCGAAGAATTTCAATTTAGAATTAATGAGCTGCAGTCTGAGCTTCAGAAGCATCCGCACATCCAGGAGGGGAAGAGATACCTGGATATTTTGTTTCAGGAGACAGTCACAGCCAATAGATTAAGTACCTCTAATTAGGTCAGTGGTCAGGGACAGCAGGGTGTGACTTCAAGTGAGGCACGTAGACGGATCCCGTATTCAAGAACTGAGGAGTCTAGCTCTTGTATTGAAGAGGAAAAGGGCTGTATGGATGATGAGTTAGCTGACCACTGCACGTTGATATTGGAGGCCATTTAAGAGAGGGGAGCAAAAAGACAAGTGGTAGTTGTAAGGGATTCTATAATTAGTGGAACTGATGGCATCCTTTGTGAGCAGAATCGAGAATCCCACATGGTATGTTGCCTGCCAGGTGCCTGAGTGAGGAACATCTCTGACCAGTTTAAAAAGTATTGGAGTGGGAGGGAGAGAGAGAGGGAGGATCCAGTTGTTTTGTCCTTATTGGGACAAATAACATAGGCAAAACTAGGAAAGAGGGCCTGTTTGGGGATTAGCAGGCATATAGGAGCCACATTAAAGAACAGCTCCTCAAGGGTTATAATCACTGGATTACTACCTGAGCCACATGCGAATTGACATAATGATGAGAAAGTTAGAAAAATGAACACATGACTAAAGAAGTGGTGCGAGAAAGAAGGGTTCCATCTCTTGGGGCATTGGCATCAGCATTGGAACAGGAAGTATCGACCATTGGGACAGTCTTCACTGCAACAGTCGGGGAAAAGTATTCTAGTGCAAAGGATAAATTGGGTGCTTTAAACTAGCAAGTGGGGGCGGGGGGAGCTATGGGAAGTATAATGGTTACTGGAAAGCACTGCAGCACGTTAGCACGTGGGGAGGAGGATTCAACTATATGGAAAACTATGAAAAAAGTTAAATGGAGAGAGAACTTAGGAGATATTACTAATGGAGGTGTTAGGATTCAAAAAGGTATAGAAACGAGCATTTTAGCAAAATGCTCTTGGCATTCTAAACAAAGTAAATGAGTTAATAGCCCAAATCATCACAAATGAGGGTAATTTACTGGCCATTACAGAAACATGGCTGCAGGGTGGTCAGAACTGGGAGTTAAATATCCAGGGGCATCAGACCATTTGAAAGGACAGACAGGAAGGCAGGTGGTGTGCTTCTGACATTTAAGAATAACACCAGAGTGACAGTGAGAGATGATAAAGGTTCTATGGAGAAAAAGTTTGAAACCATTTGGATGAAGTTAGGTGCATTGACCCGAACTGGCGCTGGACTGTGGCGACTCGGGGAACGTCACAGCAACTTCATTGCAGTGCTATTGTAAGCCTGACTTGTGATTAATAAATAAACTTTACTTTAGAATTTAGAAATTAGGAGAAAAAGTCATCAATAGGCATCATCTATAGGATGCCAAATAATATCGCGGTGGGTTGAGCAATAAACAAAGAAATAACTGATGCATGTAAAATGGGATGGCAATTGTAAAGGGGGATTTTAATCTATATGTCAATTGGTCAAATCAGGTCAGTCAAAGCAGCCTTGAGTTCATAGAATATACCCGCGATAGTTTCCTGCTTGGAACCGACAAGGGAGCAAACTATCCGAGATCTGGTCTGTGTAATGAGACAGGAATAATGAATGATCTCATAGTTAGGGATCCTCTTGGAAGAAGCAATCACAATATGGTTGAATTTAAAATACAGATGGAGCATAAGATAAAATTCAACACTTGTGCTTAAATAAAGGAAACTACAACGGGATGAGGGAGGAGTTGGCTACAGTACACTAGGAGCAAAAACCTTATGGTGAGACAATTGAGGAATAGCGGAGGACTTTCAAATTGATTTTCACAATGCTCAGCAAAAGTATATATGTGAGAAGGAAGGACTGTAGAAAAACAGATAATCAGTCATAGATATCTAAGGAAATAAATGAGGGTATCAAATTGAAAAACTGCATACGAAGTGGTAAAGATTAGTGGGGAACTAGAGGATTGGGAAATCTTTAGAAGTCAGCAGAAAGCCACAATAAAAAAAGCTATAAAGAAAAGTAAGATGGATTCTGAGAGTACACTCAGAATATAAAAACAGATAGCAAAAGCTTCTACAAATATATAAAACAAAATAAAGTGGGTAAGTTAAACATTGGTTCTTTAGAGGGCAAGATGGGGAATTTAACAAAGGGAAATGACCGAGGCATTGAACATGTATTTTGTGTCGGTCTTCACCGGAAAACACAAATAACATATCAAAGGTTGATTGCAACAAGGCTATGGCAGGTGAAGGCCTAGAAATGATTAAAGCAGTAGTGTTGGGCAAGCTAATGGGGCTAAAGATAGACAAGTCTCCTGGCTCTGATGGAAATCACCCTTGGGCACTAAAACAGATGGCAGGGAAAATAGCAAATGTGTGGTAATTTACCAAAATTCGCTGGACGCTGGGGTGATTCCGGCAGATTGGAAAATAGCAAGTGTGACGCCAATTTTAAAAAAGGAGATAGACAAAAGGTGGGTAATTATAGGCTAGGTAGCCGAACTTTTGTAGTAGGATAAAATGTTTGAATCTATCAAGGAAGAAATAGCGAGACACCGAGATAGAAATTGTCCCATTGGGAAGGGACAGCATGGGTTCATGAAAGGCAGGTCATGTTTAACTAATTTACTGGATTTTTTGAGGACATTATAACTGCGGCGGACAATGGGGAACCGGTGGATATGGTGTATCTGAATTTCCAGAAGGCATTTAACAAGGTGCCACACAAAAGCCTGGTGCATAAGATAAAGGGATGTGGTGTTATGGGTAAAGTATTAGCATGGATAAAGGATTGGTTAATGAACAGAACACAAAGACTGGGGTAAATGGGTGTTTTTCTTGTTGGCCATCAGTGACTAGTGGAATGCCTCAAGGATCAATGTTGAGACCGCAATTGTTCCCAATTTACATAGATGATTTGGAGTTGGAAACCAAGAGTACTGTGTCAACGTTCGCAGATGACACCAAGATGAGTGATAGAACAAAGTATGCAGAGGACACTGAAAGTCTGCAAAGGGATATATAGTTAAGTGAGTGAGCAAGAGTGAGGTCATCCTTTTTTGGTAGAAATAACAGCAATAGGGACTATCAATTAAATGTAAAATTGCAGCATGCTCCTGTGCAGAGGAACCTGGGTGTCCTTGTGCATGAATCACAAAAAGTTGGTTTGCAGGTGCAGCAGATAATTAAGGCGGCAAGTGGAATTTTGTGTTTCATTGTTAGAGGAATGGAGTTTTCAAACGAGGTTGTTATGTTGCAGCTGTATAAGGTGCTGGTACAGCCACACCTGGAGAAGTGTTTTGGTCTCCATATTTGGGGAAGGATATACTGGCATTGGAGGGAGCGCAGAGGCGATTCACTCAGTTGATTCCAGAGTTGACAAGGTTGGCTTATGAGGAGAGACTGAATAGATTGGCACTTTTCTCATTGGAATTTAGAAGTGGGGGGGTAATAATCTTATCCAGAAACATAAAATTAGAAAGGAAATACATAAGATAGAAGCAAGGAGTTTGATGGGTGAAATTAGGAGGCATAGCCTCAAAATAAGGAGAAGCAGATTTAGGACCAAGTTGGGGAGAAACTTCTTCATCCAAAGGGTTGCAAATCTGTGGAATTCAATGCCCAGTGAAGCAGTTGAGGCTACCTCGTTGAATGTTCTTGAGGTAAAGATAAGATACATTTTTGAACAGTAAAGGAACTAAGGGTTATGGTTGGTTGGTTGGTGGGCGGGTTGGTGGGCAAGAGGAACTGAGTCCACTAAAAGATCAGCACTGATTCTATTGAAAGGCGGAGCAGGCTGAAGGGGCCAGATAGCATAATAAATAGAAGTAGGCAATGTTCTTAATTTTCAAGACTTCATAAGCTGAGGGAACTCATGGGGATAATGTGGAGAGCAATTGAAATAAAAACAAAACAAAGTTCAAATTATACATAGTTGTAAACTATGGTGTGAAGTTAAAATGCTTATTTTATGTACAATAACAGTTTTTTTTTGTTTAAACTGTGAAATCGCGTGGTGCAGTTCTGTTAGTTAACTAATGGATATTTGATTTTTTTTACATGCTAATTGTCTTTAAGATTGTAACAAAAAAATTCAACAAGCACATTTCCAAAGGAAAAATCAATCCAGGATGCAATAGCAATTTTTATCCTACTCTGCAAAAAGCAATTTCCTTCAAATCGTTTTCATTGCTTCTTCTGTACCTTCCTATTAAGTTGCACAAATGCTTCCATTGAACTTCAACTATGTTGCAATTGCTCCTCAATGTGTTTGCTTTTTTACTCCTAGTTTTACTGTTCCGTTGACCAACAAACTGGGAGGTTTGAGTGTCACTTCCAATGATTTTGTGTGTTGACTGCAATCTTTATTCTGATATAAAATACACAAAACCATTTCCTGAATCAATTTGACATTTCAATTTATTTCTTGCTTAATACAAGATTACTTCATAGAATCATACAACATAGAAAGATGGTGTTGGAGAGAAAATCCTAGTAGGTTAGAGAAATTTTAAATAATTAGGGATTAATGGCACTAATCAAACCACTGACACTAAGTGAAATGGCCTCAGATCAGACTATGAGTTTAACAGGGAAATTGCCTGCATAAAGGCACATAAACACAGCAAGAGATTTGAAGAAGAATGAGATTTAAACAAGCATTTCTGATTTAAACGTGAATTTTGGTATTTTAAAATGTATTAGCTGTATTTTTAAAAATAAATGTGCACTTTAGCCAAAGGCAGGCTGCTGCAAAGGATGATCGGATAAAGCTTTCGCAGACATAACCACATTCTTTGTAACAATAAAACCACAGAACGTGCAAGTTCTTGTCAGCAAAAGTTACTACCAGTAAGGTTCTCAGAGCCCCTGTATGAATATTTATATTGGCTGAAGTTTTTGGTGATACCTGGTCTCCACAGAACCCCGCAACAGATGCCATTTTTCCCATGTTTGTCTAGCTCTCTGCAAGAGCAACTTAGCTAGTGCCACACCACAACTTTTCCCTGTATCTTTGCAATTTCTTTCGCTTCAGATAATTGTCTAATTCTTTTTTGAAAACCACAACTGAATCTGCCTCCACTGCATTCCCAGGAAATGCATTGCAGATCCTAACTATTTGAAATGTAGAAAAAATGTCTCAATGTTCTCTGGCTGTCAATCCTTCCATTTGTCCAGACCTTTTGATTGATCACCGTGATGATTTTGATCACCTCGACCAAATGACCTGTTAATCTCTTCTCCAAGGAGAAGAGACCAGCTTCTCCAATCTATCCATGTAACCAAGTTCTCTAATCTATGGAATCATTCTCATGACTCTCTTCTCCCCCACCCCACCCCACACAAACACACTCTCGAATGCCTTCACATCCTTCCAAAAGTGTGGTGCCCAGAACAAACCAGTGTTTTATACAGATTAATCAAAATTTTGTTTTTGCATTTTGTCTCCATTTCTAAAGGCCAGGACCTCTTATGTTTTATTATACTACTTTCTCTCAACCTGTTCTGCCACCTTCAATGAATTACCTCAATATACACACAGGTCTCTCTGTTCCTGCATCCCATACACAGAGTTCCCTTAATTTTTTAATTACTTATTTTTGCCAAAATAAATATTTCCACACTTCACTGCATGAAATTTCATCTGGCACTTGTTCATTCATTACACCAACCAATTTATATCCTCTTGAAGCTTATCACTATCTTCTTCAAGATACATTTGTATCATCTGCAATTTTGAAATTGCGTAATCTAAACTCAAGTCTAGGTTATTAACATACATCAGGAAAAGTAGTGGTGCGAACAATGTCTAATTGGACGGTATCCTGTTTTATAATGTCTGTGTGCAATGCTTTGAAATATTTGAATATTTTAGTGACACTATATAAATACTAAGTTTTATAGTTATGGAGATCAGATCCTGCTACCTGAACAGAGAGCTGTATATTTTGAACATGCAAAGTTCATCTAATCAGGTATTACAGATAAATCAAAACAAAACTTCTATCGATATCCCTTTATTTTACATCTCCTTTAACTATATTTTTCTCTCCTTGTCCAGGCTCTTCTCTTCCACGCTTGCAACTTATCTGATGCCCTCTGCTACTTCAACAATTTCTAATTTTGCTATCCTTACCATCTCCTTTCATTACATATGGCTGGCGCAAACATTATGGGCCAAGTGGCCTCTTTCTGTGCCACAAACATCCTATGAATCTCTACATATGCATCCCCATAAGAGCTTAGGTTTCTCCACTTCTTTCACAAAAGGAAACCCAACTAGTTCACTTTCAACTCTTGGCTGAACTTATTGATACACTGAATATCTTCGCCTTTGACACCATTCATATCATCCCAACAAAAAGTTTTGCCCTGGAAGTCTGTACAGGTTTTGGCTATATTGGCCTTTTTGTGGGGTACGTGGAAAGTTCCATTTTCTACTCCTATTCAGGTCCTGTCCTTCAATTGTTTTTGGTACATTAATTATGTTTTATTTTCTACTCTTTGCCCTGAACTGGAAAATTTCACCAACATTGCTTTTGTTTTCTATTATTCCCTCACCTTCACACAAGTCCAGCAGTGACTCTTCACTCCCTTTTCATTGATTTTCTGTTTCTATTTCTAAAAATAGGCTATTCACCAATATTCACTGAATCCCATCACTGTCTTGTTCTTGTATTAATCAGGAAGCAGGATGCTGGTGAGAATGGATTCCTTGTTTGAAGAAACAGGAAAAAACTTGGAGTAAGGAGACACAAGCTAGTGCTTTGCCACTGAAGTCTGTTCAAAGATACTCAACAAATTAAGTGAAGGGACTTTTAATAGGCCATTTAAGACTGGCTCTAGTATGGAAAGGAGAAGTGATGCTATTGGAAAGTCGGGAGAAGCTGCGGACTACCTACAAGGACACATCTGATGAGTGCGTGGCATCATGTAGAAAAACGGCACTGACCTTTGTTGTGTTAGTTAGTTAATGGGAAAAGAAGTTTTGTTATTTGGATGCTTGCCAAGTTATGATTAGTAAATGTTGATTTTAGATTGTTACAGTAAAGGTCTAAATACATGAAATCTTTTTGTAATTATTTCAATCGTGAGAAATTTATACATTTTCATAAAAGGTTTCGACAAAGATCATAACATAATTTATAGAAGTTCCCAGTGAGTTCTATCCAGAACTATTTCATTCACCAGTCTTACCTTAATTCTGTAATTAAGGATCAAAGCTTTTCCAAACCAAACTATTAGCCAAGAAACACACAAATCAATTAGTGGAAATGGCAGATGACCAGAAATGAGCCAAGATGATGAAATAATTGCAGGCCAAAGCAACCCACTTCACTGTCAACCCCTCCACCACTAATACAGCAGTGAGTCGCATCTACTAGATTCACTGCAGCAAAACAAGTGTCTTGCGACACTACTTTCCAAACGTTCAACATTTCGAAGGACAAGGGCACCAGAACACCATACCTTCATATTTCCCTTCAGGCTCAGAACTACATCGCTATTCCTTCATTGTAAGTGGATCAAAATCTTTTGACTTCCTTCCAAACAGTACTGTTGGTTCATCACATGGACTGCAACAGCTCAAGAAGATAGCTCAACACTACCTTCTCAAGGGCAATCAGGTACAGGCAAGAAATGCTGGCTTAAATCAGGAATGCCGGCTTATTCAGGAATGCCCTCATCCCACGAATGCATAAAACATCATCTTAAAAAAAATGTAGGCCCCCTCAGGAGATAACATGGAAAAAGCAGCAAGCCATGTAAACCAGAATTACTTATATTTCATCCAGTCCTGAGTAGACTGACTTTGATCTCTTGGGAGAATGAGGGGAAGCAGTGGCAGCACTACAACAGGGTTTAGCATCCCAGAGTGGAAATAAATGATGGAAATAAAACTTGAGTGCTTTCTCCAATTACCATCCACAATACAGAGCTCACAAGTAATTAGAAATAGTAAACTTCTTGTCATTTAGTCTTCAGATATATGTATGTGAAGTTAAATTTGGCAATATTACTGAGCAGTTCACATCTCTGTCAACATTCACCTCTGCATACATAGTTATACTGTCAATTAGTCAAGAAGTCAATAGATCTAACAGCATAATGGAAAAAAGTCCTGAAGTTCTCATACAATACATAGAACTCAAAAAGATAGACGTGCAGGTTAGGTAGATTGGCCATGGTAAATTGCCTCTTAGTGTCAGGGGTTAGTAAGGTAAATAAGTAGGGTTATGGAGATAGGGCCCGAGTGGGATTTTGGTTGGTGCAGACTCAATGGGCCAAATGGCCTCCTTCTGCACTGATTCTGTGAATATAGAATTAACAGATAATAAGTTTGAACGTACATTGATTTTCCTGAAAGAGCAACTTCGCATGGAGATCAGAATATTGGGAAGGCATCGAATTTCTCTACCACAATTTTAAATTACTGAAGTATTGCTCATGTCTGTCATTCTGACGTAAATAATCATGAACATACGATAAATCATGATTATACAGTAAATGGCAGAACCCTTAAGAATACTGATAGGCAAGGAGATCTGGGTATACAGTACACAGTTCACAAAGTGGCAACGCAGGTGGACAAGGTAGTTAAGAAGGCATACGGTATGCTTGCCTTCATCGTCTGGAGCATTGAGTTTAAAAACTGGCAAGTCATGTTGCAGCTTTATAGAACCTTAGTTAGGCCGTACATGGAATATATGTTCAATTCTGGTCGCCACACTACCAGAAAGATGTGGAGGCTTTGGAGAGGGTATAGAGAAGATTTACCAGGATGTTGCCTGGTATGGAGGGCATTAGCTATGCGTAGAGTTTGGAGAAACTCGGTTTGTTCTCACTGGAACAACAAAGATTGAGGGGGTGACGTGACACAAGTCGACAAGATTATGAGAGGCATGGACAGAGTGGATAGTCAGAAGCTTTTTCCCAGTCTGGAAGAGTCAATTACTAGGGGACATAGGTTTAAGGTACAAAGGGCAAGGTTTAAAGGAGACATACAAGGCAGATTTTTTTTTTACACACAGAGGATGGTAGGTGCCTGGAACTTGCTACCGGGGGAGGTAGTGGAAGCGGTTACGGTAATGGCTTTTAAGGGGCGTCTTGACGAGTACATGAATAGGATGGGAATAGAGGGATATGGTCTCTGCAAGGGTAGAGGGTTTTAGTTTAATCGGGCAACATGGTCAATATAGGCTTGGAGGGCCTGTTCCTGTGCTGTAGTTTTCTTTGTTCTTTCTTTGAACAGTTCCATGTAATCAAGCTGATACAAATATTAATCTTAGGTAAAACTGATTTCTAAAAAGACTTGCAAAGCCCAGCATACACATTTTAGAACTAAAATATTAATTACAATCAGCAAATATTATACAAAATGAATTAAAATAATGTAGTTGTGACAGTACTGTAGCATTAAAAAAATTTTAATCTTGTTCCTCTGCAGGATTTTGTTGGCCAATGTTGTCTGTGACTGATGTTCTTTATTGCTGCTGAGGCAGTATAATTGATATGACATTGATTTTAATCTGGACTAATACATGTTTCTGAGGTGTTAATGGTCTTTTGGAGATTGGTGATTGGAGCTTGATTTGGGAATGATTAACAGGTCAGGTGATATGCCTGAGGATTTTTTTTTCCATAGAAAAGTGCAGTTGTTTTGTTTCATTACAGCTAGAAGCTGGTAGAAGGCAGCAGTGCCTCTGAGTCTCTCCCTCCAGGGGCTTTCGAAAGTTCCTGGACTGAGAATCCCCAGAGATTTGATGCAACATTCAAACAGCCAATTCACAGCAGGTAATGAAAAGCTATAAATCCAGCATCATGTGAGTATACTTGCTTCTGTGCTAATTATGAAGAAGGGTGTATGTCTGTCCGATGGTGTTCAACTGGGAACAATATAGATAGCTAGCTGTTAGGAGTTATACTGAGTTGTTTTTAATTCTTGTAATTGGTAAAAGTTGTACTTATTCTTTTTGTTACATTTTAACTGTGTTCTTAAATAAATGTTGTTTTAATAAAAGCTTCCCAGTGGGTCACTTGAATCATACCTGGAGTGAAACATCTTATGCTCACCCATGCCAAAATCAAATGTGAAACCTAGGGTCTCGACTAACTTCATAAAACACCTTGGAGTTTCTGGCCTGGATCTTAACAGCTCTGACTGTAAAAGAATTTTGGCTTATTACTGGACATACTAAGTTAAGATGTTGAAACAATGAACAAGCATACTGTCCTTTATTCCTGGATCTGTTTTTGTATGGAAAATTTACTGGCAATATCCTTAAATCCGACATTATATTACAAGACAGTCTCACAGTTAGAGACGTCAAAATTAAACACGTTGAAGTACATTTGATTCCGATCCAGTCGGCCAGTGGAAACTATACAATGGAATGAGTTGTAGCTGCAGTATCCAGCATCTGCCACGAGAAGCCACTAAACTATAGCATAGCCCACTCAAGGTGCATAAGCAAAATTTCAACACAACTGCAAAGTTTGAAGCAAGACTGGGAATTTGATCTCACTACTTCAAAATTATAATGCTAAAGTTGCTGGTTGGGTACAAAAAAAGTAATACAGCTGCCAAATAGAGTATACTCTGAAAATCAGCAATGTGATAATAACCAGATAATCTATTTTGGTGATGTTGAATGACGGATAAATATTGACTGGGACATTAAGAATAAATCCCCAGCTCTTTTTCAAAAAAATGATGCCTCAGTTAGAGCGCTATATGCTATATAGCTCAGTTAGAAATGGTTAAAGACAATAATTCTTAAATCTTGTCAATTAAAGGATCAAATTGAATCCAATTTTTACATACTTTTATATTTAATTACAGCAGTTACACATCAAAGATCCAGTTCCTAACCTAACAAGAAAAGTTTTAGTCTGCCAACAGGCTGTCAAGTTCATGCTCACCACATGCAATTAAAAATCAATTAGCAATTAATGTTAAATGTGAATTAAAGTTTAATCTCCTTGAAATTTATCAAGTAATTTCAAATACAGGTCAACTCTTCGATAAATTGATAATTTCCTTTTGGAACTGCAAACTTAAATAACTCCATCTTCAAACTATACTTGTCCCTTGTCCTCTCTATCTGATTTCTTAATCTCTCCAAGGTCCTTAAGGTCATCGGTGATGCACATCTGTGCTCACATTTCTGATAATTCTGTCTTCCAAACATTTCAGTTCTATTTTTAAGCCTGGTCCAAGTTCTATCAGATTGATGTGGAGATGCCAGCATTCAATTGGGGTAGGAGCAGTAAGAAATCTCAAAACACCAGATTAAAGTCCAACAGGTTTATTTGGTATCATGAGCTTTTGGAGCTCTCGTAACACTCACCTGATGAAAGAGCAGTGCTCCGAAAGCTCATGATACCAAATAAACCTGTTGTTCTTTAACCTGGTGTTGTGAGACTTCTTACTGTGTCTATCAGATTGATAATATGCAGTAAACTGACATACAAAAAAACTGTCAGCCTTACTCTAATTCTGGTCATTACAGTTTTTTGCAGGAACTTTATTTCTTTTAGGCATAGTACAATTTGGCTTTCTGCTAGCAACAGTTGTCAAAATAGCCAGCACAAAACAAAGCTACATCAAAAGCTTTGGCAAGAGGTGAACAAGAAATCAAGCTGTAATGGGACCTTCTCCTCTACTCCATTTTTTACACCCTCAAATCTGGTACAGTACAGCTTGATCATTTCTCCATATAAGACAGGAGGAAATCAACACAGTTGTTTCAGTATGTTCAGTATACCCAACGCTTCCACATACACAAAAAAAAGGACAATTAAAATGCTGAACAATCTTAGTCGGTCTGACAGCACCTGTGGAGAGAGAATAGAGCCAACATTCTGAGTCAGGATGACAGGATAGGGTAAAGAGGATAAAGCCATGGATAAAAGCGAAGTAGTGCACACTCTCACATATAGTATATTAGAGGCAGTACTACAAACACCACAGAAAATGTTGCAGGAGTAAATCAAACGCTACAGAACTGTATATTTGAGGTGGGGCCCCATACTTTCTGGAATGCATCCAATGTGGATCAGAACGTACAGGTTAGGAATTCCATTGGGATACATTGCATAATAATTTAACGCCAATTCAGAACAAAAGGAAAAACTTATCAATAATCCAGCAGCAAAGGATATTCTTCCACACTTGAAATGTTAGGTTATGTGCAGTCTTTTCTCATTGGCAATGACTTTTTTTTTATCTGAGAGCCCCAAAATCAAGTGCAAAGGATCAATTTCCAAGGCCATATTAAGTATCTTCTCAAGCTCTAATTATACAGAACCAGTGAGATTTAATTTTGACATAGGCCAAGACACAATGCGTGTCCTCACCTCTCACCAATTTGCATTTTTGGCACAGTGGAAATATAGTGGGATTTGGTATAATAAGCTTGGTGTCATATATTAAATTGGGCCGTCTTTATTTTACTATCGACTGAGGTTCTATTGCCATTTTCCCAAATAGTGCCCCAGGTCTCCTCATCAATATTCACTGCGAGATATTTTTCCCCAAGATCGCAGAACAAGATAACATTCACACAGGATCTAGAATAAAACGCAAGATTAAAACTCAATTGCATTAGTTCCATAAATATGAAATTTGCTTTCCCACTAGGGAGACATTAGCATCAAGGTGCAAAGATGTCTTATTAAGAGTTGTAAATATCTGAAAAAGGAATGTCTCACGATATCGTCTTTGTATCACAGCTGCTCAAAAGATACAAGAACATAAGAACTAGGAGCAGGAGTAGGCCACCGGCCCCTCAAGCCTGCTCCGCCATTCAGTAAAATCATGGCTGATCTTTTTGTGGACACAGCTCCACTTACCCAACCACTCCCATAACCTTTACTTCCTTTACTGTTCAAAAATTATCTATCCTTGTCTTAAAAACATTTAATGAGGTAGCCTCAACTGCTTCAGTGGGCAGGGAATTCCACAGATTCACAACCCTTTGTGTGAAGAAGTTCCTCCTCAGCTCAGTCCTAAATCTGCTTCCCCTTATTTTGAGGCTATGCCCCCTCGTTCTAGTTTCACCCACCAGTGGAAACAACTTCCCTGCTTCTGTCTTATCTATTCTCTTCATAATCTTATGTGTTTCGATAAGATCTCCCCCTCACTCTTCTGAACTCCAATGAGTATAGCCCCAGTCTACTGTCTCTCCTCATAAGCCAACACACAACTCCAGAGTTAACATTGTGAATCTTCTCTGCACCCTCTCCAGTGCTAGTATGTCCTTTCTCAAAACGCGACAGTACTCCAGGTGAAACCTCACCAGCACCTTATACAGCTGCAACATAATCTCACTGTTTTTTACTTTCATCCCTCTAGCAATGAAGGACAAAATTCCATTTGCCTTCTTAATTATCTGCCGCACTGCAAATCAACTCCTTGAGAATCCTGTACAAAGACACCCAAGTTCCTCTGCTAGGCAGCATACTGCAATTTTTTACCATTTAAATAATAATCCATTTTGCTGTTATTCCTGTCAAAATGGATGACCTCACATTTACCAACATTGTACTTCATCTGCCAGACCCTCGCTCACTCACTTAAGGTTATCTATATACCTTTGCAGACTTTCAATGTCCTCTACACACTTTGCACTTCCACCCACCTTAGCGTCATCTGCGAATTTTGACACACCACACTTGGTCTCCAACTCCAAATCATCTATGTAAATCGTAAACAATTGCAGTCCCAATACTGATCCCTGAGGTACACCACTAGTCACTGATCACCAATCAGAATAACACCCATTTACTTACACTCTTTGCTTTCTGATAGTCAACTAATCCTCTGTCCATGCTAATACATTAACCGTAACACTGTGCACCTTTATCTTATGTAGCAATCTTTGGTGTGGCACCTTGTCAAATGCCTTCTGGAAATCCAGATACACTACATCCACAGGTTCCCCATTGTCCACTGCACACGGAACATTCTCATAGCATTCCACTAAATTAGTCAAACATGACCTGCCCTTCATGCGGTATCTTACCAATGGGACAACGTATATCCAGACATCTCGCTACTTCCTCCTTGATGATAAATTCAAGCATTTTCCCTACTACAGAAGTTAAGCTAATTGGCCAATAGTTACCTGCCTTTTGTCTACCTCCTTCTTTTAAGGAGTGGCATCACATTTGCTGTTTTCCAATCTGCGGGAACCATCCCAGAGGACAGCAAATTTTAGTAAATTACCACTAGTGCATTTGCTATTTCTCCCATCTCTTTTAGTACCCTGGGATGCATTCCATCAGGACCAGGAGACTTGTCTACCTTTAGCCCCATTAACTTGCCCAACACCACTTCTTTTGTGATAATAGTTTCTAGGTTCTCACTTGCCATAGCCTTCCTGTCATCAATTTTTGGCATGTTATTTGCGTCTTCTGCTATGAAGACCGACGCAAAATACCTGTTCAATGCCTCAGCCATTTTCTCATTTCCAGTTATTACATCCCCCTTCTTGTTCTCTAAAGGGGCACTGTTCACTTTCGCCACTCTTTTTGTTTTATGTATTTGTAGAAACTTTTGCTATCTGGTTTTATATTCTGAGCTAGTTTACTCTCATAATCCATCTTACCTTTCTTTATAGCTTTTCTCGTGGCTTCCTGCTGACCTTTAAAGATTTCCCAATCCTCTAGGTTCCCACTAATCTTTGCCACTTTGTATGCATTTTCTTTCAATTTGATACCCTCCTTTATCTCCTTAGATATCCATGGCAGATTATCTCTTTTTCTACAGTCCTTCCTTATCACTGGTATATACTTTTGCTGAGCACTGTAAAAGATCACTTTGAAGGTTCTCCACTGTTCCTCAATTGTCCCACCATAAAGTTTTTGCTCTCAGTCTACCTTAGCTAACTCCTCCCTCATCTCTCTATAATCTCCTTTAAGAACAAAGAACACCACAGCACGGGAAACAGGCCCTTCGGCCCAACGAGCCCACGCCACCATTTTAACATTGTGAGCGCCCTCCTCTATCTATGACCTTTGTCTACGCCTATTGGGGAAGATTGAGAGAAGACAAATTTAGGGATAATTTGTTACACCAATCAACCTAAGAGCATGTTTTTGGGGTGTGGGAGGAAACCGGAGCACCTGGAGAAAACCCACACAATCACAGGGAGAATGTGCAAACTCCCACGGACACTGGCCCAAATCCATGTATCTGCACAGCCAACAGTGATAGTCACTGAGCTGTCATATTGCCCGTCAGACGGTCCAGTCTAAGCATACACTAATGATATGAAGCGCTAGGCAACTCTCAAAGCAACATCCAAGAGCAGCCCTCGCACGACCCACCGCGTGTATGTCCCTTGTTGGACAACAAGGCGGACCAAATCACCTGTGAAGTAAAAGACATCAAGAAACATGCATAACTTAGATAGACATTTACGGAATCCCCAGAAGCTCAGGAGTAAGACAAGTGAGTCGTGAAATATGTTGGAAGGTCCATAGGAATCAGTTGATTCCCAGGGACGTCCCAAGGCTCTTGATCTTTATTTATAACAGTCTCCTGTATCCCTCCATCTCTAGTCCGCTCATGTGCCTATCTAAGTAAGCCTTAAACAACTCTAGCGTGCCTGCTTCCACCACCCTATTTGGCAGTGCATTCCAGGCCCCCACCACCCTCTTTGTGAAAAACCTTCCTCTAACATCCGAATTATACCTCACCCCCCTCACACTAAGCCCGTGGCCCCTCGTATTGTTGCATCCAACCTAGGAAAAACCTTACCACCGTTCACTCTATCTATACCCTTCATAATTTTATACACCTCTATTAGATCTCCCCTCATTCTCCGCCTTTCTAAGGAGAACAGCCCCAATCTGCCCAATCTCTCCTCATAGTTCAGTCCTTCCATACCAGGCAGCATCCTGGTAAACCTCCTTTGCACTCTCTCCAGGGTCTCCACGTCCTTCTGGTAGTAAGGTGACCAGAACTGGACGCAGTGTTCCAAATGCAGGCGAACCAACGTTCGATACAACTGCAACATTAGACGCCAGCTTTTATACTCTGTACCTCTCTCTATAAAGGCAAGCATACTATAGGCCTTCTTTGCCGCCTTCTCCACCTGTACTCCCACCTTCAAGGACTTGTGTACTTGCACCTGCAGGTATCTCTGCATTTCTATACTCTTAATAGGCCTACCATTTATCATGCAACTCCCCCCTACATTATTTCTTCCAAAATGCATCACCTCGCATTTATCTGGATTAAATTCCATCTGCCATTTCTCTGCCCAATATACCAGCCTATTTATATCCTGCTGTATTGCCTGACACTGCTCCTCACTATCAGCAAGTCCAGCCATCTTCATGTCATCTGCAAACTTGCTGATCACACTACTTACTCCCCCTTCCAAGTCATTTATGTATATTACAAATAGCAAAGGTCCCAGTACTGAGCCCTGCGGCACTCCACTAGTTACAGACCTCCAGCTAGAAAAGGATCCTTCTTTAAGCACAAGACACTGGTATTGGATTTCACCTTCTCATACTCCGTCTGTCTTTTAAATTCAACCACACTGTGATTGCTTCTTTCAAGAAGATCCCTGACTGCAAGATCATTAATTGTTCGTGTCATTACGCAAGACCAGTAGCATAGCTTGCTCCCTTGTCAGTTCCATTACATACTACTTAGGGAAGCTATCACAGGTACATTCTATGAACTCCTCCTCAAGGCTACCTTGACCAATTGATATATAGATTAAAATCCCCCATGATAATTGCTGTACCATTTTTACATGCATCAGTTATTTCTTTATTTATTTCTCGCCCCACCATGATGTCATTATTTGGTGGCCCATAGCCTATGCCTATCAGTGACTTTTTCTAATTTCCACCCAAATGGACTCAACTTTTTTTTTTCCATACAACATGTTATCTCTCACTACTGCCCTAAGATCATCCTTAAAAATCAGAGCTACACCACTTCGCTTACCTTCCTGTCAGTCCCTCCAAAAAGTTTGATACCCCTGGATATTCAAGTCCTAGTCCTGACCATCCTGCAACCATGTCTCTGTAATGGCCACCAAATCATACTCGTTTGCAATGATTTGTGCTGTCAACTCATTTACCTTGTTTAGAAAGCTAGGAGCATTCAGATAAAATGCCCTTACGCTAGTTTTTGTACCTTCTTTTTGAATTCTAACACTTCCATTAATAACGTTGCCTCAATTCTCCTTCCTTTTAATTTTTCTCCTGATTTTTGATGTAGTTGTAACCTTCTCCCCATATTTTGTCCTTGCTCCCTCCTCCTCGGACTCCTTACATAGGATCTCATCCCCCTGGCTTATTAGTTTAAATCCTCCTCAACTGCTCTAGCAAACAGTCCCCTAGGACATCAGTCCCAGAACTGCCCAGGTGTAACCTGTTCAATTCGCCCATGTCCCGCCTCCCCCAGAACTGGTCCCAATGTCCCAGGAATCTGAAACCCTCGCCCTGACACCATCTCTTTAGCCACGTATTTATTTGATATATCCTCTCATTTCTACTCTGACTAGCACATGGCACCATTAATAATCCTGAGATCACTACCTTTGAGGTCCAGTTTCTTAACTTCCTTACTAGCTAGCTGTATTCTGCTTTTCGGACCTCATCCTTTTTTTTTAAGCCGATGTTGCTTGTACCAATGTGTACTACGACATAGTACACGTTGGTACAAGGAGGTACCACTAAACACATCACCAAACTTAATGAGTTCCTTAACTTTCTACATGTCAAAACCAATGTCCATAAGACCCAGTGGAAAATTAAAGTTATCCTGAATGGCAGAGAAAACAGAAGTCAAATTAAATCTTCCTTCCAACTCATGAACCATCCTCCATGTTCTCGGAATGTTAACGACTATTGGAGTCTCACATTTGTCAGGCATAATCTCACATTCCTCAAGAAACAACAGAGATCGTGATGAGTACGTTAAACTGGCCAGGTTCAACATCAGGCCAAATGCAAGGGTAGGCTCCTTCTTAAAAACTCTTGACTAAATTTAAGATGAGGAGCATCCTAATTTTCGACAGCCCTAGACCCATCTTTGAACTAAGCTGCTGCAATTTGGCCAATTTCAAGTGAGGTCTCTTTTTGTTCCATATAAAGGAGCTAAACACCCTACTAATTGCCTTTAGTTAGTAGCATCTGTAAAGGATATAACAACCTAGGCAGCACATTCATCACATTCGTTCAGTGCTACCCTGACCAGCAGTGATATCAGTAAAGAGCACCAATGATGTAGGTCCTACTTAATAGAAGCAAGTAAGGGGGTAAGTTTGCCTTAGATAACTGTCAGAATGAGGGATTCACGGAAATACCCAAATAAGTACACCCTGAGGGGGACCAACTAAAGAGGAGAAAAGCAAAAGGGTGAGGTCTCCCTCTAAGCTTTCCCAAAGACATAGCCCTGGACCTTGCTAAATTCATTTTAAAGCCTGAAAAGGAGCCAAACCCGCACACACACAGCAGGAACAAAAAATATCTGGCTTAGACACAAATGGCTAAACAACATGTGTATAACGTGATCTTATATTGCTTTCCACCACTCGACAAGACAAATATCAAAAGACTCTCTCTAATTGCCTCCACTACAGGTTTAACAGCTATTGCAAACAATAACAGGGGTAATAGGCAACTTCCTTAATACTTGTTGAAAACAAACATTATCAGATCTATAACCATTCGTAAGGACTGCGCCAGCGGATTTTTATAAAGCACCTGTACCCACTTAACAAATCCCCCACCCCTATTACAAGTGAAGCAAGGATTCTGATTCATGGGGCACAGCATGAGGACTGGAAAAAGAACTAACTTTTCAATGGGCCAGGCACCACTCAACTGAGCTAAGAATCCCCTGCTCAATCGAATAACTAAGGTAGCAGAACAGGCTTTAGCATATTAATGGGAAGATTCAGGAATATATAAATTCAGAAGCAGTAAGAAAAATTACAACGATATAGCGCAGAGCAGCAATAAGGTGAAAGAGTCAGAAAACAGCAGACAGCATAATAAAGAAGGCATTATAAACCAAGTCAGGAGGGAAAATAGATAAAAGCTAAAGACATGAATTCTGAATAAACAAAGTATTTGATACAAAACAAATTACTAGCACACATAAAAATAAATTGTTGAATCTAAAGCAATTGCCAAAACACAAATGACCAGGGCTGGAAACTAAAAATTCAAGGACATGAGATTTTTGAAAAAGGTAGGCAATTTGCAGAGGAGGAGCTCTGAACCTCATAATAAAAGGTGGGACCAATACAGTGAAGAGAAAGGATCTTAACTCAGAAAATCAAGATGTAGAATCAGTTTGGGTAGGGTTAATTAACATGAGCAAAAACACCAAGGGAACTTACATAAAATACTCCCACACTATCATAGCAGCATAGGACAGTATATCAGCAGTAAATTAGATGTGCACGTAACAGGGAAGATATGGTAATCATGACCAACTTTCATGTTCATATAGAATGGACAAACCAAATATACAGAAAGAGCAAGGAGCACTAGTTTGTGGAATACATTTACAACTGTTCTCTAGGTCAGTACATCAAAAACCAACGAGGGAACAGGCCATTATACATACAGTCTTAATAATACCACTAATTTTTAGGGTCCTATGTTGGTTTGATATTTTAGGTTTTACCTAGGTCATTTTTTTAACAGTTCAATTTGAATGTCTGTCTGCTGAGTGAAACAACCAATTAGAAACAGGCTGAGAAGAGAGAAGCAGCTGGATCTGTGAGGAAACAACACTTCATAATAACCTACTGGTCTTAAAGCTGCCAAAGCGTCTAGGAAACTTAAAGCTTCAAGGAAATAAGCAGGTTTCAGTCAACAGTTTAAACTCAACATGGTTTATCTTGGTGTTTATTAGACAAAACCACATCTTCAAATTAGACTCAAGACTGCTAATATCTTTATCTATTTTGTCTCCAGCAGAAGAACACTTACATTTAAGGATGACATCTTGCTGGAGATTACTAACATTTGCTCTTAATTTCCTCGGTATCCACAGGAATAGGTTAATATGTTTACGTTAACTGTATACATCTATTATTGTTAAGAGGACATAATACTTGGAGTAACTGCAATCTGTATCTAAAAGATAACATAACCTCCTGAGGCCCAGGAAGTAAGAGATGGCCATTTATATGACTCTAGTTACAGAGGCAGGATACCAGATGACCCTCACCATCAGAAATGGATACAGTTAATTTGGACAATTTACTCTTTAGACAATCAGAGTCAGTCAGAATGAAGGATAAAAGTTGAAAACTCAGTATTCCTCAGCACAGTTGTACCACTGCTTCCATGGTTTAATTCTTCTGCAATACAGTTCAATGTCACAATGAAACAGAAGGAACAACAAGCCAGTGCTAAGTAATAAGCTAGGATAAAGCAACTCCTGGGGATGAATGGTTATGATGCTTTAAAATTTTATGCTGAGTTTATGAATGATTTTACTAATTCCAAAACAACCATCTTAAATCTAAAGAACGCAAACTACATAGGTATGGGGGCCAAGTTGGCTAAAGATGATTGGGAATCTACAGTAAAATATCTGACCACAGATAAGCAATGTCAAACATTAAAACAATTAATTTATAATTCAAAATTAATCTACACTACAAATGGGAATAAAAACTTAACAGAAAATTCAGTCTGTGGCTAACAAGGGAAGTTCAATTAAAAGAGTCATGTCATGTTGCCAAAAAGGTGGAAAACATGGCATTTGGAAGAATTTTAGAATTCAGAAAATAACAACCAAATAATTGATAAAGAAAATGTAGAAGTGAGACTAAAGTGGTGAAATAGATAATAGCAGATTGTAAAAGCTTCCCTTGGTCTGTAAATAGGAAGAGATTAGAAAAATCAAAAGTGGGATCCCTCCAGGAACCAAATGGCAACATCCCAGGGCTTTAAAAGGGTAGCATCAGAGACAGTGGGTAAGTTAGTTAAGAGGATAGGTATAAATGTGTCAGTTTCCAATTGTTCCAGCCCAGTTACTTATAAATTACATCAATGACTTAGAGGAGAGGGTCAAGTGTAACTTAACCAAACTTCTCTCAGGCATTTTCAGAATGGCAATAAATCTAGGCCTTGCCAGCAATGCTGATTCCCAAGAACAAATAAATAGTCTGTTGACAATACATTTATTGGGAAAGTAAGCTGCAAGGAGGACACAAAGTGGCTGTAAAGTGAGTTAGCAAGAACGTGATAGATGGAATGTAATGTGGGGGATGTGAAATTAATCTACATTTAAGAGGGAACACTGAAAACTAGAACTTCATTTAAATGGTGATGAGATATGAAACATTATGGTATTCAGTGAGCTTGCCTTAAAGACAATCCAACCAACATTCACTGGACTGATTCCTGGGATAGAGGGATTTTCCAACTGGAAGAAACTGAGAAGAATATGCCTATATTCCCCCAGATTTTACATGAAATAAAGGTGATCTCATCAAAACAAATAAAATTCTGAGAAGGCTTGGCAGAGTATGCGCAAGGAGGATATTTTGCCTGCCAGACAGTCTAAATTTAGGTTCAGTCTCACAATAGAGTATGAACCATTTAGGACCAAAAAGAGGTGACATTTCTTCACTCAGATCAATCAAGTACATTTAAGACAGAGATCAACAGATTATTGGACACTAATGAAATCAATGAAAATTTGAATAATGCAGAGAGTAGAGTTGAGGTATGATTTTAATGAATGACCAAATTATCTATTCCTGGTCCTGTTACATTCTTATGAACCACCTGGTCATAGTTAAGCCATGTTAAATAACAAAACTGAACAAATTTGAAGAGGAATGCATAGAGCAAGTAAATACAGAACTGGATAACAATGACACGCTGAAGGATCCAAGAAAGGCGTAATAGGCGGAGAAGGTGAAAAGGGCTGAGATGGTATAACAGACATACAATATTTTAATGGAGAAACAGAAGAGCAGACTTGAAAATATTCATGAAATGTTAATTTTGGAAAAATGTTACTCAACTGTTTTATTTTCCTGCGTGAAATAAAAGCTACAGCAATGGACTTATGAAACTTGAATTTGATTGTCCAGAATTGGTGCACAAAAGTTACAGGAAAGAGATTTGACGAAGCAGACAATACAAAATATAACAATTTGCATTTAATGCGCAAGTTGCTGAGAATCAAAGTTGAAATCCATAAATGAGTACACACACATGAAATCCTCCTCCAGAGACTAGTGCAAAATTTACTGAGGGAAAGCAGTTACATTCTATTAGCTCTGTGACTCTGCATTTTACAATGTTACCTATTTCTATTTAGCCATGACAAAAGGATTTGTGAACATTCTGTGGAAAATGTACTGTTCTGGCCATTTTAAAAATGCTACATTTTTCAAGGCTTAGCCAATCTAATCAAAGGAGAAAAGTGAGTCATAGATTTCATGCGCACTTGCTACTTCATGAATATGATTCTACATGGTCAGTTGTGGTTTGTGGGTGTTTTATGTAAACTAAATTTGAGGCATGATTTTGTAAGGTGCAACATTTGAAAGTGAGAGAGATGTACAATATAAACATTTTCACACAAGTTTTGTGATCTTGTCTGCTCTTGTTGTTAGTCCAGGCCACATTAAATCAGTCAAGAACATTTAAATTGAGTATGCTCACCCTGAGGGGGAAACATAGGATTACTTAGTGCATTTGCTTGGAGGAGAATGGTTGGAACAAGCAATGTGCGCTAGACTGCTCATTTCAGTTACTAAGATTGAATGATTTGGTATAGCACATGCAGAAAGTGGTTCTTTTTGAGAGTGAGAGAATGAGAAATTCTCCCTTCTGCAAAAGCAACATCATAAATTGCAACACAGATCACATTCATCTCAGATGCACTATTATAGGACGGATGTCAGAGGTAGGTTCTTTACTCAGAGGGTAGTAAGGGCGTGGAATGCCCTGCCTGCAGCAGTTGTGGACTCGCCAACTTTAAGGGCATTCAGATGGTCATTGGATAGGCTTAAGGATAATATTGGAATAGATTAGGTTAGAAGGTCATTAGATTGGTTCCACTGGTCGGTGCAACGTCAAGGGCCGAAGGGCCTGTACTGCGCTGTAATGTTCTAGATCCAGAAGAAAATGCAAAAAACATTTTCAGGTATCCTGAGAGTAATAAGATCAATTAACTTTTGCATACTTTCTACAGGCATCTCACAATAGATTTCACATGCTCTTGCCAATTAGAGTTGCCATTTCCATGCAACTGAAGTCAAAGGTCATCTGCAGTGGAGCACTGAAAAATCTTTCACCTAGTAATAACACATCTGTTCAGCACCACTGACTCTCATATCACAACATGAGTGATTTACCATTTCCCCTGTAGTCAGGACCAATGTTCTCTCCAGAGAGCACAGATGTATGGCCACACGGCAATCAGGAATGTGCCACCCATGGAACAAATGGGATGTGTACAAGTCTGTCTACAATGAGTGATTGTGCAGCAATCATCAAAGGGAGCGGTGTTGTGTAATCCAACCACACACAGGAAAGAGTGAATTTAGAAAGCACCAGTTCATTGTTAATAGCAGCTTATGTTTACATATGACATTAATGTAGTAAAAGATCTAAGGGCAAGAAACAAATAACATCAAACTACATGAGTGAACATTAGCACGGATTACCTAACACTTGGCCAAACAGTAGGTGTCAAGGGGACAATCTTGAAGAAGGAAAGATAGATTGAGAGGCAGGAAAGTTTAGGGAGAGAATTTCAGTTTAAGCCCTCAGCAGCAAAACGCACTGCCACCAGAGATTAAAATCAGAAATTCCTGAGGGGCCAAAATTGAAGGAGCATAGATATCTTGGTGAGAAAATTTTCAGGTTATTGGGATGGGTAATAAAGACTGAAGAATTTAAATGAGTGAACCTGCTTTCTAACTTAAAATGTAGAGGTCTATCATGTTAATTATGTCTAAGGAGCCAAATATATTTTGAAACTTGACTTTACTCTTGGCTGCATATTTCCAATTCTCTTGGGGGGGCGGGGAATACTGCAAAAGCATTCTACAACAATAGGATAAATACACAGAATGCATTATTTGTATTTCCTCAACTGAGTGAAATCAGAGCTTGTTTTAAGAAGTAGGTGGAAGTGAATCTCACTTTCTGTATGACTGTTTCAGGTCACTGAGTGACAGTTATGACCCTCTATATTTGCTTCCTTTTCCTCTCCAGATTTTTGTGGGCTTGCTTCCCTTTAGGCATGCATACAGTAGCCAGTAATCATTGTGTTTATTTAGTGCTGCAGCACACTACCAGATCTAAGCAACAGATTTTTTTTTGCATTCCAACAGTGTACTCCACAGTGACGGCAGATACCTGTGCTTTGCTGCAGTGTGGCGTTTTGAAATTGGTGCAAAAGGCACAATGGATTGTTGCAAAACATAAGAACATAAAGAACATAAGAAATAGGAGCAGGAGTAGGCCATCTAGCCCCTCGAGCCTGCCCCGCCACCCAATAAGATCATGGCTGATCTGTCGTGGCTCAGTTCCACTTTCCCGCCCTCTCCCCATAACCCTTAATCCCCTCTCTTATCAAGAACCCATCAACCCGCTTCTTAAAAATATTTAGCGAGGCAGCCTCCACCACTTCAACGGGCAGAGAATTCCAGAGATTCACCACCCTTTGAGTGAAGAAGTTCCTCCTCAACTCCGTTCTAAACCGCCTCCCCCTTATCTTGAGGCTGTGCCCCCTAGTCCTACTGTCTTTTTTGAGCGGGAAGAGTCTCTCCACCTCTATCCTATCCATCCCATTCATCATCTTATACGTCTCAATGAGATCTCCCCTCATTCTTCTAAACTCTAACGAGTACAAGCCTAATCTATTCAGCCTCTCCTCATAGCTCAATCCCCTCAACTCCGGTATCAGCCTAGTAAACCTCCTCTGCACTCCCTCCAGGGCCAAAATATCCTTGCGCAGGTGCGGCGCCCAAAACTGCACACAGTACTCCAGCTGCGGCCTCACCAATGCCCTATACAGCTGCAGCAAGACCTCCCTACTTTTATATTCAATCCCCCTCGCTATGAAGGCCAGCATCCCATTCGCCTTCCTGACCACCTGCTGCACCTGCAAGCTGGGTTTTTGCGACTCATGCACAAGGACCCCGAGGTCCCTCTGCACCGTCACCTGCTGCAGTTTTTCGCCACGTAAGTAATAGTCCTTCCTACCATTCTTCCTACCAAAGTGGACCACCTCGCACTTGCCAACATTAAATTCCATTTGCCATTTCCTGGCCCATTCGCCCAGCCTATCTAGATCCTTCTGCAGACTCTCCACACCCTCCGCACAATTTGCCGTTCCCCCAATCTTGGTGTCATCAGCAAATTTCGACACCCTGCACTCGGTTCCCTCCTCCAGGTCATCTATATAAATGGTAAATAGCTGAGGCCCCAGCACCGACCCCTGGGGCACCCCACTAGTCACCAACCGCCAATCCGAATAGCACCCATTGACCCCCACTCTCTGCCTCCTATTTGACAACCAATCCTCTATCCACGCTAACACCCTACCCCCAACTCCATATCCCCTGACCTTCTGCAATAACCTCTTGTGAGGTACCTTGTCAAACGCCTTCTGAAAATCCAGAAAGACCACATCCACCGGCTCTCCTCTATCCACTGCCCTAGACACATCCTCATAGAACTCCAGTAAATTTGTCAGACACGACTTCCCTTTAATGAAACCGTGTTGCTTCTGCCCTATCAAGCAATTCCCTTCAAGATGCCTCACAATTTCCTCCTTAATGACGGATTCTAACATTTTACCTACCACAGACGTTAAACTAACCGGCCTATAATTCCCCGCCTTTTGCCTGGCACCCTTCTTAAACAACGGCGTAACATTAGCCGTTTTCCAATCTTCCGGCACTTCCCCGGAATCCAGCGACGTCTGGAAAATAACCACCAAGGCATCCACTATAACCTCCACCATTTCTTTCAGAACCCTCGGATGCATTCCATCCGGTCCTGGCGACTTGTCCACAATCAGCCCCTCCAGTCTGTCGAGCACCACCTCTCTAGTAACAGTAATGTCATTAAGACCCTCCAGTCCTACCACCTTTCCATCGCTAACACCCGGCAAATTATTCACGTCCTCACAAAAGCATCATATTCATTAACAGCACAACCAAGCAACGTGTAGAACAGCATTGTTCTGATAGGAAATATCTGCACATTAAAGGAGCAGCATATCTTTCTGTTACAAAAAAAAGAAAATTGGAGCAATACACAGAGATAAAGAGCAAGAAGGTGGTGATGACCTGCAAGGAAACACATCTTTCAACCTTGCAAGAGCAACAATAATAGAGAGAGACAAAGAAAGATATTTAAATTTAAAGAAAAGGGGATTTTGGGGGAAATAGGACAGATCATGGACAACTGCAATTTGAACAAGTTGGAGTTTATGGAAGGTGAGGAATGGAAGGCTAGAAATGGAGGCACTGGATAAATGCAGTTTGAAGATGACAAAATCATGAGTAAGTGATTCAGTGGAATGGGGGGGGGGGGGAAGAAAATAATATCATGCAGGTAGAAATGTGTTAAACATAATCACTAAGGGAATCAAGATTTATGGAGATAAAATGGGAAAGTGCAATTGAGGATTACCATTTCAGAGCAGTCATGATCTCATTGAATAGCGAAACAGGCTTAGTGGCTGAATGGCCCACTCTGCTCCCATGTCTTAAAGCTCAATGGAGCTTTCACCTGCTTAATTTTGACAAGGGGACAGGGGTATAATCAGTACTAAGTCAATGGGAAGAACTGAAAGCCTTGCTTTTACTTTTTCTTAGATTAACAAGGAGAGAAAGTTGTCACACTGTAGCTTGATACTGATCATACAACCAGAAAGGTAGTCAAGGGAGATGATACAAAAACAGAAAATGCTGGAAAATCTCAGCAGGTCTGACAGTATTTTTGGAGAGGGAAAAGCCAATGTTTCCTCTAGACTTGAAACACTGGCTATTCCCTCCCCACAGATGCTGTTAGATCTACTGAGATTTCCCAGCATTTTCTGTTGTTATTGCAGATGCTGGAATCTGAAATATTTTACTTTTATGAAAAGAGATGATAGTTCAAGCCAGGTGCCATCAGCAATCTGTAAAAGCTAAGCCCATTTTTTCAGATAACGTCATCAAGGGTAGCATATAGTTGACAGAAAGGCACAAAGGACGAAACATTGATTAAAATTCAGTTCTATACCATAAAATTGCATTAAACCCAAAGAGCAGAAGAATGCAGATGTGGTAATTGTTGATCACTTAAATAAGTACGATGAATGAGGACATCAGAAAGATATGCAATTACAACAGTTACATAAAGCTGAAAACTAGCAATTCAGTTACATTGTACTTAAGACTATAATTCAGATCCTGTTGCTGAACTATATTCTTTGGCAGTCACAGCTTTAATGTCAATGCCATTGGCTATGAAGGTCACAGAAGTCTCCCAAGTGGAACCCTGTCAAAGACTTTGCTGAAATCCATATAAACGATATTAACTGCACTACCCTCATCCACTCACCTGGTCACCTCCTCAAAAAATGCAATCAACTTTTTTTTTAGGCATGACTCCTCCACTGACAAAGCCACGCTGACTATCCCTGATGGTCCTGCTAGGTATGACTCCAAACAGCAGAGGAATTTTCCTTTGATTCCCATTGACTCCTGATTTGCTAGGACTCCTTGATGCCACACTGGTCAAATGCTGTCTTAATGTTAAGGGCAGTGGCCTGCACCTCATCTCTGGAGTTCAGTGTTTTCACCCATGTTTGAGCTAAGTCTGAGTCCAGGAACTGCCAGTCACCCTGTGATATTTCAAAACCAATATGAAACATTCCTTCAAATACTGTCTGTAACAATGAAATGTGTTTATTCGTAACATCACATTTAACCATTTTCTGGTCCATAAATTGAACCTCAAGGCATACAGAAGTTTGCAATAGACTAACATAGTTTGATTGAACTGCCCAAGATGAGGGAGCTGTTCTATGGGGCAAGATGAAGTAGTCAAGGTTTGTATTCCCTAGAATTTAGAAGAACAAGATGATCTTATCAAAACATACAAGACTCCTAAGGAGCTTGACACAGGTGACGCTGAGAAAATTCCTTGGTCAGAGAATCTAGAACATGAGGTCACATCTCAGATTGAAGCGTTAGCTATTGAAGGCTAAAATGAGGAGAACTTTATTGAGTGGGTCAAATGGCCTACTCCTGTTTTTACTTTTTAATATTCAATTAGAGGTTATCACCTGTCAGAAACAGGACAGCTTTAGTGAATTGCAGCAATGTGTAGCTTTGATATGTCACTTCAATGCAACTTTACAAAAGGGAGCCATTTTCTAAATAGTGCACAACTAATGCACAAATCTCAGCACTATGAAATCTCTGCCCAGGTATGAGGGGTATCAGGGCGAGTTAACTATTGTCATCACAAATGACTAAGTACCAACAGTTAATCTATTATAATTATGTTAATCTGTTAAATCTGGACTTTAAACTGGCAAAATGAAAATATCATTTAAAGCCAATAAACTGACAATGAAAATGTACCTGCCTAAATTTTGCACTATTGAAGCCAACGGTGGAAATTATGAGGGGGCAACAAATCAAAAAAAAAATGTTTTCAGAAGGGAAAAAATACAAGCGAGGGTGAATTATAGTAAAAATATAAGTATTTAGAGTAGTCAGAAAATGAGGAAGAGAAAATATTGGAGAAAAGTAGGAAATGTGGCAAGGCAACAACCCAACAGTTTTGTTAAAGTTGTTCCCTGAATGTGAGTGCTGCCGGCAACACCAGGGTCAGCATTTATTATCCACCCCTATTTATGCTTGAAAAATTGAATTGTTGAATTTTCAAAATATTCAACTGCATGCTTCTTACTGTAGAATGGTTTCACAATAACCAATCCCTAGAATTATGGTCAAACAATTGAAATGAATCAAAATATAGTCACTCGCTCCAAAATATCTGAAATCACAACCCAGAAAATGTAACTCAGGAAAGGAAAAGTTCAGAAAACAAAGGGACATGTTGTCAAAGATTTTCTTCTAGCATTCAACAGGGCAGACATAAGAATGCCAAAATTCAAATGAATAAGAATTCATCTTGCACAAGAAAAGGGGTATTGATTGGTTGGTAAATTGGTTCTGATTGGTCAGGACCTTACTCTGATAAATGCACCTTCTCAGAAATAACTTTTATTTTTCACTACACATTAAACTCACTTATTGTTTAGCACAAATCTTTGAAAAACCTACAGCTCCCCATGCAAAACAGAATTTTATTTTCCATTCCACAATAAATGAAATTCACAGATCACAGCCCAGCATTTTTTGAACATGCACACAAAAATTGTTATATTATAGTACAAGCACAATTCTGTCCTCACCTGACATCTAACATTTCCAATTCCAGCAAAAATTAATTGGATTAGAAAAATCCCTTCTGCCTAACCCAGAGATCCGTATGCCAACTGGAAAGGAAGGATCAGCTTACTTCATGTAAATGCTGCAAAACCATTAGAAACTTGAGAAAATATTTTTGAAATAGAATAAATACACAATCAAATAAGCACAATAATTTATATCTATAATGCAGCTTTAATGTAATAAAATGTTCCTGTGTGTGTCACAGAAATAAAAACAAAGAATGCTGCTGAACCACAGAGGAGATTTTAAGTCAGGTGACCAAAATCAATGATGTTTAACATAATGAATGGGAAACTAAAAAAAGTTATCTTCTTTCATCACAAGAAAAGTAATTTCATAGTTTTCCTGTGAAATAATACCTCAGCCAACAGAAAATTCTAACCTTAATTCTTTGGCTTCTTTCAAATTTTGTTGAAAAGTTCAAAATTGTCTCCAAACAATGGCAATGAGAGAATCATACTTACTGATGCTGAGAAATTCTCCACATTGTATATATACAGACTGTTGAATCCTGATAGTTGTAGTTAGTTTCTTTCGGCTGGCACTTATTTTTCTAGCTGTGTAACAACTTAAATTTTAAGCTTCTGTAAATGACTGGGGCTCCTTGATGTTGACAGTTAATAAAGGTGACAAATTTAATAAAGATAAGGAAAAACAAAATAATTTGCTAAGCAAGCTTAATCATACCACCATGCAAAATTTGAGCTCCAAATATTGAAGTCTGTGAGAAAGTAAAATGGCAGATAAAAAAAATACATTGAGTTATTTAATTGTTCAGCTGATTTTAGTTAATCTTAACTAACTTGTTTTACTTGTGACCTGAATTAAAATAATTTAAGAAAACCACTAAAAGAAACATCAAGACAATAAGCTCATGGGAACTTTACGTACTGTGAAGATGGGATGAGCGCAGCTGGAAAATTCTGCCCAAGGGGTCAAATTGTGTTCAAATTGCACAGGTATGTAGGGCAAAAATGTGACCTAGTACATGTCAAGAGCTGAGGGAAGAAAAATAGCATTATCCAACTCTGGCAAATAAAAACCATATCAATGGCAGGATACTTAAAAGTGCTTTGCCTTGTCTCAGCTCACAGGTCATGTGTGGTAAGAGATGCAGCAAGCATTATGGTAATAATTCATTAGCATATAAATAATGATCTTTGATCACACCCAAATTCTTACTTCCACGGATTATCAAGAAAGCCTTACCACATCTTTGAATGCCCTAACACACCATTTCAAGAAATTATGAAATCTCAGTTTCACTTAATGATGTAGTTGATAAATAATATATACTGATGTCTTAATTAAGGCACTGAATTCTGATCTGGTTCACTGGCATAAATATTTGACATGAATTGGAAAAAAAATTGTGTCTTCTACATACAAAAATAATATTGCCTGGCAAAAACAAAATAAAGTGCCACAGATGCTGTAAACCTAAAACATTAATGCACTTTCCTTCTCCACAGGTGCTGCCAGACCAGCTAAGTGTTTCCAGCATTTTCTGTATTAGTTATGTTTAACCTTAAATCTGAGAATTAACTAGTTTGCATTACATTAACAGCCCTTTAAATATAAATCCAAGCATAAATGTATGCTCCATTCATATTTACTAGGATAAATGTTAACTCATTTTCAGCGACAACAGAATAGACTATTTCAATTGTCAGTTGTTCAGTTTGTCTAAACAGTAACCTTTTAACATAGTTTTATAAAAGAACATCTTGTTCAGTCCCCGCGTGGGAAATGACATTAAACAGTCTTAGTAAAGACTGTTCATGCCAAAGATCATAACGGAGATACAAAGATCTTGCACAAGTATACACTACTCTGCTTTTTTTTAAGGAACTTTAATCTTCAGCATCCCAAACCGAAAGGATGGAATAAGAAGGGAAAATATTTGAGAGGCCGCATGGTAATATCAGCCACAGCTCCTGAAAGTTCCCAGCAGATTCCACAGACATTCAAATATAAGCTCTGATTTGGCTATTACTAAAGTTCACATCACGTCTTGGATTCAGAAACTCAAAGCAATTTAACCAAATTTGCAGATACATTTACATTAAGACAACCAATTAAATCTGGGCTGTTAGCTCAAATTTTGAAATTTAATGGGATAAATTAAATGACCATCTCAAGTACTTATGAACAATGTTTAAATAGTTAAGCATCAAGTTAGAAGAGATGTTAGCAAAAACACTTCTCCCCTCCTCCACACCTGGTCATCTAGCACTTGCTCTGAAGATTGTTACATTTTTGCTGCAATCTCTTTTTGCGACAGCATAATACTGACTTGATCTTCACTCAGTTCTGAAGAACCAAACTGACTTGAAACTTTAACTCCCTACAGATGCTGCCAGACCTGATCAGTTTTTCCAGCATTCTCCTTTTAGTCTTCTCTCTTTAAAGATAAAAACCTGAGCCCTCCAGTTGATCTACCAATTATGCCTGAAACCAGTCTCAAAAATCTATTCCACATATTTCCAAACACCTGCATACACATCCTAAAGTCTGAGACCCAGAATTGGACACTATCCGCTAGCTGGAGCATTAACTGACTGAGATAACTGAGTAATCTGCATCAGTGCTAACCAAGGAGAATTTTACTACCAAACAAGGAGGTTGCTGGGATATAAACAAGATTTGGAAAAATAGGTAAGGTGGGAAAAGGGGGCAGTACCTGAAGTGGGTAAGACTTCACAAAGTCTAGCTAAACAACACCATGGCCGAAGCAGTCACAATAAATGTTAGCCTAGCCAATGATGATCACATTCCATGAATGAATAAAAACATACACCCCTTGTAACAAGCATCAGATGCTGTGATCTTACATTTGTGGCCATATGGCAGACTGAAAGCACCCCAGTGAGATGGGGCACAACTATAAACTAACTTAAAGATGAAAAATGCTGGAAATGCTCAACATGTTTGGCATCATCTTTGGAGAGAGAAACAATGTTAATGTTTCAACTTGATGGCCTTTCACCAGGATGGGAAAAATTAGAAATGTTATATATTTTAACAAGTAGAGAGACGGAAAAGCGCACAAGGGAAAACAACAAAGGGAAAGCTCTGTGGTAGGGTAGAAGGAAGGAGGTTTTCATCACCAAAGCAGGAAGCTCAAGTTGGGAATTCCCCTAACTGAACAGAACTGTCTCCATATAAGTGACACTTATATACGCATCACTTTCACTCCAGGGGAGTGAGAGTAGTTTGGAAGACAGCCACTAATACTGGCATGTGTCAACATAGGGCAAGTTAGAAGGCCTACATCAGTTCTCCTGACTTCAGCTCAGTTCTATAGAAGTTGTATTAGCTTCTCTTGCTCTCACCACTCAAGCTTGCACCCACACCAGCACCCCCTCATACCCCATGATTCCTGCATGCCACCTCTGAAGCCCCCACATATCATCCATAGCCACTTATCCAGTATCCATTATGAGCAGAGCTCAGGAATCACGTGGAGAACAATACAATTGAATTGCTAACAATCTGAGAACTGTCGCTAATGCAGTTGATACTGAAAACTCATTTCTAAAATCAATTTTAAAATGTTAATTCCTTTCAATTGCTCAATCTGTTGCAAAAACAAACACACATCTATTTAACTAACCACATTAAATTTAACCAATCCTTTAATAGCCCTCAAAACTATCCATCAAAATGTAAACTCAGCCTCCCTGCTGAGACATGTGGTTTTGGAGCTTCTGAAACTCAATCAAGGTTTCATAACAGGATCAGTTATAATAACAGCCATAGTGAAACATCAACTATGATGTCTATTGAATTGCAGGAACGGAAAACTAATGTATTTTTTCTGAGGTACACCAGAAGGCCAGTCAATCAATACTTTTTTTCTCTCTGACTGCTAAGGTCTATTCTTTTGGGAATTTAAATAACTTCAGAGATCGAGATAATTAATCAGATATTATTTACTCTTCACAACCATTTACACTTCCTCTATAAATTTGTGACTCTCACACTGTTAAATTCAATTTTCAAGTTTGCTTACAATGTCACCATAATGGGTTAGAGCTCAAACAACGAAGAGACAAAGTACAGGAATGAGAGAGAGAATCTGGTGAATTGCTGCAGCAACAATAATCTCTCCCCCAATGTCGACAAAACAAATGAGATTGTCATCAACTTCAGGAAGCGCAAAGGAAACCGTGCTCCTGTCTACATCAATGGGGATAAAGTAGAATGGATCGAGAGCTTCAAATTTTTAGGTGTCCAGATCACCAACCACCTGTCCTGGTCCCCCCCATGCCGACACTATAGTTAGGAAAGACAATCTACTTTCTCAGAGGACTAAGGAAACTTGGCATGTCAGCTATGACTCTCATCAACTTTTACAGATGCACCATAGAAACATTCTTTCTGGTTGTAAGCTTGGTATGGCTCCTGTTCTACCTAAGACCACAAGGAACTACAAAAGGTCTGGAATGTAGCCTATCCATCACTCAACCAGCCTCCCATCCATTGACTTTGTCTACGCTTCCCGCTGCCTCGGCAAAGCAGCCTGCATAATTAAGGACCGCACACAGCCCGGGCATTCTCTCTTCCACCTTCTCCCATTGGGAAAAAATACAAAAATCTGAGGTTACATACCAACCAACTCAAGTACAGATTCTTCCCTGCTGCTGTCAGACTTTTGAATGAACTTACCTTGCATTAACTTGATCTTTCTCTGCATCCTAGCTGTGACTGTAACACTATATTCTGCATTCTATTTCCTTCCCTATGAATGGTATGCTTTGTCTGTATAGCTCACAAGAAACAATACTTTTCACTGTACGTTAATTCATATCACAATAATAAATCAAATCAAAGTACTTGGAACATCAAAAAATTGGTCTATTTAAACTCAACACTAATTTCAAATGACCGTGAGTTTAAGTTTCCTGCTGCTATGATTCATGTCACATCCTTTCTCCACTGGCAAAAATTAAATATGCTGGAAATTGCGATGGGACTCTCTCACCTGGGCCCTGCCCACCATTTTTAAGGTCGCTGGAGTAAGCCCAACTCACTGAAAATTAAAAAATAAAGAAACAAAAGATGAAGCTAGAGGTGGTGTAAAGGAAAATAGTAGAAGAACCATGACCAATACTGTTGTTTGAAAGAAAATGGAGGCTGTGGTTATAAATATGAAATTGTTGAACTCAGTGTTGAACCAAGATTGTAAAGTGTCAAACTGAAAAGTAAGGTGCTGGTCCTTGAGCTTGCACTTGAGATTCACTGTAACAACATAGGAAGCCAGGACAGAGAACCCAGAGTGAAACTGGAAATCAATACTGAAATCACAGGTGACAGGAAGCTTCCAGACTGATCAGAGACAGTTCAGCAAAGTAGTCAATGAATCTCCTGTTGTCTGTTATATTTAGAGGAAACCACATCATGAGCAGCATTTTCTTTATGCATTCTTGGGATATGGGAATTGTTGGCATCACCAGCATTTAGATGCATCATTAAATGCATCTCTCACCCCAAACTGCTGCAGTCCATGTGTTGTAGGTAAACCTACTGTGCTGTTCTAGAGAGTGTTCCAGGATTTCAATCCAGCAACAGTTAAGGAAATGTGATATACTTCAAAGTCAGGATCATGAGAAACTTGGGAAAGAACTTGTAAGCGTTGATACTTCCACTTATCCTAAAGACAAGGAAGGGAAGGAAATCTTCAAATCAGAAATGTAGCATGCAAAGCATGGAAAAATTGTAAGCAAAGTTGACGAAACTTTCCTCTTCAAGTCAAATAGGAAATGGTACTGATGCCAGAAAAAATGATGAAAGAAGAAACCTGACTGGGGCTCAAAGCATGTCCCACAAATTCCATGAGAAGATAATCATTGCAGGCCCACACACATTCCCATGCTATTTGTTTGGAGGGAGGGAGTGGAGTCAAATGGAGAAATTGCTCCATGTGAGAACAAGTTCAATCAGGCAGACAAGGGACGGACACTAATTTGGCTATGTTCAAAGAGAAAGTGGAGACCCTCAGTCCTAGTGGGAGATGGTGGTGCAAAGTGATTGGACAACCATAATGGAAAGAGATTGGTAGGGCCTAAAAACTGGAAAGTAGCAGAAGGTTTTAGAAGGACTGCAGATGCAGCTGGAAAGATTGGACAGTAGACAGAAAATAGAGGAAAAAACTCACCTCTGAAATCATATCATGAAGATGCATTTATCAGGACAATTAAGTTTGTGAACCATGGTGGGGGGCGCTGGGTGGATCTGAGAGGTTAGGAATATTATGGTTAGAGGTTATAGTAGATAAATCTCCAAAGGAGATGAGGTAGTGGCACTCTTAGAAATAATAGCTTTATGTTCAGTGGTGGGGTTACGAGGAAAGTAGAACGAGGTGTCAAAAAAATTGACCTACAACCCCCACTACATAGAAGTTGATCCATCAAGCACCACCCTTATCTGCAAGCTAATGGTAAATGTTGGTGTTGAACTCAAGGAGATGATGTGCTACAAGTCTTTTTTGTTCTTTACTGGTTCCATTGTTTTCTCCTTTTGCCTTACACTATTACCTGCCGTATCTTTTGTTCTCATTCCCATATTTCCCTGCTTTTGCTCTTTCTTAAAATCTATAACATATCTCGTTTTTCAGTTCGGATAAAGGGTCATTGATCTGAAATGTTAACTCTGTTTCCCTCTCCATAGATGCTGCCCAATGTGCAGATTATTATCAGCATTCTCTACCTTTATTTCAGATTTTCGGCAGTTTTGCTATTTTAAGCACTGTATAAAACCTATGAAGAAACAGAATACAATTTATATAATGTGATTCAAACAATTCTTATCATTCCTCATTTTAATAAACAATAATGTGATTCCATCAAATTTCATTGGCAAGTTCGGTTAGCTGAGGAACTATGCTATTAGAACGGAGAGAAAATATATAAACAATTTCAGTGATATAAATTTCAAATAATAGTGGTTTTTACAAGGATGTAATTATATAGCAGGATTCCATGCTCACTTCCCGTGCAATAACTCACTGCACCAGTAGTGCAGTGAATCATTCAATGCATCATATTGCTGCTATGTAAATATAATTTTGCCAACTGGTTTAAGCCAATTTCCTGTGAAAGATGGGTGATTTGTGCCAAAGATGACAGTTGATAAATCAGTTCTTTCAAAATAAAACCTTGCAAGCTATAATTGAGTGGTATTAATAGGTGGAAAGAACACAAAACATTTGGTTTCCCCACACAATTCAGATAGTTATGGCTGTAAAAATCAATCAGTAAGCAATTCTACCTGTTTGCATGGCATACTGGGGCCATTAAACATATCCACTCAAATACAAGTGTGAACACAGACCAATGAAACGTTCATGACTTAAAGTCAACACTCTATGTTTCTCTTAATCAATGCCAAATCGGGCCCACATCCAAAAATGGTAATTCATATCTACACACAGTTGGCTTACTGAAACAAGGTACTTGTCAATACAATTTTAAAACAGAGAAAATGATACACCTCTGTCGAGGCAATGGATCAGGCGGATGAATTTTGAACTGTTCTAACAAAGCCAAAGGCTAAACTGGAATAAAATTAGGCAAAGGGAAAGTATGTGTAATGTATTTCACAATGAAGTTTTATGCACAACTATCTGACACAAAACCATTTTGATATTCATAATAATGCATAGTTGCAAAAGCTGAAATGGATAGATAATTGGTCTCCCCAATAAAATATGCTTGCACTGCAGTACATTATCATTTTCCGTTTCTTTGCTGATTTCACTATTATCTTAAATATTGGTTCTATTAAAATACTGCATTATAAGATAAAGTAGAAACAACAACCACAATGCAAGTTTATGAATTTTGTACACAATCATCTATTGTAGGTAAATGTTTCAAAGCTGCTGTTCTGCTCAAGAAGTCAAATATGAAATAGGCAAATGAGGAAAAGCTTCTTTATAAACTACTTACACAATTTGTTGTATAAAAAAATGTGTATGTGTATTTGGAAGAAAATGTAACTGGTTTGATTAGTAAGTTTGTGGACAACAAAGGTTGGTGGATTTGCAGATAGCGATGAGGACCATCAGAGGATACAGCGAGATATAGATCAGTTGCAGACTTGGGCAGAGAGATGCTAGGTGGCGGAGTTTAATTCAGACAAATATGAGATAATGCATTTTGGAAAATCTAATATAGATAAGAAATATACAGTAAATGGCAAAATCCTTAAGAGTATTGGTAGGCAAAGGATCTGGGTGTATATAGATACACAAGTCATTGACAGTGGCAACGCAGGTAGAGAAGGTAGTCGAGAAGGCATACAGCATGTTTGCCTTCATCAGCCGGGCCAATGAGCTTAAAAATTGGCAAGTCATGTTGCAGCTTTATAGAATCTTAGTTAGGTCGCACTTGGAATATAGTGTTCAATTCTGGTCACCACACTACCAGAAGGATGTGGTACAGAACAGATTTACCAGGATGTTGCCTGGTACGGAGGGCATTAGTTATGAGGAGAGGTTGGAGAAACTTGGTTTGTTCTCACTGGAATGACGGAGGTTGAGGGGCGACCTGATAGAAGTTTACAAGATGATAAGGCATGGACAGAGTGGATATCAGAAGCTTTTTCCCAGGGTGGAAGAGTTAATTACTAGGGGGCACAGGTTTAAGATGCGAGAGGCAAGTTTAAAGGAGATGTAAGAGGCAGATTCTTTTACAGGGAGGGTGATTGGTGCCTGGAACTCATTACCAGGGGAGTTGGTGGAAGCTGATACCGTACTGACTTTTAAGGGGCATCTTGACAAATACGTGAATAGGATGGGAATAGAGTGATAAGGGTAGAGGGTTTTAGTTAAGTCAGGCAGCATGGTCAGTGCAGGCTTGAAGGGCCTGTTCTTGTGCTGCAATTTTCTTTGTTCAATTTGACAATTCTTCCAATTAGCAGCACAGAATATTATTTTGACATGTAAGTAACTCTCAATATTTTAGTGTCAGTGGCAAATGGGATTATGAATGTTCAATGTACTCCAACCCCACCAGCTTAGCATTAAACCTTTACCAGAAAATTTCATGAACTTGCTGACATGAGAAATTCAACAAGTCAATCTGCAGCTCTTTTGAGAAGTTTCACATAATGGATGATCGCCAAAAAGCATTCTGACAAACTAATTGAATTATGAGGATCAGTCAACCAAAAACCCAATATATGAATCCAATATATTGAGCCTAGGGAAAAAAAATCAGAGTGAAGTTGTAAAGATTATTAAAGACTTGAAGGAAGCGAGTTGCTTCCAGAGTCATTACGGTCAGTGAGGAACAAGAACCATCTGAACTGAATTCCAACTGCCTTAAGTGTAACTCCTGATGCTTACTAAATTGCTCAAAATTTGTTCAGATTCAAACTCTTAACGATGCTCTTCTATATCTCCTGTACATCACACTCTCCATGCAATTAGCCTTGTAGCACACTGTCCACAGCTTCCAATTGTTTTGCATTTTCCCATTTCATCAAGTGCTAACTTTGAGTGACCACCTATAGACACTTCCAATAGGTTTTGAAGAATTGCCCAAATTCACTACATGTAAAGCCTGCCCTGCTGATTCCTCTTCTGGCCAGGTCAGGATCAACCTCCCAGAGACCCAAGAGTTGCCTCTCTTCAACAAGAAACCATTTCCCTCCTGTGATAGTATGCAAAGTCAGGCAGCCTCCTCTCTGTTAACTGCACTAAAACAGCTGTCTATGATATTTATTGATTTGTTGGGAAGCTTGTAATTTCATCACAAAAAAATGTTTCCTTTGTATTCTTCTCCATGGCAACATGAAATACATTAATCTTCTTGAACTCATTTTTTTTGTTGTATCCAATTCAAAGTCTCAACAAATGAAGCATTCCAAATCCAAGCTGACAAGACAGGCAAGTCTATTCTTGTCTTGGGCTTGATCTACATGATCCAAGTTGATCGGAGTAGGCATTGCACTCCCTCCAGTGTAACCTCATTGATTTCTAGCAAGTGTGGGACGCCAATACTACACTTGATCTTAAACAACTTCTTGAACTCATTTAACTTTGAAGTAAATGGTCAGTTTACAGTCCAACTGTTTATGACCCAATACTTTCAACACCTTTAAGGCTTTTGGAGACAAGTCAACCCCCAGCATCATAGCTGCCTTTCCATTATCTTCAAGCCTAAACACCTGACATTTTCTTTCCAGTAAAGAAATCAAAACCTTCCTTTGATGGCTTAACAGTCAAACCACCCAGGATTACTAATTGGCAGACTTCAGGACAGGTCATATGACCATCATTTTATCCTACACATTCCCAAAATATTATAAATCCTTAAATTGTAACAAGAGACATTGAAGAAAGCAGCTAAGAGATTGAAATGGCATGATCATCTATTGCTCTGAGAGACAGAAAAAGAAGAGACAACTGTGGTAAGACAGTTGATGGAAACAGGACTGCCAGGAAGGAGAAGGCGACCTAAGGTCAGATGGAAGAATGTGGTGGTGAGAACTTTAAACAGTGGGATGGAGAAGGGGATCAACCCAACGCTGTGGTGACCTGAAGTAAAATGGGAGAAGCTAAAAGGAGAAGTATTGAAGTCAAATATTCTATTATTCACTGATGCCAGTTTACCAGGAAACGAAGGCAAGTTAGGCAACTGGGACCAAAACTTCAACCTTCATTACCTTCTTACATGAGCAAAGTCAGCATTTGTTGCACACAATAACTGCTGTCAGATGCTTCAATATTACTGAAATATTCTGATCAAATGTTTGGTCTGAAGGAAGTGACCTATATCTGGTGCACATGGACTAAATGCATTTTTTTTCTAATAGATCCTCCTCAAACTAGAAAGCTCTATTCTTAGATCTTTAGAACAGTTGGTTCATTTGGTTTGGGAAGCCACATTAATATTCCAATTTGTGTTCTTGCATTTTAAAGTTGAATTCCAATCCCATATGAAAATGATGATCATCTATCTCCTTTGAGTTTCCCAAAGATTTTGGAATAGGGTGAAGTAGCATAGTCAGTCAATACATATTATGTGCTTCTACTTTCCAGAAATCAAACACCACATCTGCTTAGCTCCTCTCTCATTAATGTAACAAAAAAGTCAGTGCTGACACCCTCAAACTCAAAATTGTAACACAGAAATGCAAAAATTAGCCTATCAACAATTTTATGAGGTTAGGTTATTCCAGAAAAAGAGATTGTGACCAGAGATGGGGGTGCCAGGAGAAGCCTCATTATGCTTAGCATTAAAACAATTGGCAAAGATTTTTTCAATTCACAAAAATTAATGAAATACAGCAGCAATGTTGTCTTGCATCTGAAGTTTCATTCAAAAAATTACAATTGGCTACAAAAATGTTAAAAGCAAAATATGCATATATATCATCAGCTAGGCTCTCTGTTATAAAAACACTAATTTGGAAACATTGGTGACCAGCTACAAACTTGGACTTGTGACCTGGAAATAAACAGTTTTGAGGGATGCTCATCTAAGCTTGGGATTAAACATTTTAGGGGAAGATTTCATCCAGAATTAATCCTCTGACCTTGGCAGTGAAAATGTAGGCACTGACTACCAGAACAGAAAATGGCACTTCGAGAAAACACATCTTGAACTTCTGATGATCAGAAGTACTCAGCAAATGAGTATATTTGATATTTTTCCCTCCTTTCTCCAAAGGAGATACAGGGTATTACAGTATCTCAATTTAAGCAAACAAGGATTTAACGGTTCTTCAGATATCACCAGATGAAAGATTAATAGTTGCAGAAAAGACTTGCACCCAAATTAAGGATACACTGCAATAAGCCACTACTAGCAACCTGCAAACTAGTGGTTCACTAGTTTTAACTATAAAAAGTAGATTCACAAATCACAGGCAATGCAAGTTCAGAGCTAACATTGGATCCTTGGACAAATGTGAGACATTTTTGGGCATTTTTCCAAAATGATTAATGGCTGTAAACTGTGGAAGACATTAGCAGTGTGCAAAACCAAGTGACTGGATATTAAGATTAGTGGCACAGCAACAACACACTGTTGACCACAAAGAAAACTGTCCATTCCTTTTCTTTCAACATGAATTTAAATAAGGCACCAAGGGGATCTCAGAGGAGCAAGGGGTTTCATCAACCAAGATAAACAGCCAATCCCATTGAAGACATCTCACAAAACAACAAATCCGGAAATGAAATGCACTGGATTATATTTCACATTTTATAAAACTTGGGAGATTGAAATAAAGATTGGGAAATTCACATATGAAGTTGACGTATCAAACAAAATCCATTCAAAATCTTTGGTATTCACATCACAATATTACAACACAGTAAACACCTCAGCAACAAAGCAACCGAGTTAATGTTTTAGTGACAAAACATAACTTTTTGTGGGTGTTTTAACAACATTAGAGTATTAAATGGGATGATGTCAGTCAATGATTTCTGAAGATTCCCCATCTCTGAAGACTTCAACAATGCATCCTCTGGAAGAGCAGAGAATCAGTGATAGCAAAACGTTCAATGAACTTCATTTGTGCAGATACTAGAAGTTGCTGTCAGTTTCACAAAATAATAACGATGATGCTATTTTATCTTTATCACAACTCCATTCACACATCAACCAAAATGAAGAACCACAATGGATACAACTATACCCTTAACACCACATACTACTCTCATCCAGACTCAAAAAGAAGCAGTCACTCCAGGAAGTGTGGAAAACATGCAGGCCTGCAGGTGAAGGTGAAACAATGCAGTCCCAAAGCTCCCCCGCCCCCAACTTACTCCTTGCAAAATGTCCAATCTCTGAAAAACAAGTGAGACAAACTTAAAGCCAGACTCACTTTTCAAAGAAAACTGAGGGACTGCTGTGTGTTCTGTTTCATAGACACATGGCTCACTCATGCTTCACCGGACTGCACCCTACAACCAGAGGGCTTTTCAATCCACTGAATGGATCACATTGCAGCCTCAGGCAAGTTTAGGGGAGTTGGGATCTGCTTCCTAAGCAACATCTCATGATGCCTAGATATAGCAATACTGGTGAGTTTCAGCTCCCCAGACTTAGATTACCTGAACGAAAATGCCACCCTTACTGTGTTCCGCGGGAGTTTACCTCTATTATCCTGATGGCAGTTTACATCCCACCCCATTCAGACGTGAAGATCGCACTGGACGAAACATACACCACCACAAATAGCCTTGATATGAATCAGGCCAAGCTCAAGAGTGTCCTACCAAGTTGTCACCAACACGCGTCCTGCTCCAGAGGCCCAAACATCCTAGACCATTGTTATACAAATATCAAACATACCTACCGCTCTATCGCCCTCCCATACTTTGACAAATCATACCACAAGGCTATGCTCCTGTTCCCAGCTTCCAAGCAAAATCTGAAGCAGAAGAATCTGTCAAAGAAAGTTGTGCAATGTTGGTCTGAGGAATTGGGCGATCTCCTACTTGATTGCTTGGAATCAGTGGACTAGTCAGTATTTAAAAACTCCGCAAACAGCCTGGAGTAGGAGGCCACTGCAGTAATTGACTTCATTAGCAAGTGCATAGAAGATTGTTTGCCAAAGAAGCAAATCCAGGTCTTTTTCAACCAGAAACCATAGATGAACAGGGATAGTCTAGGTCTGAGGTGTTCAAATCAGGCAATCCTGACCTATAAAGAAAGCCAGATATGAGCTAAGGAGATCTATCAAAGATGCCAAAAGGCAGTACCAAACCCAGCCTAGCCACACTGACCCCCGCTGACTATGGCAAAGTCTACAAGATATATGGGCTACAAGATGAAGACCTGTAAAATTTCCAGTTCCGGTGCACGCTTCCTTGATTAACTCAAGGCATTCTATGTCCATTTTAAACAAGAGGTCAGTGAAAGGATGCCCTCCACCCCAGAAACCTCGAGTCAACCTGCATCCGAGGTCACCATTGCAAATGTCAGAGCAGCCTTCTTGAAGGTCAGCCCACGAAAAGCGATTGGCCTGGATAGGTACCCAAACGAGCACTCAGATCCCGTGCAGATCAGCTGGTGGGAGTATTCACATACATCTTCAACCTCTCTTTACAACAATCTGAGGTCCCTATCTGCTTCAAGAAGATGACCATCATCCCGGTACCAAAGAACAGCCAAGCAACACGTCTTAATGACTATTGTCCATGAGTCTGACATCCATCATTATGAAGTGCTTCGAAAGGTTAGTCATGGCACAAATCAATTCTAGATTCCTGGACTGCCTGGACTATACTTTGCCTACTGCCGCAAGAGGTCCACAGCAGATGCCATCTCCCTGGCCCTGCAGGCAACCCTGGAACATTACAAGGATGTTGCGTGGATTGGGAGGCATGTCTTATGAAGATAGGTTGAGGGAGCTAGGTCTCTTCTCTCTGGAGAGACGAAGGTTGAGAGGCGATCTGGTAGAGATTTATAAAATATTGAGAGGTATAGATAGGGTGGATTCTCGGAGGCTATTTCCCAGGGCTGAAATGGTCGCTACGAGAGGACACAGGTTTAAGGTGCTGGGGAGCAGGTACAGAGGAGATGTCAGGGGTAAGTGAGTGAGTGGAATTGGCTGCCGGTGGTGGTAGAGGCAAAATCACTGGGGTCTTTTAAAAGACTTCTGTATGAGTACATGGGATTTAATGGGATTGGGAGTTAGAGATAGTTTTATGGCCTAGTAGGGATGGATATGATCGGCGCAACTTGTGGGCCAAAGGGCCTGTTTGTGCTGTAGTGTTTTATGTTCTATCTAGATAACAACCACATCCATGCCAGACTCCTATTTATTGACTCCAGCCTCTCTACACCTCTACACTGTTTATACTCTGTCTACACTTCCTGCTGCCTCGGCAAAGCAAACAGTATAATTAAGGACCCCACACACCCCAGATGTTATTTCTTCAATCGTCTTTCGTCAGGAAAAAGATACCAAAGTGTGAGGTCACATACCAACTGACTAGAGAACAGCTTCTTCCCTGCCACCATCAAACTTTTGAATGGACCTATCTTGCATTGAGTTTATCTTTCTCTACACCCTAGATGTGCCATAACACGACATTCTGCACCCTCTCCTTTCCTTGTCTATATATGGTTTGCTTTATCCATATAACATGCAAGAAACAATACTTTTCACTATATGCTAATACATACAACAATAATAAACCAAATCAAAACTGATTATCTCAGCCAATATATAACTATGGATACAAAAAAAAAGCTTGACTTAAGAACAGGAACAAATGTTTTTCTTTAAAGAACATCTCACATGCTGCTTTAATTACATTACCTTTGGTTCTTTTGCCATTCACCTGAAAAAGCTGAACCACAGCACATCGCTTTAAAGTGAATGACAAAAGAACCAAAGGCGACATAAGGGAATAACTTCTTAAATCAGGTCTTAGAGTGTGGAATGCACTGCCTGTTGGAGACACAGTCGTGGCTTTCAAACAAATTGGATAGTTATTTGAAGATTAAAAAAAAAATCAGGGCTGCAGTGCACAAGCAGAGGAAGAAATGGGACTATCTGAAGTACACTTGAAGAATGCAAGCGTAGAAATGATGGATCGAATAGGCCCCATCAGTGCTGTTAGAAAGCTTTAATGCAACTTGCTTAGAATTACACAAAATGCACAACACAAACAAATCATTTGGCCAACTGGTCATGCCTCTAAGAACCTTCATCCATCCTCTTTATCTAGTCCTAAGAGCATAAACCTTCTATTCCTTTCTCCCTTATATTGATTTAGCTTCCACTTTTTGCTGTTCACTTCAAATCACTCATCGTGGGAACAAGTCCCACATTCTATTCAACCTTTGGTAAGGAAGTTACGAATTAAAAATGTGGTACATAGCTTCACAAATACCAATATGTACAAGCTTAAATTGAATAAATTATAGGAAATGGGTTGTTTTAAAAGGAAACAATTGCCTGGTGCCAATTGTCAAGAACATTCTTTGAAAATCCTGGAATATTAAAATGTTTAACTGAAGCCTGAAAACAAGGGTTGGAAAACGCTCCAACATTGAATGTTTCATGTTTCTGGAAGTAAAGCTCTGTTCTGTCAAACCGAAATAATTCTACTCAGACAGTACTATTGATCCTTTACTTGTCAGCCACTGCCAATTCGAAACACAGCAGATTCACTGATTTGATGGTTTGATGCTCCCAAGATGTACAAAACTTTTAATTATACAAAATTAAAACACAAAATCTAAACAAATTTATCAACCTCTCAACAGCAATAAAAAACTCCAAACTTTTGTGACATAAAGTCGAGAGTTAGAATGTGCTATTGTGATTTAGATCTACTGTATCACAAACAATTTTTCTACTTTTCTGAAATATTTTTGGAAAACATTTACAAATGCTAAAAAATTGTTGAAGTTACTTAATGAAAAAAATCATTTGCTTTTGGCATTCTCCACCATTTATAAGCATAAATGGAATAACTGCAAGTACTAACCTATTGGCCCGAATTTTACGCTCCCATTTGCCATGGGAATCAGAGCAGGTGAGGGACGGACCATGAAATCGTTCCTTGACCTCAGATGGGATTTTACAGCTTCAGGGTGAGCCAGGCCGTAAAATCCCACCCACTGTGTTTTGGCCTGTGTTTTTGTGGCTTGGCCAAAATTGCAATTTATGTCTTCAAAGGGAATATCCTTTTTTTAATTAACACTGCTTTAAACTCTGACAATTATGCTTCAATTAATCTTTGGGCATTCCTCATGATTATGTAGAGCAAATAAGTGCCCTTCCATAATTGGGAATTTTTCCACATGAAGTAAAAAGGTCATAATTAACAGGATAATTGCTGGGTGCAGTCTTTCAACACTGACCACAACTTCATCCATTTTTATATGGAAAGCACACAAGTATTCATAATTTAAGGAACATGCAAGAAGTACATTTCCTTCTGCTGTTATTGGGAAATCTATTTCCTTTGTGATGCAACCACACACAAAACGAAACAGGCCATCTGCCAAGAAACAGCATGCTGTTAGCAGACTGAACCTACAAGTGAAGTATTTAACATGAAAGACCCTCAAGCTAAATTGGAGGCACAATGGGTCACTATTATTCCAGAAATCATATTTCTGAATCATGGTCAGCATGGCAGCACAGTGGTCAGCACTGCTGTCTCAGCACCAGGGATTCCTGGCTTGGGTCATTATCTATCACCATCTTCCCAGTGTCTGCATGGGTTTCCTCCTAGTGCTCCAGTTTCCTCCCACAAATCTGAAAGACAGGCTGGTTAGGGGCATTGGCCGTGCTAAATTCTCCCTTAGTGTATTCGGACAGGCACCAGAGTGTGACAACTAGGAGATTTTCATTAACTTCATTGCAATGTTAATATAGGCCTACTTCTGACACTAATGAGTAGAAGTCGGATCATCCAAAGAAACACTTAACAGAAGATATATTGACCAGTGTGCCACCACAATCAGATTTGAAATCTAACTTTTTTTTAATATTCTGAACCTAATTTAAAGTCTTAACAATGAGAAGATTACCTGACAATTTAATGTTACAAAATTGGAAATTACAAACATTGGCAGATGTACAGCTAAAATGAAGATTAAAACTTGAATTTTCAAATTGATTTGACTTATTGTCACACGTATTGGTAAACAGTGAAAAGTATTGCTTTGTGCGCACTACACAAAACATACCATTCATAGAGAAGGAAATAAGAGAGCACAGAATGTGGTGCTACAGTCATAGCGAGGTTGTAGAGAGAAATCAACTTAATGCAAGGTAAGTCCAAGGTAAGTCAAAAGTGTGATGGCAGCAGGGAAGAAGCTGTTCGAGTCAGTTGGCATGTGTCTTCAGACTTTTGTATATTTTTTCTGTTGGCAGAAGGTGGAAGAGAGTATGCCCAGGGTGTATGAGGTCCTTAATTATGCTGGCTGCTTTTCTGAGGCAGCAACAGACAGACACAGACAGTGTCAATGGGTGGGAGGCTGGTTGGACTGGGCTTTGTTCAAGGCCCTTTGTAGTTTCTTGCGATCTTGGATTGAGCAGGAGCATACAACTGTGATACAACAAGGAAGAATGCTTTCAATGGTACATCTGTAAAAGTCATAGTGGACATACCATATTTCTTTAGTCGTCTGAGAAAGTAGAGGCATTGGTGGTCTCTCTTAACTATAGTGTCGGTATGGAGGGACCAGGACAGATTGTTGGTGATCTGGACACATGGAAACCGAAGGTCTCGACCATTTCAATTTTGTCCTCTTTGATATAGGTAGGGGCATGTCCTCCACTGCACTTCGTTAAGTCAATGACTATCTCCGTAATTTTGTTGATATTGAGGGACAGATTATTGTCATTGCACCAGTTTCTTTACCTCTTTCCTATACTCTGTATCATCATTATTTGAGATCCAACCCACTACAGTGGTGTCATCAGCAAACTTGAAAATCAAATTGGAGGGGAATGTGGCCACACAGTCATTGGTGTATAAGGAGTGTAATAAAGACCTGAGGACACAGCCTTGATGGGCACCAGTGTTGAGAATGATTGTGCAGATGTTGGTGCCTATCCTTACTGATCACCTTTACTTCCATTAAATAAAAATAACTAAAGGTTAGCCATATGGTTACACAGGCTGTTCCTACAGAAAAGCCATTTAGATCAACCAGTCCATGCAAGCACTAATGGTCCACTCAAGCCTCCAATCATCTTTCCTCATGTAAACCTACTATTGTAACCCTCTCTTCCCTTCACCCTCATATGCTTGTTTAACTTCTCCAAAATGCACACATACTATTCATTTCAACATCTCCATGCGATTGCGAGTTCCATATTCTCACCACTCTCTGGGTGAAACTTCTTCTGAATTTCTTATTGGACTTCTTGGTGATGAAGTTACATTGTCGGCCTCTGGTTATGCTTTTCTCACAAGAGAAAATATTTTCTCTGTTTCTACTCTATCAACACCTTTCATAAATTTAAAGGCCTATATCAAGTCAGCAGCAGATTTCAAGACTGAAATCAATAGATTTTTGATCTCTCAGGGAATATGGGGACTAGGCAGAAACATGGGAGTTGCGTTAGATTAGCCATGACCCTACTGAATGATGGAGTAGGTTTAAGATACTGAGTGTTCAACATTAAGCATCAAATAAAAACATGAATTGAAAAGAAATTCATCCAAATCAACTTCAAGAGTTGACTTGGTCCCATTGAATGTGGCTGCTATGTAAAAGATCTATCACATACCACTGATTCCTATATGCCAATGAATTATACCTTCTGCTGTAAACTATAACCTTCTCAGAAACTGAAACTATCCCCTAACATGCTCTGATTTTAATGACTAACCATTTGTACAAGTAGCAGTTCAAATGTGATCAAAATTCAAGTCCTTGCTTTCCACATCTACAACCAAGAAGCAAGCCATCAGCTGAATTTTCTCCTTGATGTGTGTCATTTTTTGATGATGTGGAGATGCCGGTGTTGGACTGGGGTGGGCACAGTAAGAAGTCTCACAACATCAGGTTTATTTGGTATCATGAGCATTTTTTGATGGCCTCTAAGTTTTTTTCTACAAGAGGAAACATTTTCTCTGTATCCACTCTGCCAAAATCCTTCATAATTTTAAAGACCTCTATTAGGTCACCCTCTCAGCCTCCTTGCAGAGAAAAGCGATCCTGTCTGCCAATGCTCCGCTGACATAAAATAAACGCATGGTTGTATATCAGCCTCATCAACTGTAACAGCGAGGTGATGCATACTGATAGATCGAATCAAGGCAGGACCTACTCAGCTAATGATAGGGCAATGGGGAGAGTTATAGAACAAAGGAATTTAGGAGTACAGGTTCATAGCCCCTTGAAAGTGCAGTCATAGGTGGACAGCGTGGTGAAGGAGGCATTTGGCATGCTTGGTTTCATTGATCAGGACACTGAATAAAGGAGTTGGGATGATTTGTTCAAGTCGTATAAGACATTCGTAAGACCACACTTGGAATACTGTGTACAGTTCTGATCACTATTATAGAAAGGATATTAAACTTGAAAGAGTGCAGAAAAGACTTATTAGGATGCTACCGGGACTTGTTGGTTTGAGTTATAAGGAGAGGCTGAATAGACTAAGGGTAGGAGGCTCAGGGTGATCTTATAGAGGACTATAAGATATGAGGGACATAGATTAGCTATATAGTCAATATCTTTTCCCAAAGGTAGGGGAGTCTAAAACTAGAAGGCATAGATGTAAGGTGAGGGCCAGGAATGGCAAATGGAATTTAATGTTGGCAAGTGTGAGGTGGTCCACTTTGGTAGGAAGAATGGTAGGAAGGACTATTACTTACGGGGCGAAAAACTGCAGCAGGCGACGGTGCAGAGGGACCTTGGGGTCCTTGTGCATGAGTCGCAAAAACCCAGCCTGCAGGTGCAGCAGGTGGTCAGGAAGGCGAATGGGATGCTGGCCTTCATAGCGAGGGGGATTGAATATAAAAGTAGGGAGGTCTTGCTGCAGCTGTATAGGGCATTGGTGAGGCCGCAACTGGAGTACTGTGTGCAGTTTTGGGCGCCGCACCTGCGCAAGGATATTTTGGCCTTGGAGGGAGTGCAGAGGAGGTTTACTAGGCTGATACCGGAGTTGAGGGGGTTGAGCTATGAGGAGAGGCTGAATAAACTAGGCTTGTACTCGTTAGAGTTTAGAAGAATGAGGGGAGATCTCATTGAGACGTATAAGATGATGAATGGGATGGATAGGATAGAGGTGGAAAGACTCTTCCCGCTCAAAAAAGACAGTAGGACTAGGGGGCACAGCCTCAAGATAAAGGGGGGGCGGTTCAGAACGGAGTTGAGGAGGAACTTCTTCACTCAAAGGGTGGTGAATCTCTGGAATTCTCTGCCCGTTGAAGTGGTGGAGGCTGCCTCGCTAAATATTTTTAAGAAGCGGGTTGATGGGTTTTTGATAAGAGAGGGGATTAAGGGTTATGGGGAGAGGGCGGGAAAGTGGAACTGAGCCACGACAGATCAGCCATGATCTTATTGAATGGCGGGGCAGGCTCGAAGGGCCAGATGGCCTACTCCTGCTCCTATTTCTTATGTTCTTATGTTCTTATGAGAGGGGAGAGATATTAAAGGGTCCAGAGCAGCAATTCTTTTCACTCGGAGGCTCGTGAGTGTCTGGAATGAGCTGCCAGAGGCAGTAGTTGAGGCAGGTACAATTTTGTCTTTTAAACAGAGTTTCAACAGTTACATGGATAAGATAGGTATAGAGAGGTATGAGCTAAATGCGGGCAATTGGGACTAGCTTAGTGATAAAAACTGTGCACGGACGAGTTTGGCCCAAGGGTCTGTTCCCATGCTGTAAACCTCTATGACTCTACAACTGCTCCAGTGCCTCTATATCCTTTTTCTAGAATGGCAACCAGGATTGCACACAATAATCTAAGTGTGGCTTAACCAAGTTAAGTTTAGCATAACTTCCAACTGTTTTAATTCTTTCCCATTAGAAGAAAAGCCTTATGCTTGGTTTGCTCTTTTAAATGGCGTTGCTAACCTATGACCCAACTTTGAGTGAGCAGTATATTTGTACTCCAAGATTCCCTTGCTCCTCTACCCCAACACCAAGACTGGTGCTTTCTAATAAGTAACCTCGTTGTACTTCCTATCAAAGCACACTACCTCATATTTATCTTGTTGAGCTTCATTTGTCAATTATTTAGTCAGTCTGCAAGTTTACAAAGTCCTATGATCTGTCGCAAAGTTCTTCATTAATAACCACCACCCACTCCACAATACTAAACTTGGAAATAGTGTTTTGGATTCCAAGATCGAAACTGTTAATGCAAATAGTGAACAGCAGTCGTCATCTCAGTATTGACCCTTGTGGAACAGCACATTCCACCTCTACCCCTTTGGAGAACTACCTTTTCCTTCCACATTCTGCTTTCTATCTTGAAGCTAGCTAGCAATCCACTCTGCCAGCTGTCCTTGACTCCACAATATCCCTTATTCATTGTCTATTGTTGAACATCATATCAAATGCTTTTTGAAAATCCAGATAGATGACATACAGTAGATTACCATTGTCGACATTATGATACTTCCTCAAAAATTCAATAAAGTTGGTCAAGCAAGATTTTCCTTTTGAAATCCATGTTGCCTATTTTTAATGAATTTTCCAGATGTCCATCTATTCTCTAATTTAGAATACCAGCATGTTTTTCCTATTACTAATGCTGAGCTGACTGGTCTATAATTCCACAGAAATACTCAGATTCCTTTTTAAATACAGTAATTACATGAGCTATCTGACAGTCCACTGCAGCAGTATCCAACAAATGATTAGCTATGAGTATTAAGTACTGCCTTTGCTATTCCTGAAGTTTATTTTAAAATACATGGATGTAATCCATCCAGACCAGGGGATGTTTTCTCTTTTAAATTTTATTAGTTTATTCAGTACATTGCCTTTTATTATAAAGGCTCTTATCTCATTGAATGATGACAGATGAACAACGTTATAGCTACCTATTCTGTTTCCCTGTCTTCTTGGTGAATACCAAATTGGAATTATTTAATATTTCTGCTACCTCTATCATTAGATGTGGTATCATTCCATCCCTTCATGGTCCCATTCCCATGAAGGGATGGAATAATGGCTTCCTTCTGTTATTGGGATGCTGTAAAATGTTTTACTGTTTTGTTTTATATTCTTTAATAATTTAATTCCATGGTTTCCCTTTGCCTTCCTAATTGATTTTTTAATTCACTCAAAGAGTAAAGAACAGTTCAGCACAGGAACAGGCCCAACAAGCTCAGCCGATCATGTTCTATCAAGACCAGTTGCCTGTATCCCTCTATTCCCCACCTGTTCATGTGTCTATCCAGCTAAGTCTTAAATGTAACTAACGTGTCTGCCTCAACCACCTCACTTGGCAGTGCGTTCAAGGGCCCTACCAGCCTGCGTGTGAAAAACTTCCCCTGCAAACCTCTACTGAACCTTACCTCACCACGCACGCTCCCCCGCACCCCCCCCACCCCACCCTTTACAATTGTCATTTCTGCCCTGGGAAAAAACTTCCAACTTTTCTTCTGATCAGTGCCGCTCATAATTTTATAAACTTCTATTAGGTCGCCCCTCAGACTCCGATTTTCGAGAGAGAACAATCCCAGTTTATTTAATCTTTCCTCATAGCTAATAACCTCCATATCAGGCAACATTCTGGTAAACCTTCTCTGTACTCCCTCCAAATCCTCTACATCCTTCTGGTAACGTGGTGACCAGAATTGGATACAGTATTCCAAATGTAGCCAAACAAACGTTTTATATGATTGTAACTTAATTTGCCAATTTGTTTACTCGATGCCCTTTCCAATGAAGATAAACATGCCATCTTTCTTCACCACCTTTTCCATCTGTGCTGCCACTTTAAGGACCCATGGATCTGTTCTCCCAGATCTGTGTGTGTCGATGCTCTTGATGGTTCCACCATTTTGTTTTATAGCTGCCACCTGAACTGAATGCACCAAAATTCATCACCTCGCATTTGTCCGGATTAAATTCCATCTGCCATTTCACCGCCCAATTTACAGTCTAAGTCCTGCTGTATTCTCTGACAATCTTCAGTGCTATCCACAACTCCAGCACTCCTAGTATCATCTGCAAACTTACTAATCGGACCAGCTATGTTTTCTTCCAAGTCATTTAGATATATTACGAACAACAGAGGTCCCAGCCCTGATGCCTGCAGAACCCCACTAGTTACTGCGCTCTCTCATACTTATTCTTCTCATGTGCTCCTCTGTACTATCTACAGACTTAACTTTTAGAGGAAGCGCACATTAACTGTTCCTTTACATTTTTGTTCATCCATGAAGCCCATTTTAGTTTGTACTTTCCTTTCAGCAGAAAGTATTTTTCCTACACTCTGCTGAACAATGTTTTAAGTATTGCTGAAAGGGGCATGATTTCAAAGTTTTTCTTCTTGCACTCACCAAAGTAGCGAGCCAAGCTTGTGAGTTATTCTGATGAGTGCAAGACAAAAAGCTTTGATAGCATGCTTTTTTTCCCCCCAGAAGTGCTCAATTCTGTACTACCAAACACATTAGCTGTTTCCCATTGTTATTCTATATTATTATTTGGGCATATGGTTACCTGTTTTATTTTCCCACCTTCTATTCTCAGCCGCTCAAAACCAACTTTTCTCCAATCTATTAACCTGGTGTTCATCATCCTTACATCCTTCTCAATCATCACTTAAAGCTCATCATACTTTGGTCAGCATTGCTGAAATGTTCCGAATTTTATTTCTCTCATCCACTCGGGTTCATTCCTCCACTACTAAATTTAATAGAAAGTCTTCCCTTCTTGGGCTTTTTACATATTGGGTGAAAAAGTAGTTCTGGACACTGTTGGAACTCCATTTCCTTATCTCCTTTATATACCTTTAATATCAAAGTAGAGGACATTCATGCGCAATTCCTTCATTGGTATGCACATTTCTTCCTCCACCTCAAGTTTGCTGTTAAGTAGTCTATAAACCACACCTATTCATGTGATTGGTTCCTTATTAGCTTTCATCTCTATCCAAGTGGATTCTACTTTTGCCTTGCTTTTATTTGAAGTAGATATGCCATCCTTCTTTATTTTCCCCTCCTATGTTTTCAAAAAAATGCTATCCCTACAATTTTGGAGCCTGATCCTTATTTCTCTGAAGCCTTATCTTAATAATACTTACATCTGGTTCTTTCCAAGGTATGATTACCTCCAGCTCTCCTGTTTTAACACACACTGTATGCATTGTTTCATAGATATTTTAATTCATTTTTAATAGGATTTCCTTTCAACTTACGTTTAACAGTTTTTTTTAAACTAGTCATTCCCTTGCCTTCAATGTTTGCTACTATTTTATTCTTTCCTGCCCTGTTTGTTTACGTTTAGGCTGCGCTTCAAGTAGGTGCTTCCCTCCCCCCTTACTAGTTTGAAAAACTTGCCATCTCTCCATTTATCCTTTGCATTTGGACACAGGTCTCAGTAGTTCAGGCGGAGCCTATCCCATTGCTACAGCAATTTCCTGTCCCAGTATCGGTATCAGTCTCACTTGAATGAACAGAGATGCCTCAATGTTTTTTTAGTCTCAGTTTGATTTTTATGGTTTTAAAACAGCAAAGCATCCGAATGGTCAATTACTATCGCCAAAGAAAATGGAAAATACATTAGTTGTGAAGTAGATACATGTATATATTAATATTGATATTGTAATGCATTAATCCCAAGTTGTCACACATTTATTTCTAATATTTACAGTTCATAAATAGATTTTGAGATTAGTTTATTACTGTACATCACTGCTCGAGCATTTGAGCCAAGGCATAACTGTTCTTTCACTGGTTAGAAAGTAGGATACATTTAATGACACAGTAATAAACCAAAGTGTATATCAACAGTTCCCAACAAGACATATCTAGGTCTTGATTAAGTCATCCAAACAAGCATTAAAAAAAAATCAAGCCTTTGCTATCACGAGTAAAGCACATTCCAGGACATGCATGTATCATGGATGTCAAGATATGAGACATGTGATCACTGCCGCACAAATGCGCAATACATAAGGCATGTTCGAAATCTGCTCAAATGGCTAGAGGATATAGTATATCCTGTCCTGGAGCAGAAGTAGACTCCATGTGGGGAATATCGCATTTCACTCTGAACTGAACTTCAACAAGCCTGTGAACAGACAAATCTATTATGAAATGTATCATTTCATATGAATCATATTACTATTTTTACGTTGCTGGGAAAACAGAAACACTTCTCAAGGACAAGACTTATACAAAATTAAACAGAGTGGTTGTACAATTGTAACTTAATTAAAGCCTACACGAGGATGTAATACAACTTGTAACATCTGTACAAAACAGCTTCAATTTACCACAACATTAAAACTGTAGTAAAAGTCTCTAGAGTCAAAGGACAAACTAACACCACAGAGTAGTGGTGAGAGAGATTATTGTCAATTATATTCAACATAGTTTGGAGCATCAGACTAGGTTTAAAAAAATGCCAACACCTTAATACCTCTAAAAAATCATACCCAGAGTTAGTTTAAATGATAAGCAGGTGCAGCCATGGGAGAGGACCTCTGTACATGCACAGTTGCATAGAATTCTCTCCTGAGTTGCACACAGACTACAACAGCAGACTGCCTGGTTGAAACTAATTTCAATTGAACTGTGCTACAAATGTGCGATTACTAGCTCTTGTCATTCTGAACTTACAATCTTAGTAAAGTAACCACTTGTGAAACTTGGTAATAAATTATTTCCCACTCGTCCTTAGGCAGTCTCTTGGAATTGAAGATGACTTGCTTTCACTACAGCTCAATGGATTTGGAGATGGCTTGTACATCCAATGTGCCAACTGTAGACTTAACAAAATGCAGTGACATTTGAAGGGTCATGCAGAGGTGTTTGGAGGTTTGTGTGCTCTCTGCATGAAGTGTATTCACTGCCTTGCCGAATAAACCTTTTCTATTTTGGTTGTTCACAAGCCAGGGTCTCCACTCAGTCAGTGGGGATGTTTTTGATCTCTTCAGGGATGTGTTTAAGAATCTTAGGAGTCCCCTGCTGTAACTAAGGTCAGAGTAGACTCCTACAGAACCTTAGCACATCAATACACAAAACTACTCCACTGTAAACTGTGGGGATAAAACAGAAAAGATTTGATAGAAGTGGTCAAAATCATTAGGCAGCTGGACAGTAGTTAAGACTGTTCCCACTCATAAGAGGATTGAGAATAAGAGGGCAGATTTAAAATGGCTTGCAAAAGAAGCAAATGCATTGTGAGAAAAATGTTTACACAGAGCAAGTTGTTCAGGTCTAAAATGCACTGCCTGGAAGTATGATGGAGGCAGGTTTAATCAAGGCATTCACGTGGGCATTTAGATGATTAGCTGAACAGAAGCAATGTGCAGGAATATGGGGAAAAGGCAGGAGAACAGCATTAAATCATAATTCCCATTCACAGAACCAGTAGACATGAAGGCTGAATGACCTCCTTCTGCACTGCAACAATTCTGAGATTCTGGATTCACATATTACTCATTTAGAATTATTTTTGTACAAATTTAGCTGGCAGAAAAAAATGCCTCAGCTACTTAGTACTGAGAACTACCATTCAAGAAAAAGATCAGAGTATGGAAGTTGTAATAGTAGTATGAAATATTTTCATTAAATCAAAATTTAGTAAATCAATACAGACATAAAGACAGAGTACCAAAACTTGTAAGTTGGTATTCAGCTAACATTTTCTGGAATTCCTTCCATTTATGAGAGTTGAACTTATTTTGATCTACATCTTGGAAAGAGGCAGAGTCAGAGCAATAGCAATTATCTCCTCTTGTGTTAATAGTGAAACTCAGGTGACACTGCAGCATTCATTTCATTGAAGGAGTAAGTGTAAGCACCCATTCATTTATAGATGCCATAGATCTATCAGATGATAGCTAAATGTTGATCTCAACATTTGCTGTATTATGTTTAATTCAGACAATAGTAACCACAAAAATAAATTGTAAAATTTGCTATTGGCCATTACTCTTGCCTGTCAATCAAGTCTTGTGCAAAAAAAAGCTAAGATCAGTTATTTTTTACTTCACGAGCACATTGAGTCATCTGTGCATGAAGACAATTCAGTACAGAACTGATTCGTTACTTAATGGAACATAGTGAAACAGAGTCATGCTGAACAGAAGGGGACCACTCAGCCCATCATGCCTGCTCTTTGAAAAAGTTATCCAATTTGACACACTCCCCTTCATTTATTCCTAAAGAAGTGTGTGTTCAAGAATCTGCCATTTTATCAGGCCATCAGCTGCACAAAAACCCTATATTCCTTGGTTTAAGAACCAAGACATTTAGCAATAGTAAAATGGACTATTATTTAAATGGTGAAAAATTACAACATGCTACTGTGCAGAGGGGTCTGTGGATCCTTGTGCATGAATCACAAAAACCCAGTCTGCAGGTGCAGCAGGTGATCAAGAAGGCAAATGGAATGTTGGCCTTAATCGCAAAAGGGATGGAGTATAAAAGCAGAGAGGTCTTGCTGCAATTGTACAAGGTACTGGTGAGGCCACAACGGAAGTACTGTGGGCAATTCTGAACCACTTATTTGCGAAAGGATATATTGGATTTGGAGGGAGTGCAGAGAAGGTTCACCAGATTGATTCCAGAGATGAGGGGGTTAGCTTATGAGGACAGGTTGAGTAGACTGGGCCTGTACTCGTTGGAGTTTAGAAGGCTGAGGGGAGAGCTTATAGAGACATATAAGATAATGAAGGGGCTAGATAGGGTAGAAGCAGAGATTATTTCCACTTACCAGTGCACAGCCTCAAAATAAGGGAGAATCAATTTAGAACAGAGTTGAGGAGGAACTTCTTCTCCCAGAGGGTAGTGAATCTTTGGAATTCTCTGCCCATTGAAGCAGTGGAGGCTACCTCATTAAAAGTGTTTAAGTCACAGGTAGATAGATTTTTGACCAATAAGGGAATTAAGGGTTATGGGGAGCAGGCAGGTAAGTGGAAGATCAGCCAAGATCTTATTGAATGGCAGGGCAGGCTCAAGGAGCCCGATGGCCTATTCTTGCTCCTATTTCTTATGTTTTTATTTTATTTGAAACATTAAATAGTGAGTGGAATAATTTGCACAAAAGCTCATACTTAAACAGTATTTGCAATACTGAGTTTATTTTTAAACACTTTGCATCCAGCCACAATTTGAACTACTTAGCCATCACATCTAAATTTTAGGTGATTCACAATAACGCTTTCTGTATGAAGTTGATTTTGATTGCAGTTGTTTGGAATTTCTAATATTGAAGCCTAAGAATTTCCGCTATGTCAAAATTAATTCTAACAACCAAGTTAAAAAGTTGGCAGCCAAGATACGAACAGGGGTTCACCATTTCACCCCTCATTTACTGAGGTGGCCGATTTGTGACTTCACTCCAAATAACTAACTCTGCCACACATCCCTTCATAGGTTAAAAGGTTACCAAAACTCTATCAATATCAACTTTAAAGTTAATGTTTATTTATTAGTCACAAGTAGGCTTATATTCACACTGCAATGAAGTTACCGTGAAAAACCCCTAGTCGCCACACCCCGGCACCTGTTCGAGTAACAAGAAGGGAGAATTTAGCATGGCCAATGCACCTAGCCAGCACGTCTGTGGAAAGAAACCAGAACACCCGGAGGAAACCCACACAGACCACAGGAGAATGTGCAAACTTTGCACAGACAGTGACCCAAGCCAGGAATCGAACCCAGGTCCCTGGTGGTGAGGCAACAGTACTAATCACTGTGCTACCCCAAAATTAACTGATCTTGCATAAATATCAATTTGAGGAAGTGAGTTCCAATTTTTTACTGCCCTTTGAGAGGAGTGTTTCATAATTTCACCAAAATGTTTGGCTTTAATGTTATGATCACGTATCCTAATCCTACACTTGCCAGCCAGTGAAGTGTTCCTCTCCTGATATCTAACCTGTTATTTTTGGTATGTAGTTATTGAAAATTCTAAATAGGTTACAACTGTAAAACAATAGCGTGTTTGAGAAAAATGGTGCATAACTCCTGAATAACAAGCTAGTTAAAATTCAGGATGCAAAAATATTTAAAATTCATAACAGGATGAGACCACTGCTGAGTACAGTAACCACTGTGTCTTCAAACACGCTAAATCAAGTCACATCATGTACTCAAGAAGCAACTGCCTGTTAGGCTTGCTTATTTCTTTGGAAGGTCAACTGTATAAAGTAAATTAACAAAAAGCTACCTTACAAAGATTAATCATATAGTTCACTGGCAACTTTGCTACCCTAGAAAGCGTCATATTAAGATTGGCGAAACCACTATATTGTTTTTACTGGATACGCTTGAGTAGCAGCACTTTAATGTTCAGAAGAATGCCAGAATAAAGACTAGTAACTCAGTTAAAGGCCACAATGCTGGAATGGACTACACAACTCAATGGGTGGGTGGGGCTGCCGAACATTGGTTTGTTCTTACAATGATTAAAACATTGTTAACAGACCAATTACATTACAAAAAGAAAGAATTTCAATAGTTGAATAATTCTAACCAATTCGGAAGGTATGAACTTGCAGGAAAGTAGAAAAACATCAAAGCACAGTGTTTGGTCTTGAAATCTGCACTTTTACATTTGGCATCCAAATGTTTATGTTTGGCATTAGCAAGTCATCAAGATAAGACTCCAATTCCTGGAAGAATGAACATAAGCCCAAGCAATAGGTCTGATAGTTCATTTGAAAGAAACCAAAGCTATACTGTGTAAGGAGCCTTCTTTGGCACATCACTGAAGCAAATGACTGTATCTTTATATATTTTAATGAACACATGTAATGCACATGGGAAGTGTAAAAAGTGTGCCTAATTGTTCATTTCGAAGTTTCCAAAAATTGATATATGTTTACTTTTAAAATCAGTAACTGGTTACTAAATTGGAGTATATTAATTACAGGATTCTTTCTTTCAACCCTTCAGTCATTAATTAATATCAGCACTTTTGGTGATTTAATAGTTCATCATTAACACAAAGTACCACAATCGCTTCCCCTTAAGTACATAAAATTTTTACATCCGTGGACTTGCTGGCTTAAAAAGTATTTACAAGATATGTATTTAGTTTTCTTGACAAACAGTGTGTCTGACCTAACAGCGCTTTAAGCATTTTTTTTAATCCTTTCATGGGATGTAGTGTTTGTTGCCAATCCCTAATTGCCCTTGAATCGTGTGGCATTGTGTGACAACCACACTTCTATTGGTCTAAAGCCAACATAGGACAGACCACTTAGGAATGACAGATCTCTTTCCATAACAGACATGGATTTTTACAATAGGTGATAACTTCACTACTGAAGCTACCTTTATATTCCAGTTTTATGAAGTGAATTCAAATTCCAGCTGCTGTGGCAGGATTTGAACTCATGTCCCTAAAGCATCTGGATTATTCTTGATTACTATGACAGAGTGGTGACATAAAATCAGGCTGCACAAAAAGGCGCCATTCAGCCCATCATGCCTACTCTTTGAAAATGTTATCCAACTCGACACATTCTCTCTGCTTTTAGTCTTAAAGAAACGTGTGTTCAATAATTTGTCATCCTGCTAGGCCATCAGTTGCAGTAGTTACGCCACTATATCACTGTTTACTCATTTAAACTTTTTCTGTAGACTTCTATCCAAAAAGGAATTGTACAAGTTGGACTGGTTGATTAGGAACGGGCATGACAGAAAGTAGATTTGAAATCCACGTTTATATTTAGTAACTATATGTTTTTGTTTGGCATCAGTTATTCATCAACATGAACTGAGAAAGCTGCCAACTTCTTGTCCTTCCTTTCTGTTCTGATTTGCAAGACAGTTAGTCTTTCCATCTAGAGACACTTCTCTGACATCAAATGTTCCCAGTCCCATGTATTAATGAAATTTGAATCAAATTATAATCTTGGGCACAGGGTTGTGGTTGTTGCACAAGGGATGTGGTATACTAACATGTCAAAATGAACGTAGCCTTTTATCAGGGAATAGATTTAAAGTGGGTGGTTCCTGCTCCACACATGATAAGTATCGGACGTATGTTGTGTTTTTCCGATTATTTTAGATACACAAATCGTCGAAATTCACAACGTTCATCAAACAAACGCTAACCCTCAGGATGTCACATGAGGGTTGTGCAACTTGGGGGGATGACGAAAAGATTCATCCAGCAATATGTGCGCCAAAAAAATGAGCAAGCTGCTGATCAATGCAATTCTGCACCTGACAGCAAACTATATATATAGATTTTGAAATAATGAAGGTCTCAAAGCGCTCAGAAGTGCAACAGATATCGCTGGTGTACACTTGGCAAACACCAATCAGAAGGGCCTGCAATTGCACTGTAATCTGACTTTGCTTGGACCAAGCTGTTAATTCACCAATTCAGCAAGGGTAGGGGAAAAGCACAAGTAACTGAAGCCCGTGAGATGGTTGTTGGAGCACTCACCAGCTTGGTTTTGTTTCTCGGGTCATCTTCGGGGGGTTTCTTCTTTGAAGAGGACCTGTCCCTGCTGCGGGGCGGTGACTCGTTTCCTGCCGGCGGCTGCTGCTGCCCGTCCATGTTGAATAGTTGAGGGAGAGTGGAATGAGGATGGTGGCGGCCGGGCTGCCTCTCCTCCCAGGGCAGGAGGGAGGGTGTGTGTTTATCTACAAGTGTCGGCGCTGGGCGGCCCGGCCCGGCCCAGACAAACTGCCCTCGCGCGCTCCCTCCACAAACAGACACACACACACACACACCCTCCTCCCCGACGCTTCTTCAACCCTTTTTATTTAAAAAAATCCACGCTCCTGCAAAACATAAACACAGACAACGGTTCTTTCTTTCCCCTCACTCGCTCTCTGGTCCAGCCGCCGGTGAACCCAAGTTCAGCGCCCTCTGGCCATAACCCGGGCGGCGTCAACGACACCAGCAACGCCTCCGCCTCCTCCTGTCAAACCCAGCGCCGTTAGCACCCAACTGCGCAGGCGCAGCGCCAGGCCCCGCCTCACTCCCCTCCCCCTCCGCTGCGGCTAGGCCACACCCCCTTCCCACCTATTGGCTGGTCATGACGTCAATCAGAAAGCCCTCCCCCTTCCTCCGCGGGCTGGGGAGGGGGCGGAGATTCCGAGTTCCTTTGGGGTGACGTCAGCGGCGAGCCGTCTGATCGCCACATGTGTTTTCAGCACAGGTTCCTTACACGTGAGGACGGCTTCAACAGGGATCTTGGGCTAATGTCATACTATCTGTAACCGCCATGACTTGCAACATCTCACTTATTGTCCTGTCTGGAAACAATATACATCTCTTTAACCTATGTTTAATGCTATCTCCACCCACATTGTCTGCACCTTTAAGACTTGAATTTCTGTAAAGATTCGCAAACTAATCAATATTCTGCAAACTGAGTGTGTGTCATTATATGTTCTGTTTGTGATCAGAACTCCCCACTCACCTGACGAAGGGGAAAAGCCTTGAAAGCTAGTGGCGTTTGCTACCAAATAAACCTGTTGGACTTTAACCTGGTGTTTCCAACACTGGGTCAGGAATGAGCTTGACAAGCTGTACATAACAGAATGGTGTAAACTCTGCTGTGAGGGGGCTCTCCCTTTCTCCCTCTCGGAATCCCAGTTTACTTTTTTCACTATCTCATGGGATTGAAATGTGCCTTTACCATGGTAGTGGAGGTCAATGCAATAGCAACGTTCAAAAGGAAATTTGGAATTTCAGAAGGAATGGGCAGCATGGTAGCACAGTGGTTAGCATTGCTGCTTCACAGCTCCAGGGTCATGGGTTCGATTCCCAGCTGGGGTCACTGTCAGTGTGGAGTTTGCACATTCTCCTCGTGTCTGCATAGGTTTCTTCTGGGTACTCCAGTTTCCTTCCACTGTCCAAAGATGTGCAGGTTAGGTTGATTGACCATGCTAAGAAATTGCCCCTTAGTGTCCAGGGGTGTGTAGGTTAGAGGGATTAGTGGGTATAATATGTAGGGATACGGGGGGGTAGGGCCTGGGTGGGATTGTGTTGAGTGCAGACTCGATGGGCTGAAGAGCCTCTTTCTGCACTGTATGATTCTGTGAAATTGGGTCGCCACTTAAGTTTATCTGTTAGTGTGACAAGTAGGCTTACATTAAAACTGTAATGAAGTTACTGTAAGAATCCCCTCATCACCATACTCCAGCATCTGCTCAGATGCAATGAGGGAGAATTTTAGCATGTCCCATGCACCTAACTCACACATCTTTCAGACTGTGGGGGAAAGGGAAACCAGAGCACCCAGAGGAAGCCCATGTAGATGTAGGGAGAACGTGCAAACTCCACACAGTCACTCAAGCCAGGAATTAAACCCAGATCCCAGTACTGATCAGTGTTCCACCATGTCACTTCACTCTGCTACATTACTGGGAGGGAGCTCTGTCTCTCAGTTTACTTTTTTCTGTATGTCATGGGACTGAAATATCAGGGATGCTTTTACAGTGATTGTGGAAGTCAATTCAATAGCAACATTCAAAAGGAAATTGGGACTCCACTTGCAAAGAACATAACAGACACGGGTGACACGGTGGCACAGTGGTTAGCACTGCGCCAGAGATCAGGGTTCAATTCCAGCTTCGGATCACTGTCTGTGTGGGGTTTGCGCATTCTCTCTGTGTCTGTGTGGGTTTCCTCTACATGCTCCAGTTTCCTCCCATAGTCCAAAGATGTGCTGGTTAGATGGATTGGCCATCCTAATTTGTCGATTCAATGTCAGGAGATAAGGTAAACACCTGAGGTTATAGAGGTGGGATTGTTGTCGATGCAGGCTTGATGGGTCAAATGGCCTCCTTCTGCACTGTAGTGATTCTATGAATTATATGAATAAGAAATAGAAACAGGAATTAGGCCATTTGTTTCAAAAGGAAAAAAACGTAAAGCTTGGGAAATGACTGGTCGTGATCTGAGCTGGCCTTGAACATCTTAAAATGGAACTACAGTTCAGACCTAGCTAGTCATTTTCAAGTTTTAATATTCTTTTTCATTCTGCCTTTCAATAATGTAGCTGACATTTGACCTTGCACTTTCTCATTTGATCTGCACACTCCATGATTTCTCCAGAGTTTTGAGTGGCATAGTGGTACAATGGTCAGCACTGCAGCCACACAGTGCCAGGGACTCGGATTCAATTCCGGCCTTGGGTGACTGTCTGTGTGAAGTTCGCCGTGTCTCTGTGGGTTTCTTCCGGGTGCTCCGGTTTCCCCCCACAGTCCAAAAATGTGTGTGTTAGGTTAAATAGTCATGCTAAATTTCTCCTTAGTACCAGGGATTAGCAGGGTAAATATGTGGGCTTATGGGATAGGATGTTGCCTGTGCAGACTAGATGGGCTGAAAGGCCTACTCCTGCACTGTAGGAATTCTATGATTCTAAAATGTTTATTAATCTTAGCCTTAAATATATTCAACAACTGAACATCCACAGCCCTCTGGAATAAGAAATTCTAATGATACACAACCTTCTGAGTGCAGAAATTCCTCCTCAACTCAGCCTTTATCGACCAAATCCTTGTCATGAGGTTATGCATGCTCATTCTAGACTTTTCAGCCATCAGATACAGCCTCTCAGCATTTATCTTTCAAGCCTTTTGCCCCTCAGAATCTTCAATCCCTCATTTTTCTAACCTCCAAAAAAGTGTAATGACCACTTTACTCAGCTTCTCATTGCAGGACTGTGGACCCATCCCAGAATCAGTCTGGTCAACCTAGAAAATTTCTGGGTTAAGAAGGATGCCACAATGGGACAAGGTGGATAGCTGTTTCAAAGAGCTGGAACAAACACATTGGAGTGAATGTCTTTCTGCTGTGCTGTATATTTCTTATTCCATGTTCGCCTGACATATCTAGATGACATCTACTAAACTGGGAGTGCACCAGACAAGCTGTAGCCAACTAATTAGATTTCCCAGTGCCTGAAAATCATAAGACCTTTTCAAAAATAAGGAATTGCAGATTTCCCCATAAGAAATTTCAATTCACAAAGGAAGCATCAAGCAAGTTGCAGCAAAATATAAGTTAAATTTGGAATTCAAGGAGAAATTTGGATGCTAATGCCCAGTAACTCGTGACACAAGAAATTAGTGAATTTATCTTCATAATCTTGAGAAAGATGAGCAATGCGAACAAAGTTTGTCGAAACTATGATTTCATACAAAGGTCAACAGTATTTCCTTTGTCAAACATATGCCAGTTAAATTCATAGACCAAATTATTTGATCATTTCCTGATTTGTTGCACCAATAGCAAGGAACTGAATGAAACATTGAAGCTGACTACAAATATGAGTATTGCTTGTTGTGGCTGAAAAGGGGATTGAGTCAGATGTTGAGTATATTCAAAAACATGATTTTGGGGGACAGAAAAGGGAGATTGTCTATTATACTACGTGGATTTACATGATAAAACTTACAGTAACTAAAAATTGAAGATGCATGCTGCGGAAGAATGTGCATGTGCTCTGCTGCACAAATGCGCAGTACTGTGTAGGTGTTTGAACAAAGGCTTAAATAGCAGCATTGCAGTAAAAATGATCCTTCCACTGTACAGTCCCTTCACTGTCACTCATTGTCATCATTATTCAATTATTTTAAAATGCATTACTCAAATTATGTCTTTTTGGCCACTATAATTTTTTGCAATAGTGAGAAAATGATGTTGAATGTGAGTTCAACTTTCCTTTCTACTCTTCCACTTATTTTGGTGTTCATCTTTTACAAAACTTTTTTAGTTTTTAATCTGAAAAAGCACATTTTGTGAAATAATTCACTTTTTTCAGTCTTTACAGTTAATTACTTCAATAGCTATCATAGTTCTCTTCCATGGCACTTCCTCTTCCATCCCTTTATTTTGCCTAGCTGAACTTTAGTTTGTCGTCTTTAAAATTTTTTTAAAGTTTATTTATTAGTCACATGGAAGGCTTACATAAATACTGCAATGATGTTACTGTGAAATTCCCCTAGTCACCACATTCTGATGCCTGTTTGGGTCAATGCACCTAACCAGCATGTCTTTCAGACTGTGGGAAGAAGCCAGAGCACCCAGAGGAAACCCAAACAGACACAGGGAGAACATGCAAACTCCACACAGTCAGTGATCCAAGCCTGGAATTAAACCCAGGTCCCTGGCACTTCCTTGAGGCAACAGTGCTAACCACTGTGCAACTGTGCTTCTCTTAAGAGATGCCAATTCTCATGTCTACGGATGTCATTTAATACTGCATCTTGTCTTACACTCATCTGGGGTCTGATTTCATTCTAAGTAGTGATTAATCTTGTTAGTGATCACAGCAGTATCATTCTACTTGCTGAAATGTGACAATATATTGAGAAATGTTTTGCAGCTGTGCCACTAATCAAACAGCGATCTCATTAAAATAAATCCCTTTGGTCTGCCCAGGTTCCAAACTTGAATCTGCAGCACCTCTATGGGGATTATTTGAGGATTAATAATGCAGATTAATAATGAATGAAAATGAAAATTTTCTTACCTTTCACTACTGCCATTTAGTTCAGGCAACTTGTTGACTTGCTAATAAAGTTTAATGGCCAAGGGGCATGGGAAATGATATATTAAAAATTCTGTCCTCTTTAGGGAGAAAGAAACTTGGGCTGATGCTCATTTTATCCTTGTTTTTTTGTATGACAATTAGAGATAGGTCATTGTAGGTAGTGTCACTGCCAATTTTCAATTGATTTTGGGAGATGTGCAAAATTGAAAGGTATAACTTACCCTTGTATTATTAGCCTTGCCATGGTGAAAGGTTTCACATTTGGTTCATGGCTTCCTGTCAGTTTTAGAAACTGACTATGTGGGAATTGTGCATATCAAGCACAATCTGCTGTTCCTTGTTAGTACACTGTTGTAGACTGTTGGAATGTAATTCTTGTCATAAAATATCAGTAAAAAACACATACATAAGGTTTAAAAATATATACATAATTTTGCCACGATTACATTTTACAACATTAATACGTGCAATAAGCTCTGAAGTAACAAAAAATTAGTGCACACCATGCTAAGTAATGAATTTCAACGTTGTTTTGGTGCATAAATGCAACACACATGACTCTCCAGAGGGAATATGCATGATTGTAATTAAAAGATACTCATGATAAGAGCTGTCAGGTTGCCCAGCAACAGAGACACAACAGAAGTGCCACCTTCACAGTGTAAAATTGATGCTGGCTAAAAGTTGAGGCTGAATGGGGACACATTACTCCCAACTCATCAATTTGAATATAATGTAAATAAACACCTCTGATTAAATACCAGAAAGCCAAGTGGTATATAGATAGAATTGGAGCCAATTTTTCCATGCAGTAGCATCACAGCATTTACATGAGGAGTTTATTACTAATACTACTGATATATTTATTACTAATACTACTGATATATCTGCGATATTAAGATGACTGGAGACACACTGCATTGTCCTATGAGCCAGTGGCAGAATAGTACAGCCTATGTTTTAAATCCCCACTTCCTGAAAATGGTGCATTGGTCCAACATGGCAGGAACCAGGTAGAGGTTGTGTATTCTTTCAATCTGAAGGAGAATGGGAAGGCGAGTCACTCCAAGGTGCTGAAAATGCACCACATTTCCTGGCTATAAAATAGGATTAACAGAAGCTTGGCCTGTGACCCTGAAGAACACCACAATTTCCACACTAGGTGCATCTTCACACTGTAGTGCCAAACCCTTGGGTTTGCCAAATCGTACAGTTGCCTCAAACCCCAAGAGGAGAATGACTTATGAGCAGACTCTAGGAATCTATCCCACAGTGCTGCATGAGCAGGATGACATCCCTTACTATCCTCAATGCCCAGAAAATCCTCCCTCACTTTCTAGATCCTGACATTCTCCCAAGTACTACAGTACCAATTCTTATGCCTTGACTCTGTCAGGCAATAGGATCACCCTGGTTCTGACACATCGTAGAAATATCCTTAGCGCTCCTGACCCCAGCAGCCACCTTACTGCTGCCACATATTGGGACTTCACTCCAGGTCCCACAACTTTCTTCCTCACCTTTGTCCCACAGTGCTACACACTGCTTTGGAAATCTGAACTGCTGCCATGAACAGTCAGCTAATCGAATTTTCAGCTAAAACAACCTCTAGGTTCCAGCTAAACAACTCAGATATTTAATTGCCAATGCCCCAACGCATACCAGTATTTCTTCACACACACACACACACACACACACACACACACCAACCTCCCCCCCAACCCCCCAACCCCCAACCGCCCCTGCCTTTCCTCCTGGTCACAACACACTTTGGATTAAAAAATGGTTACTGCTAGCTCTTTCTGCAGGCTGTAAAGAACATTTAACCCAAATGGAACAATATGTTTACTTCAAGACACAGCAGAGATGCAGTAAAATTACGGAATTCCCTGCTAGGTGGGGATGGATTGGTACTACTGTCCTTGTATGGACAGCTTGACAATTGATCCTTCTAAGTGCTTCGAACAAATTAATTTGCAAAGGCATTCATTCAGGAACAAAAACCCAATTAGAATCATAAAGTCATAGAGGTTTACAGCATGAAAACAGACCCTTTGACCCAACTTGTCATGCCACCTTTTTTTAAACCCCAAAGCTAGTCATAATTGCCCACATTTGACCCATATCCCTGGATACCCATCATACCCATGGAACTGTTTAAATGCTTTTTAAAAGACAAAATTGAACCCACTTCTAGTACCACCTCTGGCAGCTTTTTCCAGACACTCACCACCCTCTGTGTGAAAGAACTGCCCCTCTGGAACTTTTGTATCTCTTCCCTCTCACCTTAAACCTATGCCCTCTAGTTTTAGACTCCTTTAACTTTGGGAAAAGATATTGACTATCTAGCTGATTTATGCCCGTCATTATTTTATAGACCTCTACCCTCAGCCTCCTATATTCCAGAGAAAAAAATCACAGTCTCTCCTTACAACTCAAACCATCAAGTCCCAGGAGCATTCTAGTAAATCTTTTCTGCACTCTTTTTAGTTTAGTAATATCCTTTCTATAATAGGTGACCAGAACTGTACACAGCAGTCCAAGTGTGGCCTTACCAATGTCTTGTACAACTTCAATGAGATCTCCCAACTCCTGTGTTCAATATTCTGACCAATGAAACTAAGCATGCTGAATGCCTTTTTTACCACTCTATCCACCTGTGACTCCACTTTCAAGAAATTATGAACATTGTACCCCTAGATCTCTTTGTTCTGTAACTCTCCCTAACGTCCTACCATTAACTGAGTAAGTCCTGCCCTGATTCAATCAACCAAAATGCATCACCTCATATTTATCTAAATTAAACTCCATCTTCCATTCGTCTGTCCACTGGCCAAATTGATCAAGATCCCATTGGAATCCAAGTTAACCTTCTTCGCTGTCCACTATGCCACCAATCTTGGTGTCATCTGCAAACTTACTAACCATGCCTCCTATATTCTTATCCAAATCATTAATATAAATGACAAATAACAGTGGACCCAGCATCGATCCCTGAGGCATACCACTGGCACAGGCCTCCAGTTTGAAAAACAACCCTCTGCAACCACCCTCTGGCTTCTGTCAACAAGCCAATTTTGTATCCATTTAGATACCTGACACTGGATCCCTTGAGATTTAACCTTATGCAACAAGCTACCATGCAATACCTTGTCAAAGGCCTTTCTAAAGTCCGTATAGGCAACATCAACTGCACTGCCCTCATCTACCTTCTTGGTTACCCCTTCAGAAAACTCAATTGAATTTGTGACACATGATTGTCTACTCACAAAGCCATGCTGACTGTCGCTAATCAGTCCTTGCATCTCTAAATGCCTGTAGATCCTGTCTCTCAAAATACTTTCCAACAACTTACCCACCATAGATGTGAGGCTTACCGGTCTGTAGTTCCCAAACTTTTCCCTGCAGCCCTTTTTAAACAAAGGCTCAACATTTGCCACCCTCCAATCTTCAGATACCTCACCTGTGACTATTGATGATTCAAATATCTCTGCTAGGGGACCTGCAATTTCCTCCCTAGCCTCCCACAATGTCAAAGGATACGCTTCATCAGCTCATTGGGATTTATTTGCTTTGATGCACTTTAAGACTTCCAGCACCTCTTTCTCTGTAACATATACACTCCTCAAGACATCACTATTTATTTCTCCAAATTCACTAACATTCATGCTTTTCTCAACAGTAAATTCTGATGAGAAATATTCATTTAGGATCTCACCCATCTCTTCTGGAACTGGACATAGATGGCCTTCTTGATCCTTAAGAGGCCCTACTCGCTCCCTTGTTACTCTTTTGCCCTTTATCTATTTGTAGAAGATCTTTGGGTTCTCCTTTGCCTTATCTGCCAAATAATCTCATGTCCCCTTTTTGCCCTTGGGATTTCTCTCTTAATTTTACTCCTACACCCGCACCCACCACCCCCCACTTGCTACTCTTCAAGGGATTCACTTGATCCCAGCTGCCTATGCAGTTGAGTTGCTTCAGACACATATTTTTTGCCTTTTTTTTGCATGTCTAAATGTCATTTTGAATTCTGTAAATAGCTAATAATCTAATTCTTATTATGAATGATATCATATTTAAGAGATAACCAGATGAATTTGGAGTATGATTCCTTTCAGGTAATCCTTCCAGATCTCCTTAATCACCTGAGTGAAAAAAATATTGTCCTTCCTCCTCTAGTTCTTTTTCCAATTACTTTTGACCTCTGGCTCCTGACCCCCTACTTTCTCAATGTGAAAAAACCCACAGAATTGTGAATGTTTTTATTAGGTCTTTCTTTAACCTTCTATGCTCCACAGAGAACAATACTAATTTTTCCAGTCCCTCCACATAACTGAAATCCCTCATCCTGGATAATAGCATGGGAAACCTCCTCTGATTCATGCCCCTACATCACTCCATCCCTCCCACCACCCCACACCAAATGGCTTAACATTCTTCCAAAGATAACTTATTAAGAATTATCCAACAAAACTCCAGGGAAGGACAATAATTTACCAAGATGGGCCATATGGTGTATTCATGCTCCTCTTGTTTGTGTTCTTATACCCTGGACAATGCCATTTGCATTTCTGATGCTAATGGCCAAACCAAACACATTACAGGTATGAATAATTCTGTCCACTTGCAGTCGAAGATGTTCATTTACACGGTCCAATTCTGCAGGTATTGTATTCATCTCTCTCAACCTCCAAAGACTACTATCTATTCAACTATGGCTGGCACATCAACCAAGTAGAATGCAAACACCAGGGCATTCCAGAAAACCAGAGGGGTGTGGGTTCACCATGACTCCATCCACTGAGCTCCCTTGAGGAAATGGTGCTGTAAAACATGGGTCAGAGGCAGCAGAGCCTGTGGTATCAGGCACTACTGAGGTCATCCAGGTGACAGTAAGTGACTATTTAATGCCGCTTCTCAACTCCCTCCTCAGCCCCATTCTGAGATGTGGAAACTGCAGATGATGTGACCATGGAATTTCCACAAATCCCCCCACCAATCGTCTCTCAGCCTAACCCTCCAATTCTGCTTTTATGTTTTCAGATAGCAGTGCCTGGGCACCCGAAGGACATACAGATCAGACACTGGTACTGTGTATACTTTAGAGCCTAACAGAGAGTGAGGATCAACACATGGTGAATGGCCAGGCATAACTACAGCTAGACAGGAGGAAAAGGACGGCTCATGCACCAGTTCCCCAAAGGATGATTTGCAGATAAGTTCTGCTGTAGGCAACTCAGATAAAGGACTTTGAAGAGGCAGCATATATGAGATGCTGAGTGCATTGACAAACCTGCCAAACATGCACCTATCATTATCAGGGAGCATGGGGGAGCCCACTTCCAATTTAGCACTGGGATCCCACAGTAGAAGTGTGCCTAACTCCATGACAGCACTGGTAGACCATACTATCATGGAAATTCTGATGGCTGCTTTCTCAACTTCCATTACAGCACAGGCAGAGTCCTCACAATATCATAATCCTATCGTAGAAGCTCAAATGGAAATCATGAAATCCATGAGTGAGTGCTGTCATGCAATCTCAGACTGCTATCATCATGGGTGTGATCAGGGACATGAAGGCTCCCAATGTAATCTGTGCCCCATTAGGTTAGTGGGATTGTGGAGGTGCAAGAATGTGAAGGTGGCAGTGGTTGGGTGGGAAATAAACCTGCTATCCTTGCTCAGAATTACAACATTTGCTCTCCCTGCACGGCCACTCCTCCAGTGTAAACTGTTACCCCTCAGTCAGCCATTGTAGACTGCTGCTGCCCATGCCAAAGAGATGCAGCCTAAAGCAGGGTCCTTGGGTCTGAAATTGCTCAAAGATATCCTGCAAGGCCATCTGTTGTCTCAGCTCAAGAAAATCAGCAACCTTCCAAACAACTGCAATCACTGGTGTAACACTGTGTAGGAGCACAAGGTCAGGCAAAGGCACCTGCAAGTCAGATTCTGAGTGTTTGTATCAAGGTGAATCATATATTGTTGTTTGTATTTTTGGATATGTTCCTCAACAAAGGTATTGTTGAAGATTTGTTGGTATCATTTATTGATCAATGTTGACTAAGGGGATTTGGCAGTGGAGAAGCTAAAAATGGTTTTGATGGTAGGAAATGACGAACCCACAGTGGGATAGAGAACTTTGTTTCAATTGAAGCTGAGCCTCACAATAGTTTCTCTTGCCATGTCAAATTTGCTAGATTGGCCTGTGGAATGAGAGGGTTGTTCTGTGATGAGAGGCTGAATAAACTGGACCTATATTATCTACCACTTAGAAGAATGAGAAGTAATTTCATTCTGAAGAGTTTTGACAGGATAGACACTTGGAAATGTTTTTGCTGGCTGGGAAATCTAGAACATGAGGGAAACAGATAAATTGTCAACCATTAGTACTGAGAGGAGGAGAAATTTCTTCACTGGAAAGGTTGTGAATCTTTGAAATTCGCTACCCCGGAGGGTTGTGCATGCTCCATCATTGATCCTGTTTAAGGGTAGAATAGGTAGAGGGTTGGTCCTTCAGGGATTCAAGTGAAATGAGGGGAAAGCGGAAAAGTGAAGCTGAGACCCGAGATCAGCCATAATCATGTTCAGCAGTGGAGCAGTCTCAATGGGCCATATCATCTCATCTATTCCTGCTCTTCTTTCTTATGTTCTTTTGTCCTGGACAATGACACTTGTGTTTCTGATACTAATGGCCAAACCAAACTATTCTGTCCACTTGCAATTGAAGGTGTTCATCAGTATAGATGATATGGCGAAAAACTGCAGCAGGCGACGGTGCAGAGGGACCTCGGGGTCCTTGTGCATGAGTCGCAAAAACCCAGCTTGCAGGTGCAGCAGGTGGTCAGGAAGGCGAATGGGATGCTGGCCTTCATAGCGAGGGGGATTGAATATAAAAGTAGGGAGGTCTTGCTGCAGCTGTATAGGGCATTGGTGAGGCCGCAGCTGGAGTACTGTGTGCAGTTTTGGGCGCCGCACCTGCGCAAGGATATTTTGGCCCTGGAGGGAGTGCAGAGGAGGTTTACTAGGCTGATACCGGAGTTGAGGGGATTGAGCTATGAGGAGAGGCTGAATAAACTAGGCTTGTACTCGTTAGAGTTTAGAAGAATGAGGGGAGATCTCATTGAGATGTATAAGATGATGAATGGGATGGATAGGATAGAGGTGGAGAGACTCTTCCCGCTCAAAAAAGACAGTAGGACTAGGGGGCACAGCCTCAAGATAAAGGGGAGGCGGTTTAGAACGGAGTTGAGGAGGAACTTCTTCACTCAAAGGGTGGTGAATCTCTGGAATTCTCTGCCCGTTGAAGTGTTGGAGGCTGCCTCGCTAAATATTTTTAAGAAGCGGGTTGATGGGTTCTTGATAAGAGAGGGGATTAAGGGTTATGGGGAGAGGGCGGGAAAGTGGAACTGAGCCACAACAGATCAGCCATGATCTTATTGAATGGCGGGGCAGGCTCGAGGGGCTAGATGGCCTACTCCTGCTCCTATTTCTTATGTTCTTATGTTCTTATAACCAGTGTAGAGCAACTCTCTGAAGAGGACTTGGGACTTGGACAGGCAAAGCTGAATAGATTCCATCAGTCTTGGCTTTGTACTATATTACATGCCTAACAAATGTGAAAAAAATTCTTCCTAATGGGAATATTTGTTTGTATCTGAAATATCTCTGCCATTGCACATTGACATATTTTCTGGTGAATGTCCAGTCCATCTGTACTAGATCTCTCTCAGAACTCTCAAATAATAAAAATTGACGACTTAAGAAAGGCAAGAATCATTTCTTTGGCTTGGAGGTAAAAATAAGCATGTGTTATTTTGCATCAAAAAATGAATCAGCATATCATTGCTACTTTTTTTTATATTTATCCAATGTTGCAATTTTGAATGCATTCTAAATATTTATTCCAAACTTAGCACCGAGGATTGCTCCCATAAGTGAGTCATTGTTGGTTATACATTCAATTATCAGCCAAAAGGCCCAGAACCTATTGAGATATAATTGTTCAGGTTGGAAGAATACTGTAATAAGCTTAGTGGAAATGCAAAGAGCCCTTCTATGTTTGTCGCGTCATCAGATAATGGAAGAATAATCTTACTGTCAGATTCCACAGCTCAGGTCACAACCCACCAATTAGATTTATTAAAAGTAAACATTAAATGGTAACAGAAGATGAACACAGCAGATTTCAGTAAATTATTTTTAATTTATCGTTCCTTGGCTCACAAAATAATAAAAGATGTGATGCTTCACCAACTCTCCAAATTATGTGAAATCTGCTTCAGCATGTGTAAGATTAAAATGTGATACATGAAGTTAAGGTAACCACAAGGAACCTTCAGATAATAATTTCTACTTTGATAGAACAAAAAGTTGCATTGAATTGGGAAAAGGTCACCAATTATATTTTTGCCCAGGCATGGAGCCTTCAATTAACTCTTTCATCCACTAACAGGCTATGGCATGTAATCTGCTGCAAATAAAGTTATTTAAATTTAGAATATCTATGCATTACCACCAATTAAACAGATGATTAGGTGGCAAATGTCTGGCCACAGTGATCATCTGAAGCCATTGATCTTGTCTGATGGGCAGTACGGTGGCATAATGGTTGGCAATGCAGCATCACAATGGCAGGGACCTGATTTGATTCCGGTCTTGGATGACTGTCTGAGTGGAGTTTGTATATTTTCTCTATATCTGCATGGATTTCTTCCAGGTGCTCTGGTTTCCATCCACAATCCAAAGACGTGCAGGTTAGGTGGATTGGCCTCACTAAATTGCCCATTAGTGTCCCAAGATATGTAGCTTTGGGGGATAGGTGCAGTAAATATATGGGGTTACAGAGATAGGGTGGGGGTGGGATGCTCTGTTGGAGAGTCAGTGCAGACTTGATGGGCCAATAGCCTCCTTCTGCACTATACGCATTTTATGATTTTATGATGCCTATCTTTTCAACAGCTAAAGTTTCAGTTTATGGCTTAGATCAAGCAACCTATATGTGGCATGTACTAACTACTTGGCCAATAATAGCACCTAAGCTGCACAGACTGAAGTTGAGTAGGTCCAAAAATTGATGTTGGAGAGCAATATGCAGGTTGCATGCTTGTTCCTGTCTCCAGTGTAATTTTATTCTGGGAAGAGTGGGTCATTGTGAGGACAATTAATGGCCTTATAAGGCCATGTGGGACGAAAGTATGGTTTGGGGAAGGAGGCAACAGCCAGTCTTCCCCCCAAGTCACAGGTAAGCTTACATTAACATTGGCTTGCATTAACATTGCAATGAAGTTACTGTGAAAATCCCTGAACTGCCACACTCCGGTGCCTGTTCACTTACAGTGTGGGAGAATTTACCATGGCTAATGCGCCTAATAGCATGTTGTTCAGAATGCAAGAGGAAACCAGAGCACCCAGAGGAAACCCACACAGACACGGAGAGAACGTGCAAATTCCGCACAGACAGTGACCCAAACCGGGAATCGAGCCCAGGTCCCTGGTGCTGTGAGGCAGCGGTGCTAACAACTGTGCCATCATGCCACCTAACTATTGTCTATCTCCACAGAAATTGCATTAGGCATTTAATAGTGACTATTGTAACCAAGAACTTCACCCAAAGGCATGGTGCCAACCCAAAACTAAAATCCAACCCCATATCTTTATTGTTAAAATAAAGGTGTTATGGTCACACCTCTGACAAGAACCTGGAATTCTTCAAATAATTTTAGATGCAAAATGATCTAATAATACAATAAATATATTAACTATTTATGAATATTGTAATTTGAAATTAAATGCTAGTCTGAATGTATATAGTTACACATGGATGCAATTGTAAGGATAAGTGCATAAAATATTTATCATTCTCATGGGATCCAGAGCAAACATGGGATCCTCAGATATTAACCTCTATCTTTTTAAGGTTGCTTGCTCAGGTATTCCACACAAGAGGAGTAAAGTCACCAATATCGATGATATATTAACCAATCATCAAAGCACCACCATATGCAGACTAAAATCAAACATCATCAAACAGGCCTAATAGATAGTGGCATTCACAACCACAAGGCATCCTAAAATGCCTAAGGGGCCCAATTTTATCATTGTGTTGCACTCCTGTGCGGGTGCAAAAACTTAGCAAAGTCGGGTATGAGGCGAGTAGTGCCTGCCTTCCCGCCAGCTGCCCCTTCACCAAGACCCAAAAATGGCCGTGATCATGACTGTGCCCAAAATGGGCACGACGGCCATTTAAATGCATTTGCATTTACTGGCACTTCCCCCTTTACCACTGCATTCGCCATCTAGAATCGGCCTGACGCAGACAAGCTCTACAAAAGTCCAATTTGGCCGCTCCAACTGGCAAGGACGTAAGTGCTGAGCATCCAACGGCTCTCTGCTTGGGAGGGAGGGAGGGGGGTGCGGTAGGTCTGACGGCTTTCTGCTTGAGATTGGTGAGATGGAAGGGAGGGTCCGCTGCCACTCTGCCTGTGAGCAGTGAAGGGCAAGGGGGGTGTCCACTGCCTGAGATCATTGGGGAGAAAGGGGGTGGGGGCCACGATCAGCCTGGGTGGCAAAGGGGATGGGGAGATAAGGGAGTCAGTAATGTTGTGGGGGTGTGGGGCAATATCTGTGCAGGCTGGGGGAGGCATTATCCGGCCCGGGAGTGATGTGGCAGGGGAGTCACATTCTATGTTTTTCTTCTGCGCATGCACAGTTGGAGGCGCCAATTGGCACTGTAGGGTTTTGGGTGTGTTAAGCCCTGCCCACAGGCTTCTGCAGCGCAATTCAGAGTTGCTAGTATTTTTGCAGGTTGAGTGCATATGGGGGCACCTGAGAACGGGTCTAAAAGTCAGATCTGAAACACTCCCAGATTCAAGTCCACCCAGCGCTCAAAATCAAAATGGCAAAATAGGGCCCAAAGTCAACTGAGTTCTTTTGACATTGTACTGTAGGGTTAAAATTTACAGGTATAAAGTTCTTAATAATATAGATATATGGGAAATAGATATTGATCTGATGCTAACACTGGCTTTGAAAACCAATGTCTCCTAATATTGGCCACAGTTTGTGATAATCGTTCACCAAATTGTATTTGTTGTGCATGATAAAGGCACCAACACATAGTTGGTTTGTCCACAAAAGCAATTTATAAAGATTATAAGGGAAATAAAACTATCTGTTGTTTGGATTAAAGTGACTGTTCCCAGTGCATTTATTCTACCACTGACATACAGACTTGAAAACCAATGCAAGCTATTTAGGTCACACTGTTAATCTTAAACTTGCTCATATTTATACTTGCAACGACATTGGGGACAATTTTCCCAAAAGTGCTGAATTGGAGAGAAAGCTGTTCTAAATCCCGACTGTTTTTTCAGTTTAACTTCAGGCCCAAATCTCCACACCCTGTGCAATACAGAAGTTACAATTGTGAATATCATTAAAAGTTCAGGGGCAGGGCCTATTTGTGCCATATTCTGACAGTTCCAGAACTCTCTACATGCTCATTGGCCCTGTCAGTCTCCCCATTTGCTGGCCAGTTTGATTGCTGGCCAGCCCAGGACCCCTGAATTGCTGCCCTGCCAACATCCCACCCCCCAACAGCGTGATCACAGCCCCTCCAAGCATTCCTGGCGCAGCCCTGACCCACCCCCCCCCGCCCTGTCCCAGAATGGTCCAATGTCCAGCCCTCTGCCAACAGCAGTGCTGATCCTCCCACCCCCTCATCCCGAAAGACCCCACCTCTGCTGACCTGCCTCCTGGGGGGGGCAAGACCCCCAGCAGACCACCCCCTGGGAGGCAAACCAGCACCCCCGGCAGACCACACACCACCCCCCTCCCCCACAGCACACCCAATCGCTGGCCTCCCTCCAGCCCCAACTGATCCCAATGCAAAGCGACAGCATGACCACCCTCCGATCGCCACTATGCCCTACCCACAATGGGCCTGCCCCATTGACCCCTTGGCCCAGCCCTCTTGGTACTGCCAGATGCCCAATGTGCAGTGCCAAGGTGTACCCTGAGCATGGACGCTTTGCCTCTTGGGCAGTGCTGGGGGCACAGGCTGGCATCGCCAGGGTGTCCATGCCCAGAGGGCACCACCTCCTGGTGCCTGACCCCCTGGGGGGACCCCAATTATTCCCCCCCTTCACTCCGGCTAGTTCCCCACAAGTGGGAAGCTACTCTAAACCCCACCAGAGTGAAATGCTCCTGGCAGGGTGGGAGATGCTATCGAGCCGGAGAATTCCATTGCTGGGCTTGATAATGACATTTAAAATGCATTTTAAAAAGATTTAAATTGCTTACCTCTCTTCCCACCAATTTCCAGCATGGTCCCAATTGCACCTGTTCTCCGCCTATGGGAGACACACATGCTTCGAGAACACATGCGTGAATCCCGCAAAATGGCTGACATGCGATTTTGGCGTGATGGGATGGGAGAATTGCCCCCGTTGTGTGGTATTTGATGGAAACCATACTCTTCCTTATTTGCTGAGCTGAAAACTTATCCAAAATCTACAATAGTTTGTAGCCAGTGAACAGCACAATACTGAGGGCTGATCGGCGTTGCTCTTTGTGGGCTCAACTCGTAGAACGTTTGGCTCTGAGGTAGAAGTTTGGATGCTGAAGCTCCACATCCGGACTTCAGTACGCATCCCAGGTCGTTATATGATCCCACCATTGCATTGCTGAAATATGAGGTCCTTCAGATGAGGCATCAAACGAAGGACCCCTCTAACTTTACAATATTAAAGACATCATAGCGTTCTTTGAAAGAAAATAATGTTCTCTTGAGGTCCTAACTGACATTCCTCCCATAAATAACACAACAAGAAGGATGCAAATTAATTGCTTGCCACGCTGGAGATCAAGAGACCTTGCTGTGGCCCATATTTTTCTATACAAGTCTCTGTTGCAAATATCTAAACCTTCCTTTTTGTATGTTAAACTCTACTAAATATCAATCTCAAGCTGGTTGATAATTAGCCCTTTCACAGCCATGTAGACAGCAAACTATAAAAAGTATGGTTTCAAGTTTCTAGCATTAAACTTTTTTTTTACTTCTGGGAAGTGGAAGGGATGCAAAAAACTCAAATGCAACAGCAACTTACTGTAGATGATGAAAAAGATAACTAACAACAGAAGATGATGGATATACCCATCATGTAGAGAGAGAAACAGAATAAGCCTCGTAATGTCAAGAATGCCAGAGTGCTGTGCCCTGGTCCATCAGGCATGCTCCACACGCAATTGTCCCACATTCAGTCAGTTTTTTGGACAGTGGTGAGTTGCACGGCACTACTGAGGCAGATTAGGCCTAAATATGCCATTGTGCTTGCTGCAGAGGACTCAGGTGCCATTTTGCAAGGGATCCCCAATCTCACAGTGCATTGGGAGACCCTCCTCCCCACTGGACATCAGGATCTCCCCCCCCCAACACATTTGTGGCAGCATATTTCCCCCTCCTCAGCATGGGTCATCGGCAGCAGGGCATCAGGGCACTCCTGATGGGTCCCCTTGCATGATGCCTGATATGCCCCTCCATCTTGTTAGCAGTCATGATGTAGGGGCATGCCTGGGCTTATCTCCCCCCCTGCATACCCCCCAACATGCTCCCCCCAGAATAAACCCCGAGATGCCCCCACAGCCTGACCCCCAACATGATCCTCCATCAGGATCCCAACATGATCCCTAGATATGCCACTAGAACCCCCGACATGCCCTTCCGTTATGTCCCCCCTTCAGAACCCCAACTCAGGCCCCACCCCTTTGGCATTTTTCTGGCACACTGCCAGATTGCCTAGTGGACACTGCCAGGTGGTCAATGTCCACTGGGCACTGCCAGGTGGTCAATGTCTACTGGGCACTGCCAGGCCATGTCCCCGACCACCTGGGGAGGCTTCAATAGCCTTCAAGCAGCATGGCATGGCCATCCCACTCGTGGAGGCGAGTACTGAATCATGCCTGTGTGATGTTCTGCTGGACAGGTGGGAACATTCTGGAATGGGGGACAATTTTGTGCCAAATATGCTAATGAGATTGAAATCCTGTCAGTTTCTAGACATGTTCCGGTTTGCACCAATAGAAAGGGGCCGGGACAATTGCAAACCATTTGGCACTGGGCACGAGACTGTTTTTCAGGCCTGCAAGCTATTTTCCAGGATTGGTACAATCTGTGCCAGGCATGGTGAGCTTGGAAAATCATCCCCAGAGATAACATTTCAGATTGACGACTTCAGTCACAGTTGAGTTTGTTCACTGGTTATTGTGACCCCATTAAAAATTGCCCTCATATGTTTAAATTAATAAAGTGCAAACTGAGGGTTACTAACACAAACACTCACTTGTGACAGCAATAAACCCAATCAACCTTCTGTTTAGTGTTATTAACCTGGAATCAAATCATCTCAAAATAATGGAGTACATTGTGCTTCATCTGAAACCAACAAAAGCAGCCCCCAAAAATATGAATTTCAGGCACCAATTATGTTCATCACAATTGGAAATTCTTCTGTGCTAATTTAAAAACATTGTGCTGAAAGTCAGCACCACCCACAAAATTGGGCAGGACCCCCAACAGAGTCAATCACCAAGGCGAGTTTACAGAAATTATACCTATTTGTGGAGGCTGTTCAAATTAATGGTACTTCTAGTGCAAAGACATTCATAAGCACTTTTTAAATATCAATTTGTGTGTAAATTATGAAGTTACTAGACACTGATCAAACTAGTAATTTTTTTTGTCTTTAAAATCACTTTCAGTTGTTCATGTCCTATTTATGTGCGTGCTGACTTACATTCACTACTGGCAATGCTTCAATAATAATATCCTAAGAACATAAGAAATAGGAGCAGGAGCAGGCCATTTAGCCCCTTGAGCCTGCCCCGCCATTCAATAAGGTCATGGCTGATCTGAAGTGGCTCAGTTCTACTTTCCTGCTTTCTCCCCATAACCCTTAACCCCCTTGCCTACCAAAAACCTATCTGCCCGCATCTTAAATATATTTAGCGAGGTAGCCTCCACCACTTCAACGGGCAGAGAATTCCAGAGATTCACCACCCTTTGAGTGAAGAAGTTCCTCCTCAACTCCGTTCTAAACTGCCCCCCACTTATCTTGAGGCTGTGCCCTCTAGTCCTCACCTTTGTTTTCAGATCTCTCTGTAGCTTTGCCTCATGCTATCTCTGTAATCTCCTCCAGCCTTACAGACCTCTGATGTATTAGCACTTCTCCAATTCAGGCCTCTTGAGCATTTAAATCACCCCCACCATTAGAGGCCGTGTCTTTAGCTGTCAAGGCCCTATGTGCACTGAAATTCCCAGTACAATTCAACTTCCTGGTGGAGGAGTGGGCAAAGAGGTCCAGTGACCTTACTGCAAGAAGGGATGAACTGTAAAAGATAATCTGTCATACCAAGGAAGCACTGTAAAGCATGCTTGTCCGCAGGGATGGTCACTTGTCATACTGCTGTTGTCTTGTCTGCATTTGGCTTCACAGCACAGCTGTGAGGCAGTAACCCAAAAAGGGAACCTGGGTGACTTTGAATCTGCATTTCACAGGGTTGAGCTTTAGCTGTACAGTCCTGATTCTGCTGAGGGCGAGATGAAGACATGCATCATGTTCTTGCAAGGTATAATCCCGGACCAGGAAATTATCAACGACCAGATTTTGCAAGGTTGGCCTGCAAAGAGCTGCTTCACGCACCACTGGAGGACCTTGCTGTCACTGGAGAGCCTAAAGGGCATAAGAAGAAAATGATCACATAGACATAAATGTGGTAAGTTTAGAAGATTCTTTATCGATTGGAATTTGCCAGAATCTGCATTTCACATTTAGGATGAAGAAACCTCAGCATTGGTCATTTTTGCTGCCACCTATTTCACTGCCTTCATATGTGATGAGATCTGAACAGGGCCTTGTTTAACTAAATTATGTCAATGAAAATTCTGACTGTATCATCTTTCTTCACTGTGGCCACCATTGCTGAAACCTTGTCTATAGGAGATATAACACCTAGTGCTGTCATTTGATGCAGCATTTTAGTACATTCTGCTTCATGGCTATTGGTACTCTTCTTGGGACTCAAATCATTGGTGGTACTGAGTCACTGGTGGCTAACCAATGGTGTCACAGTTGAAGAGATCTTTGTACTCTCTCATTTCTGGAGCTTGGTTTTGTAGAGCATGTACCTCTGACCAAGTTGGATGAGCACAAGTGTGATGTTGTCCCGAAAACCTGAGGACTATTCTCCCAAAAAAGTTCTAAGTGGTGAATTCGCAGGAAAAATGGTGTATATCACGATTGTTTTTTCTGTTGGGGTTCAGATCCTCCACACACCCCTACCTTGACAAACCCCCTCCAAGGGAGGCAAAGCCCTTGGCAGACCCTCCCCCCAGTCCGCCCCAATTGCTGGCCCCCTCCAGCCCTGACTGATCTTGGTTGCAGAGTGGCAGTGGGACCCTACACCCCTACTGATCTCCCCTAGGCCCTGCCTCCAGCTGGCCCTGCCCCCCTAGGCCCAGCTCCCAAGCTCCTCCCCTCAGCCCCATCCCTTGGTATTGCCCAATGCCCAGTGGGCAGTGCCAAGATGCCCCCAGGGCACTTTGCTTCTCGGGCAGTGCCGAGGGCACAGGATGGCACTGCCAGGGTACCCATACCCAGGGGGTACTACCCCAACACTACCCAACCCCCTGTGGGGCCCCAATTGCCCTCCCTTCACTCCAGCAGGGTCTCCCATTAGTTCCCTGAAAGTTGGGGGGCTACTCTAAGCCCCATTGAGTGAATTTGTACTGGCGAGGTGGGAGCTGCTATCGGGCCCAGAGAATTCAGTCCTGGGCCCAATAATTACATTCAAATCACATTAAAAATAGATTAAAATTGACTAATAAGTAAATAAACTTTAAACTTTACCTGGTGTTCCTGCTGGTTTCCTATGTCATCCTGACCTCACTGGAAATCCAGTGGTGGGGGAAGCACGCATGTCAGGAATGCATGTGTGAATCCTGCGGATCAGCACTTCTGTGGCTCAACCCGCTAAAAAATTAGCAGGTTAGAATTAAAGAATCACTCCCCCTTATGTTCTCATCAACTAGATGAAACTTGAAACTGCACCATGTGCAATGGAGAGTGGCCACTTCTGCAACATTTTATCAAGTGATTCCACTTTATATGTTTGTTGCAGCATTTACCATATGCCAAACATGCTGTCTGTTCCAAGGGTGATGGCCACTACTGTTGGGACAGCGTGTGCTCTATACTATGAAACCTTCAATTTCCTTCCTAAACTCCTTGCTGCTTTTTTTCAGACTCTGTGTTTAGCATAGAATTGTAGAATCCTGACAGTGCAGGAGAAGACTATTTGGCTCATCTACAATAACTCCATTCAGGTGCTATCCCTGTAACCCCACATATTTACCATGGGAAATCCCCCTGACATTAAAGGGCAATTTACCATGGCCAATCAATCTAACTTGCACATCTTTGGAGTGTGGAAAGAACCCAGAGCACTCAGAAGAAATTCACGCAGTCATGGGGAGAATGGGCAAACTTCACACAGATAACCATTCAAGGCTGGAATTGAGGTGGGTCCCTCGTGCTGTGAGGCAGCAGTGCTCGCAATTGTGCCACCGTGCCACTGATGCCAATACTAATGGCAGTTTGTAGTGTTATCGCTGTGGATCCCACAGACTATTTGATCCCTAACTAACTCATTAGTAAGGATGCCAAATGCACATTTTTTTGGCCAAGGTTTTCAATGTTTCGGTGTATAATTACATTGATTTGTCAGATCTTTGGTTGGTCGAATAAAACATTTGCCTTTTGAGTATTGTGTTCTTCACTGGCAGGCAAATATTCTTAAGGTTTTTTTATAATTATTTTGGATTCCTCTTTTTTCTTCTTCATTTGAAGTACAAATAAATCGAATGCCTCAATGATGTCAGAGCCTGCTAAATTTGGTAGGGTGTAAGCTTGCAACTTCTTTTGATTTATCCGATAATCCAATATACATGCCATTCCTTTTCAAACTTGGCCCAGTTGTCTGCAATTTTTTCATTGAATATGAGTGAGTTGATGCGGCAAAGTCCTTGTGCCATACACCAACCCTTGACACCATGTAAAAGTCTTGGGTTCCCAAAGACTGGCAACCAAGAACTTATAACAAGCAATAGTGTATTCACTAGTCTGAGCAGCTATTACATACTTCACTCTGCCCATGCGCCAGGGTAAATGCTCATGCTTCAGACATGGGACCTCTTAAGTAACTGCATCATCATTATCATCACGTGACTACTCAGTCTACACCTAGGGCGTCATAACTTCCAATGTACTAGCGGTCCTAGGAAGGCCTAGCTGATAGAACTTCATGGTAGCCATAGCGCATGCCCATGGATAATGTCAGGCAGAAAGTGGGGATCAACCCAATGCCAAATCGGTGACTCCAGTGTGACTCAACGCTTGTAAAGGCAATGCCATTGTCAGAAACAGTGCATGCATAAACTTTGTCGTAACACTTCACAATGATGGTGGAGCATCCATAATAGACATATTGATGGATTTGTTTAATGCTGCAGACAATTTCCAACTCCTCTTTCTCAATCTGGGAATACATCTGTTCAGCATCCGTGAGGGTCCTAGATGCATAAGCAACAGAGTTCTTTCTTCCATCTTTCCAGCAGTGTGCCAGTACTGTTCAAATCTCAAAGAGGGAGGCATTGCATGTCAAGATAATGTCCGTTTTTGGGTCAAATGGGCCAATAAATTAGAGGAGAAACCTTGCTGTTTCATATTGTTGAAATCTCCAGCTGTGGCAACCCCGAAGACCACTTTTGATATTTCTATAGTAGGATAGGCAAGGGGGCTGGTAAAGAAGCTAAATTCAGGACAAATCTCCTGTTATAGTTCACAAACTGTCGGAACCCCATGGAATTCTTTGGAGTTGGCACCACTTTAATGACACTCGCCTTGTCCTCTAGCTGTTGAAGATCTTTGCAATCTAACCAGTAACCCAAATAGGTCATGACACTTGCTTAAAAGACGTATTTTTCCCTTTTCAGTCATACCTCGTCCTCCGAAAGTAGCCAGAAGATCTCTTCCAGGTTTGCTAGGTATTCACGTTCCGAAATTCCTGTGACCAAGCCATCATTCAAGTACACCTCTACCTGAGAGAATCCTTCGAGTATGTTCTCCATGACCCATTGAAAAATAGCACATGCAGGTGAGACAGCAAAAGGCAGGCAAGTGTATTCATATAGGCCTTTGTGGGTATTAATTGTCACAACTTTCCTGGAAGGCTTATCTAATTCAAATTGGACATACACATGGCTCATGTCCAACTTGGAAAATGCTTGGTCACCAGTTAACCTGGTGTACAGGTCTTCAACCCAGGGCATGGGGTATCTGTCAAGTTTGGAAACTTGTTGGCAGTAAGCTTACAGTCTCCACAAAGTTGGACCAACTTAACTGGCTTGAGGACAAAAACAACAGGTTCAGCCCAGTCTGAAAACTGTACAGGTCTTATGATACCCAGCTTCTCCAGCTGTTCCAGTTCTGACTCTACCTTTTCCAATAGTGAGTATGGAACTGGTCATGTTCTAAAATACTTAGGTGTAGCATTGGGGTCAATATCGATTTAAGCTTTAACTCCTCTCATTTTTCTGAGCCCTTCCTAGAAAACCTAGGGGTACTAATTGATGAGTTTGCTCATTCCCCTCATGCCCAGTCTGAAGATCTCCAGCCAGTCCACTCCGATGTGTTGGACCCAATCTCTGCCCATTAGGCTCGGTCCTTGTCCCAATACAATGACGCATGGAGGTTGAGCTGACTGCTGCCTGTAAGTCACTACGGTTGCTATGGTGCCCTTGATCTGTAATCGATCCCCCATGTAGGTGGTCAGTCTGGCCTTTGTGTTTTCTAATTTCAGGAGCTGAATATCAGCCCAGAGGTGATCATAAGTCTGCCTCCTGATAATGGAGACAACAACCACCGTATCCAGTTCCATTATTAATGTGTGGACGTTTACCAACAACTCAACCATTATGAGGGTAGCCTTTGTCGTAGAGGTATGGTTTAATTGCATTATCCCTGCTCCTGATAGTGGGCATACCTGCAAGTTATGATCCAGGACTGGTCTTGGCCTCTTTTCGACACAGTATACATTTTGACTGTCCCTAAATTTTTGTCAGTTGTTGTTTTTGACGGTGCTTACAATAGTCTATCATCTGGCACCAACAACCTTCTGGAATATGTTCCCATGAGTCTGAAGGTTGTCCCTGCTCCTTCTTGACCTCGACTTGGATGTCACCATTTTAAGGGATGTTGTGATGTTTTATTGATATAATCATTCACAGTTGAATGATGACCATTGCCTCCCCCCAGTTAGAGGACACTGCAATCTGACATCCCCTCTAATTCCTGAGCTCCTTTCTCTGCATTCTCCAGTGATGGAGCTATTTCAATAGCTTTCTTTAGATGCAATTTGGTTCTGGCAATAATTCACCTTGGACTGTCATATGTTAATTCTGCAGTTCAGTCTATCTCACAAAATATCATTCAGTGTTGGCCTGAATCCATCGTGCTATGTCAATGTTTGTAGCCTGATCAGAAATCTGGTGACAGATTCTCCAGGGATTCACCCTGCTGTGGTAAAGTGGTATTGCTGGAGTATTGTGGAAGATTTTGGGTCTTAACCAAATCCACTACTTCATTAAAGGTTTTGATGCCAGGGGCATCTGGGTAGGTCAGGCTTTTTACCACAATAAAAATTGGAATCCCACATGCTGTCAACCAGACCACTTTCTGCTTCTTGTCCCCCTCAATATTGTTAGCCTGAAAAAAGAACACATGTACTCAGCGTATTGGGCCCAGTCTTCTACACTCACATTGTAAGCTTCAAGTTTGCCAGAAAATTTTTCTTATCGGTGGAATACTTGTCTCCAAAGATTGTAAAGATTGTCCCCGAAGAGAAGAAAACAACTCATTTTACTCCTTATTGCCAATGTAATAATCTCGCAGACGCCAGTCTTCCATCACAATCAAATTTCATTTGCAACGTGCAATAAGTGCCACTCGGCAGCTACAGTTTACAAGTCAAGTTCTGAAGTCCTTTGACTGCAGGCCTGAATGGAGCAGCTTGTTTTAAACTCCTGGCTGCTCCTTTCTTATTGGGCAAGACGTCACTTGCCTAATAGGGGAGCTCATATTCTATGAGGTCCATGGGGAGATCGATTGACAAACCCGTGTGACCATCATAACACATGGTTGATAAAGGCATTATATAATTGCGAGCCTTTTTCTTTTTTCTCAACTAACAGCTACTAAGAAAGTATCTATAAATTTCTTTGTGTTTGGCTGGTAACAGGATTAAATTTCAGACAGATATATGGCAGAGAATTTTCATATCAAATTAATGTCAGCAGCAACTAAAATAAAAACTGCGGGAAAGTGGAACTGAGCCACAACAGATCAGCCATGATCTTATTGAATGGCGGGGCAGGCTCGAAGGGCTAGATGGCCTACTCCTGCTCCTATTTCTTATGTTCTTATGTTCTTATGATCATGTGAACAATGATCACTTAAAAACATAACCATGTGAACAATGATCACTTAAAACATTCTTACTCTAATGGTTCTAATTCAAGCCCTTGATCTCCCATAGGGCCTGCAGGCTTTAAATAAGTTTATTTAAATTTATTTATTAGTCATATGTAGGCTCACATTAACACTGCAATAAAGTTACTGTGAAAATTCCCTAGTTGCCACACTCTGGCACCTGTTTGGGTACACTGAGGGAGAATTTAGCACAACCAGTGCATCTAACCAGCACGTCTTTTGGACTGTGGGAGGAAACCAGAGCACTTGGACGAAACCCACAGGTGCTGGTACTGAAGAAAGGCGATGATTGCCCAGACAAGATTCCTCACTCTGACAGTGCACTGCCACAGGACTCATGAAGATCATACACTAATTCTGGTATAGTACCGGAAGATTGGAGGACAGCGAATGTTGTCCCATTGTTTAAGAAGGGGAGCAGAGACTTCCCTGGGAATTATAGACCAGTGAGTCTTACTTCTGTAGTGGGCAAGGTTTTAGAAAGAATTATTAGGGATAGGATTTATAGTTATTTGGAGAGTAATGAATTGATTAGAGATAGTCAGCATGGTTTTGTAGCGGGAAGGTCGTGCCTCACTAACCTTATTGAGTTCTTTGAGAAGGTGACCAAAGAGGTGGATAGGGGTAAGGCAGTAGATGTGGTATATATGGATTTTAGTAAGGCGTTTGATAAGGTTCACCATGGTATGCTTCTGCAGAAAATGCAGATGTATGGGATTGGTGGTAATTTAGGTACTTGGATCAGGAATTGGTTAGCAGATAGGAGACAGAGGGTGGTGGTTGATGGTAATTATTCATCATGGAGTTCGGTTACGAGTGGTGTGCCTCAGGGATCTGTTTTGGGGCCACTGCTGTTCGTAATCTTTATTAATGATCTGGATGAGGGTATAGTTGGGTGGATTAGTAAGTTTGCTGATGACACCAAAGTCGGAGGTGTGGTAGATTGTGAGGAAGGGTGTCGAAGTTTGCAGGGTGACTTGGACAGGTTGCAGAGCTGGGCCGCGAGGTGGCGGATGGAGTTTAATGCGGAGAAGTGTGAGGTAATCCATTTCGGTAGGAATAACAGATGTGTTGAGTATAGGGCTAACGGGAGGACTTTGAATAGAGTGGAGGAGCAGAGGGATCTAGGTGTATGTGTACATAGATCCCTGAAAGTTGGGAATCAAGTAGATAAGGTTGTTAAGAAGGCGTACGGTGTCTTGGCGTTTATTGGTAGGGGGATTGAATTTAGGAGTCGCAGCGTCATGTTGCAACTGTACACAACTCTGGTGCGGCCGCACTTGGAGTACTGTGTGCAGTTCTGGTCCCCACATTACAGGAAGGATGTGGAGGCTTTGGAGAGGGTGCAGAGGAGGTTTACCAGGATGTTGCCTGGTATGCAGGGGAGGTCCTATGAGGAGAGACTGAGGGATTTGGGGTTGTTTTCACTGGAAAGAAGGCGGCTAAGAGGGGATCTTATAGAAACATATAAGATGATTAGAGGTTTAGATAGGGTGGATGGTGATAGCCTGTTTCCTCGGATGGAGAAATCTAGCACGAGGGGGCATGGCTTTAAATTAAGGGGGGGTAGTTATAGGACGGATGTCAGGGGCAGGTTCTTTACCCAGAGGGTGGTGAGGGACTGGAATGCCCTGCCTGCTGCAGTTGTAAATGCGCCTAGTTTGGGGGCGTTTAAGAGATTGGTGGATAGGTTTATGGACGAAAAGGGATTGGTTTAGATTAGTGGGTCAATGTTTTTTTTTAAAAATAAGACTGGTCGGCACAACATTGTGGGCCGAAGGGCCTGTTCCGTGCTGTAATGTTCTATGTTCTATGTTCTAAATACTCACACTTTGGTGGTACCCACACTGGCACAGAAAAGATTTAGTTTCTGACTTGGTAAGTGTCATGTCAGAATTGAACAAGTGCAGCTGGTGGGCATAGGACAACAATGAGAATCCAGGCTGCCCAAAGCTCCTAGCTCTTCTCAGTTAAACTCAGATGCTGTACCTTTGGGACCCTCAACAACAGGCAAACTTCTCGATTAGTGGCAAAGAATGCATTGTTTACTGGTAGGCTTTATAGCTGCACTGTATATGTTTGCATAGGGACCTAGAGGAGTCCATTTCAAATATTAATGGCATGATGTCCCAGGCCTTTGTGATGTCTTCCTCTATGGAAGGAAGTTCATTTACATGGAGCATCAAACATAATTAGTGCATGCAGGCCTTCGCCATTGATTTGTTCATTTGCAAGTCATTTGAAGGAGAATGTTTGATACCCGAGCCCGAGTCATTCCTCATCTTGTGATCTGCAATATGATAGTCTCCTCTTTATTGGTTCTGGGGAAATGCAGGCGGGCTATGATAGAAGGATGATGATGAACGAGCAGGCTCTGTGCTCTGTAGCCAATATAGCATAAGCATCACATATGCTGATCTGAGAGATCAGAGTTCCAAAGTGCAGAGCAGAACTCCAAAACCTCCAAAATTGTCAATGTAACTTCCAAGCTTACGAAAGTAACCTCCAAAGTTGTCAGTGTAGCTTCTGAGGACAAGTGAGCAAAAATTTCACCCAAATACGCAAGAAAACACTTGTGCAGTTTTTAATCTTTATTGGCATATTTTCGATATCGGAGATATACAACACATAGGATTCTTGGGGGGTTGACAGGATAGATGCCAAGAGGTTGTTTCCACTTTTGGAAGATTCTCAGACCAGAGGGCATAACCTCAGAGTAAGGAGTCACCCATTTAATACAGAGATGAAGAGGAATTTTTTCTTTCAGGGCGTGGCATGGTGGCACAGTGCCAGGGATCTGGGTTCAATTGCCAGTGTCGGTCACTGTCTGTGTGGAGTCTGTACGTTCTTCCTGTGTCTGCATGGGTTTACCCTGGGTGCTCCATTTTCCTCCCACAAGTCCGAACGACCCACTGGTCAGATGCACTGGCCAAGCCAAATTCTCCCTCAATGGACCTGAACAGATGTCAGAGTGTGGAAACCAGGGGATTTCCATAACAACTTTATTGCAGTGTTAATGAAAGCCTACTTGTGACAGGAATGAATAAACTTCAAGTTTAACTTTAATGAGTCTGTAGAATTCTTTACTGCTGAGAGCTGTATAGGCTGGCTCATTAAGTATGTTCAAGGCTGAGATATACAGGTTTTTAATTAGTAAGAGAATTAGGGGTATGGGGGTAAGGTGCGAAACTGGAGTTGAGAATTATCATATCAGATGAATCATGATCTCATTGAATGGCGAAACAGTCTCACTGGGCCGAATGGTCTACTTCTGCTCTGACATCTTATGATCTCATGGTTCCCTGTCATAGTTTCAGCCTCCTCAATTGCCGTTGAGTTCTCATCTTGCTTTCACTGGAAACCCATTAAGCCACAGTTAAACTGCAAAAGAAATGTTAACATTCTGTAGTTGGTTAATTAATATACCGAAATTGAGAAATCAGCCATCCTGAGGTGCTTGTTTTCATGCAACCTTACATGCTGAAGTTAAATGTGGAAGATGGCGGACCGTAACAGGCTTCCAGATACACTGCCTCAGGTTTCTACTCCTAAACCCACGCACTTCTCCATATTAAAACTCAATCCCAAAGCTTCCTGCAACTATGAGAGCTGATGTGCTATCAGTCCTGATAATGAAGCTGTTGAAAGCATTTACAATTATACAGTCTATTTCAGTGAGATGTACAATTTCAGTGGGAAAATAAAGTTCAGCAGCAATCAGCAAAAGGCAGATTTCATCTCGGATATTGCATCTGTTCTTGTATTAGTTGTAATGAAAAGGGAATAGGATATCCTTAGGGGGGACAGGAAAGGCCATGACAATGTAAAAGCAACAGCAGGCAAGGGAGCAGATGCTGTGGCCATGACTTAAAACTCTGGGCAGGAAGTGGAATAAGAGAAACATGAATTGAAGGAAAACAGTAAGGCAGACAAACTCACAGTTGCATTTATACCTTCTGTATATGTCATGAGGGTGCATTTAAATGGTTTAATTGTGAATTTTGTTATGATTAGAAATGCACTACCTGAAAGGATGGTGAAAGCAAATTAATTAACAATTTTCAACAGGGAATTGGATGTATACTTGAAAAGATAGGACTTCTAAAGGTGCAGAGAAAAACTGGGGGAAAGGGATTAATTGGTGGCTCTTTTGAAACTTAACTAACTTAATACTCCAATGTTTATTTGAATCATACAACAGGACTTTCTGTGTGTGTAAAACTATCCCAGAAACATCTGTTTACATGTAATCAGCAGTTCTAAATACATTCAGCAACAATCTTTGATGAATCAATTGTGCATGTTGAAAGGCAAGACTTTGGGGAATGTAGATTATGCCATATATGGGCTTGTTCGTGTCCTGAGAAATGTCTCATATGATGTAAACATAGATATCTTTGCTCTGGCTGCATAATAACTCTGCTGCAAAAGGAAAGTGCTGGGAGACCTGTGGTCAAATTGACAATACACATGTGAACTCTGAAAACCACTTCCTTATGCTCTACCTTCAGAAGAAATGGAAGGAGAGATTGACTCATCTGTCGTCAGCAGTCTGCATTGCATACAGAGTCACCAGCAATTGATACAGTTAACATTCAAACACACTTACCAAGAAGATCCCCAACTGCTGACTCCTCCGGCAGACCAATGCCCCCTTCCCTGGAGGTAGCCTCCCCCACCATGGCGGAGCGCCCCCTCCACCAACCCGCCCTGATTGCTGGCCTCCCTCCAGCAGCCCAGACCAATCCCCATGCAGAGTGGCAGCAGGACTCCCCACCCCCACTGACACCCCCATAGGCCCCACCCACAAGAGGCCCTGCCCCCTTGGCACTGCCCAATGCCAGCTGGGCAGTGCCAAGGTGCCCTGGGCAGTGCCAGAGGGCACAGGCTGGCACTACCAAGGTGCCCATGTCCAGGGGGCACCACCCCCTGCCTCCCGATTCCCTGGGGGGTCCTGATTGCCCTTCCTTCACTCTGGCGGAGTGACAGGTGCTATTGGGCCGGGCAAGATCTGTGTCGGGCCTGATAATGACATTTAAAATAGGTCAAAAGTACATTTAAAACAGATTAAAACAGATCTCTTCCCACCGGTTTCCAGGGGGTCCTGACTGCGACTGTTCTCCGGCTCTGGGAGATATGAATGCGTTGGGAACACAGAGACCCAGAGTTGGGATCATTGAGTGTTGAATGGATCAAGGGTGAGAAAGTAACATGGAGGGAAGGTCAGATATTATGGGAAGATATTGTATGTTTTCAGTGATTGAATGAACAATTAAGACACTTTGGGTTCTATTTTACCATTTTGGTTCCAAGTGCTGGGCAGACTTGAAACTGGGTATGTTTCGGTTCCGATTTTTAGAATCGTTCTTAGGCGCCCCTGCCTGAAAAAGGCACTCTGCCTGAAAAAGATATCAGCAATTTCGAATTGAGCTGCAGAAGCCTGTGGGCAGGGTTAATGCGCCTTAAATCCTACAGTTCTGATCGGTGCCGCCAACTGCACATGGGCAGAATAAAAAATAATAGAATGTTGCTCCTCTGCCACATCGTTCCCAGGCCGGATAACGCTTCCCCTTGGTCCCTACAGATTTTGCTCCACCCCCACAATAGGGACAATTCTTCCTGAAGTGCTGAATTGGCGAGAAAACTAGTCAAGATCACAACTGTTTGTTCAGTGCAACTTCAGACTCAAATCTCCCCACTATCTGCAATGCAGAGGTCCCAATTGTGAATATCACACTGGAGGGGGAAGGTGGGGGCCTAGTCACACTGGAGTTTGACAGTTCTGGAACCCTATACATGCACTGTGGCTCCAATCTGTCAGTCTCCCGGTTTGCTGGCCAGCTCGATCGCTGGCCAACCTGGGACCTCCAGAGTTCTGCCCCTCCTGACACCACTACAGTATGGTCATGGCCTTCGCAATAATTCCCAGGCCAGCCCCGATCCCCCACCACCCATCCTGGAGCACTCTGACCTCCAGGCAATCCCTCAAGCAGTGGCGATCCCCCTCCCGCAACAGCAGATCCCCAACCACTGACTCTTCCGGCAGAACAATGCCCCCTTCACTGGAGGTAGCCTCCCCCACCCTGACAGAGTGCACCCCCATCCCCCCCCAACCCGCCCTGATTGCTGGCCTTCCTCCAGCCCAGACCAACCCTCATGCAGAGTGGTAGCAGGACTCCCCACACCCACCGACCCCCCCCCATAGGCCCCCACCCACATGAGGCCCTGCCCCCTTGGCACTGCCCAATGCCAGCTGGGCAGTGCCAAGGTGTCCTGGGCATGGACACTTTGCCCCTTGGGCAGTGCCAGAGGGCACAGGCTGGCACTACCAGAGTGCCCATTTCCATGGGGCACCACCACCACCTGCCTCCCAATTCCCTGGGGGTCCTGGTTGCCCTTCCTTCACTCTGGCAGGGTGAGAGGCACTATTGGGCCAGGCAAGATCTGTGTCGGGCCTGATAATGACATTTAAAATAGGTTAAAAATACATTCAAAACAGATTAAAATAGTTACCTTTCTTCCCACCAGTTTCCAAGGGGTCCTGACTACGACTGTTCTCTGGCTCTGGGAGAGTGAATGCATTAACACATGCACGAATCCCGTGAAATGGCTGACACACGCATCTCCCAACCCAACTCGCCAGAAAATTTGTGGGTTGCAATGGGAGAATCATGGAGAACATTATCGACTGCCTTATCCCCGCGACTCCTGTGCTTACCCAGACCGATTGTTGGCCCTTACCCCTATGACCCCCACCCATCTCAGGCAGAGTGGTGGTGGACCCCCCTTTCCCCTTCACTGATCTCAGGCAGGGTGGCAGCAGACTCTCCCTTCCCCCTCATTATCACAGACAGTGGACCTCCCCTTTCCCTCCACTGATCAAGCAGAGAGCTGACGGATACTCCTCCCCCCACCAGCCCCCTGCCAAACCGATCTCAAGCAGAGAGCAGTCGGACTCTCCACACTTACCTCCTCACTAACTTGGGCGCCCAAATCAGGCTTATATGGAGCATGTCTGTTTCGCTCTGATTCTGGATGGGTGAACATGGTGGTAAAAGTAGAAATGCCGATAAAGTTGGATGTGCAGCCCATTAAGTCAATGTAAGTGCATGCAAATACATTTAAATGGCTGTCGTGCCCATTTTGGGTGCGGTCGCAATCGCGACCATTTTTTGGGCCTTGGTAAAGGGGGAACTAGTGTGGAGGCAGGCGTGGATCGTGCTACTCACCTCATGCCCAACTTTATCAAGTTATTGTGCTCGAAAATGGACACAACGCAATGGTAAAATCAGACCCATTAGGCCTCTTTTAAAGAGGAGGATTCTGCTTTAATCAAGAGGATAGCAAAGGCAGTTTTCATGGTGTACATGACCCAACCAGCATGAACAATGCACCATGGGTGCCTTCGCAAAACATGTATCTGGCCAAGACAAGGCACATGGTTTTGTGAAGGGGAAGTCATGGCTCACAAACTTGATTGAGTTTTTTGAGGAAATGACAAAAATGATTGATGAGGTCGGAGCAGCGGATGCTGTCTATGTGGACTTCAGTAAGGTCTTTGATGAGGTCCGTTATGGCAGACTGGTGCAGAAGGTGAAGTTGCATGGGATCAGATGTGAGCTGGCAATGTGGATACAAAACTGGCTCGGTCAAAGAAGACAGGGTAGCAGGATAGTTTCTGAATGGAAGGCTGTGACAAGTGGCGTTCCTCAGGGATCAGTACTGGGACCTTTGCTGTTTGTAATACATATAAAAGATTTGGAGGAAAATACAACTGGATTAATTAGTAAGTTTGTGGACAGCACAAAGGTTGGTAGATTTGGGATAGCAATGAGGACAATCAGAGAATATAGCAGGGTATAGATCAGTTGGAGATTTGGGCTACTGTAGCCTGCAATCCAGCTGCTAACACTGTTTTCTTTGAGTTCAAGTTCCATTCCAGGACTTGAGCACAAAAATCAAAGTTGACTCTCCAATGGAGTAAAGAAAAAGTGTTGCAGTGTCAATTGTGCTGTTTTTCAGGCGAGATGTTAAACTGAGGACCGTTTGCTCTCTTGAGCAGACATAAAGATGTCATTGCACTGTTTCAATGAAGAGCAGGAAAATGATTCCCGATGTCCTGCCTATTAATTATCCCTCAATCAACATCATACAAGCATATGTCTAGGGATTATCACATTGCTATTTGTAGGAGTTTGCTGTGTGTAAATTATCTGCTAAAATTTCTATATCACAACATTGAATGTATAATGTTTGAAATGTCCACTTGCTGTGAAAGGTTTGGTGTTCAATGGTTTGATTGACCTGTGTTTGATTATGTTAGTTGCCTTTCTCATATGTACACTGTACTTGATTGTTTAAACCTGTGTGTGGAGCTAGAGAGTTAAGAAAACTGAGAAGTTCCATGATGTGAAGATGTGGGCATTGGACTGGGGTAGACTTCTCAGTAAGAAATCTCACAATACCAGGTTGAAGTCCAACAGGTTTATTTGGAACCATGAGCTTTTGGAATGCTGCTCCTTCATCAGATGCACAGAGAGGTAGGTTTCACAAATACAGCATACATAGACAAAGACACAATTGCAAGATAATGATTGGAATGTGAGTCTTTTCAGGTAATCAAGTCTTTACAGATACAGACAATGTGAGTGGTGAGAGGGATAATCAGATGTTAAAGTGGTGTGAATTGTCTCAAACCAGGACAGTTAGTATGATTTTGCAAGCCAGGCCAAATAATGGGGGTTACATGTGATGTGACATGAACACAAGATTCTGGTTGAGTCCATCCTCATGTGTGCAGAACTTGGCTATCAGTTTTTGCTCAGAGATTCTGCATTGCTGTGTGTCTTGAAGGCCATCTTGGAGAATGCTTACCCAAAGATTGAAGGCTGAATCCTGTTGACTGCTGAAGTGTTCCCCAACAGGAAGGAAACACTCCTACCTAGTGATTGTTGCGTGGAGGAACGCGAGTCTTTTCAGGTAATCAAGTCTTTATATGTACGCCCAGGCTCTATCCCCATAACCTAATGCATTTCCCCTAGCTAGTCCCCCTGACATTGAGGGGCAATTAACATGGCCAATCCACCTAACTTGCACATTTTTGGACTTTTATATGATAGTAAGTACAGTGAAACCTCAATCTTACGCACCCCGATTTAGTGCGAATTTGGATATAACACGATGAACCATTGGACCCTTTTTTTTGCTCTTTCTGGGGAACTGAAAAGCTTTTGGTGAGTTAATTTTGTGTTTTCTTAGATCAAAATGAAACAAACTGCTAGAAAAAGAAAATCTTTTTCTGTGAAAGATAAGCTTCACGCACTTGACGTGATCAAGACTAAAAGTCAAACTCAAGTTGCATGCGACTGTGGGATACCAGAATCAACACTTAGTGCCTGGAAATCTCAAGAAGAAAAGTTACAAGTACACAGCCCACTGAAAGTGGCAATGCAGATGGAGAAGGTAGTCAAAAAGGCATACAGCATGCTTGCCTTCATTGGCTGGGGCATTGATTTTAAGGACGTTAGGTCAGCATTGGATCAGTTTGAATGCTGATTTTCTTGAATCCCAATTGAGCGTGACCTGCTTTTTTCGCAATAACATTTTATGGACCCCAACCATCGCGTTATAATGGGGCTGCACTGTAGCTTTGTTGCAGTTGGAAGAGGATTGCAGACTAGTATTATAGAGGGATTGCTGAAAATCCATTGTTGAACATTTCACTATTCTTGCACATTGCCATAAAATCTCACTTTCAATACAGCATTGCAAAATATTTTTGATTTTTCTGATGTTGAAATTGCCTTTAAGTTCCCATAAACAGTTTTGAATCAGCATTATTAATGGCCTAAATATATTTCTGGCTGGACAATGAATGGCACCAGCTGTTAATTACATTTGCTTTTGCCTCTTTAAACTCAACATATTTTTGTGCTGCAGTTTCTGGAAATGCAAGAAATGGCACAATTCTTTCTACAGGACATCTGAAAGTTGAGTGAACAAGGCAAGAAACTGTTCCTTTTTAATGAATTGGATTGAAGCATAAATGGAAAGACTGTGAAGAGGTCTCTGTTGAAGTGGTTAATTGTACACATGAAGGAAAAATGAAAAGAAAAGAACAACTGGGCTCAGAAAAATAAAAACAAAAGGGCAGAGAAAGGTTTTAAAAATTATCTTTAAAAAAATTTTCAACACCAATTAAAACTGAAGAAATAAGACTCCGTGCCTGTAATAGATAATTTTCATGCCAGGCAGGTTGACTGGCAAAAATTAATATTTACCATTTTGTTGAAAATGTTCTTAGACATGAAATGACTTGAATTAATTTTCTGTCTAGGGCTTATTTTGTATCTGTGCACATACAGGCACTTCATGCTGCTGAATATATTTAAATAGGAAACCAGACAACGAAGTGCATTTTTAAGATGCTAACTCAGAGCGGCACATCTCTGACTGCAACCTTTCAATTGTCATGCTTATTTGCACATCAGCCTTTGCCTGAAGTTTCTTTGGAATTTGTACATAAATAACTGGAAATCGTTATTTTGTGGACAAACAATGGGGCATTATTTAACAATTCTTGCACTGTTTCGAAAATAGAATTTTACTGTGCAATAATAATATTGGTGAAAAGCATTTCACGCTTCAGTATTATTTCTTGAGTGCATTCCTGGCATTTGTGCTTTGATTGTACTGTTATGGTTACTGTTTGAGTGTTTTTATGTAATATTGCATGCTGGTTAGTTTCTTTCTATCTTTCTTTTGAATAGTCCTGCAAAGGATAAATCATGTCCAAAGATTTTTAAAGGAGGTAACTAACATGGTAGATAAGGTAGTGTTGACAGATTTAATTAACATGGACTCGCTGAAGGCATTTGACAAAGTTGTTTTTAAGAGAGTTCACAAAAATGGGAGACCATGGATACTGACATAGGTGGACTACTGTTTTACAAGTAAATTGTCAAGAATAGGGTATTTACGCCATTTTGTAGGATATAACTTGCGGTGCTCTTTAAAGATCTATAAACTAGAGTTTCAGTTTTGTACCTTATTTGTAGCTGAAGAAACAGAGATCCATATATCAAAATTTGCTCTTCACCAAGTTAGGTGGCACAATAAAATATATAGATAGGAGCAAATGTTGTAAAGGGACACTGATAGTTTAAGTGAGTGGGCAAAATTCTGGCAGATGGAGTTCAATGTGATGTCATTCACTTTGACCATACAAAACATCAAGCAGACTGCCTCCTTAATGGCGAGAAATAGAACTGTGGAGATACAAAAATTGTTGGTGTCCACATCCAGAAATCGCTAACAGCTAATGGACAAATATTATTAAGAGTAATGGAACCCAAGAGAGATAGGAAAAGTGAAGATGCATATCCATGATAATCTAATTGCAGGGAGTGGGGTGCTGATTGGTCTACTTATGATCCTGCAAATCTCCTGTATTGCCTTCATCTGTACCTCCCCAGTTACTGTAACTGCATGAAAGTAACCAGGTCTGCTTTCCCTGTAACTCCTTTTCCAGCTGTCAGCACGGTTTTTCAGGGAAGGCTGAGCTACTTTCGAGGGCTCAGAGGACAAGTATTCACAAATCTAACATCAATAAATACAAGGTGGAGCAAAAATAATGACAAAAATAGATCCAGTAGTAGTCAGGCTGAACCTAATTTTTGAAATCATTCCATATATATGGGAGCTTATTAACTTTGTGCTTTTGTGATATTTTTCAAATGTGTAAGTTTACATTGATATATGATTAAAGAAGTGGAAATGTGCAGCCATGTCTTGTTAGCTGCCCCCTCAGTGAAAATGTTTCTAATTGGATCTCTTGGGGTTTGAAAATAATTATTAACTTGCTCAACAATTCTTTGGCATAGATTTAAGCTTAAGACCAGAATCTACTTAAAATGTATTTTAAACTTCTGCATCGTTTATGATTCAGGGAAGAAACCAGTGGCAATAATTCAAACTCTAATATATGGAATTTAGAAGAACGAGAGGCGATCTCACTGAAACATAAAAAATTCTGAAGCGACTTGATAGGGTAGAAACTGAAAGATTGTTTTCCCTGTCTGGGGAATCTGGAATGTTCGGATACAGCTTCAGGACAGGTGGTGAAATGAGAAGAAATTTCTTCACTCAAACGATTGTGAATCTTTGAAATTATCCATCCCATGGGGTTGTAGACATTCGATCATTGAGTATATTAAGTTACCTAGGCTTATGGAGGATTTACACTCAGAAACAAATCTTTCAGCCCAACCTGTTTCATATGCTGGTGGTGTGGTTGCTGGAATCAGTTTTTTTTTGGCCTACCATATTGAGAGATGCTGCAGTCTTACTCTGGGAGTTAGTTACTGCAAATGGGTTATTAATACTATGTATGAGCTGGTTACAAAGTGGATAGCCATGGACAAATCAATTTTCATTTGAATCAATTCTAACTTCCCAGATTGTTTGGATCCATTACAGTTTGCATACTGCTGCAAAAGATCCACAGCAGACATGATCTCCCTGGCCCCTATGCTCAACCCTGGAACACCTAGACAACATAGACACCTATGTCAGACTCCAATATATTGACTTCAAATCAGCCTTCACCATTCCTACAGATCTCCAAACTCCATGGCCTGGGGCTCAGCTATTTCCTCTGCAACTGGATCCTAGACTTTCTAACACACAGACTGCAATGAGTAAGGAAGGGCAACAACATCTCCTCTACTATCAGCCTCAACACAGGTGACTGATAAGGCTGTGTCCTTAGCCCCTTACTATACTCCTTATACACCTATGAGTGTATAGTCAAACTCCCCTCCAACTCAATTTCCAAGTTTGCTGATGACACCACCGTAGTGCGTTGGATCTTAAACAAAGATGAGATGGAGTACAGAAAAGAGATAGAGAATTTGGTGAACTCATGCAACAACAATAGTCTCTCCCTCAATGTTAGCAAGAGGAAGGAGATAGTCATCGACTTCAGAAAGCATAGTGGAGAACATGCCCCTATCTACATCAACAAGTCAACAGGGACAAAGTGGAAATGGTTGAGAGCTTCATGTTTCTAAGCGTCCAGATCAGCAACAACCTGTCCTAGTCCCTCCATGTAGACATTAAAGTTAAGAAAGCTCACCAATGTCTCTACTTTTCAGAAAACTAAGAAAATTTGACATGTCAGTTACGAATCTCACCAGCTTTTACAGATGCATCAGAGAAAATATTCCTTCTGATTGTGTCACACGTTGGTATGGCTTCTGCTCGGTGAAGGCTGCAAAAGATTACAGAAGGTCGTGAACGAAGCCCAGTTCATCATGCAAATCAACCTCCCATCCATTGACTCTGTCTACACCTTCCACTGCTTTGAAAAAAAAGCCAGCATAATCAGGGATGCTATGCACCATGGACATACTCTCTTCCACCTTTTTCTATTGAGAAAAATATACAAAAGTCTGAGGTCACGTACCAATCAATTCAAGAACAGCTTCTTCCCTGCTGCCATCAGACTTTTGAATGGACCTACCTCTTATTAAGTTGATCTTTCTCTCTACCGTAGCCATGACTGTAACATTACATTCTGCACTCTCTCCTTTCCTTCTCTATGTATGGTATGCTTTTTCTTTATGGTGCACAACAAACAATATTTTTCACTGTACGATGTAACATGTGACAATAATAAATCAAATCAAAGCAGATATCATGAGTACAGACTATTCTGTTCTCTATCCCGAATGCCTAGCACACGACATGCCGATGTGACTATTTTGTCGCTACTACATCATGGTCTACATCATTTATTGCCATAATTATTCTATTCTATTCAATTATTCTATTGCCATAACGATTCTAATGCTTCAACCCATTATTCTTTGTTAACCTATTATGCTACAAACCAATCCATGCCAGTGTTTATATACCACTCAAGCCTCCCTTCATCTTCTGCAAACTAAATGAATCATTGTAACCTCATAAACTCGTTCAGTTTCCCCAAGCATGAACCTACACTATTCAGTTCAACCACTTCCTGTAATAGCAAGTTCTACATTCTCATGACTTCTAGAATAAAAAATGAATTTGAATTTCTTGATGACTCTCACCTATTGATGGTCTTTCGTCGTGTTCTTCCCAGAATATGAAATACTCTCTCTGCATGTACTCTTACCATTCATAATTCTACCGATATGCATTGGGTCATCTCTCAGCTTTCTTTTCTTTTTGAAAACTGATATTCATAGGTGAAAGAGAGGGTCACTCCTTTCCATCATTAGTTTGTCCTTTTCCATACCTGGTTACTAACTTCTTCTTTCGCAACTGTACCCCTTCGAATTGCCCTCCATTACCCGATCACCAGTAATTTGTTCTTCCCTGATGGTTTCCTCTACGGCTGCACTCCTTTTCTGGTCACCCTCAACCTTGGCTTCTTTCTGTCATGTTTACTAATTTATTCTTCTTCTCTTGCAAGATATATCTACATTGCTGGCAGTGATCCAACACAAAACCTATCCATGCTGGTGAGCTGGCTGGACAGTCCAACAAGATCAGCAATTTCCCTCTCTCATTACTTTATAGCAATAAAATTAGCAAATGCAGTGCTGCTTCCTATTATGCATTAAAGCACCAGCTGAGTGTACCATGTAACAATAGAGCACGGATTCAAGCCTAAGTTCTAAACCCCACCAAAACTAGTGTGGAAAGAGGCAGAGTTTGTCCACAGGGATTGAAAATTGGGAAGTATGTCATGCTGCATTGCCCTCCCACACCATTCAGTGGGCGGAAATTGTATTGTGGTCTGAAATATGCACTGCACCATAAATCTTACTAATGCAACTTCTAACTTTGCTGGGAATATGTATCATGTGATACTGGATTAATTGCATGTTAAACATCCTGCCAGATTCTCAAGGAAAGGGAAGTGTTTGAAGAAATTTATAAGGACCAGCTGATCCAATTTTGTCCATTTTATGTCCCCGTTATGGTTGAAAGTTTTGTTCTATGGATATCATGCATCATTTGCACTGGCACAGTCAACACTTAAGAATCATTTGGGGTCAGTCTGCGCAGAAAATCGCATTCATCTAAATATGAAATCAATGCAATTAACTTCTTTATTCTGCCCAGGAAATGTTAAAATTACTTCCTCCTGTTTTGGGTCATAGGAGATTTTACCATCATGAAAACGTACTTAACAATGTATATATTCCAGACAATGCACCAACTGCCCCAGAGAATTCAGAGCCACACAGATAGGATTAAAAAACTGTTAACACACTGGCACATTCCAGCACTAACAAAAAGAAATAATTAGGCAGTAGCTACAGTGGAATGTTTCAGAATCTGTGAATGTAATTTTTGAAGATAATTACTTCAACTTGCAATTCAGATTGACATCAGGTAGCCTCACACATGACCAGATCTGTGGGTATTAGGTGCTCTACAGGAATTGAAAGCCTTGCACTGTGGACTCGTTCTTGTCATTGTATGCTGCTTGCCAGGGACTAAGACCTCACCCTGTGTACTTCTTCAAACAAAATATATAGAGATATGCTCATTGCTGTCTCTAAAAAATTAAAATGCAACAGAGCCATATAATTGTATCTATATCTGCCCGTGACTTTTAAAAATTCATTTGTGGGACATGGGTGTCATTGGCTGCCCAGCGTTTATTGCCCATCCCTAGCTGCCCTTGAGAAGGTACTGATGAGCTGTCATCTTGAAAGGCTGAAGTCCACACACTGTGGGTTGACCCACAATTTCATTTGGGAGGGATTTCTAGGATTTTAATGCAGTAACTGCTAAGGAACCACAATATATTTCCAAGTCAGCATGGTGAGTGGCTTGGAGGGGAACTTGCAGGTGGTGGTGTTCCCATGTATCTGCTGCCTTTGTCCTTCTAGATGGAACTGGTCGTGGGTTTGGAAAGTGCTACTTAATGATCTTTGGTGAATGGCTGCATCTCGTATACCATATATACTGCTGTTGCTGGACTCAGCAGTGGAGGGAGTGGATGTTTGTACATGTGGTGCCAATCAAGTGGGTTGCTTTGCTCTGGGTGGTGTCAAGCTTTTTGAGAGTTGTTTGAGCTGTACTCATCCAGGCAAGTGGGGAGTATTCCGTCACACAGCTGACTTGTGCCTTGTAGATGGTGGACAGGATTTGGAGAGTCAGAAGGAGACTTACTTGTCACAGTATTGCTAGCCTCTGACCTGCTGTTGTGAATCCAGTTGAGTTTCTGGTCAATGGTAACCCCAAGGATGTTGGCTCTCTGGACAGTATCAGGGAAATTACACTTTGCTATTCCCGAAAACCCACTAATGATACATTGTGGGCTGCACAGACCAAATTTAAAGAGAAATATACAAAGGCCATCAGCATGTCAGTACCCAAGCTGGCCAACCAGAGTCTGCTAGGATAAAGGACCCCACAATATCCTTTCAATTCCTGATGATTGGGAGAACCTACAATCCCGAAGGCCAGAATGAGTGATACATTTCCTTTTAAAAAGCCAAGATTGAGAGCCGAGTGTCATATGACATGGACCTCTAGCTTGTGGACCAGTAATATTGTCTTGCTGTACAGCAAATTTCACTTTGCCATTTTACCATCTCACCGGCTGAATCACAGACAAGGAGCTTTGGCCCCATCTCAACTGCTTCTACTGGAACTTCTATGCCATCACCGACAAGACTGATTCATCTCTTCATGCTTATCTCATTGTGTGAAGTCAGCATCACTGAAAAAGTGAATTAATGAGCACCAATTTTCAGCTCATCAAGCTCTGGAAAGTTTACCTCAATTTGATCCTCTACTTAGGAACATACATGAAACATTTGGGGACAATTTTCCCAAAAGTGCTAAATTGGTGAGAAAACTGTTCTAGATCATGACTGTTTTTTCAGTGCAACTTCAGGCCTGAATCTTCCCACTCTGTGCAAAGCAGAGGTCACAATCCTGAATATTATTAAAAGCTCAGGAGGCGGGGCCCATTCACGTCAAGAAGCCTGAAATCGGAGGGGTGAGTGGGAACCCATGCATGCACACATTGCTGGAAGATTGCTGGAAGATCGCAGAAAAGACCCCCTGGCATCCAGATTACTGCCATCCAACAACCCCCCCCCCCCACCCCCACCACCCCAACCTCACCCCAGGTATCACTGGCCTCATTGCTGGCCCTCACAGCTCCCCCCCCCCCACAGACATCGCTGGCCTCCACAACCCCTTCCCCCACAGACACCGCTGGCCCCCACAATCTCTTACAGACATCGCTGCCCCCCCCATACGGCAGCATTGGCCACCCTCCCCCATACAGACAGCGCTAGCCCCCTCCTCCATACTGACATTGTTGCACACCCCCCACCTCCATCCACACATAGACACGGCTGCCCGCTCACTCCATAATCCCATGAATCCGGATAATGTGCATACCCAATCCCTCCATCCCTTGAATACACAGTCCTCACTGCTGCCCTGCAGAAAACTTACGTTGTGCTGACGTGCACATCCCCAGCTTGTGAGCATTCCCTCTCTTGAATGGGAGCCTTGAGTATTGCACACTCCCTGAGCACAGCAGCTTATTGAATGGCAGCCAATCAGCATCCCGAGGGATGAATGACACCCCATTGAATGCAGCCTTCAAAATCTCTCACAAGGATTTGTTGCAGCAGGAAGGAGGAAGGTCTTCCACCCAGGGAATCCCAGACGTCCTGAGACATTCTGATTCCTCCCTTCCTCACACTGGGGCATCTCAGGGCCAGTGAGATTGGTAGGGTGCCATCCGCAAGTCAGCCGTGGCGCTCCATGTCCTGGCCACCCAAGGGACATCCGCCAAAGGCATCACAAACAACAGGATGTGCATCACAGCAGGACATCTCCACCTCTGATGTGCATCCTGGGGCAGCACCTAGAAGAAGCAGTAGACCGCACAAAGTAAGAAAGTTGTAGTTCACTGAGAGGGTACAGGTGAAGGTCACCATTAGTCAAGGTTTATTAATCAACAATGTTGAGAACGCAATAAACTGTTAACTGCACCTCACAGCTGTGACGAATGTGCCTCTGATTCTCCATTTCCCCCAACAGAACTGAGTGTTTCAGATTCCCAACCATAGAGGTGCTGTCTGCTGAGCCTTGCACACTCAGCCAACATCCACCAGACACTTGACGCAAGTGCCCCCCCTACCCCCGCCAACCCTTACAGTTACATGGGCCAGGGTGGCAGATTACATTTGGAGTACAGGTAGGAGTCAGGCTTGAGTGGAACTAGGGCAGGATCCCAGTGTGCTCAACAGCGAGTCGTCATCATGCTCCAGCCTTCAACCAAGACTCAACCATCGCCAGCCCAGGCACATTAACAGGTTTGGATATTTCTGGGGGATAGGGTGGTGGGTTGACAGGAGCAGGGGAAGGATGATGTGGTGGTTTGAGGGCCCAGTTCGGTTTGGAGGGGGAATAGCAGCTGCACTTGCTCCTGGGATGTGCTGGATGTGTGATGGTTGCAGCCCCCTCACTGCACAGCACCAGCTCAGTGAAGCAGGCTGCAACAAGGTATCCCTCGCTGCCCTTCCCTGCCAGATACCTGCCATCACCGCCTGCCCTCCTTCCTCTGGCTCTTCACATGGCAGGGCCTTCCACCTCATCTCCTTGCTGCGCCTCCTCCTGTTCCTCCTACTCCTCCTGCTCCAGCTGGTCTCCCCATTGCTGGACCGGGTGGCTGCATGGGCCTCATTGTAGGGGTTTCCGCCTCAGTCTCGGGCCTCCACAGAAGCATCATCAGCCATGAAGTCAGTGGGTTACCTTGTCACACAGTAGCCTTCCTGGGAATCTGGGCTGGTCTTCAAGGGATGTCCGATTGCCTGAGCACAAAGCTGTCATGGACACTTGTTGGATGGTGTGCATCGATCTACATGATCATTATTAGATGGTCACAGAGAATTTGGATGTTCAGGGAATGGAATGCCCTCCGGTTCACAAATTGCTGTGGCCCTGCATGTGGGGCCTGCAAGGCGATGTGCATGCCATTTGGAATCCCGGTGATGGATGCAAAGCCCAGAGCCCGGATGTGTACGGCCCACATTGAAATTAATGAACTGCCCTGTCCAGGCATACAGGGCATCTGTGACCTGCCGCATTTGTGCATGGAGGCCAGGGAGATCCCAGCTAGCTCGCCACTGGGTGCCTGGAATGATCCAGAGGCATAGAAATTCAGGGCAGCCATCACTTCCATGTCCACAGGGAACGAGCGGGTTGTGACCCCTCCCCTGAGGTGCCAGATGTGAGAGCACCTCACAAATGTGTCGCACTCTTGGAGAGGCGCAGCCGGCGATGGCACATTTCCTCCAAGAGGGCCCCAAAGGAAGTGTGGGGCCTGTACCTCCTTGGCCTCGGCACCCTCCACCTTCTGTGCACCCTCTCAGGAGCCTGCTCACCCACCTGGCACTCAGTGGCAGCACCCTGCCTTCCTTCCTGAAGGACTGGTAGTGGCTGCTCCTGCGGTGGTCTCTCCACACCCACCACCTCCTCAGCTGCCTCCTCCTCCTCCTCCTCCAGCCCTGCTGCCACCATAATGGTCAGCTCCAAATCGATCAGACCAAAATCCTTGTGTACATGGGGTTTGGAAAGAGCATCAAATGACAGGTTATTATCATTGGTTACATAGACCCAGCACCATCCCAATTCCTCACTTGGGCAACACCACACAATCCATGGTGCCAAGTGAGGCCCAATTAGGGTTGTGTGAGATGCCCATCATGACAAATGCTGGCACAGATTATGCAGGTTGGTGTGCAGCCGTGGGCAATGCGCACTCTTGAGCCATTGCTCTGTGTACAACTGCAGCATCTGTTACAGGCATGTGTGTCTGATCTGTGTCACAGGGCAGGGACAGACTGCAGATCAGTACCAGATGTGTGCCCAGTGACAGTGGATTCCATGCAGTCCATGTCTGAACCTCTGCACCCCGGCCTGGAACAGCAGCTGCTTCATCTGGTTAAGCCTCAGTCAGCACATAGTGCACTCCTCTCCCACCCCAGAACACCAGCCCTCAGTCGCAGCAAGACAATGCCACTGTAAAGTGCTGTGTAGGAGAGGGGTCAGCACAACTCCTTGATGGGGCCTCCCACACTGAGCTACAGCATTGACCTGGAGAGGAGGGATAAGCAGGACTCTTTCAGACTGGCTCCCACACTGAGCTACAGCACAGCCCTGGAGGAGAAGGGTGAGTGGGACTCCTCGCAGAACTTCACCCAGAGAGCTGTGAGAAAATAAAAGCCCCCTCAACTCCCTCCCACCCCAGATACCACTGGTCCATGGGCTAACACCTGAAGACAGCAGAAGGAAGCCCACCAGGCATCTCCAGGGCCTGCCTGCAACATCCCCCATGCTCCACTAGCAGCACTTACCACCTCACGCCAGTTCAAGGCCGCCACTCCAGGTTGAGACTTACATATACCTCCTTAGATTCGCACCAAAGTGACATCACGCCAAAGAGGTGGAAGACGTGGGCAGAGATTGCCATGTTGATCCTGATAATAGCATGTTAATGTATGTAAAGTTATGCAAATCAGTGGCATGCTGGTATTCTGCCCATTCCCAGCAGCACCATTTTTCTCCGGTTAGGAGATATGCGTGGGCTGTAAAAGATCGCGGGGAACCAGCGAAATGGCTTACGCGGGCATCTCCCAGCCAGACCTGCCAGAAACATTGCTGGTCACGATGGGAGAATAGGACCCACTATTCCATTTCTCTGTGATCTCTGCTCTGTAAATCTTTCTTTTCTGAATCCCTCTTTTACTGTATGAATGCAAAGGAAGCAACTTCAAAATCCTCCTCCTGTATTTAGAATAATAAACGAACCCTTTGAGTTCATCCTGCCTCGAGTTTGGTGTTATGAATGGAAAATTGGATCACACCAAAACTGAGGGGTCGGGAAATTTGCCACCACTTATAAAAGGCAGGCAAATTGAAAAGTTTTTCTTTTTAAACATGGGTGATGAGAAGAAGTGGGGCAGCACGATGGCACATTCGTTAGCATTGCTGCCTCATAGTGCCAGGGACCCAGGTTCAATCCTTGTGTCGTGTGCCTGTGTGGAGTTTGCACATTCTCCCGTGTCTGTGTGTGTTTCCTCCTGGTGCTCTGGTTTCCTCCCACTGTCCAAAGATGTATGGGTTAGGTTGAATGGCCAAGCTAAATTGCCCCTTAGTGTTCTGGGATGAGTAGGTTAGAGGGTTTAGCGGGGTAATTATGTGGACTAACGGGATTAGGGCCTGGGTGGGATTGTTGTCAGTGCAGGCTTGATGGACCAAATGACCTCCTTCTGCACTGTAGGGATTCTGGGGTTCAAGGATTTGATAAGAGAAATTAACACCACTCTAGTACATAACATACTTTGTAGAATGCAGCAATGTTAATTCCCTTGCTCAGCTTGTCCCCGGCTGGTTGTGTATGTAACACATAGATTTTGAAAATAAATACTATAGGAGTTGACATTAAGAACACTTAGATCAAATTGAGAAACATGGGAAATTTCTGCTAATCCTTTTTCTACAAGGGCCCAGTAGGAAATCAAAAAGCAATTGTTTAAATATAAGTGGAAAGTGATTATCCCCAGATGGGCTACAAAAGTTGCTCTAAGTGCACTCTACTGATGAATTTAGTATGAAAAGCATTTTTCACTTGTAGAACAGATGTTCAATACAGTGCATTATCTTCAATATTAAATTACCTAAAGATCTCACAAAAAAATTGAGAAAATTGCATAGGAATACTATTAGCTGATCTTATGGATGAAAGCATCACATTCTTTTCCCAATCCTTTGTTTCTTTGTTTCAATTAATTTGATTTGCTTACTTTAATAGTTTGAGATCCCTGAACAAATAATAAAGGAATAACAATTTATATGTTGTTATAAAGCGACTTTAACGTAATGAAACATTCTGAGGTGCTTCACAGGGGCATCATAGAACAAAGCATGACATCGAGCCACATTGGGAGATATTGTTGGAGATAATGTGGAAGCCATCCCCTATGGACAAGCCCTCTGTATACACAGGATTTGCTCAGATGAGGAGGATCGTGACAGATACCTCCAGACGCTGAAAGATGCCCTCAAAAGAACAGGATATGACGCTCGACTCATAGATCGACAGTTCCGATGTGCCACAGCGAAAAACCGCTCTGATCTCCTCAGAAGACAAACACGGGGCACAGTGGACCAAATTAAGGAATGCAGCTGGCCAGCATAAAGACTTCCTCAGAACTTAGGACCATAGGTACAGAAATGCTGCCTGTTGAGAGCTGGCAGCCAATTAGAACCTGGAAGCTTTCCAATCCTGGTAGCATCATTGGGAATGGTGGCTGTTGCAAATAATACTGCATTGACATTACTTGGGATTATTGCTGGATCTCTGGACTCAGATGAGTGAGTGGGTGTTGTGGAAAAGGGGTTAGTTACTGTTGGGGGCAGCAGGAGTAGGGGGTTCAGAGGCAAAGGCAGGGGGGTGGCTTTCAATAAGTTTCATCCTGATACAGATGGGGAACACTGATAACGAAGGGGAACACTGCAAGGTAGATCACTGGGAAACACGATCGAGTTTGCTAGGTATGCACAAGTGAGCCACTCTTGAGCCACCACTAAATTACAATGGGTTTGGGGGTAATGGGTAACAATTGGCTCATTAATGACAATGCATCGCGAGTGGGTAAGTTCCCCACTTGAGCCCCTTATTCACTGAAATTTTTCCCACTGCTGGGTGACTAACACATGGCCCCTCCTGGGATAAAGTGAGACTTGGCCTTTATGTTGCCTGCCGCTATGGGCCGAATAAAATTCCATCTGTTAGATCAGATGACTGAAAGTTTAATCAAAGTGGTCAATTTTGAAGGCGGAAAGTGAGGTGGTTTTGCAGAGAGGTGTACTGAGGGAATTCCAGAGGCTGGGAGTGTCTGAATTAAAGGCAAGACCACCAACGGTGGAACAGTTATGATTAGAAATGTAATTATGACTGGAAACATGTTAATAATGCTTTGAAGCCTTTCCCTGTTATTTTGACAATAGTAATTTCTCAGAAAATAGGCCTTGAAAAATATTAAAACATTACCTCAAAAAGAAATACGAAAATGGTTAGAAATATTTATAGCACTTAGTGAGAAATGGAGGTGTTTATTCCCAAATTGGGCTGACAAGGGGAATTTTCCCCTCATGTTGGAAAATTACCTTGGGGACTATTATTATTTGTTATTGAACATTTGTCTTATTTGATTCATGTATTCAGAAATAGGGATTAATTTCTGATTTGGCCTCCAAAACTGCCTCAGTTAATACTCTGAATGGCATAATTTAATTATTTGGCAAGGAGCTGGTTCAAATGCTTATCTCTGAGTTGCTGCAAATGTTAACATATTTTCAATTCAATCATTTGTAAAAGAACTGAGTTGGGGCATCCGGAATGAGCCAAAGCATTTATTATTGACTATTAGCAATGGGACAACAAACTTACAATGACAAGCTACTGGGATTCATTTCATATTCCTGATTAAAAAAAAATCTGGGAACTCAAAATTCTAATGAATTTTGTGAACATCTATTGAAATGGGAAATAGAATTATCTCTCCATACTAATACCACAGCAGTTTCAGCACAAAAATACATTTTGCGAGCTAAATTGAACAATAAATATCAACCAAGCCTCCAATTAAAGGATGGATCTGATGAGACAATGTACCATTTTCTGTAATAAAAATAATAAATGCTCAGCAGGTCCAGCAGTGCATCTATGGAGAGAGAAACAGAGTCAACAGGGGTGATCTTGGCAGAATTTGGCGAAGTTTCAGGATCTGACTGCAAACCGGCATTTTTTACACTCAGAGAAGCAAGTCTGTTTTCTCTCCAGATCTTTTGATGCTCTGTCAAAAAATACAGGTGGGCGTCTTTCACTCTGTCATGTAAAGTGGCGGAGCCTAAACATGTCAGCAAAGCGCAGCTGCACTGACGTAGGGGAGCACTTTTTAGATCAGAGTCCTGGCATTTCGCCTGCCCCTCTCCTCGTGATCAGAGCCAGCATTCCCCACCTTCTTCCCCCTGGCTATCAATGGCATCGGACCCATTCCCTCCCACCCAAACAGCCATTGCCAGCATTGCCAGCTTCACCACCACAAATGAGTCATCTGTCCCCATAAGGCTTCCATTAGGGTCCAGCCCTGTCACTGTCTCCTGGCATGGTTGCCAACCTGGTAGTGCCAACCTGTGCCAGCTGAGCACCAGCTGGCATTGTTAGAGCATTGTCTGGCCATATCCCTTGCCCCCTGGGACTATACTCATCTTTATGCCCCCATGGGGATCCCACAACAGGTTCACATCTGATCAACCTGTTGTAAAATTCACCAATGTGACATTGTATTCATGAGGTACAAAAATATGGCGAGTGGTCAATAAATGGTGGAGTGGGGGCACTTAATTATATTCAAATGTATTGAAATCAGGTTCATGCTTATTAAAGATGTGAACCTGACTAATATTGCTGGCGATAGATAGTGAAAATAGGAAATCGTGATCTTGAGCCGATATCCTCACAGATGGTGAGAATGGCCCAAGATCCCACCCAACGTTTCAAATCCATACGAGCCTTCTACAGAACTAAAAAGAGATAGAAATGTAATGAATCATATAATTGGAGAGGGGATAGAGCAGAATGAAAGGTCAGGATTAGATTAGAGTTTGAGCCTTTCAGTTGCAGTTTAGTAAAGGAAGCATGAATTCAGCTTCTTCATAAACTACCTTTACTTCTTTGATACAATTCCATATACAATTCCACCCAACACCCAATGTCACCTGTAACCTCTTCATGTAGAACCAGTGACTTCTACTGAAGGATTAATGTCCAATTTAGAAGTTAAGTAGAGGGTGTTTGTTAACCCATTCTAAAGGAGAGTTTGACAAAGATGACAATGGAGCTGTTAAACGGTGGGGATGGGAGGTTATTGTGGGCGATCAGAGTTGGTTTGAAACAGGAGTCATGCGGGTGACCTTGAAGCAAGTGCGGAGGCTGCCAAGAATGGAGGTGGGCTGACTGCAAGGCCTGTCTCTATGCTCGAGCACTGTGTTTAAATAAATAAAAAGTAATAATAAAACAAAAACATTCCTCCAGTCTTCACTCCCTACAAAATCCCTATGCCCCCCCAAGCCGACCTATGACAACTCATGGTCCCTCCCATCCTTATGTCTCCCTTACACCCTTTATTCCTCTATGCCAGCTTAGTGTTGATGTACCTACACCAATTGCTCCATACCCCTTGTGTCAACTTAGTTACATTTCATGCCAATCCACGCCACACAGTTATCACCATTTGTCCTTACCCACTGCATGCCAACTCATCCTGGTATCCTTGGATATCTTGACAGTCTTGACACTTGCTTGATAACTTTGACAGATTTGCTCCTGAACATTTGCTTGACAGCTGGACAGTTCCTTGACAGCTGGACAGCTCTCTAGTAGTTTTCTGACAGATGGCTAGCTCTTTCACAACTTAACAGTTCCACTGATGTACATAAAAACATATAATCATGTTCTCTTTGAACAAGATTAAAGGGTGCCTTACCTTTCCCAAAATGTACCTTGCCTCTCCCAAAGGTGTCCTAGGACCCTATCTAAAGGGCTACCTTCTGTCTCCAAAGGGATACCATGTCTATTTGTAAGACTCCATCAAGTTTAGACTTCCTTTTATCTCCTGTTCTAATTGCCACACTTCAGATTCCACCTTTCTGTTCTCCCAAAGTTCCATTCAAGTGGAGACAACGGATGATTTAAATGGCCAGCTGCCTCTGCAAATCATGCAATCTCCAGCCCGACTCTAATCCCACACCTGCGAAGGTAGGAAATGCTCGGTTTGGGGACAGGTCTTCAAATTTTCAGCCATTTCCAGGACTTTCGTTTTGTGAGAAAATACATAGATTTGATTCTCCTATTTAGGTTCTGTCATGTATGAAAACATAATGGTCCACCCCTATTGTGTTACAGAAAAGAAAATGCTGGAAAATCTCAACAGGTCTGTCAGCATCTGTGGAGAAAGAAGAGAGCCAACACTCAGAGCCTGCATGACCCTTCGTCAGACCTGAGAGCAAAGAAAATCAGATGAGATTTATACTATGAGGGTGGGGCTGTAATTGGACCAAGGAAATGTAAATGGTGATGATGAAGGCTAAAAAAAGGTGCTAAAAACATCTGTTAAGTAATCAGAATTTGTGAATGGCAGAACAAAGATACAGATTGTTAAGGGACTATGTGAGGAATATAGCAGTCACACTGAAGGGAGTGGGGGTGACGGTTTGGAGACAAGATGGAGAGAGAGATCGGAGAAGTGTAAAAATAGAAGGAAGAATGAAATTTGATAAAAATGAATGAATTAGATGAAAAGAAGAAACATAATAAAATAAATAGAAATGGAGTGAAGATGGAGGAGAGAGTTCACACTTTGAAGTTATTGAACTCAGTGCTCAGTCTGGAAGGCTGTAAAGTGTCCAATGGGAAGTTGAGGTGCAATTCCTTCAGTTTACATTAGCACTCACTAGAACATTGCAAAAGGCTGAGGACAGACATGTGGACAGGAGAGTGCAGAAGTGGCAAGCAACAGGAAGGTCTGGGTCCCGTCTGTGGATGAAGCAAAGGTGTTCTGCAATGCAGTCACCCAGTCTGCGCTTGGTCTCTCTGATGTAGAGTGGACCACATTAGGAACAATGCAATAGACATGAAGTGCTGCTTTTCACCTGAAAAGAGTGTTTAGGTTCTGGGATGGTGAGCAGGGAGGAGGTAAGGTGGCAGGTATTGCACCATCTATGATTGCAATTGACATATTCTGATCACTTAATGGATATTTTTAGCACCTTTCTCAGCCTTCAACATCATCATTTACATGTCTTTTGTCCAATTTCAGCTCAGCCCCAATTGAATTGAAGCCAGTACCAAGAATGGCAATCCAGATTAATATGACTATGCTTGTTGAAGTGGCTGCAGGCTATTTTGATTTATAATGTTTTATTTAATGATCATTCTTCATAACAACCAGCTGAACATGAGTAAACAATCGCTGCCAAGAATTTTGAGCACGACTCACACACTCACAGTTTAACGTTTGCAGAGAATCTTCAAGCATAGAATCATAGGATCCTACAGTGCGGAAAGAGGCCCTTCGGCCCATCGAGTCTGCATTGACCACAATCCCACCCAGGCCCTACCCCCACATACCTACATATTTTACCCGCTGCTCCTTCTAACCTAATCATCCTAGCACACTATGAGGCAATTTTTAGCATGACCAATCAACCTAACCCGCACATCTTTGGACTGTGAGAGGAAACTACAGCACCCGGAGGAAACCTGCGCAGACACGAGGAGAATGTGCAAACTCCACGCAGACAGTGACCCAAGCTGGGAATCAAACCCAGGTCCTTGGAGCTATGAAGCAGCAGTGCATATTGTAATACTTTTTGGAATAGTTTGCCAAGGCTTCAGCGACACTCTACCAACATCTAATCTGGAAATTCTCTGAGGCCATCACCTAAAAAAGAGTTAATGCTATTCTACCTTATTCGAATCCTAGTATAAATCATGAGGAGAAAGGGACTGCTTGGTCTTACTTCGACTATAGGAGGAATGGGAGGAGGACCTGCAACTGTACAGGGCACTGGTGAGGCCGCAGCTGGAGTACTGTGTGCAGTTTTGGTCGCTGCACTTGCGCAAGGATATTTTGGCCTTGGAGGGAGTGCAGAGGAGGTTCACTAGGCTGATACCGGAGTTGAGGGGGTTGAGCTATGAAGAGAGGCTGAATAGACTGGGCTTGTACTCGTTAGAGTTTAAAAGAATGAGGTGGAGAGATTCTTCCTGCTCAGAAAGGACAGCAGGACTAGAGGGCATAGCCTCAAGATAAGGGGGGGGGGTGCAGTTTAGAACAGAGTTGAGGAGGAACTTCTTCACTCAAAGGGTGGTGAATCTCTGGAATTTTCTGCCCATTGAAGTGGTGGAGGCTACCTCGCTAAATATATTTAAGACGCGGGTAGATAGGTTTTTGGTAGGCAAGGGGATTAAGGGTTATGGGGAGAAAGCTGGAAAGTGGAACTGAGCCACTTCAGATCAGCCATGGTCTTATTGAATGGCGGGGCAGGCTCGAAGGGCTAGATGGCCTACTCCTGCTCCTATTTCTTATGTTCTTATGTGGGTCCAGGTGGAGCTGCACCAACTGCTGCCAGGAGGGTGGCATCAGAATGGTGGCTTTCATCCTATGTTTACTTTTAATTCATTCAGAGGTTTTGCTGCCAATGTCAACACTTATCGTCCATCCCTAACTTCCCTTGAGAAGGTGCTGGTAAGCCACCTTCTTAAACCGCTACAGTCCATGTTGTATTGATATGCCCATGGTGCTGTTAGGGAGGGGATGTTCCCACATTTTGACTCAATGACAGTGAAGGAATGGTGATATAGCTCCAGGTCTGTATAGCTTCAAATGACTTCGACAGGTAGTGGTGTTTCCATGCACTTGTTACTCTCCGCCTTCTAAATGCTAGAGGTCATGTGTTTGCAATATGCTGTCGAAGGATACTTGTAAAGTTGATTCAATGCATCTTATATATATTACAGACTGCTGCCACTGTGCATTGGTGGTGAAGGAAATTAATATGTAAGATGGTGGATGGAATGTCAATTAATCAGGCTTGTTTGTCCTGGATGGTGTTGAGTGCCATTCGAGCTGTCCCAATTCATTTCATTTGGAATCCTTATTTTCAGGCTTTTTTGTGCAGACTGTATATGCCCAAAGACACTGAATCCATGATCTAAACGGTCAAAACCAAAATCAACTATATTAAAATGATCAAATTATTACATGATGTCAGAATAATTAACTTAGCAGGCCATCATAAAATGGATTATAATTGCCTATTCCCTAAACTTGCCTGTTGAAAGAATTGACTTGACAGGCCTTCAAAAGCCTCTACATTAAAAAATATCTGAACCCTTTCTAATGTAAGTCAAATGTTCTTATCTCTTTACTGTCTCTCTGTATGACAAAGCTTGTAGTCAACTTCTCATTATTGCGTAAGTGTGGAAAAACATCTCAAGCCTTCTTTATCAAAATGAAAGTTATATTCATGTGAACGTCGTATTAAAATATTTAATATGCATTGCCATTTACCGTGAAATGCATTGCCTTTATCCACTGCTGTTTAGAATTGTACTGTGCACGATCAGCTCTTTAATTTATTTTTAATATTATGAATTCTGTACAGGGTCCTTATCAGTTCCTTGCAGCAATGTGTGCACTTTGTTTTTCCCCTTCACTGCTAAGTTCGCAGTTTTCAAACACAATTCAATCTAGAAGTGCCATGAAGTTGTCACTCTGATTTGGGCAGCAGGAAAACTTGGACTTGAATTGATTCCTTCAGTCCTTCAATGGCCTTTGTATTATAACTTTTTCTTCACCACTGTGTCAGAGGTTTCAAGGATCCAGCAGCCCTACAAGGGCTAAAGCAAACAGCTTTAAAGTTGGCAAGATATTCAGAATGCACTTTCTCATGTGTTTTCTGGAACTTAGTGATGTCACATCCAAAGTATCAGCCAAAATATTTTGAGATATAAATATTACCAGATCTCAATCTTCTCCTGTTTTCGACAGAAGATGGTATTATTAAACGATGCATTTTGGGAGGAAAAATGAGGGGAGGTGGTGAAAATGATACAATTTTAAAGGGTGTTGCAGGAAAAAGATACATGGGGGTGTATGTGCACAAGTCTTCTACAATTGAGGGACAAACTGAGAAGACACAAGGAATTATTGGCTTTATGAGTGGAGACAATGGGTGGGATTTTATGGCCTCGCTTGTCCTAAAATCGTAAAATCTCGCACAAGGTCAACAGACCTTTCCATGGTCTGCCCCTCACTCACTTCTGATCACGTGGCAGGCAGGATGGTAAAATTCTGGCCAAAGGGTAAACTTTAACCACACAAAGTGGACATTTGAATCTTGATATCAACGTGCCCCCAACTCATCCACTTCTGGCTTTAATAGGTGGGAAGCTGGCCAGGAAAACAACTGGCTTCAAGAAAGCGGGGTTCCCTAAAGACAAAAAAAGAAGGCAGGATGAACTTCAATAATGAGGCTGTGAGTTTCACTGTTATTCAAATTTTCAATTTGAATTCCAGACAGCAACATTTCCTGAACCGCAGGAAAGCCCCAAACAACAACAGATGAAGGCTGCAGAATCTAGGAGCTAAATGCACCTACCTATCAAATCCAGCATGCCTGCTTGGGCAACCCCCACTATTGGCCATCGCACAACAAGCCTTCCCAATAAAGCCTCCAGCCTACAAGGATCTTGACTCAATCCTGGACAAAGCAACCCACTTTATTGCTGTCTCATCTACCACCTCTATTAAGGGTTCATTGATACAGCAACAGCGACTTTAAAAACACCTTTTAAACCCACAATCTTTATCATCTGGGAAAACAAGCGCAGCAAATGAATGGGAATGCTATTGCCTGCAAGTTCCCCTCCAATTAAGCCATGCACTATTTTGACTTAAAACAATATCACCATCCCTTCACTGTTGCTGGGTCAAAATCTTGGAAGTCCATTTTTAACAGCACTGTGGTCAAATGCTGGGCGAGGGTGTTAACTTTAACTTCTGCCGTAGTGTATGAAGAGGAGGTCAGATCTTTTTACCCTCCTGCATCCACGATGACCAGGATCTTATGACCACTGCTGAAAGTCAACAATCAGAAGAAGATCCTGCTCCAGGACTGTACTGAACATCCAGCTAACTTCTACGTTCAATTTAGATCGCAGTGCAAGATGTTGTTGGAAGTCGGGCCTATGTTGGACCATGCAAATGGGCCAAAGCAGATGTAAAGATGCACTTTCATAAACTTTATTACAGAACACAAAAGTTATTTATGAAGAAGAATTGTAGAATAGCCTCATGGTTGTAGCTAATTCTCAAAATGTTTCTGCGGCGGAGCCTTTCTCACCACAGGGTGAGTTCATCACTCTGAGTCCTGACTGGTTATGCAGTGCATGTGACCCTGACTCAGCTGTGTTTCCCTTAAAGGGGCAATCACCACATCCCTCTCCCTTTAAATCTTTTGTACAATCTTCAATGACTAACTCATTCAGCCCTAAATAATAGCTAAACATTATGTATATGTGTTGGACAATTATAAATCAAGGTCAGAATCTTACTACTGTTTACACTGGCGGGATCTTCCCATTCTGCCACAGTGAACAGAAATTTAACTTAAGTTTAATTTGAAGCTTTGACAAAGGGTCATCAGGACTTAGCGCTTTTCTCTCCTTACAAATGCTGCCAGACCTGCTGAGATTTTCCAGCGTTATCTCTTTTGGTTTAAGTTTAATATAAGTTCAGTTATTATTCACGAGTATGCTTACATTCAAACTGCAATGAAGTTACTGTGAAAATCCCCAGGTCATCACACTCTGGCACCTGCTTGTGTACACTGAGGGAGAATTTAGCATGACCAACTCACCTGGCCTGCCCATCTTTGGAGTGTGGGAGGAAACTGGAGCACCCAGAGAAACCCACACAAACAGTGACCCAAGCCAGGAATTGAGCCCGGGTCTCTGGTGCTGTACCAACCACTGTGCCACCGTGCCACCCGAGATTTGGCTGGCCGCCAAATTCTCTGACTTCACTGCAGCAGGAGTGTGATGTGAGTGGCTGGTAAGATCACGCCCCAGTCTTTGAGGGGGTTTTCTGTTCCTTGTAGGGAACATTAACAAGAACTGCAATAGTGAGCACCTCTTCTGGAACAGGTGATTCATCACTATTTGCTTCCACAGAGGCATCAGTTACGTCAATAACTGGTCAATCAGGTACTCTGGTGCTTATGGGTTTGAAAAAAATTCTTGATGGCAACACTGACTGCTGAAACAGAACTGAATCTCAATTGATTCAGGTCCTGATCTACTTCACCGAGACTGGCAATGTGTCTAATAAATTTAATGCCACTATGATTTCTTGTGATACAAGGGTACATGTGATATTTTCTTGCAAGAGTAAGTGGCTAAGAGCATCTGAATTTGTTATGTGTGTTCTACGTCAGTGCTTGAAACTACATTCATAAGCGGACAGAATTAATGCCATTGTTGAATTGTTGGCAAAAGATTGGTGGGATAGCCTTGTCCTGTTTGAAGAGAGTAAGAAGTCTCACAACACCAGGTTAACGCTAGGCATGTCCACATCACTCTTTGAAGAGGCCCAGGGGTGGTTTGTGGTCAAACATGATAATGATGTGTCTACCATGCAAGTACTGGTGGACTTACTTGATGCCAAAGGCTAACTATAGTCCTTCTTCCTCGATTTGCAAGCAGCCTTTTTCGGTCTCTGAGAGGGTTTTTGACACGTACCTATCAACCATTCAGAGCCATCATCCATCTCATGGGACAACACTGCACCAAAGCCACATGGAAAAGTGTCACAGATCAATATCAGTTCCTTGGATGATTTGGATGAAGTGTATTAACAGGTTTGAGGAATGCAGCAATTGCTTTACTGTGTTGAAAACTTCCATGTTAAGAGCCTTCCAAGACCAGCAATAGTGCTTCTTTCACAGAGTTTGCAAGGGGCAATGTCATTGATAAGTTTGGTAAAAAATGTCCATAGTAGTTTATCATTCCCAAAAACAGCTTGAGTTCAGTCTGTTTCTTGGGGCAGGTGCCTCCTTTGTCACTTTGACATCAACTTTGACAGGATTTAATCATCGTGCATCTACATGCTGTCCCAGGTAGGTCACCTCAGTGGCTTCAAAGGTGCACTACTCTTTATTGAGGCAAACTCCAGCCTCCTGACACCTCTTCTGCATTTGCTAAATGCTTGGCCTCTGGCAATCCAGTTATAAGGGTAAAATCAAACTACACTGCAACCTGCTGTAGCCCCTGTTGTAGACTCTCTAGTGTCCTTTGAAATATTACATATGCCGAAGACATGCCAGAAGACAAGTGTATGTTCTGGAATAGGCCTTTGTTTATGTGTGTGTATATAATGACATACATCTAGGAAATGTCATCTTATTTGAGTTGCTGGCACATGTGACTCCTATCCAGTATTGTTGAAATTTGACTTCTTGCCAGCTTTTCATACAGGTCTTCAATTCTCAGGATTGGATATTTAACCAGCCTGGCTGCTTGATTAACTGTTAGCTTATAATTGCCTCAAATGTGGATTTTCTTGTCAGGTTTCAAAAAGGAGACGAAAGGTGTTGCCCATTCCAAGAGCTGAATTGGTTGGGAAATGCCAACTTGTTTAACTTCATATTCACTTTCTCTTGTAGGTACTAGTCTTGCCGTGAATAATCAGGAATGCACCATTGGATCCATCTAAATCTTAGCTTATAGCCCTCTGATTTTGCTGAATTCATCAAGGAAAATGCTTCATATTTCCTTATCAAGTAGTCCCCCTTCTGATGAGGGCTTGGGGCTTCACCCACCATTATTATCATGGGGAGATGGGTAGACTGTTGTCCAAAGCTTACAGGTACCATTGTGGTTCCTTTCATTTTTATTGCTTCTCTTGTACCTCTTCAACTCGGCAGAAGTACCCTTCAAGTTAAAGTGTATTTATTGTCACAAGTGAGGCTAACATTAACACTGCAATGAAGTTACTGTGAAATTCCCTGAGTTGTCACAGTCCGGCACCTTTTCAGGTCAATGCACCTAACCAATACGTCGTTCAGAATGTGGAAGGAAACCGGAGCACCCGGAGGAAACCCATGCAGACACAGGGAGAACGTGCAAACTCCACACAAACAGTAACGCAAACCAGTAAACGAACCTGGGTCCCCGGTGCTGTGAAGCAGCAGCGCTAATCAATGTGCTACTGTGCACAAGGGTGTGTATTGGAATAGGCCTTTGTGAGTGTGTGTGTATAGTGACATACCCCTAGGAAGCATTATCTTATTTGAGTTGCTGGCACACATGACTCATATCCAGTGTTGTTGAAGTTTGACCTCAAGTTAAAGTTTACTTATTCAAGTTCAATAGTTGGATTCTTTCTCCTAGATACTGAAATGTGCACTCACCATCAGTGGCTAATGCCCCTGTGAATCATAGAATCATAGAATCCCTACAGTGCAGAAGGAGGCCATTCAGCCCAATGAGCCTGCACTGACAACAATCCCACCCACGCCCTATCCCTGTAATTCGATGCATTTACTCCAGCTAATTCCCTGACACTAAAGGGCAATTTAGCACAGTGGATCCACCTAACCTGCACATCTTTGGACTGTGAGAGGAAGCCGGAGCACCCGTAGGAAATCCACGCAGACACAGGGACAATGTGCAAACTCCACACAGACAGTGACCCAAGCCGGGACTCAAACCCGATCCCTGGTGCTGTAAGGCAGCAGTGCTAATCACTGTTCCACTGTGCTGCCCAAATCCAATTCCATCTTAAGAGGCTTCTCATTTACTCAGAGCAATGCAGTAATGTGTTTTTCTTGTCTTTTTTTAGATTAAACAGAGAACAACATGAAGATTGGTGGGTGGAGGAGGGTTAACAGTAAGGTTGAGTAATTTGGACTACAGTAAGACATGGATGGGATGGCCAAATGGCCAATAAGTGGCAGTTGGAACTTAATCCCTAAAAGTGTGAGGCGTTATACTTTTGAAGGAATAATTTGATAAGGAAGTATTCAATGAGTTGTATGACACTAAGAAGTCCTGAGGAACAAAGGGACCTTGGCATGTTTGTCTGTAGACCTCTGAGGGTGGAAGGGAATGTTAGTGGGATGGCGACAAAGGCATATGGTACACCTGCCTTCATCAAACGAGACATAGATTACAAAAGCAGGGAGGTCATGTTGGAGTTGTGTAGAACTTTGGTGAGCCACAGCTGGAGTACTGTGTGCAGTTCTGGTCACCACATGATAGGAAGGATGTGACTACACTAAAGGGGATGCATAGGAGACTCACCAGGATGCAGTCTGGGATGGAACATTTAAGTTATGAAGAGTGGTTGGATAGGTTTGTGTTGTTTTAGTTAGAGCAGAAAAAACTGAGGGATGATCTGATTGAGATGTACAAGATTATGAGGGGCATGGGTAAGGTCCAAGCAGCTGCTCCCCTTAGTTGAAGGATCAGTCACGAGAGGACACAAGTCCAAGGTGGAAGGCAGGAGATTTAGGCGGGATGTGAGAAAAAACTTGTTTCACCAGAGGGCTGTAACAGCCTGAAAAGTACTGTATGGGATGATGGTGAAGGTGGTTTGCCTCGTATCCTTTAGAAAATACCTGGATGAACACTTGGCACGTATAGCATTCAAAGCTATATATGCCAAGTGCTGGTAAATGGAATTAGTAGTCGGTCAAGTGTTTCTCATACGTCATTGCAGACTCGATGAGCTGAAGGACCTCTTGACGCTGTATAATTCTACGGTTCTGTGAATACCAGAATCACTGATGTCAGGTTCTTCCACATTGTATACACATAACACATTGGCTGATCAATTACTCGGGGATCTTGACTTAGCTCTGCACTGCTTTATCAAATGTCCTCTTTGTGACAATAAAAACATTCAGCCTCCTTAAACTCACATTCAGGAATGTGATTACGTCCATATCAGTAACATTCCACTTTAAGCATTATTGACTCTTTGCCTGTTCTGTCCCTTTTTGTTTTGTTGGTGACTGAAATTGTTTCTCAATTTGCAGCTGCTTTGATGGTTTATGCACCATGGTTGGCTGCAAATTCCTTCCTAAGTGGCGAACAGCACCATGCTCTGCAGTTCCGTGCAGTCTTTCAGTGCTTTCCATGGCTAGTGCTATCTCCATTGCTTGCTCAATATTTATGTTGACTTCTGCAAGCAATCTGTATTGAACAGCATCATTGTTCACACCACTGACTAAACTATCCTGTAACAAATCATTTAGGGGGGCTCCAAAATCACAAATCTCCATTAGTTGCTTCAGTTTAGCAATGCAAGTCATGATCAAATTGCCTGGTGCTCTCACTCTTTAATTAAATTTGAATCTCTGGAGTATGAGTGATGGTTGCAATTGAGCCTTCACTAAATTCACAAGCTCACTAAATGATTTGCAGTCGAATGTGCTTGGGGCTGCAATACTGTGAATCAGGTTATAGGTTTGAACTTGACAAATATTTAGGAGAATTGCTTTGTGTTTTGCCTGTCCCCTTATTTAATTTGCTTGGAAATAATACTCAAGATGCTCAACCTATTGTGTCCAGCTCTCCGTGGAGGAGTCAAATGGATCTATTTTCCCATTCTGGTGAGTGTTTTTCTTTGTAGACTTTGATTAAAACAGGATACATCCAGCTTTTGGGCCAGTGGCAGTGTCAGGATCATTGCCAGATGAAAAGATGCACTTTCACAGACTTCAATATTGAACACCAAAGATACTTATTCAGAAAGATTGTACAGCAGCCTCATGGTTGTAGTTAGCTCTCAAAGTACCTGTTTGCCTCAGACCCTTTCTCACCATAGGGTGATTCCACACTCTGAACCCCGATTGATCAAATCAGACCATGTGACCGTTACTCTGCTGTGTTGACCACTAAGGGACAGTCACCACAGCAAGAAACTTGGAAGTCTCTCTCCTGTTATAAGTACAGCATAGGTCAATGAATATTGTAATATTCAGCATGCTCTGTTCAAGCTGAGGGAGGAAAACACATTCTAACTTTTTAAGACCGTCCCTGCAGAACCTGGGAGCAATTTTTGGAATTGAAAGGTATGAGTAAAACTTGCCCTAACTGGTCTTGTAGAACTCCAGTATTACTAGTGTCAGTGTTACTGATTTTCATTGGGATTTTGAGCTGACTTTTTTTCCCTTCTGGATTATCATTCATTAGCCCTGCAAGGAATTGGTTTTGGAGCTTGATTAATATATTCATAAGTTAACAAGCTAGATTTTGATTAAACCCGTTATCTTCTGTGCTTCAAATCTATGCAGTGTAGATTAAAGAGGAATTTAAATAATGTAGATACTAGAAATCTGAAATAAAGCCAGCAAATAATAAAAATACTCAGCAGGCCTGGCACCATATCTGTAAAGGGATACAGAGTTAATGGACTGGATTTGACAGGATGCAGTTAGTTGGCCACTTAAGGGCCCTTAGTGACGGGAAGGCCACTCTCTGGATTTTGATTTGATTTAGTATTGTCACATTTATTGGTATACAGTGTAAATTATTGTTTCTTGTGTGCTATACAGACAAAACATTGCCATTCATACGGTATATAGAGGAGAAGAAAAGGAGATGGCTCAGAATATCATGCTATAGTTGAGTTAAGGTATGGAGAAAGATATGCTTAATATATGGTAAGTCCATTCAAAAGTCTGAAAGCAGCAAGGAAGAAACTGTTCTTGAATTGGTTGTTACGTGGCCTGAGACTTTTGCATCTTCTTTCTGGTGGAAGAGAGTGGGCCCAATTTTTACCATGCAAAAGCTTGGTAAGGTTAGTCGTGACGATAGTAGCACAATCTGCACCCGCCTCCACGCCAGTTCCCCCGTTACCAAGGCCTGAAAATGGCCACGATCAGGACTGTGCCCGAAATGGGCACGACGGCCATTTGAATGCATTTGCACGCATTTAAATTGACTTAATGGCTGCACACCCAACTTTACCGGCATTTCCTCCTTTACCACTGCGTTTGCCTGTCCAGAATCGACATGAAAAAGACATGCTCCACAAAAGTCCAATTTGGGTGCTCCAGTTCATAAGGAGGTAAATGCTGAGCATCTGACGGCCCTCTGCTAGAGATTAGTGGGGGATAGAGGGAGTCCGACAGCTCTGTGCTTGATCAGTGGGGGGAATGGTGGGTCCGCTGCCACTCTGCCTGAGATCAGTGATGGGGAAAGGGGAGGGGGGAATCACTCTGCCTGAGATCAATGGGGGTTAAGGGGGAAGGGGGAAAGGGCCAGCAATCTGGATGTGGGTGGCGGGGGAATGGGAGGATAAGGGGGTTCAGTAATGTTGTGGGGGTGGGACAATGTCTGTGGGATGCAGAGGGAGGCATTATCCAGCCTGGGAGGGCTGTGGCAGGGGAGCATTATTCTATAATTTTTTTACAGCGCATGCGCAGTTGAAGGCATTGATAGAAGCTACAGGGTTTTGGGCATATTAAGCCCTGCCCACAGGTTTCTGTAGCACAGTTTGGAATCGCTGATATTTTTGCAGAACGTGTATGAGGGTGCTGAGAAACGATCTAAAAGTTGGATCTGAAATACTCCCAATTTGAAGTCCACGTAGCACTTAGGATCAAAATGGTAAAATAGGGCCCAGTGTGTCTGAGGTGTGTGAGGTCCTTGATTATGCTGGCTGCTTTTCCCAAGCAGCAGGAAGTGTAGGCAAAGTCAATGAACTAGTTTGCGTGATGAACTGGGCTTTATTCACAACCCTTGTAGTTTCTTGAGGACTGGATCAGAGTTGGAGTCATACCAAGCTGTGACACATCTGGCAAGGGTGTTTTCTATGGTGCATCTGTGAAAATTGGTGAGAGTCATAGAGGACATACCAAATTTCCTTAGCCTCCTGAGAAAGTAGAGGCGTTGGTGAGCTTTCTTGACTCTAGTGTTGGTGTAGAAGTACCAGGACAGATTGTTGGTGATCTGAGCACCAAGAAACCTAAAGCTGTCAACCATTTCCATTTCAGCATTTTGATTTAGACAGGGGCATATCCTCCACTACTCTGCCTGAAGTTGATGGCTGTCTCTTTGTTTTACTGACATTGAGGGTGAGATTATTGTCTTCACGCCATTTCACCAGATTCTCTATCTCTTTCCTCTACTTTGTCTCATCACTGTTTGAGGTCTGAACTACTACCAGTGGTTTCATCAGCAAAACTGAAAAAGAAATTGGAGCAGAATTTGGCCACACTGTCATAAGTGTATAAGTATAGTAAGGGGCCTTTTCTTGCCACTTTCTTCAAACCTGCCAGACAGGTGTGTAAAACGTTTGCTGACGACACCACTGTAGTGGGACAGATCTCAAACAATAGTGAGGTGGAGTGCAGGAATGAGATAGAGAATCTGGTTCAGCGACAATAATCTCTCCCTCAATGTCAACAAAATGAAGGAGATTCTCATCGACTTCAGGAAGCATAGAGGAGAACATACTCCCGTCTACATCAACGGGGATGAAGTAGAAAGTGTCGAGAGCTTCAAGTTTTTAGATGTCCAGATCACCAACAGCTCTGGTCCCCTCATGCTGACACTATAGTTACGAAAGCACACCAAAGCCTCTACTTTCTTAGAAGACTAAGGAAATTTTGTGTGTCAGCTATGACTCTCACCAACTTTTACAGATGCGCCATAGAAAGCATTCTTTCTGGCTGTATCACAGCTTGATATGGCTCCTGCCCTGCTCAAGACAGAAAGAAAATACAAAAGGTTTTGAATGTAGCCCAATCCATCACACAAACCGGCCTCCCATCCATTGACTCTGTCTACACTTCTGCTACCTCGACAAAGCAGCCAGCATAATTAAGGACACCACACACCCTGGACATTCTTTCTTTCACCTTCTCCCGTCGAGGAAAAAGATATAAAAGTCAGAGATCACGTACCAACTGACTCAAGAACAATTTCTTCCCTGCTGCTGTCAGACTTTTGAATACACCTACCTTGCATTAAGTTGTAGCACTGCATTCTGCATTCTCATTTCCTTCTTTGAATGGTCTGCTTTGCCTGTATAGTTCAAGAAACAATACCTTTCACTGTATGCTAATACATGTAGGTTAAAGTCCAACAGGTTTATTTGGTAGCACGAGCTTTCAGAGCACTGCGCCTTCATCATGTAAGTTTCCACTCATCTGATGAAGGGGCAGCGCTCCAAAAGCTTGCGCTACCAAATAAACTTGTTGGACTTTAACCTGGTGTTGTGAGACTACTTACTGTGCCTACTCCAGCCCAATGCTGACATGTCCACATCGTGGCTAATAATAAATCAAATCAAATCAAATCCAGCTCAATGTTTTCAGGTCTTGGATCAGTTCATCAGAACTCAACAAATTTTATTTCTCCTCCCACTGGTGCTGCCAGATTCAAGAGGAAACTGGTTAGTTTTTCCAACCAAACTTTTTTTCAAACAAGGCGAAAAGCAGTTTCGAATCCAGCTGACCGAATTGTGCTCAGGTCAAGACATAAATAAGTTATGGCTGATAACATGGTTTGCTGTTCCTGTTGTAGAAATCACATTGGTTACAACCTTCCTACATTCAATTGTTTCTCTTTCTCTGGAGATGATTAACTTTGAAAGCAGCAGGGTAATTAAGATTTTTCAGTTCATAAGACAATCTAATAGTTGCAAACAAATGATATCCTTGCAAGATGGCAGTGTAATGGCTATCATTAGTATAAATACAATTTGGCTGCTTTTGAGGTGCAGTCTTCAAAAGACAGTTTTATAAAACTCTACAACTTTGCCTGTTCTGAGCTGCAGCCACAGTTCTCCCTTCCCATGCAGTGACAATCATTTAGTCAGAGATTGGATGGTATCCAGTGCTTAATCTCCCTGGGAACACAGACCAAAATTCTAAATTTAACAACTATTTTCCTGTCCACTTGTGTTTATTTATCTGTAAATTTCCTATATATGGGGATCTAGAAAGGACTTTCTGTGGTTACTTTACAAACAATAACATGTTGAGTTCAGTTCCTTATCATCTTCTCTGAACATTACAAGCTAAAGGAAAAGAAAAGCCAATTTTTTCATGAATGCTTTTTATATTAGGCACGCAGTATGTTAGGAATAAAACTAAATCAAACTTGCACTGTTGGAATATTAAACACAGCTTAAAACGAATACAACATAGGAAGACTAAAGTGTTGCAGTCCAATTCTGGAGGCAGAGTTGGTTAAAGCCTTTCGGCACAAGCACTGCAGTCTTCTCACTAAATGCTGATGGTATTCCACCAGCCACCCTGGAAGCAGTGGGGTGGCTCTGCATAACAGCACCAGGCCAGACAAAGGCAGGTAGATTACAGGCAAGAAAGGGAATGCACAGGGGTAACTAGTTGACTTTTATATGACATTTTGAATGGTTTATAATTTGATTTAGAATGTTGATTTTGAATGGCTTTTATTTGAACCTCTATGGTTAAAGGGGACACTGTGATGGTCAATAACAGATTGGAGGCAAGATGTCAGTTGATTTGTCTCTTCTTCCTCTTCAGCTGCTTAACCCATACTTAGTGACAAGGGCTGTGTTCACATGATAGCAAGGTTGTGCAGGATGCTGGAGACCAGGATAATCTATGAGACATGCTATAGATTGTATTGTAGGGAAGGAACAGGGACAAGAGGAGACCATGTGGCCCATCAAGCCTGTTAAGTATGACAAAGTCTGACTTTGGGCTTTAACTCTATTGCTTAAAATGATAGTGCATCCAAAGCTCTCTGGGGTAGAGAATGCCAAAGATTCACAACCCTATGAGTGAAGAAATCTCTCCTTATTTCAGTCCTAAATGATCATTTCCTTATTATGAATCTGTGTCCTATTGTTCTAGATTTCCCAGCTAAGGGAAACAACCTCTCAGTAACTACCCTGCCAATCCATATGTCAACCTCTTTCATAATCTTGAATGTTTTGATGAGTTCATCTCTCATTCTTCTAAACTCTGGAGAATGTAAATACAATTTACAAAGCCTCTCATCATAAGACAACCATCTCATCTCTGGGACCAATGTTGTGAACCTTCCTTGTACTGCTTTCAATGCAAGGTATGTGCAGTTTTGGAGGGCTGGACTCCTTAAACATCAAAACCAAAACTGCACACCATGCTCCAAATGTGGTCTCACCGAAAATCCCACAATTGTAGCAAGACATCTTTTTCTCTTGTACTCCAATTCCCTTGCAATAAAGATCAGTAAGCTATTCGCCTTCCTAATTTCTTGTCGTTCTCTGTGTGCTAACCCTTTGCATTGATTGTACAAATACATCTAAATGTCTCTAACAATTATATGCTTCATGCCTTTAAAAACATATTATTCTTCTTCATTCTTATGACCAAAGCGAAAAACCTCACATTTCTCGACATCATACTCAATCTGCCACCTTGTTGTCCAATCATTGAACCTGTCTCTGTATATTGCTTTCCAAACTCTTTCTGGGAAATTTTTCCATCCCACCCACCATGAGAATCATAGCGGGTAGGGGTTGACCATGGAAATGTCCATTTACCTCAGGCAGAATTTTTCAGGGCTTGGAGTGAGCACAGCCAGGAAATCCCACCCTTTGGGTTCTCTTCACAGATTGTGTCACTTCATTAGTCACATCCTGCTAAGTTGAAAATGTTCCATTTGTCCTTACTCTATGCTTTCAATGCATTAATCAATAATCTATCCATGCTAATATATCACCCCAAATCTGTGAACCCTTTCTTGTACATTGAGCTTTTCTGTGGCATCTTATTGCAATTATTTTGGAATTCTAAGTATGCCACAGCTGCTGATTTTGTTCTTTCCTATGAGTTACATCCTGAAAAGAAACTCCAATAAATTTGTCAAACAAGATTTCCCTTTTGTAAAAAAGTGTTGTCTTCTTCTTCTAATTATGCAATGCTTTTCTAAGTGGATTGTTAAACCACTGAACCAATTGAAACATTGCTTTAGCACTCCAATAGTCTGTTTGATTTCATTTTAGTATGACAGCATGGTTCTTATATGCAGGTTGGCCAAGTGCGAGTGGATTGTGCACAGGAATCATGAGCCAGGTGGTCAGTGGATAGCGCTCATCTTTCTGCAGCCATCCTCCAGTTTCTTATGATGGCTTAAAGCCAACAGTGCACCGCAACAGAATAAAGACATCATGACTGCTGTCAGGATACGGGCAGTGATTTGCAGGATGTATTGATTAGAACATAGAACATAGAACATAGAACATTACAGCGCAGAACAGGCCCTTCGGCCCACGATGTTGCGCCGACCAGTTACAAAAACAATGACCCACTAGCCTATACCAATCCCTTTTCGTCCATAAACCTATCCAGAGATCTCTTAAACGCCCCCAAACTAGACGCATTTACAACTGCAGCAGGCAGGGCATTCCAATCCCTCACCACCCGCTGGGTAAAGAACCTACCCCTGACATCCGTCCTGTAGCTACCCCCCCTTAATTTAAAGCCATGCCCCCTCGTGCTAGCTTTCTCCATCCGAGGAAAAAGGCTATCACTATCCACCCTATCTAAACCTCTAATCATCTTATATGTTTCAATAAGATCCCCTCTTAGCCGCCTTCTTTCCAACGAAAACAATCCTAAATCCCTCAGTCTCTCCTCATAGGACCTCCCCACCATACCAGGCACCATCCTAGTAAACCTCCTCTGCACCCTCTCCAACGCCTCCACATCCTTCTTGTAATGCGGGGACCAGAACTGCACACAGTACTCCAAGTGCGGCCGCACTAGAGTAGTGTACAGTTGCAACATTACACTGCGACTCCTAAATTCAATCCCCCTACCAATAAACGCCAAGACACCGTACGCCTTCTTAACAACCTTATCTACTTGATTCCCAACTTTCAGGGATCTATGTACACACACACCTAGATCCCTCTGTTCATCCACACTATTCAAAGTCCTCCCGTTAGCCCTATACTCGACACATCTGTTGCTCCTACCAAAGTGAATTACCTCACACTTCTCCGCATTAAATTCCATCCGCCACCTCTCGGCCCAGCTCTGCAACCTATCTAAGTCTCCCTGCAGACTACGACACCCTTCCTCACAATCTACCACACCTCCAATTTTGGTGTCATCAGCAAATTTACTAATCCACCCAACTATACCCTCATCCAGATCATTAATAAAAATTACAAACAACAGTGGCCCCAAAACAGATCCCTGAGGCACACCACTCGTAACTGTACTCCATGATGAATATTTACCATCCACCACCACCCTCTGTCTCCTATCTGATAGCCAATTCCTGATCCAACTTCCTAGATTACCCACAATCCCATACATCTGCATTTTCTGCAGAAGCCTACCATGGTGAACCTTATCGAACGCCTTACTAAAATCCATGTATACCACGTCAACTGCCTTGCCCCCATCCACCTCTTTGGTCACCTTCTCAAAAAACTCAATAAGGTTAGTAAGGCACGACCTACCCGCTACAAAACCATGCTGACTATTTCTAATCAATTCATTACACTCCAAATAACTATAAATCCTATCCCTAATAATTTTTTCTAAAACCTTGCCCACAACAGAAGTAAGACTCACCGGTCTATAATTCCCGGCAAAGTCTCTGTTCCCCTTCTTAAACAATGGGACAACATTCGCTATCCTCCAATCCTCCGGGACTACACCAGAGACCAATGACGACCTGAAGATCTGAGCCAGAGGCTCTGCAATCACCTCTCTAGCCTCCCAGAGAATCCTAGGGTAGATCCCATCCGGACCAGGGGACTTATCTATTTTCAGCCCCTCAAGAATTTCCAGCACATCCCCTTTATCAACCGTAATACTGTCTATTTTACACCCCTGCAACCCAATGTCCTCCTCAGCTATATTCATGTCCCCCTGCGTGAACACCGAAGAGAAATATTGGTTCAATACTTCTCCAATCTCCTCCGGTTCCACACACAACTTCCCCCTGCTGTCTGTAACTGGCCCTAATCTTGCCCTGACCAACCTTCTGTTCTTGACATACCTATAGAACGCCTTAGGATTCTCCTTAATCCTATCAGCCAAAGTCTTCTCATGTCCTCTTTTAGCCCTTCTCAACTCACTCTTCAACTCCCTCCTAGCCAATCTAAAGCTTTCTAGTGCACTATCTGAGCCCTCCAATCTCATCCGAACATAAGCCTCCTTTTTCTTTTTAACCATCGACTCAACTCTTTTAGTGCACCACGGTTCCCTAGATCTACCAAATCCACCTTGCCTGACAGGGACATACCTATCAAGGACTCGCAGTAGCTGCTCCTTGAAAAAACTCCACATTTCAGACGTTCCCAGTCCCTGTAATCCCCTAATCCAATCCATGCTTCCTAATTCACTCCTGATAGCCTCATAATCGCCCTTACCCCAGCTAAAATTGCTGACCCGAGGTTCATGCCTATCTCTTCCCATCACTAAGGTGAACGTAACCGAATTGTGGTCACTATCACCAAAATGCACACCAACTTCCAAGTCTAGCACCTGGTCTGGCTCATTTCCCAGCACCAAATCCAATATAGCCTCACCTCTAGTTGGCCTGTCTACATACTGAGACAAAAAACCTTCCTGCACGCTTTGTACAAACACTGACCCCTCTAGCGAGCTAGAACTATAGCAACTCCAATCAATATTCGTAAAGTTAAAGTCCCCCATAACAATTACCCTATTACTTTCACTCCTAACCAGGATTGTCTCCGCAATCCTTTCCTCAACCTCTCTAGAACTTTTAGGAGGTCTATAAAAGACTCCCAACAGGGTGACCTCTCCTCTCCTATTTCTAATCTCCGCCCATACTACCTCAACTGACAAGTCCTCATCAAACTTTCTCTCCGACACTGTGATACAGTCCTTGACTAGCAATGCTACCCCACCCCCCCTTCTACCTTCTTCTCTACTCCGACTAAAGCATTTGTACCCCGGAACCTGCAACATCCATTCCTGACCCTGCTCTATCCAAGTCTCAGAAATGGCCACAACATCAAAGTCCCAGGTACTGATCCACGCTGCAAGTTCATCCACTTTATTGCGAATACTCCTCGCATTAAAGTACACGCATTTCAAACCCTGCTCCGCCCCACCCCCACTATGCCGTGCCTTGCATTCCCCAACTATGCCCCCCTCACTTTCACCCCCTTTCCTCACTATCCCTCCCCCCCTCCGAATCAGTTTAAACCTTCCTGCATCGCTTTTGCAAATTTACCCCCCAGGATATTGATTCCCCTCTGGTTCAGGTGTAGACCATCCCTCTTATAGAGGTCCCACCTTCCCCAGAATGAGCCCCAATTGCTCAAGTACCTGAACCCCTCCCTCCTGCACCATCCCCTCAGCCACGAGTTCAAACTTTCCCTCTCCCTATTCCTCTCTAAACTATCCCGTGGCACAGGCAAGAGTCCAGATATAACTACTCTTTCTGACTTCGCCTTGAGTTTCCACCCCAACTCCATAAATCTTTGCTTAATATCCCCTTCCCTTAATCTCCCTATGTCATGTGTCCCCACATGAACTATAACTTGGGGTTGATCTCCCTCTCCCCTAAGAGTCCTGAATACTCTGTCCGATACATCCTGGACCCCAGCCCCTGGTAGGCAACACACCAGCCCAGAGTCCCTACCCTTACCTCCAACTCTCCTATCCGTCCCCATAACTGTGGAGTCCCCAATCACGAGGCCCAATCTCTTACCCCTAACCACCTGAGGCTTGCCAATAGGCTCACCCCCAGAGACCTGCTCCCTTTGGCTATCCCCAGTTGATTTCTCCTCAACTGTAGCCTCCAGGACCGAAAACCTATTTTGGAGGGGAACAGCCCCAGGGGATTGTCCCCCCAACTGCTTTTTGCCCCTCTTCCTGGCAGTGACCCAAGACTTATTCCTAGGAGTGACTATCTCCTTATAACTCCTTTCTATGTCCTGCTCCACTTCCCGAATTATACGGAGCTCCTCTAATTCCCCTTCCAGCTCCTTTACACGCTCCTCCAGAAACTGCAATCTAACACACTTCCCACAAGTAAAATCACCTGAAACACTGTGGGAGTCCCTCACTACATACATCCCACAGGAGATGCAGCTTACAGCCTGAACTGCCATCCCTGAATCAATTACCAGCAGAAAAGTAAAAATATAAAAAAAAACTTCCCTCACACTTATAATTAGGTTAGAGGAGGTGGAAGGGTGGGATTCTCTACCAGTGTAGAGAATCGGGAATCCTCTCTGCACTAATTTATAGTGTTAGGGGCATGAGAAAAAAAAACTACAACTACCGGTAAGCGTCCTAGTGACGACTTCCGGTTTCTAACTAATTTAAAAAAAAACCGCCGAAACTCGCGACTTAGCACTAAAAATAAAAAGTTAAACGGAATAAACAGAAAAATATGCCTTGTTTTTGCCTCCTCGCACGCCCAAAAATCGCTGCCTCTCGACTCTGCTCCACAGGAACAACGATTATGGTTGCATTCTGCTGGATATTAAGGGAATGGAACCCCTTCTGGCTGCAGAACAGAATTTTACCACCTTGTCCACCCCGGAATCAGGTCAGGCGAGGCTCGCAGAACATAGTTCTCCATTGGCCTCGGGAGGGATTTTACAAGCCTCGCCCGAGCGAGGTTGTAAAATCCTGGCCAAGGATTCCCTTCTCTGGTCCAGATCAATTAAAACATGTTAAAAGCAAATTACTGTGGATGCTAGAATGTGAAACCAAAAGAGAAAATGCTGGAAAATCTCAGCAGCGTGGCAGCATCTGTAAGGAGAGAAAAGAGCTGATGCTCTTTTCGGGTTCGATTCCCGGCTTGGGTCACCTTCTGCGTGGAGTTTGCACATTCTCCCCGTGTTTGTGTGGTTTCGTCCGTGTGCTCCGGTTTACTCCCACATTCTGAAAGACATACTCACAAGGTACATTGACCTGAACTGGCGCCCAATGTGGCAACTCAGGGAATTTCACAGTAACTTCATTGTAATGTTAATGTAAGCCTTGCTTGTGACTAATAAATAAACTTTAAAAAAAGATTACGTACAGCCATTGCATTCCACAGCATGGGGAAGCCTACTATCCTTGCAAAGGTGGACTTTGCTCTAATTACTTCTCTGTGGCAAGAGATGAAGAAATCTAACTGGTTCTCTTTGCTTGCAGAGATTCACTGACCTCCCTTACACAACAGTGGACAGCAATCTGCAAAATATTAAAAATATGCCTGCACCAGTCAGGATGGAGTCCAAAGCACAACAATTCATGGCCACGGTCACCTTTACAGCCGCTGGCAATGCTATCCTGTCTTGGCTCTGAGGCTGCAGGTTCAGGTGCCACAGATGGAAAATTTCAATGAGCACCTTGTAAGATTTTGATGATTCTACTAATTCTTAGAATCTGTCGGAACTTTGGATTTTATCTTTGGAGTTTAAAATTAAATTCTGACTTGTTGACTATGTTCTGAGTCTAGTTGACCCTTTGTCAGCATCAGCTCTTTTCTCTCCATACAGATGCTGCCACACTGCTGAGATTTTCCAGCATTTTCTCTTTTGGTCTCACGTTCTAGCATCCACAGTAATTTGCTTTTAACATGTTTTCATAGATCTGGACCAGAGAAGGGAATCCGTGGCCAAGATTTTATGACCTCACTCGGGCGAGGCTTGTAAAATTCCTCCAGGGGTCAACGGAGAACTATGTTCTGCAAGCCTCGCCTGACCTGATTCTGGGGTGGACGAGGTGGTAAAATTCTCTGATATTATGATGAGTAGTCTTAACTGTTGAGTTCAATAGTTTCAGTGTGGCGTTTGGTTAAGATATAGGGGGCAAATTTCAGCCTGTGTTTGCCTTTGGGGTGAATGGCAATTGTGGGACCCCCCCATTCCTGGCGCTGAGTAGTACTTACCTATATCTCCGACGTCCACTGCAGTGTCCCCTGTGCTGTGAATATTCTAGAGCCTGATGGCTGCCTGAATGTTCACGTCCAAATTCCCGTCAGAAAGCACCAGGTTTACATTTATGTAAAGCTGTTGAAAATGGCGTCAGCATGACGTCATACCAGCGTCTGCTGAATATCTGATGAGGAGGGACGTCCTGGAGAGTGTGCTTGCTCACCACATGTTAATATATTAAAATGAGATTCCTGGATCCCAGTATGTGTTTCATGCTATTCCACTGCCAAGGGTGCTGGAAGATCAGAATTTGAAACTTGCAGGCCCAAATCACGCTTTGAGTCTTTCTGGATTTTGAAGTTGCGTTGTCATTCCTGCTGATGGAGAGCACGGGCTCAAAATCATCCCCATTGTTTTGTCAAGGTTGGGGGAGGGAATTGTTCTTGCCTATGAACACAAGTTCAGCTGTTTGAGATTAAGAACAAAGAACAAAGAAAATTACAGCACAGGAACAGGTCTGTCGGCCCTCCAAGCCTGCACCGACCATACCGCCCAACTTAACTCTTCTGGGGACCATATCCCTCTATTCCCATCCTATTCATGTATTTGTCATGTATTTGCCCCTTTAAAAGTCACAACCTTATCCATTTCCATTACCTCCCCTGGCAATGAGTTCCAGGCACGCACAACTCTCTGTGTAAAGAGAGAGCATTGGCTAATAAATGTTGAGGTCAAAAATAATACTGTTCGGGTCAAATCAGCATTACGCATTTACTTGCCTGAGTACACAGCCATGCCAGGAAAGTGAAGCAGTTACTGATGTCACTGTCGGACTATTCAGTATACTTTTAGTAGTGTGGGTTGAAGTGTTCTAATTTGCCAGCAACCAAGATGCTTCACTTTCCTGGCATGGCTGTGTACTCAAGCAAATTCTCCCATGGGTTGATATCTATCTTGTTATGGAGGGTCACTGTGACCCACACTGAGTTGGGAAAGATGCATATCTAGAAGTAGCAGCATTGTTCCAAGGGCTTTGCTCCAATGCCAAGACGAAATTCAATGATCTCAGCAGCTGTGCCCTCATATCGCTTGTTGCTTCAATTATAAAGGGCAGGATTAGTGCCCACATTTCATACATGCTCACAGTACCTGGGACCCTTTCCAAGTTCCTTCAATACGTTGCCACACCTAATGTTTGTTCTCTCTTTCACCCTAAAACTCTGCTGCTATGACAATCCCTATGACAAAACAGTGTGATGCTCTAGTTCTTGTGAATGTTTACTTTATGGTTTGCAAGCTAATAGTTAAGGCTGAAGAGATTTCTTGCCAAGATCAATTCTTTATCCTTGTCTACATTTCATTCAGAAGAAGGTGGACCACAAGGAAACAGAAAGAATTCACACAGGAAGAGGCCTCCTGGAACTGAAAATCAGAAACTAGGTAGAATGAGCAGAGTGGAGAAAGAGTTCGTCCACACTTAATTTCCTGTTTCCTGCCTAGGGTGTGGCAGCGAATGAATCAGTCTAAATAGTCATGCTAAATTAAGGCACAACAAAATTTCATGTAAATGCATCTCAAGACTAGTCTGAATTGCCTATGTAAAAACTCTATTATGGGAGATTCAGGTTTGTTTTTAACCCAAGAAGTGGGAGAAAATCAATGGAAAAATAGTATTTCCATTTTGGGGTAATTGTGCCCATTATTACAAATGCTTTTCCTGCCCAGAATTCCTGCTTAAACTATTTGCTATGATAAAATCTGAGTTTACTCAAAACATGAGTAAATGCTATGATAAAATCTGCTATGAGTCAGGGCAATTGGGTAGAGGTTTTAAAAATATATATTAATATTTGTTGGTATACTCAAGAATGGTAATGTTTGGCTACATCAACTGAAAATAGTTTTATCAAAAGAAGTAAATGTTTTAAATCTATCTACACCTCTACTTGTCCAGTTTTCAATGATCAAAAATCGCATTTACAAACTATATAAACTGTTTTCTCGGTAAATTGTGGTCCAGTATTCAGCTCCTTACTAACTTAAGATAACATCATTCAAAACCATTCAAAGTGTGTCTTAACGTCCTTGTGCTCAAAACATAAGAACATAAGAACATAAGAAATAGGAGCAGGAGTAGGCCATCCAGCTTAAACTTCGGAACTTCCTTGAATAAGGCCCTTGAAGAGAAGTACTGGCTGTAAAGTTTTTTGAAACACCCAGTGGGTATGAAAAGCACTAGATAAATGTAAGGCTTTGTTTCAGTTAGCAGAAACTCACAATGGTCATTGAATCACTTTTGTTTAGATTTGATTTACTATTGTCATGTGTAATGGTATACAGTGAAAAGTATTGTTTCTCATGCGCTATACAGACAAAGCATACTGTTCATGAAGTAGATAAGGAAGAAGGAAAGAAGAAGGTGCAGAATATACAGTTACAGATAGGATGTAGAGAAAGATCAGCTTAGTATTTGGTAGGTACATTTAAAACTCTGATGGAAGCAGAAAAGAAGCTGTTCTTCTGTAAATGATCTCAGACTTTTGTATATTTTTTCTAATGGAAAAAGCTGGAAGAGAATCTGTCCAGGGTGCATAAGGTCCTTGACTAAGCTAGCTGCATTTCTGAGGCATTGGGAAGTGTACAGAGTCAGTGAGGCTGGATTACGTTCACAACTGTTTGTAGCTTCTTGAGGTCTTGGTCGGAGTAGGAACCATACCAAGCTGTGCTTACATCTGGAAAGGATGTTTTCTATGGTGCATCTATGAAAAATGTGAGAGTTGGAGCGGACATGCCAAATTTCCTTCGATTCCTGATAAAGTAGAGGTACTTGTGGGCTTTCTTAATTATAATGTCAGCATGGAGGGACCAGGGCAGATTTGATGTTGATCTGGGCACTTAGAAACTTGAAGCTCTTGACCTTTTCCACTTCATCGCCAGTTAAATCCTATGATGAAAGAAGACTGCTTTTGTTTACAAAGTAAACTCAGCAAACTAATTACTGCATAACTCCACAACATGAGTAAATGATTTGTACAACTGTGGGTAATTTTAAGGCTGTAAGGTTCAAAGCAGTTGGGCGAATTTTTTCAGAAGAAAATTATGTCTTATGGTCTGGCAAATAAGGCCTTTAAATGGCTTGTTTACTGAAACATCGTGGAATTTAACTGGCACGCACGACCACTTGGAACCACAACTCGCTGCATCTTCAATTCTGCAACCCTGCTTTTGTTGGCTTCAGTTAGATATACGCCGGTATGAGAAATGAATGGTAATTAATGAAACATGAGGCAATTGTGAAGTTGTTCAAGAAATAAAGTAAGAGCAGTGCCCCAATTGGCAGAAAAAGATGATGTAATATTCAAAATAAATGAAGGTTTGCATAATTCTGGTGATGCTGAGAGTGACAGCAGTTATGAGAAATTAAGATTAATAAAACTTCATGCAGCGTTCCAGCTTTAGTCTGCTGCATTGCTGTTTTTGTTCTGTGTACTAAATATTAAATACCTATCTGCACTGAAACATTTTCCTAATTATTTCCTCTCAAGATCCTGGTGTGTCTTATGGTCCGATGCATTTTATGGTCTAGCAGATACGATAAATCTTATAATGTGTTTCAAATTAGTTCAGCATCAGAGATCTGTGCAGAGAAAAATACAAGTAATCTGAGAATTATTACGCGACTGTGCCAAGAAAATGAAATAAATCCAAAAAGGAAAAAAAAACACAAAGAGAACAATGACCAAAAACTCTGTACTCTATTCCAATAATCTGCAATCCAGCAAAACCCCAGACATTTAAAATGAAGAGGGGAGTGGTGTTATTCGGCTTTAATTTAAACACCTTTCAAGCATTCCAGTTTAATGAGATAAACAAGGACAGTAATTCAATTATTTCTTTATTTAACACTTCTAGCACCAACTCAAGCATAAAGAGTTGCAACTCATTAACTCTTTACTGAACTTAAACTCTAACAAAATATCAACTTTGAACTGAACTTTAACTCTTAAACTGCACTTCAACTTTAACTGAACATTATCTTTTAACTGAAAATAGATACTACTGAGTTTAGGAAAACCTTGGCCAAGAAATATCCTCGATATAGAGTCAATCTTCTTGTTCTCTGAAGCATCCTTCAGGGTACACTTTGTCATTGGTCTCTTTGAGTTATCACTAGCAAACAAAGTCTCACATGTCTCTTATCCACAATTCTCCACTCACTTCTGGAAGGTTCTCTGTCATCCAGCCAACCTTGTAACCAGAAACTGATCACATGTCTCAAACCTCCAGTGAAATTACTTTTGAACATCATAGTCCATTTGACATGTCCCATACTTAGCAGCCATATAAATCGAAGTCACACTGTCTCAGTTAATATAAACAGCTTCACTTATCTGGGAAGCTTTAAATCATAGCTCCCAGACGATAGTAACTTTATGATCTGCACCTGGTTTTAATCTATGAATTGACCAAAAACCCCAATATGCTTAACTCTTAGCCAGAAAAGCCATTTTAAAACTACGATAGCCATTATTGTTGTTAAATTATTGTTGTAGCCATTCTTTCTCTGCCCAAAGGCGGGTGGCTCTCTGACCTCCTCACAGCGGTGCATTGTTCGCTGGCAGCAGGGCCTTTTCATCCCGCCGCTGTCAATGGGATTCTCCATTGACTATACCTCACACCACCAGGAAACTCATGTATTGATGGCAGGAACGGAAGGTCTGGCTGGTATGAACAGCCAGAGAATTCAGGCCAATGTCTTGGATATCAGTGTAAAAAAGTATTACCACTGGAAAAATATTAATTCCAAGCTTTTGAAGATTTCCAATTTCTTTTGCAGATCTTCTTCTAAAACCCGATCCATTGCAGAATCAAACTCCAACTACAACATTACTATTTTGAACACTACCAGTTTTATGAAAACACAAACTACACATTGTTTTCTTCAGATTGTGTCTGTTCTGCAGGGAAAGAATCAGCTGCTTTCCAGCAGTATGACTCAGAGGCTTAGTTATGATTTATAATGAATGCTTTGGCTTTGGTTTGCAGTAATTGTCTTCAGAACAGTTCATTAGGATTTGGGTAAAGTCTTGTTCAGTCTCATGTACTTTGCAATTTGCTGGTGGATTTGTTATTGTTATTCTGGTGGATCGAGGGTTTTTGTTTCTCTACACTTTAGTCAAGAGAAGATTGCTTCGTGCTTCAGATTTGCTGGATACAACAGGATAACACTGTCTTTCAATGTGAAGTAAAACAATTGCAGCAAAGTGGGTAGCAGGCATGTATCAGGCTGGACGTCAATTTTCTAGATTCTCTTGAAGAGTCTTCCACCAGTAAATCATCAGTTGAAACATGGTTGTCAAATAAAAATTAAAATGAGGAACAGTTTTGTTGTAAGGCTGTATGTTGTCTCATGAAGAAGTCAAGAGACTTGTATGGTTGAACATTAACTTTTTTTAACAACACATACCTGGAAACTTATATAACAGGATATAATCTCAGTGCTATCTTCATGCTGACATCTACCTTCTCACTCCTACACCCATGTACCTCTCTACATCACATTGTGGGTAGTACCTTTTCCCCAGTCCCACATGAACCCAACTACAATTTCATTTTCATCACAAGTGTTTGATTTGTTCATATTTAAAAAATACCAATTAAATCAATTCAAAATAATGTTCTCTAACTTTCATGAGGAGACATAGTTATTTGATTAAAAGCATAGCTGTACCTCTTCTAATTACTTGTCTACATCTCTTACATTTGCAAAGTTTAGTGCCCAGAGTGGCATGGTGGCACAGTGATTAGCACTGCTGCCTCACAGTGCCAGGGACCTGGGTTCAATTCCTGGCTTGGGTCACTAGCTGTGTGGAGTTTGCATGGTCTGCCCGTGTCTGTGTGGGTTTCCTCTGAGTGCTCTGGTTTCCTCCCACAGTCTGAAAGATGTGCTGGTTAGATGCATTGGCCATGCTAAATTCTTCCTCAGAGTATTTGAACGGGCACTGGAGTGTGGCAACTAGGGGATTCTCACAGTAGCTTCATTGCAGTACTAACGTAAGCCTACTTGTGACACTAATAAATTAACTTTTAAACTTGTAATTCAACATACACTCAGGAGGTTTAAGCTAGTTTGGCGGGGAGGTGGGACCCAAAGCAATAGGGAGACAAAAGAGAAGGTTGAGGACAGCACAGAAGTTAAAGAGAACACATTAAATAGTAAAAGCAGTATCAGTAATCCTAGCACTAGACAGATCAGGCAAAAGCAAGGCAGAGAGCAAGGGAAGTCCAGATTAAACTGCATTTATTTCAACGCAAGACGCCTGACGGGCAAGGCAGATGAACTCAGGGCATGGATGGGTCCATGGGCTTGGGATATCATAGAAATTACTGAAACATGGCTGAGGAAAGGATAGGTCTGGCAGCTCAATGTTCCAGGATATAGATGCTGTAGGAAAGATAGAACAGGGCATAAGAGAGGAGGAGGAGTTGCACTTTTGATGAAGGAAAACATCACAGCAGCACTGAGAGGTCATATATCCAAGGGTATGCCCACTGAATCTATATGGGTAGAATGGAGAAATAAGAAGGGAGAAATCACATTGGTGGGGTTGTTCTATAGGTCCCCAAATAGTCAGCGGGAAATTGAGGAGCAAGTATGTAAGGAGATTACAGCCAGCTCCAAGAAAAATAGGGTGGTAATAGTAGGGGATTTTAACTTTCCCAACATTGACTGGGTGGGATAGCCATAGTTAGAGGGTTGGATGGAGAGAAATTTGTTGAGTGCATTCAGGAGGAATTGCTCATCCAGTATGTGGATGGCCCGAGAGGGGGCAAACCTTGAACTCCTCTTGGGAAATAAGGAAGGGCAAGTAACAGAAGTGTTAGTGAAAGATCACTCTGGGACCTGTGACGAATTCCATTAGTTTTAAAATAGCTATGGGTAATGATAGGTCTGGCCCTGGGTTCAATTCCTGACTTGGGTCATTGTCTGTGCGAAGTTTGCACATTCATCCTCTGTCTCTGTGGATTTCCCCTGGGTGCTCCGGTTTCCTCCCACAGTCTGCCAGTGATCCCCATACCTCATTATTATCTAGTAATTGCTTGGTGGAACTTGAGTGAGACTACTCTGGGCTTTGGTTCAATGCTCTGTCTGACGCAACAGCCTGACAACTATCACTATGTGTCATCACACATGAGAAGACACTTGATGGGTGGGGGCAGTGCCCTTGGAATGATCATCTAGTGAGCTGAAAATTTGATTTACAAAAAAAAACCTCATTACAGATTAATTTCAAATTTCATTTAAAAACATGTACCAGTTGTACAATCAAATCTACAGCTTTTTACTTGATTCGTCAGGTTTTCACTCATGGATTAAATTGCATATTTGTAATTAAACCATCCCTTAATTGAATGAAAGACAAATCTTTCCCATGTATTGCATTTATTCATCCCAACGTTGCTGTGAGAACCCAAACCCTTTATTTTGAAACAACCAGAGCCGTTTTGTAATGTGCTATGGCCCAATTCAGAAATCGCCAGAAAAGATTATTCCATCTCTTGTGAAATACCAAACACCCCCACACAGGCATGTTAACTCTGAAGGTAGAGTTCTGAGTGACTTTCTGCTTCTTCTTCCATCATAAAGGAATGAGGCGAGGAGCCAAGAGGCTTTGTTGCCATAGTAAATGCAGCACAATTCTTGGAAAGGGTAATAAAAGATTGCACCTTTGGAGAGTTAACTCTTCAAAATTTTCCCTGTCTTTCCTTACTCTTGAAACTTAATCCATTCTGCTAGGAACAGATGTAGAGTCGTGTTGGATATAGTGGAAAAATGATTAAAATTAATCAGTAAATCATTAATCATCACAATCTTTGCAACATTTATCAACAATGGATTAACAGAATTTGCCCATTAGAATCTAACTCAGTGGGTGGCACAGTGGAACGTTCGTTAGCACTGCTGCCTCACTTAGCCAGGGACCCGGGTTGGATTCCCAACTTGGGTGACTGTGCAGATTTACACATTTTCATGGGCATGCCCCCCCCACATTACATGTTCCAACCCTACATGACCTCCCTTGCAATAGCCCCCATTGCACAAACCCCCTGCATGACTAACCCTGCATAGCTCCCTGCACAACCCTCTGCCCACCAACCCCCCCAACCCGAATATAGGTCCCTGACCATACCTCCCCATTCTCACGCATGTCCTACCCTCTTGCATTGCCCCGGCACACAGGCAGTGCCTCACTGGCACTGCTAGGGTGACACTAATAAATAAATGTAAACTGTTTCATTCAAATTGAGTTCAGAGGTCAGACACTAAGGGGGCAATTTTCCGACCTCACCATGCCTGAAGCAGATTGGTCGGTCCCGGAAAATAGTGCGCGGGCCTAAAAACTTGTTCTGCGCTCGGTGCCAAGCTGATTGCAATTGCCCCGGCCGCTTTCTACTAATGCAAACAGGGTCATACCCAAAAAGGGTGCAAGGCTGATCAGCATTAAATTGACTGGATCTCAATCACAAGTTTGACAGGCAATCGTCCCGTCTCTGGAATGCTTACACCTCGCCAGTGTAATGTCATTTCGGCACAAATCACTATTGGTCTCCACTGGCAGAGACCAGGTGCAATGGTCATGCTGGGGGCTCGGAAACCATCCAAGCCCCTGGGTGGTCAGGGGCATGGCTGGGCAATGCCCAGCAATCGCTCACCTGTGCCTCCTGTGGCACTGGCAGTGCCCGCCAGACACCCCAGCATTGCCTCCTCCTATCATTGCCCCACATCCACTCAGGTCCCACCCCTATTCACGCCCCACCCACTTGGCAATGCTAGGGTGTCCAGTGGGAAGTACCAAGGTGTCTTGTGGACACTGTTAAGCTGGCACCCGCCCCCCGCCCCCAGTAGACACTGTCCCGCCATGCCCCTGACCACCGGGGAGTTTCAACGGCCTCTGATCCCCACGTCTTGTGATGGAAACCAGCTATGACTCTGCTTGGAGGTAAGCGTAAGTGAGCCCAGATGTTAGAGTCTGGGACTCATAAATGACATGTTAATCATGACATTAATATTTAAATATTCTTTTCTTTCTGGGCATGAAGCTGATTTTGCCAGCGAAATAGGTGTGGTAAGATTAAATGAGGCAAGGAAGCAGGCGGGAACCCGTTTTTTTGCCTTTCACGCAATCTTACCATCTCGCCTTGCTGAATGCCAGGCAGGACAGGGTTGTAAGAATGGTTTCTTTTTAGGGAATCTGCTGCCTCAGAATCAAAACTGGTTAAAGACTGACATTCATCCACATTGTTTACTAACTAAAAATATTTGCCCAAATGAACTTATTATTTGCTAAGTTGAATGCCCTTAAGAGCATGTCCACATCTTCAAACAAATGGTAACAGTCCGGTCAGAAAACATGCATATAGACCCTCTTTGCTAATGGATCATTTGAGAAGGTTTCACTTCATAATTGCCAGCAAGAGATTTCATGTTCCAGGAAGGCTTGCCAGATAGCCTCCAAAACAAGACTACATGTGATGTTGTCAGCTTTCTATTTTAAAAGTGTGTGAACATAAGAACACAAGAAATAGGAGCAGGAGTAGGCCATCTAACTCTTCGAGCCTGCCCCGCCATTCAATAAGATCATGGCTGATCTGTCGTGGCTCAGTTCCACATTCCCGCCCTCTCCCCATAACCCTTAATCCCCTCGCTGATCAAAAACCCATCAACCCGCGTCTTAAAAATATTTAGCGAGGCAGCCTCCACCACTTCAACGGGCAGAGAATTCCAGAGATTCACCACCCTTTGAGTGAAGAAGTTCCTCCTCAACTCTGTTCTAAACCGCCCCCCCTTTATCTTGAGGCTATGCCCCCTAGTCCTACTGTCCTTTCTGAGCGGGAAGAGTCTCTCCACCTCTATCCTACCCATCCCCTTCATCATCTTATACGTCTCAATGAGATCTCCCCTCATTCTTCTAAACTCTAACGAGTACAAACCCAGTTTATTCAGCCTCTCCTCATAGGTCAACCCCCTCAACTCCAGCATCAGCCTAGTAAACCTCCTCTGCACTCCCTCCAAGGCCAAAATATCCTTGCGTAAGTGCGGCGATCAAAACTGCACACAGTACTCCAGCTGCGGCCTCACCAATGCCCTATACAGCTGCAGCAAGACCTCCCTACTTTTATATTTAATCCCCCTCGCTATGAAGGCCAGCATCCCATTTGCCTTCCTGACCACCTGCTGCACCTGCAGGCTGGGTTTTTGCGACTCATGCACAAGGACCCCGAGGTCCCTCTGCACCGTCGCCTGCTGAAGTTTTTCATCACGTAAGTAATAGTCCTTCCTACCACTATTCCTACCAAAGTGGACCACCTTGCACTTGCCAACATTAAATTCCATTTGCCAGTTCCTGGCCCATTCGCCCAGCCTATCTAGATCCTTCTGCAGACTCTCCACACCCTCCGCGCAATTTGCCGTTCCATCAATCTTGGTGTCATCAGCAAATTTCAACACCATACACTCGGTTCCCTCCTCCAGATCATCTATATAAATGGTAAATAGCTGAGGCCCCAGCACCGACCCCTGGGGCACTCCACTAGTTACCAACCGCCAATCCGAATAGCACCCATTGACCCCCACTCTCTGCCTCCTATTAGACAGCCAATCCTCTATCCACGCTAACAACCTACCCCCAACTCCATGCCCCCTTACCTTCTGCAATAACCTCTTGTGAGGTACCTTGTCAAACGCCTTCTGAAAATCAAGAAAGACCGCATCCACCGGCTCTCCTCTATCCACTGCCCTAGACACATCCTCATAGAACTCCAATAAATTTGTCAGACACGACTTCCCCTTAACGAAACCGTGCTGCATCTGCTCTATCAAACAAGTCCCCTCAAGATGCCTCGCTATTTCCTCCTTGATGATAGATTCTAACATTTTACCTACAACAGACGTTAAACTAACTGGCCTATAATTCCCTGCCTTTTGCCTGCCACCCTTCTTAAACAACGGCGTAACATTAGCCGTTTTCCAATCTTCCGGCACTTCCCCGGAATCCAGCGACGTTTGGAAAATAATCACCAAGGCATCCACTATCACCTCCGCCATTTCTTTCAGAACCCTTGGATGCATTCCATCCGGTCCTGGGGACTTGTCCACAATCAGTCCCTCCAGTCTGTCGAGCACCGCCTTTCTAGTAACAATAATGTCATTGAGACCCTTCAGTCCTACCACCTTTCCATCGCTAACACCCGGCAAATTATTCACGTCCTCCTCCGTGAAGACCGAAACAAAAAAGTTATTCAAGGCCTCAGCCATTTCCCCATTCCCTACCACTATGTTCCCCCTCTCATCCTCTAAGGCTCCAACGTTCACCCTAGCCAGCCTCTTCCTTTTTATATATTTATAAAAACTCTTGCTATCCTTTTTTATATTAAGCGCTAGCCCAGCTTCACAGTTTCCCGTACCCTTCTTTAGCAACTTCTTTGTCAATCTTTGTTGACATTTAAACCTCTCCCAATCCTCTTCTCGCCCACTACTCTTAGCTACTCTAAACGCCTCCGCTTTTAATTTAACACTTTCCTTCACCTCCTTCGTTATCCACGGCTTATTACCTCTCCTCCTACAGTCCTTTTTGACCATCGGAATAAATTTCTGCTGAGCACCAAGAAAGATCTCCTTAAAGATCCTCCACTGCTCCTCAGCAGACCTACCTTCCAACGCGTTCCCCCAGTCAACATTCGCCAATTCTTCTCTCATCCTACCATACTCCCCTCTGTTCAAACAAAGGACATGTGTCCGGGAACCCACTTTCTCCTCCTCCATCTGCACCAGAAACTCCACCATACAATGATCACTCTCCCCAAGAGGATCCTTCACCGCAAGGTCCCTAATTCTACCCGCCTCATTACATAGCACCAGATCCAAGATAGCTCTCTCCCTCGTCGGCTCCAACACACACTGTTCAAGGAAACTATCCCGGCAGCAAAAGGTAGCTTCACTTGCTTAGCTTTGACAGACTTAACTTTCCTTTCCATCCAGTGCAAACACTGAGAAAATGTTGTGAGCAATGTCACTTCTATGCTTTAGCAGACATCAGAAAGGAAACTGGGAATGCCCAAGTGCCTTGTTGCGTTCTTTTGGCTTATCAGTGAACAAAGAACAAAGAAAATTACAGCACAAGAACAGGCCCTTTGGCCCTCCAAACCTGCACCAACCATGCTACCCGATTTAACTAAAACCCCCTACCCTTCCAGAGACCATATCTCTCTATTCCCATCCTCTTAATGTATTTGTCAAGACGCTCCTTAAAAGACACTATTGTATCTGCTCCCCCTACCTCCCCAGCAACGAGTTCCAGGCACCCACCACCCTCTCTACAAAAGAATCTGCCTCATACATCTCCTTTAAATCTTGCCTCTCGCATCTTAAACCTATGCCCCCTAGTAATTGACTCTTCCACCTAGGGAAAAAGCTTCTGACTATCCATTCTGTCCATGCCCCTCCTAATCTTGTAGACTTCAATCAGGTCACCCCTCAACCTCTGTTGTTCCAGTGAGAACAAACCAAGTTTCTCCAACCTCTCCTCATACCTGATGCCCTCCATACCAAGCCACATTCAGCTAAATCTTTTCTGCACCCTCTCCAAAGCCTCTATATCCTCTGGTAGTGTGGCAACCAGAATTGAACACTATATTCCAAGTGTGGCCTAACTAAGGTTCTATAAAGCTGCGACATGACTTGCCAATTTTCAAACTCAATGCCCTGACCAATGAAGGCAAGCATGCCGTATGCCTTCTTGACTACCTTGTCCAACTGCATTCCTCCTTTCAGTGTCCTGAGTACCTGTATATCCAGGTCCTTTTGCCTATCAAGACTCTTAAGGGTTCTGCCATTTACTGTATATTTCCAGTTTGTATTAGACCTTCTAAAATGCACTACCTCACATTTGTCTGGATTAAACTCCATCTGCCACCTCTCAGCCCAAGTCTCCAGCTGATCTATATATCCTGCTGTATCCTCTGATGGTCCTCATCGCTATCTGCAAATTCACCAGCCACACTGGTGTCATGAACCTTTAATTATAAGAACATAAGAACATAAGAAATAGGAGCAGGAGTAGGCCATCTAGCCCTTCGAGCCTGCCCCGCCATTCAATAAGATCATGGCTGATCTGTCGCTGCTCAGTTCCACTTTCCCGCCCTCTCCCCATAACCCTTAATCCCCTCTCTTATCAAAAACCCATCAACCCGCGTCTTAAAAATATTTAGCGAGGCAGCCTCCACCACTTCAACGGGCAGAGAATTCCAGAGATTCACCACCCTTTGAGTGAAGAAGTTCCTCCTCAACTCCGTTCTAAACTGCCCTCCTTTTATCTTGAGGCTGTGCCCCCTAGTCCTACTGTCTTTTTTGAGTGGGAAGAGTCTCTCCACCTCTATCCTATCCATCCCATTCATCATCTTATACGTCTCAATGAGATCTTATGATGTTATAAATTTTAAGACAGCTGATTTAAAGGTATGTTTCTGTTTTATACCATTTCATTGAGTTTAAATGTCTTTTACAGAATGGAATTATGGACAGACAACATGGAACTTTTCTTTGTTCGTTCAAACCTTGCCTGACTCTTATCTCCAGAGCTGTCTAATGAAGAGCCATTAAACTGCTCAGACTCCTCCATCTTCTAAAGGGTTTGAAAAATAATTTTACCCCTGTAGAAACAAGAGACAAGAAGGGACTTTAAAGGATTATAATTGTTGTATGTTACATGTTCAGTGAAAGAGGGTTGTCTGGTTGAATATTAACTATTTATTGGTAACACAGAATTGTGTACACGTAGACGATGTATATATAGTCCAAGCTATGAGCTTATTCCACGCTTGCTTCCACGCAGTTCTTTGTCCAGTGCAGGCTGATCAAGTCTCAGGTCACATAGTATCTTTCCATCATCCTGTGGATTGTACAGTTTCACAGTCCCCACATTAATCTTTGCTGGATCAGGTATCCTGATACTACATAATATAACTAACCCCTTTGCCTTTTGAAACAATGACTCCAATAGTGGACGTAGCCTTTGTGGGGCCTTGTGATAGCCTTCAATTCTGCCCCTCCCTTCCAATGATGTCATGCCCCTCCCCTGGAGTTATAACTGAGCACTGCAACATGCCCTTGTTTCATTTCATAAGGTGGCTTCATCATAGGGTTTATTTCAGGGGAAACAACCATTTTATGAGTCATTGGAATTCACAAATCGCGGGAAAATAGGGTTTCAGCTTAAATTTATAGTGATTGTTGTCTGGGACGTACACATTGCCCAATAGATCAGAGAGAGAGAGGAACATTACTGCAGACTCTAAGAAGCTAATGCCATTCGCAGGCTCTACACAGGTGCTCACTGACAGGAGAAGGTCCCAGTCACACAGGCCAGGCTGCATCACGGCTCACACCCCAAAGTTCATAGTAAGAAGTCTCACTACACCAGGCTAAAGTCCAACAGGTTTATTTGGAATCACAAGCTGTCGGAGCCCACACTCACCTGATGAAGGACTGGATCTCCGAAAGCTTGTGATTCCAAAGAAACCTGTTGAATTTTAACCTGGTGTTGTGAGACTCTTTACTGTGCCCACCTCAGTCCAATGCCGGCATCTCCACATCAAAGCTCACAGTCAGAGCTGCAAGGATCCAGACAGAAATTGGGTTCACCCTTTACCACATTTTCCCCTTTTAAATGAATGTATCTCATTTTAGTTTGGGCACTTGTACATGTAAACATTCAGTTGAAAAATATAGGAAGTGAGAGAGATAGAGATTGGTGAAGCCTGCAGATCCCTTGACCACACTCACACCCAAGACCCAAAAGCCATACTGCCTCACCACACGCCTCACCAAACAAGCTATTATTATGTAGCAAATTCAGCAGGGAAAACGCACATATTACGTTCCCACAAACAGCTGTGTGAAGATTTTCAGCTTTCAATAACATTAACTGAGGGGTATTCATTGATCAGAATATCAGAGGGCTGAATGTTATTGCAGCATTAACATCACAAACCTGATGTTACAGGTGCCTGCTGACAACAACAGGTCACAGTCGCACAGGACATTTCCCTCCACAGATCACAACATATGTGGACACACAGATCTGGGAGTAGCAAGAGGAAAATGGGATCCAATTCTCCACCCACCCTTCATCACCTAAAATCAACATGTTACTTCCAAATTAAATGTTTAAGTAACAGAAAAAGTAATCTAGAAGGCAGAGAGGGTAGGAATGATAGACAGAGAGACAGAAAGAGAGAGAGACAGAGAGAGTAGGAATGATAGAGAGAGAGAGAGTAGGAATTTTAGAGAGAAAGGGAGAGAGAAACCGAGAGGGTAGGAATGATAGAGAGAGAGAGAGACACAGAGAGTGGGACTGATAGAGAGAAAGAGAGAGAGACAGAGAGGGCAGGAATGATAGAGAGAAACAGATGGTTGGAATTGATAATTTGACTGGATCCATCTGGAACACTGACTTAATGAGAAGCTGGAATAGTGACTAGTTTTGTGCTAACTTGTTGCAGATGGTCACTGGAATTTAAGACCATACCATACATGCAGCGAGTCACCAGAGAAATACATTGAAAAAAATTGCTGGAACTATTTAAGTTGAACAACCAAAATTTGTATTTTTCCAAATGATGCTTCAAAATATGAACAATAGTATAAATTACCTTTCATTTTTGCTGCATTCTTATGGACATTTTTTGGAGTTTGCTACGAAATTGAATAAAACCTCTCAGCTTTAACCAGGCATGCAAATTGTTTGTGGGACTGGGTTTGTAACATTTGAGCAACTGGTGACAGATAGAATATAATGAAAGGACCGCCCACCACCACCCTCCTCTCCCTCCACTCATACCCCCAGGGACCGCATAATAATGAAGCAAAATTGTATGTCTGCTTTCACCCACGGATTTATACCACTCTTAAATTATATTTAAAATATTATCGCCCTTGCTATTTGGCAAATTTTGCAGGCAAATTGCACACAGCAGGCTTCTAAAGGCAACCATGATTATATTTTTGGATGAAACTGTTCTAATAATATTATCTATGGGGTATTCGTTGATTATTGTAGCAGAAAGATGAGCATTACTGCAGTATTAATATCTCAAAATGGATAACACACAGACTCTACGCATTGCTGGCAATAGCAAGTCCCAGTCAAACAATCTGGGGTCGATCTTATTGGCTCACCCCGATGATTGATGGGTGGGGCGAGCCAGTAAGGTCGTATGAGAAGTGAAAACCTGGTTTCTCACTTCTCATGATCTTACCGAGCCAGGACTTGCGTCATGATCAGCCTTGCGCACGCTCGGCAACTGCTGATTGGCTAGGGTGGTGGTTGACCAGGATGGGCAGGGACGGGGTGAGGGCGATTGACCAGGCTTGCGGGGAGCGGAGGTGGGGGTGGGGGAGAGTGTGGGGGGGGACGGAAATGATTGACCGGGTCGGGTGAGGGTTGATCAACTGGGCTGGGTGGAAGGGTGATTCCCAGGGGGTGAGGGCCTGATCAGCCTGGGAGGCCAGCAATTGGAAGGGGGTTTGGGTGGGTAGGGGTGCATGGGCAATATCTGATATGGGGAGAGGTGACTGACAAACCTCTCTGTTCTGTTGCACAGGCACCCACTGACAAGAAAAGGCCTTAGTCACACAGGCCAATTCTCTCTGCATTGCCTCTATCCTGAATGTTGCCACAAAGTAAACTGGATTTAATTCCCACAGGACACAGGCTAGCACAGGCCCCTCCATTGGTTAGGACCCTACGCCTACTCTGTGAAGTTGCACTCAGCATAAAAGCAGATGACCTGCAGCAACTTCACAGGGCACTGGTGAGACCACATTGAGAGTGCTGTGTCCAATTTTGATCACCTACTTAAGCACAAATGTACTCACACTGGCGGAAACTCAGTGAAGGTTTGGAAAGGTCCAGTGGTATGACGCGTTTAGAAGAATGGGGAGTGATCTTAACGAAACAAAATATTCTGAGGAAGCTTGACTGAATAAATGATGAGAGGATGTTTCCCTTGCGGCAGAATCTAGCATGAGGGGCTCCAATTTAACATAAAGGGTTTCCCATTTCGGACAGAGATGAAGAGTAATTTATTTTCTTAGAGAGTCATTTATGTTTGGAATTTTCTTCCCATGGAATTCAGTGGAGCTGAGTCATTGAATATATTCAAGGCTGATTGGACAGATTTTTGAATTTTAAAGGAGTTGAAGCTGATGGGGGACAAGTGGGATCAGATCAGCCATGATCATACTGAATGGGTTTCCTCCGGGCGCTCCGGTTTCCTCCCACACCCCAAAGATGTGCTCTTAGGCTGATTGGTTTTACCAAATTGACACTATTCTCCCCTGAATCTGGCTAAGTCAGGGGTTCTATTCGTAGACACGCAGGGTAGAATAGGTGTAGGGTGATGCGGCGGCGCGGGCTTGTTGGGCCGAAGGGCCTGTTTCCCGTGCTGGGTTGTTCTTTGTTCTTTGTTGAATGGCGGAGCACTGTTGAGGGACCAAGTGGTCCACTATGCTGCTATTTCTCAAGTTCTTATGTGCTGTAGTCTCCTCCACTGCAAGTCTGCAACCTCCCACCAGTCAGGTTGCAGCCATTGGGATAGTAGTGTATAGGGGTTCTTGGACAGACAAAGGCAAGCACAGTGTCTAATTGAGTTTTGAATGGGATATCGGATGGTTTGTTGATAAAATTGGTTTAGAATGTTGTTTTTGCGGTAGCTTTTCTTTCAGCATTGAGACCACGAGGGTGTTGAAATGGTCAATGGCAAGGCCAAGGAATGGAGTCGAGATAATTGTGGAATGTAGAATTGGGAACTTGAACAGCATTTGGATGAGGCAATCATGGATAGTCCAGAAGAAAAATATGAAATGGCAGTTTCCTCCTCCCTTCCTCCTGCTCCTCTTCTTCCCCTTCTCCTCCTTCTCAGCTGCTGGTTGTATACCCAGTGATCAGGGCTGTGATCTCATGATGGCAAAGTTGTGTGGGTATACAGCACATGGGAAACAATTGCACAGGCTCTGATGTGTACAGCAGGGCTCCTCCAATGTGAGATCAGCAGTGGAAGAATTACCTGAACATCTCAGTGGTCTCAATGGTACTCTGACTCCTATTATATCCATGCTGCCCACATGTGCTTGTCAGCAGTCAACAATCAAATGGTTAGTGTATAGTCTTATTGCCTAGCAGCCACAGTCTCGTTTTATGCATTGGATCAAATGCTGATGGAACAGCCGTTTAGCACAGAAAAAGACATTGGACCATTGCCAGGATAGTGGACACTCACCTGCAGGCTGAGCTGACCAGACACCAACGATAACTTGGTTGAGTGATAACATTGATGGGCAGTGCAGCTCAGCATTTAGATGCAGTACCGATGCGCTCAATGTCACCCTGCGCATGGAGCAGTCAGGTTGTCCTGCAATCTCTCCCTCAATATCAATGAAACAAAGGCGATAGCCATCGACTTTTGGAAGCACAGTGGGGGGTATGCTCCTTCCTACATCAATGTGGACGAAGTAGAAATGGTCAACCGCTTCAAGTTTTTAGGTGTCCAAATTACTAACAAACTGTCCTGGTCCCCCCATGCTGACATAATTGTTCGGAAAGCCCACCAATGCCTCTACTTTCTTGGACGATGAAGGAAATTTGGCATGTTCACTATAACTCTCATGAACTTTACAGATGCACCACAGAAAACATTCTTTCTGGTTGTATCACAGCTTGGTGTGGCTCCTGCTCTGTCCCAGACCACAAGAAACTCCAAAGCATCGTGAATGAAGCCCAGTCCATCATTCAAACCAGCCTCCCATCCATCGACCCTGTCTACACTTCTTGCTGCCTTGGAAAAGCAGCCAGCATAATCAAGGGTCCCACGCATCCGGACATTCTCTCTTCCACCTTCTTCCGTTGGGAAAAAGATAAAAAAATCTGAGATCACGTACCAACTGACTCAAAAACAGTTTCTTCTGTTGCCATCAAACTTTTGAATGGATTTACCTCGCATTAAATTGATCTTTCTCTACATCTTATCTATGACTGTGTATGCGGCTGGTCCTATTGCTGCTAAATGCATGTTCAGCTGTTTATAATTTGGGGACAGTATTAGCTGGAGCATTTAAATTGAAAACTGCTCAGTTGGGCCGTGATTCTCCCATCCACGCCAGGCACTTTTCTGGTGAACCAGGCCGGGAGAGTTGCATCTTTGGCTTTGAACAGGGATTTGCTCATGCGTGGAGAACACATGTGCATCTCCCAGATCCAGCAAGAAGTCACCCGCAAGACCATGGTGGAAACCAGTGGGAAGGCAGGTAAGTAATTTAAACATTTTTAAAATCTATTTTAAACATATATATCTATTAATTATCGGGACCTTTCAGGTCCTGATTGAACCTCCCATCCCACCCTTCATTCTGGTGGGGTTCAGACTAGCTCCCCACATTTGGGGAGCTAGCGGGTGACCCTGACGGAATGAAGGGGGGGGCAATCAGGACCCCGCAGAGCATTGGGCGGTGGGGCCCCCTCGGCATGGGTACCCTGGTAGTGCCGGCTTGTGCCCCTGGGCACTGCCCAAGGGGCAAAATGCCTAAGCCCAGGGAGCACCTTGGCACTGCCCATCAGACATTGGGCAATGCCAAGGGGGCTTACTGTGGGTGGGGCCTAGAGACAATCGGAGTGGGTGGGGGGCCCCAGTGCCACTCTGCAGACAGATGGAGGGAAGGCAGCAATTGGGGTGGGCTGGGGGTGGCGTTCTGTGGGGGGGCCTGCCACTGGGGTTTGTCTGACCCCTGGTGGGGTCAGCGGGCAGGGTCTCCTGGGGTGAGGTGGGTGGGGGGCACTGCAGGGGTCCCGAGTTGAATAGCAATTGGGCTGGCCAGCAAATGGAAGTTTGATGGTTTGGGGTCACTGCGCATGCGCAGAGCTCCAGAACTGTCAAACTCTGGCGTGAATAGGCCCCGCCCCTGTTTTTTTAGTGAGATTCATGACTGGGAACTTTGCAGTGCACAGTGTGCGGAGATTCAGGTGAGAAACTGAACTGTCAGAACTGACACGATCTAGACCAGTTTTGTCACTAATTCAGCACTTTTGGGAGAATCATCCCCTTGGAAATTTGTCATGTCGGCTACGACTCTCACCGACTTTTACCGATGCACCATAAAAAGCAGTTTTTCTGGTTGTATCACACCTTGGTATTGCTCCTGCTCTGCCCAAGACAGCAAGGAACTACAAAAGGACATGAATGTAGCCCAATCCATCATGCAAACTAGCCTCCCATCCATTGACTCTGCCTACACTTCTCACTGCCTCGGCAAAGCAGCTAGCATAATCAAAGGCACCACACACCGTGGACATTCTCTCTTCTATCTTCCTCCTTTGGGAAAAAGATACAAAAGTCTGAGGTCACGTACCAGCCGACTTAAGAACCGCTTCTTCCCTGCTGCTGCCAGACTTTGAATGGACTTACCTTGCATTAAGTTGATCTTTCTCCACACCCTAGCCATGACTGTAACACGACGTTCTGCTCTCTCGTTTCCTTCTCTATGAACGGTATGTCTTGTCAGTATAGCGAGCAAGGAACAATACTTTTTCTCTGTATGTTCATATATGACAAAAATAAATCAAATCAAGTCAAAATAAATCATATCAAATTGGTGTCAAATCAGTGCACTGACTGACATCACTTTGAAAAGTTCCAATGCATAATCTTAATGTGGACTTCATCAAAGTGGCACAAGGTAGAAGCCAGGAAGGATGTTTGGTCATATGGTGTAGATATGGTTTCTTTTAGACTTATGTTAAATAAGTAAGTAAAGAAATGCGTGGAAGCCTGAGGAATAGAGGATATTTTTCCCCTAGAGAGTGTTGTGAGAGGTAAGTGGAATTGACTTTCATTAGAAACGGTTCATGCTTCTATTGAACTCCCTTGAAAAGGACCTTTGTGAATGTGGAATTGAATGTTATGAACAGAAATTATTAAATACTCTGCAGAGCACTGAGCTTCCTGTGTCCTTTGGATCATTGGAGTGTCATATGAAGTACATGGGTTTAGGGTTTAATAACCTGGATCGTGACGCTGAATTCATATTCTGCAGATCTGCGCCCTGCCAGGAGATTAAATAATTTAGATAGAATTCATAAAAATGTGCCTCATGCGTGATCCAGTAGAAGGCTCAATGGGCCTAATTTGGAAGCATATATATATATGTGCTGATTTTATTTCCAACCCCTGGTGTGTATTTCTTTTTACCTGAGTTAAATAATGTTTGCTCATTTTTGAACAGCAGGCAATTCATTAATTTTCTCTTTGCACGTTAAAACTAGCTCCATGGAATTTTGCCATGGACAATTCACTTTGGATATGAATTACAATGAAGTTATTTGCCCTATGCCTCTTTATTTTCATCCAATGCCTCATGAAGTCAGACCTATGCGCATCCGTATTTATTAAAAGCAGACTGGCAGCTCTCTGGAGGTTAACTTTGGAAACCTAAACATGATCCTTATAAAGGTTGTGTACTGAATACACTATTTTACAGGGCCTGATTGAAGACAAGGAATAATGCATTTACTTCAAGTTTTGTGAATCTTTCATAAATAAAAAAATCTTTAACCTGTTATTTATTTTTTCATATTTTTCCAAGTAGTTCTTTAAGTATCTTTCTTAATTTGTCACAGTTTATCTCTTACTTCTCTTACATATATTTGTTTTTATTCTTTCGTGGGCTGTGGACATCACTGGTAAGGCCAGGATTCACTGCTCATTCCCAATTGCCTTGAACTGAATGGCTTACTAGGTCATTTCAGAGGGCATTTATAGGCCAAACCAAATAAGGACGGCAGATTTCATTCCCCAAAAGATATTAGTGAACCAGATGGTATTTTACAACAATTGTCATTGTTAGGCTTTTAATTCTGGAGTTTCACTGAATCCAAATTCCACCATCTGCCAGTGGTAGGATTCAAACCCTGGTCTCCAGAGCATGGCCCTGGGTTTCTGGATTACTAGTCCAGTCACAGTATTATTATGCCACTGCCTCCTATTCCACTACCTTCATGCTTGACTATAAAACAGTTGCCTTTGTCAAGGGGAACGCTTTTGTGACCCAAAGAGATCAGAAAGAAGGTTAGCTCCCTTTCTTGAATTGCAAAATAAAGACTGATATGGCGATGGCAATTATTAAACATAAAGGCTGTTAAATTGTAATGTGCAAAAGCAAATTTAGCAACATGTTAATTGCTTGATCTCCAGTATTTGTTTAGTGCAATTGCAAGGTTAAAGCTTGGAATATTTTTGTACAATAATGTTTGAACTTGACTGTCACTGATTTGTTGGATGTTCAAGTCATTGCTATACATAACTATACAATCCGTGTGGAGCGGCCATTCAGAAGACAGGATATAATTATTAATTTTTATTTATTTTATTACTTTATTCATGATTTGTTTCAAAACCAAACCTTAAGTTAGACATTGCTTGCTTGTTATATTCTGACTGAATAATTTCTAAATTCAAATACAGCTATCAATGCTTCCTCACTACCCTCCTACCATTGCGCTTTTTGACAGATACAAGCTCAAAACTGCCTGATGAAGAAGTAGTGTCATTGTTATTTATAGTCCATTGCTTTCTTCAATACTATTATGAATAATTTCATGAGTTAAGGAAAGCAATGAAATAACAATGAGGCTGTTATCTGCTCTGCAGAATTTTGTATTCCCAGGACCTGTGGAATTTTTAAGACTTAAGGTTGTGCACCATGAAATTGAAAATCCTTATGAAAAACATATTTCTTCATCCCTGCTCTCCTGATCTCATACTCCACTAACCCCAACCCCACCCCCTTTCAACTGCACCGACCCCAGCCCGCTCACCAGAACCTATCAATCTGGTTTCTGTGAATCCATCCACCACCCCAGACACCTTCAAATCCAGCTCCAATGATGATTGCATGGGACCTGCAGTCCCATGTTTACCAATGGCTGTAAATAATTAAGTGAAGCTGCTACTGCTGCCTGGCACTGCCGGAACTGATGGAGCTACCAGCCAAACAGATTGGCTGGCAGCTGCAGAGAGCAAGACATTGTCCATTGTGACTAATAAATAAACTTTACTTTTTTACTTTACGAACATTCATCCCCTCCAGCACTGACGAACGGTGGCAGTGATGTGAACCATCTACATCAGCGCAACTCCCTACATGTTATGATGGAAAAAACAAACAAACATTTCCATTTATTTTCTGTTTTGCTCTCAGGAATTTCCCTCACCCATTCCGTTGCCACTGATGTGCTGACTGCCCCAGGGTCACCAAATCCAGGCAAAGGTATGTGGCCAAACAGGCCATCTAAAATGGCGATTTGTAAAGCACTCTGGGACAGTGCAAGAACTAAAGCGACAGGCTGCAGCCGAAAAGACAGAGATAAACAGGCTGCAACCCAGACGAGTGAATACACAGAATATGGGTCATCTCCAGGACAAAAGAGACTTTCTGGTCAAACTGGATTGTTTACCAGGCATTAGGGTGCCGAAACCCCTTATTTGGGAGGGAGGTGTGAACCCTACGTGTCCCCAGCACCTGCAGACATGGCCGTTGGGGACACATGATGTAGAGATGCCGGCGTTGTACTGGGGTAAACACAGTAAGAAGTCTCACGACACCAGGTTAGAGTCCAATCAGTTTATTTGATAGTAATCCCAGAAGCTTTCAGAAACAGTGTTCCTTCGTCAGGTGTGTGGAAGGTTCTGATCAGGGAAGGACATATAAAGTCACACACAGTTTACAGAATACTGATTGGAATGCAAATCTTTACAGCTAACCTGCTATTCAAGTCTTGAAGATGCAGACAATGTGAGTGGAGATAGCATCAGCATAGGTTAAAGAGATGTGTATTGTCTCCAGACAGGGCAGTAAAATCTCACTTACTGCCCTGTCTGGAGACAATACACATCTCTTTAACCTATGCTGATGCTATCTCCACTCACATTGTCTGCATCTTCAAGACTTGAATAGCAGGTTAGCTGTAAAGATTTGCATTCCAATCAGTATTCTGTAAACTGTGTGTGACTTTATATGTCCTTCTCTGATCAGAACCTTCCACACACCTGACGAAGGAACACTGTTTCCGAAAGCTTGTGAGATTACTATCCAATAAATTGGTTGGACTCTAACCTGGTGTTGTGAGGCTGCTACTGCATTGGGGACACACCCAGAGATTGCTGTGGCAGCACCTGATTGGACTTTATTGATCAGGGTGATCAAGTCCTGATTGATTGATTGGCAATGGCCAAAAGGAGTGCGAAACCCAATGGGGTATAAAGGGTACTGCACAACCAAGAATCTTTCTCTCTCTCTGACTCCACAGATGAGCTACAACGCTGGTGACCATCACCAGCAATGACCAGCACAAGGAGAGCCATCACACCCAAAAAGGAAAGAAGACAGAGTCAGAGTGCCAGATCAGACCAAAGGACCAGACTACGCAGAGGACGGCCAAGACCAGCACACTGATAAACAAATATCTGCTTGGGTACTTGCCAATCACGCAAAGTTAAGTCAAACTCTCGTATTTTTTGTAAAGATAACTTATTGCTGGTTGGATGGGTGATTATTGATTATGTGTCTTAAATAAATATTGATTGAACAAACCAGACGTCTACTTGCAGTTATTTGTCCACAGTATAAGGGTTAAAACAGACTGTGTGGTAGGCATAACAATTGCCAACTCTGGTGGGACATCGACAAGAAGTAACTTCTTGCGATATCGAATCTCACAGGATCTATATTAAATGATTATTTAAAACTCAGAGCCAACAGGTGTAAACTCCTTATTGGACAAATAACTGCTTTCGGGAAATTGTTTATTGTACATGCATTGTTACTAACAAGGAGCATAGGGTAGACTCCATAGGTTCACATTAGAATTTGAACGGATTAGGACTGGAACATAGCCCAAAGCCGTACCAGCAGTCTGATCAACTCTCTACCCCTTGTCATTGAACACAGAATGGCAGGAAACAGCACAGAGACAGAGAAGTGTCCCATTTGGGAAGCAAAAATCAGGGAATTTATTAAGAAGAAAGGGTGGTCCCTATGGGCAGAATCTTGTGCCAATACTGAGTTGGGACCGGGATCTCTATGGCAGAAATATTGGGATGACCTAAGGAAAGTTCAGGGAAAACAGGCAGACAAAAGTGAGAAAGAAATTGCCATTGTGAGCTGTTTAGGACACTACTAGGAACAGAAAAGGAGTTAAACACAGTTTGTAAGGAACTGGAGTAATTGAAGCAAGCACAGGAGGAAAAGGAGGGAACAGCAGCAGGAGAGGGTAGAACAAGTAAGAGCCGAAAAGGACAGAGAGGTTAATGAATTAAGGAGAACTAACCAGGCAAATTTATTACATCTGGGCAATTTTCAAACCAGGTATGAGAGAGCCTACCAAGATGCCCAGCACACTGTCTTGGCCGAAAGTGAAGCCGCGCAGGCAGTAACACGATTGGAGGCTAGATGCGCTGATCTGCAGGTGGCAATAAAAGCGCTACATCCAGCCAGTAAAGAACAGAGACAGGCAACTGCTGACCACTCAAAATGCCAGCGAGAAATTTCACGCTGCAATCCCTATTATCGGTTCAGAATGGATTTATGTGTACCTTCGGGACAGTGGAGGAAGAGGAGATTGGGGGGAGATAAAGGAGAATGAGCAACCTTACGTTACGCAAACCAAGGATTGGGGTCCACCACCATCTTTCCCAGGGGAAGTCATACCCACTGCGCCCCCAGATTCACCTCCAGTACCGATGTACCCAGTGATGACTGCACGATGGGTAGGAGAGTCTCAGGCCCTAGTGCCAACTCTTTCACCAACTTTCTCCAGTTGAGACCACATTGAGCAAATTATACATATTTTTGGACAGCTATGCTACATTTAAAATCTTTGAGCAGATACGCTACATTTTAAAATCTTTGAGGCAGCTACACTACATTTTAAAATCTTTGAGGTAGATATGTTAAATTTTCACATCTTCAAGGCAGACATACTAAATTTTAACGTCATTGAGGCAGCTGTGCTAAGTTTTAAAATCTTCAAGGCGACTGAGCTACATTCTCAACAGGAAATGAAATAAACAAAACTCTTCCAGTGCAAAAGCCTGGTTCAATATGCAGCTGCTCTGTGTTCCAAGTGACACTGAGAATTTTATTTCCAGTGTTCTAATGACAGAAGGACCATCTCTTTACCCCTAAGGTTAAAGGGACACATTTCAAACTCTTAGAGGCACTTGTGCTAAATTTTACGTGCGGCCCACTTTCAAACTCCAACACACTTATAGAACAGACACTTCTTCAAGTCCTTACAGACCAACTCCAGTGCTGTTCGAATCCCTATAGTTAATGGTGACTGCTGTTAATCTAAAACCGGCTGCCTTGATTTTGCTGGCCAGTTAAAATAAGCTTTATTCTGACAACCCCATGACTCGTCTACTCATCTATCTGAGCAAATATTGCTCCGTAGTGCTCCACAATCAGAATAAAAAATTACGACATGCAAGCGACGCTTGAGATACCCAGGTCCTCCTGACCACACTACTCCCAAATAAGTGTTCAAAAAAAAAGAGGGGGGGGGCATGGACGCTTTAAATATGTGTATATACATCAAATATTAGACCTGGAAACAGCAGAAATTACATTGATTTTTTCAGGACAGTGACGGATGACAGCAGAGATGCAACCTATGATCTATCTCATCGGGCTCATCATCAGGATAAGCACTCAGGACATTCCAAGCAAGATGAACTTGTGGTATCCAGGTTATTTATGGTTTGCCCACCTGACGTGGAGGAACATGAAGAGGGTGTGTTATGGGTGTGCCCCAAGAAGAGTATAATGTTTGGGTTTAACAACCAGCGGCTGGTATACAGAAAACCAAATGGCAGTTCAACTGAATGTTATCTGAGTGTCACCACAGAAGGGGATTGGTGGGGATTTTCAAATAATGGGCGTCCTGAAATTGGATGCCTGGCCAACAGCCCAGAAAAAGGATTGGAGCTCGGGCAGCGGTGCCCCGGGGTGCTCACAGAGGGGAACTGTGCATTGTATGAAATAAGAACTGGGCCGAAGCCAACCCTAGACCCATCCCACTCGATTTGTCCCGAAGCCACCCGCAGACCACAGAATGGGTTGATACTAAAACAAACAGGGAAAATCTTGTGTAATACCATTCACCACGAATTGGTACCTGTGGTGTAGCTGGGACCCAACTGCCAGAGTGGTCCTTCTTCCCATTTTAAGAGATTATACCTCCACTTAACTCGCAGACTGTTAGGACGGAAGGTAGGTGTGGATGAAAGGCAGGAAAGATCCAGGAGGAAGTTAGTCAATGACATGGCCACACCATATGGGGCAGGGGTAGCAACCATCAACGCCCTTGATTCAACTGAACTGGACAATAAACTTCGAGTTCTGACCCAACAGGTTAAACAGACACTAAGTTCCATCGATGAAGACAATCAGCAAGATGCTGAAGGGGAACTGACTGGAAACACAGCCAACAGCCACATGCTAGCTATATTAGAAGGACACGCCAAGAGAATTAATCAGATTATCAGGGAAAAATTAGAGGATGATGACTGACAACAGAACTGCACTTTATGTAGTACATATGGACAGTGGCCAAGGAAAAACCTAGAGCAGGTCTGCAGTGGACAGGTTCCATCTTAGATTAGTGACAAACAGATGCAACACTTATTTACGGGTAAGAAACACCCTGAGTTATCTGGCTGCCAGATGTGACAGTTGACCAAAATCTGGTTCAATGATGACTGCAAAGGGACTCCAGAGAAAGCCCTGGAAATGATCTTAGGGCTCCCCATGATCACTGACGACTGGTTCGGACTGAGGGTCTTTGAAGTGGAAAATATAAGGACTATCCAAGAGGATACCTGGATAGGGCACAATGGCACTTTACCATACACAGTGGAGAAAGAAGGGAGGCTCATAGGCACTACTCTGGACAGATGTTAGCAACCTGACGAAATATTCGCATGCCCATACCCAGTTTATTTGAATGAGCATGCACTGTGTGGCTTCAGAACAAACACTAGCCTAAATTGTTCAGTAGAAGCTCGTAGCTTGGACACGGACATAACTCGGGTGGCTTACAAGGGAGCAGGGAGATACTGTCTCACCACTTCCCTGAAACATTATCAGTATGATGCAAAACATTGTAACATTACTAACACTACATTCTGCATCAAACCGGATATACCAACCAGGGTGGGCCTCATTCAACTAATAGACACTCTTAAGAGAGAGAGGGTAGATTTGAACGCCACTGATGAGCTCCGACAGACTCTAGGGGAGTACCATGAGAAATATGACACAAACCTGCCAGAGGAATTGAACCTAATTTGGGCAAAATTGGCTACAGCCCACAGAACCCTCACCAAAGTAGTACAGCAGACCCAAAAGGTGAAAAGGAGGATTAAAGAAATTAAAGTCACCTCTTGGTGGGATAACCTCTGGAACTGGAGCTCAAAGATCCAAATCCACCCATTTGTTTGCATGATGTCACACCTGACGGTAGTACTGATTTTGTTCACCCTAATCATCCTCACAGTCCAATTCAGCTGATGGAAAAAGAGGATCACACGGAGGTAGAACATAGGGTCTGCCTTTGAACCATGGTCCACTCTAATTCAGTACAGCAATGTTTACAGGAAGCCTGCCATTTTGCGATATGTACTAATGAGCTGTTGGAAATTCCACTACCAAATGTGTCTCAGATCTGCGAATACTTTATTCCAATGTTTGTTTGAATATTGGTTTATAATTAGCTTATTGTAGTAATGGTGTTTGGAATATCTGTTGTCTGTATTTGCGTGTAATTAGTTTATTGTAGTAATGGTGTTTAGAATATGTGGTTGTTTGTATTTGTAGAGGACTATTGTCTATAGCTTCTGGAATATGTTGTAGGAATGTATTATTACTGTGCATGCCAATGCCTGGGCCTTACTTGACTGTTGAGTGACTGGGGAATTCCTGACAGATACTGGTCCTGAGTTTGTGATCCATCACGCTTCGCATTCAGGATCAAAGGGGGGACTGTGGCCAAATGGGCCATCTAAAATGGCGATTTGTAAAGCACTCTGGGACAATTGGGCAAGAACTAAAATGGCAGGCTGCAGCCTAAAAGACAGACATAAACAGGCTGCAACCCAGACGAGTTAATACCCAGAATATGGGTCATCTCTAAGACAAAAGAAACTTTCTGGTCAAACTGGGTTGTTTACTAGACATAAGGGTGCTGTAACCCCTTATTTTGGAGGAAGGTGTGACCCCTACATACCCCCAGCACCTGCAGACATGGCTGTTGCTGACACACCCAGAGATTGGTGTGGCAGCACCTGATTGGACTTTATCGAGTCCTGATCGATTGATTGGCAATGGCCAAAAGGAGCATGAAACTCCACGGGGTATAAAGGTTGCTGCACAACCAAGAATCTCTCTCTCTCCCTGATCCCACAGATGAGCTACAACACCGGTGACCATCGTCAGTTACGACCAGCATGAGGAGAGCCACGACACCCGAGAAGGAAGGAAGACAAGAATCAGAGTGACAGACCAGCCCAAAGGGCCAGACTACGCAGAGGATGACCAAGACCAACACACAGATGAAGGCCAATATCTGCTTGGGTACTTGCCGGTCACACAAAGTTAAGTCAAGGTCTTGTATTGGACTTGAACTCTCATATTTTCTGTAAAGGTAAGTTACTGATGGTTGGGTCAATGATTATTGATTGTGTGTCTCAAATAAATATTGATTGAACTAACCAGATGTCTACTTGCAATTATTTGTCCATCGTAAAAGGGTTAAAACAAACTGTGTGGCAGGCACAACAAGTACAAGGGCTGCTTTGCTGGAGGCATGGGGGTTGGCGTTGTGGAGTTGGGAGTAAGGAAATAGTCAAGAGTATAAGTAGCAAAATATCATTGGGAAGTAGCAGTGGAGTAGAATTAAATTTAAAAGTGTACAATTAAATAAGAAAGCTAGCAACTCATCAAGACTCCTCAACAGCATCTTCCAAACCTGTGACCTCTACCACCAAGAAGAGACTCTACAGCAGTTGCATGAAAAGACCACCAGCTACAAGTTCCCCTCAAAGCCACACCCCATCGTGACTTATAACAATATTGCTGGGTCGAAAGTTTGAAACTCCCTCCTGAAGGGCCCCTGTCTATTTGGCCGCTGACCTTCAGTACCTGATCACCAAGATCCAGCAGTGAGCGGGCAATGTGGCCTGGAACTAAAAGAAGACACAAATCAGCCTGTACCGCATGCAGTATGTCATCACCAATAACGAGGACTCAACAAGCTGCTGGGATAAATCACCATATCACAGGTCAGTGTCCTGCGCAACATCCAGGCCAGCCTACTGCCTAAGAAAAATGGATGTCCCAGCTGGTATGTGAGTTCCCTGTATGCAACAAATGCATGACGGTCCTGTGAGTTCATTCATTGCAAGTGCTGAGATGGTTGACTTAACTTGATGGAATGGATGAGCTCATTCAGCCTTTACCTGCATTAGATGATAGAACTTTGAAAATCCAGCTTTTTGTCTCTGTCTGTCTGTCTCTCTCTCTGCATGTCTCTGTGTTTCTCTTTGGCTGTCTGTCTCTTTTTGTCTCGCTTTCATGCTCTGTTTCTTTGGTCTTCTCTCTCTGCCTCTCTCAATGCGTGGGATTTTCTGGCCTTGCTTGTCCTGAAACCAGAAAATCCCACCTGAGGTCAACAGACCTTTCCATCATCCGTCCCTTGTCTGCTCTGATTCCTGTAGTGGGTGGGATGGTAATATCTGCCCTAATGTGTCTCTTTCCTCTCTGTCCCCCTCTTGTCTCTTTCTGTCTGTCTTTGATTCCTCTCTGACTCTGCCCCTCTCTCCCTGTTTCTCTCTCTCTCTGTTTCTCTCCTTCTGTCTCTGTTTTTCTCCCTTTCTTTCTCTGTCTCTCTCTCTGTTCATTTCTTTTTTTTCTCTTGCTCTCTCTCCTCTTCACCTCATTCTCTCTTCCTCCTTCCACCCCAAATCCAAAAGTTATCTTTCCTGGTGTCCAAAGGTGGCCCCACTTATAAATTTGCCAAGCACGTCTTTAAAGGTCTTGATATTCCTTTGAGTTTCAGTCAGCTCTGACCTGCAAAGGGAATGTGGGGAGGAGGGGTTGAGTTGGTGTTGAATGGCATTGTAGCCAGGAGTTAGTTTTCTAATTTTTCCTGGATTCAGTAAGGAAGTAAAAGCAAAATACTGTGGATGCTAGAAATAGAAAATGCTGCAAATGCATTTTGCAGCACTGCAAATTGGGAGGTGGACATTATGTAGATTGTTGTTGATCTGCTTATGCTAGGGCATCAATTTACATGATGATCAAATGACAGATACTCAAACTAAAGTCTCATACGATGCATTCTTCATCCTTAATTCTTTGATAAACACACAATTAACACACTACTGTAAAGTGGCTTCCATTACATTATAACCTCATGACTAGAATCTATACACTACCTGTGCATGATGAACTGGCCAGGTTCATCCCTACAAGTCGGGCTCTTCTCTGAATTCTGTACTCAGGGTCCTCTCTTCGCGATGGTTGTTCCCAAGTCTTCACTGCTGATGTTTCTGATGTCCCTTTTTTTGTGTGCTTTCTCCAATGTTCCAGATTGTTTGATGACATATACTCTGTTCAAGATCGTTAAGAACTCATTTGTCCAAGGGCCATTTAAATAGGAGACATTTCTTTCCATAGTTCTTCTTATCGGTCTTATTTTATGCCTATTGCAGCTACCAAGGTCGAGTGGCTGTTAATACCAGAGTGCTTGGTCAGTAGTCTTGTTTTACTTCTTCCTTTCACTGCAAACTACCCGGGTATTTTTCGTGAAGTTGGCATAATCTCCCATCATGCTTGTCAAGCATGCTTGTGAGCCCCTGGGCCCACAGTTACCCACACTGGTCCACACTAATCGCCAGTAGGTGCCAACTACAGGGACTTGGTTAAAATTTTACCTGTGAGTGTTTAAACTAGTTCCCTCAGCCTGCTTGATTGCTTCAGGTTTGCTGCAAGCACAGACGATGCTAATTGAGAGCTGATTAAGTTTCATTCCATGTCAGCTGAACACTTGCAGACATATAAATGTTCACAACGGATGTGGTTTGAGCGCTGCGTGGATTTATTTCAGGTCAGTAATTTTGCTTCAACAGCAAAACAGAGAACTTTAACAGGGAAGACTCTTGCCCAAAAAAGTGAGAAAAACTCAGACGTGACAGAAGAAGAGTTCAGCAGCATGCTGAGCCTGATATTCATTGAGGTGAGGATGGATGGAGTGAAACTGATCATTTGCTGAGTACAGCACATTCAGTATCAGTGAGGGGTAGGTCAGAGGGGTTAGTGAATACATGGCAAATCACGGAATTAGTAGGATTGAGGTGGCACAGTTGCACATTAGTTAGCACTGCTGTTTCACAGCACAAAGGATCTGGGTTCAATTCCTGGTTGGGTCACTGTCTGTGTGGAGTTTGCATGTTGTCCCCGTGGCTGCGTGGGTTTCCTCCAGGTTTCCTTCCACACTCTGAAAGACATGCTGGTTAGGTGCATTGACCCAACAGGCGCTGGACAGTGGTGACTAGGGGAATTTCACAGTAACTTCATTGCAATGTTAACGTAAACCTTACTTGTGATTAATAAGTACATTTTAACTTTACTTTAAGAAGGAATGGGGCTAAAGGGACAGGAAGGTGTGGAATGTCATGGATGGATGTTGGCATCCGTATATTGTTGGAGATTGTATTCCTTAACATTTGAAAGGAATACAATAGTTTCTTGTTAAGGTGTTGGATGAGACGAAGAATAACTAAGGACAAGGACAGCTTTGAGAGAGGGTGAGTAGTGCTGCTAGAGAGAGAGATTGAGTGTGTCATTATTGAGGAGCATAGCACTGACGTCATAGTACTGGTCTTAGAATGAGACAGTAACTCTCGTCTGAGAAGCATTGTACATCCTGGAGATACCTGTAATCCTGGGTGGATTCAAAACATGAGAGATGAAACTTAAATTGCAATCCATGTGTGGGGTGAGTCAGATGAATTTCTGATGAAGGGTAATCCAGACTTGAAATGTTAAGATTTTTTTTTCTCTTCAGGTGCTGTCAGCCCTGCTGAGATTTGATTCCAGCGTTTGCAGAAATTAGTGGAAGTGAGTCTTAGTAAACACCTTGTTAAACACCAAATGGGAAATGGAAAGCAATGAAGGTGAACATGGTAAAAGAGACACATGGAAATCCCAACGAAGAATAAAACAGTACTTCTTCAAAACAGGCACCCCTGGACCAGAAACGGCAGTGAACTAAATTAAGCAAAATACTCTGGATTCTGGAATCTGAAACAAGAACAGAGAATGCTGGAAAAACTCAACAGCTGGAATCTTACCCGCCCTTCCACCATTGGGAATTGGAGCGGGCGAGAAGCGGAGCATAGGAACGTCCCTTGACCTTGCACAGGATTTTATAGTTTTGGCATGAGTGAGGCCATAAAAGTCCTGCAGGTCTGGCAACATCTGGAATTTTACTCGCTCACTTTCAGATGTTTGATTTGATTTAACTTATTATTGTCACATGTATTGGGATACAATGAAAAGTATGGCTTACTGCGAGTTGTTACAGGTAAAACATACCGTTCATAGAGTAAATGGACAGAAAGAAAGGATAGGGTGCAGATATTAAATAAAGACTGAATGATCACAGAGTGTTGCACCACAGTACAAGTTAACACTTTTGCATGCACAGTTAAGTTTAAGTTTAAGTTTATTAGTGTCTTAAGTAGGCTTACATTAACAGTGCAATGAAATTATGTGACAATCCCATAGGCTTTCAGGTAAAATTTTGATTTTGTTACCCTGCCTGTTCCTGAGTTTACATTTCAAACAGATATATGACGACACATCAGGGCAAAATTTGTACCCCCCCGCCTTGAATTTATCCCCAAACTGCAAATAAAGTTGATGAGTTTACCTGATGTTGCTATTAGCTTTGATAAGAATAACAAATGACTTAGAAGAAGTGTTGATTACAGACAGTGCATCACTGATTAACATGTCTTTTGACGCTCATCAAACTAAAGATACCTTTCAACTGACGCCTACATAGTAAGCTAGACAATGAAATTAACAAAGGCCCTTGTCATTTCTGCAGGGAGAGGTCTCCATCTTATACATCCAACTATCCTCAATGTCTCCTAGCTACATGTACAAACAAAGGAGCCATCTCCAAAATCATAATCATATTATGTTATGCTTTATCCAGTAAAATGATAAATTGTCACTAAAGACTTAGAGATAGGCTGTGCATCCCTCTGCCTTCATTTGCTATCATTCACTTTTATATCTAAAAGTCCAGAATCTGCTTTCTAAATTCTTGCTTTTTACTTAATGATTCTATTTAATATTCATATTAAATTTATAAGTGTCATATCCAAACAGGTGCCAGAGTGTGATGACTAGGGGATTTTTACAGTAAAATTGCAGTTTAACGTAAGCCTACTTGTGACACTAATGAATAAACTTTAAACTTGTTGTGAATCTTGCTTTTTTAATTCATGCTCTGAGCTTTGGGAGAATAGTGTGCATGTTTGTTGCAAGATTGGAAAACTGTGGGAAAAGGCTTTGTTCACTTGCTGCAAACTGTGATCAAAATTCCTGGTGACTGGCATGCAATTTTTTTTAATACTCTGCTCCAACGAGCTCAAGCCACCCACCAACTCCCAGATCCTAACTGAACGCAGGACTCAAATAGGTGGCACATGGACTTGTGCCGGCATCAGGGGAAGACACAAACACTTGAGAGCCGAGTGCTACCGTTGCACGCAGAGACCACCTGCTCCGACTCATTCTCACTCCCAGTGGCCCCTCAGGAAGGTTTCACGCTGCACAATCTGTTGTAAGTAGATTGACATTTAAAATTGCTGGTAGTGGCAGAAAGTGTCATGCAGAAGTGGTGAATGAGGCCGCACCGCTGTTAGTCCCAGTATACTCTCAGATGGAAACTGTGTTGAGATGTCAGCCGCATTCATTCTCATTGTTTTTCCCAGAAACTTAGAGGCCCCGGTTTGAACATGAGCAACTCTCGTGGGGCTGTTGTAATTGTAATGTATTGAGGATTGACAGTGTGGCTGCACACCTCTGCTTTTTTACAGGATGGAGTCTGCCAGGAGGTAACCTCGCCTCATCAAGCTCAAGCAAGTTCCAAATATGTCACCAGCAGGAAGTCCAGGTAAATTATTTCATTAATGGCCTACTCACTTGACTGACATTTTCACAATTCCATATCTAGCTGGCTGCCTAAGGCCTGTTTCAAGTGAGAAATTATCCTTTTAAATCTAGGTTACGTTTCCTTCTGGAAGATTTCATTGGAACATTACGAGTACAATTATCTGGGCAGTAATTAGTCCCCACATTCTGAGATGCCTCTCTGGAGATTCTTGTGGAGGAGACTAGCACAAAGCCGGAGGCAATTTTCTTCAGACAAATGATCTGGGCCTGGGCAGGACGGGCTGAGAGTTAGGCATGACAGCAGTATTCACAGGAGCAGGCTTCAGTGTAACAAAAAAGTTCAATTACAATACAAGAGCAGCAAGGGTGGATATGGATCTTATTCTGTTCATTTCTCCCAATAAAACCTATCAACATTCCTTTCTTTGCATTCCCCAGCACCCCCCTCTTCCCCCAAAACCTTCCACTCTGCCGCAAGTGTTCAGTTTTTAACTCCTGCCAGGGGTTGGAACAGAGTCAAGTGGGGTGTGAAACTTAACGCCACTAACTGGTATTCCAGTTCACAGCTCCATTCTTCTACAAGCAGTGGGTAGTCAATTGCCTTGCTTATGGGCCTACTAACACTGTTAACAGAGGCCAGCTGCAATTTTACAGTCAGCCTCCAAGTCCCTGTAGGTGTCAGATAAAGTTTAAGGTTTATTTATTAATGTCAGAAGGAGGCTGACCTTAACATTACAATAAAGTTACTGTGAAAATCCCTTAGTCGCTACATTCCAGCATCTGTTCAGGTACACTGAGGGAGAATTTAGCATGGCCAACACACCTAACTAGCACGTCTTTCGGACTGTGGGAGGAAACAGGAGCACCCGGAGGAAACTCAGGCAGACACAGGGAGAACATGCAGACTCGACACAGACAGTGACCTGAACTGGGAATTGAATCCGGTTTCCCGGTGCTGTGAGGACATGATGTAGGGATCCAGCATTAGACTGGGGTAAGCACAGAAAGAAGTCTCACAAAACCAGGTTAAAGTCCAACAGGTTTATTTGGCAGCACAAGCTTTCGGAGTCTCAGGCTCCTGCTGTGAGGCAGTAGTGCTAATCTTGATAGAAACAGATTACTTTTAAGAAGAAATTGGGACTTCCAGTTAATAGCTGAGTGGAACATATGACTTGAGTCCAAGTTTCAAGATGCCTACTGGAACAAACAGATTAAAAATGCTCTTGGTTAAACATTTTTCATAAATACCTCATTCTTCAAATTACAGGACAGAACTTTTAACAAGACTGAAGAAAACCACTATCATGTACGTCTTAAACAGTTAGTTTAGTAGACATTCAATTTTCCTGGAATCATTCCAAAATGATTCTTAGCTCCCAAGGGTTCAATTCCAATAGTTTCCTTTCCAAGTCTGGAAATATTTAAGTCCAGAACTACCTTCCATGGTGTGAGTTTCCCTGGAGATTTCTTGTACCTAAAGTTAGGCAAATGTCCCCAGCTTCATTTAATGATTTTGCAATAAGTTGATCTTTCTGTACACCCTCGCTATGACAGCAAGACTACATTCTGCACTCTCTCATTCCCTTCTCTATGAATGGTATGCTTTGCCTGTATAGTGTGCAAGAAACAATACTTTTCACTTTACACTAATACATGTGACAATAATAAATCAAATTAAGTTAATGTCCCATCAAAACTTGTGGCCTCCAGCTGCTTTCTCTGCTGGACCTCGGCAGACTAACTGCGTTTGAGTTTTCAGTAATATACTGGAAACCCTTTCTGCCTTAAAGCCCATTTCCATGGCGACGTGAATCACATGGGCCTTATATCCAGGTGAAATGCTGTTTGGCTATCCATGAGAGCCCCACACTCTTTGAGCTTGGAAAACATTGACAGCTTCAAGTCTAACTGCTTACAAACCAATATGCTCAACACTTTGCTGAAACATTTGAGACTCAAGGGGTGGAATTCTCCCAAAGGATGAACTCAGTATAATTTTGGATGAGAAAATCAATCCATGCCTGTATGTCCAGTATGAAGTTGATCGCAATCATCCCACATTTAGTGCACTTAAAGAACGCTCACGTGAAACATGTTGGTATGGAGTCCCCAGGTGTGTGATTCAACAAACTGGCTTGCAACTGCGCACTGTTAACAAGGGGGAGCAGCATCTAAATGCTCCCTCTGCACACACAGCCTGTCAAGCCAGGAGGAGGCTAGCACTATGCTTCATGGAGGAAAATCTTAGAAAGCTTCTAGATGCAGTGGAGGAAAAGCAGGCCATTAAGGCCTGGAGAGCATACTGCAGACACAGATGAGATAGCTGTGGGCTCTGACAGCATGGCACAGTCACAGAGGACAATTGCAGATGGACCAGATGCAGATTTTCATTTCTGAGGGCTCTCACACCATTGTGCGGATGATGTTGGGCCTCCAGAATTGTAAGTCCCAGGTGCCGCAGAGGCTTCTGGAGCTCACTCCAATTGCCTCTCCATCCTATGGAGTGTCCCAGGGGTCCACAAGCACCCTAAAGAAGGAGGAAGCACCGGAGGCCTTCCTGAGGCCTTCCACCTTGGAGTCTCGGGCAGTCTCCAGCCCTTCTGTATCCCGTTTCCATCGTAAAAAGTTTGACAACACCAGGTTAAAGTCCAACAGTTTTATTTGGTAGCAAATGCCACTAGCTTTCAGAGCACTGTCCCTTCGTCAGGTAAGTGGGAGTTCCTGGTGAAGGAGCAGCGCTCCAAAAGCTAGCAGCTTTTGCTACCAAATAAACCTGTTGGGCTTTAACCTGGTGTTGTGAGACTTCTTACTGTGTTTACCCCAGTCCAACGCCAGCATCTCCACATCAAGTGCCCCTTCCATCACCAGTGCATCTCATGGGCAATGGGCTGAAAAGGGTGACACCTGAAAGTCATCCAGAGCCCTCCAAGTCCTAGCCTTTCAGAGGATGCCTAGCACATACAGGGCATGGAAGGCAGCAGGCCGCCTCCACTTCTAATGTGCATTCTGGGGAGACACCTAGCTGTAGCTCATGGCCATGCAAAATTAAGAAGATTTAAGAGCACCTAGAGAGCACAGGTGACGGCAAACGCCATGGGTGGGATTTTACGGCCTCGCTTGTCCTGAAATCCTGCCTATCAATGGATCTTTCCATGGTCCACCCCTCGCTCTGATTCTTGTGGTGGGTGGGATGGTAAATTCCGGCCTGTATTTAGGGGTAGGGTAACCACAAATATGGTACGGCACCACAAATATGGTACGGCACCACAAATATGGTGCCATATAACCATAAATATGGTAGGGCACCATAAATAATTAGCACTGGGGCCATGGGGACTCACATGGACCAAAAGCCTTATCACCCATGTAACCCTAGGCCAAGCAACCACTCCTGCCATGGAGCCTTGGGAGTCTTTGTGCAGTCAGACTGAGGCAGCATCACAGCTTCCCTCACAGCGAGGTGTCCTCACCTTCCTGCCTCGACACTTTGCACTTCTTCCCAATTAAAACAATTTGGGCTCCCTTTAGTCTCTAACGATCTATACACCCAGGCTTCCTGTCAGGCAGACTTCAGAACAGGTCATGTGACCCTCTTTATTTTACCCTAAATTATAGACAGTGCCAAAACATAACAAGCTTATAAGCTTCATAATTATAAAATGGGATAAAACTTCCTGGAGGTGACCTCCCAGCAACAGACCCAGTCGCAGTTTAATAGCAATTTAATTAATACTGCTATGAACTGAACACTGTGATATACAAAAGTTGTCCCATGTTGTCAACTGGAGTAAGCACATTAGGGGTTGCGTAATTGCACTAAATTGATTTACTAGCAGGTTTAACATGTTGTGGTATGTACCAATCTTTTCACAAGGCACCCCGACAAGAGAAACGCTCACATGCAGTCATTGGCAATGAATTAAGGAATGTGGTGAATTGATTTATTAACATACAGTGAAATGTATTGTTTCTTGCACGTTTTACAGACAAAACATGCCGTTCATAGAGAATGAAACTAGAGTGTAGTGTTATATTCAACGCTATGGGCCTGATGTTACCATTGCATCATGCTTGTTTTCGGGCATGAGAATGTGGTAAAGTCAGGCGTGAAGCCATTAACGTGACCTGCGCCCGCGTCCACGCAGATGGCCACTTTACCGAAACCCAGGAATGGCTGCGATCCGCTTCGTGCCCGTAACGGGCGCAACAGCGATTTAAATGTATTTGCATGTGTTTCAATTGAATTGATGAACTGCCTGCCCAACTTTATCAGCATTTCTCCCTTTACCATCGCATTCGCTAATCTGGAACCATGCCGAAATGAACCTGCTGAATAAAAGTCTGAATCAGACGTTCCAGCTGCTGAAGAGATAAGTCCAGTGCTTTCAACGGCTCTCTGACCCAGATCTGTGGTGGGGGGGGAGGGGGGAGGCGGGCTGATCATTCTCTGGTTGGGAGGTGGGGGGGAGTGGGAGCGGAGCTTAGGAGGGAGGTGGGTGAGATGTATCTGTGGGGCGGTGGGGGGCCCTGATCGCTCACTGGTAGGGGTGGGGTGGGGGCAGGTGGATCTCTGGTGGAGAGGGGTGGGGGGGGGGAAAGGGGGTCCGCTGCCACTCTGCGGTGATTGGTGCGGGTGGTAGGAGGCAGAGAGTTGCAATTAGTCTGGATAATGGGGCAGGGTGTTGATAAGGGGGGATAGTGATGTCTGTGGGGACCATCGCTCCCGCATGTCATTCCCGGGCCACTTTCTCCACTTTCTGCAGCCCGGGAGCAATCGGACACTGGCGTGCTTTTTCAAATTGCTTTTGAACGGTGCACGCGCAGTTCAGAGCTCCGATTGATTCGGGTGCACAAAGCCCCGCCCACAGTGTAATTCAGACCCACGATTTTTTTTTCAGGCTATGTGTGTATGGGAGCGCCTGAAAGCAGATTTCCAAACTGGATCTGGATTGCACCCAGATTCAGCACTTGGAGCCTGATTTTACCATTTTCATTCTATGTTACATTCGAGCTAGGGTGTGGAGAAAGATCAACTTAATGTGAGGTACGTCCATTCAAAAATCTGATGGCAGCAGGGAAGAAGCTGTTCTTGAGTCAGTTGGTACGTGACCTCAGACTTCTGTATCGTTTTCCTGATGGAAGGAGGTGGAAGAGAGAATGTCCGGGGTGTGTGGGGTCCTTAATTGTGCTGGCTGCTTTTCCGAGAGCAAGAAGTGTAGACAGGATGGGAGGCTGATTTGTGTGATGGATTGGGTTACATTCATGACCTTTTGTAGTTTCTTGCAGTCTTGGACAGAGCAGGAGCCATACCGAGCTGTGATACAACCAGAAAGAAAGCTTTCTACGGTGCATCTGTAAAAGTTGGTGAGAGTCGTAACTGACATGCCAAATTCCCTTAGTCTTCTGAGAAGGTATAGGCGTTGGTGGGCTTTCATTTTGAGAATCACTGTCAAAACTAAGCTCCCAGTCCAGTTGACAGTGGATCCTACCGCAGGAGGCTGCAGAGGTCTGCAACAGCCTACGTGGAGAAGTACTGCTTCCTGAACTAGTCATGCTCATGATTAACAGGTAGGGCTTACTGAGGATAAGCAAGGCAAAATATATCAATCAGAGCAAAGTGGTTTAGAAACTAGAACCTTTCTTCAGAATTCAAATAGTACAAGGCACAATGATTTTACAATCCAATTTTCTGTTGCTGTTCAGCCCTTTAAGAAATGTTTCAATGGCTTCAAGAGAACAATCCCTCTCGGTTTTACTGGTGAGTTCATGCCTGACCGGGACATTAAACTGCACTGGGATTCCAAATGTGCCAGTGGGCCACAGTTTGCATGAATTGATGAGGCCAAGGTGGCAAATCCTATTGAAAACATTGAAAGGGTTTAAGGCTCCGGAAAATCTAGAGAATGCTCCTATTTCTCGTATCATGAGATTAAGGACATCAGAAGATGACCAATTTGCTTTGAAGCCAAACAGACTATTGTGATTAAACTATTGCGACTATTTCTCATTCAGTGTGGCTTTCATTAGCTTTGACGTGAATGGCAGTGGGATGCTTGTTTTTAGTTATTGGGTACTACCTTTGATCTCTTGTGTGTAGCACTTATTGCTTTTTGCCTTCAAGGCATTTGAAAGTACACTAAGAGAAGATTTAATTCTTTCTTCAATCTGTGAGTTTGAGAGATTCAATTTGATTGAAGGTTATGTCAATCAGTTTTTCTGTCCCCAGTTGACTTTGAACTGTATGCGCAATATCAAAATGTGAATACCAAGTTGGGAGGAATTTATCCTCAGCATTATTTGATGCAATGCTGCTTTCTAAGAAAAGCAGACATGGAATTGAGAATTAAAACCGCTCCAAGTTTGTTATTACCATACTGTACGTAGCATTTTTTTCAAATCAAGCACTCCTCTGTGAATTGATTTTTCTTTTGGAATCGGTGCAGCTGCATTTTTTTAGACCTTTTGTATTAACTGTGGTTCAAGTCCCTCTCCAGGATTTGAGCACAAGAATCTAGTTTCACACTCCAGCTCAGTACTGTGGGAGGGCTATACTGTTGGAGGTACTAGCTTTAGCTGAGAAGTTAAACTGTGACCCTGTCTGCCTTCTCAAGTGGATACCATAGAATCCCTAATAATGCAGAAGGAGGTCATTCGGCCCATCGAATCTGCACTGGCTCTCCGAAAGAGCACCTTATGCAGGCCTACCCCCCTCCCCCTGCACCACCCCCATAACTTTGCTCATTCACCATGGCCAATTCACTAACCTACGTATCTTTGGACTGATGTAAAACATCCGCTACCCCAAAGAAGATCAGAGGCAATATCCCCAGTGTCCTGGCCAATATTTATCCATCAATCAACCTCACAAAACAAATGATCGTATTATTGTTTGTTGGAGCTTGTTGTGTGTAGAGTTGCTGCTGTGTTTCCTAAATTATCAGTGACTATACTTTAAAAGAATGTACTTAGCTGTAAAGTGCTTAGGAGCATCAGGTGGTCATATAAAGTATTACATAAATGCATGTCTTTCTTTTGACTGATGATAAGTACAGTTTTGCTCATTTGAGGTGAAGAAACTGAGAAGTCTAGCTTTGGTGGAGACATCACCTGGAGTGAAAAGACTTTCACTTATATAGTGATTTTTATGACTCCCAGGTGTCTCAAAGTACTCTATTGCCAATGAAGTACTTTCGAGGTATAATCGCTACAGTAATATAGGAAACATGGCAGCCAATTCTGGACATCTGATCATCCCACAATATCGCATCAATAATGAGAAATGTCACCTACAGACAGAGGCTGGGATTCAGAGTTGTGGGGGGGGGGGATTCTCCCAAAAAAAGTGTCATAATGGTGAGAAAACAGTAGACATCTTCGCCAGTCTTTTCAGTGTACGTCACACTGCAGTCCTCCGACATTCAGTGCACTGAATGGGCCTCCCCATGGAACATGCCATTAAGAAGTCTCCAGGAACATGACTTGCCAGAAAAGGTGGCAGTCGTGTGCCGTTAGCCAAGGGTAGGTGCAATCCCACTGCACCCAGTCATTCACGCCAGGAGGATGGCAAGGCGTAGACCAGAAGTGAGGATCCACAAAATCTTCATCCATTTGACCTTTCTCAAGTTAGTTCCAGGCTGCCCAGTTCGTTGTCCCCCACTTTTACTGAACCATGTGCCTCAGTTTGCAGGAATAACTCCTGATGAGGCTGGGCCCTCAGGAGTCGAAGCCCCTCCTGCAATTCCTGCAAGCACTTTGAAGGAAAGCCCTGAGGGGAGCACTGGCCAGGTGTCGCAGGCATCACCCGCACCATCCATCAGTGCAGAGACACACATCTCGGTGGGTGGAGCTAGTGGACAGGCCTCAGGGTCACTTTCTGGTGAGCACCACACAGGTGTCAATACACATCAGGTGAAGGCAGAAATGCCTGGAGGGCCAGTGGATCAGCCAGATCAAAAGAAACAGCTAGCTCCCAGCCAGATGCTGAGCTGCTGGAAACAGCTCTCACAAAGCTGCTGGAGATGCAAAAGAAGACTTCAGGAGGTAATGTCAGTGATATTCCAGCAATTGCAAGGCTGATTGGAGGAATCCTAGAACCTTTAGATGCAGGAGATGGTGCGGGCACTGTGTGGCACCCAAGCCAATACTGCAACGGTGGTGACTACGGTGGAAAGTTTAGGACAGGAAATGGTAGTCATGAGTGACAGGGTCCAAGGCAAGGCCGAAACACTGAGGACAATGGCTCTGGGCCTAGTCCAAGCCTCCCCAAGCCCCTGCACCCATGGAAATCCAGACAATCTCATGCTAATCAGCCTTGCACCCTTTCTGGACATGATCCAGTTCGTACCATTAGATACGGGCTGGGAGAATCGCAAACTGGCATCAGGCTCAAAACAAACTTTTAGATTTGCACACTATTCTCTGGGATCAGTGCAATCTGTGTCAGACATGGTGAGGTTGGTGAATCTGAAATGGTCACATTTCCCATATGTGCATTTCTAATGATGAAGCTGTCAGCACTTTCAAGGTGGCCTGCTGGAAGTAAGGTGGAGTGGGGTCAATGGACCTGTGGCCTACCCCTACTTCTAACCTGTCTGCTTATAACTATGCAGGATAGGAAGATCATGATGTTAATCAGTATGTCATGCTAATTTGACCCTAGACCTAGATGGATTAATTAGATGGATTGGCCATGTAAAGTGCCCCTTAGTGTCAGGATGACTAGCTAGATAAATACATGGGGTTAACGGGACAGGACATGGGTGGGATTGCAGGCTCAATGAGCTGAATAGTCTCCTTCTGCACTGTAAGGATTCTATGATTCAATGAATCCCCAGCAGAGTGCTACCAAATAATGCAGTCTGCTGCTTGCTAGGCAATGTCACTGCCATGACGCCCTTGTCACCAGCCATAAGGTAACTAGTTGAGGAGGAAGATGATGTTATGGAAGAGAGGAGCCATAAAAACAGTTCTTTGTGACTGGGATGTAGGTGAATGACTCATCCAAGAGTGGTACCACTAAATGCTACCCGGTATCCCCATTCACCAACAATGCCACACCTCATAACTGTCCCACATGCGTATAAACAAATCCATAACACGCACACATACATGTCAACCAATCATGTTGTGCATTACTTTAGTACCTGTCCTCTCTGTGCCTTACTGTCTTAGTGCTTGAATGCAATATTATACCAGTATGATAGGTGGAAGGCTGTTAACTTGCAATGGAAGAGATTCCACATGGCCTTCAGAGTCCCCTCAGCTCTGCCCTGAGATAGCCCGGCTTTGTCAGAGTGGGGATGACAGGAGGTTGTCCACCCTGACAGGGGATAGCAGATTTGTATTTCATAGGCTACTGCCATTCCTCTGGTGTGGTGCCTCAGTGATCCTTACATCATGGTAGGAGAACATGTTGCTGGATTGCAGTGAAAACCTGCAAAGGTTTTGAACAGAAGAGGGGCCTTCAGTTCCACTGCAGCGCCCAACAGTGGGTTATTTCTGCTCATATTGCAGTGGAAGCTGAGACATTGGCAGGAAATTTCTTGTCCCGCTGGCATGGGAATTGTAGTGGACCAATTAAGGGCCCATTGATCTTGGACAGGAATCTCCAGTCTTGGGGTGTGCGCGGCCGCAAAGTCTCACCCATAGCAATAATAGGAAAACAGGTCATTATTTGAATGGGTGTAAATTGAGAGAAGTGGAACTCAGCAAGACCTTGGTACCTTTGTGCATCAGTCACTGAAAGTGAGCGCACAGGTACGGCAGTCACTAAAAAACAGAAATGGTATTACTAGGGGGCACAGGTTTAAGGTGTGACGGGCAAGGTTTAAAGGAGATGTATGAGGGCAGATTTTTTTACAGAGTAGTGAGTGCCTGGGGGAGGTAGTGGAAGCAGATGTGGTAGTGACTTTTAAGGGGCATCTTGACAAATACATGAATAGGATTGGAATAGAGGGATGTGATCCCTGGAAGGTTAGGGTCTTTAAGTTCAGTTGGCCAGTGTGGTCAGTGCAGGTTTGGAGGGTTGAAGGGCCTGTTCCTGTGCTGTAATTTTCTTTGTTCTTTGTAAGTTGGCCTTCATAGCTAGTGGATTTAAGTATAGGGATAGGGATGGTTTACAACAATTTGAATAGGGCATTGGCAAGGACACAGGCGGAGTACTGTGTGCAGTTTTGCTTTACTTATCTGAGGATGGATGTGCTATAGAATCAAAGGTTCTCCAGTCTGATTCCTGGGATAGAAAGTCTGTCATATGAGGAGAGATTAAATTGGTTGGGTTTATATTAACTGGAGTTTAGAAGATTGAGACAGGATCTCATAGAAACCTATCAAATGTTAACAGGGTTAGACAGTATAGATTCGGAAAGGATAGCATGGTGACCCTTTGGTTAACATTGCTGCCTCACAGCACCAGGGAATCAAGTTCAATTCCTGGCTTGGGTCACTGTTTGTGGAGTTTACAATTCTCCCACGCCTGCGTGGTTTTCCTTTGGGTGCTCTGGTTTCCTCCCACAGTTCAAAGATGTGCGGGTTAGGTGGATTGGCCATGCTAAATTGCCCCTTAGTGTCAGGAGGACTAGTCAGAGTAAATATATGGGGCTGTGGTGATAGGGGCTGCTTGGGATCATGGCCAGTGTAGACTTGATGGGCCAAATGGCCTTCTTCTGCACTGTAGGATTCTACAATTCTATGAATTTTTCTGATGGTGGGGGATTCCCAGAACTATGGGTCAGAGTTTGAGGATAAGGCATGAAATCTTTTATGACTGAAGTGAGGAGAGATTTCTTTGTTCTGTGAGTCTGTGGAATTCACTCCCATAGAAAGTAGTTGAGGCCAAAACATTGTGTGATTTCAAGAAGGAATTAGACATCACTCTTGTGGATAAAGGGATCAAGGAATTATGGAGGGTAGGTGGGATCAGGATATTGAATTTGAAGATTAGCCATGATCAAAATGATTGTCGGAGCAGGTTTGAGGGACCGAGTGGCCTATTCCAGCTTCTATTTTCTATGTTTCTATAATTTATCAAACACTGCATCATAGTTGGGATCGCAAGTTCTTTGCAGGAACTGGCCATAGTTCAGTTGTTGCAAAGGATGGATTCCAAGCTTTGTGAAAAATCCTGTGCAAAGTTGGTGCTGCACTCCTCCATGCTCCTTGATGTGGACCACAAACTTCCTGGCAGGCTTACCAATGTACTAATCATTTCATTTTGATTTGATTTATTATTGTCACATGTGTCAGCATACAGTGAAAAGTATTGTTTCTTGCACACTATACAGACAAAGCATACTGTTCATAGAGAAGGGAACGAGAGAGTGCAGAATGTAGTGTTACAGTTATAGCTAGGATGCAGAGAAAGTTCAACTTAATGCAGGGTAGGTCCATTCAAAAGTCTGATGGCAGCAGGGAAGAAGCTGTTCTTGTGTCAGCTGGTATGTGACCTCAGACTTTTGTATCTTTTTCCTGACAGATGAAAATGGAAGAGAAAAGGGTGCGTGAGGTCCTTAATTATGCTGGCTGCTTTGCTAAGGCAGCGGGAAGTGTAGACAGAGTCAATGGGTGGAAAGTTGGTTTGCGTGATGGACTGGGCTACATTTATGACCTTTTGTAGTTTCTTGTAGTCTTGGACAGAGCATGAGCCATACCAAACTGTGATACAATCAGAAAGAATACTTTCTGGGGTGCAGCTGTAAAAGCTGGTAAGAGTCATTAGCTGACATGCCAAATTTCCTAAGTGACCTGAGAAAGTAGAAGCTTTGCTGGGCTTTCATAACTATACTGTTGGCCAGGGGGGACCAGGACAGGTTGTTGGTGAGGTGTTGGTTGTACATATCCATTGCCCTTCTTCTGTACATGAGGGAAATGCTGCGAATGCAGAAAATCTGAAATAAAAACTGAAAATGTTGGAAATATTCAGCGGGTTCTGTGGAGAGAGGTAAAACAGAGTTAATGTTTTATGTCAATAACCTTTTCTCCAAATTGATGAAACCCCCAAAATTTTAACTCTGTTTCCCTCTTCACAGGTGCTGTTTGACCTGTCAGCATTTCCGATATTCTTCTGTAGCCCAATCAATGAAATCTTCACCTGAATCCTTTATGGAGTTGGTACTTGTGCAGTCTGTGCCCTGGTGACATGCCACTTCTGTCCGATGTCTCACTATATATTATGTATACATCTTACCCCTAAATTACCTTTCCAAATTACAGAGTACCAGTGAATGAGCTGGTGGCTGAGGTTGAGTGATGTTGTGTCTGCATCATTGTCGTCTTCTGCTCTTCCGGCTGTTGCTCTCCAACCACCGCTTGGCCAGTTAGCTGCTCTTCAATACCTGAAAGGAAAAAGGCACAGAGGTGGGGTTATGGTGAAGGGAATGGGAGAATTAGAAATGCCTGCTTACACCAGTTGAAATCTGTATCTCAAAACAGTGTGTGAAAATGAGGATAGGCATGACGACAATGTCACCTTCAATTCTTTCAACCCCATCACTGGCCATGGCCTTAACAATGAGAGACCATCATCTGCTCTGTGTGGGAATAACATATAGCTCTGCCTCCTGCCAATTAATACTTTCTTCCTATAGTTACTTGACATCTTGTCCTGCAAGGGAGAGGGAACTGTGGCAGTGAATGTGGTGTAATCTGGATGAGTAATTGGCAATGTATGTCAGGCTGTGAGATATAGATGTGAAGCCTGCAGCAGTGATATGTTTACGATGGTGAGGTGACACTTTGAATGTTGGGAAGGAGTTGTGTTTAACATAGTTTCAGATAGATGGGTGTGAATGAGATGTAATGAGCAGTGTCTGTGACTAATGGTGCACGTGGTCAGATAAGGCAGTTAAAGATATTTTCACTGATCCTATTACAAGATAAGCTCAATTGGATGAAGGAACAGCCAGCCCCTGCTCACGCTGGAATTGTATTACTGACCCCAGGAGAAACCTATACAGAAAGCAATTAGAATGTGGAGCGTCTTCTCACATGGAGTAGTTTAGGTGAATCACATTGATATGCTTAAGGTGAATCTAGTTAATGCGTGAGAGAAAACAGAGTAGGAGGATATTCCAATAGCGTGAGATGAAGCACGTTGAGAGGAGATTTGTCTGCAGCATATTATTTAAATGGAAAGAGATTGCTAACTCTGATGTACAGAGGGATCTGGGTATCCTGTTACATCAATCTGGAAAAGTTGTTATGCAGTTACAGATGTGATTAGGAAAGCAAATGAAATGCTGTCATTAATTGCAAGAGGATTTGGAATATAAAAGTAGGGATGTTTTGCAGAAGTTCTACAAAGGGTGCAGAGTCCACATCTAGAATGCTGTGAACAGTTTTGGTCTCCTTATTTAAGAAATGATATAAATGCATTTGAGGCAGGTCACAGAAAGTTCACTCAACTGATACCTAAAGAGGAATTTTACAAGGGACGGTTGAACAGGCTGAGTCTTTACTCATTGGAGTTTAGAAGATTGAGAGGTCATCTGACTGAAACATATGAGATCCTAAGGTGACTTGACAGGGCAGATGCTGAAAGGATGTTTCCCATTGTGGGAGAGACTAGCTCTAGGGGATACAGTTTAAAAGGTCACCATTTAAGGTGCGGATGAGAAGATTTTTTTTTCCCCCAAGGAGTCGTATGTCTTTGGAACTCTCTTCCCCAGTGAATGGCAGAGGCAAGGTCATGAATATATTTGAGGCAGTTTTTTGACTAGCAAGGGAATTAAAGGTTGTTGAGGGTGGGTGGAATGTGGAGTTGAAGCCACAGTCAGATCAGCCATGATCTTACTGAATGGTGGAGATGGCGTGAGGGCTGAATGACTTCCTCCTGTTCCTAATTTATATGTTTGTGTGTACCAGCATTGACCAGTTGATCTGAAGGCCTGCTTTTGTGTTATAAATTCTGCATAGCTATTTAGTAATGCCTTAAATGTGACTTTGGATCATCCCCCCATGCTCAACTGGTAAATGCAGTACAGACCAGAATGCTCTCTGTCTCCCACTCCCCTTGGCCCTTCATGAAATCCACCCCTCTGACAATCTACCATTTTGACCCAATGTTCATGTTTCTCCGGTCACACTTTACTGAAGTAAAATGAAGGAATGTTTTTCTACATTAGAGGTTGTTGTTATTTTTACATGATCTGATCTTTTTGATATAGGCTTGGCCTCACTCTCAAATATCTTTTATTATATCCTAAATTTGGAAGCAACCTCTCCACTCAAAAAAACCTTTCAACCCTAAATTAAAATAACACACAACCTGATCATGTCAAGATATATTTGATCTTTTCCATTTATTAATTTTGTTCACTCCAATCAATGAATACCAATCTTATTCAACAATTTTTGAAACAAGTTTAGAAGAAATCTTGAATTATGTAAAATGATGAATGACACTCCATAATTTGAAGACAAGAGCATAAAATTGAGAATTCAGATGACTCTAAACTGAGAAAATTAATTGATTATATCATGGCCTTTTAACTCATCGATGTTTGTATGCTTGGGAGTATCTGGCATAGTACTTAAGATGTAACATTACAGTTGACTCATTTGATTGGAGGGTTGTACCATTAACTTACGCCATGTAATTAATTAACATTCAGTCACAATTTAACTCGAAGGCAACACCGACAGAATGATAAACAGAGTGTCTTTCTGCTTTAACAGAAAGCAACACATGGTGCTGGAAGGTGGCAGTGGGTGATAAAACACAGAAAAAAATGAATGTGGCGGTGATATCAGATGGTTTCGATGATCACTTGCAGAGTGTTCATTATGGTCCACCCAATATTGTATGTAATTATTTAGTAAGCTTGACGTTAGCGACTTACTATGAGATTTAACTGAGTTGCCAATTTAAGATATTTAATTGTTGGAAAACAGAAAGCCGGACGTTTAGTTGGTATGATATCTGATCACATTATACAGTATCATTTTGCTTTCAGTCTAACAGCTGTGATAAACGTGAATGCTTTTACTCAGCATAATGCATTGCAGCAATGTCTTGCATCTTTGCAAATGATCATTACTGAGTTGAGCTTTGAAGATCTCTTTTGCATTTTAAGTAGACTATTTAAAGAATACTGCATTTTAATAGTCTACCTACGGACACAGCCTTTGCCAAGTGTTTTATGTCAGCTGTGGCTGTGCTTTGGAAAAGTCCAGGCTATAATATTGCACCTGAGGGATAGCTTTGCTTCTTCTTTATATTGTGCAGACCTAAATCTGCAGTGGCATCATGACATTGTGAGGTCTGTAATTTTGCTTCAAAACCTTTCATGTAATTATGGCTTGCAAAGAACATAGTCTAAAAAGCTGAATAAAATTACTAGATTCCACATTCATCATAATTGTAATAGCATGCTGAATGACAATAATTAAGCTTCCTTCTTTCTGTTCAACTCTCGGAAGATTTCATTCAATTTCAGCTTTTTTTTCAACTCTTGCGCAATTTTTCACCTCTGTCGGGGAGCTAGGTCATTCTTACCTAATGGGGATTGACCAGTCCTATAAACGCAGCATCTTACTGAACAGGACATACAAGAAAGAAATGCCTAAATGTATTTAATGAATCCAGTTATTAGTAGATGTAGTACATATACCAAGAACTGGTATTTATGCGGTGTCTTTAATGTGATGAAACATGCCACAGAAATATTATGAAGCAAAATTTTACACTGAACCACATTATTATGGCCGATGATTAAAGCTTGGTTAAAGAGATGGGTTTCAAGAAGGAGACAGAAAGGCAAAATGGCATAGGAAGGGAATTCCAGTGCTTCGGGCAGATTTGAACAATTTAATTGATAAAGATATGACCACAAACCTTTCTACCTGAGTTTCCTTCATCATCTTGATTGTAAAAAATGAAGTTTGGGTTATCTGGGCAGATAGTTTGTAGCATTAATCACAATGTGGACTTATTTGGATGTTAATACTGTCACCTTGTGGCCTTTTACTGGATACTGCTGCTGTTATTAACTGAATTCTATTCTAGGATGTTGCTGCTCAGGGAGACAGTCCTTTATCACAAATGGTTACAAGTAAAACCAGGACTGCAGCAATTTGTTCTGATGCATCTTAATTCAGACATTATTGTGTGTCTTTTGTTTAAACATCTGAGCACTTGAGTTTAAGTTCTTCACCATCTACCTAACAGTAAACAGGAAATTGAATTCACGTTTGACAGGTCTTTTGAAATGATGACTTAGTTTATCATCTGACACAGTTGAGGTACTGGCCAGTGGGAGTGAGGTGGGGTGGGGATGAGGGGGAGGGGGAGTACATGTAAATTCATTCACATGACCTAAGGATGATTAACTTCAACCCAGAGATTTGTTTTAGTAACTGCACCAATACTGAAGCCATTTGTAGGCATTGTGGTTGATAGATAATGAAATATCAGGGCTTATCACTTCTATTCATTGAATTAAGTTCTTAGCATTATGTTGTTGTAATACCCCCTGCCCTGTACTTTACATATACAGTTATTTGGCATGTCAGCTACGGCTCTCACCAACTTTTACAGATGCACCATGAAAGCATTCTTTCTGGTTGTATCACAGCTTGGTTTGGCTCCTGCTTTGCCCAAGACTACAAGAGCCCAGTCCATCATGCAAACCAGCCTCCCATCCATTGACTCTGTCTACACTTCCCACTGTCTTGGCAAAGCAGCCAGCATAATTAGGGACCCCATTCACCCCGGACATTCTCTCTTCTACCTTCTTCCTTTGGGAAAAAGATACAAAAGTCTGATGTCGCATACCAACCAACGCAAGAACAACTTCTTCCCTGCTGCCGTCAGACTTTTGAATGGACTTACTTTGCATTAACTTGATCTTTCTCTACACCCTAGGTATGACTGCAACACTACGTTCTGCACTCTTGTTTCCTTTTCTATGAACATTATGTTTTGTCTGTATAGCACGCAAGAAACAATACTTTTCACTGTATGTTAATACATGTCACAATAATAAATCAAATCAAAATCTCATCTATCAACAGTTCCCATTGGACTGAATTGTTGACACGGTTATTGAATAATGATTACCGACTCATTTTCAAATAGCTAAATAACGTGATAGGTTTTAAACACCACAACCAATACAAGATTCTTCCTTTTAAATGCTATTGTGAAATATTCACAGGAAGGGTTTGCTTTATTTCAAACAGTGCTGATAGATGGAATTCACACGACCTTATGTAAGTCACATGGAATTGCACAGAGCAATACCACCACCATCCAGCTCAGTTCCATGCAAACAATGGTACCTTACGTGGCTTGAATTTTATTCTTATGAAACTCTGCCAGTTCATGCTACTTGCCATACACAGGGGCTGCATGATAAAGTAATTGCACATAAGGAGTACAGCATATGTGAATATGGTAGTTTATTGCTAACAGCTTTGTTGTGTCACAACTTCACAGCTTGTTGCTTTGTGCCAACTTGAACTATATCATTATGTGCAGGCTTTTTTTATAGCAGTGCAATCATGGGGAGAATTCTTTATTTCACTGCTTTCAGTTGTAACACAGAAATATACATTCTCCTCTTGGGTTCTCTTGGGCTACACAACATTCCCTGAGTGATTATTTCTAAGCAGGTATATCTTTAATGCCCATCAGTAAACACTGATGCAAACTTGGCTCACAATTGTTGTAAACTTGTTTATTTTTTATCTTGTTGCCTGCAGGCAACAGATGTAGATACTCTACCTCCATCCAAATGGATAATTTAAGCAAACTTTCCACAATGTTTGGCAAAGTGATCACTGCAGAATTTACTGATCCATTTCACAATGATTTTATTGCAAAAGTGGTTGACGATGAGGGCTCTCCAAAGGAGACACCATATTGGAATGCAACTTGCTATTTTTTTGGGCCAGCAAATGCAAAGTGATACTAATTGGATTCCATAGTAAAACTAGACAGACTCCTGCACCTGGTAAATTGATATATCAATTGTTAACACATAAAAGGCTGACATGAGCATTATTGCACTGGAAGGGTGCACCTGTCAGTTCCAGCTTAGTTTGTGCTTTCCAATCTGTGGAGGGGAGAAACAGAGCCAAAATTGTCATTATCAATGAACCTAGCTGCAGTGTTTAGCAAAATCTAATTGAACAACTGAGGAGTGGAAATTATATCCATTATTTTTGCTTGAGGCAGATAAATTAGGCATTCCTGCTGTGAAACAGACCAATTCAATATTTCATTGGAAAAGCAAAACTGTTCCTCCACTAAGTTTCCAATTGCTCAATTTCAAAGTAAATCGTCCTCAACCATAATTATCTGGCGATTTATTTCAAGACATTTCAACAAAGATCAGCTGGTGAGATGCCTCATCTTATTTACATTGGGACCTGAGGGAAATAAATTACAGAGAAAGGTTTCTGGGTAATGCTGGCCAAGTCACAAGCATTTGCTGTTCCTGCTTACTGCAAAAGCAGTGGGAACCCTCTCCATCCCACAGTACAGGAGGTATGACTTTGCCTTAATAGTCTGCAATGTAAGAAAAACAACGTGCTGACTCCTGTATGAGGATGACTTCAGGCATCAACTCAGTCTCTCTATGTAGGATTTAAACCTGCAGTCTGTTAATCTGGGAGACATATTGCTTCCGCCACCAGTTTGAGTACCCTCAAAGAGAAATTTGATTAATTTCCAATTTCTCCACGATTTGGTTGCACTTCATGCAATGCTTGAAGTTGCATAATTTATCAGAGGAATAACAGCTGGTTAATTGTTGCAGGCAAAGCATAAAACCTACTAATAATTTCTGCTTTTGCAGTCTAGCATAGCAAACCTCTTCACAGCATATCATTACAAGATAATAAGGCCGTGATTATGTGAGTAGAAAACCCCAACATGGGTGCAAAACAATTTAAAACAATTACTGTCAGCTCAAAATTTACTGACAGTTTGGTTGCATGCTGTTTATTTTCATTGCTTTATATGACATGCACTTTGATTACCCACCCTCGGTACACTTCTCTTATCTGTCATAAAAATTAAACTTCCGAGCACTACATTTATTTAAGGAAGAATATTCACGGCGCTGCGACCAATTAGCTGGGATCGCTGCGGGCCACCCCGTAACATCAAAAGACGCACAAATCAGGAAATAGATAAACTTTGGCTGCAAAATTTGGATAGGGTTTGAAAACAGGAGACGGGATCGCGGTAAGCAATTCTGCGCACCTGCTGCTTTTGCTGCATGCAGCATGCCAATGTTTGTGCTGTCTGTTCATTTAAATAATTGCTGCATGTAGCCAGTGCTTAATGCTCTGCTAAGTCATTGCAGTCCTGAGCAGAGGGGCCGCAAAATCACGAGAAGTTAGAGCCATTTAATGTTAGTTCGCACGACTTGAAGTCAGCCTGCACCTCAAAGTGGGAATACATCATGGCTGTAGCAGGTGCCCAAGATCATTATGAAGTGATGCTGTGATGGCGCTTGACGGCACAACACAGCCAAGTGTGGGCAACACAAACGTCTCAAGCTGCACTGCAGGCCTCGGTCAAGGAGTTGCAGACGAGGAGAGATTTGGGCTTGCAGTCTCCCCGTGTGCCTGTGGCAGGGTTTATGGAGAGGGAGCCGGGGAGTGTGGAGAGTACGTCAAGACGAAAACAATCATTTTCCCCGAGCCCAGGAAATGACAGTGGGAACTTATGGCGGGTTAATAGAAGGTCGCCTTTTCTGCTGAATTTGTCAGGAACTCAATTTGCATCTCATACATGTTAATTCAAACACCAAAAAGCTATGATTGTCACCACCGTCCCCCTGCCCTGGAATCGCCAGCAGGAACTCATGCCAGTCCAATTCATGACCAGGAAAAACAGCTGTGCATTGGAGAGAGTTTAGATAACTTACCCAAGAAAGTGCAGCACAGAGTACCAGAGGACCACATGACCCTTTGGTCATGTATGGCTGAGGAGATAATGGTTGGGGGGGGGGGGTGCGGAGCTGTGGGGACGTTGAAAGACAGAGTGGGTGTGGGTAGGTTTGGGGGTGGGGAGATTATGAAAGAAGCACACTGGGAAGGGGGTGTTAGAAGACAAGGCAGTGTGACCAGGAAGGGTTTGATGGGGAGATGTGATTGGGAAGCCTTGTGGGGGATAGATGCAAGGAGTTGTTCAGAGAGAACAATGCTGTCAATGCTGGAATCTTGAGAGGCAAATCGGGGGTACAGGTGTAAGAGATACAGTGACCATGAGGGGCAACAGTGGGATGCGGTAAGTGGGAAGGTGATGGCTCGTATTTGGTGACAGCAGTTTTCATCAGAGAGTGGGTCATTGATGGGGATGTGAATTTTAACCGCAACTGGGGAGTGGGCAGGTTCATGGTGGGCATAGGAATTTTGACAGATGTGGGCTCAGCAGGGAGGGAAAGCATTTGAAGGGTAACTGTCAAGAGCTCTAGGGAGATGGGAGGGGGGGAGTAGTTCAAGGGATACTGATGGGAGGGTAAAGGTAACATGCTGGGGCTGAATGGGGATGGGGGTTGGGGATGGGTTATAGAAGAAGGGTAAAAGGCTTTGCACACTGCTTAGACGGCTAGGTGCTCCATCCTGAGGCACAGGCAAGTCAGCATTTTGGCACCTCAATGCCCAATGGAAAACCCTCTCGGTGGGAGGATGGTCAGTGGGTCAGCAGAGCTAAAAGTCAGCCCAACTGGACAGCTGAAGGAGAACTCTGATAATATATCCTCTCCCTCCGTTAGCCCTGCCCCCACTAGCCCTGCCCCATTAGCCCTACCCCCGGCACTGCCCCATTAGCCCTACCCCCAGCACTGCCCAGAGGGCATTGCACAGGTTCCAGGGAGGCCAAATCGATTGCTCACCGTTCACGGGGAGCATGTCTACTCCTCACTGGCACGAACATCTTCTGGCGAAGTCATAAAGGGGGCAGGCCCGACGATTGAGCACCAGGCTCACCAAGCAGATGTTAAGCAGCATTTAAATACATTAACCTGCCTCTTGCTGATTTGCGGTGAGAGGTTGACTGCGCCGGAAATCCAACACTCATAAAGTGGCTCTGGTTGTGAAAACCGGTGCCAATCGCGCAATTCTCTTTACATCCCACTTTACCACCCCGTCGCGCCTGAAAACGGGTGCAATGCGATGATAAAATCACCTCCCCAGAGTATGCAGCTCTGGAAAGTGTGGGAAAACCCTTTGTGAAGAAGTGTACAGTGGCATCATCTTAGATTTTTGAGAGCCTCTTAAAGTTGAATCTGCAATTTAATTTTTTTCTATATAAATCCGAAATCCACTAATTCAGATCAATTTGGACTTAACCAAGGCCGTGATCAATCACAAAATTGGGGCCTCAGGATAAAGAGATTCCTGAGATGCATGCCAGGTCTGAATAAAAAGACTGAAGCTGAACAAGTCAACGCATTGCTTTATTCAGTAGTTTCAACAGTTGAGGATATAACAGCTAGACAAGGAATCAACAAATCTTCTGTAAAATTTGATAAAGTTTTAAAATGATTTGACACTTATTTTAAGTTCAGAAGTAACAAAATTATTGAAAGGGCTAAATTTAATAAACGTGTCCAGCAGCCAGGAAAACTCATCGACTCTTTTATTATTGAGCTGTACAGAATGGCTGAAGGCATTGATGACTGAACTAGTCAGAGCTCGAATAATTGTAGCAGTGGTGGATGACGCACTCTCAGACATGCTGCAAGCAAAGGAAGGAGTAACCCTTGAGAAAGCCATCTAGACTGTTAATAAATCTGAAATTTGTTTGCAGTACAAGTTTATGAAGAGGACAGAGTGAAATGTGGTACAAAGTATACCGCACTAACCAGCTGAATCAACAGCACAGAGATGCTTCAGGTGAAATGAAGCAATCCCTACCCGACCAGTAGAGTGATTATGCCAGAACTATGGAGCAAAAAGCCCTCACAGACATGATCAATGTCTGGCAATTCCAGCCCAGTGCATTCATTGTAATCAAATAGGACATTTGGGAAGCGACGCAGAGCCAAAACATCAAAATGCACAGGAGATCCCAAGAGGAGCATAAGGTTGGTGTAGCACAACAAAGGTCACACAAACATACTACTTGGGTCCTGGATTCTTGTTCTGGAATATGGGCATCTTGGTTAATAATCTTCTCAAAAAGCTTATGTTCTACATAGGTCCCAATGTTGTAGTATTATTGGATAAAGAGCTGTTGCTCAGACCTCTGGCTATGGACAACAAACACGTTGCTTTGTCCACCCAGAAGAATCTGACTTCCAGTCATAAGCATAATTCTGGAGCCATTAAGTTGTGGTGGCAAACAAATCTTTGAGCTGAAGTATGCCACCCATAACCAGATATTCTCTTTCATGAGCAGAGACGCCTGAATCTCCTCAAAGTGGCAAAAGATGCCAAACAACTACTTTCATAAATTATACAGAACTACAAATTCATGAGAGCAACAACAAGAAAGATTTTCTTGACTGGTACTTCAGCTCTGAATTGTCTTCTCTCTTTGCAGAGCAGGTTTGTTAACTTTCGTTACAGGTGCCAGTAGGTGCTCATTTGTCACATGGTTATTAAGACACCTCGAGTAGATGACAGTCAAGAGAGGAACCAGTAATGAGAAGAGCTTCAATGTTGGGCTCTGACACCAGCTGAAGAGAAACTCTTGGACCACAGAATAAATGTGGCAATTCCCAGCCAGCATTACAGTGGCTAGAAAGGAATAGCAGCCATCTATTGATGACAGCACACCATGCAGCACAGTGAGTTTAGCCTCACAACATAAAGAGCTATCTCCCATCCCAGTGTGTGTCATAGTGAGTTGCATGAAGGAAGAAGAGAAAGAAAGAAAATATAGAGACCTCCGCCTCTTACAGAGTGGGATAAAAGAACCATCATTTATCACAATAATTGGGGGCAAAGAGCAATTTAATGTCAAAGAATAGAAAAAAATGGATGAAAATACACCAGATGCCAGAACAACATCCAATTTAGCAATTTTTACCTGTAGTGACAGAGCCTACCACACTTGACAGTAGTGAGAACAAGGGCAGCACAGTTGTTAGCACTGCTGCCTCACAGCGCCAGGGACCTGGGTTCGACTCCAACATTGGGTGACTGTCTATGTGAAGTTTGTACGTTATGCCTATATCTGCATCCATTTCTTCTGAGTGCTCCAGTTTCCTCCCACAGTCCAAAGATGTGCAAGTTAGATGGATTAGCCGTGCTAAATTTCCCCTTAGTGTTACAAAATGTGTTGGTTGGGGAGATTAGCCATGGTAAATATGTAGGGTTATGGGGATAGGGTAGGAGAAAAGGCCTGGGCAAGGTAGTCTGTCAGAGATAGTTGATGCAGGACCGAAAGGACTGAATGGCGTCCTTCTATAGGGATTCTACTTCTAAGATATTGAATGGTTAAGGCTTTCAGACACCTGGACCTATGATCTCAGATCATAAAGACTTGGAGACAGGTGCAGTATAAGTATTTGGCACATAGAGAATTAAAGTAGGGCTGAGTACAGTACCACTGCAATAGCTCCTATGAGGAATCACTGATAAATCTCCCTGTGGGACTCAATTAATACGAGTTCCCTGGTAGCAAGCAATGGCTTGCCCAGCTGGAACTCATTACCTGAGCCTTTTATAAGGCAGGCCCAGAACTGCTGAACAGTAGTCCAAGAAAGGGACTAGTGTGTGTATATCACAGCAGTGGTTTTACTTTGCATTCTGTAATAAACTATGTTCCTTTCCAGCTGGACTTCCTGAGTCATTGCAACCACCCACACTGTGATGCAAGAGAACACATGATCAACACCGAGAAGTCAGCGTAGTGTTGGATAGAGCTGTACGTGGAATCAAGCAGAGACTAGGCTTCTAGCTTGAACCTTTACAATACCTATGTATATAGTTTCTAGTAGTAGTAGTTTCTAGTAGTTAGTAAATACTTACTGTTGAACTACTAAGACTACAAATAATTTAATGGATTCATCAAACTACACTCAACAGCTTAAAGCAATCAGGGGAAAGGGGAGGGGAGGGATTGGGGGGATCTTTCTTGCTGCTTTATTCACAATTAGCTGTTTGAGAATAAGCGAGGCCATTAACTGGAGTGTTGAACTCCAAAATTGTGACTAGTCAGCATTATGCATTAATTGATATCAGGCTATGCTTACGCTTTATCTCTGCACACTTCTTGGGAATGCCCGTTGTTAGTGACATACCTAAACTGACATTTGCTGATGCTTACAGCAGAGGTGTGCTTGTACACAGCAAACACTAGGGTGACATGGTAGCACAGTGTTTAGCACTGCTGTCTCACAGTGCCAGGGACCTGGGTTTGAGTCCTGGCATGGGTCACTGTCTGTATGGAGTTTGCATATTCTCCCATGCCTGTGTGGGTTTCCTCTGGGTGCTCTGGTTTCCTCCCATGGTCTGAAAGATGTGCATTGACCCAAACAGATGCCGGAGTGTGGCGATTAGGGGAATTTCACAGTAACTTCATTGCAGTGTTAATGTAACCCTTATTTATGACTAATAAATAAAATTTTGGATACACAACAGCACCTGTAACTCCAGGCCAATGACAACTAAGGGGTCAGAATTTGTGGTCTTTGTTCTTTGATAGGGTATTTGATCTTTCTGTATAAATTCTGTAGCTGCATAAATTCTGAAGCAAAATGTACATTTGCACAAGGTAGCATTTGAGAAAACTTATTGAAAATTTTAATATAGGTTTGAATTGTAATAAAGTCAAGATATTACCAAAAATGTTGCAAAGGTGTTTATACGTTCTGCATATCTCCCACAGATGTCAGCTGTTCTTTAACTCTAGTGCTCAATGATGGTATTAGTTTTTCACTTTTCTGAATAGGAGGCATAAATTTGGCTGAAATTTCCTTTATAGCCATTTACTTATTTGTCTGTTCACACTACTCTGAGCATATCAGTCCACTCAGTCCAGGATGTCATCAGTGCAATGGAAAAAGTACAGTAACACGATTCCTCAGTAAAAAGTATCAGAAACATAGAATGATAGAACACACAAGGAGGCCAGTCAGCCCATCATACCTTTGAGGGCTCTTTGTATGAATTATCCAATTAGTACTATTCTCCGTTGTTTCCACAAACCATGCAATGCTTTCCCCTTTAGTATTTATCAAATTGAAAGTTATGATTGAATTCCTTTCTACTATCCATTTAAGCTAGGACATAGCAACTTATTGCAAAAAACAATCTTCTCATATCTCCCATTCTGGGTGATTTTGACCGCGTTTTTATGTTTCTGCCCTATTTGTTATTGTCATACCTGTGAGTGGAAATAATTTCTTCCTGTTGCCTCTATCATATACACCCCAAGAATTTTGAATGCTGCTATTAAGCATCCCTGTCACCTTCTCAATCTCAGCTTCTCTGGTCAGGTCACATAACCGCAGCAGGAATTTCCACAGATACTCAGCCAGAGACTGGAAATTCCCACTCAAGGTCAATGGACCTTTACATTTTTCATCTTGTCCGAGAGACTGGAAAATTTACCCTCATTAGTCCCTTATTTCCTGTATCATTCTGGTAAATCTCCTTGGCCTCTGTCCAAGGCTTGATGTCCTCCCTAAAATGTGGTGACCAAAATAGTACACAAACTGCAACTAACTCATGACAAGTGATGCGTAAAAGTTTATCCTAACTTACTTGCTAAATTTAAAAAAAAAATTAATTTATGGGATGTGGACATTGGCCAGCAATTATTTCCCAATCCGAGTTGCCCTTGAGAAGGTGGTGATGAGCTGCCTTCTTGAAGCACTGCAGTCCCTGAGGTGAAGGCACACCCACAGAGAGAATTCCATGATTTTTACTCAGTGATAGTGAAGGAACGGTGACATATTTCCAAGTCAGGATTGTGAATGACTTGGCGAGGAACCTCCAGATTGTGGTGTTCCCGGGTATCTGCTACTCTTTTCCTTAATGTTAGTAGTCATAGCTTTGGAAGGTGCTGCCTAAGGAAACTTGATGAGCTCTTGCAGTGCATCTTGTAGATGGTACGTATGGCTGCAACGGTTTGTCAGTGATGGAGGGATTGAATGTTTGTTGAAGGGATAGGAATCCAACAAACTGCTATGCCCTCATCCAGGTTAAGTGGAGAATATTCCATTATACTCCAGGCACGTGCCTTACAAATGGCGGACAGACTTTGGAGAGTCAGAAGGTGAGTTACTCAGCACAAGTTTCTTAGCCTTTGACCTACTTTGGTAACAACATGGCTTGCCCAATTCAGTATCTAGTTAACGGTAACCCCCAAGATGTTGATAGCGTGAGATTCAGCAATGATAATGCTATTGAATGTCAATGGGTAATGGTTAGATCCTCTCTTGTTGGAGATGGCCATTGCCTGTCACTTGTGCTGCATGAATGTTACTTGCCACTTGTCAGCCAAAGGCTCGAAAATGTTCAGGTCTTGTTGCATACGGACATGGACTATTTCAGTATCTGAAGAGTCATGAATGACACTGAACATTATGTAATCATCAGTGAACATCACCACTTCTGACCTCATGATGGAAGGAAGGCCGTTGAGAAGCAGTGGAAGATGATTGGGTCTGGGACACTACCCTGAGGAACTCCTGCAGTTATATCCTGGAGCTGAAATGATTGACTTCCATTCAACACAACCACCTTCCTTTGTGCCAGGTATAACTCCAACCAGCAAAAGGTTTTCCCCCTAATTCCCATTGACTCCAATTTTGCTAGGTGATGCCACAGTTGGTTAAATGCTGCCTTGATGTCAAGGGCATTCACTACCACCTCACCTCCATTTATAAAGCCGTCAACATCACGTGCTTTTTTAACAGCAATTGCAACTTGTCCTCCCACCTTCAAATACTTATATGTGCTCCCAGGTATGCTCCCAGTGTGCTACCGTGCTCCCACTGTGCTCCCACTGTGCTACCGTGCCAGGGCAGCTTCACAGCTGCTTCACAGCCCCCGGAACCTGGGTTCGAATCCTGGCTTGGGTCACTGTCTGTGTGGAGTTTGCACATTCTCCTCGTGTCTGCCTGGATTTCCTCCGGGTGCTCCGGTTTCCTCCCACAGTCCAAAGATGTGCGGGTTAAAATTGCCCCTTAGTGTCCTGGGATGTGTAGGTTAGAAAGATTAGTGGGTAAATGTTTAGGGATATGGGGATAGGGCCTGGGTGGGATTGTGGTTGGTGCAGACTTGATGGGCCGAAGGGCCTGTTTCTGCACTGTATGATTCTAAGTAGCCCAGATATTTGTGCACTCACTTTAAGGTTGTACCATTTGGGTGATATTGCATCTCCTCATTCTTCCAATCAAAATTCAGCTCCATTAGCTTGTCAGTGTTAAATTATGCCTGCTCTAAGTCTGCCTATTTCACTAGTTATTTATAATGCCTTGAAACTTGTTGTTATCATCCTTACAGTTTATTATGTCTATCATCTGAAAAAATGAAATTATGCTCTGTATACTGTGTATATTAATAGGTCATTAATTTATATCAAAAACAACAGTGATTGTATTCCTAAACTTGGACGACAGTACCTATCTTATACTCCACCACCCCCTCCTCCCATTCTGAAAAATAATTGTTCATCACTATCTCTGCTTTCTCTTTGTTTGCCAAGTTTTTATCTAACTGCCATTATTATTTTAATTCCATGGGCATCAATTTTTCTAACAAGACTATTATTGCTTTATCAAACATTGTTTGTAAATCCATTCTCACGGCATCATCTCAAATAACTTCATCAATCATTTCAACTTTGTGGAAGAATCCAAGTTAATTGACCATGATTTGTTTTGAACAAAGAGATGTAATCAGACTTTTCTTTCAATGAATTGCAAATCATTGATGGACAGATTTTCTTAACATTATGGGTTCTCAAAGTTATCCAGGCAGTTCAGTGTATCATTATGAATCAATACTGCACAAACAGATGCTGAGAATTATTTATCTAGTAATCAGAGCCCAGTATTATTATTGTGAGAGGGATTATTTTAGGATTGAACCCATTGATAGCTGACAAGTTAACAATTTTGACTGTCAGTTTACTGAACAGATTATTGTCCCGATAATTGTGGTGAGCAGTATTTCAGAGTTACATCTTTCTGAGAGTTGTATGTGAGTCAATCCTTTTCCATCAGATATTAACACTTGGAGAGTCAGGTTGATAATATCCCTTTCAACAATGGAGTTAACCAATCCACTTGGATCTTCAATTTTAACTGAATCAACATTATGCATCACCAACAATGTTTCTTGTCTTTCTCTTATACTAACATTTATAAAGAACAGCCACAATTTCAAAGGTGAGCTGAGAGTCACTATCCTTGGCTTTAGGGCAGCACCTGTCCAAACATGGCATCTAGGAGCTATATGTTACGGTCCCAGCTGATGTCACTACAGGGCAAGTCTGGAACCTGGCTTCATAGATCCTAACTTTTTTTTAGATACATGAATGGACAGAGTTATGGGACTGCCTACAAACTTTCATCAAAAGAATAAAACATTTAGTAAACAAGAAAAGATTAATTATAATACATTACTCCTTCACTCCAACTATACCATTACAGATCGATACCGATGTGTCAGGGGAACTCAAATTTTAAAAAAAATCTTACACTATAATGACCACAGCAAGTACACAGTCCATTTAAACAATAAGTGAAATATGATCAGGCACAACACAATCCCAAAACCAAGTAACAAATGCCACTCAATGCAACTTCTGTGGATTTCTCACCAATTCCCCAGAAGCTTGTCATGTTCTCAACCAGCTGGTCTGACTGAAACTCTCACATCCGCGCAATGGTTTCCAAACTCTGTTCCCGAAGACCACATCTTGGAATCTCCTTTCAAACAATGCTTTCTCTTGGATAATTCACCAAGGATCCATATCAAATATTTCAATCTCTCCTTTCTGTATTCCACTGCCACGCGCATTCAAGCTTCCACACAATCTCCTAAATACTCACCCACAACAACAAACACCACTGCTTGGAAGGCTGTATTATTGTCTTACCAAACTTTTGATCATTTTGGGTATTTGGTATGTCACTGAGGCGACTTTAAGTCTGATTCCTGTAGCTGTGTCATTAACTTAGAGCCCTTTCTCCGCTTTTGACTTGATTTCCACCGGCTGTGATGTTGTTTAACTTCCTGTTCTTCATTCTTTGGACTTCATTGTCTTCCTGAGACATTCTTTTGTTCCCACTCACCGGATTCTGGGACTTTTTTTTGTTTTTTTTAGGAAATCAGCTCTCTGTAGTTCCCTTTTCTCATGTCCAGCTGGCACTAGCTTACCACTAACTCAAAAGTTCTTGCTGCCCCAGTGTGGCTCCTGGTTGCTGAGCAACAACCCAGTTTCTCTGTAAACCCTATTTCTTTAACATCATACCCAAATTGCAATGCAGACGAATGGATTAAACTGAAGTTCTTAACCCTTTCCAATACAGAAAGACAAAATTAACTTACTAAAAGCTAATTGCTTAAACCCCATTGCTAATACCCACAAGTACAAATATAAATTACTTCAACCTACCTGTATTTCCTGACACTTAATAAAATTAATCACAATGGGAATTGGAAGAAAACATTCCACTGGCTTGAGTCACACTGGAGCCCCAAGGATATACTTGTTGGAGGACAATTACCTCAGCTAAGAGGAATTCCTCAGGGTATTGTCTTAGAGCAACCTTCAGTTGCTACAAGACTGTTATCCATTGTTATGTCAGAAACGTGGCTATTTGCTAATGTTTGAATGGTGGTCAGTTCCACTCACATTTCCTAAAAAAATTAAGCAGCATGATATGGACAACCATTAGTCTTGGGCTGATAAGTGGCAGGTAGCATTTGTGCCACATAATTAAAATAAAGTAAAAATTAAAGTTTATAAGTCAGAAGTAGATTTACATTTACTGTGAAAATCCCTTTTTTGCTACACTCCAACGCTTGTTTGTATACACTAAGGGAGAATTTAACATGGCCAATATATCTAACCAGCACATTTTTAGGACCGTGGGAGGAAACCGGAGCACCCAGGGGAACCCATGCAGACACGGGGAGGATGTGCAAACTGCCCACAGACATTGACCCAAGCCAGAAATCGAGCCCAGGTCCCTGTCACTGTGATGCAGCAGTGTTAACCATTGAGCCACCATGCTGCCCTAATTGTCAGCCAACCACCATCTTTCCAAGAGAAAGTCCTACCCACCTCCTTAACAATTTGTGGTATTACCATCATTGAATTCTGGGCCATCAAAATCTTGCAGATTATCATTTATCACAAACTTAACTGCAATGAATATGAATACAATATCTACAAGAGAAGATCAGAATCTGGGTATTCTGTTGCAATAATTCACTCATGAGTCGTCTAAACTGTCCACCACATACAAAGTACAAGTTGTGAATATGAGAATACTGTTTTGTGTCAATGAGTGCAGCTCAACAACACTAAAGAAGCTCAACACCATCTAGGACAAAGCAGCCCATTTGATTAGGACCCATCTATCATCTTAGACATTCACTTCCATCCCCACCACTGCACTGTGACTTCAATGTGTATGATCTACAATATGCATTTGTTGACTGAGACCCTTGCTCCAGCCAACTGACAAACACAAAACTGTTATTCTGAAACAACTCACTTCTTTATTAAACAAAATGTAAAATCCCAATGCTTATAACTATCATACCCTGTCTAAGACACACAAATGATTCTACCTTCCTTTGTTACCACCATAAATTCCTCAGCATATGTCCAAACAAACAACACTTATTTAATGACTTCTACTGAAGGGGGACATCACCACCTACCTATACTGGCCAGTCATGAATGGGGATTGAATTCAATCTTCAAGATGAATGCTTGACACTTCCTTTGATAATGGTTCTTCCTGTATGTTATCTCTGATCTGGCTAAGTGTGTGACAATATTTATATCTTTCTTGGGACTGTGTGTCTGCTTGCATTTCTCTGTTCATTGAACATAGAACATAATTCCTGACAGATTACTATAGATGTCCATGTTAATAGCCTCCCATCCGTTACAACCATTATCTCCTACTTTCTGTGTAATGGATGATTGTTCACAACCATTTGTTCATCCCACATCTCTGGCACCTCAAACTGATAACGATCACCTTTTGAAGTCTAGAACTTCTGCTGTCTTGTATCCTGTGGCATATTCCTTGTCTCTGTAACTTCGCCATATTTCCCATCTGCCTTTAGTGTCTTTGTAACTTAGCCAATTTTGCAACAACCTTTGGCCAGGGCCACACGCTGCAGCAACTTTCCAAGGCTTCTCCGCAGTACCTTCTAAACCAGTGATCTCTACAACCTAAGAGGACAAGGGCAGCAGGGGGTTGGAAAGCACACCTTATCCAAGATCTCCTGCAAATCATACATGCTGGCTTGAAAATATATCATCAATCTTTTATCATCTTTGGGTCAAATTCCTGCATCTCTCAACCCAACAACAGCACTGCAAGCTGTATGCATATCATATGGACATTTCAAGAACTTGGCTCACCATCACCTTCTCAAGGGTAATTAGGAATGGATAATAAATATTGTCCTTGATACCCAGACCCCATGAAAAAACAAAAAAAGTTTTAAAAATATGTATTGTATTTGGATATTCCCTGCCCAAAATACAAGTAAAGAATAATACAATATTGTATCTTTTTTATTCATTCAAATGATGTAGAATTTACTGGCTAGGCCAGAATATTTGCCTATTCCTACTTTCCCTTGAGAAGCTGCTGGTGAACTGTCATCTTGAACTGCTGTAGTCCGTGTGTTATAAGTACACCCACAGTGCTGTTATGGAGGAAGTGCCAGGATTTTGTCCCAGTGATAGTGAAGGAATGGCGAAATATTTCCAAATCAGGATGGTGAGTGGTTTAGAGGAAGTCTCCAGATGGTGGTGTTCCCAGTTATCTGATGCTCTTCTGGATGGTAGCAATTGTGGGTTTGGAATGTTTAATGTGTAGGCAATAAATCTCATACATAATGAACACTCATGGCATGCTGAACAATGGTTTTATGTGAATGATGTATCTCATACCAATATATTCCAATTCATGCAAGGATTTTAGCAGTTTTGCTTTGGTCTACTCCTCCAGCACTGTGAGCGGAGACATAAAAACAATTGAGGCTGGATTGAATATGGAAGGAACACAATAAGTTTTGACAGGCAAGAAGTTTTGAAAACCCAGACATGAACATTCCAGTTGAAAAACCGCATGATTGTAATCTAACTGTCATCACACACATCCAGTCCTTCATTTCTGATGTTGCTGGCAGTGGAGTAGTGAATAAGGAAAAATAATTCCTATCAACTATTGCAACCTGCAACCTGACTTCTCTATGAATATTAATTTACCTCTCCATCTTGCTCAGGTTAATAGCAAGAAATCCAATTTTGTACGAACTGTCAAGTAACTGCTCCCTACTTTAGCCATCTTAACATTGATGATAAAAGATGTGTGATTGCTGTGGAGAAGGGAGAAACAGGAAAATGAATTTTATTAAATATGCTGCAGCTGTGTTTGTGAATGTAGTACAAGCTTGGCAGCCACCAGTATTTATATTTGTGGGCTGAAGAGCCATTAACATGTGCCAACTGTATGCAGAGAAGTTGAAGTAGTTGTCACAACCAGGCTGATAATGAGGTCAAGATACATAGGCCTTACAGCCATTTCTAAACGAGGTCAACTGGTCTTGCACAATAATGGAAGGTGATCTCATTTGGAAAAAATTCTGGCACTCCCTGTTGTACTGACATGCTGGGGGTGACATGAAAATTCAAGAATTGGAACATTGAATGCCAGCAATTTCTGAAGAGCTGCTGAATGTTGAAGGAGCCTTGAAATATCTTTTCACACTTAAAGCACAATATTGCAATTGAAGGACACTTATTTTATTCTGGTAATTTTCCCTTTTTTTCCAAATGGATGCCGTGCAGCTGAAGAGTTACTCGAATGCCCCAGTTGTCTGTGAAGATATCCCACTCACATATATAACATCTGCAGGCTTAATCAGTCTTTATCACAATGCTTTGATCTGGTTTTTGCTCTCAGGTTTCTGCATCAGATAATTCAGGATGCAACCATTGCACTATGCAGAATGTCTGAACCTCTTGGACAAGTTCTGAAGTTATCACTAAAAACAGAATGGCTGTACGTTTTCCTTGTGAGGTTTCCTGCCCTTCTTTAGTTTAAAATTAATTTCATTTAGTCCACACACATCTGTATAAATCTCTGTCAAGTACCTCAACTCACCGCATTGTACTTGCCAGCATGATGAAATTTCATTAAGCCCGGATGCTAACTCCCTTCATGGCCCAAGCTACCTCCCTGTTGCCTGGTTGTGCTAGACACCACCATAAGAGTCAAAGTGGATGTACCGACCGACTCAATGCCAAGCTGAATAGACATGTATTCCTGCACCAAGAGGCAAACCTATTCTGTGTCTGGGCAGTGACTAAATCTATTCATTATGTTTCAAAATGTGTCCTCTCATAAGAATCTTCCAGACATGAGTTTGCTAGCTAACAGGTTCCCAGTCCTTCGGCTCTAAACTATTTGCCTTTCCCATTACGTCTTTTGGTTTCTTGCATCAGCCAAAATGAACATTCACAGTAAAATACTTGAAATACATTTAGAGTATCAGCTGATATGTTTTAAAATCTTGGTTACTTGTTTAATTCTCTTATTACATTTACATGTGTGTAAACTATCATTTATTTCTTTACTGTTGGCTCTGACAGTGCCTGTATGTTGTCAAAGGGATTTGCATTTTCTTACTTTCAGAATGATTAAATAATTCCAGCAGCTAACATTTGGTGAGTTTTGGAAAGTAAAGGTTATTTATGATCACACGTTTGTCCTGGGAGTTTAAAATGTGACATCTCATTCACTTGATTGACACATTCTCACACATATTAGGAGTGGATACAGATGAAGGTATTTAAAATTACAAAGATGTTTAAGATGGCTGATGCCAAAAAGATGTTTCTACTTGTGAAGAAGAGCAAAACTAGGGGTCATATATAATCATTAATAAACCAAATCAAGAGATCAGAAGAAACATTTTTACTCAAGAGTGTGGTTATAATGAGGAACATAGAACAATTGAGGCAAATGGTATGATATATTTATGGGGAAGCTAGACAGGTATATGAGGGAGGAAAGAATAGAAGAATTTGCTGAAAGGAAATGTTGAAGAAGATGAGAATAATCTCATGCAGTACATGAACATTGGCACTGACTAGCTGAGTTCAATGGCCTGTTGTGGTGCTGTTGTCATTGTCTTTGGTGGTGACCGTCCCTTCATTTGAGGATGATGTCTACTCAGGGTCTCAAATTTCTGTCATGTGTCTTCATGTGACTAAACAGGCCTATTTTTTCACCACACATCTTTGGGCACATGGGGCAGGACATCCCATGAGGTAGTGGGATCCTGAGTACAGATTTTACTTCCTTTTCTTTCCTTGTCTGCTCCACCCTGTCTCATCATAATGATATTGGGACTCAAAGAGTAATGAAGCCATCTTTGATTGTCATAAAAACCCATCTGGTTCATTAATATTCTTTAGGAAAGGAAATCTGTTGTCCTTACCTGGTCTGGCCTACATATGACTCTTGATCCTCAGCAATGTGGTTGACTCTTAAATGCCTCTTCAAGGGTAATTGGGGATGAGCAATAAATGCTGGCCCAGGATGACTATTTGAGGGCTGAGAAAATATGACCTGGTGGGGGAGATGGTTGCTGACCATCCAAACATAGTGTTCAAACCATTAAAGTAGGTATTATAGGGGGTTTGCCTGAATTCTTGTGAATTTGGCTTCAAGAAGGACATCAATATTTTTTATGACAGTTCTCTCATTGAATCTAGAGGAGGTGATGGTGGATGGATTGCTGATGGATCTTCTCCAGCACTCTTATGTGCCACTGATACACCATACAGACCTTGCTGCAATACAGAGAAAGAGAGAGAGAGAAAGCAGAGTGACAGAGAGAGAGAGAGCAGAGTGACAGAGAAAGCGAGAAAGAGAGCAGAGTGACAGGGAAGGATAGACAGAGAGAGAGAGAGAGAGAGACAGACAGACAGACAGAGAGACAGAGTAGTGATTTCAACTTCCCTGTACACCAGGACTCCTGTTGACTTGTGGACACCTATGTACATTCACTGGCGTAGGTTGTAAAAGGCTGAGCCAGTGCATCTGATCCAGTATTGGATCAGTCTACACTTCCTGCTGCCGTGGCAAAGCAGCCAGCATAATAAAGGATTCCACGCACCCTGGACATTCACTCTTTCACTTTCTTCTGTCGGGAAAATGATACAAAAATCTCAGGTCAAGTACTGACCGACTCAAGAACAGCTTCTTCCCTGCTGCCATTGGACTTTTGAATGGACCTATCTTTAAGTTGATCGTTCTCTACACCCCAGCTATGACTGCAACACCACACTCTGCACTCACTTGTTTCCTTCTCTCTGAATGGCATGCTTTGTCTGTATAGCATGCAAGAAACAATATTTTTCACAGTATGCTAATACATGTGACAATAATAAATCAAATAAAAAATATCAAAAAATCTCATCAATGGTGACAGAGGTGGCTGAGGAATGGGAATTATTGAACATATTCCTCAACCTCTCCTTCAAGATGTATGCAAGATTGAATATTTGGCTGATGAGGTGTGGGTTGATATGAGTTTTGTTTTGGCAATATTCAAAATCAAGTTGTATTTCTTATCAGGAGAATTGAAGAAACTAAGAGAGGTTTTCAAATCTGGTGCAGAGTGGGTAATGACACTGCAGTCATCTGTGACCTATAGATCATGTATATCCATGGTGAACAGTTTAGTTTTGGTCTTAGTGCAACCAAGATGCAAATGTTTTTCATTGCGACAGTACTTACTATTGAGTTTAGAAAGCCGCTGATCTTTGATGAAGTAAATAGTCAATGCAAATAGGATGGGGGCTATCACACAACTGGCATTACTCCAAACAAAATGCAAAAAAAATGTTGAAAACAACACCAACCACCCTTAATTAATTCATCAACCTGACCACAGTGTTTGACTCAGTAAACCATGAAGTTCTGTGGATTGTGTTCCAAAGATTTGGTGACCTAAAACTTTTATTAAACCTCCCAAAGTTTCTTCATGGTGGTATGACTGCAATTGTCTTGAGTGGGAGATCTGAAACTAATGCCTTTAAAATTCTCTGTAATTCTATGTAAAAAGAATCTTGCTGTCTGAGTGGCTGATTATCAAAGAAGGCCAAGTAAGATATGTTTCACATAAAACTCTGATGAAAATGAAGGTTTTATTCTGCTGAAGAATATCTTAATTTGGTCCAATCACCTGTGGCAGCGAAGAAAGTATCTTAGAGCATACAAAGCTTGGTTTTCACTATCTTAAGGGACAATGGTGCACTGTGCATCTGGTTTGATGCCCTTATTATTGTAAAGTGAAAGGTGGGTAAATTACCCTCACTAACATTTACCTGTTTGCAGTAATCCCTTTTAACTCATGGGCATTATGTGATGAAATAGACAATGGAGACAAGAGTCAGGTAAAGGTCCAACACAAGGTTATTGAATGTTCTTTCAAGGAAAAACAATATTTATCAAACTCTACTATTGTACTTTAATTAATCTTTATCAAACCTTATTAATCTCTTCACAGGACTCTTCAGCAAACAGTTTTAAATCTTTAAGTAAACAGTTTCAAATCTACATTAGCTATCTATTTCTTACACACATTTCTGAGGATTCATTATACCCTATCCTATCAGCACAATTGAACTGTTTGTCTGGAAAAACTGTTCTTTGATCTTTGAGCATTGGCTGATGTTTCAGGGTCTACAGTCATCAATTTTGGCTTCCCCCTCATCTAGGTTCTGATCTTTGGGTTGTCGCACAGTGGTGGTCTTGTGGTGGCACAGTGGTTAGCACTGCTGCCTCACAATGCCAGGGTCTTGGGTTTGATTCCTGGCTTGGGTCACTGTTGGTATGGAGTTTGCACATTCTCCCTGTGTGTGGATTTCCTCTGAGTGCTCTGGTTTCCTCCTGTTAGGAATGGGTTAACAGATCTTCCAAATTAAGTCTTAATTTGATGTCAATTATTCAATAGAAGCCACTGATATATAAAGAGATCACAGGTGTACTATTTTTGTTGGTGGAGAATTGTGTATGAAGTTGGAGCAAGGAAGTAGAGATACTCTGTGAAGAAGCAGAACTTGTGTCTCCTTTGCTCTATAGTAACTGAGAGGCTTAAACACCTCCCACAATCCAAAGATGTGTGGGTTAGGTTGATTGGTTGGAGTAAAATTGTCTCTTAGTGTCAGGGGACTAGCAAGGTTAGGGTATGGGGATAGGGGCTGGATGGGATTGTGGTGGCTGCATACTTGATGGGCCCAATGGCCTCATTTTGCACTGAAGGGATTCTATGATTCTGTGTCTGATCAGTCTGATTATGTTTGCCATGAGGTACAAGGGGCTGAAGATGCTGTGCTACTTGGCTGCCAGTTAAAAATGCCCTCTGGAGCCACTATTGAAGTAGGTGCAGAAAGCAGAGAGAGTGGGGGCTCCAGGATACACCTTTTATCCTCTTCTTTGCACACCTCTTAAATTCTGTAGTCTATGTCCAATACTTGCATTGGGTGAGGGTAGGAAGATCCAATGAGGTGACTACTTTGCATATTTGGAGGTCACAGAGCATGGTTTTGAACCTTCAGCTGTCAAGTTCTGTCCTTGTCACACCATGACCCTGGCCTCCTGCTGGGTGAGGTGCCATGAAGTTTGCATAGCATTCTTCCAACAAAGCAGATGTACTCTAGTGAACCTAGAGTGTAAACAACGGTTTGTTCTGAAACAATGTGGCTGTTAGCATCTGGTCAGACAGTTCAAGGCCTACCTGGTTTCAATGAGAAGTTAATTGTCCAAGGCCTGGCTGCATGAATACTCACATTGTAGCTTTGCAGTCTACAAATTGCAGCGACCAGCTTCCATGTTTTGAGTTTTTGTCTTTGCTCATGAAAATATCAATATTTCTGTAACAATCTTGGTCATGGGTCACCTGACCAAGATGTATATAAATAATTTAGCTATTCAGAATTTCCAATGGTGTGATTGGGCATGTACATGGTAAATTTTACTATTCAGTGCATTGTTGGTAACTTCCTCCACTTTGACAGAAAAATGATTTGAGCAGAATTAAATGAGCATGGAAGTGAATTTGAAAAGGCACAGCTGCAATAACTGGATGACAATTCCACATACTGTACACCCACTGATTAAATATTTGCGCATTGAACAGCAAAATGCACGTAATGACACAGTTCTAAGTGAGAATTTGCGAGAAAACAAATATAAATCACGCTTGTTCTTTCAATGGGAGTTCAGGCTCAAATCCCTCACTCTGCGCAATGCAACAGTCACAATATCATGAATGTCATTAAAAACCTGGGGGGCGCTATTTGCACCAGACTCTGCTGGTTCCAGAACTCTGTGCATGCGCAGTGGCCCCGAACAGTCAGCCTATAGCCTATAGTTTGCTGGCCAGCTTAATTGCAGTGCTGCCCCTCCTGACACTTCCACGGCCCAATTATAAGAACATAAGAACATAAGAAATAGGAGCAGGAGTAGGCCAACTAGCCCTTCGAGCCTGCCCCGCCATTCAATAAGATCATGGCTGATCTGTCGTGGCTCAGTTCCACATTCCCGCCCTCTCCCCATAACCCTTAATCCCCTCTCTTATCAAAAACCCATCAACCCGCTTCTTAAAAATATTTAGCGAGGCAGCCTCCACCACTTCAACGGGCAGAGAATTCCAGAGATTCACCACCCTTTGAGTGAAGAAGTTCCTCCTCAACTCCGTTCTAAACCGCTCCCCCTTTATCTTGAGGCTGTGCCCCCTAGTCCTACTATCCTTTCTGAGCGGGAAGAGTCTCTCCACCTCTATCCTATCCATCCCATTCATCATCTTGTACGTCTCAATGAGATCTCCCCTCATTCTTCTAAACTCTAACGAGTACAAGCCTAATCTATTCAGCCTCTCCTCATAGCTCAACCCCCTCAACTCTGGAATCAGCCTAGTAAACCTCCTCTGCACTCCCTCCAAGGCCAAAATATCCTTGCGTAAGTACGGCGACCAAAACTGCACACAGTACTCCAGCTGCGGCCTCACCAATGCCCTATACAGCCGCAGCAAGACCTCCCTACTTTTATATTCAATCCCCCTCGTGATGAAGGCCAGCATCCCATTCGCCTTCCTGACCACCTGCTGCACCTGCAGGCTGGGTTTTTGTGACTCATGCACAAGGACCCTGAGGTCTCTCTGCACCATCGCCTGCTGCAGTTTTTCTCCACGTAAGAAATAATCCTTCCTGCCATTATTCCTACCAAAGTGGACCACCTCGCACTTGCCAACATTAAATTCCATTTGCCATTTCCTGGCCCATTCGCCCAGCCTATCTAGATCCTTCTGTAGACTCTCCCCACCCTCCGCACAATTTGCCTTTCCACCAATCTTGGTGTCATCAGCAAATTTCGACACCCTACACTCGGTTCCCTCCTCCAGATCATCTATATAAATGGTAAATAACTGAGGCCCCAGCACCGACCCCTGGGGCACCATGAGCATTCCTGGGCCAGCTCCAGCAGCTACCCCACCCCTGGCAGATGCCCCCTTCCCTGTCCCAAGTGTTGGCCTCCCTCCAGCCCTCACCCATCCCAATGCAGGGTGGCAGTGGGACTGCCCAACCCCACCAATAGCCCCCTAGGCCCTAACTCCCAATAGGGCCCACCCCCTTGACACTGTCCCATGCCTGATGGGCAATGCCAAGGTGTTGCCTGGCCATAGACACTTTGGCCCTTGGGCAGTGTTGGGGGTACAGGCTGGCACTGCCATGCTGCTCATGATGTGGAAATGCTGGCGTTGGACTGGGGTAAAACAGAAAGAAATCCCACAACACCAGTTTAAAGTCCAAACAGGTTTTTTTGTAGCAAAAGCTGCAAGCTTTCGGGACAGCCTGTCCCTTCTTCAGGTCCCAGCCACCAGTGTTGTGGGATTTCTTTCTGCTTTACTGCCATGCTGCCCATGTCCAGGGGACACCCTCCCGCGGCCCAATCCCCGGGTACCCCAATAACTGCCCTTCACTCCAGCAGGGTCGGGCCACTAGTTCCCTGAAAGTGGGGAGCTGGTCTGAACCCTGCTAGTGTGAATTTGTACTGGTGGGGTGGGAGATACTATTGGACCGGGAAACTTCTGTCCTGGGCCCGACAATCACATAAGGTTAAAATGACTTACCTGCTGTTCCTGCCGGTTTCCAGCGTGGTCCCAACTGCACAGGATATCCCGCGCTGGGAGATGTGCGTGCGTCAGGAACGCATGTGTGAATCCCATGAATCGGCCAACACGCGATTCTCCCGGCCTACTGCACTTAAAAATTAGCGTAGCAGGATGGGAGAATCGCCCCCGTAGTGTATGATTTGTCGGACAGTAACTGATTTTAATTGTTCAAATTCTAACATCGATACTGCTTGAAGAACTTGGGGTTTCATTTACCTCAGTCAATCTTTCCTGTGGAATTTAATTTGTCAGAATGATGCTGCCTTACACTGTTTGGACAGTTAAGACTGAGGTCTGAATGTGCCTCCATTGACGTCATTCACCCTAGTTAACATAAGAACATAAGAAATAGGAGCAGGAGTAGGCCATCTAGCCCTTCGAGCCTGCCCCGCCATTCAATAAGGTCATGGCTGATCTGTTGTGGCTCAGTTCCACATTCCCGCCCTCTCCCCATAATCCTTAATCCCCTCGCTTATCAAAAACCCATCAACCTGTGTCTTAAAAATATTTAGCGAGGTAGCCTCCACCACTTCAACGGGCAGAGAATTCCAGAGATTCACCACCCTTTGAGTGAAGAAGTTCCTCCTCAACTCCGTTACTATTGGATGATGTTTTTCTTTTGAAAGGAACAGGACTCAAAGTTTTATGGCTTGGGTTCTATGATCCCCCCCCTCCCCCGTTTGAGTGACATCTCCATGTGGGAGGTGGGTGGTGCCATGTAAAAATGAAGGGTACCATTTCCCACCAACTCCCCTTCCACCCTGAGCTGTGCCCTATAATAAGCGAAACAGGCAGGCTTCTGAATTGACAGTCTGCCCACCATCTTTATAAAAACAATTAAAAGTCAGTTCAGCTTGTTACTGGGCCCATGAGCCAAGATTTTACATGCCCCACAATACAGTTGGCATAGTCAGGTGGGTAGGAGTGGGTGGGCTGTTTTGTGAGGCCAAGTTCAAAAACAGTCAGGAAGGAAGGGCACATTATTCAAGTGGTGCCGTGCCCACTTCAGGCACCCGCCACCCCACCCTCAACCCCCTGCCAAGATATCATGCCCTCCCCCCTCAAAAAGATGTAAGTCCCTCTTTGTTCCTCACCATCTTCCCTCCAAAACCTGCCCCCCAAACCTCCTTTTCTTAGCTCCCTTTGCTCTCAGATCCCTCCCTGCCTTGGAAACTGGGTCATACCTACCTCCAGCAGCCATTGCTCTTCCTCCAGCTCCTCCTTGTAGTCCTGACAGTGCTCATCATGGATTGGCTGGCTGCTCTTGAGGACTACATTTCCTTCCACTGAGGGCTGGAAGTCCCTCTCTCGCCTAGTTCAGCCACTGGCAGTGCCTTCTGGTTACTTCCAGCTGAGTTGGCTGCTGGCTGGCATTCCTTCTTGGGTTGGGACAGCAGTCTGCCCCCACCCTGGAATATTGAGCTCTACACCCTTGAGAATTACTTGCAACACAATGGATTCGAATGGGAAGTTGGAATTTATATCCTGGATGATGTAGCATACTTGATCCCTACCGGGAAATCTGACCCTTTCCTTTTAAAGAAGACACAATCTGTCCACTTTTATATCAAAATGTGATAAGGTTGCTTACGGTCAGGGCAAAGTTGCCTTAGCTGCTACATCTTGAAATCCTTACAAAGATAAATGAAGCATTAACAAACAGTAAGGGCTGAAATTAAAAATGCATGAGAACTGGGAGTATAGTATCCTGTTTATCAGGATTATTTTAACATTTGGAAAAGAACAAAAAATAAAATTTATGCCAACAACTCTGGCAAGGAAATCATTGCGCAACTTACTGCTTTCATTCTTTGCTGCCCAGTTAAAAAGAGTTAGACTAATTCGAGTTTTTTCCAGGCTAATGGGCCAAATATCTCTCTGAACAAGTGATATGCCAGAGCACATATGCACACACGCATGCACACACACACACACACACACACACACAATACATAGGGAAGTCATTACTGTATTTAACTCTGCCCATGCCCTATGCAAAATATCCTCTTATTTTAAAGATTCTAAAGTTAAAGTTTATTTATTAGTCACAAGTAGGCTTACGTTTACACTACAATGAAGTTACTGTGAAAATCCCCCAGCTGCCACATTCCAGTGCTTATTTGGGTACATGAGAATTTAGCCTGGCTGATGCACCAAAGCAGCATGTCACTTTGGACTGTGGGAGGAAACCGGAACACCTAGAGGAAGGCCACGCAGATACAGGGAGAATGTGCAAAGTCCACACAGACAGTGACCCAAGCTGGAAGTCAAACCTGGGTCCCTGGTGCTGTGAGGCAGCAATGCTAACCACGGTGCCACCGTGCTGCCCTGATCCTTAACCCTAACTCTCTCCCTTAATCTTAATAACAATAGTGTCAGCCATAATTCAATTCATTAGGCTCTTGGGATGGAATATAATAGAGATGACAAGGGTTTCATTCACCAGCTGGAAAGCTCTGAGAGTCCCACGCTGCCTCCTTTCGGGAAGACCCGCTGAATTAAGTGCCAGTTAGGCACTTAACTGGGGAATGCTGAGCTTTGCCTTGAATCGAGGGCCTCAGGAGGGTACAGTGGGGAGAAATCCTGTCCCATGAGAGTTGTCAGCCCACCAACTTTGCAGTGCTTGGCTGTATCAATGGGAGTGGTAATGAAATGGGGGTCACTGGAGAAGAAGGAAGGGGAGTTGGCAGCAAGGACACTGGCTTGGCTTCCAGTGGGCCTCCCCCATCCCCAATACCTGGTTCCTTGATTAGATTCACTGAATGCCTTTGAACAAGTGAATCTCTGGAAACCTGCAAGCAACTCCGAAAAGATTTTAGTTTTTGTGCTTTCCACATGTGAGTCTGTTGCCAAGAGCAGTGGAGGGATGAAGTGGGCCTTCATTGTCCATTTAAGGATTTCAGCTGGTGAAGAGCAGGAAGTCTGTGCACCAAGACTCCCCAGCCAGGACTTAATTGGGACAGAACTTGATTGATTAGTGGTGGGGTCCGTATCCATCACCTTCCCGCCAATTAAATCGCCTTCTGCCAATGAATTCACTCCAGGGGAAGCCAATAAATTCCACCCTCACTCTTAATCAGATGATTGAGGTATCAAGCTCCATTCCAGAGATCTGAGCACACAAACCAAAAGAGAAAATGTTGGAAAATTTCAGCAGGTCTGGTAGCATCTGTAAGGAGAGAAAAGAGCTGATTTTTCACTCCAGAAGACCCTTTGTCAAAGCTAAAAGGCTGAGAAAGTAGGAGATATTTATACTTGAAACATTAGCTTTTTTCTCTTTTACAGATGCTCTCTCAAAGATGAAAGACAGCAACTGAGGGGGGATCTAATAGAGGTGTATAAGATTATGAAGGGTATAGATAGAGTAAACAGTGGTAAGTTATTTCCTATGTTAGAAATGCACAGTACGAGGGGTCACGGGCTTAGGGTGAGGGGGGAGAGGTATAATACAAATAGTAGAGGGAGGTTTTTCTCACAGAGGGTAGTGGGGGTATGGAATGCTCTGCCAAGCAAGGTGGTGGAGGCAGGCACGGAGTTGTTTAAGAGTTACTTAGACAGGCACATGAGTGGGTTGGAGATGGAAGGATATAGGAGATTGTTTTAAATAAGGTTCATTAGCATTGGGACGTCCCTGGTAATGTATAAGGATGTGCAATGATACTAATGTTTTTCTCTTTTAATTCACAGGTTTTAAATCAGTCCGCCTTGTTGTCCAATGAGGGGCATACACGCCATGGGTTGTACAAGGGCTGCTCTTGGATGTTCGAGAGTAGCCTAGTACCTCATGTCGTTAGTGTGTGCTTAAACTGGACCAGATGCTGGGCAACACAACAGCTCAGTGACTATCACTGTTTGCTGTGCAGACACATGGATTTGGGCCAGTGTCTGTGGGAGTTTGCGCATTCTCCCCGTGCTTGCGTGGGTTTCCTCCGGGTGCTCTGGTTTCCTTCCACACTCCAAAGATGTGCTATTAGGCTGATTGGAGGTAATAAATTGTCCCTAAATTAGCTTTCCCTCAATATGGAATGCCATAAGCATAGATAAGGGTCATGGGTGGAGGGGGGACTGGTGATGTTAAAAAGGCGGCACGGGCGCTTTGGGCCGAAGGACCTGTTTCCCAGGCTGTTTTTGTTCTTTGTTCTTTGCTGAGATTTTCCAGCATTTTGGTTTCAGATTCTAGCATCTGCTGTAATTTGCTTTTATTTGAACACAGAATCTTGATTGACAGTCCAATATAACCCTGGAGGGTTGGTGTCTTACACGTGAGCCATTGAGCTAAGGTCCAAACTGCCCTTTCTGACACTAGCTGCAATTCTCACGAATGACATCTAACTGCTGCCACCAGCTGGAAAATTGGAACATTTCTTGTTGGTGCTGGCAGTGCTACTAAGATGGGACCAAAGCTATTTAAGAAGTGGTTAAAGTGTGGCAGCAGACCCCCCCCTTCCCCCCCCACTGATCTCAGGCAGAGAGGCAGCAGACCCACCCCTTCCCCGCACTGATCTCATAAAAATGCCCCCACATGAATCACGCCAGGCCAGATGTGCCAGACGTGTGAAGCTCCGGAATCAGCTGTTCAGCTGACATTCAAGAACACTTCCTGTTTTTCCTTCTTTCAAAGTAACTGAAAGATGAATGATCCCCCATGTGACCAATCTTTTGGAGTCTCTGCTGTATCAAAAATCCAGAAAATACCATTGAAGACTGTAACAGAATTGTTCCCCAAAGATTTGTTTTATTACAAGACTCATAGGATATTCTGTGCAATGTCCATTTAAAATATGTGATATAACTGAATCAAACTGATAGTTTTCCCCATGACAACTGCATCCCAGTGGTTCCATCTTTCACACGTACCCACCATAATAGAATGTGGTGCAGTTCTGAAATTGTACCTAATGCAGGAGCATTGGGATGGCACAGTACACTAGAGTTTTGAGCTTGTATACAATAAAGCAGAGAAATATAGATTAGCGCATATAAAACTGATGAGTTTCCAATCTGATCTAAAGAGTGGGAGGTAAGCACTCCCACACACATCAATATACAGTTGTGGTGTTGTCACAACTCTATAATGTCAATTTCAAATCCAAGGTGGCCACAACAATGGTCAGACTTGTGAAGCTTCTAAGAGCCATTGAAACACCAAATGAACTAATGTTCAAACGGACAATATTCTGCATCCTCATCTCAGAGCTCATTGGCAGAATTATTTGGATGTCTTATTTAATTAAAATGAATGGCCCTTCTGAGCCTCTCATTGGATGAAGAGAGGAGATTGGTGATAGATGTATAGAAATCAATAGCAGGTGAGGTAACCAATCAGTCCATCAGATGTTTGTCGGTTGACGGGGATTCACATTTCAAGGGGGAGCCCTGTATATCACGATACTTCTAATGGATAACCATGCACTCCGTGTTTTAAAAGCTGTCTGGCACTCTGTGCATCATAGTGGCCGACATCAGCGTGTTTACTGAGCCATTGCGCATGTGCCAATCTGTCAGGAGGGATATCGGTGCATATGCACTGCACATCCCCCACCTCTACCACCACTACCACCACACCGTTGCAGGCCTTTCGATTGCTGGCCTTCTGATTGCTTCCAGGCCGTCGCTCCCAACTGCTAAATCACCACTCCCACATAGCCAGCTCCGATCCCCCATCCCCCATGGCTAACCCTGAATCCTCCCCCACCATGGCCAACCCCGATCCACCAGCATGTGCAGCCCTTTCCCACCAATCCCTAATCCAGAGGATGCAGTTGGTCCCCCCCTCCACTGCCACCCATTTGCCTTGCTCCATCTTGCCCCACCCTCTTGGTATTGTCCAGTGTCTGGACAATGCCAGGGTGCCCAGCCTGGCACTGCCCAAGGGACACCGTCCCAACCTTGCAGGTGGGCCTCAGTGGCCTCTGCCCTCACCAGCAAAGTGATCACACATGGTCCCATTAATGGGGACCAACCTTAATCCAGCTGATGAGACCCTCACCTGGTAGGATGAGGAGACATTAGCGAGGCCAGAGAATACCAACCCGTGCTCCCTAGTGATATGGAAATGTGCATTTTCATATTGTAATCCACTTTGCGTTGATTTCCAGCGCAAGGCTGATTACATTAAAAAAACATGACCTGGGCGACTTGCAATTGGCTGGACACTGGTCAAAGGAAAAAGGGAGAAATAGGGGAATAGGCACACATATTTAAACCTACCTGGAGCAACAAATTTCATTGCTGTTAGGCTTTCTGTAACACTAGCCCTAGATGGCATTGTGGAGAAGACTGGCTGAAATGTCTGAAAAATCATGATCACTATTGATTTGAATAGAGTGCTGTAGTGGGAATTTCTCTGACGGTGGCTTGATTCTCTTAAAAATTTAAAAAAACAATTAAATTCACAAAGGCAAGATCTTAACACAAGACATAAAAGTTTATTGAGAACATGAAAAATCATTTACAAGACAACAAAACAAGACAAACATTAACCTCAGTCATGGGAGGCCTTCAGACAGTCAAATGGATCAAATTAGTGCTAAAATCCCCTCCAAAGACCTGAGGCACTGAGCCACAATCCAGCACAATGATATCCTTCCAATATCTAAGGTACTCGTTCTAATTCGCTTAGATTGCATTTCATGTTAACACGTTAGTCCAAAACATGACAGATTTCCTCGGCCAACTGCGATGCACTACTTGACTTAGCGACTGTTCATTTGTCAATCCAAAAACCAGATTTCCTCCCCCAGCAAGGTCCACTTCCTTGTTGTTCTGTCTGTAAGGATGCTGCCATCTGAATACCGTTCCCACCAGCACATTGCCAAAACAATTGATAGTATGGTTCCGGGACCCAGAACTGGCACTTTCCATGTGTGGACAATAGAGCCATTTAGATTTTGATTTGAAGTATTTCAGAATCTGCCCCAAGATCAAAACTACATTGTGTTTCTGCTGACTAAATTTAAGCAGGATTTTGACTTAAAGATGTTCAGTCATAATCCCATGAATGGTAGCTTCACACCATTGGCTCCTCAACCAAACACGTACACCAATTGTCCAAACCTGTGGTGCCTCTCGCACTGAGCAGGATTACTATTGCAACAACACTTTGTAATCATCAGTAGGGTAAAAGTCTCACAATGGTCTAATCCCAGCTCATGTTTTAGCTGCTGAACACTTGAACATCCATTTTGACTGGGGTGAACAGATATTTCAATTAAACTTAATATACTGATATATTATTATTATTAAATATATAAATACAGATACTTAATATTTAAATCATCTTTCATTCATTTTAATGATGTTTAGCATTCACATATGAGCAAACTATTAACATTATCTTGTTCAGTGCAAGTCATCTTAACTCTTTCCTTCCCAGTTGTTGCAAAAACCAAGAATCTGCCTGGGCTCTGCTACCTAACTCAAAACCCCTTCCAGAGGGGCTGACTTTTGGTGAGAGTAATGAAGGAGTGGTGCAAAAATTCCAGAAAATGGAGACGAGTGTAAATAATAGTGTAAATCTCCTTGATAAAAGCAAATTACTGTGGATGCTGGACTGTGAAGCCAAAAGAGAAAATGCTGGAAATTCTCAGCAAGTCTGGCAGCAAAGGAGAGAAAAGAGCTGACATTTCGAGTCCAGGTGACCCTTTAGAAACATAGAAGATAGGAGCAGGAGGAGGCCATTTGGCCTCTTGAACCCGCTCTGCCACCCATTAAGATCATGGTTGATCATCCAACTCAATAGCTTAATCCCGCTTTCTCCCCATAACCCTTGATCCCATTTGCCCCAAGTGCTACATCCAGCTGCCACTTGAATGCATTCAATGTTCTGGCATCAACCACTTTCTATGGTAATGAATTCCACAGGCTCACCACTCTTTTCGTCAAAAAATATCTCCTCACCTCCATCCTAAGTGATCTACCGTGTATCCTCAGACTATGACCCCTGGTTCTGGACTCCCCCACCATCAGGAATATCCTCCCTACATCTATCCTGTCTAGACCTGTTAGAATTTTCTAAGTCTCTACGAAATCCTCCCCCCCACCCGCCACCGCCACCCCCCCCCCACCCCCCATCATTCATTTGAACTCCAGTGAAAATAATCCTAACCTAATCAATCTTTTCTCATATATCAGTCGTGCCATCCCCGGAATCAGCCTGGTAAACCTTTGCTGCACTCCCTGAGAGCAAGAACATCCTTCCCCAGAAAATGAGACCAAAACTGCACACACTACTCCAGGTGTGGCCTCACCAAAGCCCTGTCTAGTTGCAACAACACATCCCTGCTCCTGTACTCTAAACCTCTCGCAATGAAGGCTAACGAGCCATTTGCCTTCTTTATCGCCTTCATGCACCTGCATGCTTACCTTCAGTGGTTGGTGCACAAGGACACCCAGGCCCTGTTGCACATCGCCCTCTCCCAATTTACAGCCATTCAGCTAGTAATCTGCCTTCTTGTTTTTGCTTCCAAGTGAATAACCTCACATTTATCCAAACTATACTGCATCTGCCATTGATTAGTCCATTCATCCAACCTGCCCAGATCATTCTGAAGGATCTCTGTATTCTCGTCACAGTTCACCCTCCACCTAACTTGGTATTATCTGCAGACTTTGAGATGTTACATTTTGTTTCCTCATCCAAATCAGTAATATATATTGTGAATAGCTGGGGTCCCAGCACCAATCCCTGTGGCATCCCACTAGTTACTGCCTGCCAATTTGAAAAACACCCAATAATTCCTACTCTTTATTTCATCTCTGCCAGTCAGTTTTCTATCCATCGCAATATACTTCCCCCAATCCGATGCGCTTTAATCTTGCACGATAATCTCTTGTGCAGGACTTTGTCAAATGCTTTCTGAAAGTTCAGATATACCGCGTCTACTGGTTGCCCCTTGTCAACTGTATTAGTTATATCTTCAAAGAATTCCAACAGATTTATCAAGCATGATTTCCCTTTCATAAATCCATGCTGACTCTTCTGATCCTGCCACTGCTTCCTAAATGCTCTGCTATAAAGTCCTTAATAATGGATTTGAGAATTTTCCCCATTACCAATGTTAAGCTTACTGACCTATAATTCCCTGTTTTCTCTCTATCACCCTTTCTGAATATTGGAGTGACATCCACTACCCTCCAATCTGCAGGAACTGTTTCAGAGTCTTTAGAATCCTGCAAGATGACAACCAATGCATCCACTATTTCTAGAACCACTTCCTTAAGTACGCTGGGATGTAGATTATCAGACCCTGGGGATTTATCCACCTTCAATCCCATCAATTTTCCCAGCACCATTTCTCTACTCATGTTGATCTCCCTCAATTCTTCCCTCTCATTAAATCTTGCATTCTCTCACATTTCTGGCATCTAATTTGTGTCCTCTTTTGTGAAGACAGAACCAAAGGTTGTATTCAGTTGCATGGCCATTTCTTTGTCCCCTATCATCCATTCCCCCATTCCTGTTTGTTGGGGACCTACATTTGTCTTCACCAACCTCCTTCTCTTCACGTACCTATAGAAACTAGTATCAGTTAGTTATGTTCCCTGTAAGCTTACTTTCTTACTGTATTTTCCTGTTCTTGGTCAATCCCGTGGTCCTTCTTTGCTGAATTCTAAACTGCTCCCAATCCTCAGACCTATTATTTTTCTTCCAATCTGTATGCTTCTTCCTTAGATTGGATACTCTCTCTAATTTCCTTTGTAAGCCATGGATTGGCCCTCGTACCCATTTTGCTTTTGTGCCCAATAGGAATAAATAGTTGCTGCAGCTCCCTCATGCATTCTTTGAATGTTTGCCATTAAGTAACTCTCCCCAAACTATCAAAGCCAACTCACACCTTATATCCTCATAGTTTCCTTTATTAAGATTCAGCATCCTAGTCTCTGAATCAACTATTTCACTCTCCATCTTGATAAAAAGTTCTATCATGCGATGGTTACTCATCTCCAATGGGTCTCATACTAGTCCTTGGTTTGTCCTTGGTTTCTTTGCCTATCACTTTTCTTATTCCCATTTCTACCTTTTGATTTTGTCCTTGCTCCCTCTTTCTCTGACTCCTCACATAGGCGTCAGATTGGCAATAATTCCCTTCTCATTACACGGTACCCAGTTTAAGATGGCCTGCTCTCTAGTTGGTTCCTCCACATATTGGTCAAGAAAACTATTCTGTATACAGTCCAGGAGTTCCTCCTCTACGGCATTGTGGCTAATTTGATTTGCCCGATCTATGCGCAGATTAAAATTACCCATGATCATTGATATTCCCTTATCACATGCATCTCTAATTTCATGTTTAATGTCATTCCCAACATCACCACTGCAGTTTGGGGGTCTATATATGACAACCACTAATGTTTTTTGTCCCTTGGTATTTCTTAACTCTCCCAATACAGACTCCACATTGTGAGAGCTAACACCCTTTCTCACTATTGTGTTAATTTCTTCTTTAACCAGCAGTGCCTCTCCACCACCTTTGCCTTTATACCTGTCCTTCCTAAATACTGAATACCCTGGGACATTCAATTCCCACCCCTGGTCACCCTGCAGTCATGTCTCTGTAATCCCAATTATATTGTGCCCATTTATATCTATCTGCGTGATTAATTCATTCACTTTATTGCAAATGCTCCGCGCATTAAGGTATAGGACATTTAAGCTTGTCTTTTTAACATTGTTTGTCTTGATCCCAGTTTTTTTTTGGCCCAGTTTGAACTTTGTTCCCTCATTCTCGGACTCCTTACATAGGTTCCCATCCCCCTGGCATATTAGTTTAAACCCTCTCCACCCGCTCTGGCAAACAGCCCCCCTAGGACATCAGTCCCAGCCCCCTGCCCAGGTATTACCCATCCAGTTTGTACAGGTCCCACCTCCCCCAGAACCAGTGTGCGTGGGTTTCCTCTAGGTGCTCTGGTTTCCTCCTGCAGTCCAAAGCTGTTTGGCTTAGGTGGGTTGGCCATGCTAAAAATTGATCTGAGTGTCAGTGGGATTAGCAGGGTAAATATGTGGGGTTACAGGAATAGGGCCTTGGTGGGATTGTGGTCAGTGAAGACTCGATGGGCTGAATGGCCTCCTTCTGCACTGTAGGGATTCTATGATTCTATGAGATATATATAGATCTGTAAATAAATAGGTATGGTTCTTTCTCAAATAGTGGTCCATTCATAGAGTATCAGACCAAGTTGAAAGAAACCCTGAACCCAAGATGAAACAATAAAGGGATTTGTAATTGTACAGCTGGTTGATCTGTAGGATGTTGTTGCTCCCTGAGGTGATGTAAAAGCATACACCATGGGTGGAGTTTTATGGTCCCATTGTATTGGGGGAGGGGTCACAAATGTGGCAGGGCATTCTAAAGTGCATTGACTTTGGCAGGACCGCTGGTGGAAGGGGCTGTAAAATTCCACCCCATGTGTAAGTGCAACTATCTACCATTGAATGTTTATCTGCTTCCCCCTTGCTTGGCTTCAACATACCAGGCATGTGTTTACCTAAAAGTGTGTTATTCTCAGCATTAAACTTATCAAATTTGTCTATACCTTGGCTAAAGTGTCAGCAAGTTAAAAGAGTGAAATAACAGAATGTATGATTTATTTGATTGCAACCTGCACAATGAGCATGCAGCCTGGTTTGATGTTGGTTTGCACGTAGACCTTCCACAGCTGTTTTTTTTGGTAGTTCTTCATTATTTAATCTAGGTATGTTGAGGGTATGGATCCTGAAGGACTTTATGGAGGGAAGACAGTGTTGCACCCTCTCCCCACCTCTGAAGGAGAGAACGAAGGGATTGTTAAGTAAAATCCTTGTGGAAAGAGAAACAGAAAGTTGGGTGTCGTTAAATTGTCTCGCATGTTGTTAACACCGGTTATTATTACATACGTCCATGTTAGAAATAAATTAATGTATTTAATAGGGCCTCACAGCAATTTGGATGAGGAATATTAAGGAATATAGAATAAGGACAATTGATCAGAAAAGTGGTTGATGAAGAGTCAGACTATCTTTTCTTCAATGTTCCGGTCATATTTTAGAATGTGGCCAGGATCACCTTCAATTTGCAATTACTTACTAGATGTAAAGTTGACAGCTGCACAGTTTCCTATCTGCTCAAGTAGCAGTTGCATTATCTACCTGGCCCCACGCAGTCTTGATAGTCCCTGTGTTTATAGAAGTACATTTGAAAGAAACCTTATTTAAGGTTATTTCAGAAAAGTTTCATTTAATTCTTTTGAACACTCTTAACTTACCAGAAAAGTTTGTGTTAAGTATTCTGCAACTCCCATCTTCCTGATGCATTCATCATTTTGGAACAATGGTTGAGCCAGAATGAATCATAGATTATGTAGGAGGCTATTCAGCCATTTGTGCCTATGCCGTCACTTTTGAAAGAGTGATTCAGTCAGTCCTTCCTCTTTCCCCACAGCCCTGAAAATCTTTCCCTGTCTAAGCATTTATACAATTCTTTTTTTGAAAGTTAGAACTGAATCTGCTTCCATCACCTTTTCAAGCAGTGCACTTCAGATTGTAATGACTCGCTGTGCAAATGCTTTCTCTTCATGTTGCCTTTGGCTCATTTATTATTAACATTTATGTCCTCAAGTCATAGAGTCATCGAGGTTCACAGTATGGAAATGGGCCTTTTGGCCCAACTTGTCTGTGCCGCCGTTTTTTTTAAATCCTGAAGCGGGTCCCAATTGCCCGGATTTAGCCCATATCCCTCTACACCCATCTTACTCACGTCTAAATGCTTTTTAAAAGACAAAATTATATCCGCCTCAACTACTACCTCTGACAGCTACTGATCCTTCCGCACCTGGGAGTGTTTTTCCTTATTTTTCCAATTGAAATGCTTCAAGATTTTGAGCATCTCAATTAAATCTCCCATGAAAATAATTACTGAATAACATACTGCCTGACTTGCACCTGAGTGGCAGTTAGATTGTAAAATCTGTCTCCCCATCTCCTCCGTCTAGTATGAAGTGTACCTATATTAGGGCTTGTTTTACTCATTTTTACCTCAACAACAAGCAACTCTAATCTTAATGACACAATTGAACCTTCTTACTGCACATGCTCTGCTCAATAATATCACAGCTGAAGAAGATCAGCTACACTGAGTCATTTTTCTCCAGTGTTCTATTTTACTCCACATGTCTCATATGAATGTATTTAAATGCAATTTGCATCTTAATTAAATCTTGGAAGCGTAGAATACGTTGACAAATATGACTCAAGGGGGTTAAAATTATGCTTAGTTAGTGAAAGGAGAGGGAATAGATTTTTCCAAGGCAGTAATGTTGGTACTGATCCTGCAGTGATGGGCCAAATCTGTAATGTATATTTTAGCTGTGACAATTTTGATCATTTAACTAATCTCCATACAAGCATAGAAAACACACCTTCGATAATGCTTTGCCAATCCCTTTACAGCTGTTAACAAAGCTGTTTCAAATGTTAAAACTGATGATATTTGTATTGGATTACGTGATTTCTGCTGGCAATTTCGGGTAGCAAGTGGGAGCAAAAGGAAACGTTCAGTGAAAGTACAGATGGAATACAGGAGTAAGGAACGTACTCCTGGAGGGCGTGTGGAAACAAGGCAGATCACAATCCCCTACAGTGGAGATTACAAGCATTGGAACACAAAAGGCATCTGAAGAAAGCAGCGTCTGCTCCATGATGTATGTGGCAGGAAATGCCAAAGGAAACCCATTAGTTGAATGGAAACACAAACTTAGACAGGCTGACTTTGCTCCCAGTTCCTGTGCAACGAGTTGTATAGACCCAAGTCAAGGGGCTCAAGTCTCAATGGAAATGGTCTTCTGACTTTATCAACACAATCAGAGTTTATACCTCTACAGAGAGCTTATGTTAATGTCAGGCCACCTAGCTTGCTGACAGTGCCTCTCAGTTAAATCATGGGAAGGCTGATGGAGCAGATTAATGGTGAGGCGCTGGAGGAGAGGTGATGAGGGAAGGTAGAGTTGGCAACTGCGAGCAAATGTATTCCTGGAGGTTTCCTCACATGACTTGCCGCCATGCTATCAGTTGGCCAACACATTCATCCTTGTGACATACTTGCCGGAACTTTATTGCCCCAACTGTCACAGGAATTGGAATGGATGAGGGACGAACAATGGAAAGGTCTGTTGACCACGGTCAGGATTTTATGGTTTTGGGACAAGCCAGGTCGTAAAATCCTGCCCAGTACTACCCTTCGCCAATTGGAAAGCAAAAAGACTAATTGGATGCTACTTGACTGCCTAACGGCCTCTATTTCCCATTTTCAACATCTTTTATAGCTGTTAAAGAGAAACATTCAAAGAAAGTTACAAAAAAAATCTTTTTCTAATATTCTGAGGGTTTTTCCTCTGGGTTTGCACACAGCAGCGTCCTGGAGATTTATCATTAATTCTAGGAGACCTTAGGCCAGTCCTAGAGGGTCAGCAACCCAAGAGGGCAGATGGGTGGGTGGTCGATTGGGATGCCTTCAGTTAGGGAATCCTTCCTTACTCTGGAAGCATTTTTAAAAAATTTAACTATACCTTACCTTTTCTTGCCGACTGGAAGGACAACTACAGAATCCTGACAATCGTGGACTCCTTTTAGCATCGGGTTTTCAGGCCCTTGATTAACATCGTAAAGTTGCTTGACGGCCATTTGAACTAAATTGTTATATTTTGTGCTCATTTATGTTTGAAAAACGGGCATAAAATTTACTGCTTTCCTGTAGATGAGAATCCAAGAATGCAGATAGGCACTAATAAGGAGTTCCCAGATCCTGTGACAGAATTTGTTTTACTATCATACAAAGGACGAATACCAAAGTAGCAGTAGCACCAGAAGGACACTATATCAGTGCCATCTGTGTGATATCAACTATGTCTGTGCTGTTACTATCTCCTTCTATTCAAACTAAGTTAGAAACCTTGATGCCAGTACAGGATATTGCTGCAGCAATTGTAAAACTCTCCAAGGAACAAGCACCTGGGGTAGTGTGCCAGCAGAATCTCAATTAGCCAATCTGCACACAGCCCCTTTCATTAAATTTTCAAACAGAGGCAGAGGACAATGGGCGAGGAGATGATTCACAAGAGGACAGCCTGCTGGCACATCACTGTACTTACATTGTCGACACACATAGAATAAAAGCATTTGATGTTTTGATGACTTGGCAATCCATCAATTAGCATGCAAACAGCTTACAGGAGCGAACAATGAGAGCACATATAAATGGCATGCAATATGAATACTGACAGAGGGAAGGAAAGTTTAACTGGACAAATACATGAATGTGCTGTTTTGAAAAGGCTATGTTTAAAAATTCCTTCTTTCAACAGATCCCCACCTAACCTCTCCTCACAGCATCTCTATTCCAAGAGCTTCCGAACATCTTCATTCTCCTCCTGTTTCTTGCATTGCTACTGTTTCTTTTGCAAGCCCAAGATTAGGCCATTTTTGCTGACAAGGTTGCGCAGGTGTTGTTATCCTGGTGATTTATCTGGAGCATCATTGTGAACGGTCTTAGTTCACAGCCTCAATTCTGCCCAATGAGACACCGTCTGGAGCATGTTCCTCATTATAACTGTTCAGTATTGAGAATTATGGATGATGTGTAGGTGTTAACAGTCAAGGATGCAGTGGATTAGGATCTTCAAATCCAGCCTTCCAACTTGTAATCTCCTGAAAAGAGTTGTGGCACATTGCCTTGTGGCAAGATGTATCACGAATACACTCAGGAAAGATGAAATTCTTTGTGCATGAGGGTACAATTTTCATCATAGATCACAACAAAATTTATGGAATACAATGCATTCCTTCTCAATTATGACAGCCTTGGTGTTCAGATGAATATATATGAGGCGATGTGGTCTCTACTCAGCATTCTACCTAAGGATGCCAGTGTGTCCATATTATTCAGTATCACTCTTTTGATTTTGTTGCTGTTCTTTATTGATTTTATAAAAATGTGTTGGTGTTAGAAGGTGATGGCAAAACCCAGTGGGTGACCCCCTGACAGTCTCGAGCTTTCTCCAGAAAGTTACATTCCTTTGAGAAGACTGTGCGGCTGTATTGGATATATAGACTCAGGGCAAGGCATATAGAATTGGTTCCACACATGTCCTCATTCTGCACCCCACCCCCTCCACTCCCCCTTATGTCTTCCTTACGTTTGGGCTGGTGGCTCCTGAAATTTCTTAAGCAGAAACATCAGAGTAAGACTTTGCAAGGACAGCCACTGTATGTCAGCAAACCTGCCACTGTTGCAATGCAGATACTGAAGCAACTTTCAATTGGTGTGAAGCATGAGAAAACAGAACAGATCTAAAATGCATTAAATTCAAACAGTGAGCCTTAATGAGCTTTGTTTTAACAGCCCCATAACAATTTAAATAGCTTTTCGTCAGGGGAGAAAATGATACTTTGTGAGACCTAATGCCACCATGGAATTCCTGCATGGGAGCAAAATTAGCAGACAAAATGAAAGGAAATAGAACCATCCAACTTGCACAGCAAGAATGTCAGAATAAATCATTTGGTATCCATAACACAATCTATGCCCCAGAGTGTGCTAGATTGGGAAGTCTGACGCAAAGCGGATTATTTTGTGTTGATCCGTACATCACACATGTTTCTATAACTACAAAAAAGTATTTAACCCCACTTTTCACTGTTCTTTGTAGCTGACACTGAACACAAAGAAGGTGCAGAAATGAAGTTACTGTGGAATATTCTCTGGTTTTAGTTGCAATGAAACAAATGGTGCACTAATTTATAATTCATGTCATTATCCCTTCAGTGCAATATTAAGCACACAGCTGGTGGGCACTTAACATAAGATCAAAGCTGGCAGAGAACATTGAAACTTAGGATAGTAACAGAAACTGCCACTGGTTACGAAAGCAGCTGACCCCACATTTGAGCTATAGCCAATTTGTTTTTGCCTGAATTAGCTTTTGGGGCTATTAGCAGCTCTTGCATTACATCTGTGATGTACTTGCTCTTTCTTCCAAAGCGTCAAAGGCAGCTGCTTAAAGTTTATTAGTTACAAGTAATGCTTGCATTAACACTGCAAGTTACAGTGACATTTCCCTAGTCACCACAGTCTGGTGCATGTTTGGGTCAATGCATCTAACCAGCATGTCTTTCGGAATGAAACTGGAGCACCCAGAGGAAACCTACCCAGGCACGGGGAGGATGTGCAAACTCCACACAGACAGTGACCCAAGCCGGGAATTGAACCCGAATCCCTAGTGCTGTGAAGCAGGAGTGCTAACCACTGTGTGCTACAATGCCACCATGTCCTGCTTGCACTTTGACACCAAGCTATCCAGAACAGACAGTCCCACCTTTGAAAGATATGGACTTGAAAATTGTGGGATACAATGTGCATTATGTCACACTGTGACTTGGGAGGATACCGTGCCTCTTCCACCAGTCATTCTTACTGGGTCATATGCTGCTAAGCAACATCTGGACATGTGGTCAAATTTTGCTCTGTGAACCTGGGTGAGTGCAGAATGTCCTATTCTAAGGGATGTGGACAAAGGTTACAATCCCAGGAAATGCAGGCAGCTGAAGACACTCTCTGATTTCTTTTCAAATTTGGAGCTCGGACTTTCACTGAGTGGAAATTCCCAAGGTCCAATTTTACCAGATTATCTCTTGTAAAACCTTGTTATCATCTCGAAAGACATTGATATTAATAATGAAGTTTCAATTTACAAAAAAGTCGGAAATATCCTAAATTGTTCTGATAGGTAACACCATCCTTCCATGACAAATTCACGTTTAATAAAGCTCATCACCTAATATAAAATAGGGAGTTCAGATTTGTTAAGTTTTGTTCCTCAATGTGCTGCAGGAAATGATGTGTTGGGCTCACTGAGTGTGCTTGTAAAGATGCTCATTTACCAGTTTAAGAAAAACACAGTCATTTATTTGCAGGTTAACACTATACTGAGGCTTGCAACCTCATGGCTGCAATCAGCTCCCATCATGACTCTGAGTACAGATGTCCATGCTTCCTGGCATGGTCCCCCACTCTGCTCCCCAATTAATTCCCTGGGTCATATAACCCTTAATTGGCAGAATGATCCTTAAAGGGACAATCCCTCTCCCTCCTAAGTCCTTTTATACAAATGTCAGAATATTTTCTTTATTTTTTGAGAAACAAATGTCAGTATTCAATTTACACAGTCCAAGATAATTAAAAATTCAGTGCATGAATTTAGTCAACTTTAAATCAAGACTATCAGGGGGTTTCTGAATCCTTGTGGAGTGCAGTAACTCCTCTATTTGGTGCATTTCCACAGGATTGCTGTCAGTTGAGACCACAATGTTAAGTGCCTCTTCAGGTACAGGCAGTTCACTACTAACTGTTACCATGGAGATGTTGCGCCTGTTACAGGATGACTGGGTACTTTAATGCTAAAACAGTCAGCAACAATTCCTGATGGCCACATACTTCCTGATGGCAAAACTGGACGATCTCTTTTTCCCAAACAACTTATGCCTTTATAGATGATCCTTCCTTCCACGTCCACTCGATGAGACAAGGATCCACTTTAGACATAATGGGTGGGATTTTATGGTCTCACTCATCCCGAAACTGTAAAATTCTGCCCAAGGTCAACAGACCTTTCCATGGTCCGCCCCTCGTCCACTCCGATTCCTGTGGGATGGGCCAGTAAAATTCTAGCCAGTGGGTGGGATTTTCTGCCATGTTCACCCCAAAACAGAAAAATCCTGTCTGAGATCAATGGACCTTTGCATGCTCTGTCCCCCACCCACTATGATTCCTGTGGCAGGCAAGATGGTAAAACTCCCCCAATTACTCCAGGGACCCAACTCAATCCACTACCAAAATTCCTCATTTAAATCCATCACAAACAACTGTGTTGATTGATGTGAATTGTAGCTTGCCTTTTGATTGCATTGGATGGTCTCTACTCTCGCTGGCAAATTTGGAAACACAAGGCTCAGTTTCATTTTGCAATGACATTTCATTAACAGCTCTGTTGGTGGGACTCCTATTGTTACAGGTGGAATGGTTTGGTACTCAAATAGGAAGTGTGAGATTGTGGTCCCTCTTGACTGCTTTTTTAGATCAAATCTTAAAAGTTTACATGGCTCACCTGGCTAATCCATTGGATGTTGGGTGATAAAGTGCATTCTTAATGCACTTTATACCATTGTGTGATGAAGCTCTGAAGTTCAGCACACTGTCAGATACAATGGGGGTGATCTTACCAAAATACTTCGAAGTGATGAATGAGTGTGAAAACAGGAGAGAATCCTACCAAGTTTTTGGGCGAGCTTCCAGTTGCAATCGAGTTGCATTTAAAAAAAAAAGTTCAGGTGTAATTCCTGCCAGCTTGGGGAGAGGGCGGAGTCTTTTCTATTCTTTACAGAAAGTCAGCTGCTGTGCTCTGGGGGCACCATTGTGCAGGCGCCCTGATCTCTAAGTGTACTGCACACTGGGTGATATTACGTAATCCCTCCCCTAGGCATTGCCCCACCCTACCCTGATCTCTGCCCTGGTCACGGCCACCCCCCCCAATTGCCACTCCAGCCCATGCTGATCCCCACCTCCCCCCAAACCCAGTTTTTCACCTCTCTTGCTCTGCAGAATATGATGTGATCCTGGCAACTCAATTTACCCTTGTGGATAAGAATGGTTTCAACACAAGTTCCTTTGATGGGTCAAAATGTATGAACAAGTTCCGAAACCAACATTGGTGTTTCTTTTACAGAATAAGCAAGGGAATCAATAATGTCATAGGTCCAACATCGAAGTGTCTCGTGTCTCACTTTTGACAGAAGTGGATCCTGATTGGACCAGTACACAATTTGCTTTGTACTTTGTAAGTCAGCACATATCCTAAAAATTCAACACCCTGACAATTCTTTTGGTACTGGAGCACTGTAACATTTTCTTGTAAAGGCTGGAATTGAGGGGTTTCCTCTGGGTCCACTTACATCTTCGCTGGCTGGCATTTACTTTGCCTAATTCATCCTTGAAGCCACTCTTTTATTTCTGCATCCATTTAAGCAACCCTCCTGCCCACATTTGGAAAATCTTGGTCCAATTTAACTTGATTTCCTTAAACTAATTGCAGCTGAGAAGGCTTGATCCTTCACTTGCCATTATGATCACTGAGAGTTGGCAGACTGATGGCCATAGCTTACAGATATCATTACAGCGTTCGTTATTTTTATCGCTTCTCCAATATAAGTTGTTAACTGCAGTACTGTTCACATTCAAGTACCAATATGAATGCTCACCTAACATAGTAGCTGATGCCCCGTGTCAACTTCTGCTTTTAAGAGGCTTTCCATTTACTCCTACATAATAAAGGCTATCTTGCCGCTTTTCTTATAAATATTGAATGAATATTTATATTGTCGGTGCTAGACTGTTCCACATTGTATACGTGATGTATTATTTAATCAGCTGCTCAATAGGCTTGACTTGGCTCTGCATCTATGCCTTACGTGGCCTTTCATTTGAGAAAGAAGAATGCACTCAGCCTCCTTATATCTGTGGAATTCTCTAAGCTAAGTGGTTAGCTCCATATCAGTAACATTCCACTTAAAACTTTGCTGATTGATTGTCTCTTCTAAAGTTTCTTGTCTTATCTGTAGCTAAACTCATTTCTTGCCTCGTGGCTACTTTGGTTTTGCTGCCACTGTTGTTTGCAGGTTCCTGCTTTAACTGATCAACAGGGCCTTTTTGCATGCTTCATAACTTTTTCAGTGCTTTCCATTGCCTGCACTATCTCCATTGCTCATTTAAAATTTATATTGACTTTTTTAAACTAATATCTGTTGAATTTTCTTGTTATTGAACCTGCAGACTAATCTGTTCCATAACATATCATTCAAAGTGGCTCAAAAACCACAATACTTAGATATCTGTTTCAATTTAATGATATAAATCACAATTGTTTAGTCTGGGGCTCTCTCCCTTGAATTAAACTTAAATCTCTGATGTATAACTGATGGTTTAGGCTATGAGTCATGCAATAATTCTGTGAACTCACTGAATGCTTGGGGCATGCTTGGGACTGTGAATTGGATTATAAGTTTGGATTCTACATGCACCCAGAAGAATAGCCTTGCACTTTGCTTCTTCCTTCGTTTCGTTCACTTGGAAGTAATACCCAAAGATCTTTACGTATTTGGCCCGATTTTACCATTAAGTTTTGCCTGTTTTCGGGTGTGAAAACTTGGTAAAATCGGGCATGAGGTGAGTAGCATGATCCACGCCCTCTTCTGCACCAGCTCCCCCTTTACTCAGGGCTGAAAATGGCTGCTGTCAGGGCAATGCCCAAAATGGGTACAACGCCAATTTAAATATATTTGCATGTATTTAAATTGACTTAATGGGCTGCACGACCAAACTTACCTGCATTTCCCCCTTTACCACTGCATTTACCCATCCAGATTCAGTGCAAAACAGACATGGTCTGCAAAGGTCTGACTCGGGCACTCCAGCTTCTGAAGAGTTCCGAGCTTCTGCCGGCTCTCTGACTCAGTAGTGGGGGGGGAGGGAGGAAGGTGGGTCAGATGGCTTTCTGGTGGGGGGGGGAGAGAAGGGGTGGCGGGGTTCCGCTGCAGCTCTGTGTGTGATTTGTTGGGGGGGGGGAAGGGGGAGTCTGCTGCCACTCTGCGTGTGATTGGTTGGGGGAGGGAGGTGGGGTCCACTGCCACTGTGTGTGTGATCGGTTTGGGGGGGGGGGAGCGTGGGTGATGTGACAGGGGAGCTTTTCTCTTTTTTTTGCGCATACATACTTGGAAGCCCTGACTGGAGCTGCAGTGTTTTGGGTGTGTTAAGCCCCGCCCGCAGGTTTCTGCAGCGTGATTCAGAATTGCTGCTATATTTTTTGGGAAGAATGCGTATGGGGGAGCCTGAGAACGAGCCTAAAAGTCAGATCTGAAACACTCCCAGTTCCAAGTTTGCCTCGCACTTTGAATCAAAATGGTAAAATAGGGCCCATTGTGTCCAATCGTCTGCGGAGAAGTCAAATGAACCTATCTGTCAAAAGAGGGGCATCTTGGTAAATTTTCTTGTTTTTTCTTAACTTCAATGTGACCTGGATACTCACAGTCTGAGGATTAAAAAAAAACTTTGTTGCCAAATTTAAAGATGCCTGTTCACCAGTTTAGGAGAACACAACTTGTTTATTTACAGGTTAAAACTAAACAGAGGTTTTAACGTTGTGGCTGCAATCAGTTCCCGAGATAACTTTGAGTATAAAAGCCTGAGTTTATGAAGGTAATCTCCTACTCTGCTCCCTGATTGTGATCCTTACTCTGCAGATTGATCCTTAAATGGACAATCACCTGGAGTACAATATGGCAATTGACTTTTAGTTGAATTCTTTTTTATCAGTGAAAGCATTGTTCTGCATATGTAACTGAGTGAAAAATATTTTAATTGGTGCATCTTTATTGTCTGATAATGCAAATCACTTTACCAGCAAAGGTTGTTCATTTTACATGAACAATAATGCAGATAAAATAATTATTTATTCATTGTATCAAGGCATGAACCACTTTGTGGTTCTCTAGGTTGTCATAACATCCAAATCAAATGCTGGATGCTCTTTGAAATAAGCAAAGACAAACTCACTGGAGTTTTCTCATCAGATTACAGATTAATAAAGCATTGTGAAATATTTGTTTGTTCAGTAGGACTCCACTTACATTACTTTCACCAGTGGTTGTCAGGCTTTCAGTTCAGTATCTAAAGAGGCCCTTTTGAAGAAGCTGGAAGCAAGTGCGTAGTTTTCCATTTCTTGGATTTTATTCAGGATATGTGGTTCAGCTCCTCTATGCAGGTCAGGCTAGATGAAGCTTACCAATGCCTTTACTTTCTCAGAAGATGAAGGAAATTTGGCATGTCCACTATGACTCTCACCAATTTTTACAAATGCACCATTGTATCCGGTCGTATCACAGCTTGGTATGGTTCCTGCTCTGACCAAGACTGCAAGAAATTACAAAGGGATGTGAATGTACCCCAGTCCATCATGCAGACTAGCCTCCCATCCATTGACTCCATCTCCATTTCTGGCTGCGTCAGAAAAGCAGCCAGGATAACCAGGGACCCAACGCACCCTGGACATTCTCTCCTCCACCTCCCTGTATAGGGAAAAAGACACAAAAGTGTGAGGACATGTATCAACCAACTAAAGAACAATTTCTTCCATGTTGCCCTCAAACGTTTGAATGGACCTACACATATTAAGCTGATCTCTCTCTTCATCCTATCTAACTGCAACAATCTCTTCTGCATCCTCTCCTTTCCTTCTCTGCTATGTACTCTGTGAACAGTATAGAATACATAGAAATGAAATTTAAAAACAAGGAGCCAGAGTCAGGGCTCTCACTCTGGTCTTTCACTCCACAGGAAGGAGGAACTCCCAAGTCCTGAAACAAAAAGAAAAATAAAATAACAAAACTTTTCACTGTATCCCAATACATATGACAATAATAAATCAAATCAAATCAAATGAAACTCATTCAACTTATTTTCCTGCAAGCAGAGTGTGGTAAGATTGCCCATTATGACTCATTCAGTTCTATGCATTTACACATGCTGAATTATGTGAAATGAACAGACTTTGCAAATATATTTCTAGGTGCTAATAAAAGCATTGTGACACTCCTTTTTGCCGATGATTTTGTGATGCTGGCAATTCTCTTGAGGCTATCTTCATCATCCTGGGAGAAAGGGCTAACTGGTGGAATATAGTGAATGTCCACAAGTACAGCTTTGATCTGCTGAAGGAGAAATCATAAAAGTGTTGCCTGGAAAATTCAGGAGGTATCTGTCTCAATCTTTGATTCATACTAGGCCCAGGGGCCATAGAAGATGCCAGGGCATTTTCATTCCTTCACATCTTTCTTCCAATTCCCAATGCAGATGAAGCTTCTGACATATGAGAAAGTGCTTTTCATCGTTCACAACTCCTTAGCATGCAAAGGAAGAAGTTCCTTCAGCTCATATGTGAGATCCTGGGCCAGAGAGGGAGCTCTCCAACCTACTCAGTACCCAGGATAGGCAATTAGTTTCATGATGGGCAGACATCCTTGTTAAGGCAACTCACGTGGACTTGGATTAAGCGGTTAGTTATAGGGAAGCCAGGTAAGTCACATAAGACTTAGTTGCGGTTATTAACATAAACATTTTATACATGTCCTTCAAAAGTAAATGCCCATCACAAAATGATCAAAAAACTTTAGGGAAGCTATCATTTGGAAGTTGAATATAATAAAATATATTGTACTGTTCCTTGAGCTTGCACTGGACATCACTGGCACAATGCAACAGGCTAAGGCCAGATGTAATTGTGAGAGCAAAGTGGCAATTAAATGGTAAGCCCCCAGAAGCTCAGGGTTATGCTTGTAGGTTGAGTGAAGATATTCTGCAAAGCAGCCACCCAATCTGGTTTTTCGTCTCCGTCATGTAGAGGAGACTGCATTGTGAGCAGTGAATACAGCAGACTAAATTCAAAGAAGTATATATAGATTGTTACTTCATCTGAAAGCACTATGTGAGACCTTATACAATGAGGAAGAGAGGAGTTAAAAGGGAAGGTTTTACATTGGAAAGTGCCATGGAAAGGGAAACGTGGTTGACCAGGTTGTCCAGCCTTTCCGCACCTATATCCATATCACTTCTGAGACCTGAGATCATTTTAGTAATTTACAGTTTCCTGGCCCTAAATGTTTTCTCTTAACTATAAACATGCAATTTCCCTAAGCCTCCATCCTGCATCTGGACATTCTGAGGGCTCGCAACTTCTTCCTCTGCCAATAAAAGCTAACACACCACATGCCTTCTTAACAACCTTATCAACCTGGGCGCCAACTTTCAGGGATCTATGCAGATGGACACCGAGATTTCTCTGCTCATCCACACTACCAAGTATCTTACCATTAGCCCAGTACTCTGCATTGCTGTTACTCCTGCCAAAGTGAATCACCTCACACTTTTCTGCATTAAACTCCATTTGCCAGCACTTAGCCCAGCTCCGCTGCTTATCCTGCCCCTCTGTAACCTACAACATCCTTCCGCACTGTCCACAACTCCACTGACTTTAGTGTCATCCGCAAATTTACTAACCCATCCTTCTACAGCCTTATCCAGGTCATTTATAAAAATGACAAACAGCAGTGGCCCCAAAACAGATCCTTGTGGTACACCACTAGTAACTGAACTCCAGGATGAACATTTCCCATCCACCACCACCCTCTGTCTTCTTACAGCTAGCCAATTCCTGATCCAAACTGCTGAATCACCCTCAATCCCATGCCTCTGTATTTTCTGCAATAGCGTACCATGGGGAACCTTATCAAATGCTTTACTGAAATCCATATACACCACATCAACTGCTTTACCCTTATCCACCTCTTTGGTCACTTTCTCAAAGAACTGTGTTGACTATCCCTTATCAAATTATTCCTTTCTAGATGATTATAAATCCTATTTCTTATAATCCTTTCCAAAACGTTGCCCACAACAGAAGTAAGGCTCACTGGTCTATAACTACCAGGGTTGTCTCTACTCACCTTCTTGAACAAGGGAACAACATTTGCTATCCTCCAGTCTTCTGGCACAATTCCTGTAAACAATGATGACATAAAGATCAAAGCCAAAGGCTCCGCAATCTCCTCCCTAGCTTCCCAGAGAATCCTAGTTCTGAAGTTGTTCTTGTTCCAGTTCTTCTTGGACTGACTCCCTCAATAGTTGTTTTGATACATTGGTGGCTATATTGATGCCCTTTCCTGCTCTTCCCAGAACTGGAAACCTTCAATTGCTTCCAATTTCTATCTTTCTCTCGTCTTCACAAGGCCCATCTGCTGCATTACCTTTCCCTTCCTTGACTTCTCTGTCTCCATTTCTGGGGACAACTATTAACTAATATTCACGATAGGCCCACTGACTTACATAACTACCTTGACGACAATTCCTTACACCTTCCCATAAGGATTCTTTTCCATTCTCCCAGTTTTTCCATTTCTGTTGTATCTGTTCCAATGTGGCAACATTCCACAGCAGCACATCTGTTCTTCCTCAGTTGGGCATTCCCATCTATCATGGTTGACAGTGCCCTCAACCACATGAGACCCATTTCCTGCGCTTTTGCTCTCATCCCATCTCCTCCCTCCCAGAACCATGACAGATTTCCCTTGTCCTCACTTTCCACGTTCAAATTCAATAGATTACCTTCCACCATTCCCAGCAGCTCCAGTGTGATCCCTCAAGCTGACCAACTGTTCTGTATTTTAAGGGATTGTCACTGATTTTGACTTTTCCATGCCCTGTAAGGGATGCCTTCTATCCCATTTTTCTAGGACAGCCTGTCAGAGACTGATCGTGGGAATTTCCAGAATGAGTTTGAATGATTTGAGTGAACTGCAAGACTGGGGAGCTGGGGAAACAACGTTGCACTCAACATGATTAGTTGTGAGTTTTAATTTATCTTAACACCCCACAAATCCCGGTCTCCACCTCCCCCTCCTACTATAGTCTCGAGATCCCGCTTCCTCACCCCCTTGGTCTCCTGCTTACCAAACCCCCAGCTGCTCTCATGGTCCGAGTTCTCGTACTCACCTTCCACATCCACAGCCTCTATCACCTTGTAATGATTGTGACGATTGTCCCTTTAAGGGAGTTACCTAGTTTGGGGGACCAATTTGACTGAGAGTGGATTATTACCCAAGGGGTGGAGTTCCTCCTGAGGCAGAAGGCTGTCTGAAGAAATGTAGGGACATTTGTACAGTTTTTCCTAATTACTAAATACTTTGAGTTCCTGATGAAGTCTGTAGTGTACATCATTCCAGAGGTGATGAGGATAAAATAGATTATGAGGATACTGCCTGTGGCCAGGGATGTGTGAGCTGTATGATGGAGAGATGCAGAGAAAACCTGAAGTGACCTGTACAGTCAGAAGTTGAGAAGTAGATAGAAAGAATTAAACAACTTCAGAAGTAAGAACTGTGATTTTTTTGTTGAATGAAAAGTGGAACTTTACCTTTTTAAAAAAGACCAAGCCTTTTACTTATAAGAAAGTAGAGAACATAGAGCAGAATTTTGAGTGAAAAACAAATGCCCCAAGGAGTTGGAGCTTGGTCTCCAGAGCTTGGGAAAGTGGTAAGACCGAGATTGCCGGGTTCCAGATCCAAGCAGAGCCTACAGGGGTCCGGATAGTGGTCCCTGCACTGAGAGATTGTTGGCAGCAAGTTCAAAAGTTTTGGAGAGAAGTCCTCAACATGTTCAGAAGATAAGTTGAAAAGTTTTGAACATGACCCCTTAGCTTTCAAGAGTGCTGGATCACTCCAGCAAAATTGACAAAAGAAACTGACACATCAAAGGAAGAGAAGAAAGGACTCTCCAAATGGCCAATGAAAAATAAAGCTGCAGAGAGAGCTTTCTGTCAGTAAAAAGAAGTTTTAAAAATTTACTAAAAGGTTCAAAGGTAGACCTTCCATGTTCACATCAAAACTTCAAAAGTGAGGGAAAAGCACTAGAAAGAACTGGCACTGCTGAAAGTTAGAAAAAAGTTGACAGTCTTAAAGAACATAAGAACATAAGAAATAGGAGCAGGAGTAGGCCATCTAGCCCTTCGAGCCTGCCCCGCCATTCAATAAGATCATGGCTGATCTGTCATGGCTCAGTTCCACATTCCTGCCCTCTCCCCATAACCCTTAATCCCCTTGCCTATCTAAAACCTATCAACCCGCGTCTTAAATATATTTAGTGAGGTTGCCTCCACCACTTCAACGGGCAGAGAATTCCAGAGATTCATCACCCTTTGAGTGAAGAAGTTCCTCCTCAACTCTGTTCTAAACCGCCCCCCCCTTTATCTTGAGGCTGTGCCCTCTAGTCCTACTGTCCTTTCTGAGCGGGAAGAGCCTCTCCACCTCTATCCTATCCATCCCATTCATCATCTTATATGTCTCAATGAGATCTCCCCTCATTCTTTTAAACTCCAATGAGTACAAGCCTAGTTTATTCAGCCTCTCCTCATAGTTCAACCCCCTCAACTCCGGTATCAGCCTAGTAAACCTCCTCTGCACTCCCTCCAAGGCCAAAATATCCTTGCGTAAGTGCGGTGACCAAAACTGCACACAGTACTCCAGCTGCGGCCTCACCAATGCCCTATACAGTTGCAGCAAGACCTCCCTACTTTTATATTCAATCCCCCTCGCTATGAAGGCCAGCATCCCATTCGCCTTCCTGACCACTTGCTGCACCTGCAGGCTGGGTTTCTGCGACTCATGCACAAGGACCCCGAGGTCCCTCTGCACCGTTGCATGCTGCAGTTTTTCGCCATGTAAGTAATAGTCCTTCCTACCATTATTCCTACCAAAGTGGACAACTTCACACTTGCCAACATTAAATTCCATTTGCCAGTTCCTGGCCCATTCGCCCAGCCTATCTAGATCCTTCTGCAGACTTTCCACACCCTCTGCACAATTTGCCGTTCCACCAATCTTGGTGTCATCAGCAAATTTCGACACCATACACTCGGTTCCCTCCTCCAGATCATCTATATAAATGGTAAATAGCTGAGGCCCCAGCACCGATCCCTGGGGCACTCCACTAGTCACCAACCGCCAATCCGAATAGCACCCATTGACCCCCACTCTCTGCCTCCTATTTGACAGCCGATTCTCTATCTACGCTAACACCCTACCCCCAACTCCATGCCCCCTAACCTTCTGTAGTGATAAAGCATTTAAAGTGGTAATGCATTTAATGTGGCAATACTGTTAAATCACCAACCACAAGAAGAAACAAACAACTATGAGCAAGAAAATTTGTGAAGATCCAAGATGGAGGGCAATTTTCAAAAAAGGCCCATAAGCAAAGAAGATCTCAAGGAAAAGCCAATGAGACCTCAGAGGAGGCAATACATTTTCAGGGAAGGAGCAACACCTTACCTCAGAAGAGGAAATGAAGATCTCATGAAGAGGCAATGCAAGATGATGGCATAAGGAGCTTAATTTAGATAAGTGCAAAGTGATTCATTTTGGTAGATCGAGCCAGGGCAGGACTTACTCAGTTAATGATAGGGTAATGGGGAGAGTTATAGAACAAAGAGATTTAGGGGTACAGGTTCATAGCTCCTTCAAAGTGGAGTCAATGTTGGGCAGAGTGGTGAAGAAAGCATTTGGCATGCTTAGTTTCATCAATCAGAACATTGAGTACAGGAGTTGAGATGTTTTATTAAAGTTGTACAAGACATTGGTAAGGCCACACTTGGGATACTGTGTAAACTTCTGGTCGTCCTATTATAGAAAGGATATTATTAAGCTAGAAAGAGTGCAGAAAAGATTTATTAGGATGTTACTGGGACTTGATGGTTTAAGTTATAAGGAGAAGCTGGATAGACTGGGACAATTTTCCCTGGAATGTAGGAGTGTGGGGTGATCTTACAGAGGTCTGTGACTGAGCTGGCAATTGGAGGCATTGATGAATTGCATTGCCTATGTTCGTCAGGAAGAGGATCCTAAGATGCGGAAAATGGTTCACAACTTCCAGGAGCTCACTATTATCTTAATCAACAGAGGGAGGTTTGGTGCAGTGATAAAATACTAGGCTTTAATTGCAGGTCTTACATACTGTGTGATATCCAAAGGACTGTGTTTAGTCTGAATGGCACAACATGCTTAATTGTCAATATTTTATAAAAGTAATTAGTGGCAATTTCCATCTTTGACTGGAAGAAAGCAACTGTTATCTTTCAAGCTGTGAAATTGGGACTTATGTAGCACTCCGCTCAGATATACAAGTGGTATTCAATAACACTTTGTTTCCCATGTAAAATTAGACATTGCTATTTGTTGCATGTTTAGTTGCACGGCATTAATAACACTGCAATATCTATTAGAAATGTTAAACAAATAAATACCACCATTAGTAGCTTATTATGTTCTCAAATATCAGCTTCTCTCTTGTAACCATAAGGAGTTGATATTGAGCTGAATATTAAACAATTTCATGTATACTCAAATTAACTCCATCAGTGCTATTTTCTGTCTTCACTCATCCTATTCTGACTCTCTTTCCCCTTTATCCCTTTGACTGAAATCAACGTAAAAAAACATTTTTTTGTGATATGTATGTCCACAATCACTTGCATTAAACATTTCCATGCTTTTAATAGCCATTTATCAGCCTACCACAGTCCCAAAGCTTTGCTTTTTAATGGGATCCAAGTTTAGACTAAGAAGGCATTTCTATCAAGAAGTCAATACTGGTTCGTCCCCAGAGTAACCATTTAATACATGTTCTACTGTATTTTCAGTAATTGTGTCAAGGTTAGCTCTTAAGAGACCCATACATTTTGATGGTATGTTGCAATTCTGGTAACTAATGCATACCTTTTAATGCTGTCAAGTCATAGTAAATTAGTAAACTGACAGTTAAATAAAATTTTAAAAACTGACAAGACGAGATTGAACATTTTATGTTCCATGAAGGTTAGAGGCAATTGTGCAACCAATTTAATGGCACCCACAGTGACTTGGAACACGGTGAGTTTATTTATGAATACTGAAATGTAGTCGAATCTGGGCAACATTGGATTTTCAACATGATGCGTTCTTCAAACCCAGTGCCTGATAAAATTTACAGTATCATTTTTGCTCTCTTGCACTATCTCTCTCTGTGCATGCGGATTGTTTGCTTTTTCCCTCTTGCTATCGTGACCAACAGAGGGTGGGATTCTCTGGCTGCGCTCACCACAAAACCAGAGAATCCCACCCAACCAGAGGATCCCATTTTATAAGGGAGGCAAGGTGGCACAGTGGTTAGCATTGCAACATCACAGTGCGATGGACCTGGATTCAATTCCGGCCTTGGGTCAACGAGTGTCCGGAGTTTGCATGTGTCTATGTGGGTTTCCTCCGTGTTCCTCCCACACTCCAAAAGATGTGTGGGTTAGGTTGATTGGCTATGGATAATTGCCCCTTAGTGTTAGGAGGATAAGCAGTGTAAATATTTGGTGTTATGGGGATAGAGCCTGGGTGAGATTATTGTTGGTGCAGACACAATGTGCCAAATGGCCTCCTTCTGCACTGTAGGGATTCTATGATTCTAGGACCTTTGCATGGTCCTCTCTCCCCTGCGCACACAACCCCCCCCCCCCCCCCCCCCCCCCCCCAAAACTACAATTCCCGCAGCAGCAGGATGGGAGAAATTCGGCCATGTCCGGTACCACAATACCAAACGATAGTCAAGAAACACAAATTATATTGTGGAATTTTAAAAGCCATCAAAAGAATAAAGAAAGATGATTAATTCTATTGGACATTCATGTCCTGCTTTGCAGTTTGTTCATAATTATGGTCTTCTTTCAGCATTTGCCATTGTACTTTGCAGTGCATTTCATTTGGTTAAATAGACCTTGCGTTGCTATGGTCTTTTAAATTTGATTGCCCCAGGTCAGGGACATGGAATCTACTAGAATTCATCTGTTTTTATATTGAAGTTCTGATCATAAATAATCATATAAATGGACCATATTCTATACTTCATGATACTTTTTATTTTGAAAGTGAAGTTTAAAGGTTAGCAGCTATCACAGCTCCTACTCAGATAATATAAACTCTCAACAACAGGCTGCACAATTATTAGTGCAGCGGAAAGTGATCCTTGAAACTCTACACTTCAGAATGGTAGTTGCACATCTCCCCCTGCTGCTGAAACATTCTACTGCATTGCGTTTTCACATGCCCACTGCTCTTAGTACAGTCAAAATTAAGGATTCATTACGGAGGCAAATCACTTCAAGCTATGGGGTATTGTATCCGTGCTGATTGAGCAAAGCAAATAAACCCAAAATTAAATCCACCTTTGTGTATCAAATGGAACAAACTGGAAAGTTAGAATGCTCCAGAGCCACCAATCGTTTAAAATAAAAGCAAAAATAAAATACTGGAGATGCTGAAAAACTGAAACAGATCAGAAAATGCTGGCAACAATTAACAGATCCTCCCATCTAATCATGGAGGCTTATAATGGAGATTAGCAGCCATGAGATAGACAGGTGCACTTGAGCGCAGTGCAGGAAAAGGCTAAATGCCCTCCTCCAAACCGCAAGGGTGAAGAGAATTGGTGGTGTTATTTCAAAGTGACTCTCATCAGAACAGCAAGCAAGCAGTGTTTTGCAGTGAGGGGATGGAGTTGGCCGAAGGGCGAAGGGATCTTATTGAAACATATAAGATGATTAGAGGTTTAGATGGGGTGGATAGTGATAGCCTTTTTCCTCTGATGGAGAAAGCTAGCACGAGGGGGCATGGCTTTAAATTAAGGGGTGGTAGTTATAGGACGGATGTCAGGGGTAGGTTCTTTACCCAGAGGGTGGTGAGGGATTGGAATGCCCTGCCTGCTGCAGTTGTAAATGCGCCTAGTTTGGGGGCGTTTAAGAGATCCGTGGATAGGTTTATGGACGAAAAAGAATTGGTTTAGGTTAGTGGGTCATTGTTTTGTAACTGGTCGGCGCAACATCGTGGGCCGAAGGGCCTGATCTGCGCTGTAATGTTCTATGTTCTATGTTCTATGAAACGTAAGATGTAGCAGATGATGCATTAGATGGCTTGGATTGACATGGGCTAAGATTTGTAAGCAGCTCACTTACATGTAGTCAATAATCTTCTGCACCTGTTGGAAGCCCACAATGGTCCTGAGGTACATAGATCCTTTGGTCAGGCTCTGGATCTGTTCTGAGATGCTTGAACTCTCCAACCCGTTTGAAGAGGGCTTCTATTGCCTCTTTGTTGTATCAACGTGAGGCTGCCAGTGAGATGCTGTACCTGTTGCTTGCAGAACATTGGAAGGAACCACTGATGCAAATGTTTGATGCTGCAGCAATGTTTAAAGTTCTTCACTTCCAAATTGGCCACAGGTCATCTTGAAAGAGAACGCACAGGTCTTTGCCATCAATGGCATTGCTTCTCAGGTGTCTGCAGGTAGTTCAGACTGCAGTGCATCAGACTGGGCCTTGGCTTCTTCCCACTTGATCACCTTTAGAATCTTGTCCCATCCTGATGGAACACCCTTGTTGGTCTTCTGGACACTGTCTGACATTTTTATCTATTCTTTCCTGGGACATGAGCGTCGTTGGCAAGGTTGTTTCACTTCATAGTTGCACTTGAACTGAGTGGCTTCCCACACTATTCCAGAGACAGCTAAGGGGAAATGACATTGCTGTGGGTCTGGAGTCACATGTAGCCCAGACCAGGTAAAGACAGCAGATCTATTTTTCTAAATTATGGGTTTTACAACAATCAACATTGGTTTAGTGGGTCACCATTATTGAGGGTAGCTTAACAATGATAGGTTATTCATTGAATTTGAATTCTGTGGGAATTAAACCCTTGACACCAGAACATTAGCCCAGTGCCATTACCACTCGGCCACCATCTCTATGCTGTTCCTTCTCCATAAGAGTTTCCAGGAATACTGGGGGTACAAGAACCTTTTTGATTGCAAAGTTTAGGCAGAGGACAAAAACTTGGGAAGTCTTTGTCCCCAGTTGGGATTTGGTCCTCAACAAATCCCTTACGCCTGTGGTTGAATGGCACTCATGCTGATCTTGTATGAATTCACTCTGCTCTTGGTTTCATTGACCCTTGACCTCCCCTCAGTCAAGCTCAACCTTCTCTGTCCTGCTTCTCAGCCTCCTCTTCCCTCTTCCAACAAAAGCCGAGTGATGACAAGCAACTCCAATGGCTTACCTTCCAACGTAAGGACTGACTTGATGGCTCACCACCAGCTTTAAGAGGTCAGTAAAGTGAAGGCCTGTGATTGCCATGTACCTCATAAAGCTATCATTTAATCACTACAATAGTGGTTTAATGAGTATTCATTGCATGCAAGGCCATTAAAACTGCCTTTCTACCCAGACCAGGATAATCCATCCTGACATCGGGCACTTGACACTGTGTGAGTGAACAACCAACTCTATCTGCCTCTTTCATAAGAACATAAGAACATAAGAAATAGGAGCAGGAGTAGGCCATCCAGTCCTTCGAGCCTGCCCCGCCATTCAATAAGATCATGGCTGATCTGTCGTGGCTCAGTTCCACATTCCCGCCCTCTCCCCATAACCCTTAATCCCCTCGCTTATCAAAAACCCATCAACCCGCGTCTTAAAAATATTTAGCGAGGCGGCCTCCACCACCTCAACGGGCAGAGAATTCCAGAGATTCACCACCCTTTGAGTGAAGAAGTTCCTCCTCAACTCTGTTCTAAACCGCCCCCCCTTTATCTTGAGGCTGTGCCCCCTAGTCCTACTGTCCTTTTTGAGTGGGAAGAGCCTCTCCACCTCTATCCTATCCATCCCATTCACCATCTTATACGTCTCAATGAGATCTCCCCTCATTCTTCTAAACTCTAACGAGTACAAGCCTAGTTTATTCAGCCTCTCCTCATAGCTCAACCCCCTCAACTCCGGTATCAGCCTAGTAAACCTCCTCTGCACTCCCTCCAAGGCCAAAATATCCTTGCGTAAGTACGGCGACCAAAACTGCACACAGTACTCCAGCTGCGGCCTCACCAATGCCCTATACAGCCGCAGCAAGACCTCCCTACCTTTATATTCAATCCCCCTCGCTATGAAGGCCAGCATCCCATTTGCCTTCCTGACCACCTGCTGCACCTGCAGGCTGGGTTTTTGCGACTCATGCACAAGGACCCCGAGGTCCCTCTGCACCGTCGCCTGCTGCAGTTTTTTGCCATGTAAGTAATAGTCCTTCCTACCATTATTCCTACCAAAGTGGACCACCTTGCACTTACCAACATTAAATTCCATTTGCCATTTCCTGGCCCATTCGCCCAGCCTATCTATATCCTTCTGCAGACTCTATTTTCCTTGCTGCTTTGTTCAGCATTGAATTTGGCCTACAGACTTCTGACTTTCCTACATGTTATTGGACACCCTGCTCCCAGTGTGTCAGTAATTAACATCTCCTCCAAAGTGAATGATTTGAAAAGGTGAGTGAAAGGCAAGTGAGAAGGAAGACATGGAAAACTGGAAAAGTCTAGCACTTCCCAGTGGCTTAGGAGCAGGGAATAAAAACGAGATGATACCACCCTCACTTGTTCAATTTAACCTTCTCCACTTTAATATTTTACAGGTCAGAGTGTATATGAGTGTATTTTTCCCTCTCCAATCCTCCTTGCTGTTTTCCTGTTTAGGTTCTTTCATCAGTAAGATCTTCCAGTTTTGACATTGCCAAAGCACCAACATGCTTGCTTCTTTTTTATAGTTGCTGCCTGGACTTGCTGAGTGTTTTCACCATTTTCTGCTTTTGCTTTCTATCATATTGTAATCATAAACATTGGAATGAATTCTGAGCCTGGAAAAAACACAAAATGAAGGTGACATTGAGAATCATTTTCTAAAAATGTAAGTGGAATTAAGAAAGCATATATCAGTCGGACATTTTCCCATAGAACCATAGAATCCCTACAGTGCAGAAGGAGGCCATTCAGCCCATTAACTCTGCACTGACTCACCAAACAGTATCTCACCCAGCCACACCCTCCCGCTCTATCCTCGTAACCCTGCGCATTTATCATGGTTGATCCACATAATCTGCACATCTTTGGACTATGGAAGGAAACTGGAGCATCTGGAGGAAACTATGCATTGATCAAGTCAACACTGCAATATTGATGTGAGACGTCCAAGCAGAGCCTTGTGCATCAACATACACTATAATTGGTGCCTGCAATTCTGGGTTGAAAGCAATGGATGAAAAGCCTTTGGAACTTGTCATGTATGGCTATCTGACAATAGCAAGTATTAATGTGGGACTGGGAAATGGTGCCGCCCACAGTGTGATGTAAAGGGACACAAGACCTGATACGTGGGTCAGTTGTGGCCTGGACAGAGACCTGGGTAGAAGCAAGAGTGGAGTTAGCTCATAACTTGGACAATTTCCTTATATACAGGTAAATAATTACCTTATCAATAAACACATGTGCGGAATTTTCCCAAAAAATGTTTTGGGTGTGAAAACCATTCCAGCATGAATCAGATCACAATTTTCCCACACTTAGTCATTTTTTGCGAGAAGGGTGCAAATTGCTCTCATGCCCACCTCCCTCGTCAAGTCCCATCCCTTTGGCCTGTGTCCCAGCACCCTGGCAGTGCTCACCTGGCTCTGCCAGGGTGCTAGGTGGCACTACCAGGCCATGCTCCTGTTCACCCAGGACTTCAGTGGCCTCTGAGACCCCCAGCATTGCGATCATGCCTGGTCTTCACTTGTGGAGACCAGTAGTGATTCTTGCTGGTTCCCTGCTGTGCCCTAGGGTTGGAGAATCCCAGGAGCTGGGAGAATCCGACTTCAAACGGACAACGCATATTTAAATACGGGGATGAGAATCAGATTATGTCTGGGTGTAGGAGCTGGTAGAATCCCAATGGGTGTTCACACCAGTGCTAAGCACCCCCACCTGTGATTCTCCAACCATAGGCCATCCCAATGCAATCTACACCAGGCATGATGGGGCCAAAAATCATGGCCATAATGTTCAACTACACAAGTCGCAGGACCGCTTCCCGAGACCCATTGAACATACAACATACAACAGAGCTCTTTACAAAAGTATTCTGCAGCCATAGTGTCAGGATGAAATATTTTTGGTTAAAATTCTGCTTTATACATAATACCACAAAATAACACCTGCTACTCAATTCATTTCAACTCAGGCATATAATTATGGCCTTCCATCAGCTCATAATACATTCTTTGGTACATTATATGTAAATCTACTGGAAATGAGATCCATATGCTCGATGCACTGAAGGTGATGCTGAAGATTACACTAAGCAAGGGAGAAACCTGGAGTCAAGGAAACACCAGGTCCAGGGTAAAGTTTAGTAAAAATGGGAAGAAAAATAAAAATGTTAAAGAAAATAAAACAGCAAATATTTTAAAAAAGCATAATGCAAAATGTTGGCGAACAGTCCACATTATAACTGGGGTCTCCATTCAGTTATGTTGCTTCTTTTCAGCTCAAAATTAACATTGCTTATGTAAACATTGAAGAATTTTTAGTGAAAAGTGGATTTGGTGCAATGCAAAATCCCGCAATCGTTTGCATCATGTGAAAAGCATTCTGCTGGAAGCAGCTTCTGTTCACAAAACTGGTTGAATTAATTACAAGTAATTACAGTTGGAAGCTTTTGTTAATTGCATTCCTTTGCAATCTTGAGGAAGCTTTTATAATTAAACTGAATCTTATGGGTGCAAGAACGTAAATGGGTTGAAAATTCTGATGGGTTGGGGGCGCAAGGTGGCACAGTGGGTTAGCACTGCTGCCTCACAGCACCAGGGACCTGGGTTCAATTCCTGGTGTGGATTGCTGTCTGTGTGAAGATTGCACATCCTCCCCATGTCTGCATGGGTTTCCTCCAGGTGCTCCAGTTTCCGCCTAGAGTTCAAAGATGTGCGGGGTAGGTGGATTAGCCATGTTAAATTGCCCCTTCGTGTCAGGGGGACTAGCTCGGATAAGTGCATGGGATAGGGCCTAGGTGGGATTGTGGTCACTGCAGACTCAATGGGCTGAATGGCTTCCTTCTTCACTGTAAGCTTCTATGAAAAGCTTTTGAATTTTTTTATTTTACCAGGAATTTGATGACTAGATTTTAAAAGTAATGTATTGCATACGTAATTTTGGACAATTTAAACGTGGGTTAGTCACAGGTGGTGAATCAACACTGCAACTAAAAACACATTGTTTTATGATAAGCCCTTTCTCAGCTGTGTGAATAAAACTGCGCCAAGCTATCACTCTACAAGGATGTCAAGGATTATATTTGAATTGCAATTTAACAGAAGAAATTATTAAAATGCTGATTACATTGGCTTATGGTAGATGTTGCATTTGGTGACATACAAATGAATTTAAGTGGAACAACAAGTGGGGGAGGCTGGGGGTAGATGGGGATGGGGGGGGTCCAGTCGGGTGGGGGGCAGGCGTGGGTGGGGTGGGAAGGGGGTGGGATGGTGGTGGGGTGAGGTACCTGGTGTTCCGAGTCTATAGTATGGGCGAGTTCCGTAGTTTTGGGGGAGGGGTTATTTTATTCTTTTAGCATCTTTTTGACATTGGAATGTCCTTTCAAGTCTGTGCCCCAGACAGTTTAAAGCCAAGGTTGCTGGCGTGATGTTGTGGGATCCTCCTCCAGATCTTTTTTTTTATGGCAGGTAAAGCCAAGAAAGGAGCTGACAGGCTATATAATGCTTTCCCCACACGAGTTAGTCAAAAAATGAAAAAATCCCATCCGCTGTTTAAAATAAGGGCAACTTTGCTGATGGTATAGGGACTTCACCCCTTCTTTTCAAAGATTCGGGAGGGAAAAATGGTTGAAGGAATGAACCTTGATTCTGGAATGCTTGCATTCTCTTTTGTGGAATCTGTCACTGTTAACTGGCTGCAATAGCTGAACAAGCCACCATTTTTCAGGATCAAGAAATTGGCTGGGGGGTGGGGGTGGGGTGGGGTGGGGTGGGGGCGGGGGTGCGATTCTGACAAAAGTGCTGAATTGGCGAGAAAACCCATCTAGATCATGACTGTTTCTTCAGTGCAACTTCAGACCTGAATCTCCCACACTCTGTGCACTGCAGAAGTCCCAACTTTAATCTCATTAAAAACGCAGGGGAGGGGGGCGGGGAGGCCTATATGCATTAGAGTCTGACAGTTCTGGAACTCTGTGCATGCGCAGTGGTCCCGATCGGTCAGTCTCCCCATTTGCTGACCAGCTCAATCGCTGGCCAGCCCAGGACCCCCGCAGTGCTGCCCCTCCAGACCCCACCATGGCCTGATCGTGGCCCACACAACAATTCCCAGGCAAGTCCTGACCCCCCCGCCCCTCAGCACCCTGGTGTCCAGCCCCCCACACCCAGCAGTGGCGATCCCCCCACTGCAGAATTCATACCAAAATATACTCAGATCCTTTGAATGAAAAGTAAGACAATGGTTTAGAATAACGAAGAATTAAGCAAATTGACTTTAAATTGAGTTGAGATCACACTGATTATCAAAATATCTGAGACTGGATTGTATTGTAGAGAAATCCTGATTAATTTTAACTTCATCTCATGGAATCTCAAGTAACTTCAATTCACGTGTGGAAAGACTGCTTTATTTTATTTGTAATTGCTGTATGTACTGTGTGCGTGTTTGCTCGTGTGGTACTTCTGTGTGTTGAATTAGGGGTGGTATGCTATTTGAATTATTGGCAGCAGTTGTGGTGATGTGACTGTAAGATCTCCTTACTGGTACAAATAAATTTGATACCAATATTGATTTGAATCAGATGAAACTTTGAAACTATTGAAGTCTCAACTGACTGGCTTAAGCCTATAGCTGGAGTACTTGCTTTAGATTCACCGCTTAGTTAGAGCTGTCAGGAATGCTATTAATATTATGCAAAAGATTTTTCAAGCTCTGAGCTATGCTGGTTTATGTCATAAAATTAATTCCTTCATCACCCTATCTTCCAAAACAATTCTTTTTCGGGTTGGTGCTGAAGGATCATTATTTCAAGTGGAGAGTATATCAACCCTGACATGTGTCTTGTGAATGTTGGACAGGGTTTTGAGGAATCAGGAGATGAGTTACATGCTGCAGAATACTCAGCCGCTGACCTGTTCTTGCAACCACGTTATGGGCGAGATTCTCGGGCCTCCCAGTTCACGTGCTTCCCGGTTCACGTGCTTCCCGGTGGTGGAAGGCAGTTTTGTTGCCGTTTGTTAATGGCAGGATTCTATGTTCCTGCAGCCGTCAATGAGATTTCCCTTTGATGTTACCCCACACTGCTGTGAAATGGTGCCGTGGGGAGGGGTATGCTGCAGGTGGGACCGGAGAATCCCACTGGCGCGAATGACTGGAGAATTCTGGCCTATTTATTTGGCTAGTCCAGTTCAGTTTCTGGTCAATGGTAACCCCCAGCCTGTTTGTAGTGGGGGATTTGGCAACGGTAATCTTAATGGGAGTACTGTGAGGTTGGAGGAAAGCTGTTTCAGGATGATATAAGATTGTGGGATAGGGGTTAATGTTGCAACATTATTTGTATTTACATTAAGTTCTTAACACAGTAAAATGTCCCAATGTACTTCAGAGGGACATTATCAAACACACTTTGACACTGAGCTACCTCAGGTGACATTAAAGCAAATTATCTCTTGCTTGGGCAAAGCGGTAGATTTTAAGGAGCTTCTTAAAGGAGGAGTGAGAAGTGGAGAAGTTTTGGGATGAAATTCCCGAGCTCAGGGCCTTGACAACTGAAGGCATGTCTGCTAATCATGCAATCTTCAAGATTGGGGATTCACAAGAGGGCAGCATCAGAGGAGTGCAGAAATCTTAGAGATTGTAGGAGAGGACAGAGACTGGGACAAGTGAGGCCATGTGTTTGAGTACAAGGAAGAGAATTTTAAAATTGAAGCTTTTGCAAACTGCGACCTGACGCAGGTCAACAGGGAGAGGAATGATGGCTAAAAGGGACTTGAGTTTTGGATGAGCTGAGGTTTACAGAGGGTGCAAGGTGAAAATTAAAAAAAACATTAAACAACTGAACGTATCTCAAACTTCATTATAATTGCCCTTTAAGCCGAACTCTGACAGAATACATTAACTTAAGCTTAGTATAATGGATGCAAATCTTTGTTTGCAAAAAAGATTTTGAATCAATGGATAATTACAGCTCAGGACTGTTCAGTTCATCATTTCTGTGTGTTGATTCTCTGAATGATCAATTCTCCTAATGTCACTCCCTTGCCTTTTCCCCTTAGCCCTGCACATTCTTCCTTTTCAGACAATAATCCACTTCCCTTTTGAAGGCCTCAATTGAACCTATCTCCTCCACACACTCAGGCAGTGGCATTCCAGATTCTAACCCCTCACTTTATAATAAGGTTTTTCCTCTGTTGCCATTACATTTTTTTGCCAATTACCTTGAATCTATGTCCACTGGTTCTCGATCCTTTCACCAATGGGAACACTATCTTCCAATCTACTTGTCTAGATCAGCATAATTTTGAATCCTGTACCTCCAACAAATCTCCCCTCAACATTCTCTTTTCCAAGGAGAACAGTGCCAATTTCTCCAATCTATCAACACAACTGATTTCCTCATCCCTGGAGTTATTCTTGTGGAGATTCACAACCCTCCTAAAGTGTGATGCCTAGAAAACACCATTCTCTAGTTGAGATCAGGCCAGTGATTTATACAGTTAAAAAGATCTTATTTGCTTTTTTACTCCGTGTCTCTGTTGTTAAAGCGCAGGATGCATACGCTTTATTAACCATGCCTTCAACCAGTAATTTTCAATGACTTGTGCACGTACATATCCAGCTCCCTTTGCCCCTTTAGAATTTCCCCTTTATCTTATATTGTCCATGCAAGTACTTGCTGACAAAATGGATCGCTTCATATTTCTCTGCATTAAACTTTGCCTGCCATTTGCCCACCCTTTCCATCAACCCGTCTCTTGTCTGACACAATCCTCTTCACAATAATTCCAAGTTGTATGTTGGCTGCAAGTTTTTCAAATTGTGCCCAGCATACCCAAGGTCCAGCTTATTAATATATTTCGGAAGAGCAGCTTTCATAATACCGACTCTTGGGAACAGCATTTTAAACTTCCTCCTGTCTAAAAGGCAACTGTTAATCACTACTCTCCAGCCAATTAGTCAATTTCATATCCTGCTGGTCTGTCTTTTATTCCATGAACTCTACCTTTGCTCACACGTCTGTTATGTGGCATTGTACCAAATGCCTTTTGGAAGTCCACGTACATCGCATCAAAGGCTTTATCCTCATCAAACCCTTCTGTTACTTCATCAAAAAAAGCTCAAACAATTTAATTAAACACAAACTTCCATTAAAAAAAAGCCTTGCTGGCTTTCCCTAATTAACCCCAGAAATGAATATTAACTTTTCCCCAAATTCCAGCAGCTTGACGATTCCCCATCAGCAAGGTCAAACTGGCTTGCACTTGTGGGGTACCGTTACACCTTATATTGAACAAGGTGTAATGTTTGCAATTCTCCAGCTTCTGGTACTGGCCCTGAGTCAGAGGAAGTTTGAAAAATTATGGCCAGTGTTTCTGCAATATTTCTGCAATAAAACTTGGAGTTATTGTGAACTGTGAAGAGGATTGTGCTGAACTTCAAAAGACAGGTTGATGGAGTGGGTGGACAAATGGCAGACAAAATTTAATGCAGAGAAGTGTGAAGCGATTCATTTTGTGAGCAAGAATTTGAACAGACAATGCATCACTAAATACAGCAAGGCATCAGCAGAATAGTTAATTATAGGGTCAGAACCCAGATATGTCAGCGTTTGTCTTTTAATGCCCACTTCTGGGGATCCTTGCTTGGAATAAAAGATTCACCTCCCCCAAACAAAGCCACTTGCATCAAAGAGGGTGTGGCTTCCTGGAATGTGGTGAGAATCTCCTTATCCCTAGCTTGGATACCTGCTCTGTTCAGTGAATAAAGGTATACTACCGCACCAGTGATAGAAACAAACTTCAATAGAAGTTGATATTTTTCATGGTCATTTCAGGCATTTCTTGGAGATGAGCAACACTGGTACCATGTCCAGATGTGATAGACCTTGGTGGTATAGCACCAGCCTTGAATATGCATGGTGAGTATTTCTCTCTGCCCCACATTACACTGATCAGAGTCCTGGCAAAATTCCTTGCCCCTTACATTGGAACACCATTCCTGCAGGTGTTTCTTTTGAAGGGCTAGGTGATGGTGGTGGTGGTTGGGGAGGTGGTGTTAGGGAGTGGTGGGGGTGGGGGGAGGTGGTGGGAACCCAGTCTTTATACTCTTCACACTTGTTTGTTTATTTTGGTATGGTGTAGTGCTAATTTTCTGCCTTAACTCTTCTTGGTTCAGAATAGGCAATGTTTCAGCATGGTGAGGATCCCTTAAGATATGGCATCTCTGTGATTCAAATCTGTTCCCGTGCAAGCTTGGTTGCCAGGAACACTGAAGGATTTTTACTGCTCATTAATGGTATGGCAAAACTGAAGGGAAATAATTGAGTTGTGAATATTTCAAGAAAAAAACACTTCCATTTGGGTGGCCATTCACTGTGTCCTTTGCTTCTGACAGAAAAGGCCAAAACAATGTGATACGGGAGGAAAACATTCCTCCAATTCTAATTCCAATTTGGTTTGGCATTAAAACCATATCCCTACACAAAGTATGTTTAGGTGGTATGTGAAAGCAGTATCTTCCTAAACAATATTGGTCTGCTGTCCAAATATCGTCACTGAAGCTAGCAGTTTTGCAAACATTTGTGTTTTCACTTCTTAGCTGAGAGTTTTGTGAACAGTTATTTTATCTATTAACTTGTCCAAACACTTTTGTTATTTGATGAAATCCTTTCTGAACTAGACAGCCTTGCCGGAAGGTGTAATTTTACAGGTGGGGCCAGTGGGCCACATAACAAGTCTGTGTTTCAGATGAAGAAAATTATTGTGGGTCAATCGGTAGCGAGCAGAGAGTTACAAAGCAGTAAAATCACTGAGACCTAATGATGTTCCGAAGCCTGATTTGCATGCCAAAATTCACTTAACATCTGTGACCTCCTACTGTTATTTGATATAATACAATGCACCATAATTCCTATCCATGTAAACTTTTTCAGCAACAAGCTGATGAAAACAAATGTGCGCCAGTGCCAATTTATTTCTTATTTTGTAACTGCTTGTGTTGTCATAGCAGCGCAAGTAATTGCATATCAAAAAACTAAAATCAAACTTACAAACAGTGTGGGGAGAAAATATAGTGAAAGCTTGTGAACGTTGTAAATAAGCCCATGACTGAAATTACCTTTGTATTGATGTGCACATTTAACTTTAATCACAGAGAATCTTTTCAGACTCTAGCTTGCTCACTACCACCTGTCTCTTCTAGGGAGTGAAGTAGCTCGACGTTCCTAAGAAGCCCGCAGGCAGAAGGTCCTTAGTTCAGCCAATTCACGATAAAGATAAGAAATGATGCATTCAATTTATTCATGTATAATTGATCAGTTCAATGTTTTGGGATTTCAAACTGCAATGATTGACTCTTCAAGCAACCTCAAGGCACATGTTGATGTGTTACAATGTCCAATAAACCGTTCGCTTTGCTGTCGCAGACTGGAACCATTTATGTTCCAGCTGGTTTGTTGAGAAATGTTCCAGGAATTTGTGATAGTGTTTTTGATTGCTGCCAGTGATTATATCACATTTATAGCTCAACTGACGAGTTCAGGCAATAAAAAATGTTCAATTAAAAGAGACTGAAAACTTCATTGAAAAATATGGCAGGTATTAGCAAAATAGCAGTCATTAGCCAAACTGAAATGTCCTTCAGGCAGAAGCTTGTTATGTTTTCTTATTGTTTTCGAATGCAAACTAATGTACACTTATCTGGAGCACGTAAGTACAATCAGGGTGGATAGGCCGGAGTTTCTTCTCAATTTCTCATATATTGTTCTGTACCCCCAAGTTGTCTTCTTCCACTGTTAATTGCAGACAGTAATACAAAATTAATGGAAGCAAAGATAAAACTTGGCAAAGGGGCAAGTGGCCAAAAGACAATACAATTGCAGGTGAATCTTCAAAAAAATAGGAGGTCAGAGAAAGAGCTTTGGGGGAATAGAAAGAATTGCGAATCATAACTGTGCTGTCCATGAAGTCACAAATTAATTAAATGTAATTGCAATATCAATTGAGAAGAATTGAGCATTGTTCATGGGAACAAATTTAAATACACCCAGAAAATTTACATCATGTTCATTTGGTGTACAATTGCCTATGGATGACTTTAAGGGTGGGTCCCCTCATAATTTGGATACCTATACCATTCCTTTCCTCCAGGTCTGTCTTCATCACATTCTGTGCCTAAGATTTTCCAATATCCACAAGTAGCAGGCAAGAATCCTGATCAAATGCAAACTCAGAAAGTTTGAATTTTTGTGCCGTATTTACTCTTGGTCTGCAGGAGCATCCATTGTTCATCCTGATTTACTCTGAAGAAGGTGGTGGGCTTTCACCATGAGGCATTGAAGTACTTATGATGATAGTATCCCTCTGTTGGCATTCGGTTGGGAATTCCAGGATACTGGATCAGGATGACTAAGGGAAAGAATGTATATCTGGAATATCATATGGCCTGTAGGGGAATTTAGAGGAGCTGGTATTTCCAGAATTTGGTGTCATTGTCCATATTGGTAGCAGAAATCACAGGTGGGGGAGATGCTGTTGAAGGAACTTGGGTGAATTGCTGCAATGAATCATACATTGTGCAGCCACAGCTTATTAGTGAGGAAAGAGGTGAATATTAAGTCCTGGGTCAGAGGCAGCAATCAAATAGCCCTGGAACGTTGAGCATCATCATCCAGCTGAGTGGTGAATGCCCTTTCAAACCTCTGACCTACAGAACTTTGAGGGGTCAAGAGGTGAAACATTTCGCATCAAACATATCCTTCCAATTCATAGAGCAACCTATCTTTTTGGTCTTCAATTGTCAGAATACATTTTGCTATGCTTTGTGATAATTTAACAGAATTTCTAATTAAAATTATTGATAATTTGTAAGAAACTCTTGGGATGCTGTAAGAACTCAACTGTTTAACGTATTCTGGGGAAGGAATTTTGCCATTGTCACTTGGCAAGTCTATATGTGACACGAAACCCACAGCAATGAGGTTGACTCTTAACTGCCCTCTGAAATGGCCAAGGAAGTCCTTCAGTTGTACAGGCCAACAAAGGAGGAAGAATAATTGCCAACCTCTCCAGTGATCGCCACATTCTTAAAAAGAATTTTTAGAAAACTTCAGTTGCTCTGGATGCTTTACTTTCATTCTACACAAGAAATTATCAAATTATGTGTGACATGCACAAGGGTCAGAATTCAGTTCCATTGTTGATGATGGATATTCCATTGTAATTTCTTAAATCTGTTTAGTATTTTTCACTTTGGAAAGTTTTGCAGATGAAAGAAAAAAATGTATGCAATACCAATGCTGTTTAATTTACACAAAGATTAATTTGTGACTTTGATCTCAACATTGAATTGATTTGTTTGATTGAATCTCATTAATTACATTGTTACTTTGATTATTTTGTTCTCATATGAAGTTTTCTTTCCATGTTCATCATGTAACTTGTTCTGATTTGCCACAAGATTAGTTGAATGGTTATCACCTGTCATGTTTGAGGCAGGATTTTAACGTCACCTGGATTTAAAACTTGCATTGTGGACTGGCCACCTGTTCTAGAAGCTGTTTGATTTTCCATTGGTCAAAAGATCAGGGCATCGAAGAACACTCAGAAGCAATGAAATAGTTTGAAATTTTGTGCACAATATGAATCACAAAAAGAACGAGCCTTGTGAGAATGCATTCTCTTTTTTATGGTAGAGGATTAAAGGTTGACGCACTAGAAGAACAAACCCCACCCCCGAACCCCTGCCTCCCCCGGCTCTTTGAGTAGCACCATGGCAAATGTTCAACTTAAAACAAGTACCTATTATGTTATAATTCTAAAATACCTTGGGCTTATTTACTGCACAAAACACAAGGCACTAATTGCTCATAAGGGATTTGGTAAACATATTGTGGGATCATTTATTAAGGCTCACCAGAAAGTGACCCAGATGCCTCAACATTAATTTGACCCACCTATGTGAGAATCTTTATGATGGTGAGTTGCGAGGTGGCAGCTGAAGCCAAACAGTTCCCTTCATTGACTCTGAGGAATCTTCCCACTGTCGGGGACTGGATGGGTCAGCAGTGGGGACCGTGATGCCAGATGGCCCTGGTGCATCTGGGTACCTTCCTGCAACACAGGACACTAGGTTAAGTGCAAAGGAGGGAGAGGAATCTGGGATGCAGGCAACTTACTTGACATTTCTCCATTGAACATAAAACAAAGAACAAAGAAGAGTACTGTACAGGAACGCACTTCGGCCCTCCAAGCCTATACTGACCATGCTGCCCATCTGAACTAAAACCGGGGACTATATCCCTCTATTCCCATCCCATTCATGTATTTGTCAAGATGCCCCTTAAAAGTCACTATCTGCTTCCAGTACCTCCCCTGGTAGCGAGTTCCAGAGACCCACCACCTCTGTGTAACAAAAAAAGCCTCAAAAATCTCCTTCAATCAGTACCCCTCACACCTTAAACAATGCCCCTAATAATTAACCCAGATTGAGTGGAGGATTGAGAGGTGCTCACTTCTTGACTTCAGCCCAACCACGCTGTCGCTGATGGCTGGGATGTTCTCCGCTCCCGAAAGCCCCCCTTGTCTTCGCTCCCCCCCACCCCCGCCATCCCCCCGCAGCGACGGGCATTCTTCTCCTGCGGGGACAGGAGCCATGAAAAAAATAATGGCGTGACTCCTGCAGAGTATCCGGTGGTGGCCCTTTGAGGGCAAGTGCTGTGATATTCTTGAAGGGGGGTGGAGAGAGGAGAGGAGGGATGCTTTGGGGGTCAGGGGCTGGGAGTACCCTGTATGGGGTGGGGGGAATCTGGGGGTGATTTGAGGGAAGATGCTAGATAGGGTTAAACTCACGTCCTTGCTGCCTGGATGAAATCATTGACCTTCTTGTGGCTTCCTAGTTCTGGGGCCAGTGCCATAACACTGACCGAGACGGCAATGCCTCCCAGGGTGCTTTTCCATCACTTCCCTGGAACGACATTTTGCTGGGGGGAAGAGGGTGTCCCGCCTTGCCTCCACTGCATCCAGCAACATGGCTGGATCAGATTCCAAAAATCTGTGGGCTGCCTTCCTCAATGATATTTCTTCCTGCACTGCCTGCCTGTCTGCCCATCCTTGGAGTTTTTATGGAGCTGTCCGTTGTTAGGGCAGATCAGCTGCAGGCAGTTTGGCAGAGCATCCCAGCAAATGATATGCAGTTTGCTTGTTAACATTAAGGGGAAGCCAAATCAGCACTTGCGGGTGTGCTAATGGGGAGGAGGGGATCTGTATGATGATTGGGGACAAGGGAAAGAGAGAGGGGTGTCGGAAGATATTGGGGCCAGGGGGAGATTGCTGTAGCTTGGGGGAGGAGGGAGTCAGTAAAGTTGGAGGGGGGAGATAGGGGCTCTGTGCATGTGAGTCTAGGGTGGCGGGAGGTAGGGAGAGGGCGCTACCACTCTGCTTGCAATCGGCAGGGGATGGGGGGGGGGGGGCTACTGCCACTCTGCATGCGATTGGCAGGGATGGAGGGGGTCCACTTCCACTCTGCCTGTGATTGGCGGGGGAGGAAGGGGGTGCCACAATCAGTCTGGGTGATGAGAATTGGGGGAATAAGGGGGTCAGTAATATTGGTGGGTCCAATGTCCATGGGGGTCAGGGGGAGGCATTAGCTGACCAGGGAGGCATCTGGCAGGGGAGCTGCTTTATTTTATTGCTGTGCACGTGCAGTTGGAGGCGCTGATCATAACAGCAGGGTTTCGGGTGTTGTGTTAAGCCCTGCCCACAAACTTCTGCAGTGGGCAATGGACCTGTTCAAAATTTTGCAGCCAGTATGCATTTGCAGGGCTGTGGGAAGGGGGGTGTGGGTGCGGGGGCGTGGCTGCTGAGAACGTGTCCAAACAAGGGATCTGGAACTCTCCCAGTTCCACGTCCACACAACACTTAGACGAAAAGTCATAAAATAGCACCTATTAAGTCACTTTATCATGCAGTTCATAAGTGAATGTAGAAAGGAACAGATGTAACAAATTCTACCTTACTTTAACTTAATTTTGGCATCTCCTTGCAAACTATGAAATTATACCGTAGTGTCCTTTTTAATGGGCAAAGCAAAACTCTATGTCAGACCAATCACTAACTGAATGTAGTCTTTTTTTGGGCTTATTTTGCTCTCCTCATAAGTATGGTAGCCTAGGTCCTTACTTGTCACATTCCACAATTTACCAACTGGCGTCTTAGACATGTGTCTCTAACCTTTTGTTCCATTTCTGAACTTGAAATTGATGGTTTGAGAGCAACCACAAAGAGATGCCAATCAAACTCTCTCATTTTCCCCACTCCAGCTGGAGGCCTCCAGCAACTAACTCCAACTACCTTTCAAAATAACTTGGCAAACTCAACACAATACGCTGGGCTAGTTCGCAGAGCAGGTTTTATTTTGATCAAAAGAGAGACTACCTTTCACAGACTGACCATCTCAATATTCATCTCCCTGCTCCCTGGCTTCATGTTGCATAGCTACTGTACTTTTATATCATTCTAAGTGCAATATCAAGAGTTACATCAAGCTACATTAAATATACAACAGAGGGAAAAGCCATTTGACCCAACTAATCCATGGCTAGTATTTATGCTGCACTCAAGCCTCCACTCATCCTCCTTTACATAATTCTATTGGCATTGCCCTCCCTGTCCCCGCACAAGCCTAGTTAAGCCCCCCTTAAATGCATCTATACTGTTCATTTCGACTGCTTCCTGTGGTAGAAAATCCACATTCCCATCACTCTTTAGGTAAAGACATTTCTTCAGAGTTTCCTATTTGATTTCTTGGTCTTACATTGTTGGCCTCTAGTTTTGCTCTTATATGAAAATATTCTCTGTGTTTTATCCTATTAAAACCTTGCATAAATTTAAACACATTTATGAGGTCACCCATCAGCTTTTTCTTTTTAAAGAGAAAGGAGACCCAATCTAACTATTCTTTTGCAATAGGTATACCCTTATATTTTCTGTTTTCATCCCTATGAATCTATTTTTAACAATGCCTCTTTTTTTTCATAATATGGCGGCCAGAACAGTACACATCACGCTAGGCTTTTGCCCAATCAATGTGCAGTACAATTTGAGCATAACTTTCTACAATTCTATTAAATCTCTTTCGAAATCAAGCCCAGTACTTGGTTTGTTTTGTGATAGCATTATTGATCTGTATTGCAACTTTTATTGATTTTGTATGTTTGTACTCCTACATCTCTGTACTCCTCTTAAATACTACTCAAAAGCAATGCATCAATAAAAATCATACCCTTATCTTCTGCAGTAAAATTATCAATCATAACAAAGTGCTGCAGGCAAATTATAGCCCACAACAGCATTCACACATCCTTAATATTTTGCCACAGTACCATCCCAGACAAAGTATTTCAATGATTTATCAGTTTCTCACTCATGAGGAGAGAAGTTCTTAATGTTAAAGTTGGTAAGCAGTTTATTTCAATCGCAGTAAGCTGGTGTGGAGGTATACAGCTCACAGATTGAAGGGGAGGTGATAATTAATAGGGTCTATTGAGAGAGAAGACAGTTCTCAAAACCCAATAGCTTAACTCACCTGCGGGATTCTAACAAAATTTTAAAAAATCTAGAAGTTTAACTAATCTTTAAAGTTCTTTCCAAACAAAAGTTTACATGAATCTAGTGAGACAGACTTTAAAATATCTACCATAAAAAATTTATACAATCCCTCCCCTGCGTTATTGTCGGTTTTGAGATACTTCACTTTCAATGCTGATATTTTTTAACATTCTGAATGATGACAGTGCTTCAATATTCTGCAATGTTTCTGTCCTTCTCCCAAGGACAGCTAAATCAGCCTCTGTCAGTGGCATTAATTTTTCAGGATGAATGCAACGGACTTCCCGACAAGGCTAATGCATCTTAACACAGTCACTGTTGTAGGTACTATTAAATATTATCAAAGAACTTGATGATGGCATTCTTTGAACACTGGATGAGGCTTGACATCTAAGTAAACATAAAAAGATATCCATTTTGGAAGGACTTAAATAATATCAGCTCCTCTTTCTAACATCAAATAAAAACATATATCGCTGAACAGGCTAGAAATGATATGGCATAAAGGCAAACAATCTTACACAGTGAAGCCATAAGGAGAAATGTTGTAGTTTCAGAGTTAATGGGCATAATATGAATCTGATCTTTGAGCTTCTTGAAGTAGAAGCTTGCCTTATGTGGGTCGATAATAAGGAATATCAGTTACAGGAACAGTTACAAATATACATCACCTGCTAATGTTGTTTTGTGGCTCTGTGGTCTGTGTAACGAGGTTAACCTCAGTGATGCTAATTAACAATACCATATGCTCCAACCACTTTTGCGGCTCATATTTCAAGTGCTGGTGACACATGCATATGTTATAAATGAGATAAAGGTTACAGAGTGCGACTTGGAGTCAGTGCGAATTGATCAGATAGGAATACATTAGCATTCATCAAGAAGCTGCTCATAAAGAGAAATAGTCACATATATTATGGAGGCACAATGAGCTTGTTCAATAAAGTTTTAGTTATGCACATGGTCATATACACAAGGACATTCAAACCTACTTAAAGTGAAGAAAGGGCTATGAACTGGATATGAATTCCAACTCAATATGTAAGTAAGAAATTTGAAAATATTTGGGTTGCATTGTTCAGATTCCAATACAGATTTAGAATGGCTTATGAAAGTCAGAACCAAATTTTGTCACTAATTTCATATGTATTCTTAATTCAAATGTGTTTAGGCTCCAAAAACATAACATGTCACAATTGCTGAAACTTTATTTACATTTTAATCAGAATCTAATTGAGAATGTCTGCTCATAATTTCTGGAAGAATATGCAGTGCGCTTTAGTTTTCAGATAATGGTTCCAAATTGATTTGCATTATAACTGTGTTATTGGAGTACAGGTATCCCAAATTTGTTGTGCAGGGCTGTCCTTCAGATCTTCTCTTGATCGCTGGGTCAAATTCAGACCTTGCATAGTAAGGAAGTGTGGGTGTGAATCCATGGCCGACTACCATGAGGATACCACATTATACTTTTCTAATCATAGCATAGTCACATCAAACAGTTTCCAATTGGGACTATTTCCATTTTACCCTTATATACTAATGTATCTACTGCTGCAATGTATGGAAATATTAGTAAATCTAAGTTCATATTAAGTATAATAATTTTTGGCAAAAAGGGCATAGATATTTTAACGTAATACAATATCTTATTGACAGCAAGCTAATTTAGTTCCTAGAGCACCTATGTTACTTTGGAATAATCTCAGTTCTGCTGCTACATCATTCACTTGTGCATATTTCATTTGGCTGCTTACACATTTTGGCAGAGAACTTCCAATTCTTTTGGAATCATATCAGTTAATTGCGAGAAATGAAATGCTAATTTGTTTCACCATTGCAATATAACAATGATATTGAACAGTTGTGGCAGTAATAATTACTTAAGATGGCAGGCAGACACTTTTGGTCATGATTAAACTGCTGAAACAAGGCCATCCTCAGTAACTGCAGACCATGTGCCAGTTTTGCAGGCTGGGCAAACACACACTGTTTATGTGGATTTAGGTGCAAAATGAAATACTTTATGACCTGATTGAAAAGGATTTTGAGCGTTATGTTTCCATTAGTTACATGCCATCAGTGTCAGTGAACGTGTCACCTGCTCTTGCAACTTTCGGACCCTGGTGAAATAGTCATGACATCTCTCAGATAGCAGTATGCAAAGTAATTTCACAATTCACTGGCTCGCTGAAGAAGATACTTTATTACTTCAGCTTGTCAAATATTCTTCATAGCACTGACTGAGGATAAAACAATCTTTCTTTTTCAGAACTTCTGCTGTTTGTGTGTTGCTATTGGCTATGACTCATTCTCCTTTGAATGGGCATTTTTAGCAGGAGGAGAGGATTCCATTTTATTCGTAAACAATCTGGAAATATGGTTAAATATCTGTGTACCACCATTTTTACTGAGAAGGCTAAATGAGGGCCAAGGCCCAAATTACGCAATAACAACAAATTGCATTTTTTCAGTATTAAAACATGCCAAGATACTTCACATTAGCATTTCACTGCAATGTCCGACATTGAGCCACTTACGGAGATGTAAGTCAGATCATCAAAACCTTTGTCAAAACGGTAGGCTTTAGGTAATGTCTTAAAGGAGAAGACTTAATGAACTTGCCAGATTTAGGGATGAAATTCCAGTGTTTTAGACCGAAGCACTTCAAATCATGGGTACAAATGATGGAACAATTAAAACTGGGATGGTCAAGAATCCCCTTGACCAGACCTGGGGTCATGTGGGAAAACCTAGATAGGGACCAATAACATTATGTTTAAAGTCGATAAAGTTTGAGATTCAAGATGCTTACTAAGTCAATAAAACTACAAGGTTCCATGGGTTTTGAATGAATAAAAATACATTTAATATACAAGTTCAGAAAGATAAAATAATTTACAATACCTAACTCATACTCTAACATTCAGGGTAAGTCTAAGGTACGTGTGAATTAACAGGTGAACTGTGATTGAGATACTACACTACACTATCGATGGCAAATGTGACCAAAACAGATTCCATAGATTTCTCAACAATGCATTCAGATCTTTGTCATATTGTAAGCTAATCATCTCACTGAAACTTTATCTTTCTGAAATCTCCATCTTTGAAGACCTCACCTTGGAATTCTCTCCAAAAGTTGCTTCCTCGTGGGCAGCTTCAACAATAACTCACATTACAGGATTTCAATCTTGCCTTCTGAGATTCCTCTGGATTTTTGAGTACACTCAAGCACCTTACAAGTACAATTTGAGATCTTTGGATGTTCCAGGCAGAAACATTGGCCCAAATGGCCAGCAGAAGGGAGCCACCAAACTTCAGCTGTCTATTTGGATTTTCAGGGATTCTCTTATGCCTGCTTTGTTTAAAGTCCATTTCTTGCAGTTCTTTAATTTAGAGCCTCTTATAGTGCTCCTTTTTTTAATCATATGACCTGGGTTTTAGTGTCATTCTACTTTTTCTCTCCTATGCAGCTGTGCAGGGCCAATCCTGTGCCCAAAGAACATGAACATGCAATTTCTAGAGTCTGTCCAATAGCTACAGTGCATAAGTCAGGAATGTGATGAAATATTTGCCTGGATGAGTGCAGCTCCAACAACACTCAAAAAAACTTGACACCATTTAGGCCAAAGCAGCACACTAGATTGGCATCGCATCCACTGACATTCACTCCTTCCACACTGATGCATGGTAGCTGTAGTGTGTACCATCTACAGCCTACACTGCAGGAACTCACCAATGCCCCTTAGGCAGCACCTCCCAAACCCATTTCTGCCACTACTTAGAAGGACAAGAGCAGCAACCACATGGGAATACCAAAACCTGAAACTTCCTCTCAAAGCCACTCCCATGCTGACTATACATATATTATATATATATATATACTGTCACTGGAAAAGAATCTTAGAACCTTCTCCTTAACAGATCTGCGGATATACCTGCACATGGACTGCAGTGGTTCCAGAATGCAGCTCACTAGCAGCTTCTCAAGGACTGTTAGGGATGGGCAATGGAAGTTCACCAAGTCAGCAACACTCACATCCCAAGAGTGAATAAAAAAAAGAAAAAGGTAGTATTGCACGTGCGTAACCAGCGCTCAGCTGGCACATGCACAAATGGGCCAAGGTTCATGAGGATTTGGACTTCCAGACCTCTGAACTCATCAAAGTAAATATAGATTTCATCGCAATAAGCACAGAGGGAGGGAAGGCTATGGAGAAAGAGGAGATTACAGAAAAAGAGAGGAGGGAAGCCTCAGAGGGACTGACAACAAAGATGAGAATCTTAATGTTGCTTGACTGGGAACCAATGTAAGTCAGCAAGTACAGGGTGATGGGCAAATGGGAGTTGAAAGAATTCCTGCAACTGTGAACCAGACTCCTGAAAGACTAATTTTCATTTGGCGGTGGGGGGGGTGGGGCGGGGGGGGTTGCTGTTGGGGTATGTGGGTATTAACAGGAGTTGTGCCCATTACTACTAGCAATAGTTTGGTGGCAGCAGTTGATAGACACAGGCAGGCTAGGTGAAAGGTCAGCCTTCATCATCTGATACTTTGCTCCAATTGAAATAAAATCCATAAGACAAAACATAGCTCTCTTTCTCTCATACTATCACCCCCAATACTCCCTCCATGCCCCTCCCTGCCAACCCATGCCACCTCATGTCCATTTACCAGCCATCCCGCAGTCATGATTTTTAAAAAAACTGTAGACTACTTTTTTCTCAATTTAAAAGCCAGGAGATTTAAATTCCTTGCCAACTTGAAAATTCCAATGGATTTTGGCTGTTCCCATGACAGCTTGACTGCTGCCTTGACAGTTCCTTTGACAGCTTGTCAGTTTCTCTGAGATAGACTTTTCTGCTGAATTCATCAATTTTTTGTGTACATTCATGTTTGCTTTTAACAATCTTAAATGTCACCTTGCTTTTCTTAAAAGGCACCAAATCTCTGCAAAAGGGAACCTTTCCTTTACCAAAGGTATCCTAGACCGATCCAAAAGGTCTATATTTCTCCAAAGAACTCTGCTAACATCAATCTTTCTCTTGCTATTTTCAGTGTGTTGGTTGTTTTTTTTGGACAGCTTACTAGCCAAGACTGGATCTGATTAAAGGGGACTGATGGATTTAGGCTTCTCCTGCCATTTTCACAATTTCTCAGAGGAGCTCTCTGTGAAAAAATTCTGGTTATTGGCCATGATGTTCCTGTGAAGTGACATGGAATATTTTCTTCTTTTTAAGGTGCTATATAAATGAAATTTATTGTTGTTATAAGAGTCAGAATACAGATGAGAAAGAGGAGATGTCAAGGATATATCACTGGGGGAACACGAGAGATGATGGTGTGGCAGCGGGAAGAGAAGTGATTCTCTGGCTATGATTAGATAGATAAGAATGGAACCAGGTGAATGATATCCCGCCCAGGTGAATGATGTGGATTATAGAAAGGCAGCTCGATCAACTGTATCATAGGATGAGAATCAATAATTTAATTTTGTCATGTTCACAAAGCATGTCATTTGTCTAGTGTTTGATAAAAACCATTTTGATGTTGCAATGGGGCAGAAAGCTGACTGGAGAGATTCAAGTGTGGAGTTCTGGAAAAGATGGGCGTAGCTTTAAGAGGTTTTTAAGGATTTTGAAGAGGAAAGAGATGATGGTGTAATTTGCAATATCGCCAATGTTGAAAGCAGTAGGAAAAAAAAAACGAACATAGCTCTTACCGTCTGGCATTGATCAAGAAGTATTTATGTATTTCCTTGGGTATAGAAGAGTAAGGGTGGATTTAATTGTAGCATATATCATGATCAAAGGTACTGATAGGATGGATGTAGAGAACCTATTTCTACGAAGGGGCAAACCCAGAACACGGGCTAGAATCTTAATATTAGAGCTGAAGTGTTCAGGAGTGATGTCAGCAAACACATCTTCACACAAGCCATCATGGAAATCTGCAATTCTGTCTGCAAAATGGTGAAAGGAGTTGAATGGCTTACTCCTGTTTGCATGTTTTATGTAAAGCATGAGGAAGAAACTAAGTCGAATAATGCTTGTTTGGTGCATTTGTTGCAAAAAGATTTCAGCTGACCAATAGTCACGATAGCATTACAGCGTTCATAACATTGACCAAGGATTGGAAGACTGAAGACTGGGCGAATGAGAGACAGAACAAACATTCTTCCTAGCTGCAACTCTGTATCTTATTTTACTAATTCAGGATGAGACAGATGTTTTCCAGATGAACCCTTGCTCGCAGGCAGTTGCTCAATGAGAGACTAACCTGTGACTGCCGGTGCTGCGGTCTGCATTGCTCAGGTGACAGATGCCATATACCATTGGTTTGGCAGATTCCTCCTGTACTTTTAATGTTCTCATACCTGAATGCAAGATGGAAAGCAAATGGGGAACATCAATCTTCCTGCATAGATATAGAACAGTCAATTTGGTCACTAAAAATTAGGATTGGTTTTTAGCTTTTGGGAGTATACTATTATCTGTTCTATTCTGCATGAGACGGCATTATTTTTGTTAATTTATCTTAACAACAATGACAGATATCTGATGGAGGTAGGGGACGCAGATGGTGTGTCTGAACAAGGCCATTTGCTGCCAGGAACAGACGCTGTAGCAGAATACAGTTCCAAAGTGTTACTTCACATAATTCTCTAATGGTCTCAATGTAATGGGTAAGAGCACAGGCTCTGTGTGTAAGCAGGAACACTTTACAACTGATTCTCAGAGGAGATAGGTTACCACATGTACATTTATTGTTTTAGAGAGAAGAAACTACAATCATGAATGTACTATTTTTCCCCATCTTCGATTTTCTTCAATATATTCTGCTCCTTAAACTATGGGTTATGGTGAGACGGGGTCCCACAGGCATTAATTACCCTCCACTAACCCGATGCAATGACTAGTCTTTATTTTTATTCAAATATTGGATATCTCGCAGTTCGGCCCTACGATAACCTCTCCCAATGTATTAGTCATGAGGTAATGTGATAGGTCTGGAACCCAGGCTACTTGTGACTATTTTGTCAAATAATGACCAAGACCAGCAATCCTGGATGTTTTCCTTTACTTAAAGAAGAGATCCAGAGATAGATTTTGGCATCTTTAATCAGCATTTTGTCTGAGATCAGTTTGCTTCCTGCAGACCGGCAGTATCTTTCACTGCAGACATTTGCTGAACGAAAGGAAGAATAAGGGCTGATTTAATTGAGTGTGCTTAATATGATTAACAGATGGATGAAGATGTTTGATGACATTTACTGTATTTGAGGTGGTGTCTACTTGTCTGCACCATATTTCTAATGCCCCCCCTTCCCTGTTTACATCCAACTCCTACTTTCAGTGCTGTTCCTGATTCATGCGCCATCACTGTCAATGAGAATTCTCATGAGAGCCAGAAATCTTGTCACAGTGTGGAGACTCCACACGTCAACAAGTGGTAAAACCTATTTTTTAATTTATTAATGGGATATGGGTATTGCTGACTAGACTGACATTTATTGCCTGTCCCTAATTGTCCTTGTGAAGGTGCTGGTGAGCTGCCTTCTTGAACCGCTGCAGTCAATGTGGTGTAGGTACATTCCATGCTGTTAGGAAGTTCCAGAATTTTGACCCAGCAACAGTGAAGGACCTGGTGATATATTTTCAAGTCAGGATGGTGTGTGACTTGGATGGTGGGAATATCCCAGGTGGTGTTATTCCCATGTGTCTGTTGCCCTTGCCCTTCTAGCTGGTTTGGAAAGTGCTTTGGGTTTGGAAAGTGCTGCCTAAGGAACCTTGGAAAGTAAAGTAAAAAGTAAAGTTTATTTATTAGTCGCAAGTAGGTTTACATTCATACTGCAATGAAGTTACAGTGAAAATTCCCTAGTCGCCACAATCCAGCTCCTGTTCGGGTACACTGAGGGAGAACTTAACATGGTCAATTTACCTAACCAGCACACCTTTGGACTATGGGAGGAAACCGGAGTACCCAAAAGAAACCCATGCAGACATGGGAAGAATATGCAAACTCCACACTGATCGTGATCCAAGCTGGGAACTGAACCCAGGTCCCTGGTGCTGTGAAACGGTAGTGCTAACTACTGTGCCACCATGCTGTCCTGAAATGCACCTTGTAGATCATTAGGAGCATTACTGTTACAGAAGGATTTGGATTTGTCTTGAGATCAATATCTAGTGATGTCCTGTGGGGATTAGTGTTGGGCTGTTGCTTAGGGGGGACCCGATCTGCAATTTTCAGATCATGCTAACATCTCTGTAAGTGACCGGTCTCTGAGCAATGTCTTAAAACTTCAGACAAATCTTTGATGTGTTGAGGCATTGGGTTCATGTCTTACAAACTATGTCATTTGGAAAAATTCAGTGCTATGGTGAATGCTCATCAAGTAAACACACTTTGGGGAAAAGAACATAAGAAATAGGAGCAGGCGTAGGCCACCTAGCCCTTTGAGCCTGCCCCGCCATTCAATAAGATCATGGCTGATCTGTCGCGTCTCAGTTCCACATTCCTGCCCTCTCCCCATAACCCTTAATCCCCTTGCCTATCAAAAACCCATCAACCCGCGTCTTAAATATATTTAGCGAGGCAGCCTCCACCACTTCAACGGGCAGAGAATTCCAGAGATTCACCACCCTTTGAGTGAAGAAGTTCCTCCTCAACTCCGTTCTAAACCGCCCCCCCTTTATCTTGAGGCTGTGCTCTCTAGTCCTACTGTCCTTTCTGAGCGGGAAGAACCTCTCCACCTCTATCCTATCCATCCCATTCAATATCTTATATGTCTCAATGAGATCTCCCCTCATTCTTCTAAATTCTTCTAACACACACACAGGTGCATACACGCATACACATATGCGCATGCACACATACCACACATGCACACATTCACACACCCACAAAGATACACACACGCACACACACACACACACACAAACACACACACCTTGTTGGACAGCTAGAGTCGAATATTTCTCAAATAAAAAAGATTTAAAACCATCTTATTTATGAGTGTAAAAGATTATTAAAATATAATCAATGAAAATAACTCATTTCGTGGAATTTGTATTATTTCACACTGCCTGATCCTAGATCTGTATTTTATATAAAAACTGAGTTGAAATACTATTGGATGTTAATTCCAATTGTTTTAAAGTTGGGTTAACAGTTAAGCTCTGGAAGCAGCAGAACGTTGCAAAGTGCTGTGTTTACAGCCATTTGCTTAACCAATCTTCCTGCCTCAAAAGCCTTTTTCCCTTGCTGAATTCATTACAAAGGAAACTGGAAGCAAAGTCTGTGTGCCGGAGCAGAAAGCACAGTGCAACTGCTCAAACTCAGCTCAGAAAGCAGGAAGCTCTGTGGCAGCATTTCCAAAAGCATGAAGGAAGATGGAGAAAGGAAGAGAACTGGGCATTCTAGTTCACACATGTTTAAAAGTACATGAGCACTACCATGAAGTGATTACGAGAGGGAATAGGTATTGGGGTACAAATATAAGACAGTTGATTTTCAGGCAAAGCATATGATCTTATCCTTGATCATGCTCCATTTAGAATTCCTGCATTGCAAAAGGAGGCCATTCAGCCCAAAGAGTCTGCACCGACTCTCTCCAAAACAGCATCTTACCCTGCCACACACCCCTGCCCTGTGCCCGTAATCCTGCACATTCATTATGGCTAATCCACCCAACCTATACATCTTTGGACACTAAAGGAAAATTTAGCACCACCAATCCACCTAATCTGTGCATATTGGACTGTGGGAAGAAACTGAAGTACACAGTGGAATCTTAACGCTGGCATGGGAAGAATGTTGGAACTTCACATAATCACCTGAGGCCAGAATTGAATCTGGGTCCCTGGCGGTGTGAAGCAGCAGTGCTAACCACCGTAGCACCGTGGATCATGCCAGTGGGAAATTGTGTCCAGTTTTGATCATTTTATAAGGTGGGTGACACTGAAGCTTTGAAAAAGATGCATTGGAAGTCAACAAGGGTAACTCCTTGCATCAAGCATCCTATTTATTAAAATGTCTACAAAGATGGCACTCTAAACTTTAGAGAAACAAAGATTTAAAAAAGATCTGATTATGGTTTGTAAGATGATGAAGGGAACAGGCTGTGTTCAACTGGCCAGGATTAAATAGGTTCGGGAGGACCAAGTATCACAAATTTAAATTGTATAATACCAGACCCAGGTTAAATGTCAGGAGGCTTTTCTTCCTCAGAGAATAGTGGGACCTTTGGAACAGGTTGAGGGCTCATCCTGTGGATACCTAATTTGCTGAATAACTTCAAATAAGAATTGCAACTTCTTATGGCTGGGGCAGTGATCAGTACTAAATAGAATTATGAGGGCCAATCCCAATGATGTCCTGGACTGGTTTTGTTTGCTAGATTGATTGCGGAAGAGTTTTCCAAATGTTTTCTTCAAAGTAGCCTTTTTCCAGGTGTTCACATGACATTTGGTGTCGGGGTGGAGAATTTATATATTTTGATACACAGTGCCCCAATTATGTACGGAGAGTAAGGCAGGATAAATCTGTTCATCATTGTCCAGATGTTCGTCCCTATGTTCACAGAGGGGAGGAAAGATAGGACCAATGAGGACTTGGGAGAAGAAAAAGATTGGAAGGACAAACTGAAGGGAAAAGGGAACAAAATAAAGAAAAGGAGGATGAATGATTGATAGAGCACCTTACCAAGTTTCTCAGCAATACATCAACACACTTCATACAAGTTCTTTTTTTGAAGTGCAGTCATTGTTGATTTGTGCCTAAGCGTGACAAGTCATTTGGCGCACAAGGTTCCAAAAAATAACTATTCTGTAATACATTCTGACTTGTCATTGAATTTTCTGATGCCAAATTTTTATCCTTCATTGTATTTGCATTAATTTGATGTTTCTTGCTTTGGAGATGCTGTAATTAATCTGTGTTATAGCCCTTATGGCCGAGAACCCAATTTCTTTTCTTCTTTGAACAGCCATGCCACAGAGGAGTTAGATGAAATAAAGTTAGATAATACTGCTGCAGGGAACATGGGCATTCACCAGCATGATTCTGTGCCATTGGTCAATGACTACTTGACATTGATAGAGTGGAAATTCTTGTGCTTAATCGTTGCCTGAGAATTTTGTATTAGGGCCATCAATAATGCCCTGGTCTTTGGATAATTCTGCCAAGGGGAAGAATTACAGTGTTTCTCACGTACTATTGCCAGTTTCGCATGGAGGAAATGATGGCAGAGTTGGCACTAGTGTGTAATGCATCAGCAAGCTACACAATGGGTGGAATTCTCCTATCCTGTCCATAATGGGTTTGGGGGAAGGGGGAGCAGAGAATTTAGTGGGAACCAAAAAGTCAGAAACCCGCTGGCATAAAATCACATTGCAATTCTCCCAATGGTGAGTGAATGGTATGGATCAGTCTTTCTACTGGCAGCAATCATTTATATCTCATGAATGTTCATTAAAACAGCTGTTTGTTGGAATCCCACTAGGACTTCCAAATCTGCACCAAATTAGTGGGAACTCATGTTGATCTGAAATTTGATTGATAACAAGCAGTGTGAAAACAGTTTGGGATTTGCTAGAAAATAGATCTTTCTCTCCACAGGTGTTCTGAAGGCTGGAGGACTAACAGCTCATGTACCAACACACTAGCCTGTTATGTGCCAACTGACTTTACAGAGGTTTTACGTCTATGAGGAATATTGCTTAAATTAGAACAAATAGAAATAGGCTTGCGGTTAAGAATTATATTGTGTTATATTTAAAAATTTCGATCGGTAAAAATTATGCTAAATCTTTTTGTTTGGGTCGATAGAATAATACCTGATTGCATCAGTGTGTGGGGCTGGGGGAGCGTCACTCACACAAAGGGGAGTCAGATGGGCTGGAAAGCCCTAGAGTCCACTGGGTGGAAGGCCCCAGGCTGTGATCCAAACAATACACATCTCTTCAGGAGCCCTATTAAATCTGGTGGTCCTCCATGGGATAGAGGGACACCTGGAGTGAAACACCTTATTCTCACGCTAATGCTAAAATCAAAAACAGTTAGGGTCTAGTCTAACTTCATTATATACCTTGGAGTTCATAATCTTGTCCCCAACACTTGTCATGATGAATGTTGTTGCCAGAGTGACTAATTATTGATTCCTTGGGAAGTCCAGATTCCAGTTTAAGAGCCAGAACTAGATCTAGTTGCACAGTCTAGAGGCAAAATGTAATCCTTTAGAACATTCAGCCCCAAGAATGTAAAAACATTCCATTCAAGCCTTAACAGTTCACAGCTCACACGGTAAAGAATCCCCAGGTTAGGTATGATGGTGATAGCAGACACCACTCATCCTGTTCAATATAATGACCATCACAATCTTGGAGGTACCCTGTCAGGATGCACGCTTTGTTGTCATTCATTTTCTCTGATGGACTTTAGTGTAGTGCCACCATTATCACCATGACAGGATGGAGGCTCTGTGAATGAATGGAGTGATTTATTGTTTTTAACTATATACAGTGGTGACCTGTCTACAGTTGTGCCTACTTTCACCCATGCAAACTAGGTGTCTATCATTTTTTTACTCTTCCTCGCCCTCCCAACATGGCTAGGTGCTTCCCCGGGATCTGCAGCTGAGGTTGAGGAGGCCTGCTGACTTCCGTGTTCTGTTGCCTGAGATGACCTTGGTGGATGTTCCCTGGGAGGGGCCTGGACCTTAAGGGCTGTCGCCTGCTTTTGGCCAGCATAGGCATTGCAGTGCTGCTTGTATCAGTGTATGGGGCTAGGATAGTATCACTCACAGGAATGGGCTGGATACTCTTTGGGTCTCTTAGGTGAAAGGCCTCAGGCTATATCCAGACAAATCCTCAGCTCTTCAGGTGCTCCATAGACCTGGTTGTCCTCTATGGGGCAGAGGGGCAGCTGGACTGAGATCCTGAAGCCCGTCTTTTTGCGCTGATACTCGTGGATTCCCATCAATGCCTACACCATGCAGTTGAAGCCCTACACCATGGAATTCATGCCCTCAGACATGGAGGTCATGAGCTGAACGATGGAGTGCCATGGAGTGCATGCCCTGTGCCAAGTTCTCCACTGGGGATGCCACCTCAGCAGTGTTGGCCTCATTGCACTAGAGTGAGGGTACCAGCTCCTCAGACAAAAGATGACAAGACTCCTTCAGCTGGCTCTGCGATCCAAAGCCGGATGTTGTCATCTCTTTTGAACATCCACAAATCTGCCTTTGCAATTCCATCAACTCTGGGATGACTGGACTCGGGGCACATCACTGGCCTTGGGCTCAGCAGAGTTCTGAGCTCTGGCATCCCTCTGAGTGCCAGTTTCCTGGGACATCTCTGCCTCCACCTGATGTGGATCTTCAGGTGTGATGTGCTTACCAGTGAGTGACTCAGAAGCCTGCCTACTTAATGAACCCACTGATAGGCAATTATTTGCGCTGGTGCCAGGTGAGGGTGGCAGCTGTAAAGCCTCTTCAATGATGGGGTCTGAAAAATCTCCCTTTGAGCACCTCATGTCCATTGAGTCCAGGATGTGAGGATGATCTGGGCTGTTTAGCTGCTTTGCCTGTATGAGCAGGGAGATGGCTTTAATGCATTACAGGGGATGAAGGAAGGGACACTGATTACTCATTTGAGACTTGGAGAATGACTGTGATTCTTCAGGATTTTCACATTTGCTTGTTGCCCCCACTTCACCATCAGCACAGGCATGCTCTTCCTCCTCCCCGCTTGAGTTCTCTCTCCTTGAAAGATGTCAGGGTTCTGAGCTCTGGTGTTATCCAGCTGGCTGCACCCACTCACATTTATTGTGGTTGAGTTTGTCCTGTAATGACATAGGTAAGGAGAGTGTAGATGGCAATCATGAGATTGACAATGGTGATGAGGGGTAGCAGGCGTAGGTCTTGAGTGGGTGCTGGTGTGTGGGGAGCATGGCAGGGAGGGGGGGACACGCTGCTTGGGGGAGGGGAAGAAGGGCCTTGACAAACCCCAAAGCGTCTGGGTAGAGGTGAAGTTGTAATTGTGATGGGTGTGCAACAAAGGGGTCCAGAGAAGGACCGCATGAGGTTCAGTTACCCTGGCTGAGCGAAGAAGATTGTTCATTTTCTTACATCACTGCTACCACATCCTCTTTTGTAGTGAGCTTGCACTCGAGGGTCGACACTGCATCCCAGCCAGGGGTGGTGATCTTGCTGGAAGGGCACCTTCTGGACCGGGGGATAGAGTGGATCTCGTCTCTATTGCACTCCATCCAGCAGTTTGGTGAGGGCTCCCCCTGATAAATGAGATGCAGTCTTCCTCACTGCCATTCCCTGCAATTGTCATGGGACTAGGCTGTGCTCCTGCTTCCAACTTACAAGCAAAAACTGAAACGGGAAAATTCGATGTAGTGTGCAATGTTGGTCTGAGGAATTGGAGGATCTCCTACGGGACTGCTTCAAGTCAGTGGACTGGTCAATATTTAAAAACTCAGGGACCACTACTGTAACTGGCTTTATTGACAAGTGTGTAAAACACTAAGCCAAAGAAGCAAATCCGTGTGTTTCCCAATCAGAAACCATGGATGAACAGGGATATCCACTGCTTGCTGAAGTCCAGGTCAAAAATGCCAAAAGATAGTACTGGTCCAAGCTAGAGTCCCAGACTAGCCACATGGACTTCCACCAACTATGGCAAGGTCTGCAAGACGTAACAGGCTACACGATGAAGGCATGTAGAATTGCTGACAACAATGCCCTCCTCCCCGATAAGCTCAATACAATCTATGTCCGTTTTGAGGAAGAAGTCAGTGAGAGCGTGCTTTCTATCCTGGAAGCCTTGGCTCAGTTTCCAAGGTCACCCTCGCAGTTGTCAGATCAGCCTTCTCGAAAGTCAACCCATGGAAAGCGACTGGCCCAGATGGGCACTTAGATCATATGCAGACCAGCTGGCAGGGCTATTTGCAAATATCTTTAATCTCTCTTTACACCTACCTGAGGTCCCAATCATCATCATCCCTGTACCAAAGAAAAACCAGATAGCGTGCCTTAATGATATCATCCAGTGGCTCTGACATCCATCATTATGAAGTGCTTCAAAAGGTTAGTCATGGCTTGAATCAATTCCAGTCTCCCAGATGGCATGATTGACCATAGTTCATCTATCGCTGCAACAGGCTCACAGCAGACGCCATCTCCCTGGCCCCTACATTCAACCCTGGAAAGCCTGGATAAAAATGACACCTATGTCAGACTCCTATTTATTGACTACAGCTCAGCTTTCCAACACCATTATTCCTACAAAACCCATCTCCAAACTCTGTGGCCTGAGTCTTGGCTCTTCTCTCTGTGACAGGATTCTAGACTTTCTAACTCACAGACCGCAATCAGTAAGGACAGGCAACAACACCTCCTCCACGATCTTACTAAACACGGTGCCCAACACCTCCTCCACGATCATCCTCAACACTGGTGCCCAACAAGGCTATGTTCTCCGTCCCCTTCTATACTCCTTGTACACCTATGACTGTGTGACCGAATTCCCCTTGAGCTCTATTTTCAGTTTTGCTGATGATGTCACCATTGTGGGTCACATCTCAAACAATCATGAGATAGAATGCAAGAAAGAGACAGAGAATCTGGTGAACTGCTGCAGTGACATTAATCTCTTCCTCAATGTAAGCAAAACAAAGGAGATAGTCATTGACTTCAGGAAGTGTAGTGGAGGACATGCCCCTGTCTACATCAACGTAGATGAAGTAGAAATGGTCAAGAGCTTCAAGTTTCTAAGTGTCCAGATCACCAACAATCTGTCCTGGTCCCTCAATGTGGATGCTGCAGTTAAGAAATGCCTCTATTTTCTCTGAAGACGAGGGAAGTTTGGCATGTCAGCCATGATTCTCACCAACTTTTACAGATACATCATAGAAAGCATTCTTCCTGGTTATCTCACAGCTTGTTATGGCTCCAGTCTATCCAAGACCACAAAAAACTACAAAGGGTCGTGAAGCCCAGTCCATCATGCAAACCAGCCTCCAATTCATTGACTCTGTCTACACTTCCCGCTACCTTGGAAAAGCAGCCAGCACAATCCACGACCCCATTTCCCCCGGACATTCTCTCTTCCACTTTCTTCCATTGGGAAAAAGATACAGAAGTCTAGGGTCACATACCAAATGACTCAAGAACAGCTTCTTGCCTGCTGCCATCAGACTTTTGAATGGACTTTTCATTAAGCTGATTTTTCTCTACAGCCTAGCTTTGCCTGTGACACTACAATCTGCACTCTATCCTTTCCTTCTCTGTATGCATTATGCTTTGTCTGTTTGGTCTGCAAGAAACAATACCTTTCACTGTATACTAATGTGGCAATAGTAAATGGAAATCAAATCAAGTGCTGGAGACTGTTGGTCCTTCCCAGTGATTGCAGCGAAGTTGAGAGAGGGTGAGAGGGAGGTCGCTGCCACAAGCATAGCTTGATTGGTTAATGTTATGATGGCTACAGGGAATCATCTACTGATCTCCCTGTGAGCCTTGTTGAATATCAGCTTCCCTTTTAGGCGAGTGGAGGCTTGCCCAATAGGGAAGGAGCAGCAGGGGGGTATAAAGCCAGCTGGTTCCACTCAGACTGGCAGTCCATTGGCTCAGGACTGAATGGTATTCTGCAGCCATGGAAAGGCATTCAGGTATCATAGTAAATAAAAGGGTGATTGGTGATGGAAGACTGGCCTGGGTAAGAATGGTGCAGTTAATCAGGCTTAAGATTCAGTCAGAAATTATGCTGGAGCCGTTGGGGGACTTCACAAAACCGACATTTGCCAAATTCTGATAAAGTCACCCTCTCAATGGTGGTATGTACTCCCCATGAACAGTGTATCCATTTGAATATATGATGCCATGCTGAGAGTTTGATGGTGGAGGGAGCTGAGAGAGGTCTTACCCTGGTGGAATGGATGAGATCATTCATCTGTTTCTCACACTGGATGGCTTTTCACAGATGGATGGCAGCTGACACCTAGGCAACAAACCTCCCATGGCAGGGAGGTGAGGTTGGTGTGTTTCACTGAGCCATCTTTGGAGTACAACAAATATCAATGGCCTCAAATTCATCAAATAAGGGCCTTGAGAGCCATGACACTGAAAGCTAATGCTGCCTTCTTCTTGTGTCTAATAGCCTTTTGCTTCTGGCTTCTGGACATCCTTCACAGCTGGTGAAGACAGCTGGAAGGGAGAGAGTAATATGAGTGCGCTGGGCTGGTGTTGAAATATGGCGGCGGGAACTTTGCACTCGCCAGCTGACAGCAGGTGTACGAATCCACCAGGTGGTTTGGAAGGGAACTTACCCACACATAATTAATGAGGTGCCAAGCACAGAATCTGGTGCAGGATCCTGCCATCCTGGCCAGTGGGAAAAACATTGACAGAGCCATGCACCGCCACGGTCTCAAAATGGGAGAATTCCACCCAATGAATCTGTTCAATACAGATTGATGCGCACTGTCTCAGTACCTTGAGGTAGCTTGGAAACAGCCAAAGACATGGAAGTTCAGTATTACAGTCAATGTCATAGCTTTAAGAACAGAATAGTTAATCTAACATCTTTCATGGCCTAAGGGTGTTCCAAAACACTCTACAACTAATTACATACTTTTGAAGTGTATCATTGTTGCAGTGAAGGACATTCAGTCATAAATTTGTGCACAATGATATCCTACAAATGGGAATGAAAGAAATTATCAAATCATCTAGCTTAGGTGTTGTTTGAGAGAAAAGTATTGGGCAGGACACCAAAGAGACTGATTCTGCTCTTCCTCAAAGTCGTGTCATTTGACCTCATACACCTGTCTGAGGGGGTAGACCATCAATTTAAAATCTCATCCAAAAGGTGACACTTGCCAACAGTGCACCTCTCGCTCAGTACTGTACTGAAATGTCAGCCTAGATTACACGCTTGAGTCTCTGGAGTGGATCAATGAACCTGCAACCTTCCGAATCAGAGGCAAGAGTGTTATCCACTGAGCCAAGGCTGACAGCAGATGACCAAATTAAATCCACAATCTCACTGGTGAAATGGAATTTGTGAAGTGAGCTGTTCTCAGGTGCATGCCTGGATCTGTATAAATAGCTCCTGCTTTCAAGGATACAAATAAAACCACTCTTATTCTTCTTCCAATTCCAGAAAAGTCAAATGAAGTTCACCGCTGAAGCCAACACCCACTTCAATGGCTGAGTAAAGAAAACTCCAGCAAATAATTCTGGCCTTTATTGCCTCATTCATATAGGCAGGCTAATTGCTCAATGCATTCCCAATGAGAAAACTGAAATTCACCAGAGGGGTAATTTAACTCAACTTCCATATTATAATGCTGCTTTACTCACGATTAATGCAGCTTTAGATTGTCTTAAAAAGCTTGCAGGAGGATTGAACAAAGCACAAATCAACAATGGATCTGGCAAAATAGATCCTGCTTTCATAGTCCTAGTTTCATCCTAGTTGCCAAATGGTACAGATGTTCTTTTGTACACACAATTGCTCATGGGCTGCTCTTTAACTATCAGCTGCATCACCTCTGGGGCCTGTGGAGCAGAAGCTAGGTACTTGCCTGCATAGGGAACACGAACATTGTTTGGCCAATATTTGCATCAAAACCTTGTTAATAACTGGCTGCTATTGAACAGCACTGGCAGTTTGTGAGGGGGAAACCTATCAAAACATCCACTGCTTCAGGTAAGAAATGTAGTGCAGTGAAATTTCATGAAGGCAAAAAATGAGAAAGGTTCACTTAAGTTACTCTATTTATTTGCAAGGAGTTAAATGAATTGTGTGTTGAAAAATGTGGAGACCAAGATTGGTGATGCACATTATTGTCTGTAAAGCGTTTGTGAGGTCAAAGAACAAAGAACAAAATCAGCCTGGGAAACAGGTCCTTCGGCCCAACGAGCCCACGCTGCCATCTCAACACCACCTCTCTACCCATGACCCCTACCTAATGTTTTATGGCCATCCAGATTGAGGGAAAACTGATTTAGGGACAATTTATTCCTGCCAATCAGCCTAACAGCACATCTTTGGGGTGTGGGAGGAAACCGGAGCACCCGGAGAAAACCCATGCAAGCACGGGGAGAATGCGCAAACTCCCACAGACACCGGCCCATGTGTCTGCACAGCGATCAGCGATAGTCACTGAGCTGTCGTCTTCTCCAGTATCTTGTCCAGTTTAGGCACACACTAATGACATGAAGCACTACGCCAATCTCGAACAATCAAGAGCAGCCCCAGTATGACCCATCGCGTGTATGCCCCTCGTTGGACACGAGGTGGACCAACTTAAAACTTAGGTATTCATGGAAACATACAATCACAGAAATACAGAGCACAGAAGAAGGCTATTTGGCCCCTTTGGGCTCCTGTTTGCTGGAATTATTAAATTAATCCTCTTCCTCTTCCTTGTCTTGCAATTTTTTCCCCCTGTTTTCCCCAATTCCTTTTTGATGTGCACCATTGAATTAGAAGATAATGACTTGCTAAATGAAAAAACAGTCTCCGCCTCTCACCCCGTGGTTCTTTTGCCAAACACCTTAAGTTGTGTCTGCTAGTTACAACCAACTTCTTTTGTGGAAACAGTTTCCCTTTCTTGAGTCAATCAAGACTATTCATGATTTTGAACATTTCTTTCTAATCTCCTCTTAGAACAATGCTAGCTTCTCCAACCCCTTTAAACACACCTGTAGTCTTTCATTCTTGCTAGAATTCAGAATAAATCCTTTCAGCACCCTCTCTAAAGTGTGATGCCCAGATTAAACATAATGTGCCATTTGAGGTCTAACTAATATGTTGGTATAATTTTCTTGTTTTCTTCCAGTAATCCTTCAAATCATTTACATATATTACAAACAACAGAGGTCCCAGCACTGATCCTTGTGGAACACCATTTGTCACAGACTTCCAGTTAGAAAAGTACTCTTCCATTGCTACTCTTTGCTTTCTGTGCCCAAGCCAGTTTTGTATCCATTTTACCAGCTCATCTCGAATCCCATATGACTCCACCTCAGATCCCATCTGACTTCACCTTCTGTATCAACCTGTCGTGAGGAACCTTATCAAAGGCTTTACTAAAGTCCATATATATGACGTGGTATGCAAACCCCTTCACAAAGCCGTGCTGACTATTCCTAATAAGCCTATTCTCTTCCAGAAGAATCTTCTCCAATAATTACCCCACAACTGATGTAAGGCTCACAGGCCTGTAATTCCCTGAATTGTCACTTCTGTCCTTCTTAAACAGAGGAATAATGTTAACTACTCTCCAAACCTCTGGTATCTCACCCATGGCTGAAGAGGATACAAAGATTTTGGCCAAGGTTTCAGCAATTTCTTCCCTTGCCTCTCTCAGTATTCTGGGATAGACCGTAGCTGGCCCTGGGGACCTGTGTTTTCAAAACCTCCAATACCTCCTCCCTTTTTAACTCAATGTGTCCTAGATGTCAACATCCTCTTTTCCACAGTCACCATCCACCGCATCCTTCTCTTTTGTGAATACTGTGAAGTATTTTTAAGGACCTCGCCCACCTCATCTGTGTCCACAAACAAATTCCCTTCATTATCCTTGAGTGGACCTACCCTTTCCTTAACTATCCTCTTCCTCTTTATATATGCGTAAAAAGCATTGGGATTCTCATTAATCCTGCCTGCCAAGGACATTCCATGGTGAGCTGAGATTTACATCATATGTGAATTTTGAAATTATGCTGTGTATACCCATTTCCGGCTTATTAATATGTGTTTAAAACACCAGTCCTCCTAACAAGGGCATAAGCACAATTTTTCATCCGAAATTATACAATATAATGAAATAATTGGCGAATCAAGTATAACATACTCCTAATAAGCACTGTGTGATCTGTGTGTAATCCTTTATCAACTGTGTGCAGCCTATTACCCTTAGTAAAGCTGAGGCACACAAATATCATAAGCTGTGATTGTGGCCAAAATGCTCATATCTGACCACAAAACCTCACTAGTAGTCAAATTCTGTCAACCAGCAAAAGCGCAATATGAAACCATTGCTTAACTATGTGGCTTTATCAGGATAAGATTGAAACTATGTCACAACATATTCCTTTCCCTCATCAAATTTCAGTGAAAATTTAATTCAGGCGTTCATTTTTTAAAATTAATTGTTTTGTTATATAACTAAAGTAATTAGCAGCTATGGTAAATTAATACTTAAGAAAGATCACTGACTTCCTTGCATGGACTTGTTATGGGGAACACATGCTGAGGCTGTGTTAGGAAGAGTCATGGATAGGAATTCGCCATCAGTTTAATCTATGCAATTTAATGAACAATTGATTTTGCTTTGCAATATATAACTTACTTCACCGGCAACTCTGCTTTCCATTGCTTCTGGTTTTGCCAAACTCGCTCAACCATTCTTTGTTCCTGCAGCACCCCCTGCAGTAATTCCCTCAGAACTGCAGGTGGTTTCAACATTTTGCCATCAATCCCGTTACTGAAGTTGAGAGTCGCATTCCTGTCACAGCAGGAGTGTTAAATCTGCTCTTCTTTTGATGACAGTCTAAATTCCTCCTATGATTTAATTTATTTCAGTATCTGTCAGGATTAATAGACTTTCAGAGGAACACCACACAGTGCAATGGCTAATTCTGTTTACATAATTGTTTGTTGCCAAAAGAGACTCCCAAAAGGTAAACCAGATGCTGATGATCCATCTACATGAAGCACTAACAACATGAGATGTTTTTTAAAGTAGGATGGATGCTGCGTCATAAATCAAACATTAAAACACTCACATGTTGCACAAAACTTTATTGGTGCATAACTAAATTAGTGGCTTAATTTTTATTACCCATTAGATATCAGATAAAAATGATTTTAGCAATAGGAAACTATATTCTCAATGATCCACCAGTACTCTATCTAGGTTATCCAATGAGTAACTCAGCCATGTAGACTTGTGATGTCCCTGGACTATCTCAGAGCAGCCTGTGTGGCATGAAGGACACAGCACTCATCAGCTGGCAAGGGCTGCTTTCAAAGAAAGGTAAGTTGTTCTGAGGAACTGGTGAATGCAGCAAGACTACACTTAGTGCCGATGGTACTTCTCTTCGAGCTGTTTCAACCTGCATGCTGAGGGTGCTTCCTTGGCATTGTCAGCAGGGGATGTTCAAGGATTTGCCTCTGTGAGAATGAAGGATTGGGCTGCACACACCCAAAATGAATAAGTGACTTGGGAAGGAAATCAGTAAAAAGTCTCACAACACCAGGTTAAAGTCCAACCAGTTTATTTGCTAGTAATCCCACAAGCTTTCGGAAACGCTGTTCCCTCGTCAGGTGTGTGGAAGGTTCTGATCAGAGAAAGGCATATTCTGATCAGAGAAGGGCATATGCCTTCCACACACCTTCTCTGGTCAGAATATTCCACCCACACGAAAGGATGGCGTTTCCGAAAGCTTCTGGGATTACTATCAAATAAACGGGTTGGACTTTAACCTGGTGTTGTGAGACTTCTTACTGTGTTTACTCCAGTCCAATACCGGCATCTCTACCTCAAGGAAATCAGTCACAGGGGAGGCAGGCAGTTGACATGGGCTTGATGAGTTGTCGCAGAGCACACTGTAACCAGTACACACTTCAGCCAGAGTGTGCTGACAGAGGAGGAGATACTTACTGAATTCAGTAGCAGGGGCATGAGTCAAGTGAACTAATTTATTCTGCGAGGTGTTGAGTGTCTTTATTGTTGCTGTGACTGTCTCCATCTAGGCCAGAAGTGAGTAATCATTTCAAGGCAACACGGTATGACGCTGCTGCCTCGCAGGGAATGGGGTTCTATTCCCAGCTTGGGTGACTGTCTGTGTGGAGTCTGCCCATTCTCCCTGGGTCTGCATGGGTCTCCTCCAGGTGCTCTGATTTCCTCCCACAGTCCAGAAGACATGCTGGTTAGGTGCATCAGACATGTTAAATCCTCCCTCAGTGTACCCAAACAGGTGCCAGAGTGTGGCAACTTGGAGATTTTCACATTGTTAATGTAAGCTCACTTGTGACACTAATAAATAATGTTTCTTTAACCCATCACTTCTCTCACTTGAGCTTTGTAGATGGTGGAAAGATCTTAATGGGTCAAATGTGAAGCTTGATAGCCCACGCACATGTCTGGATGTCAGGTGTAGTAATGATCAGGCTCAGATGTGATGCTGTTCTGATTAAATACTTAATGCCAAGGCTCCAAATTGAATAAAGGTTACATTGAGTGTGACTAATGTCCAAAAACCATGCCTTAACAAAAAGCTAAGTTAAAGTTGATTTATTTGTCACAAGTAAAGCTTACGTTAACATTGCAATTAAGTCTCTGTGAAATTCCCCTCATCACCACATTCCAATGCATGCCTTTCGGACTGTGGGAGGAAACCAGAGCTCCTGGAGGAAACCCATGCAGACACAGGGAGAATGTGCAGACTCTGCACAGTCAGTGACCCAAGCTGGGAATCAAACCCAGGTCCCTGGCGCTGTAAGGCAGTAGTGCAAACCACTGTGCCACCATGCCAAAGAAGGAGAGAAATACTATTTGCAAAAAGTTGGCAGTACCACAATTCTAAAGCACTACTGTAAATCATTATAGCTGCAAGTTTGTTCTTTTTGATTTAGAAATTGTCCAGTTTTCAGTGATTTCACTCTTCTGCCTTTTTCAAAGTCACAATAATCTTAGCTGTATTGATCTTCCATTATGATTTACTGCATAACCTTTTGTCCGTGTTCGTATGGTAATCCCCATTTATATATTCAAATAAAATGAAAGCAGTTAATTTGGAGAGGGCGCAAGTTTAATTCAAAACTTGTGTATAGAGACAGCAGTAATAGGTTATGATAGCTGACAGAAAGAAAGGCAATCATCATCCACCTCTCGTAGCAATGGAGACAAGATAATACATCCACTCATTGCTTTGCTGAGCAGATATTTTCTCAGCTTCTGAACACACTCTGACTTACAATTAAGCAACACATTGTACATGTTAACAATAAAAATGCTGTTACTTTCCCAGTAATACACACGCTTAAAAATCTAACATTTAAAGTTGTGTTAACACAATGTAATGAGCCCCTGCTGCATAATCATCTCAATCTGTATTTTCACAGCCTGCTCTGTCATAAGCACATAATATAGCTGTGAGCATTTAGAATTCTGCACAGCTTTGGAAAGCATGCATAAGACATTGAGCACATTAGCGCCTATTTTTTGGGCAGTGTTTGTGGCTAAGGAGCTCCAAGACAGCATCCACGGCATGCATGCACACCTTTGGGCAAATTGGGCCAAGTGCCATATTGGTATGGGTTCACTCTATCCAGTGCATAGCTGCTAGAGGTTTTCAGGGAGGGTAGATTATGATATCAATCAGTGTGCGATACTGATTTGATGCCAGTTTTGAGTTAAACAATCCAGCTTATGCTCTCTCTTAACCTTGCACGTATGAATATGCCTTCAGCGGCAGGAAGGACTCCTGTGCCATTGCCATTTAAATAGATTATCAATCACTTCGCAGAATCATTGAATCTTGGCAAAAGGAGGTCATTTGGCCCATCAAGTTTGCACTAACATTTTGAAAGAGCCCAACCCCACACTCCAAATCCCCCTTATATGCCTGCAATCCTGTGCAATTACCATGACCAATCCATCTAACCTGCATTCCTTTGGATCATGGGAGGAAACTAGGGCACCCAGAGGAAACCCACTTACTGATTAGTGACTAATTGATTTCTTCTGACTGTTGCTTTGTTTCTACAGTGTTTGGTTCTTTCTACAGTGGTTTCAAGTTTAGAGGTCTCCAGTGAGTGTGCTGGCAAATGCTGACAATGGCTCTTTATACCGCTTTTTTTAATTTGATTTATTATTGTCACATGTATTAACATACAGTGAAAAGTATTGTTTCTTGCACTCTATACAGACAAAGCATATCGTTCATAGCAAAGGAAATGATAGAGTGCAGAATGTAGTGTTACAGTCATACCTAGGGTGTAGAGCAGAGATCTCCAAACTTATGGCCCACGGGCCACATCCGGCCTCCAGCGGGCTACATCTGGCCCGCGGCCAGTGGGGCGGGCTGGGATTCCTGCCGCTGGAAACATTCCCACATCCGGAACCCCACCACTGACTCAGGACCCGGACGTGGGGATGGACATCTGCTGCTGCTCTGCACAGTATCTGATGGGCCCATGGGAATCCTTGCCCTCTTTACCGGCTATTGTCCAATCAGAGCTGCCATCCTGTGACTGACAGTTTATTAAACAAATCAGCAATTGAGACATCTGTTATTATCCAATTGCCACTCTGCATTGACTGAGTGACAGCTGCTTTGTCCAATCCGCAAGCTCCATCCGTCTGAAATGAGCGAGAACAATGATGGCAGCAATCCAGACCAATCGTAGAGCGACGTGCTCAGTGCAACACCCACACTGTGATTGACATCTGCTGCAGCCAATTGCCATGTGCTGTTGTAACACAGTCACCAATCGCAATGAATTTAAAATTATTTTTTCTAGAAAAATAACTTCATTATAAAAGTAACCCCCTAACTTTAGAACCTTTTTTATCTTTGGCTCACGAAAATGTGTGAAATATATGATGTGGCCCTCGTGCTGAGAAATTTGGAGACGCCTGGTGTAGAGAAAGATCAACTTAATGCAAGATAAGTCCATCCAAAGTCTGACAGCAGCATGGTAGAAGCTGTTCTTGAGTCAGTAGGTACATGACCTCAGACTTTTGTATCTTTTTCCCAATGGAAGGAGATGGAAGAGAGAATGTCCGGGGTGCGTGGGGTCCTTAATTATGTTGGCTGCTTTGCCAACACAGCGGGAAGTATAGACAGAGTCAATGGATGGGAGGCTGGTTTGCCTGAAGAATTAGGCTACGTTCACAATCTTTTGTAGTTCCTTGTGGTTTTGGGCAGAGCAGGAGCCATACTAAGCTGTGATACAACCAGAAAGAATGCTTCCTATGGTGCATTTGTAAAAGTTGGTGAGAGTCATAGCTGACATGCCAAATGTCCTTAGTCTTCTGAGAAAGTAGAGGCATTGGTGGGCTTTCTTAACTGTAGTGTCAGCATGGGGGGACCAGGACAGGTTGTTGATGATCTGGACACCGAAAAACTTGAAACTCTCGACCTTTTCTACTTTGTCCCCATTGATGTAGACAGAGGCATGTTCTCCTTTATGCTTCCTGAAGTTGATAACAATCTCCTTCATTTTGTTGACATTGAGGGAGAGATTATTGTCACCGCACCATTTCACCAGATTCTCTATCTCATTCCTGAACTCTGTCTCATTATTGCTTGAGATCTGACCCGGTGTCGTCAGCAAACTAGAAAATCAAATTGGAGGGGAACTTGGCCACACAGTTGTAGCTGTATACAGAGTATAGTAGGGAACTGAGAATACAGCCTTGTGGGGCACTGGCATTGAGGATGACGTGGAGGAGCTGTTGTTGCCTATCCTTACTGATTGTGGTCTGTGAGTTAGGAAGTTTAGGATCCATTTGCCGAGGCCATGAAGCTTAGAGTTGAGCTTTGTGGGAATAATAGTGCTGAAGGCTGAGCTGTAGTCAATAAATAGGAGTCTGACATAGGTGTTCTTGTTATCTAGTGTTCCGGGGTTGAGTGCAGGGCCAAGCAGATGGCGTCTGCTGTGGATCTGTTGTAGTGATAGGCAAACTGTAGTGGATTCAGAAAGTCTGGGAGGATGGAATTGATTCATGCCATGACCAGCCTTTCGAAGCACTTCATAACGATGGATGTCAGAGCCACCAGCCAATAGCCATTAAGGCACGCTGCTTGGTTTTTCTTAGGTACTGGGACGATGGTCAGGTTGGGACCCCAGACTGGTCTGGAATCTCCCTGAAGTATCTGATAGAAAGATGTCCAGGTTTGTGACAATCGACTGCAACTTGAGATCAGTCAAGGCCACCAGCTAAATGGTGAATAGCCAAGGAGAATGTACATAAAATGGGAAGGAGGAGGCATCCTTGATGACCCACTTGTGCCCAGGGGTTGTCTGTGGAAAATCATTCAAGTACAATGCCAGTGATTGTAACCTTAATTCCCATTCAGCAATGGTCCTTCCCTCTGTCACTTTCTGTTTGCTTACAAAGCAAAAATAAAAGCACACAAAAAAAAAGATTCCAAGCAAATTTAGAAATGGCAGACAGGCATTTATGCACAATCCACTGTGTGTTTTGTGCCTGTGGAAGGCAGCCTGCTCGCCGTTGGCCAGCTGTGGGATCTTCTGGTCTCACCATTGTCCCATTGAATGCCTCCCTTGCTGCTGGAAAATATGTGGTTGGGCTTCTCCACCAGTGGGACTGGAAGATCCTGCTGATATGAATGGCCAGAATATTCTGGCTAACATCTTGCCATATTGCATGCAAAAGTCAACAAATCACACTTGTTTCTCACTGGTCTTTTATTTCCCTCTGTCTGTTCTTGTGGCTGCAGTGTGGATGATAGAAGGCTGCTGACTTTAATTGGAAGATACTTCAGAAGGTCTCAGAGGATGACCCTGACAAACTCTGGGCCTGGAAGGCATCATCTTGTCATAGCGGCAGCAATCTGGGCTGGTTAACAGACAACAGCAAGGACAGTAGTGGTATGACAGTGGTAGGCAGACAAGTGTCTTCTTCCTGAGAGACGAAAGAAGCATCTTGATCATTTGAGAAGAAGGCAATCACATAGTGAATGAATGGGGCAGTCTGCTCCGAGTCTGTCATCTTCCTGAGAGCTACTGCCACTCTCCCAGGACATCGCCTCAGCAATTCTAGTTGCTGGAAGGCAGATTACTGAACTGTTGTAACACCCTGCAACCTCTTTTACTTACTGTAATCTGCAGCAATGATGACACTGTCTCAGCTTGCATGGTAGCAAACCGATCTTGTGTGATAGCAGTCTGAACTTCCACTATGGGTGGCTACTGCTTGTGCTGTAAAGGAAGCTGCAATGTTGACCATCAAATGCTTTGTCATGATTGGGTCCACAACTCTGAGAATAGATTTTTCCACCATTTCCAGGCTGGAAAAAATGGGCTCCAAGCTCCATTGTGCAAATCCCTCTGCCAAATTGATGTTGGGCATACAAGGTCCCACTGGTTTGAATATGCCTACCTATCAGCAACTCAGCAGAAGTTACCCGAACGGTTATGTGGAACGTTGTTCTCTAGGTAATAAGAAAATACATTAATTTGGTCTGTAGGGATGCTGGTGTTTGCTTTTCCATCGCTGTTTTAAAAGTTTGTACAGTCCTCCCATCCAATCCGCTTGAGGAGGGGGTGGGGGGGCATGGTTTAAGGCGAGGAATGTATATGCTTAATGCCATTTGATGACATGAAATGCTGGTAACTGCTGTCTCATTGTTCTGTCAGAGATCTTTGGGTACCAGCAACTTTAGGCACACTTAGTCAATTCTTAACACAAACAGCGCTGGACACCATGCATCCAATGTAAGGTCTTTAATTACTTGTGCACATGGAGAATGCCCCTTCCCTCCATCGAAGTGACTGCAGTGATTCTGATGTTATGGAGAAACAACTCAGCAGTTATAGTTAATTACAGCAAATCAGGAACAAGAAATTTTTCACATCTTTCATTGACATATGTATTTGCCAATTAAATCCTGGCTTTTCACCTTTTCTCCTTCAATGAAAAATTGACTTCTGATAATCTTTCATTTGTATAGCATATCCCCATATCTCGCCTTTGGTATTTGTTATGGAAAAAAATTTGGTCTTGTTCATCCTCTGCTGAAGGTCAAATGTTATGTGGCCTAGTCTGACGCAGATAGGCTCCCTTGAAGGTCTGAAACTGATAACATTCTCACAAGCTGTTACAGAGAAGGCATGGTTTTTTTCCTAATGTTAGCATTTTCACTTCCACAGTTCCATGCTCCTTGATATTGAATGCACACTTTCTGGCAAGCTTCACGATTTGCCAACATATTGCTGTGCATATCAATCTGCTTTTATAGGCTGCCTCATTGAAGTTCTCAACCAAATCCAACAGAACCTGTATGAAATCTTGCACTCCCGCAAGCTTATCTGTGCGACGCTGCAAACCACTCATAACCCAGTGTCTCATCTAGATCAACTCTATAATATCCAATGAATCCATTGAGTCTTTTCACCTTCTACAAATATAGGACATCCCTTTTCCTTTCCATTTTATTTATCACGGCCTCCAATGCAGTGTCTGAAACACTGTATTTCACTGTTGTTCACTGTTTTCCAGGTCAGAGTCACTACCTCAATGGCCACTAACACTTGCTTCAGCGACAATGTGCCTCCCCTTTAAGGGGTGCAAGCTGTCTTTAAACAATGCAGTCTAGCTTGAAATATTTGCAATATCTTGGAAAGAGTGGTGACTACCAAGTAGAGTAGCTAAAGAACTATTTATTAACAGGAATAACTATATATAGAGTGAGAAAGATGCAACCGATTACTTCAACTCCATTCCCCTGACTGCCTGGGAAAGCCTGCGCTCAGTTCCAGGATTCGAGTGGTGACTTTAATTTGGGGGGGGGGGGGGGGGGGGATGCTACTGCATCCCTCTCCTTTAAGTCCCTTATTAATACCATTTAAAATATAACTTTTATATTTAAATATAACAATTAAACAACAGGGGGATGCTACTGCATCCCTCTCCTTTAAGTCCCTTATTAATACCATTTAAAATATAACTTTTATATTTAAATATAACAATTAAAATATTATTTAACACAGTCCATTGTAATGTCAGTCTGTCAGGGGATTTCCACTCCCACTGGGAGGATTACAGCTCAACAGCAGGTTCCTCATTAGCAGGGGTAAATTCAATTTGAGTTTCAGAAATCAGACTTTCAACTTGTAAAGGTGCATCAGTGCAGGTCAATTCTCCAGCTCCCAACAGAACACTACTCAACCCTTCCTCAGGCTGATCTATTTCCATACTGGCAGGCATACTCGGAGCAGACTGCCCCACTCATTCGCTATGTGATTGCCTTCTTCTCAAATGATCAAGATGCTTCTTCAGTACTTTGCCTGAACTTCAACTTCATACAACTCCAGGTCTGCCCTGGCCACAACACCTGGGACCCAGCTCTGGCCAGTCCCAAAAAACTTAGCATATACTAGATCACCCACTTCAAATGTCCCCTTGGGTTTTGTTGAATCAGGATGTTGCTTTTGTTCACTCTGATTTGTCTCCACCCTTCCCACCAAGTTTGGAAACACCAGGTCAAACCTGCTTTGCATATGTCTACCCATCAGCAACTCAGCAGGAGTTATTCCAGTGGTCACGTGGGAGGTTGTTCTATAAGTAATAAGAAAGTGCGCTGATTTGGTCTGCAGGGATACTGGTGTTTGCTTTATCATGGCTGCTTTAAAAGTTTGCACAGCCCTCCCCTTCTGTCCATTTGAGGAAGGGTGGTAAGGTATAGTATGTATATGCTTAATGCCATTTGATGATATGAAATACTGGAACTCTTCAAAGGTAAATACTGCCCCATTTTCCAAAATCAATACCTCTGGCAAACCACGGGTTGAAAAGGTTTGTCTTAACTTCTCCACTATTGCAAAATAGGTTGTGGTCTTTGTTTCATAATGGGAACCATCTCTCAGCATCTACCCCAACAATCATCACATATGTTTCAATATGACTATCTCTCATTTTTCTAAACTCCATTGAACACAGACACAACCAACTCAGCCTTTCTTCATATGACAACCATTTCATCCTGGGAATCAACTTAGTGAACCTCTTCTCAATAACCTCCCAATGCAAATATATCTCTCCTTAAATAAGGGGCTTAAAACTGTACTTGGTACACGAGGTGTGGAACCACTAATGACCTGCAGTCGTAACAAAGCTTCTCTACTTTTATACTCCTCCCTTATTAGTTAGGCTATCAATCCATTTGCCATTCTATTTACTTATTATACCTGCATTTTAACTTTTTTATGATTCACATGTATAAGAATAAAACTAAATCTTTTCTCTCTGAAATTAAAATTAAAGATGGTGATAATTGGGCTTATTTAGTTATGATGCAGATTGAACACAAACATACAAAACCAGGAAATCGAAAATTGAAAACCACAGGACTCCATGAAATTAGATTCCATACTTGGAAAAGGCGATTGGGCTTACACTTGAAGAGGAATAACTTGCTGGGTTATGGGGAGAAAGCTTGAGTGTGGGTCTACATTGGATAGCTCTTTCAATAACTGTTGCAACAAGCAAAATGGACTGATTCTATTGATCTGATCCACTGGCTGGAAGCTGTGGCATCTTGTAAAATGGGATGGAAAACTGAACAACGAATTCTATCGGGGCAGGATATCACCATCACTAATGACTGAGCGAAAAGGATAGGAGAAGTTGGGGAGCAGATTGCCAGAGATATGAGGCTAGGTATATCAATGGTAACGAGATACTGAGGTGATGGGCAGGAGAGAAGCACCTCTCCCCTCAACCCAGGGACATAGGAAAAAGACTAGTGACATTTGTCTTGCCTATAAATACTTCATGATCTAGATGCTAAATTGGCAGGTGGTGCAGCTATATTTTAATGGTTGAAAGGAGTTTCTTTCGTAAAACAGCTGCACAGTAGTTTAAACCAAACCTTTAGGAATATCTATTATTGCACAGTGGCATAAAATACAGTTCATGCTATTAAACATTCACTCCTACATGTACTGAGCTGCAGTTCTTGACACTGCTGATGTCAATGCTAATTATAATCTGCAAATCAAGTAAGACGACTGCCATCCTGATTTAAAACTCCAATCCAAGGAGCCAGTAAATGTCTTAAATCGGGTTAATTAAATTCTGGATTCAACCAATGAATGTATGACAACGGGATAGTAATTAGCCAAGGGCCAGAGTTTATCCTACTGGACCCAGGTGAAAAATCATCCTGGGGTATTCTTGTACATAAGTTTATGGCAAGGTAGTTTTGACAGAAAAGCGAGAAAAATGTTGTCTGTTGGCGTTCTCAGTTGCTGTTTTGAACTGCAAGGGGGGGACTTGCATCAAAAAATAGGAGGAGATTCAATACCAAAAAGTATAATGTTTTTATATATGTGTGCAACCTGTTCCGTCATCTAAGATGAAGGAAGTATGAAAAATGTAGGTAAGCACAGGTGAAGGCTGCACATCAGTAATGTCTTCCACAGTAGATGTTCAAAAATGCCAACTGTACTGACAATCAGTTGGGAGGCACAGCTTACAAATTAACAATAATAGTAATTCATATTCCTTGGCCATACCTTCTCTGCCATAGAGATTGATGAGGCTCACTTTTTAGAAGTCCAGGCATAGTCAAGATTAAAATTTGAACCTTCCTATTCTGGGAGTCCACTGCTGCTCACCTTTTCGTAAGGTAGTTGGGTCAACCAGGATAGCATTCTAGTGAGAGATGGCCCACAATGGTTGAGTTAATATCGATAGCATTGGAAAAAAGAGAAGCAAGATATAATTAGCCAGATGAGAGTAACTTGGGCGAGAAGGAAATGTAACTGGGCTAACCGTAATCTGAAATGAATTTCATGGTGATCTTAAAACAATATCTTGAGGGAGGTTGCACGACTTATGCAATTATTTAGGATTAGTGTGAATTTGGAAAACACATGAATCATACAACAGATTAAAAATGAAATAGTAGTTGGAAAAAAAGCATTGAAGATCAGGGGATTATGGTTATAGAACAACTTGGCAACCATCAAAAGCCAGTGTCTGTGACAGAAGCAACGCTGTCAACAATGATTAGCTGAATATTGCATTCTTGCACCAATGTCAGGGATAAATAATGTTAATGGATTGGATTGAGCTTGGAGTAGAAGAAATGATGCCCTTTTTGAATGTTAGACACTCGGTACACTGGTGAGAATTATCAAGAACACATTTGTAACTTAAAGCATTTTAAATTGTGATTGGAAGGAATGAATCTTTCCCTGTCTGCCCTGCAAGAAAATAAAGGATTAATACATCTCGAGCATGCCTTATTTCTGAAATTCTATCAATTTGTCTCACAATGACGACAATGGAGAGCAATGAAAAGCTTGACCATCTATTTTAGCAGAGTTTGAAGGGACAATGTCTTTTTTCTAGTACATGTTATCACCAACTGGAGCTTACATTCACTCATTCAAAGCACTGAAAGACAGTATGCCTATAGTGCCATTGTAATTATCAGTGTTCTGCAGCACTGAATTATTAACAGTCAGTCATTTGTCTTTTAGACACTTCTGATCTGAGATGAGATTTTAAGCCAAAGTTGATTGAGTGCACCATGTTGCGCCATGTGTAATTAAAAACGTGCCACCTCGTAGGCTAGTAGAACAAGTTCGAATCTGAGCGTGCCATAAATATATGTACCATTCCATTCAGCGTATTAAAACTAATTGGGATTTCCTTTCAAATTGGAGTGTGTCTAGAGTAATTACAAAGCTATTGAAGTACCTTGAGCAAAATGTCCACTTTGTTCTGTGTTTCCGCTTTTCATACAAGACAATAGATTTCCATTTCATCAACAACAGGAAATCTTCCAAGTTGGAGAATACGCTGATACATTCTCTGGAATCGACGTTGTGATATGGACATATTTAACCATGCCACAAATCAGGACTCATGGAAACAACTAATGCACCTGTTTCTTGGCAACTGTTTAAGAACTGCCTCAATGTTAGTAGCATGTATGAGCTCTGCACCAAACTATAAGGGAAAAGGAGAAGAAGTATCGTTAATTCAGTGGCACCTCAGACTGATTATACACTTACTAGGATCAGGCACACTTCATTGATTGATCAGTCATGAATGGATTAAGAGATAGTTGTTGATTGGTTGTGCCAGTCTTAAAAATATCAAAGTGAGCATGATAAATTTGACCTGCCAAGTGCTTTCTGACCATGCTGTTAAGAGGGAGCTGGCTATTAGAGCAACAAGATAGCTCATTGATAAAAATGCTTCTGAAGTGATTGTTTGTTCTTGACAACTGCTCAATTATAGTAATATTATATTCTGCATATGTGAAAAATATGTTAGGATTTCTTTGGTCAGAATTCTGAAATAAACAAGCCTTTATTTTCTATTGGGCAATGAAAATTATATATATGCACATGTACACACAACGGGCGGCAAAATGGGAGATTTTCCTGCCCGTTTTTTGGGAGCACTTAGATGGTTGAACTTCTGGCACTGTGCTTCAGGGACTCCACTGGGGATTCACATTGGTGAGGGGCAGGGCCTAATCTCAGCGCACTGAGCGGGCAACTGTGCATGTGCTGATCTCCCAATATAGAGGTTGGCGCATGCCTACTGTTCCCCCATCACTGGCCTCAGGTTACCAACCTCCCGATGGCTTCCCCAACTGCCAGCCCACACCCTTCTCAATCACTGGCCCTGACTGTGTCCCTCCCTGATGGCCAGCACGACCCCCACTCCCCTCTGCATGGCCAGCCCTGATCACCCTTCTCCCTCCCCCATCGATCACTATGCAGAATGCATAGCCATTCCCCCTGTTCCCCTCCCCATTGCCACGGATCGGCCTACCCCTGTCTGGTCACGCCACCTCAGGCCCTGCCTCCTTGGCACTGCCAGCTGCCCAGTGGACAGTACCAGGGTGCCCAGTGGGCAGTGCCAGGATGCCAGGCTGGCACTGACCAAAGGACACCTCCTGCCCCCGACCTCCCGGGGGGGCCTCACTGGCCTGTGCTCCCATCATCAAGGTCATCACACCTGGTCCCATTTGATGGGGGCCAACTTTAATCCCCATCGTTGGGAACATCCTCTTCGGGGTATGAAACATTAGCGAGGCTGGACAATACCGTCCCGGGTCAGCTCTTGGTATTAAAATGCTGATTTCCATATGGTAATCAGCATCATGCTGTTCCCCAGTGTGAGGCTGATTATGTCAAAAATAATAATCCGGGGAAAGTCGCGATCGGTTGCCCCCTCATCATGAATCTGGTAACAACCCTCTCACTAACATTTCCTGGCCTGCTGCGCTACTCGAGCAGCCAGTGGGCTGAGAAAATTACGCCCAACATATATTCTGTACAGCCATGATAAAGCAAGTGGTCTCTGTACTGAATTGAGGACGACACAATGTGGCTCACAGTAACAAGGATTTATTGGCAACAATAGTTATTTATGGCAAAGGGTCTGACAGAATTAACTGTGTGACTGTACAACATTCCTTCCAAGTTTCAACTGAGAAAAATGAAACAAATTAGAATGAGGAAAGGCACAACCTCACTTTGACACAACCTGTCAACCTGGACCCTTTCTTTCGCACAGGGGTTCTCCGCTCCTGCATCTACAAAAAAGGGGACTATCACTTTCTGGACAATAACAAGCACAATGCCTCAATGGCTGGGATCCTAGCTGTCCATTATGGGGCCACTCCAATGCGCCTAGCATTTAATCACTCTGAAATAACGATGCAAGAGTCACGGCTGAAGACTAACACTATTTGGCTGAGCTGCATCTATTGTTCTTACAAGAGCTGCTGCAGTCAGACCTTATTGCCAGCGACTCTCTCAATTACTGCACCTTCACACTCACTCATTTGTTACCCTGAAGGAAAATGAGGGCTGAGATATCTTTACCTTGGTGGAATGAAGATCATTCACCTGCTTGCAGCACCGCTATGGGGTTCTGTGATTGACTCCATGGCTGCTGAACTCAATCTCCATCCAGGCTTGCTTGGTTCAGCAGCGAGGTCTGGGCAAGATTTCCTGAGTAGCCTGGAGGAGAAGCTGCAGGGAGTAGCATTGAACTGCGGGGCATCTGGGATCTTCCTTCTATCAGCTGACAAGCATCACATTCCTCTGGCTTTCAGAATGCCTGCTTTGCCAAACTCTAGGCTTTCTCCCACTGGCAGGCCTATAATCCTGGCTGTGTTTTCAGGTCAGGCTGTGTCTTCAGGGCAGACTGAGTGTTTGGGGAAGCCTTCAGCTTTGCTTCAGTGCTGGTATTCCTTAGAAAATTGGTGCCTAGGGTCACCTCTCTATATCCATCTCCATTCCAGGAATGGTGGAATCCTGCACCCCCATGCCCCTGACTTCTGCCAGTAGCTAATTAGCCAGCTAGCATGCGGTAGTGATGTGTGAGCATTTGGATCACCTGGTGGCAGCCATTTAAATTCTGGCACAAGCATTTCTTTCTTCCATTCCTCCAATTGTACACGTCAATAAACAGCATCTCTCAAAATAAACCAAACACTCAACAAAAATTTTAACCTGAACAGTTAAAGTATTCCACCAGTGCGACTGAGTGAATGGCACTGATATGATTTGAATTCAACTCATATCACACTTGTTCCATAGCAAGTCAATGGTTTGAAAAATTTGGAATATAAAAAACTTTAACAAAGGCATTAAAGGATATTCAAAACAATTTGATTGTTAAATTTAAACTGACAATAAGTTTGACTGAATAAACAGCCTCACAGCTCCAGGGACCTGGGCTCAATTCCTGGCTATGGTGACTTGTCTGTGTGGAGTTTCCATGTTCTCCCCGTGACTGCATGGGTTTCCTCTGAGTGCTCTGGTTTCCTTCCATAGTCCAAAGATGTGTGGGTGAGGTGCATTGGCCATGCTAAATTCTCCCTCAGTGAACCTGAACAGGTGCCGGATTGTGGCGACTAGGGGATTTTTACAGTAAGTTTATGTGTTAATGTACACCTATTGTGACAAATAAATAAACGTTAAAATTTGATGGTTTATAAATACTTTAAAAATACCTCTTTTAATTTTTGGTTATGTGCAGAAAGGAATGAGTGCAGTGCAAGAAATATCCAACTCTCTTTGAAAGACAGCATGGGCATAGCCAACTAAGAGACTATATATAGAGACAGGTAAACATGCACAAGTAGTGAGTACCAAGGTGACACATGGAAAAAATATAATGAGAAAGGAGACATACAATAGGAAAAAGAACCAGTGTACTACAAAACTAATGAGCCGAGAGATGTGGGGGGGAGGCGGGATCAGGATATTGAATTTGATGATCAAGCATGATCAAAATGAATGGCAGAGCAGGGTTCAATGGGCTGAATGGCCTGCTCCTACTTCTATTTTTTATGTCTGTATGAAACAAAGAGAATTGTGTATCACATTTATATTTAATATAATGTGTTCAGTGAAATAGGCAAGTCCTACCCTGCTCATTATACTGTTGTCTGAAATCTGCAATTCTGGATAGGAGGAGGCACATTAAGTCTTGTGATTCCTGATTTTCTGTGGTACTAATAATACTAATACACATCTGCACACCCATCTTTAAATGAAAGGAGCATTTAAAATATGTATAAATAGGTCAAGAACGTGCGAGAGAAAAGGTTAAGTTCAGAAAAGATGTTTCTTTTACACTTAGGCAGGAGATTTACAATTACATCAGCCATGACCTTATTGAATGGCGGAGCAGAAATGAAGGGCCAAGTGACCTATTCCTGTTCCTAATTTGTATTTTATCAATCTCACCATGGTTGTTTCTCACCACGTCCTTCATCTCCGCTCTTCCTAGGGATGCACTGAATTAACTTTCATAGCCGTTCCTATTATTTGTTTAAATAAGCTTCCTTGTCAACCTATTTGCTACCCACTGGGTGAAAAGTTGTCTGATTGCTCTTCTTCTTAAGTTTCTAATTTTAACTGGTGCCTGATGAAACTCTCCAACAATGTGTGATTGTTAACAGCGACAAATGATGTGTTGCAGGTTTTCAGTGTGTATGAGTAATGCCCCTGTTAGACAACTTGCTCTTTTTTGTGTTTCTGTCGAGTGGGAACTGTAAGCATTACTTATTGATATTCTGGCCTTGAATTAAATAGTTTCCAAAAAAGTAATTTATTTGATGATTTCATTCTTGAAAACAAGTTAGTGTTCTGGGAAGCTGGCTGCACACATTGGTAAAATATTTCCATAACCAGAAGCAAAAATATAACTTAATTTTCCCTATTTAACTAAAATTAATTTAAAAATATGGGTATTATTTTTGATGAAGGGGTCAGAGTTTGTCGTGAACTTAACTCACTTGGTCAAGAAAAGGAAAAAGGAAAGCAAAGTAAATTATAGATCAGAGAATCACATTGGCAAAAGGAGGTACACTGGCAGCTTCCCTACCTCTGGACCAGAAGCTCCAGGTTCAAGTCCAATGCGAAGACTTGTTGTCCATGGAAGGACCATTCAGAAAGGTTCAATAGATTGATAATCAACTTGGGAATCCTTTCACCACTTTGCACCAATATTCTTCAAATGGTAAAAGACCAGTGTTGGTGTGAAGACACACACACACACACACAAAATGACAAACCATAACAGTTCATTGGCTCAACATTTCAGGGGCCCTATTCTGCCACTTAAAGCTCAACTGACTGACAATCTCATCTGACATTGACTGTGGCCCTGCCCCCATCCCAAATCTTACAGTCAGTGCCATTTAGATTGTGTGGAGCCGGTGTGTGAATGCTTGCAGCAATCTTGGCATTAACAGGGGCCAGGAAATTACAAAGGTACCTTACTGAAGTCTTAATTTACCCGCTGCCAAATTGCATTCATAAGTACAAGACATGCTGACCTGTTTATTGCCTCATGTGGTCATACAGTGTATTGCAGAGAATATTTCATTTACCCAGAGGAAAATGTACAGGGAATATTTGCAAAATCAGTTTTTTGTGACCCATCTAAGAGGCTCGTGATCCCTCACTTTGAAACCACTAAATTAGATCATGTTGATGTTCTACCTTAACTCCATTCCACAGTATCCCCTTGACTCCCTTAGTATCCAAATATTTGTCTGTCTCTATCTTGAATGTACCCAATGACTAAACTTCTAGTTTGTTGAGTAAAGAAATGTCTCCTCATCTTAATCCTAAATGGATGACCACTTATTCTTAGACTGTGACTAACATGTTTCAGATCCCATAATCAGGGAAGACATCCTCCAGCTGACACCCTGTTAAGCCCCTGAGGAATTTTATTTTTTCAATAAGAGCATCTCTCATTCTTCTAAACTCCAGGGAATGTCGACCTTGTCTACTCAAACTCTCTTTGTAAAAAAAAACCTCCCATCCCATAGAATAATACGCTGAACCTTTGTTGTTTTCCCTTTAAGATACGTATACCCTTCCTTTATTATGGAGATCAAAACATTATACATTACTCATAAGGACCGTAAACAATTGCAATAAGACTCCATTACTCTTATGTTACAAACACTTTTCGATAAAACCATTTGCTTTTCTAATTACTTGCTGTACCAGCATGTCAATGATCAGTGCTCCATGTACAATTGTATCCATATCTCTCAGATTTCCATCATTTCCCAATCTGTCACCATTTAAAATCTACTCTCGTTTTTAATTTTTCATGCCAAAGTGGATTACGTCACATATTTCCACCAACCACATTCTTGCCATCTTCCGTAAACTGCCTAAATAATTTTGATTCGTGTTCATCTTCTTTACAGCTTGCATTTGCACTTAAATTTAAATTGTCGGCAAACCTGGCGCTCTTCATCTAAGTAATTGGTGTAGATTGTTAATAGCTGAGGCCCAAACATTGATCCTTGCAGTGCCCCATTACCTGCCAGCTAGGAAATTGCGCATTAGTTTCTTTTCTGTCTGTTAACAAATTCTTAAATCATGCTAATATTATTTTTTCTCAGTGGATCATTAATCTTTGAAATTCTCTACCTAGAGAGAAATAGAGACTGAAATAGAAAGATTTTGATCTGCAAATGTATCAAGGGTTATAGGTTGCAGGCTGCAAAATAGAGCTGATGCAACGATCAGATCAACCACAACCTTCCTGAATAGTGGCAGAACAGGCTCAAGGCACCAAGTGGTCTACTCCTGTTCCTATTCCTTATGTCTTACCTATTATCCCAATCACATGAGCTTTGGAGTATTGACTTCTTGTGTGGTATCTTATCAAATATTTTCTGAAAATTCAATTCTGCTATGTCTACTAGTTCCATCTTTTCAATCCTACGAGTTGTTTTGTTTCTCTTCCCATATCTAGTGGGGCACAAGGCAGACTTCCACCTATTCTCATTGCTAATTATTCCCTGGAACAGGTCACTCACCTGTCATCAGATGCTTGAAGTTTGAGAGGTACCATTCAGCATTAAGCATGACCAGGAGTCTTTTCTACTTTTACCGCGGTATAGGTGTAAGTTGGAAGAAATTTGCAGGTTGGTATTGAACCTGTTTGATAGCATTATGAATGCACCTTTCTTGGGTGGAACTTAAACCCAGAGCTTCTGGCTCAGAGACTGCAAGTCCTCCTTACCCTAATAGTTACATCCTCAAAAGTCTCTTAGATTTGTCAGAAAAAATTTCCATTTCACGAGTCTGTGTTGGTTCTGCCCAATCTTATGATATTCCAAGTGCCCTGTTATGGCATCCCTAATATCAGATTCCATCTTTGTCCCTACTACTAATATCAGCAGCCAAAAGAGGAAATGCTGGAAAATCTCAGCAGGTCTGGCAGCAGATCCTTTGAAGGGTCATCTGGACTCAAAACGTCAGCTCTTTTCTCTCCTTACAGATGCTGCCAGACCTGCTGAGATTTTCCAGCATTTCCTCTTTTGGTTTCAGATTCCAGCAGCCGCACTAATTTGCTTTTATTTTTACTAATATCAGCATATGTGCTTATAGTTTTCCGATTTCTCTCTGTTCTTTCTTGAACAGCAGAGTTAACTCTGCTATTTTCCAATCCATAGAGATCATTTTGGAATCGAGAGAATTCTGGAAGATCAAAAAGAATGTTTCCGCTATCTCTGGCAGTCACTTTTTTACTAAGATCCCAGGCTGTGGGCTTTCAGGTCCAGGGGAGTTGTGTGGCTTTTAAGTTCGATTAATTTCTCCAATTCAAATACCCTCAAGGCTCTCATTTTCGCTCTTGGTTCTGGAATGTCATTTTTGTATTAAATTGTATTTGTTTAATACCTCTGCCATTTCCTTATTCTCCATGATAATTTCTTCTGTCTCGGAGGAACTCAAGTTTACTCTTGCTAACCTTTTCCTTTTTACATGCCAGTAGAAGATTACACAATCTGCTTTGTGTCCCCGAGCTAGTTAGTTCTCATATCCTATTTTCCATTTTTTTTATCAGCCTCTTTGTCATCCTATGCTGAATGCCTGTAATCCTCAAGATTTACTATTATTTTCAACAACAATACAAGCCTCTTTCTTTAATCTAATACTATCTTAATTTCTCTCGTTAATCACAGTTGGGCCACATTTCCTTGGGGTCCTTATTCCTTGAGGGAACATGTGAGCATTGCAAATGATGAATTAGTTCTTTACATGTTTGAGTCTGCTTATCTGCAACCAAATTTTTAAAATCTTGCTTCTCTATGTACTTTAGTCGTATACTCACCCCTCATACCCGTTGTAGTATACCTTTAGGGGGTATCGATATGACATTGATAAAAGGGAAATGTGTCGTGTGACCCAGTCTTAGGACAGAATGTTATGGACCTTCCCACCAGTGGAATTTTCCATTCCTGCCAAAGTCAATCCCCCTCAGTGGGTTCCCAGGTGAGGGATGGGTGAGCCGCACGAAGCCTAGACACTCTGGTGAGACCAATGATTCACCGCATCTGCTGCAGGTAAACTGCAGAAAAATCTCGAGTATTGACGAAGACAAATTTATATCCACACCATGCAAAAATTTACTCTGAAAAGAGCAAGTCTGACTTTTCAAAGCTTCCTTGGAGAAACTGATAGGCTTCATTTTAGGCAATGTATCCTTCCCTCATCTGGAGAAGTGGCAGGTACAGGTGAAAGAGATTGTTGTATATAGTGGAGGACGAGGATATGGGTGGGATTTTACTGCTGATTGATTAGACTACAGTATCATCCCTCCAGACAATGGGCAGAATAGGCTGTCTGAAACATTGAGGCCTATCAGTTCTTCCAAGAAACTCTTTGAAGGTAACATTTTGTGTTCAGAGCAAAATTTTACATGGTGTAAACATAACTTTGCCTGCCTCAAAATCTATCACATTGTGATCTCTCACCCCAGACACTCCTTTATGACAAGGTTATTATATCTTGGATCTGGTGCTATGTAATGAGGCGGGTAGAATTAGGGACCTTGTGGTGAAGGATCCTCTTGGGGAGAGTGATCATTGTATGGTGGAGTTTCTGGTGCAGATGGAGGAGGAGAAAGTGGGTTCCCGGACACGCGTCCTCTGTTTGAATAGAGGGGAGTACGGTAGGATGAGAGAAGAATTGGCAAATGTGGACTGGGGGAGCGCGTTGGAGGGAGGGTCTGTTGAGGGGCAGTGGAGGATCTTTAAGGGGATCTTTCTTGGTGCTCAGCGGAAATTTATTCCGATGGTCAAGAAGGATAGTAGGAAGAGAGGTAATAAGCCGTGGATAACGAAGGAGGTGAAGGAAAGTGTTAAATTAAAAGCGGAGGAATTTAGAGTAGCTAAGAGTAGTGGGCGAGAAGAGGATTGGGAGAGATTTAAATGTCAACAAAGATTGACAAAGAAGTTGATAAAGAAGGGTAGGAGAAACTATGAAGCTGAGCTAGCGCTTAATATAAAAAAGGATAGCAAGAGTTTTTATAAATATATAAAAAGGAAGAGGCTGGCTAGGGTGAATGTTGGTCCTTTAGAGGATGAGAAAGGGGACCTAGTGGTAGGGGATGGGGATATGGCTAAGGTATTGAATAACTTTTTTGTTTCTGTCTTCACGGAGGAGGACGTGAATAATTTGCCGGGTGTTAGTGATGGAAAGGTGGTAGGACTGGAGGGTCTTAATGACATTACTGTTACTAGAGAGGCGGTGCTCGACAGACTGGAGGGACTGATTGTGGACAAGTCCCCAGGACCGGATGGAATGCATCCGAGGGTTCTGAAAGAAATGGCGGAGGTGATAGTGGATGCCTTGGTGGTTATTTTCCAGACGTCGCTGGATTCCGGGGAAGTGCCGGATGATTGGAAAACGGCTAATGTTACGCCGTTGTTTAAGAAGGGTGCCAGGCAAAAGGTGGGGAATTATAGACCGGTTAGTTTAACGTCTGTGGGAGGTAAAATGTTAGAATCTGTCATTAAGGAGGAAATTGCGAGGCATCTTGAAGGGAATTGCTTGATAGAGCAGACGCAGCACGGTTTCATTAAAGGGAAGTCGTGTCTGACAAATTTACTGGAGTTCTATGAGGATGTGTCTAGGGCGGTGGATAGAGGAGAGCCGGTGGATGTGGTCTTTCTAGATTTTCAGAAGGCGTTTGACAAAGTACCTCACAAGAGGTTATTGCAGAAGGTCGAGGGACATGGAGTTGGGGGTAGGGTGTTAGCGTGGATAGAGGATTGGCTGTCAAATAGGAGGCAGAGAGTGGGGGTCAACGGGTGCTATTCGGATTGGCGGATGGTGACTAGTGGAGTGCCCCAGGGGTCGGTGCTGGGGCCTCAGCTTTTTACCATTTATATAGATGATCTGGAGGAGGGAACCGAGTGTAGGGTGTCGAAATTTGCTGATGACACCAAGATTGGTGGAACGGCAAATTGTGCGGAGGGTGTGGAGAGTCTGCAGAAGAATCTAGATAGGCTGGGCGAATGGACCAGGAAATGGCAAATGGAATTTAATGTTGGCAAGTGTGAGGTGGTCCACTTTGGTAGGAAGAATGGTAGGAAGGACTATTACTTACGGGGCGAAAAACTGCAGCAGGCGACGGTGCAGAGGGACCTCGGGGTCCTTGTGCATGAGTCGCAAAAACCCAGCTTGCAGGTGCAGCAGGTGGTCAGGAAGGCTAATGGGATGCTGGCCTTCATAGCGAGGGGGATTGAATATAAAAGTAGGGAGGTCTTGCTGCAGCTGTATAAGGCATTGGTGAGGCCGCAGCTGGAGTACTGTGTGCAGTTTTGGGTGCCACACCTGCACAAAGATATTTTGGCCTTGGAGGGAGTGCAGAGGAAGTTTACTAGGCTGATACCAGAGTTGAGGGGGTTGAGCTATGAGGAGAGGCTGAATAAACTGGGCTTGTACTCGTTAGAATTTAGAAGAATGAGGGGAGATCTCATTGAGACGTGTAAGATGATGAATGGGATGGATAGGATAGAGGTGGAGAGACTCTTCCCGCTCAAAAAAGACAGTAGGACTAGGGGGCACAGCCTCAAGATAAAAGGGGGGCGGTTTAGAACGGAGTTGAGGAGGAACTTCTTCACTCAAAGGGTGGTGAATCTCTGGAATTCTCTGCCCGTTGAAGTGGTGGAGGCTGCCTTGCTAAATATTTTTAAGACGCGGGTTGATGGGTTTTTGATAAGAGAGGGGATTAAGGGTTATGGGGAGAGGGCAGGAAAGTGGAACTGAGCCACGACAGATCAGCCATGATCTTATTGAATGGCGGGGCAGGCTCGAAGGGCTAGATGGCCTACTCCTGCTCCTATTTCTTATGTTCTTATGTTCTTATTTTCCTCCCTCATCCTTTGCACCAAACAACTTTTAATCCTTGGTGATTTCAGCCCCTTGTTTTGCCTCATGTGATTGTGATAGTTCTTCATATCAATTACAGATTGGGCCTTTTCTGATTTCTACCTTGTATCATTCATAATCTGTATTTCCCCTCCACACCCAACCTACTTCCTTCTGTATCCTCCCTGAATTAAGCTATCTCCAAATTCACTGACATCTTTACTTTCAAAATCTCGACTACCTAGTCTTTGTCCTCTCTTCACCACAATATTTCTGCAGCTAACCATTTGCTCAAAGCATCCTCACCTCCGCCTTTGATGTTCTAGTCCCCAATAATATCATTAATCTCTCACCCTGGTATGCTCCTCATCTACATTTCCTGAAGTACAAAAAGTTCTATTAGATCCTGATTTCTTCTGCAAAAGCTACTCACTATTTGAGGATCATTTTGGAAAGATAACTGCAGGTTTCTTTCCTCTTAAATTTTTCTCCCTGCACCCTCCAATCTAATTTTCAACGCTAAGAGCCTGATTTTACTACTTTGATTCTGAGTGCTGAAACTGGGAATGTTTCAGATCCGACTTTTAGACCTGTTCTCTGGCGCCCCCATGCGCACTCTGCCCAAAAAGAAAAATTAGTGATTCTATAGAAGCCTGTGGGTGGGCTTAATGTGCCCGAAATGCTGCAGCTCTGATCAAGTTTTCAACTACGCATGTGCAGTTAAATAAAAGAAAAATGCTCCCTTGCCACATCGCTCCCGGGCCTGATAGTGCCTCCCTCCTGGCCCTCACAGACATTGCCCCATCCTCACAACATAACTACTCCCCTTATCCTCCGAACCCCCAGTTACCCAGACCGAGTGCATGCCCCTGACCACCCTGCCCCCCACCCACCCCCTCCCCCCCCCCCCCCCCCCCCCACACCGATCGCATGCTGAGTGGCAGCGGACCTCCCATGTCCCCCTCCACCATAGAGCCATGTAACCCACCTTCCTCCTCCCCTCCACCAGAGAGCCACCTGACCCACCACCTTCCCCCATCATAGAGCCATGTGACCCATCTCCCTCCCACATACCAGACAGTGATCTGACCTGCCTCCGCCCCCCACCATAGAACAATCTGACCCGCCTCCCTCCCCCCCTACTAGAAAGCCATCTGACCTGCCTCTCTCCACCTCCCTCCCGCCTCCCACCATTGATCTGAGTCACAGAGCCACTGGAAGCTCTGAACTTACCTCCTTTGAAGCAGGAGCGCCCGAATCTGACCTTTGTGGACCATGTCTGTTTCGCGCCGATGGATGGGCGAATGCAGTAGTATAGGGGGAAATGTCGGTAAGTTTGGGTGTGCAGCCCATTAAATCAATTTAAATACATGCAAATGCATTTAAATTGACATTGTGTCCGTTTCAGACATGGTCTAGATAGTGGCCATTTTCAGTGATGAGTAAAGGGGGAGTGGGTGCGGAGGCTGGCGCAGATCCCACTACTCACCTCATGCCCAACTTTACCAAGTTTTTGTGCCTGAAATGGGTGCAATTTGATGGTAAAATTGGGCCCTAAGTGTGAAGAGCTCATGTAGGATCAAAACAATCTGATTTGTTGTCTTCTGCTATGTTCCCCACCTTCAATATCCCACTGGGCCAAATCCTTTCAATGCTTTACAGGTTGAATGGCCACTGTGGCTTTGCCACTAGGTGAACACAGCAGCAAGAGGAACCCAGGTTAGTAACAGTCCAAGAAGCTTAGTTATTTTACATTCTTCCAGACCCTGCAAGGATATGGGCCAAATGGCCTACTTCTGCTCCTATTTCTTGTGATCTATCCTGCTTTGAACTTCCTCCCCCCTTCCAACACCATGACTCCAATGAGATGGTCATGGAAACTGATACTTCCAGCTGTCAAACTGATCCCAGCCTTGCAATTTCTCACTGCTTGCCAGCTTAAAACAAAGGGAACCTGGAGAAGTTAACACTTCTTAAGAAGTCATACTGAACTTGGAAGATTAACTCTCTAAGGATGCTGCTGGACCAGTTGAGTTTTTGCAGTACTTCTTGGTTTGCTATCAAAGGAGTAGGATTTGAGTAATTATAAAACTTCAGGCAGGTAATAATGTATGTAGAACAAGAGTCTAGCAAATACAATGTTATTGTTGGACTGGGTATAGTACCATCCATACAATTTTGTAAGAAGGCACATAATCCAGGCTGAGGGTCTATATGATGTTGAACAGGAATGTGTAAAGACTTAGATACGGAGATAGCTTCTTGCCTGTGGCCTTCACTGTATACGTGTATAGAGTTACAAATAGTTAACAAAAACTTGCTGTTAACATACAGAAAACTACAAAGGCTTCTTTAGTAGACACGAATTATAGCCACCACAATCCCAACAATGTATTGATTGTATTGCAACACCAGGTTAAAGTCCAACAGGTTTATTTGATAGCAAAAGCCACTCGCTTTTGGAGCGCTGTCTGCCCCTTCGTCACCTGACAAAGGGGCAGCCAGCGCTCCGAAAGCTAGTGGCTTTTGCTACCAAATAAACTTGTTGGACTTTAATCTGGTGTTGTGAGACTTCTTACTGTGTTTATCCCAGTCCAACACCGGCATCTCCACATCTTGATTGTATTGAACAGAGCTTTTGACTGTAAATTCCTGCATTGATTGAATTAGCTGGTAATACCAACTTGTTAATACACTTTTCACTTCTTTCATTCTTTATAATACTGTTCACACACATTTGCTGCTTTGCATATCTGGTTTTATTGAGCACTCAACCCCCTTGTTTTATGTTTTTATTCATTCATGACACATAGGCATCGCTGGCTGGCCAGCATTTATCGCCCATCTCTAATTGCCTGAGAGCAGTTGAGATACAACCGCAACTGCTGTGACTCTAGAGTCACACGTGGGCCAGACCAGGTAAGGACAGCAGATTTCCTTCCCTGAAGGACATTAGTAAACCAGATGGGCTTCTCCTACAATGGGCAGTTTTCACGGTCATTAGTAGATTCTTAATTCCAGATTTTTCTTTATTGAATTCAAATTCCACCATCTGCCTAGGCAGGAATCAAACCCGGGTTCCCCAGAACATTAGCTGAGTTTCTGGATTAATAGTCTAGCGATAATATCACTAGGCCATCGCCTCCCCAATTAGTCAATCAGAATTTCTTCGCCGTAATAAAAATGGTCTAAAGGATGAACACATTTAAAATTTTTTTTTTCAGGTACCCTGCTTTACACTTCCAGCATTTTTCTGGATTCCATAACTATATTCATGCAATGTACTTTGTTAAATCTCAAATACACAACTTGATGCAGGATATGTGGAGATAATCGGATGCTTTTCAAATAACTTAAAAGTATACAAGACTCTTTAGAATTCTGAGAAAACACAATCTGTTTATACCCATCAAACTATCTCAGGAACTCATCGCTCCAAGGTCACTATATGATTTGTGTGAAGATTTAAAAGCTTTTGGGGAAGCTCCGAAATTCTCTCGAGGTGGGAAGGCAAGATGAAAATTGGTTTGAGCCACTTCTTATTCCTCTTTTCTCTATCCTCAATGTTTTATTTATTTCAACCTGTGCAGCAGTTGGATGTTTTTCCCTGAGCATGTTTATTTAAAAACACTCACTTTCATCTTATGCATTCACAACCCAGATTCAAAGAGCACACTATCTTCACCTTTCTTAACAGCCTTTGCATACAAAAAAAATCGATGTTTTTCCCCATTGCACTAAAATCTCCTGAGCTGAATCCTATTGCAAGACCTTTATCTGTCAGTTAATGCTTATTTGAATATGTACTTAGTTGAGCAACACCTATTACTGAAAACTCGGTGGATCGGGACATCGGTGCAACCTCATTCTCTTCAAAGTGTTTTAGATCTTAAAGAATAAACTTCTTTCTGCACGAAGACACAAGGCAGCAGAAGAAAATGATCTGATGTTTCTTTTATTATTGGGCTTGTCAAGATCAAACCCGCCAGTTCCCTTGTTTCTTTTTTAGGTCTTGTATGCTCGATGCCGCCTTTATCATAGTGACATTCTTCAATTGGATGCCTGCCATTAGAACGCAAACATTGTAAATGTGACTTTCCACTTAGACCTTATTGTTAGTTTACAGAAACAACCTATGTATCAGAAGCATATTCTGTAACATTTATTGAAATTATTTCTGATGTTAAGGATGTACTTGCCAAAATTTACTCATGTAGGATTAAATAGTCGAATACCATGGACATATTGTAAACCATGCATGAATATAGGCAGGACTTTCTTTACATTCCAGTCAAGTTTTAGCAGTGTAGATAGAAGGTAATGTAGGACTTCAGAATCTTCAATTAGGTGGTATGAAACAATCATTTTACACAGATTGCTACAGTGTTTCTTTAGTTTGCAGCTTAAAAGGTTCTGCAAAAACACAGGTTAATTTATATTTCACCCCAACATTTAGGCTCTGATATTAAATAGAAGGCAGGGCAGGTGCACAGGCGTGGGTGTTCACATCACAAAAAGTATCTGACAAGGCAGTGTCCATCGAGGGCCTGTCAATTCTGATAATGTAGCCTCGATCAAAATAAGATGATATAGAATTCCACTTGACACTTGGCCAGATTGACTAACTGGTCAGTATGTGGGAACCAGTAGGAATGGTCTCTGTGAAGCGGTCTGGAAGTGTTCAACGAAAGGAGTGGACATTGGCTACAATTCATACCACAAGGCTTCTAAGTGAGGATTGGAGGAACATTCCTGGCCCACTGGAAACTTAGAATATAACTTTGAAACGTACCTGACCAATCTCTCTGGGGCTAGTATCGGGTTTCTGACAGGTTTCGCTGAAGAGAAGCGCTGACATTGCCATTACCCTGTTCACATCTCTGTCAACATCACAGATAGGGTCCTACTGTCACAACTGAACTTGAATATTTAAAACAGGAGCCCATACAATGGGAAGAAGTGGTATCAGAGGGACTAAGTGACTGGCATTATTTTAACTGCCTCCCAGTTTCTGTCAGGCGGGGTAGTTAAAATTGCCCTTTGTAAAGTAAAGCTTATTTGTTAGTCACAAGTAGGCTTACATTCACACTGTAATGAAATTACTGTGAAAATCCCTGACTCACCACACTCCGACACCTATTCAAGTACGGTGAGGGAGAATTTAGCATAGCCAATTAACCTAACCAGCGCATCTTTGGACTGTGGGAGAAAACCAGAGCACCTGGAGGAAATCCACACAGACACAGGGAGAATGTGCAAACTTCACACAGTGACCCAAGCTGGGAATCGAACCTGGGTCCCTGGCTTTGTGAAGCAGTGGTGTTAACCACTGTGCCAACGTGCTATCCTGTGTCCTTTGAAACAAGTAAAAGAGGCCTGCTCGAAATTTAGACACAAAAAAACTGATCTGAGAAAAACGCTTAAAGGATAGAGTTTGGAGATCAGAAGAAAAGACAGAAGAAAAGAAAATGGAATGACATAGCTGCTTTCTACTGTCACAGGGAAAGCTCCAATTTCAATCGATCCAAACAACCTATTTCTGGAACTGAATTGACATTTGATTGTAAATTGAAAGACTTAAACACAATGTATAATAGGACAAGTATGCAGTTAAAGAATGATGTCTTGGGCAAAGCTTAATTAACTGACTGGACAGAATTCTTAGCCTCAAGAAATGTTTATGTTGCAAAAGCCTAAGAATGATATAATTTGATGGATCTTAAAGTGATGTCTCTGGACTCTGGTCTGTTCACTTTCTTCCCTTCCTTCCCAAGGGATGTAAGAGTGAGATAGCTTCTGTTCGGGATATGTAATATTGTGATTGCATTTAGCACGACACATCAGACATAGCTGGATGTAGCAGAACAATGAGACAATAAATTGCTTCATTTTTGTATTGACAGCATTTAGTGTCCCATTTGAGAGGAATTAGAGCCTTACTTGGACAAAAGGTTCTGAGAAAACAATCTTAACATAATTTTAAACTCAACACATTGGCCCAATGTTACTGCCAGTTTACACATTCAAAATCAGTGATTCTCATTAACAGTTATGTTTTGTGTTGTCTGTAAATTTTCATGTGGGTGGGATTTTACAGCCCTTCTGGTTGGCAGGATTTTCCAGTCCTGCTGAAGTCCATGAATCTTCAACCGGTTTGCTACATTTTCCAGCCCCTCCCCGTCCACAAAGGGATTGTAAAATTCCACTTGAGGGCTGGAATTTTCTGGTTGCTCAGATATTATCTAGTCCTGCTGATAGTGAATCCCTGAGACAAATTTACAAATGGCAGTGGGTGAGTACATTAGGACATTCCGTTGACAACACGGGACCAGAATATCCCACCACCGGCTAATGGTGGACCACATCCAAACAATGTTTTGTGGTTCACCTACCCTTTTGCAACATGAGTTATTTCAGCAATTTGTAACAACCCAACACTGACAACAATCACCATTCACTTTGTACTATCTCAAATCTGATTTTCCCGAGTGTGTTTGTCACGGTGACCTAGTGTTTCATTTGCATTTGCATCCAGATAGCATTTCTATCATTTTGCCAAATAAATGGCGTAAAAAGCCACCAAACTTTGTGCATACATGAATCAAAGATAAAAATTAAATGAATAAGATTTTCTGAAAAAATTCTAAGTTCCCAATGTGTGGGAAAATGGGAGTAATTCTTGCTTTTCCTTTAGCGTACTCACCAGAGCGAATGTCCAACATTCTGTGCACTGCAGAATGCCTCAGTGTGATTCCATCTGGTAAGTAAGAAGCAGGGCCTATTCCTGCCTGAGAACCGGCAGCAGAGCGCTGGGTGGGCCACTGCGCATGCGCCGCTCTATCAGTGTGAAGATAGGCACATGCATAGTTTGCTGAAACCCCCTATCGCTGGGCTTCTAGACTCTCCACCCCATGATCACTGGCCTCCTGGACCTCCCTGGCCCAGTCCCGATGTCTCTCCCACCATCGGGCAGTCCTGACCCACCCCCTCCAGATATTGCTGGCCAGCTCTCCCACCAACAATCCTGACCCACTCCCTTGATGGCCAGCCCTGGCCACCACCCCGGATGACCAGCCCCCAAGACCCACCCTGGCAACCCAGAGCCCCCCCTCTCCACCCACACCGATGTCCAGCATCGATAGCACTCACTCACTCCCTCCCCCACCATTCCTTTTTCAGATTGACAGCAGGCCCCCCACACCGATTGGCCCCAATAGGCTCTATCCCCAGTAGATCCCAATCCCAATGCCCTCTGGACAGTGCCAGTTTTCTCCTGGGCAGGGTTCCAGGCTGGTACTGCCCAAAGGGCACTCTCTCTTACCCCGACCTCTTGGGAGGGTCTCAATACTCTCTGTTCTGTTCAGTACGATCGGATGGATCAGATGCCTGTTCCCCATTAGTGAGGAGCAGTCGTAAACACCACTGGTGAGAGCCACACCAGGTGGGGCTGGGGGTCACGGAGGGGTGGGGGCGGGGACAAACGCTGGCAGGTCCGGAGAATACTGCCCCGGGCCTACTAATCATATGAAAATGTCAATTTCCATGACATATCCAAATGGTAATCAACTCCACGCCAATTTCTGGCACAGAGCTGATGACGCCAAAAAACTTACTTTGGGAGACATGCTGAGGCCATGGTGCCGAATGCAAATCCCACAGAATGGCCACCATTGATGCCTTCCAGCCCGCTGCACTACCTGAGCAGTGCTGTGGGCTAGGAGAATGGCCCCCAATATGCCCCATTCTGCTCGATCATTTCATGTCTGTCTGCCAAATTACCAGCCCAAACTAAAGTCCAGCCGTGAAAATGTTTATGTCCCCAACTTCCACATCCAACTAGGGAGTAGGAAAGAAAGTCATTCCTTTGGCGTTAATCGCAATTTTTGAGAATTGTTTTTATAATTCAGGTTCAGTGAGACCTTGTTTATCTTTGAGTGGATTTTTATGGCATAAGTAAAAGTCACATTAAAAATTGAAAAGCACCTCTACTTGCAGGCTCCTAATCATGCCTGCAAGCTGTGCTTGAGGTGCATAAATGATGGTTAAATTAAATGAGATATAAATTTTCATGCTTGACGAAGACTTATCTGATTTGAATTCAATCCTTTCCTTGGGTTGTAAATGCTTAAGTTGTTTTCTGCCCATTTTAAGTTCGGAAGCTGAGTTTGGGAGGGCTCGTGGATGTATCTGCAAAAATGGATGCAACACAGGGCACATTCTCTGATCTAGCTTTTAGGCCACGGCCTTAACTCCCTCTGTGAGGCTCTACCCAAAAGATCAATTCGTACCATTCAATATAGAGTGGAAGGTATAGATTATCAATAATGGCAATAAAGAAGCAGGAAAAGGTTGCTGCAACTTGGATTTTTCTTTTAGATTACCTCTTCCATACATATTCATACTCTTGTCAAATGGTTGATTATTTTATTTGTATAAAATGTTTCACCGGCCATTGCGAGATAAGAAACATTTGGCTGTTTCAGTTCAGAACCTTTAAACTCGCAACTTCTTTTCAATTCTGTCCCTGTAGCGACAGCCTGAAAACTCAGCATCTTTCTGAAATTTCATTTGAGTACTTTGTGCATTGCAACAGTGGTCAAAAGAATGTCATTTGATTGTGTTCAGAATTCAGCTGTCATAGTTTCTAGAGTATTGCTGAAAAGAGAGACATGCTGCTGAATCTTTTCATCTTGCACTCATCATAATGCTAAATTTCAAATAGTTAGAACAATTTATATTCCACGGGGAAAAAGGATGCTGATTACTTGGCAAGTTGACTCTGATTGGCTGAGGTGTTGCCATAGAGAAAGTAAGGGGGAACTTTAGCTCCCCATGCTTTTGGGTGATTCAAAATGGTACAAAGCTTGAACATATTCCTTTTGTTTGCAGAGAATGGATCCCTGCGTATGAGTGTAATACACTTCTGGCAACTGTAAATATGGCATATTACAAGTTCCGCAATTTGGTCATTCGCACCTTTTATTCTCTCTACGGACTGCCATTAGTAGCCTTTACCCTTGTTTTTGTGGCTATGACTCATTTTTCATTTCCTCACTCTACAGTGTAAGTATTTTCCACTTCAATGCCTTTTAGCTTTGACAAAGCGTCATCTGGACTTGAATCATCAGCTCTTTCCTCTCCTCACAGATGCTGCCAGATCTGCTGAGATTTTCCAATATTTTCTCTTTTAAAGTTTATTTATTAGTCACAAGTAGAGTAGGCTAAATATGCAATGAAGTTACTGTGAAATTCCCCTGGTCGCCACACTCCGGCGCTTGTTCAGGTACACAGAGGGAGAATTTAGCATAGCCAATGCAACTAACCAGCGTGTCTTTCGGACTGTGGGAGGAAATTGGAGTGCCCTGAGGAAACCCATGCAGACACAGAAAGAATGTGTGAACTCAGCAAGACAGTGATCCAAGTCAGGAATCGAAACGAGGTCCCTGATGCTGTGAGGCAGCAATGCGACCATGTACCACTATGCCGCCCTTTTGGTTTCAGATTCCAGCATCCACAGTAATTTACTTTTATCCACATTACAAGCTCGACTGATTATGTTAAATTGATTGTTAGTGTAAACATTTAAATCATCAGGATTGTTTAGCAGGTACTGCCCAATCACAGAATCATATCAAACAGAGGATGTTTTGTTTTAGGTTTTGCAAATGCAACCTGTTTGAGAAAGGTCTGCATCCTGCCCACTACAAAAAGGCGGAGAAATCCTGCTGTTTGTAGAGCAGCCAATTGTTGGGATTTACAAGCTAAGACCCAGGTATTGCACCAGCACTGAAGTTCATTTGCTCATTTGTGTGGCAAGCAGAATGGCCTATTGCACTGATGGCAGCATCCTATTTGTAGTGCTTAGTAGTGCTGTGAAACGGCTTGCTTAACCTGTGATGCAATGTTTGAGATGTGTAAGAAAATATTGTAATGCATCATCTAAGTGTAAGAAATATGCATGAGCTAGACTCATTCTACCCAAAACATATTTTTTGTGGCAACATTAGTGAGCGTTGGGCCTAAAGGGGATTCCATGGCCTAGACTTTGTCCCAATATTTAAGCTCAGCATTCATACTAATCCAAACCTATTAGGCCAGAATCAGAATGAAATAAAAAATTGCTACTTGAGAAAAATAGCAACTAGTGCAATTAGCTGCGTCAACCATTTGCGATGTTTGTCTAACGCCTACGAATAGATATTTATAAGATTCTTGCGTCTCCCTAATCCTCTCAATTGAAAAACATCTTTTGTTAACTGAGCGCTTTTGTTTCTTATTGATCAGCCGGTTAGACAGTGAGCCGTTGAAAAGTCCAGGTTCCTGGCCTGCCATCCTGTAATCTCTTTGATCTTGAACTGACATTTATGATCAATTCATGGCTCAGTGACCCGAACAATATGTTAATATTGCACTAATCACCAAACATGACAAAACTGCTTTTCATGTGGGTGAGACAACCGACATGTTGCAACAAAGACACAAGTAGCAGTAAGGTTCAGGTATGCGTCTCGCATTTCAATTAGGTTGAACCACACTAAGATACAAACAACGTGATCTCTACAGAGAAGTGACTACAGTTGTGCCTGTTGCTTTGCTTTGCACTGTTTATCAGGATTCAAATCATCCATGTGATTTCCTTCACTTTAGCAATGCTATTGCACAATTTAGTCGACCGAAGTGAAGAAAAAAGAGGTTGCACTGCCACTTCATGCCTTAAATTTAATCAAATGAACTTTTTTTTTCTAAATCAGAGCAAAGTAATATTTTTTTTTAACCAATCTTATCATAAGAGGAGCCCTGGTCTTAGGGACTGAATTATAAGGCTTTCTTGAGATCCATTCTCAGATGCAATGTACAGGAGTTCGGTTAGGACAGATCTCCCTGATCAACTAGTAGACTAATATTTTAGGTGCATCAGGTATGCATTGAAATGGGTGTCACATACTATGGCTAAAATGAATTTTCTCTCCAAAAAGATTGAGCTATCCATCTCTAGAGTTCCTCAAAGTGTTCTATGACAGTTAATAACTGGAATGGCAGTTTGGCACCATTCCCTCTGGGAGATTCTATTATACACTGTAGTGTGCCTCTCTGACTGAGACACTTCACTCAGGGAAGGTGTACGACAACTCATATTTCAAATGACCTTCTTAAAAAGGTCCAACACCGTCACAAGTTCATCCAATGCAATTATTCTGGTGGATAAAATGTATTTTTAATGCATGTTTTAGGACTGTTGCGTCAAACAGCTATTTTCATAACGGATCTGAAGTTTTTTCAATTACCCTGTTCCTAAATCCTGCATTACTCTATTTTATGTGCTGTCTTCAATTATCTGAAATGTTCACTGCTAGAGTTAAAGTGATAAAATTTGTATTAATAATTTTGGTCACTGGTTAAGATCATAACTGCAGCCATGAGTATTGCTGCTTCAATTTTTCTGCAGAGGGATTTGCATCATCACTCAAGTAATAAATCTTTATGAAATGCCAATTTATTCCAATTAGATACTGAAGTAGTTGATTAAAAATAACAACATATTAAAAAATTTAAAATACCTACTCTTTTGGTTGATACAATCACCAAGTAAGATTTGACTGATGTTCAAAGATTTTTCTAAAGCACCGGGAGATTTTGCTCTTTAAATTGGTGAAGTTGCAATGAAATTACAATGACCACAATCCACCAGTGTGATCCACCAGGCAGCCAGTATACTTAGGTTACAGCATTGACAGCTAAAGTGAAGGCCCAGATCTTCCCAGGAACAGCGGTCATCACGGAATTGCTGTTCCATCCCTCAGCACCCCCATGGCTCCATGCTGCTCTGCATGCTTTACCAGAAATAGGGAATACAGTGTCCATCAGGAAGCTGTGGTGCGGCAGAGTACAGTCGGTTGGGAGACAGGACACACACCATTTTTAAAGCATGAGCTGCTGTATGGTAAGTTTAAAATTCCAGTGTGAACACTGCTAAATGGGTGAGTGGATGAGTGAGTGAATGGATAGGTGGGTAGCGTGGGTGAGGTAAGCTAGTAGGGTGAAGTGGCAGGTAGGTGAGGTGGGGGGGATGAGGTGGTAGGTGCATGAGATGGCAGGTGGTTGGGGTAGTTAGGTGACAGATGGGTGAAGTGCTATGTGAGTTAGGTGGTGGTTGGGTTAAGATGAAGGTGGGTAGCCCGGCAGGTGCATAGGGTGTGAGGATAGTGAGCTGGTCATCAAGTCAGGGTGGTTGAATGGCTGGGAGGTGGACTGAAGGGGGTGTAATTGGGGGTCAGTGAGAGGGATTGGAAGGTCAGTTCTGGAATTGCCCAGGAGTTAGGCTAGGTTCTTTTTGTCTAACATTTCCTGGGTATGTATCCAGATAAAGTGCATTGGAGCTCTCTGAAGTTTCCAATTCTAATTCAGAGCCTGAGACATGTAGGTGTGTGTTTGGTGGTGGGGGGGTGGGTGAGGGGGTGTCCTGGGAAGCCGGGGAATTGCCCATCAGCTATTGAAGATTCCAAGATAATTCCCATGAGCTTAGGTAGAAAAAATCAGAACTTACACAATGTTATGACACACATTTCTGGTCATATACATGGTCTCTACAACCCAAAGACTAGAAGATTTGGGTGACAAATAAATTCTGCACCTGTGCACTTATAACTGTTTTAAGTCTGGTTTAGATATTCTCTGGGATGCAGCAATGCTGTCTATTCCTGTTAGTGGTTCAACGTCCTTGCAGTTATGTGCGTGCCTTTACTCAAACATCCCAAAGTTCAACTGTATATTTGTATAACTCAAGGGGTCACAATATTGGCCTTGGGTCAGAACAATGGATCTCTCTGCCCAGCATGTTCTTATCTCTTCACTTGTTTATCTTCCTCGTTCAAACATAAATAATTCTCTGTGAGTTATGTGAGAAAAGCTGCTGAACTTTTGCCTTTTGTTTTGGTCAAGCAGTTCATGATGCTTTATGTAACAATTAGCAATCCTCCATTTTAGGTATCTAGATGTATCAAAGCAGTTATATATACACATTCATCCTGTTTGTAACTCAAAATATACTGCCATTTCTTTCTCTAACAACTCACTTTCGAATCCTTTCCCTGAAGGGAAAAAAAATCAAAAAATCTCAAATTATAACCACCCACGAACAGAGCCTTAGGCCTCATCCATACATTCCAGTAAAATTGTAAAAAAAAACTATTGGGTATGTTTAGTAAACTCCTCGGAGATCATCAGCACTTAAAACGTGTTTTCTTACCAGACCGGAATTATATTGCGCCCAATGCAAATACAAATTAATGCATTGAATTTCCTATGAGGAATCCTACTCCTTCAGCTCTGGGACTCTGAGGAGTTAGCTGGCAGCTCAACCTCCATGTATATTGCTGCTCTAAGAGAGAGATTCAAAATGCGATTCTCATCAATGCAACACAGCAATTTTAGCATGCCCTCAGTTTCCAATAAATAGTTATGCATTAGGAATTGCAGCTGTTCTCCAAGTAAATGTTGGACAAGCTCAGCACTTGTTTATTTTCAAATATATGTTAGAAACTTTGGATAAGTATTCATCAGAATTGAAGTCTAAAAGGAATGTAATATATTGGCTTTTCAAGTGCCACTGTTCTCATTATCGACTGGATAATCTTAGTAGTCTCTGGAGAGCTCAGGAGAAATTAGTTCTGCGACTCGCATTTCAGCTGCCTTCTTGCCATCTTCTTTCAATGGAAAGAAAGGATCATGAACAAATTTGTTTCCCAAATCCTTTGCTGAAAATCACGACAAATATCCCAAATAATTTGACGTTAAAATGTTCGAACCTCTCTTCTCATACTTTGTTATTGCATGGAAAATGAATGGTGTGTCAGGACAAACGAAGAGAGGACTGCCAACTCTAATCGATATTTCCATCAGTTATTTATTCAAGACATTTCAGAAATTTAAAAATGAATCCTGGAGTCAGGCTGGCAGGCAGGGAAGTTGTCAAGGTGCTGAACATCTTTTAGCCCACAGACAGCTGCCCAGGCAACAATGACCAGCCTTGTCACAATGGTGCTGCCGGTCCTCACCAACACCGCATGTCCCTTGCCAGAGCCCGCCTTATTGGACCTGGCACCTCCAGAACGCACATGCCTGGTTGTGAATGTACACAGCCATTGATGCAGATTCCCCCATTGGTTTCTGCCAACAACACTAAATTCAGCTCCATAAACATGCTTCTAATATTTCATTTTTTAAAAACAAAATTTGCAATTTATGTGAAGAAGTCATATAGATTTGATACATTAATTCTGTTTTTTCCTTCCTGCACATACCTCTGCACCTGCTGGGTTTTTCAAACATTCTCTATTTTTCTTTCAGGTTCCAGCATCCACAGTATTTTGTTTTTATTTTATGCCTTTTATTTGTTTAGGCTTTGGGTTCGATTCCGGGCTTGGGTCACTGTCTGTATGGAGTTTACATGTTCTCCCCGTGTCTGCGTGGGTTTCCTCCGGGTGCCCCGGTTTCCTCCCACAGGCTAAAAGATATGCTGGTTAGGTGCATCGGCACAAACAGGCACCGGACTGTGGCGACTAGGGGAATTTCACAGTAACCTCATTGCAGTGTTAATGTAAGCCTTACTTGTGACTTTTTGGCTTCCTTTAAAGAATAATTGATTAAGAATTACACAGCGACCAATTTTTTCATCATATTTGATTGTTTTTTGACTTTGCTGTAAGAAGGCACACTACTCCATCTTGCATTGGTCTGTTTGCTAACATTCCAGAATACATTTTGGATTTTGTAAAGGAAATACCAGAACAGTTTGACTGCACCAATGGTGATGCTACAGACAGATGATTCTCATCTCAGGATCTTTTTGCTTGTCAGGATAATATATAGATAGTGTCACGAACAGTTTTTGTTTTTTTTCTTGTCTGTTCATGCATTACACATTGTGGTTAGCAACTAACCCATATATTTTCTGGTGCTTGCCAGATGGGAGAAGATTTGGTATTGAATATCGCCAGATGGTTGTGGTTGTGGCTACCTGTTATGATTGGTTTAAGTAATGGAACATGAGCCAATCATATTTGTTTACCCTGATGATATCAGTGCACTTCCTTCAGTTATTGTTGTAATCAGATTGGAAACATGTCTGAATAAATGGTTGGCCCCATCCTGACTCGTACTCTGCTGAAATGCTGTGCAATCATCAGATAACATCTCACTTCTGACCTTAAGATGGGGAGATTATCATTAATGAAGTGGCTGATGTTGGTTGGGCATTTTCCTGAGGAACTCCTGCAAAAGTGTTCTGGGATTGAGGGGATTGGTCGCCAACAACCAATCTTCATTTTTTCCTGGGTATGACTCCAGCCAGTGGAACATCTTGCCCCTGATCCCTATTGACTCTAATTTTACTATGTTCCTTGATGCCACGCTTGGTCAAAGGCTGCCTTAATATAAGGGGCAGCAAATCCCACCTCAATACTGTCATTCTTTTGCCTTTGTTTGGACCAAGTTTGGAGTGAGGTATGGAACCATGGTTATCGCAGAACTGAAACTAACAGTAGTGAGCAGGTTATTGATGACTGAGTGCTGCTTAACAGCATTGAGCAAAGTACCTTCGATCACTTTTAGAATAGGCTGCTGTGGCAATGGTTGGCCTGGTTGCTTTTGTCCTGCTCTGGTGGATAGGACATAGCTAGACAATTTTCCGATTTAGTTGGTAGATGCCAGTGTTGCCGTTGTACTGGAACATCTTGACTAGAAGCATGGCAGGATCTGGGGCAAATGACATTAGCACTACAGTGGGACATGAGCAAGGTCCACAACCTTAGTTGTATCTAGTGCAGTCAGCTGCTTGATATCATGCAGAGTGAATCAAATTGGCTGAAAACTGGAAACCTGATAGTGGAGATCTCAGGAAAAGCCAAGATGGACCACTCACTTAGTACTTCTGGTTGAAGATGGTTGCAAATATTTCAACCATGTCCTTTGCACTCATTTGCTCGCCTCTTCTATAATTGAGGATGGAGATGACTAGGAAGCTATCTCCTCCTGTTAGATTTTCTGTTATCAACTTCCATTCAAGATGGCTGTTGACCCCAAACTGAAACTTGCAAAACCTTAGTTAGGGCTCATCTAGAATATGATATCCAGCTTTGATCTCATCGAATGGTGTATGATATTGAAACTTTGGAAAGGGATTAATTCCCAGTTTGAAGCATCTTAATTACCCAATTAGGCTCAGAGAACTGGAAATCAACACTTGTGTAGTCAAGAATGATTTGATCAAGATTTGTGGATTTTGTTCCAAATAAATATAAGAATCTTGAGTGATACAAAGCCAGAACTAGGATCAATGTCAGGGGGTGATTCATTTGGCAGACAAAGTGGAACAGGCTGCTGTTTTGTGTGGCAGAGACTAATTTTCCTCCTGGATCTCATTCAAGCAAGTGCTGAACTTACTGGCTGCATTGGGTGGAGATATCCTCATAGTGCTGCACAGCATTAGCCAGAATAACCTCCTGAATTAGCTATGATTTTTAAGAGGGGTGGGAAAGGGTTTTTTTCTGAAATTTTCCCCCCATTAATTGGCCTGATTTTAATTGTGTTAATTGCCCTCCCAATAAAACACATGGAGTTTTGGGTGGGTTGGATGCATGCATATTGTGGTGCACAGAGCATCACTGTTGTTTGGGAAAGGCTGGTCTTTTCCTGTCAGTTATTATTCATCTGTTTGTAATCTCCAAAGCATAGTCCAGTATCAAATTTGCTTCGAATTGATTGCAGTCTAACCACGGCTGCCACAATACATAATTTAAAAAAATATATAGTTGCCAGATTCCCATTCCTTTCTATTTACACCATTAGAGGAAAAAAAGCTGAAGAAACTCTCAACACTGTTCAATCATTGAAAAGCAGGCCATCAAAGGAGCAGTGCTTAAATTCTAACATTCAAACACTGTCACTACCCCATTTCCACTTTTCTGCTAGCTGCTAGTATAATTGGATGCACTCTGTTCTACAAACATATTATATTTTCAAGCAAAAAAAATGTTCTTGTTTCGTAGCCAACAGTATTTACATTGAAACTTGTATTCTGCAATTGGAATGTAGAAATAGCAAGATAATATAGGAGACAAGTACCAATCATTTCTTCTTAAGATTGGGCAACTGCAGACCTCCACTTTAACTTTGGTGATGGGGAATCTTCTAGAAACTAACTTGGGCACAGTTGGTGTCTGGATTGCACATTTTGTGACTTTAAAGTAGATTGGTTTTGAGAACTACTTTAATTGTTTATTTAAATATATACCTCGGGCTGAGGGAAATATGTTCACGCCAATTTCCATAATCGACAAGATACTATATTGTGACCAACGCTAACTTAATTTACAAGCAATGAAGACATGTTGTGCTCTCAGAATGATTATGCAGCCTTGGGCACAAGTCTCAATGAGCAACACATTTGTGTCATTAGCAGCAGGCACATCGCTATTATTTCCTGGTAATTGAAGTGCTATAAATCTTATTTTTATTTTTAAACTTGATTTCCTAATGTCTAGCATGTTGTGTTTTAATTATTAATTCCACCACGTCTTGTCAAGAGTTTGCAAAATGAAGATTTTTCATATAGTGTGTGAAGTGTTGAAGAGAGGTGGATTGAACTAGGGTAGAGGAGAGTTGAAGACAATTAATCACAGCATGTCTGGAGGTGGGCCATTAGTAATATGAAAATAATGCTTCTCCCATCACTTGCTTTCAACAGCAGCTACTCCTTTTCTGGGAGTTTTCCTTACTGCCGTTTCCGTTCTCCCTCCCAATACCCCCTTTCTGCATTCTGCTCCATGATGTGGACAAGGATTTCTGAACTCTTGATACTTATGAATAGACCATGAATTCATAGTCTGTTCATAAGTGTCAAGAATTCAGAGCCCACAGTTGAGACACAAATACTGTGTCCCACAGAAGCTGGGGACATCTGTGAGATGCACAACATAGAAGAAGACTTGCTTTGTGGCATATTAAGGCTACCTCTTTGTGAGGTCAGGGCTGAAGAGCCAAAAAATGGATATGAAGGAGAAAAGAAAAATAGTCTTCATTATTTAGGTTTAGATGATGTTGTTATGGGGAACGAGAGATGGAATGCAAGACTAGCTGTGTATCGCTGCTTTGTGAAGTTTGGAGGTATCACTAAGGACAAAGTTCAAATATAATAATTATTAACAAATTAAAATTTTAATTCCTTGACTAAAATACAAGCAGCTTAACTGAAACTCTTGTGATGATACTGTGGCTTTAAGAAGTATACTTGCGTCATGTTTCTTGTGCAGGATCGGTTGTGGTAGTTTGTTTAATTATCATTACCGTTTTGACTATAACCAGCAACTCCGTTGTTACTGCAGCAGCATAATTGATCTTAATTGCTAGAATATTGGTTTTAATCTGAACTAATGCTGATCTGTTGTTTATGGAGATTTCTCCTGGAGTTTTGCAGAGTAGGACTTGATTAGGTTGCTGACAGGTATAATCATATGACTAGGTGGAGCTCAGCTTACATAGAGAATTCAAGCTTAAATGCTGCTTGGAGAAAGCAGTGCCTCTCTTTTGTCCTCTTCGAAGTTGGAAAGTGGATTCTGCCAGGAAATAAGCCTCTTTTTCTGTTGATTGGGGATGGAATTTTCTCTGAGGATCTGCTGTACGAGAATTAGAAAACAGGTGTTTTTCTGAATCTCTGTCCAGAGGTTGGAAGGCTGCAAATCTAATGCTAGCTGGTTCTGAAGAAGGGATTTATGTCTATGGGGATTCAGCTAAATTGGAACAATAGAGTGGAACATAAGAATTATACTCTGTCATGTATTTTAATTGGTAGAAGTTATGCTAATTCTTTTTGATATATTCTGTGTTCCTAAATAAAGATTGCTTTGATAAAAGCTTCGTCGTGGGTCAATTGAATCATACCTGGAACAAACCACCTTATTTTAATCCGAATGCCACATTAAAAGAAAAAGTTAGGGTCTTGGCTAACTTCATAATACACTTTGGAGTTTCCGATCAGGTCCTTAACACTCTATACTGAGTGAAAATTGGTTAACAATTACAACTTGAAATGGATCAGGTCCTGGAGATGTTGATACGGTTCAGTATAGATAACTCACCAACATCATATTCATTCAAGTTCACTGAATGGCAGTGGGGGGTGGTGGCAGGGAAGATCTCATTCTGTATTCTGAGATTTCTCCGCCTTAAATCCAGTTCAGACCCAGTCATGAAAGTTTCCAGCCGTTAACAGAATTTCCGCCCCTGCAAACAGGGCTGGAAAATTATTCCTGGTACCTTCAACAAGTTTATCATCACTTTTTTGTTTTATGTTCAATATGCTTCTAAAATCCAATATCCAATTTACTCCTATTAGTCTTTTCTAACTGCATTCCCACTATTAATAATCAAGTTATTTGCATTCTTGGATTTTACTTCCAAACAGTTAGAAGTATCATTCGAAGTTTCTATTGTAGCTGCTTTCATTGTTATCTCTTCCATCCTCCAGACGTACACTGCTTTGTTTTTTTTGCACTTTGCTTGATCTGTTGACTATCGGTTTGTTCTATTACCCTTTTACAGTCTTTTGCATTTTGTTAAAGTGTTCCACTGCCCCTAAATGTAGCCCAGCTGTTCTGATGAAGGGTCATCATCAACTTGAAAAGTTAACTTTGTTTCCCTCCAGAGTTGCTGCCTAAGCTGATGAATATTTCCACCATCTGCATTGTTTTGCAATGCAATCACCCCAACCGTTTCTTTTCTGTTCCTTACCCAGCTTCCTAGGCTGTCTAGGAGGCTACATTTTATCTGTTAGCAAGGGCCAGATTTTCTTGTTCGGGGTGAGAAATGAGAAGTAGGCTTGGTTCCTAGCTCTGTTGGGAGTTGGCAGTGAGGCATGACTTTCCTCCGGCCTTAATTCCTTGGAGACAAATCTGCAAACCCATGGGAGTGGAGGTGGGTAACTCTGGAGCAGGCCTGTATTGAAGTTAATTGGAACTGCAGGCAAGTCAAAAAAAAAATAATTTGCCTTGCTCCACTTTTCTGTATCTGGGAGCCTCTGAAAGCTTGCCCCACATGTTGGAACATTTATGAAAGAATTCTTTGAGCCTTCACCTGTTTCTTTATTCATTCACGGGGCATGGGTGTCACCGGCAGGCCAGCATTTATTGCCCATACCTAATTACCTTGCCCTGCATGGCTTTCTAGGCCATTTCAGAGGGCAGTTAAGATCAACCACATTGCTGTAGCTCTGGAGTCACATGTAGGCCAGATCAGGTAAGGACGGCAGATTTCCTACCCTAAAGGACGTTAGTGAACCAGATGGGTTTTTATGACAATTGACAATGGTTTCGTGGTCTTCAATAGATTCTTAATTCCAGATATCTTTTAATTGAATTCAAATTCCAGCATCTGCCATTCAAACCCGGATTCCCAGAACGTTAGCTGAGTTTCTGGATTAATAGTCTGGGGATAAAAACATGAGGCCATTGCCCCCCCCGTTTCAGGATCCTTTAACAAGTCCTGCCTCCTCATGTACACACACACACCTGTTGTGAGCAATTGCAGCAGGTCCCCTTAAAGTGGTGGAATTGATCACACTAGATGATTTGAAGAACCCTCGCCACATACAAATCTGAAGTAAATTGTTTCTCTCAGTGGGTCCATCTGAGCCCCCTTCCTCTTAATACATGAATTCACTGACTGAACAATACCTTGGGAGCTCCTAGCTTCACACCATCCGGATGGGAGTGAAGGCATCAAGGAAAAGCACTTTTCAATATCCTTGCCACACAGCAGGAAGCCATTTCATGATGGCCCACACACAGTCACAGAGATGCTCTGCTTGGCTGTGATGTGGACTTGTCAAGAATCACAGATTAGTGGTTGGTAGTTGGAGCAACAGAAGCAGATTTTTTTCCCATCTGTTGAATCTCATGAACTGTGAATGGAGGAATCCATTTGGCAGATGAGCTTAACCAAGCCTCAGGGCTTTGAGCACTTGAACTCTTTCAATGAGCGGTTGACCAACCTCATTGAGAGCCATAAGCTTCGGCATTGTGTGTGTGCAGGAACAGCGCACTGTCTTGCACAGAATCCATGGTGTTTTATGCATTATGCGCAGTCAGTTCAGTATCTGAACACCATGGAATTCAAGAGGCACTGAGCAGCCTGGACAAATTAGATCTCTGTTTGCCCAGAGGTGTCTGGAGTGAAGGAGGGAATGCCAGCTCTTATCCTAGCAGCAGCCTCTCTTGAGGCTGCTGCTAGGGCTGAGGATATGCCTGTCATGGCTCCCTAATAACCCTGGCTTTCTCTGCCCCTCCAACAGAGGGAGTCTCTGTTGTGTGGGTCCGAATGATGAGGACCACCTCTGCAGTGATGCAGGCAGATCAATCACAGGAGAAGTTACAACAGGCCACTTCAAGTTAAGGATGACTGCCACATCAACACAGCCGTGAAGCCAGAGATGTTATCAGTCTGTATCCATCTCCTACATTGTATGAGCACTAAGTGGATCAAAGTGGTGTTTTGTTGATGTTGCATTTTGTTAGTACAATTCACTCTGTATATAATATCATGTGGGTTGCAACTTCGAGCTCAACAGCATTGCAAATGTGTGAAGAAAATGTCACTAGTGTCATGAGCACTCTGGCTGCAGTCCATCACTATGAGATGATAAGATTGAATAGACTGGATGCACAGATCTCTTTCCAGTATCAGCACATACTTGTTGCATTCACAGTCATGTGGTTAGTCCAGCAGGCCTCCAAGTTCTGAAGTTGGACTTCTGCTGGATCAGCTGTTTCCTGGCAAACCATAGCTTCCTGGAAAGACCTCATTCCAATGCCCCAGGCTTTGACCACCTCCATGGTCACCTTACGTAAAAGGATTCCCCTCCACATCACCTGCCCCATCCTCTGCCTCATCCTGTTCCTTCACTGAGATCACACCTTCCTCTGTCTCCACCTGTACTTCTTTTCGCATGTTCCATATTGTGATGAATGCAGCAGGTGTTTAGTGCAGGGCACCACGCGGGCAGTTCAGACAATGAAAGTACATTTTCTGCAGGCCAATGATGCTCTGGTGAGCAGATGGCTATTATTGTAACACCTCTGCAGCTCTGTTGCTGATGCTTGTAGAGGGATGAAGAGTCACCTTCATACAGGGTAGTCGGGGTTCCCTAAAATTGAATCACAGACTTGTGGGGTGAGATGGTAGAGCTGTGAAAGGCTTGACTGACGAAGAATGAAAGTGTCGTGGCATTTTCCAGGAAAGCGAGCCCACACATGCAGGAAAATCTTGTTGTTGTTGCAAATTAGCTGCACATTCAGGGATGGTAAGCTTTGCAGTAAATGAAGCTCTGTCAGTGGGCACCCTGCTGATGATATGTGTGCAGTCAATAATGCACTGGACTCAGGGAAATCTGGTGACAGTGAAAAAATTCTCTGAGCTTGGGAAGCCCCATCAGTGGGAAATTTGATGTGGGCTCCAGCCTTGGGAAAGAAGGCATCTGTAACTAGAGTGAAGAAACCAACCGAAATGCCGCAGTTGTCTGAAGCTGAGGCTCAAAAGGATTCAGCAGTGAAGAAATTCGGAGCTAAAGTATCGGGCAGGACGAGGCTTGCAGAACGGCATTCTCTGTTGGCTTCGGGGGGGATCTTAACGAGCCTTGGGCGGGTGAGTGGGTGAAATTCTGGTAGCCACGGCTGCGATTTTCCCATCGCAACCTGCAACTTTTCTGTCAGGCCGGGAGATGCACGTGTCGGCCATTTCATGGGTTCCCCGCCAGCTTTTACAACCGGCGCAGAATCTCCCAGCGGGAGAAAAATGGCGCCGCTGGGAACCTGCAGAAAACCAGCAAGCTGCTGATTAGCATGAGTCAGCAAGCTGATTAACATACATACTTTTGCATACCATCATCCACACGGCAATCTCCGCCCATTTCTGCGTTTTTTACCGCCTTGGCGTGATGTAGTTTTGGCGCAAATCAGAACAGCTATTTAAAAGTTGCAACCTGGCGTGGCAACCTTGAATTGGTGTGAGGAGGTGAGTGCTGCTAGTGGAGCATGGGTGTTGTTGCAGGCAGGCCCTGAAGATGCCTGGTAGCCTTCCTCCTGCTGCCTTTAGGTGTTGGTCCATGAACCAGTGATATCTCGGAGAGGGGGGGGCTTCTATTTCCTCACAGCTGTCTGGGTGAGAGTCAGTCAGGGAGTCCTGCTCTCCCCCCCACCCTCACTTCTGGGCCGCGCTGAAGCGCACCGTGGGAGGCAGCCTTGAGGGTTCCTGCTTCCCCCCTCTCCACAACCAGTGCTAAAGCGCACTGTGGGAGGCAACATCGAGGGCTCCCGCTTCTCTCTCTCCCTCCCCACCTCCAGTAGTGCTGAAGGATAGCGTAGGAAGCAGCCTTGAGGGCTGCCGCTTCCTCCTTTCTCTCTACAGCATTTTGCAGTGGCATTGTCTTGCTGCAGGGTGTGGTTAGGGATTTGGCTGAGTGCTGGTGTTCTAGGTTGGGAGAGGAGTGCACTATGTACTGACTGAGGCCTAACCAGATGAAGCAGCTGCTGCTCCAGGCCGGGATGCAGAGGTTCAGACACGGACTGCATGAAATCTGCTGTCACTGGGCACACGTCTCGTGCTGATCTACAGTCTGTCCCTGCCCTGTGACACAGACCAGCTACACATGTAACAGATGCTGCAGTTACACACACAGAAATAGCTCAAGGGCGCGCATTGCCCACGGCTGCACACCGACCTGCATAATCTGTGCCAGCATTTGTCATGATGGGAATCTCACACAACCCTAATCGGGTCACACATGGCACCATGCTTTGTGTGGTGTTGCCAGCTCCCACAAGCAGGGGTTCTGGTCCAAGTGAGGAATTGGGGTGGCGCTGGGTCTATGCAGCCAATGATAATAATCCATCATTTGGTGCTCTTTCCAAATCCCACTGTACAGATGGATCTCGGTTTACTCGATCTGGAGCTGAACATTATGGTAGCAGCAGGGCTGGAGGAGGAGGAGGAGGAGGAGGAGGCAGTGGTTTCGGAGGTGGTAGGCGTGGAGAGACCACTTCAGGAGCAGCCACTACCAGTCCCTCAGGAAGGAGGGCAGGGGGCTGCCACTGAGTGCCAGGTGGGTGAGCAGGCTCCCGAGAGGGTGCACAGAAGGTGGAGGATGCCGAGGCGAAGGAGGTACAGGCCCCGAACTTCCTTCAAGGCCGTCTTGGAGAAGATGTGCCGTTGCCAGCTGCATCTCTCCAAAACCACAGTGCGACACATTTGTGAGTTTGCTCTCCCACCTGCCACCTCAGGGAAGGTCTGGCCACCCACTCCCTGTGGACTTGAGAATGAAGGTAGCCCTCAATTTCTAAGCCTCTGGATCATTCCAGGCCCCTGGTGGCGACCTAGCTGGGATCTCCCAGGCCTCTGTGCACAGATGTGTGTGGCAGGTCACAGATGTCCTGTATGCCCGGGCAGGGCAGTCCATTAATTTTGATGTGGGCCGTGTGCAGCGGGAGGCTCTTGGCTTCGCCTCCATCGCTGGGATTCTGAATGTGCAGGGCACAGTGGATGGCAGGCACATCGCTTTGCAGGCCTCCCATGCAGGGCTGCAGTGATTTGTGAACTGGAAAAGGCTCCACTCCCTGAACGTTCAAATTGTTTGGACGTCAGGGATCTTCTGGGAGGTCTCAAGTCCTTCCTCCTCCCTTGGGATGCCCAGAGGCCTCAGAGGCACTCCATGGGTCATCAGTGTTGCTGGACTGAGCTCCAGAAACTCTGGCATCACCTGGCACTGCCAGTCCTGAAGGCCCAGATGTGTCCGCCCCATGATGTGTGATCCCTCGGCCCCAGCCCTCTGAGACTGGGCCAAGCTCTGGGGCCCCTCCACTACAGCATTCTGAGAGTGAGCCAGGCTCCGGAGCCCCACGGCGGTAGCCTTCTGAGTTTGGGCTAAGTTATCGAGGCTCATAGGCATGACCTGCTATGCCTCTGGAATGCCGGCGAGAGTCCCAGTCATGGCCAGCAGCGTCTCCCACATGCTCCTGACACCTTGGCCATCGAAAGCTGTGCCTCCTGGATACCAGAAGCACACTTGCCCGTGGCCTGTAGTGTCTCCAGGATGGCCTGGACCTTGTCACCCATGAAGACAGACCCCGGAGTCAGACTTTCCACTGCGGTCGCCACCCTTGCAGTATTGGCTTGGGACTCACACTGTGTCGGTACCACCTCCTGCAACAGCACTCTGTTTGATTCCTCTAAACAGCCTTGCAGTTGCAGCGTGGTTGCTGACAGCCCTCCCACAACTCCCCAGGCTTCCTGAAGCATCTCCACCAGCCTTGGGAGGAACAAACCCAGAGGCCCAGCAGCTGGCTTGGGGACAGCTGAACCTTGGCCTGTAGCAGACCTCCGTGCGCTCAAGTCCTTGGATGTGCCCGCCTCCACCCAATGTTCATCAGTAGCTGTGATGTGCTCACCAGATCATGACCCAGATCAATACTAAAGGTACCCACCGTGGTGATCGTCTCTGTTGGTGGGTTATGCGGTACATGCCCTTGGAGGATTCCTCAGTGCCTCCCTCTGAGGTGTTATCCGGGGATCACGGGCAGTTTGCTCTACGGCAGTGGAGGCGGCAGCAACACCCGAAGGGTCAGGTTCCTCTGGGTCCAGAACTGTAAAAAAGAACACACATTAGGGGGTGGGAGGCAAAGCGTTCTATGCAGCACTGCACTTATTTATAGGAGGACCAATGTTGAGGGTGTACGCCAACCTGGCTGTTGGTGACCATTCGGGAAGGCCCATCACCCCCTACCAGCTCCATGACAAACTCCTCCTGGCTGCCACAGGTCAGGCACGCCACCACCAGTCTTTGTCATCCCCCGTGCATTGCGGATTTTCTTTTCCTGTGGGAACATAAGATGGATAGCAAGTATTAATATACTGCAGTGCATGGTGTGCAATGCATGCCTGTGTCTCGGGCATTGTGCTGACAGTTTCGGGGAAAGGGTGCTCATTGAGGGGTGAGGGGAAGGGGTTAGATTCTGTTCCTGGGGAGAAAGGTCACTTGTTGCATGCCATTCAGGTGTACAAGTAGGGTTGGAAATGCGTACCAAGCATGTGTGGGGTTCCAAGAGAGATGCTCACTCACCCTTGCTGCTCAGAGAAGGTCGTACATTTTCTTCTGACACTGCTGGCCAGAGTGCGGTGTCAAGCTCCTGGATTCACCGCTTCTGCCACCTCCTCCCACACTGCCGTGGCAGATGCACCCCTTGGATTGGGGCCCTGGCTCACGTCTCTCCTCCATGGCATCAAGCAAGTGCTCCTGGTTTATATACAGCTCTGGCTTATTCGAGAGTGCAGGTGCAATGAGTGTGGCCAGTCAGGGGCCCATTGGCAACAAATCCTTGTGAGAGATTTTGAAGGCTGCACTCAGTGGAGTGTCACTCATCCCTCGGGGTGTTGTTTGGCTGCTGTGTCCAGGGGTGGGGGGGAGCGTGCAATACCCAGGGCTCCTAATCAATAAGCTGCTGTGTCCAGGGACGATGCAATACTCAAGGCTCCCATTCAAGAATGTGAATGATCACAGCACAATGCTAGTTCTCTAGGGCAGCAGTGAGACAAGTATGTCCAAGGGATGGAGGGATTGGGTACCTGCATTATCCAGATCCATGGGGGCATGACATGAGTGGGCAGCCATGTCTGTGTGGGGTGGGGCTTGGAGGGGGGGAATGCAGCAATGAGGCTGGCGATGTCTCTGTGCGGGTTTTGTGGAAGTCAGCGCTAAGGCCAGCATTGTCTCTGTGGGGGGGTTGTGGGGGCCAGCAATGAGGCCAATGATGTCTGTGGGGTTTGGATAGCAGTGATCTGGAAGCTGGCAGGTCTTTTCAGTGATCTCCCGGTGATATTTGCATGCGCTGATTCCAGGCTCCTTGGCACGAATAGGACCCACCCCGCCCTCCTGCATTTTCAATGAGATTCATGATTGGGGCCTCTGCAGTGCACAGAGTGGGGAAATTCAGGTGAGAAGATGAACTAACAAAACAGTCAGGAATTAGAACAATTGTCCCACCAATTCAGCACTTTTGGGAGAACCGTGGCCTATATTTCTAAACACTCAGGATTCACACCTAAAATCTACACATTGCACATCACTCTGACATACTTTCCAATGATGCCAGCCTCACATTCGACTCTCACTGTATACACATTCCTTCAGCTATTGAACTATTGCAGTCACATCAGCAACCCGGTATAATATAATCACTGACATTCTGCTTCTTTTTGAAGGGGGAGGTGGCACACACTTGAATGGAGGAGCATAGAATGCAGGGTGACACAGTGGTTAGCACTGCTGCCTCACAGCTCCAGGAACCTAGGTTCGATTCCTGGCTTGGGTCACTGTCTGTGCAGATTCTCCTGGTGTCTGCATGGGTTTCCTTCTGGAGAATCATAGAAACATAGAAACCCTACAGTGCGGAAGGAGGCCATTTGGCCCAATGTGTCTGCACCGACCACAATCCCATGCAGACCCTACCCCCACAGCCCCACACATTTATCTCCCTAGCCTCTCTAACCTGCACATCTTGGGACACTAAGAGGTAATTTAGCACAGTCAATCAACCTAACCCGCACATCTTTGGACTGTGGGAGGAAACTGAAGCACCTGAAGGAAACCCACATAGACAGGGGGAGAATGTGCAAACTCCACACAGACCATGACCCAAGCCAGGAATCTAAATGGGGGTCCCTGGTGCTATGAGGCACCAGTGCTAACCAATGTGCCACTGCGCTGCCAACAACTGTGCCACCATGCCGAGCATCTAGTTTCCTCCCATACTCCAAAGATATGCAGGTTAGGTTGATTGGCCATGCTAAGTTGCCCCTTAGTGTCCCAGGATGTGTAGGTTAGAGAGATTAGCAGGGTAAATACATGAGATGATGAGAATAGGGCCTGGGTGGGATTGTTGTTGGTGCAGACTAGATGGGCTGGATGGCCTCCTTCTGCACTGTAGAGATTTTCTATTCTATGATAACAGGCTACTTTATGTTTTACAAATTCTAACCATGTTGCCATAAATGAATTATGATATATTTTAAATTACAAATGCTATTCTTAAATTAAATCTAACTCCTGGGGTATTCAATTTGCAGAACACCAGAGTTAAGAAATGTAGATTAGAGACTGTCTAGACCGGGGTGCTTTCGGCAATGAAGGCTAGTCCATAGATTCTACTGAACTGTTAATGCCATTTATCACATCCTTTTATCATCTGGATGACCTGTTATTTGAGCCTAGCCTTGAGTTCTCCTTATAACTCTGATTATTGGCCAAGAAAGTAGTTGGTTTTGTTGGCAAATCTCCTGGTGAATCAAAAAATGTAAAGGAATCGAAGCGGCACCCTTCTGATCTGCTAGAAGCTTGGGAAGAAGAGGGGCAAAAAAAAAGAAAAAATAGTCCGGATATTTTGAGGTTTAGACCTGAGCTTCAGGCTTGAAACAAAAAATTCAATAAACCAGTTTTTTGTAGTTAAATGTTCTCATGAAAGAGAGAATGAACAGATCAGTGAGCCCATTAAGATCCAAGGTTTCTGCTCCAATCTCACAACATTACTGACCCCCTTATCGCCCCCACTCCCCCACCACCCAGGTCAATTGCAGCCCCCTCCCCACTTCTCCCCACTGATAGCAGAGTGGCAACAGAATCCCCTTCCCCAGACAGAGTGATCCCGTCCTCCCCCCTCACCCCTTCCCCATCTCCTCCAGAATCCAATGGCTGTGTAAAACCTCCCTCTCATTCTCTTTTGTCCCCAATCATTGAGGCCCTGATCCACCACCATCACCCCCTCCCCATTAGCACGCCTGCAATTGCTCACTTGCATTCCCCTCAATGCTAACAAGCAAACTGCATGGAACTTGCTGGAATGCTCTGCTTAACTGCCTGCAGCTGATCTGTCCTAATGAGGGGCAGCCCCATAAAAACCCAAGGATAGACAGGTAGGTAGTGTAAGAAAGAAATGAGTACATGTCCAGCCTCTTGATTTACTGAAAAATGACCTTGGGAGGCTGCTGGATGTGGCAGAGGCAAGGCAGGACATGACACCCTCTTCCTATCAGGAGGACATAGGTGGCATGGTAGCACAGTGGTTAGCACTGCTGCTTCACAGCTCCTGGGTCACTGTCTGTGTGGAGTTTGCACATTCTCCTTGTGTCTGTGTGGGTTTCCTCTGGGTGCTCTGGTTTCCTCCCACAGTCTAAAGATGTGTGGGTTAGGTTGATTGCTAAGAAATTGCCCCTCAGTGTTCAGGGTAGTGGTGGTTAGAGGGATTTGTGGGGATATGGGGGTAGGGCCTGGGTGTGATTGTGTTTGGTGCAGACTCGATGGGCTGAAGGGCCTGTTTCTGCACTGTAGGGTTCTATGATCCACATACCTGGGGGGCTTAAGACATTGTGGCCTGGGAGGCAGTTGCCACTTTTGTGAGTGCCATGGCACTGACCCCCTGCACAGGGAGGCAGTGCTGCAAAAAGGTCAATGACCTCATCCAGGCAGCAAGGGTGAGTGCTTAACCCCATCTCACATCTTCCCCCAAATCCTCCCACACCCAGCGCCCTGCATGCTTCCAGCTCCTGACTCCCAAGCACCTACTTCCTATCCTGCCTCCAAAAGTAGCACTGTGCTTGCCCTCTAAGGGCCATCATTCTGCATGGTGCATCCTGTCCCCAAAAAACACCAACAATAACAACTGAGAGAGGGTGAAGACAGGGAGTGGTGAGCACCTGTCAGTCCTCCACTCAATTTGAGGCAACCTCTAGGAGGGATGAGGTTTGGATGCGAGGGGCAGAGTTTAAAGGAAGTGTACAAGGCATGTTTATTTGCACAGAGAGGGTAGTGAGTGCCTGGAACTCGCTGCTGGAGGAGGTCCTGGAGGCAGATATGAGAGTGACCTTGGAGGGGCATATTTACAGCTAACTAATGGGATGGGAATAGAGGCATAAGGTCTCTGGAAGGGCAGGGGTTATAATTCAAATGAGCAGCCTTGTTGCTGCAGGCTTGAAGGGCCTGTTCCTGTGAAGTAATCTTCTTTGTGCTTTGTTCTATATTTGATGGAGAAATGTGATCCAAGTTTTTTACATCCTGGATTCATCTCCTATCCTTGCATTGAATTTTGTGCCCTGTGTAACAGGAACAGATCCAGATGCCCCTGGATCATCTGGCATCATGGCCCCCACTGTGGTTTCTGCCCATCCTGCTCCAAAAGGTTTGGATGGGGTCCTTGGAGGACATGGGTGAAGGGACCTCTGAGGGTGGCACAGTTTTGCTGTCAGATTCTGCCTCGCAATGCACCACCCTTGATACTGACATGTCGGTGGGTCTGGTTAGTGGTGAGGCTTCAGGGTCACTCTCTGGTGAGCATGACACACGTGCTGATGTATATCAGGTGGTGGAGGGATTATCTGAGACCTCTGGCACACAGGGTTCTGCCGGAGATGAGCTTCAGCTGGCCCCAGGCTACATGCTGGGCCTCTGAGATCATTTCTCCCCACCCAGCTGCTGGAAATGCAGCAACAGAGGCAGGGAATGCAGGAGGGGCTCACTGGACTGACTGTGAGGCATTGGGAGCAATCCCAAAGCTTTCAGCTGGACCAGCTATTGCCTGTCTTGTGTGGTTCCCAGGCTAGGGAATCCTCACCGTGCAGGCTCCAAGCAATGGCCAAGTCACAGCCAGCCACAGCTGAGGGGCTCAACAGGATTCCTGAGGTTCTGTGGCCCATGGCTGAGAGGCTCGAGAGCTTGCAGGAGACCCAGCAAGACAGTGCTGGGACACAGCAGGCTATGGCTGCAGCCCTTGAGAATGTGGCTCATTCATATGGGGTCATGACTGAGGGGCTGCAGAGCGTGGCCAGTCTCAGAGGGCACTTGCTGCGGCCATTGACAGGTGGCCCCTGCTGCAGGTGGACATCAGTAAGGGTTTGACCACCACGGTTAGGATGCAGGTGGTCCTCCAGGACTGGCAGGGCCAGGTGAACACCGGAGCTTCTGGATCTCACTGCAGATGCACGGCTGTCCCATGGAGTGACCCGGGGCCATAGGAACCCAAGAGAGGAGGAAGGGCTCGATCCAGTGCTGGGGTCTTCCAGCCAGGCTGTTGTTACACCTTCTGACTCCCCCCCCCGCTCCCTGACACCGGGGTATCTCAGGGGCAGTGGGATGAAGGGGGCATCATGGAAATGTCCCAGATGCCTGGAAGCAGACCAGGGCCCTCAAAATCCAGGGCCTTCAAAGGATGCCCACCAAGCGAGTCACAAACAATGAGGCGAGGTAGGCAGCTGGCCCCCTCCACCTTCGATGTACATTCTGAAAAACACAAAGACATAGTGGTCAGTCACATAAAGTTAGGAAATGTAGTTGCACTAAGGTGGAATGTGCAATTCTTATGGAGTTAGTGCACTGGGGCTTCAAAGGAGTCCAGTAGCAAATCTTCCAAGGTACATTTAGTCTCCTTCCATCCAAAAACCAGGGCTGGGTGTTATTTTATAGCATGCATGTCACCACAGTGTACACTTGTAAAAGAGATGGAATACGCGTGCAAAAAAAGAGTGCCCTGTCAGAATAAGATTGTGCAGACTGTCAGCAATCAATCTCAGCCTTGACATCTTTTCATAACTATCTAAGTACGTGCAGTCAAAATCTGGCTGAAGAATCAGAAACATGTCAAACTTATTTGTGGGCATATAAATATTATATTGCCATACTCCAGCTGATGTTTTCCACAAAATACTTGGACATTTCTGAGGAGCTTGGGGAATTTCAGTGAAGTACATCTGCATTCATTATATGCGCATTGAGTAATTTCTTTGGGTTTGGAAACATCAAGTAGAATAGGGAATAAACTCAGCATTCTCTTTGGTTCATTCTATTAATTGTAACATCTCTAACACAGAATTAGATGAAGACCGAGTGGGGCGGTGGGTAAAATATTGCAGTTTTACCTCAATGCATGCATTGCCTTCTTGATGAAATGAGAGTCCCCTGTGTCATGTGGAAGATGAAATAACTATGGTCAGAGTCAATTCAGTTTATAGCCCATATACACAGCAGACAGAAACAACTCAGCAACAGCTGAAATTAGTTGTCAGTTTTGTTCATAAAGGTTCCTCGAACTTTGTTAAGAACATGCAGGGCTCAGTCTTAAAGCAGTCAATTCATTTGCTAATGGGAGGAGAGATAATGTTAGACATTGTACATAATGAAATAGGTCAGCTTATAGAGAAGTGAGAACTTCAGCAATAATGACCATAATACAGTAAGGTTGAAAGTTCAAATAGAAGAAGTTAATGAGAAAATATGGGTAGAAAATTGAAATAGGAAAAATTTTAGAAAGGTGCATGAGTTAAGATGAGATAGAAAAAAGATTGAGGCATGGACTTTAGCCTGAAGGTGAGTTGGATGCAGGGGAGCTATTGTGATGTCAAGAAAGCCAGAGGGACAGGATTCCTGATTGTCCTGCAGAATTTGACTGCAGGGCCCTGCTCATAGAGGTGGTCCCACAATGGTTAACATCGAAAATAGGACCAGGAATAGGCCATTCAGCCCTTTAAGCCTGCCCTGCTGTTCTGTGTGATCATGGTTGATCTTCTATTTGAACCCCTCCCCATAGCTCAAGGGCACCTGGCTGCTTTTGGGAGTGCATGCAAGTGTATTAGTTGGATGGTGGTTAGGATTCCCAAACTAATGAACCAGAATGGTTGGGATGGAGTAGGGAATGGGGAGAGGGGTGTTTCATGGTGCTTGGGAGGGCTTGGCGGTGGTCAAGGGCAGTGGGCACATACCTCTTTCAAGATGCACGTCAACAACACGTTTTGAAAGACTCCATTCAGACTGTGCACAAATTTGTCTCCAAGCTATCACACAAGTGCAGCCAACCAAAAGAAGCGAATGGGTCCGCACAGTTAAACAAAATGTTTGAGGGTACATTGGGGTAGGAGGTCAGAAAAATTGTGGCTAGGTTTGAAGGAAGTTTACTGGGTAGTAAGAACGTAGAGGAAAGAATCATATTCTTCCTGGTCCACAAACAGCACTGAAAAGCTATTTGATTTATTATTGTCACATGTATTAACATACAGTGAGAAGTATTGTTTCTTGTGCACTATACAGACAAAACATACCGTTCATAGAGAAGGAAATGAGAGAGTGCAGAATGTAGTGTTACAGTCATAGCTAGGGTGTAGAGAAAGATCAACTTAATGCAAGGTAAGTCCATTCAAAGCGCTGATGGCAGCAGGAAAGAAGCTGTTTTTGAGTCAGTTGGTATGTGACCTCAGACTTTTGTATCTTTTTCCCGACGTAAGAAGACGGAAGAGAGAAAGTCCGGAGTGCATGGGGTCCTTAATTACGCTGGCTGCTTCGCCGATGCAGTGGGAAGTGTAGACAAAGTCAATGAATGGAAGGCTGATTGTGTAATGGATGGGCTACATTCACGATCATTTGTAGTTTCTTGCGATCTTGGGCAGAGTAGAAGCCATACCAAGCTATGATACTGTTGTAGGTAAAAAGAGACTGTTAGTGAATCAAAGTACAGTAGTTTTATTACAAAAGCTTTTGGGAAAGACCTGGCACCTAACAGCAGTTTACCAGGCCTCTCATTGAACACAAATAAGTGTGGGTATTTATACATCTTGGTTCTCAGCATCAGTCACGGAGCAAACTCTGGTATCAGTCAGGACCTGCAATGCTTCCAATTCCAGTTAAGACACAACCCCCAGCTTCAGCTAGGAACTGCAGCTTGTCTGGTAGGTTCAGTCATGACGCAGACATCGGTACAGTCACAATCCAGAGCTTTTCTGGCGGCTTCAGCTTCATTGAAGTAACTTGTGTGGTTGTGGCTTCCCAGCAGGAGTCTTCCTGTCAAATAGCCATTACCACACTCTACCATCTGCAAGTATTTAACTGTGTTTAGCTAGTACAAACAGGTAAGGTTTGCAATGTCTGCAAAATAACATTCCCATTTAACTAGCTGTCTTTATGGAAATGAAAGTTAAAGAATGAAAGACATGAACAAGTAAGGAAAACATGAATAAATAATTTATATTGATGCCAGTAGCAGTATAAGCCTGGGGAGATCAGCCATGAAGAAGGGTTATGTTTGTGATATATACTAGGTATCAAATTAATTAACCCTTTCCCTTCCTCAATACATCCAGAAAGAATGCTTTCTATGGTGCATCTGTAAAAGTTGATGAGAGTCGTAGCTGACATGCCAAATTTTCTTAGTCTTCGGAGAAAGTAAAGGCGTTGGTGGGCTTACTTCATAAATTCAGCATCTCTCACCTCCTTCAAGCTGTCATTGTTTCCTAAGGTCTGATCAACTCATTTAAAGATATGAGTGTAAAAATGAAGACACGCACTCTCATTATAATTTTTAAATGATCAACCCACTTGTTGCAATTGTTAAAACTGGCCATGCTAAATTCTCCCTCAGTGTACCTGAACAGACGCTGGAATGTAGCGACAAGGGGATTTTCACAGTAACTTCACTGCAATGTGAATGTAAGCCTACTTGTGATTAATAAATAAATAAACTTTATAAACAGATATTCTGCATAAAACTGTTTGGTTTGGTCCCTATTTCAGATCTTTGGCATTTTAACCAGACACAATCCCAAACCGCCTGTTCTTGGGAGTTGAGATTGAGTTGATTGAAATGCAGATGTAAAATGGGATTGTCAGAAAGGAGTTTGGAGAGTTGCAGAGCAAATGAAAACCCCAAAAGTAGTAGATTTTTTTCTATATTCAAAATGCTTTGGAAAGTGAACAGAGCGTCTGCAGGACCTCATAAAGTGATGAAAACAGGAGTGAATGAAAGTGGGCTAAAATATGAATAAAACATAAGAAAGAACAGTGCATGAGTAAAAACGGAATTGTTAAATACAGGTGAGATTCTGAGGGAGCAGACGAGAATGTTCAGAAATTGGCAGGAATAGTTATTTTTCTGCAGTTTTATAAAGGCACAGAATATTTCATCATAAAATTTATTTATTTATTAGTCACAAGAAGGCTGACATTAAGACTGCAATGATGTTACTGTGAAAATCCCCTAGTCGCCACATTCTGGCAGCTGTTCGGGAGAATTTAGCATAGCCAATCCACCTAACCTGCACATCTTTAGACTGTGGGAGGAAACCAGAGCAAACCCACGCAGACATGGGGAGAATGTGCGAAGTTCACATAGATAGTGACCAACCAGGAATTGAACTCAGGTCCTTGGGGCTATGAGGCAGCAGTGCTAACCACTGTGCCACCTATCTCAAACTAATTAAGGACAAGAAACATCACCTCAAGAACAGTATCTGAAAAGCTAGTTAAGAAAAATATTAAAAGTGCTGGCACCTGGTAGAATGCATTTGGATGGATCCTGAGGGAAATGATGGAAGAAATAGTAGAGGCCCCAGAAATTATTGGGGCGATTCTCCCAAAAGTGCTGAATTGGTTAGAAAACTGGTGGAGACCATGACTGTTTTCTTAGTGCGGCTTCAGAGCTGAATATCTCCACTCTGTGTAATGCAGAGGTCACAATCATGAATATTATTAAAAACGCGAGGTGGAAGGTGAGGTCGATTCACGCTGGAATCTGAGAGCTCCGGAAATCTGCACACACGCAGTGGCCCTGATCCGTCAGAATCCCTGTTTGCTGGTGGGCTCAATTGCTGGCCAGCCCGGGACCCACAACCACCCCCACCCCCCACCCCCACAGTGCTGCCCCTCCAGCCTCCCATTCCCCCCCACCCCGTCCTGATCCCACCCCTCATGACAATTCCCGGGCCAGCCCTGACCACTCCCTGTCCAGCAACACCCCAATGTCCAGCCCAATCCACTGCCCCACCCGCCGCCCCCCCCCAACCACAGCAGACCCCACCCGACAGAGCAAACCCCTGCCCGACAGGAGGCAGATACCCCCTGGCAGAGCACCCCCCTGCCAGTCCGCCCTGATTACTGGCCTCCCTCCAGTCCAGACCAATCCCCATGCAGAGTGGCACTGGGACCTCCCCCCCCCACCCCCACCCCCACCAACTGCTTCCTAGGCCCTGCCCACACTGGGCCCGTCCACCTTGGCACTACCTGATGCCCAGTGGGCAGTGCCAAGGTGCCCCCTGGGCATGAGCACTTTGTCTCTTGAGCAGTGCCAGGGACACAGGCTGGCACTCCCAGCGTGCCCATGCTCAGGGAGTACCACCCCCTCTGTCCCACCCCCCCCCGGGGAGCCTGATTGCCCCCCTTTCACTCCGGCGGGGTCTCCCGCCAGTTCCCTGAATGTGGGGAGGTACTCTAAACCCCGTCAGAGTGAAGTACTCCTGGTGGGGTGGGAGATGCTATTGGGCAAGTTCGCGATAAAGACATTTAAAATAGATTAAAGATACATTTAAAACAGATTGAAATTACTGACCTCTCTTCCTGCCAGTTTTCAGCGTGGTCCCGACTGTTACTGTTCTGCGCCTCTGGGAGATGTTATGTGTCGGGAACGCATGCGTGAATCCCGCGAAAAGGCTGACATGTGCATCTCCTAGCCCGACTCGCCAGAAACTTTGCGGGTCGCAATGGGAGAATCACCCCCTTATGTTTCCCAAGTTGTGTGGAAGCTGAATGTGTTGAAGAACCAGAGAGAGGCCAATGCAATATCCATCGCATAAAGGAGGATGGAGCTAAACTCAGTAATGACAGACCAGTTAATTTAACATCCGCAGCAGGGAAAAATTTGTGAATCTTTAATTGAAGCTGAAATGAACAAATACCTAGGTTAAGAGAAAATAATTGGAAGCAGTCAGATGTGTTAAAAAAAATGATCATAGCATGACAAACCTGACTGAGTTATTTAATATGCTGATATAAGAAGTTGCAGGAGATGGTGCCGACATAGCGTGCAAACCAGGCCATCACTGTTAGGGAGGCGACTGAAGTGGGAAGTCTGGCTCAGGAGTCTGTTCTCATGGGTGACAGGGTCCAGGCCATCCTGGAGACACAGTGGGCCATGGGCGAGTATGTTTTCAGCATCCAGGAGATATAGCCTTCCATGGCCATGGGTGTCGGAGGCACGTGGGAGACACTACTGGCTATGGCTGGGCAATGGGACGTGCATCGCAGCTTGACCCTTCCACCTCCGATGTGCATCCTGGGAGAGCACCTAGAAGAAGCATTAGACCGCACAAAGTTGGAAAGTTGTACTTCACTAAGAGGGCATGGATGAAGGTCACCAGTAGTCAGAGTTTATTCATCACTAATGTTAAGAGCACCATAAACTTTTATTTGCACCTCACGGTTGTGACTAATGTGTCTCTGATTCTACCCCCCCCATCAACAGCTGAGCTGAGTGGCCTCCACTCCCGTGCATAGAGGTGCTGTTTATTGTGCCTTGGAGACTCAGCCACATGTTACAGAGTGCCTGCCCTACCTTCCCCAACATCCATCAGACCCTTGGTGCAAGTACCCCCCCGCCCATCCCACCCCCACACCGGGGATTGCCCAACAAACAGGTGTTCCCAAGCCTTACAGCTACGTGGGTCAGAGTGGCAGCATACATTGGGAGTATAGGTAGGAGTCAGACTTGAGTGGCACTAGGGGCAGGATCCCAGTGTGTACAACAGAGAGTCGTCATCATCATCCAGCCTTCAACCAAGACTCACAACCATTGCCAGCCCAGGCCCATTAACAGGTTTGGATGTTTCTGAGGGACAGGGCGGTGGGATGAGAGAGGCTGGGGAAGGCTGATTTGGTGGCTTGAAGACCCAGGTCAGTTTGGAGGGGGAATAGCAGCCGCACTTTCTCCTGGGGTGTGGTGATGTGAGGTGATTGCAGCCCCTTCGCTGCACAACACCAGTTAGGGTGAAGTGGGCTGCAATCAAGGTGTCCCTTGCTGTCATCGCCCATCCGCCCTCTTTCCTCTGGCTCTTCGTACGGTGGGGTGCCCACCATGCCCCCTCACCGCTCCTCCTCATTCTTCTTCTCCAACTGGTCTCCCCGCTGCTGGGCAATGTTGTGCAGAACGCAGCAAACGATGATGATGCGTGAAGCTCGCACAGGGTCAGACTGGAGGGATCCCCCCAGAGCAGTCCAAGCAGCAGAACCACATCTTCAGCAGGTTGATGCATCGCTCTACGATGGACCGGGTGGTTACATAGGCCTCGTTGTAGCGGGTCTCCGCCTTGGTCTCATGCCTCTGCACAGGCGTCATCAACCATGACCTTAGAGGGCAACCTTTGCCGCCCAGTATCCATCCCAGCAGTCTGGGCTGGTCTTCAAAAAGGCCAGGGATGACTGACTGCCTGAGCACATAGCTGTCATGGACATTCCCTGGATGGCATGCATTGACCTGCATGATCCTCATTAGAGGGTCACATACAATCTGCACATTGAGGGAGTGGAATCCTTTCCTATTGACAAATTTCTGCGGAGCTCATATGGGGCCTGCAAGACGATATGTGTCCCATCCACTACTCCCTGGACATTGGGAATCCCAGCAATGGAAATGAAGCCGAGAGCCCAGGCCTCCTGCTGTGTCAAAACTTATGAACTGTGCTGCCCAGGCATACAGGGCATCTGTGACCTGCCGCACACATCTGTGCACAGGGGCCTGGGAGATCCCAGTGAGGTCGCCGTTGGGTGCCTGAAGTGACGCAGAGGTGAAAAAATTCAGGTCACTTTCATGTCCACAGGGAGTGGGTGGCCATCCCTCCCCTGAGATGCCAGGTTTGTGAGCACCTCACAAAGGCGTCACACCATGCACTTGGAGGGCCGCAGCTGGTGACATCACATTCCCTGAGAGGGCCTGAAATGATTTCCAGAGACTGTATCTCCTCCCCCTCGGCACCCTCTGCCTTCTGCGCTCCCTCTTGGGAGCCTGCTTACCCACTGCCTGGCTCTCAGTGCAGCCCCATGCCCTTCTTTCGATGGACTAGTATTGGCTGCTCCTGCAGTAGTCTCTCCACGTCTGCCACCTCTTGAGCTGCCTCATTCACTGCCACCATAATGGTCAGCTCCAAACCAATCAGACAAAAATCCATCTGCACAGGTTTGGAAAGAGCATAGAATGACGGATTAATGTCATTGGCTGCATAGACCCAGCATCATCCCAATTCCTCACTTGGACTAGAATGCCCACTTGTGGGAGCTGGCAACATCACACAATCCATGGTGCCACATGTGACCCGATTTAGGGTTGTGTGAGATTCCATCATGACAAACGCTGGCACAGATTATGCAGGTCAGTGTGCAGCTGTAGGCAATGCTCACCCTTGAGCCATTGCTACGTGTGTAACTGCAGCATCTGTTTCAAGCATGTGCTGCTAGTCCATGTCACAGGGCAGGGACAGACTGCAGATCAGCACCAGGTGTGTGCCCAGTGACAGCAGATTTCATGCAGTCCGTGTCTGAATCCCGGCACTCTGGCCTGGAGCAGCAGCTGCTTCATCTGGTTAGGCCCCCACCCCAGAACACCAGCACTCAGTCAAATCCCTGACCATACCTTGCGGCAAGACAATGCCATTGCACAGTGCCGTCAAGGGGAGGCTGAGCAGTCCCCCTATGGGGACCCTCCCCAACTGAGCCACAGTGCTGCCCTGAAGGAGAAGACTAAGCAGGACTCCTTCTGGGTCCCTCCCCCACCCAGCTCTGAGGTAATAGAAGCCCCCCTCCCCCACTCCAGATATCACAGGTCCACGGGCCAGTACCTGAAGACAGCCAAGGAGAAGTCCATCAAGCATCTCCAGGGCCTGCCTGCAACATACTTTGCTCCCAGCACTTTCCTCCTTCATGTCAGTTCAAGGTTGCCACATCAGACTGAGACTTTTTTATGGGCCTCATTCGCACCAAAGTGACATCACGCCAAAGTGTTGGGAGATGCTAAAGTGGGCGGAGATTGCCTTGTTGATTCCAATAATGGCATGCTGAGGTATGGTGAGTAAAGCTAATCAGTGGTATGCCGGTTTTCAGCACAGCCCCAGTGGCATCATTTCTTTCTGGTTGGGAGATGCGCGCGGGTTGTAGACACTCACTGGGATCCTGTGAAATGGCCGACGTGTGAGTCTCTCAACCCGACGTACCAAAAAAATGTGTGCATCGCGATGGGAGAATCGGGTCCAACATTTCTTATATTGAGGTAGGCTGAGTGTTGACCAATAATTGGTTAACATAGGCATCTGTCATTTAAAGTTCAGACAACTTGAACAGGAGCCGATTCATTCCCTCCAATCAAGGTTTACAAGTGATGTTACGTTGTCTGTCTGAAAAGGGTACAGGTTTATAATTCCTGCACTATTTCAATAATCTGTATGCATAGTCAAGTGTTAATAATGTGTTTATAATTATAAATACTATCAACTTCTGTGTTCCAATTTATATTTTCAGCCTTTCTAACATATCTATTAATGAATTACATTCTTTAATTGTCTCACAATTACAGTTGTTTACTTAACTAATCTGGCTGATTTCCATTAACATCTATTTAGTTTTTATTAAAGTGGCTTCGATGAATTTAGGACAAATTGCTTAATAACATATTAATTCAAACTACAAAAATGATAGTCACACCTAAACTAGTGATGTTGAAACTACTAACGTTGAGAGGTGTAAAAGATTAGGGCAATCAAAAAAGCTTTGAATGGTTACAGAATAGAAGGAGGCCATCCCACTCATTATGCCCATGCCAGGCTCTCTGTGACAGCAGCTCAGTTAGACCAGCTCCATCATCATTTCCTCCTAGCTCTGCAAATCTTTTCTTTTCAGATAATTATCCAATTTCACTTTGAAAGCTATGATTGAATCTGCCCCCACCACACTGATCCTAATCACTCGCTGCATGAAAGTATTTTTCTTCGTGTTGCTGTCAGTTCTTTTGCCAATTGCTTCAAATCAGCATCCTTCCACCAATGGGAATAGCTTCTCAGGATCTACATAGCCCAGACCCCTCATGATACAGAATATTTCTGTCAAATCTGCACTCAGCCCGCTCAGAGAAGGAGAACTGCCCCAATTTCCCTAATATATGTATATTTAACTAAAGTCTCTTATCATTGGAACTACTTTGACAAATCTTCTCTCTACCTTCTTTAATGCCTTCTTAAAATGCAGTTCCCAGAACTGCATGCAAGGTACCAGCTGAGGCCAGGCCTATGTTTACATAGAGTCAATGGGAGAGGCAATGGTGTAGTGGCATTGCCAATGCACTAATAACCCAGAGATCCAAGGTAATGATCTGGAGAAAAAAGCAAATTACTGTGGATGCTGGAATCTGAAAATCAATAGAGAAAACGCTGGAAAATCTCAGCAGGTCTGGCAGCATCTGTAAGGAGAGAAAAAAGCTGACATTTCGAGTCCAAATGGGCCTTTGTCAAAGCTTTGTCAAATCTCAGACAGGCTGAGATTTTCCAGTATTTTCTTTAATGATCTGAGGGCCTGGGATCAAATCCCACCATGGCAGATGTTAAAATTTGAATTCAATAAAAAATGAAAATCCCATGGTGATGCCATCAAATGATTATCGTAATACCTATCTGGAGCGGCACGGTGGCACAGTGGTTAACACTGCTGCCTCACAGAGCCAGGGACACGGGTTTGATTCCTGGGTTACGTCACTGTCTATGTGGAGTTTGCACATTCTCCCTGTATCTGTGTGGGTTTCCTCCGGGTACTCCAGTTTCGTCCTCCATTCTGAAAGACGTGCTGGTTAAGTGCACTGACCCGAACAGACGCCGGACTGTAGTGACTAGGGGAAGTACACAGTAACTTCATTGCAGTGTTAATGTCAGCCTTACTTGTGACTAATAAACAAACTAATTAAACATCTGGTTCACTATTTTCCTTTAGGAAAGAAAAGCTGCTGTCCTTACCTGGTCTGGTCTATATGTGACTCTTAAATGCCCTCTGGAATAACCTGTGACTGCCAATTTTGTCCTCAAAATTATTATTTCTAGAATTTTTTTGCACTGAGGTTAAACTGACTGGACTGCTGATGTTGTGTTTATCCTTACACACTTTTTCAAACAAAGATGTGAACATTTGCAATTTTGCAGTGTTATGGCACCATTTCTGTGCCTAAGGAGGATTGAAAAATTGTAGCCAGTGTTTCCAACCTTTCTTCCTTTGGTATTGATTCATCCCATTCAAGCCTCATGTCTCTTATCAACTTTTAAGCATAGGCAGCCTTTCTAATGCCTCCTCATTGTCAATTTTTAACTAATCCGAAATCTCAACCATCGCCTCTTTCATTATGTCTTTACAACATCTTCCTTGTGGTGCAAAACATTCATTCAGTACTTCAGCTCTGTCTGCTGTCTCCATGTATAAATCCCTGTTTTAATCCCTAATCAATCCTACTCATCCTTTCATGATCTACATGCCAATGGATGGGTCTTTATGTTTGCCACCAATTTCTTCTCATACACTCCCTATGCTGCTCTGATTTATTTTCTCACTTCCCCTCTGAACTTACTCTTGAGCATGGTTTCCATCTGAATTTGACATCTGTCACTTTTGCTGCTCTATCTTTATCTCCACCTTGTTTGCCATCCAGGGAGCACTGGCTTTTTTTGCTCATCTGATGGGAATGAACGCTTGACTTTATGCAGAAGGTCTTCCCTTTAAAGACAACCCGTTCGTTCAGTTAGTGTTTTGCCTGCTAGAAAGAGTACAGAAAAGATTTACTAGGATGCTACCGGAACTTGATGGTTTGCGTTATAAGGAGAGGTTGGATAGATTGGGACTTTTTTCCCAGGAGCGTAGGAGACTGAGGGGTGATCTTATAAAGGTCTATAAAATAACGAGGGGCCTAGATCAGCTAGATAGTTAACATCTTTTCCCAAAGTTAGGGGGGACTAAAACTAGAGGGCATAAGTTTAAGGTGAGACGGGAGATATACAAAAGGATCAGAGGGGCAGTATTTTCACACAGAGTGTTGTGAGTGCCGGGAACAAGCTGCCAGAGGTGGTAGTACAGGCGGATACAATTTTGTCTTTTAAAAAGCGTTTAGATAGTTACATGGGTTAGATGGATATGGGCCAAATGCAGGCAATCGGGACTAGCTTAGTGGTTAAAAAAAGGGCAGCATGGATAAGCTGGGTCCAAAGCTGTAAACCTCTATGACTCTATGCCAATCTTTCATGCAATTTACCTGGGTCAGACCAGTTCTCACTTCATTGAAACTGGCCCAGCCCCAGTTAATTGTCTTTATACTGAATTGCTCCTTATTCTTTTCCATGACTGATCTAAACCTCACAATATATAATCATTGTAATTTAAATGTTCCCCTTCTGACACTTGATTCAGTTGTCCACCTCATTCCTCAGAACCAGAGCCAACAATGCTCCCTTCCCCATTCAGCCAGAAACATACTAATCTAGAAAATTCTCCTAAATGCATTTCAGTTACTCCTTCACCTCTGTCCTGCACATGATTACTATTACAGTCTATATTAGGATAATTAAAGTCTTTCATTAGGTAGTGATAATATACTCCTTAGTTTCTGCACATCTTTAATTTCCTTGCAAATTTTAATTGTTCCTCTACATCTTTCCCACAGGCTGATAGCCAGTAGGATGCATTGACTAGTGATTCACCCTCTAGGGGTGAATCTTAACAAAAAATGACAGAGTATTGGTTCAGACAAGAAAAATGGCTGGTTTTCTCTCCGGATCTTATCACACACTGCCACAAAAAAAACAGGTAGATAAGTTTCACAACATTATATGTGGGGTGGGGCCTTAATGTGCTATCAAAGTCTGGTTGCAATGAGATAAAATAAATTTATTAGTCACAAGTAAGGCTTACATTAACACTGCAACAAAGTTACTGTGAAATTCCCCTAGGCGCCACAGTCTGTTGCCTGTTCAGGTCAATGCACCTAACCAGCATGTCTTTCGGAATGTGGAGGAAAGCAGAGTACCCAGAGGATACCCACACAGACATGGGGAGAATGTGCAAACTCCACACAGACAGTGACCCAAGCTGGGAATCGAACCTGGGTCCTGGCACTGTGAGGCAATAGTGCTAACCACTGTGCTATCTTGGCACTCCATGGTCCCCTTGGCCTTGGAGGGAGTGCAGAGGAGGTTTACTAGGCTGATGCTGGAGTTGAGGGGGTTGAGCTATGAGGAGAGGCTGAATAAATTAGGCTTGTACTCGTTAGAGTTTAGAAGAATGAGGGGAGATCTCATTGAGACGTATAAGATGATGAATGGGATGGATAGGATAGAGGTGGAGAGACTCTTCCCGCTCAGAAAGGATAGTAGGACTAGGGGGCACAGCCTCAAGATAAAGGGGGGGCGGTTTAGAACGGAGTTGAGGAGGAACTTCTTCACTCAAAGGGTGGTGAATCTCTGGAATTCTCTGCCAGTTGAAGTGGTGGAGGCTGCCTCGCTAAATATTTTTAAGAAGCGGGTTGATGGGTTTTTGATAAGAGAGGGGATTAAGGGTTATGGGGAGAGGGCGGGAATGTGGAACTGAACCACGACAGATCAGCCATGATCTTATTGAATGGCGGGGCAGGCTCGAAGGGCTAGTTGGCCTACTCCTGCTCCTATTTCTTATGTTCTTATGTTCTCAAAACAAAAAGTAGTTACCCCCCAAACCCACCACAAAGATCTCAGGGGTCCCCCTGTGCTTCCCATCCACTTCCCTATCCCAATTGGAGCTGAAATTTCTCCCCCTCCACAACCCTCTCAGCCCTCAAGTCAGTGCCAACATTCACTCTTTCCCCTGAACATCAGACCCTTTCCCTCCACTCACACTGGGAATGCAAATGGATTGAAATGTATTCAAATCAGGTCCACGGTTATTGTAGGTATGAACCTGACTATGTCACCGGTGAGATTTGAAAATTGGAAATCAAGGTCCACCTTGCATCCAGAAATATTTGGTGCCCAGACTGATCCTTCTTTGAGCCAGCTTTCTGTTATTGTCACATCATATTCCCACTTGTATCTGCAGCTCACCAGCCTTATTTAACACTCCATGCATTCCCATTTTTAGGCCTTCTTGCATTTCTTCTTACTCTGATCCCATCTAATACCTTAGTATCTTTGCTACCTATCTCTCCACATTCCAGTCTAATGCTACATCCTCTATCGATCATCCTGACAAGGTAGTTTAAAGCCTTCTCAATAACATTAGCAACACCCTTGCAAAGACTGTTGGTTGGACTCTGTCTCAGAGTGGCACTTCCATTCCGTACATGTCACACTTCTTCCAGAACTGACTCCAATGTCCCAGGAATCTGAAATCCTCCTTCCTGCATTACCTCTCTAGCCACACATTCACCTCCTCTGTCCTCTTATTTTTACAATCGTTCGAGTGTGGCATCAGGAGTAATCAGAGATTACTACCTATGTGGTCCTGCTTGTTAATTTCTTTCACAGCTCCATAAGATCTGCCATCAGGATCTCAAATTTCTTTACTTACATGTAAACCACTGTGGACTATGATTGCTGACTACTCAGCCTTCCCTCCTCAGAATGTCCCACAGCAGCTCATGACATCCCTAACAGAGAAGTAACATACCATCAGGATTCACATCTGAAGATACAGAAACATATCAGCTTCCTTGAGTATAGCACCCCCCCACTATCTCTTTCCCAATTTTCCTCCTGTCCCATATTAGGCTGAACCAGCCAAGTTTCTGCAGGTACAGATTGCTGGTTCCGTATTAGGCTGAACCAGACAAGTTTCACAACATCATATGCAGGGTGGAGCCTCAACGGGCTGGCAAAGTCTGGTTGCACTGAGATAAAGTAAGTTTATTAGTCACAAGTAAGGCTTACATTAACACTGCAATGAAGTTGCTGTGAAATAGTTGCCACACAGTCAGTCGCCTGTTCGGGTCACTGCACATAACCAGGAAACCAGAGCACCTGGAGGACACCCACGCACATACGGGGAGAATGTGCAGACTCCACACAGACAGTGATCCAACCCGGGAATCGAACTCGGGTCCCTGGCGCAGTGAGGCAGCGGTGTCAACCACTAACTTGTGCTAACTTGCTGCCCTCAGGGTTACCCCCAATCAAAGCAAAAAGTAGTTACCGGCCCAACCCCACCACAAAGGTCTCAGGGGCTCCCCCCATGCCACCCACCCACTCCCCCATCCCAATCGGAGCCAAAATTTCTCTCCCCCCACAACCCTCTCACCCTTCAAGTCTTGGCTTGGCTTTGGCCGCGCTCTGCAGTGAGAGTTATCACTCTCACAGGTATCCAGAACCAATATTGACTGGAGCATGAGACAGCGCTGTGATTGGAAATATGCTTTGGATGAACATATATTTCATAGTGAGCTTGAAATAAGTAAAGGAATCTACTGCTGTAAGTTTCAGTTTATTGGAAAATGCTTATGATGTTGCTTCCCGAGAAACAAAGTTGGTGGAATGATTATTCCCAGGTAATGATAGTTAGCCCAAATAAGGGGCCATAGTAGAATGAATGCACAATAGATATCCTGCTAGAAAGCAGCGCTCGACTTTTAATTTAACCATACCTAATTAGGATGCCTGCTGAAATATGTTAAGTTAATGATGTGCAGGAATGAAGTAGGAGTTACCTTAGTGATTCACATTGTCAACGGCTTGATAAAAAAACAAGGACAAATGTACTAAACGGCCTCATTAAAAGGATTTATTAACAGCTTTGGGCTGTTAATAGTTGTAGGACACATACTGAAAATTAAATTTTTGGGAGTTAGTTTGACAGCTGGAGAGGACGGGATTGAACAGGAAAAATAGCATGAGATGAGATAAAGAATCTTATAATGGCCTGTGTGATCAAGAACAGAAGTCATGTGTGAAGGTTCAAATAGCTAAAGGCAGGTAGGTAATGTTAAAGGTGGTTTTTGCATCTCATGGTTTGGGTGAAGAAATTGATCTTTTACTGAAATAATTCATCCAAGTCCAACCAAAAATAAGGATTAAAGTAAGACACTTTAAGAAGACCTCAATGCACTAGGGGGTGGAGAGCAACTCCAAAAGGTAGAGTGTGGGTGGATTGAAAGGTCATGAAGGCATGGCTCATTGAGACAAATGGAAGAAGAAAAAAGAAAAACTTATTCCCACATACCAGCCATGCGTTAATCTGGACAGTAACCACTATTTGTCTCATTGCAAAGTTTCATTGGATATTAGTGTATTATATTCAACCTTAAACTTTGATTAAACTCAACATAGCCACTATTTCAGCTGCATTTGATCCCAATTATTATTAATTATCTAATCAGCAATTACCTTTCAAAGATTAATATCACTATTCACCTGGTCATCTAATAATGTCTAATAATCACTCATTTCCTCTCTGCCTGCACATCATTAAGTGCAACCATATCCAGAAGTGTGCTCATCCTGTGGTGTAAATTGGGCTCTCAGAAACTTGTGGCATGCTATTGTATGGGGCATTGTATATAGGAGAAAAAGACTGAATTTAGGAGGATTAACACATTAGAATAAATCATAGAAACCCTACAGTATAGAAAGCGGCCATTCGGCCCATCGAGTTTGCACTGACCACAATCCCACCCAGGCCCTACCCCCATATCCCTACATATTTCACCCACTAATCCCTCTAATCTACACATCGCAGGACACGAAGGGGTAACTTTAGCATGGCCAATCAACCTAACCTGCACATCTTTGGACTGTGGGAGAAAACCAGAGCACCTGGAGGAAACCCACGCAGACACAAGGAGAATGTGCAAACTCCACACATACAGTGACCCGAGCCAGGAAATGAAGTCAGGCCCCTGGAGCTATGAAGCAGCAGTGCTAACCACCGTGCTACCGTGCCGACCCAGCAAAAACTGATCAGAAGTGAGGAAATTAAAAATAGGGTGCAAGAATGGCTAGGAGTGGGAAGTTGATGCCCAACAAGACTTTGTTTGGGACTGTTTTTATTCAGCATGTACATTAGTGATTAGTGATTAGCGAGGGGGATTGAATATAAAAGTAGGGAGGTCTTGCTGCAGCTGTATAGGGCATTGGTGAGGCCGCAGCTGGAGTACTGTGTGCAGTTTTGGGCGCCGCACCTGCGCAAGGATATTTTGGCCTTGGAGGGAGTGCAGAGGAGGTTTACTAGGCTGATACCGGAGTTGAGGGGGTTGAGCTATGAGGAGAGGCTGAATAAACTAGGCTTGTACTCGTTAGAGTTTAGAAGAATGAGGGGAGATCTCATTGAGACGTATAAGATGATGAATGGGATGGATAGGATAGAGGTGGAGAGACTCTTCCCGCTCAAAAAAGACAGTAGGACTAGGGGGCACAGCCTCAAGATAAAGGGGGGGCGGTTTAGAACGGAGTTGAGGAGGAACTTCTTCACTCAAAGGGTGGTGAATATCTGGAATTCTCTGCCCGTTGAAGTGGTGGAGGCTACCTCACTAAATATTTTTAAGAAGCGGGTTGATGGGTTTTTGATAAGCGAGGGGATTAAGGGTTATGGGGAGAGGGCGGGAAAGTGGAACTGAGCCACGACAGATCAGCCATGATCTTATTGAATGGCGGGGCAGGCTCGAAGGGCTGGATGGCCTACTCCTGCTCCTATTTCTTATGTTCTTATGTTCTATGTTCTTATATCAGCCTAGAAGGACTGGTTGAATTTTAGGTGATCTGAAATAATTGGTAATAATTCTGAGGAGTTCAAGGACTCTAAAGAAAATATTGGTAAGATGGCAGAATGGTCAGGAAAAATTGGACAGATGAAATTCAATGCCAGCAAACATGAGGTGGTATATTTTGTTTCAAGGCATGAGAATAATAATTAGTTTGAATGAGGAAAGGAAGAGTGTTGTGAAAGAGCAAAGAGACATATGATGTAAGGCTTATAAGACATTAAAAACAGCACTGCAGGTGGAAAAGGCTGTTAAAAAGTTAATGTGATCTGGGTTAATGGCAAGAGATGTGCAATAGAAAATAAAATGAACCTAGGTATAATCTGCAATAAGACCACTGGGAGCACCGTGCGTGGGTTTGGATATCACGCTGTTCAAAGGCACAGCACAATTCGCTACAAAGTTGAAGGCAACTCACTGTCAAGACAAGTCAGAGATGGGCAACTAGCGATGTTCACAATCCAGAAACAAATTAAAAAATATCAGATGCCCCCTATATAAAGAAATAGAAACAATAGAACAATTGCAGCTATTTTCATTAGAGGCAAAGAGATTATAAAATGATTTGGTTGTTGATGATTAAGATGTTGCAAGATGGGATAGAGAACATAGGAACCAAAAACCATTGAACAGAAGCAGATCATTTAGCCCCTGATGTTTCTAGCACTATTCAATCAAATTATGGATAGCCTGCAACATATCTCTCTGTCCCCAACTTTGTTCCAATGTCCCCATGTCTTTGGTTGACAAACAAAAATTAATTAATCTCAACCTTAAAATTTACATTGATCTCGCATCAATTGCCATTTGTGGGAAAGAGTTCTCAATGTGTACCACATTTCATGTAGAAATATTTGCTGATCTCACGCCTGAAGTGCCTTGCTTTATCTTTTGACTATGCAGAACGAGATAAGATAAATAAAAGAGATTTATAACAGAAGCCATTTGTTGGAACACAGTGGTCAGTCTATGGTTTTTGCTACAGGTGTTCATGATAAAGCAGAGATCGTGTCAACTTTTAAGAAATTAGGTGTATTGCAAAGAGTACGAAAGGGATATTGGATTAGAATCATGAATGCATAATATATTAAAGATTAAGATTTGGCAGGTACGGTCATTTCAATGGAACATTAAGGCCGTGATTATACAGTAACTACTGGTCTCAAGCTGATAGTTAAAGTATTAATTGCTGACCTACAGTAATAAGAATTCTTGGCTCACTTGGTCTGTGGTAGGTATCTGCATGTAACGTTCATAATGTTTAAAGCATGGGTGGGCCATTAGGCCTTTCTCAGACATTTAACTAGCTTCTGTACATGAAGCAGCTAGGAGAATCCAACTGGCCCACTGTGCACCATCTAAACTTGCTTTAAACTGTAATGCAATTGTGCTCCAGGTGTTTCCAATGCAGTGTCACATAATTCTCCACCCTTAACCTGGTCTGGGAGCTGATCCCTCAGGGTATGCGGCCACTTTTCTGTTTCTGTGCATTGTAAATTGATAGAATAACTGCGCTGTTCCAACAGGCAGTGTGGGAGGAAAAGAGTACCCGTGCTGGAGCATCAGATCCTGTACCACAGCATAAATGGCCCTGTGCGCATGTTGATATTCCACACAGGCTGAGTTACCAGTGTTCTTCTTCCTCTGGGCCAGGAAAACCCAGCCTGCAAACCTTTCCTCCTTGCAAACTGTCCAGTTGGCTGACCCATGTGTGCCTTCACACTCCCTTTTCACATTGGAGGGGATTTTCACAGGATCTTCATTGTAGTGTTGTAAGCCTACTTGTGACTAATGAATAAACTTCAGTTTGAGTTGGGCTTGCAGTTCCGTTTATGAACCGCACTGGAGTGTGTGAGGATTGTTGCCGTGGAGACGGGCTGGCTAGAAAGTCGGCCTGAGTTCTCCAACACATTGAGTGGGATTTTGTGGCTGTGTTCACCCCAAGATGGGACAATTCCGCCCAAGGTCAATAGATCTTAGCTTTGACAAAGGGTCATCTGCACTCGAAATGTCAGTTCTTTTCTCTCCTTACAGAAGCTGCCAGACCTGCAGAGATTTGAAAGACATGCTGGCTAGGAGCATTGACTCGAACAGGCGCTGGAGTGTGGCGACTAGGGAGATTTCACAGTAACTTCATTACAGTGTTAATGTAAGCCTTACTTGTGACATTAATAAATAAACTTTATTTTCTCTTTTGGTTTCAGGCCTTTGCATAGTCTGTGTCACACCTGCTACAATTCCCATGGCGGGCAGGTTGGGAAAACTCTGCCTATTATCTGAACTCCAGTGTTGACATCCTCCCTAAAGCATACCCCTCACCCCACACACTCCTCACACACCCATGCCCCCACTTTAGCTCCATGTATCCTCCATAGCCACTCACGCAGTGTGAACTGTTACAGTACCCAAGTTCCATGTAATGTTGATGGAAATGTATTACATTCCTTGGGGGTAGAAATTAATACCTCAGCATCTAATAAAAGCCTTCACTAATTGTGAGGAAATATGTATTCTGCCTTGTGAAAAAAACATGTAATACTCTTAATCCTATTAGCTTGTGCCAATGAACCAGATTCCGTATAAAAGGGACAGTCTGTTTTCACAACATCTTCAAACTGTCATTCATTCTCAGAAGAATGGAACATCTACGGTGCTGAAACCCATTAACACTTGAAACTCAACCAAGCATCGACAATGGTGACAGCTGCCCAAACAATACACTTCTCTCTGGAAAGGAAAGAACAGAAAATGTACCTTCCAATTTCAAACCAGAATGCCTGTCAATCAAAGTAAGGCAGCAGACAGATAGGAGTTTTTTCCTAGTGTCAAACCAGGTAATTTTTAAAAATCAGTCAGAGCCATTTAAATCACAGAAGAAAAGATGACAACACGGGCAGAGAGGACATTTTTTAGCATTTCTCAATGCATTATGGGGCTTTCTCCACTAAAAATGTACTGTGATGCATGTGAACAATTACACAACGTTTGTCAATGTAAGAGTCATCTTACCTTTAAATGACAGATCCCTGTGATAAATCATTGCATTCAAAACATTTCTACATTACGATATTGTACCTAATTGTGACATTTAAAGGTGTGAAAACACTTTACACTCATAATTTTGAATATTCAGAACGTTCAGACTCCTCAGCAAATTTCTCATTTTCTTCATGAACTCTCAAACCCAATGTGGTTTTAAAGGGCTTGCAAACCCTCACACTGCAATATTGGAAATGGAATATGGGAGGAAATAACATTTTTATCCCCACTTTAAAATGGGGGAGCAGACATCAGTGGGGGTGGGTATGCGTTTTTTACTTTAGGCAAGGCCTTCTTATGTCAGCAAGGTCAACTGCAGGAAGATGGATTTAGTGGGAGGCCCAAAAGTCGTTCTCATGCTGCCATCAAATTCCAGGGGGTTCTTTGGTGAACCCCACTAGAAGCCGGTGTGGAATTGATTCGCATACCGTGAATGGAATGCAGATGAGGCTTGACTGGAATTGCCCTTCCCATGCCTGCCGCAAGGAGCTTTCAAATTCTTTCCAATAGTTGTTCTTCTGGAACAATTATGGAGAACTGGCAGCAAGGATCTGAGAAAAGATCAACTTTTTAACCCCTTGGTGAGGGGTGGTGCCCAGTGCAGGCATCACAACAGAAAATGTTATGGTGGAAGAAAACTTAAGAAAGCAACTTTGCATGTTAAGTGTGAATCGCCTTAGGCCAGTGTGTCTGAATCTGGAGATCTAAAATTTGATGACTGACTGATATGATTATTTTTGATGCAATGAATAATACATTTACTTGAAAGACTTTAAACATCAAAGGAAAAACAATTAATGAATACCGTTCATTTTTCTCCTTATCCAGATTCTACTTCATGCCATTCATTATTCACTAACTAACTAGGCGGGCAGGTAATCTGCTTCTAGGCCTTTATTAAGTTCTAAGTAGTTGCCAGGAAATGAAAGGAGTAGGTAGCATATTAAAAACTGTTTGCATTGCTTCCAAATAATGCCCTCCATACCCTGAGCATATCTCAATGCAAGTTTTCCCACCAAGTCCTGGGCCATGCTCCCCCAGAATTTAAAATTTTTGATTGTGACCTATTTTGATTCATTTTATAATACATTTTTAATGTCAAAGATGACAAATTTTAAATACTGCATGGAGAAAATAATTTCTGTCAATTTAGATGAGCATAGTCACTGTGGCATCTTCAAATTAGACAGTTAGGTGAAGTCCAGTCTCCACGATAACCCTTCAATCGACTTATTCATTCAAAAAAAGCAGAAGTTCTATCAATATTTTACTGAAATATTTTCAGTGCTGGTGTTTAATTTGTAATTTTTTTTCAGTGCAGTCACCTTTCATACAAACCTTTCATAGCAGTGTTGAAGAGCAGAAGGATCTTGGGGTCCGGGTCCACAGGACTCTTAACTCGGCCTCGCAGGTGGAGGATGTGGTCAAGAAGGCTTATGGTGTACTGGCCTTCATTAATTGAGGGATTGAGTTTAGGAGTCAGGAGGTAATGCTGCAACTTTATAAGTCCCTTGTCAGGCCCCACTTGGAGTACTGTGCACAGTTCTGGTCGCCTCACTATAGGAAGGACGTAGAAGCTATTGAAAGGGTACAGAGGAGATTTACAAGGATGTTGCCTGGATTGGGAGGCATGCCTTATGAAGATAGGTTGAGGGAGCTGGGACTCTTCTCCCTGGAGAGACGAAGGTTGAGAGGCGACCTGATAGAGGTTTATAAAATGTTGAGAGGAATAGATAGGGTGGATTCTCAGAGGCTTTTTCCCTGGGTTGAAATGGTCGCTACGAGAGGACACAGATTTAAGGTGCAGGGAAGCAAGTACAGAGGTGATGTTAGGGGTAAGTTTTTCACTCAGAGGGTGGCGAGTGAACGGAATCGGCTGCCGTCAGTGGTGGTGGAGGCGAACTCGCTGGGGTCTTTTAAAAGACTTCTGGATGAGTATATGGGATTTAATGGGATTGGGGGTTATAGATAGGTCTATGGATTGGTAGGTATTGATGTGATCAGCGCAACTTGTGGGCTGAAGGGCCTGTTTGTGCTGTAGTGTTCTATGTTCTATGTTCTAAACCTTACATGGGCAAATCATTCCATTTAATTTAAAACACACCATGTTAACAAATTATATTTTTACTTCTTCTAGATGGTGTTTTGCATTCCATCAAGATATCCTCACTCTGCTAAATCCCAATCATGATGTAATCTGCATATGAGAACTTTTTCACTGGGTGGGTGTTTGTGTTATTGCTAATGGATTGTAACACCTTTATGTAAACAAATTGCACGCAGCAAATTTATTCCACTATAAGATTTGCTTTACCTTAAAAGGAAGCAGAACCTCTGAGAATGAAAATGCATCATTACAGGTCTACTTCATGAGGCAAGGTATAAAAACTGCAAAGATCGGGCAGGATTTTCTGGCCCTTTTCACTGATGGGATCTCCCAGTCGCGCCAAATGCAACCCTTTCATGACAGGTTCCCCCAATGGTGGGGTGGCGAGCCACACAAAAAACTGTGGACATCAGCAGAAGATCCACCGGCAGCAAATTCTGCCATTGGGAAACAAGCTGAGGGAGGACCAGAAAATCCTGCCAATTGCTTCTTAAACTGCAGTTAAGGACAACAGAAATCAATGCATGAGATACAATGAAGGGATTGCAATACTTAAAACGAGCAGTTGTTTGATATTTGACACAACTTCTTCCAGTTAAACTGTGTCCTACTTTCTGGTCATTTTGGAAAAATTATTATAAGAATACAATGAAAAAAAAACAAGGATTTTGCGTACCACTGCTGGCTGGAGACAAGACTGAATGAGATCTGGAATATTTAATAGACTAGCACTTTGCCCCAAAATTGCAAGACTCCACTCATGCTGTAGAGTTGTGCACGGTGGATGCACAGACACTAGAACTGGATAATAATCAATGCACATTATTTGCACTGTGTACACTTTTGTGGTCATTAATTTAATTACAGTAATCTTAAATATATTGTGAATTGCCCATGTTACTAGTGTGCTTTTCCAAGAGATCTCTCCTGTCAAACAAGGTTCAATGCCAGAAGCATATGTGGCAAATATAATGTGGGGTGTAGTATGAATCAAATGGGGTGATCTTAAGACCACACTCTGCTTCTGCGGGAATGGCAGCATGCACTTAAAATCCAGTAAGAGCAATTCGCACTGGCGAGTTTCCGAGTTCCAATCTTTTCAGCCGGCAGATTGGCGTGAAACAGCTGCGGGACTGCAGAAGGCTAATGTTAATAGATTAGCTTGTTATTAGCCAGCTCTCTCTCTCAGGCTTCCCGTCCTCACTGGATATTCAGCTGATACCAGCGTGATGTCATACTGGAACCATTTAAGACAGGATCAACTAGACATGAACATGTCATGCGGGTCGCCCCAGGGAGTTGTGAAGTTGAGTATAGCCTCCGGGGTGAGGGACATGTTCAGGCAGTGCCCTGCTTTGCCCCCTAGTACTGCCCCTTGGCACAGGTTGGCATTAACTGGTTAGCACCAAGCCCATCCCAAGCTGGCAGTACTAACCTGTGCCAAAGGGAGGGCCCCAGTGGGAGCTTCATGGGGGAGGAAGGGAATTAATTCAGATTTGATGTGGGCTGGGAGCAGATTGGAGGAGCAGGGGATGCTAGCTCTGACTGTTGGGGTGGGGAGAAAGAACTGATGATCAGGATAAAGGTGGTGGCAGCGAGAGAAGTGCCTACTCTGATTTGCTGTGAGTACCCCTGAGACTTCCATGGTGGCCCTGGTGAGGGTTTATTCCTGTTATGATTTTGCCCCTTAAGCATGGCGCCCCGATCTCAGTGCAGCCGGGCATTGCTGGCATGCTGAGGTCCCCTCTCCCCCCACCCCTGCATGACGGCGTGAAACATTTCCCCTTGATTTTTTTTAGGCAGATTGTCATAAGATTTGGAGAGAAATCCAGCCGGTTTCTCTGGAGAGAAACACACTGGTTTTCTCACTGTAAACAACACTCGGCCATTTTTTGGTAAGATTCCACCCAAAAGGTGGGAACAGATTGCTGGAAATTACACTATTGAGTCAGCTGAGTGAAGGGATGATGATGTCCTGAAACTTTGAGAGACAAGTGTTACATTAAAGTTCCAGAAACTGATCAGAGAAAAAATACAAAACTGATCCGTGGCATCAAAAGTCTGATCTTTCAGATTAGGAAGACTGACTGGGTGACTTTTGTCAGCTTGATCAGGAGCTAATGATATTCTGAGGGGCTCAAGATAGCAGAATGAACTGAAAGATGGTTAATCCTAGATTTACCACAAGACACCATCATGTCATGTAAATGATTCGAAGCTTACAGTAGGAATGGCTGCCCTGAGGCTCATTAAAGGGGTGATTGCCTTTTAAAATGTCTGCTAGCTGACATTAAAGAGGCTGTCTGCCATTTTGGTGGTGAATATTTCAATTAATGGCCTCTTGTAAGAGACACCAGCTTCTGTGGAAGTAAATACAGCTTTGATGTCAATATTCAGCATTACTTAAAGGGATATTCCACATTTCATCACCACTCGCAGATGGAGCTGTGAAGAGAATCTGAAACAAATCAGATTAGATTAACAGGTCCACAGCACTCGCTATCTCCCTGGCTCTACACTCAGCCCTGGAATACCTATACAACAAAGGACCTATGTCAGACTCCTATTTGTTGAATACAGCTCAGCCTTCAACACCATTATTCCCACTGAACTCATCTCCAAACTCCGTGGCCTAGGGCTTGACTCATCACTCTGTGACTGGATCCTGAATTTCTTGACCCACAGACCACAATCAGTAAGGATAGGCAACAACGCCTCTTCCACGATCAATCTCAACACTGGTGTCCCACATGGCTGTGTTCTCAGCCCCCTACTATGCTCCTTATACACCTATGATTGTGGCCAAATTCCCCTTCAACTCAATTTTCAAGTTTGCTGACAGTAAGTGGGTTGGCTCACAGACAATGATGAGACGGAATACAGGAATGAGGTAGAGAATTTGGTGAACGGATGTGGCGACAATAATCACTCCTCAATGTCAACAAAACAAAGGAGATTGTCATCGACTTCAGAAATTATAGCGGAGAACATACCCCTGTTTACATCAACAGAAATGAAGTAGAAAGGGTCAGAAACTTCAGGTTTTCAGGCGTCTAGATCATCAACAACCTGTCCTGGACCCCCCTTGCCGACACTAAAGTTAAGAAAGCCCACCAACACCTCCACTTTCTCAGAAGATGAAGGAAATTTGGCATGTCAGCTACGACTCATCAACTTTTACAGATGCACCATAGAAAGCATTCTTTCTGGTTGTATCACAGCTTAGTATAGCTCCTGCTCTGCCCAAGACCGCAAGGAACTACAAAATATTGTGAATGTAGCCCAATCCATCACACAAACCGGCCTCCCAGCCACTGACTTTGTCTACGTTTCCTGCTGCCTCGGCAAAGCAGCCAACATAATTAAGGACCCCATGCATCCCGGACATTCTCTCTTTCATCTTCTTCTGTCAGGAAAAAGATACAAACTCCCAGCTGACTCAAGAACAGCTTCTTCCCTGCTGCCGTCAGGATCTACCTTGTATTAAGTTGATCTTTTCTACACCCTAGCTATGACTGTAGCATTACATTCTGCACTCTCTCTTTTCCTTCTCTATGAACGGTATACTTTGACTGTATAGTGCACAAGAAACAATACTTTTCACTGTATGCTAATAAGCATGACAATAATAAATCAAATCAAATCAAATCAGATTTTCCGGGACGCATTTTCAAGACTTCACCAACACATCAAGAGCAACATGGTGGCACAGTGGTTGGCATGTTTCCATGTTCTCCCTGTGTCTGTGTGGGTTTTCTTTGGGTGCTTCGGTTTCCTCTCACAGCCCAAAGATGCGCAGATTAGGTGGATTGGCCAGGCTAAATTGTGCCTAAGTGTCCAAAGATGTACAGGGGATTAGGAGAATTGGTGGGTAATTGTGTGGTGTTATGGGGCCATAGGGCCCATCTAGTCCCACCCAAGCCTGGGTGGGACTAGATGGGCTCCATGGCCTCCTACGTGCTGTAAGGATTCTATGAGCACTCAGGCATTTATTCAAGAAAGTTTCTGAGAATGCCAGCTAAAGAGAATATGATCTGTGAGACTTCACCACAGAGTTCACCTTGTAGGAGTCATAAGAAGAACAGAAGTACTTGGGCATGGGCATTTTGCTTGGGGTCTCCCTTGGTTTGGATGAGGAATGGGAGGCGACCATAAGACCAGGCAGAACAGCATCAGCTCCTGCACAGAGAGAGGCAGGCAAGAGAGGAAGCTGAGGGGAATGCTTCAATATTACAGGTGCAGGATATCTCTCCTCCAGCTGGCACAGTGGTTAGCACTGTTGCCTTATAGTGCTAGGGACCCTGTCGACCCAGGTTTGATTCCCAGTTTGGGTCACTGTCTGTGCAGAGCCTGCATGTTCTCCCTGTGTCTGTGTGTGTTTCCTCTGGGTGCTCCCGTTTCCTCACACAGTCTGAAAGACATGCTGGTTCCGTGCATTAATCATGCTAAGTTCTCCCTCAGTGCACCCGAACAGTCGCATGAGTGTGGCGGCTGGGGAATTTTCACAATAAACTTCACTGAAGTGATAATGTAGGTCTACTTCTGACAATAATAGATAAACTTTGAACTTTTACACCAGGACTTTTACACCACATCCAAGAATCATTCACAGTCTCCTTTGGTCCCGTAAACACGCTGCAACAGGCATCTGTGTGCTAGCCGGCTGACTTTACACCTCCAGCTGAAGTGTTTATGAGGTGTCCGCATAGACTACAACATGAAAATTTCATCTAATAAGTACAGAAGTGTTAAACCTGCAGGACTCTTGGCACTTCCCAGACAGTTCAAACTATGATCATCAACAGTTAGGATTTAAATTGTGTGCTCAGTCCAGGTTTTCCAGTGTACATGTATCTAAATATAGCACAACACCCACTTGGAGTCTGCTTTAACTCATCAGTTCAAATATGGCTCTTTGGAGCACTGCAACAGGGGCAACTTATTGCAATTGTGTGGAAATACCCAACATAATAAATGGGATTGAAAAGGTAATGAATGAATGTGTTCAAAGCTGAATGGCTTCACTCATTAGTTGACATGAGGTGCACGTTCCATGTCAGAAAAAGGAATAATCAGCCTGGATATCTAAGGATATAAGGAGAGGATCAAATTGAAAGAAAATGCATACAAACTGGTAAAGATTAGTGGGAAACTAGAGGATTGGGAAATCTTTAAAGGTCAACAGAAAGCCACACAAAAAGCAATAAAGAAAAATAAGTTAAATTGTGAGAGTAAAATAGATAGCAAAGGTTTCTACAAATATATGAAACGGAAAACAGTGGTTAAGTTAAACATTGGTTCTTCAGAGAATGAGAAGAGGGATTTAATAACAGGAAACGAGGAAATGGCCAAAGCATTGAATGATATTTTGTGTCAGTCTACACAGTGGAATGCTTCCCCGCTACAGGTGCAGGATATCTTTTCTCCAAGTGGCACAGTGGTTAGCACAGCTATCTTACAGAGTCAAAAATTGATGACAGGAAGGCTATGGGAGGTGAGGACCTGGAAAAAATCATTGCCACTAAAGAAGTAGTGTTGGACAAGCTAATGGGGCTAAAGGTAGTCAGGTCTCCTGGCCCTGATGGAATGCATCCCAGGATACTAAAAGAGATGGCGGGGGAAATACCAAAAGCACTTCTGGTAATTTACCAAAATTCGCTGGATTCTGGTGAACAAAGAACAAAGAACAACCCAGCACGGAAAACAGGCCCTTCGGCCCAACGAGCCCGCGCCGCCGCATCCTCCTACACCTACCCTGCCCTGTGTGTCTGCGAGTGGAACCCCTAACTTAGCCAGATTCAGGGGAGAATAGTGTCAATTTGGTAAACCAATCAGCCTAAGAGCACATCTTTGGGGTGTGGGAGGAAACCAGAGCGCCCGGAGGAAACCCACGCAACCACAGGGAGAATGCGCAAACTCCCACAGACACAGGCCCAAATCCATGTATCTGCACAGCCAGCAGTGCTAGTCACTGAGCTGTTGCGGCGCCTGTCTACCGGTCCAGGTTCAAGCACACATACCGGCACGAAGTACTAGGCCACTCCCGGAACCTCCAAGAGCAGCCCACGCACGACCCACCGTGTGCATGCCCCTTGTTTGACAACAAGGTGGACCTCCACCTGCGGAATAAAAAGACAAAAACATTAACATATAAGTCTGCATTTCCGGTGTCTCCCGAGGCTCTGACCCTATTTAATACCCCCTACTATAACCCTCCATCCTTGTTTCGCTCATGTGTCTATCTAAGTAAACCTTAAACAAGTCCAACGTTCCTGCCTCCACCACCCTACTCGGTAGCGCGTTCCATACCCCCACGACCCTCTGCGTGAAGAACCTTCCTCTCACATCCAAATTATACTTCCCCCCCTCACCCTTAGATCATGACCTCTCGTAATTGTACCCAGTCTAGGGAGCAGCCTCTCACTATTGACTCTATCTATTCCCTTCAGTATCTTATATACCTCTATCATGTCTCCCCTCAATCTCCGTCTTTCCAAGGAGAAAAGTCCCAGTTTCTCCAACCTTTCCTCGTAACTCAGTCCTTCCATGCCAGGCAACATCCTGGTAAACCTCCTCTGCACCCTCTCCAACGTCTCCACGTCCTTCCGGTAGTGAGGTGACCAGAACTGGATGCAATACTCCAAATGCGGTCTAACCAACGTTCTGTTCAACTGAAGCATTAGACGGCAGCTCCTATACTCTATACCCCTTCCTATAAAGGCTAGCATTCCATAAACTTTCCTCACAACCTTCTCCACTTGTGTCGCAACCTTCATAGACTTGTGAACCTGCACTCCCAGGTCCCTCTGTATTTCTATACTCCTAATCTTTTATCACGTAGCTCCTCTCTGCATTACTCCTTCCAAAATGCATCACTTCGCATTTGTCAGGATTAAATTCTATCTGCCACCTATCTACCCAATGTACCAACCTATCTATATCCTGCTGTATCACCTGACATTCCACCTCAGTATCCACCAACCCTGCCATCTTGGTGTCATCCGCAAACTTGCTGATCACACCACGTACGCTCTCTTCCAAGTCGTTTATGTATACTACAAAGAGGAGAGGTCCCAGTACTGAGCCCTGCGGCACACCACTGGTCACTGGCCTCCAGCCCGAAAAGGTCCCCTCAACAACTACCCTCTGCCTCCTATTGCCCAGCCAGTTCTCATTCCACTTAGCTACCTGTCCTTGTATCCCATGCGCCTTAACCTTTTCTACCAGCCTACCATGAGGGACTTTGTCAAACGCCTTACTGAAATCCATATAAATGACATCAACAGCTCGCCCATTGTCAACTGTTTTTGTCACCTCCTCAAAGAATTCTACCAGATTCGTAAGGCAAGACCTCCCTCTAACAAAGCCATGTTGCGTATCCCTAATCAGATTGCAACGCTCCAAATGCTCATACATCCTACCCCTAAGTATTTTTTCCATTAATTTCTCTACCACCGATGTCAAACTCACCGGTCTATAATTTCCAGGGTTATCCCTACTACCTTTTTTAAACAGCGGTACCACATTTGCTACCCTCCAGTCTTCTGGGACCTCACCTGTGTCCAAAGAAGAGACAAAGATTTGCGCCAGAGGCCCAGCAATTTCATCTTTCACCTCCCTAAGCAGCCTGGGATAAATACCATCAGGCCCCGGAGCTTTATCCGTCCTTACACTACCTAAAAGCCCTAGCACTTCTTCCCTCGTAATAGATATTTCCTGCCACTGATCCACAGCTCCCTCCAAGACACTGCACGACACCGAACCCCTCTCCTTCGTGAATACCGACGCAAAGTATTTATTCAGGATCTCCCCCATTCCCTCCGACTCAATACATAACTTCCCACTTTTGTCCCTAAGAGGACCAATTTTCCCTCTAACTACTCTCTTGCTCCTAATATAGGAATAAAATGCCTTTGGATTTTCCTTAATCCTATCAGCCAAAGCCGTTTCATGCCCTCTCTTCGCCCTTCTAACTCTCCTTTTTAGCTCCCTCCTACTCTCTCTATGTTCCTCCAGCGCACTCTCCGTACCCAGTTGTTTTGACCTAACATACGCGTCCCTCTTCTTCCTTATCAAGTCTTCGATACCCCCTGTAATCCACGGCTCTCTAATCCTACCTTTCCCATCCTTCCGCTTAACCGGAACATGCCTCTCCTGCAACATTTTCAGTTTGCCCTTAAAAGCCTCCCACTTGCCAACCGTGGACTTGCCAGCTAACAGTCCCTCCCAATCAGTGTCCTTCAGCTCCCTCCAGGTTCTGGCAGATTGGAAAATAGCAAATGTGTGCCACTGGTGGGTATCTTATAGAAACATATAAAATTATGAAGTGAATACATAAGATAGAAGCAGGTTGTTTCTGCTGGTGGGTGAAATGAGGACTAGGGGACTATTGGAGGGAATGAATGAACTGAGTCTTCCGAAACCGCATCGAACTTCAACAAAAATGGCTTTGTTCAACATACATGAGAAACAGCAGTACCCAGAGCTGTAATTCCAAATTGTTCCCGAGCCACTCTGTTAACCATAGCTTCTTACACATTCTTATACTTTTTTGTGTTACAGTGCTACATTTCAATTGGGTCATCATATTGTTACTTTAACTTTGTTAAAGTTTTGTTTTAATCACATTATGCTGATCCATTGTTCTGTTTGCTTTATCTTTAATTGTTTTCTGAACATATTCTGTCTTCCAGTTTGTAATATCAGAGCACTGTAGTTATCAAGCTGATTTCAATGGTGTGTTAATTGTCCCCAATTTCCCTGATACTTGATTAGTTTTCCAGAGGCACAATGGCTCCTTTAGACTTTGTGGAGTCTCGATAAGTGGTATCAATTATGTTATTGTTGCTGTAACCTCGGAAAGATCTCACCTGGGATGTGACTGTTTAGCACTGCCTGGGATGTAGTTAATTGTAAATTGTGGTGTTTCTGCCTGCAGTGAGTGTGAATATGACAGGCTGTATGTTTAAACCTTTCCATTCTTTCCTCTCCTGCTGCAGCCCTAATATAGGTGTATAGCCTTAAAATAAGGAGGACTAGATCTGGGACTGAGTTGAGGGGAACTTCTTTACCCAAAGGGTTGCAAATATGTGGAAATCCCTGCCCAGTGAAGCAGTTGAGGCTACCTCATTGAATGTTTTTAAGGCAAAGATAGATTTTTGAATAATAAAGGAACTAATGGTTGAGGTGAGCAGACGGGTGAATGGAACTGAACCCACGAAAAGATCGGCCATGATCTTATTGAATGGTGGAGCAGGCTCGAGGGACCGACCAGATGACCTACTCCTGCTCCTAGTTCTTCTGTCATCATGTAGTCATGCGATATTTTGCAACGGCGGGGCGGGATGGGTGAGAATCAGGCACACACCCAAGAACAATTAGGTAAGTGATTAAGGGGATGAAAATTCCAATTAACTGGGATTTCACATTGCCTGTGTCATTTAAGCTTGTCAGATGGGCTACGTGGGTGGGGACGGGTGCTAGTGGGGGAGGGGGGGGGTGGAGTTGGGGAACTGGAATTAATGTTTCTGAATTCAGTTGCAGGATAAAAGTCCCCTGCTGGCTACAATGGCTGAGATTTTTGGCCTTTGTAGGGTGAGGTGATGTGCTGTTCTGTATTGTGAAAAGAGTGTTGGTTCATCCAAGTGTGGAGCCCCAGTGAGATTTCTCTTGGCTGGAACCAGATGTTTGGGTTCCTCTGTCACCCTTTGGGCATCGGTGATCCTGATTAGCACACCCGCTGATGGGTATTGTCTACTCGGCAGGGAGCCCCTTCTCCTCTGTGGAGGAGGAGAGAGAACAAAGACTGGGGAGGCAAGGTGATTGCATGCACCTTCTTCAAGCAGAAATCCTGACACAGATTAATCAGAGTCTTTGGAGAAGGCAAGAAGACCATTCTTGGAGAAGACAGCACTACCTAGCTGCCAGGGTGTACAAGAAACAGTTCAAGTACCTTGACATGGCCAAAGTCCATTACCAGGGAAGCTGTAATGAGCATGTGCCAGATGATCTGGCCAGAGGTAACCTCCAGTTGTGTGGTGGGGTCACACCCAATGCCTGTTGCTCTGAAGTTCACGATGGCACTAGATTTTTATGCCTTCAGTTCCTTCCAGGATGCTGTGAGTGATCACTGTGAAGTGCCACTGTCAACTAAATACAGTGTGTCTGGTGAATGGATTCATCCATTTTAGGACAGATCAGGACAGCAAGGCTGAGCAGAAGAGGTGTTAAAACCATTCTTCCACATTCTGATCGCAATGGATTACACCCATCTGGTCATCAAGGTGCCAGTTGGCCAGCCGGCAGCCATTGTGAAGAAGAAGGGGTCTCACCCGATGAACTTTCAGATTATGGCCGGAATTTTACCAGCACGTCCGCTCAATTCCAGGGGCGGGCGAGTCTCTGAGAACAGCTTTCTCTATTGGCCTCGGGTGGGTTCATGTGAACCTCGGGCAGATGTATTGGTAAAATTCTGCCCTGTGTATGACCATAGGACCCAGATTCTGTAGATTGTGCTCAGTACCTGGGCAGCTCCCATGATTCGAACATTCTGTGTCACTTGCCGGTGCCCGGGCTCTTTGCTCTTTCAGCTCATCTCGATGGGTGGTTGATTGGTGGCAAAAGTTATCTGCTGAAAAGGTGGCTGATGACGCCTTTCAGGATACCAAGGAGGGAGGAGAAATATAACTGCCACCTTGTATCCATAAGGAAAGGACCAAGCAGAAACAGATAGAACTGAACGGCATGCGCCAGAAGACGGACCTGTCATTGTGGTTTTGGCTGACAGAAATCCCCACACAGAGGAGTTTTGCAAGAATCCAGGAATACTGTGAAAGACTTGATATATAATTGACTAAATTCATGTACTAAATGTTTAGTTGTCTTGGACAGTGTAAAATGAGTATTGATATTTGTGTAAAAGGGCTTAAAGGGGGAGGGATGTGGAGTTTGTCCCCTGAAGGATCATTCTGCAGAGTAAGGGTCTCATGACCCAGGAAATCAGTCAAGGGCCAGGGTGGGGTCATCACCGTAGTAAACACATTCTTCTGTACTTGGAGTCATCTTGGTAACTGATTGGAGATATGAGGCTGCGAGCCTCTGTAAAGCTTCAACCTGTAAACAAATGAGTAGTGTTTTCCCTAAACTGGTGTATAAGCATCTTTACACCACTATCCTTTATGCAATCTAAAACGGGGAAGTTTCCATCAATGGAAATTTAAGCCATTATAACGGGATCAAGTATTGTGTTTGTTGGACCATTTTAAGCCCCTGCCCTTGACTGTGAAATCAAAATTATACACATCTATTCCATGTGAAAAATACACCAACAATTCAATTGTAATGTATTTTAATAGTAACAATAAGAGAATAAACTAACAATCTTGGGATGTTTTCGATTTACTAACGCAGATCACTGATGCCACTGTGTGTTTAAGAATGGGAATTGCAGGCAATACATAACTGTCATTAAGAAAAGAACCCTACAACTTATGTGGCATTTTGGTTTTAGATATAGCGTGTAATTAGGAAAACTAATAGAATGTAATCATTTATTGTGATGGGAATTGAATACAGAGGTGGCAAGGTTATCTTTCAGTTATACAGAGCGATATCCTGTGCACAGTGTACAGTACTAGTCACCTCATTTAAGAAAGGAAGTAAATGCTTTGGAAGCAGTTCAGAGAAGGTTTACCAGACTAGTACCTGGTATGGGTGGGTAGTCTTATGAGGAAAGGTTGGACAAACTAGGCTTGTATGAGCTGGAGTCTCGAAGTGTAAGACACAACTTGATTAAAACATACAAGGTCCTGATGGATCTTGACAGGGTGGATGCAGAGAGAATCTTTCCTCTTGTGGAAGAATCTAGAACTAGGGGTGCATTCTTTGGCCATGTGCGCCCCAAGACTGGAAATTCCTGCTCGAGCTCAATGGACCTTTGAATTGTTCGCCAAATTTTTGGTCTCGTGTGCTATGATTCTCGCGGCGGGCAAGACAGGAAATTTTAGGCCTATGTGTCAGTGCTTAAAAATAAGAGATTACCTGTTTGAAGCAGGGATGAGGTGAAATCATTTCCCTCGGGGGGGTCATGAGTCTTTGGAACTCCCTTAGCAAAAAGGCAACAGAGTCATTCAATATTTTTAAGGCAGAGGTGGGTAGATTCTGGTAAGCAAGAACCTAAGGTGATAGAGGGTTATCAGGTGGTAGGTGGGATGCAGATCTGAGATTACTATTTGGTCAGCCATGATCTTTTTAAATTGTGAAGCAGGCTCGAGGGGCTGAATGGCCTACACCTGCTGCTTGTTCATGCGTTTGTCTGTGTGTTATAACTTTACAGCTATGTTATTGAATGAAATGATTGTAGCAGTTAAAAAAAAATGAGCTGATCTTGCAAGCATTACTAACAGATAAAAATATTTAAAGTCATTTGACATATGAAACAGAGTATTAAATAATATTTCCTGATATCCCTTTTACATGCTTGCTTATATAATTTTTTCTATGCCACACTATCTACAAAAGTGAACTGAATATTGCAAGCCAGTTTTGGGGGACAATGCCATTATCCTTCTTTCTTTAGCTTTCAAATGTATTTTTAATAGTTTGTGCTTAATAACCTGTGCTCTATTTGATATAAGCATTCCTCTTTGGTGCATGAAATATGATTAGATCTGTTCTTTCTCATGAAAGCAGTATGTCCAAAAATAATATGTCAACACACACTGAAGACATTCAGCTTGTCCAAGAAATTTGTCCCATTCAGTTTCAACTGATGCACAGTGATATCTGCTTCAACTGAGCAACATGAGCTCCCAATGTGCCATTATAAGCCAGGAAATCACCAGGAGGAAGTAAAAAAAAAGTCAGAAAGAACCCTGGCCAATTAAAGGAAAATAGATTTGGGAAGTTTCTGTCTCCAAAGAGGATCAAAACCAATTAGCAGACAGGACAGGCCATCAGCCAGATCCAGGCCTGAAAGATAAAAGGATGCTGTGCCAATTTGTCTGAAAAAAAAGAGATGCTTAAAAATTAAATTATTTGTTGCACTTTGGCTTAGTTAAACATAGTTTGATCAGAAGTGGTGCGCTATAAGCTGCAGCAAAGAATGCTAGAATAAGATTTGGACCATGATCTTCCATTTCATTCTCTCCATTACCTCAGCCCTACCACACATGCAACAGAAAAACACCGAGTTGAAGCCAATAGCTTTGTCACTGCAAGGACTATCATTCTAGGCCTCTATTGCACGTATCCTCATGAATCTTCTCTTGGAATGGTGCAATCAGAAACTTGGGAGCAGTTAAGCTACACTTTTGTAGGAAGAGAGAATGTATGGTGCAGCAAAATTCAGGAAAGAAACTGAGACAAAAATCTAGAATAACGACATCTCCCAACCTATTGGTCTCTCCTAGAGTCCGTTTTGTTTATACTGGGTGCTCAGAACAAAATTTTAAAGTGTTTAAAGAAAATTATTGAGCAGTTCTACAAATAGTAAAATTGGTTAAATGTTTGTAAATGTGCATTCCCTTTTCTCACTGTCCTTTTCCAATTTTAATGTCATGCGATCGTCCTTAATTTATAAAGGTGGCAGTGTGCCATTCAGGTTCATGTATGTCATGCATAAAATGAGTCATTCAGTTTGCTAAATTTTGGAAACTAATGTGAGGAAGTTTCATGATTGGGTTTGCATTTAGAGATTACATGGTGGAGAGTGATGGTGAACTGTAATGCATTTTTTATGGCGAGAACAGTTGATGGGAGGAAACTGGTTTGCAGTAATTAATAAATCTGACTGTGTGAGGGAGTTACATTGTCAGCACACATAGTTATTAACCTAGAGCATATCTGCAATCTGGCAATTTCTATTACAAATATTAATTCGACTCCCCACCTCGCTTCTTCCCCCCAACAGCCCCCCCCGGCAAATCTGTCAGAAGCAAACTAATTCCAGGAACAATGTTGTTAATACTCAATTTTTGAAGAAAGATCATGAAAATTCAGTGGAAATTTCCAGATTGTTATTCTTCATGCTTGTAAATTTCTTGAATATCTGCTTTAACTCCGTTGAGATAAATCAATATAAAATATGATGTCAAGTTCAAATATAACTTGCAGAAATTTAACTACAATAGCTAAAAACTGAATTCAGATATTCCCATTTCAAGTCTTGTCCAATTCTGTCCCAGTTTTCCTGTTATTCTAGTTCATTTTAATGATTACCATCCACCCTGGTTATCTTTTAAAAATTTATGGCAGGATTACTGCCTTTCAGGTGCTGTACATGTAGACACATCAGCTCATTAAAATGTTTGTTCCTGATACACGAACAAACTTGCTGGAGGCACCAAGAGATGAATGGATGGATGTTCCAGCACCTGCAGCTCGAACAGAATTGTTGACCAAGTTTGTAACTATCCTGCAATGGAGGTGCATAAATAACTGGCGGGCAACCACAGGACAAAAACTTTCAAGATCCGACAGAGAAAGGTTGTTTTTTAGGAACTGGTGTAATTCTGCAATAAAGAGTCATAGAACAGCATGGATGAAAATGATGGATCATCTGAATTCTGTGTCACTTGAAGCCCAAACATCTGAGGAAGAAATGTGATGGGTTATGTAAAAGGTAGGATGTGATCACGTCAGAGGCAGGACAGAACAGGTTTACAAGTATGGTTCCAGGGATGAGAAACTTCAGTTATGATGATAGATTGGAGAGGCTGGGGCTGTCCTTACAGAGAAAGCTAGAAGAGGATTTGATAGAGATGTTCAATATCATGAGGGGGCTGGACAAAGCAGATAGGGGGAAATTGTTCCCGCTCATGAAAGGATCAAGAATGAGAGAGCACCGGTTTAAAGTAATTTGTGAAAGAAGCAAACATGATGTGGAAAATACCTTTCCACGCGAATGGTTCAGCTCTGGAATTCACTGCATGAAAATGTAATGGAGTCAGTTTCAATCAAAGCATTCAAGAGGGCACTAGATGATTATTTGAGAAGAAACGATGCACAAGAGCATGGGGAGAAGGTAATGGAAATGGCACTAAGTCATAATGCTGATCTGAAGAGCTGGTGCAGACATGATGGGCCAAATAGCCTCCTTCTACACCATAACAATTCCGTGATTCAGTAAGCATTTGCAATTCATGTTACTCGTACTTGTATCTGAACTAGTCATATCATCCAAAAAATTGGATTGTAGCTTGCCAACTGCATGTTTATTTTCTGAATGCATAGCTCAGTTATATAAATTGTTGGCCCTGTGGCTCTTTTAAGTAAGGAAATGCCATGCATGTTATCAACACGAAACAGTGACGGTTGGCGGCCTTGACACTTGGCTGAGCACACTGCCAATATCTCTCTTTTCTCTCCTTTCAAACTATGTCCATTCTATTTTCCTCGCAGGAGAAGATTTTGTATGAAAAAAAGAGACAGTGCTTGCATATAAGAGGACACAAAAGCTGTGACTCTTACTTCCTTACAAAGAGGAGTGGGCAGCACAGTGGCACAATGGTTAACACTGCTGCCCTAAAGGGATCCACGTTCAATTCTGGCTTGGGGTGACTGTGGAATTTGTACATTCTCCCCGTGTCGCGTGGATTTCCTCTGGGTGCTCCGGTTTTCTCCCATAGTCTAAAAATGTGCAGGTTTGGTTGATTGGCTATGGTAGATTGCCCATTCGTGATGGGGGATTAGCAGGGCAAACATGAGGATATAGGGATAAGGCCTGGATGGGATTGTGATTGGTGCAGGCTCAATGGGTCGAATGGCCTCCTTCTGCACTGTAGAGATTCTATGATTGAGAATGCCGTAGAAATTAAGCAATCAAGTGAGTGGATGATCATACTGACAGAGTCTCCTCTAAGAATGTGGCTTCTATCCTTTACTGTTCATCCCATATCCCCCATTCATTGGGCCCAATTTTACCATCAAGTTGTGCCTATTTTTGGAAACTTAGTAAAGTCGGGCGTGAGGTGAGTAGCGCAATTTGCGGCCACCTCTGCACCCATTCCCTCTTTACCAATGGCCAAAAATGGCCACCGTCGGGACCACGCCGAAAAGGGGCATTTAAATTGACTTAATGGCCTGCACGTCCAAACTTACTGGCACTTGCCCCTTTGCCACTGCGTTCACCCATCCAGATTCAGCATGAAACAGACATGTGGAAAAGTGTGAGGTAATTCACTTTGGCAGGAATATCAGATGTGTAGAGTATAGGGCTAATGGTAGGACTCAGTGTGGATGAACAGAGGGATCTAGGTGTATGTGTACATAGATCCCTGAAAGTTGGGAATCAAGTAGATAGGGTTGTTAGGAAGGCATACGGTGTCTTGGCGTTTATTGGTGGGGGGATTGAATTTAGGAGCCGCAGCGTCATGTTGCAACTGTACAAGACTCTGGTGCGGCCGCACTTGGAGTATTGTGTGCAGTTCTGGTCCCCACATTATAGGAAGGATGTGGAGGCTTTGGAGAGGGTGCAGAGGAGGTTTACCAGGATGTTGCCTGGTATGGAGGGGAGGTCCTATGAGGAGAGACTGAGGGATTTGAGGTTCTTTTCGTTAGAAAGAAGGCTGCTAAGAGGGGACCTTATTGAAACATATAAGATGATTAGAGGTTTAGATAGGGTGGATAGTGATAGCCTTTTTCCTCGGATGGAGAAAGCTAGCACGAGGGGGCATAGCTTTAAATTAAGGGGTGGTAGTTATAGGACGGATGTCAGGGGTAGGTTCTTTACCCAGAGGGTGGTGAGGGATTGGAATGCCCTGCCTGCTGCAGTTGTAAATGCGCCTAGTTTGGGGGCGTTTAAGAGATCCGTGGATAGGTTTATGGATGGAAAGGGATTGGTTTAGGTTAGAGGGTCATTGCTTTTTAACTGGTCGGCGCAACATCGTGGGCCGAAGGGCCTGTTCTGCGTTGTAATGTTCTATGTTCTATGGTGTGCAAAGGTCAGATTCGGGCGTTCCAGCTTCTGAGGAGGTAAGTTCAGAGCTTCCGATAGCTCTCTGCATCAGATCGATGGTGGGGTGGTGGAGAGGGAGGTGTGTCACATGGCTCTCCGGTTGCGGGGGAGGGAGAGGGAGGTGGGTCAGTTGGCTCTCTGAAGGTGGGGGGAGGGAGATGGGTCAGATGGCTCCCTGGTGGTGGGTGGTGGAGGGAGGTGTGTTAGATGGCTCTCTGGTGGGTGGGGGGGGGGGGGGGGGGGGGGGGAGGGGGGGAGGGACAGGGGCAAGGAGGTCTGCTGCCTGCCACTCTGTGTGCGATTGGTGTGGGGGAAGGGGGGTTCTGCTGTCACTCAGCTTATGATTGATGGGAGGGAAGGGGTGCAAGGGGCCCTGATCGGTTTGGGTAGTGGAGGTGTGGGGGGATAAGGAGGTCAGTTATGTTGTGGGGGTGGGGCAATGTCTGTGGGGGCCATGGGGAGACATGCGGCAGAGGAGTGTTTTCCTTTTTTTTAACTGCGTGTGTGCAGTTGGAGGCTCTGATTGGAGCTGCAGTGTTTCGGGTGCATTAAACGCCTCCCACAGGCATCGCGATTCAGAATCACTGCTATTTTTTCAGACAGAGTGCATATGGGAGCACCTGAGAACGGGTCTAAAAGTTGGATCTGAAACACTCCCAGTTTCAAGTCCGCCCAGCATTTAGAACTAAAATGGTAAAATAGGGGGTCCATCAGCTCCATCACACAAAAGCAACATTGCAGCCAAACCTACTGCAACGTCATACAAGTGAATCCACAAAGTTCCAGCGAGCCACTGATTGATCTTATAGCATACAATTTCAGGTAGTCAATGAATCAATTGCTGTAGTCACTGCAGTTACAAGGCCACTTCATGGCACAAAGCAATATTGCATGCTTGCAAGAAGACACTTGCACTCAGTAATAAGCACCTACTCTTCCTCTTACCTGAAAGGAATAAGTTTTCATGGCTACGGGAAAAAGGCAAGAGGCAGGGGAATGAATTGAAGGATGGATTTCATCTCTCCACCTTAGCGCACTAAGTGAATTGCTTCTTCACTGCTTAGATATGACAGGCTGAATGGCCTCCTATCCCATAACCATTCAATGGTTCCTTCAATTGTAGGTGATTTTAGAAATTGCTCACAGTTAGAAAGCAGGAGGCATGTTCACATTTTCAATGAGGAAGATCACTGAGGCAAGACACAATGAACACAGCAGCAAAGTGCACCAAACAGCACTGAGGTCACAGCATGCCGAAGTTCATGAAGCTAACAGACTTGAGGATTTTTGTGAGAAATCTTTGTTCAGTGGGGGCGGTGGTGACACATTGATATGACCGCTAGACTATTCATCCACAAACTCGGCTAATGTTCGGGGGACCCGGGTTCAAATCCCATCACAGCAGATGGTGGAATCTGAATTCAATAAAAAATATCTAGAATTAAGAATTTACTGATGACCACGAAACCATTGTCGATTGTTGGGAAAACCCATCTGATTCACTAATGTCCTTAAAGGAAGGCAATCTGCCATCCTTACCCGGTCTGGCCTACATGTGACTCCAGAGTTACAGCAATGTAGTTGACTCTCAACTGCTTTGGGCAACTAGGGATGGGCAATAAATGGTGGCCAGCCAGTGACACCCATGTCCCAAAATGAATTTGAAAAAAGCAACACTAATTTACATCAAAATCATCAATAAATAAAATAAATATGTTATTGGCAGTATTTTGTACATAGAATACCAAATATTTTCCATAATTAACAGTTTATTTCTGAATTTTAGCTCTGAATTGCTTTGGGAATTGGAATCAGTGTGCTTTATAGGATTTGATATTTAAAGGTTAAGGTCTGGGAGATCTGGTATTTATTATAAATTGACAGTAATGTCCTAATGTATTACCTAGTGCCATCTGCAGCTGTGAAGGCTAAATTATCACCTTCTCCAGCAAACCCATCGTTCATTTTGATGAGCAAATTGTCACACAGAAAGCTGGAAAATTAAACGAGAAGCTAAATGAAAACAGAATTCTCCAGAGTTTAGCCTCCCACAGTGATGCAAAACAATTTAAAATGTTTATTTGGCATGAGTCATTCTTAGAAGTGCAAGGTTGGTCAGTAGCCAGCAAATAAAGCTAATTCAGCAATCCAAGTCTTCTTTCCCCGCTTCTCCCACCTCCACCAACGCCTCCGCAACAGACCCAAAAGACCATATGCGATTGATTCTATTATGCATACAATTCACTCATCTAGTCTTTGAAGTAACGAAAAGGCTTCACAACATTACTTCTGAGTCATCAGAAGCCAATTAAACAGAACTGAAGAAGATAAGTAAATGCCCACCATTCACCCATGGGCACCCATAGATTCCTCATTCCTTCTTACTTGGGTCCCAGCATCGCTACAAATATTGTTCTGAAAGAAATATTAGCTGAAGTGTATTTGAGTGGTGCAGCTAGGAATCCCTGCTTGTTAGCTGTTTTATTTTGCTTTTCAAGGTAAACACGCTGGAGAGATGAAATCCATCCTTCAAGACTGAGACACTTGAAAGTGAGCTTTTTAAAAAATATTTGGCTGTAAGTACTTGATATGTTTCAACATCTTTGCCTTTTTAAATAGGGCTGCAAAAATTTACTGGAGAACAGCAATAGTGCATGTGGGCTGCAGCTCACCCATAACAGATAATTAATATGCTTGAAACAATAAACATAAAGAACGCTGCTATTATTTTCATTATGGAGCAGAACAAATAAATCTTCCACAGATGGATAACTTAAAAAGGCAAAAAAACCCATTAAATCTTCAAGCCTCAGATGCAAAAGATTATACATCCTGAATATTGGAATTATTACAAGTTAAGAATAATTCAATTCAAACTATAATTACGTGATCTCACAATATATTTCATGAGATTTATTGACAAATTCTTCACATTGGCTAGATAGTATCAGTGAATAGTTATAATTGTAAAGAGGTTCTTTCCTTTTCCATTCCTGTTAATGACATCCCTTCATCTTCTATATTTGCTCCATGTTTCCTGTTGCAATTTGCATCACTTTATATTTATCAGCAGTAAAATATATCTGCTAATGTTCAGAACAAAAACCTTAGTTTTTTTTTGCTTGAAGACAGGATGTAAATGACAGATGCTCGATTTATGAACAGACATTGGCCTGGAGTGTTATGTAGTTGAACATCCAACAGGATTTATCCTTTATCTGTTTAGGATTTTATTGCATTTTGAATGGCAAATTGTGGAAAATGCAAGCTTATGTTATTACACTAAGGGAGTCTGGGCATCTGGGATTGAAGTGAACAGTGTAACCAACAATATATGTTCTTAACCAATGAGGTTGGTTTTGAGAAATGAACTGCTCAAAGACAGAGAAGGAAGCATAAATTGGAGTGGGTGAATTCAATGTCAAATCTTGTGTTGAAAGATAAATGAGAAGAAACCTTGGCTGTGTTAAGGATTTGACTCGGTCCATGAAAGGGTTAAAAATTAACACAGGTAAAAAGTCCTTTGCAAAAGAACAGAAAGAGACAACATTAATTTCACACATATACACAATGCCTCATTGTGGCACAATGCCACAATAAAAAATTCCTTGAAGAGAAGGTTTTTCAGATAAGGAACCATGCCTAAGACATTGCAGCTGTGATTCAGAAAAACATGTTTTTAGTTGTTTCTCATTAATTGCTAGGTAAAATAGTCTAACAGTAAAAAGACAATAGTCATGTTATTCAAATGCAAATAAAACTTTAAATTGGTAACTTAGTTAAACAAGTTAATCAGACCTGTGAGACCTTCAAGACATTCAAATATTCATCATTGTAAGAGAGTTGAGACCAATAAGTTTCCTTCCAAGCTGAGATAAAGACAGCTGAAAACTACACCTTGTACTTTTGATTATATGTATTAAAAGCTAGTTCTTATCTGTTTGAATATCCTAGATTTCCAATTGAATTTGAATTTTGTATTTACTATAATTAGATAGAGTATTATATATAACTATAATATATAATTATCTACTAATTATAATTTCCTTGTATTTACATTATCAAAACGCTATATACAATTTGAGCTTGTAACAAAATATAAGTGGTAATCTCACTCTGAGGACCCAATTTTACTATTTTGATTCTAAGTGCTGAATCTGGGTGCAATTCAGATCCGACTTGGAAAATTGTTTTCAGGCGCCTCCACACACGCCAAAAAAATAGCGAGTCTGAATCGCGCTGTGGGCGGGACTTATCACCCCCGAAACACTGCTTTGAAGAGCTTTGAACTGTGCATGCGCAGTGAAAAAACGTTTGAAAAACCTTCACATTGTGCCCAGGCCACAAAAAACAGATAAAGTGACCCAGGAGTAAAAAGCGGGAGCGATGGCCCCCATAGACATCGTCCCAACCCCACAACATCACTGTCTCCCTTATCCACCCATTCCCCCCCGTCACTTGGTCAGGTTGCGAATCCCTGCCCCATTTCCCCCCCACTGATTGCCCCCATAGTGGCAGTGGTTCCCCCCCCCCCCACCCCCCCGATCACCTTCCTCACCCCCACCAGAGATCCATCTGGCTTCCCTCCCCCCCGACTCCACACACCTGACGAAGGAACACTGTTTCCGAAAGCTTGCGGGATTACTATCAAATGAACTGGTTGGACTTAAACCTGGCGTTGCGAGGCTTCTTACTGTGTTCCCTCCCCCCCACCAGAGAGCGATCAGGCCTCCCCCCTCCCCGCTCCCTCCCCCATCAGAGATGCATCTGACCCACCTTCCTCCTCCCTCCCCCCCACCAGAGAACGAACGGCCTCCCTCCTCACCAAAGAATGATTTGGCCTCTCTCCTCCCCCCCTGCTCACTGGAGAATGATCTAACCTGCCTCCCTCCTCTCCCCCCTTCACCAGAGAATGATCTGACCCACCTCCCTCTCACCCCCCCCACCCCACTCACCAGAGAATGATCTGGCTCACCTCCCTCCCCAACCTCCCCCTCACCAGAGAATGATCTGACCTCCCTCCTCCCCCTCACTAGAGAATGATCTGACCCATCTCCTCTTACCCGCCCCATCCCACTCACCAGAGAATGATTTGATCCACCTCCCTCTCCCCCCGTCCATCCCACTCACCAGAGAATGATCTGGCCCACCTCCCTCCGGTTTCCTCCCACAGTCCAAAGATGTGCTGGTTAGATGCATTGGCCATGCTAAATTCTCCCTCAAACAGGTGCCGGAATGGGGTGACTAGGTGATTTTCAGAGTCACTTCATTGCAGTGTTAATGTAAGCCTTCTTGTGACTAATAAATAAACTTTAGAAAAAATGACCTTGCTGAAAGGTGAATATAACAGAATGTAAAGAGATTAAGAGAAGAGAGAGAAAGAGGAGACCAAAAGAGAGAAAGTGAAAAAGAGAGAAATGAAGAGAGAAAGAGAGAGGGTGGGAGAGAATTGTGAAAAAATTAATCTCCAAGAATAATTAATATATGAAGGAATGAGACTCTTTATGATAGTTGATTGTCAGCAATGAGCACTTATCAGGTGGTTATAGGGTAGGTAGGTGTGCAATAAAAACACTTAACTATCTGTGGCAAACTTAGTTCCTGTCCACTGTAAAAATATAACAACTTCAACCATTCATTATATTTCAGTAGTGAGGCAAACAGTGAGATGTTGGCTGGAATTCTCCCAAAAATATTCTGTGTCAAATTTGCATGAAAATTGGAGTAATTCATGCTGGTTTTTCAGTGGGAGTTCAGAGAAGAATCTTCTACACTCTGTGCCCTGCAGAAGTCACTAGTGTGACTATCATTAAAAATCCGCCCAGGAGGTTGGCAGCATAGCACTGAACAGGCTATCGTGCACACACCGACTTTGATGCTGACAGACCGGTGCATGTGCAGTGGCTCCTGTCTGCTGGCCTCTCAACTGCTGGCCAGCCCAGTGACCCCTGCATTGCCGGCCATGCGATCCCTCCCATGGCCCAATCGCTGGCCCCTCGATCATTCCCGGGCCAGGCCCAATCCACCTCCCCTCCCGGCTCTCCCCAATCACCCCCGAAAATCCTCACTGATTTTCCGCATGGATCTGACGCCACTGAAAATCTGGTGCTGGGAGACATTATCGCGATGGGAATGCATGCGCGAACCCCATGAATTGGCCAACACGAGAATCTCCTGGCTTGCTGCACCAAAAAAATTAGTGCAGTGGGATGGGAGAATTGTGGTCATTGTTTTGGCAAAATGAGATGGACAGCAATTTTCTGGCTGTTGGCATTCAAAATTCCTCACCTCAAGTGCTGTGGCATCCATACAAATAATAATGAACACCGTCAGTCTGACTGTTATATAATCTAGCCTGTTGTAAGCAAGAGTTTTTGCTACATTCCCTGTGGCAAAATTGACAGAGCAAAGATTGCACTTATATAGTTGAGAGGAAATGAGCAAAATGCTCAACTCACATTCCTGGGCTCCCAGCATGGAATTAAATTCCAAAGATGTCTGGAGTTTTCCTACACTTTTTACTAGAGCTTGTTTTCTGAGCTAAATTTCAATAACAGTGAGCACTGTTGGACATATCTACCTTTGCAGCAAAATACCATCCAATATGTCAACCATGCCTAAAACAGGTGATAGCAACTTTGTTCAGTGTTCCAATCATTAGTGATGGCTGAAGTAATAAAATAATGTATTGCAGTGCATCATAAGGTGAACATAACTCAACCCAAGTACACACACTGTCCAAGCAATCTGCAGGTCCAATGAGAATTTTTAACTACTTTCATTTGGAACTACAGAACTTGAATATTGCTGTGAAAAGAGACATGTTAAAATTTTTCATCCTGCACTCATCAGGCCGTTGAGCAAGAATACCTGGGGAAACAGATGAAGCTGGTTGTTTCACACTGACATTATGGGGTGGCACAATGGGTAGCACTGCTGCCTCACAGCTCCAGGGACCCAGGTTCAATTCTGGCCTTGGGTGACTGTCTGTGTGGAGTTTACGTGTCCTCTCTGTGTCTGCGTGAGTTGCTCTGGGTGCTTCGGCTTCCTCCTACAGTCTGATAGTATACAGGTTAGGTGGATTAGACGTGGTAAATTGACTCTTTGTGTCCCAAGATGAGTAGTTGAGATGGATAAGCCGTAGTAATTTTTTTTCCCAAAATGGTGCTGGAGCGAGGTGACTTCTTGCGAGTTGTACCCAGTATCCCTTCTAATTCTACCTTTTGCTCTCGTTCTATGCTTTTAAAACTTCACTCTAACTCTTTTAAATTCTCTAACAATGCTTTAATTCATTAAGTTGACCTTTCTCTACATCCTAGCTACAACTGTAACACTACATTCTGCACTCTCTTGCTTTCTTCTCTGTGAACGGTATGCTCAGTCTGTATAGCATGCAAGAAAAAATACTTTTCGTTGTGTGCTAATACATGTGACAATAATAAATCAAATCAAACGTGTGGAGTTACAGGGATAGTGTGGAGGTTGAGTGGGGACCTGAGTAAGATACTCTGTCACAGAGTTGGTGCAGACTCGATGGGCTGAATTATAGTGAGTCTATGTTCTATTCTGCGATGTTATGCAATGGTAGCATGAGTGGTAGAGACCATTTTCAACCAGTGCCTTGCCAGTAGGGGGAGTGGACAGAGTCTATTTGCATCACCATGCCTGATGCTGAATGCTAGAGGGCACTATTGCATAACATTATGTGCATTAGTATATAATGCATTGGGAGATTGTCCCCAGACATCCTCTCCCATCCCTCTGATTGCCCCTCAATTGCAGCCCCCTGGAATGCAGCCTTCCCCTGGCAACCATTAATCATATTCCCCCAGTTTCCCCCTCACTATCCCATCCCCACCACCCCTCCCAGGTTGATCATTGCTTCTGTTGCCACCACAACACCGCCACACCACCCCCCTCCCGGATTGATTGCTGCCATGGCAACCCCCGATTGCAGAGTGTGCAGCTCCCCACACACGGTCTCCTCTTCAAACCCTGACCCCTTAAACCCTGCCCCCTCTCCTTAGGCCCCACCCCATGGCACTGCCTAGTGCCTTGTGGACAATACCAGGGCACCTGCAAGGCACTACTAAGATTCCAAGCTTGGCAATGCCAGAGTGCCCAGTGGGAAGTGCTAGGGTGCCAGGCTTGCAGTGCCCAGCCCACCTGTGGGGCCTCAATAGCCTCCAATCCCACTGGCGAGGCCTTCATTTCTGGTCCCTCTTGCTTACATGATCCTCGACTGTTGAGGAACTCCACCAACTAAGCTGTTAAGGCAACCTCACTAATAATATTTAAATTACAAAATGTATATTATAATCAGCCTTGAGCTGGGAAGGAAGGGCATGAGGCTGAATATACTGGCAATTTAGTGCCAGTATCATCACAAGAGGTAAGAAATCTGGTGTGAACGCCATTTTTCACCTCTCTTGTAATCTTATCTGCTCACCATACTGATTGGAAACACGCACTCTCTCCAGTCGACTATTTCTGGAGAGACTTAATTGTGAAAGTTTACTTATTAGTCACAAGTAGGTTACATTCACACTGCAATGAAGTTATTGAGAAAATTCCATTGTTGTCACACTCTGGTGACTGAAGCAGAATTTAGTACGGCCAATTCACCTAACCTTCACATTTTTGGACTGGGGGAAGGAAACCAAAGCACCCGGAGGAAACACATGAAGATACAGGGAGAATGTGCAAACTCCACACTGACAGTGACCCAAACTGTCCCAAGGAACCAAGGACCTGGGTCCTTGGAGCTGTGAGACAGCAGTGCTGACCAAAATCAAATCAATATCAAGACAGGGTATGTTGAGACGTAACTGTCTACGGGAAGCTAGTGGATGAGTGAAATCATTATTGATTGGATAACAACAGTCAGAAGTGTTTGATATAAAGATGTAACAGAGTGAGAAAAAGGTGAGAGCCCAAGGGTATCCATGAGTTAATATAAAAAAGAGCCAGAAAGTAAATCACCAACCAAAAAAGACCTGAGGGAAAACAAAACGGACATAAACATAAAAGCTAATAGAAGACGATATGAAAGTCATTTGTTTAGCAATGTAGAGAACCAATTTCTATCAGAAGGTTTGCCATTTTCCTAATTAATTATGGATGATTCATTATTATATTTAAAAGCAGAATTCTGGAGGCATATAATATTGAATAAAGTTCATACTCTCCATTGTGGACCGCCACAACTTTCAAGATGGTAGATAACATGTTAAATGACAGATTTCAGAACTTTAGACAGTACAGATATAAGAGCAATAGTCAGTTTGAAGGATATTGTATTTTGACATTTTCCATACAAAAGGATTTAATTAATTTCTAAGTTGAAGTTTTCAGAAAAGCGTAGCATTGGATTTTTTAAAAATGTGTTTAACCACTTGAAGGAGAGGTCATTTGTATCCTCTGGAAGTTACTTCACCATAGGTTGTAAACTATAAGCAAATTGAGTTGCATGTCTTGGTAATTGGAAAGCACCTCATATCCATTGTGTATGAAAGCTTTTGATCCTTTTTCACTGAGAAAAAAAAGGAAGGAGATAGAGACAGAAATAAGCCCTTGTGAAGGTTATTCAAAAAGAAAGCAGAAAAGACTTTGCTTGGGACGAAGAGGTTTGAATGCTTGAAAACAGTTGGAAGGTAATTTTTTTCAGCAAAAAAACTTAATGACACCAGAACCCAAGAATGTAACAATAGTGCCATCTTGTCGCCTTAAGTGGATCTTCATGGCTTTTGCATGTGCCCTTAATTGTCCCTCCAACCTTTCTGGAAGCAGACTGAGAAAGCACTGTGTAAGATGTGAATTCATACATTGTTTTATTTCACAGGGACATACACATACCAGAGCAGCAGACTCACTTAATTTCTCTTTATGTAGTAATACAAAAAAAAGTTTCAAACACCAGTACCAAAATGTACAGTTCTGTAACTAGATGGAATGAGATCTGATGAAACATGTAAAATTTTCCACCCAAATTATTAATTGACTTCCAACTATTACATAATATTTATATAGATTAATATAGATATGTATGTAAATGACCAAGCAAAATGATTAAATTCAGAACCTATTCCTTACATGATTGAAATTCATTCTTTAAATAATTGTATTGGTATGGTTCACTGTTCTGTTCCTTGTCATCTACTATTCCTATGTGTGACACATTCATTCCAATTTATCTTCCTATTTCAGATCCTGCTAATCTTCTGCTTGTTACTTGTCATCCAATTTTCTCAAAGCGAGTCGAGGATTCACATGCTAAACTTTGTTCAGTAGCTCTGAAAATAAGGCCAAGCATCCCATAAAGTAGAAATAGTAAGAGGTAGCAGGCTGTCCTTTGAGGATAGGTGGCAAATGTCACCAGCGTCCGGGTTTCTTCGTTGTGTTAGATTCAGCTGTGGAGTTGCATTGAAAATTGGAATAATTATAATCGGGTGAGAAAACCTTCATTCTAAGTAATAGATTCTGTGTTATAAGAAGGAGAAAGAATATTAAAACTAGGTCAAAGTATGACTACAGACCTTATCTGAAGGAGCTCAGAGCTCTGGAGTACACCGTTTAAAGAAAAAAAAATTGACTATCTGAAATTACATATTAATATTACCAGGAACAGAATTCCGAAGAGTTATCAGGCAACATTTTCTGTGACTGCATTTTGACTTAAGAACATGAAGATAGGTCATAGAAGTCTCAAAGAGGAAGGGATTTAAGAAAGCAGCATTACTGGGAACTAGTGCTTCCCTTGTAAATCAATCTCGTTCGGTTTTCTTTTTACCTGCTTAAGACAGAAATCAGATCATTGGAATCCATAATAAATGAGTTTTGGTCTATTATAGCTCAATCCACAGTGATTTCTTTTCCAGATCGTGGAAGAGCAAGGGGACACATTCAGAGTAACCAGTGATTGGATGTGTAGAGAGAACAATCTAAATTGGCTTCTTTCTGTCAGAAAACCTATTTCAGATCTGTCAGATTTGAAACTCATGAAGGAAATATTTTAAATTATTTTACAAATTGGCTGGTTTATACTGGCCTGAGCTAAAGAATGATCAATTATTGATACTCAGATAGCAATTCACAGCCACAAGCTGATCTCTTCAAAATACCAGTCTTCTGCAATGTTTTAGGTACCTCTTTCACCCAAATCCCTGCTATTTCACTTAGGAAATGTGTTCTAAATAAACAGCATACTGATTTGCCTGATAGCAGAGAATAGTACTGGTTTCCACACAACTTGGCTGGATTTCATTAGAGTTCAGCTGCAGTGATAAAAAGAAATAATAGACATTTATGAGCTGGCACGAGGACTGACCTGTGTTTTCTCCAAACAAATGAAGCTCCTTAGTAAATTTGATATATATCTAAGTGAAACTTAAAAAGAAAAGTTAACACAACAGTTTAACAACCAGCTCCAGTCAAGCTACGTTTGGTGATGAGAAAATGGAGTGACATCTTGAAATCCTGGCGCCAGTTCAAAGGTGAAACAAACATGGCTGCCTGCAGAATAAGATCACAACAACAAAGATGTGGTTAATGGCAAAATACTGCGGATGCCGGAATCTGAAACATAAACAGAAAATGCTGGAAAATCTCAGCAGCTCTGACAGCATCTGGAGAGAGAATAGAGTGAACGTTTTGAGCTAGGAATCAGGATGATCCCTCAGAGCTGGAGAGGAGGGAAATTTATACCATGGAGCGGAGTGGTGGTGGTGGGGGGGGTGGGTTATGCAAGGGTGTAATGCTGTAACTGGACAAAAGGAATGTAAATGGTGATGACAAAGGCTGAGAAAGATGGCTTTTGGAGACAAAATTGAGAGCGAGATTTCAGAAGTGGAAAAATAAAAACTAAGAAGAAAAAGTGATTAAAATCGATGAATGAGGTGAAAAGAAGAAATGAAATAAAATAAATGGAAATAGGGCGAAGGAGGAGGGGAGAGTTCATGCTCTGAAGTTGTTGAACTCAAATGCTCTGTCTGGAAAGCTGTAAAGTGCCCAGTCGGAAGATGAGGTGCTGTTCTTCCAGTTTGCATTGTGGTTCACTAGAACATTGCAAAAGGCCAAAGATGGACATGTGGACAGGAGAGCAGGGTGGTGTATTGAAATGGCAAGCGACCGGAAGGTCTAGGATGGGCTTGCGGGTGGGCTGAAGGTGTTCAGCAAAGAGATTATCCAGTCTGCATTTGGTCTTAACCATGTAGAGTAGACTGCGTTGGGAGCAGCAAATGCAATAGACCAGATTAAAGGATGTATACATGAGACACTGCTTCACCTGATGGAACAACAAAGATGTTGCTCCATCTTTAACATAATAAAATGTCTAGCACTTCACAGGAATATTGTGAAAAGAAACAACACCCAACTACAAAAGGAGACAAGTCCCCAGGACCGGATGGAATGCATCCCAGGGTTCTGAAGGAAATGGCAGAGGTGATAGTAGATGCCTTAGTGATTATTTACCAAACTTCGCTGGATTCCGGGGAAGTGCCGGAAGATTGGAAAACAGCTAATGTTACACCGCTGTTTAAAAAAAGTAGCAGGCAAAAGGCAGGGAATTATAGGCCGGTGAGTTTAACGTCTGTAGTTGGAAAAATGCTTGAATCCGTCATCAAAGAAGAAATAGCGAGGCACCTAGAAAAGAATGGTTTGATAGAGCAGACGCAGCACGGATTCATTAAGGGGAACTGGTGGATGTGGTGTTTCTCGATTTTCAAAAGGCATTTGATAAGGTGCTGCACAAAAGGTTGCTTCAGAAAGTTAGGGGGCATGGAGTTGGGGGTAAGGTGTTAGTGTGGATAGAGGATTGGTTGTCTAATAGGAGGCAGAGAGTTGGTATCAATGGGTGCTATTCTGATTGGCGGTTGGTGACTAGTGGAGTGCCGCAGGGATAGGTGCTGGGGCCTCAGCTATTTACCATTTATATAGATGATCTGGAGTAGGGGGCTGAGTGTAGGGTAACGAAATTTGCTGATGACACAAAGATGAGTGGAAAAGCAAATTGTGCCGAGGATGTGGAAAGCCTGCAGAGGGATCTGGATAGGCTGGGCGAGTGGGCGAGGACCTGGCAGATAGAGTACAATGTTAGCAAGTGTGAGGTTATCCACTTTGGCAGAAATAATAGTGGGAGGGATTACTATTTAAAGGGAGAAAAGCTGCAGCATGCTACGGTGCAGAGGGACCTGGGGGTCCTTGTGCATGAGTCACAAAAACCCAGTCTGCAGGTGCAGCAGGTGATCAAGAAGGCAAATGGGATGCTGGCCTTTATAGCAAGGGTGATAGAATATAAAAGCAGGGAGGTCTTGCTGCAACTGTACAGGGTGAGGCTGCAGCTGGAGTACTGTGTGCAGTTTTGGGCATCGCACTTGTGCAAGGATATTTTGGCCTTGGAGGGAGTGCAGAGGAGGTTCACTAGGCTGATACCGGAGATGAGGGGGTTAGACTATGAAGAGAGACTAAATAGACTGGGTCTGTACTCGTTGGAGTTTAGAAGGATGAGGGGGGATCTTATAGAGATGTACAAGATAATGAAGGGGATGGATAGGGTAGAGGTAGAGAGATTCTTCCCACTCAGAAAGGACAGCAGGACTAGAGGGCACAGCCCCAAGATAAGAGGGAGGGGGGGGCGCAGTTTAGAACGGAGTTGAGGAGGAACTTCTTCACTCAAAGGGTGGTGAATCTCTGGAATTCTCTGCCCATTGAAGTGGTGGAGGCTACCTCGCTAAATATATTTAAGTCGCGAGTAGATAGGTTTTTGACAGACAAGGGAATTAAAGGTTAGGGGGAGAAAGCGGGAAAGTGGAACTGATCCACTTCAGATCAGCCATGATCTTATTGAATGACGGGGCAGGCTCGAAGGGCTGGATGGCCTACTCCTGCTCCTATTTCTTATGTTCTTATGAGAAATAAGACACAGTGTCCAAAGTTATGGTCGAAGAGCTAGGTTTTAAAGAGTTTTCAAGGGAGTTAGGAGGAGAGGAGGAAAGTTATTGGAATACCCTTCCTGAGTTTCAGATTTAGGGAACCAAAAGCATGGCCACCAATAATGGACAATTAAAATCAGGGACACTCAAGAACCAGAATTAGTTGAGCACAGATATTTTGGAGAATTTGGGGCTGGAGGGAATTACAGGTAAGGAAGGGGGTGGGGTTGTGGTTACAGAGAGCTTTGAAAACAAGTCTGTGAGTTCTAATTTCAAGGTGTTCCTTGACAGTGAGCCAGTGTAGGCGAGATGATTTAAATGGTACTTGGCATGATTTGATTTGATTTATTATTGTCACATGTATTAACATACATTGAAAAGTATTGTTTCTTGTGTGCTATACAGGCAAAACATACTGTTCACAGAGAAGGAAACGAGAGAGTGCAGAATGTAGTGTTACAGTCATAGCTAGGGTGCAGAGAAAGATCAACTTAAGGTAAGGTAAGTATGAGTAAGTGGACAGGCAGCAGAATTTTGGATGACCTCAAATTTATGGAAGATAGAAAGTGGGAGATCAGGCAGGAATGTTTTGAAATATCGAGGCTAGAGATATCAAAACATGAATAAAGGTTTCAGCACCAGAAGTATCACAGTCACGTTACGCCATGGAGCTGGAAGTACTTGGCTTTGGTGACAACACAGATGTGGGTTAGAAGCTCATTATAAATAGATCATACCTTGGAAAATTACAGCATCAAGGGTGATCTCAGGTACAACTTGTTTTTTTGTATGAATTGTTCATTTAAATCTGCTTGGAATCAAGACAAAAATGTATCTTTATAAACTGCTTACAGATTTGATCTATCACTGCTTGAATATCTTCCATTTCTGTTACATCAAAGAGGGACTGCCAACTTGACATCATTGTCCAGCAAAAGGGGCTATAGTAACAAATGGCAAAATAGTCCATATACTAGACAGGATTTTCCACGCACCCCCATGGCATGTTTTTGGTGGCAGAGGTGGTACACCATTGGCCGATCTTGGAATCTTATGATCCCATATCTGTCAACAAGTTTTCCCATTGCATGCACTCTTGCGGCCAGAGATGGTCAAAACAGATCATTCACCTGGCACTTCTGGCTGAAGCTGGTTTCAACTGCTTCAACCTTGTCTTTTGTACTAATACGCAGGTCTCCTCCATCATTGAGCATTTGTGGAGTCTTCTCCACCAGCTATTTAATTGTGCATCACCATTTACAACCGGATGTGACAGGACTGCAAAGCTTAGGTCTAATCCTTTGATTGTGGGATTGCCTATCTCTGTCCATGACATGGTGCTTCCACTGTTTATCCTGCAAATAGTCCAGTGTCATAGCTTTTACCACTTTGGCACCATTTTTAGGTATGTCTGGTGCTGCTCCTGATATGCTGTCCTGTACTTTTCATTGGTCGGCACTGACCTTCTGGATTGGTAATGGTAGAATGGAGGATATGCCTCGCCATGGGATTACAGATGTGGCTGCATGAAATTCTGCTTTTGCTGATAACCCTTAGCACCAGTTTTGAATTGCTAAATCTATTTGAAATCAATTACATTTTACACGGTGTTAATGCCACACAATGTGATCGAAGGTATGCTCAATGTGAACAAAGTGCTTTGTGAACAGTGGCAACAGTGTGTGCCATCTTCAAGATGCTTGGCCACAGCTCATCAAGGTTCCTTTGACAGCATCTTCCAAAACTACCTTCTACCATCTCGAAGTTCAAGGGCAGCATATTCTTTGGAGCACCGCCACCAGGAAATTCCCCTCCAAATCACAGACCAACCTGACTTGGAACTATATCATTGTTCATTCAATGTTGTTGGGTCATCATCCTAGAATGTTGGGTGTATCTACGACACATGGACTGCAGCGGTTCAAGAAGGTAACACACCACTTCCATGGGAAATTTTGGATGGTCAATAAATACTGTCCTGTCCAGCAATGTCCATAACTCGTGGACGCATAAAAATAACTACCCCCCACCACCTCCCCCCCCCACCCCCCACCAACTTCTGGATGAAAGATTACTGTTGAAGCTGAATATGGGTGTAACTAAGATATGACCTTGAACTATTCTTGAAGCGATGTCAAGGTTTGAGATGATTGGCCTCCAACAGCCCCAACCATCTTCCATGTGTTTGATGGAGGGATCTATTAGTGGAAGGATTTAAGACAGAGACTTAAGATGCAGGGCAGGCAGGGCAGGTAAAGGTTGTATTATAAATAGTTATACTCACTTGAAAAGGAAAATTTTGTTTAGAAATTGAAGGAGAGAGAGTGTTGTGTTATGGAAATGTGTTCAGCAGAGCAAAGGTTAACACGGAACTGGAAAATAACATCACCCATGGTAAAATGTATAGAGTTACATGGTAAGAGATCCAGAGAGAATAGTCTAGAGGGAACATTCTAGAAGCAGCCTTCCTGTATGGAAACAGTACTATGAATATAACAGTACTATTATATAGTACCAATAAATGGTTCATGTTTAAACATGCAAGTCTCAAGCTCCTCATCACTAAGTCACCACCAGAGCAGTGAGACACCACAATGCAAGGTACGACTTCCACCCTTGTAAAATTAAAATTCTGTCCTTGTGGGCAATTTCTCTCAAGATGGACAGGCTGAGCTGACAATTTTAATGTATCCAGGATAAAAAGCTAGGCCAACATGTACAGTAGATCCATACTAATTCACTAATTTGTTAGCTTCTTAAGTCAGCAGGTAGCACAATTAGATAATGGGGAAAATGTAATTTACTTCTATTTCCACACTTTAAAATATAGCCTAAAGCACATATTTGCTGCAAATCTGATAACCCTGTATAAATAGCTCACTAATGAAAGACTGTTTGGTGGAGTAGTGTCAAATCTTGAAGTCTCAACAATTACTCGCTTAATACCTTTTACCGATTTTGCAATATTTTAAATCCTTTTTTCTGACATGAAATAAGGGATTACTTCATGCCATTTCGTGACACATGGCTGGAATTAAGTAAATTTTCCCATGTGGACTAGCAAAGTAACAGATGTGATCTATCAAATCACTGACTGAATGGTATAAACTACGTTTTGCCTGGGGAATCTAGAACATAAGGCCACAGTATCAGAACTAAAGTGGGGGCATTTCTCCCAATAAAATTCGAAGTGCCGAATTTGTATGAAAACTGGAGTATCGCCTGCCGATTTCTTTTAGCAGGATTTGCAAAATGAATCTCCCACAATCTGAGCACTGCAGAGTGCCCTAGAGAAATTTAGACTGAAAATCAGTGGGTGGGACCTATTTCTGTTGGAGAGGCCAGCAGCATAATGCTGAGCGGGCCAGTGTGCATGCACTGATCTGTCAAAATGAAGATCGGCATGTTGCAGTCTTCCAGATCACTGGTCAGCTCCGCAAGCCCCCAACGCTGGCCTCTGACCACCGTCACTCCCTGGTTCCTGATCACCTAGACCTCTCCGGGCCAGCCCTGATGTCTCCCCCACTCGGCCAGCCCCGATCTTCCCGAAAATCCTCCAGCAGTCCTGATACCCCGGCAGTCCGACTGCCGCTGCACCCACCCCTGCACCCCAGCCACGGCAGTCCTGACCCCCTGGCAGTTCCAAATACCCCCAGCAGTCCAAATCTCACCCCCACCCGGATGGCCAGTTCTGATCACCCCTTTGCTCCCTCTGTCCTCAATCTCTGTGCAGGATGGCAGCAGCACCATCCACCCCCACCAATCGGCCCCCTGGTAGGTAGTCCCCATCCTGATAGGCCCCACCCCCACTGTCCCCACCCCCTTGGCACTGCCTGATGCCAAGCTGCCCCCTGGGCATTGCCACTTCAGCCCTTGGGCAGTGCCAGGTGCCAAGCTGGCAATGCAAGGCTGGCACTGCCCTGGGGGCACTCCCCTTGCCCCCCAACCTCCTGTCTCTGGCCCCTTCAATGGGGTTGATTGCATTTTCCCTGCTAGTGGGGAGCAGGTGTAAACCCTGGTGGAGTGGGAGTGCAGGGGAGGGGGAGATGCAAGTCAGCCCAGAGTGTTCATCCCTAGACCCACTAATTAAATTTAAATATTTAAATCTGCTCTGCACTGATTTTCGGCATGAAGCTGATTACTCCAACAAAAATGGCCTCCTATGATGTCTTCCAGATGATTGCGTTGCTAGGATAGTGCAGCGGGCTGGGAGAATTGCCTCTGTGGTGTCAACTAATTAAGGTGAAGTTGAGGAGAAGTTTCATCACTCAAAGGTCTGTGAATCTTTGGAACTGTCAACTTCATCAGGAGTTGTGGACGCATGTCGTTTGGAGACATTCGAGACAGAGCTCAATAAGTTTTTTGATGTAAGGGAATTAAGGAATCTTGGGATAGTGCAAACATGCAGAGTTAGGATAGAAGATCAGCCATGATGTTGTTGAAAGGCAGAGCGGGCTTGTATAGCCAAGAGGCCTGCTCCTTTCTCACGCAAAACTTAAATTGCTCAAGGTACAGATGAAATTCTCAGTTCAAGCCTTAGGCTCTCGGCGAACAAGCAAGTCTATGCTTGTGAAAATTCTTACCAGTATTTATAATTGTGTAGAATTTCCCCACACAGATTAGTTTTTACACTATGTGTGTGTGTGTGTGTGTGTGTGTGTTCGTATTCAATATCTACCCTGTGAACCAAGCGTGTATTCTCTACAATCTTGAGTCAGTAATTTTATGCTCAATTTCTAAACAACAGCAACATCCAGGAAGCTAAAGAATTGCTCCCCCTAGCTCACTTATGAAATTGGCCCCAAAATTAAGCACATTCAACTCTTCAATTGATGACAACAGAACTGATGTTTATCATATCACTTGCCACAGAAATCAAAGGGGGCGATTCCCCCCCCTCCTATTCTGCTGGTCGAGTACCTGAGGCTCCATCCTTCTCCTCCTCTTCCCCTCCCCCACCCCCACTATGAGCGTGAACCTCACTACTGCCAAAAGAACTGACAGATTTTTGGATAATTGCACGGGGTAGCTTGCCAAAAAAAAACAGTATGTATCTCTCCAGTTTTCAGACCTTTGTGACACAAGGAATTTTTGTGGGGAAAATTCCACCCAGTATAAACCCACAAATTAAATCATCTGACAAACAAGCTATCTCTGTTAAAAGGAACAGATATTTGCCCAGTTCCTTTTGTATTACAAAACACTCATGAAACAACATTAAAACAATAGCCATTGGATGGGAGAAATGTTCAGAATTACCTTAAGTCACTCACCATTATTGGATGGATGCACAAGAGCTAGATATTTTATGATTAAATATTCTGGTCTTGGTCAATTAGTCAATTGTTAAGACAACTCATTTATATTGCCTTAAACTCTTGCCCAATCCTTACCAGCTTGTTCGGGCTATTAAACTGATAACCTTCTATTCAGAATTATTTCTCTGTGATCTATTGTTCAATTCTACCATGTTGTTTCAAGCAACGTAAGATACAAGTTAAAAAAATCCATCAGAGAGAAATATCAGTCAGCTCAACGCATTAATATCAATTCTTTGAAATAATGAACCACATAGTTCCAATGTGCTGCTTTTTCCACATTTTCATTTTTTTATATCAAAAATTTATCCCTCTTCCTTACAAAAGCCATTGTGCAATTTGTTTCTCCGCATGTTGCCATTAAGATTTTCAATACAGTTAAACTATCCTCCATTTTTTCCCTCTTCATTTGCTTGGCTTAAATTCACCTTAAATTCATATGAGTAATCAGCTGCATAGGAATATGACTTAATTTATTATTGTCACATGTATTAGCATATAGTGAAAAGTATTGTTTCTTGCGCTATGCAGACAAAGCATACCGTTCATAGAGAAGGAAGCAAGTGCAAAATGTTGTGTTACAGTCATAGCTCGGGTGGAGAGTAAGATCAATTTAATGCAGAGTAGCTCCATTCTTGTGTTGGTTGGTAAGAGAATCTTTTTCCCAATGGAAGAAGGCAAAAGAAAGAATGTTCGGGTACATGGGGTCCTTAATTATGCTGGCTGCTTTGCCGAGGCAGTGGCAAATATAGACAGATTCAGTGGATGGGAGGCTGGTTTGCGTGATGGATTGGGCTACATTCATGACCTTTTGTAGGGAAACTCAGATTTAAGATTAATGATTTATTTTCAAATATTTGTTTGAAATATTGGCTGTAGCTCTCCGACATCGCCCACGGCTGGGATTCTCCGGACCCACTGCAATGAATGGAGTTTTGTCTGAACATCAAATTCTGTTCTCACTGACAGCATGAACAAAACTGGTGAATTCCACTCATTTTTAGCTGCACACACTCTTTGTAAAGCATATTTATTAGTCACAAGTAAGGCTTACATCAACACTGCAATGAAGTTACTGTGAAATTCTCCTAGTTACCACAGTCCAGATCAATGCACCTAACCAGCACATCTCTCAGTCTGTAGGAAGAAGCCAGAATACCAGGAGAAAACCCACGCAGACACGGGGAGAACTTGCAGACTCCACACAGAGAGTGACCCAAGCAAGGACACGAACGCAGGTTCCTGGCGCTGTGAAGCAGCAGTACTAACCACTGTGCTACTGTGCCGCAAGTGGAGAGTGGAATTGCTTGTCAAATAGCTGACTGAGGACATCTTCTCAGTAATTTAACCTAATGAATTTTGTGGTATTTGCTTTTTGACAAGGAACAGATTCGAAAATAAATTGAGGAATGTCATCACCATTCCCCTGTGATATTTTCTGATCTTTTTTTGTTTACATTTGAGCATTCATATATTTGTTTGGCAATAATTTAATAGATGAATGATTACTTGCACCAATTGCAATTTTTCACCGTACCTCTGAGATCTTACTTTCACCTTCAGAAGATGTGACTGCAAATGTGTATCAGGCAAAAAGCTTCTGATTGTTTGCATTTATATTAGTGGAGACAAAAATCACACATTTTACATACAACTATTCATGAGCAGAATATTAATTTTGAATGTTCTGGTGTAAACATAATAACAGCAACAATCTATGGGGAAACGATTCTCTGTTCTCGCCAAGCGTGGCACATATCATCCAGAATAGCGTACGGACCTAAAAATTGATTCCTTGCCTGGTGCAAAACTGTTTGCGATCCTCCCAGCCCCTTTCTAATGGCAAGAACCAGATTGCAACCAGAAAGGGTGAAGGCTGATTAGCATATTTAAAGTAACATTTAAATATGCAGACCCCATTCGAATCCCAACACTCTGGCCTTCAGGCATGGCGCGAAAATAGCGAGAATTACCACTGGTCTACTCTAGTGGAGACCTGGCACCATGGTCACGCTGGGGGGCTTGCAGGCCATTGAAGCCCCTGAGTGGTCAGGCAGTGCTCACCCAGCAATGTTGGCCAATGATGCCCACCTGCCAGCCTGGCAGTGGCCAACAGGCACCACAGCAGTGGCCACCAGGCAACATGGCAGTGCCAGTGAGACACCCCAACAGTGTGCCAAAGGATGGGGCCTGACAGGGGCCATGATCAGGGTACTATGCAAGGGAGCTATGAGCTACGCAAAGGAGGTCATGCAGGAGTGGATCATGTCAGTGGTTATGATGGGGAGGGGAGGAACCTGTCAGGGGTCAGACAGGAGACCCAATGGGGGGGCCCTAATATCTGCAACCCATAATGGGGAGGGAGTGGGGAAACGTGCTGCCTACAGGGAGGACAGGTCCTGATGTCCGTGGGTAGAGAGTGTCTCCCAGTGCATTGTGGAATTGGGGCACTCTTGCAATATGGTGCCCATCGGGCTCATGAGCATGGTTAGGCCCCTGCCTCCAAAAAAGTGACTGAGAGTGGAAGGATTGCAGTGCAGAGCACGCCTGACAGACAAGTGCAGATCGCTCTGTTATTTTCCAATTTGAATTCCACTCTGTATTTATATAGTGCCTTTAATAGTTCAAAGACTGGAATATTATAAAACAAAATAAGGTCCCAAGCAATAGAAGCAAGGGGATTTTAGGTCAAATGACCACAAGCTTGGTCAAAGAGGGAGCTTTTAAGGAACATCTTAAAGGAGCATAGCAAGGTCAAAAAGTGGAGAAGTGTAGCTATTCCATCATTTAGGGATTTAAGTAAGTGAAGGCGTGGCCTTTTCCAACCTATTTGAACCTGTGACTATGACTATGGAACATTTCCCCTCATTCTTTGCTGCCTCCTCTTAGCTTTTGACTTTGAAAACAGTGGCTGGAATTTTACCAGCCTACCTGCCACGGGCATTGGAGCAGGCATGGGGCAGACCATGTCCCAAGGTCCGTTACCTTGGGCAGGATTTTATGGTTTTGGGGTGAACGAGATTGTAAAGTCCCGCCCACCCGTTTAGTTTTCCCCAATGCCTTTACTCCATTCCCTGAAGTTTTTGGGATGGCCATTTCTTGTGCCCATCTTTATTTGTTGAATTATAGCTAAATGATATCCATAAATGTCTCCTTTTTCCACTACTCCATTGTTACCTCTGGAATTCCAAAAGGACCTATCCTGATCTGTTTCCTTCCCCATCTACATAATGACTCACGTTGAACTGACTTGAGGTCATTTCCATGTTTATGCTGATAAAATCCAGCCTTTCCTTTACACCACATCTCTTAACTTGCCTCCCTGGTTGTCAGACTGATAAACTGTAATTTCTGACAGCTAAACACTGACTCCATATCCCATCCATCACAAAGCCCACCTACTTCCACCTCAAAATGATAACCCGCAACTGCTCCATCTCACCTAAGTTGCTGCTGAAACTCTTATTTTTCCCTTTATCACTTCCATGCATTCCTGGCTATCCACTTTGTGCCCTCTGTAAAGTTCAGTTGAAGAATGGAGTTGCCTAAAATATATGGCATTGGTGTGAGGCAAGGGCAGAAACATGGCACATGTGCTCTTATTGAGAGAGATTTAATGTTCCTTTTGTGTTGTTTGAATTGTAGGGCACTGATAATTTATTTTTTATTCATGTACTTAATTTTTTTACCGAGTCTGAATTATGATCTGATGAATATATTGTAAGTGTTTTTATGACTATTTTCTTTGATTTCAATGTGTAATCTGAATCCGAAAACACATCAATCCATGGACATGCCACGTCTCAGTTTTCTATGGACATGATTCACACAGCAAGCTTTTAAAATTATGCAGATCGATTAACTAACTGGCTTTTCTTTGATTTATTTTCGGGACAATTGTTTTGTGCAAATTTTTATTTGCATGAAGACACTCATCATTTTGATTACCATTTCAGTGCCTGTTCCTCCTCTTTCTGTTTATCATCTTTCCAAAAGCTCCAAATTAAATCACGATATAATAATGCGCAAAAGCTTAATATATTCATCAGACATTCCTATCTCCACAGTTATAATTAGGCATTAACTCATTCTTTTTGGAAATGTTCCTAAAAAGGAAGAGGAAATCATTGCAGACAAACATTTAAGTGACACGTAACACTCATCTCCATGGCCAAATGTCAGGGTCAAGATTAATTAGATATGCTTCAATTGCCTGGTGCTCCCTGTTCATGATGGTTCTAAACATGTCTCAAATTCCTTAGCTAGATTAACTGTTTCTCCTCTCTCCCTCGTCAACAGTAGAAAATGACCTATGAGTTTATAAGGAACAAAGATTTAACAAAGGAGTTCCTGATCTTTGTTTTAATCAATGCAGTCAAGCCAGAAATTTATTGATCATTTTAAATATTTGTCATCTTCACAATTATCATGCAATCTTAGTGATGTATTTTCAGCTTTTTCTCAAAAAGATTTATCCTAACCTCAAGGCAGGTCAAGAATTTTCTCTGTTCTCAGAATCAGTCACGTTGTTTAAAGTGACGAGGACAAGAAATCAAAACAATCATATAATATTGGATCCATGCTTTGACCCATCTCTTATTGTCCTTGCACAGCTGTTTCAATTCCAACGTTTAATTTGATGTTTAATATTCTCAAGAATTGGCAGTGGTTCTAATAAAGAAAATATTTTACGAAGATGGTTTTGAAGAGAAGTAAAATTTTGCACATTTCAGATTGCCTTTTAATCAGCTTTTTGTAATGTTTTGTAAAGCAGGATAATTTATAGCTGTGCTGTCTCACTGGAAAGGAACCAATTATTTCTGTAGATCCCCACTTTAAATTTCACTGATTCTCTTTTTTTTAACTAGATAATAGAATCATAGAATCCCACAGTGCAGAAAAAGGCCATTTGGCCCATTGAGCTTGCACTGATAACAATCCCACCCAGACCCTATTCCCATTACCCAGGTATTTTCCCTGTTAATCTCCCTGACACTAAGGGGGATTTTAGCTTGGTTTATCAACCTAATCTGTGCACCTTTGAAGTGTGGGAGCAAACTGGAGCATGTGAAGGAAACTCATGCAGACACAGGGAGAATGTGCAAACACCACACAGACAGTCACCGAGGCTGGAATTGAACCTGGGTCCCTGGCACCGTGAGGCAGCACTATGTCATCATGCCACCCCAAATATCCCAATCTGGTAAATATCAATTGATGAAAATATAAATGCATCACAACATACATATATATCTTTCCGCTTTATGTTGTTCTTGCACAGTTGTTTCTCTTGGGGCATTCAAATATTATAAAACAATGGCTTGCCCTTAACTGGAGTATTATATATGATCCTGGCACCATTTAGAAATGATGTGAAGGCTTTAGAAAAGGGACAGAAAAGATTGATAGGGATGTGGATGGATTGGAAAATCTGGAGCGCTCCAACACTATAGTCTGTAGTGGAGGAAGGGTTGAGAGGTATTTTGATAAATATTCAAATTAATGGGTCTAGACAGAATGAATTGGAAAAGCTATTGCCCTTGGTAGAAGCAGAGATGCCGATTTAAGATGAATGACCAAAGAACCAGGGTCCTTGAGGAGAAATGTATTTACATGATGCTTAGTTAGAATTTGGAATGCATGAACTGACAGTATTGTAGAGGTAGATTCAGTCATGACTTTCAAAGGGGAAAAACATGCAGAGAGAAAAAACGCATGCCTTTTGGGAAAGGGCAGGAGAGTGGGACTAGCTAAGCTTCCCTTGCAGAGAGCCAGTATGGGCATGAGGGCTGAATGGCCTCCTTCTGTGCTATAACCATTCTATGGTTTTATGATTCATGCTATTCCAATTGAAAATAGGCTTTTTTTTTAATTGTGTAGATTACGATCTGGTGGCCATTACAGAGACGTGGCTGCAGGGTGACAGGGACTGGGAGCTGAATGTACAAGGCTATCAAGTGTTTAGGAAGGATAGGCAGGAGGGAAAAGGGGGGGGCGTAGCTCTACTGATTAAGGATAGCATCACGGTGGTAGCAAGGGATGATATTGGAGCCAAGGAGCAGAGGGTGGAATCGTTGTGGGTGGAGATTAGGAACAGCAAAGGGAGGAAGACGCTGGTGGGTGTCGTCTATAGGCCCCCGAATAATGATCTGGAGATGGGGCGGGCTGTTAACGCGCAAATAAGTGCGGCGTGCAGGAATGGGACGGCCGTAGTTATGGGGGATTTCAATCTGCATTTTGATTGGTCGACCCATGTTGGACGTGGGGGGCACGAGGAAGAGTTCTTGGAATGCTGCCGGGATAGTTTCCTCGAATAGTGTGTGTTGGAGCCGACGAGGGAGCGAGCTATCTTGGATCTGGTGCTATGTAATGAAGCGGGTAGAATTAGGGACCTTGTGGTGAAGGATCCTCTTGGGGAGAGTGATCATTGTATGGTGGAGTTTCTGGTGCAGATGGAGGAGGAGAAAGTGGGTTCCCGGACACGCGTCCTTTGTTTGAATAGAGGGAAATACGGTAGGATGAGAGAAGAATTGGCGAATGTGGACTGGGAGAGCGCGTTGGAGGGAGGGTCTGTTAAGGAGCAGTGGAGGATCTTTAAGGAGATCTTTCTTGGTGCTCAACGGAAATTTATTCCGATGGTCAAAAAGGATAGTAGGAGGAGAGGTAATAAGCCGTGGATAACAAAGGAGGTGAAGGAAAGTGTTAAACTGAAAGCGGAGGAATTTAGAGTAGCTAAGAGTAGTGGGCGAGAAGAGGATTGGGAGAGGTTTAAATGTCAACAAAGATTGACAAAGAAGTTGATAAGGAAGGGTAGGAGAAACTATGAAGCTGGGCTAGCGCTTAATATAAAAAAGGATAGCAAGAGTTTTTATAAATATATAAAAAGGAAGAGGCTGGCTCGGGTGAATGTTGGTCCTTTAGAGGATGAGAAAGGGGACCTAGTGGTAGGGGATGGGGATATGGCTAAGGTATTGAATAACTTTTTTGTTTCTGTCTTCACAGAGGAGGACGTGAATAATTTGCCGGGTGTTAGCGATAGAAAGGTGGTAGGACTGGAGGGTCTTAATGACATTACTGTTACTAGAAAGGCGGTGCTCGACAGACTGGAGGGGCTGATTGTGGACAAGTCCCCAGGACCGGATGGAATGCATCCGAGGGTTCTGAAAGAAATGGCGGAGGTGATAGTGGATGCCTTGGTGGTTATTTTCCAAACGTCGCTGGATTCCGGGGAAGTGCCGGATGATTGGAAAACGGCTAATGTTACGCCGTTGTTTAAGAAGGGTGCCAGGCAAAAGGCGGGGAATTATAGGCCGGTTAGTTTAATGTCTGTGGTAGGTAAAATGTTAGAATCTGTCATTAAGGAGGAAATTGCAAGGCATCTTGAAGGGAATTGCTTGATAGAGCAGACGCAGCACGGTTTCATTAAAGGGAAGTCGTGTCTGACAAATTTACTGGAGTTCTATGAGGACGTGTCTAGGGCGGTGGATAGAGGAGAGCCGGTGGATGTGGTCTTTCTAGATTTTCAGAAGGCGTTTGACAAAGTGCCTCACAAGAGGTTATTGCAGAAGGTCGAAGGACATGGAGTTGGGGGTAGGGTGTTAGCGTGGATAGAGGATTGGTTGTCAAATAGGAGGCAGAGAGTGGGGGTCAACGGGTGCTATTCGGATTGGCGGATGGTGACTAGTGGAGTGCCCCAGGGGTCGGTGCTGGGGCCTCAGCTTTTTACCATTTATATAGATGATCTGGAGGAGGGAACCGAGTGTAGAGTGTCGAAATTTGCTGATGACACCAAGATTGGGGGAACGGCAAATTGTGCGGAGGGTGTGGAGAGTCTGCAGAAGGATCTAGATAGGCTGGGCGAATGGGCCAGGAAATGGCAAATGGAATTTAATGTTGGCAAGTGTGAGGTGGTCCACTTTGGTAGGAAAAATGGTAGGAAGGACTATTACTTACGGGGCAAAAAACTGCAGCAGGCGACGGTGCAGAGGGACCTCGGGGTCCTTGTGCATGAGTCGCAAAAACCCAGCTTGCAGGTGCAGCAGGTGGTCAGGAAGGCGAATGGGATGCTGGCCTTCATCGCGAGGGGGATTGAATATAAAAGTAGGGAGGTCTTGCTGCAGCTGTATAGGGCATTGGTGAGGCCGCAACTGGAGTACTGTGTGCATTTTTGGGCGCCGCACCTGCGCAAAGATATTTTGGCCTTGGAGGGAGTGCAGAGGAGGTTTACTAGGCTGATACCGGAGTTGAGGGGGTTGAGCTATGAGGAGAGGCTGAATAAACTGGGCTTGTACTCGTTAGAGTTTAGAAGAATGAGAGGAGATCTCATTGAGACGTATAAGATGATGAATGGGATGGATAGGATAGAGGTGGAAAGACTCTTCCCACTCAAAAAAGACAATAGGACTAGGGGGCACAGCCTCAAGATAAAAGGGGGGCGGTTTAGAACGGAGTTGAGGAGGAACTTCTTCACTCAAAGGGTGGTGAATCTCTGGAATTCTCTGCCCGTTAAAGTGGTGGAGGCTGCCTCGCTAAATATTTTTAAGACGCGGGTTGATGGGTTTTTGATAGGAGAGGGGATTAAGGGTTATGGGGAGAGGGCGGGAAAGTGGAACTGAGCAGCGACAGATCAGCCATGATCTTATTGAATGGCGGGGCAGGCTCGAAGTGCTGGATGGCCTACTCCTGCTCCTATTTCTTATGTTCTTATGTTCTTATTAATGTGACGGCTTTTCAAAACCAATGTTACTTTGCTACGAGATTGTTGCCAAGATATTAACCTTTAAACATTGTGGGTTGTTGCAATTTGCCTTAGGCCTTGTAAAAGAATACCTATTTGAAAAATATCAGTTGCTCATGATAACATTGCCTGCTGGTTGAATTTAATTGTTCCACCTTGGCTAACCATGTTCGCTCATTATTACTTTAACAATGGGGCAGTGAGTGAATACTTTCAAGGTATGAAAAACAGAGCAAGCATTGTGGAGATGGCTAATGCTGTTATTACCTGGTCAACCCTGGAACAAAGAGCACACACTGATAGAAGTGGAGAATATGTTGTGCGGAGAACAATGAAATTGAATAAGCAAATAAAAGTTAGCAGTGACAAATCAAATTGAAAGCTTTGGTTTATTCATTTCAATTGTAACAAATTAAATCAAGGTAGTCATTTCTTGTCAAGTGAATGCCCTTATTGTCTATGTCTTATTCACGCATCATGAATTCAAACTTTTAGAATGTGATTTATTTAATGATTATATATTGTGTTTTCTTTTGGTAAAATATTATGTTCAAATGAAACAAAAGAAAATCCTGCAGCTCATAATGCCTGCGTATTTACAGTGACTTAGTCTCACAAAGACCAGTTGAGTGATCTTGGGTTGATCCCTTGCTTAAAATGGTTCTATTATACCCAAAGTATCACCACACAACATCTGATGCTTGTGATTCTCTAAACGTGAACATATGTTTCCGATCCATGAACCTCCAATTCCTCCTTGGGGAGAACGTTAATGATTTTTTCTGCATAGTAAAATGTCAAAGCACCTAGTATTGTGCAGGGTTTAATTGGGCTCATTTCAGCTGAAATTCAGGCAAAGTGTTGCTGGGGACATAGTTGGAGCACTTCTGTTCTTTGTGGACCCAGCAAAAATGAAAACTTCCGGGGCCATTCTGGGAGTAACCTGTGGTTGCTGTTAAATGGCTCTAAATCTCGATGCCTTGTAAAATTAGCTGTTTTGTGCAAAATGCATGCTCGTCCCAATTATTAGGATTCTGATTCCCATTTGTAAGCAGACCATCTGTTCCAGGTTAGCAAGCTGCTTTCCCATTTAAGGGTTTGCTTTAAAATTGTATCACACAGGTCTTGGGATCAAGAGGACATTAAGATGATCCCACCAGCAACTATTTTCAATGGCCAATCCCCTATTTCTCACATACACACCTCTAATCTTTCTGGAGGTGGACTGAAACCTGATCAAGATTTTAGTTATAATGTGGAGATGCCAGCGTTGGACTGGGGTAAACACAGTAAGAAATCTGACAACACCAGGTTAAGTCAGGTGAACCTGATGAAGGGAGAAACCCCGAAAGCTTGTGAGTTTACTATCAAATAAATCGGTTGGACTTAACCTGGTGTTGTCAGATTTCTTATAAGATTTTAGTTTACAGATAACAAGTGAAGGTTCATTGTAACTGATGTAACCAGATCTAATGTTGAATCAATTAACTGCAGACCTTGCCTCAAGAATATATAAAAAAATCAATCAGGTTATCTCCATTAGTTAGTTTGTTTAATTTTTTTCTGGTCAGCATTGTAATCCTATCTGTTCTGGGATAGAGATAAATTAGCTTCCTTTTACGAGATTAGGCTTCCTTCAAGACCTAGGTGCTGACTGATTCCGATGAGTTTCTTGGACATTTGTTTCTGTGCACCTAACCATGGGTGGAAGTCTCTCACTTAGCCGTCCCTCTACCCAGCCAGTGACAGATCTCCTTTTCACCACTCCAATGGGTGCTAGTTCAAAGAAAATATCTATATCAGGTCTAAATTTAATAAAAGACATCTTGACTTAATGATAATCCTGATTAGCCAAGAACTCCGACACACAACGTGTTAACTCATCCGGCTTCAGTAAACATCTTCATGACCTTAGAAGTAAGTTGCAGCAGATGCTGTGTAGTAAATGCAAGGATTGGCGAACCACCAGTTCGTATATCAAACTATTATGGTTGATTTACAAGCAGATAACAATATATAGAGTACATTCACAATGTTAACACTTACAGCTCCAGGTTCATTCTGGGTGTATAAGCCTGCACTCTGCATCAATATCCCTGCACTCGTCCCCCCATTGAGCAATCAGGTCAAATGACCCTCTTGAAGTCTGCCCAGTAAAGGGGTCAACTATAACGTCCTTTATGTCCCTTATTGCACAATACATAATTAACTAGTACAACTTCCAAAACAATGGCAATAGTGAACAGTTTATCAGAAACTCAGTCTGTCATGTTGGGCCTATAACCACCACCACCACCCCACGCCCCCCCACCCCACCTCCACACATTTCTTTCTTGAATGCCCCCTTCTCCCCCACTGCCTTTCTGTAGATTTCCTTGCAAGTACCTGTTGCCAGTCTACTTCTGCCGGATCATGCCTTATTTTACTAAAATCTGCTCTCCCACAATCCAAAACTTTTTTTTTTGCAATTTATCTATTTCTTTGTCTATAAAAAGCTTCAATTGTGCCATGTTGTGGTCGCTGTAATCAAAATGTTCAGATGAGAAAGGGGACCTAGTGGTAGGGGATGGGGATATGGCTAAGGTCTTGAATAACTTTTTTGTTTCTGTCTTCACGGAGGAGGACGTGAATAATTTGCCGGGTGTTAGCGATGGAAAGGTGGTAGGACTGGAGGGTCTTAATGACATTATTGTTACTAGAGAGGCGGTGCTCGACAGACTGGAGGGGCTGATTGTGGACAAGTCCCCAGGACCGGATGGAATGCATCCGAGGGTTCTGAAAGAAATGGCGGAGGTGATAGTGGATGCCTTGGTGGTTATTTTCCGGACGTCGCTGGATTCCGGGGAAGTGCCGGATGATTGGAAAACGGCTAATGTTACGCCGTTGTTTAAGAAGGGTGCCAGGCAAAAGGCAGGGAATTATAGGCCGGTTAGTTTAACGTCTGTGGTGGGTAAAATGTTAGAATCTGTCATTAAGGAGGAAATTGCGAGGCATCTTGAAGGGAATTGCTTGATAGAGCAGACGCAGCACGGTTTCATTAAAGGGAAGTCGTGTCTGACAAATTTACTGGAGTTCTATGAGGATGTGTCTAGGGCAGTGGACAGAGGAGAGCCGGTGGATGTGGTCTTTCTAGATTTTCAGAAGGCGTTTGACAAAGTACCTCACAAGAGGTTATTGCAGAAGGTCGAGGGACATGGAGTTGGGGGTAGGGTGTTAGCGTGGATAGATGATTGGTTGTCAAATAGGAGGCAGAGAGTGGGGGTCAACAGGTGCTATTCGGATTGGCGGATGGTGACTAGTGGAGTGCCCCAGGGGTCGGTGCTGGGGCCTCAGCTTTTTACCATTTATATAGATGATCTGGAGGAGGGAACCGAGTGTAGGGTGTCGAAATTTGCTGATGACACCAAGATAGGGGGAACGGCAAATTGTGCGGAGGGTGTGGAGAGTCTGCAGAAGGATCTAGATAGGCTGGGCGAATGGGCCAGGAAATGGCAAATGGAATTTAATATTGGCAAGTGTGAGCTGGTCCACTTTGGTAGGAAGAATGGTAGGAAGGACTATTACTTACAGGGCGAAAAACTGCAGCAGGCGACGGTGTAGAGGGACCTCGGGGTCCTTGTGCATGAGTTGCAAAAGCCCAGCTTGCAGGTGCAGCAGGTGGTCAGGAAGGCGAATGGGATGCTGGCCTTCATAGCGAGGGGGATTGAATATAAAAGTAGGGAGGTCTTGCTGCAGCTGTATAGGGCATTGGTGAGGCCGCAACTGGAGTACTGTGTGCATTTTTGGGCGCCACACCTGCGCAAAGATATTTTGGCCTTGGAGGGAGTGCAGAGGAGGTTTACTAGGCTGATACCGGAGTTGAGGGGGTTGAGCTATGAGGAGAGGCTGAATAAACTGGGCTTGTACTCGTTAGAGTTTAGAAGAATGAGGGGAGATCTCATTGAGACTTATAAGATGATGAATGGGATGGATAGGATAGAGGTGGAGAGACTCTTCCCGCTCAAAAAAGACAGTAGGACTAGGGGGCACAGCCTCAAGATAAAAGGGGGGCGGTTTAGAATGGAGTTGAGGAGGAACTTCTTCACTCAAAGGGTGGTGAATCTCTGGAATTCTCTGCCCGTTGAAGTGGTGGAGGCTGCCTTGCTAAATATTTTTAAGACGCGGGTTGATGGGTTTTTGATAAGAGAGGGGATTAAGGGTTATGGGGAGAAAGCGGGAAAGTGGAACTAAGCAGCGACAGATCAGCCATGATCTTATTGAATGGCGGGGCAGGCTCGAAGGGCTAGATGGCCTACTCCTGCTCCTATTTCTTATGTTCTCAACCATCTGTCTGGCTTCATTCTCCAGAATTAGATCCAGCACTGTACCTTCCCTTCTCGTACTCCAAGCATTAAGGTAGAGGCCATACGGCTCTGCCTTACTCCCTTGAAACTTAATACAGCTGTATTCCCTCTGACTTGATTGTTGTATTGTATTATGCTGCATCCCTATTCTAAGGGTCTGGGTGTCCTCTCCTACCAAATTCATTTAAACTCCTTCCAACAGCACTAGCAAACCCGCCTGCAAGGATGTTAGTCCTGCTCTGATTCAGATGTTGATCCTGTACAGGTCGTTGGAAACGATCCCAATGATCCAGGAAGCTGAAACTCACCCACCCAAACTCTTAAGCCATGCATTCATATGTGCTATTCTCCTATTTCTGTGCTCACTAGCCACATGGCACTGGGAGTAAACCGGAGATTTCATCCTGAGAAGTCCTGCTTTTTAGTCTACTACCCAACTCCCTGAATTCATCCCTCTTTCTACCTGTGCCACTGCAAACATGTACCATGACCTCTGCCTCATCATCCTTCTCCTCAGAGTGGTCGGCAGTTGTTCAGTGACACTCAGAATCTAGCATCAGGGAGACAACACATCATTCTGGAGTCATGTTGATGGCCACAGTGGAGCTTATCTGTTCCTCTGACTATAGAGTTCCCTATCACTATTGCTGTTCCTCTCTTTCTCTCCTCCAGTACAGACAGGCTGCTTGTGCTTTCAAAAGCTTGCTTCTTTCTGAACTCCCTTTCTGCTGAGGAACCAGCACCCTCATCAGCCTCTAAAATGGAATACCGATTTGCGGACGGAACCGCAGGGGACTCCTGAACGACTTGCCTGTTTCCCGTTGTCAGACTTCTTACTCTCTTGGATTGCTCAGTAGTCACCATTCCCTTCCTCCCTCAAGTCCCTTCAGCTGCATTGTGACCAAATCTCTCTAAATGTTCTGCCCATGACGCTCTCAGACTCGTGGATGCTGCACAGTGACCCCAGCCACCGTTCCAGCTTTGAAACCTGAGCTTACATGAGCTGCAGCTGGACATACTTGCTGCACACATGCTGACCCCAGGCACTGGAAGCGTGCCTGACTTCCCACATCAAGCAGAGGAGCAAACCACAGCTTTGTGCTGTCCTGCCTTGAATAAACCCTTTAAATTTAAAACTTTAGAAGATTTTTTAAAAAATAAAATAAATCAAGTTGGTTCCTACCCTTGCTTAAATAACGACTTACAATTTAGAATGGTTTGAAAATATCCACCAGGATGTACTCAGAAAGCAGCTGCTCCCGTTGGTTCCTCATCACTTTCTGAACTGTATATCACCTCTGAACATTGAGCCTGTCCTTGTGCGACTGCCAATTTGCCCTGTCACAACCACCACTGCCAAAAAGGTAAATTTCGTTAGAATCCAAATGACCGCCCCGGAACATTGGGCCAGGTTCCTGCTTCTGAGGTGGATAGCACGGGTTGGGAAATGTCCCAGATTGCTGCATTCACCCTCGGAAAATGTGCCTTGTTAGATTCAAATTTCTGCTGGGGATTGTGATGTATGGAGAGGGGTGAGGGGGCTGTTGCTGAAGTGCAGGGTAGTGGGGGAAGGTGAAGCTGTAGGGGGTGGGGTAATATGGGGATGGTGTGAGATATTGACCTCCCACCCTGGATGTAGATTAGAGCTGGCTGCTGACTGCTGAGACAGGAAACTCCAAGGTGTATTATGAAGTTAGCCTAGACCCCAACTTTTATTTTTGATTTTGGCATTAGGGTGAACTTAAGGGTATGGAGTTTCCCATTCTGCCTGCCATGGGGATTGTAGCGGGGTGACGGGTGGACCATGGGAAGGTCCATTGACCTCAGGCAGGATTCTGGGCCGAGAACAGCCAGAAAATTCCACCCAAGGTGTTTTGCTCCAGATATAATTCAATTGACCCACGAGGGAACTTTCATCAAAACTAGTTTTATTTAGGAATGTAGTTAGAATAAAAAGAATTAGCTTAACATATCAATTAAAATACTTAAACATGTCAAAGTATAATTCTTAACAGCTATCTATTGCTATTGTTTCAATTTAGCAGTATCCCCCTTTAGACATAAATCCGTCCTTCAGAATCAATTAGAACCAAAAACAAATTTGCTCAAGTGGATACTAGATTTCCGGTCTTTTAACACGCTGGACAGAGATCCAAAGTGACACCTGCCTTCTACTTTCATATAACCACCTCCACGTAAAGGTCCATCTCCAAACAGCAGACTGTCTAAGAAAGAGACTTACTCCCTGGCAGATTCTAATCTCCCATTTCAGAGACAGAAAGAAAGACACTGCAGTCTAACAACTCCAAGCAGCATTTATGCTTAAGTTCTCTATGTGAGCCTAGCTCCACATAGTCATATGACTTCACTTGTCAATCAACCTAATCAAGTCCTATTCTGCAAGACCCCAGAGGAAATCACTGAAAGCAACATAACACCATTGTTTCAGGTAAATCAGCATTCTAGGAATTCAGATGCTGGAGGAACAACAGAGGATGTCAGTTACAGACCCAGCAGCACTGATTAGACCAGATTGTTAAACATTCATGCATAGGAAAGATGACTCAAATACATTTCTTAAAGACACAGTATCATCACACTACTTAATAACAACTCATGCTAACCCATGTCCATTACTCACCACTGTTTGCTCTTACGTTCTCCCTGCCACCTCACCCAGTATATTTATGCGGACACATCAGGTGCTACATTGAGATTAAATAAATAAGTGTCTAAATGTCTATTGCAGACTTAATTCTAATAAAAAAACCCCACATTCATGAAAGCCAATTCAAAACATTAAAAGCATTTCCCAAACTTAGCCCTTTAAGATAACAAATAGTCTATACGTAACATCGCATCAAAAACACATCTTTGAGTTGTCAATCAAACTGTGAACGGACAACCCTATTGGTGAGATAATTATAGATTGTGAAAAACAGCCAGGCATTAATAATGTTGTGATGATAGCCTCTGGGGAATTATCAACAAGCAGCTGCTAGAACAAATGTTCTCCAAATCTCACTGACACTGAAAGGCTATTTATTTTCAATGTTTTAAAGGGCTGGGGATTTATGTGACTTAACAGCTAGAGTTTATTTTACTTCTCACAGATACAGGCAGGCCGGTTTTTAATTTTTAAAGGGGTTGAAATTCCAGTAGCTTCAGTTTGACAGGTTCACATACCTTGTTCACCTTACATCAGTATTTATGCTCCTCTATCAGTCTATGACTCCCAGTCTGTGGGATAAGATTATTGCTACAAGGAGGAGACTGTTTAAAGTCTGCATTGAGTTCAAATGGCATTGCTGATTTTGGGCTTCCTAATGTGCGGGTCATGCCTCGTCCCCTTTCTTCTACTGGCAAAAGTGGGATCTATTGGAAATGAGAGAAAAACTTCCAGATCTGGGTCCTGCCAGCCATTTTTAAAGGTTTGTTCAGTTTTCACAATCTGAGAAAATCTTTCCCAAATTCTATTTCTCTCTCCATAGATGCTGGCAGACCTGTTGAATATTTCCAACATTTTATTTATATTTCCAATATCTGCAGTCATTTGCTTTTGTATTAGAAGCTATTTAATAACTTGTTTCCAATTCTCCTTTTGAAGTACATGCCAACTTTATAACTCATGCCAACCGTGTACGAGTACCGGTTTTGTATAAAATTGGATTTAAATTGATTTGACATTCCCTTGTGTAACTTTAGAAATCCCACACATCCATTGTGAGGGACATAGATATGTCAGATCTATGAAACCTCTTGCTGAAATGATATTGGCATTTACGCTGGTGAGATCTCATGGTCCTGCTGATGGCGCACCCTTGCCATGGATACCTCCTCCCCCCCTCCCACTAATCTCAGGCAGAATGGCAGCTGACCACCCCCCCCACCCCATTCATCCTCCCCATCCCCGTCGATCTTAAGCAGAGAGCCATTGGATGCTAGGCACCTACCTCTTCACTAACTGGAGTGCCCGAAATAGACTTTTGTGGAGCATGCCTGTTTCGTGCCACTTCTGAATGGGCGAACACAGTGGTAAAGGGGGAAGTGCTGGTAAAGTTGGGTATGCAACACATTAAGTTAATTTAAATGCATACAAAAACATTTAAATGGCCGTCACGCCTGTTTCAGGCACAATCCCGATTGCGGCCACTTTCAGGCCTTGGTGAAGAGAGAACCAACGTGGAGGCGTGCTTGGATCACACTACTCACTTTACAGCTGACTTTACCAAGTTTCTGCGCCCGAAAATGGGTGCAATATCATGGTAAAATCAAGGCCATTAGGTGAGTTGGCATTGAGGGTATAAAGACAAAGGATGGTTGATAGTGGGCATGGGTTAGCATGAATTATTAAATTGGCATGGGCTATAAGGGGCAATGGGAATCGATGGGGTGCATGAGTTGGCATTAGGTTGGTCTGGGAGATATAAGAATCAGTCATTAAAAGAGGGCATGGCTTGGTAAAACTTGGCATGGATGGAGCATGGTACCGAGTGGTTGAGGTTTGGGTGGTGATAGTGTGTTAGAGTGAGGATTAAAAGGCCTAATATTTAACAAAACAAATGGGATGAAGTCCCAGAAAACCAAGCCAGGTCTTTTGAGCAGCCTATCTTGGCAATCAGCAGTGCCTTTTGCCAGTTTGATCTGCATCCAGGGTGGGAGCCCAGCCCCATCTGACCATTTCCCCAATGGTTTGGGGAAAACCATTTCCTCAACCTTTCCACCACAGCATTTCCCATATTCAAAGTTTATTTTTTATTATTAGTCACAAGTAAGGCTTCCATTAACACTGACGTGAAGTTACTGTGAAAATCCCCTAGTCGCCAAGTCCAGTGACTATTCAGGCCAATGCACCTAACCAGCACGTCTTCCAGACTGTGAGAGGAAACCGGAGCACCCGGAAGAAGCCCACGCAGACACAGGAAAAACGTGCAAACTCCACACAGACAGTGATCCAAGCCAGGAATCAAACCCAGGTTCCTGGCGCTGTGAAGCAACAGTACTAACCACTGTGCCACCGTGCCGCATATGGACACATGTGAACATATGCACAAATACATTCACAGATATAAACATATGTATGCATGCACATATGCACATGTATACACACACAAATTCACACATAGAGGCACACGTGCATACACACACATATACATGCAAACACATAAACACATTACAAGCTGTATTAAGTTGGCACAGGGGGCAACCAAGGACCATACGGTAGGTAAAGAGGCATAGGTTGGTATGGAGGGTATGAAGTATGGGTTTCCTCCGGGTACTCAGGTTTCCTCTCACAGCCTGAAAGATGTGCTGGTTAGGTACATTGACCTGAACAGGTGCCAGAGCGTGGCGACTAGGAAACTTCATAGTAACTTCATTGCAGTGTTAATGTAAGCCTTACTTGTGACTAATAAATGCATTTTTTAAAAAAAGTCAAGGAGTGATGAATGGGGACATGAAGTGGCTTGGATAAGGCAGGACGGGTATGTAAGGGTGAGGACTGGATATCTTGGTTTTGTTTCTTTTTTTTTAACAGCTAGGACAAAGTGCCGGAAGCACCAAGGCAGACCGTTCACATCTGCAGCCCTTGTGGCTATCTCCAAATTATTTCCAGGAATGGCAGGTCTGACTCTTGTTAACGTACCCTTGTTAACATCTCTCTCTGGGGCAGTTTCTTGGGTTTCAGAGCTGGGAATTCCATGCTCCCAACTCAGGAATGAAAATTCAGGCCATAGAGTGGAACTTTTACCTCCCCCTGCCCTATTCATAAATCAGTGGATGAAAATTCCACTCTTAATTACAACAACACAATTTTTTATTAATATCAAGTAACCTCTCACTTTGAGGAGGAGATATTTTATGGTTTTTCACGTCAGTTACGTCTTCTTTCAGATACAGAAGCTGTAATCGTCACAGTTTCTTTTAGACACTGGCCTCACTTTTACAAAAGGCTTTTTTTTCTGAATAGGTTTCAGTTTCAACTGCCCTAAATCTGTTGGCTAGTAAGGCAGCACAGAAATAGTCTTGCTACTGCTAGGATAGTTCACATTGCAAACACACATCATGTCACAATTGTAAGAAAGGAAAGGGATGAGCATTTTATGCATCCCAAATTCAAAAGCAGAAGTTGAAATCTGTGGAGGTTGAGATTGTCACTTCATCTGGAGCTTTCAGTTGATGAAATTATAACTAAACGTTGTAAGATGCCACCTGGTGCCGTTCGTCTTTTCTCATTCTTGTTGGTCTTAGCTTATGTTGTCCTAGGTCAGGATTGATAAAGACATCAGCAGATGAGGCTATTGGTGACTTTTAGCTTTTGTCAAACATTGTGTACAGTGCTGCAAGGCAAGATTTCGTGAGGAACTACCAGCATGTTCAGTTGTCATGTCATCTTACATCAATGATGATGTAGAATGTCTATTTACATATTTAACATTAACCCTATACACTACAACATGGAATCATTTAGACCAAAGAATCCTCAACTTAGTCATAGAGTTACAGAGGTTTACAGCATGGAAACAGGCCCTTTGGCCCAAGTTGTCCATGCCACCCTTTCTTTTTAAAACATTTAAGCTAATCCCAATTGCCTACATTTGGCCAATATCCCTCTATACCCATCATACTCATGTAATTATCTAAATGCTTTTTAAAAGATAAAATTGTACCTGCCTCTACTTCTACCTCTGGCAGCTTGTTCCAGACACTCACCACCCTCTGTGTGAAAAAATTGCCCCTCTGGACACTTTTGTATCTTTCCCCTCTCACCTTAAACCTATGCCCTTTTAGACTCCCCTACCTTTGGGAAAAGATATTGACTATCTGGCTGATCTGTGCCCCTCGTTATTTTATAGACCTCTATAAAATCACCCTTCAGCCTCCTACACTCCAGAGAAAAAAAGCCCAATCAATTCAGCCTCTCCTTATAACACAACCCATCAAGTCCCGGTAGCATCCTCGTAAATCTTTTCTGCACTCTTTCTAGTTTAGTAATATCCTTTCTACAATGGGTGACCAAAACTGCACACAGTATTCCAAGTGTGGCTTTGTCAATGTCTTGTACAACTTCAACAAGACATTCCAATTTTTGTATTCAATGTTCTGACCGATTAAACCAAGCATGCCGAATGCCTTCTTCACCATTCTGTCCACCTGTGATTCTACTTTCAATGAACTATGAACATGTACCCCTAGATCTCTTTGTTCTGTAACTCTCCCAATGCCCTACCATTAACTGACTAAGTCCTGCCCTGGTTCAATCTACCAAAATGCATCACCTCACATTTATCTAAATTAAACTCCATCTGCCATTCATCAGCCCACTGGCCCAATTGATCAAGATCCTATTGCAATTGGAGATAACTTTCTTCACTGTCCACTATGCCACCAATCTTAGTGTCATCTGCAAACTTACTAACCGTGTCTCCTACATTCTCATCCAAATCATTAATATAAATGACAAATGACAGTGGACCCAGCACTGATCCCTGAGGCACATCGCTGGTCACAGGCCTCCTGTTTGAAAAACAATTCTCTATAACCACTTCTGTCTTCTTCTGCCAAGAAGCCAATTTTGTATCCATTTAGATACATCATTCTGGATCCCGTGAGATTTAACCTTATACAACAACCTACTATGCGTTACCTTGTCAAAGGCCTTGCTAAAGTCCATGTAGACAACATCAACTGCACTGCCCTCATCGTCCTTTTTGGCTACCTCTTCAAAAAACTCAATTAAATTTGTGAGATATGATTTTCCACCCTCAAAGCAATGCTGACTGTCCCTAATTAGTGCTTGCGTCTCTAAATGCCTGTAGCTCCTGTCTCTCAAAATACCTTCCGATAATTTACCCACCACAGATGTGAGGCTCATTGACCTGGTTTTTCCCTGCAGCCCTTTTTAAACAAAGGCACAATATTTGTCACTCTCCAATCGCACCCACGACAATCAATGATTCAAATATCTCGGCTAGAGGACCCACAAATTCCTCCCTAGCCTCCCACAATGTCCTGGGATACACTTTATCAGGTCCCACGGATTTATCTACCTTGATGCGCTTTAAGACTTTCAGCACCTCCTTCTCTGTAATATTTACATTATATAAACTAGATGTCTTTTTGTCTTTTTGTGTGTGTTAGTTGACCTCAGTAAAGAAGCAGTTAGCATCTTCAATTCACTTTAGGATTTCAAAACAGAGGGGTGAGGATGAAGAGGGACTGAGGGTCTACTTCTGCTCATAAGAACATAAGAACATAAAAAATAGGAGCAGGAGTAGGCCATCTAGCCCTTCGAGCCTGCCCCGCCATTCAATAAGATCATGGCTGATCTGTTGTGGCTCAGTTCCACTTTCCCGCCCTCTCCCCATAACCCTTAATCCCCTCTCTTATCAAGAACCCATCAACCCGCTTCTTAAAAATATTTAGCGAGGCAGCCTCCACCACTTCAACGGGCAGAGAATTCCAGAGATTCACCACCCTTTGAGTGAAGAAGTTCCTCCTCAACTCCGTTCTAAACCGCCTCCCCTTTATCTTGAGGCTGTGCCCCCTAGTCCTACTGTCTTTTTTGAGCGGGAAGAGTCTCTCCACCTCTATCCTATCCATCCCATTCATCATCTTATACGTCTCAATGAGATCTCCCCTCATTCTTCTAAACTCTAACGAGTACAAGCCTAGTTTATTCAGCCTCTCCTCATAGCTCAATCCCCTCAACTCCGGTATCAGCCTAGTAAACCTCCTCTGCACTCCCTCCAGGGCCAAAATATCCTTGCGCAGGTGCGGCGCCCAAAACTGCACACAGTACTCCAGCTGCGGCCTCACCAATGCCCTATACAGCTGCAGCAAGACCTCCCTACTTTTATATTCAATCCCCCTCGCTATGAAGGCCAGCATCCCATTCGCCTTCCTGACCACCTGCTGCACCTGCAAGCTGGGTTTTTGCGACTCATGCACAAGGACCCCGAGGTCCCTCTGCACCGTCGCCTGCTGCAGTTTTTCGCAATCAGAAAGGCAGTTAACGGTCATGGGGTAAGGCAGGAAAGGGGTGTTGAGGATTATCATATCAGATTATTCATGATCTTACTGAATGGTAGCGTGATGGGTTGAATGATCTTCTGTTTGTACGTCTTATGATCTAATAGGGAGAAAAAAAGAAAAATCAAAAAGAGTTACACTTTTGATTGTTATTCAATGACTCCTTTTGGAAAACTTAAAATGATGGACACCAATGTAGAGAGGACCGGCTCAGACCATATGTGCTGCTATAGCAGGATAGTTTGACAAAACTCATTATCAATCTTCATTCATTAAGGTGGACAACTTCAGCAATGGTAAGCTACTATCACCCATAGGACCCTATGCTAGCAATAGTTAATGCCTGTGAGCAAGTGCATGCTTTGGCAATTGCATTGTTAAGCTAATAGCTTTATTAAAGACTAGTGATGATTATTGCCTCAACCTCCAAAAGATTATAAATGGACACAGCGAGGACAGCTGCTTTGGGGAAATCATAAGGAGTTTGTATCTCTCTCGAGCTGCATGTAGAATAAACTTGCTGAAGGTAAAAGACAATCTGTTGTATTATCATCACTCCATCATAAACCAGTACTGCAATTAACAATGCCTTCAAGGTGGGAGGGGAGGGAAGGGGAGAAAATCAATTGAGGAAAAAGAAAATATCTTGGAAAGTGTTACATACTTACCTCATTCATTCTCTTTTGAATACCAATTTGTGCTGAGAGAAAGCTGGTTCTGAAATGAGAGCTGTTTTACCTGCATAGTTTGGAAAGGCAAAAGGTGCAGAAACTAAATCAAGGATAGAATTTTTCCATCAGCTTCAACAAAGACCTTCTGAACCCGTTTATCAACTTTTCCAAGAGCATACAATGTCAACAATAAGGCAAATTTTGTGGTTTAACATGGAAAGGTCTAATTTGGAAATATAATTTGGCTCAGGAACATAAAGTAGAAACAAATAAAAGTGTCATGGTGAACTCAAAATAAAAGATTAATCAGAAATAGAATCTGAACAATTTAAAGATTGGACATTCATCTTTAAGTAAAAGCTGAAGCAAACGTTTTATATTGTTTCTTTACAAATTGGAGGGTGTAAAATGTGTCTCTTGTGTATCTTGTCTTTTGCTATAAACATGGAAATAATTTCCAGCTCTCTTTCACCCATTTCAAAATATTTTTCACTAATTTACAAAGATAATGCCTCTTTAGACTTGCAATGCCCTACAGCTGTAAATTTCTTAAGAATTAAGATTGACAATTTTTTGAAGTATTCATTTCCCTGAACACCAGCTTTTATCATGTCTTTTGCACATGTTCTTTGCTGTGTTACCTATGATTTACATTCCGTTCTAGTCTATAATCTAAGTATACAAATTGAATATTCTGAAACTCATCCATGCTGTAAACACTTAAAAGTTTCCACAGTATATTGTGCCTGGAAGATATGTTTTAACAGGTAGTTATCTTGCAGCTTCCCTTTGTACATTAGGGAAAATAATGCTGCAATAATGAGGTGAAGCTTTGCAGTTGTAAATTTCAAGTGAAACTCTGTGAATGTTCAGAAGACTAACAAAGTGCAATAATGCAGAAAATTGCACAGCTGTTGAAGAATACTTCATTCTGAAGATTTATTCAACCTTCCGCTTGCCTCCATTTTTGCTATAATACTCCTCCAATATTTTTTTCTCTGTTCTCTGCCACAATGGGACTTGGCTCTTTCTTTCTTATTCATTTATGGGATTTTCCATCCCTAATTGCTTGTGAGAAGGTAGTGATGAACTGCCTTCTTGAATCACTGAAGGCCCTGTGGTGTCAATGCACCACATGTGGTCAGAATTCTCCACTCACCTGACAAAGGAACAACATTCTGAAAGCTAGTGGTGTTTACTACCAAATAAACCTGTTGTACTTTAACTTGTTGTTGTGAGGCTTCTTACTGTGTAGGTGCACCCACAGTGCTGAGAGGGAGAGAGTTCCAGGATATTGACCCATCGACAGTGAAAGGACAATGAAACATTTCCAAATCAGGATTGTGAGGGGCTTGCGGGGGAGCATGTCGTGATTCCCATGTACCTGCTGCCCTTTTTCTTGGTGGCAGCGGTTATGTGTTTGGAAGATGCTGCCTAAGGAGTTTTGGTAAGTTGCTGCAGTGCACCTTGTAGACAGAACACACTATATCCACTGTTTATTGTTGTTGAAGGGAGTAAATATTTGTGAAAGGGATATCAATCAGATGGTTGCTTTGTTCAGAATTGTGACAAGCTTCTTCAGTGTTGTTGGAGCTTCACTCATACAGGCAAGTGGAGATATTCCATCACACTCCTGACTTGTGCCTTGTAGATGGTGGACAGTCTTTGGAAGACAGGAGATGAGTTACTCATCACGAGATTCCCAGCCTCTGACTTGCTCATTTAATCACAGTACTTACATGGTTAATCCAGTTCAGTTTCTGGTCAACAGTAACTCCCAGAATGTTGATAATGGTGAAACTCAGTGATGGTAAAGCCATTGAATGTTAAGAAACGATGGTTGGATTCCTCAGGTTGGAGATGGACATTGCTTGATGTTTGTATGGCACAAATATTACGCACCACTTTTCAGCCCAGCCTGGATATTGTCCAGGTTATTTTGCATTTGGATATGGACTGTCCAGTGTCTGCAGAATTGCAAATAGTGTTGAATATTGTGCAATCATCAGCAAACAGTTCCACTTCTACCTTATGATGGAAGGAATGTGATTAATGAAGCAGCTGGAGATCATTGGACATAAGGCACCACTCTGAGGAGCTCCTTGAGTGATGTTCTGGAACTGAGATGATTCACCCCTAAAGACCACAACCAGCTTCACTTTTATTTATCCAGTCATAGCCAGATCACCTCCAACAAAAGCACCCCATTCCTGTACAGTTATCTCTGGACTTCTCCTATAATGTGGAGTTGCTAGCGTTGGACTGGGGTAAACACAGTAAGAAGTCTTACAACACCAGGTTAAAGTCCAACAGGTTTATTTGGTAGCACAAGCCACTAGCTTTCAGAGCACTGCTCCTTCATCAGGTGAGTGGGACTTCTATTCACAAACAGGGCATATAAAGACACAAACTCAATTTCCAAAATGATGGTTGGAATGCGAGTCTTTACAGGTAATCAAGTCTTAAAGGTACAGACAATGTGAGTGGAGAGAGGGCTAAGCACAGGTTAAAGAGATGTGTATTGTCTCCAGCCAGGACAGTTTGTGAGATTTTGCAAGCCCAAGCAAGTCGTGGGGGGTTACAGATAGTGTGACATGAACCTAAGATCCTGGCTGAGGCCGTCCTCGTGTGCGGAATTTGGTTGTCAGTGTCTGCTCAGCGACGTGTGCTGTCGTGTGTCGTGAAGGCCGCCTTGGAGAACGCTTACCCAAAGATCAGAGGCCGAATGTCCGTGACGTATTAAACAATGCAGGCATAGCTGATATCCTGCACTCACCATAATCTTTTGTTTATGTCTCTCAGAATTGAAAACAGGACCTACAGGAATGGTAGAAATTACTTTATTGAGACTGACTCTGAAACACAATACACGTTATATTGGAACCTGCATCATATCGTCCAATTAATTATCAAAGATTATGTGGGAAAAGCTTTAAGCTGGAAATGATTCTTTTTTTTTATATTTCAGGTCTTTTTTTGGTGAATTAAGCTACACAATCTTTTTACTATTTAAATCCCATGCACCATGTTTTTCTGGAACAAATTAGCTTGGTTATCTGACAATCCCCATTATCTACCTGGACTGACGTCTGTTAAAGTAACAAATGGAAGTTCTACTGAGACTTTATAGAAGTGAACCAGTAATATCTAAAAATGCTAAACTAAACTCCATTTTTGGACTGGATTATATGCTAAGAGCAGTCTTCCTGGTCTCCACCATAAATTTCAAAGGCAAGTCCACCTCTGCTTTGCTGGTTTGCCTTGTTTCAAATTTTTGTATGATGGCCCTTTAATTAGGCTGTGCTAGGACTTCCTTTCAGCTCCAGGAAGACTTCCCATCTCACGAAGCTGTTGGCTAATTGGAGTAAGAAGTCTCACAACATCAGGTTAAAGTCCGACAGGTTTATTTGGCAGCACTAGCTTTTGGGGTGTCAGGCCCCTTCAGGTGAGTGAAGAGCTGTGTTCACAAACAGGGCATGTACAGACACAAACTCAAGTTACACAATAATGGTTGGAATGCAAGTCTTTCCAGGCATTCAAGTCTTAAAGGTACAGACAATGTGAATGGAGAGAGGGCCAAGCACAGATTAAAGAGGTGCGCTGGAGACAATACTTTAATTTGTGCTTGGCCTTCTCTCCATTCACATTGTCTGTACGTTTAAGAATTGATTACCTGTGAAAACTTACATTCCAACCATTATCTTGTAAATTGAGTTTGTGTCTTTATATGCCCTGTTTGTGAACACAACTCCTCACTCACCTGATGGAGTCTGAAAGCTAGTGCTGCCAAATAAATCTGTTGGACTTTAACTTGGTGTTGTGAGACTTCTTACTGTGCTAACTCCAGTCCAATGCTGGGATCTCCCATATCATGGCTAATTGGAGGCCAACAGCTCTTGAGCGACACTGACCCAGGGTCAATGGTCACTCTAAGTATTGCAGGAGGTCTTGATGGAAGAGGAACCATGAATGTCCCAAAGCCAGGGAAGTTAGGATCTAATCTGGGCCAGGTTGGCAGTGCCTGATGAAGGGGCTGAGGGTTGAGATTGCTGGACAAGGCAGCAGGATGTGGACATCGGGAGGCAACATTTTAGGGAGTGGCTACCAATTGGCATGGGGATCCAAGAAGGAGGCTTTCAGCATTAACTGCCCCAGTAAAAGCCACAATTGGGTCATGGGCATTTGGCCCTCTTGATGCCCCTCTCACACCCTGTAAAATTGTGGCGGGAGTGGGTGGATCGATAGTGGGTACACCATTGCTGACAACCTGCCCTAATTTACAGGTCCACCCATCTGCTTCCCATAAAATGTAGCCCACTTGCTGGAATTTCACAGGCACACCTGTCCTGAAATCAGGCTGGGTGAGGCTTGCAGAACAATATTCCCCGTTGGCCTCGGGAGGGATCTTATGAGCCTCAGTTAGGTGAGGCAGTAAGATTCTGGCAATTGTTCTTAAATACTGGCTTGGTTCCAAAGACGAACACAGGGCCTGATTTTAACATTTTCATTCGAAGTGCTGAATCTGGGCACAATTCAGGTCCGACTTGCGAATCTGCTTTCAGACGCCTCCTCGCGAGTCTGAATCACACTGTGGGCAGGATTTAGCGAAACCGGAAATGGTCGGAGCTCTGAACTGCACATGCACAGTTAGAAAAAGATTCGAAAAAGCGCGCCCATATCAGATCATTCCTGGGCTGCAGGAAGCGGAGAAAGCAGCCCGGGAGTGAAAAGTGGGAGTGATGGACATCCCCAGATATCACTGTTCCCCTTATCCACCGCTCCCCCGACTACCTGGACCGATCGCGACCCGCTTCCCCCTTCCCCCCAATCGATCGCCCGCAGAGTGGCAGCGGACCCCCCCGTCCCCCCCATCCCACCCCACCAGGGATCCATCTGGCCTCCCACCCACACCCCCTGCTGCCCCCCACCACCAACCAATGAGTCTCCTCCTTCCCCCACCAGAGATACATCTTATCTGCCTGCCTTTCCCCTCCTCCAAACCAGAGAATGATCTGTCCTCCCTCATCACCACCAACACCCTGCCCCCCCAAAACCTGAAAATGATGTGGCCTCCCTTTGCCCATTCCCCTCCCCTGAGAATGATTTGGCGTCACTCCCCCCCCCCCCCCCCCCCCCAGAGAATGATTTGGCCTCACTCCCCTCCCCCCTCTCCAGAGGTACCATCTGACCTACCTCCTCCTCCTCTCTCCCCACTCCTTCACCAGAGAATGATCTGGCCTGCCTCCAAACCCCTCAACCTGACAACGATGGGGCCTTCCCCCTTTCACCACCACCGCAGATGCATCTGACCTGCCTCCCGCCTCCCTCCCTCCCTCCCTCCCCAACCAGACAACGATTGGGTCTCCCTCCTCCCTCTCACCCCCACCACCAATCTGAATCAGAGAGCCATTGGAAGCTCTGAACTCACCTCTTCAGTAGCGTGAATGCCCAAAACAGATTTATTCAGCATATTCATTCTGCCGTGGTTCCGGATTAGTGAACGTGGTGGTAAGGGGGGAAATGCTGATAAAGTTGGGCAGGCAGTTCATTAATTCAATTGAAATACGTGCAAATGCATTTAAATCACTGTCGTGCCTGCTTTGGGCGCAAATCGGATTGCAGCCATACCTGGGCCTCGGTAAAGTGGCCATCTGCGCGGATTGCGTTAAAGGCCTCACTCTCAACTTTACCACGTTTTGTGCACCCAAAAACGGGCGCGGTGCAATGGTAAAATCGGGCCCTAAGTGTAGCATCCTAAAGTTGGAATGAATAGGAAATAATTAAGCACTCAATATAAAGAAAACAATGTGCCAGTCCAGAAATCATTTATGATTGTAAAGAGAAAAGAAAGACAAGCATTTGCTTACATATTCATGATTACAGGATTTCCCAAAACATTTGACAAGAAATGAGGCAATTTTCAAGTGTAGTCACTGTTTATAATGTAGAAAAAGCAGCAGCCGAATTGTCCACAGCAATTTTGACTGACAATAATATGATTGTGTCTCATTAACTGCTTTCATTGTTTGAAGGGCAAACATTAGTTTGGACACTGCTTTTCTTCGGAATATTGCTGTGGGATCTTATATCCAACCTGACAGAATGGTTGAGAGTCTCAGTCCAACATTCCTTTCAAAAGCCTGCCGTTCAGATGGTTCATTGCTTCCTCAGTACACACTGATCTGTCAGCTCTGAGTATTGTTCAAGTCCTTTGGTGAGACTTGAACCCACAAGCTCCTGACTCAGTGGGCAGAGTGCCAACAACTGGGCAATGGCTAATACCATGAGGAAAAATAAGTGGGAATGACGTGGGAATGAAGCCAGGAACTTCCGACCTTGTCCGCAGCTATCTCAGGTGTTGCGGTAGTGAATGGAGTTTGGCTGAGTGCAAAGGTCTTCATTCTTGATGGCAGCAGGTCAGGAAAGAATGAGAGCAGGGAATCCTGCCTGTTATTACCGACAAGACTTAGAATAGAATTTATTCTAAGTGCAGGAAAAATGTTGCTGAAATAAGTGAGAGATTTTAATTCTGTCTGATTTGAGATAAATACCATAAGTATTAGAATTGCAGTATATTTGAATTTTAGTCTAAGTTCTTTTGACATAAAGAATTACTGGAATACTACCCTCAGCATTTTGCACAACAGCATCCATTTTTTTTCTGTATTTTGTAAATCAATACTCATCTTAAAATCTAAGTATTACAAAATGAATGGCATAATATTTCAAATACTGGAAGCCCCAGATAAATTGTTCAATGGGTTTTATTAAAGACATAAGTGCATTATTAAAACATTGGTAAAGATTTTCTTAAAACCGATCATTTCCGTTTCAGTTGTAGATCAAATAAAGCTTTTGGTTGAGGTTTTACCTTTACTTTGCGGGTTCTGTAGATGCCTGATAAATTTACATGATTTAAAGATCAATCGGGTTCAAATTATTTTGTTACTATTTTGACATAAACAGGTTACTCATCATATTTTGATCTTTGATCAAAGGAGATGAAATCTCGCAGAATGTGGCTGAAGTGCCCTGCTTAGCAATGATGGCTTTAAAGAAAGTTTCAAAAAAGCCACTTACCACAACCTGATGGTTTGCTGAAGGATCGTCAATTGCTTGTAAAGACTTTTCTTACTTATCCTCTGTTTCTGTGCATTCATTGGTTCTGCTGGATAGACATACATTCTTTTGACATTTTAATGTCTTTTTTGTTAAAAATAAAATTGTGGAAGGCAGTGATAGTGCAAATGATACCCTTTTTAAAATCATGTTTGAATCCGCTCATTTATCTTGAAATTACTTTGTTTATGACACTGAGCTTTGAATGAGTTGATTCTGTAGTGCCACTCAGTCCATCTTTGTTTGCCTATAGTTGGCTGATTCCTGCTTTGAGGCTCATTCCTTGAACCAACCCCAACCGCATCTCTCAGTTAGCCTCGTACCACAAAGCAGAATACTTTGATCTGACTTTAACTCCAGGCTAATTTCTGACAGCAGTCGTGTGTTACAAGGTTATGGGAAGCTGACCAGGACAGCATTGTCATAGTTGAATGTGGGGGTGAAGAAGGCCCAGTCAAGAGTTTCAGAAGCCAGTAGGAGGCCTGAGGCAATAGTAAAAGTGGGTGATGTAGAGGTGGAAATAGATGATCTTTATCCTTAATATTAACCCTGCCATGATGAGAGGTTATGAGGTTAAAATTGATACTTACCTATGAATAAGAGCTTTAAAAAGTTCATTTTTTTTAAGATGTTAAGTACAGTGAGGGGGGGAAAGTTTAAAAGAGATGTAAGGGGTAAGTTTTTCACACAGAGGATGGTGAATGCCTGGAACACGCTGCCAATGGAGGTAGTGGAAGCAGATTCTATAACAATGTCAAGAGGCATCTGGATAGACACATAAATAGACAAAGGAGTAGAGGGGTATTGACCACATAGAGGCAAGAAAATATTAGATTAGAGAGGCATCTGTGTTGGCACGGACTTAGTGGGCTGAAGGACCTGTCCTCTGCTGTACTGTTCTTTGTACAGTCATACTGCCTGAGCACAAATCCCTGCATGAAGGAATTTGCTTGACTTTCCAGAAATAAATGGATCCCCGAGAGACCCAGACCCAAAGTCAAAGAATAAAAAAACCTGTCAAGAAGATCACCAAAGTGTAATACTTGAGGAGATGGGTGGATCACGATAATCCTAGACCACAGTCAATTACACTTCCCCAAGCTAACCCAACTGAGATATTATAATTCACGTTAGAAACTCCCAAGCTGTTTTATAAATTCAACCCAGAGCATAAGTTTTGCACTTTGAATTTAGCATGGGTAACCATAAGATGATTCACTCCAGGTATGATTCAAGTGACCCACGAGGGAGTTTTTATCAAACAAAATTTACTTAAGAACATAGTTAAAATATAAGACAATGAGCAATAACTTATACCCATTTCAAACAAGAAAAAACAATGATAATATTGTAAATACCTTAACAGCTAGATATACTGTTCCAACTGAACAAACCCCTACAAACATACAGCCGGTTCTAAGCTTCACACAGAAAGTAAGTACGCTTATGTAATGCTGGATTTTGCGGTTTAGCTACACCTGCAGTGATTCACTCCTTTGGATGGAGAATTGAAACTTTGACTTCCTCTCCTGGAGTGCCCAGCACATCTTGAGGTAGAGATAGAGCCACTGCTTGCCTCTGCCGTCTAGCTAACAAACCCACCCACAGCAAAGTTTTCACTCCAGAGAGAGGGGCAAGAAAGACCACTTCCATTCTGCAGTCCAAACAGTTTCTGCCGAACTGAATTAAAAGATCTTTGGATTTCTGCTGTGTGGGAAAAAAAAACTATCGAATGGCTCCTGACCTGCCAATCGGTCGCAAATCAAACGATTCCCAAAAGGGCCATAAAACTCCTAGACACGGCATTAGGCTCAGATTAAAACTAAACAAGAAGTCCATTATATGGCTCCAGCAACAATAAAAGATGTTGGTTCACAGACAGTTTGGTGCTAAAATCAAAAAGGCCAGGCCTGCTTGAAAATACTTCAGAGAATATGATTAAAATACATATCTGAAAGGCACAGTAGCATCATACAGGATCGATACTATAGGTCTGATTTTTCAGGATAGCAAGTGCATGGCGTCTGTCATCCACAGGGAATGCATCCTTGCTGACTCTGACAGGCTCACTGCCATTTCACACTCAATTGAGCTCTGATGGGTAGCATGCGGGACTCCCAAACACACTTGGATAGAAGAGGCACTGCTGCGACATGCCTAAGTCTAAATCCTGAGATTGCATTTTGGACTGGTATCAGGATTCTTGGGAAAGGGATGCCCTGGGGGATGATGGAGGGGGGTGGCGATCTGGGTATCTGAGATAGTCCTGTGTTGGGAGGGAGTGTGTGGTTCTTAAGGGCAGGATGTCTCCAATCTGAAGGAGTCTCAGAATTGATGGAATACCACCCCATAACTTTCTGCCCCAGGTCAAGGGTGAGAACCTTCAGGCACTCAGTCATCAGGCACTCATCAGCCCTGAAATGAGCATTAATGGCGGAGATTTATTTGATTTGATTTGAATTATTATTACCACATGTATTAACATACAGTGAAAAATATTGTTTCTTGTGCGCCATACAGGCAAAGCATACTGTTCAAAGGGAAGGAAATGAGACAGTGCAGAACGTAGTGTTACAGTCACAACTAGGATGTAGAGAAAGATCAACTTAAGCAAGTTAGGTCCATTCAAAAGTCTGACAGCAGCAGGGAAGAAGCTGTTCTTGAATCAGTTGGTACTTGACCTCAGACGTTTGTATCTTTCTCCTGAAGGAGGAAGGTGGAAAAGACAAAGTCCGGGGTGTGTGGGGTCCTTAATTATGCTGGTTGCTTTGCCGAGGCAACGGGAAGTGTAGACAGAGTCAATGGATTGGGCTGGCCCCTGATTTCAGGCTTGCAATGTGTTCCAGGAAAAAAAATTGACTATGGAAACAGACATAAACACATCTTTTGTTTGTCTCATGCATCTCCAGCTGTGAGAGAAGAATCGAGAGAGATGTATAATTTAGAATTTAAGGATAAAAGAAAATTACTGCGGATGCTGGAATCTGAAACCGAAAGAGAAAACTCTGGAACATCTCAGCAAGTCTGGCAGCATCTGTAAGGAGAGAAAAGAGCTGACATTTCAAGTCCACATGACCCTTTGTCTGCCGGGGTGAGGGGGTGGGGGGCTCGCCACTGTTGGGGGTGGGGTAGGGGGTGGGCTGGGCATTGTGTCGCTCCGGGGCGGGGAGGGTCAGGGCTCCGATAATCACCACCTCCCCCTCCACACCCCAAGCTGCAACAGGGAAGATGCCTCCAGATGTTGGAGGCCTGCAAATGCAGCAGAGAGGGCGGAGGGAGAGAAGGGCAGGGTGAGGGAGAGGGTGGCTGGCAGGGGGGCCTCCAATAATGTGCCGGCAGCCCTATAAGGCTGCTAGTCTCCTGGGAGTGGTTGGCAATCTGTCTTGACACCTCAGCAGCAAAAAGCTCCCCTTTATTTTACCCACCCCACCTCCTAGTTAGTTACTCGGGGCCTGGTAAAATACTGTCCGAATTCCAGACCTGTGAGCTTTCATCAGAATTTGATGTTGTTGCCATATATCCTATTGCTGGAGGAATCTGCAGGAGAATTTTAGCTATTCATAAAAGCCAGGATACAGACTCAAAGATCAAAAGTTGTGAAAACCACATTTGGAAAAGCACTTCCCAGTTCTTCAATGAACCTTGTTCTAAAATCCAAAATTAGCAATTTCAATATGTGCAAATGCAATTTTCATCGTTCATAAAGCAGAAGCATTACTTGTATATGTTATTCCGAATATTGACTATTTTACAGAACATGCATTCAAGACTTAATTTCCTGCAATATTTTACAAGTTGCAGGACTGTCTCTTTCAACTGTAGCGAGCGACTCTGGTTCAGTTTTTTTTATCACCCACGTAATTGCATGTTCATCTCTGTATTTATTACTATAACACTGGCCACATAGGCAATCTTCACCTGATGGCAAAGATTGTTTACAAGTATAACAAAAGTGTACATAGGACAATAAGTGATTTAAACTCAAGTGACTAAATGCAATTGCTGTAACATTATCATTAAATTGCAATAACACCAATTGAGCTATCAAGATGTTTAATGCCATGTGGAAGTTTCTGATCTGCCATATGAATAAAGACACTCTGAGGGCATATAGAAATGTGCTGAACCCAGTATTACCCATTAGGTACAAGGATAAATAAGATTTACTTCTATTCTAAGCTAGTGAGAGAGTGCTTTTTCCCATGGAGTGGAACGTTTTGGCGCTGACTGCTTAAGATCTGCTTTCTGTAATGCTGGCTGTTTTAAACTCAATGTTCTTTAATGACTGATGCCCAATCATGATTTACTACTACTATTTCTTGCTGATGTGGTTATGTCTGTTTAAATTTTGATGCAGTAAAAGTTTGGGAAAGGCTGGCATGAATGAAACACCAACAAGATAGTAAGAACCACCCTTTTCTGTGCACCATCCTTTTCAAATATCTATCCAAGTCTGTGACTTACCAAGACTCAGGAGTCTCTCAACACCAGGTTAAAGTCTACAGGTTTATTTGGTAGCACAAGCAACTGGCGTTTTACTGTGAACAGGACTCCCACTCTACTGATGAAGGGGCAGCGCTCTGAAAGCTTGTCGCTTGTGCTACCAAATAAAACTGTTGGACTTTAGCCTGATGTTGTGAGACTTCTTATTGTGTTTATGCTGGTCCAACGCCAGCATCTCCACATCATGACTTACAAAGAGGGCAAGGCAGTGGAGAAGGCAACACAAAAATTGCACTCTTAATTTGCAGTTTCACAATAAAAGCAGTAAGATAGCAACCTGCCTGCAGTCCTCAGGCAGGCAATCCCACATCATGTAGACCTTGGAGATGATTTGTTGCAATTTTCGATTGAGAAAAACGGATCCTGAAGAGTATAAATGGGTCTGATCCTTCTCTCCTCAAAGGGAAGGAGACCACAGAGAGTAGCTCCATCCTCTGGATAGCTCTTTTACCAAGTTTCAGCCAGATTATAATATCCCAGAATAAATCCTCAGGGGTGTACTGCCCACCCTGAACAAACAAGCAATACAGAAGACTATGTGAGACAATATAAATTCCGTATCAAAAGAGAAAATATTGGAAAATTTCAGCAAGTCTGGCAGCATCTGTAAGAAGAGAAAACAGCTGACATTAGCTGATGGCAGACCCCTCCCCCCACTGACTCCCCGAGAGTCAGACCACACCACCGCTCCCCCCCCCCCCCCCACCCCCACCCGACCCAATCGCTGGCCTCCCTCCAGCCCAGACCACTCGCCATGCAGAGTGGCAGTGGGACCCTCCCACCCCCACTTGGGCACTTTGCCCTCTGGGCAGTGCCAGGGCACAGGCTGGTACTGCCAGGGTGCCCATGCCCAGGGGCACCACTCCCCTGTCTTCCGACCTCTTGGGGAGTCCCAATTGCCCCCCCTTTCATTCCGGCGGGATCTCCTGCTCGTTTCCCGAACGTGGGGAGCTACTCTAAATCCTGCTGGAATGAAGTATTCCTGGTGGGAAGGGAAATTCAATCAGGCCCAGCAAGTTCCCGATAATCACATGCAAAATATATTTTAAAAAATTTAAATGACTTACCTCTCTTCTTGTCGGTTTCCAGTGCAGTCTCAAGTCCGACTGTTCCCCAGCTCTGGGGGATGCACATGTGTTCCTGGCACATCAGCAAATCCTGAAAAAAGGCCGATGACGCGATTCTCCCGACTGGACCCGCCAGAAAAGTTGTGGGTTGCAATGGGAGAATTGGGCCCGACATCAGCAAAGTGTGGAAAAATATGTTGATGAATGGATTTGACTTGATTTTTGATTTGATTTTGATGTGATTTATTATTGTCACATGTACTAGTATACAGTGAAAAGTATTGTTTCTTGCACGCTATACAGACAAAGCATACCGTTTATAGAAAAGGAACGAACAGAGTGCAGAATGTGGTGTTATAGTCATAATTAGGGTGTAGCGAAAGATCAACTTAATGCAGGGTAGGTCCATTCAAAAGTCTAATGGCAGCAGGGAAGAGGTTGCTCTTGTGTTGATTGGTACATGACCTCAGACTTTTGTATCTTTATCTCAACGGAAGGAGGTGGAAGAGAGAATATCTGGGTTGTATGTGGTCCTTCATTATGCTGGCTGCTTTGCTGAGGCAGCAGGAAGTGTAGACAGTAAGTTTGTTGACCTCTTGAATCCCTAGTTGTTGTGGAAAGGATCTAGAGACCAAGTTGAGCCTCATGTGAAGCATAGATGTGCCTCAGATCATTGACCTGAATCATTAGCTGGGTATTGTTCCAAGGAGGCTGTCTGATCTGCTGTTTATTTCCATTGTTTTCTATCTTCGTTTGTGGAGGATCACTGTGAAACATGGGTGTGACGATGAGGGTGAGCATGTGCGTTGGATTGAATGTTCAGATACGAATGTGAGGAGGTGCCAGGAGAAAGAGGAAGGAGTGCAGTTACAAAGCGTGGTGTTCTGAGGAGTGTCACGCGGTTCAGGAGAGTCGGAATTTGAAGCTTAGCACCTGAAAGAATTATGTCATTTACCTTTCTCAGCTTCCCGAGAGCCTGGATCCGTCTGTGCATTGTCTCCAGGCTGGAGGAAGCAAAGATTTGCTGCTGAATTCGGTCACTGCTGCCAACGTCTGTTTGGTTGGTGAGATTGTGTGCTTCCTCCCATCCTTTGGGGCAGATCAGCTCACTACAGTTCCTCAGGTTCTGCAGCAGGGCCCTCAGGTAAGAGACACCCTCGCTGGGATAGGCAGGGGGAGCAGTTTTGGGGATACACCTTAGGTCTTCTCTCCATTCCTGAGGTGCTGCAGCTCAGGAATCTTATTCTAATTGAGCCACGGCAGGGGTCCTTTCATTAGAAACCCTTCCTTTGATGGAAATGGCATGCTATCCCACCCACCTTCCTGATCGGCCATGGAACCTGGAGGCAAGATACTACTGACTCAGTTAAAGAAGCCCCAGTTCCCTTCACGGTCCCATCATTTGGCCAGGGACCTCATCCTTAAAATTCTATCCAATCCAGCTGAAGAGAGAATAAATAGGATATGAGAGTAAACTACCTGGAAGTAGGTTAGGTGGATTGGCCATACTAAATTACCCCTTAGTGTCGGGGGGAGGGGTTAACAGGATAAATACACGCGGTTGTGGGGATTGGGCCTGGGTGGGATTGTTGTAGGTGCAGACTTGATGGGCTGAATGGTCTCCTTGTGCTCTGTCAGCATTCAATCTCCAGGAATTTAAGATTAATCTCCTATACATTGCCAAAGTGTAAAAACAGATCATAAGTGCTTTTACAAATATGCAAAAAGGGAACAAACCTGAGAAAGTAAACGAGGAGGCAAAGAAAGGAGAAATTATATTGGGGGATCAAATGGCTGAGATGATCAACAAATTTGTTGGGCGGGACTCTCCGGCCACTCACACCGATGGGCTTCTGTGGTCCTGTCAGCAGTACACCCCTGTGACGTGGGCTGGCTTCAATGGGCAATCCTGTTGACAGCGGATGGCACGCCGCCTCCCACCACTGGGAAACACGCAGCTGGGAGGTTGGAGAATCCTGCACCTTGTGTCTGTTTTCACAGTAGACATCACAGAAAAAAATAGTGGAAATTGTGGGAAACCAAGGTCTGATTAGAGTGAGAATTTTAAAGTAACTAAAGGAATAGTACTGGAGCAATTAATGGGACTAAAAGTTGACATTAACCCTGGACTTGACTCTAGAATTTAAAACATGTGGTTCAGAGATAGAGAATGCGTTGATTCCTGTCATCCAGAATTCCTTAGATTTTAGCATGGCCCCTGTGGATTAGAAGGTAGCATGTGACCTTGTTCACAGAACAAGGAGAGAGAAATTATGGAACTATAGCAAGTTGGTTTGATATCAGTAGTAAACAAAATGTAAGGTTTGATTGCAGTAAAACTTTGGTTACCTGGCACTTTACCAACCAGAATTCGTGATTCATCAGAATTCTGAGGTCAGATTAGGTCTGTTTTTGATTGGTGGTGTCAAACTCATGGGCAAAAGTTATCAGTGGCCCGATCTCTTTCCACTCTCGTCCTCTTGATGCACTGCAGCACCATTACCCCTGTGGGCGGCACGGTGGCACAGTGGTTAGCACTGCTGACTCACAGCACTTAGCACTGTTGCCTCACAGTGTTAGGGACCCGGGTTTGATTCCCAGTTTGGGTCACTGTCTGGGTGGAGTTTGCACATTTTCCCGTGTCTAAGTGGGTTTCCTCCGGGTGCTCCGGTTTCCTCCCACTGTATGAAAGGCATGGTGGTTAGACGCATTGCCCGAACAGATGCTGGAATGTGGGGAGTTTCACAGTAACTTCATTGCATAAGTAAGCCTTATTTGTGACTAATAAATAAACATTACTTAGCACTGTTCACTCAATCTGGGTGCATCCATACCGCTCACAAGACGTCCACACCATGTGATCCTCGTGATTAGATGAGATGAAAACACAGAACTCACCATACATCTGCGTTAACTGGCATATTTGATTTGGCAATGTGAATTTCATTGGAACCTCAACGTGCAGTGTGAATAACTCACTATCCATGGGACTATCTGAGAGTCGGACAGGTTTAAAGAGGCAGGTCTGAGTACCATAAGAACTCCGTGCTGTAGAGTAAAATCCTAGCCTTGATCTGTAATCTACTTCACCATTTCTTACAAATGCTGTTAACTCTTAATTGCAGAGATTCTCCACCATTCAACCTAGCTGACAGTCATTTAGAATGGCAGTGAGTGAGGATTTGTTTCATTCTAGAATTTGCTACTGAACTCTGAGGCAAGCTCTTCGGTTTTTGACGGAACCATTTCTCCTTTGTTGCTCTTGCTTGGTCCATGACTGGGCCTCCTCTTCACCTTGGTGCTCTGGAGGTTACATTACCACTGGGCTTTGTGTTAGAGTTCATGCAATTGTTAAATTTAGCCCGCAGTTTCCTGTGGGTTTAAAGCACAAACAATCCATCAAACACTCCCTGTAGCTCTGAACTTTCTGGGAAGCTGACCTGCTTTCAGGTGGAAGATCTCTCAGGCAGTCTTTATGCTACATGAAAATTTTCCATTTGATTAATCACAATACTTCCTTAACCTCCAAGTTTATGATTAAACCAGAGGAAAGAAATACACTTATGAAGTAAACCAGTGACAGTGACTATGAATGACTGGACAGAAACTAACTTTTGAATATTTACAAGCAAAAATGAACAAAGATAATGGGGGCAATTCTCCCCAAAAAAATTATAAGTGTTGAATTTGTATAAAAACTGGAGTAAATCTGGGTTTGATTCCCGGCTTGGGTCACTGTCTGTGTGGAGTTGGTACATTCTCTGCATGTCTGCGTGGGTTTCCTCTGGGTGCTCCCGTTTCCTCCCACAGTCCAAAAATGTGGAGGTTAGTTTGATTGGCCATGCTAAAATTGCCCCTTAGAGTCCTGAGATGCATAGGTTAGAGGGGTTAGTGGGTAAATGTATAGGGATATGGGGGTAGGGCCTGCGTGGGATTGTGGTCGGTGCAGACTTGATGGGCCAAATGGCCTCTTTCTGCACTGTAGGGTTTCAATGATTCTATGAAATCACTTAAGTTATTTTCAGCGGGAATTTCGAAATGAATCTCCCACACCCTGTGCGCTGCTGAGTACACTGGCATGAATCAGTGCAAAAATCAATGGGTGAGCCTATTCCCACTGGAGAGGCCAGCAGCGTGGCGCTGAGTGGGCCACTTCGTGTACGCCAATCTGACAGCACCAAGATCAGCGCATATGCAGTGGCCCCTGTCTGCCAGCCATGCAATTCCCTCACAGCCCAATCGCTGGCCCCCCCCCCAAAAAAAACATGCCTGGGCCAAAACCGAAACCATCCCCCCCTCGCCCTCCAGGGCTCACCCCGTCACCCCCAGCCCTGATCTCCTGATCCCCCCCCAGTCGCATCCCTCCCACACTGGTAGACCTGGCCCCACAGCAAAACTGATCCCCCCCGCCCCCTTGCAGTCCCTACAACTGACGTCCACCTCGATGGCCAGGCCCAATCTCTGGCCTCCCTCCCTCTGTCACTCAGCTGGAATGCAGAGTGGCAAAGGAACCTCACCCCTATCGTTTGGCCCCTGGAGGCAAACTTCCATCAGGTCCTGCCCCATTAGGCTCTAAGCCCCTGGCACAGCCCAATGTCTAATGGGCAGTGTCAAGATATCCCTTGGGCATTGGCATTTTGCCCTTTGGGCAGTGCCAAGGGACCCAGATTGGTACTGCTAAGTTGATACTGCCCAGGGGGCACACCCCTGGTGCCCAACCCTTTGGGGGCTCTTGATTGCACCCCTTTTACTCGAACAGGATCGGGCTGCCAGCCCTCTGCAAGTGGGAACTATATAAACCTTGCTGGAGTGACCCATTCTTGTAAGAGGGTGGGGGTGTGGGAGGGGAGGGGGAGGAGAGAGGCTAGTGGGCCCAGAGACTTCAGTCCCACTAATGCAAATTAAATTGAATGCAAATTAGGATTTGTATACATTATGCAGGTCTGTGCCAATTTCCAGAGCGGAGCTGATGGCGCCAGAAATCCAGTGGCCCGAGACACGTGGAGGCTGTGGCGCCCAGCGGGGAATCCACAAAATAGCCTCTGTTAGATTCTCCCGGCCCTCTGCACTACAACAGCAGTGCAGTGGCCTGAGAGAATCACCCCCAGTGTATTACACCGGATAAAACATGCAAGAATGTAACATCGTAAAGCATATGACAACATCTAAAGTTAAAAAAATTCTAAATGCTACAAATATTGTAAAATACACAATACAAGCTTAATGGAGAGTTTTTATTCATTCATGAGATGTGAGCATCACCGGCAAGGCCAACATTAATTGCACATTCCTAATTACCCTAGGGAAGGTGGTGGTGAGCTGCCTTTTGAACCACTGTAATCCATGTGGTGTAAGTACCTCCATGGTGCCGGTGGTGAGAGAGTTTGGGGATTTTAATCCAGTGACAGTGAAGGTTATATTTCCAAGTCAGGATGGTGTGTAGCTTGGACGGGAACTTGCAGGCGAAGGTGTTCCCATGCATCTGCTCTCCTTATCCTTCTTGGTGGTTAGAGGTCATGGGTTTGGAAGGTGCTGCTGAAGGATCATTGGTCAGTTCCTGTAATGTATCTTGTAGATAGTACACACTGCTGCCAGTGTGCATCGTAGAGGAGGCTGTGAATGGGACACCAATCCAAAAGGCTGCTTTATCCTGGGTGGTGTTGAGTTTCTTGAGTGTTGCTGCAATTGAACTCATTCAGATAAGTGGAGAGCACTCCAAAGCAGACTTGTGCCTTGCAGATAGTGGACAAGCTTTAGCGAGTCAGGAGGTGAGTTACTTTCTGCAGAATTTGCAGTATCTGCCTTTCTGTTGTAGCCATAGTATTAATATGGCAGATCCAGTTCAGTTACTGGTCAATGGTGACCCCTGGATGTTGCTGGCGGGGGATTCAGACTTGGTAATGTCATTGAATGCCAAGGAGAGATGATTGGATTCTCTCGCGTTGGAGATGATCACTGCCTAGCATTGTGTGGTGCAAATATAACTTGCCACATTTCAGCCCAAGCCTGAATGTAGTGCAGGTTTTGTTGCACACATAGTCTGCTTTAGGATTATATTCTGAACTCTGAATCCCCCTCTCTGGAGACAAAGTAGGGTAGCTGGTGGGAAAGGCAACATGGTAGATCATCAACTTTTAGCTGGAGATAGGATTAGCAGTGGAGAGTCCCTGTCGGAGGTTGCAGGACACTCCCTCATGGTCCATCAACAAAAGGTCAGCAAAAAACATGAGGTGCAGTTAATCTTTCCTGTTGCACTGCACACCCTTAGAAAGAGACAGGAGGAATCCATCTCAAGCATGAGGATGAGGAACAGCAGCAGTAATGGTGGCAGGAGAAACAACAGCAGAACCAGCAAAAGCCTTCCTCTCAGCTACCTATAAATTCACCTGACAGCGGAATTGATCACTGGGATTCAGCTTGCAGGGGTGGCATCGTGGCACAGTGATTAGTACTGACACCTCACAGCGCCAGGGACCTAGGTTCGATTCCCAGCTTGAGTCACTATCTGTGTGGAGTCTGCATATTCTCCCCATGTCTACATGGGTTTCCTCCCAGTGCTCCGGTTTCCTCCCACAGTTCAAAGAAGTACGGGTTAGGTTGATTGGTCATGCTAAATTGCCCCTTAATGTCGGGGGGACTAGCTGGAGTAAATGCACGGGGTTATGGGGATATCGCCTGGGTGAGATTGTGGTTGGTGCAGACACGATGGGCCGAATGGCCTCCTTCTACACTGTAGGATCCTACGATAATAACTGGCTATGACGAAGAGATGTCCCATTCTTACAGTTACTCTATGGCTGGAATTTCACCATGCTGCCCACCACGGGAATCATAATGGGTGAATGGGCAGACCATGGAGAAGTCTTTTGACTTCAGGCACTTTTTTGCAGTTTTGGGATGAGAGATGATGTAAAATTCCACCCCGTGTGCATCAACCTGGAGGACATTCCAAGACAAAGATTTCCCCACAATCTCAACCTTTGACCATAATCACAGATATTTACGACAATTTCTGAAACACATCAGATGTGCTCTCTGATTATTTTTGGTGCAATTCTTACAGAGCCTCCAAATTTAGCAGCCACAACTAATGAATCATCCAGAGGGGTACCTTCTGTTGTCTCTGCTGGAATTGAGTTCGTGATTGATATGTGAGTTCTTTCCTTCTGATAATTAGCGCGAAGGATTTTGCAAATGTTGCTTTTTTTGGCTCTCTGCCAAAACAGTTGTGCAAGTTAATACTCATTTTCTAATTACTGCTTTCATTGGGAGGTACTAATATAGACAAGTTAATGCATCTGCATTCTCCTAATCTTTTTACACATTGAAAGGCATTACTTAGTTAAACTAAATCAGAGACCAAATTAAATGTATGACGCCTCAAACGTTTGCCTGCCTGAAAGAGTACGAGGTCTTAATTTATTGTTTTTAATACTTTATTTTTATCAGTTTGTTTCAGCCATACATTTTTAAAATGTTTTTCACTGTTATACTGGAGAGAAAATGAACAATGAAATGTTACAGATTGGTCAAGATGCACATTTGTCCACACAACAGAACTGTGAACATTTTGAAAATCAGAGATGTGGACAATTCTTTGGCCAGCCAGGTTTATGACTTGTATACAAACCTAGCTACACCTTGAAGAATTTCAAATGAGAATAAATATATATGGAGGTAGACTTTCTATGTGACTGATGCAGAGAACAGATCTTACTTACCTCAGTCCAGAAATGGAAGGGGCAGCTTAGGAGTAATAGGGTCACTAGAAGGAGGTCATTTGGCCCATTAAGTCTGCACTGACCACAATCCCTTGCAATTCCTAGCCCCATAATCCCATGCATTTACCCCAGTTAGTCCCCCTGATACTGAGGGACTATTTGGCATGGACAATCCACATAACCCACATATCTTTGGACTGTGGGAGGAAACCGGTTTGGGTCCCATAGCACTGTGAGGCAGCAGTGCAAAGCACTGTGCCAGCATGCTGCACCCCCATTAACTCAGAAAGAGTCTGTTTCTCTCTCCATTCTACCAAACCTGCAGAGTCTTTCTAGCATTTTCTCTTTTTTATCTCAGATTTCCAGCAAGCCCCATATTTTGCTTTAAGCCTATGGTTTGCACTGATGCCTCACAGTGCCAGGGACCTAGGTTCAATTCCCAGCTTGGGTCACTGACTGTGTGGAGTATGCACATTCTCCCTGTGTCTGCATGGGTTTCCTCCCAGTGCCCTGGTTTCTCCCACAGTCCAAAAAAGTGCGGGTTAGGTTGATTGGTCGTGCTAAATTGCCCGTTAGTGTCAGAGGGACTAACTAGGGTAAATGCATGGTGTTATGGGGATATGGCCTGGGTGAGGTTCTGGTTGGTGCAGACACAATGGGCCGAATGGCCTCCTTCGACACTGTAGGATTCTACGATAACAACTGGCTATGATGAGGAGATGTGCCACTCTTACAGTTACTCTATGGCTGGAGTTTTACCATCCTACCCACCACTAGTTTCTTTTTACTTACAAGGCAGGACCATCAAGCTGATAGGTCTGTCCTGTCCAACATAAGTTGCTCGCTACTTGTATGTACTCATGTGTATTAATTTTATTAGAATTTGCCTTAAGCAAAATACAAATGAAGCTCTTCCACGTCTTTGTTTGCTTAACAAACATCTCCATCCATTCGGTGTGAAACTTCAGTCTTTACTATTATCAAAGTTTAGAATTGACATGAATTTATCAGAGAACCTTGTCTGATTTTATCAGTGATTGCAGAGAATGTTGCCTCATAATTGGTGATGTGATCACATGTCCGTTCTTTCCATTCAAAGCATGATTGGATGCTTCTTGTCCTTTGCTCTGATAGGTGCTGGAGTTGTTTGTTACTGTAAGGGCTCACTTTCCTCTGTTAGCCTGAAGTGATTATTCTAACTGGTGCAGGGATGAAAGGTTAAAATTATGGAGATTGGTTTCAAAATCACCACTTGTGTTTGTTTGAGTTTAGAAGCTTAGGGAGGGATTCAGTGCTCCTGTTAGCCGTTGGCATCGCGGTCACAAAATTTCGTGAGAGGCCAAAAACGGAATTTGCGCTGGCAAGGGACGGCATGGTGGCACAGTGGTCAATGCTGCTGCCTCACAGTATCAAGGACCCGGGTTTGATTCCCAGCTTGGAGTCTGTGTGGAGTTTGCACATTCGCCCTGTGACTGCGTGGGTTTCCTCCGGGTGTTCCGGTTTCCTCCCACACTCCAAAGATGCGCAGATTGGGTGAATTGGTCATGCTAAATTCTTCATCAGTGGCCATAGTATGGCGACTATGGGATTTCCATAGTAACTTTGTTGCAGTGTTAACATAAGCCTACTTTGTGACAAATAAATAAACTTTTAAAGAATGTGATCTTCCTGGGCTCTCCCGATGATGCTTAAGAAATGCGTGAACCTGATTTGCATCAATTTGATCACATTATAATGTACCTCGCGAGGTTAAAGTTGAATTTTTAGACTTCATTGAATCTCCCAACAACCAGTGTGATGTCATGTGGGTACAAATTACTACCACTTTTTAAAAATGGGAATCAGGAACAATGACCTCCAGTAGGCAAGAAGGAGATGTGCATCCTTCTCCATCATACACCGGAGTGTCTGATGGTACAGTTCCCAGTGTTCAGCCACAGGGGGGGTCTGGTTCAAGGATGTTGGATGGGGGAGTGGTTAGGGGGTAATGGGGGACAGGATCAGGAAGGGAGGGGTTGGGGCCGAATGGGGGATTAGGTGCCTCCACCAGGATGGAGGTCACAGCTGGAGTGTGGAGCTATTTAAATGCAGCGCCCTTTTGATTGAAGTACTCACATGATCTTCCTGGGAGGGTGAATCAGATGCGTTGCACCTCGGGCACACCGTTTATCATGTGGGGTGAAAAACTATTTCCTCTAAGTGCCTAAAGATTGCAATGTTGTTTGCACCACCAGAGCTGAGAGGAATTGTACTGATTTTCGTGCCAGAAATGCTACTTCTCCGAATTTTCACATCGGCAGGATTTTCCGGCCCCATCGTCAGGTACCCCTTGCTGTAGGTTTCCCGGCATCATGAGGTGGCTTCAATGAGAATTCCCATTGGCAGCGGTGGGATCAGGGGATCCTGCGACCAGTAAACCGTGCACCACTGGGAAAAGCACTGAAGGGAGGCCAGAGAATCTTGACTCTTGGCTGAAAGTCTCCAGCTGTAAAGACAGGTGGGATTCTCTGGTCCCACCGGAGATGCACAACCTGCTAGAGGTTTCCCATGGCATGGGGTGGTTTCAATGAGGCTTTCCATTGACAACAATGGGACCAGAAGACCCTGCCAGCAGCCAATGGCACACTGCCTCCCATCACTGCAAAAAACACTGTGGGGAGGCCACAGAATCTCACCTTTTGTTGTTTTTTGCAAAAATTCCACCTTAGAGGGTGGTCAAAATGAGCTCTCTAAAATGATAAAGGGTTTTGATAGGGTGGATGTGGAGAAAACATTTCCTCTGCTGGAGGAAATACAGTCAAGCAGAAAGACAACAGTTAGGCGTGAAATCAGAAAGCAATATTTCACATACAGGGTTACAATAGACAAGCTCAGCTAGTTCTTAGTATTCCAGAAAATAGTCTGCAACTGCTGCGCTGAAATATGACACAGTGAATATTCTCATACAATAAATCTGTTCCTCAATGTATCCAGAGAAACCATTTAAATCTGACAATTTCCCTTTCAGGGTGCCAGGTGTTTGACATTATGTGAAAAAGACAGGTTGATACATGTCTTGTATTTGTTTGAGTTTAGAAGCTTTGAACTCTGCAACCAATTCACTATTCACAGACAGGAGATTCTATGGCTGCAAATGAGAGTCCAGGACGGTGTGTAGCCTCCCGGGTACCAGGGTCAAGGATATCTTGGAACAGCTGCGGTACATTCTCAGAGGGGAGGGTAAGCAGTCAGAAATCGTTGTGCATGTCGGCACAAATGACGTAAGTGGAAATAGGGATGAGGTTTTGAGGAGTGATGGTAGAGAGCTAGGAAAAAGATTATGAGGCAGGACCTTGAGGATGGTGATGTCTGGTTTAATTCCAGTGCTATGCGCTAGTGAGGGTAAGAACAGGAGAATATAGCAGATTGATGTGTAGCTAAATAATTGGTGCAGGGGGCAGGGATTCAGATTCTTAGATCATTGGGATCTTTTCTGGGTCAGAGATGACCTGTTCAGGAGGGACGGGTTGCATCTGAACTGAAGGGGGACCAATATCCTGGGAGGCAGATTTGTGAGTACTACAAGGGAAGGTTTGAACTAGATTGGCAAGGGGGTGAGATCCTCAGCAGCAGGCAAGCAAATGGGGGACTGGAAGGAGATGCAGAACTCAGCAACGGCAAGCTGAATAGACATGATAGACAGGAGCATGGCAGGGAGCGGGGAAAAACTGTTGGATTAAATTGCATCTATTTCAATGCAAGAGGGCTGACAGGTAAGGCTGATGAACTCAGAGCATGGATGGGTATGTGGGACTGGGATATTATAGCCAAAACTGAAACAAGGCTAAGGGAGTGACAGGACTGGCAGTTTAATGTCTGGATAAGGTGCTTTAAGCAGGACAGAGGTGGAAGGAAGAGAGGGGGGGGAGGTATTGCATTCTTGATTAAGAGGAGCATCCTGGCAGTAGTCAGGGACAAAATAGCTGAAGAATCATCCAACGAGGCTTTGTGGGTGGAGCTAAGAAATAAGAAGGGGATGGTGACCTTATTGTGGCTGTAATGTTGGCCCCCAAATAATCAATGGGAATTAGAAGAACGAATATGCAAGGAGATTGGGGGGAATTGCAGGAGTTGTGTTGTCATAGTTGGGGATTTTAATTTTCCTAACACAGGCTGGGACTGCTATAGTGTTAAGGGCTTAGATGGGGTGGAATTTGTTAAGTGTGTTCGGGAAAGTTTCCTCAGGCGGTTTGTTGAGGGTCCTACTCAGGAAAGGGCAAAACTTGACCTACTCTTGGGAATAGGGCAGAGCAACTGACTAAGATGACGGTGGGAGACCAATTTGGGATCAGTGACCATAGCTCTATTCATTTTAAAATAGTTATGGAAAGGGATAAAACTGCTAAATTGGAGCAGGGCGAATTTTGATGGAATTCAGCAGGAGCTTGCAAGGGTTGACTGGAATAGCTTGTAGGAAGGCAAAGGGACCTCCGGCACATGGGAGGCCTTGATAAGTGAAATAGCTAGAGTTCACCGTCTATGTTCCTGTTGAGATGAAAGATAAGGTTGGCAGGAGCAGGGAATTCTGGATGACAAAACATATTGAGGTTTTGGCCAGGAAGAAGGAGGCATGGCTCAGGCACAAACGGCTGGAATCAAGGGATACCCTGGAGGTATACAGGGGATACAGGAATATACTCAAGAAGGAAATTAGGAGAGCAAAAACAGGGCATGAAGTAGTTTTGGTTGCGAAGATTAAAGTGAATCCAAAGGGATTCTTTCAGTATGTTAAAGGAAAAAGAGTAACTAGAGAGGGATTAGGATGCCTCAAAGACCAGGTGGACACAAATGTGCAGAACTGCAGAAGGTGGTTGAAGTTCTCAATGAATATTTTTCCTTTGTGTTTACAATGGAGAAAGGCATGAAGACTTGGAAACCTGGGAAAATTAGAGCTGATATATTGGGGGCAGTTTGCATTACAGTTGGAGGTGAAGGAAGTATTAAAATGTATGAAGGTGGATAAATCTCCTGACCCTGACCAGGCATATCCAAGAACATTGCATGAGGCTAGAGAAGAAATTGCGGGAGCCCTGGCTGAGATATTTGCATCATCGTTAGTCACAGGTAAGGTACCAGAAGGCTTGAGGTTGGCAAATGTTGTGAGCCTATTTAAGAAGCGATGCAAAGAAAAACCTGGGAATTATAGACCAGTATGCCTAGCATCTGTGGTGGTAAGTTACTGGAGAGGATTCTGAGGGATAAGATGTACAGGCATTTGAAAAGACAGAGTTTGATTAGAAGTAGTCAGCATGGCTTTGTGCATGGGAGATCATGCCTTACAAATTTGTTGGATTTCTTTGAAACGACCAGGAAGATTAATGAGGGCAGAGTGGTAGATGTAGTCTATATGGACTTTAGTAAGGCCTTTGATAAAGTTCCAGATGGTAAGGTGCTCTGGAAGATTAGGTCACATGGAATCTAGGGAGTACTGGCAAATTGGAATACAATTGGCTTGATGGTAGGAATTAGAGGGTTATGGTGGAAGGATGCTTGTCAGACTGGAGGCCTGTATCTGGTGGTGTGTCTCAGGTGTCAGTGCTGGGCCTACTGCTGTTTATCATTTATATCAACGATTTGGATGAGCCATGGTCAGTCAGTTTGCAAATGACACTGAAATAGTTGGTATAAGTCTAGGTCGACAGCACGGAAGGTTATCAAAAATTGCAGCAGGTTCTTCATCAGCTGGGGAAATGAGCTGAGAAATGGCAAATGGAGCTCAATACAGATAAGTGGCAGGTGTTGCATTTTGGAAAGTAAAATCAAGGTAAGATTTTCACAGTGAATACTAGGACCTTGGGAAATATTGTGGAACAGAGGGACCTTGGAGTTCAGGTACACGGTTCTCTAAATGTGGAATCACAGGTAGATAAGGCAGGCAGGGCATTGAGATTAGCAGTTCGGAAATTAAGTTGCTATTATGCAGGGTGTTGGGTGAGGCTGCATTTGGAGTATTGCATTCAGTTTTGATCACCTTCCTATGGGAAAGATGTTATTAAACTGGAAAGAATGCAGAAGGATGTTGCCAGGACTCGAGGGATTGAGTTATAGAGAGAGATGGGGCAGGCTAGGACTTTTTTCTTTGGAGTGTAGGAGATTGAGGCATGATCTTATAGAGATGTATAAGATCATGAGAGGCATGGATAGGGTGAATGCACTCAGTCTTTTTCCAAGGGTTGGGGAATTGAGAATTAGAGGGCATAGGTTTAAGTTAAGAGAAAAAAGAATTCATGGGAAACTGAGGAGCAACTTTTTTACACAGAGGGTGATATGTATGTGGAATGACCTGCCAGATGAAGTGGTTGAGGCAGGGACATTGACAATATTTAAAAAGCATTTGGATAGACACATGAATGGGCAAAGTTTAGAGGAATATGGGCCAAAAGCAGGCAAATGGGGTTGGCTTAAATGGTCTTTTTGGTCGGCATGGACCAATTTGGGCCAAATGGCCTGTCTCCGTGTCCTCCACTCTATGGTTCTATAATGAAGTAAAATATGCCAAATACTATTTCATAATAAGTGATTCAATACAAGATGTGAGTCATGTAGACCAATTAACAATAATTATAAGATACGTGTTCAGTGATGCTGAAGTTATAGAGCAATTTATCTGTTTTGTCCAGTCACATTTCTGAGTTTCTGGGGGTAACTGTTTTGGAAATCATTGCAAATTTATGTTTAAATATTAAAACTTGTCATCGGCTGAGCTTTGAAAATGCCACAAGTATATCAGAAAAATATTCAGGTCAACAAGTAAGATTAAACAATGCAAGGTGCTATGGCATTATTCATCCCATATTCCACTCACTCCTTGAATTTAATCGATAATGCTGAAGCTCAATCCTGTCAGGCGGCCATACATTTTTTTCAACTTTGTTTAGAAGTTGTGTGTGTTTATACAGTTTCCACACATAGCTGGAATATCCTGCAATCATGCTTGAAGCAGAAATAGGGAAAACATTTGATGGTAAAAATAATTTGTGGCACCAGGTGATCCACTCATGCAGATGCTGTTTGGGTTTGAAACTGAACTTTGTTGATATAAATGGAATGTTATCAGGCATAGCCACATCATATTCAGAAAATAAAAGTGTAAAAACTGAAGTAAAATCCTTAGCAGAGAAGTTCTAAAGTATGATTTTGCTGTTTTTACTGTTTTGTGGAATTATTTACTTCAATAAACTAATGCTGTCAGCAAATCACTGAAAAATGTTGATAGAACTTTATTAAATGCTGCACAGTTGTTAGCCCAAGTTAAAAGTTTTGTCATGGAAGTTTGAGATGACAAAAGTTTGGTGGAAATAGAGGCACACCAACAAAAATGCAGATCCTTCTGATGATAAGAAGCGTACAATATGCATTGTTATTTTTAACTCAATTTTTAACACCCCCCCCCCGATTAAACTAGAGACAACGAAGTCATGTTAAAAGGGAAAGAGAAGATCAAAATTGAGACTTTCAGTGTTATTTGTGATGTGAAAGTTGTGCAATTGCAGAGTAGAAATTAATCTCTGAAGAAAATTGTTGATTTATTTTGCATGCTTTTCGACAGAAGTTTGGATGAGCATGCTAAAAACCACTGCATTAAGAAATTAAATGAATTCCTTCCTGAGGATACAGAACAAAACTTTTCGCAGATGAAGTGAAACAATGTGTTAATTTCATCGATAACAATGAGCTTTGTGCTTTGAGATCTCTCACTGATTTGTACAGACTCATGTGATGGTTTGCAGGCCATCTTTCTAATGTGGAAACCATTCTGAAAATACCTGTCACAAATGCTTCCAGTGAATGTTCTTTCTCTGTATTGAGAAAAGGGAAAAATTATTTGTGAAGTACAATGAGTCAGTAACATTTAACAAGTTCAGCAACATTGATGATGGTAAGTGCGCCTTTACAAGATTTTCCCTATGGTTATGTCATTGATGACTTTGTAAAGAAAAAATGTAGAACAGCTCTCTGAATTACCATGCCAACAAGGGATAAGCAAGACAATCTTTAAAATAAGTTCCTCTTTCTCTTGCCTATTTTCTATTTTTCAAAAGGAACCACCATTCGCTGGTCAGATATAATAGCTGGTGGTCACATGCTGATAGCTCTAAACATCAATCCCCCATTGCTCTCAAGATTGGCCTTCAGAAACTTTCTTCTAGGACAAAAAATGGAATCCTGCCAGAGACAAAGCCACGTTACTGATACTGGACTTGAACTCACTGGAATCTGCTTGATTGGAATATTTGCTCCTGCACTGGAGTGGCTTATTCTGTCCTGCACTGGCTTGTGCTGCAGTGATGTCATTGGCTGACTTTTCCATCTTGTTGCTCATCAGACAGTTCCATATTTACATACCTCAAGATACACAGATCACAACACTGACCATCTTTACCATCGTTCTGAGAACGTGTAGGCTTGGATCTCAATTCAGCAATTACAGACACGTTCCTATAAGTTGAAAAGCACTAAAGTGGTTAAGCAATTCATGTACTTTCGAAGCTTACACCCTTGCTTTCTATGGGGTAAGGGTGGCAGAGTCAGGAGGGAAGTGATGTCATTGGGGGAGGGAGGTGACATTATTGGGGCTGGGGCATGGCATCATTGGGGTGGGGCGTTATGTCACTGGGGGGAGTAGGGAATGATGTCATGAGGATGGCTCCAAAAATGAACGTAAGCATGGGGCCTTCAAAAGAATAAGTAAGTGTGCAGTGTGCACGTGCCTATGACAGAAGTGTATTGCAGGAGTCAACAGAAGTCGAAGTATGATACCAGATCAATGAAAACCTTTGTCACATGATTAGAAAAGGAGTCGTAAGTTGGTTCTGTCTCCAGTTAATCAGATACAGACCTGAAACTTTGCCCTCAAGTCTGATGTGCAGAGTCAGAAAACTTCGGGACAAACATATCCGGATGGCTGGGTTTTTATTCAGGAGTGCGGGTGGTGATGGGTGCTGACTGGATTCAGGCCTGCTGCCCCAGGAAAATGTTCAGAGGCTGCCGAATGCCAAGGCAGGCTGGTCTTAAGGCCTAACTCAGTGCAATGGGATTTTTTTTCCAGTGGTAATTAATGTAATTAGTTCCTTTAGACCTCACACTCCCTTAACCTCACACACTCTTCATGATCCATTCATGTCAACACATGCCACTTCATGTCCTCCCATGGCCTCTCATGTTCTCCACACCAACCTATTCCCCACTATCCACTGCAATAATCACTCAAATCCTCCATGCCAATCCATGCTACACTACCCACCCTCTGTGGACACTTGTAGCCTCCACACCAACTTAATCCGTCTTGAACGTCTCAATTGAATCTGCTTCTACCACGCTCAGGCAGTGCATGCCAGATCTGAAGCACTCATTGTGTGAAAATGTGTGCCTACAGTTTTTGTCAACTTGTTCAAAGAGAGATGTACTTTCAATGGAAGCAGTTTCGAGAAGGTTCAACACGTTTATTTTTGGAATGAAGGGGCTGTCTTATCGGGAAAGGTTTAACAAATTGGGCCTATATTTACTGGAGTGTGGGGAGATTTAAAACACATTGTATTCTGAAGAGGCTTAACAGAGTGGTGGCTGAGAGGAGCAGGGGTCACAGTTTCAGTATAAGGATTCTCCCAATTAAGATTGGGAAGAGGAGGAATTTCTTCCCTCATAGAGCCACCAGTGTTTGGAATTACCCAAGAGGGCTGTGGTTCATTGAATATATTCAAGGCTGCTTTTGACAGATTTTTGATTTACAAGATAGTAAAGGGTTACAGAGGCAAACAGAAAAGTGGAGTTAAAGCCACAATTAATTCAGCTACGATCTTATTGATCATAAGATATGGCAAAGTAGGCTCAAGGGGCTGAAGGACCTAATTCTGCTTCTATTTCTTATGGTCTTGGATTGGGGCAGGAAAGTGAACATTTTATTATATAAATGAGCAAAAGAGATTTGGAAGAGGGGAGAATCAATGTTACTTGCACCTTAACTCATTATGTGAAAATAACAGGTAATCCATATTAGAACTGTCTGTGAGGCATGTATCTTTCTGTATAAAAAGATTTACATTTATATAACATTCCTCATAACCTCTCAATGTCTCAAAGGGGTTTATGACCTATGAAGTACTTTTTGAAATGTATGTTCACTGTCGCCGTGTAGGAAATGCAGCAGTCAATGCTCACACATGAAAACGCCCACAGATAATCTGTTTTTATGATGTTGATTGGGTGTTAAGTGTTGGCCAAGAGACAAGGGATAACTCTCTGGCTCTTTGAAATGGTGCAGTTAGATCTTTTATATCCAGCTGAGCAGGGTAAAAGAGAGCTCAGTAGAACATCTCATCCCAAAAGAAGGCACCTCTATCAGCGCAATGCTTCCACCATTCCTGCACTTGAGTGCCAGCTTCAATTATTGTGCTCAAACCCCAGAGTGGAATTTAAACCCAGGAAGTGGAACCTTGCCCACTCAGAGATTAGTGCAATGTGCAGTGAATGTATATCAAGTCATGCAGGTGATTTCTTCCTTCAGTGAATCAATGATATTATAACGATGGATCATCAATCGTTCTATTTAAGATATAGCTGGAGAATTGATGATGACAGTTTCCCAGGTTCAGGAATGTTGTGAATCAAAATTAATTGGCATAGACATGAATCTTGCAGGTGTATACTCTTATCAGTGAGTCAGGTAAAACAAAATACGAGTGAACTTGTCCACTTACGCCAACATCATTTTTTACTCAGCAATGCATTTCCAAATGTACCAGCTCTTTACTTCAGATAAATGATAAGTGATGGAAAATTGTAAGATGCTTTTGCTGCGTGAGAGAAGGGCCTCCATACTATCTCAAAGGGAAACGAATTAGCAGAAAGTGATATAAAGCTCACTGTCAAAACTTTGACATCAGTGACAAGAAATTGATTTAAAAGTGTCTTGCAATACTCCTTTACTTTGTTGCTTTGTATTCCCATGATTATAATGCCGTCATTTTCAGAAGATGGAATGCCATATCACTCTTCTTGAACCATTGCAATGCAGGAACAGAGAGATGTTCAGCTGACAGTTTACTATGCATATAATGATTCTGATCTTGTCAGTACCATAGCTGTTAATAATGATGCACATTTGATGGCAAATATACAAAGCATACTGGCTGTAAACTTTAGTATAATGGCAGAAAAACAACATAAATGCATGCAAAAGTGTGCTGGTAGCAATAAGAAACTAATTCACATTTGTAGTGTGATTTTTTTTCAATGTTGTGTTATCTGAACGTACAGAACCTGCATTAATTATTTCTTCTGTCATGAAATCCCTGTACCCTTTGGAAATGATGATCATCCAACGCTGGTCAGCTCAATACAAGTGTGGAAAGCAATGTTTTGTGTAGGTAAGAAGCAGCATTAAAGCAGAGGTCTAATTGCTTTGAAAGGCACTTGAGATTTGAGTGTGCACTTGCGCTGCGTAACTGTGCAGTGAATATATCTTGTTTAAATATTTTACAATGTAACAACGAGGAGGGCTATTATTGAATCCCAAAATGGTAATACATATTCTACAGACTGTAAAAAGCAAACTCAGTTTACCAGATATGTTACAGCTCATCGCTTTAATACATAGCAATCTCTGTAATTGAAATGGCATCATATAGAGGGAAGACAATTTGCCTCTGCTTGAATTAACTCTGACGCATTAGACTATAAACAATTTAGGATTAGAAATCTATGGAGCTGGACATAGTAAATAGCAGAAATAAAATTGAAAGAATGTTACTCATCTTACAATTTAAGTTATGATAGGGATGCTGAATTTGTCGCTTCTTGAAACATTAAAGTGTTACTGGAAGATTGATTGAAGCTCATAATTGAAAATTCCTACTCATGAGTGCAGTGGGTGTGTGACCTGAGAGGCAGATTTACACTTTGTGTGGCCCCTCACTCACCTTCATTTTGGAACCTCAACCCCCATTACGTCACGTATCTTCTGACCCCCATCCACCCTTGCCCCAGAGAACGCAAAGACGCAGTACATAAAAATACACAAGTTGATCACCGCTTTAGTGCCTTTTAACTTGTGAAAATATATCTGTATGAATGACTGCTGAATTGAAATCCATGCTCTCCTCTGCTGCTGCTGGATGGCTGCTGACCCAGCCTAACTGTCTCACCTTATGGCTCGGTCCTCGCTGTTGCTGGCTGGCCTGCCCTCCTCAGTCAGCCCTGGGGATCAAGTCACTCCTCACCAGCTCATTTTGTTTCTCAATGGTTTCTGATCTGACCGGCTGGCTCATCACTTTGTGGCTTTCACCCAGCCCTAGTGCCATGTGCCTTGCCTCACTTTATTGCCCAAAGCCCTATGGCATATGACACATATACTCCATGTAACTCTACACTACTTGAATAGAAAAATATGTATAATCTTTCCACATTGTCAATCTTCTTGATAATGCAAGTTAATTTCATACTGCTGGCTGCACTTTCTTTCACTAAAGTAAATCACAGGATCTTCTGCTTCAATCCCGCTTCACCTAGGCCCCTCTTGCCCATTGCATGCATACACCTCGCTGTTCAGACAAGTCTGTTTTCCCATTCTAAGGGGACTCAACCAGTCGGAGTCTGATGTTGCTCTGTGTTGCCTGTCTCTTGGCATAAAGTTAAAGTAAGGTTTATTTACTAGTTACAAGTAAGGCTTACATTAACACTGCAGTGAAGTTACTGTGAAATTCCCCTAGTCGCCACCCTCCGGCGCCTGTTCAGGTCAATGTACCTAACCAGCTCATGTTTCAGAATGTGGGAGAAAACTGGAGCACCTGGAGGAAACCCACGCAGACACGGGGAGAACTTGCAACCTCCACACAGACAGTGACCTGAGCCAGGAAGCAGCAATGCTAACTGCTGTGCTACCGTGCCACCACCATGATAACTTACTTATAGATGGGCTGAGAGAGGGATATATTTTGCATATGCAAAGTTATCATGATTTGAACAGTGTCCACAGATATTAGCTGTCGGTGCTCTGTGCCTAGGCATGGTGCGTTTCATTGTAAATCCACATCTGGTGAACTGCACCTTCGCTATATCAGCACATGCTTATGGATGCCTGCAAGACACAATGGCATCATTTCATAATCCCTGCATGAATAGGAATTATAAAATGGTATTAAACAGTTACGTTTTGTTCTACAAAGATAAAGTCAAAACATTGAAGACGCTGGAATTTGAAATATCAACAGAAAATGCTGGAAAATCTCAGCAGACCTGACACCATCTGTGGAGAGCGAATTTTGAGTCTGGATAACCCTTCGTCAGGCTTTGGGCTGAGGTTTATAGATGGGCTGGAGAGGGATATGTTTCGCACACAGCTTCTCCTTGGTAGAAAACTCAGTTGTAAGTCAATTGACTTTTAAAAAGGCGGCCCTGCAGTGTCAATAGACAGGGGTGTGGGTCACTGTGGGACTTGTGCCCCTCAAGGAAAGGACAGCCATTCTCATGGGCTGCCAATTAGCTGGCAGCTTAGTTCCAGCAGCACTAGAACTCAGTAGTAGTTGCTGCTGGGCTACAAGCAGTCCCAAGAAGGTCAATGGTGACTGGACTTAAAAGGGTTCTTTGTCAGGTAGGGACTGGGGATTCTAGGCACCAAAGAGAGGGATGTCAGATGTGAGGATTTGGAGGTCAGGAGGAAGTCAAAAAAAGTTGAGGGGGAGTGGGGGTTTTGAAAGTAACATCTTGGGGGAGGGTATGCCCTTGATAGGGAGCTGGCACCTCCCTCCCTCCCCAAAGGAGACACACACCATTTCTTCTGGCCATTTCACCTGATTTAGTGGCCTCCTTCATTCAGTGTCCCCCAGTGTCATTGTGAGGGTTGGAAACAAGCTCTCAACTGGCCATTAATTAGCTGGTTAAGGGACTCAATCAGCTTAAGGGTGGACAAGCTGGCTATTTTACCTGTTTACTTACCTTCACCTTCCATGGCCACCATATTATAATAAGTCGTTCACAACATCAGGTTAAAGTCCAACAGGTTTATTTGGTAGCAAAACCCACTAGCTTTCAGAGTGCTGCTCCTTCGTCAGGTAAGTTGGAGTTCTGTTCACAAACAGGGCAAATAAAGACACAAACTCAATTTACAAAATAATGGCTGGAATGCAAGTCTTTGCAGGTAATCAGGTCTTAAAGGTACGGACAATGTGAGTGGAGAGAGCGTTAAGCACAGGTTAAAGAGATGTGTATTGTCTCCAGACGGGACAGTTGACAGTAGGGCGGCACAATAGCACAGTGGTTAGCACTGCTGCTTCACAGCTTCAGGGACCTGGGTTTGATTCCTGGCTTGGGTCATTGTCTGTATGGAGTTTGCACATTCTCCCCGCGTCTGTGTGGGTTTCCTCTGGGTGCTCCAGTTTCCTTCTACAGCCTAACAACCTGGGTTAGGTTGATTGACCATGCTAAAATTGCCCCTTAGTGTCCTGAGATGTGTAGGTTAGAGGGATTAGCAGGTAAATATGTAGGGATATGGTGTAGGGCCTGGGTGGAATTGTGGTCGGTGCAGACTCGATGGACTGAATGGCCTCTTTCTATACTGTAGGGTTTCTGTGAGTTAATGAGATTTTGCAAGTCCAGGCAAATCGTGAAGGTTACAGATAGTGTGACATGAACCCAAGACCCCCATCCTCATGTGTGCTGAACTTGGCTATCAGTCTCTGCTCAGCGACTCTGCGCTGTCGTGTGTCGTGAAAGCCGTCTTGGAGAACGCTTACCCGAAGATCAGAGGCCAAATGCCTGTGACCGCTGAAGTGTCCCCCAACAGGAAGAGAACACTCTTGCCTGATAATTGTTGAGCAGTGTTCATTCATCCGTTGTTGTAGCGTCTGCATGGTCTCCCCAATGTACCGTGCCTTGGGACATCCTTTCCTGCAGCGTATCAGGCAGACAACGTTGGCCAAGCTGCAAGAATATGCACAGTGTACCTGGTGGATGGTATTCTCACGTGAAATGATGGCATCTGTATCAATGACCACCATATTGTGGCAGACAGTGTAGGATAGGCAGCAGTAAGCTAGTCATCGTCTATTTAGATGCCCATCCCATGCAAATATGCCAGTTGAGGGTGGGGGTGTAAGCCTAAACCATCCCCCTCACACCCACAACCCTTAATCCCCCACCTCCGCCATCCCCCCATATCTTGTAAGCTTGGCTTGATAATGCACCAATGTTCAGTATTACAATGCTTAAAAGCCAATCGAGTGCTTGTTCTTCATTTTGAATTTTCACTTCCACTGAGAGGTTTTTCAAGTTTTTTTTGGTTAATTGTATCGAGAAAAAGAAAAAGTTGTCTCATGTGAAGCAGCAAGGAAAAATAAATCAAATACTGACTTTGAAAATACCTTTGACCTTTATTCAATGAAATGTCTTTGGGAAGTTTAGGAAAATATCAGCAAAGTTGTCAGAACACAAATACAAAATCTGAAAGATCAATATTCATTGGTGATTGGAATAATTCAGAAGATTTTGTGATGCAAAGATTATCTCTCGATATCCACTTGTAATCTTTATGTCTCTTCCTGATGTAACTACACAGTAAGATGTTTCGACAATAATGTTTTAAAGTGACAGTCTGTTTAGGAATTTTGAATCAGATTTTTAAACAAAAAGCTTGAATCATTTAAACCTGTTTGGAAAGTGCAAATTCTATCTGGACAAAAGACTTGAGTGCATGAAATGAATTAAAGTCTTCTTGGAGACAATTGAGATTTACTTTCATGTGTGCACTTAGTATATTAGATAAGTCTCTGTTAATTTTCTATTTATATTACTTGAGAATAGCTTCTACTAGTTAGAATTAAATATGAAAACTTAAATCAGTGATGAAAAATACCACACAGAGAAAATTAAACCTTTGGGTTTGATATAATATTCTGTTATGATTTAAATGGTTTAAGAAAATAATCTCAAATTCCTTGGCTATTGCACTAGGGAGTTTTGCTCTCAGGGCAAGTAGGGAAGGGGAGGCTATTTAGAATAAGAGCTATATAAAAAAACAGTCTTCCTTACAAAATAAATTTATCTGAATAATTGCATTGAGCTATTCAGGCAGCTGCACCTCAAAATGCAAACATTCTCAGAATCTCAAGTTCTTCCCACTTGTTGTATAGCCTTAATTTCATTTTTACAAATTTTAATCCTGAAATTTGAGAGCTTTGAAAATGGGGAATGGGAAGTTTTAAGATTTGTTTCATTGAATACTTATTTAAAATTGATTTTTGTATCTCATGCAATTATAACATTAAGCGTTGAGCGGTTCTCAGTAGAAATGCATAGGTATAATTTCCCAAATGCAGACATGCCTGGGTTCAGTACTTACAAAACTTTATGCAATGCTTCATGGGCCACTTGCATTTAGGCATTGATAGGGATGGGGACTAAGGATGGTACACAAGTATTCAGAGTAGGAGTAGGCCATTTGGCAATGTGAGCCTGATTCTCCATTTGATATGACCATCGCTGATCTGACTGTGGTCTGCCCTGCCATTGCCCTTGACTCTCTCATTGATCAAAAATCTGACTTAGCCCTGAGTATATTCAATGATCCAGCCTCCATCGCTCTCTGGGGAAAGAAGTCCACACACACCAACAACACTGGAAAAGAAAAAAAAATTCTCCTCATCTCAAATTAAAATGGCAGACCCCAAACTTAAAAACATGTTCCCCAGTTCCAGGATCCCTACCACAGGAAACATCGTCTCAACAAATCCCCTCAGGGTTTTAAATGTTTCAATAAGATCATCTCTTATTCTTTTAAACTAATGAATATAGTTCCAACCTGCTCATGCTTTCTTCATAAACTAATCCTTTCATCCCAGAAATCAATAGAGTGACCCTCCTCTGAACTGTTTCAAAGAGGGAGAGATTTGCTATTCATGTCTTTTCAGAGTCTGTTTTATGATTAATCATTAGAATCTTTAGGATCTCAATAAATAGTTTATAGGTACCTGATAATAACTGTTACTGTTTCATTGTGTGAAGTATTACCTGTGCTTTCAGCAGAAGTTCTGTGCAACAATTCCAGTTACCATCTCATAGATAATAATTGAAAACTTAATGAAAAACCACACAAAGTAAAAGAAACACAGACAGACACACACACACACCCAGTTCATTTCTGTGACTCTCAGGATGCACAAAAGGTTCATAAGTAAAGGAAATTATGTTTGTAGTGTTATTCTCATTTTATATCTGTTCTGAAATTTTGTTGAGGACGGTTCCTAGATTCACTGCATTTTTATCTAGTGTGCAATTAATGGCCTGATAGCTCATGTTGAATGAGGAATTCAAAGTTATTTGGAAGCAGGTTTCAATTTATGGTTGATGAGGTAAACAGTTTTCAGCAGCAGGCATGACAAGAGTGATTATTGAATCTGCCTAGATCTGAAATTGGAAAAATCCCATTTATGGACTGCACTTTTGGCCCCGAGTAATTTGCGTTCAATTTGGTGTCTTCATTGCACAAGGTCTTCCTATAAACATCGCCTCTCGCTTTCCTGGAACATTATTGGAAAGGCTGCAGGTATTTCCTCTTCCTGCATTATTGCATCGTTAAGCTGGAATTGAGTAGTTGCCTTTCATTTTTATATCTCACTTTTTTTTTACTTAAGTTTTTTTTTATACCCTGTTCCTTCTTTAGAGACATGGAGGTTTACAGCACAGAAGGCCATTTGGAGGATTGTGCCTGTGTCAATGTTTTTGTGAGAGCAATCCAAAACTTTCACAGTTCTTCACAATTCCATAGCTGTGTGTTTTCCATTACATGCCACCAAATAGTGAAAATGAGATAGAACTAGAGATCTGCAGTAAGCTCAGTGAAATATATAACAACAGAATGATAATATTGGATGATTTCACCTGCTTCAAGACAGATTGGGACATTGGTAGTGCATTTGGTCAAAGTGGGGAATACTTTTTAGAATGCATTTACAATCGCTTCTACAATCAATACTTTTCCAATATACCAATAATTTAGCAATGATGATTTGGCCCTGATAGAGAAAGTGGAGTAAATGACTCATAGGAGAATAGGAGAAGAATTGAGAAATATTGACCACTCAGAATATAGTTGAGGCAAAAATGGAAAACAATGGTGGAAAGGTATTGATTGGAAAAAGGTAAAGTTTATTGAGTTATGAAAGCTACGCAGCCTAAGTTAACCAGGCAAATAGGTTGATGGGTCCACAGAGAAAAACTTCGAATATAAAAGGTTGAGCATATCAAATAAATATACTCCGAATAAAGTGAAAGGGATAAATAGGGATATCAATACCAAACAGAATTTTAAAGGGGAGACATGTTACTAAGTAAAGGACTAAACTTTCCACTTCAGTGGATAGTTTGGCGATTAAAACACATGATAAAAAGCATCCATTGACTCTGTCTACACTTCCCACTGCCTTGGCAAAGCAGCTAGCATAATTAAGGATCTTATGCACCCTGGGCATTCTCTCTTCCACCTTCTTCCATTGGGAAAAAGATACAAAAGTCTGAGGTCACGTACCAACCAACACAAGAACAGCTTCTTCCCTGCTGCCATCAGACTTTTCAATGGACCTACTCTGCATTAAGTTGATCTTTCTCTACACCTTAGCTATAACTGTAACACTACATTCTGCCTCCTCTCATTTCCTTCTCTATGAATGGTATGCTTTGTCCGTATAGTGCGCAAAAAGCAATGCTTTTCACTATGCTAATACATATGGCAATAATAAATCAAATCAAAAAAATAAAATCAAAGTAACAAATCATTTGTCTATTCTACATCCAGGTTGATCTGTTTTCCATTAGTTTTTATGAGTAACCTCTGTAATCAATTTCAGGTGAGCAGCAGCTGGTGAAGTTTAAATGAAATCTTGCTGTTAAATTGGACAGGCTGTACACTGTACTTCCTGGATATGTGACCCAAGTTCCATCCAGGAGCTAAAATTTCCTTTTATATGCCTTTTGGGTCATTCTAGTCATCCAGGGGTTCAAATATACCTGTTGGTCTTTATCCTGGTGTAGTGAGATTTCTTACTATCTTCACATACTGAACTGCTTTGTCTCTCTTAGATAGAAAGGAGCATGATGAGGATTTGTTTTGATTAAAACAGTAATCACGAGCTTCAAAATATGAGTTAATCTAGATATAGATAAAACGAATAAGGAAGAATAACAATATAGTGAGTTACCAGAAATGAACTTAGAAAATTGCATTTTTTGGCTTTATGGCCTAATAAGATATTTTTCATAATTTACCTAAGCTAGGTACATGCCAGTTAACTGCAAATCCCAATTAATTTCTTGCCTCTGTGCAATTCACCCATCCTCATTGTATTTTAGATTGATGGCCTGAACTGTCCAGCTTGTGGGGTCATACTCTGGAGATTGTAGGATGGACATTTCATGGGCAGATCCCTCGATTTCCTCCTGTTACTTCTGTGAGAAATCAGGCGAGCTATCAGAGAAATGCTGAAAACATCGGAAATATGTTACTCTGAGTCTGAAATTTTGGTAGCCTTGGGGCTCATTCATTGTGGCGGGGGGTGGGGGGGGGTGCGGTGTTGAAGTTTCTTCCTGTTTCTACCTGCCCCCAAAAGAGTCAGAGAGGACTGTCAGGGCTAAGCAATTCAAATAGGATAGATAGGATGAGAAATTGTTTTAATTAAAACAGTAATTACCAGCTTGAAAATGTGAGTTAATGTAGAAAAAGATAAAAGAATAATGAAGAATAACAACATAGCGGGTTACCAGAAATGACCTAAGAAAATTGAGTTTTTTGGCCTTATCATTTAATAAGGTATTTTTCATAATTTATCTAAACTAGGTATGCGCCTGTTAACCGCAAATCCCAATTAATTTCTTTCGGTTTCTCTGGCGCTTTGAAATTGATTTTTAGGAGAGGTACTTTCTAATGCAGCCTATCCAACTTTATTTTGGATAAAGTGAAGGATCTTCGTATTTCAAGTGCATATCTATTTACAGAATATAGTCAAGGACTGTTCAGATTAACGCGTTTTACATGGACATTGACAGAAGCTAGAAGCCTGTAATGAGATAATGCCTTGACAGGCTAGTCTTTGTATTGACTGGCACTGCCTAACCCTTGGAGCAGAACAGAAGGTTACTTCACAGGATTTGCTGCTCTCTGATAATTCCACAGAATCAATCCCACACTTATCTGTGTGCTATGTCCCATTAAAACTTCTCTGCATCTCAGACAGTTTTAATTCCGTGAGGAGTGAAAGCAATAATTTAAGATGAACATGACAAAGAGATAATTTTATTACTCAACTGCTGTTCCTTGACATTCTTTCACGGCAGAGAATTGTCCAAAAGGCTTGACAAAAAGTTATACAAACAGATATAATTTCAACGCTGTCAGGCACAATAAGCTTTGTCAGTCTGAAATGCAGAGCAACTGAAAGAATATAATTATATTGTTCATATAAAAGTCTCAAAATGCTGTGCACATAGATTATTATTGAAGGGCAGCTACCATAAGACCATAAAACCATAAGGCGTAAGAGCAGGAGTAGGCCATTTGGCCCATTGAGTCTGGTCTGCCATTCGATTAGATTGTTGTAATTGGAGGGGTTGGCAACCACCAGTTAGTATTTAATGGACTGTAACAGTTTATTTACAATCAGATATACAGAGTACAATATTAACATTTCATGCTTTCGGATTCATTCTGGCTGCAAAAGCCTGTGGTTTGCACTAAGGTCCCTGTGCTCATTCCCCATTGGGCGGTCAGGTCATATGACTCTCCCAGTGTATACACCTTAAAGGGGCCAGCTACTATAGAAATCATGACTGATCTGGTATGATATTCATCTCTACTTTCCCACCTTATCCCATTAGCTCTTGATTGTCTTAACTGATTAAACATCTGTCTACCTCAGCCTTGAACATACTTAACGACCAAGCATCTATAGTCCTCTGTGAAAGAGAACTCCATAGATGGACAAGCCTCTGAAAGAAGAAATTCCTCCTCATCTCTACCCTAAATGGGTGACCCCTTATTCTGAGATTATGCCCTCTGGTCCTTGATCCTGTAATAAGTCTCATAACACCAGGTTAAAGTCCAACAGATTTATTTGTAGTACAAGCTACAAGCTTTTGGAGCACTGCCCCTTTATCAGGTGAGTGGGAGTTGTGTTCACAAACAGGGCATATAAAAACGCAAACTCAATTTAAGATAATAGTTGGAATGCGAGTCTTTACAGATAATTAAGACTTTACAGGTGCAGACAATGTGAGTGGAGAGAGGGTTAAGCCCAGGTTAAAGAGATGTGTATTGTCTCCAGCCAGGACAGTTAGTGAGATTTTGCAAACCCCGGCAAGTCGTGGGGGTAACAGACATGAACCCAAGATCCTAATTGAGGCCATCCTCGTGTGTGGAACAAGGCCATCAGTTTCTGCTCAGCGATTCTGCGTTGTCTCGTGGGGAACGTCTACCCGAAGAACAGAAGCTGAATACCTGTGACTGCTGAAGTGTTCCCCAACAGGAAGAGAATGCTCCAAGTTCTTTGGAAGCCCATGTTCCCTTTGAATTCCAGCAAGGTCTGCATGAGATTAGACTCAGCACAACATGTGAGTGAGTGTGCTGACCTCTGCCAGACTGATGGCAGATGCTCCCAGTTGCTATCTTGTGGTTTCATGAGTGCACTCACTGTATTTCATCACCTTGGGGCCACTGGGGCCTCATTCTCATGCTTGCTCCATTTGCCCAGTGCAACAGCCTCATTACCTCCATCTTGTTCTTCTAGGACCTCATCACTCTCCTCCTGTACTAATTCTTCCAACTGCCCTCATCATCCAGTACCACCACCTTCACATCATGTTGTGCAGCACACAACAAGCCATGATGGTTTTTGACACCCTCTTGGGAGGGTGGAGGGGGGTGTACTGGAGTTCTCCGCCAGATCACTTGAGGCAATGAATACTTCACTTTCAGGATTCCAATGGTGTGCTCCAGCAAAGTCCAACTTGCAGCATGGGCCTTATTATGCCATCTCTCAGCTGGAGCCTCAGGCCGCCCACAAAAGCATCATCAGCCACATCCTCATTGGTCCTTGAAGAGGCAGCCCTGCAGCCTCTGTGAGGAAGTTGTCAAGGATCTGAGTGAGATCTGCTGAGTTGTATGAGTCATGGACGCTTTCTGGGTATCAAGCACAGATCTGCATGATCCATTTGTTACATCTGTAGACCAGCTGGACATTGAGCGAGAAGACGCCCTTGGACTTCATATACTGAACTACTTGGTGCCATGGAGTTCTTAAGGCCATGTGAGTGGAGACGGTGGCATCCTGCACCTGTGAAAAACCACAAATGTAGCAAATCTTGGTGTGCTTGCTTCTTGACTCGTCTGATTTCAGTTGAAATTGACAATGTTATGTGCCTCAGTAAAGATGGCATCCATGACCTGGTTACATTTGTGGGTGGCAGCTTGAGTAAACATACACAGATCACCATTAGAGCCTTGGAAAGAGCCATTACCATAGAAATTGGGCAGGGTGGTCATTTTCAATGCCATACAGGATGCCCTTCAAGTTCCTGAGGCATCAAATCCTGTATTAGATGGCATACGTAATTAACCAATCACAATCTTCAGCTGCACTGTTTCTCATTCATCTGCTGGTAGGGCAAATACCACCTATATCCCTTGGGTTTAGTGAGGCACCTACGAATGACGGATCTCCAAGGATCTTCCTTTACCTGGGGAGGAGACCCTGTTGTCCCTTGGATTTGATGGTTCTGCACCTCCCTTGTTAAGCCAGGCACCTCCATTAAATTTGTCTCTTTCTGTTATTGTGCTTATAACACATGAGGCAGACAACAATGGCATCGGGCTCCATGTTCGGTATGGTCCCCACGGCAGTATCAAAGAGAGAGAGATGTGAGGGTCAGCAAATGTGTCCTGATGACCACTCTTGGTTGGTCTGCAGTTGTGTCTCAAAGCCCCTTCACTCATGTCAGAAAGTCCTTGGATGGGCGGTGTTTAATTGCCTGACTAACAACCTGCACTCACCACCCCCCCCACATCACATAAGAACATAAGAACATAAGAACATAAGAAATAGGAGCAGGAGTAGGCCATCTGGCCCTTCGAGCCTGCCCCGCCATTCAATAAGATCATGGCTGATCTGTCGTGGCTCAGTTCCACTTTCCCGCCCTCTCCCCATAACCCTTAATCCCCTCTCTTATCAAAAACCCATCAACCCGCTTCTTAAAAATATTTAGCGAGGCAGCCTCCACCACTTCAACGGGCAGAGAATTCCAGAGATTCACCACCCTTTGAGTGAAGAAGTTCCTCCTCAACTCCGTTCTGAACCGCCCCCCCTTTATCTTGAGGCTGTGCCCCCTAGTCCTACTGTCTTTTTTGAGCGGGAAGAGTCTTTCCACCTCTATCCTATCCATCCCATTCATCATCTTATACGTCTCAATGAGATCTCCCCTCATTCTTCTAAACTCTAACGAGTACAAGCCTAGTTTATTCAGCCTCTCCTCATAGCTCAACCCCCTCAACTCCGGTATCAGCCTAGTAAACCTCCTCTGCACTCCCTCCAGGGCCAAAATATCCTTGCGCAGGTGCGGCGCCCAAAACTGCACACAGTACTCCAGCTGCGGCCTCACCAATGCCCTATACAGCTGCAGCAAGACCCCCCTACTTTTATATTCAATCCCCCTCGCTATGAAGGCCAGCATCCCATTCGCCTTCCTGACCACCTGCTGCACTTGCAGGCTGGGTTTTTGCGACTCATGCACAAGGACCCCGAGGTCCCTCTGCACCGTCGCCTGCTGCAGTTTTTCGCCACGTAAGTAATAGTCCTTCCTACCATTCTTCCTACCAAAGTGGACCACCTCACACTTGCCAACATTAAATTCCATTTGCCATTTCCTGGCCCATTCGCCCAGCCTATCTAGATCCTTCTGCAGACTCTCCACACCCTCCGCACAATTTGCCTTTCCCCCAATCTTAGTGTCATCAGCAAATTTCGACACCCTACACTCGGTTCCCTCCTCCAGATCATCTATATAAATGGTAAATAGCTGAGGCCCCAGCACCGACCCCTGGGGCACCCCACTAGTCACCAACCGCCAATCCGAATAGCACCCATTGACCCCCACTCTCTGCCTCCTATTTGACAACCAATCCTCTATCCACGCTAACACCCTACCCCCAACTCCATGTCCTCTGACCTTCTGCAGTAACCTCTTGTGAGGTACCTTATCAAACGCCTTCTGAAAATCCAGAAAGACCACATCCACCGGCTCTCCTCTATCCACCGCCCCAGACACATCCTCATAGAACTCCAGTAAATTTGTCAGACACGACTTCCCTTTAATGAAACCGTGTTGCGTCTGCCCTATCAAGCAATTCCCTTCAAGATGCCTCGCAATTTCCTCCTTAATGACGGATTCTAACATTTTACCTACCACAGACGTTAAACTAACCGGCCTGTAATTCCCCGCCTTTTGCCTGGCACCCTTCTTAAACAACGGCGTAACATTAGCCGTTTTCCAATCCAATGATTGAGTAGAGACAGCTTTGGTTACTCAAATGTATCCTCTACTATCCACCCAGGTGCAAGTATTATCCAAACTTGTACTCAAGGCTGTGCAGTTAGTTTGGACCATGAGGGCTGCTGCTGAAAACCTGATAACAAAATACAAGGATTTCTGAGCACCTTGCTCAGTGAGTCTTCCATGTGCAACTCTCATAAGGAGATCCTCTAACTTGCCCAATCACTCAATTATGTTGCAGCTTTATATACACATTAGTTTGCAGTCTGTACCTGAGGAATTAAAAACTCAGGAGCAATCAGCAGCACTAATTGGAATTTGTGTTGTTTGATTATGCATGAAGCTTCAGAAGCCAGACTTCAAGCTTGGCAATGGAGTCGATGCTGAACAGTCTCAACTATGGAAGATTGTTCAATCTTGAAATGCTTTTCCAAGTGTGTGGTGAATTTCTTCAACCACTTCCACAACCCCTGACCTGACATGTGTTTGTGTACTTCCTTCATTCTGTGCTGCCTTGCTTGGCCCCCAGTGCTTGTTCCCTGCATACTGGAGACCTTGCCCCGGAGCTGCCATTGGTGTTGCTTTCATCCTCCTGTTCCTCCTGCCCTGTGCCAGCTGGGAAGAAACAGTTCAGGCGACTTGGCTGTGACCACTCACCACCACCCACCCTGAAATCTGTGGTGCCGCTGCCTTGAATTCATATGAGGAATTGAGGGATCCTCATAAGTACTATGTTAAATTATGTACAATCCTTATAGATGCTACGTTAAGTTGTGTACATTCTGACTTCTCATTGAAGTTTAGGTTGCTAGATGCATGCCTTTTAAAGACACTTGTAACAACACCATTCTGAAGTCACACCAATGTGGGGTTTAATTTTGACATGTGGGAATGACCTCAACATGAGGCCCACAATGACGAAATGCTACTTTATAAAAATTAAGTTCCCGAAGTTTGATGTGGGAAATGTGGCCAGCCAGTGGTGGGGAAGGGGCAATTATGACCTGGATTTACATCACTGGGCAACACAACTAGAGCCTTCTTTAGAAATGTTTAAAATCACACTATTGAACAAGCCCACCTTGATTGGATGCAGAAAGTCGTGACCAATGTCTCTGCTACTGTCTCAGTTCATATGTTCCAAAAGCCCTCATTTGTTACATTTAGGCTTGACTATTCCAATGATCTTATGGCTGGCTTCTCACTCTGCACCCTCGGTAAACTTGAGCTCATTAAAAACTTTGCTGCCTCAATTCTAAGTTCTGTTTACGCTGCGTTCAATGAGCTTCTACATGACTTCCATCCAGTAGCACCTCCATTTTAAAATTTTCATCAACAAATAAACAAGAATAGCTGTAAATAATTGGAGATTAACTCTAATTATTCACACCTAGAGCTAGCAAGTACAACGTGCAGTGACTTCTCAAACAATTGAGGCCTGGATAGAGTGGACGTGAAGAGGATGTTTCTACTAGTAGGAGAAACTAGAACCAGAGGGCACAACCTCAGGCTAAAGAGACGATCCTTTAAAACAAAGATGAGGAGGAATTTCTTCAGCCAGAGTGTGGTGAATCTGTGGAACTCTTTGCCACAGAAGGCTGTGGAGGCCAGATCATTGAGTGCCTTTAAGGCAGAGATAGATAGGTTCTTGATTAATAAGGGGATCAGGAGAATGGGGATGAGTAAAGTACTCCTTAAGGTAAATGGCTACCGTCAACACAAAATGCAGAACATTGATAGATGGTGCACTCCTTCAACAATCATTACGTTTGGTGTACATAAAGAGCTCAAACATCCTTCTGTCATTAAATGTTTAGATATGTCAGCTTATAAATGTTAGCCTAGGTAAATCTCCATAGACAATTGCCTTAAACACCGTTGATATAGTAGGGTAATGACTTAACCTTCAGCAAACAGGTATCAGAAATGGTACCCAACTTTTTTTTTTATGATTTTGGTACTTGGAAGCCAAGAGAAATGCTTCACATAATTGAAATTCTGTCCATCATAAAATTAATTAAAAATCTAGCAATTCTATTTTCTAAATCATGCATCTTTACTTTAATAGTATCTTTAAAAAGGGTTCATGTGATTGAATTCATTATTTGGTGCTCGTGATCATGCCTCCTGATTGGAATTTAATTGGTGAATTTAATTGGGGACAAACTAAGGGATTTAATGTCGTGCTTGGCTCACCTAATTCAGCAGGTTTTGGGAGTGTTCTTATGTAAAGCGAAAGATTCAAGGAAGATGTAAAGTCAAAGTTCAATGTTTAATCGGAGTGAAATAAAAATGATGAGCAATGTCAAAGGTGTAGGCTAATAGCTTAGGTCTCTGAGAGCAAGAAAGTAACGTCATAACAATACTTGTGCAAGGTTAATTTAGTTTAAATTATGCTATAACTCATTAAGAAATAAGACAGTGAGGGTGAGCCCTAATAAGAGCTTGAATATTCCAGAGGAAGACAGCACAGCAAATGCCAAAGCAGCCAAAGTACTACAAATAGCAAATCCATTGTTTTACATTGACCAAAATTCTGTGGCTGTTGCAATCTAAAACAAGAACAGAGGATGCTGGAAAAACTCAACAGGTCTGGCAGTATCTGTGAGGAGAGAAACAGAATTAATGTTTCAAGCCCTTTTGGCTCTGACAAAACTGGAGGGACGAAGTGTTAAATATTAAAGTGTTGCAACTTTAAGAACAAAAGACAGATGGCCTAGTTGTGGGGAGGGCTGCAGTGAGGCAATACATGTTTAAGATCTTTTTAAAAAAATATTTTATGCTGTTTACTAGTTTCAGTGAAACAAAACTGAGACCTTTATTTTAATTCATGACAGTCATGTGATGACGTGAGTTAGTTCACCTTCTGCTCTGAGAATGATGCAAGGGTCCCACTGAAATCTGCTGGTAAACCCCATTCTAATGGGAAGTCAGCAGGGAGAGACAGCAACCATGAGAAGCCCAACAGGTAAAAGGAAGCCAGAGGGGCTAACTCCATAAGGTAAATGCTTCTACAGAGGTGCAGGAGCGACTTAATTCACCCAGGTACAACATTGTTACCATATATAAATGAGCTGCCGCCACCTCAATTTCCAGTTTTGCTGCCACAATCATTGGCCTTCACTGATTTCTGTCTTCAACACCCCCATATGATTATTAAATTCCATCATGATATCTTCACATTTCTCTCAACTTCATGATGTCTCCTCCTTCTCCCCCTATTCTCCTCCCACATCTGGACCCCCACCACCAAGACTGCCCCTAAGCCTACGTGCAACATTTTCCACTGTGCAGGATGTGGCCTTGCAGGTGAAAGGAGAGTGTAAAATTGGGTGGGATGGTGGGGGCTGCTGTGGCCGTTAGTCACCTTTGCCAGTGGTTGGAGTAAGCAGACTGACTGCCCTTGGGCCAGTTAAGGTCCTTACGTGGCCTTTTAGTAACTAAGTAAACCATAATGCATTGGCTGCAGGCTGGAAAGGAAGACCAGACTTCCCAGGAACTCGTCGTCCAAAGGAGAGTCTTCCCAGTGGGAAGCTGTAACCCTACCTGGATCCCCAACCCCCTGGCCTTCTGCCTTCACTTCAGACCCTCAGATTAGCCCTCAATGTCCATGCCCTTAACTGGGTGGCAACTGGACTTATTAATCAGTCACCTCATGTAAAATTAAACAGGCAGGTGCTGCCAAATCACATGGGGCTGGAAGTCTGAAATAGTCCTGATGTTGAGTTTCCAACATCCAGGGGGATACTTGAGCTCAAAGTTAGACATATTTTTAGCATAGCTTCATGATGGGAACAAAGTCACTCCTTAAATGTTGTGAGAACATTTTGAATGAAAGGTCAATTTCATCACTGCAAGGAACCATAATCAAAGAAACATTATAGTCCCACCTCAGTCTTGATCTCCATCCAGGCGTAGCTTCCCTATGTGAGTCAGGGATCAGTGAAAACATTTCCAAGGATTCATCTCTTGAGTATTCAGGAATTTACAATGGCTAAGTCCAGAATTTTAGCTGTGGTTGCTAAGTAACCTGACAGCTGTTGTGACAGCAATATATTTAACAATAATTGAATTACACAGAAATATGAGGAAACTATACTTCCTAGTGACTGACTTATAGAACCATAGAAAATTACAGCTCAGAAACAGGCCTTCTGGCCCTTCTTGTCTGTGCCGAATCATTTTTTGCCAAGTGCCCCTGACCTGCACTTGAACCATATCCCTCTACACCCCTCTCATCCATGAACCCATCCAAGTTTTTCTTAAATGTTAAAAGTGACCCCGCATTTACCACTTTATCATTCCACACTCCCACCACTCTCTGCGTGAAGAAGCCCCCCCCCAATATTCCCTTTAAACTTTTCTCCTTTCACCCTTTTCTCCTTTCACCCTTAACCCATGCCCTCTTTTTTTTTCTCCCCTAGCCTCAGTGGAAAAAGCCTGCTTGCATTCACTCTATCTATACCCATCAAAATCTTATACACCTCTATCAAATCTCCCCTCATTCTTCTACACTCCAGGAAATAAAGTCCTAACCTAATCAATCTCTCTTTGTAACTCAGTTTCTCAAGTCCCGGCAACATCCTCGCGAACCTTCTCTGCACTCTTTCAACCTTATTTACATCCTTCCTGTAACTAGGTGACCAAAACTGTATACAATACTCTAAATTTGGACTCACCAATGCCTTATATAACCTTACTATAACACTCCAACTTTTACGCTCGATACTCTGATTTATAAAGGCCAAATGTATGTAATGATGGTTAAATTTGCATCCTTTAGCAACAGTGGTATGATAAATAACAGTACCCTGTGATGTATGTATCCATCGGTAATGATCTGGAAAAAGTGAACGTTAACACCTCGTTTACCGAAGGCCCATAAAAACATGCAGTGAGGCTAATTGTTTATCTGGGAAGGGGAACAAAGCATATGAGAGTAGGTAGAATTTAAGAGTGTCTTCATCAATCAAACCAATGTTTCTGGGTGGCTTTTACAGTCTGGCTCGTCCTGAAACTGTAAAATCCCGCCCGAGGTCAATGGACCTTTCCATTGTCTGCCACTTGCCTGCTCCGATTTCTGTGGAAGGTGGGGTAGTAAAATTGTGTTCATTATATTTTATTGGCCATCTTATATTTTCAATAACACATTGAATTCGAGGAATAGGTTCAAGTAGAACATAGAGCAAGAAAGTAACTTGACTCAAGCCAATTCTTGAGAAGAAAGTCATATGATAAATTTATACTATGTAAAGTCGATGCAGAAGTATCTTGTTCATTTTTCCCCTCCAGGCCCAGTAATCCAATTGAAACAAGATAAAGAGATTGCTAACTTTCCATTTCAAATGTCAGACTGTAATGAGTTCAGACTTTTTTTCCACGTGCATCAAATTATTATGAAAATATATTTTCTTTGCAGGAAAGCTGTAAGTAGTTTTTGGCAGATCATACCAGGATTTGGCAGAGGATTGGTTCTGGCAAGAAAATGTGTTTCTGTCCAGAGAAACAAACCAGTTTTCTCTCCAAATCCTGACACAGAAAGACAGCTGGATGAGTTTCACGCCATCATGGCTTTAACACGCCAGCAAAGCCAGCTGCACTGAGATAGGGGTGCCATGTTTATAGGAACCCCCAGTCAGAACATGGATTGTCTGCATGGAGGTCTCAAGGGCTCTCTCCACCCCATCAGAGCCAGCACTGTTCCCCCATCCTTGTTGACTCTTCTCCTCACATCAGAGCCAGCACATCTCCCATTCCATCTCCCCAACAGCCAGTGTCGGCACCTCCTCTTCCCCCAGAACATCAGACCCCTTCACTTCAATACCCACCCACACAACCATTACCGGCATCCTCAGCTTCCATGTCGTCTCCTGGCCACCACCACGTATGAATGAATCCCCTCCTCTCCCCCATGAGGCTCCCAGGGGGACCACCCTTGACTTTGCTCCCTGGCACATGTTGGCAAACCTGGCAATGCCAAGTGAAACCTGTGCCAGGGACCAGTGCCAGCTCACTGCCTAACAATATATCCCTCCTCCCCTGGGGTCTCTACTCACCTTGTCAGTCACGGGGAGATCCCCACAGAAGGTCCACCTCTGGGTGATGCTGTTTTAAACCTCACCAATGTGATGTCATGTCAGCGCAGTTTGAATACAAGACAGAGGTTCAATACCTGGTGACAGGACGGGTTAATGGTATGTAAATACATTAAAATAGATTTAAGTCTTTGTGGCATGAATCCAATTACATCACTGGCAAGGGGCGGTGAAATTCAGAAATTGTGATCTTGCGAACGAGATCCGTGACTTCCAGATTTTGTCACATCTCAAATCACTGCCAGCAATCTCATGGACAGCGAGCATGGGCTCAAGATCCTGCTCTTTGGATCTGGATTCAGTAGGTTGTTAGCCCATTTAGTAAGATGCTAGGCTGCTCATTCAAAAACCAGTTGGACAATGGAGTGGAATTTTACAGGGACCTGAAAGGTTTTGGCATTGGGGTTAGGGAGGAGCTACTTATGATCCTGAAGGTCACCTCGCAGCAATTTAAAGTTGGGAGCAGCATCAATTCCTTGAAGGAGAGACCTCCATCTTATCTTGATAGAAAGTCCCACCTGAGAAGGCTGCCAGCCAGTCCAAAGATTAGGTAGATTGACTATGCTAGATTCCGCTTAGTGTCGGAGGATTAGTAGGCTAAGTATATGGGATTATGGGCATAGGGTCTGGGTGGGATTGTTGTTGGTGCAGTCTCAATGGGCCAAATAGCCTCCTTCTGCACTGTAGGGATTCTATGATTCTAATCGGAAAGCCAGGAGATCTGTTGTCCTAGCAGTGCCAGCTATGAGTAATGAACAGTCTCACCATTCCCATCTTGTCTGACAGAAATCCATGCTGCTAAAGCTGCTAGCTTCCTGCACCCTTTTCCACCTGCCCTCCAAAACAGCACCACCCCCACCCCCTCCTGCTCCACAGTCGGCAGACAGTATGAGGCCCTTAAGGCCCAAGGGTGAGTCCTGATACCTCTTCCACTCTCTGTAAAATTTCAGACATGTCAGGGCAGGCAGATAGATAGCAGGAAGGCCACCACAAGATTTTACACATCCCCACTTTCAAACCCGCTAGTGGGGGATCATAAAATCCAGTCTGTAAGAAAAGGCATCAACGATCGAGCCAGTTCTGCCATTCCATTAGACCATGTCTGATGAACTTCTCTATGATTAAACTGGTATCAAAAAGGCATTAATCTGGCATAATTTATTTGCAGATCATGTGCAGTGATTTTTTTGTTGATAATATGTTTCCAGGGGGTGGTTATAACTTTAAAGGACAGAACTTTACCTCAGCGGATGCTCAAAATATTACCGTGATTAGGTGACTCACTTCTCATTGAGATTTTAATTATGCTTTGTTCTCTTGAGTGGTGATGATAAAAAGAAATTAAACTAAAACATTGCAGGTAATTGCATTTTTATAATACCCCCGTCACCTTCTGGTGCTTTGCGTTTTCTCTTCCTTCCTGAAGTTGAGGAGGACTCTTGCTGTGGTATGGATTGATGAGTGTTGGCAGCCATTTTATGGCCATTCCCAATGCTCAGATTACGCAGTGAGTGTTGAAAGACCAATGCTCTCACCTGAGAGCTGGAATGGAATACACACACGCTTGCATCACTTGCACCATGATTCACCTAATTGCCATCAGAAATGGGAACTTTGACTGATGCTCTTCTCCACTTTTGAGAAACCTGTCAATCATCATGAATGCGGTTGATATTAGACCCCCCAACTCGATTTTCAAATTTGCTGACGACACCAGCATAATGGGTCGGATCTCAACCAATGACGAGACACAGTACAGGAACAAGATAGAGAATCTGGTGAACTGGTGCGGCAACAATAATCTCTCCCTCAGTGTCAACAAAACAAAGGAGATTGTCATCGACTTCAGGAGGCATAGAGGAGAACATGTCCCTATCTACATCAATGGGGATGAAGTAGAAAGGGTCGGGTCCTTCGGGTTTTAAGTGTCCAGATCACCAATAATCTGTCTTGGTTCCCCCATGCCCATGCTATAGTTAGAAAAGCCCACCAACACAACACCTCTACTTTCTCAGAGGAGTAAGGAAATTTGGCATGTTAGCTACAACTCTCACCAACTTTTACAGATGCATCATAGAAAGCATTCTTTCTGGTTGTACCACAGCTTGGTATGGCTGCTGCTTTGCCCAAGACCACAAGGAATCACAAAAGGTCATGAATATAGCCCAATCCATCTCGCAAACCAGCCTCCTATCCATTGACTCTGTCTATATTGCCTTCTGCCTTCGCAAAGCAGCCAGCATAATTAAGGACGTCACGCACCCCAGACAGTCTCTCTTCCCTCTTCTGCTGTCAGGAAAAAGGTACAAAAGTCTGAGGTGATGTACCAACCAGCTCAAGAACAGCTTCTTCCCTGCTGCCGTCAGACATTTAAATGGACCTACCATGCATTAAGTTGATCTTTCTCATCACCTTAGCTATGACTGTAACACTACATTCTGCACTCTCTCGTTTCCTTCTCTTTGAATGGTATGCTTTGACTGTATAGTGTGCAAGAAACAATACTTTTCACTATATGCTAATTCATATGTGACAATAAATCAAATCAAAGAAGGCTCCCTTGACTTATATGCAGTGGAAAAATCATGAGGAATCGCTTAATTCTGCAACCAGTGGATCAACCAAAATATGTTGATATCATGCTAGCAATTCTGTTAGCATATGTGAGTATGCACCTACTTCTTCCAGAGGATTGCTGTATTATGTAAAATTCAAAGGGTTGGAACTGACTTCCTAATGTGGTGTCAACTTCATCAGTTTTAATCAGCCCCTTACATTCTCAAACCCACACATTCTTTCACCAAACTCATCATTATATAATCTGTTTAAGTGTTGCAGTCTGAGTTAAAGCCAAGAAGCTAGTGTTTCATTACAAGATTGTGTAATGGTCCCTTCCACAAGGCTGAGCCTAAGTGTTTTAGATGAGGGAACATAAAGAATAAACTCACACTGGATAAGAGACACACGTGCTGTGTTTTGACAAGAAAAACTGCTGGCACTTCACCTCACCAAAGAAAGTGGTCACTGGGAAAAGCAGATGAGAATAATATCTGATGAAATCGTGAGTCTCATTCTAAGTTATCACTGGCTGAAATACATTTCTGTTGTTTAAATTTGTGCATGAGGAATGAATAAGGCTAAAGACTAATCGAAGGAAAATTGCCCTAACATCCAGGTTATATGGCAAATATCCTGGGTTTTGGTTCAAATGAAACGTTACCTCTAATCAAATGAAAGATGATTTGAAGAAAAAAGTGTTACTTTAAATATTACATTCACTCCATCTCAAAGTGAGGTGTATGGAAAGCCTTAATAGCAGTTAGTCCAAACTGGTCCATTTGCTAATTGACCCGTTGGTTCATACTTTCCCAGAAGGAAGGATTTGAGACAGTGCATTTGCTTTGGTTTAGGAGTGCTGAAGATGAAATTTTATCCCATGTAACGTTGGATAAGATACTTCATTTTGGCTTCATTCGCTTTACCCAAGTGCCCCCATCCATACCATTTGGTCAGCTTCAACAATTCCTTTGCAGTATCTATCAGCATTGATCCCAGCAGGGCTGCTGACTATAAATTCAATAAATTGTTGTCCAAGTGTACTTTTGTCCCAGCTAGTGAAATCTAGTTAAATGTCAAATCAGAGGACATCCATCCCGGACAGAGTGAGAGTAAGAAAATAAATTCATCAGAAAATGAAAAGAATCATTTTGAATTCTGAATGGGTTTTGGTATAAGCCATTCAATGATCCTTCCTAATTGTGAAACAGCTAAATGCCAAAATGTCTGCTCTAAGTTTCATTACTTGTTCCCATCTCTGCTAGTTAAAAAAGTAATGTACAAAATGTGGAGCTGATGATTAGTTGAATGTAATGAGTCATGAAGCCTGACTGGGAAAGAACACAGTTGACTACAGAATGCCAAGTAAAATCACCACCGTGGTGTACACACACTAGACCCTGTCTAGGCTGACAGTTCAGCAGGTACAGTCCTGGGCCTGCCTTATAAAAGGCTCAGGTAATGAATTCCAGTTGGGCAGGCTGTTACCAGGGGAACTCATACTCAACAAGCCCCATGAAAAGATCAATAAGGGATTCCCCATGGACCTCGTGGGTGTTATTACAACCCTTCCCCCTCCGGAGACTGAGGGTTTCCTCTTGCTCCCATGATGAAAGGGCCTTCTCCGTCTCTTTGTCCAGAAGCCTCCTCTCCATCGCTTGGAGGATCTTGTCGGCGTATAACAGATAGGTGAAGGCTTCTTCTGTGAAGAGCTTTGAAGTACCACAACAGAAGGCTCATTCACAATGGCGACCTCTGACTGGGTGTCCACCACCTCTATCCTCTTGTCTGATCCAGAATCTGTTAACAGAAGAATTCATACTTAACAAACCTCAGAGGGAGATCAATCAGCAATTCTCCATGGACATCTTGGGTGTTATCATTTTTATGCATTTAAATAACCGCAGCAAAAAACTGCCTCAAAATTTCACATACCATGTAACATGAGTTAAAGTGCTAAACTCATCCTTCATTCTCATCTCCAAATCCTCTCGAATGTATCAAAAGCACATTGAAGATATGATGTTTAGACTTGCACTCATTAATCTTCATATGATATTAACAATAACTGAAGTAATTAATTGACAGTAACTAAGTGATTCAAATTCCATCATTATTACATTGATTTCTGAAAGTTTTTCTCCACTCTTTCATGTATTGCAATCAACGGGTCATTGCATTAATAATGCAACCTGGGAAGATCATGGCATTGTAGTACTGTTGTTGGACTAATAATCCAGAGACCCATGGGTACTGCTCTGGGTATCAGGTTTAAATCCCACTAGAGCAGAAGGTGGAATTTTAATTCAATAAAAAAGTCTGATTGCCGAAAAAACCCAGATTGTTCACTAATGCCCTTTAGGAAGGAATCTGCCAACCTTGCCTGGTCTGGCCTACGTGTGACACCAGATCGATACAAAGTGGCTGACTCTTATAAATGCCCTCTGAAATGGCTTAGCAAGCCAATGAATTATATCCAACTGCGACCAAGACAAAAAAAGAATGACACTGTACGGACATAGGCATAAGAAACAGCAACAGCAAACCACCCTGCAAAGTTCTCCTTACTAATGTCTAGTGGCTCGTGCAAAAATTGGGAGAGCTGTCTCACAGCCTAGTCAAGCAACAGCCTGACATAGTCAAGCTCACAGAATCATTCCTGAAGATGGGTGGGATCTCCTCTCTCCCCCCCCCCCCCCCCCCCCCCCCCCCCCCGCCCCGCCACACAATATGATTTGTGGTGACAGGGGTGGCCTGCCATTGGCTGGAGATGGAACCTTCCATTTCCATGCTGTCTGCAAGCTTTCCTGTTTTCCACTCCTTCACTGCCAGGGAACTTGCAACAAGAGCTGCCGTCAGTAGAACCAGAAGATCCCACCAGTGGGAACAGCTGGAAGAATTCTGTCAATATCCCAGACTCCACAATCAACATTCTGGGGTCTGCCCTGCCAGCAGAAGTGGTGGCGGCACCGTGGTATACAATTGGGAGGGGGGTTGCCCTGGAAGTTCTTAACATTGACTCTGGACACCATGAAACCTCATGGCACCAGCTCAAGCATGGGCAAGGAAGCCTCTTACTAAGTACCACATATCCCTCCCTCCTCTCAGTTGATTAATCAGTGTTCCTTAGCTGATGAATCAGTACTCCTCCATATTGAACACCACTTGGAGGAAGCATAGAATGTATGCTGAGTGGCACTTCAATGTCCGTCGTGAAGAGTGGCTTGGTAGTGCCACTACAAACCAAACGGGCTGGATCCCAAAGAACAAAGCTGCCAGATGGTGAGGGAACCAACCAGAGGGAAAAAAAAGTTACTTGACCTCAGCCTCAGCAACCTGCCTGCCACAGATGCAAAGTCCATGACATAATCAGTGGGAGTCACCACAGCACAATCCTTGTGGATGACATCCTGTCTTCACATTGAGGATACCTTCATCACGTGTGGCAGTGCCACCATATTAAATGGCATAGTTTCCAAACAAATCTAACAACTCAAGATCAGGCAACCATGAGGTGTTATGGGCCATCAGCAGCAGCAAAATTATACTTAACCACAATCTGTACCCTTGTGACCCGGCATAACCTGCACTCTACCATTACCACCAAGCCAAGGGATAAACCCTGCTTCAAAAGTGCAGGAAGGCATGCCAATACCAAGCATATATAAAAATGAGGTGTAAACCTGATGAAGCTACAGCACTGGACTACTTGCATGCCAAACAGATAAGCAGCAAGTGATAGACAGTGCTAAACAATCTCACAAACAATTGGTACGATCTAAACTTTGCAGTCTTGTAGGTCCAGTTGTGAATAGTGATGGACATTTAAACAATTCACTGGAGGTGGAGGCATTCGACAAACATTCCACAAACACTCACGTCCTTCACCACCAACACATAGTCCCTGTCATGTGTACCATCTACAAGGTGCATTGCAGGAACTCACCAAGACTCCCCAGACAGCACCTTCCAATCCCAAGACAACTACCACCTAGAAGGATACGAGAAGCAGATACATGAGAAAAACACCGGAAATATATTGCCATTCCTTCATTGTCACATCAAAATTCTGGAACTGCCTTTCTAATAGCACTATGAGCGTACCTATATAGACTTCAATGGTTCAAGAAGGCAGCTCATCACCACCTTCTCAAGGGCAATTAGGGATGAACAATGAATGTTTGCCTAACCAGCAAAGCCCACATTTTGTAATGAATACAAAAAAATAATTAGGACCATGGATCCTGATGTCTAAATCTGCACATTGTGTATTAGAAATCTGGAATGCTCTCCCCAAAAGGCTGTGGATGCTCGGACAACTGAAGCTTAAAATGGATATAGGCAATGATAAGTAAATAAAGATAGGCATAGATCAGTCATAATCTAATTGAATGGCAGAGTAGTCTCAATGGGATGAATGATCTGATTGTTTCTGGTGTTCCTATGAATTGCTTGATTTCCATTTTTAATACTTTAAAGTGTTTTATTGTTGTTTTCAGAATCAAGTATTGCATTCTGATAATTTTCCAAGAAAACTGCAAATCTGTGGTATTGCAAATAAGCTATACAATGTGTTACAACAGCCTATTTTAACTTGATAAAATACTCGAATGCATGGAATTAGGTACTGACGGGGCAATTTAATTTTGCCATAAAGAGGAGTTGCTCCATGTTTTGCATGTGTTTTTCAAGAGTGTAACATTCTATATCCCATAATTAGGTCTCTCTTTTCTTAGATGTGATAACCTAATTATGTTACCCACAGTTGGTGCTGAGATTATTCATTCATTCCCTGATCTGGAACCTGTTCAAGTAAGAATGCATTGGGCGGGATTTTCCAGCAACCCCTGTAGCATGCTTTCTGGCGTCTTGCCATTGGCCACTGCTGAGATCTTCTAGCCCTACCGCTGTCTATGGTGTTTTGTGTGGCTTGCCCATGCCCCCACCGAGTAACCCACCATGCAGGGTCACCTGCAACAGAACCAGATGACTCTGCCGGTAGGAAGGGCAATAAAATCCCACCTTTTGTTTAGTGAACTAAGAGAACATATAAAACACTTTGCTATGAATACAACTGGTTGTCTGAAATGAATATGATCACTGTTCAAACAATGAAATATGAAACAGAGAAGGGACTTTCAGCAGGACTCAGAACTCACTTTGTTTCCAAGTGATAAAATTTTAGTTTGTTGTCACTTGTAGAATATTAGTCCAATAAAATCAAGTGAATGCAAATTAATTGCTCAAATTAACAAAAGAAAATTCTTAACAGGTTGGGCAGGGATTTTCTAGGGCAGGTATGTTGTAAGTCATGCCAAGGCATGCTTGATGTAAATTTATGGAACAATTTCTTGGGTAGCTGATTAACGTCTTCAAATCATGTAGCCTGCAAACATGGTACAACCTGGTTCATAAAATTGATCAGGGAGATGCCTTGTGGAGTAAAATATTGTGCTCTGCTGAATGCATTGTGAGAGGTTATGATGTTGGGAATGGGCTTTGGGATAGGGCTAATTGGTGTGGGGGGGGGGTCTCTTGTTGGGGACGTGTGCGAGGAATGTGGATTAATGGCCTCAGACAGAATCCTGGACAGAAAAATTTATGATTCCTTTTAGAAAAATCAGATGCTGAAATAAATCAAATCCAACTTGCCCAGAAGAAGCTATAAAGTTTGAATAGCCCTTGCAGGCTGAAAATCATTGTGAAAGCCCTACTTTACCTGCTCATAGGTAAGCTCAAGTCCATGTATGCCTAAATTCTCAGCACAAAATGAAGCTCAGCTTTTTTGAATGGGGATAGTGTTATATCCTTGGGATTGTCAGGCTTCGGCAGAGGTCCTAGTGAAACAATGCAAAAGTCCTTGGAAGTTACTGAGTGTGGTGAAAATTGTTTCAATTCAATCACACCATATTTTCTCCTCTGAGGAGAGATTTTCAATTTAGATGTGTAGACCTTCCAGATGGATGTCTCCACCCTGCCAATTTCTCTTCCTTCACTATTGTGCACAGTTGCCATCATGCACATTTATCTTTCAATGTTTCCAAATTCATGAAATGGGGAGCATGTTTGCAGGCTTGATGATTAGCTGCCTGTTTGTGGTCAGGCTATGGATGTTACAAACTCCAAGTTATTGTTAGAAATGGAGAAACACCCTTTCCACTTGGATTTTTCAGCCTGGTCCTCAGACTTCTTCTCAGTACATCTGTTCTGGCAAAACTTGGCCAGTAAACTTGCTAATTTGGTGAATTTGCTATTTCAGTAAACTTGAAGATTGTGGAGCAGGGCTATACTTGCCACTTCAGATGTTCCACATTATTGATAATAAATAGACCTATCAGCGACATACATTTCTGACCACCTGAATTTTGGCATCTATATGCCCACGATAAAAGTGAAAAACAATCATTTGCCTCAAAAGTTCAAAATGAATGGATTACATTCACCTATCATTTGATATCAAAGTCTGAGGTCATATATCAACCAGCACAGAAACAGCTTCTTCCCTGCTGCCATCAGACTTTTGAATTGACCTACCTTGCATTAAGTTGATCTTTCTCTGCACCCTAGCTATGACTGTAAATCTACATTCTGCAATCTCTCATTTCCTTCTCTATGAAGGGTATGCTTTGTATAGCATGCAAAAAACAATACTTTTCACTGTATGCTAATACATGTGAAATTAATAAATCAGATCAAATTAAATCAAAATCAAATCAGTTTCTTCAGTAATTAAGTCATGTAACATTCAGTGTAAATAGGCAGGTATTCTGGCCTTTTGGGGCCTATTGTAGGGAGCAGACGATGGTGACAGAATCAACCAGCAGCAAGTCCTTTGTATCAAACCCTGAGGATCACACCTGTTCCTTCTGGCTCCATACAAACACACACAAATACTATCTTTTGAGGGTTGTTCTTTGCATATTTTTATAGGTCTCTCACTACCTGGAGTGAGTGGAAAAGTGCTGGCCCTTGAAACGAACATTTAAAATGGATTTTTCTCTATTTTGGAACGCCTATCTAAAAGTTGATTCTGGTGAAAGAATAAGGCACACACCCAAATTGTAAATGCCTCTCCCTAGGGTGGGTGCAGCATGATGGTGGTAGACCAAGCAATTGAAAGTTGCCAAAAATAATACATCAATGGTAGCACTGATAAAACATATGTGAATATAATCTGAAGAAACTAAACTTTCTCAATTTTGTGTCATGCTCAGTAAGGATATGTCAGATTCATAATTTTTAAAATTTCAATTTTACCCTGTGTGGAATCTCTTGGAACTGACATTTTTTTAATGAATAATACTTGCTGCACAAGATAGGTACTGAATGTCTTGACCCGATCCGCACTTCAAAAACTGCCAATCTGCCTCACAAGTAATAAAGGATACCCTTTAGATTAACCACCCATCTCCTGAGACTGTGCAAAGGACATTCCTGAATCTTTTTGAAACAAAGGCAGTGATTGTCTGTACAACCCCCACCACCACTCCAATCTCTAAGGATGAATGTCTTCAGATAATAAACGAGGTTGTGACTAATTAACCTGATACCAACAGCATGTTTGAAAAGGGAACTGTGAGAAGCCACATGATAGGGCAGCCATGGTGATCTTCTGTTTTAATCTTTAAGTGCTGTCTGCTGAGACACAGCAGCAGCAGCAGAAAGGGCAATAACATCAATGTCTTAAGAACCAGGGGCTGTAAAATCATAAGGTCTCCAAGCGTGTTCCTTTTATCCTCCACCAACGCAGCAAACTGACCTCTTGGGAATGAGATGACTAACTCTGTGACCTGTAACACTTGAACCGTTACAAGGAATCAGCCTCGAATAAAATAAATTCTGACAGCAGTAAAGATAGAGGATTATAATATTTTTGAACAAAATTTGTTTACTATGTTTCATCATCACAAGGATTTGGATAGCCGATGAACAAGCAAATAATGTCATGTAGGACCTATCAATGAAAAATTAAGAACCAATTTCAGTTCAGCTGTGTCCTCATTTTTTAAGTGCCCTCCAGAGGCTGAGTCCTCCCGAGCCAATTAATGTTTTATGTTTTAAACTGAAAGACACCTAGCTTCTTTCATCCAATTCCCTAATTTACTATAAAGATCAAAAGTTTGCACATCCGCTTATCTGAATGATATCCACAAGGCTGAATCTTCCACACCATATTGCCCTCCGATCTCTTTACTGTAATCTGCAGAGAAACCACTGGTCTCTTTTACCCAACCATCTGCCTTGAATTCAAGGGTTGAAAACCAACATTTCTTCTCCAGCTCCCTGCTTTAACTCAACCAAGAGATTAAAAGGTTACGCATTTCTACTTACCCAGCCTAGGTGGTTTCTTCTGGTCCCTGTTCGTGTCTGGAGCACTGATCGAGTCTCCAGGGCACAAGATGTAATTTCGAATGTGTTGGCCATTGTCTAGCCGTACAACATGAAACAATGGAAAGGTACACCCTTCTTAAGCCATTCTGTACATGTGTTCAGAACCTGTGACAATCTGAGACTGGTTAGCCTCTGCATGGTCAGTTCTGTAAGCGATCAAAGGTGATGTCACCTGGGTAGCACAGTGGTTAGCACTGCCACCTCACATTGCAAGGGACCTGGGTTCAATTCCGCCTCAGGTGACTGTCTGTGTGGAGTTTGCACGTTCTCTCTGTGGTGTGGCTGTGTGTATTTCTTCCGGGTGCTCTGGATTCCTCCCACAGTCTAAAGATTGGTCATGCTAAATTGCCCATTAGTGCCAGGGGGATGAGCAGGGTAAATACGTGGTGTTAGGGGGATAGGGTGGGATTGCGCTCAATGCAGGCTCGATGGGCTGAATGGCTTACTCTGCACTGTAGGGATTCTATGATCTGTTATGTAAAAAGTCTTTATGAATTAATTCAAATTCCCTTTCCACAATTACAAGATTCCCAAAGAATCCTAGCATTTTACATCACCCAGGTGTATATCAGACTGCTTCAAGGTTTCCCACCCCCTGAACCATAATGATAAGGTATGAAATTAGAAGTTTTAAAATTCCATAAATGAGACGGTCTCTGCCAGTGCGTCGGTAATTATTCAGATCGTAAAAACCATCGGGGTCTGACTTCTTATAATCACAGGCTTTGGAAATTATTTTAACACTTTTAGGATATCCCATACTGAAGTGAATTGGCCAGGTGTTCCTCACCATATTTTCACTCCTTTAACCCTTGTGTTCCCACCAAGTCCCCAGACCATCATTCTCCCATCCCGCTGTGCAAATTCTTTAGTGTAGTTGGCCAGGAGAATCTGGTGTCACGGAGTCTCCCAGGTGTGTGCATGGTGCTGGAAATTGGCTGGGGGGCGGGGCTAGCATTTAAGTGGCAGTTTAATTGCTGTAAAGGACCCAGGACTGAGCGCTCTGGGATCGCTAGCCTCTCCCAACCCGTCAGAGTGTTTCACTCCAGTGAAGGTTACATTGGCCCCCCCCCCACCCCCGACTTTTGGAAAACCAGCAGCCTTACCCTGCTGGAGTAGAGGGGGCAATCAGTACCCCCAAGGGGATTGGGCAGTAGGGGGGGTGCCCTCTGGATATGGGCACACCAGCACTACCCAAGGGGTAGAGTGCCCATGCCCAGGGAATACATTGGCACTGCCCACCAGGCATGGGGCAGTGTTAAGGGGTGGGGCGTAGGGGTGGGGACTGCTGGGGTGGGGCCCAGGGGGGTGATCAGTGAGGTTGTGGGGAGGGGTTCCTTGCCACTCTGCGAATGGGACTGATAGGAGCTGGAGTGAGACCAGTGATCAGGGCAGGCTGGAGATGGTGGTAAGCTGGGGCTGAGAGTCTGCCAGTGTGGTGTGCTGATGGAGTCTGCCTGTGGAAGGCTAGGGAAGGAATTGTCACTGCTGGGATGGAGGGCTGGAGACCGGGGTGGTCCGGAATGGAGGGGGAGAGGCTGAGGTTGGCCCTGAAATGGTTTGGTGGGCCAATCAAGCTGTATGAGGGAGTTGAGGGCAACACTGCGAGGGTCCCGGCTGGCCAATAATTGAGCTCACCAGCAAACGAAAGGATGACGCTTCGGGGTCATGGCGCATGTGCAGAGGCCCGCTGATTTCAGCTTCTGTAAATAGACCCTGCCCCTGAAATCTAATGATATTCATGCTGATGGCCTTGTAGTGCAGAATGTAGGAGATTTGAGTGTGAACTCCCACTGAAAAAAACAAAGCGAATTACTCCAGTTTTCCTGCAAATTCAACATTTAGAATTCTTTCAGGTGAATTCCATCCCAAATTAACAAACACAATAGTGTGCAATCCAACTTCAAATATTTGGCTATATGTACCATCTCTTAATAGAAAATCCCATGTGGATAGGAGAACCCTGGAACTACTTCAGCATGTGTTCCTGGTTGAATTTACCAGAACTATAAGTCAGTAGAGATGACATTTTTTCCATCAGGCCTACAATGCTGTTTTCCAGAACAGGACAATAACACAAATAGTGAACTATTCCTTCTGTTTATAACTTGTAAAAGCGCACTATTCTCTTCAAAGTACTTTGCTTAACTGTGTCTGTAATTGAGTGAGTGAGTGGCATGGCATTAGATTTCAGGGTGAGATTATGAATAAACAACCCTATTTGTTTAAACTCATGAAAGTTTTCTGCTGGGTATCCAAATTGTCCGCAGACCCGGGTGTTAAAAAGCATATGTCTTCCTCTCAGAAACGTATGGATGGACAGTGAGGGAGGGGAACAGGAATCACAATCTTGCCCTGTACATAATATAAGGCTGTGCAGGTGGGAAATAAACAGAAGACATGTATTATTGTGCTTCTCATCCTGCAATCCATTACTTCAAACAGGAAACTGCGTGTTTTCTGGAGATTTCGCCAGCTAAGATATTTCCTTGTAATGTTTAATTAAGTTGCATGTGTTTTTCTGAATAATACAGTACATGTTTTAATTCAGTAATGCTCTGTTTTTTGGAGGGTGAAATAAATAGAGTTATGTCTAGATTTATTATTTATAATTGTACAGAAAACTGTAATTAACAGCTATGGGAATGCTTGGAGACTGGTTACTAGTTATCTGGAAAAAGGAAGCAGTTGTGGGAGCTGTGAGAACTATTTAACTTTTTTCACAACTGATCCAGCCTTCAAGGGAATGGTCCATAAACTTCAGATGATACAACAATTTGCGTAAATAACAGGGCTAAAAAAAAAGATGAACCTTTGCAAGTGAATCTATATATGCTGGAGGAAGAAACCAAACTATTGGCAGATAGCCCTTAACTTAGATAGATGCAGTGTACTGCAGTAGGACAAATTCTGTACCATGGGATTTAGAGCCCACATGATAATGAAATAAATCAATTGAGAGAGAAAGAATTCATACTATTATTGTTCAGAACTCGTCAAGATTTGTGGTGAATGCGCAAAAGTCAGAGCCAAAGAAAGCAAGATACTCAAAGTAAAGCAAAAGCTTATTGATAAGTCACAATTAAGGCTTACATTAACACTGCAATGAAGTTACTGGGAAATTCCTCTAGTCGCCACACTCCAGCGCTGTCTCAAGACCACAAATAACTTTGGGTCTGAGCATGACTACATGATTACTCCAAGGTCAAGGATGGCATCGGTCAAGAGCTGGATGCTCACCATTGTATGTCATCCAGCCCACTCCTCCACTGCTCAGCACACCTGGGCAGCTCAGCAGTCAAAGCCCATTACTCTGCCAGCCATCTTAAAATTGCGTTGGTGGAGGATTGGATTCCTGAGCAGCAGCTTCCTGATGACAGATGCTCTTCCAGAGAGTAAGTGAAGACGCGATGGCCTGAATGGCATCTTTCTGCATGGTAGGGATTCTATGATAGTCTTACCTTGCCTGATGAGTGCAGCTCTAACGACAGTCAGGAAGCTCAACACCACCCAGGATAAAGCAGCCCGTTCATTGACTTTCCTTCCACAAACATTCATAATGCATAATAGCAGTAGTACATGCCAATGACAAGATGCACGGCAGGAGTTTATCAAGGCTCCTTAGACAACACCATCCAAATCCATGACCACTGCCATCTAGATGGACAAGGGCAGCAGATACATGCAAGCACCATCACCTAAAAGATTCCCTCCAAGTTACTTGACATTCTGATTTTTTTTTAGTTTATTTATTAGTCACAAGTATGCACACTAATGAAATTACTGTGAAAGTCACCTAGGAAATATATCACTGTTCCTTCACTATCACTGGGTCAAAATCCTGGGAATCCCTCCTTAACAGCACTGAGTGTACCTACACCAGATGGACTGCTGTGGTTCAAGAAGGCAGCCCATCACCACTTTCTCAAGTACAATTAGAGATGGGCATTGAACATTGGCTTTGCCAGCAATGTCCACATTCCTTGAACGTTTTTTTTAACCATTTGTTAGAGTCCAGTGAATACCTAATACAGTGGAGTTTGAATTCTTTGATTGTGAAGAGTCCCGAACAGAAGGGAGTTGGTCAAGAACGCACATTGTATTTTGAATTGGATCTCACTCCATTTGACAAGTAAACCTGCTTCCAAAGTTGAGCCTTTGTATCCGAACATTCAAGTTTATCTTGTTTCCAGATTTCACCCCTTTCCACCTGTCTGGCAGCTATAAAATTGGTGGCGGCAAATTGTTCATTATGTGGAAGGTTTTATATATATATCAGAATTGACAACCATGAATGAAAAATTGGTGAATGTTTGTTCCACGGAGATTAATAGGTTTGTGGAAGACGTGAAATATTTTTTTGAAATCAAGGAAGAGCTTCTCTTTGTTCAAGGTGACCAAAATGCAGAAATCAGAGGAAATCCTCCCTTTGAGTCACTTCACATTTTTTTCAATTTAATTTATATCATGGGAAACTAGCCATCATGAGCTGCTTCCTGGCACTGACACAATTAAGTACAGCTCCCCTTACCCAGATGACAGATTTGTAAAGTCGATGGGGAACTCACTTGAATTATAACAGTCAAGGTAGAAATTGTTTTTGAAGTGAGAAGGTGAGGGATACGTTCAGGTTACAAAAATAGGCAGACTCAATTTCATTCTATAAGAAACTGTGTGACAAACTTCAACTTACTTGTTTCACCTACATAAGAACAGATTGAAATTTTAGCTTTAATTAACATGTGTCCTCAATTCCTATGATTACAAATAATAGGTTTGACACTCATTTAAAATTTACAGGTACGATGCAGATGTAAAAATTGCATGCTATTTGTTTTTCTGCTGTCAGTATATATAACACATATATATATATATATGTATGTGTGAGCTGTTGCTGATTAAAACCTCTTCCAGGCATCACACTGCTGAGGTCAGGATGGTTTGATAAGTTTCCATAAGTTGATAAGGCCATAAAAAAACTAATTGAATTCCAGGTTTTATTACAAGCAGTATAGAATATAAAATCGAAGAGATAATGATGAGGCTATATAAAACTTTAATAAGATCTTAGTCAGAATATTGAGTGCTGTGTTGGGCTCCACACGAGTATGTTGAGATTTTTGACAGGATACAAACAGATTCACTAGGTTGATGGCTGGTACAAGCAAATACAAATATGGAGAAAAAACCTTTTATTGACACAACATGGGTTATTAGGCAATATAGTCGTTCTTCTGAATTGTGGAATAATGGAATAGGATGGATGAAAGACAGCTTCCAACAGTCAAAGAGTCAAACAGAGGGACAGAGGTAAAAATTAGCTATAAGAAATTTAAAACAGAACCAAAATAAACCTTTCTTCCTGAATGTTGTAAGGGTGGCTTGTTAATGAGGCAGAATACAAAAGCAGTCAATTTTTCTGGGGATTTTAGTTACTCTGTACGCTAAATAAAACTTTGCTTCTCAAAACATTGCACATCCCTAAGAGAATGGCCAATAAAAATCCAGTGCACAATGCCATGAAAAAATGAGACTATAGTACAGCAAATGGGAAATACTTTTTTTGAGAGTAACAACTATTAATCATTGTTGATGGTATTTTTTATCTTTTTCCATTTGAATGAAATATTTCATCTGTCACAGGACGCTGTAGTATTTGAATTGAGGAAACATAATGCTCAATTTTAACCCTGTGTACCTGGTAGAAATGACAAAGAGAGGGGGGTATCTACCATATGTTCCTTCTGTGTTCCTGCTCTCCACCATCTTAATTTATTTCAGATCTGACATGAGATAGTCACCAACCCAAGAAAGCTGGGAATGCACTTTCTGTGCAAAAGCCATGTCTCAATAATGTTATTGTTGCTGCAACACTGCAACACCATTTTAACTAAAAAATTGGAAAGCCCACATAATGTCAGACCTGACAGTGAGAGATAGCAGGGAGGCTAGAAGAGGTTTAGCTAAGTGTGAAAATGCCATTTTTCTGGAGTGTTCCTTTAACCCTATCTCCATTGCATCATAATGAGTTCAGATACAAAAGTCTGAGGTCATGTACCAACTGACTCAAGAACAACTTTTTCCCTGCTGCCATCAGACTTTTCAATGGACCTACCTTACATTAAGTTGATATTTCTCTACACCGTAGATATGAGTGTAACACTACATTCTGCACTCTCTCATTTCCTTCCCTATGAACTTTGTCTGTATATCATGCAAGAAGCAATACTTTTCACTGGATGCTAATACATGTGAAAATAATGAATCAAGTCAAATCAAGGGCCTTACAAACACTGTTTCCTTCAGACAATGGCCTTCGTGACCTCCTAATCCAATTTCTGCTCTCACCCACCAGCAATGATATCACACCCCTGTGTTTTGGAAGAGAAAATGATGCATTTCAATGTAGTCCCAGGAGTTAAAAGGCCTCAACCCAAATTCAATACTGGAGAATTAGTTCTGACTTCACATCCAGCCTTAGCAAAACACATCTTGACGTAAAAGTGATCCTTTAGCATACAATTGTGTGCTACTAAACCTTTACATATACAGTGTTCCGTGATTTATGTTTTGTATAACAGCCAGTTTTGTGTGAGAAGGCTGAACAATATTTAACAAATTAGGTAGTTTTTTTCCTCATTAACAATTCATAAAGCAATTGGAAGTGGTTCTTGGGTTTGGGCATGTTCATAAGTCCGGAAGATCTAGAGTCTAATAACTTGGGAATAAAAAATGCATCTAGGTGCTGATTGCAATTAATTAATTAAACTAAAAAGAATCCTGTCCATAGTGAGATTAGTCTTAACTGGTTCCTTTCTTAGTGAAGGTAAGATTTAACTGTATTTGTAAGTGTGACTTTCAATTATACGTATCTTTTTTGTCGTTAGACATGCCAGATTTTGACCAGTTGATAATCCATTTAATGCATGAGTCCATAAATCTAGTTGAGCAACATTAATACTTCATTAAGAAATACAGGATTTAGCTTCTGCTTTACTTTATGCTGATATATAAATCATTGTAAGACTCAACTCTGTCTCCAGGTTACTTACATTGGGTCAGCATGACAGATGAAGCTATAGCTGCCTTGAGATTGATCTTTAGAGTCCAGCTGTAAGCTGCACCCCTATATCGGAATAATTGCATTTTTTTATTCCTGGTAGTGACCTATCATACTTGAATGTTTTCTCTTCTGGTTTTGATAAAAAGCTAGAAACAGTGTTCGGAAATTCTCTCATCTCTTATTTACCAGGAGACAGCCCAGTGTGCCTAGACGCATTCAACTGATTTTATTCTCTCATCCCCTGCTTGAGTACTACCAATGTTGTTATTTTTTATTGATTCATCATCAAAAGTGTGAACATCCCACATTATTATCCGATCTGGTCTGTTATTTAATCTGACTTAACTTAATACTATAGTTAATGACGGACAAGTCCATGGGCTGAATTTCACGTGGCCCAGACGGGTGTGTTTACCATGGGACAGAATTGGGGGGCATGTAAAATAGTGTGGCTATCTACCCCCCCACCTTCCCGCCCATGCCCCAGCTCTCTCTCATAATACAGATGGGAGGCAGATGGATGCCAAAATCAACATCCCACATACCATATGCACACCCGTAAATAATCAAGGGTCAATTAGGCTTATTATTAAAAAAAATTGATCTTGAAAGTGCCCTGCCGATGCTACGTTAATGTTAGTCATGGGCAGCGAGGTGGGCGCAGGTAGTTCAATTTTTAAAATCAAATGCTTAAATGATGGAAAGGGACTGTTGCTCTTTGGGGCGCCAATTGTGGGGTGGCCGTAATTATGTCATCATCTGCAACCTTCCCACCCACTCCTTCCCTTAAACCTATCTCTTTCCTCCCTTCTGTCCCTCTCCCTAACCCAACCAAAATTAGGGAGGTCTTGCTGCAGCTGTATAGGGCACTGGTGAGGCCGCAGCTGGAGTACTGTGTGCAGTTTTGGTCGCTGCACTTACGCAAGGATATTTTGGCCTTGGAGGGAGTGCAGAGGAGGTTTACTAGGCTGATGCCGGAGTTGAGGGGGTTGAGCTATGAGGAGAGGCTGAATAAACTAGGCTTGTACTCGTTAGAGTTTAGAAGAATGAGGGGAGATCTCATTGAGACGTATAAGATGATGAATGGGATGGATAGGATAGAGGTGGAGAGACTCTTCCCGCTCAGAAAGGACAGTAGGACTAGGGGGCACAGCCTCAAGATAAAGGGGGGGCGTTTTAGAACGGAGTTGAGGAGGAACTTCTTCACTCAAAGGGTGGTGAATCTCTGGAATTCTCTGCCCGTTGAAGTGGTGGAGGCTGCCTCGCTAAATATTTTTAAGACGCGGGTTGATGGGTTTTTGATAAGCGAGGGGATTAAGGGTTATGGGGAGAGGGCGGGAATGTGGAACTGAGCCACGACAGATCAGCCATGATCTTATTGAATGGCGGGGCAGGCTCGAGGGGCTAGATGGCCTACTCCTGCTCCTATTTGTTATGTTCTTATGTTCAATTCTATAGTTAAGAAAGCCCACCAAGGCCTCTACTTCCGCAGGAGACTAACGAAATTTGGCCAGATTATGAGTCAATTTAATCAGCAAAAACATGGGAGATGGGTAAACAGGATATGGTATGAATGTAACACTTCTATGACTTTAAGAAATGTATTTTGAATCATATTCACTGCAGTTTCTTACAGGCTTGTTTTGTTTTGTTATTGATCTCAAACTGTCTGTCCCGATGTCCTTTTACTGTTGATGAAGCTATCTAATGGGACTTTTGTTTATTTTTAATTTGGCCTAATGCAGTGTTCTGGAGTTTATGATCCTTTTTGGGAATTGTTGATTTGTGTGTGCTTGGCTAGTTCTTCCCCACTTCCCCCCCCACGAGAAATCCAGAAGGTATTTTACTTTCAGTTGGCAGAAGCTGTTTGGACTCTAGACTGAAAGCAGTGTTTGAGTCTCTCTCCCAGGGTTTTGGAAATTCTACCGCCTACTAGTTAGTTAACAGCTATTCAGACTGCAGATTGGAAGCTGTCTTTCTTGTCCCTCTGGAATGAAATTTTGCTGTGATGATTTGCTGGCTGGAAGCTAGAGGCAAGAGGTGGCCCTATCTCTACCTTGAGGAGTGCTGAGAGCTCAAGAATGGGGAAGTCAGAGTTTCAATTTTCCATCCAAAAGACTAATTCACAGCAGGTGTTGCAACATGGCAAAATCCAGCATTACATGAGCATACTTACTCGTACTTGCATACTTAACATACTTACTAAGGGGGCATATGTTTGTAGGGTGTTTGTATTGGAACAATATTTTTAGTTGTTTAGGTACATGCAATTTCATGTTTTTTTTCTTGTTTGTAATTGGTAAAACTTATTGCTAATTGTCTTATTATATGTTAACAGTATTTTTAAATAAACTTTATTTGATAAAAACTCCCTTTGGGTCAGTTGAATCACACCTGGAATGAAACATCTTATGCTCACCTGTGCCAAATTCAAAGTGCAAAACCTATGGTCTAGGCTGACTTCATAAAACACCTTGGAATTTCTGACCTGGATTCTAACTTGAGTTTTAGATAAAGGGGCAAAAATGTGGACAAGCTCATTCTAATGTAAGGCTTAATGTGGGAGGATAACCAGGAGAGCCTTAGAATATTTGAGTACAGGTAAGGTAAAGTCTCCATAGTTCCAGCTGATCTTTCAGGTGGAGAGCTGACCGGTGATGATTTAACCTGAGGATCATATACCTCAGGGGCGGGCAGGATTGAGAAGGTAGGCCTTCGTCAATAATCTCTTCAGGTAGTTGAGTAAAGAAATAAGAAAAACAGAAATGTAAATTACATTAGTAGATTGGATAATGCAGGGCTGGAGACATATGTTACAGAGTTGAGGTAGGCTGGCTTGGTGATGGAGTCATTGTGAAGCTGGAAGTTGTGCTCGGGGTCAAAGAGAATGCCAACTTTGCAAACAATGTAATTCAGTGCTCAAGAAATAGAATCGACTTGGTGACTACAAATGGAAGTTGGTGGTGGGGCCTGATGAGAAAACCTTTGTGCTTTCCAGTATTTAGTTAATATAAATGGATTCACCTTTGTCATTGAAGGTTCCAGTCTGATTATGAGGAACATCTTATCAGCGTTGCCTTGGTGATCTGTCTGTAATGAACTGCTTTTTTGAGTTCTAAGTCAAGGTAATTCAACCTTACCATAATGTATATTATATCAAGTAGTTCATGTAATGCATGCCAGCCATTTTCTGTTATCATCTTTAATACCTAAACTACACCTCAAAATATTATAGCACTATAAATGCCATTATGTCAAATCTAAATGAGCAATATTGCAGAAAGTGCTATTTGTTGTAACATGGTAACTCTCAAAGCTTCAAATATATCTGTTGCAAAGCACCTTAATCCTTACCTCAGGGCTACACAAAGATAATTAATTGCATAAAAGTTACTCCTTTATGATACATGTCTGGGATTGCTGAAGCCTGTGGGCAATAATACTTTACTTTCCCAGTTTCCTGATCTCTGGTGGAACTATGATGACATCTCAGGCAGGTTATGAGATTTCTGTCCATCTATTATCAAATGTCTGCAATTGTTGATTTATTACAATGTTATTCTGTAGCATACATTTGTATCTCTTTACCACCGACAAACAATGTCAGTTATGTGTACAATCCACCAGGTGCTCTGCAGGAATTGACTAAGGTTCCTTCGGTAGCACCATCCAATCCCATGATAACTCCCATCTAGAAGGACAAGAGCTGCAGATAGCTGGGAACACGTCCATCTGGAGGTTTCGCTTCAAGCCATTCATCATCCTGACTTGGAAATATATTTCCGTTCCTTCACTGTTGCTGGGTCAAACTCTTGGAATTCCTTCCCTAACAGCACCATGGGTGTAGCTACACTTCAGGGAGTGCAGCAGTTCAAGAAAGCAGCTCACCACCACCTTTTAGGGATGGGCAATAAATGTTGGCCTTGCCAGTGATGCCCACATCCTATAAATGAATAAAACAAATCTAGTAATGACAGTTCCCTTTTTATGAACGACTGAAATTTTGTGTTGAAGTTTTGAAATGATATAGGCCTGATGGACTAAATGGCCTCATTCTGTGTTGTAGGATTCTATGAGTCTGTACTTATTTTTTATTAAGTGAATGCAAAGAGACTAAGCCAAGCAGTTTCTTCTGGTCCTGTTGTGTGGAGTGCGGATAGGCCTCCACTGAGTCTGTAGATTGGACATTCTTCTGTGATGTGGTGCATGATTTGCTTTCTCCCACAGATACTTGGGAACTGGCACTCATGCTTCATCAGTGGAGGTTGGCCAAGCAGGGGCTGTGGCCAGTCCTGAACCTGTTGAGGGTGGAATGCTCTTTCTTGGAAGGTTCAAGCCAGAGAGCTCTTGGGTTGGGCTTGGGACCAGGTACTTTTTTGTCATGTCCAATGATTCTCATTCATTTTTCATTTTGATTTGATTTATTATTGTCATATGTATTATCATACAGTGAAAAGTATTGTTTCTTGCGTGCTATATAGACAAAACACACAGTTCATAGAGCAGGAAACGAGAGAGTGCAGAATGTAGTGTTGCAGTCATAGCTAGAGTATAGAGAAAGATCAACTTAATGCAAGGTGGGTCCATTCAAAAGTCTGACAGCAGCAGGGAAGAAGCTATTCTTGAGTCAGTTGGTACATGACCTCAGACTTCTGTATCTTTTTCCCAATAGAAGAAGATGGAAGAGAGAATGTCCAGGGTGCGTGGATCCTTAATTATGCTGGCTGCTTTGCCCAGGCAGTGGGAAGTGTGGACAGAGTCAATGGATGCATTTGTCCAGTTTGTAGAGTTTGTAGAATTTGTGTTGAAGTCCTGTGTGAGAGTATTTTTCCAAATCCACCTTCTTGATGGGAACCGTATCTTGGGTGGCCTGAATAGATCAGCATGAAGTGGCAGGTGGGGGCATTCCTAACATTTTGTGTATCACAAGTCAGCAGGTACGTGGAATGTTTGCCGTGTGTGTGTGTGTGTGTGTGTGTGTGTGTGTGTGTATACGCGCGCATGTCTGTGACATGGGATCATTGGCTTGCCAGCATTCATTGCCCATCTTGAGAAGCCAGTAGTGAGCCATCTCCTCGATACAACTGAGAGGTTTGCTAGGCCATTTCATAGGGCAGTTGAGAGTTAACCACATTGCTGTGGCTTTGGAGTCACATGTAGGCCAGACCAGTTAAGGACAGCAGATTTATTTTCCTGAAGGACATCAATGAATGAGATGGGTTTTTCACTTAATCGACAATGGTTTCATGGTCATCAGTAGATTCTTGATACCAGATATTTTTTATTGAATTCAAATTCTACCATCTGCTACGGTGTGATTCAAACCTGGGTCCCTATAACATTAGCTGAGTTTTTGGATTAATGGTCTAGCGATAATACCACTTGGCCATTGCCTACCCCTTGACCAAACAAGTTGCAGCATTCTGTTGCTGAGTATGAGAATGTGAGTGCTGAGGTTCAGAAGGTGCTGGTAATGTGCCTCAGGTTGAGCTGGCTGCTTTGGCAATGGAGTTATTACTGGATTTGACCTTGGATTTTCCTAAAGCATTATATTTGCAAATTGGTGTACAGTCATCATTTATTCTGACCCTTTCCATAAAGAGCTTTTCTCCAACATGTGACATTTTACAATGTCGTGTAGCACAGAAATTCCAGATGCGAGTTTCCTGGGAAGAGATGTTGGGCATTCTGGAAAACTCACTTTTTGTACAGGTGGTAGATCAGTGGAGGGGTTTGGCTGAGGCATTTTTCTTCCATGTAAGTGTGCTTTTATCCCATCCAAAATTATGGGATTGGGTCATTTCATAAGTTCATAAATTCATAAGATGTAGGAGCAGATTTGGTCCATTGAGTCTGCTGTGCCAATTGGTCATGGCTGGTATGCTCCTCATCCCCATTTTCCTGCCTTCTCCCCATAACCCTTCAACACATTACCAATCTGTCTAAATCCTCCTTAAATTTACTCTCTGTCCAAGCATCCACCACAATTTGGGGGAGTCAATTCTACAGATTCATAACCCTTTGGGAGTAGTAGTTCGTCCTCAGCTCTGTTTTAAATTTGCTTCCCTTTATCCTAAGACTATGACACTTTGTCCTAGAATGCCTCGTTTGACACTGTCAGGGAAGCAGCCTGTGTCTGTACAGGCAAAACAGGTATGATACAATTGCAGTTTTTGGAACAGTGCCCTTCAGTATCAATTAGATACCCTGAGACCCAGGAAGGGCTGAAGAAATGAAGAAACTAAACCATATTTTTGAAATGCTTCTGCTGTTGTAAAAGGGGTATTCTTCTAAAAATAATAAATCCACTTGGAGTAGGTTTGCTGTATGGTGCCTTCCTAAGATCTATCATGGGAAATATCAGTTGTATCATAGGGCAGTATCCTCAGGTAGCCTGAAGCACCCCAGATCATAGAGTCCTACAGTGCCGAAGGACGCCATTCAGCCCATCAATTCTGCACCGACCACATCCCACCCAGGCCTATCCCCATAGCCCCACGCATTTACCCTAGAAAGGAGCAATTTAGCCTGGCCAATCCGCCAAACCCACACATCTCTGGATTATGGGAAAAAAACGGAGCACCCGGAGGAAACTCATGCAGACATGGGGAGAATGTGCAAACTCCACACATACAGTGACCCAAGCCAGGACTCGAACCCGGTAGCAGTGCTATCCAATGTGCCACCATGCCACCCAATACATACAGATGCACGCAGAAAGCTGATAGGTCGCGACAGGGAGGATAGAAGATTCGTCCATTTTCTTGCACTGAAATTTGAGATGGATCAGACATGGGATGGAGCTCAGTGATTCTCAGATCTATTCCATTCCGGAGTAGCTTTCCAGTTTGGTACGTTTTTGGTTGTGGAAGATGGGGTTGGGGGGACAGGAAGGAGAGGGTGGTGGGATTGGACTGGGGACAGAGGGGAGTGGGGAAGAGTTGAGGTGGGGTACAACATATAAAATGTGATGAGTAGCTAGGCATTCAGCACAGCCCTGACCCCGTCCTCATAAAAAGGTAGGGTTGCTCAAGTTGACAACCTGTCTGCCATTTTTAAATAAATTGTTTACAGGAAATTAAACATGTTAACAAGGCACTTGGCCTGAAGATTACACAGTCCACACCATACTACTGAGTTGTGATCCTGCTGGGACAGCTAGACCTGCCAGCTATTAGCTCTAGAGGGTGGGACTTTTTCCCACTGAGTGGCTGATGTCCCACCTTCACTTTTTTCAGCTGACTGGTGTGTTATTGCTGGGGAGCAGTCTTGTTTATTGTTAGTCTTTCTGGGACCGAAATTTCTTCCTAGGGGTGAGTGTGACAGAGAGATGATAAGTACTCCCTAACCTCCCCCCATACTTCCCCTACAACTCAGTCCCAAATAATTTGACATTCTATCTCTCTCACCTGTGGGAAATGTCTTGCATTTCCCTCAAAGAATGACTTGAATATTAAATACATCAATTCATTGCACTTGCTGTCCATTAATCTGTGCATTAAAACAGGTTCAATGTTCCTCAATACCCACAATTTCACAAACACATTATTGGCTCTCTATCTTTCTTTCAAAAATGAAGGGTGAGAGAGATAGTTTTGCTTCCTCTCATCACTCCCATTTCTCAACAATGCGTCAACTCTTTCGTGTAATGAGAATAAAATGATGAGTTCTGGCAACACTGGAATGTGTAAGTGAAGAAATCCTGCATTTATATAGCACCTTTAATTACCTCCAGATGTCCCAATTTATAGTCAATGATGTGCAGCCATAATTATAATGCAGGCAATGCAGCAGTCAACCTTTGCACAGCAAGATTTCACAAGTAGAGAGATGATCATGATGAGATAAGCCATTCCTGCAATTTTGAATAAGACATGAATATTGTCCAGGACACTAGGGTAACTCGTCCCAGTCTTATTCCCATGAGATCTGTTACATCTATCCGAGACAGGGGATGGGGCCTTTGTTTAACATCTGCCCCAAGAGACAGCACCTCTGACAGGGCAGTCCTGCACTTGAGTGTCTGCCTCATTTTCTATGCTGAAATCCTGGATTGGGATTTAAGGCCACAACTTGTTGGCTTCAAAAGACAAGAGAGTTAGCAAATGAGACATAGGTGACACCACACACATAGCTGACATTTACAAATAGCAGCATACTCTGTAATTGCTTATTGTCTATATTCTTATGCAATCAAGAGAAATTTGTTGGAATTAATGAGGGATGAACTTCAGCACAAAATTTCTCAACGCAAAGTTTTTACTTTTTAAGGTGATGGCTACTTATCTATCAAATCACAGGGACTGGCTAGATTGGAGGACAGTGTAAAGAAACATTGAGAAAAAGTGTAAAGCCAATTATGCTATGGCTCATTTTCGTGTGGGTTTGGAATGTGTTTTTGATGAAACCTTGGGGAGTTGCTGCAGTACATCTTGCAGATGGCATGAGCTACAGCCACCTTGTTTTCAGTGTTGGAGAGAGTGAATGTTTAAGGTGGTGAATAGGTTGACAATCAAGCATTGATATAAATAGTAGACCCTTTTTATTCAAAGTCAGTTCATTCAAATATTTTGATCATTCTAATTTTTTAGCACTGAATTCCCAATTTAGTATGTTACTTCCATTGTGTGATTCAGCAACAATTTATATCGTGCCTTAAACCTGATAAAATGTCTTATTCAAGTAACGCAGAAGGATATGCTGATAAGGTTAGTTGAAGTAATGTGGGATGAGGTTCGTGTGCAGCATATTCATTGACAAAGACCAATACAGTTGAATGCCCTGTGTCTGTATTATAAATTGTACAGAATTCTACATAAATTACTCAATAATTCAGTTGTTTTCTGCAAAAAAGGGACTTTGAATTATCAGTCTGAATAATTTGCCGAGTAATTCACTTTGTGTGAATTTAGATGATGTATTTTCAGTTTGATGCAGTTGTTTCTTTGATAAGAGGTATTTTATCTATGTGAAATAAATGGCTGCAAATCTTTTTGTTTTTGAGTAAGGGGAAAAGAGCTTTGGTGATTCCTATATGGACTGTCGACATACTCTGTTATCTGTTAAACTCATATCAAGTCCTTGTAATTTAAATCAATCTCAGGGCAACATTTATTTGCACACGCATGATGTGGTGACATAAATCACATCAAAATGTATCCTCGTGTTATTCATGTGCTGACACCTCTGATAAGTAAAATGGCACAAAGCTTTTGTGGCTTTTCTCCCTTCACACAAACAAAAAGGTTTGCAGGCACTTATTTCACGCGTATAAAATACCTCCTTTCAAAGAAATGACTGCACCAAAATGAAAATATATCATTTAAATTCGCACAAAGTGAATTGCTCTGCAAACGTTCAGCCCTTCCAAATGAATTGTTAGAATATATTTGACAAATATTTACAGTTGTGCTCTATTCCAGGAAACAATTTATTATTCTTTCTGGTTAGACTTGCTCTTCAAACTTTTAAGATACAGCATGCTGCCATCAGAAAATTCTTTATCTTTTCTTCAACCACTGTAACATTTTATTACTACAGGTGACTTCAAAATAATGACTCTAGTCATCAGCAATAGTAACAGATCTGTGCAATGAAATGCATGTTCAACTTGTAAAATGATTAATCACGTTTATGATGAGGAATGTTTAACTTCCCTTTTAATCACAGCACTGGCATTTCACTTGCTTTTTTCACTGTATTGTGTACTCTGTTTCAAGGAGACATGGCTCACTCCTGCTTCACTGGACAGTGCCCTACAACCAGAGGGCTTCTCAATCATTCAAATAGCATCTCCATCCTACCCTTTCCATGTAAAGCACATTTTGGAGGATCACGAATGGATGTTCCTCCCATTCATGAAGGGCTGTGCACTGCGTCTTGACTAGAATGAAAAGAGCTATATGTGCAGAACCCTCCCTCTGACACTGCTCTGCTTTCTTCAAAAAGACAGACAATCACCTTGGGAGCATAGAAAGACTAACCACAGGACTGCTTGTTAGCCATGACCATTCCCCAGAAGTATGATCGATTGGGAGTGGAAGTTGGCTAACCTCCACCAGTCATGAACCTTGGAACCACCTCCCTCCTTCCACTTCATTTCTGCCTCGGACTGGAGCTGATGCCAAATGGCACAGAATGAACAGCATCTCCAAACCTTGCCGGGATCTCGATATTATACCACTATGTGGGTATAAATGAACATGTTTGACATCCAGTCACCTCAAAATTATAAGGGTCTCCTTTTCATCAGCCATATGTGCTGTCCTTAAATTCCAGTAACCTTGAAAGACTCTCTTCCCACCTTGAAAGATCTCACTGACTGGCTAACTGCATGGTCAAAGTCAGATTTGGAAAATGGTGCACATCACTCTTCAAACTAGGCCCACTACCTTCTATCCTGTCACTCATCAATTTCTCCCCATCACACTTGACCCCACTCAGTAAGAATCTTCTTCCATGATCTGAAAGATGAGTTGGTTAGGTGCATTGACATGAACAGAACCTGAGTGTGGTGATGAGGGGAATTTCACAGTAACTTCATTGCCATGTTAATGTAAGCCTTACTTGTGACTAAAAATAGGATAGCTTGATCTTGGATTCAGACATAGCTCAGCACAACACTGAGGGCCGAAGGTCCTATACTATGCTGTACTGTTCTATGTTCTATGTTTTTTATTCTAAAAAACAAACTTTAAAATTTTACTTCTTTTTCTGTGGAAATCTCTTCATGGAAAACAAGAAATAGGCTAGGCAATTAACAAATAGTTGGAGAAATGGGAAAAGCAGATGTTTGTGAAGAAACAAACTTGTTTTATTGTTTTATGGCATGAGCTCATTTGAGTTGAGCTGAAGCTGTCTTAATAGCCATTTGTTTATAATTCAGTTTGAAGGAATAGCTAAAGTAGTGTGAACTTAGGATGACACTGTTTAAACAAACCACGCTTGTTTTTTTAGTGGATCTGTATCAGAGAGGAAAAATCTTTATTCTCTGATATTGTGATAAGAAGTGGCTTGAATTGTTGATTTTAACAGCTTTAGTGTGGGGTTAGATTAAGATATATTGATAAGAGAATGTGACAGCCGTTTCTTTGTAGCAGGAAGAAAATGTGTACTTGTTTGTGATGGAATGTGAGCTTCTGGAGTTTGTAAAGCAGGAGTTGTTGCAAAGGTGGGTGACATGGGATAAATTACATCCTGTAGTCCTATAGGAATTTGGTCCATCTCCAAAAAACAAAAGGAAGAACGGGAAACTGAGGGGTAAAAGTTGAGACATGTAATTCTTGTTGGCACAGTGATGCCATGGCATCTGGGCTGTGACTCTTTCTGGAGTAAGAAGCTTCATAATATCAGGTTAAAGTCCAATGGGTTTATTTGTTAGCACAAGCCACTAGCTTTCAGAGCGCTGCCCCTTCATCAGGTGAGTGGGTGTCGTGTTCACAAACAGGGCACATATAGACACAAATTCAATTTACAAAATAATGGTTGGAATGTGAGTCTTTACAGGTAATCAAGTCTTAAAGGTACAGACAGTACCTTTAAGTGGAGATAGGGTTATGCACAGATTAAAGAGATCTCTTTAACATGTGCTTAACCCTCTCTCCACTCACAATTGTCTGTACCTTTAAGACTTGATTACCTGTAAAGACTCACATTCCAATCATTATTTTGTAAATTGAGTTTGTGTCTATATATGCCCTGAACACAACACCCACTCACCTGATGAAGGGACAGCCCTCCAAATGTAATGGCTTGTGCTAACAAATAAACCTGTTGGACTTTAACCTGGTGTTGTGAGACTACTAACTGTATTTACCCCAGTCCAACACCGGCATCTCCACATCACTCTTTCTGGATACAGTTCAACATTTAGACAAGGGAATTAAGGGTTATGGGGAGAAAGCGGGAAAGTGGAACTGATCCACTTCAGATCAGCCATGATCTTATTGAATGGCGGGGCAGGCTCGAGGGGCTAGATGGCCTACTCCTGCTCCTATTTCTTTTGTTGGGCCGAAGGGCCTGTTTCCCGTGCTGTGTTGTCCTTTGTTATCACCTCAAGGATAATGACAGAGAGAGACATTGGAGCAAATTTTCCCATTCCGCCTGCCACAGGAATCAAGCAGGCGAGGGACAGACCATAGAAAGGCTTTGGCCAGAAAATTCTGCCTGTGCTAACAACACCAAGATTTCCTGGCATTTTCTGAAATGAGAAACTTTTGTGTTGTCTTCATTGCTTCTTGTTAAGTATATGCAAAACAAATTCTACTTGATTCATAAATAATAGCTATTCGTATCTTGTAGATCAGGCACAGCTGAGGTTTCTAGTGTTAGAAATTAAAAATTCAGATCTTAGAGTTTGTTTTAATTTGAAGAGTTTTGTATCTTAAAGCCCTAAAGCTTAGATGGTCACCATCTGCTACAGTGACTTGTGCATTCATTACTTCTGGTCTTGCTTTGTGAAGAACTGAGAGATTCATAGTTTCTCTGTCTGGGGTCTAATGGAAGGTGTCTCTGTGAAAGAAAAGAACTTGCTGCTGACTGAATGAACTTCTTCAACTTCTGAAGACAATTTCCACTGCTTCCAAATAAAATGTTAAAGCTGTTGCATGAAGGAGAGTGAGTTATTCAAATGATGAGTATCACCTAGTTTTTCTAAGATTCTTAGACGTAATGCCATTCAATAAGGATTGTGAAGAACAAAGGGAGAATGAACAATCTGTCACTTCTTGTTGCTAAGAGGAGCAATAATCCTGCTTTTAATTGGAAGGTCTATGCCTTCTGGACCTTGTAACTCGATGTCTGATGTATGAAGCCAGTTGAGGTCATCTGCTAACATGCTAACAGCTGTACCAAAATCAATCTTAAAAGAAGTGTTGAAGCCTTGAACAAGTACTGTAACTAACCAATAGTCTAGATTAAGGCCATCTACTTCTCTAGGAACCCAATAGGACCTTTCTTTGGACTTTTCATTTCTTTGAAGGAATGTGTTTTGTAAATGTTTACAGGTCTGCTAATTCAATTAAAATTGCTGTATTTGCAGAAACACTTGAAATCTCTAGTTTTGTCACAGCGGAAGCATCCCATGCTCCCTGCTGGGTATTCTTGGCATCTCTGCTGGATTTTTGTGCTACAAAGCAAGTAACTCAAAATGGTTGCCATTGTGGAGTTTTCAGCAGTCTGTGACTAAGATGGGAAACTCCAGGTGGTGGCATTCCCAAGCATCTGCTGCTCTTGTCCTTCCAGATGCTAGCAGTCATGGGTTTAGAAGGTGCTGCTTAAGGAAGCTTGGTGAGTTTCTGCAGTGTGTCTTGTAGGTGGTAAACACTGCTCCCAATGTTCATTGGTGGAAGGATTAAATGTTTGTGGAAGATGCAGCTATCAAGTGGGCCTCTTTGTCCTGGATGGTGTTGAGCTTCTTGAATTTTGTTGGAGCTGCAATCTTTCAGGCAAATGGAGAGTATTCCACTACATTCCTGACTGTGCCTGGATGGGCAAACACAATTTGTGGGGTGGAGGGGAGGGAGGCAGGTGGGCTGTCAAGAGGTGTGTTACACACCACAGGATTCCTAGCCTTTGACTTGCTCTGGTGATTACAGTGTTTATACTAGCTGGCTAGTCCAGTTTCTAGTCAATGGTAACCCCCAGGAGGTTGATAGTGGGGAATTCAGCCATGGTAATGCCTGTGAATATCAAGAGGCAATGGTTAAGTTCTCTCTAGGTGGAAATGGACACTGCCTGGCACTTGTGTGGCGTGAATGTTAGTTGCTACCCATCAGCCCAAGCCTGTATATTATCCCAGTCCTGCTGCATTTGGACATGAACCACCGGTATTTGCGGATGTGGGAATGGAGTCATTTGCAAACATACTCATTTCTGACTTTATGACGGAAGGGAGGTCATTGATGTAGCAGCTGAAAATGATTGGCCTAGGACATCATCCTGAAGAACTCCTGCAGTGAAGTCCAGGAGCTGAGGTGATTGAGCTCCTATCACCCACAGCCAGAGATGACTCTAACCTGCAGTGAGCTTTCTCCCTGATTCCCATTGGCTCCAGTTTTGCTCAGGCTTCTTAATGCCACAGTTGGTCAAACGCTGCATTGACATCAAGGGTAGTCATTCTCACCTCATCTCTGGCATTCAGCTCTTTTGTCTATATTTGAACAAAGACTGTAATGAGATCAGGAGCTGAGTGACCCTGGCAGAACCCAAACTGAGTATCCATGAGCTTGGTATGAAGAAAATGACATTTCCAAACTCCCATGTTGGCCTCTCTCCACATCCTTGAGGCAGTCAAACAGATGGAACAAAGAAAAGTACTGCTCACTGGATATGGTCATTGTTGCCTCTCTCTTTATTGTGCCTCCTTGTAAGTCACTGATCTTTCTTTTACACTGATATCCCCGTCACCATCACCATGCTCTGTGGCTAGACTCTTTTGCTTTGAACTCTGGGTGTGGAACTTGGTTCTCAGGCAGACTGTAGACACACACTAGTATCTGCTCAATATGGTGGCAGGGTGGCACAGTGGTTAGCACTGCTGCCTCACAGTGCCAGGGACTCAGGTTTGATTCCTGGCTTGCATCACTGTCTGTGTGGAGTTTGCATGTTCTACCTGTGTCTGTGTGCTTCCGGTGTTCTGGTTTCCTCCCACATTCTGAAAGATGTGCTGGTTAGGTGCATTGGCCACAACAGGCGTTGGACTATGGCGACTAGGAGAATTTCACAGTAACTTCATTGCAGCGTTAATGTAAGCCTTACTTGTGACTAATAAATAAGCTTTACTTTTACTTGACTTGTTTATCAATGCTACTTCTAAACAGGTGTGGTGTAGATGCATTTCTCTTTTGTGAGAGTTAGAACATAGAACATAGAACACTACAGCACAAACAGGCCCTTCGGCCCACAAGTTGCGCCGATCACATCAAAACCTACCAATCCATAGACCTATCTATAACCCCCAATCCCATTAAATCCCATATACTCATCCAGAAGTCTTTTAAAAGACCCCAGTGAGTTTGCCTCCACCACCACTGACAGCAGCCGATTCCATTCACTCACCACCCTCTGAGTGAAAAACTTACCCCTAACATCACCTCTGTACTTGCTTCCCTGCACCTTAAATCTGTGTCCCCTCGTAGCGACCATTTCAACCCGGGGAAATAGCCTCTGAGAATCCACCCTATCTATTCCTCTCAACATTTTATAAACCTCTATCAGGTCGCCTCTCAACCTTCGTCTCTCCAAGGAGAAGAGTCCCAGCTCCCTCAACCTATCTTCATAAGGCATGCCTCCCAATCCAGGCAACATCCTTGTAAATCTCCTCTGTACCCTTTCAATAACTTCTACGTCCTTCCTATAGTGAGGCGACCAGAACTGTGCACAGTACTCCAAGTGGGGCCTGACAAGGGACTTATAAACTTGCAGCATTACCTCCTGACTCCTAAACTCAATCCCTTGATTAATGAAGGCCAGTACACCATACACCTTCTTGACCACATCCTCCACCTGCAAGGCCGATTTAAGAGTCCTGCGGACCCGGACCCCAAGATCCTTCTGCTCTTTAACACTGCTAAGACTCCTGCCCTTGATAGTGTACTCGTTCATCCCATTGGTCCTGCCAAAATGGACCACTACACATTTATCCGCGTTGAAGTCCATCTGCCACTTCTCCGCCCAGTCTTACATCCTATTTATGTCCTGCTGCAACTTCTGACGTCCTTCCAGACCATGCACAACGCCACCGACCTTCGTGTCATCGGCGAACTTACTAACCCATCCCTCCACTTCCTCACCTAGGTCATTTATGAAAATGACTAACAGCAAGGGTCCTAGAACAGATCCCTGGGGCACTCCACTGGTGACTGACCTCCATGCAGAAAAAGACCCATCCACAACCACTCTCTGCCTTCTGCAGGCAAGCCAGTTCTGGATCCACTAGGCCAAAGCCCCTTGGATCCCATGCCCTCTCACCTTCTCAAGAAGTCTTGCATGGGGGACCTTATCAAATGCCTTGCTGAAGTCCATGTACACCACGTCCACTGCTCTTCCTTCGTCAATGTGTTCAGTCACATTTTCGAAGAACTCAACTAGGCTCGTAAGGCACGACCTGCCCTTGACAAAACCATGCTGACTATTTCTGATCATGCTAAACCTCTCCAAATGCTCATAAATCTTGTCCCTCAGAAGCCTCTCCATCAGCTTACCAACCACTGAGGTCAGACTCACCGGTCGGTAATTTCCCGGGCTATCTCTGTTCCCTTTCTTGAAAATAGGAACCACATCCGCAATCCTCCAGAACCTCTCCCAAGAGGTGATCAGTTGTACATCATCATCATCTATGTCCAACATTAGCGCATCCCATCTGTTAACTATATTACAACCGGGTTTGTAATTTTTCATTTTAGTCCTAATTTTGCTTTTTTGTTAACTTTTAAGTGTTCTGCTTGAAAAAAAAACTTGGCATGTTCAATGGATCAATTTGCTTAGTCCTTGCACTTGCTTTAATAAGCATGTTCTAGAAACAAAATCATGGGAAACAAAAATGGGGAATTTCTGGTATTTTTAACGAATAACTAAAGGATTTCCTCTGCTGTCAGTGACTTTTCATGTGTTAATTTGTGACAGAATAGAAGTAAAAGGGATGTAGTGGGTTCAACGTGGCAGTGCTTTTACTTGAATTGAGAACAAGTGTGAAATACTTTACTTGACACAGCTCTCATGTTCCATAGTTAATAAATTACTTTTGCTGGAGTATGTCAGATAAAATAAACAGTGGGAGGCTGAGCTATGTTCTTCAGAGTATTCATTAAGCTTTTTAGGTTCTTTCAGCATTTTGCAGCTAATCAGGTTTTCTGCCACAAATCGACATCTAACTAACGTAGCGCCAACCCAGCCACGTACAAGCAAATTAGATTTGGACTTGTGAACTGTAAATGTGGCTTCGTATTTGATACAAACATTTTAACATTGAATACCAAGAGAGTTTTCCCTTCCTGATATCACCTTCTCATCTCCCTCTTTAACTGCACAAGCTGACAAAGTCAGAATGATCACTGGTTGATGTGTAAGAGTGGATTGCCCAGCACGGTGACACTAGCTGAAGTGCAGCTGCCTCTCATTTAAGCAGCTCCTTTAAGGTAACAGGCTTTAATTATTTCTATCGATTTAAAGTTGTTTTTCTCAGTCAGCTCCTCAGGTTAACAAAAGGTCAGACTGGCTTCCACCGTTGTTTGTGCAAGTGAGTGATCAGGTGCAAAATGGACTTTGTCACAGTAATTACTGATGCTCTCAGGCCAATATTAAATTGGATGGAAGGCAAGTAAAATAGCTTGGTGAGAACAATGCAGTTTTCCTGCAGTTGGTCTCTGGATTTTATATCTGGATAAAGTTAATTTCAAATCATTGACAATTAAGATCCTTTTAAAAGACTATTCTGAAAATCCCATGTTGAATTGCACAGAGGGAATATAAAAGTCAAGGTGAAATTCATACTCAGACCTGCGACATAATTGAGGAAAGGGCATGCTTTGAATTTTCATGACAATTTGCAAAGAATGTTGAAAACTAATCTAAAATATTATGTGGTGTCCAACGGGCAACATAACAATGCTTGAAAATGTTTCCTCAAAATGTCATTTATTTATTTATGTTTATTTATTAGTCACAAGTAAGGCTTACATTAGCACTGCAATGAAGTTACTGTGAAATTTGCCTAGTTGCCACAGTCTGGCACCTGTTCAGGTCAATTCACCAACCAGCACGTCTTTCAGACTGTGGGAGGAAACTGGAACATCTGGAGAAAACCCATGGAGAGAACGTGCAAACTCCACAAAGACAGTGACTCAAGCCAGGGATTCAACCCTGGCCCCTGGCGCTGTGAGGCAGCAGTGCTAACCACTGTGCCATCCCCTGCTGTTATAGGAACAGTATCAATGAATTGTAATACTTTATCAAGCATGGAATACTTTATGAGCCTGAAACATGGTAAACTTTTACTTGTAGATTAAAGGAAATAAAAGTGTAAGTGAGTCAATTGTATTTGTGTATCCTATTAATCAAATGTAGATTTAGTTATCTATTGACTACACTTAATGAGATAGAAAAACCTTTTCAGTTTATTGTTTCTTCCAAGTAATACCAAGGTTATAACCAAAAGAGTAGAAGGTTTTTGACTGTCTTCTAAAATTAATTTAAGATCTTTTTTTTACTCAGCCAGGTGCCACCTTATTGAAGACTTAAAAAAACTCTTTCATGAAATGTGGGTGTCACTGGTTAAGCATATTTGGCCCTAGGATAGTGGTGGCGAGCTGTCCACTTGAACCACTGTAATCTATGTGATGTAGCCATGATGTAGAGTTGCTGGCGTTGGACTGGGTTAAGCACAGTACGTAGTCTCACAACACCAGGTTAAAGTCCAACAGGTTTATTTGGTAGCATGAGCTTTCAGAGCATTGCCCCTTCATCAGGTGAGTGAAGAGTTTGGTTCGTAAACAGGGCATATATAGACACAAACTCAATTACAAGATAATGGTTGGAATGCGAGTCTTAACAGATGATCAAGGCTTTACAGGTGCAGACAATGTGAGTGGAGAGAGGATAAAGCACAGGTTAAAGAGGTGTGAATTGTCTCAAGCCAGCACAGTTAGTGAAATTTTGCAAGCCCTGGCAAGTCACGATGGTCACAGATAGTGTGACATGAACCCAAGACCCCAGTTGAGGTTATCCTCATGTGCACGGAACTTGGCTATCAGTTTCTGCTCAGCGATTCTGCATTGTTGTATGTCATGAAGACCATCTTGGAGAACGCTTACCTGAAGATCAGAGGTTGAACGCCCTTGACTGCTGAAATGTTCCCTGACAGGAAGGGAACACTCCTGCCTGGTGATTGTTGAGCGGCGTCCCTTTATCCGTTGCCGTAGGTCTGCATGGTCTCCCCAATGTACCATGCCTCGGGACATCCTTTCCTGCAGCGTATCAAGTAGACAATGTTGGCCGAGTCACAAAAGTATGTACCGTGTACCTGGTGGACGGTGTTCTCATGTGAGATGATGGTATCCGTGTCGATGATCTGGCATGTCTTGCAGAGGGTGCTGTGGATCATTGATATAAGCCCTGTTTGTGAACCAGACTCTTCACTCATGTGATGTAGGTACATCTACAGTGCTGTTAGGGAGGGAGTTCCAGGAATTTGACCCAGCAACAGTGAAGGAGCAGCAAAATAGCTGCAAGTCACGGTGGTGTGTGGCTTGGAGGGGAATGCGCAGCTGATGGTGTTCCCATGGATCTGCTTGTCCTTCTTGGTGGTTGATGTCAAGGTTTAGGAAGATCCTGTTGAAGAAGCCTCAGTGAGTTGCTGCAATCTGTCTTGTAAATGGTACGCACTGCTGCTACTGTGTGTTGATGGTAGGGGAAATGAATGCTGAAGTTGGTGGATGGGTGCTAATCAAGTTGGCTGGGTTTATCCTAAATGTGTTGAGTTTCTCAAGTGTTCTTGGAGCTGCACTCATTCAAACAAGGGGAAAATATTCCATCACACCCCTTTCATTGATGAGCAAGCTTTGGGGTGTCAGGAGGTGATTTACTAGCCACCGATTTTCCATTCTCTGACCTGTTCTTGTGGAAGCAGTATTTATATTTATAGTGAACTAGCTAGTATTTATATGGCTAGTTCAGTTCAATTTCTGGTCAATGGTAACTGCCTAGAACAGTTAATAATGGAGGATAATGGATGATAATCGCATTGAATGTCCTGGGGAGATGGTTGGATTCTCTCTTGTTGGAGATGGTCATTGCCTGCACTTTTGCACCACAAATATAATTTGCCAATTACCAGCTCAAACCTGTCCAGATCTTCCTGCATACAGACATGAGTTGCTTCAACATGAAATCATTTTAATCTGGAATGTTAATTTTAGTCATCAAAGGGAAAACCAGAGTTGTGAAGAAAAGTGTGAAGGTTGTTCCAGCTGCCACACTCAGACGAAACAATATTCTGACAGTTTTTTAATGTTAAAAACCAGCGGAAATGAATTACTATGGAGGTTTTTTTCTGCTGCAAGACCAATGGGAGAGTCACAAAAACCTCCAAAAAGAGATACTTTGACCATTTCCCAAGAGTTTCCCACATCTCTTCCATCTAGGTTATGGTGAACGAGCACGGCAAACCCCATGGGAATTAACTCTGGTGAATATTTGGTCACACACAGCAGCAATCACATTCCAATCACAAAATCCTGCATTTGTTCAAGTGAGAGGTATTTGGACAGTTATCTGGCTGGGTCGGAGACTACCTCACACAAAAGGTAGATATGGTATAACATCAATCACGGCCAGAGTGGCCTCCTGGGCTAGTTTCAATCACCTAAGTGTGGTCAGAATGGAATTTCTCAGATTTTGATGGCTCCATGTTAGTCTGGAGTTTCTGTCCATTTGTGCACTGATGCCAATTGGTCCCTTTGGATAGGGTTGTAAGTGCATATATTGTGATACTCAATTTATCACAAATTGAATGCGACAGGAGAGTCTTTTCCTGTCTGTTTTTGCTTAAGTTTTTTATTGTGCATTAAAATGACCGACTTGAAAGATTTTGCCACATTTACACCTGAATGGCTTAGTAAACTAAATGCTGTACAGTCTTGGTTTAATGCTCGATATAGTATTTGATCTTCATCCTCTATATTCTGAAATGTGCCTCTAACAGCAGGAATTTGGAATCAAAGAAAAAGTAAAGAATTGGATCAAAAAGGAACTGACAGGGATTTAGCTGCACTGAGGACTTGTGAGATGCAGATTAGCCTAATAGTAGGGTGAAACAGATACTTTGTTAAGCAGCATGGAAATTCGCAGTCTAGAGGCCTAGGTGCAAAGCAAAGTTCTCTCAGGGACTAAAGCTGCTGTGCAGAAAAAGAAAGCAGAAGAAGTCTGTCTGTGTGAGATTCCATAAGCTCTACTCTGAACTAGAAGAACAGTTCATAGAAGAAAGCTACAGGTCCTGTTTCATAATTATTTGCTGGATTTGGTTTATAGTGTGATTTTACGGCCTCGCTCGAGCGCGACAGGAAATTCCCACCCAAGGTCTACAGAGATTTACATTCTGATTCTGTGGTGGGCAAGATGGTGGAGTTCCAGCCATAGTTTTAAAACCTATGGGGTGTTGTTTTGGGGACAGTGTATTCTCGGAGTTTAAGAAAGTAGATAGATTTGGATTGGGAGGTAATTTAAGCATACCGCCTGGGTAAGCATTATTGTAGTTAATTGTAAATGTTATTCTTTCATGTTGCCTTTCATATTTGTGTTTTAAAATTTAGTAAGCACCTCGTTATTTGAAGAATTCTCCCTTCTGGGATTTGAGATGCCCTCGCATTGAACATCGATGGGATTCATAACACAGTCCAGGATCAAAGTAAACAGTAGAGGGACAGAAAGCACTTATCTCTGTATATCATCTTGCTAGATTGGATCAAGCAAAGATGTGATTCACTTCTTTTTTTCCAGCAGGTTGTATGTACAATATTATCAGACTGAGACTAGGGCAATAAACTGATAGAGCATTTATTCAACATGAAACAGGTAAATAAAAATATTCAGTGCAAAACAATGTATGTATGGTCATTTAAAAACTTTACGATACATATCCAAAAACAATAATATTTCTCCCTGGGCTATCTCTCATCGTACATTCGATCTTGAAAACTGATATTCAGTTCTTACATGGTACACCACTACCATTGGAGTCAAATTAGTCCAATTTCTCTGCTAGCTGTAGAATGATAGGTTAGTAAGCACAGACAGCTCAATATAAACCCATACCATTGACCACAGAGGTGTGTATCACAATGACTACAAGTAACTATTGGGCCTGTCCTATTGACAGACAGAACCGTATGTTCACACGGTTATCAATCAAGAATTTCTACCAATGTTGCCTTTATTATTCAAATTATATCAACTGGTTCCAGAATTGGTGAAGACTTGTCAGTGCAAAATACATAGAGAATTGAGTATTTTTATAATAATTGCCATTCTTTATCAAGATATATCTCAAAATATCTGTGAACCTAATGCTTCATTCGACAGCCATTAAAGATTCTACAAAGCAATGAAAACCCAATGCTTTGGCAGTCAATCTACATTAATATCTTCAGATTACTTACTGTCTCAACATGAGCCAGACTTTACTGTTAGACAAACATTCCCCATTGATGCACAATCTAGTACATCACCTGGGCTCACTTTTACATATGATGACAGAAGTCAGACTATACACACCAAGGGCTTCCAGAATTATTCATGACTTTGTCCATAATGCAACTCTTAGCCAAATTATAAGACTCGCCAAATATATGGAAGCATGGTTGTCATGCATATTGCAATTCAAAAGTTCTTCTAAAATGTGGAGGGACTTGTAGGTCACAATGTTCCTTGAAGCATGGTCTCAAGTCTCTACACATGGGCATAGTGGATGTTGGCGTGATAAAGTATTCCTGTCAATTCATGCATGTGCACACAAGAACCAATGCATCCAATTAAAATGAAAGTAAATATTGAAGCCACAAACATAAGCGCAACATACAAGGAAACATTTTTTGAAGTTATGGGGATGAATTTCACCCCCTGGTAGAAAAATCAACCTTGAACCTCCTGACTATAAAAAGGGCTGACCCGCAGTGACAATAATGGGGGCAACCTTAACAAGATGGGAGGAACTGGGGGTGGGGACGGGGTGTCGTGGGACTTGTATCCCTCAGGGAAAGAAAGTCCCCCCCTCAAAAGCTGCTAGCTGCGGAGTAGTGTCGTAGCATCAGAACACAGTAAATGCCACAAGGGAGTCCTGACAAGAAGACAACACACTGACCAGACTTAGGTAAGTTTGTGGTTTTGGTTAGGAATGATTGGGAATCCAAGGGAAGGATTTGGATGTTAAAGAGGAAGGCACATTGTAGGGTACCCTCTATTGTGGGGGTAAGGAGTTGTTCCCTCAAAAGATGTAGGGGCCCCTCAGGGAAGCCCTCCTTATTCTTTCGAGTTGCATAAGTGTCAGGTTGGCCTCCTTTGTTCTACAGGCCCCAACTGCACATAATATAGTGGTAAAGACAGAATGAAGCCCCTATCCAGCCATTCATTGGCCAGTTAAGGGCCTCAACAAGCCTAAGGCTGAGTTGGCTGGCTAATGCCTGACTCATGTTTTCCCCTCCTCTGTATTATGGCGGGCAGCAGTTGAAGTTGAGCGTGAAGACAATGAGCTAGCAACCTGTTTTATGATATGCTCCCCTTTTCCTGCAAATAGGCCTGGGAGCTGGAACATTTCCCTCTAATGTATTTTATGTTAATGTCATGAAATAAATTCCCCCCTCTGACCCAATCCATTTAACTGCATTGAAGTTTATGAATCCAGCCTCCAGGCAGGATTCCCATTGCCAAGAGTCGAGCCACCAATGCCCATTTGCAAAATCCTAGGGGTCTGCAGCAGGACTTTCTCTGTAGCATTACAAAATTCCCAAAGATCAAGGGAGCTGCGGTTATATAGCCATCAATAGAGGTGTCTCAAGATTTATATGTCGGGAGAGGCTGACAGAGGTGAGAATGTGTGGACTGACATTTAGAAAACAATCGATATATGTCAATGTGCACAGAGCTATGTGTAGTAAGCAGCTGACAGAGGCATGTGTCGGATTCTATATGTAGGGAGAGATTGACAATAAGTGAGTGCGTAAGGGCCTTTAAAATGAACCGTGGCCACAGCTGCCAGGTAATCATTGTGAAGACAAAACCCCTCTTCAGGATGGCTTCTGGCCATAGATGTAGCCCTCTGAAACCCATACTCTGGGCCAAGCTGTGGGGGGTAACTGAAGGAGATCTCACTGGTGTCCCAGCCAGCCAACTTCAGTCATCTGCTTGGCTTTGTACTCAGTGGGCTGATATCAATTTACTCCAAAGTGGGGACTTAATGATAACCAGTTACCTGCTGCTGTCAAATGACTTTAACACTAACTCCGTGGGGCTGGTAAGGTTTCACTTGGTAAAATGTAGATGGGCAGATGTGAGGGGCTTTAGGTTTGGGATTGATGCTTTAACCTCCCTGCCCAGTCAGGGCTTATAATCACCCCTTGGGTCTATATTAGGTTTATCCCTCTGATTTCCTGATCTGAGATCCACCGTAGCCAGAGCTGTCACCACCGACTACATGTTGATCCAAGTAAACGGCAGTAATTAGGGCAGAGAACAGGAAAATGAAGTGATAATCCTGGCCCCATCTGTTCTCTGACACTGGCAGACTGTGAGTTGGAAAGGGCAGTATGCAGCCATCTCTGCGGGGTGGGAAAAATTGAGGGAAAGTTGATCAGGCTGTGCCTGCCCTTAGCATCCAATTTGCTTCATTTGCCATCAATATACCAACACTATGGACGGCAACGCAGAAGAGTGAACCCACCCTTCGGAAACCAGAATGGTACTGTCACCGCTAAATTCGAATTTAAATCTGAAACCTCAAACTCGACTTCTTCTGATGTTGTGAAGCACAGAGTTAGATCACCTGGAACCACTTCCATGGGAAAAAAAATCTAAATATAATCTAGCAGAAGTTTTGAAAAATAAGTTTTGTTTTGCTACGCTGGTAAAACATCATCAAGAAAATAAATGAGCACTGTGAGAAGTTTGTCTTTCTCAGATTGTTTTCAGTCCGTGGTGACATGAATTAGTTACAATATTTCAGCAAACCAAGTTAATAGTTGGTTTTTGTGCTTTATTCCCCTGTTATGTGTGATAAGTGAAGCGATACAGATAAATCTTGCTGCTTCCAGACGCTCCTACTTCCATTCAGATTTCTCCCTGTAGTATTTTCCAACATTTGTAAAGATTTTATTAGAACATAATTTGTTCAGAAAATGTTATAAATATATATAATCTAAGAAAGGTAAAAAAATGTTCTTGAAATGCAGTTTATTTTTAAGAAATCTACACAGCCATTGTTCGTATGCTTATTGTAGTCTCTTCTGTGCTTTCTCCAGTAAGTTCACTAGTTCTATAACTGTTCATCATTCCAGTCTTTTGTATAATAGTCAAGATTTATCTTTAATGGTATCTGGGCATCTATATACAGTTCTTTTCTTTTGCTTTTCTTTTTCATGCTTAGTAGCATACAAAGAGCAATGGTAAAGAAAATAGCTGAGACAATGATCATTGTGATTGCAATGGGAATGATTGGAGGTGAACAGGGAATGTCTAATGTCTGTAATAATGGGCATGGATTTGGTTCAGTTTGTTCCTCTTCTGTGAAGAGAGCTTGTCTGTGTACCAACTCTTCCAAGTAACTTTTATTACTCACAGTCTCATTGACAAACAAATTGACCATTACCGTGGAATAAAGTGGTTGTGGCTGCCCAAGATCACTGACTTTTACCAGTAGTTGATACAAACCATAGTCTTTGCGTAACAGTTTCTCCTGCAATGTAATATTTCCTGTAGCTGCATTGATTCCAAACACATGAGGGGCTGGGCCATTTCTCCCAACAATACTGTAAGTCATGACGGCATTAATACCAGCATCATTGTCAATTGCATAAATCTCAGCCACTGCAGCTCCTTGAGGAGTGTTAGGGGGCACCAGAAGCCACGATATATTAGACTGAGGAAGTAATACCGTTGGAGGGTTATCATTTATATCTAGAACAAACACAGTTATTTTTGCTGTTGCGGAGAGGGATGGTTTACCACCATCAACAGCCTCAACCCAGAATATATGCATTGTATTTTTCTCTCTGTCTACTGAAGAATTGCATCGTAAGGTTCCTCTTGTGTTATCCATTAGGAAATTACCACTACCATTTAGGATAGACACAGTAACATTTCCATTAGGCCCTGCATCTAAATCCGTTACATTGATAACTCCAATTTCACCACGTCTTGGGAAATTTTCCGGAATAAAGAATGTGTAGTCATTGGTGAGGAACGAGGGCATATTATCATTCTGGTCCAAGACATGAATGGTTACAATGATACTTGTCTTTCTTGGAGGAACTCCCCGATCAGAAGCAGAAACAGTAAACCTGTATAGTTTCTCTTCTTCTCTGTCCAGGGTAGTAGACACTGTCAAATTTCCTGTGGATCGTTCGATTGAGAAAATGGGTAAAGCATCAGGTCCCAGGTTGTAGACCACCTCTCCATTCTGACCACTGTCTACATCTGTTGCAGATATTTTCAGTAAGAAAGCCCCAGGTGCATTGTTTTCCTCAATGGAAGCCTCAAAGGAGCTATGGTGAAATTGTGGAGAGTTGTCATTTTCATCAGTAACTGAGACATATATTGTTAGTTCATGAAGAGTATGAGGATCTTCTGCCTTAATGACAATCTCATATCGGTTTTCAAGCTCATGGTCTAAAAGCTGTGATGTGACAACCAAATGTTTATTTCTTGACCTTTCATAGGGCTTTAAGTAAAAAGGCACATTGCCACTGATGTAGACTGCCCCTTTTAGATAATGATCTGGATCAGTTACCTCTAGGAGGGCAATTGGGGTGTTTTCAGGTGCAGTCTCTTTCAGGTATATCACACCGTCTGCCTGATTAGCTATATAGCTGATCTCCAACTTTGGACTATATTTGCTGCTGTGAATAATCGACACTGTAATTTGAACTATAGTTGGGGCACAGCCTGGGCCATTAGCTAAGATTGTGAGCTTATGTTCAGGAGGTGTCTCTGGACTTCTATTTCCAGAAAATCTGATAAGCCCAGTGGCACTATCTAAGATAAATAGTTTCTTGGATACATCCTGCACCCGATTTCCATAAGAATATGTGATTTCAGCATTCGGGCCTATGTCTGCATCTATGGCATGAAGTTGCGCCACCACACTGTTGGAGGACGTATTTTCGGGAACCTGGATGTGAAACTCTGATGCATTAAACACAGGGCAATTGTCATTGATGTCTTGGATGTTGATCAGAAGTGTGGCTGTTCCAGATAAAGGTGGTGTGCCACCATCCACAGCCACAATTTTCATTTCATATGAATCCGTTACCTCTCTATCCAGTGACTGCTGGACAACAATGGAAGGTGTTTCACCATCTTTCAAACTGAAAACATTATGGCTATTTTCAAGATAATACTTCTGAATGCTGTTCTTCCCAGCATCATTGTCAGTGGCAAAATAGTCAATTCCAAATGATGTGCCTGCAGCTGCATCCTCTGGAATAGCAAGTTTCATCACTTGTTCGGCAAAATATGGTGCATTATCGTTGACATCCAGGATGACTATCTTAACTTTCACCATTTGCACGTACAGACCAGCACATAGAATAATCACATTGACTTCCTGCATGCAAGGAGCATCATGGAATTCAACTGGGCATAGAGCTTCCCTGTCGATTTTCTGCTTAGTTGTATACAGCTCCCCACTCTCACTTTTGAGCATCACATAGTCCATTTCTTTTATGAATTTGTAAGCAAGTGAATCACAAACAGTATCCGATGGCAAGGTTAAATCATTGGCTATATTTCCAATAAAAATGTCTTCATCTTCATTCTCTTGCACTTTATATTCCAGTTCTGTAGCCAGGTGGCTTTGTATCTTGTGGCAGAACATCATCAGAAGTATGTAGACAAGTTTCTGTGGAACAAAATATTGGTTATTTAATGTGGTGACAATAATAAATGTTTCATTTGAATTTACCACTGTGGATTTCAAAAACAAACAAAAGCATTATTTTCTTAAGACAGCTCTTTTTGTTGGAAGGAAATGAAATATTAAACCACTCTGTATCAGTATTTGACAATTTGAAATGTGGTATAGAATGGTTAAATGGAAAATAAAGTTTTCTGAGCAAAATAGAGCCTTAGCTTTAACCTTCAGAAAGGTGTCTTGTTGAAATTGTACAGAGCCTAGGTGAGACTAGTTTTGATCTCCTTATCTAAGGAAAGTTAAGCTTGCTTCAGAGGGAGTGCAATCGTGGTTCACCAGACCCTGGGATGTCTCATAAGGAGAGATTAAGGAATCTGAGCCTGTATACTCTTGGGAATGTGTGATGATCTCATTGAAATGTACAAACTTCTTACAGAGCATGACAGGGTGGATGTAGGCAGGGAGTTTCCCCTGGCTGGTGAGTCTAGAACCAGGCAACACAATGTCAGAATAAAAGGGCAGGCTATTTAAGATTGAGGTGACGAAGAATTTCTTCACTGAGAGGGTGGCGAATCTTTGAAATTCTCTACTCCAGAGGTTTGTGAAAGCTTAAATCACTGAGTATGTTTAAGACAGAAATTGATAAGTTGCTGGATACCAATGACATCAAAAGATATGGGGAGTGTAGCGTTGAGGAGATGATCAACTATAATCTAATTGAATCATGGAGCAGGCTCGATGGGCTGAACAGCCTATTCCTGTTCCCATATTTTTATCTTCTAATGTCCCTATATTAAAGAGCATGCTCTCCTGCAACATCTTTTCAAAAAAATTGATACTCTGAAAATAAACAAAAATGTCCATTGATGAGAAGGTGGTCCCATTAGTGTGGAGATGGTGCTTAATCCGACACAACAATCTCCATCTGAGCCATAATAAAACTAGTGTCCTATTGGAAAGAGTAAATAGGGAGGTGCCAAATGTTTTAAACTAGCAAGACATAGCAAGGGTTCAACAGGAAATGAAACCACTTTAAATAGAAACAAAATAACAAAGGAGAGAATGGGGCAGACTATAGCAAGAAGGGCATAAATGGCCAGGAAATAAATAGTTATAGGATAGGAGTGTAAAAAGATCATTTAAAATGAAAAGAACTACAGCTAAGAATGAATTATCTATCTCTGCTTCAATGTGCACAGTGTTTACATTAAAAAAGAGAACATGAAGCACTAATATGTCACAAGGAATCAGATAGAGTTGGGATTATTAAAACATTAAGACATGCTATAGAAAAATCTGGACTGTGAATATGCAGGATATAACAAATGTAGGAAGATGGAGAGGGGTAAAAAAGGAAGGTGGTGCTGATGTATGTATAGGAGATAACATAATGTTAGTAGAGAAAAGTAACACTGTTATGAGTAAGACAGAAATAGAACCCATATAGACAGAAATAAGAGATAACAAAAATAAATCATCACACTAATAGGAATAATCTACAAAGAACCTAATAAAGGAAGGAATCTTCTTCCTTTATTAGGTGCTTGGTAGATTATCAAACCAAATTTGGGAAATGCGTATAAAACATAAAATAATAATCATGGATGATTTTAACTAATCTGACATTATTTGGCCTGAAGATCCAAAAATGGGATGAGGGAATAGAGTTCCTACTAAGCGTACAGGATTCCTTTCTTACATCATATGTAAGAAACCCAATACTTGAAGATTCACTACTGGATTTGGTAACGAGGATTGAAACAGAGCAGATATGAGAAGACAAAGCAGAGGAACTCAGCAATAATAACCATACTATAGCGTGGTTTAGAAGAATGACAAGGACCAGGGTAACAGATTGGCAAAAAGATGATTTTGAGGAGCTGATTACAAAATTTTAGAAAATAAAAATGGATGACCATACTGGCAAAACAAAGATGTAGAATAGCAATGGGAAACATTTAAAACAGTACTTAACTGAACCCAAGAAAATTACATTCCATTGAAAAACAAAATCAAACAACACAAATTAGGGAGAATAACGCCACGATGAAAAAGAAACTGAGGGTAGGAAAGAGGCAGATAATAAACTCAATTCGCATCCACTGTGAGTTGTCGGAACAAAGCTGGGCTAGTGCAGAATTTCACACTGCCAACCTATGTGCTGGTTTTCTAACTCCATCCTGACCCCTGGGCAATTTTCCCGAAGGTAAGATGGACAGGGCTACCCACTAGCAATTACCGGGTATCCAATTGACCCGTTTAAAGACCACATGAACCAAAACTAAAGGCTATGAATATAATATCATAATGGTGAAATCAAGTAGAGAATTCAACACAACCTTCCTTACCCAGAGAATAAGGAGAATGTGGAGCGACAAGTTGGGGTGCGTGGTATGAATGCATATAAGGGGCATCTAGATCATGAGGGCGCGGGAATAGAGATGATGATGGAATTAGATGAGGACAGATGTGAGATGTTCAAGTGGAGTATAAAGGTTGGCATGGACAGATTGGGTCTTCTATGTAATCCAAAGTAATTAATTTTTCTTCAAACAAAAGTTGTCCAAAATAGAAAACTGTCTTCTTGCTGAGAATTAACTATTTCCCTGTAAATGCACTTAAAAAATGTCAGTTTGAATATTCTTCTCCACTATTGATTCATTTCTATTTATTCAGCATATAATAAAGGCAATAGCCGTGGAGGCCATATGAGCGACAACAATTTATATTGAAATAGTACCCAAGATGCATGAGCATTACAAAATAATATATAACACCAAGCCACATATGGAGATGGGTCAGATAACCAAAAACTTGGTCAAAAGGTGGTTTTAAGAAGTGTCTGGAGGAAAGCATGGAGAGAAATGAAATGGTTTAAGGAATGGGTTTTCAAAAACTAAGGCCTAAGCAACAGAAGGTGCAGCGGTGGAGCGATTAGAATAGGGGAAACTCAAGAGGCCAGAATTCAATGATTGCAGATATCTCAGTGGGTTGTAGAACTGGAGGAGATTACAGAGGTAATGATGCAATGGAGGGATTTGAAAACAATGATAGGATTTTTAAAATAAGTAGGTAATGTAAGGCAGTGAGCACATGGTGAAAGGAGCTTGGCATGAGTTAAGGCACCAGTAGTTACTTTATGTTATTTAAATTAACTTCTAATAGGTTTGCAGGGTTTAATGCTAGCCAATGCCAGCTATTCCACACAATAAATATCTCTGAGTTGGCTCTACCTTAAATGTGCAAACTCTAGTAGAGATCAAATGCCTCCCCAAGGGATCAAAGAGAAATTGTAGAAGAAAATCACCTAGGGTTTTCCTATTCTCTTTAAGTGTTTGGAGTCGTGTTCGGACTCGCTGTGATCTCTTATTTTATGGTCAGTCCTCCTCGAAGATAAAAGTTAGGCAGCATGTAGCATATGATCTTAGAAAGCTCTCAGTATAGCTGTTCCACACACCTTGTCATTATCAAAAACATGCATCAAGGTCCCAGTAGTAAGTTTTATGATGTTCCTGATGGCTACGTTATAAATGTGCTCAATTTCTGCCTCTAGCTGTCTCGAGGGACTTATTAAATACATATAATAAAGGTTCTTAAGAAAGCAATTGTGGTGTCTGTCTTTGTGTCACAATTACAGTTTGGGAAACAGACATAGAGATTTATGATATAATGATCATCATTTTTGGCCAGCTGCATAGTGAATGAATTAAATTCTTATCAGCTCAAAAGCAAATCTCAGCAGATTTCATAAATCTGAAATATAAACAGAATGGACTGGATTTTATCTGCTTTCAGGGAACAAGCTAGGAGTCAGGGTGGTTGAAGTGCACAGTTTTGTCTTTCTGCCATGCCATCATGTCAGAGACATGTCCCTCCTGCCCAGAACCCAGTTGAACCACTGAAGTGGGGCTTCACATTGCAGCAGAACTTTCTACTACGTGGGGAGATTGCCTAGTGGTATTATGGCTAGACTATTAATCTGGAAACTCTGCTAATGTTCTGGGGACCCAGGTTTGAATCCCAGCATGGCAGATGGTGGTATTTGAATTCAATAAAAAAAATGGAATTAATAATCTGCTGATGACCATGAAACCATTGTCGATTGTTGGAAAAACTTATCTAGTTCACTAATGTCCTTTAGGGAAGGAAATCTGCTGTCCTTACCTGGTCTGCCTCTATGTGGTTGACTCTCAACTGCCGTCCAAGGGCAACTAGGGATGGGCAATAAGCAATGGCCAGCCAGCGATGCCCATGTCCCTCATATGAATAAAAAAAACTCAACCTTGTTTAATCCAGGATAAAAGAAATGTTCCTAACTCCCTTGTATTCATCAATGTGTGCCAATCATGAGGCATGCCAGTAAATTTAGATCTTTGATTAACATAAAATGATGATACATATGAATAAGATGTATTGTAATGTAAAATATTTCAAGTGAAATTTAATTTTGAAAAACACTCATGACATCTTTGTCTAAGGCTAATAAAAATGCAGCTGGGCAGGAAAGTTTTGGCCATGATGCAGAGCCTCCGATTTAATCAGGAGACTTTTTTAACTGCGTTGTTAGCTGCTGGTGGGCTTTACCATTGAAAACTTTTCCCCACTGCAGAATCATGCCCATCTTCTGTGCACACTGCCAGCACTTTAAATTTTCATTGAAATCATGCAGGAAAAGGGAAAAAGCAAGAGAGGGAATGGTGCATATTTTTGGTTATGCCATCAGGAATGGCACATTGTTGATAAAATCCTCCGCCCCCACCTCCCCTCGTGTAACTAATAACATTTTACTTTCAGTGGGAGTCTTCTGTATATTGTGCCAACTTATTCTTCAGTTGCACTGTTTCAATAAGTCTAATCTTCAGTGAGACAGCAAAGCGTGTTGGCATATAACTAATTCAGCAATTTTGGACAGTATGTTATTGATGCAGGGACCAAAACAACTTCATTTGCCTCCCAAATTTTGGACTCTGTTTGTTCGGTTGATAGTTCTAGGAATTATGTTACCTTCCAGAACCTTTACCCTAAGTTTTGTTTCTAATGCCTCAGAGATATACACAGTTGACACACCAGTTTCTATGTCTAAACGGGAGATTTATTTACTATTCATTTATTTAAAATGTCTACGCTTTAATACTTCCTGCTGCTAGTTTTCAGTTTAGTCTCTATTTTGCTTTGTAATCCAAGGTTAATTAATAGCATACAGCACATAGTGAAGAGTCAACAGATACACTCAATCAAATATCAAACAATTAAACAATTGAATACTGCACTAATCTCACAAGGACGAATTAAAATAATTGGTTAAAAAATCTCAGAAGCACATTTTAGGAATAAACAAGAACATGTTAATCTGATAAAATCCATGGATTGATTCACAGCTGTACTGTAAGTGTTAAAATATCGGGACCCCAAATCATTCATTTTGGCAGATGTAATATCAATTAAAACAATGACCGATTATGATGTCTAAACTGATCAATCTCAAATGAGAGAATGCACCACTTGTCAGCATGTTTTTATCAAGCCAGAACATTTACTATGATACGTGTACATGGAAATTTTAATTTACATCAACTAACATTTGTATCTGTAGAAGAACTCCAGTATGTTGAAAGAATATTAACAATGTCTTTGTGAAATATTGAAAGCTTCGGCTTGCTATTTTCTTTTTCAATAGCACAGTAATTCTTTTTTTTACATATTGAAATCAATCAGGCTTCAAAACTATATAATGTGTGGTCACTGTTATCTTTTTCCCAAAATTATTCAGCTCTTAATACTTTCAATTTCAATTTGAGCATTGACATATGACATCTAATGCATGGAACAGTTCGAACGTTTCATGGAACACATTATGAAACTGGGTTGTCTCTTAAATTGTCTTGTTTGAAAGATTCTCCCAGGGGAAAATATTTGTGTAACAAATCAATATATTGGGACTGATTTTCTTCTGTCTGATGCCTTATTAATTCTTGCTCTAGTGTGTCAGATAGAGAAATATAGATTGGAGACTTGCTCCACAGGACCTCAGACCCCTTTGCATTTGACACGGAATTCATGGGTAGAGTGTTTCCATCTAAGCTAGACAAGAGTGTCGAAACAATTTGATAGTTAGTTGGTGTTTGTGTTAAATTCCTTACTACTGAGGAGTCCCCTCAAGAACTACTCCACAACCAGGCATCAGGGAACACAGATCTTTATTGCAGTCTACTCACGCCACACACCAAACAACAACTGCCCTCTAAGGGTGGCTCCCAGCCTTTTCACCCCACATCCTGGGTCACATGATTTGTTCCCTTAAAGGGGCTACACCCATACATAACAGTTTGGTTGAAAAAGCATCATGCAGAAATTTCCTGTTTTTCTGACAGATAGACAATGAAAGAGAAGGTGGCAAAAGAGTGGGAATCAGAGTTTGAGGCCAACCCTTTCAGCTTGAACGATCTGCAAAGGAGTTACCATTGCATCGAGATAAATACTAATGCACCAGCAAGAAATACATTAAGAGGAAAACTACCTGCCATCTCTTTTTATGAGCAATCAGAACACTGGAGTATAAGGGTCTGGCACATGAGGGACCGAGTGAAATACTGCCCACACAATGGCGTAAGAGAATACACGTCCTCTCCCTAGGGGTCAGTGTAACATTGAACAGAGCTGTATGTAGAAAAAAACATGGAGACAGCACCTCGCTTAGACCTATATATCTTTCTCTTGGTTAATAAATGCTCACTGTTGAACTACCGACAATTACATGATTAAGAGTTACTGAACCAACACTTTACAACATGGTGAAAGTGATTGGAACAACTCAAATCCTTACAAAGACAGCAGAAGAAAGTTAAAATCCTGGAAAACTGAAGGAAAAATCAAAGAAGCATTTGGATTACAAGAAATAAAGAAGCAGAAGCAAAACAAAATGTTTGGAAGCTGAAGACAGAAACTAAATTCCTCAATGCAGCAGAAAACTATGTTGTATCCGGTGGAAGTCCAGCTTCACCACCCAGAGTGGGTAGCATCAGCAGACCTATCATGGGTCGACTAAAAAGTTAACATTCCTGAACAATACTAATCCTGAAAAAAGTTGAATACCGAAGTGGTTAGAAATTGCCATTTAAAACACTGTCCAAGAAACCCGATTCCCAAGCTCACTCTGAATAACAAAAAAAACATTCATAAAAACGTTAATTGGGACTGAGTAAATAGTGTTAAGAATTCAGCAAATGCCAGGATTCGATGCTGCCAAGACCTGAAAACATTGTGCTGATGTGGAGAATATGCTAACCAGTTGATCCAGACAGCCATTGTTGAAAGATTTGAAGGCTGAGATTGTGAACATTGTTTTTATGGATCGCCAAGAGTGGGAAAACCCTTTGTGAAGAAGTGTACACTTGGATTTTTTTGAGACTTCTTAAACCTGCAATTTTAAATCTTAAACCATAAATCAGTAATCCACACTTTCAGGTCGATTTGGACTTGTCCAGATCAATCACAAAATTGTGAGCCTTGAGGAAAGAGATTCCTTAAATACATGATTGCTTCAAATCTGGTTAAAAATGCAGAAGCTGAACCAGCCAACACACTATTTGCTCAATGCTGACAATATAATAGTAATCAACAAATTATCTGCAAAATTTGATCAAGTTTAAAATTATTTGATGCTTATTTTAACCTCAGAAGTATCAAGATCCTGAAAGGACTAAATTTAATAAATGGGCGGCACGGTGGCACAGTGAGCCACTGCTGCCTCACAGCTCCAAGGACCTGGGTTCAATTCCTGGCTTGGGTCACTGTTTGTGTGCACTTTGTACATTTTCCCTGTGTCTGTGTGGGTTTCCTCTGGATGCTCCGGTCTCCTCTCTCAGTCCAAAGATGTGTGGGTTAGGCTGATTGGCCATGCTAAATTCACCCTTGGTGTCCCGGGATGTGTAGGTTAGAGGGATTAGTGGGAATATATGTGGGTTATGGGGATAGGGCCTGGATGGGATTGATTGTTGGTGCAGATTGATGGGCTATATGGCCTCCTTCTGCACTGTAGGGATTCTATAATAAACGTTCTAGCAGCCAAGAGAACTTGCTGATTTTTTTCATGAATGACCTGTACAGAACAGCTGAGAGCTGTGTGTATAGTGATCTGAAATCTGAACTAATCAGGAATAGAATAGTTGTAGGTGCGGTGAACAACACATTGAAGTGGTGGAGGCTACCTCACTAAATATATTTACGTCACGGGTAGATAGGTTTCTGACAGACAGGGGAATTAAGGGTTATGGGGAGAAAGTGGGAACGTGGAACTGATCCACTTCAGATCAGCCATGATCTTATTGAATGGCGGGGCAGGCTCAAAGGGCTAGATGGCCTACTCCTGCTCCTATTTCTTATGTTCTTATGTATTCTCAGACATACTTCAAGCAAAGGTAGATTTTGAGAAAGTAGTATCACTAGGACCAGTTCTTTCCCAGCAAGGAGGTCAAGTTGGGTGGTGGGGGGCGGGTGCAAGGGGACTGAGGAGAGAGAAAGGGAAAGAAACTGGGCAGGGCTGGTGAAAAGAGCCAGGCGCAGGCTGTTCAATGGGAACAGGAGCCCATTAATGATGCAACCTTCTCCTCATGCACTTTGCCTGCCATTAACAAGTATGGTGAGAGCTGCTGGGTTGGATATTTAGGACAGGATTTACCATGCCTCCCACCATGTGGTTCGCACCAGCAGAGCCCAGCAATGACTTCTTGGGGTTTCCTATTTTACGCATGCCCCGCCACCAAGAAACCCATGCTGGGTGTTCAATGTCAGCAGAACTGGGTCATTCCGCCGGTGGGAGCAGCTGGATAAATCCAGCCTGAGTTGGGTGTGGACTTCTCTCACCACTGATTAAATCCCAGCAGGATGAGGCCTCAAAATGGCCTTTGATTGGGTTCGCAGAGGACGTGTACAGTGAGATTTGACATGCCCACCTCCTTCCACTCCAGAACAATAGAATCTAGCCCCAGCTCCGAGTATCCACTTGCCATGTAGAAGGTCATGGTTGAACCATGACTTAGTTCCATTTATCATCCTTTGCCTCATGTCCCTGGTAAACAAAATCTATCAATCTCTGTAAGAAGAATAACACCAAGTTAAAGTCCAACAGGTTTATTTGGAATCACAAGCTTTCAGACCGCTGCTCCTTCCTCAGGTGAATTGACGAAGCTGAAGAAGAAGCAGTGTTCCCAAAGCTTGTCATTCCAAATAAACCTGTTGGACTTTAACCTGGTGTTGTGAGCCTTCTTACTGTGCCCACCCAGTTCAATGCCGGCATCTCCACTTCATATCAATCTCTGATTTTAATTAACAGTTGATATAACATTAGTTTCCTTTTGCAGAACAGAATTTGAAAACCATTATCACCATCAGTGTAACAGAATGTTTCCTAATTTTATTCCTGTAGGCTCTGGCTCTAATTTTTGATCTATGCGTTTCAGTTTGAAATTCCTCAACCAATGGAAATATTTACTATTTTGTTTGCTTGGCCTGTTTCCTATAATGCCTTGAAAACTTTCATCAAATTACCCCTTAACCTTTTAAATCCTATGAGGACAATCTTTGTTCATGTAATCTTTCCTCAAAGTTTAATTCCTGGAGTCCTGATATCATTTGAGTAAATCTACAGCACACTCCCTTCAAGGCCTTTCCTAAGATGTGATATCCCAAACTGTTCACAGCACTCCAGGTGCGATGTAACCAGAGTTCTGTATAGCTGTAGCATGACTTCTACCCAGTTGTATTCTAATCCTCAGCTATAAAGGCCAGAACTTTATTGACCTTTTTGGTTATTTACTGTATGTGTTCATGACATTTTCATGATCCTCAAGTTTCTTTAAACCTCCACTGTTTCTAACTTTATATCATTTCGAAAGATCCAAACTGGATGACCTCACATTCACCTACATTGAAATGTACTCATCACAGTCTTGCCTATTTGCTGAATCTATCAATATCCCTTCATAATCGTATACAGCCAGTGTAATTAAGGACCTTACGCACCCCGGACGTTCTCTCTTCCACCTACTTCCATCAGGAAAAGAGATAAAAAAGTCTGAGATCATGTATCAGCTGACTCAAGAACAGCTTCTTCTCTGCTGTCATCAGACTTTTGAATGAACTGCCTCTCATTAAGCTCTCTACATCCTCGCTATGACTGTGATACTACATTCTGCACTTTCTCGTTCCCTTCTCTATGAACGGTATGCTTTGTCTGGGTAGCGTTCAAGAAACAATATCTTTCACTGTATACTAGTACATGTCACAATAACAAATCAAATCAAACCAAAATGTTTCCATCTACACTGTTTACAATGCTCTTAGTTTGCTGAACACTGCCATTCAATCTGTCAGTACGACCCTGATTTTCCAGTACCTACCTGATTCAAAGCCTTTGGAGTCATGACCTTAGAAAGGGAGGATGCCAAATTGTATGAAGCAAAGACCAGCATTAAAGCTAGAAATATCTATCAGGTAATCATTTATCTTTGTAAGTGGAAAACTATCTTTCGTTTAAGGAGCAAAAGACTTGGCAGCCAATGGGTGGGATTTTACGGCCTCACTCATTCTGAAATTGTAAAATCCTGCCAGAGGTCAACAGACCTTCCCATGCTCTTGCCCCTCGCCCACTCTGATTCCTGTGTAGTAAAATTCCAGCCAATGCATCAGCTTTGTCGCAAGTCACGTGAGGGTGTATTTTGGAAAGGGCAGGGAAAGGTGGACATGGGAAGAGAAAGGTGTAGGGGTGACCTCCGATTGACACTGGGGACCTGGGAGGGAGGTGCCCCCTTTCTCTGCCCAAGATCAAACTTCCTGGCTGTACATTGTGTGTGGGCCTCTCCCATCACACGTTAAGTTTGAATGGGTGAACATCCACCTAAGGCATTCTCCACGTCTCATAGAATTGTGGCAGAGTAGGAGTGGGCAGGTTGGTGGTGGATGCGCTGCTGTAGGCACTGCACCTTATTTCATGGTTGCACCACCTGCTTTCCTGCCCACAGATGGCCCATAAAATGCAGCCCTGTGTGTTAGAACATTTCTACTTATATCGCCTTTTGGATCACTCTCCATTTGTCTGATTTTTGTCTCTGTAAAAAGCCTTGGAATGATTTACTGCTTAAAAGGCTATATATAAACGCAAGTTACGTTGCTTGTCTATCATCTGCAGTGCTGGCATTCAAAATGTAATAGCTGGACTTTTATCTTGGTTCCCAATAAACATGTAGCAGATTGAAAGCGAGTAGCACATCATGAATATTGTCATTTCAATTTCCTCTGTTTACTGTGCTGGGGAATTGAATCTGCACAGTACCACAAACAGTTCAAGGGCTCTGAAGAGTTTGATAGATGTCCAAATAAGTGTTCAGGATTAGACTTAAAGGAACATTGTGAAATCAGTAAAAACTTTAATCCATCCATTCATTGTTCAGCGTCATTTATTGTTTTGGCCAAATTCCAACAGGTGTGCCTGCACAGCAAAAATGTTGGACGACCATTTAAGAATTGTTTTGAGACACTGGATGTAGTGATCTGTACAATCTATCACTGCTTTATTTGTGTATAGTGTTAGCAGAAAAAAATCATTTCTGGCCCCTCGCCAAGAAAATAGGTTCATGGACCAACCTTTCCAAACTGTTCCCTGTAAATGACTGGATGTACAGCTTTGCCGATACTTGTGTCTTAGCCAATGATTTATTGCTTTGACATTAATGCTCTAATGAATGATTCAAGGGATACAAGGAAGAGAGAGAGAGAGAGAAGTTAGCTGTCATTCCTCTTCCCTTTGAATTTCTCTCATTAAAACAATCAGAGACAATTATTACAAAGCTCTGTCAGCAACTTGCACCAAAGCACAATAGCCCAGATTTTACAGTAGTAATGTTGGTGGAACTGTCAGTGTTTGTCATCATCACTCCTCTGAAAAAGAAAGTGACTTCCCAAGTCTGCTCACATGCGCTGAAATGCAGAAATCCAAAATTGCTGTTGATGGTGCTAAGTTTCTCCAGAGGGTGTGCTGTTGAACTCTCCCAGACCACAACAATTAGAAAATCACTGACCTCACAATAACCTGCCCTTTTATGCAATTAGTCTCACTGTAAAAGGCCTTGAAAAAGTAATGCCCTGCTGAATGAATTGTAAGTGGGTTTGTAATCAGAGAATGCTTGCAGTGCAGAAGGAGGCCATTCGGCCCATCAAGCTTGCACTGGCAACAATCCTACCCAGGCCCTAACCCCATAACCCCACATATTTACCCCCTGCCACTGAGGGGCAATTTAGCATGGCCTATCCACCTAACCTACACACACACTTGGACTGTGGAAGGAAACCGAAGCATCTGAAGGAAACCTATGCAGACACAAGGAGAATGTGCAAACTCCACAAAGTGATCTGCGGCCGGAATTGAACCCAGGCTCCTGATGCTGTGAGGCAGCAGTACTAACTACTGTGTACACCGTAATTCATAATTATTGCTGATAGATCTCTGTATCCTCAAGAATTAATTTTGTACTTGTAGAATATAAAATATCTCCGTTGTGATAAACAGAAATTCTCCATATTTGTAAAATAATGTTTTTTAAATGTTTGTTTTTGACATTTCAGCACTGATTATTTATTTTCCTCTCTGTAAAATGAAATTAAAAAATGGAAAGTATTCAGGACCAGCAGAGGATATGTCCTTATTTACTCTCTGTGAGAATATTTTGATGTGATTGTCTGTTTATCCTACTTGATAACATCTCTATTGTTGCTTGCCTGAAGAACCACTTGACGTGGCATTAGATTCAAACTCAGATTAGGGAGGGAGCTCTGGAGATCACTAAATCATTGTGGGCAGCTTTCAGGTCAACAGCAAGCACAGTCACTTCACCACTGAACACACAAATCTGGACTGTAGTTGCTTTCTTTGTTAAAATGCAGTTTTTGGTTTCCATTTTGAACTGAGTATTTGTTATTAACTAGACAGTCCATGACTTGCACAACATTTCCAGCATGCACAAGGCTCATTGCGAGGCAGAAGTGCTATCCACTGCGTCACCATGCCACCCACAGCAGAGGGGAATCAGGAAACGTAAATTTACTATATCTTTTTGTTCACTAATACTGAAGATGAGTTTTCACCTTTACTGCATAACCCAGGGTGTTAAACATCACCCAGGTGCAGACTATCAGAGTAACTCTGGCACCAAGTATGGATTGTCCTTAATAGTACTCCTTGCTTCCATATTGTTAAAAGTAAATATTATGAATGGGACATTTTAAATGTAATACAGTGTTCGTGCTTGGCCATTTGCCAATCTACCCCTAATGCCCAAAGGCTTTTCCATGTACCTGAGCTAGTGATAGCACTGGCATACTTTGGCAAACAGAAATTTTGGGAGGCATTTCATTTTGCTGTTTTCAACCGCAAGCAGCAGTGGAAAAAAACATTAAAATTAAAATTTATTTATTAGTCATAAGTGTGACTTACATTAACACAGCAATGAATTTACTGTGAAATTCCCCTAATCGCCACAGTCCAGCGCCTGTTCGGGTCAATGCAACTGACCAGCACATCTTTCAGACTGTGGGAGGAAATTGGAACAGCCGGAGGAAACCCACACAGACATGGGGAGAACATGTAAATGCCACACAGACAGTGACTCAAGCTGGGAATCCAACCTCGGTCCCTGGCACTGCGAGGCAGCCGTGCTAACCACTGTGCAGCAGTGCTAACCACTGTACCACCATGCCACCCACAGCAGAGGGGAATCAGGAAACGTAACTTTACTATGTCCTTTTGTTCACTAATATTGAAGATGAGTTTTCACCTTTCCTGCATATACCCCAAGGTGCTAAGCATCACTCAGATGCAGACTATCAGATTAATTCTAGCAACAAGGACAATTTGTTCTTAATAGTACCCCTCTGATATTCCATTGATGTGGAAAGGAAAATGACTGGGTAGGATTTAGCTTGTCATTGAAGTAAACTCAATAATGTAGCTGCTAAAGGTTTAGGAACAGTTTTTTTTAACTTGGATATTCCTGTAGTTTCAACACTAACTTACTCATGTGAAGGATAGAAGAAAGCAACTGAGAACTATAGGTTATACTGGATGATAAATCCTAAGGCAACCACCTATCATCTTGGGCTCTTCCACACACTGCTCATTCATATAATCATAGAATCTTTAGAGTGTAGAAGGAGCCATTCAGCCCATCAAACCTGCATCAACTCTCTGACAGAGTGTCTTACCTAGGCCCTTTTCCTCTAACTACACACATTTCCCATGGCTAAACCATCTAACCAACACATCCTGGGACACTCAGGGATAATTTAGCATGGCCAATCCACCTAACATCTTTGGACTGTGGAAGGAAACCAGAGCACCCGGAGGAAACCCACTCAGACACAGGGAGAATGTCAAACAAGGCCGGAACTGAACCTGGGTCCCTGGGGCTGTGAGGCAGAATTGCTAACCACTGTGCCACCATGCCACATAATTAAATAGCTGATTAAATTACTGACTAAATAGCTGAACCATGCTCAGTTCAGGGTACTTTTAAGAACTGACTGGTAAACAGTCTACTCCTCTTAAGTCAGAGTCAGTCCATTTGAATTATCAGATCATTCAAATTTTTTGAGCACTGTATACTTCACTGTGTTTTGTGCTGGTGTAATTTTTGTTGTGCAAGAAGCAAATTAAGCATGCGAGACTGTGTTTCTTCCCTGCTTCTGCAAAAATTACAAATCTCAACATTGTGGAAATCAAAGTAAGCCCTTGTAAGTACGAGGAAGGTCAGAACATACTAGTAAATGAAATGTCATTTTTAATACAAATTACAAAGGAAAGATGATGCACACAATGTTTCAAATTCGATTTGAACACTACCCTTTGATTTCAAATCCCATTGATTTCACGTGTTCCAACACAATGCCGCTATAGATTGAATTTACAGTCTGTTAATAGCCATGTCAGTGAATTAAAATATGTAAATTCTCTTAGGATGAGATGAAGAGGGGTAAGAGGCAACTCACATGGAACAAAAACACTATTACAGGCCCGTTGGGCGGAATGATTGGTGTATGTTCAGTAATTATGTGAGAACGTGCTGCGCTTAAATTCTGCCACCCCCTGATGCGAAGAGTTAAGGGGTGCTAAGGCTCCTCCGAGAGGCACATGAAACATTTACAGGACTTCTGGTTAGTTAGATTTCTGCTTGGTAAAGCAAACCGAATCCGATTGAACAAAATTGTCCAGTGGAAAACGGAACAAATTAACATTTTCCCTTGTCACAACTGAATGAGCAAAAAATTGACAGATTAATACCCAGCCTTCTGAGATTGGAATAAGAAAAAAAGACATTCACCACGGTCGGGCTATTCCGAGGCAGCAGAGGTCTTGCCACCTGGGTTGAAATTGAAAGGTTGCATTTTATGAGCAGCAGCCAAATACGTGTGGCGACTTGCCCCCAAAAGCTGCTCACGGTTACCAGTGGCCACTGCTGGGGCTATATCTGAGGGAAGAGCACACATTGCTGATGACACCAAGATTGGGGGAACGGCAAATTGTGCGGAGGGTGTGGAGAGTCTGCAGAAGGATCTAGATAGGCTGGGCGAATGGGCCAGGAAATGGCAAATGGAATTTAATGTTGGCAAGTGTGAGGTGGTCCACTTTGGTAGGAAGAATGGTAGGAAGGACTATTACTTACGGGGCGAAAAACTGCAGCAGGCGACGGTGCAGAGGGACCTCGGGGTCCTTGTGCATGAGTCGCAAAAACCCAGCTTGCAGGTGCAGCAGGTGGTCAGGAAGGCTAATGGGATGCTGGCCTTCATAGCGAGGGGGATTGAATATAAAAGTAGGGAGGTCTTGCTGCAGCTGTATAGGGCATTGGTGAGGCCGCAGCTGGAGTACTGTGTGCAGTTTTGGGCGCCGCACCTGCGCAAAGATATTTTGGCCTTGGAGGGAGTGCAGAGGAGGTTTACTAGGCTGATACCGGAGTTGAGGGGGTTGAGCTATGAGGAGAGGCTGAATAAACTGGGCTTGTACTCGTTAGAGTTTAGAAGAATGAGGGGAGATCTCATTGAGACGTATAAGATGTTGAATGGGATGGATAGGATAGAGGTGGAGAGACTCTTCCCGCTCAAAAAAGACAGTAGGACTAGGGGGCACAGCCTCAAGATAAAAGGGGGGCGGTTTAGAACGGAGTTGAGGAGGAACTTCTTCACTCAAAGGGTGGTGAATCTCTGGAATTCTCTGCCCGTTGAAGTGGTGGAGGCTGCCTCGCTAAATATTTTTAAGACGTGGGTTGATGGGTTTTTGATAAGAGAGGGGATTAAGGGTTATGGGGAGAGGGCGGGAAAGTAGAACTGAGCAGCGACAGATCAGCCATGATCTTATTGAATGGCGGGGCAGGCTCGAAGGGCTAGATGGCCTACTCCTGCTCCTATTTCTTATGTTCTTATGTTCTTATTATCACTATTCATGCTACCTCACAGCCAGCTAGGAGGGTTCTGGAGAGTTGGGACCCGTCAATTAATCTCCAGTGAGGGGGCAGAGGGTTCGCTGAGGGAAGGCATTGCCCTTGTGTTCATTGTTGCTTGGGGGTGCAGAGGAGGTGGAGTGGTTGGGGTTGCATTGTTGGCAAAGGGGTGTAAAGAGTGTCATTCTCTGCTCTATAGCCAGCTGGGTGACACCAGGGCTCACTTATCAGTCTCCCCAAATGACGGAGGGACCTCCCGCCATTGGTAAAATACCAGCAAAAGTGGGGAGAGGCCCTCAGTTAACCAAATATGTGACTCAATTGGACATCGGCCACTTTCGTTGCCTTTGGCGCAAAATGACATGTTCATGGCAAGGCGTTGGGTTCCAATGCTATTTGGCAGCCCTGGCCTCAAAGATCCGAGAAAATTATGGACCAGGAGTCTACTGGAATAAGGCCTGATGAAAATTCGTTGACCTGAAGCGTTAACTATGTTTCTCTCTTCACAAATGCTGCCAGTCCTGTTGAGTGAATTTAAAATATTTTCTGTTTTTATGGAAAGGGATAGGCATGAATCTAGGGGCAGTAGTTATAGCGGGGGGAAGGGTAATTATGAGGCTATTAGGAGAGAATTAGGGAGCATAGGTTGGACTAGGAAACTACAGGGGCTGGGAACGTCCGAAATGTGGAGTTTATTCAAGGAACAGCTACTGCGAGTTCTTGATAAGTATGTCCCTGTCAGGCAAGGAGGAAATGGTCGAGTAAGGGAGCCGTGGTGCACTAAAAAAGTTGATTCGCTGGTTAAAAGGAAAAAGGAGGCTTATGTCGGGATGAGGCTTGAAGGCTCATGTAGTGCACTGGAAAGCTATAGATTAGCCAGGAGGGAGCTAAAGAGTGAGTTAAGAAGAGCTAAAAGAGGACACGAGAAGACTTTGGCTGATAGGATTAAGGAGAATCCTAAAGCTTTCTTTAGATATGTTAAGAATAGAAGATTGGTTAGGGCAAGATTAGGGCCAGTCAGAGACAGCAGTGGGAAGTTATGTGTGGAGCCGGAAGAGATTGGAGAGGCACTGAACAAATATTTCTCTTCGGTATTCACGCAGGGAGACGTATATGTAGTTGTGGAGAACACTGGGTTACAGGGTTGTAAACTGGATAGTATTGAAGTAGATAAGGAGGATGCGCTAGATAATCTTGAGGGTTTGAAAATAGATAAGTCCCCTGGGCCGGACGGGATTTACCCTAGGATTCTCTGGGAGGCAAGAGAGGCGATTGCAGAGCCTCTGGCTCTGATCTTCAGGTCGTCGTTTGTCACAGGTATAGTGCCAGAAGACTGGAGGATAGCGAATGTTGTCCCATTGTTTAAGAAGGGGAATAGAGACTTTCCCGGGAATTATAGACCGGTGAGTCTTACTTCTGTTGTGGGCAAAGTATTAGAAAAAATTATTAGGGATAGGATTTATAGTTATTTAGAGAGTAATGAATTGATTGGAGATAGTCAGCATGGTTTTGTGAAGGGTAGGTCATGCCTTACTAACCTTATTGAGTTTTTTGAAAAAGTGACCAAAGAGGTGGATGGGGGTAAGGCAGTTGACATGGTATATATGGACTTTAGTAAGGCGTTTGATAAGGTTCCCCATGGAAGGCTTCTGCAGAAAATGCAGATGTATGGGATTGAGGGTGATTTAGTTAATTGGATCAGGAATTGGCTAGCTGATAGAAGACAGAGGGTGGTGGTTGATGGAAAGTATTCGTCATGGAGTTTGGTTACAAGTGGTGTGCCTCAGGGATCTGTTTTGGGGCCACTGCCGTTTGTAATTTTTATAAATGATCTGGATGAGGGTATGGAAGGATGGATTAGTAAATTTGCTGATGACACCAAAGTCGGAGGAGTGGTAGATAATGAAGAGGGGTGTCATAGTTTACAGAGAGACTTGGACAAGTTGCAGAGCTGGGCCGAGAGGTGGCAAATGGAGTTTAATGTGGAAAAGTGTGAGGTAATTCACTTTGGCAGGAATAACAAATGTGTAGAGTATAGGGCTAACGGTAGGACTCTGAATAGTGTTGACAAACAGAGGGATCTAGGTGTATTTGTGCATAGATCCCTGAAAGTTGGAAATCAAGTCGATAAGGTTGTTAGGAAGGCATACAGTGTCTTGGTGTTTATTGGTAGGGGGATTGAATTTCGGAGCCGCGATGTCATGTTGCAACTGATATGGGGAGAGGGCGGGAAAGTGGAACTGAGCAGCGACAGATCAGCCATGATCTTATTGAATGGCGGGGCAGGCTCGAAGGGCTGGATGGCCTACTCCTGCTCCTATTTCTTATGTTCTTATGTTCTTATGTAACTGTACAAAACTCTGGTGCGGCCGCACTTGGAGTATTGTGTACAGTTCTGGTCCCCACATTATAAGAAAGATGAGGAGGCATTGGAGAGGGTGCAGAGGAGGTTTACCAGGATGTTGCCTGGTATGGAGGGAAGGCCCTATGAGGAGAGGCTGAGGGATTTGAGGTTGTTTTTGTTAGAAAGAAGGCGGCTAAGAGGAGACCTTATTGAAACATACAAGATGATTAGAGGTTTAGATAGGGTGGACAGTGATAGCCTTTTTCCTCGGATGGAGAAAGCTAGCACGAGGGGACGTAGCTTTAAATTAAGGGGTGGTAGTTATAGGACGGATGTCAGAGGTAGGTTCTTTACCCAGAGGGTGGTGAGGGATTGGAATGCCCTGCCTGCTGCAGTTGTAGATGCGCCTAGTTTGGGGGCGTTTAAGAGATCCGTGGATAGCTTTATGGATGGAAAGGGATTGGTTTAGGTTCGAGGGTCATTGCTTTTTTAACTGGTCGGCGCAACATCGAGGGCCGAAGGGCCTGTTCTGCGCTGTAACATTCTATGTTCTATGTCAGCAATCCTTTTTTTTTGTTTCAAGCAAAGATCATCATTCTCACTTGGTGATATATTTTACTCACCAGCCAAAGGGCTATGAAGAAGAAAATAAACACTGAAGCACAAATAACCATTTCCTGCTATGTTTTTCAGCATCTCTCTCGGATATACAAATAGGTGAATTAGGAGCAGGCGCAGGAGACCTCTTTTGAAGGACATCGCTCTGGGCTCTAGCCTCACAGATGTTTAGCCTTTGACGCTCTGGGTGTCAGTGACAATAGACACACATAACCCTCAGTAGCCATTATTTGGTGGGACCCAAACATGCTGAGTTTCCATTCTGTTGAATTTTTAACCTAAATCCTGTCTATGGGAGGAATTGGACAGTTTTGCTTACCCTACCCAGAGGGCGCGAGAGGCCAATGCACCAGTTCAAACTTTTTTAAAAATCTGGGATTGAAAAGGATTGTATCAAAAAGATTGGCAGCTGAGATTGGGACTCCTCTGGTCTGTTTGGCTCCACTCCAAACAGCTGAGCTGCCACAGAAATTTTAAGAGTGGTTTTAAGTGAACTACAAATCACCCTCTTGATTGCTCAGGCTCTGATGGCACGGAAAATTAAAAGCTTTGGATGGAAATGGGTTTTATCCTGATTCCTACAACATTTCTTTAACTGCTATTGGGAGATAAGAGGGGAAACTTTGGCCATAATTGATTTTAATGATTAATCACGGTTTATTTTAAACGGCAGGTGGAAATAATTTTCAAAGACTTAATAGCTGTGAATTAACTTTATAAATAGTACAGCAAAAACAAAATACAACAGTTGCCTGACCCGCTGAGTGTTTCCTGTTTGTCTTTTTTTTTATATATTATAAATAGCGACACTTCATTGCAGGAAAGCTTGCAGGTGAATGTTTCTTCGGCAGGGGAATGTGTTACAACAGGGTTTTGCTGTACATTAATAATGTGAAGTAAATATTTACAGTGTAGATCTCTGAATAAAACAAATATCAATTTGACATGAATGATGACAACTAAAGTAAAACACTGAAAAAGCTTTGAGGGTCACAATTAATAACGGGTAGAGCCTAGCAGTTAAGAAGCAAGAGACAAATAATAACTGTGAAGAAATGTCTACAGACACTGAGCAAGTACTCCAACTGCCAGCCAGTCATATAGACCCTATGTTGCTAGATAAGAATGTTTGTTTATACAGTGCTAGCTAACTGCTTCAATTTTGATTCTAGTCACCAACTTTGCACCTCTTTTATTTCCCCACACATCTTGTTGTACTAAAAATACTTTGTAAAATCTTAAAACTCGACGCCAGTAATGCAGTTAGGAAGAACAAACCACCCATCTGTGAACTGTGTACAAATTTCATTTCATCCTGATCCAGTGATGGGACTAATCATCCTAGTCATTTGGTATAAATTACTGAACTTCAACAAATTGTACATTGACACTCCAACAATACTCCAACGGTATTGATTCACAATTTTTATGATGAATAAGAAGCAAAATGCAGACCTTAATATTTTAAATAACAGACACATTATTGTGTTCATTTATTCTTTATGCTTTTCTAAACTACCCCTTGTAGAGTCCAGGCATTTGAGATGTGAAATAGCAAGGTGGCAATAGCATTTTTTACACAGCATCTATAGTGCCCATTTTTCTTTGTAAAGCACATTGTAAACTTAAATGAAATAAAAATGTTATGGAGGAAATACAGTGAGAAAAAAGCCCTTAAGTATTCATAAAAAAAACAAATAAATACCTTAGATTAAAAAAAATTGGTGATATGGCTGTCCCTTTGTAAGAAGCTTTCTGAACGTACTGTTCTCACACTTCTCAAAGTGGACAGAAAGGGATGAATCAGCAGACAAGTGAAAAGGAAAACAGAAACAATTACCTGAAGCACTGATCCTGTGCAATCCACACAGAGGATACTTTTAAGATCCATAGTTCCAACTAATAGAATTTACTCTCAACATAAGGAACAGACTGCTTGCTTCAGCAGTCCCTCAAAGTGTCAATGCTGCAGTGTAGCAGAAATTCATGCTTTTAATGCCAGCAGCTGTAGGTGGGGCTACAAGCTTTTTAGCATTTTTGTTTTTAATGTAAGACACATAATCCAAGAAGCTGGCAGGTATAGCTTCCTTTTCCAGTTCGCCTGTAAGTTTTATTCTTCGTTACACTTAAACTTTGGAAACTTCACCAATACGCCAAACACTATTTGAGCATGACTAGTTTGTGCAGAAACTGAGGCGTTGTAACAATAACCTAAACCTTTGGGTAGTGCTGCAATATTTCAGAAAAGTTCTAGAATCGCCAAATTAGTTTTGTCGAAAAACAATTTGGATCCTGAAATTATGTTGTGAAATACCAGCATGTGAAAGTGTCTTTGTCTGAAGTTTATCTGAGTGATATTTTAATGGAGACAATCACAAATTTTGTTGAAGTTCACCAGTTAAGTGTTCTAACATGGACACCTTGTATTGGGTCATAGGGCCATTTAGTTTAGTTTATTGTTGTCACAAGCAGACTTACACAGCAGTGAAGTTATTGTGAAAATGCCCCAGGGGCCAGGGGCAGACGATTTGGTCCATCAAGTGAATGTTGGCTGCCTGGGAAACAAATCAGTCAGTTCCATTCCACCTTGGCACGAAAAATTTACTTTTTACAAGTGCCCATCCAATTTTCTTTCAGCATCATTAGATCTTTCCACTTCCACCATCCTGGTGGGCTGCAAGTTCCAGGTTATTATAACTTGCAATATAGAAAAATCCCCTAGTCCTTGTAGCACTGGCTATTGGAAAAGTTCTTCACCTTGGCTGGGATTTACTCTGTCTGATCAAGATGGCTGCCTCAGTGGCAATATTGAAAAATCACGTGAGAAGGATTTAGACGTGCTTCCCAGCGACGTATCTCCAGGAAGCGATTGTTCCCACCGTTTCTTGCTGTCGAATGTCCGAAGCTTAATTTCAGCACATTTACATCTCCTTATTATGGCCAAATACCGGTATCAACCCCCACATGTCAAACTGAAATCCCACATCAGCGTGCCTTTAGAAGGTGTGCAGCTGACGACGTGAATTTTGAGGTGATCTTGGAGGTGAGTGTGCGCAACTTAGTGTAGCACTCAAGAGGATCTCAATGCAAGAAAGTGGCTCTCTTGATTCAAGGAGGGGATTACAGGCAAATCTCTACAGCAGCTTCTTCATGGCTGGCTTATGATTCTGGGGCAAGGACAACGGTGTAAGAGGGAGTGGGTTGGCGGGAGAAGGGCAGCGTTGTTTGTGGGTGTCAAGGCTGAACAGACTGAAGGTTGCATGCAAGCAAATGGCCAAGGGCTAAGGGAGAGGGCAGTAGGGGATCTGGTAGGGAGGGCTCTTTCACAGCTGAGCTTGTTTAGCTTGGGCTCAGTTGACATGCTTGGAGTTAGATTAATCAAGCAAGTGTGCCGACTTAAGCAGCACTGATTCCCGAGAGTTCCAATGATTTCTGCTCTACATTCAACTCATCACATGCAGGCTTCCAAATACAGTGTGATGGTGTGCTGCAGCACTAACTTTCTGGGAAAGCTTGACGATCCACTTAGGATCAAGGCATGCGCACCTAATCCTTTATTTTAGATTCAAGGAGAAATTGACAAGTCAACCTCATGGTGTAAGCCAACTGCAAAATCTTGGAGTGCAGGATAAGGACAATGCCTACACGGGGGATGAGAGTTCAGGATGCAGTTGTGGCCAAAGCTGTCGCCATTCAGTCAAGTGATGTGTGGTGGGGGGGGTTTTAGTCAGTCACCAGGCACAGTGAACATTGCACAGCCATGTTGTAGGCTGGGCACTTCAGCATACATAAAGGAGCCTTGAGAGGTGGCCGTTGGTGATGAGCTGACCAAGAGTGGGTCTTAGGGAACAAATGTTGACCCTTGTATCTCTCTCTTTCACATTAAAGTGAGGAGACCATCAGAAAGATAGAGCCTGGTAATCTTGCTGTCTGTCACATTACTTGGCAGCAGGAGAAAGACAGTGGTGGTTGACTCATCAAAGAGAGGAGCGGAACTCTCAAGAATAAGCAGCGGCTGGGCCTGCTCCGCATGCACTGGCTATACCATCATTTGTAAGAGCACAGGCCTAGGATCTATAGAAGGTGTATGTGCTATCTGCCGATAATCACGTATACCAAGGGAACTGGTCATGCACGTAGGCCACCTTCTGCAGAATATGGCACAATGGAAAGTTGGAGGGCATCCACTGCCTGTGTCAGAAAAATTGACAGCTGCGCTCAATTTATATGTAAGTGGCTCCCTCCAGGGCTCCACTGTGGATCTGTGCAGGATCTCAAAAGCCTCCATCCATAACTATAACGCAGAGGTCATGGATACCGTTTCTGCCAAAGGACATAACTTTTTCAACTTTGACAGAGGTTAGGTGAGCCAGGAAGCAAGAGTGCTAAGATTTGCTGTGATTGCCAGATTCCTAAAGGTGCAGGGTGTCATTGACTGCACTAACATGGCTGTTAAATCTCACTAGCAACAAGTAGTCTGGTATGTGAACCACAAAGGCTTCATACTTTCCGTGTTCATCTGCCACCAGAACAAACCAATCCTGCAGTTTTGTGCAAGATACTCCAGAAGCACCAATGATTTATACATCATCAGCAGGTCTCAGATGGCTGACATCTTCCAGGAACAACACAGTCTGCAGGATTGGCTTCTCAGGGGCAAGGACTATCCACAAAGAATGTGACTGATGACATTCATATGGTGGCCTCAGACTTCTGCTGAGAGAAAGTCCAATGAGGCTCATACGTAAAGCTGGTTTGGTGGACCACACCATTGACATCCTGAAAATGAGGTTCCATGCATCAACAGATCTGGATGAGCTCCCCAGTACAGTACCCAGAAGGTGTCACGTAACACATGACTTGCTGCATCCTGGCAATGCAAAGTGGGGAGGACCTGGAAGAACTGCACATCTCCAATGAGAAGGAGGTTGAAGGGGATGAAGTCTTGGAAGGTGAGGATATAGACGATGAAGCCACTGCACTGATGAGACGAGGCGGACGTGCTCGTGAGGTCTTTGCAGCCATAAGATTCCAAGAGGTTGATGGTGAGATACAGTGAGAACCCTTCTGAGATCTTCACATTGCATCTGGGAATGTCTGACACTAGTCTGGCTAATGGCAGTGCACACGTGCCCTGTGAAGAGGGTCATATTACATTGATGCTGCTGAGATACAACTGGCACATGGATTTGGTACTTTGACAGACTTCATCAGCTGTTCTCTTCACCAGCACACCTTCAATTGTCAGGAATGCTGATCAGATTGTAGGGCAGCTCTGGTTCTACGGTGCTGTGTGCAGACAGAGAACATTAACAAACCCTGTGATGTTTGTGTACAATATTCTTGTAGCAAACATTGAGGTGCAGGTATCACTGATCTGGAGAGTGACTTTGAAGCTGGATAGTCACTGTACTCTGAATGTTACACACTGCACAGAGGAGACGACTGTCACACTTACCTTCATTTTGTGCAGGAATTAAGGCTTCGCATCTGACTGACATGAACACTGCTCATTACAACAAGCAGCCATAGGCAAGGATTTGTGATTATGAGTGCAGTTACATTGGTGAACATTATATACCTGTGCCCACGTTGTGCAACTACTTCTTCAATTTCCTAATCCTGCTGCTGTGTCTTGGAGTCAGCTGGGTGGATAGTCCTGGGGAGTGCACCCGCTGCTCCTCCTCTCTATGGGTTTCCTGAGGATCCCTGGCTGCCTCCTTGAGAGGGAGGATGCTGCAGTGGGCTCGAAATGCTCCACACGTCTCTGTTATTAACATTAATGGATACCTGCAATGCCTCAGTGATAGAGTACAGCCCCAACAGCAGCACAGAATTCATGTCCTGGAGCAAGGTCCCCATGGCAGCTGTCACCCTACCAATGTTGACCTTGTTGCGTTGGCATGACAGCGCTATCATCTCAGTCTGAAGCCGGTTGACCCTCTCCATCTTGCCATGCAGTCAGAGGGATGTGGCAAACATCCCTTCCCAATGTTCCCGAGCTTGTCCTTACAGCTCCACCAACTGAGGTGCGAGTCCAGAGGTTGCTCATCTAACTCGAACTCAGCAGATTCCTGGCATCCAGAAATCCCCCAAGTGCCAGCAGTCTGGGATGACCCTGTCCTCACCAGCTGTGGATCAGATAGTGCGAAGTGCTCATCTGATTGTGAACCCGAGGCCACTCTCAAACTTAGTCCCACTAAGGTGTGTGTTTCTGCGATCCTGGAGGGTGTGGGTAAGTGCTGTGATGAGTCAAGAATGTCGCGGTCTACGGTTTCCTCTTCTGTGCTCTCCTCAGGGCTGGAGTCAGGCAGCTCGCTAGTGAACCACTTTGGCTGCTTCCTGGATGTGCCTGTGACCAAAAGGGGGGACCGTTGGTACATTGCCGGAGCCTGAGAAACAGGAGACATCACTCACAGCATTGCTGTCTGGTGAACACTGCAGCACAGGATCTTTATTTGGTTGACTGCTACCAACCTCACCATTTGCAAAGGAATGGTCCAGATCCTGGCTAGACAGTTGAATCGCTCTTTCCTCTAAGTCTGTGAGGACCTTGATTTAGGACACCTCACTACCATTTTGGGACCTCTTCTGTTGTGTGCCAGTGTCCTGCATGAAGACAGATGGAGAAGTATAAAGCTGCCATGCTCAATGAGAAGAATGCCTGGTGTTATTTATTTATTTATTAGGCACAAGTATTTACATTAACACTGCAATGAAGTTATTGTGAAAATCCCCTAGTCGCCTCACTTTGGCAGCTGTTTGGGTACATTGAAGGAGAATTTGGCACGGCCAATTCACCTAAACTGCACATCTTTGGACTGGTGGGGGGAAACCAGAGCACCTGGAGGAAACCCACACAGACATGGGGAGAATCGAACCCGGGTCCCTGGAGTTGTGAGGCAGCAGTGCTAACAACTGTGCCAGTGTGGATGGTAAGTGGGAGATAAAAGTCCCAGAGTTTATGAGACCATCACAATCTTCTTGTAGTCTTGAGCATGCATTATGGCAGCATCACATCAGATGATTTTCACTCTGTTGTTTTGCCACTCCAACCTCGCCATCAGCAAAGGATTTGCCTTCCTGTTTCTTGGCAATCTGGAGGGCGTCTTCCTCTACAGGAGAAAGGACCTTGCCCATCCTCATGCTTTCCTTTTCATTATGGGTCTGCTTGTCCCAAGGGAGAAAGTGGAGATTTAATAACTCGACAAATGCCAACTGACAACCTTGTCTGTGCGTATCCTCGTTATATATATTGGCCAGCAACTTACCAAAGCTCCATTGACAATACCTTCCAAATCGATGAGCTCTAGCCTCTAGAAGGACAAGGGCAGAAGATACATGGGAGCACCAACACCTGCAAGTTCCACCTGAAGCCACACACCATCTTCACTTGGAACAACTTCAATGTTCCTTCACTGTCACTGGGACAAAATCCTGGAACTCCTTCCCTAAAAGTACTATGGGTGTTCAAGAAGGTAGCTCACCAACACCTTCTCAAGGGCAATTAGGGATGGACAATAAATGCTGGCCTAGCCAGTAATAGCCACATCTTGCGAGTGAATAAATAAAATTTGGAATGAGTTAGTTTGTATCCAATCATTCACTCAAGCCAAACAGTCACACGCTTTGTCCTCAAGTGCTTTTCCATAACTGCAAACTCACATAAATACATAGCCTGATGCCCACATAAGCAACAATCCCATATCATTGTGCATAAATGGGTGGATTGAAGGAGGTTATTGACCTTACTATAGCCATAGCAGTACCACTGTAAACTCTGCTCTCTAATTCACACAATCCTGCAGCTCTGGACTCAGTTCTCCTTTGAACACAGCAACCAGCTGACTGTTGTGATTCTTGAGCGGTGGGAGGGGGATTGAAAATCCCTACTGGGCACCAAACCAATTCCAGAAGATTAGAAGATTCTCATTGCTGAAGCCAGGTCAAGTGTCATTTTTTGGCACTGGGCGGAATTTTATCAGCATGTCTGCCAATTTTCGCATGATCCTGCCCGAGGCCAACGGAGAATGCCATTCTCCGAGCTGAGCCCGCCCTCGGAATCGGGACTGGCATGCCGGTAAAATTCTGTCCATTGAATCCAAGTCAACAGTTTCATCAGAGACTAGCTCAGAGAGTAAGAATTTGCTACACGCACGAGTGATACTTCCAGCTTCTTTATTCCCAATCCCAGTTTTATGTTACGAATGCTCACTTCCTTGTCAGCCCTCGTGCCCCACTCCAGCAATAAGGTCAAGTTATGATGTAAAAACTGGCAGGAATGTTGCAGATCACACCAGCTTGATCTGGCCAGTGAACAAACTGATGGGAGCTGAGCATTCCTGAAAACACTTACTAACTCAGTAGTTCTTGAAGGGTCAAATGTAAAGAGAGCATCTAACCCAGCTTAGCCCTGTCACAGAGCCCTCAAAGAAAGGAGTGAGGCTCCTTGCATGTTAAGACTTTCTATAAATACAGAAGCTTTACTTAAATATTAGTTAGCATGATTCTGATATTCAAAAGGAATGAAAATTGAATTGTGGAGCTATATACCAGTTAGTCTAATGTAGGCAGCAGAGAAAATGCTTCATAACATTTTATGGGATGCTATCAATGTTCAGTTTTAGAGGATAGGTTTACAGGAATGAGTTCTGCCTCACAACTCTACTGCAATTTATCCAACGGAGCACTAAATCAGCAGATGAGAGCGATGCAGTGGATATAATTTACTTGAATTTTCGGCAGGCATTGCATAATATTCTGCATGCGATGGCTTTCCAAGATGATTAAGGTCCATGAATTGAATGGTAAATTGACTACCCGGACTGAAAACAGGCTGAGCAAGAAAAAAAATAGCAGGTGATGGTGAAAAATAGAGATAAAGCTCTGACTTAAGATGAGCAAGGTTCGGAACCGAATAGCCGAAGAAAACATGGGAATGGCAAAATGGCACTAAACCCATTATGCTTCACCCAGGCTATGCTCAATTTATCCAGTTCAATAGCTCGCCAACATTAATCAATCTTCCGACAGGCATTTTCCAAAATAATTCCTTGCTTCCAAAGGTGATCAAGGAAAACTCTAGAATATCTATCAGTCTGCATATTTTTATTAGTTGAATCTAAAGCTACCTTAACAGCTTATCATGAGGGTCACAGCAGGAGATCTGTTGTGTCCTGTCAATTATTTGATTACTTCTCTTGTGTCTTGATAATCCAGTAACATGCTGATATTTGAAAAAATTAACAAGATTCAACTGACCATCTTTTCCCTTAGTGCTCACAGTATAAGTTCACATTATTAATTTGTAGTAAATGCAATAATTGGCAACCATTGAAATCCCTACCTTGCCCCACGCCAATTCCACAAGATCAGAAGATTCTCTTTTCTGAAGCCAGCTCAAGTGCCATTTTGTGATGTTGAATCAAGCCAACAGTTTCACAAGTGACTAGCTCAGAGAGTAAGAATTTGCAACACGTACAAGTGATACTTCCAACTTCCTTGCTCCAGTCTCAGTTCTGTGTTTCGAATGTCCACCTTGTCAGCCCTCATTGTGTCACTGCAGTAATAAAGTCAAGTTGTGACGTGATAACTGGGCAGGAATGCTGCAGATCACACCAGCCTGATCTGGCCAGTGAACAAGCCGATGGGAGCTGAGTGCTCCTGAAAACACTTAACTTGATCAGTATTTCTTGAATGGTCAGATGTAAAGATAGCATCTAACCCAGTTTAGCCCTGTCACAGAGCCCTCAGAGAAAGGAGTGAAGTTAACAAGCAACAACAACTCTATCACAATTTAAAAACATATACAGAATACTATCATCGATGTGATCATTTTCAGCTCCAGGTCAATCTGGCTGCAGAAGCCTGCCCTCTTCCCCGAGAACCCCATGCTTGATTCCCATTAGTCATTCGGGTCACAAGACCCTTCCAATGTGTGCCCTTAAAGGGGCTAGCTGCCACATCCCTTATTACTCAGTACATTGATAACTTATACAATTCTCAGAGCATTAGCAATAATTTTTTAAACAGTTTAACAGAAACTCAGTCTGTCAGGGAACTTTCTCTTTGTCTGGGAGCAACACAGCTCAACTGGTTTAGATACAACTACAGAGGTAGTTTCGGTGGGACTTGCTTCACAGCAAGTGGTTCCAGCATCTCACTTTCCACTATTTTATCAGTTGACTGAAGTGCATGCTTAAGTTGGTTAAAAGCTTCCTTTTGTGGTCTTTGCCAACACCATCTCTAGTGCTTCTTTAACTGCAATTCGACAGTGCTAGTAATGTTGATAGATTTGGGAGGAATCACCAGTAATAGTCCACCATCTCAAGGAAGGATCTTCCTGAGTTGTTCTTGGGCCTGTGCCTCCTTAACTGCTCTTGCTCTGTTCTCCACAGGCAAACTAAAGTAAAAAGAACAAAGAAAATTACAGCACAGGAACAGGCCCTTCGGCCCTCCAAGCCTGCACTGACCATGCTGCCTGACAGAACGAATGCCCCGAGCCTTCTAGGGACCATATCCCTCTATTCCCATCCTATTCATGTATTTGTCTAGGTGCCCCTTAGAAGTCAACGCCACTTGGCGATCTATATCCTGCTGTATCCTCTCATGGTTCTCATCACTATCTGCAAATCCATCAACCTTTGTGTCATCCACAAACTTAGTAATGAAACCAGTTGCATTTTCCTCCAAATCATTTATATATGTTATAAATAGCAAAAGTGCCAGCACTGATCCATAAGGAACGCCACTTGTCACAGCCCTCCATTCAGAAACACACCCTTCTACTGCTACCCTCTGTCTTCTATGGTCGAGCCAGTTTTGTATCCACCTTGTCAGTTCACCTCTGATCCCACGCGACTTCACCTTCTGCACCAGTCTGCCATGAGGGACCTTGTCAAAGGTCTTATTGAAGTCCATGTAGACAACATCCACTGCCCTATCCTCATTAATCATCTTCGTCACTTCCTTGAAAACTCGATCAAATTAGTGAGACACAGCCTCCCCTTCACAAAACCATATTATCTCTCGCAGCAGGCGACGGTGCAGAGGGACCTCGGGGTCCTTGTGCATGAGTCGCAAAAACCCAGCCTGCAGGTGCAGCAGGTGGTCAGGAAGGCGAATGGGATGCTGGCCTTCATAGCGAGGGGGATTGAATATAAAAGTAGGGAGGTCTTGCTGCGGCTGTATAGGGCACTGGTGAGGCCGCAGCTGGAGTACTGTGTGCAGTTTTGGTCGCTGTACTTACGCAAGGATATTTTGGCCTTGGAGGGAGTGCAGAGGAGGTTTACTAGGCTGATACCGGAGTTGAGGGGGTTGAGCTATGAGGAGAGGCTGAATAAACTAGGCTTGTACTCGTTAGAGTTTAGAAGAATGAGGGGACATCTCATTGAGACATATAAGATGATGAATGGGATGGATAGGATAGAGGTGGAGAGGCTCTTCCTGCTCAGAAAGGACAGTAGGACTAGGGGGCACAGCCTCAAGATAAAGGGGGGGCGGTTTAGAACGGAGTTGAGGAGGAACTTCTTCACTCAAAGGGTGGTGAATCTCTGGAATTCTCTGTCCATTGAGGTGGTGGAGGCTGCCTCGCTAAATATTTTTAAGACGCGGGTTGATGGGTTTTTGATAAGTGAGGGGATTAAGGGTTATGGGGAGAGGGCGGGAATGTGGAACTGAGCCACGACAGATCAGCCATGATCTTATTGAATGGTGGGGCAGGCTCGAAGGGCTAGATGGCCTACTCCTGTTCCTATTTCTTATGTTCTTATGTTCTTAATACGTCCACTTATTTCCAAGTGGGAGTAAATCCTGTCTCAAAAAATCCTCTCCAATAATTTCCCTACCATAGATGTAAGGCTCACCAGCCTGTAATTACCTGAATTATTCTTGCTACCCTTGTTAAACAAAGGAACAACATTGACTATTCTCCAATCCTCTGGGACCTCCTCTATAGCAGTGAGGATACAAAGATTTCTCTCAAGGCGCCAGCAATTTCCTCCCTTGCCTCTCTCAGTATTCTAGGGTATATCCCATCAGACCCTGGTAACTTGTCTACCTATATGCTTCTCAAGGGCCTCAATATTTCCTCTTTTTTAATCTCAACATGACTCAAGTTATCTACACACCCTTGCTCAGACTCATCATCCACCAAGTCTTTCTCTGGTGAATACTGACATAAAGTACTTATTTAATACCTCACCCATTTCCTCTGACTCCATGCATAGAATCCCTCCCCTGTCCTTGAGCGAGCCAACCCTCACCCTGGCTAGTCTTTTGCTCTTTATATGTGTGTAAAAAGCCTTTCCTTAATCTTGCTGGCCAATGCTTTTTTGTGACCCCTTTTAGCCCTCCTTACTCCTTGCTTAAGTTTCTTTCTACTTTTCTTGCATCCACACTTGCTTCATGTGTTCCCAGCCTCCTGCCTTGACAAATGCTTTCTTTTTTTCTTTGACTCAGCCCACAATATCCCTTGTGAACATTCTGTTCTCTCCTGAAACACGCCGCCTCAGTTCTCTTTTTAGGTACACTCCCGCCTCCTGAAATCTGTTCAAAACTTTGTCCAAATTGGCTGAATGATCTTTGGTGGATCCTGTTATTAAAACGTCATCCAAATAAACAACAACTATGGAAAAATCTTGCAGCAAAGTCTCCATGGCTCGCTGGATGGTAGCACAAGTCAATGAAACCCCAAACAGTAGATATGTATATTGGTATAACCCCTTATGAGTATTAATGATTATATTTTCTCTTGATGCACCATCCAGTTCTAATTGTTGTTAAGCGTGCTCATATCCAATTTGATATATGTCAGACCCTCAGCCAACTTCACATACACATCCTGTATTTTGGAGATGGGGTACCTATCCAGTTTCACAGCCTAGTTTCCCATCAGCTTGTAATCCCCACTGATATGGATTGTCGTCCCTGCTTTAACTACTGAAACAATGGGTGCTCTCCACTCTGCAAATTGTATGGGCCTGATGATGCCCAAGTCATCCAGTCATTATTGACTCTGTTGGTACTGGGTAGACCCTGCTTATTTGTACACTTATGCCACAGATGTCCTTTTCTTCCACATGCAAAGCACTCTGCTTCTCTAAATCTGGGAAGTGACTTTCCCTGCACCAATAGCACTCTATTATTCCTAAGCTGTTGTTTGAATCTTCTAGACTTTGTGTGACTCTTCCAGTTTCTGTGTTACCTCCCTACTTCAACCAGTGACTTCACTCCTGGCGATACTGCTCCTCACAGCTTTCTGCCCTAACTGGTGGACCTCACTCTGTGCCCTTTGAAACGGCAAGGCACCTTTCTCACCACTCTCCATTGCTGAAACCACATCCAGAACCATTTTAAAAATTAACTCCAGTTGAGCTAACAATCTTTTCTCATTGCTGCATTGTTTAGGCAGCACGTTGGCAGTCATTCGCACCGTTGCCTGACAGCGGCAAGGACTCAGGTTCAATTCCGGCCTCGGGTCACTGTGTGGAGTTTGCACATTCTCACTGTGTCTGTGTGGGTTTCCTCTGGGTGCTCCGGTTTCCTCTCACGCTCCAAAGATACACAGGTTAGATTGATTGGCCATGCTCAATTGACCCTTAGTGTTAGGCAGACTAGTAGGGTAAATACATGAGGATACAGGGAAAGGGCCTGGGTGGGATTATTGTTGGTGCAAGTTCAATGGACTGAATGACTCCTTCTGCACTGTCCGGACTCTATTATTCTATGATTTACACCACACACCAGTTGGTCTATAAACATGCTGTTTAATACAGACCCAAAATCACAATGCTCTGTGATTAGTCTTCATCTTGCTATAGAGGTTGCAATGGTCTCCCCTGGGTAGTTAAATTTGTATATTTGTAAAATTACTAAGGACTAATAGTGGTAATGTTTCTTTGTTAGCTCAATGAGCTCTGCAAATGGTTTTATGTCAGGAACATCTGGGGACATTAAAGTTTGGATTAAGTTGCATGTCTGGTTACCGCAGGCAATCAGCAACATAACTCATCCCCCCATTCTATTCCATTCATACAGAAAAAATATTGCAAATGTTCCAAATACTATTCTATTCTGTACTATACCCAGTCTTTTGTAGTAGGGTTGAAAACTTTGAATTCTGTGAGAAGAGGCATGTCTACTTTTTCCTTTTTTGCAGGCTGGACTCAACTTGACTTGTTCTGCAACTCTTGAAGATTAAATCTCCTTCAAATCTTTCACTGCAATCTTAGTTTCTGTTGTTTTCTTCATGGCCAATGTAGTAAATGGAATAATTGGCGGCTGCCGGTGAGCTAACAAACAATGACAGGTTTATTACTATTTACAACTATAAGTGGTGTACCATGATTGATGCGTTCATTCTCAGCCGTGGGATCAATCTGGCTGCAAAAGCTCGCACTCAGCCCCAAGATCCCCTGCTCATTCCAATTGGTCGATAGGGTCACATGACCCTTCCAATGTGCACCCATTAAACGGGTTAGCTTCTACATTATTCATCTCAGCACTTTCATCATGGAACTTGTGAGGCTTCTATAAGATTAATCTTGGGTACAGGTATGGTTATGTATTGTCGATTGGCAAAGTGTGATCTCTCTCTTGTCGGTTGGAGAGCTGGTGAGAGACGCATTGCAAACTTTTGCGAAGACTCATCATATTCAGACCAATTAGGCACTTAAGTGGACAGTGCGGGCCTATCACCTGAATCAAGGACCCTGGTGGCAGGAACCGTTGCTGGTTAAATGGCAAAAAGGACATGGATAATTCTCTTCATCCCCCATCCTTTCCTGATGCTGAATTCCTTAATCAGGAATCGAGTCTCCAACAACAATGAATGTCCCCTGCTCCCATCCACACCTTGAAGCCCAATAGGAATTGCTTTCAAGGTTTCCTGTATGGAGTGTCCCCCATCTGCTGCTGGGTAAGTATCAGTGATGGTAGGATGAGGCCCTTAAGAGGGCATTCATTGTCCAGCAGCACCTTAAAGTAAAGTGAAAGTAAAGGAAAGTTTATTCATTAGCCACAGTAGGCTTACATTCACACTGTAATGAAGTTACTGTGAAAATCTCCCAGTCGCCACATTCTGGCACCTGTTCAGGTACATTGACAGAGAATTTAGCCATGGCCAGTGCACCTAACCTGCACATCTTTGTACTGGCAACGTGATGGGAAAGCTCTCCATAAGCCTTCCTACTCTGAACTTAATTGAGCAGAAGCAGGAAGACAGTGGGTGTAACATTGCTGCGTTATGTAGGAATGATGACAAAGGATTACAACTTAAATAGTTTACTATAAGGTCTTCAGCAGCTTTTACATGTCATGTCTGTAGCCACTGGGGCCAAATGGTCAATGGCCTGAGTGACTAAACCCGACATAAAATTGGGCACAAAAAGGGGTGGTGGGGCGGGGTGGTGCTGTCCTACGTCAGAAGTACTGTTCTGGGTGGGAGTGTTCTCCACAGAAGTTCCAATGCCCTGTATACATCTCTCTCCCATGGCCTAGCCCCCTTGAGCACGATCGCCTCCTTCACGATTCCAAAGGCCTTCCCTATCCTTCCGACCCTGGGATCCCTTTCACTTTAAATGAGTCTCTGGTTCCCGAGGCTTTCTATCAGGCTGCTGGGTGCAGTGCCTCTTTCAGCCACTGCAGCACTGTTACTGGAAGGACTAGGGAGCTTTCGGCCAATCAAATTGTTTGGCAGCTCTTCAAGGCAGGTCTTCCTCCTGACTGAGCGCTTGTTGCAACGTCAAATGGCAACAGGTCTCTCAGGGTCAGTGGAGTTGTGTTCCCCACTGACTCTTCTGATGACAGTGGCCAAGCCCTCGCCATCTTAAAGATGCTGGCTATGGAAATACAAAACCTCATATTGGTAAAAATGACCATGCATTGGGTAGATTACCATAAAATCAAAATTGGTTATCTACTGTTCTTCAGGGAACAACGTTTACCATCCTTACCCAATTTAGTGTATACGTGACTCCAGATCTACACCAGTGTGCTTGATTCTTAACTGCCCGTGAAAGTGGCCAACAAAACCATTCAGCTGTAATAAGCAGTTGGAAAGAAAAACCAGAAGGAAAGCCAAACTACAATCTCAGAACATAACTAAGATACCAGCATCTCACGGCCCCTCCTGCCTGGCGGTCATTATGGGCCCTTTGAAGTAGAAACGATTTCAATGATCAACTGTTTCAGCTGATTGGAGACAAATTGTGGTGGAATTGTGAAACTTTGGTCCAGGGCTATTTTGCATTTGACCTTTCATGAACTTAGTTGTTCAAGCTATGCACAGAAGCACAGAACTCTAAAAGGGAATAACATCCCTTGATACCAAGTTAGCATTTGATTGAGCTCCAATGAGCCCCATTTAAGCTGAAGTAATCGTGTCCAAGAGAAAAACTCTTCAGTAGCTGAATTCATGGATGGAAGAAAGGAATATGTTTGTGGTCATTGGAGACGCAGGGGTGTGGCTGCAGCAGTTCCTCTGCTGTGCACAATGTTCAGCTGCTTTCAATGAACTGCCCTCCTCAGAAATTCAGACATTGGACAGTTTGCTGATGTTTGTTATAGAGTCCATTCATCTCCATTCACAATTCATCAGAGACCATCCTATTATGTTCCGTCAGGAGACAGTAACCAAACTGACTTCTAATGGTCCCTGTTCACATATTCAAGGCTATGGCTTCAACCCAGGGTGAGTGACCTTGATTAAAATCTATTTCTTTGAAAAATAGGGTAGTCCTTGAAACCGCTCTGAGTAACTGCTTAGTGAGTAGCAATTTCATCTCTTAGATTTAAGGTGGTAGCTCTCACATACAGATACACTGAGAGAAGGGGAATCAGCATCTGTATAATGCAGTCGCCAGCAGTAATGCCAAGTGGTCTTGAGATTACATTTTGGCTTGATAAATAACGTTAGCTTTGGATTAGCATAAGTAAATAGATGATGGGGAAAACCTATTTCATAGTGTAAACTGTGTAGCATGCATTTATCTATTTGATGTAAATAATATAATCTGTTGCTTTTGAAGCCTGTGTCCAATTCACTACAAGTGCTGATCCAATCTACTCTCTCTATAGTATGAGGATTAATCTGTTGGGACATGATACATAACAATAGCTAGCACACAGAATAAAGATGCTCCCTGATGACTTATGGGTTATATGATTATTTATCTATGAATGCAAAAAAAAGTTTGCACCCAAAATCTCCAAGAACTTGAGGTCAGCTTATACTTGAGGTGATACTGAACCTCACACACAAGGTGAACTCGCCCCTTCTTTTACTATTTATGACGGCTTTATTTCTGATATGAAGGCTCCTGAGTAATTACATGAATATCCATACAGCATACTTAATACCGACAGCTTAAAATGCATCGAGCGGTTGGAAGATGAATTGATTGAAAGCAACTTCCAGCTTACATAGCCCCCACTTCTCCACCACTATATTTTCTTCTCTCTAATTGCAGTAGTGTTGGGCATCTATATGTGTCAGGCTACCAGCTGATCAGAAAGAAAAATCACGTTTGGCATGTTGGGTAGGGAAGGGAGCATAGGGGGAAATTCAAATGGAGCATGAGGCTAAAAGCATGGAGATTACACCGAATGGGCAGTGAGAACATTACAGAAATAAAGTCGTGGGTCAGCACATGTTGCAGTTTTCTTTGGGCATCTTTTACTTTTGAAAAACAGTTAAGTAATCAAACAATACATTAAAAATTCATTTAAGTGCAGTCATAGACCCAATGTATCTCAATTAGGGGTAACACTTCAAAACAGCTCCTAGGCATGGCACAAATTAACAGGCTGAACAATGCCTGCTGGTCGATGAAACATGGCCTGTTTAGATCATTTTACTAGAAAACAGCCAAGAGATTTTAACAAACTTCTGATGTTATTTGCTGATTGCAGCACTGGCAAATAACATTTGACTGGAAGATTTTTCCAAGCATCCTGTGGCCAGAGGCTGCATGCTGAAGTAGAGCACTGAGGTGCAAAACGTGTTCGTAGCAAAACGTGATGATGCATATCCAACACAAAGAGATTCTAGTAGCAGGGCAGATCTTGGATTTGTCACACTCACAGTGAGGATTGTGTTGCACTCACAGGAGGGATCATGTAGCACTCACAGGGTGAACCATGTAACACTCGCAGCGACGATCTTATAGTGCGCACAGAGAGCTGTTGTTGGCAACCATGAGATAAATGCACAAAATTTAGGAACTTATTAGCAAATTATTTTTTGTGTGTTTTATTGTAAATTATTTTTTCAGACATATTGTAGCATGTGGTGGGAAAAGCATCTGAACTACTAAAAGACACGGACCTGTAATTTGCAGTATTAATAATGGTGAGGCTGTATGTTCTTAAATTCGTGGGTCTAAAAGGTTGCCGTCTAAGAGATGCTGCTCTTCCACAGTTCTTGCAAATAGAATCAGCATAGAAATCAGTTAATTACAGCCTTTTGGTTGATAGAATTCTGCATTGTCTCCATTATCATACTTCTTGATTTTACGTGAATGTCTTTGCTCTAATTGTAAATTTGTCCCCTTGTTCTATATTTCCCCCAGAAGAGAAATTACCTAACCTGTAATTATCCAATCACATTGTAAATATCTCAATTAAATCACTCGCAATCTTCTAAATTCAAGGGATTGCATACTAGTCCACAGAATTTAATGTTTTAAAACCTGGTAGCATTTGTTGTGTTATAATCCTCCCTCCTGCAAACTCCACTTCATCAAGGCAACATCCTTTGCAAAGTGCAGTGCCCAAATTTGAATCAGTACTCCACAAGGGATTTGACCAAGACTATTTTCACCAAAAGTGAGGTTTCATGGCGCAGTGGGTAGCATCCCTGCCGCCAAGTCAGAAGCTACAGTCCCGAATTCTATTTGAGAACTTCATGGTGAAGGAAGATGTGTTCATAACGCAATTAGACAGAATGGATATCAACCTACAAATCCTTTCAACATCTGCTAATGCTCAGCCATGTGATGGAAGGAAAGTTAGAGCTCCTACTCTCCAGATTATGGCATGTAAAGGTGCATGTTGCCACAGAAACCTTAGTAAACTGTGATACATCACCTTACAAATGAAGCATAATTTCCTTCTGTTTGTTTTCAGCCATTGAGAGAAATGTTGACATTTGTTTAATTATTGTGTACTGTATTTAATGATTTGTGTACGTGAGATTAAATCTCTTTGCTCCTCCCAGGCTCTTTATCCCTCATTATTCATAGAATCATGGAATCCTACAGTGCAAAAGGAGGCCATTCAGCCCATCAAGTCTGCACCGACCACAATCCCACCCAGGCCCTATTTCCATAACCCCATGCATTTACCCTAGCTAGCTCCCTGACACTAAGGGGCAATTTAGCATGGCCAATCCACCTAACCCGCACATCTTTAGACAGTGGGGAGGAAACTGGAACATCCGGAGGAAACCTACACAGACATGGGAAGAATGTGCAAACTCCACAAAGACTGTGATCCAAGCTGGGATTCAAATCCAGAACCCTGGTACCATGAGTCAGCAGCGCTAACCACTGTGTCACCGTGCAGCCCTATTAAGAACTACTATCATTTAGAAAATATTCTGATTTGTCTTTCTTTGACCTTAAATGACTTTGCACTTTTCATATTGATCTGTCACTTTGACCAGTCTATGCCCCTCTGTAACTTGCCGCTCCTGTCTACACAATTTACTCTGCTTCTTAGCTGACTGTCAGCTGCAAAAATAGAAATGCTCCTCTACTCTTCTTCAAGTCAATATTAAGTATCATAAAAACCTGAAGAACTCAATGGCCAGAATTCCACTTGACTGATGAAGGGGCTCACCCAATGGTCAGAAACCTAGCAGGGAACCCCTCTTTGTTCTGTGGGATGGTCTGATAGAAGCAAAGGTCCTTCAGGCACTTAAATGGCCACCTTCAGGCCTTCTGCTGTGATTGAGTTTCCACCAGCAAAGTCCCATCTGCTGAGAACTGCTATCCAATGAGAGGTCAACAGCTCCTCATGCTGCCATGCTGGAAGTGGTGCTGCTGTCAAGCAATGCATTCATCCAGATGTCCAAGGTCAGTGTGAAATCCCAGGCAAAAGGTTAGTGATGGCAAAATGGGAATGTGTGGTGGAGGTGGTTAGATGGATCAAAGACAGTCATGAAGTAAGAAGCAAGGCTCAGTTATTTTCTTTGATAGTTGGGTTATTCATGGTGCAGCATTAGAGATCTCTGCTTGCTAAACTACCAACTCAGTGACCAACTTGATTCTGTTTATAGTGTTTTGAGTAAACCAATGGAACAAAAATAAATAAATGAACTTATTAAATTGACAACTCTTGAAAGGGGTAAAAATACTATAAGAACTTTTATGAGGGGTCAGATAAACCCACAGTTTAACATCATATTTGATGGACAGCACCTTCAAGAGTTTTAATGCTAGAGTGTGTGACTAGTCTACAGCCGTCAGGAGTGGGATATGAGCCCTTAACCTCTTGTCACAAAGCTGTGATGCTATCAACTGAGCCACAGTTAGATGTAAAGTCTATTTGCATCTGGTACTCCTTGACATTTTCCCATCTAAGCACTATCCAGGTCTGAGTTTGTTGAGCTTCTGACAACAGACAAAATCAAGCATTTTTTAGACTAATATGACCTTAGGCCTGACTCCCTTTATACTCTGTTTTTAAGAAAACAAGAATTAATAAACCAAGCAACTGTAACTGAAATAACATGTCAAAAGGAAACCTAGCTAACTAAATCAAAATGTCATTCCTGGGGATGATGATGCATTCTAACCTCCACAAAGCCTAATAGTCACAAAAGGCCTGACTGGTGGACTCCATGTGCTCCCTCTCCAAAGCCACACAGCTGTGGATGGAGAGGGGGAGGCAGTTAAGTTGTACGGTGCCCTGCTCTGCCCACTTCCTAGACCTGTTAATGTCTACCTTGACCAGGCCCAGGAGCAGATTAACAAGGAGGTCCTTCTTTCCTCCCTGCCCACTACCCTGCCACACTGCTCCCCCACCACCACCCCCCCCCCCCCGCCACACACACACACACACACACACCCCCGGATGATTGAAGATAAGGAGTGTGGGGTTGAACTGAAACCAAATAATTAAAAAGGGCTGTTCCCATGGGTAATCAATATAAATGTGGAATACAGACTCCCCAGGCCACAGAAAAGACATGCAGCCTAGGAGTCTATGAACCACCATAACCTATGGTTGCATTGACATATCCTGATGATGGAGGAGGGCAAGAAAATGAAGGGTGTGCAGCAGCAAGTCTCTCAGGAAAACCCAAACTGACTCTCTTAAATGTACTCTTAGTCCTTAACCATATAGGGAGGGGATAGCTTGATCTTGGGATTGGACATAGCTTGGCACAACATTGAGGGCCGAAGGGCCTGTACTGAGCTATAATGTTCTATGTTTTTATGTTTCTAAACCATTCCTATTGTATGTGTTGTAGGAGATGGAAGGTGGCAGTGGCTGGGGTTGCGGAGGTGTTGTCTTCATGGGGAGACTGAAGCAAGGTCTCTTGCGTAGTTCCTGCCACAATGGCATTAAATCCAGCCCTACTTATGATACTCCAAGAATTAAAGAATCCTACATCCTGAGACTTTGCTCCACCAATTATGAACCAAGCCATGATGCGCTAGATTTGAAATTAAGGACTAAATTGTTCTTCAGCTCTCTGTTGGCATCAAGAAAGTGGATAGTGAATGAAAATGCAGGACATGACTAGCTTGACAACGAATGCAGTGCCCTTCAGCACTACACTGCAATCTTTAGTTTATGAGCATTCAGCATTAGAACATTTTAGTACAATTTGTGGATCAAGATCTAAATGATAAGATCTTTGCCTGGACAGGTTTAGCCATGGAATATCAGCCCACAGCCTCCACCTTCTCCTTCTTTAGTCTGTCAACAGAAATATCAGAATTGTTTTTCAAGGCAGAGCTAAAATTTCCATGATTATGATGTGAGACTGGTATTACATTTGCTGCAATTTATTATCGGAGACATGCTGGCAAGTGCTTTATACATGTAAATATTTTGCTTTCTTAGGCATCTTGAAGGGTTTATTGGTGTACCTTAGTTTGATATATTGATTCCTTCCTTTCCATTACAGGATATATGCAGCAAAAAAACAGATTTAGCCAGAGAATATCGTTCAGCTCATTTTGATACATAACCAGATGTTATTCTGAGTGGGTTATCCAAGAGACTAAACCATTCAATTCAAAAGATGTTTTGCATTTCACCTGTATACAAGTTCCTGTGGCAGAATTTTTGAGTTAAACAGATGGATTTATAAATTTACTTAGCAACAGTTATTTAAAAAACCCTTGTCCTGTCTTGTAACATTGAATAGTTTGCCTGAAGAAGTCAGGCTGAAATGTTTAGAGCAGAAAATCTGTGGGTAATCAGGATAATTGCCACACAAATTTAACACAAAAATTTAACACTTATGTTGCAGCTTAAACATCGTAGGGGTAATTCTCCCAAAAATTTCCAACTGCTGAATTCGCGGGAAAACTGGTGTAAATCACGACTGTTTTTTCAATGGGAATTCAGACTCGAATCTCTCACACTCTGAGGTCACAATCATGAATATCATTAGACATTAAAATTCAAAAGATTTATTTTTAGCAGTAGCATAGTGGAAGATTTACAATTGGGTAATCAAGTCATAGAAACTTATTCACCCAACTTTACTCTTGCTTTGCAGGATACAATGGGCATGGTTTTCTGGACCCGCTGCTGCTATTGGTGCCTCATGCAAAAAGCATTTAAGATTTCTATTAATTAGAGGCGTTTTATACTCCAGCTGAACGCTCCATTTAGTGCTTGTCTGTCTCCCAGTCTTTAAACTAGCTGAGCAAAATGAGTGTCATGCTATTAGTGGGAGGTACGACCTCCAGTGAGGAGGGGGAGAGTGAGAGGAATATCGGGAGGTCCGGGAAGTACTGACACCACACCCAGGGAGTAATGAAGCTGTCATGCACATCCAGTAGAAGTGTAAAATTGTCTTATACAGCCTTTAGGCAGAGACTGAGCCAAATGTTAGAAACTTGATAGCCTGAGCCTTCTCTTGCATTAAGAGCCACAATCACATCGATCTGTGTCGTGCTCTCAGAGGAGATCTCCAACTGCGTGGCGGAACACCTGATGCCTGACACACTATATCTCACTGCCATATTCAAATTCTTCATTACAGGCTTCCTTCAGCCACTATGTGGAGACCTCAGTGGTATAAGCAGCATGCAATAAAACACTACACATCAAGGTCTTCAGGGCTGTTACGTTTCGAAGATTAGTGAATTACACCTCCTTGACACTGGACATGCAGAGTCAAGTGGATTGAGCCAGAATGTTTGCAGTGATTGCAGGTTTTTCCAGGGTGCAGGAAGCTACTGATTGTCCTCATATCACTATGAAGACTTCTGCTGAATAGACCTGCACTTACGTCAACGGGAAGGGATTGCATTTGCTAAACATTCAGCTGCTCTGTGATCATTGACGGATAATGTAGAAACATGCCAGGTACCCAGGCAGCAGCCATGACTCCTTTATTCTTTGAAACTGATGGGTGCTAGACCTATACAGCAGCCCGGAAGCCATGGATGGATGGCTTATAAGTGACAAAGGGTACCCATTGTCTAGATGGCTAATGACGCCAGTGAGGGTGCCCAGAGCAGAGGCAGAGAAGAGACACAATGACAGCCATGGAATCATAAGGGCTATCATTGTTGGCATCCTGAAAATGTGGTTCAGATGCCTTGACAGATCAGGAGAGATGTGTCCTTAAAGGTTGTGGTATGCTGTGCCTTCCATAAACTCGCTTCCTAAGAAGGGATGTTTGATTTGATTCATTATTGTCACATGTATTAACATGCAGTGAAAAGTATTGTTTCTTAAGTGCTATACAAAGCATATCATTCATAGAGAAGGAAATGAGAAAGTGCAGAATGTAGTGTTACAGTCATAGCTAGGGTGTCAACTTAATGCGAGGTAGGTCCATTCAAAATTCTGACGACATTTGGTACGTGACCTCAGACTTTTGTATCTTTCCCGATGAAAGAACGTGGAAGAAAGAATGTCCGGGGTGCATGGGGTCCTTAATTATGCTGGCTGCTTTGCCAAGGCAACAGGAAGTGAAGACAGAGTCAATGAATGGGAGTCTGGTTCACATGATGGCTTTGGGTTCATTCGTGACCTTTTGTAGTTTCTTGGCAGAGCAGGAGCCATACCAAGCTGTGATACAAGCAGAAAGAATACTTTCTATTGTGCATCTGTAAAGCCTGTGAGAGTGGCAGCTGACATGTCAAATTTCCTTAGTCTTCTGAGAGAGGTGTTGGTGGGCTTTCTTAAACATAGTCTCAGCATGGGGAGACCAGGACAGGTTGTTAGTGATCTGGACACCTAAAAACTTGAAGCTCTCGACCTTTTCTACTTCGTCCCCATTGATGTAGACAGGAGCATGTTCCCTTCTATACTTCCTGAAGTCAATGACAATCTCCTTTGTTTTGCTAACATTGAGGGAGAGATTATTGTAGCCATAAGAATTCACCAGATTCTCTATCTCATTCCTGTACTCTGTCTCGTCCTTGTTTGAGATCTGCCCACTATGATGGTGTCGTCAGCAAACTTAAAAATCAAATTGGAGGGGAATTTGGCCACATAGTCATAGGTGTATAAGGAGTATAGTAGGGGGCTGAGAACATAGCCTTGTGGGGCACTGGTGTTGAGGGTGATCATGGAGGTGGTGGTGTTGCCTATTCTTATTGATTATGGTCTGTCAGTTAGGAAGTTCAGGATCCAGTCGCAGATGGAGGAGCCAAGCTACAAACCATGGAGTTTGGAGATGAGTTACATGGGAATAATAGTGTTGAAGGCTGAGCTGTAAATAGGAGTCTGACATATGTGTCTTTGTTATCTAGGTGTTCCAGGTTGAGTGCAGGGCAAGGGAGATGGCATCTGCTGTGGGCCTGTTGCAGCGGTGGGCAAACTGTAGTGGATCCAGGTAATCCAGGAGGCTGGAATTGATTCGTGCCATGACTAGCCTTTTGAAGCACTTCATAATGATGGATGTCAGAGTCAACAATGATAGTCATTGAGGAACTCTGTTTGTTTCTTTAGTTATCAGGATGATGGTCATCTTCTTAAAGCAGATAGGGACCTCAGATTGTTGTAAAGGAGGTTGAAGATGTCTCTGAATACTTGTCTGCCAGCTGATTTGCGCAGGATCTGAGTACCCCATCTGGGCCAGTCGCTTTCCGTGGACTGACCTTCAAGAAAGCTGCTCTGACATCTGCAATGATGATTCCATATACAGGTTCATCCAGGGCTTCCAGAGTTGAGGAAATGCTTTTGCTCAAAATGGGCATAGAATGCATTGAGCTCATTAGGGAGGGGTGCGTTGGAGCTGGTGATTTTACATGCCTTCATCCTGTGGCTTGTTATGTCTTGCAGACATTGCCATAGTTGGCAGGGATCTGTGTGGCGAGCCTGGGATTCTAGCTTGGTCTGGTACTGTCTTTTAGCATCGTTGATGGAGCTCCTTGGATCATATCTGGCTTTCTTGTATAGATCACCGTCACCTGACTGGAACACTTCAGAGCTGGACTTCAGCAAGCAGTGGATATCCCAGTTCATCCATGGTTTCCGGTTGGGGAACATGCGGATTTGCTTCTTTGGCACATAGTCTTCTACACACTTTCTAAGGAAGTCAGTTACTGTAATGGCATACTTTTTAGGCCGGTGGTAGGGTTTTTAAATACTGATTGTCCACAGACTCCAAGCAGTCCCATAGGAGATTATCCGATTTCTCAGAATAACATTGCATGACTTTCTTTGATGGATTCTCCTGCTTCAGTTTTTGCTTGTAAGCTGGGAACAGAAGCACAGCATTGTGGTCTGATTTGCCAAAGTGTGGGCGGGTGATAGAGCGGTGGGCATGTTTGATATTCGTGTAGCTGTGGGTCAAGGTTGTTTGGGCCTCTGGTGGAGCAGGAGACATGTTGAGCTTGGCCTGATTGAAGTTTCCGGCCACGATGAACAAGGCCTCTGGATGTTTTGTCTCAAGGTTATTCGTGGTTGTGTATATTTCGTCCTGCGTGATCAACTGCCATCAAGATAATGGAAGTGAACTCCTGTGGAAAGTAGTAGGGGCAGCATTTTAGCATCAGGTATTGTTGGTCTGGGGAACAGAAACTTGCCAGTGTTGCTACGTCTAGGCACCATGAGGTGTTGATTAGAAAGCAGACCCTACCTCCCCTAGCTTTGCCTGAAGCCACTGTACTGTCCATTTGATGGATTGAGAAGGTCTCTGGTTGTAGGGCACAGTCTGGTGAAGCAGCAGTGAGCCATATCTTTGTGAAACAGAGTATACAGCAGTCCCTCAGTTCTCTTTGGAAAGTGAATCTGGCTGTAAGTTTGTCTAGCTTGATTTCCAGACATAGGACATTTGCAAGCAGTAAGCTGGGGAGGGGAGCCTTGGTACTGCATTGTTTCACTCTCACCTGCAGGCCTGCACATTTTCCATGCTTCCTAGCGTGCTTGCTTGCTTTTCAAACCTGAGAGACGGTAAGAGTCGTTGGCGATGCTAAAGGTATGATGATGTCCAATGAGGTTCTTTGCCTTGGTTGGTGTGTGGATGGAGGATTTGTTGCCTTGCTTGCAGCTCCTGCGTCGGTAGATGGGTCTGTGCGGTCAGGTGTTCCGGGTCGCTGTCGGGCTACGGTTTGGCTTCGCCGGTCAGTGGATATCCAGACCGTGCTCCAGTGTGGATTGGTCAAAGGCTGGTAAGTGGATGAAGTTCCTGGGATCAAGGTCATGGTTGAGCCAGTGGTTGGGTCCATGTGTTGGGGTCCACTGGGTCACTGCCAGGTTGGGGTCCTCCTTCGGAGGTCGCAAGACCTCCAGACCCGCAAGTAAATTTAAAAGAGCAGTGTTAGTGATTTTTATTTTGTAGGAGTTAATTTTTAGGAGTGTGGGAAGACTGTACAAGGCTGGAGTGGAGACAGTGCTTGGACCCTGCAGCTCTCTGGATCAGGGGAGTTAGGGGGTATGGGGGAAGGGGTTCCAGCCTCAGGAATGCAGGTCTGGTTGTTGGAGACTAGCGGAGTGAAGGTCCCGGCTCCCGTGGCATTTTTCTGGGCTCCAGGAGTCTTCCCAGTGTAGGCCCAGGCTTCTAGGGCATTTTCCTGGTCTCTGGGATCCAATGTAGTGAAATCCCCGGCTCTGGGACTGCAACGCCGGCTGCTGCTCACAGGTGGCCAGCTGGTCCGGGTCAATTTCAGGTCAGTTAGACCGGGTGTCTCCAGGGTCCGAAGGATCACTAGTTCTGTCAGATATTGAATTAAAGCATTGTTGGAGAAATTAAAAGAGTTAGAATGAAGTTTGAAAAGCATAGAACGAGAGTAAAAGATAGAATTTGAAGGTAGGCCGAGCACAGCTTGCAAGGAGTCATCTCGCTCCAACTTGCTTGGATATCCTGGAGGTTGAGAACATGTCAGACAGACAAATCGTCAGAGGTTGAGGGTGAGGGAACATTGTGATGTTTAGGTCGAAGACCCTGGTCATGATTGCATCAGAAGTCGTGACACCAGGAGTGCTTTAATAAGGCAGAGATTTCAGTAGTGTCAAAAATCCCGGCCTCAGAGATGCATCCATGCCATATGGTCAAATCTATTTCTGTGTGCACTGTGTGACTTACGTCATCATCACATTAACACCCTTTCTATACACTAACACACAAAGAATCCTGCCCTGCATCGAAATTATGAAGCTTTCTTCATCTTCCCATATAAGTCCCACAGCCACAACACAGTATGAAAATATCAGCGTGAAGGACTGAGAGGTCTGGGTTATGAACAAATTTACAATCATTAGTTATATTCAGAGGAATAAGTTGCTTATCCATGAGTCCCTCTTGGTGACTACCATGGAGGTATATTGATACTTTTACAAGTGGTTCAATGCAGTGCTCCCCATTTGCTTCCACACTGGAGAGAGGCTACTGATCTGCCACCTCCCATCTCTGGCCACCTCCGGGTGGCTGTGGCCTTGCGTGGCCCACACTTTAGAGGACTACTGCTGGGGGGGCAGGATGATCTGCTGAAACCATGGCACTGTACAAGGACTATATCAATGGGGCTAGTCTGTGACAAAGCTGCCCCCATCAGAAATGCCCTGGGAGGTGTTTCAATTTGGTGGCAGCTACTGCTCATCCTCCATCACTGGGACCTTCTGGTCCTCTCCTTGCCTAATGATGGAGTCCCAGATGTGTGGTGTGTGTCTTTGACTCTGGGCACACACCACACTCCTAGGACTTCCCCATGACTCTGGGTGATAGTGTGCAGGTAGAGCACTTACTACTGTTTGTACCTGCAATGCGCTTTCAAGACCTTCACCAGTCTGTCCAGAAAAGAGGTTTGGCACTCTGAAGAGTGGGTGATTGCAGTGCACTTGGCCTGGATGGACACCTCTACAGTCTGAGCCAGAGCATGCAATACCTTGGGTATGTCTGACAAATCTTCATCGACCTCGTTCTGGACATTCAGCATTGCCACCTTATGGATGATTCCAGAGCTTCATCATCTGACTTGGAATCAGTCTCTGGATTATCCTGGACAGTCCTCTGACTACCAGAGACCTGCTTCACCACACTCACCAGCAGCTGCACATGTGACTGTGAGGTGTCCTCACCAACCTAGTTAGGTTTTTTTTTAGTTTATTTATTTGTTTATTTATTAGTTACAAGAAGATTACATTAACACTGCAATGAAGTTACTATGAAAATCCCCTAGTCGCCACACTCCGGTGCTTGTTCGGGTACACTGAGGGAGAATTTAGCATAGCCAATGCACCTAACCAGCACATCTTTTAGACTGTGGGGGGGAACTGGAGAACCTGGAGGAAACTCACACAGACACAGGGAGAACGTACAGATGCTGCATAGACAGTGACCGAAGCCAGAACTGAACCGGGGTCCCTGGTGCTGTGAGGTAGCAGTGCTAACCACTGTGCCATTGTGCCTGTGCATGACCCCGTACCAACATGCAAATGCCTGCCAGTGTCTGCAGTCGTGTGTGAGTCAGAGACATGAAGTGATACTGCATCCGCTGAGGGTTCTTCATCCTTTTTGGAGGGGAGTGGTGGCCTAGGCTCAGGGGAACATCCACAGAAGAAGCTTCTCCTGTGCCAGAGAGACATAAATGAGCGGTCATTGCAGCCCTTCCCACATCTGTGTAGTGTCAGTAAGCTCTGCATTATTCATTTGCAACATGAGTGATGAGACTGTGCAGACACAATACACTCTTGTAGCAATATCTGAAGTTTCAAATGATGAATCTTTCCAGGGTTTCAGTCTCAGAAAGATATTGAAGAGTTTCTCCTGTCAAACCTCCTACTTGCACTTGCCCCTTTTCTATCAGTTTATACCTTTTGTCACCTCACCAGACCCATGCCTTCCTTCATGCACACCTCTGCCAAAGGTCCTGGATGTCTCTGTGTCAGTAAGTGTCAATACCTCCTCTTCAAATGGAGACAAGGCCATTAGGTTCAGCACACCCCCACCAGTCCAGCCTCTTTCTTGGACATTGTGGGCATGTATTTTCTGAAAAGGGGTGTAAGACTGCACTCACAAGCACTGTCAGCTTATTTGATGGCATGTTGCTGATATATTATTAGCAAAGTGTCTGGCAGTCTAGATATTATGCACATCAATCATCTGCAGAGGCTGCCAACTCCACACACTCCAACTAAACCAAAACTTTAAAAGCACACTGACATCAATGCTGAGAGCAATATCTTTGTTGCATCATGCAGCCTTGGAGATCCTGCCTGCATTGGCAAAGAAACACTATAGCATACTGATGTAAGATACACACACTGAGAACTTACTCACCCTGGCTGTCTTCATGAAGTCATTGAACCTCTTGTGGGCATTGAGGCCAGGTTCTCCTCACGAGTGCAATGCTGCTGACCTCCTTATCTACCTCCTCGCACACAGCACATATTTTGTCCTGTTTCTCCTCTTCCCACTGGATGGCATCAACTGCTCACATTGACTCTGTACAAAGGAGGACTTCTGAGTGAGTCATTACTGGGCGGCACGGTAGCACAATGGTTAGTACTGCTGCTTCACAGTTCCAGGGATCTCGGTTCAATTCCCGGCTTGGGTCACTGTCTGTGTGGAGTTTGCACATTCTCCTCGTGTCTGCATGGGTTTCCTCCGGGTGCTCCGGTTTCTTCCCACAGTCCAAAGATGTGTGGGTTGGGTTGATTGGCTATGCTAAAATTGCCCCTTATTGTCCTGAAATGCGTAGATTAGAGGGATTAGTGGGTAAATGTGTGGGGATATAGAGTAGGACCTGGGTGGGATTGTAGTCGGTGCAGACTTGATGGGCCAAATGGCCTCTTTCTGCACTATAGGGTTTCTATGTTTCTATGTAAATCAAGGTTTGGCGATTCTCCCATACTTCCCCTCTCAATCCAATGGCTCTGAAATCACTGGAGGAAAACATGCAACAACTCCTCTTTGCAAACATGTGGAAAATTTATTCCAGTTCAACAATAAAGTCTCCTCTGCTCAGTGGCAAAGTTTGGACACATCAGAATGCAAAAGATGCATACTCGCATTAAAAGCCAACAAATCTCTGAAGTTCCGATGAGCTTCACAACTTAAACAATGGGTCCCCTGACACGATCCCGTACAAGGGTAGATTACAGGTCTTGGAGGCTGGACTTGCCATTCTCCAGCACTGATTGGGCTGAATGAAGGAAAAACCAATTGCTCCAATTAGGACTTTTTCAGGTGTGTGGATCAGCAAGCCCTAAAGGCAGAAGGTCACTGACTTCTGAGTGTGGAATCTGCCCCTCTGCCAGAGAGTGATATTCAGTTTAGGATGAATGAACTTTGTGCCATTTGTATCCATCACCACGACAACCAGGAATCAGCAGGTCATTTAGAAGTATCAGCCACAGTTGCAGAAAATGTTACTTCCATGTAACACCTGCACACCCCAAAATATAGCTCAACCATTAATGCCATAAGGCTGTAGTTTGGTTTGTGACTTCCCTTCCCTTGTCTGCATCAGGCACAACCCACATTGAAGAAAGTACAAAAGGTCATGACTGTAGCCCAATCCATTAAACAAACCAGCCTCCCATCCATTGATTCTGTCCACACCTCCTGCTGCCTCGGAAAAGCACCAGCATAATTAAGGACCCCATGCACTCCAGACATTCTCTCTTCCACCTTAGTGTGACAAGGTAGTACAGTGGTTAGCACTGATGCTTCAGAGTTCCAGAGACCTGGGTTCAATTCCTGACTTGGGTCACTGTCTGTGTGGAGTTTGCACGTTCTCCTCATGTCTATGTGGATTTCCTCTGGGTGCTCTGGTTTCCTCCCACAGTCCAAAGATGTGTAGGTTAGGTCGATTGGCCATACTAAAATTGCCCCTTAGTGTCCTGAGATGTGTAGGTTAGAGGGATTAGCAAGTAAAATATGTCAGGATATGGTAATAGGGGCCTGGGTGGGATTGTGGTCTGTGCAGACTCGATGGGCCGAATGGCCACTTCCTGTGCAGTCGAGTTTCTATGATTTCTATGATTCTTCCATCAAGAAAGATACAAAAATCTGAGGTCATGTATGAATCGATTCAAGAACAGCTTCTTCCCTGCTGCTGTCAGACTTTTGAATGGATATACCTTGCATTAAATTGATCTTTCGCAACACCCTAGCAATGACTGTAACACTACATTCTGCATTCTCTAATTTCCTTCTCTCTGAACAGTATGCTCTGTCTGTATAGCATGCAAGAAACAATGTTTTTCACTGTATGCTAATACATGTGGCAATAATTAATAAAATCAGATCAAAAGATTATCAAACAACTTCAGAACTCCACAAGCTGATTCTACAATAGAGTGAAGGGTGTATCCAACTGTTACTTAAAATCAGCAAGTATGACCTTGAGCTAATTCATTGAAAGATTTCTTACTCTTGCGGGCACAGTGCACATTTATGGCTCCCAAACTCTGCAATGTCATACAAATTCCTCATATTGGCTTTGTCTTCACAGTCTTGCCATCCTAATTAGTCACAACTAATTCTTACTTCATTTTTACTTGCAGGATTATCTAAAGTATCATTCTCTACTGAATTCCCACACAAAGCCAAAAGTTAATGCTCTTATGTATCAATTGAATGACTGTTGTTCCAATCTATCTTAATTCACGTCATCTAACAACTTAATATTCAGCACTAAGTCCCACTTTTCTCTGCTTTATAGATAGCTTGATTCAAATTGAAATAATTTAATTTTAGTACAAAGAACACCCATTAATGTTTGGGAGACTGCAATTTATTCTTTATTTCTGATTTAAGCTTTGCCAAGTGCCTAAACTCTTTGTCATACTCACTGGTGATCTGAAACAATACAATGGACAAGCCGCAGTTTGTCACCCAATACCAGTTTCAGCGTTTACAGTTTTGAACCCGTTGTTCGCTCATTTCTGTATCTCAACAAGCCATGCATTGGTGAAGTAAAATTTATTCAATATTCATCACTGAACTCCAACTTGAAAACAAATTCTTTGGGTGTGGAGAATGTGAAGGGAGTGTGTTTCCACAGAGATTTCCTCTTCATCTGCTGTAAAGTTTTTAAAATTCATTTGTGGGACATGGTTGTCACTGGCTGACCAGCATTTATTGCCTATCCCTAGTTGCCCTTGGAGGGCAGTTGAGAGTCAACCACATTGCTGTGGCTCTGGAGTCACATGTAGGCCAGACCAGGCAAGGACAGCAGATTTCCTTCCCTAAAGGATATTAGCGAACCAGATGGATTTTTCTAATAATCGACAATGGGCTCATGGTCATCAGTAGATTCTGAATTCCAGATTTTTTAAATTGAATTCAAATTTCACCAGCTGCTATGGCGGGATTCAAACCCGGGTCATTAGAACACTAGTTGAGTTTCTGGATTAATAGTCTAGCGATAATACCACTTGGCCATTGCTTCCCCATGACCACTCCCCTTAGCTGAGCCATTGACAGTTTCTAATGTTTCTCAGCATACTTTCCTTTCAGCTTAGTGTTTAACTCACTGCCACTTCCCTTCCAGGAATGCCAACCTGAAGAAGTTCTGTTCTTCTCTCCAACAGGATTTCTTTTTGTCACCCTGTCCACTATCACTGCTTTCCATTTCCCTCCTGGTGTTAGACAAAGTGTTCACCAAAACTCGCTTTCACAGCCATATTTCCCTCCTCAGCGACTGTCTCCATCTCCAACTCACCCCTAATAAGCGCCGCCCACCTCCCCCGAATTCGTCCACCCTCATGGTGTAAATCTTTTCTGACTTCTTTGCTCTTAGCTCTGACAAAGGGCCATCCAGACTTGAAGCATTGGCTCTTTTCTCTCTTCACAGATGCTGTAAGACTTGCTGAGATTTTCCAGTATTTTTTGTTTTTGGTTCAGATTTCAGCATCTGTTTTTCTTCTCTTCATCTCACTTTGTTGCCCATCATTTTTTCTTTGCTGTCAGGTAAGAGATTCTTTCTGTTTTGCTCTTTATAGAGACCAATTTTCTATTGCTATTGCTGCATTACACATAGGGGGAAAAGGGCAGTTCTAAATTGCTCCTCAATTGTTGGAAATGTGTGCTAGACTGGTAGGTCTAAGTCATACTATTTTCAATAGCCCATTATCATTAATATGCATAGGTGCACATTTGGATCTGTGCAAGGAACACAAACCAGTGTCAGGAACAGAAAATTGCATGTCACTGAAATTTAAAGGCATGCAGACTCTTAAAGAGAAATGACAAAATAGGAGAATGTAAATCCCTGCAATTGAATATTTCAAACTGCCAGCAATAGCCTTCAAGGTGAAGGGGAAAAAAGGCAAAGAAATCACAGGCAAAAGTGAAGGGAAAAGAAATGCAAATTGCAAGCATAGGTCTGCATGGAAATGACAAAACTGTTCAACTCCCACCTTTGCGTTGAAGTTGAAGTTGGACTGCACCATGTAGTCAAAAGAAGGTTCCCCTATCTATTCTTAAATGGCATCAAGGGCATTATTGCATGTCTTAAAAAATGACCATGAATCTTCCTTCCAGGTAAAATTTCCTCATATATTGTCCCCAATCTGTGGTCAGTTTGTGAATTTGCATTGTTGGATTTAATGGAATCACCTTGTTTTCAAGATCAGTTTAGGTAATCTCATCATTGATCATATTTATGCGTAGCTATATTGGAATACGTATTTAGGACTCTGACACTTTTCCTACTCACAGTTCATGCAATGCTGGTGCCCTCTCTCCTCCTCCTTAGACCAGCAGCCACCATTTCCAGAAAGAAAAAGACAGGAGGAAGTGTGAATATCTTTTTGGCACATTGTGCTCATGCGAATGCTTCCCATGGTAAAAATGTCAGGAGCTCTTTGGCGCGTCGGACAATATGATCAGAACACCGAGTGGTGGAGTTCAGACACTGAAAGTGTCAAATACATTGTCGAAGAGAATAAAATTGCAATGGTCAAGATTAGCCTCATACCCCTACCCTCCTCCCCATTCCCTCCTATCCATCCACATCACAAAGTTATGCATCCTACAGGCCTTGTCTGCTGGCCACCCACTCACCAGCCCAGTCCCATAGCCCTTTGAGATGGAATTGGGCCTTCAGCTCAGGGTTTCAGACTCAGGGTGGGTGCATCACAAAAATGGCTTCCAGTTGCTAGCCCTTCCTTGCACTTGTGGCCATACCCTTCCTACTATGCCGAGGCAGGGTACTGCCTTCGCCTCCTACTGCGGCCTTCCAGGCCCATTGATAAACTCTGCTTTCCCCCCAACCCATTCTGTCTCAGTACCCTGGCCTCTGAGAACACCCCCCCTCCCCCTGAGTCCACTGTTCCCCCTCCCCCTCCTCCCTCTCCCTCCCCCTCCATACCTTCCCCCACAGTTACACTGAACCGGTGACTTGCAACAGCACAAAGCCAAATCTGGCTCCCCCTGAGCTGTTTGGTGCCCTCTATCTCCTTGGAATTCCTATTAGCCAGTGGTGACCTATGTGCTCACCTTTGACCTCCTCTTCAGAAATGACTTCATCATGTTCGCATTTATAAAAACCTGTTGTAAACCACACTAGTATGACGTCACGACGCCGGGGACACACTATCCAATGTGTGGGAGATTTCAGCCGAATGCTTGTTAAAGATATTCAAATGATGCTAATGAGGTTCCTGATGTGTCTGGGCATAATTGGCATTATGTCACTGGCGGAGGGCGTGTCTGTCGTTTTAGTCAGAAATCCTGTTTTAAGGCTCTCAGGTATCTTGCACCCTGATGATATTTTCACCATGTGGAGGCGCCATTTCCACCCACAGCAAGTGGGGACGCAAAATCCTGACTAGTACCTTTAACATAGTTAGTTGTCTCAAAGATTTTATTGAACAAAATGAACACCACGGCAAAAGGAGAGATTATCGTCAAAGTTTGGTCAAAGGGTCACATCTTAGAAGAGGAGGAAGAGACTGAAAAACAGTGAAATTTAGTGAGGGAATTCCAGAGGTCAGGGTCGTCCTTGGTGGAGCAATTCAAATTATAGATTCTGAAGAGACCGGATTTAGAGGAACACAGATACCTCAAGAGGGTGATACGGCTGGAGGAAATTACAGCGGTGGGTCCTGGAGGTATTTAAAAGTAAGGATGGGAATTTAAAATGGAGACATTGCTTAAGCAGGAGCACATGTTGGCCTGTGCATACAGGAGCAATGTGTGAATGGGATCTACTGCAAGTTAAGATGCAGGAGCAGAGTTTCAGATGAAACAGGTGGTGGAATAGAGGTAGGGAACCAGGACCGTGTTGAAAAAACCAAGTCACTGCTGTTGGGCTTTTGTGCTTGTCATTTTTTCTTATGTTTGAACAAATAGATCTAGATGATAACCCGTGATAACAATCTCTTCATAAACACTGAGCCTTGTTTTTGTCAAATATTGTGCTATCATATTGATTGGAGTATCTTTGCGGATATTGTCTATCATCTTTAATTTACTACCTGAAAGTGATAAATTAGTTGTGTTTCATGTTCAAATTATGCATGTCCTTTCAAGTCTATTACATGACAAACAAACAGTTTGCATTGTAATTTGTGCAGACACTTCCAATTGCCAACAAAATTCTAATTCCTCTTCACTCTGATCATGGTAAGGCTGGAATTTTTCACTCCTGCACCCCCATCCTCTGATGAAACAAATAAGAGGTAGACTATGGGTAGAAAAGAGTAGAAATGGGAAGGTTGGGTAATAATTTAAGGGAATAGATTGGTAACCTGTTAAAAATTTTGCAGATGTTCATGATGTAAGTGCTCCATTTAAGTTTCCTTACTTATCTGTAAATCAGTATTATCAGTCGTAATGTACTTTTTGACATATTTATGTGCTCAATGATTACACCCAGACAGGCACCTCGGGCATGTTACATTTCGACAAATGAATTGTTCAGCTCACAACTATATACACATCCAAGATTATAAGGAAGCTTAATTGTTGCAAGTATGAAGGGTGTTTTTATTGATTTGAAGTGGTAGTATGAGGATATTTGACAGTTGTGGTAGTGTGGCCCCTTTAAGGATCATTTACTGAGGGCCATATGGAGCGTCAAGGCAGGAAGCTGCACTACTTGAGTGCAAGGGACTGTACCCCAGGTTGGAGAGGATCCTTTGTAAGTACCGGGAAGGAATAGTGTACAATTACATAGTTATTCTGTGTGACTCTATTAGTGCATATACTTATTTCTTCATCGACATTGAAGTGTTTTGTTACTTAAGCCTCATTGAGTTGCCTTGATTTATTACACTGGTGATGAGGAAAAGCTTGCAAAGCCTTTGGGGATCGTAGTGCACATCAAGAGGAGAAAGTGACTGGAACATTGAAAACAAGAAGAAACAAGGCACAGGTGCATATTAAAATACTTTTGATCGGGAAATTAAAACCATTGAATCCCAAAGTAGAAAACTAGGGCCAGTGGCAGGGGGCTGGGAACCAAGCAAAGGTGAATTAACTGAAGGAGAACTAGAGAGTAGGGCCAGTAAGACTCAGAGAAAGAGCAGGCAGGGTGTGGTTGCTATTAAAGGGGGTCTGGTGAGCTGAAGTACATTTGTTTCATGTGAGAAGTGTAATATGTAAGGCAGATGAACTTAAAGCTTGTATTATTACAATGTTGTTGCTATTACAGAGACTTGGTTAAGGACTGGCAGCTTAATATTCCAGGATACATATGTTTTAGATGGGATAGAGGGGGATATAAAAGGGGTGGGGGAGTTGCACTACTGGTTAAAGCTGTACTGCAAGAGGACACCTCAGAGGCTCATACAGCAATATGGGATTGAGCTCAGGAATAGGAAGGCTGTTGTTGTAATGTTGGGGGTTTACTACAGTTCCCAACAGCCAGCGGGGGATGGAGGAGCAGATATGTAGGCAAATTTTGGCAAGGTGTAAAAGCAACAGGGTTATTGTGGAGGAAGATTTTAATTTCCACTGTATTGACTGGGACTCACTTAATGCTAGGGGCATGAATGGGGCAGAGTTTGTGAGGAGGGCTTCTTGAAATAATATGTAGGTAATCCAACTAGAGAAGGGGCCACGCTGGACCTGATATTGGGAAATGAACCCGGTCATGTGATCGATGTTTCGGCAGGGGAGCAGTACGGGAACAGTGACCACAATTCAGTAAGCTTTAAGGTACTGTTGGATAAAGAAAAGTGTAATTCTCAGATGAAGGTGCTAAATTGGGGGAAGGCTAATTACAACAATATTAGTCTTTGGTAGAAATAATAGTAGGAGGGATTATTATTTAAAGGGCGAAAAGCTGCAGCATGCTGCGGTGCAGAGGGACCTGGGGGTCCTTGTGTACAAATAGCAAAAACCCAGTCTGCAGGTGCAGCAGGTGATCAAGAAGGCGAATGGAATGTTGGCCTTTATAGCGAGGGGGATAGAATATAAAAGCAGGGAGGTCTTGTTGCAACTGTACAGGGTACTGGTGAGGCCGCAGCTGGAGTACTGTGTGCAGTTTTGGTCGCCGCACTTGCGGAAGGATATATTGGCCTTGGAGGGAGTGCAGAGAAGGTTCACTAGGCTGATACCGGAGATGAAGGAGTTAGCCTGTGAAGAGAGATTGAATAGACTGGGTCTGTACTCGTTGGAGTTTAGAAGGCTGAGGGGGGATCTTATAGAGACATATAAGATAATGAAGAGGATAGATAGGGTAGAGGTAGAGAGATTCTTCCCGCTAAGAAAGGATAGCAGGACCAGAGGGCACAGCCTCAAAATAAGTGGGGGGGGGGGGCGCAGTTTAGATCGGAGTTGAGGAGGAACTTCTTCACTCAAAGGGTAGTGAATCTCTGGAATTCTCTGCCTGTTGAAGTGGTGGAGGCTACCTCGCTGAATATGGGTAGATTGGTTTCTGATAAACAAGGGAATTAAGGGTTAGGGGGAGAAAGCGGGAAAGTGGAACTGACCCACTTCAGGTCAGCCATGATATTATTGAATGGCGGGGCAGGTTCGAAGGGCTAGATGGCCTACTCCTGCTCCTATTTCTTATGTTAGTCAGGAGCTGAAGAATGTAGATTGGGGGCAGATATTTGAGGGCAAAACAACATCTGGTGTTTGAGACCCTCAAATGTAAGTTGACAGGAATTCAGAACTGACACATTCCTGTAAGGATGAAGGATAAGTACGTCAAGTTTTGGGAACCTTGGATAATGGGAGATATTAGACTGAGCCTAGTCAAAGAGAAAAAAGAAGCATTTGTTAAGACTAGGAGGCTGAGAACACACAAAGCAAGTGTGGATTACAAGGAAAGTAGAAAGAAACTGAAGCAAGGATTAAGGAGGACTAAAGGGGATCACAAAAAGTCATTGGCCAGCAGGATTAAGGAGAATCCCAAGGCTTTTTATACATATATAAAGAGCAAGAGAGTAGCCAGGGACAGAGTTAGCCCACTCAAGGACAGGGGAGAAAATGTATGCATAGGGCCAGGGGAAATGGGTGAGCTATTAAATGAGTACTTTGAGTCAGTATTCACCAAGGAAAGGACTTGATGGATGATGAATCTGGGCAAGAGTGTGTAGATAGATTGAGTCATGTTGAGGTCAAAAAGGAGGGAGTATTGGGGTTCTTGAGAAACATATGGGTAGACAAGTTATTAGGGTCTGATGGGATATACCCTAGAATACCCTAGAATAGAGAGAGGCAAGGGAGGAAATTGCTTGGGCCTTGAGAAAATCTTTGTATCCTCACTCGCTATAGGGGGGGCCCAGGGGATTGGAGGATAGCCAATGTTGTTCCTGTGTTTGAGAAGGGTAGCAAGGATAATCCAGGTAATTACAGGCCGGTGTGCCTTACATCTGTGGTAGGGAAATTATTGGAGATGATTCTTCGAGACAGGATTTACTCCCACTTGGAAATAAGTGGACGTAGTAGTGAGAGGCAACATGGTTTTGTGAAAGGGAGGTCATATCTCACTAGCTTGATCGGGTTTGTCGAGGAAGTGACGAAGATGATTGATGAGGGTAGGGCAGTGGATGTTGTCTACATGGACTTCAGTAAGATCTTTAACAAGGTCCCTCATGACAGATTGGTACAGAAGGTGAAGTCACATAGGATCAGAAGTGAGCTGGCAAGATGGATACAGAACTGACTCGGTCATAGAAGACAGAGGGTAGCAGAGGAAGATGCATTTCTGAATGGAGGGCTGTGACAAATGGTGTTCCTCAGGGATCAGTGCTGGGACCTTTGCTGTTTGTAATGTATATAAATGATTTGGAAGAAAAGGCAACTGGTTTGATTAGTAAGTTTACAGAGGACACAAACATTGGTGGATTTGTGGATAGTGATGAGGACTGTCAGAATACATAGCCGGATGTAGATTGATTGGAGGCCTCGGTGGAGAGATGACAGATGGAGTTTAATCCAAACAAATGTAAGGTAGTGCATTTCGGAAAGTCTGATAAAGATAGGAAATGTACAGTAAATGACAGAACCTTTAAGAGTATTGATAAGCAGAGGGATCTGTGTGTACAGCTACACACGTCACTGAAAGTGGTAAAGCAGGTGAAGAAAGTAGCCAAGAAGACATTTGGCATGCTTGCCTTCATTGGCCATTGAGTTTAAAAATTGCCAAGTCATATTGTATCTTTATAGAACCTTAGTTAGGCTGCACTTAGAATATCGTGTTCAATTCTGATCACCACGCTACCAGAAGGATGTGGAGGCTTTGGAGAGGGTACAAAAAAGATCTACTAGGATGTTCCCTGGTAAGGAAGACTTTAGCTATGAGGAGAGGTTGGAGAAACTTGGTTTGTTCTTACTGGAATGATGGAGGTTGAGGGGTGACCTGATAGAAGTCTGCAAGATTATGAGGCGTACAGACAGAATGGATAGTCAGAAGCTTTTTCCCAGAGTGGAAGAGTCAATTACTTGGGGGCACAAGTTTAAGGTGCGAGGGGCAAGGCTTAAAGGACGTGGGGGCAAGTTTTTTACATAGAGGGTGGTGATACCCTGAACTCACTGTCATGGAAGGTAGTGGAAGCAGATATAATAGTGATTTTTAAGCGGCGTCTGGACAAGTGCATGAATAGGATGGGTATAAAGGGATATGGCCCCCGGAAGGGGAGGGTGTTTTAGTTCATTCAGGCAGCATGGTTGATTCAGCCTTGGAGGGTCGAAGGGCCTGTTCCTGTGCTGTAATTTTCTTTGTTCTTTGTTCTTTATATTGAAAGGCTGCATTGCTTCTTTGTAACAAATGAAATGACAGCTGAAAAAAAGCTATAAAGGTTATTCTGCTGACAGTTAGTGGTCCACAGACTTATTACTGTTTAATCAGAAATTCAATATCACCTTATGCTCCAGACCTCTGACCGGATACTTGAGCTGGTTAAAAATAATTTCAACCCCTGACCCTCAATCATTATGTTGAGGTACAAATTTCATTCAGCAGTTTGGGAGCCAGGGGAGACAGTCTCAGGCTTTGTGGCCAGATTGAGAGGAATGGCAGAGCATTGCAAATTTGGCCCAATTTTAGGAGAAATGTTAAGAGATTGTTTAGTCTGTGATATAACCTTCCTAATTATACAAAAACAAGTTATTGGCTCAGGCCAAAATCTCTTTAGAAAAAGCTGTGGAATTGGCCCAGGATTAAGCAAGTTGCAAAGTAAATAAAGTAAACCATTTGTGGCGGACAACAGCTACCTTGAAGAGAAACTTGAATGCATGTACAGAAGAATCCAATAAAAGGGATACAGCATCAGGGGCAGAAGCTACTTGTTAGTGTAGGGGAGAACACTCCTAAGAAGCGTGCTGATGTAGTAATTCCGTGTGTTTCAGGTGCAACAAAAAGGGTCATTTGCAAGCATGGTGCCGAGTAAAACTGTCAATAAGGAATGTGCAAAAAAAACTCAATAGTTAGTTTGACTCCCTTGAAGAAACTGGATGAGAAGCCCAACAAAGAACCTGAATAATTTCCTCTTAACCAAGTCCAACTGAATAGAGTGCTCCCTGTAGCAATAGCCTTGGTGGCAAATGGCAGATATCTTAAAATGGAAGTCGACACATGGACTGCAGCTACAGACATGGGGAGCAGGTATTCGAAAGGCCTTCAACCATTGAGATTGAAGAGTCAGGAACTATATTATCTACATGTACTACAGAAACATTGCAGACTTCAGGGGCAGCAACAGTCACAGTGTCCTGCAAGAATCATGACTTGCAGATGCCGGTGTTGGACTGCAGTGGACAAGACGAGAGGTCACATGACATCAGGTTATTTGAAATCACAAGCCTTCAAAGCACTGTTCCTTTGTCAGGTGAAGTGGAGAGGAGTACGCAGACACAGAATATGTAGGTGGAGTTACAACTGCCAAGCCTTGCAGGTAATCAAGAGCGCTGATGGATAAGTACAGATAGTGTGGTGCAGTGTAGGCCGGCTGAATAACAAGTTTTTAAGGTAATCATGACGCTAATCGATAGGTGCAAGCAGTGAAGTATAATCAGTGTGTGTAAAGTGCCAACAAGCTGTTTAACAAGTGAAGGAATGATCTAAAAACTGATAATTTAAGGCAGAGAGATATTGACAAAGAATCAAAGAGTAAGATGGTGCTAAGCACGACACAAACTAATTTAGACAGAGAGATCATCACACGTAATCAAGGTATGCATGGTATCAAAACAGAACAATTCGGAATATTTTTCTCCCACAGAAAAGTTGCTTCCTGATCACATCAGGAAAGAAGCTGTTCTTGAGTCAGTTGGTATGTATCCTTAGACTTTTGTATCTTTTTCCTGGCGGGAGAAGGTGGAAGAGAAAATGTCTGGGGTGCATGAACATAAGAACATAAGAAATAGGAGCAGGAGTAGGCCATCTAGCTCTTCGAGCCTGCCCCACCATTCAATAAGATCATGGCTGATCTGAAGTGGCTCAGTTCCACTTTCCCACTTTCTCCCCATAACCCTTAATCCCCTTGCCTACCAAAAACCTATCTACCCGTGTCTTAAATATATTTAGTGAGGTAGCCTCCACCACTTCAACGGGCAGAGAATTCCAGAGATTCACCACCCTTTGAGTGAAGAAGTTCCTCCTCAACTCTGTTCTAAACTGCACCCCCCTCTTATCTTGAGGCTGTGCCCTCTAGTCCTGCTGTCCTTTCTGAGCGGGAAGAACCTCTCAACCTCTACCCTATCCATCCCCTTCATCATCTTATATGTCTCAATAAGATCCCCCCTTATCCTTCTAAACTCTAACAAGTACAAGCCCAGTCTATTCAGCCTCTCTTCATAGTTCAACCCCCTCAACTCCGGTATTAGCCTAGTGAACCTCCTCCGCACTCCCTCCAAGGCCAAAATATCCTTGCGTAAGTGCGGCGACCAAAACTGCACACAGTACTCCAGCTGCGGCCTCACCAGTGCCCTGTACAGTTGCAGCAAGACCTCCCTACTTTTATATTCAATCCCCTTCGCTATGAAGGCCAGCATCCCATTTGCTTTCCTGATCACCTGCTGCACCTGTAGGCTGGGTTTTTGCAACTCATGCACAAGGAGCCCCAGGTCCCTCTGCACCGTAGCATGCTGCAGCTTTTCGCTCTTTAAATAGTAGTCCCTCCTACTATTATTCCTGCCAAAGTGGATAACCTCATACTTGCCAACATTGTATTCCATCTGCCATCAATGCGATCACTGTCACTAGAGAGGTAGTGCTCGATAGACTAGCGGGACTGATGGTGGACAAGTCCCCAGCACCGGATGGAATGCATCCCAGGGTTCTGAAGGAAATGGCAGAGGTGATAGTGGATGCCTTAGTCATTATTTTCCAAACCTCGCTGGATTCCGGGGAAGTGCCAGAAGATTGGAAAACAGCTAATGTGACGCCGCTGTTTAAAAAGGGTAGCAGGCAAAAGGCAGGGAATTATAGGCCGGTTAGTTTAACGTCTGTTGTAGGAAAAATGCTTGAATCCGTCATCAAAGAAGAAATAGCGAGGCACCTTGAGAAAAATTGTTTGATAGAGCAGACACAGCACGGACTCATTAAGGGGAAGTCGTGTCTGACGAATTTATTGGAATTCTATGAGGATGTGTCTAGTGCGTGGACGGAGGGGAACCACTGGATGTGGTGTTTCTCGATTTTCAGAAGGCGTTTGATAAGGTGCCGCACAAAAGGTTGTTACAGAAGGTCAGGGGACATGGAGTTGGGGGTAGGGTGTTAGCGTGGATAGAGGATTGGCTGTCAAATAGGAGGCAGAGAGTGGGTGTCAATGGGTGCTATTCGGATTGGCGATTGGTGACTAGTGGAGTGCCCCAGGGATCGGTGCTGGGGCCTCAGCTACTTACCATTTATATTCTAAAGGATGTAATAGCAGAGCATTTAGAAATACATAATATAATCAGAGTCAGCATGGCTTCATGAAGGGGAAATGCCTAACAAATTTATTAGAACTCTGAAGTGGTAACAAGCAGGACAGATAAAGGAGAACTAGCAGATGTAATATACTTGGATTTCCAGAAAGTGTTTGATAGAATAGAATCAACAGTGCAGAAGGACGCCATTCGGCCCATCAAGTCTGCACCGACCACAATCCCACCCACACCCCATCCCCAAAATCCCATGGATTCACCCTAGCTAGTCCCCCAGACACCAAGGGCAACTCAGCATGACCAACTCACCCAACCCACACATTTTTGGACTGTGGAAGGAAACCGGAGCACCCGGAGTGGGGTCCTTGATTAAGTTGGCTGCTTTTCTGAGGCAGGGGGAACTGTAGACAGAGTCAATAGATGGTTTGCCTGATGGACTGGGCTTCATTCATTATGCTTTGTACTTTATTGCAGTCTTGGACAGAGCAGGAGGCATACCAAGTTTTGACACAACCAGAAAGAATGTTTTTGACGCTGCATTTTTAAAGATTAGTGAAAGTTGTGGCAGACATGTCAAGTTTCTTTAGCCCCCTGAAAAATAGAGGCATTGGTGGGCTTTCTTATTTATAACGTCAACACAAAGGATCAGGATAGGTTGTTGGTCATCTGGACATCTAGAAACTTGAAGCTCTCGATCATTTTCACTTCATCCCTGTTGACATAGACAAGATGTGGAGATGCCGGTGTTGGACTGGGATAAACACAGTAAAAAGTCTGACAACACCAGGTTTCAGTCCAACTGATTTATTTGATCGTTTACTATCAAGTAAATAGAGAGTTTACTATCAAACAAATCGGTTGGACTGAAACCTGGTGTTGTTAGACTTTTTACGACATAGACAAGAGCATGTCCTCCATTCACTTCCTGAAGTTAATGACAATCTCCTTCATTTTGCTGACATTGAGGGAGAGATAATTTTCGTCGCACCAGTTCACCAGTTCTCTATCTCTTTCTTGAATTTGGCCTCATTGTTTAAGATCTGATCCACTATTGTGGTGTCATCAGCAAACTTGAAAATCAAGTTGAAGGGAAATTTAGCCACACAGTCATAGGTGTATAAGGAGTACGGTAAGGGGCTGAGGACACAGCCTTGTGGGACACCACTGTTGAGGGTGATTGTGGGGAGGTATTGTTGCCTATCCTTACAGGTGAGAGGCGGTGCTCGACAGACTGGAGGGACTGATTGTGGACAAGTCCCCAGGACCGGATGGAATGCATCCAAGGGTTCTGAAGGAAATGGCGGAGGTGATAGTGGATGCCTTGGTGATTATTTTCCAAACGTCGCTGGATTCCAGGGAAGTGCCGGAAGATTGGAAAACGGCTAATGTTATGCCGTTGTTTAAGAAGGGTGGCAGGCAAAAGGCGGGGAATTATAGGCCGGTTAGTTTAATGTCTGTTGTAGGAAAAATGTTAGAATCCGTGATCAAGGAGAAAATAGCGAGGCATCTTGAGGGGAATTGTTTGGTAGAGCAGACGCAGCACAGTTTTGTTAAGGGGAAGTCGTGTCTGACGAACTTATCGGAGTTCTATGAGGATGTGTCTAGGGCGGTGGATAGAGGAGAGCCGATAGATGTGGTGTTTCTTGATTTTCAGAAGGCGTTTGACAAGGTGCCTCACAAGAGGTTATTGCAGAAGGTCAGGGGGCATGGAGTTGGGGGTAGGGTGTTAGCGTGGATAGAGGATTGGCTGTCAAATAGGAGGCAGAGAGTGGGGGTCAATGGGTGCTATTCTGATTGGCGGTTGGTGACTAGTGGAGTGCCCCAGGGATCGGTGCTGGGGCCTCTGCCATTCACCATTTATATAGATGATCTGGAGGAGGGAACAGAGTGTATGGTGTCGAAATTTGCTGATGACACCAAGATTGGTGGAACGGCAAATTGTGCGGAGGGTGTGGAGAGTCTGCAGAAGGATCTAGATAGGCTGGGCGAATGGGCCAGGAACTGGCAAATGGAATTTAATGTTGGCAAATGTGAGGTTGTCCACTTTGGTAGGAATAATGGTAGGAAGGACTATTACTTACGTGGCGAAAAACTGCAGCATGTGATGGTGCAGAGGGACCTCGGGGTTCTTGTGCATGAGTCGCAAAAACCCAGCCTGCAGGTGCAGCAGGTGGTCAGGAAGGCGAATGGGATGCTGGCCTTCATAGCGAGGGAGATTGAATATAAAAGTAGGGAGGTCTTGCTGCAGCTGTACAGGGCACTGGTGAGGCCGCAGCTGGGGTACTGTGTGCAGTTTTGGTCGCCGCACTTATGCAAGGATATTTTGGCCTTGGAGGGAGTGCAGAGGAGGTTTACTAGGCTGATATCGGAGTTGAGGGGGTTGAGCTATGAGGAGAGGCTGAATAAACTAGGCTTGTACTCGTTAGAGTTTAGAAGAATGAGGGGAGATCTCATTGAGACGTATAAGATGATGAATGGGATGGATAGGATAGAGGTGGAGAGACTCTTCCCGCTCAGAAAGGACAGTAGGACTAGGGGGCATAGCCTCAAGATAAAGGGGGGGGGCGGTTTAGAACAGAGTTGAGGAGGAACTTCTTCACTCAAAGGGTGGTGAATCTCTGGAATTCTCTGCCCGTTGAAGTGGTGGAGGCTGCCTCGCTAAATATTTTTAAGACGCAGGTTGATAGGTTTTTGATAAGCAAGGGGAGTAAGGGTTATGGGGAGAGGGTGGGAATGTGGAACTGAGCCACGACAGATCAGCCATGATCTTATTGAATGGCGGGGCAGGCTCGAGGGGCTAGATGGCCTACTCCTGCTCCTATTTCTTATGTTCTTATGGAAGCATTCTTGAAAATGACAGTGAATTAAACACTGAGATAAAAGCAAATAACTGCGGAGGCTGGAATCTGAAACAACAAACTAAATGCTGGGAAATCTCAGCAGGTCCAAGTTTTGTCTTTCACAGAAAATGCTTCCCTTCCCAGGCTTCAAGGGGAAGTGGGATCTGAATTACTTCGTCATCTCCTTACAGACATCTGCCTGCACTTTACATTTCTTTTCCTTTCATTTTTTTACCTGTGATCTCTGTGCCTTTTTCTCCTTCAGCCTTGAAGAGTATTGCTGACAGGTTGGAATAAGCTTCGGGGATTTACGTTCTCCTATTTTGTCACTTCTCTATCAGAGTCTGCATCCCTTTACGTTTCAGCAATGTACAAATTTATGTTCCTGACACTGCTTAATATTCCTCACACATATTCAAATCTGTAGCTAGATCCGTGTATATTTATAATAATGAGTTATTGAAAATAAGATGCAAACTTAGACTCAGCAGTGCAGTACATATTTCAAAGACTTCAGGAGTTAGCTGTGTCTGCATCTGTATTGGAAAATCTAGCCTGTTCAATGTAAGGCAGCAACTACAGACCAGGTTAAGTTTGCTTCTTATGAAGAGCAAAATAGTTAGAATCATTTACTTGAGAGCAAAGGAAAATAGGGAGGAACAAAGTGAAATTTTGTTTTAAGAAAAGCACATGCTAAAAATCTGGAACAAAAACAAAAAATATTAGAAACTGTCAGTCAGGGGAGTGGTCAAACTTTACAGTAGATGAATAAGAAATTTCTGTGGAAATACATTCCATTACAGCCCCCTCCACACCTGAAGAATTTGCTTTGAAGTTGGATTTCAGTGATGAATATTGAATAAGTTTTACTTCACCAGCGTTGTTGAGGTATAGAAATGAGTGAACAACTGGTTGAAATCTGTAAATGCTGAAACCCAGTATTGGGTGACAGACTGCGACTTGTCCGTTGTATGATTTCAGATCACTAAACAGTCAGGGTAACAAAGAGTTGATGAATTTGGCAAAGCTTAAATCAGAAATAAAGAAAAAATTGGAGTCCCCTAATGACTGAAAGTTGTTCTTCGTACTAAAATTAAACTACTTTAATTTGAATTGAGCTATCCAAGCAAACAGGGAAGTGCAAAAAATTAAATTGTCAGATCATGTCCATTAAGGCAGATTGATGAACAAGAACAAGCTGAAATTTTGGCTTTGTCTGGGGATTCAGTAAAGAATGAGAATTTAGGTGACTTTTTTTAAAGTTATTTATTAGTCACAAGTAGGCTAACATTAACACTGCAATGAAATGACTGTGAAAGTTCCCTGGTCGCCATGCTCCAGCGTCTGTTCAGATATGCTGAGGGAGAGTTTAGCATGGCCAATTCACTTAACCACCACGTCTTTCAGACTGTGGGAGGAAACCCACACAGACACAGGAAGAACACGCAAGCTCCACACAGACAATGACCCAAGCTGGGAATCAAACCCAGATCCCCGGCACTGTAAGGCAGCAGTGCTAACCACTGTGCCACCATGCCGCCCACCTGACAGGTAAAGGGAAGTAAGAAATAGTGGTAAATCCTTATGACAGTAAGGTTGCCAAGGCAAACCAATACTATGAGGAACATGTACAAAATGGCAGTGTTTGGAAGCCACAAGTGTACATTGTCACCACAAGAGTAAGAAATGTTTCACAGTGAACTTGCTCAAGTCATGTTTACTGATTTTAAGTAACAGTTGGAGTCCCTTTCACTCTGTGGGATGGGGATAGGTTTCTGCAGAATCAGGTCCTGGGGTTCTCAAGTTGTTTGATAATTGTGCAGTGTTGGCTGTGTTTGTTGGGATGGGAATGGGATGGGAAATTACTGTAAACAAAACACAGCCCAAGGGGATAATGATTGAGGGATAGGCTGAGATAAGCAGGCACCACACACATGCAAAAGTGTGTGCAAATGTGACTGATACTTCTAAATGTTCTGCTGACTACTGAATGAGGGTTAAAAAGATTGTACAGCTGGAATAAAATATGGAACCAATAACATGATGAAAGATTAAACAGGCTTTCAAAGGTGCAAAAAAAGTGGTATTAAAATAAAAATGTTTAATTGGGTATTAATTCAATGTGGTGGGAAGAAGGGAGATTTAATCCTTCTTAACTGCTTGTAAAAATAACAAACCCCACCATAAACATAGAGTGAGAGATACTTAAATGCAGAATTAATCATGTTCATGTTAAATGCATCTTGCCTTTGAATAAGGGAGTTGTGTCAAAGGCAAGAGTTCAATTTATTAAACGAGAGATGTGTGATAAGTACAGCGGATAATGAAGAAAAAGATTCTGAGAACTTAGATCAAAAGTGAATATGAATGAGAACAGGTAGCCAATGTTTAGGAAAACAGCAAAGCACTTGAGAGTGAAAAGATAAACAATGGAAGTGTGGAATGAGTTAGCTATGTAGGGGACCATCTTAGAATTGAACAAGAGTATGGCAGAAGTGCTGAAATACTTCACTTCAATTTTTCTAAAGGAAAGTGGAAGTGGTGTGTCAGCCCCTACTGGATAAGGATTTAAAACTGTATCAAAATTAATGGGACTAAAAGGGTCAGACCTTGGGTGGTCTTCTCTATATCAGAGAGATCCAACATAGAGTGGGTGATTGTTTTGCTGAGCACTTTTAGTCTTTGCCGATCAGGACCCTGACTTTCCTGCTGCTTGTCATTTTAACACACGATCCTGCTCTCATGCCCACATATCTGTCCTTGGTCTGCTGCAAGGTTCCAGTGAAGCTCAATGCGAACTGGAGGAATGGCATCTCATCTTCCAGTAGGCACTTCACAGTCTTCCGGTCTCAACATCGAAGTCAACAACTTTGGATGATTAGCTCTATCCCATCTCAAGCACTTTGTTTTCATTTTATTTAATTTTTAACTGTTCTCTACCTTTTATTTCTTTATTGTCTTTCTTTAATTTTCTTTGCCCTCATTCTTTCCCCAATTTTATCTCCCCTTTCCTTACCTTTTTTCCCCCTTTGCTTCCCCTTTGCCCCTTTTTTTTTCCACTCTACCTCTCTGTCACCCATCTCCCTCTCCTCCCACATCTTTACCTGTCACAGCATACCCTCTGATTTCAACTTTTCTGCCATTTGGCCATTCACACCTCCTATCCTCTCTATGGACTGCCATTAGCATCCTTTCCCCTTGTTTTTGTGGCTATGACTCATCTTTCATTCCCTCACCTTATAGCATAAATATCTCCCACTTTCTATGCTTTTTACCTTTGACAAAGGATCATCTGGACTTGAAACTCCTTCCAGACGCTGCCAGACTGCTGAGATTTTCCAGCATTTTCTCCTTTGGTTCCAGGCGTTCCTGGTTCTGCACTGGCAAGCTTGGATGTGGAGATATTGATAAAATAGCAGGGATCCCCCAATGCATTCTTACTGCTAGGAATGTTTCACAGGGATGGGGAAAGATGTGGGCGGGCTGCCCACTGCAAGGTAATGTGCTTCAAATTCAGACCATGATCGGGGAAATTTAGAGGGCCCACTGGCATTTTGCTGCCAGTGTAGCAGGCCCACTGTGGCAGTCAGGGATATCTATCTCCCAAAGTGGGAGCTGAGGGCAGAGAAAGCGGCCCACGTGGACCTTGCGATGAAAGTGGAGGGGTTTCCCTCCCAAGGCAAAGGTTCTACTGCAGTCCTCCTCTTGTCATTATATAATTATTTATTTTGACAGCTAAGCAACTGAGGCAAGTGACTGAGATAATATGCATTCTGCAAAATAGCGAAGGAAGCTCAGGGAGGAGATAACATGAAATTTAATGAAGTATTCCAAGGCTGCTGGGACTTGTATATCCATGCACCTGGCGTGAAATTTGACCTTCAGGAGGTAACGATTACACATTTTTACTGTTTAATAATGCAATCTAGTCTAGCATTAGTTATATCATTCTTCAAAATATAAATAATTGGATCTGTTCTATGCTCAAAGGGTCTGGTGGAAAGCCAAAAGAATCAACTGCAAAGTGATTTGAAGAGTGCTATGCATTTGAACTGACAAAAAAAAGCACATATGTGCATTTTCTTTTATTTTGCTAGCATCTGGCCTCAAATCAAGTCCAAAGTTCAGACTATAAATGCACTGAAGTAAATTGGTTTATTTGTTCTGAATAGGCTCCTTGACGTTTTGAAGGTTAAGTTGAAAGATTTTGAGGTGTATTCTACAATACATCACAGAAAATCCTGGCAGACTTGCAAGAGTATTTTCCTTACCTTACAAGTTTGTAGTTTGCTCTAAGCTGGGTTGTCGCTTGACTTATAGCAATTTGCAACAATCTCTTGTTAGGTGCTTAAGAACATAAGAAATAGGAGCAGGAGTAGGCCATCTAGCCCTTTGAGCCTGCCCCGCCATTCAATAAGATCATGGCTGATCTGAAGTGGATCAGTTCCACTTTCCCGCTTTCTCCCCATAACCCTTAATTCCCTTGTCTGTCAAAAACCTATCTACCCGTGACTTAAATATATTTAGCGAGGTAGCCTCCACCACTTCAACGGGCAGAGAATTCCAGAGATTCACCACCCTTTGAGTGAAGAAGTTCCTCCTCAACTCTGTTCTAAACGGCCCCCTCCCCTCCTTATCTTGAGGCTGTGCCCTCTAGTCCTGCTGTCCTTTCTGAGCGGGAAGAATCTCTCTACCTCTACCCTATCCATCCCTTTCATTATCTTGTACGTCTCTATAAGATCCCCCCTCATCCTTCTAAACTCCAACGAGTACAGACCCAGTCTATTTAGTCTCTCTTCATAGTCTAACCCCCTCATCTCCGGTATCAGCCTAGTGAACCTCCTCTGCACTCCCAGAAACAACTTTTCTGCCATTCACTGCTTCAGAAACACTCCCTGCTTCAGAAGCAAGCCCTCTCCCCCTTCCCCTGCCACCCTCCTCCGCCACTTTGACAGGATGGGCTGCATAGGTGGGGAGCAAAGTTTTGGCTGGAAGGGCCAGAAATCCAGGTTTCCCTGCTCTCTGCCACTGGGAGTGTGGGTGGCCGTGGGAAAGGTTGGAATTTGGGGGTGTGGGGGGTGGGTTTGAACCCAAACACCTCTAATCCCTGGTGTTGGCAGGGGAAGGTATGGTTGTCTGATTCTCAGTGTAGTGGGTGAGTGGTGGAACATGATGGATTTCTGTTTGGGTTGGGTGTATGATGGGGATTGGGGACTCTAAGGTAAGAAGATAAGTTTGTGAGGTGGGGAGGAGCGAGAGATTTGTGTTCAAATAACAAGTATTTGAAACCGGAACATATCACTCCTGCTTTGATTTAATTTTCTTGATTTCTTAGAGTGTCAAGGAACCCTTTGTAGCGAGAAAGAAGAATGTCCATTTCAATAGGAGCTAAAATGAATTACTTTGTACATAATTCCTTCTACGCCATTCAACATAAAATAGTAATTTCTAAATGTGTTTCTTTCCAATTTAAAAACCAATATTTCTCCGATCTTATCTCTTCGATCATTCACAGATAACATGTGCCTTATACATTCTTGAACCAGCAATTGGAGTAGCTTAACAAATGGCCTGAAGTGATTCATGTGTTGATAGTGTTTCCTCCATTCTGTGATATAATGTGGTTTGATTCTGATCAGTGGCTCACACAGATAGGAAACAAAAATTATAAACTTAGTAAATTGGAATGCAGGTGCAAAGTTTTATCACCGATTGTCACAGAATTGTTAACATCTCTCTGCTGTCTGATTCACGACAGCACAAGTCACATTTTGATGTCATTCATGTTCACTTCATACGTTCTTAATAGACCCTTCGGATAATGTTAAAAGCAACTTGAAACATCTAAGATTGACAGTTAATCATAAAAACAGTAATACTGACAAACGTGTACTTTAGTTTGACCGTTCAGCATAATATTTATGAGATAGGTTACAGAAATGGCTTGTTTGACTGTAGACTTATTTCAAGGCTTGAAAGTGTCATGTAAAATATAGCTCATGCCTGGGCATTCTCATTCAGACGAGTTTGCAAATTCAGAATACTGTCCCTTTCCTCCTTAGAACTCATAAATCCATTTACCCAGGTAGGGGAAGCTTCCATTTATGCTGAACCAGACACTTCCAGCATGTGTCCATATCACAGAATTGCTGCAGTACAGAAGGAGGCCATTTGGCCCATCATGTATGTGCTAGTTCTCCAGCGTTTTTGCAACACCCCTGCATATTGTTTCTATTCAAGTAATCATCTAATATCCTCTTGAATACCTCTATTGAACCTGCCTCCACTTCACCTTCAGTTATTGCATTCCAGACCTGAACCACATGCTGTGGGAAAAGTTTTTTCTCACATCGCACTTGCTTCTTTTGCTGATCGCTTTAAATCTGTGCCCTCTTGTTCTTGATCCTTTCATGAGGAGCATTAGCATCCTTTCTCCCTACATACTCTGTCCAGCTCCCTCATGATTTTGAACGTCTCGATCAAATCTCCTCTCAGCCTCTCCGTGGGGGACAGTCCCAACCTTCCCAATCTATCTCATAACTGCAGTTTATCACCCTTGAAAGCGTTCTTGTAAACCTCTTCTGCACTCTCTCCAATGCATTCACATCCTTCCTGTACTGTGGTACCCAGAACTGTGCACAATATTCTCGGTGATGTCTAATTAGTGTCTTGTATAAATTCAGCATAATCTCCTTGTTCTTATACTCTATGCCCCAATTAATAAAGCCCAGGATATGGTATGCTTTATTAACTGCTGCCTCCATCTGTCCTTCTACCTTTAGTGATCTATACACATGTACACCCTGGTCCCTCTGCTCCTGCACCTCTTTAAGAATTTTCCTCCTTAGTTTATATTGCCTATTCTTGTTCTCGCTATCAAACAGCATCACCTCACACTCCTCTGCACATAACTTCATCTGCCCACTCCACCAACTTGTCTACTTCCTTTCGAAGTTATGCACTGTACTCTTCACTGTTTGTATTGCTTCCAAATTTTGCATCATCTGCCAAACTTTGAAATTATCCCTTGCACACCAAGATCGAGATCATTACTGTATATCAGGAAAATTATGGACCTCAATTACCCTTATCGACCTTTCTGCCACCTCCTCCAGCACATTAGTTAACTACAATTCCTCCTTTAGAAGTACAAGCTGGCTGTTTCTAATCAATCCATGTCATTCACGTGACTATTCTAGTGCAGGCTTGATGGGCCAAATGGCCTCCTTCTGCACTGTAGGATTCTATGATGACTACTTATCCTATCCCAAATAATTGTTCCTAGGACCTATTGATGTGAAGTTGACTGGCCTGTAATTGCAGGGACTATTCTTGCAACCTTTTTTGAACAAGGGTGAAATGTTTGCAATTCCCCAGCCCCCTGCCACCTCCCCTGAGTCTAGAAAAGAATGAAAAATTATGGCTAGCACCTCTGCAATTTCTATTTTCCCTTCCTTCAATATTTTTGGATGCATCTCATCTGGTCCCCATGTCTTGTCCACCTTCAGTACCAACAGCCTATTCAACACTTCCTCCTTATCAATTTTGAACCTTTCTGGGGACAGAATTTCCCCAGAATTTCCACTGCCACCATGTGCGAGATAGCAGTTACCTCCTTGGTATTGCTGGGAAACAAAATCCGTTGTTAAAGAGTGTTAAAAATTATGGATAAATCTGATTCAGTTTTTATCTTTGTCCTTTCTAATAGTCGGGGACATTCTATACAAGGTATCATTTGCCAGGGATATTAATATATAAATATATATGGTGAAAAGAAAGAGTTATTTTGTGATGCATTGCCCCCAGAATGGAGCCTTACCAGATCAACGTCTATGTCAAAGGCAGGCCCATACAGCTATCGTGGCAATTATATGATTGATGCCCCATCTACTGAACTTGCATCCCTGGAGAGGAGTCTTTCAAGGGAATTGACTATCCATTTCAATTTTTTTTTGCAGTGGTATTCTTTATAAATTCCAATGATTGAGAGCTAATAAACCGAAAATTACTATCTCTAGTAACTCCTGACATCAGGCAAAGGAACAAAGGATCAAGTATGGGTGGATTCTGAAAGTTTTTTTGATTTGTTTTTGGGATAACCATTGTGCCACTGTCCTTCAAACATGTTCAAAATTCCTGAGGTAAGACTAAAGTCTACAATTAAAGCCATGCTGTGAAGCTCACTCACTATCATAATGTGCCATTGATACTGTATCACATCAATTAATTGCATTATGTGAATACAACATATTTTGATGGTTGTTATCAACTAGCAGGTTAGATGCAGTAGAACTGAATATCTTTAGCACATTGGTCCCACTTTCCTAATGCTACTGAATCTCCTTGACTGTACTGCAGGTGTACCTTTGCCATGCAGGTATCGCTGACTAGGGCAACGTGTCTTGTCAATCCCTAATTGCCCTTGCGAAGGTGGTGGTGAGTTGCTTTCTAGAACTGCTGCAGGTCGTGTGGCAGAGATACACCTGCAGTATAGTCAAGGAGATTCAGTAGCATTAGGAAAGTGGGACCGATGTGCTAAAGATTTTCAGTTCTACTACATCTAATCTGCTAGTTGATAACAACCATCAAAATATATTGCATTCACATAATGCAATTAATTGATGTGATACAATATAATGGCAGATTATGATAGTGAGTGAGCTTCACTACATGGCTTTAATCGTAGACTTTAGTCTTACCTCAGAAATTTTGAACATGTTTGAAGCACAGTGGCACAATGGTTAGCAATGCTGCCTTACAGAACCAGTGAGCCAGGTTTGATTCCTGGCTTGGGTCACTGTCTGTGTGGAGTTTGCACATTCTCCACGTCTCTGCGTGGGTTTCCTCCGGATGCTCCAGTTTCCTCCCACTGTCCAGGGATGTGCAAGTTAGGTGCATTGGCCATGCTAAATTCTCCCTCAGTGTACCCGGACAGGTGCCAGAATATGGCGACTAGGGGATTTTCATAGTAACTTCATTTTGGTATGAATATAAGCTTACTTTAAACTTTTAAACAAGACTATGATGCATTATCCCGGCTAAACTCAAACTAGCAGATTGCTGCGAAATGCCATTTAATAACACTGTCAATGACACCTTCCACAACTTTCTGAGGAGTTGACTGATGGGACAGTCATTGGTTGGATTGAGTTTGTGCTGCTTTTTTTTGTCAGGACATATATCTAGGCATTCTTCTATTTTGCCATTGAAGTTGGTGTAGCTGTGACAGCTTGACTCAGGGCACAGCTAATTTTGGAGCACAAGTCACGTTGCAGTTGAGGGGGGAAGCTCATAACCTTTGTCATATCCAATGACATCAGCAATTTCCTGATGATATGTGGAGTAAATTGAATTGGCTGAACTCTGGAACTTGTGATGTTGGAGACCTCTGGAGCAGGCTGGGATAATCACCCACTCAGCATTTCTAGCTAGAGATGGTTGCAAAGTGGTTCAGCCTTTTCTTTCGCAGTGATGTGCAGGACTCCAACGTCCTTTAGGATATTTATGGAGCCTCTTCCATCGCTCAGTTGTTGAGTTGCCCACCACTATTCCTGACTGGATGTGGCAGGACTGCAGACATAACAGTGAAAAATTCCAAATTGTGCAGTACACATCAAATTAAAAGTCATGTCTTTTATTCACAAATGCATATTATATCATGGTGTGCATTGAGATGGATAAAATCAGTGCTAAACTTGTTGACCCTCTTGAATCATAGTAGCACCACAATATAGTCTTGGTCAGAATTTCAGTTTAATCTGGCCTATTGGTGTTCATGTCCATCATTTGCATTCTACTGCAGATTTTGAAAATCATATTGTGCAACTCCATGAATGGCCATCTGCTGAGACTGAGGTTGCTTTTCCTGAATCAGACATGGCAGACAATTTCTGGGAGTGACTTTCTGACTGACAGGAATTTGGGTTTCACCTGTTACATTCAATTAAATTTCCAACAGAAAATGCAGAATTTATTTTGCAGTTCATTTCTCATGTTTGCCAAATTGAGATGATCCTGGCATCAAGGTTTTTTTTTGAAACAGATCCTTTTTCTCCTTAGAAGCATTAATGGATGCGATTTTATTGGAATGGGGAAGTCCTGATGTTGGGGTGCACGGATACGTAGTGGGGCTGCATTGGCAGTCTTCCCAGAGGAGTCTTCTTATTCGCCACAATTGGGCCCATTTTACTTAAATGAATGGCCGGCAAGTTCTCCAGGCCCAATGAAAGGGCAGAACAGCTCTGAAACCTCGCTAGTTCTTCCAAGAGAGGTGGTCGCTGCTGAATCAGGCAATAGATAAGCAATATTCATGTGCCTAACAACGGAGAGCAACCATCTGTGGAGAAATCATTCTGGCCGCAATGGGGTTGGGTGCTGGGTTGGGGCAGAGGTGTGGGTGCACAAAGGGGATTGAGGGGATGGGTGTGTGGGGCAAGGGGCAGGGAAGATGTTGACTTAATTCAGTGATTAATTATTTAGATTCATTCATCGGGCAGCCTTTTCTGATATTCAATCAAATGCTGGAACATTGGTCCAGCAGCTTGACTATGTCAGAGAGAATATTCCGACTCTTATCCTAGCATTTTACCAACCAAATTGCCTGCCAGCCCTGTTGCTATGAGCACGACAAAAGCCCAGCCAGGGCTTCTAACATGAAGGTTATGTCTTGGCAAACAGGGTTTCTTTTTGAGAAGATCACTTTTTGAGATAGAATGGAAAATTAGTAATCCTCAGAAGCTGACAAGTGGAAGTGAGCTTTCACCAAGAGACAAAATCTTTTTAGTCGTCTGACTGGATTATTTCCGCTTTTTAAGTCAGCTATGATTTTGAGAGCTCTGTAAATATGTTACCTTTCGTATTCCCACATTGAATACAGATGAAACGTACATCTAACTGAACACAAGTGAAATGTTTGATGTTAACAAAATGCTTAGCAGTTGAATATTAAAATTTCAAAGAGGATGCGGTACACAAACAAGGTATAGTTTGAACTTGTATCAACAAGCTCCTTAAATAAACCACATTATTCTGTCAACAGGATTTTTGCAATACAAGTTCATATCATAATACCACCATAGATGTACCAGAACTGCTTGCATTGAGTTTTATCAGCATTTATTATACAATTCCACGCTTTGTGGAATGACACAAGGTAAGAAATGAATCATTTATTTCCACTCTGGTCATCTTTTGCAATTGTCATTCTGCCATAGAATAATGTAAATTCACACTTGTTTATTCTTTGCACCTACCAAAAATAATGTGGCAACACCATTTGTCAGTGACTCTTACAAACCCATCATTCATTATTTTTGCAGGTGTTCATGCATCATAAAAATAAAGATGCAGTGGGAGAAAAGTAGAATGAGGTATCAGAATGTTGATTCTTGTGGTTGATGGCAGCATGAAAATATTGGATGAAACTTAACTGCAGCTTAGGCAGGCACTGGAACATCAGGATTGTCATATATCTTATTGCAAGTTTTGACAAGTGTTCGCTAAGCTTGCAAGATAAGTGAGGGGGGGTGGTGGTATCAGGAAATAGCTGACAGAAAATTTGATGAGCATAAGACCTGAAGTAAAGGTTTGTCACGAGTATTCACATGAACCTGTTGGATTGCTGTTCTTTTTACACGCAAATGTAGGGCAAGGTGAAAGCTAACCTTATCATAATTGTCAAAGGTTGCGTTTTCTTCTTGAATTCTATCCTGGAAGCCTTTTCCCTCCAATTAAATATGCTAAATTGTTTTTTCTCCTATAACGATAATCACCTGTGACTGAAACTGTAATCTTTGGCTGCTTTAATCATTGAAAGTAGGCTATAATTATTAGTCTATGTGTGGGTGGAAATTATGTAGTGTTTCAGTGACAAAAAAATTACAGTCTTAAATTAACTATGGAGACTTTGACCTCGAGCAGGTAATCAATTGACTGAGGCCCAGAATTGAGTGCATTTTTAAAAGTTGATATGATTGCTTTTATATACTTCCAGACGAGTCACCCTGCCAGGCAATTGCTGCTGAACATTTTCAGCTCTGCAGTTGCAGACACTTGTGGCTAAACAGAAAATCAGAGCTTGCATGTCATCATGGAGAATGCAGGGGATGGTGATACATTTCTGAGGGTAGATAAATTTAAGGAGTATGCTCCATAATAAGCCTTTGCAGCCGACACAGTCAAACTCTTCCATGAGGTTGAAAGTGCTCTTCCTTGCATTTTTCTTGAATTTGCTGCACAGCAAAGATGTCTATTTTGCCTCTTGATGGGTGAAAACCACTCTGGAAGGAGCTCTTTTGTATTGAGGAGGATCCTTGCAATGATCTTCCCTGGGGCAGTCAACACAAAGATTTCAATTTGGTTAGCATAATTGGACTTGTCTACCTTCTTGAATATAGTCACGATTATAGCTTCCCCAGAAGCCCTCAACATGCGCTCCTCTTCCCAAATGAGGGATATGGAGATGTGCAGCCATGGCAAGAGTGTATTTCTGTCTTGTTTCAGAATTTTGGCACGGTTTCCATATGCTCTAGAGGCTTTTATGTGTTACAGCTGTCAAATAGCTTTTTCAATTTTGCTGGATAAAATTCTCTATCCCATCTAAAGTGTCTGTCAGCCTTTGTGAGAAAGAGTATTTGAAGATCAAAGTTTTAAAGTTTATTTATTAGTCACAAGTAAGGCTTATATTAACACTGCAATGAAGTTATTGTGAAAATCCCCTAATCGCCACACTCCAGTGCCTGATCGGGTCAATGCATCTAACCAGCGCATCTTTCAGACTGTGGGAAGAAACTAGAGCACCTGGAGAAGCCCACACAGACACAGGGAGACATGGAATCTCCACACAGACAGTGAGCCATGTCAGGAATCAAACCCAGGTCACTGGCACTCCTATAAAGTTTATTTATTAGTCACAAGTAAGGCTGCAATGAAGTTACTGTGAAATTCCTCTAGTCGCCACACTTTGGCACCTGTTCGGGTCAATGCATCTAACCTGCACATCTTTGGATTGTGGGAGGAAACTGGAGCAGACATGGGGAGAAGGTGCAGACTCCACACAGACAGTGACCCAAGGCAGGAATCAAACCCACACCCTGGTACTGTGAGGCAGCAGTGTGAACTACTGTGCCACCCTCATACCCAAGAAAAAGATCATGATTTACCAGGTAAAAATGTGCTCATCTATGTTTCAGAGACATGGACAAACTATAGCAGGTACCTCAAAGTACTGGAGAAGCACCAGTGTCTGCACAAGATCTTCCAATTCCAGTGCTAAGACAAGCAGCTCAACTGTAATGTCCTCTCCCAAGCCAACCAGCCAGCATCGAGGTGTTAATCACTCAAAGCCTGCTCGGGTGGGAAAAATATGCCATTCACCAAATTCCCAAAGCATTTGATCTCCTTGGAATATGGTCACAGCCCAACACTCCCAGGAAGACAATAGGAACTCTTTAGTGATGTCCTTGCAGCATTCCTGAAGAGCTCAAACTTCTCCACTCACTCATAGAAGTACCTGGCTTTTGACTGATAAAAAGAGAGAAAACTCATTTGGGAAGACACTAAATGCATCAAGAGACTTCATTGGGGATACACAGGTGAAGTTGGGGGTGCACAAATCTCCAAACAGCTCATCTGCCTAACCCTTTTCAACCATTACTTAGTGAGCATATGACAAAGAATGTAAATCATGCACTGGACTTACCAGCCATCTCAGAACTATCTCAGCACTATGGATTACTCGCACCACATGGAGTGCAATGATTCAAGGCTCACCCCACCTTCTCCAAGGTAATCAGGGATGGATAATAAATGTTAAATATTTTTAAGAAGCGGGTTGATGGGTTCTTGATAAGAGAGGGGATTAAGGGTTATGGGGAGAGGGCGGGAAAGTGGAACTGAGCCACAACAGATCAGCCATGATCTTATTGAATGGCGGGGCAGGCTCGAAGGGCTAGATGGCCTACTCCTGCTCCTATTTCTTATGTTCTTATGTTATGTTCTTATCAACTCTATTCAATGAATAAGTTTTAAAAGATGAAGTAAAAACAATCCATGGCTGTTTCCTCTGCTGAACCATGCATTACTTGCCTCAGATCCTCCCCCCAATAGATTTAATCCCCTGTGGAAGCAAAATAACTCTGGGTTAAATTTCCAAAGCTCTTTGATATTTTTACTGAATTAAAATTAGCAAACACCTTGTGATATTAAATTGCCGTTATCTACAATATTGAACCACAAATGATTGAACCCCACATTGACATGGTGCCAACAGAATGAAAGATGTAATGGAATATTTAATCATTTGTGCCTTTATTTGCCCTCATAGTATTGAACCAGATTATTAATCTAACATTTTTGTTATTAGTCCTTAACTCTGTGTTTTTGGGAATTGATTAGCGGTGTCTACTTGTATAATTTAGTATGTTGAGTTGGATCATGCTGTTTCAATTCGAATAAAAATGATATAGATTCTTTCACTGGTTTAATCTACTTTAATGATATTAGGATAGACAATTATTGAAAGAAATGGTAAAAACCACCTGGATCCATGTTCATAAGGGGACAATGAAAGAGGGACTAGTTTAGTTCTTTTTAGTTATGAGTTAAGGATATCAATATATATGTTTCTAAAGTAGCCTATTATCCTTCTTGTCCATGTTATCCAGCATGTTTTATATGCATCGGAGTTGAAATTATTCAGGTCTGATTTATCAAACAAGGTCCACCCTCAATAAGTTGTCTTAATTATTTTACTTAATTTACCATTCAGTATTAAAATGGCATTTAATATGTAGGCAGTGTGAATTAACAACAATTACTGCTGGTGTTGGGTTACTGTTGATGTTAACAACCAACAGTGAATGTTCTTTCACATTACCATTTACAGGATGACATATTCTCTGTAATAAATATGTCGTATCTGTCTTAGGTTGTTGATATATTGCACTAGTGGATCAAAGACTGATAACTGCAACAGGTATTACAGGCTGGGAACTGTGCTCTGCATACTAGAAAGGAGCTCTGTGAATGTGCACTGCTAAGAGTCTCGCTGATGTTAACTTTGAGAGCATCCAAAACCTGAAGGCTAACTTGGAGCACCAGTTCTTCATGGCGTATATTTACAATTTGCTATAAAGTGAGAAGAGCTATGCAAACCAGGAAGGAACAGTCCAGTCGTTTTGTGATCAATTAATAAAGAATATTTATGAACTTAAAAGAAAATGCTCAACAAAAAGAATTATATAATACACTACAAAAGTAAACTTAACGACACTGATTGTTATATCTCATGAAGTTATGTTCCCATATTCTCAACTATCCACATGTCCTGAACTCTGAGATTCCTTTTTATCCCAAACAATATCAATAATATATAACTCTGTAAGCTAAACACAGCAGATAGTTACCTTGCACAGGTTATTTGTCCATGTTTGGAAAAACTGTCTTCAGTTTTAGTGAAGGCATAATCTTTTATGTTTCAGTTTTGAATTTTAAACGACAGCCTTTTAGCATCAGCCTGTTTCAGCAAACAGTAAGAAGTCTGACAACACCAGGTTAAGTTCCAACAGGTTATTTGGCAGCACGAGCTTTTGGAGTGCTGCTCTTTCATTAGGTGAGTAGAGAATTTGGTTCAGCAAACACACCAGGTCATATCCAACTGCAGGTCTCACTCTCCAGTTATTGTCTTATGGATATATCATTCTTTCCCTTTGATGTTGCCCTACCTGTGGACCCAGCTTTTGGCATTTAAGTACCATTTCTTTTATCTTTCCACTTTGCAGTCACCTCTTCTATGTTCCATTGTTTTCCCCTAGTCACAGAAGAAAAAACTTGCTTTTCTCACTGGTCTTCTAATTCGCATATCAAAACATCCCTCCAGAAAGCTACACTTATCCATCCCCTTTATTCCCTTTTATTTTCACCCAATTTCATTTTTAATCGTTATTTTCCTCAATTCTTAATAGTACATACATATAAGGCTGAGGACTATTAAAATTCAACTCCACTAAAATAAGATTCAATACAGTGTCAAACCTAAGAGATATGAGTTTACCAGCCCAATCCTTTGTATCTGATATATGTGCATATGCCAAGGGATGCGTTTTGACATACTTCTTACTTGTAAAATATATTGATTGGCTTTTCAACAGCTATGCCTCAAATCCGTGCAGCATATTTCACAAAGAGATCTGGCCCATAAGATTATCAGATCATAAGGAGAAGGCAATTCAGCCCAGTTCAGTCTGAAACACTGGCCAAGACGAGGGAGGAAGGAAAATAATTGGAGGTAGGGAGACCAAAGTAAGTGATTTGGCCCCTCAAGTGTTTTACTGAAGGTAATTTTGGGTCAGGTAACACTTGAGGTCCCAACAGTATTGAGGGAATTATAAAAGAGGTGTCATCAGTGTACATAGGGCGTGCATGTCGTTTTACCAGAAACAAAATCTTAGTTAAAAATAAACTCTCTCATATGATTCTCCATTTTCATTCATTAAAGGTATTAGAATCCTACAGTGCAGAAGGAAACCATTCGGCCCATTGAGTTTGTGCCGACCACAATCCCACCCAGGCCCTATCCCCATAACCCCATGCATTTACCCTAGTTAGACCCCTAACACTAAGGGGCAATTTTAGCATGGCCAATCCACCTAAACTCACACATCTTTGGACAGTGAGTGGAAACTGGAGCACCCGGAGGAAACCCTTGCAGACATAACATAAGAACATAAGAAATAGGAGCAGGAGTAGGCCATCCAGCCCTTCGAGCCTGCCCCGCCATTCAATAAGATCATGGCTGATCTGTCATGTCTCAGTTCCACATTCCCGCCCTCTCCCCATAACCCTTAATCCCCTCGCTTATCAAAAACCCATCAACCCGCGTCTTAAAAATATTTAGCGAGGCAGCCTCCACCACCTCAACGGGCAGAGAATTTCAGAGATTCACCACCCTTTGAGTGAAGAAGTTCCTCCTCAACTCCGTTCTAAACCACCCCCCCTTTATCTTGAGGCTGTGCCCCCTAGTCCTACTGTCCTTTCTGAGCGGGAAGAGGGAGAATGTGCTAACTCCACACAGACACCACCCAAGCCAGGAATCGAAACCTGGTGCTGTGAGGCAGCAGTGCTAACCACTGTGCCACCATGGTGCCCAATATCTGCCAATTAAGAAACAGCAACCAACAAACTGACAAAACACCTTTTACAAAGCACTGTGCCATAATGTTGGCTTTTTATTCACATTGCTGTATACACTTGTGAACTAGATTGATAACATAATGCATGAAAAAATAAATTATTCTGAAAAAAATCATGAATTATTATGTGTCCTTAGCTTGAGCTTCAGGCTTTGCCTTCTGTGCCAATTATTGAGCTGGAGAGATTGCTGCTGGTGCACAACAGCTTCCAACCCTGAATCAGGACTCCAGAAAGGTCCTTTTGATTAAGAATTGTGTAGCAGTCTCTCGGGTCAAACACCACCGCTGGAATTCTACTGCCCCCCACACACCATGGGAATCAAAGCAGGTGAGGGTCAGACAATGGGAATGTCTGTTGTCTTCAGTTGGGATTTTCTGGTCTCAGGTTGACTAAGGCCATAAAATCCTATCCCCTGTTCCCTCCCCACAACCACTTGTGGAGTCAGGATGATGGGCATTGTTTTAGTCATCTTGGTACATATCACCGCTGTGTTTTACCGTTTTCATCTTATTTCTGATGACAGTGATGTGGTGCCCATCATGTTATTAGTTTCTGTGAAGGGCTTGTATTGCAGCAGCTTTCAGGGTCATCTTCTTGTTAGTGTGTCTGGCAGCCATACTTGCAACTTTCTGACTGTCCATCTAAGAAGCTCTGCAGTAAGTGTGAGCATCTTTATAATGGAATGCCACAAGATTCTGGAGCTCTGAGCCAGACTAATGTGCCTGTGCTTGAAGCAACAGGCCTCAGCAGCTATAACTGTGAAGGTGTATGTGCTGTCTCCACGTAGCTCTCCTTGCAACGCATGGATGCAGCATGCTGCATGTGACCATTTCAGTTCAGCACTCATGCTCACTGCTATTGGTCACATGGGGATATGCAGCCAATAGCAGTGAGCATGAGTGCTGAACTGAAATGGTCACGTGTTGATGTATTGATCTGTTTTGCATGATCAGGAGCACCCTAGTCCTAACTTCAGGCAATGGAAATGGGGGAAATTGGGGTATGAAGAATCTAAAACTGAAACTTCAGTGTGTTCCACATCAGAGAAAATGCCTAACTCTGAAGCCTTCATGTTGTCAGTGATGTTTAGAATTGACATGGCCAGCACTGCCTATTAGGACACAGTGTAAATGGTGAAGTGGGGGCATTTAATGAATTGCATGGGAGTAATGGAATGTGGTAAGTCATATGTGCTTCAAGTAAGGTGACAAGACATAAAGGTCACCATCCCTGCGAAAGAAGATGTCAATGGGGTGGAGAAGAAGTGTCACAGAGGGAGATTGACTTGGATGGAGACCTGTTGAACTTTCCCAGCTGCCTTGGTCCCCTTCTGACCCAGTGCTTGCACCATGGGCATCACTCACAAAGCACAGTCATTGCTGGACATGAGTCACCTCAGGGCGTGCAGTCCTATTAAAGGTTACTCCCTACAAGACCACTCATGATAGTACATCAGGTCCTGCATCACTTAGGCTGTCATGGTGATTTGTATGCTGCAAAGATACTTCAACAGTCAGCACCATTGGACTTTGCTGGCAACATTACCTCCAGTGCGTCATCTCATTGGGAAAGCATGTTCTCAAAGCTTTATCAATGGTAACAGTAACACCAGGGTGTCTGCTGGTGATCTGTGGACTCTCCTTTGCAGAGTTTCAGTGATAGGAATTGTGATGCCCCACATAATGTTTGCCCCTCAGGAAGGTCATTTTTCCAACAGGATGCTCACTATCCATTTCCACATCCTCCTCCTGGAATCTTGTGTCTATGAGGGCCTTGTGTGCATGCCTCCATGGTCTAGCCTGTGCTATAGCCTCTTCATTTGCAGTGCCATTTTCCTTGAACTCATCGCTGTCATTCCCTCGAGAGCCTTATCACTGGAAGAAATTTGTAGCTCCTCCAACTCGCCATCAGGCAAGGAACCACCCCGCAACCTCACTCCATTACAGTGCACGTTGTGTCGGCAGAGCAAGGCACAATGATCATAATATCCTCTGAGAAGTGTACTGGAGGGCTCTGCAGATCAGTCAAGGCATTGAAATCACACCTTCAGCATCCCTATGGTGTGCTTAACCAATGGATGGGTGGCTACATGAGTCTCATTGTACCTTCTTTCTGCATGGATCTAAGTTCACCACATGGCTGTCATCAACCATGTCCTTTGTGGCTACCCTTTGTCCCCAAGGAGCAAGCCTGTGTGGTTACTGAAAGATCTTCCTGTATTTGACTCAAATGTATGAGTCATGATTTCTGTATACATGATGTACACCTGCAGCATTTGCCTGTTATGGTCTCTCACCAACTGTACATGGAGGGAGTGCAGGCATTTGTAGTTTATGTACCGTAGTGTCTGCTTCCAGGGAACTTTAATAGCTACATGAGTGCAGTCAGTGGCACCCTACACCTGTGGAAAAATGGATGCTTTCCACCAGGTACATGGTAAATACTCTTGCAACTCGGCCAACATTGTCTACCTGATACGTTGCAAGAAAGGATGTCCCGAAGCATGGTACATTGGGGAGACCATGCAGATGCTACGACAACGGATGACTGAACATCGCTCGACAATCACCAGGCAAGACTGTTCCCTTCCTGTTGGCGAACACTTCAGTGGTCACGGGCATTCAGCCTCTGATCTTCGGGTAAGCATTCTCCAAGGCGGCCTTCATGACACACGACAGTGCAGAGTCGCTGAACAGAGACTGATAGCCAAGTTCTGCACACATGAGGACGGTCTCAACAGGGATCTTGGGTTCATGTCGCACTATCTGTAACCCCCGTGACTTGCCTGGGTTTGCAAAACCTCACTTACTGTACTGTCTGGAGACATTACACATCTCTGTAACCTGTGATCAGTGCTCCTTCCACTCACATTGTCAGCCACTTCAGGTCTTGAACAGCAGGTTAGGTGTAAGGATTCGCATTCTAATCAGTAATCTCTAAACTGTCTGTGCTTTATATGCGCTGTCTGAGGCCAGAACTCTCCATTCACCTGACGAAGGGGCTAACCCCGAAAGCTTGTGAGTCTACTATCAAATAAATCGGTTGGACTAAAACCTGGTGTTGTCAGACATTTTACTGTGTTTACGCCAGTCCAACGCCGGCATACCCACATCGCTTCCACAAAGGCCAGTGCTCTGGCGTCATGGTGCGCTTAATCTTTGCTGAAGTTGGTGTAATTTTGGGACTTTCACAACCACTGACAAAGGATGCCCTCTGAGTCAACATGGTGCCAAATCATGCAGAGTTTGACGAATGTGTGTACCAGATCAAAGTAGAAAGTATGAGGTAGAAAGGGTCGAGAGCTTCAAGTTTTTCGGTGTCTGGATCATCAACAATCTGTCCTGATCTCCCCATGCTGACACTATAGATAAGAAAGCCCACCAATGCCTCTACTTTCCCAGAAGATGAAAGAGATTTGGCATGACAGCTACAACTCTCACCAACTTTTACAGACGCACCATATAAAGCATTCTTTCTGATTGTATCACAGTTTGGAATGGCTCCTGCTCTACCCAAGATTGCAAGGAACTACAAAATGTCGTAAATGTAGCTCAAAGTATCACACAAACCAGCCCCCTATCCATTGGCTCTGTCTACACTTCCTGTTACCTCGGTAAAGCAGCCAGCATAATTAAGGACCCCACGCAACCTGGACGTTTTCTCTTCCACCGGAAAAAAATACAAAAATCTGAAGTTGCATACTAAATGACACAAGAACAGCTTCTTCTCTGCTGCTGAGAGACTTTTGAATGGACTTACCTTGCATTAAGCTGATCTTTCACTACACCTAGCTATGACTGTAACACTACATTCTGCACTCTCTCTTTTCCTTTTCTATGAAGAGTATGCTTTGTCTGTATAACAAAAAACAATACTGTTCACTATATGTTAATACATGTAACAATAATAAATCAAATCAAATCAAAGATTCCTGGACATGATGTGTTGTTGGTGACACTAGTTCTTGGTCATCTGCAGATAAGACAATTAGACTCTAATTGTGGTGAGATGCATTCAGTTGTCTGGCTCTTTGTTCAGCCCCCTAAAACCGTTTTTGCGATCCCACAAGATTTTCCATTTCCACTCACCATGACACCCACTGCAAATGGGATTGAAAAATTCTGGCCTATGATTTGTAGCTGCACCCACAGTATTGATAGGCAGAGGATTGCATGATTCTAACCCATTGACATCAAAGCAAGTGTATTCAATGATCAATGATTCATCAAAATGTACGTAAGATAACAACTGAATGTTCCTGGTATGGCAGCTCAGCATTCAGGTTACACAGAAATCTGAAAGTGCTTCTTCCCTCCCTGACAGGATCAAACAGAAGAAACTTAGGGTCCTGAATTTTGGATTTGCACTGCAAATGCATGAAGCATGAAACCAAGAATGCTACTGATGAAAATATACAACAGTATCCTGATTGATTGACCAAAAAACCAACAGCCCAATAGTCTTTCATCACAGTAGTGAGGATGTCTGCAGAACATATTTCAAATGATCACTAAGATTGGGTCTATTGCAAGACTATTAGTTTAATTTTCTGGAGGTTAAAATTCAGAATACAAACTTTTACAAAGTAATTGTGCTGCTTTCCTGGATGTGACTGAACTTGTACTGCAACATTCACATTGTGAAGCAACTTGATCAATGGCTATATCTTGAGCCTTGGGCTGGAGAAGGGAGCCAAGAATGCACAAAGGACTTGAGTGATATGCACTTTACGGTGTGCGAGTTCACCTGCTCAGCTTAAACCTTAAAGAAAAAGGTGCTATTTATCAAATTGTTTATCTGTAGGAAATCACTATAATAGTTCCTAATGTTTAATCTGATTATTAAAGACTTATGAAATGAAAATAGTCGTCTTATTCAGTCTTAATTACATGCATTATTATACGTGTTTGCCTCTATGATACGTGACAACTTAATTAAAAGAGGGCTTTCAATTAAAACTATAATCTTTGGAAGTGAAGTTGGACTGTGTCTAACTGGAAGAAGTAGATTTTGATCACTATGCATTTCGTAAAATCATGGAATCCTACAGTGCAGAAGGAGGCCAATCTGCCCATCGAGTCTGCACTGACCACAATATCACCCAGGCCCTATCCCCATAACCCATCGCTAGTCCCTCTGACACTAAGGGGCAATTTAACATGGCCAATCCACCTAGCGTGCATATTTTTGACAGGTGGTTTTGATGGATGGCTGTTGAAGTATTGACAAGAAGGTGCTTGAAGTGAAGATCCAATTCAACTATATATGTTTTTACCATTACAAATATGTAAGGATAGAAATTATTTTAAGGCTCCCTTTAGCCCCAGGTTTGGAAATACATGCACAACATTGAGAAGGCCAAGATTGGTCCAAACTTCCACGTATTCCAGATGAGCTGCCATCACTTGTAATGGCTTCTTCAGGCAGCTGACAGGTCAGGATGATTGTAGCTATCAGAGATCCCAGGGAGTTGGGAGGACTCTTGGCTATACATTAATATTTAGTCAAAAATGCATCCACCTTTCTGGTCACTGTAACTTGCTTTGTTGCATCCATGCCAATGACATCTGAACTGAGGGTTTTCAATTTTCCTGAGGGCCCCTAAAAGAGGCCTTAGGCCTCTGATTAGCATAGGTCCCTAGGTAAGTGACCTAGCACTTGTTTTATCTGCCTATCCTGGGTGTCTTAACTGAGTCTGTGAAATTCTTGTGTTCTGAAATCCTGCTGATGTTATGTGCATGAGTGTTTCAATCTGAAATACTGGTTCATATATATTTTTTGGGGGATATTCGTGAGCATTAGTGAAAACTCAGACCTCTCTTTCATTGAACAAAGAAAGTATTTACTAAAAAAGAAGAAAGATAATGAAATACTACAAAGGATAATCTTGTATTTAAGCAATTAACAGTAAGCAATTACCCCTCAAATACTGAAAACTCATCTGTCCCCATAATCATAAACTCTGCTGAGACCCTGCAGCAGACTCAATGGGCCAAATGGCCTACATCTGCCTCTGGTCTTATGTTCTTATATTCTTACTCACAGCAGATTCCCAACCCATGACCCGTGCTTGCTGGTCCAATTAAGTTTCTTGTCAATGGTGGCCCTAAGGGCAGCTGGGAGATTCAGCCATGGCAACAGAATTGAATATCAAGGCTCGATGATTGATTCTCTTATTCTTCTATTTTGTTCTCTCTACCAATCTCTTCAACAATCAATGTCCTTAATTTGAAATTCCCTCCCTAAATCTCTCCACCTTCTTACCTCTCTCTGTCTCTTTTTAAAATCCATATTAAAACCTACATCTTTGACCAAACATTTGGTCAACAATGCTAATATTTATTATAATACTTGGTGTCAAAATTTGTCTGGTAACACTCCTGTGAAGTTCCTTGCATTGTTTCATGATCTGAAATCACTATACAAAGGAAAGTTGATATTGTCTGCACTATTTTACATGCTGGTTTGCCTTTTAAAACAAATTGAGTATTAATTTTCTTGAAGTAAAACAGGCTTGAATTGTTGCAAATACATTAAGGGGTGCACTGAAGATAATGCTCAGACTAAATTAAGTTGATTTATGACTGTCGACAGAACGAAATTATCAAAACCGCTGAGATTTCTTCAAAAAGACATGAGATGTGGGTCAGATTTTGTACACAGAAAATCTCCACTTGCTCATTCAACATCCTGCATCTACCCTCCCGTTCACTTTAACGAATAGGAAAACTGAGAGTTCATGTGTTCTGAAGTGGGAATTCCAGTTGTATTTCTCTTACAGCCAAGAGAACAAACATTAGTAGTCAGCATAAAATTAATCCATAGTTTGGTATTTGATATTGGCAACAAGCTGCAAATACCATCAGCCAAAGTAACCATGCTGCAGCAAAAATTGGCAGTTAGTCCAATTGCAAAACATAAATGAATCAAATGGAGTGCTAATACAGGGACAGTGTATTGAAGAAATGTATTTGTTATTCACCATTCACCTGAGATTTGTGTGATTGGCCCAAATTTTCTGATATGGGGCGAGCTTCCAACTCAACTTAGGTTGCTAAAGGGTCTCAGGATCTGGCAGAAGTCCTGATGTGTGCAAATTCCTTGCATTTACATGGGAGGCTTAAAGCTCCTATTGCCTGTTTTATCTCATCTGGACTAAATCCAATGACAGTGGGATCAGAAGGTCAGGATCACGGAGACTTGGCCTGTTTGCACTATGCTGAACTTTTTTTTTGCACAGATTTACCGAAGAGGTTGGCACAGCAAATATAAACAAGTTGGAATGTCGAAGCGCTTCAGAACCCACATCAATGTTCAGCCCTACCCTGGCACCTCCAGCCACTGAAAGATGCCATCGTAAGAACAAGATATGGCACTCGACTCATCAATCACCAGTTCTGACACACCACAGCAAAAAAACGCACAATCTCCTCAGAAGACAAACACGGGAACGGTGGACAGAGTACCCTTCGTTGTCCAGTACTTACCTGGAGCGGAGAAGCTACAACATCTTCTCCGGAGCCTTCAACATATCATTGATGAAGACGAACATCTCACCAAGGCCATCCCCACACCCCCACTTCTTGCCTTCAAACAACCGCATAACCTCAAACAGACCATTGTCCACAGCAAACGACCCAGCCTTCAGGAGAACAGTGACCACAACACCACACAACTCTGCCACAGCAAGCTCTGCAAGACATGCCGGATCATCGACACAGATGCCATCATCTCACGTGAGAACACTATCCACTAGGTACACTGTACATACTCTTGCAACTCGGCCAACGTTGTCTAACTGATACGCTGCAGGAAAGGATATCCCGAAGCATGGTACATTGGGGAGATCATGCAGATGCTACGACAACAGATGAATGAACACTGCTTGACAATCACCAGGTAAGACTGTTTCTCCCTGTTGGGGAACACTTCAGTGGTCACGGGCATTCAGTCTCTGATCTTTAGGTAAGTGTTCTCCAAGGCGGCCTTCACGACACACAACAGCACAGAGTTGCTGAGAAGAGAGTGATAGCCAAGCTCCACACACATGAGGATGGCCTCAACTGGGATCTTGGGTTCATATCAGACTATCTGTAACCCCCACGACTTGCCTGGACTTGCAAAATCTCACTAACTGTCCTGTCTTGAGACAATAAACATCTCTTTAGGGTGCTTAACCCTCTCTCCACTCACATTGTCTGCACCTTTAAGACTTGATTAGCTGTAAAGATTCGCATTCCAAACATTACTCTGTAAATTAAGTTTGTGTCTTTATATGCCCTGTTTGTGAAAAGAACTCTCACTTACATGACGAAGGAGCAGAGCTCTGAAAGCTAGTGACTTTAACCTGGTGTTGTGAGACTTCTTACAAAGTTCACCAACCCCAACTGGTAATGATCATGTTGCCTGCCATCCCTCTACACCCTCCATTTCCCCAAAAAATGTTAAGCATTCCACACCACCCCCATGGCTCCCCCAACACCACCCCCCCCCATTCCAGCAAACCTCATTCCTTCAGGCCCCTCCTGACAGTATTAGAAACCTCTCCCACCCCGCACCCCCCCCCGTCAACGTTCATTCCTATCTCTACCCCGTAGACCTATTTCCTATGAGAGTGTGGGCAAACACATTTGTGGGTGAGAGGAAGGAACAAATACTGTCATGGGTGAGAGAGGGAATAAATTTTTCAGGCATGAGTGAGGGGAGCGAACAATTTCAGGGTGCAAGAGGGGGTGGACATTGTTGAGGGAGAAGGGGAGATTACTACTGTCAGTGGGATAACAGTGTATGCAGTTCTGGAGTTTGACAGCTCCATTTAAAACAATTTGAATCAACAAACTGACGACAGACCTTAAGTGGCATGGCTGTGCTTGAATGACATTCAACAGTTTTCCTTCTTATTTCGGTAACTTAGCTGGGACTCAGCGCCTGTCAGCTGCTCAGTTCATGTGCAATGAGATAGGATTAAGTGATAACCTCATAGTGAGGGTGTGCCTGGGTAGCAGCGATCGTTTTATGATTAAATGTTTTGTTCAGATTGAAGGAGAGAAGAGTGGGTCTGAGACTGGCATTTTATACTTAAACAAGGGCAATTATGAGAGAAAGCTGAGCTAGCTGAAGTGAAGTGGCAAATTAGGTTAATAGTAGCAAATATTTTTTTAAAAATTCCAAATACACATAATGGACACATTGTAATGAGTAAGAAAAATTCCAAGGACCACCATCCATAGTCAACAATGAAAGCTAAAGTTAGCATCAAGCTTAGAGAAAAAGCATATAATTATGAAAAAAGATTGGACAGAATATTTTAAAAATAAACAATGACCAAATGATTGATAACAATGGAAAATTTCGAGTATGAGAGAAAACAAACTAGAAATACAAAGGCAGATTGTAAGAATCTCGATGGATATTTAAAAAAAAGAATTAAAGTGAGCACTGGTCCTATAGAAAATTACTCTGAGGAATTAATAATGGAAAAGAAAGAGGTGGCAGATTAACTGAACAAGTATTTTACATCGGTCTTCATAATAGAGGATACAAGTAACATCCCAGAAATATTTTTAAACAAGGGAATGGAAGAGAGGGAGGATCTCAAGAAAATGACAATGATCAGGAAAATGGTACTGAGCAAATTATCGATGGTGCAGACCAGCAAGTCCCCAAGTCCCAATGATTTTTATCTTAAGGTCTTAGAAGAAGTAGTTACTGAGATAGTTGATGTATTCAGTTTAATTTTCCAAACTTCTCTAGACTTGAGGAAGATTCTATTAGAATAGAAGATAGCAAATGTATCTCCTTTATTCAAAAAGTGAAGACAAAGCAGGAAACAACAAACAAGTCAGTTCAAAATCTGTCATGGGGAAAATGTCAGAAGATATTCTTAAAAATGTTATGACAGGGTAATTAGATACATTTGAGCATAATAGGCAGAGTCAACATAGAATCATAGAATCCCGACAGTGCAGAAGGTGGCCATTCAGCCCATTGAATCTGCACCAACAGCAATCCCACCCAGGCTCTATCCCCATAAACCCATGTATTTGCTCTGCAATCCTCTTGATACTAAAGAGCAACTTAACATGGCCAATCAACCTATCTCACTCATCTTTGGAGTGCAGGAGGAAACCAGAGCACCTAATGGAAAATCACACAGACACAAGGAGAACATGCAAACTCTATACGGGCAGTCACCCAAGGTTGGAATCGAACCCAGGTCCCTGGTGCTATGAGGCATGTAAAAACAACATGGTTTTGTGAATGGGAAATCAGTTATACTCAACTTATTGGAGTTCTTTGAAGAAATAACATGCACTGTGGACAAAGGGGAATTGGTGGATGTACTGCACTTAGATTTCCAAAAGACAATTGGTAAGGTGACACATCAAAGATTATTGTACAAAATAAAAGCTCATTGCATAGGAGGTAACATATTGGAATAGATAGAAGGTTGGCAATAGAAAAAAGAGAATAGCCATAAATGTTATTTTCTGGTTAGCAGATATAATAAGTGGTGTGCCACAGGGATTAGTACTGAGGCCCCAACATTTTACAATTTATATAAATGACTTGGATGAAGGGATTGATGGGATGGTTGTTAAATTTACTGATAACATAAAGTTAGATAGAAAAGCAAGTTGTGAAGAAAACATAAGGAGGCAACAAGGAGGTATAGATAGATTAAATAAGTGGGCAAAAATCTGACAAATGGAGTACAATGTGGAAAATGTAAAATTTTCCCATTTTGGCAGGAAATGTAACATGGTATTCCAGAGCAGTAACGAGGGAGTGCTGCACTGTTGGTGGTATTGACTTTCAGATGAGATATTAAACCGAGGAACTATCTGTCCTTTTACATGACTGTTAAAGTTCCCATGGCAGTATTAGAAAGGAAATTAAGGGAGTTCTTAATTGTATCCTTCCCAATATTTATTATTTAACCATTCTCAGTAAAATGGGGGTTTGTGGGATCTTGTTAAGTGCAAATGTGGCTGCTGTGTTTTCCACATGACAATGGAAATGATGCTCCAAAGTGCTTCATTAGTTATAAAGTGCCTTAGGATGTTTCGGGATTGGGAATTGCAAAGTCCATTTTTTCTTTATCAATTCGTTTTTCCAGAATACCAACCATTTAAACATTTGTATTCATGCAGCTATGTCCTGGGCTTAATTTTAAAATGGTACCAATACTTGATAATGTCTTCATTTTAACAATTGTGCCCCATGTGACAGCTTGTTTTCTGCTTTGAACGTTTGTCTCTTATCTAGTTTTGTGGTAGTCCTAATGTCAATGTGCATTAGTCTCATGAATGTTTAATTGCTTATAGAACAAATGTATGGCCCCTTTCTAATAAAATGATGCATTCAAGCTGATGTTACTTCGTTGCGGTTGTGCCGTATTCAATATATAAGGTTGGATTTTTGTGTCCTGTGGCCAAGCAATGATGCTCACCATTAACTTCAAAGAAAGCTGCCTACAATGATTTGGTGATCTTTGTGCCACGGATTCCTCCTTTCCTACTGACAGTTTGAAACTGCTGCCAAGTCAAGGGGAAGTCAAGTGATCTAACAATAGTGATATCATCGATTAAGGTTAACAGCAGATCACATTTAACTATTCCCACGAACAGCAAATCAGGAAGTAAAAAGTCCTAAACCCTTCATTTTTAACCATTAATTTTTAGTTTGTTGAATACATTATTGGACATACACATGCGATTAAGTTATCAACTAAAAGGGGGTTTCCTAGTCTTTTCCAGCCATAGAACCCTTTTGACCTCCCAATGACCTGTTGGAATCCCGAAGAAACATTATTACTATTATGTTGAAGTAAAACCACAAAAAAAATTATGTATTTTATTGTATATTGTAATTTGTGAAATAGGTACAACATACAAAAACAAATAGAAGGAAATATTTCTTATATGTATACATTAGTTAAAGCATTATCTAATTCAACAAATTAGATATTAGATAGATACTCCCTCACTCATACACCAAGAATTCCAACTTTCGCTCTCTTTCTTGTTCACACATCCATCTTCCAACTCTTTATCTTGTCACTCATGTACACCCACTCACAGGCATTTATTTAACAAAGTAATTCACAGGTAGCCAATTTCACTGATTTGGCACAAATCAAAAGTTTTTAATTTGGAACAGTTGCTGTAAGTTTCTATGAGCTTGTTTTTTTTGTAAAAAGGTGAATCTGCCAGTTTTATTTCCAAGCAGTATCTCAGTGCCTGAGGTATAGAATCCATCATGTTGTGATTTGGCTGTCAGTCAGGGAGTCTAGGAGTATATGAAGCACCTTGTATTTATTATTGCCAGCAGGATTCATGGCAGCTAAAGGAGTTTATTGTTCACTTTGGATTGCCACTTTTCCGAACACTTTGCTCCTAGGGTTATGGGCAGCACAGTGCCACAGTAGTTAGCACTGCTACCTCACAGCGCCAGGGACCCAGGTTCAATTCCGGCCTCGGATCATGTGGAGTTTGCACATTCTCCCCGTGTCTGCGTGGGTTTTCTCTGGGTGCTCTGGTTTCCTCTCATAGTCCAAAGACGTGCACATTAGGTTGAGTGGCCATGGAAAATTGCCATTCAGTGTCAGGGAGACTAATAGGGTGGATATGTGGGGTGTTGGGAATAGGGTCTGGGTGGGATTGTGGTCAGTGCAGACTCGATGGGCCAAACTGCCTCCTTCTGCACTGAAGGATTCTATGAAATATTTGTCATTTTTAATGAGAAAAGTCTTTTGCTCACAAATTTATTGAACATTAGAATGTTGCAGGAGAGCTGCATTTTCATATCTCTCTCTCCCACATGCACACACACACACAGACACATACATACACAGACATGCTTCCCTCTCTCTCTCACACCAACACACACACACATACATATTTATATGGATTTCTCTCTCTCACACAAAAGCACATACTCACATGCCCATCTTACTCCTCCTCTCTTTCAGTCACCTCCTCTATCTCTCATACCCACACTTCCATCAATATATCACACAGATGCACACATACTTCCAGCTCTGTCTCACTCACACATATCTCCCTCACTCTCTCACTCATTTACCAAGACTCCCCACCTCTTTCTCTCTTATTCACAAACCCGCCTCTCTCTCTCTTCCTTGTTCACGCGTCCACATACTTCCAACTCTTTATCTTGTCACTCACATACACCCACTCCAACCTCTCTGTCACATACATAGCCACCTCCTTCCTCACTCACACACCCACCTCTTTCTTTCTCTGACAAACCCACAATCCCACCTCTCTATCTTCTCACTCATGTACCTACACTCCTCTCTCTCTCCCTCCCTCTCTCTCTCACATATTCCCACACACGCCTCTCTCTCTCTTTCCCATCCACACTCCTATTTCTCTCTTCACTCTCCGGCCCCCATTCCCAGCTTTTTGCTTCACAGCCCCTCCTCCCTGCTCCCTGTCCGTGCTCTGTGGTCTCCTGGCTCCCCACTCCCTGGCCCCTGCACCCTGGCGCACCGCCTCTTCCTGCCTTCCTGGCTCTGCCCATTCTATGCTTGATCCTCCACATTGGCCTCTGCTCAACCCTGTGGCTATGGCCTAGCCTGCTCTGCCACTTGTTCTGCTGCTGTCTGATCTCCTTTGCTCTCGTCCTGACTTTGCTGCCAATTGACCTTGCCTCAAATTGAGCTTATCTAAGCAGAGGCCTGCTACTAAGTGTTTTGGCTGCTAATAGGCTGATTGGTGTGCCAACACATTGTGGAAGCCACCTTTGATTGGGCAAGTTGGAAGGATAGCTTTATCCAAATGTAAAATGGCCTGACCTCCCATCGAACCCCTGGTTGAGTCCCACAGAGTCCTGGTGATCCACAGAACCCAGCTTGAGAAACGTAGAGCTAAGATATCATATCTAAACTTAGAAAAACAAAAGCAAGGACAGAGTGGTTTCATTGGTCAGAACATTGAATACAGGAGTTGGAATGTCTTGTTGAAGTTGTACAAGACATTGGTAAGGCCACACTTAGAATACTGTGTGCAGTTCTGGTCACCCTATTATAGAAAGGATATTATTAAACTAGAAAGAGTGCAGAAAAGATTTACTAGGATGCTACCGGGACTTGATGGATTGAGTTATAAGGAGAGGCTTGATAGACTGGGACTTTTTTCTGTGGAGCGTGGGAAGCTGAGGGGTGACCTTATAGAGGTCTATAAAATAATGAGAGGCACAGATCAGCTAGATAGTCAATATTTTTTCCTAAATGTAGGGGAGCCTAAAACTAGAGGGAATAGGTTTAAGGTGAGAGAGGAGCGATACAAAAGTGTCCAGAGGGGCAATTTTTTCACATGAAGGATGGTGAGTGTCTGGAACAAGCTGCCAGAGGTAGTAGTAGAGGCAGGTACAGCTTTATCTTTTAAAAAGCATTTTGATAGTTACATGAGTACGATGGGTATAGAGGGGTATGGGCCAAATGTGGGCAGTTGGGATTAGCTTAGGGCTTTTAAAAGAAAAGGGCGGCATGGACAAGTTGGGCCGAAGAGCCTGTTTCTATGCTGTAAACCTCTATAACGTGGAATTTCTTGTAATATAGGAAATAATTGACGTTCAACCAATATAAAATTTGTTTTTCATGCCAAGTGAGACTGTTTAGTAATAATCATAAATATAACATGTTGGCAAACACCCAGTTATGCTTCAAAGTTTCACAAGACCCATTTTCATGAGTTTTTGCAGGAAGACTTAAGAGCTAAAGAGTGGATCTTCTCATCAGTGCAATGATTTTTTAACTGATTGCATCCTGAGGGGAACTCAACAGTGCATCCTACAAAGACATGTAGAATCACTGGCAGCAACTTTTGGACTTACCCTCTTTCAGCCATACACGGCCTGATTCTAATAACTACTGTCAATTCCAGAGGAGTAATGATGGTGAACACTGCTGTGATCAACACAAAATCTGGGCCATATTATCCAATGGGGTCAGAAGGAAAGGCCTTCTTTACTGTAACAAGTCTTTGTGTCTCATACCGACATTGCATTGCATGGTTCAAAGAGCGAAGGTGCAGGCACAGGAGGGTAGCATTGAGGCTCAGTAGCTGCGGGATAAACATCGGTGTTATAACATTTATGGGATTCACTGTGAGGGTACTTTCTTTGAGCTACTTTTTTTCTTGGACGCGCAATCACAGCAGGGAGCCTGACATGCGACGTTTCACTGGGAACATATGAATGCGAATTGCTCAATTTTCCATCTGCTGATTTTAATCGATGCACAAATCGAGGGTGGCATTTCACAGCTTGTGCAGTTGACTGATGAAATTCCATGCTGGCAGTGCCAAATCCGGTAATTGGCCCTTGTCACAAAATAAAACTTTCCTATCATCCGATCCTATCACAACTCAGATCAAGCATCACAATTTTATCAAATCATACTTTCCTGTCACAGACTTTTAAGGGGAAACAGAAATCCTTCTTCAAAGCTAAAGCCCTCTCCAGAAAGGAGGCATTCATCTCATTGCAATGTTGCCGACAATAACAATGGCCCTGAGTGTGTTCAAAGTTGTAACATTATTCCTGTAATAAAATGGTAACAGAATACTTCACTCTTTCTAAAGAATTAACCAGCCTTTCTCTTTCATTCAAAACCAAGAACAATTCATTCTGCATCCTGGCAGGCTCTGACTCTGAACTTCTACCCTGAACCTAGCTTTCTCACACAGTCACCTCATTTTAAACCTTGCTAACCTACTCCTGTATGTTTTGCATTTTTTTTTAAAGTTACAATTATCACATTGTGACTGGAATCCCAATCTTCTAATGGACTAACGATTTATGCAACATTTGAACACTCCCATCAATGCCGATGCTCTCATTACTGTTGAGTTACTGATGATGGAGGTGGAGAGGGGTTGCATGAACCACACAAAAAATCTATTTTTCATGATGGTGCAGGCAGATGTTTGACAGAATCACTGGGCAGTGTTTTCTGACATTTCTTTCAAATTGTGAAGTTCAGCGAGAAAACCGTAGAGAATTCCACTGGTGTTGTCAGTGGGAAAAATTGCCTTATCTTAAGTCACTTAAAAAAAATTCACAAATTCCATGCCATGCTCATGGCAGCCTGCCGCAACAATGCTTGAATTCAACAATCAGGTGGATGCACCTTATAAACTCCTCCCCAACACTTGTACCAAGTCCATTTGTGGAATAGCAGTCAGGAATTCAGCCTGACAAATCTCAGAGATGCCCTCACCAAGATGCTGGATGGGGTAGAGCAGAGGTGTGACGTTTTGTACCCTCAGACAGCCACACAACTGTCAGCAAGGTCACCAACCGCATATGGAAAAGCTCGAGTATAATCAGCGCTAAAGACCCTCACTCCATTCGGGGAGAGAATCCTTGAGCTGCATGGAGAAGAGCAAGACAGCACTTGTGCTGAGGGCAAGCTGGGGGCAGGAGCCAAAAGTGTGAACCGTCAACAAAGCCAGCCATGGTGAGTTATCCTCATGCCCCTGCACTAATACAATTTCGCTTCCCTTGCTGCACAATCAGTTGACTAGCCCGGATCATCTTCTTATCATCTGGAGCCCTCATGGATAGCAGATTTTTGGAGTCTTCCATCTTGAACACCCAACTACCCATGATGCCATCCCTGATGGCCTGGCTCCCAGATCATTGGCAGGACTCCACAACACTTCTCAGGTTCTGCAGCTATTCCAGGTTCACATGTTGCGCGTTTGATGTTTGCAACAGTATTAAGTATGTGTGATGTAAAACATACGAATTATTCATATTCTTAAATAAGAAGATGTATTGTGGTCACATGTAGCTGTGGGACACATTTGAAAACATGACCTGTGCACTGATACTTTATGCAAAGGCTGATTCAGAAACTATCTGGATCCATGATGCACTTCTCCTTTAAGAACAGGAGACTGTATCTTTAAATATCACCAGGCATTTGTGATATCGGACCTATTGTTGATGTTTGCAGGTTATGACTACTGCAGGCTGCAATTCATATAAAGCAGTAGGCAGCCTGAATTTAACGTGCTGACCCTAGCATTATGAACAAGTGAAGGTTAATCTTGTACTATGATTCCCACACTCTTTTTCAGGAGTTAACCAATATCTCTACACTAATTAAGAATGCTGGATAATTGCAGAAGTACCAAGCATGGGGGACGATAAACTGAGAAGTATTTGGGGAATTGTGTGGAATCGCCAAGATTACCACGAAAGCAAATGATTGCTGAACACAAGCACAAGTGCTTTGCTTTTGTAAAAGAATTGATGTTGCTTTCACTTCAATTGACCTACTTTCATATCTGCTACATTGTTGATCTATGAAAGGAGAAACATTTGCAAACTCATGCTATAAGTTTTGCAAGGCACTGTCTCCTTCAAATCGTGTTACCAGGAGCCAAGGGGAAAACAAAGCCTTTTTATTTCAAACGATAGGTTTCTTTTTTGGCACTATTTGAAATTCCTTTGAAACAAACACTTTTGTTCATCTCCTGAGAAGGTAACATCTGTGCTTCAGTTAAGGTAGAATGTGCACAGCTGAACTCACAGGGTGGATTCCTCAAATCTGTCATTAATAGAGTGAGAACACATTTGAGAAATCTCATGATCTAATTGCTATGAGTTACATTGGTGACTAGTCGAATAACTGAACGATATTTTTAAAAAAAGTGATTGGGAGCTTGGTTGAGAAAAAAAACTAACCTTTGAAATGTTCACAAGTTTGCAATTTGGCTGTCTCTACCCCAGTCACTTTTCCGTCCTTCCTTCCCTGGGTCAGTATAGGATTGAAGCGCTTGGAATTCTAACAGTATATTCATAAAATCACAGAGTCCCTACAGTGCAGAAGGAGGCCTATCGAGTTTGCACCAACAACAATCTCACCTCGACCCTATCCCTTAACCCCACATATGAATCCCTCTAGCCTACACGGCCTGGGATACTAAGGGGCAATTTAGTATGGCCAATGCCCCTAACCCGCACATCTTTGGACTACATAAAGAATTCATAAAGATTTGGGCTGGAATTCTTCAATTCTAGCCAGAACAGAGAATATGTTGCTCAACCAAAACTCCACTCATTGCAACCAGAGGATTCCAGCCTCGGGGAAGGTTGGAGAATTCCAGCTACTTCCAACTGCGCAAAAGGTTGCTACAGAAGGTAAGGGGGCATGGAGTTGGGGGTAGGGTGTTAGCGTGGATAGAGGATTGGCTGTCTAATAGGAGGCAGAGAGTTGGTATCAATGGGTGCTATTCGGATTGGCGGTTGGTGACTAGTGGAGTGCCCCAGGGATCGGTGCTGGGGCCTCAGCTATTTACCATTTATATAGATGATCTGGAGGAGGGAGCTGAGTGTAGGGTGTCGAAATTTGCTGATGACACAAAGATAAGTGGAAAAACAAATTGTGCGGAGGGTGTGGAAAGTCTGCAGAGGGATCTAGAAATGCCAGGCAAGTGGGCGAGGACCTGGCAGATGGAGTACAATGTTAGCAAGTGTGAAGTTATCCACTTTGGCAGGAATAATAGTAGGAGGGATTACTATTTAAAGGGCGAAAAGCTGCAGCATGCTACGGTGCAGAGGGACCTGGGGGTCCTTGTGCTCGAGTCGCAAAAACCCAGCCTACAGGTGCAGCAGGTGATCAGGAAGGCAAATGGGATGCTGGCCTTCTTAGCGAGGGGGATTGAATATAAAACCAGGGAGGTCTTGCTGCAACTGTACAGGGCACTGGTGAGGCTGCAGCTGGAGTACTGTGTGCAGTTTTGGTCGCCACACCTGCGCAAGGATATTTTGGCCTTGGAAGGAGTGCAGAGGAGGTTCACTAGGCTGATACCGGAGTTGAGGGGGTTGAACTATGAAGAGAGGCTGAATAGACTGGGCTTATACTCATTGGAGTTCAGAAGGATGAGGGGGGATCTTGTAGAGACGTATAAGATGATGAAGGGGATGGATAAGGTAGAGGTAGAGAGATTCTTCCCACTCAGAAAGGACAGCAGGACTAGAGGGCACAGCCTCAAGATAAGGGGGGGGGGCTGCAGTTTAGAATGGAGTTGAGGAGGAACTTCTTCACTCAAAGGGTGGTGAATCTCTGGAATTCTCTGCCCGTTGAAGTGGTGGAGGCAACCTCGCTAAATATATTTAAGACACGGGTAGATAGGTTTTTGGTAGGCAAGGGAATTAAGGGTTATGGGGAGAAAACGGGAAAGTGGATCTCAGCCACTTCAGATCAGCCATGATCTTATTGAATGGCGGGGCAGGCTTGAGGGGCTAGCTGGCCTACTCCTGCTCCTATTTCTTATGCTCTTATGTACTTGTCATGCCTCTTTTAAGATGTCTCTTAAATCTTACTTTTCTGACCAAGCTTTTAGCCATCTGTCCTAATAGCACTTATGTGACTTGGTGTCAAATTTTATTTGACAATCGGGCCTGTGAAACACAATGGGATTTTTTTAAGTGACTGCAGACAGCAGCAAGAGGTCTAATATAACAAATGCCTGGTGCTACTTAAAAATGCCATCTCCCTTTGTTAAAGGAGAAGTGCATTGTGGCTGCAGGTATTTTTTGAGTCAGCCATAAGATCTTAGAATGCAGATTATGTTTACAAATGACTCCCACAACTACATGTAACCACAATACATCTTCATATTTAAGAATACGCAACCCTTTAATTCATATTATTTATAGCACCAGCGCACATTTAATACTGTTGCAAACATCAAACGCACAACATGCAGCTCATACAGACTGCCAGCTATTCTGCTGTGAGTGCCACATCACTCCTTTTTGACAGGAAAAGGTGCCATATAAGAGCAGTGCCACTAGTAGAGGCTGGATATAGCCAAATACTTAGATCAAATCACCAACTTGATGTTAATTCAATACTGCAATGGCACACAATTGAATTTTTATTTGGGTAACAAATTTGTGCAGTCCAAACATAATCGCACGCCTCCTACTGCACAAAGCAGAAATATGGGGCCCGATTTTCCTGTCGTGACTCTCAACCTCTTTGGCAGGTCCGGTTGGGAGAATCGCGTCTTTGGCCTTGCACCGGGATTTGCACATGCGCCGGGAACACGTGCATCTCCCAGAGCCAGTGAACAGTCGCAGTCCAGACCATGCTGGAAACCAGCAAGAAGACAGGTAAGTCATTTGCATCTTTTTTTTAATGTCGTTTAAATATGTTTTGCATGTCATTATCAGGCCTGGCACAGAACTTACCGGGCCCGATAGAATCTCCCATCCTGCCTGGAGTACTCCGTTCTGGCGGGGTATAGAGTAGCAAGTGAGAGACCCTGCTGAAATGAAAGGGGGAGCAATTGGGACCCCCCCATGGGATCGAGCAGTTGGGGGGGGTGGGGGTGGTGCCTCCGGGCCTGGGCACCCTGGCAGTGCCAGCCGGTGCCCCCTGGCACTGCCCAAGGGACAAATGCTGATGCCCAGGGGACATCTTGGCATTGCCCCTTGGGCATTGGGCAGTAACAAGAGGGCAGGGCCTATTATGGGAAGGGCCTATGGGTGATTGGTGGGTGTGGAGGGTGTCCTGCTGCCAGTCTGCATTGGGATCTGTCTAGGCTAGAGGGAGACCCACTATTGGGGTGGGCTGGGGGTGGGGGTTGTCTGCTGGGGGCTGTGGTCTGCCTCCCGGAGGAGGGGGCCAGTCTGATCCGGGGGGGGTAGGGGGGTGGGGGATCTGACCCTGGGGGGGGCAGGCGGGGGGAGGGGGAAGAATTCTGAAGCTGTCAGATTCCAGTGCGAATAGGCCCCGCCCCCCCGAGTTTTAATGATATTCACGATTGCGACTTCTGCATTGCACAGAGTAGGGAGATTCGGGTGAGAAGCTGCACTGAGAAAACAGTCATGATCTATAACCGTTCTCTACCAATTCAGCGCTTTTGGGAGAATCGCCCCACGATTTATTTTTTTCCCCCAGGCAATTGTAATTCCTATCAAGTGCAGCACTGAAGCCACTGTGAACCTTAAGCAGAGATTCTTGCTATTGTGGTAGCAGTGCAATGCACCTCAAATTTAGAACAGCAAGGCTTACTTTGCCAAAGATTTGGAATGTTAAGGATGTCCATCTGACCTCTCATTCGATTGTTATAATAAATCAATCAACACTGTGTTCAAAAACAAATTAGTACTTATTTTGTGAGGTAAAGCATTATTGATGCTCTACTATTGGGTCCATTTAGTGTGATAAAAGACCAGCTTTTACTTTGCATTTCCCACCTGCTGTTCTGTGGTGGAGAATTCAATGTTAATTCTATGTTAGGGAGGATCAGATAACAACTGACTTGCCTCGCCCCACTTTCCTTTGTCCACAACCACACCCTGCCTCCACTTCTGAAGAAATTGGCCAGAAATTTACTGAAATCAAACTGCCGTGGGATTTGGGGCAGACCAGGGACAGAATATAGAATGGTCCATTGACCTCAGACAGGATTTATGGTATTGGAATGACCAAGGCCATAAAATCCTGCCATTGAGTGCTACCTGTCATTCCACTTTTCAGATGCTACTTAAATCCTACTTTTTTAACCAAGCCTTTAGCCATCTGTCCTAATGTCTGTACTAATAGGGTGGCATGGCGGCACAGTAGTTAGCACTGCTGTCTCACAGCATCAAGGACCCAGGTTCAATTCTGGCCTCGGGCTCCTGCGTGGAGCTTACACATTGTCCCCATGTCAGGTTTCATCCAGGTGCTCCGGTTTCCTCCCACAGTCCAAAATGTGCAGGTTATGTTGATTGGCCATGCCAAATTGACCCTAGTGTCATAGGCATTTACAAGGTAAAGGTTATGGGAATAGGGCCTGGGTAGGATTGTGGTCAGACCAGTAGGCACTCACCTGATGAAGGGGCGGTGCTCCAAAAGCTTGTGCTACCAAATAAACCTGTTGGACTTTAACCTGGTGTTGTGAAACTACATACTATCCTTGAGAAGGTGGTGTATGAACTGCCTTCTTGAACAGCTACAGTCCAATTGATGTTGGTGTAACCATAGTGTTGTTAACCAGTGAGTTCCAGGATATTTATTGACCCTATGACAGTGAAGGATGGATATATAGGCCGAAACTCTACCACCTTACCCGCAATGAAATCAGAGTGAGTGAGTATCCGACAATGGAAATCCCTGTTGACCTCAGGTGGCAATTTCCAGTCTCGCCTGAGCGAGGCTGTAAAATCCTGCCCATTGTTGTATGCGACTTGGAGGGGAACTTTTAGGTGGTGATGTTTCCATGGAGCTGCTGCCTTTGTTCTTTCAGGTGGTAGAGGCTATGTATTTGGAAAGGTTGAAGGAATCGGATTAGTTGCTGCAATAAATGGGGTGTTTAGCATATATTTTGTGGCAATGGTGAAGTGAGTGAATGTTTAAGCTGGTGGTTGGGGTGTTGATCAAATGGATTCCATTGTTCGGGATGATGTCAAGTGAGTGGTCTTGGAATCATACTAATCCAGACAAGTAGGGAATGTTCCCTACATTATTGATATTTGAGTTATAGATGTGCATAGGCTTTGAGAATTTCCAACCACTGCCCAGCTAATATAGAGATATAGGGCAGGATTTTCTGTGCCTCCATTGGCTAGCAGCAGGATCATCTGGCCCCTCCGCTGTCAATGAGATTTTCCATTTGATGCATTCTCTGCCTCCGGAAAACCCGCAATGGGGGTTCACTGTCAGCAGAATGGGAAGATCCCACCAGTGAGAACTGATGGAAAATTCCAGCCAGAATTTATTTGCTTGGATTATAATTCATTTCAGTCTAACTTTTATATAAATTCACATGGCCGGGGGCAATGCCAAGATATTGCCTAGGCATGACTGTCTCCTGCTGAGGGGGTGGGGGGGGAGGTGGGGTTGGTGGGGGCGGTGGTGGGACTGTATTTGCCTGTGCAACTCTAATAGGTTCTGTTGTTGTGGGGAGTCTGTCATTATTTACATCAAGGTGCCCCCATGTTGACAGTGGGGGGACAATCATGATGTGCATATTCAATTAGTTATCAAAGGAGATCCTAACTTTAAAAGTCCCCATTACGTCACAGGTGTGGGACAGGGACAATGGAGCAGGTGAATCCCAATGGCGTAAAAGCCATTTTGGTTCTCCCGTTCAATCCTACACTTCCTCCACCATTCCGGTCCCCTGCGAACAGGGATGGAAAATCCCTCCCTGCCTCTATCCAGGCAGATGGTCGCTGAAAATTTCATGGAGGTGTACCATGACCTGATGTCACATAGCCACCATGGCACTACCCAACAACGTCACCATGGCACTGAAATTTTAGCACCCAAGTTGTTCCAGCATCTGACCCTGGGTGTCATTTCACAGTCAGCGTCTCATCAACCCATCAGATAGGTGATAGATGTCTTATTTCTGAGGGTGGGAGAACATGCCCATTGTGGCATAGAGGAGCCAATGCATTGAGCATTAGGTTGTGCCACCATCATTGGGATCCCCAATTCCAGGGGGTCGTGCCTTGTACTCACATAGCTATCTGATGGACCAGATTCCTGAACTTTCAGGTCCTCTCTCCTCTTTTGACATCTGACTGAAGTAGTTATGGACAATTGATCTTGAAAGTCCCAGTCTGGGAGATAGTTTTTGGCAGAAAGTCGAAAATTCATTCGCTGGAAAAGGTAAAAGAAACTCACCACATAACAAGATCCATATCATTCCACTGTTACTTGCTTAAAAGAAATCCTCCTATCATGCCCTCCAACACAAATGCTCTACACAAAGCTCACCCACATCATCCTCCTAATTTCCTTGGTGCTAGCAGACAGCATCATTTAAAGCCCTAATTTCAACCTTGCAGTATATTCGAGTACATGGGTTGGGGATGGTGGCGGTGGAGGGAGACAAGAAAGTCAGGCACCATTACTTAGTTCCAGAGGAAGGGTTTTCCTGGGGTGTTGTGCACTCTTTCACCCCAATGTACTGATTCCCTTCAAAATCCTTAATATCTTTTGATATTTAATGTATTCCTTTTTTTAAAAAAATACATGATTGTTAGTGAATTCTGCAGTGAGAGATGTATTACATGATTGGCAGATATAAATCCAAGTTGTTTTGCACCCAATTACGTTAATCATGGCAGAATCCTTTCCTAATAAGATGTTGTAAAATTTCCTTCCATGAAATAAGGCTAGAGAAGTGGAATTATGGTTATTTATGTTCCTATCCAATGTACATTTTAGAGAGTGAGACTTATTTTTGTTTAAATTATACAGTTACAGATGCAAATTCTTTATTTGTTTTTATGGCTGTTCTTCACCCAAAACTATTGCACTAATTTTCAGTAATCAGTTGTATGTGTATTCAGTTTCAATATTCCTGCAAATTTTGCCTTATTTTGCTGTAATTATCATACGAATTGTCAAAATGAGTGTAATCACTAAGACTGAAAATTTATAGTTTTCTCTCTAGTAAATAACTATAATTGTACTGAGGTCCTGTGGAAAATTATTTCCTCAAAGTAGATGCAAAGTACCTCCATCTGTCAAGAAAACTCAGTTAAAGAAAGTTTGCTTTTTTCACATTTGTCAGTGAATTAATTTGGAAAGCATGATAGACTTGCTTTCCTCATCTTCCAAATACATTGAGAACCTCTTTAACTGCACCACATCAGACAGGATGTGATCACATTCAAAATATTGCTCATCACATTGATCACTTCGCCTTAGAATGGAAGGTTTGGTGAAAAGCCACAAAGGTGATTCTGTGGTTAAAACTAAACCTACTGGAAGACGGAAAATCCTCCTTAATATTGATCTTAAACACTGAAAGGCACAAGGAGCATTAGTGTATCAAAATTGTTCATGGCAAGTGTGAGTTTGACACCTTTGAGTCAGAGGGCTCTGGGCTTCAGTCCCATTCAAACAGCCAAGGATAAGAGGTTGTGGATGTTAGGTTAACTGAAGTGGAGTTGATAGAATGTTGTTAACTGAGTGAAGTAGGGAGGTAGAGCAAAAGAGGCTAGTTTAGCTTAAAGTAATTGATGGGCAGACCAGGTTGAAAGGGCTAAAAGATCAATCCCTGTTCCTACATCGCTATGCTCCTATAAGCTTAGGCAAAGATTTCATTCCCGTTCTTGAAGGTGTGCACTTTTTTCAGAGATATCATGTTTTGGATGAGAAATTGAATTGAGTCCACATTTACTAGTTCAGTTGTTCGTAAAAGCAGCCATGGCTCTATCCAACGATGTCTTGAACAACAATTAATTCCCTGTGTAGTACCACCAAATCAAATTAACTGACCAGTCATCTCATGCTGTTGCTCAATACAAACTAGCTACTGTGTGTGTCTACAAAACAATTGTATCTGTATTTAAAAATTATATAATTTTATTGTCATGAAGTGCTTGGAGCTTCCTGATCCAGAACAATCATGGAAGTAAAGTTCTTTCTTTGTTTAAATGGCAATTATCAATTAGAAGTTGTGTACACTAAACAGAGGACCAACAATGTGAAATTTTCTGCATCCCGTAATAGCAATAAATATAAAGATGTTTCCAATCAAGGCTAAGCAATTTTGAATATATCTGTCAACATGCTTAAACCCTAATTAGATGTGTTAGTTTGCTATCTGAAAGAGGAGTTGGGGAGGTCTTGTTGTACAATGGTAATTCTCCTAAACCTGGACCAGGTTCAAGTCCAACGCCAGGACTTGCTGGCCACAGAAGTGCTCATAACACAGTTCAATTGGCTGAAAATCAGCTCGGAAATCCTTCTACCACTTCCTCCACTATTCCCCAAAAGGGCTGTGAAGATGCCACTGTTGGACGAGCTGACATGCATTCTTTAAATCAGAAAAGAATGCTGCTGAGTGTTTGCAAGGAGTGGAGTAGATTTTAAAGTCCACTAGGCAGCAAACTTGTTCACAGTCATGTGGGAAATAAGTAGTCAGGGCATAACCTCTCCTTTCTATTACAGACAGGTGACACTGGCCAGGAGACACTCCAAAGACGTATTATTAGACCTCTTGGAGGTCTCCGTTTAAGGACTGGATGGTAAATGCCTGGAAGTTCAAACTTTTGTCTGGAATTACCCTACACTGGGAACAATCTGATATCTTCATTTAATTCAAACTTTGGAATCTTACACTAGTTACCCAAATTAATTAATCACTGATTTGATTTGATTAGATTTATTATTGTCACATATATTAATATACAGTGAAAAGTATTGTTTCTTGTTTCCTATACAGACAAAGCATACCATTCATAGAGAAGGAAACGAGAGAGTGCAGAATGTAGTGTTACAGTCATAGCTAGGGTGTAGAGAAAGATCAACTTAATGCAAGGTATGCCCATTCAAAAGTCTGATGGCAGCAGGGAAGAATCTTGAGATGATTGATACGTGACCTCAGACTTTTGTATCTTTTGTATCCAGCCCAATATAGACCATCTGACCATTTGCCCACTGCAGACCATCTGACCACCGCTCCCCCCCACTGTAGACCATCAAACCCCTCCATTGTAGACCAACTGTTCCCCTGCCACTGATCAGCCTCTTGCACTGATCAACCCCCCTAACACTACCGAACACCGAAAACTCCCCTCCCTCACCTGATCGCCAAAACCTTGCATTGATTACCAATGGCCCCCTCCACTGACCATTTGACACAACCTCCCTCCATTCCCATCCTCCCCACTTATCTTCCCCCTGGCTTCTCAAAATGGCTGGGACTTTTAAACTTACCTGTTTTATGACAGCTAATGCTGTATAACTGGGCCTATGGTTTCCTTTCCCACAATACTACTGCATTGAACTGAGAGGAATCCTGATCAGCTGCACTCATTTTTGGAATGTCAGGAGAGAGTTTCAGTGTGAGTTAAGTTGAGCAGACTGGCAATCCAGTGTGATTTGCCTCTCCACAGAGCTTCTGACCCATTAAAAATCAAACTAACAAAGTTGGAAGGTTCAGTTTAAGGATGCTATGGATGATCTTGAGCGCTGGCTTTTACCTGCTGGGTGTGATGGGAGTAAAAAGTCTGACAACACCAGGTTTTAGTCCAACCTATTTATTTAATAATATACTCGCAAGCTTTCGGGGTTAGTCCCTTCGTCAGGTGAATGGAGAGTTCTGGCCTCAGACAGAGCATATAAAGCACAGACAGTTTAGAGATTACTGATTCAGTAATCTCTAAACTGTCTGTGCTTTATATGCTCTGTCTGAGGCCAGAACTCTCCATTCACCTGACGAAGGGACTAACCCCGAAAGCTTGCGAGTATATTATCAAATAAATAGGTTGGACTAAAACCTGGTGTTGTCAGACTTTTTACTGTGTTTACGCCAGTCCAACGCCGGCATACCCACATCGTGTGATGGGAGTGTCATGATTCAATAGTGTGAAAGGTGGGGAATGTGGTGGCTCTGATATGGTAATGTGCAAATGCTTGCACACAATTTGGCTATGCAAGTGAAATCATTAAACATTTCTGGCACTCCTATTATGTTCTGAGAGCCACACATTGAACACATGCATCTTCTCCCATTCCCTCCAGAGGTTTAACCTTGAGGGCCTCCTGCTCCCTGTTGAAAATATGGTTTCATCTCTCTACATTGGATCTCTAGAATGATGTTATTAAAATGAAGATCTCTTCCTTTCCCCTGGTGCTTTCATCCGGGAACACAAAGATAACCCATCCACCTACCTGCTTTTTTGTCTACTGCTAACTACCAGACCATCTTCTTAAACCCCTTTTCCTTTGTCCCTTTCATCCTCACTTCCAATGACAAGTGCAAAGAGCTTATAGATTTATTTGTCAATACAATTAAGACAATCTAATCAATTTCCTCTGTTGTGTCCATCTCTTCTACAAGCCTGTGTCAAACTCCCTTTAAGGATCTCATCACCCTGAAAATGGATTTGTTTCTCTTGAATCGCTTCTATTTCCCATCATGCCCTCTCTGAGCTCATTTTGCCCATAAGACACAGCTCCCATTGACTTAACCCTATTCCCACCAAATATTAACCACTGAACTTCCTCTCCATCTACTGCAAATGGTTCTCCAACTTGAAATGTTGTCCATCTCATCTCTAAATTGGACACCATCACCCTTTCCTCATACATCAATCCTTGATCCCACCATCCTTGTAAAATATGGCCTCATCCCCAAGCTCCCTTTCCTCTTCAAAGTCCTTGAATATGTCACAAATCCTTTTGAATCATTTTGAACTCATTTTGAATCCTTCCAATCAGTCCTGCACCCCTGCCACAGTACTGAAACAGCTGTTTCCAAAAACACCCTATGTGACTGACAAAGGTAAACTTTCCCTCTTGACCTTCCTTGGCCTGTCTCCTGCTTTTGACATAGATTTTCCACTCTAGGACTTAACATAAGAACATAAGAAATAGGAGCAGGACTAGGCCATCTAGCCCTTCGAGCCTGCCCCGCCATTCAATAAGATCATGGCTGATCTGTCGTGGCTCAGTTCCACATTCCCGCCCTCTCCCCATAACCCTTAATCCCCTAGCCTATCAAAAACCTATCAACCCGCGTCTTAAAAATATTGAGCGAGGCAGCCTCCACCACTTCAACAGGCAGAGAATTCCAGAGATCCACCACCCTTTGAGTGAAGAAGTTCCTCCTCAACTCTGTTCTAAACCGCCCCCCCTTTATCTTGAGGCTGTGCCCTCTAGTCCTACTGTCCGTTCTGAGCGGGAAGAGCCTCTCCACCTCTATCCTATCCATCCCATTCAACATCTTATACGTCTCAATGAGATCTCCCCTCATTCTTCTAAACTCTAACGAGTACAAGCCTAGTTTATTCAGCCTCTCCTCATAGTTCAACCCCCTCAACTCCGGAATCAGCCTAGTAAACTTCCTCTGCACTCCCTCCAAGGCCAAAATATCCTTGCGTAAGTGCGACTTGATGTCCAAGGAAGATACACTCATAATGTCACCAAACAAGTTGCATATCAATGCGTAAATCCATCATATGTTAATGATTGACAGTACAGATGGGAGACATTCCTAGTCAGCTATGTAATGGAAAGAATTTGGATCCTCAACAATCGCTATTGATAACTCCAGGTTGCAACATGAATGTAAAAGTCCATGTTGTCACAGCAACTCAGGCTTCTTAAAGGGTTCTATTTTACCTACTATTCATTTACTATTTTGCTCCACTTGCTCTACCCTCTGACAGAGTAAAATCCATCATATTTCTACCTCTCTTCAGCTCTGAAGAAGAGTTATTTGGATCCAAACGTTAACTCTGTTTCTCTCTCCACAGATGCTGTTGGACTGCTGCGTTTTTCCAGCATTTCCTGTTTTTATTTCAGATTTACAGCATCTGCAATATTTTGCTTTTATTTTAGTTATTCTCACCACACTAGTCAATACTTATCCTTTAATCAACATCAACATTGGATGGGATTTTCCAGTCATGACCATCCTGAGGCAAGAAATTCCCACCCAAGGTCAATGAACTTTTAAATCCTCCATCAATTTTTCCATCCCACTGCAAGGATCTTGGATATGGTGACCATAATTCTATCTCCTTCACAATTGCGTTGGAACGAGATAGGATCAGGCAGGCTAGGAAGGTGTTTGTCTGGGGTAAGGGGAGATACGAAGAAGTCAGGAAGTTACTTGGACAAATAAACTGGAAGGAGGCGTTCTTAGGGAAAAGTACCGAAGGAAGGTGGCAGATATTCAAGGAATGTGTGTCTGGAGCTCTGAATGACAATGTTCCGATGAGACGAGGGGGTTTTGGTGGGTCGAGGGAACCGTGGTGCACAAAGGATGTGTTGAACCTAGTCAGGAAGAAAAGGAAGGTGTACAAGAGGTTCAGGGAATTAGGAGATGTTAAAGATCTTGAGGAGTATAAGGACTGTAGGAGGGAACTTAAAAGGGAAATTAGGAGAGCCAGAAGGGGTCATGAGAAGACCTTGGCGGGTAAGATTAAGGAGAATCCCAAGGCCTTCTATAAATATGTGAAAGGTAAAAGGATAAGAAGAGAAGGGATAGGACCTATAAAAGGTGAGGGGGGAAAGGTTTGTGTGGAACCAGAAGAAATGGCGGAGGTGCTTAACGAGTACTTCGCCTCAGTATTCACGGTGGAAGCCGATCTGGGAGATTTTGTTATGGATTTGCAGCAGATGGAAAGGATTGAGTACGTGAATATTAAGGAGGAGGATGTGTTGGAACTTTTGAATTCTATCAAGGTAGATAAGTCGCCGGGACCAGATGGGATGTACCCCAGGATACTGTGGGAGGCGAGGGAAGAGATTGCAGAGCCCCTGGCGATGATCTTTGCGTCGTCAATGGAGACGGGAGAGGTTCCAGAGGATTGGAGGATTGCGGATGTAGTTCCTATTTTTAAGAAAGGGAACAGAGATAGCCCGGGAAATCACCGACCGGTGAGTCTGACCTCAGTGGTTGGTAAGCTGATGGAGAGGCTTCTGAGGGACAAGATTTACGAACATTTGGAGAGGTTTGACATGATCAGGAATAGTCAGCATGGATTTGTCAAGGGCAGGTCGTGCCTTACAAGCCTAGTTGAGTTCTTCGATAATGTGACTGAACACATTGACGAAGGAAGTGCCGTGGACGTAGTGTACATGGACTTCAGCAAGGCGTTTGATAAGGTCCCCCATGCAAGACTTCTTGAGAAGGTGAGAGGGCATGGGATCCAAGGGCCTTTGGCCTTGTGGATCCAGAACTGGCTTGCCTGCAGAAGGCAGAGAGTGGTTGTGGATGGGGCTTTTTCTGAATGGAGGTCAGTCACCAGCGGAGTGCCTCAAGGATCTGTTCTGGGACCCTTGTTGTTTGTCATTTTCATAAATGACCTGGATGAGGAAGTGGAGGGATGGGTAAGTAAGTTCGCTGATGACACGAAGGTCGGTGGTGTTGTGGATGATCTGGAAGGATGGCAAAAGTTGCAGCAGGACATAGATAGGATGCAGGACTGGGCGGAGAAGTGGCAGATGGACTTCAACGCGGATAAATGTGTAGTCGTCCATTTTGGCAGAACCAACGGGATGAACGAGTACACTATCAAGGGCAGAAGTCTGAGTAGTGTTGAGGAGCAGAAGGATCTTGGGGTCCGGGTCCACAGGACTCTTAAATCGGCCTCGCAGGTGGAGGAGATAGTCAAGAAGGCGTATGGTGTACTGGCCTTCATTAATCGAGGGATTGAGTTTAGGAGTCGGGAGGTAATGCTGGAACTTTATAAGACCCTTGTCAGGCCTCATTTGGAGTATTGTGCGTAGTTCTGGTCGCCTCACTATAGGAAGGATGTAGAAGCTATTGAAAGGGTGCAGAGGAGATTTACAAGGATGTTGCCTGGACTGGGAGGCATGCCTTATGAAGTTAGGTTGAGGGAGCTGGGACTCTTTTCCCTGGAGAGACGAAGGTTGAGAGGCGACCTGATAGAAGTTTACAAAATGTTGAGAGGAATAGATAGGGTGGACTCTCAGAGGCTATTTCCCCGATTTGAAATGGTCGCTACGAGAGGACACAGATTTAAGGTGCGGGGAGGGAGGTTCAGAAGTGATGTTAGGGGTAAGTTTTTCACTCAGAGGGAGGTGAGTGAATGGAATCGGCTGCCGTCAGTGGTGGTGGAGGCGAACTCGCTGGGGTCTTTTAAAAGACTTCTGGATGAGTATATGGGGTTTAATGAGATTGAGGGTTATAGATAGGTCTGTAGGTTGGTAGGTGATGATGTGATCGGCGCAACTTGTGGGCCGAAGGGCCTGTTTGTGCTGTAGTGTTCTATGTTCTATGTTCTATGTTCTATGATTCCCACAATGAGTGGAAGCGTAAATTTTAACCCCTTATCTGATCATTCTTATGTTGCTGTTTGTGGGAGCTTGCTGTGCACAAATTTGGGGAGATGGTCGTGTGGTGGTAATGTCACTGGGCTAGTTCTCCAGAGACTCAGATTAATGAACATAGAACATATAACATAGAACACTACAGCACAAACAGGCCCTTCGGCCCACAAGTTGCGCCGATCACACCTATACCTACCAAGCCATTGAACTATCTGTAACTCCCAATCCCATTTGATCCCATGTACTCATCCAGAAGTCTTTTAAAAGACCCCAGCGAGTTCGCCTCTACCACCACCGACGGCAGCCGATTCCACTCACTCACCACCCTCTGAGTGAAAAACTTACCCCAACATCTCCTCTGTACTTGCTTCCCAGCACCTCAAACCTGTGTCTTCTTGTAGCGACCATTTCAGCCCTGGGAAATAGCCTCTGAGAATCCACCCTATCTACTCCTCTCACCATTTTATAAACCTCTATCAGATCGCCTTTCAACCTTCATCTCTCCAGGGAGAAGAGACCTAGCTCCCTCAACCTATCTACATAAGGCATGCCTCCCAATCCAGGTAACATCCTTGTAAATCTCCTCTGCACCCCCTCAATAGCTTCCACATCCTTCCTGTAGTGAGGCGACCAGAAGTGCGCACAGTACTCCTAGTGGGGTCTGACAAGGGTCCTATAAAGGACTTTGCTTTGACTTGCTTTGGAGGCAAGGCTTCAAATCCCACCATCAAATCTGAAATATAAAACTAGACTCAATGATGTTGACTGTGAAACTATCATTGATTGTTGAAAAGCCCATTTGATACAAAGGGAAGGGAATCTATCATCCTTATCCAGTTTGGCTTACATGTGACTCCTGACCCACAGCAATGTGGTCAGTGGTAACTGCCCTCTGAAACAAGCCACTTGGTTCAAGGGCAATTAGGGATGGGCAGCCATGCTAGCCATGTCAGCTACATCCCATGAAAGAATAAAACCAAATGTTTGCTGTGTTTCCTACAAGAGTGATGACATTTCAAAGATACCTCATTGACTATAAAGTGCGTTTTGCTCATGAAAAGAGCTACACACCTGCAAGTTTTTCTCTCTTTAGCCTTCTAGCCCAATGTACATGGAGTGTGTGCTTTATGAGCGATTCTACTGTGCTCTTTCCCGCAACACTACAGCATGCTGGTATGAAGCAATGAATGCAGCTAGATACTAGATTACTTACTGCCTTCAGTGAATAATAAATGGCAAATTCCATTTCTTGTGGTTACCATTTTCCAATGAATGTACATTATCCAGTACCATTAATGTTACATTTTATTACAAGCTCACCTATTGAAATTTTCTTCCTTTAAGTCTGATGTCCATGCACAGAGAAATATACAGATTACTATCAATTTCCCGTCACAGGTCAGTTGGCAGTGTTTACAGCTTGTTCTGAAATGGACCATGTAATCAAAAACTGTCAGAACTCGTAAAAAAGTGACTGGTTTTATTTTACAGGGATATTATTACAGAATAGCATTAATGAAGCATACTGCTTTGAGGAAAATAAGATCATGTTGGAGTGGAGCTCCGATACTGTCACTTTCAAGCTTACTTTGGCATTTGGGCCTTACAGTCTTAAAGGAACTGTCTACAAGCTCGCTGAATAATAAGTGCTGGTTGAGCTATTGATGGAAGATGTTTGTTAACTCCTACAAAATTGAACATTTAGCTTGCATGTCCTGGCACTTGCGTGCTATTTTATACGATATTTAATTTGCTGATCCTAATTTAAAAGCATGTGTCTAGACTTATTGATATGGTTTTGCTGCAAATCATTTTGTCAACACATTTCCCTCGCAATGTTGATTATAACCTTTTGGGAAATAAGTAATTGATTGAAACAAGTGGTGTTAAACATCAACCACGTAACAGTTTTGGAAAATGGGCTGAGCAGACTTTATGAACAATGATCTTCAGGGAAAGGAACATTGTCGCTTCTGCAAAATGTATTTGGTCTCTGTGTGTCAGAATCTCAGCATTATTTAAAAATAGTAACTGTTGCATTGTACTTTTGTCAATAAAAGTTATGTGTGCAAAATTATTTGGCACCTTATGTTTGGCATTTTCCAGAGGTGTTATTCACTTTCCTGCATTTATAATATGTATTGACTCTCTAAGAACAAATTAAAAGCTTTCCATCATCTGCAGTATTCCCCTTTTCAATTAAATTCTACCAAGAATAGTGAGAGACCTGGATAGAGTGGACATAGAATGGATGTTTCCACCAGTGGTAGAGACTGGAACTCGAGGGCACAACCTCAGAGCAAAGGGATGCTCCTTTAAAACTGAGATGAAGAGGAATATCTTCATCCAGAAGGTGGTGAATCTGTGGAATTCATTGCCACAGAGGGCTGTGGAGGCCAGGTCATTGGGTGTCTTTAAGGCAGAGATAGATAAGTTCTTGATCAATAAGGGGATCAAGGGTTACGGGGAGAAGGCAGGAGATTGAGGATGAGCATCATGTCAATCATGATTGAATGGGAAGCAGACTCGATGAGCCGGATGGCCTAATTCTGCTTCTATGTCTGATGGTCTTATAATTGATTCCTTTATCCAAAATGAGTGGCAATTAACATGGATAGGTTTCAGTTATCAAAAGAAAAGCTGCAGCCTGAAAAATCTATGTGCCTTTTCTTTACAACAACACCATCCTTCAGCCTGGAGATAAACTCCCTGTCATTCTGGATGGCCGTCATGATGTGGGTATGCCGGCGTTGGACAGGCGTAAACACAGTAAAAAATCTGACAACACCAGGTTTTAGTCCAACCGATTTATTTGATAATACTCACAAGCTTTCGGGGTTAGTCCCTTCGTCAGGTGAATGGAGAGTTCTGACCTCAGACAGAGCACATAAAGCACAGACAGTTTAGAGATTACTGATTAGAATGCGAATCCTTACACCTAACCTGCTGTTCAAGACCTGAAGTGGCTGACAATGTGAGTGGAAGGAGCATTGATCACAGGTTACAGAGATGTGTATTGTCTCCAGACAGCACAGTTAGTGAGGTTTTGCAAACCCAGGCAAGTCACGGGGGTTACAGATAGTGCGACATGAACCCAAGATCCCTGTTGAGACCGTCTTCATGTGTGCGGAACTTGGCTATCAGTCTCCGTTCAGCGACTCTGCGCCGCCTTGGAGAATGCTTACCCGAAGGTTTGCAAAACCTCACTTACTGTACTGTCTGGAGACAATACACATCTCTTTAACCTGTGATCAGTGCTCCTTCCAGTCACATTGTCAGCCACTTCAGGTCTTGAACTGCAGGTAAGGTGTAAGGATTCGCATTCTAATCAGTAATCTCTAAACTGTCTGTGCTTTATATGCTCTGTCTGAGGCCAGAACTCTCCATTCACCTGACAAAGGGACTAACCCCGAAAGCTTGTGAGTCTATTATAAAATAGATCGGTTGGACTAAAACCTGGTGTTGTCAGACTTTTTACTTTATTCTGGATGGCAACAGAGGTTAACACAACCAGTGCTTTGGACATGTAGGTGAAGTTGAATTTCCATTTCTGTTTCCAGGTTCTACCAGATACTAAGCATACATTTCAGAAACATCTGACCTGGACAAAATGACATGAACTCAAAAATATTTAGTCACAGAAGTTTCAGGTCTCCCGGACTTCTTTCTGCCTGCTTAACACTTAGGTGTAGGTGTGGGAGGAGGAGGGAGGAAAATCAGTTTTAATATTTCTTCAACTGTTGGAGCAGAATGATGGATGCATGTGTGGTAATTTTCCGTGGTTGCTGCCTGACATTTTAACTAAAACAAAACACATGCATGAAAACCTTTTGCAAGCACAGTTATAGTTGAGCTCTAGAATACCACATAAAATCTCATTAAAGCTGATGTCCCCATCGTCTCCTTATAGCATAAGCCAGTGGCTTGGATTGAGATTTTTTGTATCTCAATTAAGTGGGCAGAATTTTCTTGTTCCGCCCGCCACAGGAACTGTAGCTTTGGGGGAAGGGGGTGGGGGGTGGCGGTGGGGGGTGGGGGTTGGTCAGGACCGTGCAAAAGACTGTCGACCTTGGGCAGGATTTTCTGGTCTTGGGGTGCACGAGGCTGGAAAATCCTGCCCTACAAGTCCCCAGTGATGAATGATTTTCACACCTTTATGTGAACAGACCCATGCAGCCTTATGGTTGGCATTTTTCACTTCCCCCTGGCAGTGCAGGTGGCCTGCAACTGGCCCGTGGCAGGATCTTCCGGTCCCTCTGATGTCAATGGGGTTCTGCTTGCCTTGCACCCTTACTGCTGGGGAACACACCACAGGGCTTTGCCATCGGCAGTGGGACTGGAAATTCCTGCTGGCAAAAAGATCTGGAAAATTTTGGTCATGTATTATTTGTGATACAGAATTGAAAATCTCAGTAATGCCTCACTACCCATATTCTGCTGCATGAGCTCAATCTTTATCGTGAAGTTTTTCGGCTTGCGTCTGCTTTTATTATCTTCCAAAGCCACTGTTCTGCTAACCACAGCAATCACATGTTTCAAGTAACGTTCAGACATGTCAGTAGGATCATTTGTAACTGCGCCAGTTCCTGGGTTTCTTTCATAAAGTTTTTGTCTCTTTCCTCTGAAAAATTGGCTTGTTCTGACACCTTCTGTATTTAGAGCAGTTACGTTGCATGCGGCTGTTATACTTTTAGAGACTGAGAATGCAGTATGCACCAGGTTAGCTTTTTCCCTTAGAGAACCCCTGCTTTCTGATCTATGCCCCTACATTGTTTTTGCATATCTAACTCATAGATCTGTGTCTTCAGGGGGACCTATAGACTAACAGTGTTTATTGTGGCTCAATAAACAGCCACAATCCTCAGGCTAAAGGGACGGTCCTTTAAAGCAGAGATGAGGAAGAATTTCTTCAGCCAGAGAGTGGTGAATCTGTGGAACTCTTTGCCGCAGAAGGCTGTGGAGGCCAGGTCATTGAGTGTCTTTAACACAGATATAGATAGGTTCTTGAGCATTAAGGGGGTCGGGGTCATGGGGAAAAGGCAGGAGAATGGGGATGAGAAAAATATCAGCCACGATTGAATGGCGGAGCAGATTCGATGGGCCGAGTGGCCTAACTCTGCTCCTATGTCTTACGGTCTAATGGTCTCATGGGCCTGAAAAGTGCTCAGGTCCTTTATGCTGTCGGTTTTCATTGCTTATGTGCCCATTCAGTCATAAATGCTGAAGCTATCCTTTATCTGATACATCTTTCAGATGTTGATTTCACTCATTTATTTCCCAGGAGGCACATAATAGTTATCAGTTGTAAATAAAGCAATCAGGCTTTCCAATGCTAAGGGATGAACATAAGATGCCTTGCCAGTTCAGTGCAAAGGAATTACTTACCTTTCAATGTTTAAGAATTGCAGCTGCAATCACCTTAATTGTTCTGTCCAGCCTCGACATTGATACATGGCCAATTTTATGAATAATTCAACCAGCGACAGCATTTTATCTGGAAACAGTATGGGTGGAATTCCCTGGCCATTCATGCTGGTGGCATTCTCTGGTCCTGCTGGTTGCTCATCCTCTGCCATGGGTTTCCTCGCAGCGTGGGATGGCTTCATTCGAAAATCCCATTGACATGGCTATGAGTTCCCTTCCAATACAAAGCTGTCAGAACACATTCAGTTCCTTCTGTCTGCTCTGCTGTTTCTATGGCCCCCTTTGCCTTGACATTAATAAGGGGCTGATAAAACTGCTGAGAAGTTTCTTTTCTGCCACTAACATCAGCGTTAGAGTCAACAATTACTGAGACAAGGGAAAGGCCTATACCAGCTGTGGCAGCTGATGATTTGTTACATTAGCTGCATTGACAAATAATCAGACCCCATTACTCCAAAAGTCTTTCATGATCAAAAATCATCTCCCATCCTTGCTCCTCACATTCCAAATACAATCAAATTGGAACAACATTGGTTGGATTTGAGCTCTGTTGCAATCTCAAATCTTTTTTCTTTGTTCAATTTTACTTCCACACTGCAATCCTGGCCTACTGTAATTAAGATGTGGAAATGGTGGTGTTGGACTGGGGTGGGCACAGTAAGGAGTCTCACAACACCAGGTTAAAGTACAACAGGTTTAGTTGGAATTATGAGCTTTCAGAGTGCAGCTCCTCCATCAGGTGATCATCTCTCCATTCACCTGATGAAGGAGCAGCACTCCGAAAGCTCATGATTCCAAATAAACCCATTGGATTGGTGTTGTGAGACTTCTTACTGTACTGTAATTAAACAATAGAAGAAATAACAACTCTATCTGATCCTTTATTAATTATAACATCAATGCAATGGTATTTGGCTTTTATTCACTTTTATGAAAAAAAAGCTTCCCAAAACAATTTACAGCCAACCATTTGAAAGCACAGCCAGTTCTCTTAATCAGCAATGTATTACTGTCCAGATAATGGCCTGAATCTTTCAGTCTTCAGCTCACCCACCTGCCACTCTACCCACCTTCCACCCTACTCAGCTGACACCTTGCCCAACTATCCATTCACCTCACCCTGCCTACACGCTCACACTCCCACATATTCACCCATTCACACACCCATTGCTGCATATGCTCATTTACTAACACATTGAAAGGTTGCTTAAATGTCTCAGCTTTTCAGAGTGTTAGTGAACACTTATCAGGATACAAGCTGCTGCTGTATAAAAGGGGCTTGTCCTCTCTGCCCCCAGTGATCCAATGCTATGAAGAAGCAGATTGATAGAAGATCGCTCAGCATTTCTAAAGCAGACAATATCAAAAGATCATGTCAGAAATGCAGAGCTTCATTGTGGTGCAGACAAGTAAGAACAAAATGGCAATCTGACAATGATTGCAGCTTCTCAGAAGATTTGGACCAATCTGTTTGAGTGATGTATGTTTAGAAATAAATATTAGCCAGAACATTGTGGAGAGCTCCCCATTCCTCTGTAAATTTTACAATGACACTGTTTACATCCAGGGTGAGCTGCATTGGGCAGCACGGTGGCATAGTGATGCCTCACAGTGCCAGGGATCTGGGTTCAAATCTTGGCTTTGGTTACTGTTTGTGTGGAGTCTGCACATTCTCTCTGTGTCTGTGTGGGTTTCCTCCCACAGTCTGAAAGACATGCTGGTTAGGTGCATTGACTGTGCTACATTCCCCCTCAGAGTACCCGAACAAGCGCTGAGTGTGGCGACTAGGGAATTTTCACAGTAACTTAACTGCAGTGTTAATGTAAGCCTACTTGTGACACTAACAAATAAATTTAAGACTGGGGTCTCAGTTCTGGAAGGTGGTGCCTCCTTCAGAACTGCACTGGAGTATCAACCTTGATTACAGATTAAGCTCGGAATTTTACTACCCTACCCACCACAGGAATCGGAGTGGGCGAGGAGCCGACAATGGATAGGTCCATTGACCTTGGGTGGGATTTTTCAGATGTAGGATGAGTGAGGCCATGGAATCCTACCCTATGTTTCTGGAGTAGGATGTGACACCACAAGCTACTGACTGAGTGAAAGAAAAAGAAGTGTTAAAAACTGCGCCACAGCTGACACAATTCTATTGATGGATGATCATTGCCTGTTAGGCACAATCTTCCTTCTGATATTTTGCTCTTGCTGTAGATTAAGTCAGTCAAATGGATACCATTACATTTTTGGTCAGGATTCCTCATGTTCACTGCTGCTATCAATCTCATGTGTATTTCAGGGATATTAATAAGTAAGGAGGTACTATTTATCCTTGTTGAACATCCACATCAACTAATTTGAAATCAATTTTGTTCCAGCTTGTACTCTTATAGACATTCTGCATAGTTAACTACATCAATCAGTTGCCAGAGATGCCATAGTTCCATCTGATTTTTCATCACATAACTGACAGATGATGCCAAATCACTAAAGTTGCTTCCAACGATTAATATATTTGCTATAAAATGAACAATTAATCACCAGCTGTGCTTCTGCCTTAAATGTTGGTGTTTGGTTCCAGTCTCCATCTTCAGTTTTAGCTTTTATTTTGTTACTTACTTCCATATCTTATATTTAGCAGACATGTCTCTCAATAAATAGATAATCTATGATAACTATACAATGTTGAGAAAGCTGACCGAGAAGTGCAGTGTAATTGTAACACATTTATAAAGCACTGCTCACATAAATAGACATCTTGGGTTGCTGTTGTAAGGGAACCAAGTGTAATAAAATATAGATGACTGGTAAACAGCTTTTTGTATTGTTGCCTAATGGAACACAATGCAAACATGATTCTGCATTAGTGACATGCACAAGATTTAAATACCTACAACCCTTAATATTCACTATTTTTTATAATTACAGCTTTCACTTTGTTGTCAAGTTTGTCTTGTTCTATAAATGTGTAAAATTCTTGGCAACAGAGCAAAGACAAATTCAACTGGAAGTGGCTCAGCAATATAAAAAGGGTACTCATTACTAACATACAAATAAAGGGTGTTTGTTGCTCTTATTAAAGCTTTATTGCTCTAAAACAGCAGCGCAGTCTAGGAATCCTGCAGGATGCAGGCAGATATTAGGACAGCAATTTGGTATTCATTAACAGGCATAAACTATATCGAGAGACAGAGTTGGATTTTCCTAAAACCACCCAAAAGGATCAGTATACAGCTTTCACCCATTGCCCCAAATATGCTGTTATGCTGGCTCCATCACCCCTTGGTCTTCAATGCCAGAAACAGAGGAGGAGGCCCAAATCAAACAAGCAGAAGAGCCCTGGAGATGTGACAACTTTTAAGCCTAGGCAAAGGGAAGTGGGCACTCCGTAAGATTTCCGTCTTCCTGTGAGCTCTAACATGGAAGGAAGTGGCATGCAGTGTGGAGAGGAAAGTAGACATTTGGGGTGAGAATGAGAAGTCCTCATTCAGAACTGCAGGGATTTGATAGAGTGTACAGAGGAACTATCTATTCTGATTGGGGAATCCAGAAAAAAAGAGGGCACAATCTTGAAATTTGAGATGGAGCAATTCACAGTGTCATCAGGAAGAAGTTTATCAAATAAATGGTGGTAAAAATCTATTCATCAAAAGGCTATAGATCAGGGCTAATTGAAATTTTCAACCTTAATTGAACAGGGTTTTGTCGATTAAGGAATAGAGCTAATCATTAGTCATATAATAATTCAATATTTAATTGCATTCATGTGGCAGGAATTAGCTGGCAAATGACTTGGGCTCCTGTAAGTGGGAGCAGACAGCAATAATGGGCTGGATTTCATGGTCACAGATCATGCTGGTGACTCTCCCCTGTGCTTATGTAAAATATAGTGTCATGACTTTGAGTCAGCAATCCAACTTCATCCCACTATGGTTGGACAATGCGGCAGGTGACCGAGATCTGAAATCTGAAGCTCATCCTTTAGTTTGAAGAAAAGAACAATTCACAGGCCATTGAGCTTGTTAAAGACCCAATTGACTGCAATTTTACATTGTCCACTCCATTTTTCAGTTTTAACATGGATCGGCATGGTAGCATAATGGTTAGAACTGCTGCTTCATAGTGCCAAAGATCTGGGTTCAATTCCTGGCTTGAGTCATTCTCTGTGTGGAGTTTGCATATTTTCCCTGTGTCTGCATGGGTTTCCTCTAGGTGTTCCAACTTCCTCTCACAGTCTGAGAAACATGCTGGTTAGGTGTATTGACCTGAACAGGTACCAGACTGTGGTGACTAGGGGAATTTCACAGTAACTTCATTGCAGTGTTAATGTAAAGCTTACTTGAGACTGATAAATAAACTTTAACCTTTTTAAGAAATGTTAGGAGTGATTTATTCCAAGCCTGAAGAGGCAGCACAAGGGCAGATTGAAAAAAAACTTTCGAACTGATCCACTGCTGTACGTAGCTAGAATCTGCTGCTGAAGTTGGCAGCTTTTGGTGCTTGGTTGACTCATTTTTCAGTTTTTATTGGCCGCCATTACAAATAAGGAGAAAGTGAGTGAAAGGGAAGCAAGCCTGAAGACAGAGCTGTCGTTGAGGATGAAGACTCCAGCAGGGGAATCAGAGATCATTTTTCCCATGGGGATTGCGGAGGAGGCTCCTCCAGTGAGGAGCAGGATACAGAGGAGGACAGGAGCTAACCACGGTCCAGTGAGAGAGAGTTGCTAATGAGCAAGGGCTAGATCAAGGCAGTCAACAATAGCATTGTAGTACAGGACACTTCCTTGTGCAGAACGCCTACAGGAAACCGATGAAATACCTGCAACTCCCAGAATGTTGTTGTCTATGTAACTGTGTCTCTCCAGGGAGACAGTGATCTCCATTTATGAATTGTAGGTTGGAGACATTAGTTTAAATTGAAAATGTGTGGGTGAGGATGATTAGCCATGCTAAATTTCCCCCGAGTGTTAGGGGAATTAGCAGGGTAGATATGTGATGTTACAGGGATAGGATCATGGTGGGGTTGTGGCAGTACAGGCTTTATGGGCCAAATGGTCTTCCTCTGCACTGTAGGGATGCCAAGATTCAATGGTGACTACCTTCTGCACGTTGCTCGAAAAATGAGCATGATATTGACAGAGACAGACTTACAATGAAACATACCTGACCAATGCGGGTTGGGGGGTGGGTGGGGGTAGCCCTGTGCTGCCAGTGACTGTGGGAATGATTCAGAGATTGAAAGGCTCAAAATCCAGACCTATCAGCAGGCAGTGCAGGAGCGACAACAGATTCAGATTGGTTGAGTCCCCTTAGAGCAGGTAAACACTGGTGAGTGTTAAAGTGACTAGGAGGGAGAGAGGCAGCAGTCAAAATGATGATCTCCTGTGCTTACTTAACTAACTTTTCCTTGACTTGGTGAGAAAAGCTATGAGGGAGGACAGTAGTGAGTTAGCTGCCATTGAGGGGATCAGGTGCAATTCAACTCCTTGGCCACGGCTGACGATGCCTGGGCAGCCAGGCAGCCAGCAGAGAGGTGAGGTCATCAAGGTGAGGTGCAAGGCACTGCCAGGACCAGGAAATTGGCCAAAAAAGCCACAAAGTGGAGAGGTGGTAAGCGAGCCAGCTGGTTGTGACTTGGGATAGCCATTGTTGAGCAGGAAGGGGAGCAGAGGCGACTCAATCCCAAGGCAGAGGACGTCAGAAAAAGCCTCCTCTTTCAGAAAGTTCATATTCGTTAAAATCAAGGAAGACCAGTTAATAAGAAGCGGCACCATCAAACTGGTAGTCAAAAATGCAGAAAATTGAAGGTAAGGCAAGAGGATAAAGCTCGGCAAGAAGACAGTTTGTCATTTGTGGAATGGAGTTTGTCATTTGTCTGTGTGGAATTTGCACATTCTCCTCGTGTCTGCGTGGGTTTCCTCCAGGTGCTCCGGTTTCCTCCCACAGTGCAAAGATGCGCAGGTTAGGTTAATTGGCCATGCTAAATTGCCGCTTAGTGTCCCGGGATGCATAGGTTAGAGGGATTAGTGGATAAAATATGTAGGGATATGGGGATAGGGCCTGGGTGGGATTGTAGTCAGTGCAGACTCGATTGACCGAATGGCCTCTTTCTGCACTGTAAGGTTTCTATGATTCTTTGTCTGATTTTAGGTAAAAAAGTTTGAAGTATTGAATAGTGCACAAACTGCATTCTCACCCTCATGCACCAGAAGCATGGATGAATTATTTGATTCCTTAGACTCATGATTGCCGAAGAAACCACATTGTCTGAAAACATTGAACAGGAAGTGGAATCTGAAATAACAATGGAATTATAGGTTACCACCCTCCTTCATTGCTTTTCTCACCAATTCACAGAAAAGTTAGTTAAGTAAACACTGGAGATCTTCACCTTGACTGTTGCATCTCTTTCTTTTAGTCATCTCAACATTCACTAGTCTTTTCTTCCTCTAAGTGGACTCAACCAATGAGAGTCTGATACCGCTCTGCGTTGCCCGCCGATAGCTCTGTTATAGTTCTGTTGAAATGAGGGAAGAAACCTACCCTAAAGACATTGTCTTGTGGCCAAAATCTGTCCCAGACAGACTTACAATGAAACATACCTAACCAATGGTGGGGTGGTCCTGCGCTGCCAGTGATTGTGAGAATGATTCAGGGATTGAAAGGCTCAAAATGCAGATAATAGAATATTTCATACTAAATAAACGAGAAACCATCAGTAATGTGGAAAATTTGAGGAAAGAGTTTGAGGTTGGAGGTCAAAAGCAGGTTAGAAGTCTTCATTTTCTGAGGGTGAAGAGAAATGGGATGGAAATTGGAAATTGTTTGATTATTTTGGAAATTTCTAAGGCACTGTACTATTATGTTTACAAAATGTTCTTTGACCCTAGTAAAGGGAAACAAGAATTTGTTGATGGCTACTTAACCACAACCCGCAGACTCATGGAGCAGCATGGCCTCCCCCAAACACTAGCATCTACGTAAGGCCCCCACCTCACCGAGCAACTTTGGGGTGCCTGAGAGCATCCCTCTGCACACCGGGGCCTGCTGCTTAATGAGATTTATCTCCTTGCTCCCCTTTGCTCCTGTTGCACTGGCAATTTGTAGATGATGCCGGCATGAGGTCATGCCGGAGAGTGGGGGGAAAGGTCAAGAGGCAGGAAAGGGCCATGCCAAGGTTGCTGATTATATGGCAACCTATTCAAATACATGGAAACTGTCGTTGTGCCCATTTCATTCATGATACGATATTTTAAACTGAATTATTAGTCACAGCACAACTGTGGAACACTAAGAACAGCAAATTTCAGTGCTAGTCAGGTTAAGAATTAACACTATTATTTTCACAGTGTTTTGTTTTTGTAGATCCATATTGAGCATTGTGTCAAAATGTGAATGACAATTGAAGATTAAATTCTGTCAAGATAAAAAGCCCTTAGGAATTGAAAGTAGAAATGTAATTTGAGTTAGAGAAGATGCCACTTATTTTCCTAAGACAGCATTTCAGGCTTAGCAAAAGCCTTCTTTTGTGTATGAAGATTGCCAAATTTTTCCGCAGATCACCTGAACTTTAGAGAATTGCTAGATTCAGTGTTGAGAGACAGAATTTGCAGCTGGTTTCACGGTAGTGCGCTTGTTTGGAACAAGCAAGTTTATGGTCCAATTTTACACTAGTTGCTGGTGGTTTAATCAAGTTTTCTGTGACTGTTGGCTCAAGCACTTGTTTTCTTTATCAGTCATGGCAATGATTTAGTAATCTTGCTGATAAAGTAACCAGCAAATCTCAGGGCTAACTCGTGTCTAAATAGCAACATTTTTTTTCAGGGAATTGAATAAGTAAATTAGATAGTCAATGTTGTGCCTTCATCCAACACTCAACTGCTACAACTTCCTTTGAGTATGTTGAGTTGTGTGATATCTATCAGGTTTTACTGCAACAATAGTGCTTCTGAATCGTAAGCTTTGTAAGGATTGATGGTGCAATCCTGGATTTGTGCAGAAATGAATTGCACAATCATGTCTTGAAATGACACAAGCACACAGACTCAGTAACAAAAGAGTCATTTCTCCTTGTTTGGCAGACCTACATAGCTATTGTAAGTTCATGGGAAATGGCTTGGTTCCATTTTTTTCAGAACATTATTTGGTCTCATGCCAATGAGATATTACAAAATGTGCCTTATATTTCCATTTTGAAGGCATGGAATAACTGACTTAGCATTTCAAGATAGACAGTGTGAATGGGGTTGTTTCATATAATAAGGTAATTCTCCTCATTTCTTAGAAGACTTTAGTGCAGTGTTGAGAGAATACTGGAGCACAGCAATGGGTATTGTTAAAGGTTCTTTTTGTCTTATTGTATGAAATATTAAATTGCGGCTCTGTCTGCATATGTTGGAGGATAAATTTTTTTTGTTTTATGTTGAAGGATAGATTGGATAGCACTATTTGAAGAAAAACGGTGAGTCCTCCTTGTGTTTGGCCACCAATTATATGTCAACGCATAACATGCAAAACAAAGGAATTTTAATTTAACATGGGACCTTACCGTATGCTGTTACATTTTCCAGCTTAAGAGCAGTGACTTCATTTCTAAAGTAACTCTTTGACTGTAAAGTGCTTTGTAATACCCTGAGATTATGAAACGCGCCTGATCTGTACAAGTTTCTTCTGTTTTCAATATGCCTTTTCTCACATGGCAATATTCATAAGTGATTTTGAAAATGTTCATCCCATCCCCTGTGCATGGGTGCTCTGCTGTCACACCTCTGTCACTGTCACCTTGAAACAACCACTATCAAATTTTCCACTACAATGCTTAGTATCTGCTCATCATCTTACCATCATAACCTGCCTAAGACAGGAGAACAAAACAATGGCCCACTACTTCGCCTGAATGCATTCCTCTTCTGATTAGCTGCACCACTGCTTATTGTCACTGAATTATTTCAGATTCTGTTTAACTTGGAAAAGGTCATTCATTTTGCATTGATATTGGGCTATGCAGTGTCAAAAATTTATCATGGGCAGATTTCATGCAATTGTGGGTTGGGTGCCCCCGTCAATCAATGTAAAGTTCTGGCTCATGGCTAATCTGATTGCAACCTCTACTTTCCTGTTTACCCCCTGATATCCTTTGGCTTTCTTGACAGCAAAGAATCCATCCAACTCAGCTTCCCTGCTTCCTGACATTATTTTGCAGATGGCACAGTAGCACAGTGGTTAGCACTGCTGCTTTGCAGTGCCAGGGACCTGGGTTCAATTCCTGACTTCGGTCACTGTTTGGGTGGAGTTTGCACGTTCTCCCTGTGTCTGTGTGGGTTTCTTCTGGGTGCTCCAGTTCCCTCCCACATTCTGAAAGACATGCTGGTTAGGTGCATTGACCCGAGCAGACGCTGGACTGTGGCAACTAAGGGACTTTCACAATAACTTCATTGCAATGTTAATGTAAGCCTTACTTGTGATAAATAAATAAACTTTACCTCAACCACCTTCTAAGTTGGAGAGTTTCAAAGTTGAACAATCGTTGAGGGAAAAAAAAACTTCTTCATATCTCGATCCTAAAAGGATGCCTCTATTTTTAAAACAGTGAACATTAGGTTTGGACTCACCCACAAGGGGAAATATCCTTTCTATGTCCACTTTGTCAAGACAATTCAGGATCTTGTATATTTCAATCAAATAACTCCTCTTTGAAATTCCAATGAAAACAAGTCCATTTTGTCCAAGATTTCCTTATAAGACACTGTACTCTATCCAAGTATCAATCTTGTAATCCTCCACTGAATCTCTTCCAAAATGTATCCTTCCTTAATTAAGGCACCAAAACTGTCCAAAGTACTCAAGATGTAGGCCAAAATTTTACACCTGCCCAAGGCTCGTATGATCGCGCCCAAGGCCAACGGAGAATGCTAAAATCATGGCCATAGTCTCAAGCAAATGCCCTGTAAAACTGATGTGTAACATCCTTACTTTTATGCACAATTTCTCTCATAATAAAAGATAGTTTTCCATTAGCTTCCTTGATTACGTGGTGTGCCTGCATGTTAGTTTTGTGTGACTAAGGCACAACCAGAAAAATTAGATTCCTTTACACATTGGAATTCTGTAGTTGTTCACTGTTTAAGTAATACTCTCCTTTTTATTTTTTCTGCAAAAGTGAACAGCTTCATATTTTCCCATATTATACTCCATCTGCCAGATATTTGCCCATTCACTCAACCTATCTACACCCATCTGCAACCTCCTTATGTCCTTTGCATCACACACTTTCCTAACTATCTTTATGACATCTGTAAATTGTGCTAATATGCCTTTGTTCCTCTTGCCTAAGTCATTGATATAAATAGTAAAATGCGAAGGTCCACGCACAAACCCCTTGGGACTCTACTTGTACCAGTCAGAAAAAGACCTAATTTTCTACCTATGCAAAAATGTTTCCCTCTGCACTTGGAACTTTTATTTTATACAATGATCTTTAGTGGGGCACCTCATCAAATGTATTCCTGAAACCCAAGCATAGTACATCTACTTTCTGAGAGAAATATAAAATCCTCCTTCTCGCAATCTTAAATGGGAAACACCTTGACCTGAAACTTGCACTCACAGGGACATGTGGTCGGTGCAACCGGACTCTGGCTGTGATTTCACCCTGGCTGGTCAATTAACTGGCAGCTAGTGTGAGAAAGACTCACATTGCCAAGGTGTGTGTGTGTGTGTGTGTGTGGGGAGGGGGGGTAGAGTGGGGGGGCAGCGGTGATGGGAGGTTGGTGGCTGTGTTGGGCATCTGGTTACAGGAAAAGGACAGGTACTGTGCCAGTTCAAGGTGAGGGTGGGTGTTTTCTAGCAAGCTCCCTGAAGGTTAACAGTTGGTGTGAGGTTGCCTCAGGGACTGGCACAACCCTAGATGAAAGGTGCTCAACAAAGCGCAGTAAACTGTGTCAGCACTGCAAAATCAAACAACTGGCAGCAGACACCATCAGAGCTCAGCCCTCAATGCCTCCTTTTACTTAATATCAGCCTGGTCATTTTATCCCACCCTGCACTGTATTTTTTGCAAAACTGTGACGGCTGCTTGGCCGTTTGGCACATCTACCAACTATAAAAGAGGGCATGCCATGTAAAATCACCACCAGTTGCCTCCTTAAAGGGCTTTAATTGCCCACTTAATTGTCAGTGGGAGAACTTAAGACTCCCACACATGGCCGCCATTGGAAATGTTGCATGCATCAATGATATCAGGACACACCCGATATCTGCTAACACAATTTTACCCATTTCTGGGTCAGACACACCCCTGTTTGGTCAATGTAAACTTCTGGCCTTTATTTTTAAATGGTCTCCCCATTGTTTTAGTCTGTCTTGCAACGAGAAGCAATTCTTTCAGTTTGCACCCTGCCAAGTCCCTTCTGGATCTTCTTTGTTTCAATGAGGTCACCTCTCATTCTTCTAAACTCCAATGGATACAGGCCCAGCATGTCCAGCCTTTCCTCATAAGATATCTCAGGAATCAGTGGAGTGAACCTTCAGTCAACTATCTATTGACAGGGATGAACCCAGGTCCTAGGCAGAATGTGCCTTAACCCCACAGCAAGTAAGATCCAGGGCAGGAGAGCAGGAACCAACTGAGTTTGGCAGCCAAACTCTTTTTATTAACTTTGGGTCAAGGGATAATCAGCCCTATAATTTTAATTTTAAATATTGAAATATTCTTTAATATCTGAATTTAACCTTGAAATCAACAGCACATGCTAAAAGGCTATAACTTTTTGTGAAAGTTAAAAATCCTTTATTGCTGGATATCAACCTCCATAATATGATTAGACTAATTTCTCTATCCTAGTTATCATGTGTCTCAGGTATTTTCACTGCTCAGTGCAGTACCAAGATGATGTATTATCAGGGATGTTGGCTGCTATTTTATGAGGCTTACTGAGGCTTGTAAAATCCAGCCCAAGACAAATGGAGAATTCTGTTCTGTGAGCCTTGACCGTCCCGATTCCAGGGCAGGTATGCCGGTAAAATTCTGGCTGCTGTCTTTGAGATTAGATATTAAAATGTAGGCCTATCTCCACTCTGAGGTGAACATCAGAATTGAACAGCACTGTTTGAAGAAAAACGCGGGGGTGGGGTGGGGGGGTGCAGTAGTGGGAGTAGGAATTCATCTCATTGCTGATTGTGGGACCTTGCTATGTGAACTTTGACTGCACGACACTACGGTGTCTACACATCTAAAGTTATTTCTGAAGAGCTTCTTTTCACCCTGAAACATGAAAGATGCCACATAATTGCCCGGTCTTTCTTATTAAAATCCGATCAGCTCTGTTGCTAAGTTTGTGAGAGTTCCTTGCACGGCTTATCGAGATGAAAAATGGTCAAATTTCTATAAAATTGGAATGTACCTTTTTAAAATTTGGTACAGATATCAAAAAGAAAGCATTCATATAGAATTGGATGTAAAATCATTGTTTGCTTGCAGGGAATATCTGTCCCTTTAATCATAAATAATTATTGTAGTACCCCGAGGTTAGACAATGTGGCAAGCAACAAACTAAAAGATTTATTGACTCTGTACAACTAAGGATTCAACAGCACAATTATACAGGTCTACACATAACAATGCTTTGACTCCAACTGACGACCCAAGTTTACAAGCTTGTGTTCCTTTTGATTTGATTTGATTTGATTTATTATTGTCACGTGTATTAGTACACAGTGAAAACTAGTGTTTCTTGCACTCTATACAGCTCCAAAGCATGCCTTTGGTAGAGAAAGAAAGGAAAGAGTGCAGAATGTAATGTTACAGTCATAGCTAGGGTGTAGAGAAAGATGAACTTAATGCAGGGTAGCCCATTCAAAAGTCTGATAGCTTTGCAGAGGCAGTAGGAAGTGTAGACAGAGTTAATGGATGGGAGGCTTGTTTATGAGATGATTGTTTCAGATTCAGAATCTGAAGAAGCTGTTCCTGCGCTTGCTGCACAGTCTGTTTTAATCCTTATGCAGTTGACAAAGAATTGCGAATAGACTTCTTGTTAATGCAATATTTATTTACACACAATTATTAATCACCCACCCAATCAACAGTAAGCTATCTTGCAGAATACTAAAGTTCAAGTCCAATAGTAGATCTTGACTACTAAGGAAATTTGACTTTTAGATAAGTATATGAAACTTAGTAAGATAGAGGGTTATAGGTAAGCCTAGTAATCTCTGAGGTAGGGATATGTTCGGCACAACTTTGTGGGCTGAAGGGCCTGTATTGTGCTGTAGTTTTCTTATGTTTCTATGCCCCTCATTATTTTATAGATCTCTATAAGGTCACCCCTCAGCTTCCTATGCTTCACAGAAAAAAGTCCCTGTCTATTCAGCCTCTCCTTACAACTCAATCCATCAAGTCCCAGTAGCATCCTAGTCGATCTTTTCTGCAGTCTTTCTAGTTTAATAATATCCTTTCTATATTAGGGTGACCAGAATTGCATACAGTATTCCAAGTGTAGCCTTGCCAATGTCTTGTACAACTTCAGCAAGACGTCTAAACTCCTGTATTGAATGTTCTGATCGATGAAACCAAGCATGCCAAATGCCTTCTTCACCACTCTGTCCACTTGTGAACATGTATGTCTAGATCTTGTAACTCTCCCCAACACCCTACCATTAACTGAGTAAGTCCTGCCCTGGTTCAATCGACCAAAATGCATCACCTTGCATTTATCTAAATTAAACTCCATCTGCCATTCATCAGACCACTGGCCCAATTGATCAATATCCCATTACAATTGGAGATAAGTTTCTTCACTGTCTACTATGCCACTAATCTTGGTGTCATCTGCAACCTTACTTACCATGCCCCCTATATTCTCATCCAAATCGTTAATATAAATGACAAATAACGGTAGGCCCAGCACTGATTTAAGTGACCATTGCGCCTGTTTTGGGCGCGGTCCCGATTGTGGGACTTGGTAAAGGGAGAACAAGCATGGAGGCGGGTGTGGATCGCACTATTTGTCTCATGCCCAACTTTATCAAGCTTTTGCCCCTGAAAACAGGTGCAACATGGTGGTAAAATTGGGCACTAAGACACTGACAGTACTACCGACATTGAGTTAAATGACTTTAAAACAGGCTTATAAGCTAACAAGAAAGCAGTTTACATACATATGAACATTATGCATTTTAAAGAATCATTGTTCACTTTAACCTAAGGTAGATTGCTGCAAAGCATCATGATAAACAGCATTAGGGCAAAGCCATATTCTAAGGGAATAGTGAAACCTTGAAAAGGAAATGCCACTATGCCAGAGAGTAAGATGTGATTGGCTAAAGTATACGACAGGTGTGATTTATGTATATTGAAGATGATTAATTTAAAGCTAATGAAAGGTGGGAGTAATTGGTGAGAATATCAATAATTGATCTGTTTTGAATTGCTTTCATTAGAATTCATTGAATTCATTGGCTGCTCCATCTCGGGAGTTGCCCCCACCTGTTGATGATTTCACCTAGAGGCCTTGGTCAAAATAAAGGTTATGTCTTTAAACTGAAACACTAGCTTTGTGAGTCTTGTACCGCCTGGAATTTCTGATGGTACCCGGCCACCTCGGAAACCCCACCAACACAGTCTACTGTTAGAAGTTGTTGAAACTGGTGGGAGTCAAGAAGGCTATAAAGTGCCTAATCAGAAGCTGGAATGCTGTTCCTCCAACTTGATCAGGATTTGGCGGAACATTGCATCAAGCTAATATGAGCACGAGAACAAGATGGGGAATCGAAGTGGTAAACAACGGCTTGGTGGGGTGGCTCATGTTTGCGGACTAAGCGAGGGCAGACGTGTCAGAACCGCTGTAGTGGAATGTAACATTATTCAATTGAAAAATAATCAGCAAAGCTTGAGACTTAAACAAGATAAAGGTTTGTTTGTTAAAAAAAAACTGCTGTATATTTCTTAAGTAAAAGTAATACATTTATTAACACATATACAATGATTAAATGAGATAAGGATAAAAGATACTTATAAAGATAAAATTCAATTCAGTCCTTTCAGACATTGCTGCAAGCCCATTTCTTGCAGTTAAATTGTTGATTATCTACTTTGAAGGAAAGAAGTTGCAGAATTGTGTTCTGCAGCTGTAATGGCTTCTGTAGTCATTTAGTTGGAATTTGTCTTTTCAGGTGGACTCAGCAGAGAGATAAGTTGTCTTGCTCCTCAGGAGTTACAACTCTTGAAGATTACCTAGATTCTCTTCAGTGAATTTCTGTGTACCTTTGTCTTTCTTCTCCTTGCCTGTTTGATGATATCTTGCAGAATTTTGACCTGGGAGTTCTGCACAGATGGCTTTCACAGTCTGTCCTCATCACAACAAAAGGAAATGGCTGCTATGCTTAATTTCAAAGGAACAAGTGCGCCAGTTGAAGAAGTCAATTACATTGAGATCTTTTGAGCTAATCTCCTGCTTCCTGTTTTCTCACAAGGTCAAAACTCTTTACACCTTTCAAAGGTCCAATGGAAAGCCCTGGAGGAATATTACATTTTAATGTCTCTGTGAGTAGTTCTGGAGATAACTGTGCCTGGGGAAATTCTGAACATAGAAAGGTGTTGAGATGCCTGTCTATACCATACCTCCAATAAAGCACTTTAAACTCAATTTGAAAGTTTGAAAGCAAAAAAATTACATTTAAACTCGTTGCCCTCAAATCTATAATTTCACAACTATATTTTTATGACAGAAAGCAGGGAAAAGAAGGGAAATGTCAAAGATGAACCATGTGAAGGTGAGAGCAGGATGGAAATTAGATGCAACATTGATTAGTTTTTCCAGTTCTGGATGAGGGCAGGAAACAGCAACGATATAATCATTGATGTACTGGACAAATCCAGGAACCCTGTTATAAACAGATAGGGTTAGAAACAGAATTGGACATAGTTATTAATCAAAATTGTGATATTTCCTAAGGAAAAAGTTAAACAGTTATTATCATTGCATGAGGTCATCAATAAGATTGGCATAAGATTAGGCAGCATTTTTAAGGCAAAGGTAGATAGATTCTTAGTAAATGGGGAGGGGATGCGGGATGGGGAGAGGTGAAAGTGAGGAGATAGGTGGGATTGCATCACTGAGGTTACGATTAGATCAGTCATGATCTTATTGAATGCCAAAGCAAGATCGAGGGTCCCAGTGGCCTACTCCTGTTCCGAATTCATGTGTTTGTAAGGTCTCTACTTATTGTGCTAAATGTACTATGTATAAATGAAATGTTGTCAGAATTTGACAATCCAGTACTAGCACTAAATTATTTTCCCAGAAACCAATGCAAACAAAACCGTCATGACAAAAATAATTGATGAAATGCTATCGGTTGTGAAAAAAAAGCAATTACTGAAATGTAATACCTTATTGGATTCAATACAAACCTTCAATATTTTGAAACATTGGTTTCAGACGAAGTGACTTCCTGCTGAGACAAAGCAATTAAATAGTTTGAATTGTTGGAGTGCAAAAGCCGGTCTTGAAGTTAATGAAGTGGGGTTACAGCAGGCATTCATAATTAGAACCCTTGTATTACCTGATAACGATCTCCCTAAAGGCTGTCAGGTAATTTGATGCAATCTTTGTGTGGGTAACTCAGGACTGAAGTACTCTGGAAGATTTCTGACACAGTTGTTAATGGAAGAAGTAATACCAGGCAATTACCAGATTTTCACATGCTTAACTTTTTAACCTCTTTTTAACTTTTTACTGTCAGGCCTTATGACATTTTTCTAATTTATAATTCTCTGTGGACATTTTAAATAGGGAAATTGGTTCTGTGAAACACTTTTGCCATTGGGTCAGAAGGTTGTGAGTTCAGGATTCAGTATAGAACTTGGAGACCAGAATCTAGGCTGATACATCAGTGCTCGAATGAGGGAATGTGCTACATTGTTGGAGATCCTGTTTCTCAGATGAGATATAAGTTGAGATCCCATGTGTTAATCAGGTTGACAGTCCAGCACTCCTTCAACATCACATCTCAGTCTAGACTTTGGCGGGATTTTTCAACCCCGGTGTGGTGGTATCATTCATGAGATGGCCCAGTCCAAAGTCCATTGACCTTTGGTGGGACCAGGCAATACCTGTGGCAGATGGAGCCAGAAAATTGGGCCCTTTCTCACTGGAGTGGGACGAGAATCCACACTTGGCTGACTGCTGAGTCTCAGCTCACAAAGTAGTTTGCAGCTGAGGTAAATCTGACAATCACAATATGTTGCCAGAACAGAAAAAAAAGTTAAAAATAAGATATGAATAAATGCAAAAACTTGGGTGTGTTAGAATAACCTTTCATCATTTTTTCAATACAATAAATAGTTAAACAATAAACAACTTTGTTAAACAATAAAATCTTTGTCCAGGGGTTGAGAGTGCAAAGCCAAGGCAACACAAACTGACCAAGCAAGAAATGCTCCAGAACTTTTGATTTATGGTCTGCATCTTGCAAGGAGAGATGGGGGGTTGGAATGGAAGTCATGGCACATGATTTCAGTGCTGAGGCAGCACAGGAGTTAGCGGGTGCTGAGGCAGGGTGGGTGGGAAGGCCCACATCGATGCTGTGGAATTTTATGGCTGCTTTGAAAAAAACAAGAAAGGCCCTCAACCCGCACCCCAAATTCCCATACATTAAGAAAACAAAGTTAGTTTTAGGGGATTTATATTTTTCTTAGTTTCAAAAGAGTTTAATGTAATGTTTTGGAGAAGGAACGGTAAACCTATAGTTAGATTTCTGATGGACAAAGACATATGCATGTGTGGAGTCATTGTCTCAATTCCAACTACGCTTCTATTGTACTTAGAGATGATTATGCATGAAGAACTAGCAGAAACATGTAGCCATTGCTTAGCAACTGGGAGCCCTTTTAAGGTAAAAAGGCATTTTAAAATTTAGCTTTGGTTGAATTTGTTTGCAGTTGGAGATGGGTTACCAGAGAGTGAACGTCTCTTACCTCTGCCAGGAAAAGTCATGTTGGACAGGTCAAGGGGGCTGCAAAAAGGTAGATTTTGAAAGAACCAAATAAAGTCCAGATAACCGGAGAATTTGGACAGAAAGAAAATCTTAAGAAGACTGAAATTAAAGGAATAGAGTCCCAATAGCTGAACAAAGTATTGTCCAGGAAAATTCAAGGGAAAAGCAGATAGCATGTTCTGAATTGAAGACCAGATTTAAAATGGGAGCATAGACTGTTGAGTAAATCAAAAGTTTGATGATATCTTAATGGAGTTAGGAATCAATAGCTAAAGTAATTGTGAACAGTTTGTACAACTGTCAAGGCAAAGAAATTTTGAAGAGGGAGTTGTAAAACCTGGATGCTAGATTATTTTTTAAAGTGGAGCAGAAGTTTTGTTTGTAAGAATAGTCTGGAAAAACTGAACTGGATTTGTAATGCAGATCATTGATGGAAAGCATTGTGGTTTAAAAGAAGATTTGAAAGTGCGGCTTTTTGAAAACAACATTTGAAATCACGTATGTGGAAGGCAGAGTTCAGTGATACAAGCTGACTCATGTCACAAAGGTCATCTGGGGGGGAATTTGAGGAGTAATCCTTGGACATTCATTTGGATTGAGAGTGGAGCCTGTCTAACCTGCCTGTGCATTTAAAGAGACTTTGGCTTGAATTCCCTGGTGTTGCTCACCCCACTGCTGCTACCAGCGATAATGGAGAATTGCAAGGGACTGCAGAATGCCAGCTGTGGGTGAAGTTGGAAGATTCTGGCCTTTGTGTTTCTATAAGACCATAAGACATAGGAGCACAATTAGGCCACTCAGCCCATCGAGTCTGTTCCACCATTCAATCATGGCTGATTTTTTTCTCATTCCCATTCTCCTGCCTTTTCCCCATAACCTCTGATCCCCTTATCAATCAAGAACCTTTCTATTTCTGCCTTAAAGACACTCAGTGACCTGGCCTCCACAGCATTCTGTGGCAAAGAGTTCCACAGATTCGTCATTCTCTGACTGAAGAAATTCCTCCTCATCTCTGTTTTAAAAGATCATCCTTTTAGCCTGAGGTTGTGCCCTTTACTTTGAATTTTTACTACTAATGGAAACATCCTCTCTACGTCCACTCTATTCAGGCCTTGCAATATCTTGTAAACTTCAAAAAGATACCCTCTTCATCCTTCTAAACTCCAACGAGTACAGGCCCAGAGTCCTCAACCGTTCCTCATACGACAAGACCTTAATTCCAGGGATCATTCTTGTGAACCTCCTCTGGACCCTTTCCAAGGCCAGTACATCCTTCCTTAGATATGGGGTCCAAAACTGCTTACAATACTCCAAAAGGCATCTGACCAGAGCCTTATACAACCTCAGAAGTACACTCCTTTTCTTGTTTTCTCACCCTCTCAACCCCTACTGAGACCATTGTAGCTTAAAATATACTATGTAATATGCATTAACCTTAAAATCAGCAAATATTTGTGAAACTAAGGAGGAGTAAAAAGGAGTATGGTAACATAACTAAACTTTTCATGTTTGTATAAATGTTCTCTTCCTTGTCATTAAAACTAATTAGAAACCCTGTTACTCTGTTCCTCCATGTTTTTCAAAAATATAAAAGTTATGATCTTTTGGGCTGGGCTTCGAAAGGGGCATATTCCTGTCCAGTTGTAACAACTAAAATGTAATACATGTCCTACTCTGCTAACTCATTATACCTCATTTCCTTCATTGACCCCATAGCTCCATACTGTCCATGCTAATCCATGCATTTCTATTCACTGCCCCCTGCTCCCCGTCCACCCCATGGCCTTTTGTATTCCCTTTGGACATTTAGTGCCGACTCATGCCAACCCCCATGCTACTTAACTACAATTCTTTCCCTTTGCATATTCCATGCCAATTCACCCAGTAGCCATCATGGATGGACCTCAGGACTCATGCTACAAGTCTCTAAAGTGTCTGTTGATGAATATACTTTTAAAAACACTCTCATTGTTTAAATCAATTTAATACATTTAACTGCCTTCAAATACTTAACCTGATATAAAAACAAACATTTGAGTGCTGAGTGGGTAAATGGGGCAGCAGAATGGCACAGTGGTTAGCTTGGGCCACTGGTCTTGCTGCGGCTATATAGGGCATTGGTAAGGCCGCAGCTGGAGTACTGTGTGCAGTTTTGGGCGCCGCACTTACGCAAGGATATTTTGACCTTGGAGGGAGTGCAGAGGAGGTTTACTAGGCTGATGCTGGAGTTGAGAGGTTGAGCTATGAGGAGAGGCTGAATAAACTAGGCTTGTACTCGTTAGAGTTTAGAAGAATGAGGAGAGATCTCATTGAGACATATAAGATGATGAATGGGATGGATAGGATAGAGGTGGAGAGGCTCTTCCCGCTCAGAAAGGACAGTAGGACTAGGGGGCACAGCCTCAAAATAAAGGGGGGGCGGTTTAGAACGGAGTTGAGGAGGAACTTCTTCACTCAAAGGGTGTTGAATCTCTGGAATTCTCTGCCCGTTGAAGTGGTGGAGGCTACCTCGCTAAATGTTTTTAAGACGCGGGTTGATGGGTTTTTGATAAGAGAGGGGATTAAGGGTTATGGGGAGAGGGCGGGAATGTGGAGCTGAGCCACAACAGATCAGCCATGATCTTATTGAATGGTGGGGCAGGCTCGAGGGGCCAGATGGCCTACTCCTGCTCCTATTTCTTATGTTCTTATGTCTGTGTGGAGTTTGCACATTCTCCCCATGTCTGCATGGGTTTCCTCCAGATGCTCCGGTTTCCTCCTACCCTCCAAAGGTATGCGGATTAGGTTGATTGGCCATACTAAATTGACCCTTGGTGTCAGTGGGACTAGCTAGGGTAAATGCATGGGGTTATGGGGATATGACCTGGGTGGGATTGTGGTCAGTGCAGACTTGATGGACGAGTGGCCTCTTTCTGCACTGTAAAGATGCTATGTAAATCTGTGTAAATGTTGAACACATACGTTTCCCTGTTATGTTGACCCAGCCACTGAAATGTTTATTTTTACTGTTTGTTAATTATGTATAACAGCAGATCATGGGATGCCCTTTGAGTAATTTGGGTAAACTGTAAACCATTAAGGAAGCATCTTTGTAATCTTATAACTTTGCATATGCTACAGGTGTCTCTCTCCCCTCCACCCCCCGCACCCACCCCAACTATTTGATTTTGTGAATTGTTTCCCTAATAGTCGGGTATTTCTGATAGCCAAAAAAACAAGTTGAAGTCAGAAAGTCGAGGTCATATTTCCTCCCTATAAAGGTTTGCTGTAATGCAACGTTTCAATGGATGTGTGTCTGTACCTGTGTGGATTGAACTTAGAAGGGTCACTGAGTGCTGAAAATCTGTACATTCGTTTGCAACTTTGCACTGAGTAGAAGAAATATCTGCCACCTCATGACAGAAAAGGGTACAACATTGGTTTGTAACATTTTCATTTTAGTAACTGCACATTGCTTCAAACCTAGCTTCTCATTCTAACTTTTCCATTTACGTACATAAAAAAAACTATGACCTTTCCACTTTTGATTTCTGAATTGTGCCAAATGTAAAGAAAATTTCAGTGAACTTTGATTGGAAATTGGGAGAGGACGGATTAAACCGGATTTGTCCAAACTTTTGCTTGGCGGGCCACATTTCCACTTGTTCCTCGCTCAAGGGGCCGAAGAGGACATTTTAGGAAGATAATGTTTGGAACAACATTAAACTGAACTTCAAAGGAAGGATGTGATACTTAGAAATAAAATAACTTGCTGAACAAGAATGAAGTAACATCAGAGCAATAAATTGTTAAGTTAAAAAAAAGAATAATTGATAAAAAATGACCACAGCGTGAGTGGGCCTGAGCATGTGCTGGCGAACGGTGGTGAGAGCGAGTGAGAGACCCGAGACTGGGAATAAGACAGACTCAGATGCACTCTTTACTCCCACAGACATACACTCACACTTGTTCCCACACAAATACACTCACTCTCTAACACAAGCACACACTCTCACTCCTGCACTCTCTCACTCCCGCACACTCTCAACCTCTCAGTCCCACACACCAACACTCCCACACATGCGCTCATTCACTCTCTCACTCCATGCCCTCACACACACATACACACACACACAGACACACTTGCACTCCCCCACACATTCACTTTTTTACTCACTTCTGTAAACCCATGCTCACTTTCTCACTCTTGCACACTCACTCTTTCACTCCCATGCTCAGACACACACTTTCTCACGGTTTCATATGCACTCGTCGCTCATCCCCACACACATTCACTCCTTCATAGAATCAGAGTTCCAATAGTGTAGAAAAAAGCCATTTGGCCCATTGAGTATGCACCAACTCATCAACAGAGCATCTTACCCAGGCCTTATCCCCATAACCCACTAATCCCCATAACCTACACATCTAGAGACAACAAGGCATAAATTAGCATGAATAATCACCCAACCTGTACATCTTTGGACTGTGGAAGGAAATCAGAACACCTGGAAGAAACCCATGCAAACCTCACACAGGCAGCCATCCAAGGTCAGAATTGAACCCAGCTCCCTGGCACTGTAAGATAGCAGTGCTAACTACTGTGGTGCTCTCACTCACACACACAAACACATACACACACGCACAGACACACACACACACAGAGCGGCATGGTAGCACAGTGGTTAGCACCGCTGCTTCACAGTACCTGAATTCAATTCCCAGCTTGTGTCACTGTCTGTGTGGAGTTTGCACATTCCTTCTGTTCTGTGTAAGTTTCCTCCGAGTGCTCGGTTTCCTCCCACATTCTGAAAGATGGACTGGTTAGGTGCATTGACCTGAACAGGCACCGGACTGTGGCGGCTCAGGGAATTTCACAGTGATTTTATTGCAGTGTTGATATAAGCCTTACTTGTGATTAATAAATAAAATAAACTTTACATACACACACACACTCACTTTCAACGCATAAACACGCACTCATGCTCACGCTCTCAATACCATACAAATACACACACTCACTCAATCTCTCACACTTGTCGGCCTATCTCTTCCCCACCTTCCTCCACAGAATCTCACTCCTGGGCCTCGCATCCAGCCTCTCCTCCCTATGGCCCCAAAAGTCAGTATCCTGAGTTCATTGCAATCATCTTTTTTATCCCTGGGGCTCGTGATATTCTGGTCATTCCCCCCCCACCTCTTTCCATTGCACACCGCAGCTAAAAGATCTAACATTGATTCAGCATTTATAAAAGCTCATAAGCAATCATCTGACTTCAAATGTTGTGATATGGAATGAGTATTGATTGGAGACCAGTAAAACACAGGAGAAAGGGTTCCCTTTAATGAGTATGGATCGCAGATCATTGAAGCAGTGGAAAACATGCTCCTGTCCTACAGGATTCATTAAAAGCACTCACAAATGCTCAAAAGCTATTGTGACTTGTCACGGTTGTGGAAGCAATTTTCTCTGCTTGGAGGAGATCATTAGTGATTGGAAGTATGTGGGAATTCAGGGGAATAAAGCCTTCACCAACTCTGGAGAAAATCATGGAATTCTTCGCCGGGGTGGAGAAAGCCATGGGGTAAGGAAACAGTCAACAATGTAAGTAACAAAGTTATTAGCCACCATTGAGAAGTAATAGAGCAGGGGAAATAAATTTAGAAGTATATAATGAGATAAGAAAGCTTCCAATTGCCCCATGATGCCATCTTTGAAACCTGTGACCTCCACCATCTCGAAGGACAAGTGCAGTAAATGCATGCGAACACCATCCCCTGCACGTCCCCTTCCAAGTCACACACCCTCCTGACTCACCATCCTTTCACTTTCACTGGTTCAAAACTCTGGCAATCCTTTTCTAACAACCCCTGTCTACTTGGCGGCTGGTTCTGAGTATCTGGTCACTGGGAACTGACGAACAATATAGTGCAGGACAACAAGAAGATGTACGTCAGTCTCCATCACATACAGTTTGACATCAGCACTGGGGAAGTCTTGCCTTACAAATCTGGTAGAATTCTTTGAGGAGGTGACAAAGGACGAGCCGTTGATGCCGTCTATATGGATTTCAGTAAGGCGTTTGACAAAGTCCCTCATGGTAGGTTGGTACAGAAGATTAAAGCTCATGGGATATGTGGTCAGGTATCTAGATGGGTAGAGAACTGGCTTGCAAAGAGGAGTCAGAGAGTAGTAGTGGAGGGGTCTTTTTCTAGCTGGAGGTCTGTCACTAGTGGTGTGCCGCAGGGCTCATTACTGGGACCTCTTCTCTTTGTAGTGTCTATAAATGATTTGGAAGAAGGAGTAGGTGGTGTGATCAGCAAATTTGCTGATGACACCAAGATGGCTGGATTGGCAGGCAGTGAGGAGCAGTGTCTGGCAATACAGCGGGATATTGATAGGCTGGTTGATTGGACAGATGCGTGGCAAATAGAGTTTAATCCGGATAAATGTGAGGTGATGCATTTTGGCTGGAATAATGTAGGGAGGAGTTATATGATAAAGGGCAAGCCCGTAAGGAGTATAGAATTGCAGCGAGACCTGGGGGTGCAAGTGCACAAGTCTTTGAAGGTGGCAGTGCAAGTGGAGAGTGTGGTGAAGAAAGCCTATGGTATGTTAGCCTTTATAGGAAGGGGTATAGAATATAAGAGCTGGAGTCTAATGTTGCAGTTGTACAGAACGTTGGTTAGGCTGCATTTGGAGTACTGCGTCCAGTTATGGTCGCCTTACTACCGGAAGGACGTGGAGAGTCTGGAGAGAATGCAGAGGAGGTTTACCAGGATGTTGCCTGGTATGGAAGGACTGGGGTATGAGGAAAGATTGAAGAAATTGGGGCTCTTTTCCCTTGAAAGACGCCGACTGAGGGGGGATCTAATAGAGGTATATAAGATTATGAAGGGTATAGATAGAGTAAACAGAGGTAAGCTATTTCCTATAATAGAGACACGTAGGACAAGGGGCCATGGGCTTAAGGTGAGGGGGGAGAGGTACAACACAGATATTAGAGGGAGGTTTTTCACACAGAGGGTAGTGGGGGTATGGAATGCTCTGCCAAGTAAGGTGGTGGAGGCAAACACGCTAGAGTCATTTAAGAGTAACTTAGACAGGCACATGAGTGGGTTGGAGATGGGTGGATATCGGAGATTGTTTTAAATAAGGGTCATTAGCATTGGGGCGTCCCTGGTAAGGTAAATGGGTATAATATGAAAATAATGTTTTTTCTCTTTTCATTCACAGGTTTTAGTCGGTCCACCTCGTGTCCAACGAGGGGCATACACGCGATGGGTCGTACTGGGGCTGCTCTTGGTTGTTCGAGATTGGCCTAGTGCTTCATGTCGTTAGTGTGTCCCTAAACTGGACAAGATACTGGGCAAGACGACAGCTCAGTGACTATCGCTGATTGCTGTGCAGACACATGGATTTGGGCCGGTGTCTGTGGGAGTTTGCGCATTCTTCCCGTGCTTGCGTGGGTTTTCTCCGGGTGCTCCGGTTTCCTCCCACACCCCAAAGATGTGCTGTTAGGCTGATTGGCAGGAATAAACAAATAAATTGTCCCGAAATCAGTTTCCCTCAGTCTGGATGGCCATAAAACATTAGACAGGAGTCGTGGGTAGAGAGGTGGACTTGTGGTGTTGAGATGGCGCGGGCTCGTTGGGCCGAAGGGCCTGTTTCCCAGGCTGATTTTGTTCTTTGTTCTTTGTTCACACAGGAAGAGCTCAACAAACTGCTGGGAAAAGTCAACATCGCCCTGGGCATTGTTCTGTCCAACATCCAGGTCATGCTACACTGCCACGATGAGGTGTGGTCAGTGCTTGGGCGTTGCTTCGGATGTAGAGGGGTGGGGTGTAGGATAGGAAAGGGGTTAGGGGATAGACGGACTGGGAGAGAGGTCTGGAAAGGTAGAGGCAATGGGAAGGCTGAGGGGAGAGAGGTGAGGGGGCAGAGGCGTAGGTGTAGAGGGATTGAGGGTAAGTTGCAAGCGGTGATGGAGGGTGGTGGATACTGGGTGGGAGGTGGTAGTTAGATGGAGCTGTGGGACAGAGCGGGTAGGAGGGAATGAGTTGGGCAACCCCACTAGTCTTGAGGCAATTTTAGATCTGCCACCAGTGTCTGAAAGGGGTTTTTTAAAGCTCTGGTTTAATTCTAAACACATGAAGTGCTTCTTTAGTTTAATTAATAGCTCTTCAAAGGAAAAAGATATTAGCCTTCTTCTGCTGTTAACATATTGTAACCATTTAGTCAATTCTGAAATATAAAAGCCCTAATTGTATATGATTTCTATCTAATATGTATATTCTGCCTAATTATATCTCTGCATTCTGTGATGGCGGAAGTTGGGAAGACGGCGTGTTCACCATCAATCTGGCCTGTACCAATTGCTGATGCATGCACTTAAATTTCCAAGTACAGGCTGCAGGGAGTTATTTAGTTTTCGACATCAATTTCTGTTGGTGAGAGCTTAAACAGGCCAATCTAGTTTTTATAAGCACACTTGAACCTAGCCAACCTTTAATTCATCATTGTTCCATGTCAACTTGACACCAATGATGTCAGCTGACCTATTACTGTTCACAGATGGTGTAGTTACAATGTTCACAGCCAATTAATATTTATGTGGTTTCAGGTCAGTTCCTGCAGTTGATTACTTTCAGATGTTGAATGGCCACTTAAAAATCACTTCCTCACACAGAGGGTGAGAGGTTTCAACCCCCACTCCTCCAGCCCCTGAGCGTATTTTGGGTGGCAGAGGTGTTCCCTCATTGGCCAGCAATGGGATCTTCCTGTTCTTCCACTGTCAACAGGTTTTTCCATTGTTTTCCCCCACCACTGCCCAATAACCTGCCAGAGGACTCACCCTGCACATTTTGGCCAGAATATCACACCCGAGTCCAATTTAATATCGCTATGGAGCTCCCCCCGCCTCCTGCCTGTCACGGTCTCATACCTTGTCATGGGCCCACTGCTTCAGGCCCTGCCCCTTCCAGGCTCTGACCCCTTGGCATTGCTCAGTCCCTGGTGGGTAGTGCCAGGATGCCCACTAGGCACTGCCATGGTGCCAGACTGGCAGTGCCAGGCTGGTAGTGCCAGACTGGCACTTCCTTAAGGGGCACTGCCTGGCCCTGTCCCTGACCACCTGGGGGCTTAAATGGCCTTCAGTCCAAGGACAAGTGAACCTGGGTGATAGCGAATGGGAATCACTAATTATATTTAAACAAGCTCATCAATATTGAAATCAGCAAGGGCGAGAAACTGATTTTGCTTTTAATTCAGTGCTGGTAGCATTGTGATAGGCAAGAAGCTGAGTGGAAACGCAATTTTTCATCTCTCGCCCAATCTTGCTTGCTTGCCACACTGACCAAATTGTGGGACGAGCTGGTAAGATTGCCCCAACATTTAAAAAACATTAATTGAATTTATTTTTAATTAATGCAGGATTTGTTTGAATGCCTAGCAATGTAAAACATTACCTCCTTTTCAACTCATCAACATCACAAAGCATGGCAAGTGTGTGTTTCCGTATTGTTCGAGCTCTATTCCTGAAAGTCACTTTCCAAATATTCCAGTCAGCGACAAAATATATACTTCTTTTCACAGTTTGTTTAAATTAACACAGCTCTTCCACTGCAGAAGTCTTGTGAATTCTTGAACTAATTTAAAAAAAAGTGTTTAATTTCCAATACTTAAAGAAATGGAATTATAGCATTAACAATTTGACTGTCAAGAAAAAGTTTAATATTGTGATATTAATGTTATTTTGCTAATATAATTGTTAACTTCTTACATTGATCTCTCTTTGCCAATCTTCCTCTCTTCATCACTTCATATTTTTATCAGTTTGATCCAACTTTTTCTAATTATTGTGATGTACGCAACATTTCAACTGTTGTTTCCCTCTGAGCTAACTCCGCTCTCCATTTTAGATCCCAACAAACAAAGTGCCGTTGGGTGTAATTGAATGCCAGAAGTCTAAAAATTAATTTAGTTGCTTCGTTGAAGCATTTTAATGCAAAAGACTTGGAAGTGTTACCAATTATAAACTCACTGTGGTGCTAGTAGCTCAGTGCTACTAAGTTAAGATCATCAGGTAGTAGTGCTCAGGAGATTGACTTTTGTTTTTGAGATAATGACCTCGATTCTTCTTAAAAATTAGCGCAGCAGGCCGGGAGATTGTCACGTCGACCGATTTGTGAGGTTCATGCATGCACTTGCGCCCAGCTCACGTCTCGAGATTTCCAGTGGCGTTTGCTCTGTGCTGGAAATCAGAAGGCAGGCACAAAGACCATTGACATGGTCATTTTAATCTCATTTAAATGAGATTAGTTTGCCCAGGACTGAAGTCTCCAGGCCCGCTAGCACCCCCATCTCCGTCCGCCAGAGTAGTTCACTCCAGCAGGGATTACTGTAGGCCCCCATCTTTGCCTATACCCTGCTAGGGTAAAGGGGGGCAATCAGGGCCTCCCAGTGGGTTGAATGGCAGGGGGTGCCCCCTGGGCATTGGATTATGACCGTGCCAGCCTGTTTCCCCCAGCTCTGCCCAAGGGCAAAGTGCCAATGTCCACAGGGCAACTTTGCATTGCCATTGGGCATGGGGCAGTGCCAAGGGGGTGGGGCATTTGAAGGGGGCCTAGGGGGTGGGACCTGATGGGGCCAGGGCCTGGGGGCAATTGGTGGAGCTAGAGGGTCCAGCTGCTACTCTACATAGGAATCGGTTGGAGAAGAAGGGAGCTCTGCAGTCGGGGCTTTCAGTGGGCAGGGGGCATCATTTGGGGGGTGGCAGTGATGGGCAGTCAACCTGCTAGAAGGGTCAGCACTGCGGATGAAGATTGGGACTCTGGGCTGGTAACTGTCAGAGAGGAGGAGGTGGGATCAGTAATCTGTCCGGGGGAGGAGGAGAGCTGAAAATCAGGGTGGGCTGGAAGGAGGTTTTGGGGCTGGAGTCCTGGAATGGTCGGGCGGGCCAGCGATCGGGCCATGGGAGGGGCAGGAGAGCTGGTGTTGCAGGGGTTGTGGGGCTGGCCAGTGATTGAGTTGACTAGTCATTGTGAGGCCATCAGTGCGGGGTCACTGTGCATGTGCCGATCCTGGCACTGACAGATTGGTGCATGAGAAGTGACCCACGGAGTGTGCTGGTTTCAGCCTTTCCAGCCGGAATCCCCTGAAATTCAATAATAGTAGCCTCTGCAGTGCAGAATGTGGGAGACTCTTCTCTTAACTCCCACTGCAAGAAATGGCGTGAACTATTCCAGTTTGCATATGACTTCAACACTTCGAATTTTTTTGGGAGAATTCCGCTTAATGGGTTTAATTATTTGTGCAGTTTATCAACTTTTAAGGGCCTCGATGTGATATATAGTTACACTTAATTCAGAGACCATTCCCTCCTCCATCATTAACCCTCACTTTACATCTACCCAAGCTCTACATCAGCAGGGACTGGTGCATGTTGTTTTTCCTAGCTTATTCATTACTGTTGCTTGGATGTTACTTGCAATGTTGACATAATGGGCCATCCTAATTACTGTTCTGAATCTCATGGTGAGCCATCTTATTGAAAATCTGCAGTCCATGTAATTTGATCAGTAGGATGAGGGAACAGAGATACAATTCAAGACAGGATTATGTTGGTGTGATTTGGAAGATGTGATGTCTCCATGGATATGTGGTTCTTATTGTTCTAGTTGGTAAAAGTTTGGAATGTGCAAGTTGAAAAAGCCTTGGCACATTACAATTAAATCTCTTTGAATGACATACATTGTGGCTGCACTGCACCAGCTGTGGAATGAGTGAATATTTAAGTTGTGATTGGCTGACCAAATATGCTAGGTTTTGTCCTAGATGGAGATAAGCTTCTTGATGTTGTTGGAATTGCATTCATCCAGGCAAGTGGAGAGTGTTCCATCACATTCCTGATTTGTGCCTTGTAGATTTTTAAAGAAAGCTAACTCCGTACTAAAAGCTACAAAGTCAAAGTGCAGAGTGGACCATCCATCTCCTTGCTTGCTCCAAAAATCAAATTCACATTGAATCCAAATCGTGGTCCCCACAAGAGACAAACAAGATCCAAGCTGATGAGAAAAGGCATTGCACTCCATCGAGGGCTTGAACTGACATTTGACCAAATTTTCTCTGACCACAGAAGAGACAATGTGGAGATGCTGACAATGGACTGGGGTAAACACAGTGAGAAGTCTCACAACACCAGTTAAAGTCCAACAGGTTTATTTGGTAGCAAAAGCCATTAGCTTTCGGAGCACTGCTCCTTCTGATGAAAGAGCAGCATTCCAAAAGCTAGTAGCTTTTACTACCAAATAAACCTGTTGGACTTTAACCTGGTGTTGTGAGACTTCTTACAGAAGAGACAGCAGAGGACTGGAGGATGGTTAACGTGGTCCCATTATTCAAGAAGTAGGGGAAAAAGACAGACCAGTGAGCCTGACTTCAGTACTAGGGAAACTATTGGAAAAAAATTCTGAGGAACAGAGTGAACCTCCACTTGCTGAGGCAAGAATTAATCAAGAACAGTCAGCATAATTTTGTCAAAGGGAGGTCATGTCTTACAAATTTGATTGAACTTTTTGAGGAGGTGACTGGGTCTGTAAATGAGGGTAGAGCAGTTGATGTAAAGCTTTTGACAAGAGCCCACAGGGGAGGCTGACAAAGAAGCTAAGAGTAATGGGGATCCAGGGCAATTTGGCAAATTGGATCGAAAATTGGCTTAATGGTAGGAGGCAAAGGGTGATTGTTGAAGGTTGTTTCTGTGATTGGGAATCTGTGACCAGTGGTGTTACACACGTATTGGTGCTGGATTCTGTGTTGTTTTTAGTGTACATTAATGATCTGGAAGTGAATGTAGGCGATATGATAAATAAGTTCATAGTTGACACAAAAATTGAAGGTGTGGTAAATAGTGAGAAGCAAAACCTTAGATTACAGGCCAATATAGATGAGCTGAATAGTAGCAAATGGAATTTAACTCTAAAAAGTGTGAGGTAATACACTTTGGGAGGATTAACAGGGCAAAGGAAAATACAATGAATGGACTCTAGAAAGTACAGGTGATCAGAGGGATCTTGGGTGCATGTCCATAGATTTCTGAAGACAGCAGGAGAGGTCGATAACGTGATTAAGAAGGCATATGGAATACTTGCTCTTGTTAACCAAGGCATTGAATATAAGAGCAGGGAGGTTATGATGGAGCTGTGTAAAATGCTGGTCAGGCCACAGCTGAAGTACTGTGTGCAGTTCTGGTTGCCACACTATAGGAAAGAAGTGACTGCAGTCAAGAAGGTGCAAAGGAAGTTCACCAGGATGTTGCCTGGGCTGGAGCATTTCAGCTATCAAGAGAGAGTAGATTGGTTTGGATTGTTTTCCTTGGAACAGAGAAGGCTGAGGAGGAGACCTGATTGAGGTGTCTTATATCATGAGAGGCATAAATAGGATGGATAAGAAGGAATATTTCCCTTTGGTAGAGGAGTCAATAACTACAGAGCTGTGATGTAAGGTAAGGGGCAGGGGATTTAGAGGGAATCTGAGGAAAACATTTTCACCGAGAGGTTGGTGGGAATCTGGAACTCACTGACTGAAAGGGCAGAAAAGGCAAGAACGCTCGCAACATTCAAGAAGTAATTAAAATAGCACTTGAAATGCCATGGCATACAAGACTATGGGCCAAGTGCTAAAAAATAGCATTAGAATAGATAGGGAGACATGACAGGCCGAAGGGCCTTTTTGCATGCTGTAAAACTCTATGACTCTATGACCTTGATGTGGAGATGCCGACGTTGGACTGGGGTGGGCGCAGTAAGAAATCTCGCAACACCTGATTCAAGTCTGACAGGTTTGTTTGGTAGCACAAGCTTTCGGACCACTGTTCCTTCATCAGATGAATGGGTCCACAAACAGGGGACATTTAGGCATAGACTCAATTTACAAGATAATTGTTGGAATGCGAGTCTTAACAGGTAATCAGGTCTTTACAGGTACAGATAATGCAAGTGGAGAGAGGGTTAAGGATAGGTTAAAGTGGTGTAAATTGTCTCAAGCCATTTACTGAGATTTTGCAAGCCTAGGCATGTCATGAGGGTTACAGATACTGTGACATGAACGCAAGACCCTGGTTGAGGCCATCCTCATGTGTGCAGAACTGGCTAACAGTTTTTGCTCGGTGACTCTGCGTTGTTGTGTGACGTGAAGGCTGCCTCGGAGAATGCTTACCTGAAGATCAGAGGCTGAATGTCCTCAACTGCTGAAGTGTTCCCCAACAGGAAGGGAGCACTCCTGCCTGGTGATTGTCGAGCGGTGTCCATTCATTCATTGTCGTAGCGTCTGCATGGTCTTGCCAATGTACCATCAATGTACCATCAGGACATCCTTTCCTGCACTATATCTGGTAGACAACATTGGCCAAGTCACAAGCGTACATACTGTGTACCTGTTGGATGGTGTTCTCACATGTGATGATGGCATCTGTGTCGATGATCCAGCATGTCTTGCAGAGGTTGCTGTGGCAAGGTTGTGTGGTGTCATGGTCACTGTTCTCCTGAAGGCTGGGTAGCTTTCTACAGACAATGGTCTGTTTGATATTGCATGGTTGTTTGAAAGCAAATAGTGGAGGTGTGGGGATGGCCTCGACAAGATGTTTGTCTTCATCGATGACACGTTGAAGGTTCTGGAGAAGATGTTGTAGCTTCTCCGCTCTGGGGAAGTACTGGACAATGAAGGGTACTCTGTCCACCAAGTCCCATGCTTGTCTTCTGAGGAGGTTGTGTGGTCTTTTGCTGTGGCGAATCAAGCGCCATACCCTGTTCTTATGAGGGTATCTTTCACCATCTGTAGGTGTCTATTGTGATCCTTAGTAGGCTTTGTGGAATCAGGAGGTGAGTTACTCTCCACAGAATTCCCAGTCTTTGACCTGTTCTTGTACCCCATATTTATATTGTTAGCTCTATTATATTTTATGGCAATGGTGACTCCAGGATCTTCATGGTGAATATTCATAGTATTCAGACCATTGAATATCATGTGGAAGTGGTTATATTCTCTCTTACAGAAGGTTGTCATTGCCTGTGACTTGTAGGTAAATGTTACTTAACACATATTGCATGTGGGGATGGACTGCTTCAGTATCTGAGAAGTTATGAATCATACTGAACCCTTTACAGAAAGTAAAAGTAAAGTTTATTTGTTAGGTACAAGTAGGCTTACATTAATGCTGCAAGAACGTTACTGTGAAAATCTCCTAGTCGCCAAAATCCAGTACACTGAGGGAGAATTTAGCATGGCGAATCCATCTAACATGCACATCTTTAGAGTGTGGGAGGAAACCAGAGCACCCGGAGGAAACCCACACAGACATGGGGAGAAGATGCAGATTCTATACAGACTGTGACCCAAACTGGTAATCAAATCCGGGTCCCTGGCGCTGTGAGGCAGCAGTGCTAACCATTGCCATTGTGCCACTCTATAGAGCCGCACTTCTGACTTTATGATGGAGGAAGGTCATTGATGAAGCTGCTGAGTGAAGATGGTTGAGCCGAGGGCATGACCCTGAGGCACTCTGGCAGTGATCCTTGAGATGATTGACGGCCAACATTCACAAAAATCTACTTTTGTCTTAGCTCTGATTCCAACTAGTGAAAACCTTTTCCCTGAGTCCCACTTACTTCAATTTTTATTAGGGAGGCTTGATGCCACACTTGGTCAAATAATGCCTTGACATTAAGGTCAGCGACTCTCAGCTCGTGTTTATAATTCAGTTATTTAGTCCATCTGTGAGCTAAGTCTGTAATGAGGTCAGAGCTGAATGATTCTGGTGGAATCAAAACTGAGAAGTCCATCCATTTTAAAAAGAACATTTTCATATTAGCAAGTTGTAATTCATTCACTTTTGTCACGTAGCACTGACCTTCTCCATTTTCTCATCCACTTACCCTCCCTCTACTTTTTCACTTGGAGAAAAGTGTGATGATTTAAATGTCACACATTTACATGGCATTTTCATTATTGCCCTCCACGATATTTTTAATAAGATCTAATTTTTACATCCATGTAAAAGTGGCAAACTGTAGCCTTCACTACCCTTGTGTGCTGCTGCAACACTTGTAATTTAACTTGATGGGAGATTTTTTTTTTGAAAGTCAGCCCTATTTCCCTGAAGCACTATCTTTCACTTTCATGACTCATTAGATTGTGCTCTGTGTGAAATAGTTCTCAAAAAGTATTAAACGATATGGAGCCATACTGATAATAACTTGGAGAGGTGTGGAGCCTGAGCCATCTCAATCTCCATACACATTGCAATGCTGAACAAAATTCTGACTGTGACGGATTGCTATTGCAGATCCACTGAAGCCAGATCTAAATTTTACATCCAAATTAATCTTCGGGTTCAAGCTTACAATGTTTGAGATGATACATTTATCAACAGATTTCCATGTGTTTTTGTGCTAAGTGTACTGAGAAATGGCAGTGCCAGAATACTGAGTTTAATTTCCGTTTGGACTTGCTGAGTCCTTCTGGTTCATGACACCGGATGATAAAATTTTCCCTTCACTACCTGGATGCCCTGTGCCACACATACTAAGAGCCTAATGAGGCCAATTAAAGAGGGCTGGCTGAAATTTTCTAACTCTAGAGAACTCTCCCACAGCTGGTGAGGGCCGGTTTAGGTGCCTAGAGACAAGAACAACCACAGACCAGGGAGTCAGTTAGAATCATAGGCTCCCTATAGTGCATAAACAGGCCATTTGGCCCATCGAGCCTGCTCCAAACCCTCTAAAAGAGCATTTTACCCAGATGCTATCCCTGTAACCTCACATTTTTACCCTGCTAATCCCCCTCGTTGACACATTTTGGGACACTAAGGGATAATTTATCATGGCCAATCTGCCTAACTTGCACAACTTTAGTTCTTCAGGCCCTGACTGCAAGGATGAAGGAGTAATCACAGGCTGCCCTGTGAATGGGTCTTCCCACTTCCGGCCCACAGAGTGCCTTCAGAAGTCATTTTCCCAAGAGGAATAAACAGTTCAAACCAGGATTGTTATTTTTGCATTTTACTGGCATTCCATTTTAAAGTATATAACAGCAGCTCAGACCAGTATTCTTATTTTCCAGTATTACTACTTGTTCCCTCTGTGTTTTAATTTAAGATTTAAAAAAGGTGGAGAGATGGCACTTCAATCTTGAAGTGCCTTCTCTCTCACCTTTTCAGTGCAGCCTGATGCCCGTTTCACACTGGAGTGCCTTTGATTGGCCCCCAGTTTTGAGAGCCTGCTTGCTATCCCTAGTTGAGTGGGGACCTGTCTCTTGAGTTAACTAAAGGATACCCTGTGAAAATAATAATGAGTGGTCGTGGTGGTGGGCCTCCTTCTATGACCACTTGTGGCAATTTGGTACAATTAAGTGTCTTGCTACTCCAGCGATAATCATATTGATAGTAAGCTGGTGTTATATATGGACCAGGCCAGGTAAGGGCAGCAGATTTCCTTCCCTAAAAGGAAACTGAGTAAATCAGTTTGGATTTTGTTTTTAATGAAAACCTGACACTTAGCACTGTCACTTTCAATAACCTCGAAAGCTTGTGAGTCTATTATCAAATAAATCGGTTGGACTAAAACCTGGTGTTGTCAGACTTTTTACTGTGTTTACGCCAGTCCAACGCCGGCATACCCACATCATGACTTTCAGTAATATCAGATTTTATCTTTGTTTCCATATTTTTCAAACAGAAATCAAATTCTCACCTGCTAGGTTGGGCTAGCATTGGGCTAACATTCTCTGGATTACAAGTTGAGTAACTTAACCACTACATAAATAAAGGTAACATAAGAACACTAGCATGATAACATAATTAGTGTTTTTAAGTCACCTTTATACTATCAAAAACTTCAAAATAAAATAAATGGAAATGAATAATCTGGTCAAGTGTAATTTAAAGCTTTGGAGAAATCAAGTCCATGATAATTTAATATAAGTACATTGTACATAGTATAACTAAGTTTATTAGAGATAATGGGTGGAATTTTCAGGCCAAACACTTGCCCCAACGCTGGAAAATCCCATCCTAGGTTAGTGGACTTTTGCATGGCCCTGTCCCACCCGTTATGATGAAGGAGAAAATTCTGCTCAATGTAGCATTTGTATAGCTGGTGTTATGATGCGGGAAAGCAATCAGAATATATATATATATATAATATATCTTATATATATCGTATATATGCCAAGGTTAAAAGTGTGGTCAGAATATTGTTCTCTCTCCCAATTCCACTCCCCCCCACCCCCGTGAAAACAATTAGGGAACATTTGGATGAAGTTACCTGGAAAATAACATTGTGCAATGTTTTGTGCCATGATTGACGGGTATGCACAAAATACATTCCTGACTCTAGCACCTGACAAGTTAGGTGGTGCCAAAATTTTACACAAGATTACTTAAAATATTCAGTATAGAAACAGGAAATTTGGCCCAACAGGTTTACAATGGTAAAAAAAATCTGTTTCTGTTTTTATTTCAAATTTCCAGCATCTGCAATATTTTGCTTTTATTTAGGTTCCTGACAGTGTTTTTGCTCCACTCACGCTCTTTCTCGTCCTTCCTCGTTTAACTCTTGCTAGAGAGAAGCAGACATAATGACAGGGCTTCATAAAGATTGTAGGCATGTTACTTTGTAGATGCTGCATTTCAGATCAAAGATGTACTGTAACTGTAAGAGATTCACTTAACATTCAGTTGAACAAATATCCAAACTGCAGCATTTCACCTGCATTTCAGCCAGAATGGAAAATTAAAGGGTGATTACTGTGCCACTTTTCACATGGCTTATGACTCCAGTGCATATCACATTCATGCATGGGCAGCATGCATGTACCAAAAGCTATGCTGTTGCCCAAAATATGTTAAGTAGACAATTGAGGTACTTGAATAATAATTCTGCTGCCTGGCTCATTCAGGATAAAGAGCACTGCAGTTAACACAGTGTGAATCAAGGTGCATCGATCTGCTGTATGCCGCACAAGCCCTCCATCATCGGTATATGTCATTTCCACCAGTTATATAGCAACCAGCTGAGGAACAGGGAGGGAGGAGGCAAACAATAAAAATCCTTTCCGAAATAAACACAGACAATTCTGGCAATTGACAACAGGCCTAGCAGCTATGGAGAGAGACAGAGTTAACATTTTCTGGTCATGATCCCCTTTCTGACTGGGCTTCCTGTGATTGGCATACTTGTCTGCTTTTGCTGTCCAATGCACCTCTGATTTTGCACTCATCCAAACTGTTCTACATCTGCATTGCTCTCTATTACTGATAGCACATTGTCCTTTTTAGTCTCAATGCAAAAAAATGAAAGCTACCACAAAACAAACATTCCACATCAGATTTATAAATCAAACTGTGAAAGCACAGTCCCTTTAAGAAGTGATTCTTCATGGGCCATGTGACCATGTTACTGGGCTGGAACCAATGGACCATGAGCATGCAAACCTGAGCCAATCAAGAGGGAGGGTGTGCAGCCCCAGGGCTGGAAGTTGGCAGTTGGAGTCCAGATTTTGTTGGAAGTAGACTTATTTGGTTGTGCTGTTAAACCTACAGTTGTAAGTAGTTCTTTGTATGCAAAAATCCTCAAGTTTTTTAATTGTCACATTGAGTCACCTCGAGAATAACACAAACTATGTGCTGTTGCTGACCAGCATATTAGGCAGTGACCTGTGTGATATTCCAAAATCACAGATGTTATGATCCAGGTCAGAAACTGCAAGGATTTTTATCAAGTCAGCCTAGACCACGGATAGGAATTTTATGACCTTGCTTGAGTGAGACTGGAAATTCCGACCCGAGGTCAACAGACATTTTTGTTGACCGCCCCTCTCCTGCTCTGAATCCATAGGGGATGGGGTGGTGGAATTCCAGCTGCATAAGTTTTGCACTTTGAACTTTGGCACAGGTAAGCATGAGAGCTCTAGGAATGAGTTTATTTTAAGTTTATTAAGGGTACAGTTAACACATAAGATAATTAGCAATAACTTATCAATGACAAACAAGGGGAAAAGAAACCTTGGTATTGTATATACCTTAACAGCTAAACGTAGTTTTCCAATCGAACAAACCCCAACAAACACACCCCCTTCCTAGGTTTAGCACAGAAAATAAGTATGTTCATGTGATGCATGATTTTGCGGCTTTCTAACCCCTTCTGTGGATGACTCCTTTGGATGTTGAGTTGAAAATGCTGAGCCCTTCTGGCCCTAGAACTTTCAGCGCACGTCGAGAGACAGAGACATTCCTTTCCTCTAGTTACTAGCTGGCCAGCCACCAAGAGCTGAATTTCTAATGCCAGGGAGAGAGACAGAAGAACACTGCTTGCATTCTGGAGTCCTGACAGCTTCCACCAAACTGAAAGTAAAGACCTTGGATTTTTTTCCTCTGTGAAGGTACCACCTCGCCTTGACCTGTCAATCAGTCGCAAAACAGACAATTCAGAAGAGTCGTAAAATGCCAGGACATTGCAATAGGCCCTGATTAAAAATAAATAAAAGGCCCATTACATGAATTTAGTAACACTAAAAAGATATCTGCTCAGACATCTCATTGCCAAAAATAAAAAAAAGGCTTGATAACTGCAGAGAACATACTTAAAATGCCTTTCTTAAAGGCACAGTAATATCACACACACAAGCAAAATTTTATAGCCCTGATGTGGGGTAAAAAGCAGTGGGCTGTTCAAATACTCATGGACTTCAGTAGGAGCAGAAGATTCTGCCAGTGGGAAGGGCCATAAAATTCTGCGCAAAATATATACAGTGTAGAAGGATTCCATTCGGCCCATTGAGTCTGCACTGCCTCTCTGAAAGAGCATACTACATATTCCCATTCCCTTGCCTGGAAATGGGTGCACATTAGCTGGACGTTATGGTTGCAGTGCATTTCTGATTTGATATGCAGCATCTACTAAGTGGCACCATCCCTTGTGTATTCCTATTTGTGCGGCATGAGTGACCTGTAGCCAGGATAAGGGTCAAGAGCAGCCGAGGGACCAGACTGACAGAGGGTGAGGCCTACTGCAGTGAATTTAGGTGAGGGATTAGATGGAAAGGCCTTACAGAAAGAGGCCGATGTATATGCATGATGGATGGCACAGTGGTTTGCGCTGCTGCCTCACAGCACCAGGGACTTAGATTCAATTCCAGCCTTGGGCGTCTGTGTGGAGTTTGTGCATTCTACCCACGTCTTTGTGGATTTGCTCCACGTGCTCCAGTTTGCTCCCATGGTCTGAAGATGTGTAGGTAAGGTAGGTTAGCCTTGGTGAGTGTATGAGTTTACAGGCATAGAGTGGAGTGGAGGGGAGGGCTTGAGTTGGATGCTGTTTTAAGAGTTGGTCAGTTGGTGCAGACTTGATGGGCCAAATGGCCTCTATCTGCACTGTAAGGCTTGTAGGATGGAATGAAATGTTTGATTCTTTGGCATGCCTGCAAGAAAGCCTGCATTCATTGAGCCTGGGTTCACTTCCGGCCTTGGGTGACTGTCTGTGTGGAGTTTGCACTTTCTCCTCATGTCTGTGTGGGTTTCTTCCAGCTGCTCCGGTTTCCTCCTATAGTCAAAAGATGTGCAGGTTAGGCAGATTGGCTGTATTCAATTGCCTCTTATTGTCAGGGGGAAGAGCAAAGTACATGGGGTTATGGGGATAGGGCCTGTGTGGGATTGTTGTTGGCACAGGCTCAATGGGCTGAATGGCCTCTTTCTGCACTGTAGGGACTCTATGATTCTGAGGAGTATGGAGAAGTGCAGCATCAACTTAGTGCAGGACTTTGTGTAGAGTTTGGAGTCCAGTCCTTACAGCATAAAAATGATGATGAATCCCCACTCGCACATTAATGACTCAACCAGATGCAACATTTAAGAGGCACCACATCCTCTCCAAACGAGCTTCACAACTCTAGGTAATCATTTCAGCTGCAAGATACAACAAAGAAACATTATCTAACATACCTGCACTTAGTTTCCTCTGAAGTGTGCACAGTACCAGGATAAAGCTCTTGGCTGAGTGTGGAACAGTGCAAATCAGAAGAGATGAGATATCTTCCATTTCCTCATTACTTTCCTTTTCTTCTTCATCGCTGTCACCCTGCTTTTCCATCTCTTCCAGTTTGACCAATACTTGTTCAAGTTACAGTTCTTGTGTACCTGAAAGAAGAAAATCAAAAGGGTAGCATTGTGCTGAGGGGAGGGAGAAAAAGTAAGATATGTACCATCTGCACTTGTACATCAGAAGAGATGAAATAGCCTCCTCCTCCCTATTACTTTTCTTTTCTTCTTGAGGAAATGCCACTATGTTCATTGTCCCACCTAGTGCTTCTTCCGATTAAGAGCCACCATGTCCTAACATTGGTTAGACCGCATTTGGAGTACTGCATCCAGTTCTGGTCACCTTACTACCGGAAGGACGTGGAGACTCTGGAGACGGTGCAGAGGAGGTTTACCAGGATGTTGCCTGGCATGGAAGGACTGAGTTACGAGGAAAGTTTGGAGAAACTGGGACTTTTCTCCTTGGAAAGACGGAGATTGAGGGGAGACATGATAGAGGTATATAAGATAATGAAGGGAATAGATAGAGTCAATAGTGAGAGGCTGCTCCCTAGACTGGGTACAATTACGAGAGGTCATGATCTAAGGGTGAGGGGGGAGAAGTATAATTTGGATGTGAGAGGAAGGTTCTTCACGCAGAGGGTCGTGGGGGTATGGAACGCGCTACTGAGTAGGGTGGTGGAGGCAGGAACATTGGACTTGTTTAAGGTTTGCTTAGATAGACACATGAGCGAAACAAGGATGGAGGGTTATAGTAGGGGGTATTAAATAGGGTCAGAGCCTCGGGAGACACCGGAAATGCAGACTTATACGTTAACGTTTTTGTCTTTTTATTCCGCAGGTGTCGGTCCACCTTGTTGTCAAACAAGGGGCATGCACACGGTGGGTCGTGCGTGGGCTGCTCTTGGAGGTTCCGGGAGTGGCCTAGTACTTCGTGTCGGTGTGTGTGCTTGATCCTGGACTGGTAGACGGGTGCCGCAACAGCTCAGTGACTAGCACTGCTAGCTGTGCAGATACATGGATTTGGGCCTGTGTCTGTGGGAGTTTGCGCATTCTCCCTGTGGTTGCGTGGGTTTCCTCCGGGCGCTCTGGTTTCCTCCCACACCCCAAAGATGTGCTCTTAGGCTGATTGGTTTACCAAATTGACACTATTCTCCCCTGAATCTGGCTAAGTTAGGGGTTCCACTCACAGACACACAGGGCAGGGTAGGTGTAGGAGGATGCGGCGGCGTGGGCTCGTTGGGCCTGTTTCCCGTGCTGGGTTGTTCTTTGTTCTTTGTACAAGAGAGAGGGAAGTCTGCTAGTGAATGTGGTGCAATGTATTCTTGTGATGTGATTGCCATGGTTGAATTTGTTATCAGTGTATACAAGCTTTAAATTGTGGGTGAGATGTGCAGTGTGATCGATGTGTGAGGGAAAGGTGATATTACATTTGGAATGAGTCATGGCTGACAGACTGTTAGCTGGTGAGTGATTGGGTGTGTGTTGCTTTCAGCACTGTGCTAATTGTTGTATCTTTATCAGATCAGAATGAGTTGTAAATTCACTTTCAGCAGCTGCTACAGCCAAAATGCACCTCCTCTATGAGGTGCAGATTGGTTTTAAGTGGCAAAGTGGCTTTATCTCATACTAAGTTCTCAAAATGTTGCACTCTCTGTTCCTTGGTGGGGAGCTCAACATTCTGTCTTGTGCTGGCATCACACAATGCCTGTTTTTCATTTTTTCTCCCTTTCCCCTGTCTAGGGTCATCCCAACTTGTGTCACAGACAATGAAATAGGGTCCCCAAATCTAACTGACCATATTATTGGAGGTTTTATCACATGGCACCTAATGATGTGACATCCATTTGTGCACATTATGAAAATGTTATTGCATTTACCTTACATTGGTTAGATCTCAGCTATTTCAATATCTTTTGTTGAAGCAATTGTATTGTGAGAAGTTCTTAGATGTAGGAAGATGACCGTTAAATCTTATTTTTGCATAGTATGAAGTCTCACAACACCGGGTTCATTTGGAATCACAAGCTTTTGGAGTGCTGCTCCCTCATCAAGTCAAATTACATACATCTAAATTCTTGGTTTCCGGTTCCTTTCCAATGACAGCCCATGACCTTCTTGTCAGGTAAGCTGGGCTATGCATAGTTACATTAATTAATCATACAATACAGTTTCTCCTGGGTTTAGTTTGAAAGAATAACTTCAAAACAAAGCATTGAAAACCTCCCTTTATGCGTTAGTCTCCTCCGCTCTCCGACATCCCAGTCATTTCTCTTTAAAATGCTCTACCATTCGATCCAGATTTCTCATTAATCATTTGCTGCTCAGTCTGCCTCTCTTCTTTAAATCCTCAGTGTGTCTCCCCACTAAATTATTTGTGGCTACAAATACTTAATCAATTGCAGAACTGCTTGATTAATACTTTATCATTTAATAATGTCATTTTCCATTGACATATCAAAGCAGGGAAAGAATATGCCAGAAGTGAAGACCTGCTGAGTTATCTAATAACCAGATTATGTTAATAATTAGTCTATCATCAGAGATAGAGTGGCTGAGTATTTGAACAAATATCAAAGGAAATGAGCATGGATTGTAAAGTATGGGTTAGATTTATATTATTCAAGGTGGCATGGTGAGGAGCACATTGTCTATATGGGCATCCAGGAGACAAGCAATAAAATTCTGCTCAAGAATTTTACTTTTTGCTCACATATGTCTAAGAGCTTAGTTTCCGATGCCTTTTCTGATTTTTTTTTTTGGCCCACCCCACATGCATTGAATTCTCACTGGGCTTTTCTAGGTGACATCCAATATCTACCGAAATGGTCACTATTCATGCATATGTTATTCACTTGACTCTCATTGGACCATTTAACACAGGGGCTTAATGCATCTGACATTAATTATAGCAAGGACAGTTAACAAGAACAGAAACCTTGACCAGTTTTCTGTGATCTTCATGGCGTTGAATATTTCTGTTACTGCATCATAAATATGATGACAAACTTTTTTCCAATCAATTTACACCATGTGGGCATCACTGGCTAGATCAGCATTTACTGCTGATGTCTAGTTGCCCTTTAGAGGTGGTGGTGAGCTGCCTTCTCGATCCACTGTAGGCTCTGAAGTGTAGGTACATGCATTGTGCTTTCAGGGAGAGTGTTCCAGGATTTTGATCCAATATCAGTGAAGAAATTATTATATATTTCCGAGTTGGGATGGTGAGTGTTTTGGAGAGGAATCTCCAGGTGTTGGTATTCCCAGGTATCTGTTGTTGTTGTTTTAGATGGTAGTAGTCATGGGTTTGGAAGGTGTTGTCTATAGATCCTTGATGGGTCCCTGCAGTGCATCCTGTAGATGGTGCACACACTGCAGCCACTGTTTGATGGTGGTGGAGGGATTGAATGTTTGTGGAAGGTGTACCAATCAAGCGGGCTACTTTGCCGTGGATGGCATCTAACTTCATCAGTGTTATTGGAGCTGCACTCAGCCAGATAAGTGGAAAGTATTCCATCTCATCACTGACTTGAGCCCTGTAGATGGTGGACAGGCTTTTGTGAGTCTCTGCAGAACTCCTAGCCTTTGTCCTGTTCTATTAGCTACGGTAATCATATTAGTCTAATTCAGTTTTTGATCAATGTTAACTCCCAGGATTTTGATAGTGGGGGATTCAGTGGTAGTAATGTAATGGGATATCAAGAGATGATGGTTAGATTCTCTCTTATTAAAAGATCCTTATTTGTTTAAGATTTGGGAACAGTTTCTATCGTATAATTTTAGATGAGATAACAAAATAATTTGTCCAAACCACAGTTCCTTAAAAGTTGAGCTATTATAAATGACAGCTACGAGCAAAAACAATTTCTGTGCCATGAGTTAGAAATTTTCTTGGCATTGTTTGCACTCCATTGTTTTAACTTCAGCAGAAGTTTGGCAGTAATGTTGTGTACATATGTCAATACAGTTTCTCTTGCACTTCAGGCAATGTTGCAATATTGGAACAGGATCAGACTGAGCAGATGTCTAGTTTGCAATCAGACTGAAGGCTTGATGCTACACTTGTGTTGAAAATAAGCATTGGTCTTGATTGTTCCCATCATGGATTATTTAATTACTAATGGAAGAATGTGATAAATTTAGCCCTCAGGTGAACAATATTGTCTCAGTATAACACATGGAAGTCTGCTGAGATAATAGTTAGTTTCCTTCCACTCCCTTCATCCCCCACCAACACAAAACATGATTTATGAATTGGTTCCAGTCTTCAAAATAAAGTAAAACTTTAAAGGGCCAGTGGACTTCTCTGTGTGGCATTTGCAAAGCATTGTTCTAATAAATGAGTAATGAATCTTAATTTAGTGTTGTTGCATTCATTTAAATCAAATCCTCTGGAAGACTAGAAGCATTTGACAATACTGGCAGTTGATGTAGACTGATGGGTTGACTGAGAGAATCACTATGAAGTATTCATTAGCTCCTCTGGGTAGTTGTCGTTAAGCATTTTAGCATCAATTAATTAATTTTGAGACAACTTCCCCCTTGAGAGACTTGATTCCTCTTCAGACAGGACTAAAGTTTTAAAGCTTGTTTATTAGTGTGACAAGTAAGCTTATGTTAACAATATAATGAAGTTACTGTGAAAATCTCCTAGTTGCCACACTCGGCGCCTGTTTGGGTGCACTGTGGGAGAATTTAGGACGGCCAATACACCTAGCCAGCATGTCATTTGGATTGTGGAAGGAAACCGTAGCACACAGTGAAAACCCACATTGACATGGGGAGAATGTGCAGACATTGCACAGGCAGTGATCCAAACTGGGAATTGAACCCAGGTCCCTAATGCTGTGAGGTAGCAGTGCTAATCTCTCTGGCACCGTGATGCCTGATTATATATGAACCAACATAACCGGTTTGACTTTGTTTTAATACAAACTAGGCCTGTATAACTAATGTAGAAGTGTTGGGTTCCAATGACTGGTGACCAAGGACTTAGAACAACAAAGGCTTTTTGTTAACTCTGAGCAACTCTTCCATGCTATTTGTCTACCTCTGCTCCAGGAGAACGCCCATGCTCCTGACACATGGCTCTTTAATTAACTGAGCCATCGCGTAAATACTTGTTCTACAGTTAAGTTGGCTGCAAAGTTAATTTTCACTTCTGGAGTAAGAATTTATTCTACTGTTCATGTACTTTTCAAATTAAGATGACCCAGTTTGAAAATAGGAAAATTATTTCTGGTGGTTATTCCATTTATTGAAATAATGCAATAAAATCACTTTATCCTCAGCGTTTGTTTGTCCATGAGTCAATTACAGTTATAATTACGGCACGGTGGCAGAGTGGTTAGCACTGCTGCTTCACAGCACCAGCAACCTGGGTTCGATTCCTGGCTTGGGTCACTATCTGTGTGGAGTTTGTATGTTTACCCCATGTTTGCATGGGATTCCTCTGGGTGCTCCGGTTTCCTCCCACAGTCCGAAGATGTGCGGGTTTCCTGATTTTCCAGGCAACATTACCATCAAAGGGTCTTACTAACTGCTTCATAACCTATTGCTGTTTTTGGGATCCAGGATTGCAGTAATTGGCTATTGTGTTTCTTACACTGGAGCAATGATTACATTTCAAAAATAATTAATTTGTTGTGAATAGCTTAGAGGATGCTTTGAGAATGTGAAAATTAATATAAATTCAAACTGCTTGTTTTACTTCCATAATAACTGGAAGACATTGCTTAAATTTCTAACTGCATGCTGGAAAACTAAGGCAATTTATTTACCCTGTCCATAATGCATTGACATTTCTGGAAGGGTTTAAGGATAAAAATGCCAGTTTATTTAGATTAAACTTATTATTACAGCCATTGAATTTCAAGAATATACACATGACACAAAGGGAGAACATAATTGCTGCTGCTTTATCACTTTTTTGATGTAAAAGGATGAAATGTTCAATGTTGGAAAAAAAAACTGGGTCATACTACTGTTTAACTTTGAATTCTTTGATGGAATAAGATTTACCTCTTATAGAGTACTAATAGTGTGGGGAAAAAAATAAAGGCTATAGAAAAATGAAGGCAATTTTTCACATTATTTGTTTATTACTTTAAGGGAAGGGAGACAGTTGTGAAGCAAATGTGTAAATTTGTGTTTTTTCTACTTTTCAGGAGAATGCTTTACAGTTCAGCTTTTTTCTACAGGTAGATAGTGGGTGGAATTTTACTGGCATGTCCACCCAAGTTTTATACGATCCTGTCAGAGGCCAATGGAGAATGTCGTTCTCCCATCCTTGGAATCGGGGTGGACGTGCCGGTAAAATTCCGGCCCACATGTCTCAAAGGAATGAAGCTCAAATGCTGAGAGCAGAATAATTACTCATTTCAACATTGTAAGTAATGTAGTTAATGGAATTTTGTCTACTTAAGTTACCCTGGGATTTCAGATTAGAGTGATCAAGAATGTTGTAATTAATGCGCAGTCCTAGATCTGTAGCAGAGAAAGAAACAGGTCTTTGCAGAAAAGAGTTTGAGTTTGGCAGTTCTAGTTGAAGCTAGGGGCATTTTGCAGGTCGCTGAAAACTCTACCATTGTACGTGTTGAATCTGGCATACTCAAGTTAAGATAGATTTAAGTCAGATCCTAAAAGTGAAAAATAAACTATTAAATGAACCATCCTTTTTTTTAAAGCTAAATTTAGTTGATTTTTAAAAAATATTTCTGTTTAAGCAACTGATGGTTTGAATTGGGAGAATTTGAATTGGAGCAAGTTACTTTGTAACTGCGAAGTGCATTTTGTAAAAGTGGGCATATAACCAGATTCTGGATTAGCTATCATGTCCTTTAGACAATACCTGAATTTTGCCCTGTTATGGTGCTAGTTTTGGCAAATCCATCAGCCATTTTGCTTTGTTTAACTTAATTGAAATTAATTTGTGACCATTTGATTTCTAAAATGGTTTCTTCTTGTATGGTGGGGTGGGGCGGGGTGGGTGGGAGGTGAGTGGCTGGAGAATTCTGGCCTTCATTTAATTTTGCTACCTATTCTTAATTTTACAGCACTTTTCTACGGAACACGTCACAAATGCAATTTCTTCATTACTGTGACCACTGTTCTCTTGGTCTCCCCAGCTTCAATAAATCATTAAACTACATCATTATTTACTGCCAATCAGTAGTGATGGATGTAAGATTGTCATTGATAATGCACTAAAGAGGTTGATAAGTTGTTATTCTGGCTGTAGCTACCATTATTGAGCCAGGCTTGACCTTCAAAATTGCAGAAATGGCAATTTCAAGTGCAGAATTGACATGTTTACCACAAAGGACTAGTTTCAAACTTCTGTCAGCATATAGATGCCATGCTGATGCAGTTGCACTCCAGGGAAGGTACTTCATCCAAAGTGGACCCCAGCTGATAATTGTTTGGTCCAAAAGAAGGATTGCAGCTCAATTGGGGAAATCAAGGAGATGACACAGAAGTTTCAGGAGACATGTCAGAGGGACGATGTTGGGTGGCCTCACAGATCAGTAATGCTTTTCATCAGATTCCCCTCCATACTGCAATGGAAAGGCAGGTGCTTATCTTCCCAAGTGATGGCAAGAAGAGACACTCCTGCCTTATTAATTTCTGTACCTCAAGTTTTGATAATATCACTGCTAATTTTCAAAGGACTCACATTGCTGCTGACTGATTCCTTTTACTTAGTATGTTTCTTTTGGGATCAAAGGTTATGGGAAAAAAGCAGGATTAGGCTTTTGAGTTGTATGATCAGCCATGATCGTAATGAATGGTGGAATAGGCTCGAAGGGCCAAATGGCTCCTCCTACTCCTATCTTCTATCTTTTCTATGTTTCTATCATTGTGAAAATGTTTTGCGTTGATTCTGATATCCTTTGCAAGTTCCTTCCTATTGTTTTTTGCAGCTCTCACTGTTTTGTCAAAGTTTGCTATTATTTGTACCTGTCCCATTCAATATGATCTATACCTTTTTTTATCTTTTTTGTGTGTTTGTGTCTTACCTTTTTAGCCATTCATGGCCTTTTTTCGACAAATAGTGCTCTTGTCCCTTAGGTATCCAAGCCGTTTCTGCATCAAGTTAAGTTTGTTTTTGAACAGCTCCAACTGGTCTTCTGTTTTTTTTTGCCCATTACTTGATTTGCTCAAATAACTGGACAGTCTCTGTCTCATTCAATTAAAGTTAACCACACCAAAATCTCGAATTTTAGCAACTACTTTCCATTATTCTCTTTCAAACACTACGTTAAATTGGAACATATTGTGATCATTGTTAGATGTATTCATCTAGTAATTAAATCTGAGTAATTAAATTCATTGCTAAATCTAAGAAAACTTTCACCCTTATTGTCTCTAGGACGGAAAACCATTATTGGCACGTTTAAGAAATTCACTTTATTCTGACATATGTTGGTTTCTTATCCTAATTTGGAACTACATATCAAAATTTAAGCTTATTTATTAAAACCACTTTGATTTTATTACATATTTGCATACTTTCAGCTTTTACATGTTCTACCACTGAAAACTGCTACTTTGCTGTGTGATGATACTGTGTCTTTAAGAAATACATTTGTATCATGTTTCTTATAAGGGTTATGTTTCGAATTCAGATCTATTGCGTAGAGTGTAGATTTGTCTAGGAAAACCTTTAGATTAGTAGCTGGGAGAACAAGATAAGTATTCATTTTGGACATGGAATGAGACCTTAGTGTCGCTGCCACTTTGTGTACTTGGGGCTAAAGTTTTTTTTTAAAAAAGGTGCCTTCAAATCTGATTCAGGCTTCAATTTTGGATTGATTTAAGATTTTAAGCAGAACTAATATATTTGTGTTTGTTGGGATCCCCTGGTGTTTTAAAGTAGAATTTTTGATTAGGTTAATTGACAGAGTCATCTGATTAATGGGAGGAGCTAAGCTTGCAAGAAAGAAGAGTTTCAGTTTCATTTTATAATATAAGCAGTTGCTGCCTGAGCTCTCTCTCTTCAGAGATGTTCCAAAAGATCAAATTTTGCAAACTAAGTCAAAGAAAGTATACTTTTGTTTGCTAACTAATTTTAAATAGATGTTTAAGTCTACAAGAAAAATGTGACTCTAACACTATATTCTGCACTCTCTCATTTCCTTCTCTAGACCATTATACTTCATGTGTATAGCGTGCAAGAAACAATACTTTTCACTGTATGCTAATACATGACAATGATAAATTAAATCAAATAAGAAAAATATTCCTTGATTGGAACTCACAGCAATAGTTTAGCAGTTAAAAATTGCATCTTATCATGTTTAAGTATTGTTCAATTATTAAAAGTTAAGCTAATTCATTTGTTATAATTAAACTATGTTGTTAAATAAAATTTGTTTTGATAAAAGTTTTCCAGTGTGTAAGTGGGATTGCACCTGGAGTGAAACATTTTGTCCTCACACTAATGCCAAAGTACAAAATCATTGGGGTCTAGTCTGGCTGCTTAATACAATTTGGGGTTTTTAACCTGGTACGCTAGAAGATGCATATACAGAATTCCGACGACTGTCTAAAGCCCTTTTCTATTTCTTTATTGGTAGAATTAAATCTCCAATACCTTTTGTTCTTTCGTTATATCTTTTTCATTATAATTGAAGTGATTTCATCCATAATCATTAACGTTACTCCTCCCCCTCCCACCCCAACTCTTTAATTTTTCCTTTCTGACCTTATAGCTAGGCATACTTAGTTCCCAGTTGTAACCATCTTGTAGTCATATTTTAGTAATGGCTACCATGTCATACCATCCATATTGAACTTGCATCTGCAGTTCATTAAATTTGTTTCTTTATATTCTGTGAATTTGTATAAAGAATGCCTATTCAGGCAACATACCCTCCTTATCTATACCTTTGCTCTAATGTTTCACTCACACATTTTTTGTCTTTTTCTTCTGGCTGAATTACTTTACATACTTCAATTGCCCCTTTACCTGTAGTTTATAAAGCATAATTTTGTGCTGTTACTTTATGCTCTCCCATTTCACTTGGTTTCGAACTACTATTTACATTCTCTTTTTAACCTATGCATCACCTCAATGATGCTCCACTCCCTTACAAGTTTAAAGCCTTTGTGACTGCCCTTTTCATCCTCCAGCCCAGTTCTGGTGGACCCTATTCAAAGAGGACAGTTCCTTCCTGTCCCAGCATTGGCAATGTCCCATGGAGTGGAACTTGTTCCCACACCACTTGTTTAAACACTCGTTCATCTCCAATCTAATTAACCTTTATCAAATTACATGTAGTTTTGGAAAATAATGCAGCTATTATCATCTCTGATATCCTGTTTTTTAAATTTTCTTTGTTCCTGATATTCACCAGACACAATCTCTTGTCAATTCTTCCATATCTTGTTGGTCCCAGCATGGTTTACAATGATGGACATTCCCCTTCCAATATCGTTTCAAGCCAGTTTGTGATGTCCTTTAAATTATAACAAAGAACAAAGAACAAAAAAAACACAGCATAGAAACAGGTCCTTTGGCCCTCCAAACCTGTGCTGATCATGATGCTCTAACTAAACTTAAAAAACCTTATTCCGTTCATATCCCTCTATTCCCTCCCTATTCATGTAAATGTTGCTAATATGTCTACTTCCACCAACTCCTCTGGCAGTGCATTCCAGACACCCATCACACTCTGCATGAAAAACATGCCCTGCACATCTCTCTCAAAATTTCCCTCTCCTACCTTGAATTTGTGCCTCTTTGTAATTGAAACTTCCACCCTGGGAAAAAGCCTCTGACTATCCACACTGTCTATTTCTCTCATAATTTTGTAGAGCTTTATCAGGCCTCCCCTCAGCCTCTGTCTTTCCAATGAAAACAATCCTACTTTGTTCAAATTCTCCTCATAGCCAATACCTTCCAGACTAGGCAACATTCTGGTGAATCTTCTTTGCACTCTCTCCAAAGCTTCCACATCCTTCTGGTAGTATGGTGACCAGAACTGCACTCCAAATGCGGCCTAACCAAGGAAACGTATTTACAAAGGATGCTATCCGTTCGGTTAATTATCAATAATCCCCTCCAACCTCCGCATTAATGTGGGAAGGATAAGGGGGCAAAGTGTCATCAGCCTCTTGTTTAAGGTGCCTAATCAGCATTTGGGCTGTCATTCAAACTGTCATTCTAACCCCCACAGGTATCATATACAACATACCTTTGGATAGGATCAGTTTCTGTTGATTCTCATTCCCAAACTCATGTGGGTTCCCCCTTATCCTATACACTATCTGTAACTCCAAGTCTGTTTTGGTCCAACACCTTTCCATGAGATATGACTAAGGTCCCTAATATGTTGGAGTGGCTCCAATTCACACTCCAGCTCAAAGATTCTAAGCTGCAGAAATTCAACATGAAAACATCCACCACTGAAGTGTCCACTTGGAACAGTCTATCTATCCACAAACTCCATATGGACTCTCTGATCTGCTTTTTCTTACTCAAGATTATTTGTACCTACTTTTTCATTTGTTGCCAGCCTTTTTCTCTTTTTCTGCACATTAACTTGCACATAGCAGTGAAATATTGAACAACAACTTCAAATAATTACTCCCCAAGTTTATGCAAACGATCACAAGTATCGGAGACAAAAAGCAACACAAGCTCACTGTATCAAATTCCCACTCTCGCCAAATTCTTAAATCTTACACACTGGGCCCGATTTTACAATCATGGGCCTGATTTTACCAACAAATTGTGCCTATTTTGGGGTGCGAAAATTTGGTAAAGTTAGGCATGAGGCCAGTAGGGGGTTCCACCTTTACCAGAAGGCTAAAATCACTGCAATCGGGACCATGCCCAAATTGCATGCATTTAAATTAACTTTGTGTGTTGGATGCTCAAACTTACCGGCATTTCCCCCTTTACCACCGCATTCGCCCGTCCAGACTCGGCATGAAACAGACATGGTCCGCAGAGGTCTGTATTGGGCACTCCAGTTTCTGAGGAAGTAAGTTCAGGGCTTCCAGCGGCTCTTTAACTCAAATCGGTGGTGGTGGTGGGGGAAGGTTAGTGTGGGGGGAGGTGGGCCAGATCATTTTCTAGTGGGGGCGGGGAAGGAGGAGAGAGGCAGGTTAGATGGATCTCTGGTGGGGGGTGGGGGGAGGGAGACGGGCCAGATGGATCTCTTGGGGTGGGGGGGGGGGTGGGTGGGTGGGTGGGTGAGTGTCGGGATCAGTCTGGCTAACGGGGGGTGGGGGGTAGGTGGATTAAGGGGACAGTGATGTTGTGGGAGTGGGGCAATGTCTGTGTGGGCCATTGCTCCCGGGCTGCTTCATACAGCCCAGGGGTAATGTGGCAGGGGAGTGTTTTTTACTGCACATGCACAGTTGAAGACTCTGATTGGAGCAGCAGTGTTTCGGACGCAATAAGCCCTGCCCACAGGCTTCTGCAGCATGATTTGAAACCGCTGCTTTTTTTTCAGGCAGAGTGCATATGGGGGGCACCGGAGAACAGGGTTACAAGTCAGATCTGAATCACCCCCCGGATTCAGCACTTAGAATTAAAACGGTAAAATTGGGCCCTCTATTTTTGGTGCCCGATGTAATCGTCTTCATAATTTATAGTCACACTGTGCGAGTACTGTATTGCACTGTTACCTTTTTGGAGAATTGTCAGAGTACTTTGAAGTGGACCTGACAGCTTCAGCTCAGTTTGAAGTGATTTCAGTTCTCAATTAAGACACTGGAAATGAATGCTGGCTATCCTGACAGATTTTAGCCATTAACATCAACAGTAGCTCATCTTGGTTTTAAAATATGCCCAATTTGATATATATAGCCTTGTACATTTAAATGATATTGCAGGCTATACTCTTCTCCCAGGCCTTAAATGCCACTCAGACATTTTTCTACTGCTGACAGCTCTGTAAGAATAAATTATTGCTGGTTTTCTGAGCCAGCTTAATGAAGATTTATGTTTTATATTATACTGTGCTATTCTGTTTAAAAAGATCCATCAAACAAGCAGAACATTACACGCAAATTGTGCACCAGTTGTAATAAGCAGTTCCAACTAGTCACGTTCCTTATCAGTATTTGGGGATAGTAAGGTAAGGAATAATTATATATAATTACAGTGATCAGTGGGTGCAACCTGGTGTGTATAAGGCAGTTAAACCCCTGAACTTCCACTTGGTATGTAGACAAAGGGAAAGGAGACAGCCACCCACAAGATCTTAATTATAGTGTTCTCTCGTGTCTGCATGCATGTTCCAAAAGGGAAAGTACATATTGTAACAAATTGGTACATAATATCTGTCCACATATCTGTATATTTCAATCATCACTTGTTGCCTATTTTATATTTCAAAACTTTTAGATTACAGGGAGCTGGAAACAGACATTTGTGTCAATATTCCTCTCCTGGGATGTCACAAATGGAGGTGGTTTTGTAATCCACATTTTAATTATGCCACTTTAAGGTGCAGTCTTCGCATGATCATACAATGAGAAAAAACTGCATGACCGTCTCTCTCAGCTGAAACTTAAGAGGAGGACAGTTTAGGAGCTGAATACATTTGGCAAACTGCCAAAGTCTTAACATTAAAATGTCTACAGAATGTGATTCTGGCACAGTGGCCATGTGATGATGTGGTTACTTAACAGGTCACATAATGGAAGCACCAGTTTACAAGTATGTGATAGCTGCTCACAAGTGAATAAACAGTGATTTGTTATAAGTCTTTGGTCACCAGGTCTTCGGGAACCCAACACTTCTCCCTGGTGCCAGGAATTGGCAGTGTGGCACAAATAATTTGTTGCATCAATCCATTGAATATTCAATTAAAATATTGCGGACAATAGGGCCAAGTTTGAAAAGGAGTGGTGCTGGATTATCAGATAAATCATAAGTATCAGCTTACACTTTACCAAATCTAGCAGGCCTTGGGGCTGTCTAGGCATACGAGTTATTTGTATTTTCCATGGAGGACAAAGAGGAATCCAAAATAATTCTAAAAAGGTTTGAGAACATTTGCTTGCCAGTGAAGAACATGAACAAGTACACATTTAACTCTACAAACCAAAGATCCAGCGATTTGATACAATCATACACAGCAACTTTGAAAATCTTAGCAAAGTTGGCACTTTTACAGATGAGATAGTCAGGGATCAAATAGCCTTTGAGGTCAGCAGTGATCTAGCCACAAGAAGCTGCTGCAAAGGAAAAATTTAACAGTACTAACAGCCATTAGCATCTGCATGCTGAACAAACAGTCTGTAAGAAAGCAGCAAGGAGTTTAGGTTGGAAACTGAAGTTTTTGTGGTACAGAGCATGTCCTGTGGTGGCATTAGCCTCAAAACAGAGCAACATATTTGGCATATAGTAAATGCTGCTGCAGATGTGGCAAATGGAATTAGTTTGCAAAATGCTGCAAATCAAAATCACAATAGTTTTTCTTTGACAAGAACCACATTGCAGCTGATCAGTCCTCCAAAGCGTCAGTGAACAAACTGGAGCTCAGCCAGAGCAACCAAACCACTAAGCCTCCAATAACACTCTGCTCTGAGAGTGTCAACATTGATGCAGAAAATGGCAAGGACTTCACCACCCAAACACGATTTGCAGCACTGCAAAACTGAAGATAAAGATTGACACTGGAACAAAGTGTAATGTATTGCCCAGTTGAAGACTATGGGAACTAGACCCATATGCAGCACCAATGGACTCAGGTGAACATCAGGTGGACAATCCAACTTCATGGAATGGGTGGCATTTTCCATTACACATAGAGCAGCTTCAGGTTTCATAGGGTCAACCGGAATGTAAGGTCTCTGCTAGGTTTGTGGGACAGCATCACACTGGGGATCATCCAAGTTGATCCAGTGGTACGTGCTCTGCAGCATCAGACACCAGAAATAAGAGAATACAAAGACCTCTTCAACTGCAACATCTTCAATAAATTACTAGTAATATACCACATGAGACTAGATGACTCCGTATCATCAACAGTTTGTGCTCTGAGAATACCATTAGCCATAAAGCATAATATGTCAATAAATTGCACTACATGACAACACTGGATGGCATAACTCCCACAGAGTGGTTTTCAGCAATGGTGATATCAATAAAGAAAAATGGGACAGTCAGGATTTGCATTGATCCAGTTCAGTTAAACAAGGTGCTGCTCAGACTGCATCACCCTATAAAGACAGTGGGATAAGTGATAGCAGATATGCCCAATGCCAGGGATTTTAGCATCCTGAATACAAAACATGGGTTCTTGCAATTTCTATTAGAAGAATCTTCTAAACTTCCAACGTTCATGTCTTGGTTAGGCAAATATAATTTCCTTCATCTGTCTTATGTGATCTGCCCTGCAGCAAAATCTTCTAACATTGAATGAGACAACTATTTGCAGACCAATCCTGGCCTGGGGTCATAATTTACAAGAACATGATACATATCTTTATCTTATTTTCAACAGAATCAGAAGCTTAACCCTATGAAATGAAGATTCAGAGTCAACTGGTTTCCCAGGTCATTTACTTATAGCTGACGTCGTGAAGCCAGATCCAGACAACAACTGTATGATTAATGTCCATCCCCGTGGACAAGCACGCTTTACAATGCTGCTTTGGTATGACAATTTATCTTTCTAAGTTTATCCCTTGTTACAGTGAGGCCATTAGGCCTCTTTGTCAGCTCCTCCACCAGATCATCGAATGGTGCTGGCAAGAACATCATACAACGGTCTTCAACAGACTCAAACAGGCACTCGCAGCCCTTTGTACTTTGTACAATAGTTTGACATTCAAGCTCCCTCACTCATATCAGCACATGCCTCCCAGCACAGAATTGGCACAGTTTATATCCAGAATGACTGACCAATAGCCTTTGTATCAAGGACCCTCACTAAAACTGAGGCTCATTCTGCTCAGGTCGAAAAGGAACTCCTTACTCAAGTCTGTGCCTGTCAGAAATTTCTTGAGTTCATCTACGTTCATCCTGCAACTGTTGGAACTGATTAGCAGCCCGTCATAACTATCCTAAAAAAGTCTCATCACACTGCATCCGCACAATTGTAGCGCGTGAAGCTAAAGCTGCAATGTTCCAATCTCAGCATCATCTACAAACATAGTAAGGAGCTGTACTTGTCAGATGCCCTGTCGAGAGCCTTCTTACCCATGATAGACCAGGTAGATCATGAAGAAGGCATAGACATCATGACAATAGAGATGTTGTCCTCTTGTAGAATCCAGGAACATAAAGAGGCTTTACAGACAGACATCACATGCAAACAAATTGCATAACATCATCGTGAGGGGCTGGCCAGAGTCCTCAAGGGAGTCTCCCTACGAGTTCCACATATGTTTCATCATCAGTGATTAACTAACTGTACAGGACAGACTGATACTGTGTAACTGGCGAACTGTCATTCATATTCCTCTTCAGAGATACTTCACCCAGCCACTTCAGCTGGGCCACCGTGGGTGGAAGCAACTGGATACAGAGCCAAGGAATCACTGTACTGGCCCTCCATGTACACTGATATGGAAAGGGATGTATCCAGATAAAGCCGCAACAAACAAAATAACTGCTGCATCTACTGAGGTTTCAGACCTACCATGGTCATTCATTAGCCATCAGTCATCATCAAGCTCAAGAGACTCTCCGTCACATCCAACATCCCTTAGAGACTCATGATGCTCAACACTCGCCAGTCTATCTTCACTGAATTGAGAAAATTTGCATACACATGGGACATTGAGCATAATACAAACAGCTTCCTAAACTCATATTCTAATGGTTTGGCAGACGGCAGTGCCCTGAAACTCACCTTCCAGAGAGATGTGCACAGAATCAGACAGCCTATAATGCTGCACTCCTCAACCAGTGAAACTAGAAGGTCTGCCATTGTCAGAGCAGTGACTATTCTCCAGAGGCACCAGGACTATGATCCCTACTGCCAAGATTCTTTTGCAGCCCAAATTCAAAACCAATGTGAGAGGTGCCCTCATGGAATGCTGATTAAGAGGGGAGATGTACTATGAATGCAATGCTCACAGATTTTTCCCTCTAACAGCCAGAATCCAGACCAGACATAGCCATGACAAGTTGGAGATGGTACAAGCAATGACCCATATACAAACAGTTAAACGGTACTCAGATGGTGCCCACTGTGTATGAAACAAACACCATCTACTACAGAGATCAGAACCAGCACCAGAAAATGCCATTTTATCCCAGCCATTCAGCCAACAACACTGGTCCTCTGTACCAGTCAAAATGAAAGCTCCTCTACAGGCCTACGCAACAAGACCTGCACCCGCTAGACAAACCAATGGAGATCCAAAGCCATCCTTGCTGAGGAAACCAGCCTGAGATCATCTAAAGCTTCCAACTGTTCACCCTATCTGCCCTTCTTAATTTTATAAACTTCTATTAAAAAGTTCTCTATGTATTTTTAATAATAGATTCATCAGTGGATGCTCTTGTTGATTGGAAGTCAGTGACATAATTTTTGAGGACAGATCACCATTTTAGTCGTGATTGAGCATGTGTTGATGTTAACAGACTTTGAGATTGTCTTTGAAATTTTTCTTTTTGCCCCCTTGTGAATGGGCACCCTGGCATAGCTCTAAGGGAGGGACAGCGTGTTGTCCTGTATTTATATCTTAGCCCTATGTAGAGATTACACTAGTTTCTATGGGTTTGTCACTCACCTATGTGAACCTGAAATGCAGTGTGATAACTTTGGTTTGGCAATATGCCTTCATCATGCCAGTCTCTGAAATTATAGAAGACAAGTGGGCATGGACATTTTAAGTCTGCCTGTTATTTTGAATTATCTTGTTACCAAGCTATTGAATTTATTAACAATTTAATTGTCTGAGACTTTTCATTGCCAGCTGCATTTTTCAGGCACAGACAGGTAAAGGTTTGGGAGTGCTTAATAGCAGTTATGATGAGACAGCACAAAGTTGGAAGAGGAAGCCTACCATACAGTAATACAACAGCAAATTTTACAATGACAGTGGTAGCGTCCATAGGATATTTGATTTAATTTATTGACTTTTTGAATCTGCTATAAGAAATAAAGAAAGTTTAGAGATCGGATTGCCTTTAATTTTGCAGCTGAGTGACTGCCTGATCACAGCACATCCTGGCCTTATTGTCCAGTCGGGTACAGTGGTCCCCAGTTGACTGTCCTCTTGGCAAGTGGCTGTTAATTCGCTGACACAATTTCTTGAACAGAGATGGTAGGAATAGTGGGGGAATGAATGGACCACTTAATTCCCTTTTCACCTCTGTCCCCCCACTGTGAAAAGGAAATTTCAGCCCTATGAGTGTAACAAGTTTTCATCATTGTGCTTTAAATGGTTTGCCCCATACTTACAGCTCTAACTTCCAGCAACTTCTAAAGTTCATTTACTTCCTCTGAGTCCATGCCAGGTTTAACTAATGAACCACAGTGAGCCTTGATGGTCAACAGTCACACACAATTGACCACAGAACAATTGAGCACTATTGTTGGGCAGTCTTGATTCATTCTGGTGATGTATCCTGTCCATCTCAGCTGATGCGAGTATATCATAGCCTCTGCCATGGCAACTTCCTGGAGGGTGCTCACGTTCGTTCCTTTATCCTTCCATGTGATTCGCAACATGCTTCTAAGACACTATTATTGTTCTAGAGTCTTAATATGATAACTGTAGTTTGATCAAGCTTCAGCAATATAATGAAGCATGGGGAAAACCACCGTCCATTGAGTTTGACATCAGGTTAAATATCTCAATCCTCAAAGATTGGGTATGTAATTTACCACAGGCTAAACAGGCACATTGGATTTGGTAGTGATTCAATGTCATTTTTTTGGAATTGGTAGGTTCCAAGATATGGGAAAGGAAGACATTTTTCAACACTTCATAATGAATCATAATGTTGAGGAACAGAGAGCGGTAATTAAATCAAGAGAATAGGAGAACAGTTGTGAAACAGCAAATATGATTTTGTTAATTTCAATGTTAGAATAGAATAGATTGATTAATTGAAGATGAGGGTGCCAAACAAGCAAAAGTGAAGTTTCAGTAACATAAATAGGGCAGTTCTTTTGAAAGGAGATTTTATTTACACCTCGTCACCAGAAAAAGAGAGAGCAGCAGTGAAGCAGCTGTACAATGTACCACACTCCCTTCCTCCTAAAAAAAAACAAATGTACATTAGAAGGTAAGATCGTCCATGTGCCTATTTTCTCAGAATACAATATGAATAAACCAACATCAATAATATCTGCAATATAAAAAACTACCCATTATCCCAAAATCTATAGCCCTTAACCTCATTTTAACTTTGTGTGGAACCACATCAAATGCCTTTTGGAAATCTGAATATAGCACAGGTGCCCTATTACATACAAAATTGGGTGCATCCTTTTCTCAAACATTGTTCCACATGGTAAAACTATGTTGACTCAATTTAAAAATCCTTCAATTTTAAGTGTATTATTAAGATTTCTTCAGGTTAATTGGCCTCTAGTTTCTTATTTTCTTTTTGCCTCCTTTCTTGAATGGTGATGATACATTTGCTACCTTCCAAATTGCTAGGATTATTCTAGAATCTAGATAATTTTGGAAAACTAGTGCATCTAATACCTCTGCAGTTACTTCTTTAAGAACCTTAGGATGTAGGCTATAATATTCTCAGAATTTGTATGCATTTAGATTTTAAGTTTAAGGAGCCAGTTACCTTGGTTGGCTAAGGCTGTTAGCATTTGGTTTACATTAACATCAATGATGCAAGTTCAATTCGAATTTTGACAAAGTAGTCTTGGGACCTGCCTCTTTATCCTACCCCTGAAAGTGGAAAGCAATGGCAAAACATCACTGACAAAATTGCTGCAGAATAGCTCAGGGCAAAGCAACTGTAGACATTAAGCCAAGGGCCTGCCTTTAAATAGAGCAAAGGTGATGATAATAGCATTTATATTTTATTTGTTGATGTTAAGTACTTCTAGGTTCCTCACTCTTATTAGACCCGTTGCTTACCATCCATTTCTGGCATGTAACTTGTGGACAGGATTTTTATCCTCCACTACTGTGTGTTTTGGGGTGGTGGGAGGCAGTGCACCAATGACTGCTGGTGTGATCTTACTGTGCCTCCATTTACAATGGGGTTCCCACTTCTACACATCCCTCACTGCTGGGAAGGCCACGGAAGGAATGTGGCATATATAGAAATAATTTCTCACTGCCAGAGAGATTAGCTGGAAGTAATTTAGACTTACCATGTAAAATGTACACACAGTTGAAGATACAAATGCCACCTTTTTCTGGCATGTTTAATGGCCATCTAATGGGTGAATATGGCAACTGTATGGCTTTCATGTATATGAATTCTGAATTCATTGACATGATACCATTGAAGAGAAGATTGTGAAGCAGGGCAAATGGGACAGCATTTAGTTGCTGATGTGTGGATGCTGGAAGTTACTGTCTCATTTACTCTTGATCATTTATCATCTGTGGCTCTACTGCATTGAGGACAATATATGAATGTTGGCTCTTCTCTTTCTAAACAAGGTTTGTCAAATTTGTTGAAGAGCAGATCATTCCCTTTTGTGATTAGCTGCTGTATTTGTTACTGTGTAGGATTTGCGTGGGAGTAGAATTGTTGGACAGCATCAATATATTACACAAGCTGCACAGTATTTAGATAGGGATTAATCTGTTGCAAACAAAGTGTCATGCTTTCTCAACTATTTCTGTTTTTGAAATGGTAATAGGGTAACTTGACAATGGAACTACAGTGAAAAGAATTGTGGGCTGGATTTTATGTACACTTCCTCCGTATGTCCATTATCTGCCCCCCGACTCCCCTTTCATTCCACCCCTCATGACATTGGTGAGTGGGTGCCAAAATTGGCAGCTTGCCTGCCATTCTTAAATAAAGAATTAATTGGTCAGTTGAGCTTTCCAACAGACTGATTGAGTTGGATAAGATGCGGCCCATGCCTTAGTACAGTTGGCATCAGCAATGTTAGAGAATAGGCAGACCATTTTTAAACACAAGTGTTTAAAAAAAAAGGCAGGCAGGGAGTGAGTAGGTCCTTTTGGGGTGTCCTCTAAAAATCAGGGCATCTCCCAAAATTAGACTCCCCTCCAACTTTATTTCCTCATCTGTAACCTCCAAAATCAGTCCTCAATCCCACCTCTCCCCTCCCTCTCTCGGCCACCGATCTCATCCTGCCCTCAAAGGCAAACAGCCCTGGCTCCACAGTCAATCATCTCCTCTGGAATGCACTGCCTGGGAGGGTGGTGGAGATGGGATGCCCCACATCCTTTAAAAAGTACCTGGAGGAGTACTTGGTACATCATAACATTCAAGGCTATGGACCAAGTGCTGGCAAGTGGGATTAAGTGGGCAGATCAGGGTGTTTAATGCGTTAGTGCAGACTCGATGGGCTGAAGGGCCTCTTCTGCACAGTAGTCTTCTGTGATTCAGTGACTCTTCCAGGGCCTATTTGCAGTCCCAGCAAACAGGCACTACTGAACTCTGGCATTGCTGAGACTACTGAAACAGCTGACCAATCAGATGGGCCAGCAGATTTTGAGGGTGGAACCACATCTCATTGGTCGGGGGGATGGTGGTATTGTGGTAACGTCACTGGATTTTTAATCTATCATGAGACCCAGTCTAATGTTTAAGTCCCACCTTGGCAACTACATCCCATGAAAGAATAAATCAAATGAAATTTCAATTCAATTTATACACTTGGAATCGAAAGCTAGTCTAATAGTGACCATGAAATTATCATCAGTTGTCGTAACACTGGCCCACCAATATCCTTTTGGGGAGGAAATCTGTCATCCTCACCTGATCTGACACATACGTGACACCAGAATCACAGCAATATGGTTGACTCTTACCTGCCCTCTGAAATGGCCTGGCGAGCCACTCAGTTCAAGGACAATTAGGGATGGACAACTTATGCTGGCCTTGAGAGCGATGTCTACATCCCATGAAAGAATATATCAAATAAAACCTGGGTGAGCCTGTCTGTAGCATGTTATGGCTGCAGGGCGAGCTTCTTTTGGGTGTGTTGGTTGCTGGCCTACTTTCCTTCTGTGAGGAGATGAGGGTGGGGAGGTCTAGTCAGAGTAGAAGTAAGAGGATATATCAGATAAATACATGGCTGAAGAGATGGTGTCAGGGAAAGGGTTTCAGAATACTGGGGCATTGAGACCGGTTCTGGGGGAGGCGGGACCTGTACAAATTGAATGGATTACACCTGGGCAGGACTGGGACTGAAGTCTTAGGGGAGTGTTGACTAGAGCAGTTGGGGAGGGTTTAAACATATATCCAGGGGGGATGGGAACCTACATAAGGTGTCCGAGAAGGAAGGAACAAGGACAAAATGTGGGGAGAATGTTCAAACACATCAAAAATCAGTAAACATGTTAAAAGGAAGGAGAACTCAGGAGATGTTATTAATGGAAGTGTTAGAATTCAAAAAGAAGGTATAAAAACTAGCATAAGGGCACTTTATTTGAATGCTTGTAGCATTCAAAACAAGGTAAATGAGTTGACAGCACAAAACAATGCAAACCAGTTTGATTTGGTGGCCATTACAGACATATGGTTGCAGGCTGGCAAGACTGGCATTAAATATCCTGAGGTATCAGACTGTTCAGAGGGACTGACAGGAAGGTAAGGGCGGTGGGGTAGTTCTGATATTTAAGGATGACATCAGGGTGATAGTGAGAGATGATATAGGTTCTATGGAAAAAAAGGTTGAATCCATTTAGGTAGAAATTAGAAATAGTAAGGAGAAAAAGTCACTGATAGGCTATAGGCCACCAAATAATGGGGTAAAAAATAAACAAAGAAATAACTGATGCATGTAAAAATGGTACAGCAATTACGATGGGGGATTTTAATCTACATATCAAGTGGTCAAACCAAGTTGATCAAGGCAGCCTTGAGGAGGAGTTCATAGAATGTACCCATGAAAACTTCCTTGAATAGTATGTAATGGAACCTACGAGGGAGCCAGCTATCCAATATCTGGTCCTGTGTAATGAAACAGGAATAATTAATGACCTTGCAGTTAGGGATCCTCACGGAAGAAATAATCACAGGATAGTTGAATTTAAATACTGATGGAGCGTGAGGAGGTAAAATTCAATACCAGTGTCCTGTGCTTAAATAAAGGAGACTACAAAGGGATGAGGGAGGTGTTGACTAAGGTAGACTGGATGCAAAAACTTTATGGTGAGACAACTGAGGAAACAGTGGAGGACTTTCAAAGTGATCTTTCACAATGCTCAGCAAACTTACATACCAGTGATAAGGAAGGACTGTAGGAAAAGAGATAATCAGACATGGATATCGAAGGAAATGATGGAGGGTATCAAATTGAAAGAAAATGCATACGAAGTGGCAAAGATTAATGGGAACCTAAAGGATTGGGAAATCTTTAAAGGTCAACAGAAAGCCACGAAGAAAGCTATGAAGAAAATAAGATGGATTATGAGAGTAAACTAGCTCAGAATATAAAAACAGATGGCAAAAGTTTCTATAAATATACAAAATGAAAAAGAATGGCTAAAGTAAAAATTGGTTCTTTAGAGCATGAGAAGAAAGATGTAATAACTGGAAATGAGAAAATGGCTGAAGCACTGAACCAATATTTTGTGTCAGTCTTCACAGTGGAAGACACAAATAACATGCCAAAAATTGATGACAGGAAGGCTATGGCAGATAAGGCCTAGAAACTATCATTATCACAAAAGAAGTAATATTGGGCAAGTTAATGGGGCTAAAGTTAGACAAGTCTCCTGGTTCTGATGGAATGTATCCCAGGGTACTAAAAGTGATGGCAGGAGAAATAGCACATGCACAAATGGTAATTTACCAAAATTCTCTGGACTCTGGGATGGTTCCCACAGTTTGGAAAATAGCAAATGTGATGCCACTGTTTAAAAAAGGAGGTAGACAAAAGGCGGGTAACTATAGGCCAGTTAGCTTAACTTTTGTAATTGGGAAAATGCTTGAATCTATCATCAAGGAAGAAATAACAAGACATCTGGATATAAATTGTCTCATTGGTAAGACACAGCATGGGTTCATGAAAAGAAGATCATGTTTGGCTATCTTGGTGGAATTCTTTGAGAGCGTTACATGTGCAGTGGACAATGGGGAACCTGTAGATGTGATGTATCTGGATTTCCAGAAGGCATTTGACAAGGTGCCGCACCAAAGACTGCTGCATAAGATAAAGGTGCATGGCATTACAGGTAATATATTAGCATGGTTAGACAATTGGTTAACAAACAGAAAGCAAAGAATGTGGGTAAATGGATGTTTCTCTTGTTGGCGATCAGTGGCTACTGGTGTGCCTCAAGGATCACAATTGTTTATGATTTAAATAGATGATTTGGAATTGGGGACCCAGTGTAGTGTTTCAAAATTCGCAGATGACACTAAGATGAGTGGAAGAGCAAAATGTGCAGAGGACGGTGAAAGTCTGCAAAGGGATATAGATAGCTTCAGTGAGTGGGCAAGGGTCTGGCAGATAGAGTGCAATGTTGGTAAATGTGAGGTCATCCCTTTTGGTAGGATTAACTGCAAAATGGACTATTATTTAAATGGTAAAAAATTGTAGCATGCTGCTATGCAGAGGAATCTGGGTGTCCTTGTGCAAGAATCACAAGGAGTTGGTTGGCAGGTGCACTACATAATTAAGAAGGCAATTGGAATGTTGTCCTTCATTGTTGGAGTTTAAAAACAGCAAGGTTATGTTGCAGCTATATAAGATGCTGGTAAGGCCACACCTGGAGTACTGTACAGAGTTTTGGTCTCCTTACTTGAGAGAGGATATACTGGCACTGGAGGGGTGCAGAGGAGATTCACTAGGTTGATTCCAGAATTGAGAAGGTTGGCTTATGAAGACAGGCTGAGTAGACTGGGGCGATACTCATTGGACTTCAGAAGAATGAGAGGAGACCTTAAAGCAAATATAAGGTTATGAAGGCAATAGATAAGACAGAAGCAGGGATGTTGTTTCCATTGGCAGGTGAAACTAGAACTGGGGGGCATGGCCTCAAAATAAGGGGGAGCAGATTTAGGACTGAGTTGAGGATGAACTTCTTCACACAAAGGGTTGTGAATCTGTGGAATTCCCTGCTAAGTGAAGTAGTTGTGGCTACCTCATTGAATGTTTTTAAGGCAAGGATAGATAAATTTTTGAACAGTAAAATAATTAAGGTTTATGGTGAGTGGGTGGGTAAGTGGAGCTGAGTCCACATAAAGATCAGTCATGATCTTACTGAATGGCGGAGCAGGCTCGAGGGGCCAGATAGCCTACTCCTGCTCCGAGTTCTTCTGTTCTTATGTTGTTCTGATGAGGTGAGCAGTCTATTCGTTTTCCCCCTATAAAATTCATTCCTTTGTGGACAAACTTCATGCGGTGTGCCTCAGGGATCAGTGCTGGGTCTACTGTTATTTGTCATTTATATTAATGATTTGGATGAGAATTTATGAAGCATGGTTAGTAAGTTTGCAGATGATACCAAGGACAGTGAAGAAAATTATCTCCGATTGCAATGGGATCTTGATCAATTGAGCCAGTGGGCTGACGAATGGCAGATGGAGTTTAATTTAGACAAGTGCAGGGTGATGCATTTTGATAGATTGAACCAGAGCAGGACTTACTCAGTTAATGGTTGGGCATTGGGGAAAATTACAGCACAAAAATGTTCATAGCTTCTTGAAAGTGGAGTCACAGGTGGACAGAGTGGTGAAGAAGGCATGCTTGGTTTCATCAGTCAGAACATTGAATACAGGAGTATTCTTGTTGAAGTTGTACAAGGCATTTGTAAGGCCACACTTGGAATACTGTGTGCAATTCTGGTCACCCTATTATAGAAAGGATATTATTAAACTAGAAAGAGCGCAGAAAAGATTTACTAGGGTGCTACCGGGACTTGATGGTTTGAGTTATAAGGAGAGGCTAGATAGACTGGGACTCTTTTCTCTGGATCACAGGAGGCTGAGGAATGACTTTATAGAGGTCTGTTAAATAATGAATGGCATAGACAAGATAGATAGTCAATACCTTTTCCCAAAAATAGGGGAGTCTAAGATTGGAGGTTTAAGATAAGAGGGGAGAGATACAAAAGAGTCCAGAGGGGCAACATTTTCACACAGAGGTTGGTGGGTGTCTGGAACAAGCTGCCAAAGTTAATGTAGAGGTGGATGCAACTTTGCCTTTTAAATAGCATTTAGATAGTCACATGGATAAGATGAGTATAGAGGGATGTGGGCCAAATGCAGGCAGTTGAGATCAGCCTTAGGCATTTAAAAAAAAGGGCAGCATGGACAAGTTGGGCCAAAGAGCCTGTTTCCATGCTGCAAACCTTTATGACTCTATTAGATATTTAAATTTTTGTTTATACACTGGCCAATCATATAAAGTGAAGAGGCCAAATTAACCATTAAATGCTTGGGGGTCTGATCTGATCTAGTGCGCTCTAACAGTGAATATTTCACAAAATGTAGGAAGAGCAATTGTGGAAGAATGATGAGGAAGCGGGAGAAGATACAACACTTTAGCGTTAATAACATTCTGAGCATTCCAATAATTATGATCAAATCTGAAGGAGTTTGTTTTGATGAAAACAGATGGTATTACTTTTTGGTCTGGATTATTGTCTATGAACTTTGATGTAGTTCAAATAGCCCTATGAGTTTTGGGGATCCTTGCAAATAATCCCACCTGGAGATATGTAGTTAGCATGTAGTGCTGACAGCATATAATGGTAGGTCAAAAACCTAGTAGCTGCCAAGGTCCTTCAACACACTTTACACCAGTCATTCCATATTAAGGAATGCCAATCATTTGCAGAAAAAATATTACATTTGCAGCTGCTGTAATACTCTGATTTTGTCTTCGCAGTGCCAGTTTGAAAGGGCATTGTCACTCCTATAAATTTGTCATTGGTTTTTTTCTTACCCTCACATAACCCAACATGGTGAAATACACTGCAGATTACAATTTCGTCACATAATTATTGCTAAAGTGCTATAATTTCCTTGTCTATGTTATAGCTATTCTGAATGTGATCCTCTATTTGCAAGATACAGTGAAATTCTTCCTATCCCCAAAATTCCAATAATGCACTAAAGCAAGTCTGAGCAAAGTGGCTGAGATCACAAAAAGCTACCACATATTAAGGTGAGTTGGGTCAGGCAACTGTTTCAAATTAACTTTAATTTTCTATTCCCTGCAACAATATTAGTCGTATTCCATAGTTACTAATGTTGACGTGTACATCCTAATTTGGAGATGATACGATGCAACACTTGTCAATTAAGTTTGAACTCATGCACCAAAATCTTGCTGCCATTTATGCCAGCAGGATCTTATGGTTCCCCTGGAAGTGCACCCACACCCCCCTCCCCCATCACCACTAAACACCGCCCCCCCCCCCCACCCCAAAACCCACCCCCACTACAGGTTTCCCAATGGTGAGGGACATGTTCAATGGGAAATCCCATTGGCAATGGCAGGACCATAGGATCCTGCCACCAGTGAGTGACATACCGCCTGCCACCGCTTGTGAAACATGCCACAGAGTGAGGGGAAAATCCCGCCCATGGTTTATTATGTAAATGATTCACAATCTGAATGTGATTTCTCATTTCCTCTTTTGCTAAATGATTTTCTTTTCTTGGAATCTATTCTGCCCTCTCTCCTGCATTTGCAGCCGGACAACACCAAGTTTGATACTGATAATTCTTTAACAGCACTGAATCAAAGTAACAGATTGAGTTCTAACATTTGACAATATTCTGAATGTGCTAACTAAAATTAATATGCAGCTGAAAGACAGACACACACTTTTAGACTATAAAACTGTCATTGAATAAGATTGATTTAATTCAGAATTTAGTATTTCTAACATCATTGATTTAATGACAGCATCTATCACTGCATCTTATCAATTTATTAATGCATCTCCATTTTGCAAGTAATTAGGTTGCAACAAGCAGAAAATCATCATTTCCTTGTCCTCCTATTCTATTCTCTTTTGAAAAATGAGTAGCTGCGCACAGACAATCTACTGTTTTCAGGTAGACATATCTCTTTCTGTCTTAAAACTAATGAAACATTTCAAATCTTTAATTGCTTTGTGACTGTGCACATCACACTAGTGACTTTTTGCAGCCAACCACTTTGTAATGGAAGCTCCAGCTGAAAACCGTCACCAGTGCATTCATGCCAAGCCTGACATTGAACGATGAGCTGACATGTGAATTCTGCCTGTTTAGCAGAATGATTTCACCCCTGGACTGCTGGCAGTGAAATGCTCCAATTACCACACAGGAGGGTCAGTCGGGTGAGAGAAGTGATAGGCCCACATTGATTAATATCTTACTTTGATGGACCGACAGAGAAAATACAAAATAATTTAAGTAATGTGTGTTAATAATCTGGAATGCAGAATAAGATGGAATCAGCTCTGCAGTCACAAATTCTTGAGATTGGAGTCCTGACTTTCTTGTTAATATTAGATTTGACTCCAAGGATTTTCTGACAAAGCTTTTTGGTCAAGTATCCTTGTCTGTTTGAGTTGGAAGCCTATTTAGTCAGAACATGTTTAAACCTTTTCATTTATATCTTGCCCATTTCAAAACTCTCCTAATCTGTGTGAAGGTGGTGACTTTCTGTTCATCTCAGGGTCAGGCCTGAGTGCAATGTGAGTCCAGCTTCCTCAGAGCAAAATAGCACAAAGCATTCAGCATAACTGATGGCACCTGTTTTGTTTCCCATCTCTGCGCAGTACCTCCACTGCGGAAGAAATGACTGGGGTTTTCTTATCCTGCTAGCAGCAAGCATTGTATTGGGTGAGAGCGGCTAAAAGTCAATGTTGTATTCTATCTGCAATGATTGGCTTAATGTTTTGAATGTCAAGAGACTGTGATTTCCAATTGCTGCACTTGATAAGTCAATTAATTCTGTTTCAACTTTAAAATAAACTTTTGTTTTGCATTTAATGCCATGTAGAACCATGAAGCCTACAATGAGCTGTACACAAGTAATCAATAACATTTATTGAAGGAAAATGTTTTAATGTTACTTTTTGTTGCTATGGTGCTAACAATTACTTTATACAAGAGGATAGCATTTGAATTTCAGAACTATGGCAACATCATCCTACGATTTCTATTTTGAGACGATAGGTGATGTATAAATATTGAAAGATCTTTAAATGAACAATGTTAATAAAAGTCACTTGGTTATTGTTTTGTATGATTAATTGGGCTATCTTCTTCTTTGTAATAAAGGTGCCTTGTGCTACGAAGTTGGCCCAATATACAATGTCACATTAATGGTTTTAATTTGGGCTAAAAATTGATTTGTGCTGCTTTTCAAGCGTAGGAGTTGTGATTTACAACCTGCCCGTACTGATTCCAGTGATAAGCAGAAGGTGCATTTTTTACTATCACCTCATCTGTATGATTGTAGCATAAGGCCAAGAACTTGATGTACTACTGGCTGCTTTTGTGTCAGCAGAACAGTGCAGCATACATATAGAGCAAATGGTCTAGTCAGCCTTCTGTTCTTAAAGGAGGTCTGTTACTTTTAAAGGAAAGGTGTAATGAATTATATGGTGTTGCTGCTGAATATTATCAAAATGTTTATTTATTTATTAGTCACAAATAGGCTTACATTACACTGCAATAAAGTTACTGTGAAATTCCCCTAGTTGCCACAATCCGACACCAGTTCATGTAAATGTACTTAACCAGCACATCTTTCAGAATGTAGGAAGAAACCGGAGCACCCAGAGGAAACCCATGCTGACACAGGGAGAACATGCAAACTCCACACAGATAGTGACCCAAGCCGGGAATCGAACCTAGGTTTCTGGTGTTGTGAGGCAGCAGTGCTTACCACTGTGCAACCATGTTGCCCATTGCAGGTATGAGCAAGGAAATAGAGCAATAGGGAGGAGAGAGGTTCACAGCCTGAAGAATGTGGTGTTAGAAGCATTAGTGGCTGAAGGAGAAATGTCACAGTTTCATGGGCACAGGGGTATTCCAGCAAATTGCCCTCAGGGGATCAGGGAGGTCAATTCATGGCATCTGAACCTGACAGCAAGGTCACAAAATGTCCAATGACCTCATGTGGATGGCCAATGTCAGTGAATGCCTCTCTACTTCAACGCATCACACCCTCATCAATTATCCAGCAGCATTGTCTGCAACTCAGGACAATGTTTTCTTTCCCATCCCTAACTTCCCTTGAACTGAATGGATTGCTAGGCCATTCCAAAAGACCGTTGAGAGTCAAAATCTTCTGGGCCGCAGCTTGTGGAGGACTGGGTCATTTCCCAACCTTCTTGCCTCTCTACACAGCTCCTCCACACATTTTTAACTGGATGTCCATTTAATTTGTTATTTGTGGCACGTCTCAGCCGTCACACTTGCATATATAACCAAAGCAATTATCATAAGGAACAAAGTGTTTTGGAATGACTTGAGGTGGAAAGCAGCTCTGTATAAAGATATTTTTGTTCTATTCTTTCAGGCTTTAATACTTTTTTTTCCCTTAGCACCTATGCATATATGATATTGTTTATTCCCAGACTTGCATTGTTGCTCCTCTAATTTCTAAGAGATTCTCCATTGCTGCTTCTAATGTGAATGCTGACTTTTAATTATCCACAAAAGGAGAACAATGAGAATTATGAAATTGAAATATTGTGACATGTAAAATGTGGCTTTTTAAAAATCCTTTCACAGGGTGTGGGTGTCACTGTTTAGATCAACATTTATTGCCCAACCCAAATTGCCCTTCAGAAGGTGATGGTAAGCTGTTGCTTTGAACTGTCGCAGTCCATGTGATGTAGGCACACCCACTGTGCTATTAGCTCTAGGGAGCTCTAGGATTTTAAACCAGTGACAGTGAAGGAAATGCCATATATTTCCAGATGGTGTGTGGCTTGGGGTGGAGTGGAACTTGCAGGCGGTGATGTCTCTATACATCCACTGCCCTTGTCCTTTCAGGTGGGAGAAATTGTGGGTTTAGAAAGTGCTGTTTGGAGAAAATTGGTGCTCAGAGCGTACATTTTACAGTGGTGAGTGGGATGCTAATCAAGCTATTTTGCCCTGGATGGTGTTGAGACTGTTTAGTGTTGTTGGAGCTGCACTCATCCAGTCCACCACACTCCTGGTTTGAGCCTTTAGGTGATGGTCAGGATTTAGGGAGTCAGGAGGTAAATTACTCTCTGCAGAATTCCCAGCCTCTGACCTGCTTTTATTGGCATATTATTTATGGGGCTGGTCAAGTTCAATGTTCAATCAATGGCAATCCCCAGAATGTTGACAGAGGGAGATTCAGCAATGTGAAAGCCATTAATGATCAAGGGGGAATGATTAGATTCTCTCTTGTTGAAGACTGTTATTGTCAAGCATTTGTGCGGTACCAATGTTAATTGCCACTTGTCAGCCCAAGCCTGAATGTTCTCCAGGTCTTACTGCATATGGGCATGTGATCCGAGGAGTTATGAATGGTGCTAAACACCTCCACTTCTGATCTTACGGCAGAGGGAAGATAATGGATGAAGAAGCTGAAATTGGTTTGTCTAAGACCCCCAAGCAACTCCTGCAGCAATATTGTGGGACTAAGATGATTGACCTCCAACAACTAGAACCACCTTCCCTTGTGTCAGGTTTGACTTTAATCAGTGGAAAATTTTCCCCTTGATTCCCATTGACTTTAGTTTTGCGAGTGCTCCTTGATACCACACTCATTCAAATGCTGCCTTGATGTCAAGGGTAGTACTCACCTCTTGAGTTCAGCTCTTTCATTCATGTTCAAACCATAGTTGTAATAAGCTTAGGAGCTGAGTGACCCTGGTGGAACAGGTTATTGCTGTGTAAGTGCTGCTTGAAAGCACTGTTGACAACCCCTTCCATCAATTTACTAATGATTTGAGAGTAGACTGATGGCGGATGAGTGCAGGTTGGATTTATCCTGCATTCTGTATGCAATACATTCTTGAACAATTGTCCACATTATCATATAGGTGCCAGTGTTGTGGCTATAGTGGAACAGTTTGGCCAGAGGTTCTGCTAATTCTAGAGCACAGGTCTTCAGTAACATTGCAGGAATGTTGTCAGGAGCTTTGCAGTATCCAATGCCTTCAACCAAATCACATGGAATGAATTGTATTGACTGAAGACTCTGATGCTGAGGGCTTTGGGAGAAGGTTGAGATTAATCATCCACTTGGCATTTTTGGCTGAAGATTGTTGCAAATGCTTCAGCCTTATTCTTTGCTCTGATGAGCTGAGCTCCTCCATCATTGAGGGTGGGGATATTTATGAAGCCTCCTTAAGTGAGCTGGATAATTGTCCACCACCATGTGGTGGACTGCAGAGCTTAGACCCGATCTGTTTGTCCTTTGTCTATTGTGCTATTTGGCATGCAAGTAGGCCAAAAACCCAATTCAGCAACTCAATTTTGGGACTTAGACAGTAGTGGCTTCTCTTGGTGATGGACATTATAGTCCCCCCACCCAGGGTACATTATGCTCTCTGCTTCCTCCAAATAGTATGCAACGTGGAGGAGGATTAACTTATCAACTGAGCAGATGGGGGTGCACAATCAGCAGGTTTTCTTATTTAATCTGCTGATGAGTCAGTGGGACAGCCTTCTCCGTTCTGACCATTATTACTAGAACAGGGTTGGGTGTGCTGTTGTTGTTTTTGGTGCACAGGTCAATGCCGGGTAGTCTGTCCAATTTTATTCCTTTTTGACTTTTTAGTTGTGTATAAATACAACGGAGTGACTTGCTGGGCCGTTTCAGAGGGCATCAATCACCTGTAGGCCAGACCAGGCCCAGTAAGGATTGGCATTAGTGAACCAGATGGGTTTTTATGTCAACTGACAGTGGTTTCACCCTTACTGAGAACAGCTTTTTGTTGCAGATTTATTAATTGTGTTTAAATTCCACCATCTGTCATGATGAGACTTTAACCCATGTCCTCAGGGCATTAGCCTAAGCCCCTGGGTTACTAGTCCAGTGACACCACCACTACGTCACCGTCTCCCCATCCCTAGACGATTAATCAATAAACTCTGTCCATTCATGTTTCCTCCATCATTACTATCAATTCTTTAAAGCTGTTATTTAAGTTTACCACAATCGAATGCCAGAGGAAATTTGTCTGGATCAAGATTTGTTCTTCAAAGACCTGCTGCAACAATTGGAAAATGCAGTCCTGATTTATTCTGCACTTAATCTGGCTAATGGCTTTACAAATGTACATTCTGCCCTCATTAAAAGCCTATGTCACAGATTTTGTTTTATGTTCATGCTGTGAGTTAACATTAGCATGATGCAAGTAGCGATGTTCTTTATTGTACAAGCTATTATTTGACTTCATTTTATTTTTAGCACCTGCTTTTTCAGGGCCAGATAAACATTTAAATGAAGAAATAATTGCACCTTCCTGAGACATTATTTGCTGTCAGTGGCAAAGATACATTGTTGCCAATGTCGCTTGTGGCAATTCCTTTCCTCATTGATTCTGTGTGCTTCTGTCTTTCTGGCTATCATTTGACCCCTTACCTCCACCCTTCCTCCCCCAACAATGGAACACAGATTCCCAGCACAGGACAGAATGGCCTCTTGTTGGATTTACTTCTTAGGCCGAAGGGATCAAAGGATGTGGTGTTGCGGGGCAGGGGGATTGCAGGGCTGGGGGGGAGGTGTGATCAGGCAATTGAGTTGGATGATCAGCTACGATTATAGTGAATAGCAGAGCAAGCTGGAAGGACCAAATGACCTACAGCTGCTCCTAGTTTCTTTGTTTCTGTTTCTGAGGTGTGTTATTCTACAATTCTGAGATTCTTGTTCACAACGTGGCCAGAATCTTGCCTTTGATGTTGTCGTACTGGCAGGTGTGACCATTGTTGGGTTATTTGACTGTGGAACAATACATTCTACATATTCTTGCTTGCTATCCACATGAGAGTTTTCAAAGCGGTATCATTGGATAGTGATGAGGGATGGAAACAAGGATGACTTTTTTTAAAATCCCAGATAAACGTTGCCAATCCTACATCGTGCTTTGTAATCTACCCTGTTGCATTAGATGAAATTAAGATTTTTTTGATCTGTAGGACTGAGAACCACACATGTTGGAAAGCTATATAATAAATAGATGAGATTTGATACCATAGAGGCTTTGCCTATCAACAGAGCTGTAATCTGAAATGTAATAGAAGGATTGTACCCTAATATTGTTGATATAAATTTTGAAATATCTGCATAACCAACTGATCTGTCTGGTTGCCTCTTCGAAACACAGAAGCCCTGTTTCTTTCTTCTCCTTCACGAGCCATGCTTTAAGAGGGCACTGGCGACCATTGGCTTTCATTGGCTTGGTCAATGACTACGTTTGGCAAAGTACTGCAGTGATTTGCTGTGGCCGTCTGCAGTATGGCTGACCAGGAAATTTTCCAACTCTTACTGCTTGCCATCAGGTGTGTTATGAGAATTAATAGGCTGATAATCATCTTGTTTGGCTTCCATGACCATCAAATCCTGAAGTGGATTCTGGCCCAAGTGCAGCGACGCTACCACTGAAGTTTTCTTTACTCCATGAATATAAAACCAAAATTTCTAGATGTACCATGTGCTTCACCGCAAAAAATGCCATTGTGCCAAGCTTTATATCACAAAGGTAAAGTATTTCATCAGACAACCTCAAGTCCTTTACCTGAAATTGTGGATCAGCATGTTTGAAGTTACAAATCCATACTTGAATTTTTCAGTTCCCTGTTCATATTAATTGTTGAGTACGCCATCAGTTTCTGGAATACAAATCCATCTATGGTGTAGCCAGGGTAATTGGTAAATCAGGAAAGCCATCGATGGATCAATGAATGGTGAACTTCTCAAATCAATCACATGACATTACAAATAGCTAGGCCTGGACACAAAGGTCAGTTTCTCTGTAGGACAGCGAACCTCTCCATTGTGACAAAAATGGTGGAAGTGCCGGGAAATCATAAGCTCCGCCCCAAACTCAACACTTCCTATTTCCACATGGTTGAGAAAGGGGGTTTGTGATTCATGCATGAATGGCTCATGTAGGCAGCAGGCCATTTAAATCATCAACTGCCTTCATTGAGGTCAGATGGAGTGTGAAACCTGAACTGCACAGATTAGACCTGGTCAGAGTAAGTCTGAACTTGAACTTGGTGAATTTGTTTAGATAACCAAAGTTGTTTGGCTAGAGGTGTGGTATCCCTTTGATAGAGCCTTGGGTCACCTTTGGGAAAGTCACATGCCCTTTGAATGAGGTAAGGAGCCTTTGGAATTGTTAGAAGTAATTATGAGTACACACAAAATTGCATAAAATCATTGGCTGTCTCGCTCATTGGAACTATGAACAGATGTGTCAAAATCAACTGCCAAAACTGCCAACAGCACCTGTAAAGTAGACATCTCAGAAGTGTCAAGAGGACCTGGTAAAAGTGCCAATTGTCAAAAGTGTCAAAAACATCTGTCAAAGGGTGCTGTCGAGCTGTCAAACCATGCAAAGTCTGGCACTTTAAATTTTAAAAAGTCTGTGGTGAAAAGAACAAATCATTTGTTGCTATATCATTTGTCTGTTGATGTGATGTTGAGGGTTTCCATTACTGACTGCTGCTGCTTGACTGATTTCACAACTATTAATTATCAAGCTGTGGTACTGACCATTTCAATTTAATTGACACCTAAAAGTAGTTATAGACCCTTGGAAGTGTAACTGTGAATTCCAATGTTTGTTGCTCTAAGGGATTAAGCACTTGAATAAAATGTTTCTTGTTATAAAGCTTAATATAGTTGAAGGAATTTAAAAGTAGCAGATGCTTTTTTTTGTGAATAAATGTTCATTTAAAAATAGTGATGTCTGCAATAAAGACTTTGAACTTCATTTCATAGAACTTTATTTCATCTCTTCTTTGGGTGTTGATGTCTGTCCATGATAGATACCAGGTGAATTGGCATGTTAAGTATAAAGACAAAGGGTGGCCACTGGGGGGCATGAGTTGGCATTGTTTGAGACAAAATTGGCATAACAGATATAAAGAGCTATGGAGTGGGTCCGGGGCACAGGATGTCGTGAAGGGCTGGGGAGACTATGGGGTTTAGTACTGGGTTGGCATGGAGGGCATGGAGTGCTAAGGTGGTAGGTACTGAGCGTGATATGGCATGGATTGGTATGGATGGGGCATAGGGAGTGCATAAGCGATGGTTGGTGAGGGCTGGAAGCACTGTTGGGGGAGGAATTCTGGGATTTTGACTTTGTGACAGTGAAGGAACGGTGATATATTTCTAAGTCAGGATACAAGTGACTTCTACATGGGAGGTGTTTCCATATGTCTACTGCCTTTATCTTTTTGAAGGTAGCAATCATAGGTGCAATAACTTGAAGGCAACTTATTGTTGCTTCAAATTATAAGGGGTTTATTACCAACAATATTTATCTGTATACAAACAAGTGACTGACAGAACTATAGTGCATGTCCGCCCTCCACTCCTCCCTGGCTCTAACTGAGGTTCCTCCCAGAACCAGCGTGCAATTACACTCGATTGGCTCAGCTTCCCATGCTGCCTTTCCACAGAGTCTGACCCAATCATGTGGCCTTCAGGGATTGCCTCCTTAAAGGAGGCTGGTGCACTCCATTCCCCCTAACTCCTGGGTTCACCTATGAATGAAAGTAAAGGACCATTATTAAACATATGCATACGTACAATAAGATACCACGAGCAACCCAGAAGTTCAGTTGGTCAGGAGACTTCTGGGCCCTGGAGGAATATCTCAATTCAACATTATGATATTTGACAAATGATGGACCTAGATAGACAGTTGCAAAAGGTAACCTCATCCACCCGGGGTTGAGGTCCTCCTTAATAGCTACTGTGTCCTCAGCTACAGGAACAGCTGGTTTCTCCAATTCCACATTTACAATAGCATTCCCATATCTGCATCTGATGAACATGAGGTTACTATAGGTGGTGTCTGTTGATCCCCTGTATCAAACCCAACACTCTTCCTGGATCCATACCAATCCATGCCACATCATGCTCAGTACCTACGACCATAACACTTCATGCTCTCCATGCCAACCCAGTACTAACCCCTATAGTCTCCCCAACCCTTCATGTCGTCCTATGCCCCATACTCACTCCAAAGCCCTTTATATCTGTTATGCCAACTTTGTCTCAATCTATGCCAACTTATGCCCCCCCAATGGCCACCCCTTGTCCTTATACTTACCATGCCAGTTCACCTAGTATCTATCATGGACAGACGTCAACATCCAAAGAAGGGATAAAATAAAGTTATGTGAAATGAAGTTCAAAGTTTACATTGCAGATGTCACTATTTTTAAATGAACATTTATTCACAAAAAAAACTGCTACTTTTAAATTCCTTCTTTTTTTTACATGATGACCTTGTACTTCTACAACTTAGGAGACTGATCCCATCCTTTCCATAATCTTACCACCCCTGCTTTGCAGCATGTCAGTCCTGCTGCAAAGTATGTAGCTCAGAACAAAATCTTCAACTTGGAAGACTCTATCCTTCCTCTTCAAGTCATGGTTTCCTTTCTGGGAGACTTGTCCAGCCTTCACCCTCCCCGTCAAATCTAGAAACATTATATTCAATCATGTCCACATGTGGGGTCCCATTAGTAACTGAGCTGTGGTCACATTTGGCATTGCATTGTATAATAACAAGAAACTTGCCAAACGTAAAGATAATGGCCTGTTAACTTTTTTTTCTCAATGATTTGAATGTTTGTAGAGCTTGTTCTGCTTTTTACCATGACTTACCATGGCAAATACAATTTAACTTAAATTTCTGAAATTGCTTGGCTGTAAGTAATATCTGACCCTAAGACCTTTGTGATGCCATGGTTGGCAAAGATCTCCTTAAATTGTCAATAGTGGCTGTGGCTGTTGTAGACTTCATCAATTGGACATCCAGCCATTTAGAATGCTCATGAACCAAGGTGAGAAACATATTTCCCATGAACAGTGCTTCAAAGGTTATATGTAGTCTTGACCCAGGCCTACCTGGCCACTCCAAGGAGGTATATTTGCTGGTGGCAGCAATATCTATTGGGGTTAATAACTAGAACACTGGCTGACCATTCTTTCAATTTTTTTATTGATGCCCAGCCACCAAACATAACTTTAGCAGGTGCTTTCATCCTACTTTGTCCTGGCTATGCATCATGCAATTCTGGCAATAAAAGTTGTCACTCCTGTTGTGGCACTATAACAAGAACCCCCCATGCTGTCCTCATATGTTATCTCCGTTCTTCACTGCTGCTAGGGTTTGAGTAGCTTTGACTTATCATATTACCATCCATGCATTACCATCTTCTTAACTTTTGATAATACTGGTCTCTTTTGGTCCACGTTTTTATGTTTTGCTGAGTCTGGCGAAGATCTCTTTAAGAGTAGTGCCAACACAATTTCTTGTGCAATCAATAATGAAGGTACTGTCTACGGCAAAGGGAAATGGCCAAGTGCATCGCATTTGATATTTGTGTCCTTGGTCGATGCTGGAATGAATAACTGTACATTGCTGGCAATAGAATCCATTTCTGTACCCTCGCAGAGGTAATTGGTAGCACTGGTTTAGCCTCTCGGAATAAGCCCAACAATGGCTTCTGATCTGATACTTTATTAATGAAACTTCTTCACTGCATAAGTTACTGCCAGGCTTTCTTTGTCTTTCTCAGTGTATGTTTTCTCTGCATTTGATAATGTTCTTGATGCAAATGCAGTTGGCCTTTCTACTCTATCAGGTTCCTGTGGGACAAAGCTCCTTCTATTCCATATGATGAAGGTCACAGGTTGGATTAAAATGTACAAGCAGTGCCGATGTCTGCAAGGTCTGCTTTATTTTAATAAATGTTTCTTTTTGTTTCTCTCCCCATATCCAATGCTGATGCTTCTTCAAAAGCTGAAGTGGGGCTAAGATGGTGGACACATTTTGTAAGAATCTGCCATAATTCACGATTCCTAGGAATGATTTTAACTTGATACATTTTTAGGGTTGTTGCATTTCCTTATTGGTTTTAATTTTCTCCCCCAAAGAATGTAACCTTTTAGCATCAGATCCGAAACCCAGGTATGTAAATTAATCTATCTGGAAAGTGCATTCCTTTCTTCTCAAACAGACGCCCATTTCTTTAAATCTTTTCAAGACTTTCTCTAACTTTGACCTTTGTGCCTCAAGTGAGGCTCCTGTAATCAGGATGTCATCTCGATACATGACTGTTAGGAATGACCTGGAATAAACTTTCCATTGTACACTGGAAAGTGACAAAAGCCACTGAGACTCCAAATGGTAACTGTGTATACTGGTATAGTCCCTTGTGGGTGTTCTCCGGGAATCTTTATCCAACTGTGGTGGTTGGTAGACATAACTGAGGTCTAACTTATGTAGGGATTGTCAATTCTAGGAATAGGGCATCTGTCTATCCGAGTTCCTCAATTTACAATTAGTTTATAATTTCCATGGATTTTTATAGTGTAATCCAGTTTGAGGATTGGGAATATGGGTGCAGCCCATTTAGAAAACTGTAGAGATTTCGTAACAATAATCTTCCAATCGCCCAAGCTCTACTTGGATAAGGCAATGTGGTGGTCTGAAAAAAATGTAGTGCTCCATTGGGATTCAAATAAATTCAAAAAGAACTTCAGTGGTGAGTTTGTGGAATTCATTACCACAGGACGTAGTTTATGCCAAAACGTTGAATGTATTCAAGAGGTGACTAGATACAGCACTTGGGGCGAGTGGGATCAAAGGTTATGAGGAAAAAGTAGGATTAGGCTATTCAGTTGGATGATCAGCTATGATCGTAATAAATGGCGGAGCAGGCTCGAAGGACTAAATGGCCTCCTCCTGCTCCTATTTTCTATGTCTCTATGTTTCAGTTAAAAATCAAGATAAAAGCACAATGTTCCAGCGCTGGAACATGACTCCAGATTTTCAATCTGCATTGGATTCTGTAATAACTATCAGATATTTCACATTAGCTTACAGGAGACCTCTTAAGGGATATACTTTTCTAAAGCATTTGAACCAGCCAAGTTGCCTAAGGATCAACCTTGCATCAGGGAGACTCTTAAAATAGGGATAAACACTGTTTAAAATATGTTGCAAAATCCAGACACTGAAATTTATTCCAGAGATGAACGACTTCCTTGTTATATATGAATGTACTTTTTTACTGGAATGAGTTGTCATGACAAAGTTGTAAACAAAAATGTAAAAAATCTTTCTTTCACTTTCTATGTATTACATATATGTTAAGCATCTTTTTAAAACATTTATAAGAAAAATCCCACCCAAAGAATGTTGGCTCCTCTACTCGCTGAACAAAAAAAACAGTGCAAATAAATAAAGGCTACAGTGCCGATAAATATAGTCTAAAACTCACCCAACATCAACGCAAGTGACGGAAGCTTTGGCACAATTGCATCTCAGCACTTCAATACTAGCAGCTTTACTTGATCCTGGACTGAAAATCTGATGTCCGGGCAGCCATTTTACAAGTTGGGTTTGCGAAGCTTGGAATTCTGCCGAGTCTTGTGCACAAGACTTGTGGATGTAAACCCAGGACGAAGAGTCAGATTAAGATGTAGCACTAAGTGGTCAGCTGCGACTCTTGCAATCGGTAGTAGTTTAAAAAACATTTTAAGAGCTGTAAATGTTACCTTAAGTGTCTACATATTCCTGTCGGGAGCACTTTCCTGATGATCTGTATTCATCTCCAGGATCCACAGTTGGACATTTCAGATATTTAGCACATCATTGAAAGATAACCCTTCCTGGTGATAAAAGTTAAAGGTTTCTCCAGTGAAACCTTCTGCAGCTTGTGGGTAGCGTTGATAACTCTCAGTACACTGAAGCCATGAACTGATGACACTGTTGCACAGAGAACATGTCATATTTATTTAAGTCAGCTAAATTGCGGAAGAAAGCATCTGGCGCCTTTTGAATGCAGCTCCTTGCCTAAGAAAATCCCAGTGCCCAACTTGGAAGGCACCACTAATGTTGAAACTCAGGGCTATCTGGCACCTCCATTGCCACTGATATGGCTATGCAGGAGTTGGACAGCAGTCTTAGTGCTTCATGAGTATACGTGGTTAATTATTTCTATGTTGAAGTGTAATCTGTCCAAGTAGAAATCTGACAACATTCATCTAATCTTCAGCACAGATGAAAAGTCACCCTGACTCGAAATGTTGGCTCTATTCTCCCTCCACACTGGCTGTCAGACCTGCTGAGATCCCACCAGTTTCTGTTTTTGTTTCAGATTCCAGCATCTGCAGTTTACCTTCTGACACCCTTTCATTATCACCCCCTGTTAAGGGGGAGGGGGGGGGAGGGGTGGTGGTGGTGGGGGCTGTTCGTGGTAAGATCTGTTCAGTCTCTGGCAGTGGTGTTGAGGCCAAGTGGCCACAGTCTAAGGAACTGGGCCCAACATAAAATTGAAACTCTAAATCAAACACAACTAAACAGCATCTGCAAGCAAGGCCTGATGGAATACGGACAAGGTTATCATAGGCCAGAAGGCAACAGGGACCAGTCCAGACCTGTCCTGCATATTAAACAGGTCGGATAAAGGAAAATCCCAAGGCTTTTTACTCTTATGTGAGAAATAAAAGAATGACCAGGGTGAGGTTAGGGTCAGTCAAGGATAGTAGTGGGAACTTGTGCATGGAGTCAGAAGAGATGGGTGAGGCATTGAATGAATACTTTTCATCTGTGCTCACTAAGGAGAGGGGCCGTGTTTTTGAAGATGAGAGTGTGATACAGGCTGATAGGATGGAGGAGGTAGATGTTCTGAGGGAAGATATATTAGCAATTGTGAAAAACCTGAAGGTCGATAAGTCCCCTGAGCCAGATGGGGTACATCCTAGGATACTTTGGGAGGCAAGGGATGAGATTGTGGAGCCTTTAGCTTTGATCTTTGGGTCCTCACTGTTCGCGGGGATTGTGTCAGAGGATTGGAGAGTGGCAAATAGAGACATAGAAACATAGAACATTACAGCACAGTACAGGCCCTTTGGCCCTCAATGTTGTGCCGAGCTATGTCCAATCCCATGATCAAGCTATCACCTCCCTATAATTCTGGAGTGCGTCATGTGCCTATCCAATAAACGCTTAAAAGTTTCTAAAGTGTCCGATTCCACTATCACAGCAGGCAGTCTATTCCACACCCCAACCACTCTGAGTGAAGAATCTATCTCGGACATCCCTCCTATGTCTCCCACCATGAACCTTTATAGTTATGCCCTCTGGTAACAACTACATCCACCCGAGGAAATAGTTTCTGCACGTCGACTCTATCAATCCGTCTCATCATCTTATAAACCTCTATTAAGTCATCTCTCATCCTCCTCCACTCCAAAGAGAAAAGCCCAGCTCCCTCAACCTTTCCTCATAAGACCTACCCTCCAAACCAGGCAGCATCCTGGTAAATCTCCTCTGCGTTCTCTCCAATGCCTCCACATCCTTCTTATAGTGAGGTGACCAGAACTGAACATAATCCAAAATGTGGTCTCACCAACGCCTGGTATAGTTAACATAAGAACATAAGAAATAGGAGCAGGAGTAGGCCATCTGGCCCTTCGAGCCTGCCCCGCCATTCAATAAGATCATGGCTGATCTGAAGTGGCTCAGTTCCACATTCCCGCCCTCTCCAGAAATGTTGTTCCTCTCCAAGAAAGGAAATAGCAATTATCCTGGTAATTATAGGCCAGTTAGTCTTACTTCAGTGGTTGGTAAGTTAATGGAAAGGGTCCTGAGAAATAGGATTTATGACCATTTTGAAAGCGGCAGCTTAATCCAGGATAGTCAGCACTGTTTCGTGAGAGGTAAATCCTGCCTCACAAATTTGATTGAATTCTTTGTGGAGGTAACTAAGTGTGTAGATGAGGGTAGAGCAGTTGATGTCGTATACATGGATTTTAGTAAGGTGTTTGATAAGGTTCTCCATGGTACGCTCATGAAGAAAGTAAGGAGGTGTGGGTTAGAAGGAAATTTGGCCAATTGGATAAGTAACTGGCTGTTTCAGAGAAGACAGAGGGTGGTGGTGGAGGGAAAATTTTCAGACTGGAGGCCAGTTACCAGCGGTGTACCACAGGGATTAGTGCTGGGTCCTCTGTTATTTGTGATTTTTATCAGTGAGTTGGAAGAGGGGGTTTAATGTTGGTTAGTAAATTTGCTGATGACACCAAGATTGGTGGAGTAGTGGATGAGGTGGAGGGCTCTTGTAGGCTGCAAAGAGACATTGATAGGATGCAGAGCTGGGCAGAAAAATGGCAGTTGGAGTTTAACCCTGATAAGTGCAAGGTGATTCATTTTGGTAGGACAAACTTGAATGTGGATTACAGGGTCAACAGCAGGGTTCTGAGGAATGTGGAGGAGCAGAGAGATCTTGGAGTTGATATCCACAGATCTCTGAAGGTTGCCACTCAAGTGGATAGAGCCGTGAAGAAGGCTTATAGTGTGTTAGCGTTTATTAACAGGGAGTTTGAGTTTAAGAAATGTGGGGTTGTGCTGCAACTATACCATACCTTGGTGAGACCACATTTGGAATATTGTTTGCAGTTCTGGTCACCTCACTATAAGAAGGATGTGGAAACATTGGAGAGAATGCAGAAGAGATTTACCAGGATGCTGCCTGGTTTGGAGGGTAGGTCTTATGAGGAAAGGTTGAGAGAGCTGGGGTTTTCTCTTTAGAGTGGAAGAGGATGAAAGGCGACTTAATAGAGGTTTATAAGATGATGAGGGGGATAGAGTGGACGTGCAGAGACTATTTCCTCGGGTGGATGTAGCTGTTACCAGGGGGCATAACTATAAGGTTCATGGTGAGAGATATAGCAGGGATGTCCGAGGTGTGTTCGTTACTCAGAGAACGGTTGGGGTGTGGAATGCACTGCCTGCTGTGATAGTGGAGTTGGACACTTTAGGAACTTTCAAGCAGTTGTTGGATAGGCACATGGAGTACACCAGAATGATAGGGAGTGGGATAGCTTGATCTTGGGTTTGGACATATTCAGCACAACATCGAGGGCCAAAGGGTCTGTATTGTGCTGTACTGTTCTATGTTCTTTAATTTCCAGACCCCTGAGACTCTAAATCTTAATGGTCCCTATGATGATCTCCCAGATTGAGAGTCACGTGGTGGCCATAAATCACAACTTGACCTGCTTCCTCACACTAGCATTTTTCGCTTGAATTTGCTGCTGTGCAAGTAACAGGTTAAATCCAGCAAATTGGTGATCCCCACGATGAAGCGCTGAACAGCAAGACAGACTTTTATCAACTTTGACAAAGTGAAAACATGAACGGTACGAGCAAACAATGGTCAGCCCATGGTGCAAGATCACTTACTCTGTTTTCGTTTGGGGAACTCTTTATATGTCAACCATGAAACATGCCATTAATGTACTGCAATGATAACACATTTTTCAAAACACCCAAGCCTCAGGTTTCTTACTATGGGCTGCAAATTTTCTATGTTTTAGTTTTGCTGTGCCTTGAGATTCATTACCGATACTATCTTTGTACAATGGATCAGATGTTTGGATTCTTGCAACCTGTGTTAGAAATAAGGCTAAGGTATGACTTGCAGAGCATGCTGAAGGATGTTCAGTGCCAATAAGTTACTGATTCCTGATGATGATCAGCTTTCACTGAAGGAAGGAGTATTGGTTGCTCAGTGTTACCATTAACCTTTATAGCTATAGCTGGAGAGAAGAAAACTTATCATGAGCAACTCTGCATTTAAGACTAAAAAGTGCAAAGTCTAATGACAAGTAGATTTTATTTTATTATTCTCCTAAGCATTATTAAATCAAATGTTCTTGGTGTTGACCCAAAACTAGGCCATGTTCTTAACGTCAATGCAATTCAATCAATCCCCAAAGAGCAAACACAACCTTTTAAAAACAATCAATTTTACAATTTTGTAGAAAATCATTCTTGAACAAATTAAGTAACAAAGTGTGTGACAGTAAATACGATAACTAAGATTGAGGTTGTAAAACCTCAGCTGAAGTTGTGGGTGGCACAGTTGCACAGTGGGTTAGCACTGTGCCAGGGACCCGGGTTTGATTCCCAGCTTGGATCAGTGTCTGGGTGCAGTTTGCACATTCTCCCTGTGTCTGTGTGGGTTTCCTCTGGGTGCTCTGGTTTTCTCCCATAGTCTGAAAGATGTGCTGGTTAGGTGCATTGGCGCAAACAGCGCTGGACTGTGGCGACTAGGGGAATTTCACAGTAACTCCATTGCAGTGTTAATGTAAGCCTTACTTGTGACTAATAAACTTTAAAAAGAGGAACACTTGGCTAATTTAGGAAATTTTTTTTGTTTCTAAGATTAATTTGTTTTAGTGTCGCTGATTAGTACAGCCATTGTTTTTGAAATGGCAGTGGTACCAACCTTGTCATGCCGATTCCTGGCATTGGGAGTGATTGATAAATGGGTGAATTTATAGCCAGTGATTAAAAATGCAACCATCATAAGCCTCCTTTTGCAAATATTCAAGATTATATTCTAGTAGAGCATCTTTAAAGGTTGGAGTTGTCTAAATGTAACATCTAATTATCCCAGGCTACTAATCAAGTGAGTTTTGCTGTCCACACTAATTGCTATGTTCTGAAATACATCAAGGAGGTTAATTGTATTCCTTCCATATAAAACTAGTAAATTGCTATCATTTCTAATTGCACAGATTCCTGTCTTTGAACTAAGGCTTCATTATAGAACTAGAAATGAAATTAAACAACCCATTACTATCCAAACCTAGATTAATTCACCCATTAATTCCCTCAGAGCTATTACTGGCAAGCAACAGGTCAAACATTTAAAGTGACGTTCACAAAACTCTGAAACTTGCTATAGAATCTTGACCATTACATAAATTGAAGATAAACATGAAAAAAGCTTCTGTTCACAAATATATTGAGCGATGTTCTGATGAACTGAACGGCAGTGAATGGCTCTTCAGGTTGGGATTGCCCCACACATTGTGTAAATTTAACTCTGACAGGTTGTTTCCTTGCCTGAATGCCCAGTCTGGTTGAGTGATAGGGGAGGTGGGTGGTCACTGACAATCACAGCAGCAAGTGAGTCTGAGCTGAGGATGGGAAATTCTATTGGAGAAGTGTGAGGGAGGTGGGTGAAGAAAAGGGGGGGAGGGTGGTGGGAGTTGATGGGAAGGGCTGATTAACTTATGTGGAGGGACCAATGGGGTGGGTGGGGATAATGCAAAGCAGGTGGGCAGAGGGGGGTGAGGCCTGGGGGCGTGGATAATCAGGACTGTTGGTGGGGCAGTCAAGGGGCAATATGGTGCTAGAATTGGAGGGCTCATGGGAGTGGTGGGTTGGGTGATGTTGTGTATGGAATGATAATTTGAGTCTGGTGATGTTGGGGGTAAAATTGGGGCCTGATGGTGATGGGGGTAGAATTGGGGCCTGATGATGATGGGGGTAGAATTGGGGGTCTGGCAAGGGTAGGGTTGAATTGGAGCTCAGTGATGGTGGGGATTAAATTGGGGTCTGGTGAAGGTGGAAGCTTTGGATTCTGCTGATGGTGAGTGAGGGTTCATGTGGTTTGAGGGAGGAAAGGAGTTGGCTGAGTCAGCAATGGGTGGTTGCAGTGGGATTGTGGGGAGAGTGAGTGAAGATGGTGGGCGGGGGGAGTGGAGACTAATCATGGTGGCATCTCAGGCATGCACCTGGATCCAGGAGATGGATGTCAAGGCATTTAAGTCCTGAATCTGCAAAATCCCCATCCTAAGCAAGCTGCCAGGTTAATTTCAAAATCTACAGGTCAGTAAGCCTCACAGCCTTTATGGTCATATTTAAAATAGCAACCCGCCTTCTTGGAGTGACATGTCCAACTTCCCTTCTAAGTTAAAGCTAGAAATGCATGGGTTGGAAGAGGGCTGTAGGTAGGAAACAGGTTTCTGAGATTTTAAGCTCCTAATCAACCCAAACCTGTCATTCAATCTATTGTCTCTGCTTTTTTATTTCAAACAGTGAAATGCAGTCACTCTGCTGCTCCCTGACTGTGTTATGTCAATAGTAATTCTCCCCTTCAATCTGTTTTGTGTCTTCCCTGTCTTAAATTTCCTACTTATGGCTTCTGATGGAACAGGGCGTTGAGACTTATTGTTATGCTCCAACTGCCGCATTAAGTATTCTCATCACCAGCTGGAAATTTCCTGATCTGGATGGCTGGATCCCAAAAAGTTTGCAGTACCCTCACCAGATGAACCATGGCCAAAGGTGCCTCTTGAATTATATTCCTGTAGGAGGCTGCTGGATGTTGAAGTAAAATTGCTGAATGAGAAAATAAAGGAGAGAGATGGGTTACATATTACAGGCAAACATTGAGAGAGATCTTAACAACAAGTTGCGTACAGTATCTCTCAGGTAGGAAAGTGTGTCAAGGTGCTTCTCAGCCAAAGCTTAACATTTAGCCATGCAAAGAGACATTAAAAGAGGTTTCATTACCAATGAGATAGGATTAAAGAAGAAAGGGAGGTAGACAGGGTTAGAACTTATTCAGGTGAGGGTGCTTGACTTTGACGTGATGGAAATCAATCTTGCGCAGTCCTGAAGTTGGACAGGTGAGGTCACACTCCTGTGTTAGTTATAATTTAAGGATGGCACTGGATCCCAAGGAGGACAGAGAAAACATTTTAAGGATGCCCCGAAAGCCTCTCTGCAAAGGGAACAAATTGACTTTGATGCATGTGAGGAACTTGCTGCTAACCGTGCCATTTGAGGGTGCCTCATCCAACAAGCTGCAACAGGATCGGAAACAGAACTCATAAACTCTAATGTGGAGAAGCAATGAAAATAGGTGGAGAAGAACGCGGGAAGATCCCCTGTTGGTGGGAACAAATGAGGAGTCTTTGGGGACGGTTTTACCATTTTGATTCTAAGTGCTGAATCTGGAGGCAATTCAGGTCCAATTTGTAAACCTGCTCTCAGGCGCCCCCACACGCACTCAGCCTGAAAAAAGAATTGCAAGTCTGAATCGGACTGTGGGCGGGGCTTATCACACCTGAAATGCTGCTGCTCTGATTGGAGCTTTGAACTGCGCATGCTCATTGAAAAAAATTTGAAAATGGTGCCCCTGTCTCAATGCTCCCGTGTCGCAAAAAGTGGATAAAGCAGGCCAGGAGCGATGGTACTCACAGACATTGCCCCAACTCCACAACATAGCTGTCCCCCTTATCCACCCATGACCCCCTCCCACTACCGAGATCGATTACGGTCCCCTGGTCCCTTCCCCCCACCGATCATCCACAGAGTGGCAACGGACCCTCCTGTCCCTGCCCCCCCCACCCCCACCCTCGACCAGAGCTCCATCTAGCCCTCCTCCTCCCCCCACCAGAGAATGATCTGGCCTGCCTCTCCCCCCCACCAGAGATCCATCTGACCTCTCTCCCTCCCCCACCAGAGAATAATCGGGCCTCCCTCGTCCCTCCTTCCACCCCCCAGCCCCCCCCGCCCCCTGCCCCCCAACCAGAGAATGATTGGGCCTCTCTCCTCCCCCACCACCAGAGAATGAATCGGCTTCCCTCCTCCCCCCACGACCAGAGAATGATCGGGCCTCCCTCCTCTGCCACATCAGAGATACATCTGACCCACCTTGCTCCCTCACCCCTCCGCCTATCACCAACCTGAGTCAGAGCGCCATTAGAAGCTCTGAACTTACCTCTTCAGAAGCTGGAGCGCTTGAAACAGACCTTTGCCGAGCATGTCTGTTTCACACCACATCTGGGTGGGCGAACGCGTTGGTAAAGGGGGAAATGCAGGTAAGATTGGGTGTCCAATTCATTAAGTCAATTTAAATGCATGCAAGTACATTCAAATTGATGCTGCACCCATTTTGGGCATGTTTTTGATTGCGGCCATTTTCGGGCCTTGGTAAAGTGGAATCTGCGTGGACATGGGTGTGGATCACACTATTTGTGTCACGCCCGGCAAGGTTTTATGCCCAAAAACAGGCGCAATGCGATGGTAAAATTGAGCCCTTTGAGTCCATGTCAGGCTTCAGTTCGATGGTTTTATTTCCACATGCATGAGGGAGAATCAGCTCGGACCCAGTGAAGTCCAGTCTGTATCTCAGCTAATTCTGAAGATACAAAGGCTGTACTCACTGCTTATACTGTTCTCTGCGTTCCAGAGTATTGTAATACAGGCTATCATTGATACGTATAGCTTGAATTGATTATAGTTGATTGTGTTAGGTGGATCTATTGACTTGGGTACTTCACATTAATCGGTTGTGTTTGGCTATCCTTGTTTGTCTGTTTTGTGATATAAAAGCGATGTGCATGATAAATAGGTTTTGATGGTGTGACAACTCTCCCATCTCCCCAGTTTCTAGAAACAATGGCTTCTCTAGACTCAGTGCAGCTTTGCTAATCAGTATCGCCCTGCATTGTTTGCCAAGGCCTTGAAATGATCTCACCTGTAAAGTAACTGTGTTGGCAGTCTGAGATGTTAACTGGGTGTGTTTGCCTGCAGTTACAGTGGACCCTGGGTTTTAACCCTTTCTCAGATACTCCTTTCCTTGCTGTTACATGCACACCCTGGATTTGCCCTAATACTGGATTCTGCCCTACTACACCGCACCCACCCCCTCCCCCCACAACCCCCCTGCGCCCCCACCCCACAACCTTTCCCAGGATAATTCACATTGCTTCTGCCCAAAGACCTGTGACTTCAGGGGTTTGACCTGTGTGTCCTGTGAGTGCACACAAATCATGAAGCTTGATGCCAGGCAATGACCATCTCAAACAAAAGAGAATCTAACCATTGCCCTTTAACAATCAGTGGCATTATCACTGAATCTCCCTCTATCAATACCCTGGGGCTTACCATTGACCAGAAAATGAACTGGACTAACCATATAAATACTGTGGCTATCAGAGCAGGTCAAAGGTTAGACATTTTGTGGCAAGTAACTCACCTCCTGACTCCCCAAATCCTGTCCATAATCTACAAGACATAAATGAGGAGTGTGATGGAATATTTGACTGGATAAGTGCAGCTCTAAAACATTCAAGAAGTTTGACACCATCCAGGACAAAGCAGCCCACCTGATTGTCATCCCTGCCACAAATTTTACTCCCTTCACCATCGATGAACAGTAGCAGGGGAGGCGATGGTCGAGTGGTATTATCACTAGACTACTAATCCAGAAACTCAGCTAATGTTCTGGATGGTGGAATTTGAATTGAATAAAAATTACCTGGAATTAAGAATCTACTGATGACCATGAAACCATCGTTGATGGTCAGAAAAACCCATCTGGTTCACAAATGTCCTTTAGGGAAGGAAATCTGCCGTCTTTGTCTGGTCCAGCCTACATGTGACTCCATAGACATAGCAGTCTTTCAACTGCCCTTGGACAGCTCAGGAAGAGTAATAAATACTGGCCAGCCAGCAGTGCCTGTGTCCCCGAATGAATAAAACAAAAGCAGTGGTGTGTGCCATCTACAGGAAGCATTGCAGGAACTCACCAAGGCTCCTTAGACAGTGCCTTCCAAACCCACACTACCATCTGGAAGGACAAGGGCAGTAAACATATGAGAACACCCCTCCAAGCTTCTCATCTTCTTGAGTTAAAAATATATTGTTGTCCCTTTGCTGTTGCTGGGTCAAAGTTCTGGAACTTCCTGAGCACTGTGAGTATACCTGCACTACCTGGACTGAACCAGTTCAAAACATTTGCTCACTGCCATCTTCTCAAGGGCAACTTGGTATGGTTAATTAATGCTGGCTATGAATAAATTAGAAAAAGGCCATCCTCATTTCAAGAAACTGTTGATGAAAATGACAATAAGTTCTTATTGTCGGGGACACTGTTCTAACATCTGTGCCATTATTTGGCACATATCTACTTACCTTGAGAAGATCAGTCATAAAATAACACTTTAGGCATATGTGACTGGCACCAGATTTGGTAGTTTTGGCGAAGTCCTCCCCCTACCAGTAGTATCAAGCTATTTATGTGTAACAAAGAGTAACGCTTCTGAGACATGGTGATGCATTCTGTATTCAGGGGCAACATCACTGACATTGGCACCTACCCTTTTCTCTAGGTTAATATTAATCATGAAAACCTTATTTCTTCATTCCTGAATTTTTATATTTATTGACAAAATTTATCTTGAGCAAGCAATAATGTTTGGGAGGGTTTTTTTGCAATTTCAGTTATCAGCAGTAATAATTGCACAAAAATGACTTATAGGTAAGGACAGTGCAGATAATACAAATGGGGTACAATTACCATTGAGGGAGTAATTTATATGTTAAGAATGTCACTCTTGCAACTTATGCTGGAATCTTACTGAAAATTTGTAACCAACATTGATCAAACTAGGTTTGACAAAATGGTTTTGAATTCAATGGTACGTAGCCCTGGCACAAATCATCTTTAACCTCAAATTTAACGCTCATTTACCCTCAGTATGTTTCCTTTCATACATCACAATTTTTAATGCATTTAAATGTTCTAATGGCAGAAACTGAGACTATATTCCCGAGTGTTGGCATCTGAAACAAAATTGAAGCATCATTTTTATGATGTATAGCTCATACAATCTTCTAGAACACATCTGTCCCCTTATTACACCATTTTTTCTTATTTTCCAAACAAGCCATCTCTCTTGCGTTGCTTGTGAACTTTTCTACGTTATATCTTTGTCTGTCACACTTTGCCCCGTGTTTGACGATAAAAAGAGATAACAGTGTGATATATATTGATTGTTGCACGTTGGCTTAGGGCTTTAAATTTAAGTTGCAGCCTGGGTGCAGTCAGGATGTGATTCAATTGCTGACACTTTCGCTTCTGAGGATGATGACCATGGATTCAAATCCCACTCCATTACTTGATCACAAGATCGAGGTATTTTCTCCAGTGTAGTGTAGAGGGAGTGCCATGTTGTAGGCAAAGCTGTACTTTGGATGAGGCAGTAGCCCGAGGCCCCATCTGGCCTCCCAAGTAGCTACAAACCATTTTGGGTGTTTGGTAATCGTGAAAGCTGCTATATAAGATGTGACCTGCTGTCGCTGCTCTCTTCCCCATTTATCTTCCTTTGTGGGCTACTCAAAATCTGATGCTGTAGGAGGTCAGATTCAGATGATTGATAGTTAAGAGGCACAGAGATATCTGGTTCTGTACAAAACTCTAGGCTTCTACTGATACCTGAAATTTAAAAGTTCTTCTGCCTTATGTTACAGACTGTCCCCAAAGAAAAGAATGCATTACGTCTGGCAGTGACAAATCTCCTCAGTAAGTGCGAAGATAGTTGAATGAGAAAGGGCTTGATGATTGAACAAAGAACAAAAGCAAATTACAGCACAGGAACAGGCCCTTCAGCCCTCCAAGCCTGCACCAACCATTCTGCCCAACTTAGCTAAAACCCCCTACCCTTCCGGGGACCATATCTCTCTATTTGCATCTTATTTGTGTATTTGTCAAGACGCCCCTTAAAAGTCACTACCGTATCCACTTCCACTATCTCCCCCAGCATTGAGTTCCAGGCACCCACCACCCCCTGTGTAAAAAATCTGTGTTGTACATCTCCTTTAAACATTGACCCTCACACCTCAAACCTATGCCCCCTCCATAATTGATTCTTCCACCTTGGGAAAAAGCTTCTGACTATCCATTCTGTCTATGCCTCTTACAATCTTGTAGACTTCTATCAAGTCACCCTTCAACCTCTGTCATTCCAGGGAGAACAAACCAAATTTCTCCAACCTCTCCTCATAGCTAATACCCACCATACCTGGCAACATCCTGGTAAATCTCCAAAGCCTCTACATCCTACTGGTAGTGTGGCAAGCATGCCGAATGCTTTCTTGACTACCTTCTTTACCTGCATTGCCATTTTCAGTGACCTCTGTACCCATACACCCAGATCCCTTTGTCTCATATTTTTCTGGATTAAACTCCATCTGCCATCTCTTCATCCAAGTCTCCAACTGATCCATATGCTACTGTATCCTCTGATGGTCCTCATCAGCTATCCATAAATCCACCAATCTTTGTGTCATCCACAAACTTACTCATCAAACCAGTTACATTTTCCTCCAAATCATTTATATATGTTACAAACAGCAGAGGTCCCAGCACTGATCCATGAAGAATGCCACTTGTCACAGCCCTCCATTCATAAACACACCCTTCCACTGCTATCCTCTGATTTCTTTGACCGAGCCACTTTTGTAACCACCTTGCCAGCTCACGTCTGATCCCATGCAACTTCACTTCCTGCACCTGTCTGCCATGAGGGACCTTGTCAAAGACCTTACTGAAGTCCATGTAGACAACAATCACAGCCCTACCCTTATCAATCATCCTTATCACTTCCTCGAAAAGCTCGATCAAGTTAATAAGACACGACCTCTCCTTCACAAAACCATGTTGCCTCTCCCTAATACGTCCACTTATTTCCAAGTGAGAATAAATTCTGTCTCAAAGAATCCTCTCCAATAATTTCCCTACTACTGATGTAAGACTCACCAGCCTGTAATTATCTGGATTATCCTTCCTACCATTCTTAAACAAAGGAACAACACTGGCTATTCTCCAATCCTCTCGGACCTCCCTGTAGCCAGTGAGGATACAAAAATTGCTCTCAAGGCGCCAGCAACTTCCTCCCTAGCCTCTCTCAGTATTCTGGGGTAAACCACATCAGGCCCTGGGGAATTACCTACCTTAATCTTTCTCAAGAATCCCAATACCTCCTCCTTTTTGATCTCAACGTGACTCAAACTATCTACACACCCTTACTCAGATTCATCACCCACCAAGTCCTTCTCTTTAGTGAATACTGAGGCAAAGTACTCATTTAGTATCTCACTCATTTTCTCTGGCTCCGCTCATAGATTCCCCTCTTATACTTGAGTGGGCCAACCTGCTCCCTGGCTATCCTCATGCTCTTTATATATGTATAAAAAGCCTTGGGATTCTCCTTAATCCTGTTGGCCAAAGCTTTTCCATGACCCCTTTTAGCCATCCTTATTCCTTGCTTAAGTTTCTTTCTTGTAGTCCACACTTGCTTCGTGTGTTCCCAGCCTCCTAGCCTTGACTAGTGTGTCCTTTTTCTCTTTGGCTAGGCTCACAATATCTCTCGCTATCCGAGATTCCCAAAATTTGCCATGTTTATCCTCCTGAATGACCTGAAGGACTCAGCTCATGCAGAATTTCAATTTCAGATCCACCGAAAGATAAAATGGGCACTGCAGTGCTGTGAACTCATGTTCACACTCGGGTATATAAGTTACGCGTTAGTTTGTTTTAAAAAAGGGAAATTCTGTAATGTGCAGTCTGTTCCTGAAGAGGGCAACATTGAACCATTAATCGCATCTCAAATGGAACTTATTTAAAATGCACTTGCTTTGTGCCAACTGCTGACATGTAATAAAAAGCAATGGTATACATTTCTCACTTCTTAGACAAATGGATACTCTGACCATTGTTACTTAAAATTCCAAGTCCATTAATATTACTATCTGAAAGCTGGAGTTTGATAAAGGATTGAATTTAACATTTTCATTTAATTGTTTCCATAAATCAGTATAAAGATGTGTTGGATGAACTAAGCTATACTTTATTCTACTAATTAGTATCTAAAAAGTTTATGGTGCAAAAAATAAAGATGAAATTCATCAATCGTAGAGAATAGATCCTGAAAATGTTCTATTCTAATTTGAACCATACTCTGGAAATTATGCATGTTGAATTAGATAGTATTTACAGCACAATAATAGTTACCTACATAACTACATGAGGACTATGGTCTGGAATTTCCTCTGAAGCAATGTATCATTTTTATCAACATCAAAAAATGCCAATCCTATTCACGTGCCTGCAATTGCAATGAGTGTAAATTGGTGAAAACAATTAAGATCCAAGGAAACTCCAATCCCACATCAGTTTGTTTATTCTTCTGAGGATTAAAAATAATGTTTCAACTCATTTCACAGTTACTCATGCACACCAAGCACAAATGTTTAAGAAATCGCCATCAGGGATGCTTTCTGAGTTTTAACTTGACTCATACTTACACTGCAAAAAATCGACTCAGGAAATACAGAGCAGATCTCAGAGAGGGTAAATTTTAAATGGCAAACAACAACATTGCATTTAGAAGATGAGAAAAATATCTCTATATCCTGTTTGTAGTGTATTGCACATTGCACACTTGCATTAAAATGATACAATGTTTTAAACTGGGTGATCTGTCTCTGCCTAGGTCATTTATCCTTCTGGGCACAAATATAGAAGACACTCCAGTCCCATGTATGTTCACATGAAATTGTACCATAAAACATGCTGACACAGAAGTGATTTGTTGATATCATTGAAATTTTGTGCTGTTTTCATTACTCAGTTGGCTCTTTGTTTAAATCTCTTGAGACAAAGAATAATTTTACAGTGTAAACCTGCCTAAAGCTTAATGCAGCGGCTCTTTAACACATCTTCAATGTTTAACCTCACAGACCAAAGAACCTTTCATCCTGCTATTATCATCACCCTGGCGATTTTCCTGACAATTAAATATTAAAGAACATCTGTCACTGATACTACATTTCTGCTCCATCTAGTTCATTCCTGTGGACATTTAAATATAACAAGTTCAAGTAATGTTTCAAAAGCAATATTTTCCTCAAAGCAGTAAACAGCCAAGAATTACAGGATTCTTTGTCTTCAGGGCTTGAGTACAAAAATCAAGGCTGACACTCCAGTGCAATAATGAGGAAATGCTGCAAAGTTGGAGATGCTGTTTTTTGGAATAGATGTTATGTACTGTGACTGCATCTTCTTGCTTGGGTGGATGTGAAAGATGGAATGGCACACTTTGAAAGAACAGGGATTCCTATTTGTTCCTCAATCAACATCATTAAAGCAGATTAAGCCCAAGAATATTAACTGTTAAAAATATGTGCATAAGTTTGTGATGTGTTGCTATGGTGTGATACTCAATGAGATTGAGTGTTGTATTACTGCATAGAAATGGAACATAAATAGATATAAAGAGGGACTGATCTCTCAATGACTGACTAAAGAAGCAACAAGAAACTAAAATGGAAGACTACTGGAAAGGGGTCAAAATACCCTGGTGTATTTTGTGGGGAAGCAGGAGGAATAAAATTGCTTGATCAACCAAACTGAAGCATTTTGGGCCATTTTGTGAGATGTGGAGCAATCCTTTAAGGACTGCTGTTTAGTGCATTCAATATGGAAATTATGCGTACAGCGCACGCTCTACATATTTTTGGCTGAGTACGACAATATTGCCCTACTCCAGGAATAAAGCTCCAATCTGTGTTCAACAGCTTCCTGTCTACTACAAGTGGTCAGGCTGCCCGACTAGTTATGAGTCCATCTGAAAATGTGCACCAGAAGACCTTGAGTATTAATACAGCAGCCGAGGTAATTATATTCTTAGCCTGCTCCCCACCCCCAACCCCAACTCCCCCACTCTCCCCATACCCTTCAGAAGTTTTCAGTTGCTGGATGGCCATTTTCTCAAGTGAGAAATTGGGTGATAGGCAGTTGAGAAACACTCACATTCTCTGCCGTGCTGCCCTAGAGTCAGAGATAGAGCAACGTGACACGGACTTAAGAAGCATTAGGAAAATAGGACTTTTGTACCATGAGGCCACATCAGTGTTAGGTTCTGTGATCGCCTTTGTTCAAAAAGAAATTCATATTTGAGTTGATTGTAGCATTCATGAATTTCACACATATGCAGGAACAGCAATAAGGACCTCGAGCAGTGGTATGCCAAGTGTACTTTACTAATTAAAAAAAAGTGCACAACTCACAGTAAAAAAAATCAATGCTCCACCTCTCACCGCCTATTATACTTGCTGTAATTCAACCTAAATGTGCTGACAGTAGCATAGTGCCTCTTTGTCACTGTTTCTAACCGTAGGTTTTAAAAATAAAAAGATCACCACTTAGTTCTTCCCTGCTGTAGCAAAATGGGTTTAGCACTGGCTCCATCGTCTGCAGAAGTACCAGGCATAGCAGAACTGCCATGGATTTTCAACATAACATATCATGGTCCAATTAACTTAGTATGAATTACAAAACGTAACAAGTGATTTTGATATTGTGAAAAGATTTTACTAAAAATGGATCAGGAATAACTAGCTGAATCCGAGTTATGATCACAGTGATATGATTATTTTGCAAGTTAGAGCAATCATAATTGTCACAACCAGAGCACAGGTTTTGTTAATTGCTTGTAGTTTTATAAGTAAGACATTTGGCAGCTTGGCAATTTCCTGAAACCTGTTAAATGTGAATGACTGGTAATGAGTTCATGATAAGGGCATTTTGTGCATAACTTACATGAAATTGTTATGCTGGCAGACACAGCTGTATGCTGCAGATGCAACAGTCAATTGTGTCGCCGCACAGTAGCAGCATTTGCATAACCAAATTGTGCTTGCCTCTTTAAATTAGTTGATCTTGTGTCAATTGACATGAGGCCTAACTGGTCTCCTGTCTTTAATGGTTACTGTGCAGTCATTCTCACTTTACTCGAGTGAGTGGAATTTTCTGCTATGCTGCAATGTTCAGATTTTTAAAGTTTTGTCCGCGGTTGATGATTAATTTGTTTGCTGAAAACCCAGTGTTGTGTTTTCAAATCTTCTTCTCCCTTGTTACTTGCTCTAACTGCTAACATAAATTTCATCTGGCTGTGGACCACATCCATCCTCAGTAACCTTCTCATCTGTGCTTCTGCCCCACTTCACCACAATTCCAAATCAAAACATGATTTGCCTCCAACCTGAAGTGACAATCTATTCTTTGCCAAGTTCACTTCAGATATTTACCATGCAGTTGAGAGTCAAACAAACATTCTGATGCTATCTTGATGAAGTTCATTGCCAATATATTACCACATCAAGCACTTTTCCATGTAGCAAAACAAGTCTTTGAATACTTCATTGAACAATGAATTAGAAGAGCAACACAATTGTTAGCAGTACGATGTAAGTAGGTAATCTGAATTCTGATTCTCAGTTGATAGACATGAAATCTGAATGATCTGCTCACACTTCAATATTCTAGTCAGAAAAAGCATACAAACCTGGGTGAAAATTGAAACCCATTTCAACAACAATGACTTGCAGTAAAATGTCTCAAGGAGTTTCACAATAATATTATCAAACAAAACTCAACATTGGGCCATGTGGAAGATATCAAGATAGATAGTAAAGCAAAGTTTATTTATTAGTGTCACCAATATTCTCACATTAACACCGCAATGAAGTTATTCTGAAAATCCCCTAGTTGCCACACTCTAGCACCTGTTCAGGTACACTGAGAATGAATTTAGCATGGCCGATGCACCTAACCTTTCAGACCATGGGAGGAAACTGGAGCACCCGGAAGAAACACATGCAGGCATAGGTGGAATGTGCAAACACCACACAGACAATGACCCAAGCTGGAAATCGAACCTGGGTCCCTGGTGCTGTGAGGCAGCAGTGCTAACCACTGTGCCATCATGCCTATTAAAAGCTAAAAAGGTTAAAAGCTTAGTCAAAGAAATCACCTTTAAGAAACAGAGAGGCAGAGAGAGGTTAAGGAGGGTAGTTCAGAGCCTAAGGCCGGAGCAGCTGAACACATAGCCACCAATTGAGGAGCAATTAAAATTGGGAGGCACAAAATTGGGAATGCATTATGTTGGCAATAAACTTAATCAAGACAGCAACAGAATGTTTGTTCGACTCTCAGCTGCGTGGTGAATACCTGAAGTGAGCTTGGAGAAGAATAGAATGTCACTTCAGATTGGATGCAAGTCATGTCTTGATTTGGAATTGTGTTGAAGTGGGGCAGGAGCACAGATAAGAAGGTTACTGAGAACGGATGTGGTCCACAGTCAGATGAAATATATCTTAGCAGCTAGGGCTAGTAACAAGGAGAAGAAGATTTGAAACACAACACTGAATTTTCAGCGAGCACATTAAATGTCAACCGCTGACAATACTTTAAAAATCTGAATGTTACAGCATAGCAAAACATTCCACTCGCTCGAGTAAAGTGGAAATGACTGTACAGTAACTATTGAAGCCAGAAGGCCAGTTAGGCCTCATGTCAATTGGTGGTGGGAGCAGAGAATCCAGCGGAAGTCAAAAAATCGGAAACCTACTGGCATAAAGCCACATTACAATTCTCCCAATGGCAGGTTAATGGTGGGCCGGTCTTCCCCCTGGCAGGTGGCATGAATTCCATTTTCATTCATTTGTATCTCATAAATGCTCATTGAAATAGCTGCTCACTCGAATCCAGTCAGGCCTTTTGAACTTGTGTCACATCAGGGGGAAATTATGTCAGTCTAAAATCCGATTGATGAAAAGTGGCGTGCACATGGCGGTCCTCAGACTTGGAGGTGACTGCAACAGAGCCTTTCTGCCATAGTGCTGTGCTGCTCCTGATGCGCTGTTCACCACTCTGCTGGGACAAAGCAGTTCCTGTCCTCCGAAACCATGCCGAGCTGGTCGTCAGGAACAGCACCACGCTGCTGTACCCATGAACCGTCCTGCGTCAACGAGACCGATCAGTACTGTCTCTGGGGTTGGAGAATATAGAAGTATCCTTCTCCCTGGTGACACACACCAGTTTCTATCTGGACAGGACTGTGCTGTGAGATCCATGCAGCCACCGCACCCGAAGTTCGACTGGGGGTAATGTGAGATATGGTACTGGGGATTGGGGTAGTGAGGTGGGTTGTCCTGACAAAGACAAATGGCCAATATGGACGCAGGGCTTTGGAAGTGGGGGTGGGTGGGAGGGGGGGTGCGTGCAGATGAAGGACAACCAATAGGTTTACTGTGTTGTTGCCGGTATGAGGGATTTTCTTATGAGGAGAGTTCAAGTAGGTTGGGTTTGCACTCATTTAAGTTTAGAAGAATGAAAGGCAACCTTACTGAGGCATATGGGTCAGAGCTGTTCTGTCCTGGTGACCATGGGAATTGTAGCGGAGTGGGACACAGGCCATACTAAGGTCTGTTGACCTCGGGTGGGATTTTCTGGTTCTGGGGCGAGTGGGCTCGGAAAATGCCACCCATAGAATTCTCAGGGGGACTGACAGGGTAGATGCTGGGAGGATGTGTCCTGTTGTGGGATAGTCTAGGACCAGAGGGCGTAATCTCAGTATAAGAGCGTTGCCCATTTAAGACAGAGGTGAAGAGAAATTTCTTCACTCAAAGGGTAGGGAATCTGGAGTTCTTCACCACAAAGGGTTGTGGATGCTGGTTTATTAAGTATGTTCAAGGCTGAGATAGGCCGACTCTTATTCAGTAATGGGAATCAAGGATCATGGGGATAAGGCAGCAAAATAAAGTTTAGGATTAGTAATGATTGACTGGTGGAGTGGGCTTGATGGGCTGAATAACCTACTTCTGTTCCTAGGTCTTATGGTTAACCACAAGGTGGGTCAATGTGGAAGGAAGGCTCTGCAAGGAGGTGGTGTGGGGGAAGGGCAAGGCTCAGGACGATAGGCAGAAGGAGAAGGAGGTGGGTAGAGAAGATAAACAATGAGAGGCAGAGGGAAGACCGACAAAAAGAAAGCTGGATCCTAACAAGGCTGCGTGAAAAGCTCACAAACAAGGGGATCAACGTGCCTTATTGTTCATTACAAAAGAATGCACGTGTGGTAGGTAGACAATATCCTAATGAGGCAAGGGAGCCTTGTAGGTGAGGGTGGTTGAATTGAGGAGCAGACTTCTTCTTGAGCCTGCCACTCTTTTTCCTGATGACATTCTGCACAGTCTGGTGAAGGCAGCTGGGCTGGAGAGAGTGAATGAATGTGCTGGACTAGTGCTTATATATGGTTCCAGGACCTTCAAACCCATCAGCTGAAGACCGGGTGGACAAATCAGCCACCAGGAGATTCAAAAGAGCCTTAAACTTTGCAAAATTAATGAGGTTCCAAGTGCTGAATCTGGTGCAGGATTCTGCCACTCTGGCCAGTGGGAAAGGCACTGCTGTAACTGCCACAGCCACAGTTTGTCTGGAAAATGGAGAATTTTACTCTTAAAGTTGAGGCATTTCTCAAATGGGAGCCAATTTAGGTTGACAAATTCAGGGTTGATGGGTGAAAGGGGTTTGGTACACGCCAGGGCATGGGCAGAAGAGGTTTAAGGACAATGGAGGGTTATGGACAGTGGCAAGTCAGAGGGCAGCCATGTATGGGAATATTCAAGCCTAGAGGAAGACAATAGGACGAGACCCGAACAAAAATAAATATTTGTTAAAATTGTACTAACCAACAGCCTACGTAAATACCAAGGGCAAGATTTCCTGGCCTCGTTTGCCCCAAAACTGGAAAATCCCATCCGAGGTCAAAGGACCTTTGAATGGTTTGGCTTTTGCCCACTATGATTCCCATGGCAGGCGGGATGTGAAAATTCCCCCAGACAGGTTTCTTGGACTGGTTTTAAAACAAGGGTCTTGACTAATATTTGGCTTCAATACATCCAAGTATGAAAGTCTTTGAGAAGTTCAACTTATCATTTTTCACTCTTAAAGCAACTTAGATTGACAGCACCTAAGAGGCAAAAAGCTAACTTGCACATTCTTGTTTAACACATAAGCAGCTCTACTTACATCTTTATTATTTTAGTATATTCAGGTGGTATTTATTTTTCAAAGTGGCCAACAAATCAACACAGAATGGTTTCTACTGAGTAATACCTGTTGCCAACAAAAGCACCTTTATAGTCATAAAGGCATAACTAAATGTCAATCAGTGACAAAAGTAGCTGTCAAATTTTGGTATCTTAAGATCAAAATTGCCTGAGCTGTCTCCTTTCTATCTGGCTCTGATGCCAATTTGGAAGTGTTTCATGGCTATCTCTTGCAGCATTCATATGATAGAGTTTCATAATCCTAAAAAAGAGAGAGCAGTTTTTTTTGATAAGATATTTGTGGCAAGATTCTCATATGGTTGAATGCTTCTTCCTCAAACCCCACGGTAACTGAGAGCAGGGCATATAGTTCCAGATGGTCTACAGACAATGGGTTAAGGTAGTTGACTGGTTTGACTCCTACTGTTATCATAATTGTAGCAGAGCTTTAAAACAGCATTTTCAGCAGTTACTCACAATCATTTCTGGCACCAAAGAATTCTGGAATGGTGCCAATCAATTGCAAAGTATCAAATAAATCTAGGGTGCACATGAAATATTTGAATTATGGAAATTTTGGATATTACTTGTTTTAATGTATGAAATTAATAACGCAGTTTTTTTAGATGCTGAGATCTTGATACGAGGTTTTGCATAAAATTGACTGCAATCCAGGACTAAACTCTTCAGATGCGCCAGCCTAAAAGCTGGAAATTCCCACCTGTCCTTCAATGGCATTTCACAAACTGCAACCCGTCCACTAAAATTTCTTTCAGGTATCTTACTGATCGTGGGATCAATTTTAATTTGCCAAAATCAACATTAGCTGGTCAGTGAGGGCAAAAGTGGCAAAAAATCTAGGAATATAATGTAGGAAAATGTGAACTTGCTCACTTCTGCAGGAAAAATAAGGAAGTAGAGTATTACTTAAATGAAGAACAGATACAGAATCCTGAAGTGCATGTTCTTGTGCATGAGTAACAGGAAGTTAGATTGTAGGTACAGCATGTAATCAAGAAAAATAATGGAATACTATTCTTTATTATGAGAGGAACTGAACATCAAAGTAAGGATGTTATGCTTCAGTTATGCATGGCATCTTGAAAACCGTGTGCAGTTTTCGTCTCCTTAATTAAGGAAGGATATAAATGCTTTCTAGGCGATTCAGAGGACATTTACTAGATTAATTCCAGGAATGAATGCATTGTCTAACTAGAATACGTTGGACAGGCTGGGCTTGTTTCCACTGGAATTTAGAAAAGTGACTTGATTAAATTATGCAAGATCCTGAATAGTTTTGATGAGGCGGATGTGGAAAGGATGTTTCTTCTTGTGGATGAACCCAAAACCAGGGGACATTGTTTTAAAATGAGGCGTTAGATGAAAAGAAAGTTTTTCTCAGAGAGTTGGGTGACTTTGGAGCTCTCTGCCTCATATGGCAATGAACACGGGGTTGCTAATTATTTTAAGATAAAGGTGGATAGATTCTTATTCAGCAAGGAAATCAAGGACTATCAGGGGTAGATGGGAATGTAGAACTTGACACACACACACACACACACACACACACACCAGCCATGATTTGATGGGTTGACTGGCCTACTTCTGTTCTTATTTCATTTGTTCGTATGAGGATCTCAAAATGGGGTTGGCAGACTTACTGCCTCATTAATGTCATCAGTAGCTTGATGCAAATTTTAGAGAGGACTATCCCCAGACAGTTAAAGCACTTACCATTTTAAGATGAACCCTTCAGTATTTTCACTGCACACTTCCAGAATGCTTTCTCTAAATAGTGGAGCCAAAGATGCCTAACAGAATACATTTGAAATAACTTCTGTGAGATCAGCAGGAGAAAGGATGCTTCTACAAACCCCACAAAATTAACTGTGGCCGCTGGCATCCCAGAGTACCCCAGACCCGACCCCAGCAATTGCAGAATGCCCACCGCCACCCCTGCGGACTTTCTTTGCTGTTGGCCGTGTGTTGGCTTTGATGCCCACTGTTGGTTTGGCCTTGATCAGGTGAGCTGTACAGGGAGGCTCATTGGGTGGCTTCAGCTTTCCAATTCCAGTTAACTGAGGTGAAGGGCTGCAGGTTGACTCTGACCAATTGCACCCAGAAAATTGACAGGTAAATTTGGAATAATTCATCCTTTATATGTTTATATTCATTTCAACTTTATTGCCTCTCCCTTATCCAGGGTTCATGGACATCTTACTTTCTGCCTTCGTGAAAATGATCAACAGGATGACGTGACTAAATCATTAATCAAAAGCTCATGGACAAAAGTGCCCTAGTTGTATCATAGCTCGGTATGGCTCCTGCTCTGACCAAGACCTCAAGACCAAGCCAGAAATGAGCTTACTTCTCCACTTGATGAACTTTACCTGCCAGCAACTGAAATATGTTGACAGGTAAGTGCATTGGATTTTCTATTTATCTCATCGATAGTTATCTCGTGTTACTTTGTGGGTCTGATCCACAAAGATGTAATTGTGTGTTGCTCTGCATAGTTAGACCTCAAGAAACTACAAAGGGTCATGAATGTAGCCCAATCCATCATGCCCTTCCCAATAGGCCTCAACGCCTTGGCACTGCCTGGTGCCCGATGGGCAGTGCAAAGTTGCTCCCCAGGCATGGGCACTTTGCCCCTTGGGCAGTGGTAGGGAGCACAGGCTGGCACTGCCAGGGCACATATGCCCAGGGGCACCATCTCTGCCACCTGATCCCCTGGGGGGCCCCAATTACCTCCTTTCACTCTGGCAGGGTCTCCCGCTAGTTCCCTGCAAGTGGAGAGCTATACTAAACCCCACCAGAGTGAAATACTCCTGGTGGGGTGGGAGATGCTATCGGGCCTGGATTTTGGCCCGATAATCACATTTAAGATACATTTAAAATAGATTTAAATCACTTGCCTCTCTTCCTGCTGGTTTCCAGCGTGGTCCCGACTGCACCTGTTCTCTGGCTGCAAGAGGCATGCATGAATTCCGCAAAATGGCTGACATGATTCTCCCTTCCCAACACGCCAAAAATCATGCCCTTAAGTTCTGATTCATAGTGGATAGCTGAGGTCCCAATCAACAGTTCATATCAAAACCACTCATTACTTTTGATCACAGTTTATCATACACTTAAAAAAAATATGTTGCATTTGTCATGTATTGTTGACAGAGAAAATGTTTAGAACCTTCGATTTTTAAGTCTTGCCAGTTAAACATTCCCTTTTGAAGAGTAAAAAAGGGACGAAGTGAATATTTTGTGATCTGATAATGAGGGCTTAGTTGTCTAAGTGCACACAATAAAAGCAAGAAACTGATGCATTTGTTCAGGTACTTGAATATTCTGTGATTAAAAAATGCACTTCCATTTGAACAGTGAAAGTCTGATCAAATCTCACTGTTGGAATGGGATGACTTTTGATTTTACGCAGTGTGTGATCAATGGTTGCCATCATGATCTTATCATATTTTTGACATTAGGAAAACAAAGTTAATACCAAAGCCACCTGCAGCATGCACTTTTCAGTGATAGACTGTCAACCCAAATTGAAATCTAAGTCACGATATGAATTGGGCTCATTCAGATTTGGAAAGCTTCTTTCAAAATAAATAACAGCTGCATGCATCTGCCCTAAGCAATTTTGCTATTATTTTCCTCAGTATTCCCAGATGCTGTGACATATTATCAGGAGCAAGCCAGAAATGAGCTTACTTCTCCACTTGATGAACTTTACCTGCCAGCAACTGAAATATGTTGACAGGTAAGTGCATTGGATTTTCTATTTATCTCGTCGATAGTTATCTCGTGTTACTTTGTGGGTCTGATCCACAAAGATGTAATTGTGTGTTGCTCTGCGTAGTTTGATTCACCAAGTTTCATGCTGACCTGGGTTATTTTAGGCAGAGGTTTCCTGCAGGCGGCATGGTGGCACAGTGGTTAGCGCTGCTGCCTCTCAGTGCCGGGGACTCAGGCTCGATTCCAGCCTTGGGTGACTATGTGCAGTTTGCATGGGGTTCCTCTAGGTGTTCAGGTTCCCTCCCACATTCCAAACATTTGTAGATTTGGTGAATTGGTCATGCTAAATTATCCCTTAGTGTCCCAAGATATGTAGATTTGGATTAGTGGGATAAATACATGGGGAAAGGGCCTGGGTAGGATGCTCTGTCAAAGAGTTGGTGCAGAATTGCCTCCATCTGCACTGTACATTCAATATGATTCTATGGGCTTTGCGAACCTGATGGCATGGTCAAATTGGCTTCCCAAATCCACACTTGCCATGAGAGGGACTAGGGACGCTACAGCTGTATTCCCAGAAACAGCCTCCTAACTGTTTGTTCTTGAGCTCACTGGAAGATAAGAAGACGCCTGAAAGTGTAGGCCCAATTAGAGAATTGGCAGGTCTATAGCCTCAGCAGTCCCATTGTGAGAGGTGGGCACTGCTGAGGCAGGTCTGAGAAACTGATGCCTCAAACTTGGAGCCACCTCGGGGGAGGGGGGGGGTTAAAATTAAAGCTTTTCAAATGGTAAAGGGGGCAAGCCACTCGGATCTGAGGATAAATCACTCCAGTTGGAACATTGAGGCTGTGGGCATTCCTTTCTTGCCCACGGCCCCCTTTCTTAGGGAGCAAGGCTTTAATGGCCTATATATCACAGGGCGGTCACCTCCATGGAACAGGAGGCCACACGCACACACACACTACACAGGCATCTTCAGTTGTCACCCCCACTCCCCCCCCACTCCCAACCATCATGCAACCCTTCCACCCCACCAGACCATTAAACCTTTTCACGCAATGAGAAACCCCCACCCCAACCCCCCAAGAAGGCCTGTCCCTGGCAGTGCCAACCTGGTACTGCCAAGCTTGGCATCATTGGGTGGCACAGCCAAGGTGCCAGGCTGCCATGTCCCTCACCACTCGGGGGCTATACTAACCTCTGTGCCCCCCACGGGTGATCATCATGACTGGTTTTCATCTTGTGCAGCCAAAAGCAACAGGTTGGGCTACTTGTCATATTTAAATATATTTAAATACATGTTAATCAGATTGACTCCACTTTTGGGCTTGAATCTGATTACATCACCAGTGGAGGGTGAGAAAGATCCCAAACTGAGATCGCAGCACTGCAATTCACGTTCTGGCCCTCTTACAAAAGTTTGCAGCCACAATGGAATTTACACTCATGGAAAATTGGCGCTGAGAATCGTGGCCATTGTGTCTATGCTCTTAATTTCTCCAGCTCTGACTGTGATGGCTTGACATACTGTAAGGAACAAAATCCCTTGGCTCTAAGATTCTGAGTGTGAAAATAGTAGGATTGTATCTGTCACTCTGAAGGCGGAATAAATTAAAGCAAATACCTTTATATCGCTTACTCCTGACAATTGATGGATGGTGTTTTTTCACATCCAACTGAATATTAAGTACCAAACATGCTCCTTTGAATAAAAAGTGAGGAAGCAACTCAGGGATCTTTGAGTTAACGTGTTTCAGTGCATGATACTTCTAATAAAATTTAACCTGGTCGGAACGTATTTTAGTCCAAAATATTGATTGAAAAAAATGGAGAGAAAAAAAACAGTTGATCTTTCTCTACACCCTAGCCATGATTGTAACACTACATTCTGCACTCTCTCGTTTCCTTCTCTATGAACAATATGCTGTGTCTGCAGAGCGTGCAAGGAACAATATTTCTTGCTGTATGCTAATCCATGTGACAATAATAAATCAAATCAAATCAAAACTTGAGAAATTTATGGCACAGAAGGAGACCATTCACTGCATTGGCTGGGATTTTCTGACCCTTCTGTGATAGGTTTTCCTGCTGAGTAGATGGTGAGCCATTGGCCACCAACAACTTCTTCCAGTCCCACCAAAGTCAATAGCTATTTGCGTGGCTCATTGGCCCGGCTGCCACGGAATCCACCACGAGTGTTGACCTCAGTAGGACTGGAAGATCCCAACAGTGGGAAGGGCTGGAAAATCCCATCCATTGTTTCTGTGCCAGCTGAAAAAGAGCAATAGAACTGAACCCCACTTTTTGGTTCTTGATCCTTAATTAGCCTTGTAATTTATCACAATTCAAGTGCGTACCTAAGTACATTTTAAATGTGGTGAGTCTTTCTGCCTGGAGTACTCCTTTAAGGATGAATTCCAAACCCCCACCACCCTCTGCGTGAAAACAATTCTTCTCAACTCAAATTTAATCCTTTTGCTATTTCTTTTAAATCTATGCCTTTTCTATTGCTAAGGGATATAATTCCTTCCTACTCACTCTATCTGGGCTAGTCAAAGTTTTGTCAACATACCTCATCAAATCTCCCCTCAGTTTCCTCTGTTCCAAAGAAAACAAGTCCAGCCTATTCAATCTTGCCCCGTGGTTAAAGCTTACCATTCCTCATAAATTCCCTTAAATCTCCTCTGTACCCTTCAATCACAAATTTCTGCAATGTGAGAAGGCAGAATTGAAGAAAACCAGTATTAGTAAGAAAATGATGCTGGGGAATTTATTGAGGTTAAAGTCTGAAACATCTTTCAGGCCTGAAAGTCTGCATCCCAGAGCTCTTGAGGAAGTGGCCCTAGAAATAATGCATGCATTGCTGGCCATCTTCCAAAATTCTATGAACTCTGGAACAGTTTACAGATTAGAAGGTGCCCTCACTATTTAATCTAACCCTACTATTTAAAAAGGGAGGGAGAGAACAAAGGGAGAATTACAGACCGGTTCACTTGACATCAGTAGTGAGGAATATGCCAGAGTTGATCACAGAAGCCGGGGGGGGGGAGAATTTTTCAAAAATAGGCTAATTCTTATCAAACAAATTCTAAGTGCCAAACGAGCATGAAAATAGAAACAGCGCCAAATTAAAAATCTAATTGTGTCACATTCTGAGAAAAAAAATTGCTGAATCAGTTTCCTGCCAGCAGGGGTGAGGCAGGGGCCGGGACCGTGGCCTAAACTTACCAAAAGCCGGCAGCTCACAGCAGAAAGCTCAATTGCGCATGCACAGGCCTTTCTTTTCTGTGCAATAGCACAGAGCAAAGAGATCTGTCACTGCCTCCCCCCAAATATTGTTCACCTCCACAATTGATTGCACCCCACCTGTATGGTCTGACCGAGTATTCCCAGCCTCGTTCTGATCTGGTCCAATCCCCTCCCCTGTCCTGCTTGATCGGCAGTTGCAGTGTGCACTACATTTCCCCAGCTACCTTCCCTTAGGCCATGTCCCTCTGAGTAGGCTCCTCTCCTTCGGCCTCAGCCCCTTCACACTGCCTGGTAGCCAGTGGGCACTGCCAGTGTGCTAGGCTGGCAGTGCCTGAATGCCTGGTGGACAGTCCTAGGATGCCAGGATCAAAGTGCCAGGCTGTCCAAGGGTCCAGGGGCTTCACTGGCCTCCAGCCCTACTGGCAAGGCTATCATAACAGGCCCCATTGATGAGGACAATATGCAATCCTCAGCAGTGAGGACATTCACTGGGAAAGGTACTAAGGCAAGTAAGCTGGATGATTCTGTCCCGGGCTTACTAATAATAAAGAAGGCCGTGGAGGCCAAGTCACTGAATGAATTCAAGAAAGCAATAGGTTTTTTTTAGATTTTAATGGCATCAAGGTAAACCAGGGGAAAACAGGACTATGGCACTGAGATTGAGGATCAGCCATGACTACAGTGAATAACAGAGTAAGGTCAATGGGCCGAATAGCTTACTCTTGCTCCTAGTTTATATGCTTCTGTGTAATGTGGCCTCAAGCTGTGGCCTAACTGGTATTTTATGGAGTTCTAGCATGACCAGTCTACTCTAATATTCTGTGCCTCTGTCTGAAAATGGAATACATCCTGTTTGTCTTCTTAACCACCTTCTTAACTATCTGTCCTATGATCTTCAGTGGACATCCACTCCAAGATTCCTCTGAATCTATGCTTCCCAGTATCTTACCATTTATTGTGGTACTCAACTGCCTTATTTGCCCTCTCCAAAGGGACCACATCACACTTCTCCACACTGGAATTCATTTTCCATTTTCCTCTCTCACCTGACCTGTTCACTATAATCTTCCTGTAATGTACAGCCTTCTTCGCTATCAACTGCACAGCTGGGTTGCCTGCAAACTTCTTAATAAAGCCCCTTATATTTATGTCTGAATTATTCATGTGTGCCACAAACAGCAGAAGACCCAATATTCAGCAGTGCACCATGAGAAATTGCCATTCTGTCACAAAACACCTTGACTGTTGACTGTTATCCTCTGCTCACCGTCACTGAGCCAAGTTTTGATCTAACTGGTTATTTTTCCTTGAAATCCCAGGACCAATCTGCCTTGAGAGACTTTGTCAAGTGTTTTTTTCTGAAATACGCGTAGACCATTAAATGCTGTATTCACATTGTCTCTCTTTGTTAGCTCATCACAAAACTCGATCAATTTAGTGAGGCATGATCCTGTCTTAACAAATCCATGCAGTCTATTCTTGTTTCATCTGTGCCTTTCTAAATGACAGTTTATACTCCAATAATGTTTTCCAATAATTTGCCACCACTGAGCTGAGGCTGATTGGCCTGTAATTATTCAATCTGTTGCTTCCTCCCTTTTTAAACAACAGTATCACATTAACAGTCCTTCAGCTCTATGCATGTCGCCAGAGTGGATTAGAAGATGGAAAAATCTCAAGTGATAGTTTGTCTATAATACATTTGTGATGATCTTTGTGATTTGTGAATTTAACGAGGATCAACTGTCTCCATCATCAAGATTTTTTTGGCCTACAAGTCAGAAGTTACTGTATGATGGAGCAACACATTGGCACTCCACCATTCAGGGATACAGGTGTGAGTCTTGTGCTGGTTTGCCAATGTTAGCTACATTTTCCCTTGGCATTTCTTGGCAGAGGGAATTCAGTTAGGGCATTCTAATTGAGCTATAGTCACACACTGACTAACAGTTAGTTAAGAGCAGCAACTGGCACCAGACTGGAAGGAAACTGGCCAGCAACTCTCGTAGCTGCTGAGGTGCAAGTGATAATTAATGGAGGACATCCTCAAAGGAATTCCTGTATATAGACAAAAGTAATTTCTAGGGCATCAAAGCATTGAAAAGTATTGCAATTTCTGTAAGGCACTGAAAAGATCAATGAACTAATGGAGACTTATTGGAGCTATTGCAGAGTGAGGACACAATTTATAGGCTGGAATTCTCTGACTTCACCCGCAGCTAGAATTCATAATATGATAGAATCCCTATAGTGCAGAAAGAGATCATTTGGCCCATTGAACCTGCACCAACAACAGTCCCACCCAAGTTGTATCCTCATAACCCCTTGCTAATCCCCCTGACACTAACCATAGGATTTTCCAACTCTGCTCGCCGCAAGACCAAGAAATCCAGCCTGAGGTCAATGGACCTTTGCATGGTCTGTCCCCACCCGCTATGGTTCTCGTGGCAGGCAGGATGGGAAAATTCCATCTTCAGGGTCAATTAAGCATGGACAATCAACCTAACTCGCACATTGTTTTAATGGGGGGGTGGGGGGGGGGGAAACTGGAGCACCCAGAGGAAAATCATGCAGATGGGGGAGAATGTGCAAACTCCACACAGACAGTGATCCAAGGCTGGAATTGAACCTGGGTCCCTGGCACTGTGAGGCAGCAGTGCTAACCACTGTGCCACCATGCCGCTCGATGGTGCCGCTTCTGTGAATGGAGACTTGGCTGAGCGCCAAATTCTCCATTTTCGCTGGCAGAGGTAGTGGGATGTGTGAGACCAGAGAATTCCGGCCATGGTGTCTATGATGAGAATTTAATTTTCTTCCTTGAAATAACCAATGAGTAGAATTACAAATTTCAATATTGATGCCGTGAATATATTTCAGATCCTAAAGGATGGACAAATATTATTGGGTTTTATTAATTAGCTATGAATTGCTATACTTTGTTGTTGCAATTTTAGTTTAAACAGCTAATTGCATTGTGGTGTTGATCAGCTAGTGAAGCACAGCAGGATGTGTGTTAATGAAAAAGTGGTAGTTGACAAACAGCTGGGGCAAGAACTCTTGTAAATTGATGAAAACGGCTATATAAAGCTGAAGGGTTTGGAGTTTTTTCTTAATAGATCCCATTAATTTTATGTGTTACAACTTGTCTTTGGCAAGGATGGCCTAGTATAAGTGTTGAATGGTAATGTTTAACATTTCAATGCAGTTCCGAAACACTCTTCAGCGCTAGCTGTTTGTGTCTTTCGCAGAAGCTAAAACTACAAATGACCAAATTGAAACATTGGACTAATTGTTAACCCCGTGAAATAAATGGGTCATGTTGAGGTCAGAGGTTAAAATTCTAGAACAGGAACTGAAGCCACCTCAATCACCCCCCTATTGTATCTTACATATTTAAGATCTCTACAGAGATGACACAGCCGTGTGTATGTATGCATCAGCTTCATTTAGAGTGCTTTAAAATGTTTATTGCAAACTTAAGCTCTGAATTCCAGCTCTTCAGTGGCATGGTGGCATAGTGGTTAGCACTGCTGCCTCACAGCGCCAGGGACCTGGGTTCAATTCCTGGCTTGGGTCACTGTCTGTGTACAGTCTGCATGTTCTCCCCGTGTCTGATTTCTTCCGGCTGCTCTGGTTTCCTCCCAAAGTCCATAAGACATGCTAAAATTCTCCCTCAATGTATCTGAACAGGTGCCAGAGTATGGTGACTAGGGGATTTGCACAGTAACTTCATTGCAGTGTTAATGTAAGCCTATTGCAACACTAATAAATAAGTTTTCTAACACTGACTTTAATTTTCTCTGAGTCCACATCCAGACCTAACTAATTGAGCACAGTAAGCATAGATCAGTAAACAGACACACATAATCAAATGCTGGAAAATTGAATCACTGAACAATCTATTTTTAACTATAATGGAAGAGAGACAAGGGGAGGGTTACAAATCCATTTATGGAAAATAGTTGTTCATTTAAATAGTAGAGGAAACAAGATTAAATGGCTGAATAGCAGTTTTACAAATTGTGAAAACTTACAAAATGAAGTTAAGAAGAAGGGGACTGAGACAATGGAGAATAAGCTGAACTCTATTTAAAAAATCAACTAGAAAATGCAAACAAGTCCACTGAAAAATTGATTCCTGAGAATAAGCTCTTGAAGAAAGGAAGCTTGAAAATTAGAAATCAGCTGAAGAGACAAAAGCATTGAAATTGGCAGGAGAATTAACAATTCAGAGAAATAATCTGAGATTACATACCAAAACAAGACTGTTGAATTGGTTGCACAAAGGGAAATGCAGCAAGCTTGTATGGAAATGCTCCACACAAGACCATATTTGGAAATGTACAGAATTAAATCCCACCAAAAAATGTGTTTGTTTGGACACACAAGCCTCAAGATCACATCAATGAGCCATCACCACTGCAACAAAAGAAACAAATATTAAGGGCATAATATGACATAGTGCCATTCTATGAAACTTCAGTAGCAGATTTAAGTTAGATTTTTGGAATTAGTGTCTCTGTGACCGGACTCCTGTGGTACCCAGTAGACACGGAGGGAAAGATTGTTGGTAAACAGATGGATCACTTGAGGAGTAGGGAGACACCTCAACAGTCAGTGTTGCCATTAAGAAATGTTATAGAGAGAATTGATGTCTCCGTGGAAGCAAGTAGTAACGAATTACTTGTGCCAGAAGAGGTACCCATTATTTTCAGTTCCTGTCAATGTTGATCTCGTGGAAGCATCTCAGACTACTCTGTTCTTACAAGAAACAGAAAAACCGCTCAAAGATTTGATTTATAATTGTCCAATTTGACTCATTAGAATTTGAGCAAAAGTAACTTGGTTGTTGAAGACTGTATAAAGGGGTTAAAGGGAGAGGAATGTAGTGATTATCCCTTTAAGGGAAACACAGCAGAAGAGGGTCACCTGCTTGAGGGACCAACTGGGACTGATAGTGGATAATCACCTCAGAGGATGGAGTCCTATCTTGGGCAGAAGACATTTTGAATGAATCTAGAAGATATATAGGGACACGGGCAGCTGGTGGCAGGGGTGAGGCTTCTAACCTTTGTATATTTTTTCCTTTTTAATAGATGTCCTTTGTGTTAAATCATGCCAGCCTGGTTTCCTAGACCTTGGGAAACTCAAAAACCTAAATGAGGCAAGAGGGACAGAATTCATGAGGCAAATGGATTCCCAGCACTATTTTTGGATTTAGGAGAGCTGGGATATATCCATCCCACCCCAAAAACTCTGATCGCAGGATTTGTCTGCTCCCAGTGACCCAAATCCCATTGGAGCTATGCAACCCGCAACCCTTCAACCACACTGGGACCATCCCTGCATCCATCAGAATTGGGATCCCCATGCGATGCTTCCCATTCCATCCCAATTGAGACTACCCTTTGGCTTCACCACCACCATCACCCTTCACCCCACACCATTTACCTCCCACTACCATGACCTCTCTTATTTCCCCAAGATTTTAAAAGTAATTCTTGGGAATTTTCTCTTCATAATATGCAGAAATATTAAACTTGATTATTCTAATGAATTTAAACAAAAATATTTTCTTACTTAACTCCAAATGGATACATTGAGGGGATTTTAACTTTCAGCTTTGTGGGTTTGAGAGTGGATGTTGAGTTAAAAATGCAGAAATTAACAATCTTCTAACTGTAATGTGTCAGACTGCAAGCAGGCATCCATCTCTGGAAAGGCAAGTTGGCAATTTCAATTGAAGTGATATTAACATGGCTTTCAGAATTTAACTGGGTGCCTGGATTACTTGGATTTCCCAGAAATCATGAGTGAAATTATAGAATCCCAAGAGTGCAGAAGGAGGCGATTCGGCCCATCACATCTGCACCCATCCTCCAACAGAACATTTTACCCAGGCCCCCTGTCCCACCCTAATCCCATAACTCACCCATGCATTTATAATGGCTATTCCATCTAACCTACACATCTTGGAACACTAATAGGCAATTTAGGATACATTGATGGGTGGGGGAGACTGGAACATCGGGAAGAAAGGCACACAGATGCAGGGAGGACGTGTAAATTCCACACAGCCAACCAAGGCCTGAATCAATCCCAGATCCCTGGCACAGTAAGATTGCAGTGCTAAGCACTGTGCCACCCAAAAACAAAACAAAAAACACAACAGCAACTGAAGGTCTGAAGAAATAACTGGGAAATATGTCAATAAATACTGAAACCTCACCAATGATTTCTTGCCTGATGGTGTGAAAGGTTATGTTCACAGCGCTTGTGCTGAGAGGTAATCTTCCCAACTTTTGATGTTTGGACATCTGATCTACACATTGGAGCTGTAATCTATCAGATCAGCATGGGCGCCACTTAAGTTGTTCATTTTGGGCCATTGTAACTAGAAACATCAACAACATCGGCAGCAGCTGGAAGAGGACCAAGGATGAGGTTTACTTTCATTCCTGATCCAATCAAAGTGTGACTGCATGAATTTGCCTGAATCCTGTGACAGTCGATCCTCAGAGAGACTGAGCTCTGCTAAGCAGTTGCCATTGTCGTTCTCCTACACCACCTCCCGCAGCATTCTTGCAACATGAGTAAATGTTGAATGCCACATGCTGTCTGGTAGTTAATTCTTTCACCAGGTATCTGGAAGATCAAATCTCATCATCTGCATTGGCCAGACATGCTGAAGTCTGCTGACGATTACCATCTCCTCCTCCACAGCTGTCAAGGTTTATTTATTTATTAGTCACAGGTAAGGCTTATATTAACACTGCAATTAAGTTACTGTGAAATTCCCCTAGTCGCCACATTCCGGTACCTGTTCGGGTCAATTCACCTAACTATCACATCTATCAGAATGTGGGAGGGGACCACAGCACCCGAAGGAAACTCACACAAACACAGGGAAAACATGCATACTCCACACAGACAGTGACCCAAGCTGGGAATCAAACCAGGGTCCCTGGTGCTGTGAGGCTGTGCTACTGTGCTACCCCAGAATTGAGTATAGAAATGTTTGGAGGGTCAGCTCTGCTTCCCTATCTTGTGCTCTGTGTTGTCTTCTGAAAGAGAAGAAAGAAGAAATTTATGAGTGATGAGTTAAGCAGAGGAGAGTATTTTTTCAGGGTGATTATGAGGGAGCATGTGACATTATATAAAGATGAAATTGAGTATCAATGATGAACAAATACATAGACAATATCTGGGAAGTCAATTGCTGGAGGAGTTTATATACCGCAGTTGGCTTGGGAAGACAGAGTGTGGGGGTTGGTTTAATGTGCACATCATGATGGAATTGAATGTGTCACTGTATTCAGCTCTCCCATCCTGCTTATCTCATTAAACCACTTTCAGCATTGAATCCAGGAGCATGATACCACACTCCAGCTGCTATTTATTTGATATAGCCCCAGCTATACTTCCTTGGTTTCCATACCAGACCTCTTCTCCCTGGCAGAAGGAAACAGTATCTCCATTTGGCCTTTCCAACAGCCCCCAGCATCGTATCCAAGTAAGTGCCACTATAGTGAGGCTCAGCCTCTGAGTGTATCCTCTCCATTCTGTTCCTTACGTTCACTTCACAATTTTAGAATCTGGTAGATTGCATATCTACAATATCCTTTCAAAAGCTGGAGTCGGAACTGACTCATTGGGGCTCATCATCATATCTGCCTAAGCTAATTGTTCAGGAACCAAAATGACTCTAATCATAGCCGGTGGATGTGGTCTTTCTTGATTTTCAGAAGGTGTTTGACAAGGTACCTCACAAGAGGTTATTGCAGAAGGTCAGGGGACATGGAGTTGGGGGTAGGGTGTTAGCGTGGATAGAGGATTGGTTGTCAAATAGGAGGCAGAGAGTAGGGGTTAATGGGTGCTATTCGGATTGGCGGCTGGTGACTAGTGGAGTGCCCCAGGGGTCGGTGCTGGGGCCTCAGCTATTTACCATTTATATAGATGATCTGAAGGAGGGAACTGAGTGTATGGTGTTGAAATTTGCTGATGACACCAAGATTGGTGGAACGGCAAATTGCGCAGAGGGTGTGGAGAGTCTGCAGAAGGATCTAGATAGGCGGGGCGAATGGGCCAGGAACTGGCAAATGGAATTTAATATTGGCAAGTGCGAGGTGGTCCACTTTGGTAGGAAGAATGGTAGGAAGGACGATTACTTATGTGGCGAAAAACTGTAGCAGGCAACGGTGCAGAGGGACCTCGGGGTCCTTGTGCATGAGTCGCAAAAACCCAGCCTGCAGGTGCAGCAGGTGGTCAGGAAGGCTAATGGGATGCTGGCCTTCATAGTGAGGGGGATTGAATATAAAAGTAGGGAGGTCTTGCTGCAGCTGTATAGGGCATTGGTGAGGCCGCAGCTGGAGTACTGTGTGCAGTTTTGGGCGCCGCACCTGCGCAAGGATATTTTGGCCTTGGAGGGAGTGCAGAGGAGGTTTACTAGGCTGATGCCAGAGTTGAGGGGGTTGAGCTATGAGGAGAGGCTGAATAAACTAGGCTTGTACTCATTAGAGTTTAGAAGAATGAGGGGAGATCTCATTGAGACGTATAAGATGATGAATGGGATGGATAGGATAGAGGTGGAGAGACTGTTCCCGCTCAGAAAGGACAGTAGGACTAGGGGGCACAGCCTCAAGATAAAGGGGGGGCGGATTAGAACGGAGTTGAGGAGGAACTTCTTCTCTCAAAGGGTGGTGAATCTCTGGAATTCTCTGCCCGTTGAAGTGGTGGAGGCTGCCTTGCTAAATATTTTTAAGACGCGGGTTGATGGGTTTTTGATAAGCGAGGGGATTAAGGGTTATGGGGAGAGGGCGGGAATGTGGAACAGCCACGACAGATCAGCCATGATCTTATTGAATGACGGGGCAGGCTCGAAGGGCTAGATGGCCTACTCCTGCTCCTATTTCTTATGTTCTTATGTATTGCAATGCTGGAAGGTATCACATTAGAGGAGGCAAGGTGGAGATTTATGAGGATGCTGCTTGCAATGGAGAATTTTAGCCCGAAGGAAAGCTTGGATAGGTGAAGCTTATTTGCTTTGGAACAGAGGAAGCTGAGGGGATATTTGATTGGGACGTGTAAAATTATGAGTTAAGTCTTACAGCACAGTGGATAGTGACCCGACTTCTGAGCCTGAAGCTCTGGGCTTGAGCCCCACACCAGAAGGCCATGGAAGGTGCATTCATAACGCGACCAACATGTTCAGTTCTAACCTGCAAAATTCTTCCAACACATGCCAATGGCAGCTGGAAGAGACTCTTGGTCAGCCGTGTTTAGTGTGAAGTGGCAATGCTCAAGCTATAAGCCTCTAGTGACACACTAGTGACCTGTTCCAGGGAAAACTCATGATGGGAACAGATGAAAATCTGTCTTGCACATCACTATGTGCAGGAAGAGATACAACAACAATAATATTGCACAATGTCTCAATTCCACAGAAGAACTTATTTTCTTTAGCTGAGAGATCAACATAGCAGGGAGCATAGATTGGTAATTGACAGAAGATTAAAGGGGACTTCAGGAGCATTTTTTTTCCCGTAGGTTGTGGGGGTCTGGGTTTCCCTGTCCAAAAGAGTGGTAAAGGCAGAAACCCTCATCATCATTGAGGGAACACTTGGAAGTGCTGTAATCTACAGGGCTGTGGACCAAGAATAAAAAATGGGATTCAGCCAGATAGCTCTTTTTGGCCAGCACTGACATAATGGGCCCAATAGCCTCTTTTGGACTCTAATTTTTATATATTTCTATTTTTGATTACATTAATAAATGTTAGTGCAATGGTTGGTTTAAAAAAGCCACTGACATACATGCTGCACTTAAATATGGATTTTCCATATGTGACTGGAACCTCACAGCACACCTCAAAGTTTAAATTCACCTTAACACCTTAAGAATAAAGCTGTGACTGTTGTCTCATCAGCACGATGACAAGAAAGGCTTTGTAAAACCTGATCAATAGTAAGCTCTGATATGCTTCAGCCCTGTGAAGCAGGCTTCCTGTCCAAAAAGCTTCCCGCCCTAAAATAGGCACCCTTTAGATGGGACTCAAACTTCAAAGAGCCAGCCAGTAAATTCTACAGGGCACTCGGAGACAGTAGACTTCACAACAAGTCTACTCTCTCTCTGCATTGCGCAGAACCCATCTCTAGGTTAGAATCTAGACCAACATGTCTGTAGCTACCAAAAAAATGCAACTGTTTCAGTAGTTGAATCAATGCAAGGGCTAAGTAGTGATATGAACTGTTAAGAAATGATTCAGCAGACAGCCACGGGGAGTAGGAGTAGAAAAGAGGATTACAACATTGAGGGTGTGGAATGATGAAAGCATCCATTTGATAGTTAACCATTACACATATTGTGCTGATTCCAGACCAGTAATTAAATGTTACCCATATACTTGCTGTTACCAAAGAATGCCAAAGTACTCTAATACCTTATAATGGTCATGCAAGGAATTACAATGAAGCATAAAAAGTTAAAATCAATTTGCAGGAGTACTTTGAGATAAATGATTAAAAATTGTTATACCTCTATTCCACTAAAATAAACTTGGAAAACAGAGTGGATTTCAAAATTTTTTAGTGCGTGTATTAGATGCTTTCCCTTGGTGAACGAACAGATGAAGAAAGAGTCATGTTGAAGATGTCAAGTGCCCCAGGCACACACGAGGCACTGTGTAAAATTCTGGTTGAAGTACATAAAAAGAAACATCAAGCATCGAGGAGGACTTTGATGCTGAGAAGAATGGGTTTGTTTCCTGCTGTTCGAGCAATAACATTCACGTTGCAATGAGGTATAATGGGGCAAAAAGAGACACCTCAGAACAGACTTTATGGAGCTAGATGACTTTATCAAACCCGATAAACATTTTTTTAGTAAATTCCTCATGGACCAGAGGGAATAGAGGCCCCTTAAGAAAACCTTAGACTCCCCCTGTCCCATGTGGCCTCTTCTTGGGGCCACATATGCCCAGCCCCCACCAACTCATTCTCTAATTGCTTGCCCCTCAATTGGCCATCTCCTTCCCCTCCAATCCCTGGCCTATCTCCCCCTCTGTTTCTCGCCATTGGCACATGCATCCTCCCCTAGAACCAAGCTGCATTTTCTTCCCAGAGAGGAGGAACCTGGAGTGGATTTATATGCTAGAGGAGTAGGGCAAACGGACGTAGGTTCAGGTTTGTAAAGGGTGAGGTTAGGGCTGGAAAGGAGAGATATATTTTTACATTACATCTTTCACAACTCAGGACATCTCTGAGTTCATTGCAGCTCAAATTAACATAGAGCTGCAACAAAGAATATTGATCGGTTCCAAGACACAGAACTCAGTTATGAAACAATTTGACAAGCGCATAGTGGAAATGGAGTACAGTGAGGGACTAACAGTGCAGTGCAGTAGCAGGGCAGTGACAATCCCGGGCAAATGGAAAGTTGACCAAATTCAACAACAAATTCTCATTGTGATTTTCTCTTCTGTTTCCCGGCCAGATTGTCAGCTGGACATGAAAGTTGGTGGCTGGAGACCTCAGCTGACAACTGTTGTCCCTGCCAATGGGAAAAGAATGCAGCTTGGTGCTGGGGGAGGATGCAAGTGCCAATGGCGAGAAAGAGAAGGGGAGATAGGTCAGGGATTGGAGGAGAAGGAGTCGGCCAATTGAGGGGCAAGCAGTTAGAGAACGAACTGTGGAGGCTGGGCACCTGCAGCCCCGAGGAGAGGCCACATGGGACAGAGGGGGTCTGAAGTTTCCTTAAGGGGCCTATTCCCTCTGGTCCATGAGGAATTTTCTAAAAACGTTTATCAAGTTCGACCTGACTACCCAGTCCCCATCACCTTTTCTATTGTGCCAGATTTACCCCGCTCTCAGAAGACTGAGAGCTGTTCGATTTAAATTAGATTTCCAATTGGACAGTGGGAAGGGAGTTGGGGTTGGCAGTGGGAGGAAGATCTTGATCTCCATGAAGGTGAGTATAGTCCCCGGGAGATAGCGACCCAGCCAAGGAATGCCCCCTGGCACTGTCACATAGCACAAGTTGGCATTGCCAGGTTGGCATGATGCCAACCTGGCAGTGCCAACCTGTTGCAGGGGTTGAGCCCAGGGCAGGCCTTAGTGGTAGCTGGAGATGCCGGCAATGGTTGTTTGGTGGGAGGAGGTGAGGAAAAGGGGTCTGATGCCAGCGATGTTTGGAAGGAGAGGTGGGGGGGATGCATGCATTACTTCTATGGCCTACTTCTTTTTCCTATTTCTAGTGCCGGAATTTTACGTTGCTGAAGTGGGCAGGCCTGACTCAGAAGTGCCTAAAATTGCATGAAAAGATGTTAAGTGCATGTCCTGATGATATTTGCGCACTCGTGCAATATTTCTGTTGGCAGGCGCGTGCCAACAATGAAGTGGGCAGTTTAGCTCATTAAGACCCCAGTTGAATGCAATTCTACATGGCTCATCTGCACTATAGTTAGCAGATGGGCTGATTGGCCAAATGGTCTTTACTTTTGACAACCTCGATCCAGGGCAGAATGAATTATCACAAGGTTGACAGAATTTTGTTGGAAAAACAACACTGTTAAAATAACACTGTTAACAATGCAGTAAAATTTTATCATCATTTTGTTTGTTGATTTTGCCATACGATTGCATTGCTCTTATCAGAACACAAATGTATTGGATCGGAAATGTTTTAGTGAACTACATTATGTGCAAGTGGCTTTCCCATATATTGATGACTTCTTTATACTTAAATCTGTCATGAGCTTTATTGACTCATCAGTAATTTTCTATCCGACTGTCGCAATAACCAAAATATATTTTATCCAAGTTTAACGGTCTTTAAAATCGGAACAGTTGGAATGAAACAATTTTCAAAAGAAGCTGGTTCTCCTGGATGGGGAGTCCAGAACAGAGTCACAGGGTGGAATTTTGAGATTTCTTCTGGGTGTCAGTTGGCTTAAAACTGGGAGAATTCCAGATCCATTTTTTTGGGTGAGTTTTCAGGCCCAATCTTGTGCGCTCTATCTGCAAAATTCTGGACGAGTCTGTTTTGGGTTAGAGAGACTATTGGTGGGGCTTAATATGCCCAACAGCCTGTTGAGACGGTGGTGCGCTTGTGTAGACCTCTGATGCTGCCCATGCGCATTAACAGGAGCAGTGGTCTTACAGACAAAGAGAGAGCTGTCAGGCCCCTGCTGCTGTAGGCAGCTTTAAGAAGCTTCCCCCCACCCCGGCAATTGCAGGGGCCCATGGCCCAAGATGCAGCCCCTGCTGACCACCACACCCCACCGCCCCCATCGCTCAGCCTGATTGTGACCCCCCCGCTGCCCAGGCTGATCATGACCACCACCCCCTCCCCCACTAATCGCGTGCGGAGTGGCGGCAGTCCCCCGTCACCCACAGGCCCCACCCCCATTGGTCACACCCACCCACAGGCGCCGGCCCAGCACTTCTCCCAGAACCCGACCCCATTGACCCTGCCATGGCCGTACCCCCATTGGCCCACCCCTGGAACTGCTCTATTGGCCCCACCCTCTTCCCCCGACACCATTGGCCCCACCCCTGGCACTGTCCAGTGGGCACTGCTGCCGAGGTGCCAGGCTGGCATTGCCAAGGTCCCAGAGTGGCACTGCAAGCCTGGCACTGCCCAAGGGATCTTGCTCTCGGCCTCTCTGGGGAGCATCAATGGCCTCCAGCTCCATTGGCAGTGGTTTCCTGTTATTGAGGAACGAGTATTTTTATCGCCGGAGAGAAACTGTCCCGGCAACACCATAAAAGCAAACGATCCCAGATGATTGAGCGGTGGGCACCCTAAATACATTGAAATCAACATTCAAATAAATTTAAATAAATTAATCAGCCTCTCACTCATTTCCAGCACGAGGCTGATCGCGCTGTAAATCTGTGCTACCGTGAAATCCTGCCTGTCACGAAAACCGGCGCCATTTGCCCTACCTACTTTACATCCAATTTTACAGCATTTTCCCACCACAAAATGGACATAAAGCGATGGTAACATCCCACCCGCAGTCTCAGAATAAGGAGTCACTTATTTAGGAATGAAATGAGGAGAACTTTCTCCACTCAGAGGGTTATGAAACTTTGAAACTGTTTAACTCAGAGGTTGTGGATGCTTCACTGTTGAATATATTTCAGGCTGGGATAGACAATTGTCCTCTCTGGGGATCCAGGGATGCAGGGAGAGGCCAGGAAAGGATCATATTGAATGGTGAAGCAAGCTTGAGAGGCTTACATTTTAAAAAAGTAGCCTTTGCCTTTGATTTTGTTATGAAATTAACATCACAAACAGTCTGAAAAAGAACATTTTCTGTTCATTAATGGTGCTTCCAAAAAACATTTCTTGAAATTGCAATTATGTTTTGCATAGCTAATAGCACAAACAATTCGTAAATATTAATTCCTCAACATGAAATGGAAATATTGGGAATTTTTTTTGATGTTGTTTCCCTTGATTGTTCTGATCATTAGTTGCAGAGATTCCAAGAAACATTGTGGTTCATGTTCACCTAATGTACGAGATGTGGCAGATTCAATGCTTGTTTGGAATTAAATTTGATTAACAGCTATACATTATCACCCCTTTACAGATTTCTATACACAATCATTGACTTGCCCTCCATCATAAGGTTAGAAGTGTAGATGTTTGCTGATGATTGCACAATGTTCAGTACTATTTGCGAATCCTCAGATACTGAAGCAGTCTATGATCATATGCAACAAGACCTGGACAATATTCAGGCTTGGACTGTTAAGGGGCAAGTTACATTTGCATCACACAAGTGCCAGGCAATGATCATTTCCAAAAAGCAAGAATCTAACCATCTCCCCTTGACATTCAATAGCATTACCCTCGCTAAACCACTCACTATCAACATCTTGGGGTTACCATTGACCAGAAAATGCACTGGACCAGTGCAATACTATAGTGACAAGAACAGGTCAGAGGCTGGGAATGCTGCCATGTGCAATTCACCTCTTGACTCCCCAAGTATCATCCATTATCTATAAAGCACAAGTCAGGCGTGCGATGGAATACTCTCCAATTGCCTGGATGAGTGCAGCTCTGACAATAGTCAAGAAGGTCGACACCATCCAGGACAAAGCATCCTCTAGATTCATACTCCATCCACACCAAATACATTCACTCCCTCTGTCACCAATGCACAGTGTCAGTAGTGTATTCCTAATACAAGGTACACTGGTGCAATCACCAAAGTCCCTTCCAAATCCAGGGTCTCTCTCAATTTAAAGGACAAGGATAGCAAAGCCATGAGAACTCCATCATCTTCACGTACCCCTCCAAGTCTCATAATATACTGACTTGGAAGAGCATTCCTTCACTGGGTCAAAATCAGGGAACTCCTTTCCTAAAAACAGGTGATCAAAAACAGTGCCACATAAACTGATTGCAGCTATCAGAATGAAGGGAGTTTGAGAATATCAGACCAGGTGAAATAGAATGGCAAGTTGGAACTTTTCAGCCATTCTTGCTGGTGGGATCTTCCAATCCTGCACCGGTGCATGTCCACCATGGGTTTCCTGGTGACCAGGGTGCGTAGAATGGAAACTATACTGACAGATGCGGGATCAGAAGATTCTGATACCGGCCAATGGTGGGCCGCTATGAAACACACCATGGTGGGTGTGGAATAACCCACCCGATGGCATGTACCTCTATCACAAGGATGCAGTCGTTCAAACAGCTCGCTGCAACCTTCTCAAGGACAATTAACAATGGGAAATAAATGTTGGCCTTGCCTGCAATACCCACATCTTGTGAACAAATACAAAAAGGCTAGAGAATATTGCAGCTCTATTTCTGTTATAGTAATGTTTCCAAGGTGACACTGTTATGGCTGTTCTTTGGAAGCACTAAAGTCCAAGCTCTCTCCAGCAGATGTTTCATTAATGGTGTTGCAGGTTTATATGTGAAAAGTGAGCTCCTTTTCACTTGAGGAGAAATACACAACTTTGCAAGTGCCATATGTAACGTTACAAGTGAAGCATTAGTCGCGCTAATCCTGAGAACAATTAAAATGTGTTGTTTTTTGATGGGTTTTGTACGATGAAAATCCTGGCTGAAGGTTTAGAATTTACAACAGTGGAGAAAGCACAATCCCAACAGTCCTCCAACATCGACATTTAAAGAGGGCCTGGAATGGGAAAAGAATTATGGACGCATTTAATAAGACATTAGCATTCGGATTGTACAAAACGCTGTCTAAAACACTCAGCTTATCTGAATCAGTCAAATTGGCAATTAGTGGCAAAAACATTTCATGTCACCTTTGAGGACTGTTGTGGAACATTTATCAACCAACGCTCGACACAAGGTTCTTGAATAATCTGTCTTTTATTTCATTTCCGTGGGGAGACAATCTCTGTTGGTTACCCAGGAGACTTCTCCAGTGGTTTATTGGGCTATACAATTTTAAAAATACAGATAAGCTTCCACAGGGAGTCCACACATTGTATTATTTACTGACACTGTTGACTGTCATCCCTTTGATAGCCTCTAATCACAATCTACAGATGTATGTTTTGTGTAACAGTTAATTCTGGGTTTTAGTATACTCAGCAGTCCGCAGGCATGAGAATCTGCAAGTGATTTTAACATTAACATTCCAATTTTTCCTCTTACAAGAGCAAATTGATTGGGTCAGTATTCAGACAACTTGACAAAGTCTAAGTAATGCAACTCAAGTGTCAGATGCAAAGCTCCTACAGGCCAAATTCGGCCTTTAGTGATTGTTACTCATTCCTGGTTCAAAGGCTGTGTAAGTGTGACTGTCATCTGGGTCCAAAATAAATGAATGCTATGATCTCAAATTGCCGAAAGCAACATTGAATCTGGGAGGCTATAAAATGCTTAACCCAAGAATAAGGTGCTGTTTCTCAAGCTTTCATTGAGCTTCATTAGAATGGTTTAGGAAGCTGAGGGCAGAGAGGTCAGCATGAGAGTTGAAGAGAGAATTAAAGTGACAGGTGATCAGAAACTCAGAGTCATGTGCGTGACTTGATGTAAAGTGTTAAACAGAGGCTGGGGTGGGGTGGGAGAGGGAGATACTCCCAGCCTGCTGTGCAGATCGAGGGGACGAGGCCCTGTGGTGACTTCTTGCTGGGTGCCATGGCCTCTGTGCATCTCTGGCCGCCTGATTTCTAACACCATCAGCTCTACGCCAGAAATCGGCATGGAGCTGTATAAATTAGAATCCTATTAGTGGGCCTGGGTCTGAAGACTCCATGCCCGCTAGTCTCTCCCTCCACCAGGAGTGTTTCACTCTAGCAGGTTTACAACAGCTCCCCAAGAGCAGGAAGTTGGCAGCCTGACCCCACTGGAGGGAAGGGGGGCCATGGAGCTCTCCAGGAGGTTGGGGGTGAGAGGAGGTGCCCCCTTGGCATTTCCATCTTGGCAGTGCCAACCTGGCCCCCGGCATTGCCCAAGGGGGAAAGTGACAATGCCCAGGGGTCACCTTGGCGCAGCCCACCAAGTATTGAACATTACCAAGAGGGTGGGGCTTGAGAGGGCAGGGCCTACTGTGGGGGACTCTCCATGGGGGAGATCTGTGGGAGTGGGGGGTGGTCTGCTGCTGCTCTGCATTCAGCAATGGCAGAGGGAGGGAGGCCGGCGATCAGGTCTGTTCATTGGGGTGGGAAGGGGGCGGTCAGCCTACTGGGGTGTCGGGGCTGCAGGAGGATTGGAAGATTGGGACTGCCGGTAGTTGGGGGGTGGGGGGAGAAGATCAAGGGGAGTTGAGGCTCGCCTGGATACGTCCAGGGGGGCTAGTACAAAGAACAAAGAACAACACAGCACAGGAACAGGTCCTTCGGCCCTCCAAGCCTGCACTGATCATGTGTTCCTAACTAGACCATGCATTTGTATCCCTCTATTCCCAGTCTGTTCATGTGGCTATCTAGATAAGCCTTAAATGATCCTAGTGTGTCTGCCTCAACCACTTTGCTTGGTAGTGCATCCCAGGCCCCCACTACTCTCTGTGTAAAAAAACACCCCCCCCCAATATTTGTATTGAACCTTGCCCCCCCCCTCCCTTCCTTACCTAGAACTTGTCACCCCTTGTGTTTATCATTTCTGACCTGGGAAAAAGCTTTCAACTGTTCACCCTATCTATGCCCTTCATAATTTTATAAACTTCTATTAGGTCACGCTCAACCTTCTTCTTTCCAGGGAGAACACCCGAGTTTACTCAATCTCACCTCGTAGCTGATACCCTCCATACCAGGCAACATCTTAGTAAACCTTTTCTGCACTCTCTCCAAAGCCTCCACGTCCTTCTGGTAGTGTGGCAACCAGAACTGGATGCAGTACTCCAAATGTGGCCTAACCAACATTCTATATAACTGCAACATCATATGCCAACTTTTATACTCTATGCCCTGTCCAATATAGGCAAGCATGCCACATGCCTTCTTCACCAATTTTTTCACCTGTGCTGCCACCTTTAAGGATCTGTGGACTTGCACACCCAGATCCCTCTGTATTTGTATACTCCTGATGGTTCTGCCATTTATTGTATAGCTCCCCCTGCATTAGATCTACCAAAATGCTTCACTTCACATTTATCTGGATTAAATTCCATCTGCCACTTCGCCACCCAATTTTCCAACCTAGCTATATCCTGCTGAAGTCTCTGACAATGTTCATCACTATCCACAACTCCGGCAATCTTTGTGTCGTCTGTAAATTACTAATCAGACCAGCTACATCTTCTTCCAAATCATTTATATATATCACAAACAGCGGTGGTCCCCGTACAGAGCCCTGCAGAACAGCAGGGTGTAATCGGGTGGTGGGGGGAGTCGCACAACCTTTGATGCAGATTTGTGGGCCTGGTCAGCAATTGGGAGGTCGGTAGTTTGGGGCTACTGCTCATGCACTGATCTCCACCCTGACAGATTGGTGCACGTGCAGTGGCCCGCTCAGCCCTCTGCTGCTGGCCTATCCAGTGAAAATAGGCCCCTCCCCCAGGTTTTTAATGACATTCATGCTGATGCACTCTGTAGTGCACAGAGTGTGGGAGATTCATTTTCAAACTCTTGCTGAAGAAACCAATGTGATTTACTCCACTTCTTATGTAAATTTGGTACTTAGAATTCTCTTAGAAGAATTCCACCCTTAATATACTAACTGCATTTAGTGTTCCCAATGTAGTGGGGACTACAACATGAGCAGCAAATACTGAATAAAAGCTATACAACGAGATCGATGTTCACGTGGAAAGAATGTTTTGCATCCTGGACGGTGAAACAGGGAGAGGTAAAAGAAACATATATTGCATCTCCTGCACGTGAATAGAAATGTGCCATGTGAAGGGAAGTGGGTATTATGAATGATTGCAAAGTGGACTAAGGTCAGTTTTCTGGACCAGTGAAAGGGGCAGAGAGGCGAATATGAGTTTGGAGGTGATATCACATTGGTGAGATGGAAAAATCGCCAAAATAATTGTAACATATTCTGAATGTAAAATATCTTCCTCCAAGTTTGTGGAGCCCTTTTGGTAATATTAATGGTTTATTTCCAGTTTGCAAGTCAGTCTAATCACTGAAAGAGAGGTGTATTTCTATCCTGCTAACTTGAGAAATATCAAAAGTACTGGATAAGAAATTGGCTCAAATGGAACTTTTTAACATTGCAAAGATGGGCCTTGAGGCTTATTGCAAGAGGTGATTAAAAACAGTGCCACATAAACTGATTGCAGCTATCAGAATGAAGGGAGTTTGAGAATATCAGACCAGGCGAGATAGAATGGCAAGTAGAGTAGATGAGCAGCTGGTATATTCAATGAATCAACTGGCAATTAAATTAATAATATTTTTATTTCTGTCAGAAAAATCTAATTAGTACTTCATTTGTTTGAGAATGGAACTTCTAGTTTCAGAAATGAAGTTTTAACCTCCAGGAGTGGGCAGGTAAGTAGAGCTGAGTCCACAAAAAGATCAGCCATGATCTTATTGAATGGCGGAGCAGGCTCGAAGGGCCAGATGACCTACTTCTGCTCCGAGTTTTACGTCTTTGAAAGCTAAAGTATTAAATAAATTTACATCTGGTTGAAAAACTGATAAAAACAACTCTTATGCGCATGCAACTTAAATATGTTTGGCTGTGTTACACTTGAAAGGTAACCTGTACTGACTTTGCAAGGTGAAAGTTGACAGTGAAAAAACTTGAACAATATACAATTCTTTTCTAAGTTTGGAATGGAGCCAGGGCATCTGGAGAAAAAGAATGTAAAGCTCCATCATCAATTTCAGTTATTGCCATGGACTGAAAAATCAAAGAATTCTGTGAAAGTAAAATAACACATTTGCATTTCTGTTTGAACAATCCCACAGTATGACGTAATACCATAAAAATATTGATTCAGGGTGGAGCCTGATTAGAATGTTCTTTTGCTTAATTTATCTCTGTTTGCTAACAGGAGCAAAGAGCTGGAAGATTTGATCTGGCTTACAGCTAGTGAAAGAAATGTGTCCTCAAAAGAGCCCAGTGGCAGACAGCATTCGGTATTCAATGGCTAGCTTAGAAAGGAATGGGGAGGCAGTTTGGAATCTGATGGCAATTTAAGCAAGCAGTGGAGACACTCACAGTTGTAAGGTCTGTTAATGAAAGTTAGAGGGCCTTCTTGTCAAAAAGCTAATGGCTGTAAGTTTCTGGCCATTTTCACCAGATCTTCTGAGCCCACTGGCAGCAATCTCTACCCCACTGTGCGTTCGCTGGAAGCAGAGGTTGTGAACAAAAAACCCAATGATAGCAGAGGGGCTGGTAAATCCTGCCTTCAACCATTGACGTGCCACCTCCACTGCCGGACCACAAAAGGATTTCAAGGGAAATCCCTTCCACAAGATGCCCATAGAATACTGGAACACTGAGAATGAAATGCATTTTAGAGGGCTGCGGCATATTTTGGAATGGTCCCAGGAAAATGTTAATGAAAGATTTCTTACAATTATAGAACTCTTAGGTGGAACTAAAAGGAAAATTAAATTTTTAGCATAAGTATTTATTTGGTTTTTGCTTTATTTAATCCCTCTGCATTCTTAAGTGGTGGGTTGGTCACCATTTTAAGTATTGTTTAATTTTTAACTTGTGCAGGCCAGGCTGCTTGGCTTCAGAAAATTGATTAAAATTTAAAAGAGGCAAGGGGAGCTGGATTCAAGAGGTTTGTCTATTTATTGCATTGTGTATGAGTAACTCAGCATTTATCCCTCCCCATTGATCCCCATCCATCAATTTTATCTTTTAAACAGTTGACTGAAACCCCACTCCTAGAATTTCAAATTTTATTTTGCAGAGGCTGGTAGCATAATACACATTTTTCTGCTAGTTAATGAAGTGATATATTGTTCTCCACACCATTCATGCTTTTATTTTATTGGGAAGAATCATTTAAATGATCTGCATCATGTAAGCTGGCATAGTGGCACAGTGGCTAACACTGCTACCTCACAGTGCCAGGGTCCCAGGTTCAATTCCAGCCTTGGATCTTGGTTGTTTTCCTATAATATTTGATTACCCACAATGTTCTGTGTTTGATTCCAATGTTGTTTTATTGCTCTGATGCTTTATTCCCGTGGCATTCATTTTAATGTATCAGGGGTGAGATTGCAATCAACTTCTCAGGCTCCTTCTGAATGGAATGAGTGAGTTTCTATTCATGACTCACACTGTCAACAAAATCATAAAATCCCTACAGTAGAGAATGTGGCCATTTGGTCCATCAAGTCTGTACTGACCACAATCTCACCCAGGCCCTATTCCCATCACCCCATGCATTCACTCTGCGGACACCCCTGACACTCGGCTCAACTTAGCATCGCCAGTCAACCTAACCTGCACATCTTTGGACTACGGGAGGAAACAAGAGCACCTGGAGGAAACCCACGCAGACACAGGGAGAATGTGCAAATGCCACACAGTAATCCGAGGCTGGAATTGCAGGGGGAGGGAGTGGGGCTAAGCTCGCTGAAAGCCAGCAGTTTGCAGCAGGCAGTACTATTGTGCATGTTCAGATCTCTATTCTGTGCAAAAGCAGTCGATCCTATTTGCAGAGTGTGCAGCGCACCCCTGCTTGCTTCAGCCCCGCCCCTGTTTCAGCCCTGCACCTTTTCCCTTCCAGTAGGCCCTGCCCCCTCAAGCCCTGTCCCATTGGCACTCCCCAAAGCCCAGTGGGCACTATCAGTGTGCCAGGCTTGCAGCACTAAGATGCCTGTTGAGCAGTGCCAAGGTTCCAGGCTGGCACTGTCAGACTGGCAGTGCCCAACGGATATTCAACATCACAGGGAGGCCTCAATGGCCTCTGATCCTACTGCTGAGGCCATTACAACAAGTGCTCATTGTTGGGGACCATACATGATCCTTGCCAGCCGATAGCATACCAGGCTCGCTTGTTGTCCTCCCTGTTCCTGCTTTTATTCTGGAAGCTGTTTTTGAGAATTATATAAATGGACTTACATAGATAAAGTGAGGTCATTAATCATATGGCAGTGCTATAAGATATACGGAGGGGCAGGGAATTAACTTGGCCAGCTGGAAACCCAAATGGGTTTGGATGGAACACCCTGCACCCTGCCCAATATCACACTCCACTGGCTTCACCCAAACCTGTCAGTTTCCCAAAGGGAAGTTTAGGATAAAATATTCCTTTATGGTGCAAGTAATAATGAAAACTAATTTTTGCAAGAAAGTAAAGTTTGGTCAGAGTGTTCCTTGGGGAATAGTCAGACATTGTATTCATGCACAGGATGTGAACATTGCTGGCAAGATCAGCATTGAGAAGGCATTGGTGAGCTGCCTACTTGAACCACTGCAGTCCATGTGGCATAGAAACACTCAGTGCTGGGAGGGAGAGAGTTCCAGGGTTTTGACCCAGCATCTGTGAAGAGACAGCCATTTAGCTCCAAGTCAGGATGTTGTGTGGCTTGGAGGGGAATGGGCAGGTGTAGTATTCCTATGCATCTGCTGTCCTTTCCTAGTAGGTGGTAGACATCATGGATTTGGAAGGCACCATTGAAGGAGCCTCGCTGAGTTGATGCAGTGTCACTTACAGATATGTACACATTGCTGCTATTGTGCATTGGTGTGGAGGGAGTGAATGATTATGATGGTTGGTGGGGTGCTAACCAAGTGAGCTACTATGTCCTGGATGTTGTTGAGCTGCTTCTGAGAGTAAAAACACAGCTGAACTGTCGTGAAAAGTATGAATTAATTTGACAGGCTGAAAAGAGAATGGAAAACCACTCAGGTATGATTGTGCTATAAAATAGTTTGGTTCTGCTTCTAATTTAACCGATGAAATATGAAAACGTAGTGTTTGACTTTGTCTGCTTTAGTTTCTATTTGAAGGTTCACTACTTTCCAACATTTCACGGTATGTCTATTTATTGCATTGTGTAAAATGCTTACCCATGTTGAAACACAATCCTGTATATGTGTTTTTGGTCTGCGTCCTTGCTTCATAGATGTTTATTGATTTAGGTTGTGACTGAGTTTGATGGGATGAGGAATGTGGGTATGGGAAGATTCTTAACTGAAATCTAAACCTTCCCAGTGATTTATGGAACATTCACGTATATTGTCCCACTGGAAATGTGGCAGGGCTCAAGTTCTTGACATGCATTCACGTTGTGGATGGAGAAAGAACAGCTACAATAGTTTAGCAACAATAATGGCAAGAGTGGCTTTAACATGGCTACTCTGGCTAAGAGCTAAGCGTGCTGGGAATGTTGGTCAACTTATTGATTAAAACCAGATGTAGGTCGTAAAGATATTCTGGTCTGGGAGCTGTGATCTGAAGCTTCCAGATAAGGGAAGATGTCTACATTAACCAAGACAATGTAGCTCCCATTTATGACTGCTGTGTATGGAGTTTGCAGCTTGAACTAAGTGTAATGGCTTCGTTTAAAAGTAATTTCACTGGATGTTCGAGCCATGTAACCATAAACTGATCACGTGTTTGGCTGGATGACACAGAATAAAAGGACATGTGAGTTCTTTGTTTGCCAGCGATAATGCAAAGAGACCAACCATAGCAACAAGACCTTGTACCCTGAAGGATGCTACAGAGAGAAGAAGATAGATTTTACATCAAGGATAAAATAAAAAGTAAAAATAAAGTTTATTATTAGTCACAAGTAAGGCTTACATTAACATTGCAATGAAGTTACTGTGAAATTCCCCTAGCCTCCATGATCCAGCACCTATTTGGATCAATGCACTGAATCAGCAGGTCTTTCAGGTTGTGGAAGGAAACTGGAGCATCCAAAGGAAACCCACGCAGATACGGGAGAACATGCAAACTCCACACAGACAGTGATCCAAACCTGGAATCAAGCATGGGTCCCTGACGCTGTGACACAGACATGCTAATCATTGTGCCACAATGCCACCTTTATATATTTCTCACCCAAGATTTTCCAAAACTTGGTAGTATCTATTTTCAGTTAAATAGTTAAAGTTGATGTTTAATTAGAGTTAATATGCAGTTTAAGAGTTAAAGTTCAGCAAAAAGTTAATGAATTGCAACCGTTTATGTTTGAGTTGGTACTCGAAAGGTTAAATAATTGAATTACTGTCCTTGTTTCTCTCATTCAACTTGAATGTTTGGGAGGTGTTTAAATGAAAGCTGTATAACTGCTTGCAACTTTACAAGGCCTAATCCAACTGATACTGTGCAAACTAGCCATGAGAGCTACCCCAAGGGTGTTGCTGCTAAACAGTAAGACCTGTAGCATCCTGAGGAGGCTGACATCGAGCACGTTGTGACTTTTGCAGTAGCCGGAGCCACAGCTAGTGCTGGTGGTGAAAGTCTGTTCCAGGTTTGCTAGTAGAGCAGGTGGAATAAGTGACTGGTAGGTAAACTGACACTGTACAATGTTGCTGTTCCTCAGACAAGTGGAGGTACGTGCATCGCCACTTTCGTTTTCTCCAACGGTAGATGTTTTGGTTCAGTGAAAGTATCCAGCTTGATGTCTGTTTGAGGGAGATTCCCTTTAGAAAATGCATTGGGAACCTGCAGCAGCTACAGGATCAAGAAGAAGACAGTATCATATCAATTGCCAAGGATGGTTCAAAGATCTCTATACTAACAGGCAAAAACGAACAAAAATAACATGCGACCCAGTGAGTAAATAATCCAGTCTTTATGGAAATAATTAATGAAGAATATTTATTAAAGTAAAAGAAAAATACACACGAGAGATGACACTATGTCACTTAAGTATATGAATGAATAAATGCAATGTTTCTCTGTGATTACTTCGCTGTAAACTATATCCACGTTCTTTGAACTCACTGAAACACCTGTTTTCCCAAACAACATCCAAATTTGTAATTCTATAAGTCAAATTCAGCTCATAGTTACAGCACAATGCAGCTTAGATAGCCAAGTTTGGGAAATTGTCCTTTGTTGGTTCAGTGAAAGTACAAAACTGCATCTTGTTGAGGAGAATATCCGCAATCTACCGCGGTCCTAAATGTTAGATGGAGCATGCCATCTAACAGTTTCCATCTAAACAGTCAGAAGATTTTGGCCTGTCTGGCTGTTAAATAGAGAGTAACTGCCCAGAAAGTTGCATGTACTGGCCTCTTAGGTGTTAGATGTAAAACCAGCTTGCTTTCATCTGATTTGATTTAATTTATTAATGTCACACACATTGAGAGACAGTGAAAAGTATTGTTTCTTGCGCGCTATACAGACAAAACATACCATTCATAGAATACATAGGGGAGAACAAAGGAGAGCATGCAGAATATAGTATTACACTCACAGATATGGTGTAAAGAGAGATCAGTTGGGCTACGTGCACAACCCTTTGTAGTTTCTTGCGGTCTTGGTCAGAGCAGGACCCATACAAAGCTGTAATACAGCTGGAAAGGATGCTTTCTATGGTGCATCTGTAAAAATTGGTGAGAATCATAGCAGAAATGTCGAATTTTCTTAGCCTCCTTAGAAGGTAGTGGCATTAGGGGGCTTTCTCAACTATAGTGTCAGCATGGAGGGATCAGAGTAGGTTGTTGGTGATCTGGACACCGAGAAACATGAATCTCTCAACCATTTCCACTTAGTTAATGTAGACAGGAACATGTTCTCCACTAATCTTTGTGGAGTTGCTGACTATTTGCTTCATTTTTTGACATTGAGTGAGAGATTCTTGACGTTGCACCAATTCACCAGATTCTCTATCTCTTTCCTGTACTCCATCTCATCTTTGTTTGAGATCCAACCTACTATGGTGGTATCATCAGCAAATTTGATTCTCACCAGATTCTACAGGCATAGCGTATAAAGCATCCTTTCCGATTGCATTACAGCTTGATATGGTTCCTGCTCTGACCAAGATGGCAAGAAACTATAAAGGCTTGTGAAAGTAGCCTAGTCTGTCACGCAACCGAGCGCCCCATCCATTGACTCCATCTACACTTACTGCTGCCTCAGAAAAGCAGCCAGCGTAATCAAGGGTCCCACACACATCGGATATTCTTTCGGTCACCTTCTTCCATTGGGAAAAGATACAAATGTCTGTGAACATGTACCAACTGACTCAAGAACAGCTTCTTCTCTGCTGCTGTCAGGCTTTCAAATGATCTTATCACATATTAAGCTGATTTTTCTCTTCACCCTATTGGTAACTGCAACACTATTCTGTGCCCCATCTTTCTTTCTCCCCTATGTTCTCTATGAATGGTATGTTTTGTCTGTATAGCTTGCAAGAAACAATACTTCTCAATGTATTCCAATATATGTGGCAATAATAAATCTATTCAATTCAATTGTAGTTCAGAAATCATTCTGGGTCAATACAGGGTTATATTAATTTGTGAAATGGAACTTGTTTGAACTCTAAAAGAATCATTGAGGTTTACTCAAAAGCCCATTAAATGTACATTCTGATAAAGGTAAATAGAAGTGAACCATTTGTTTAGGCTGTGAAGATTTAATTACTCACAGTAATTAATAGAAATTCTCGCTGTCATGAATGAATAATCCTGTACTTGAGAAAATACAATGTAAATGGAAGTACTTATGACACAAAACTATCCTTTTTTAAATATAGATGAGTTTGATTATCATTTGGATGTCAGAGAAAACATTCCACTGTGGTTAATCAAGAACAATCTATTTTCTTTTTACTTTTGAAATAGTTTCCTGTTTTTCCTGAATACTGGAACAAAACATGACCTTGGTGCCGCTAGAATGAGCATAGTTGAAATACTGGATGGTAAGATATCATGAAGGAAAAATTTAAAGCCTAAGTGAGCACAAAAAGAATCCATTTATACCTGTTGTCATAATAACCCTTCTGCATTCCTCAGAAAAATGACTGTGAAAAAACAGACACGTGACGAATTTTAATATGAAATTATCCCATTGACGGAATCTATGCAAAATCAAATGCATTGCCTGGAATAACACAAGTTCGGTGAAATGCAACAAATAATAATTTACAACCATACAAGCTAGGAGCAAGAGTAGATTCTTCAGCCCCACAATCTTGCTCCACTGTTCAAAAACGTCATAGCGTATCTGATTACAACCTCAACTCCACATTTGCACCTACCCCAATAACCTATCACCTCCTTACCTATCAAAAACCTTTCTACCTCTGCCTTAAAAAAATTCAACCACCCTGCTTCCGTCACCTTTTGAAGAAAAGAGTTTAGGTGCGGTCTTACCAATGCCCTGTATAGCTGAAGCAAAACTTTGCTACTTCTACATTCCATTCTCCTCACAATAAACAATGACATTTTATTAGCTTTCCTAATTTGTTGTACCTGCACACTAAACTTTTGTGATGGGTGCATTAGGATACCTAGATCTGCGCATCTCAGAGCTCTGCAATCTCTCACCATTTAGATGTCATACTTCTTTTTTATTCTTCCTGCCAAAGTGGACAATTTAATATTTTTCCATATTATACTCAATTTTTCAAATATTTGCCTACTTATTTAACCAATCCAAATCTGTCTGCTAACTCTTCACAATTTACTTTCCTACCTATCTTTGTATCATGAGCAAATTTAGCAACCATACTTTTGGTTCCTTCATCCAAATCATTTACATAAATTGCAAAAAGTTGAGGTCTCAGCACTGATCCCTGTGGCATACCCCTTTGTACACCCATGTCAAACAGAAATTACTCATTTATGCCAACTGTCAGTTTCCTATTAGTTAGCCAATCTTCTATCCATGCCAATACCCCATAGACCATGAGTTTTTATTTTCCACAGTGACGTCTGATGTGACACCAAATGTTGTGGAGCCTGCACCAAAACATCTAACAATATCATTAAACTTTGAAGCATGATTTGAACCATAAACGTGGGAGGAAGAGGACTTAGGGTCTGCCCAAGAAAATATTAAAGGACAGTGGCAGTTGCATGGAGTTGGACCGGGTGGAGTTGGTAGGTGTTATACATTAATGTGGCTTTAAATTTAAATCTTAAATCAGACTGGAATATAATATCCTTAATGACTGGTGGCAATAGCATTTGTATGCAAACTGCACAATCTGGAAGTTAATCATCAGTGTGAAAATAATAGAATAATTAATGATGACGGGAGAACTTTTGTGTCATAATCTGGAAAACTCTAATTATGTGCAACAAGAATAATTATTTTTCAGTCTCTGTGGCAAACCATGGGTAGCAGTTTCTGTTTGGTTGCATTTTTATTTATTGTGAAGGATGTTAATGTGAGTGTCATGTGCTTGAGCCAGAATACGCAAAGTGATCAAATTGTGACATCAGTCAGCTATAGGAAGGACGCCTCGCTATTTAAAGGGATCACCATGTAACTATGCCTTGCATTATTTACTTGCTACTGCAATTGATATTGGAAGAGTTGACAGAAGTCCTTTCAGTTTTGGATCTTTGGAAGGAATTATGTCGTTTTTGATGGTTGCAGTGGTCCCGCACACAAGGGCTAAATCTTACCAAAAGAGTGTATGTTTCTGGTGAGAAATCCAGTGCGTTTCTCTCCAGTGAAACACATTGGTTCTCTCTCCAGATCTTATGACACTTTGCAAAAATAAAAGTGTTTCACCCTGTCATTCAGGTGAAGAGGTCTCAATTGGCAGGCAAAATATGATTCACAAGGATCGGGCTGCCATCTTTAAAGGGTGCCCCAATCATAGCCTGAGTGAAACCTGCCCCCAGCCCATCACAGAGATCTGAAGGGCTCCCCTCCCCACCCGTTGACTGGAGATGGCTCTTCTCCCCCTGTGCCCACCCTGATCGTTTGCACCTTCTCTTCCCATCCCTGATCATTGGTCCCTTCCCCACTCCTCTGTTCCCCTGATCATCAGCACCTTCACCTACCTCCCCCACGGTCTGAGTCAGCACCCACCTCCACCACCAAGCTCTCACCAAGTGTCCCCAGCTCCTCCACCCATTCCCATCCAGCCACACCACGTCTAAATAAATCTCCCACCCAAATGTAGCTCCCAACGGGAACTGCCCCTTGGCACATGTTGGCATTGCCAAGTCAGTATGGGCATGGTGCCAAGCTGGCAGTGCCAACCTTTGTCGGGGCAGTGCCTCGACACTGCTTAGCCAGGGGCTATACTTAACTTTGTGCCCCCAGGTGAAACCAGTGACAAGTTCATGCCTAGGTAAACCTGTCGTAAACCGTGTCAACAGAGTGTTGATATGCAATGGTGGGGTGAGGGGGGGTCAATATCTGGTGAGGGGGTGTGGCAAATAACATTTTAATCTATTCAAATTTATGTAAATCAGGTTCACATCCGCTATGGGTGTGAACTTGATGAAGTTGTTGGTGAGGGGCGAAGAAATCGCATTCTTGCTGGCAAGAACTGCAACTTCTGGATCTTGAGCACCCCTGGCATTCACAAAGATGGTAAAGGCAGGCTCAAGATTACTCCTAGAGAGACAGGGATTCATTGCTTTTCTTCAAGCTGAGAGAAGCGGGCATGTGGGCTTTCCAGGGTAGCAGCTTCACCTGTAGAGAACTGTAAGCTGCACACTCATGGTCTCACAAGTGCCACATCTCAATAGGAAGATGTGCCACATCTTCAAACACTACATCTAAATGTTCAGCTGGTCTGCGACCATGTCCATAAAACGTCATAATGGTGAACTCCTTCTATCCTAGTAGCAGTTGTCATGCTTTCAAATTAAATCAGTCCAGCTCTTGCAGCCAGCTTTCAGTCACCATGCCAAAACAGGAAACTGCTGCTCAATGATGAGGTTTCCCACCATACACATAGCAAATGACTCTCCACTGCTGCATGATCACATGGAGTCAGCACAAGTTGGCCTCTGCTTTCACAACGGAAAAGATAGACATTAAATTCAAAGTAAAATTTTGCACCAAAACTGTTAGAACATAGAACATTGAACATAGAACATTACAGCGCAGAACAGGCCCTTCGGCCCACGATGTTGCGCCGACCAGTTAAAAAACAATGACCCTCTAACCTAAACCAATCCCTTTTCATCCATAAACCTATCCACGGATCTTTTAAACGCCCCCAAACTAGGCGCATTTACAACTGCAGCAGGCAGGGCATTCCAATCCCTCACCACCCTCTGGGTGAAGAACCTACCCCTGACATCCATCCTATAACTACCACCCCTTAATTTAAAGCTATGCCCCCTCGTGCTAGCTTTCTCCATCCGAGGAAAAAGGCCATCACTGTCCACCCTATCTAAACCTCTAATCATCTTATATGTTTCAATAAGATCCCCTCTTAGCCGCCTTCTTTCTAGCGAAAACAACCCCAAATCCCTCAGTCTCTCCTCATAGGACCTCCCCTCCATACCAGGCAACATCCTGGTAAACCTCCTCTGCACCCTCTCCAAAGCCTCCACATCCTTCCTATAATGTGGGGACTAGAACTGCACACAATACTCCAAGTGCGGCCGCACCAGAGCTGTGTACAGTTGCAACATGACGCTGCGACTCCTAAATTCAATCCCCCTACCAATAAACGCCAAGACACCGTATGCCTTCTTAACAACCTTATATACTTGATTCCCAACTTTCAGGGATCTATGTACACATACACCTAGATCCCTCTGTTCATCCACACTATTCAGAGTCCTCCCGTTAGCCCTATACTCGACACATCTATTATTCCTACCAAAGTGAATTACCTCACACTTCTCCGCATTAAACTCCATCCACCACCTCTCGGCCCAGCTCTGCAACCTGTCTAAGTCTCCCTGCAAACTATGACACCCTTCCTCACAATCTACCACACCTCCGACTTTGGTGTCATCAGCAAATTTACTAATCCACCCAACTATACCCTCATCCAGATCATTAATAAAAATTACAAACAGCAGTGGCCCCAAAACAGATCCCTGAGGCACACCACTCGTAACTGAACTCCATGACGAATATTTACCATCAACCACCACCCTCTGTCTCCTATCTGCTAGCCAATTCCTGATCCAATTTCCTAGATTACCCTCAATCCCATACATCTGCATTTTCTGCAGAAGCCTACCATGGTGAACCTTATCAAACGCCTTACTAAAATCCATATATACCACGTCAACTGCCTTTCCCCCATCGACCTCTTTGGTCACTTTCTCAAAAAGCTCAATAAGGTTAGTAAGGCACGACCTACCCGCTACAAAACCATGCTGACTATCTCCAATCAATTCATTACTCTCCAAATAACTATAAATCCTATCCCTAATAATTTTTTCTAAAACCTTGCCCACAACAGAAATAAGACTCACCGGTCTATAATTCCCGGGGAAGTCTCTGTTCCCCTTCTTAAACAATGGGACAACATTCGCTATCCTCCAATCTTCCGGTACTATACCTGAGACCAACAACGACCTGAAGATCAGAGCCAGAGGCTCTGCAATCACCTCTCTTGCCTCCCAGAGAATCCTAGGGTAAATCCCGTCCGGACCAGGGGACTTATCTATTTTCAAACCCTCAAGAATATCCAGCACATCCCCCTTATCAACTGCAATACTGTCTAGTTTACACCCCTGCAACCCAGTGTTCGCCTCAGCTACATTCATGTCCCCCTGCGTGAACACCGAAGAGAAATATTGGTTCAATGCCTCTCCAATCTCTTCCAGTTCCACACACAACTTCCCTCTGCTGTCTGTAACTGGCCCTAATCTTGCCCTAACCAACCTTCTGTTCTTAACATACCTATAGAACGCCTTAGGATTCTCCTTAAATGCTCCGTGCTCCTAGACCGTATGAAGAGGGTGCCAGGCCTGTTGACGCACCCAACATCTTTGATGGTATGTGAATGAGTTTGAATGCATACCCAGTGGGGAGTGAGGGATCTTTTTTTAAAACTACTGCAATTTAGGGCACAAATTTCACTTAGACCATTTATTGTGTCCAAAACTGAAACTTCAGTCCTTACCTTTAATACAATTAGCGCAGTTAAAAAGATTGTACTTCAATCAGAAGAGGACGTAGACATTTGCATTATGTTCTTAGCAACAGAAGAAAGTGAGGAGACCTGATTCTCAGAGGAGGTTTCTGGATCCACATGAATGGCCTTGTTTCTGAGATGGACAGTAAGTAGTATGGCCAAGGAGGGTGAAGTTCATTCCAGAACAGATAGGAATTATTTGCAAATCTAGAAAGAAATAAAGTGAGCTCAATGCAATGAACCTTCTATGGTCAGCTCATTTACAACAGTATGTGGTTCTGCACACAGCTTACTTCTCATGCAGGGGCTGCACTAATAAGGCAATCAGAAAATGGGACTTTAGAGATGCTTAAAGGTTACTGGTCACATTAAGTGAAAGATGTCAATGTTGCTTTGGAAAGGTTCTAAAATTATGTTATCTTGTTGGGTGCCTTTGTCGAGGCTGAAGGAAGAGATGAACAAAAGTTGACCAGCAAAATGAAGTGAAAGGTGCCAAACAGCTATTCACAAAATGAAGTTTGTAGGCAAGTGATAGTGCAATCTAAAACACAAAGATACTGTATGATAATGCTCCATGAAATGGTTATGAGGTTTTCTTGGCAAGTCAAGGCATTCTCCCCCCAAGGACAGCATTTCAGCATACTTGGAAGCAGGTGGAAGCAGAATTGAGTTGACTACTGCCACTGGCAGTGCCAATCCTATGGCACATGTCAACACCAGGTGTCTTTTGAGCAGATGGCATAGCCCTGCAATTGGCACTTCCCTGCTAACACAGAGCTCGTGGAACCAGATCCCCATGATCATTAACAGCCTTATGTGCTTTTGGCTTTGGTTACGTATGACTGGTGATCAATTTAGCTCTTCTGCTTGTTGATCTCTCACTTATGTCTGTGTCCCTTTAGTGTCATACAAAGCATGAAATACTGTGAACTCAGGGCTTTCAAAGATCCCCACAGCATTCATATTAGTCAGGTTTCACGTGTTTTATGCATGTGAACAGAGCTGCAATCATGAGCTTCGGTTAGAAGATGCGTAGTTTGTGACAGACATTACAAAATAAGGTAGATGTGTATCTCTCTCTCTCTCCGTAGATGTGAATATGTGGATACTGGTTTGCGGCTACAGAATACTTCTAACTTAATCTAATTTGCCTGACAGGATTATTGGTGTATTCCTAGTTTGCCATGGTTTTGTCTGCATTTGTTAGAATGTAAATGGTGACAATTTTGTATTGGATGTAACGTGACCAATGGTAACAAGGCTTAAGGGTCAGCTGACCCCAGTAAATCATGGAACCAATTACAGAAAGATATAATAGTCAGCTGACCAGCTGGCTCACTATAAATAAGAATCTGTATGGAATTGTGAGAAGCTTAGAGTGGCCCAGTGTGAGGCCCGAAGTTTGGAGGAATGATGTTTCTGTATTAAACCCTTTCTTGAAGTTATAAGTCAAAGGGTGGTGAGTGAGTGGAATCGGCTGCCGTCGGTGGTCGTGGAGGCAAACGCGTTGGGGTCTTTAAAGATACTTCTGGATGAGTACATGGGATTTAATGGGATTGAGGGTTATAGATAGGCCTGGTAGGTAGGGATATGATCGGCGCAACTTGTGGGCCGAAGGGCCTGTTTGTGCTGTAGTGTTCTATGTTCTATGTTAAGTTAGTTTTGCTATATTTCCATTATCAGCATTTGAAGACTTCCTTCTGAAGATGCACCGTTCACCATGAGCGCAAATGGCGACATGAGCGTAAAATCTTGTGACTCTCGGAAACTGAAGATCTCACTGGTGAGATCTCGTTTTCCAATTTTACCTGCCCCTCACCGGTTCCTGCCCAGAAAGTTCAGGAATTGCATTTCTATCAGCTATAATAAAATGAAAAGGCTTCCCACTCTGTGTTCCCCCCCCCACAATAAAAATTCAATCCTGACCGGCCTGACATCATGCCAGCGAGGTTTGTAACTGTTTTAAAATCATGTGAACCAAGCAAAGGGAACCCACTAAGGTAAGGAGGAGAGTGGAGGGTGAGGAAGGAGCATGCCAAGACAATATCCCTTCATTGACCTGGGCACTGCCCTGGCACTGTTCCTGCAATACCTGTTAGAACTGCAGTGCTGGGGGGCAGTGCCACGGAGGCCCATGTGGGGAGCTTCATTGGGAGGGGAGGTTCCCCTTATGTGTGTGTCAGGGTTGGGGGGGGGGGGGAGTGGTCAGTTGCCTTTATGCATTTGGGGAGCTGGGGGTTCCCTGCAATGGGGAGGGGTGGGTGGGTAGTATTGTTTTAAGCGCAGATCAGTTTGTCATTCAGAAGTTGCACCCTGACCTCTGCTGGCTCTATCAAGCCCAGCCCAATACTGTGATGGCATGAGCCTCAGCAAATGGGAAAATCTGCTTGCGCAGAATGCTGGATTATCTGGAGAGAAAACTTTGCCATGTAACCTGCAAGCTGTGCACAAGTTTTTTCCCCTCAGCCAGCACTCTGTGTACAGAATAGAAAACTCCACCCATTGCCTCTGCAAAAGCTTTCACAAAGGTTCTTGACCACTTAATGGCACTAAAACAAAGAGTAAGCAGAAGAAAAACTTCAGACACAGTGTAACTATTTAAAATTTCAGGTAAGCTCCTTAAATCTACCTCCAGTGGCATACTATAATTAATAACTCTGGAGATCATTATCAATGGGCAGGAATGGGAATCTGCAAAATGTGGGTGGAGAATCAGGTGGCTGCATGGATGTTTCAATAAAACCATCAGGATCATTTCACCATATCATAATGACGCTCCTTCCCATTTCAAACTCACAGTTAAGATGCCTTGAACCTCCAAGATCTGATATAATGGATTTCAATATTTTTCCATTCAGATATACCTGCTTCAATGATCAGAAACTCAATTGTACAATTTCAGCAGGGATTAAACCCAGGTGATGCTTTTCACCCTGTGCATTCTCAGCCAAACACAGACGCTACTGCATTTAAAATTCGGCACTCCCGAAAAACCCAGAAGGAAGCCATTCTCAAAGGGAGCACAACCTGTAAATCAGCGGTATGGTGTTGCTATTCATTGCATGCTTGCAGTGCAACATTGGTAATTGAATATACAAAGATTCAGGCTCCAATTTCTAGCAAGTTTACAATGCTGCAAACATGGGGCAAAAAAAAAGCATTTTATTCAATGTTATACATTGGCTTGAATTCCCTCATCAACAAAGCAGCTCCGAGTCATTTAAAATTCTTTGACAGAACTTGACAGAGCCATAAGTAGAAAGTTACTTCACTGCATAACCCAGTGAAATCTATTTTCTGACAAATTAAGATAATTCATTATTCACGCCAGAAAATGCATACAGCTTCTTATGTGGAACACCCCCAATCATTTACTTATGGGTTTATAAATGTTTTGTTTTTTTAGCCATCAGCAAAACGGCTGAATGAGTAGAATTACAGCAGGAGAGAACAGGTAAAGCCATCTGATCATCGATGGGGGGAGATAGTTTGCTGTGGGAGCTGTGTAGAAGAGGAACTTAGTCATAAACTTTGGAGAAGGAGTCAAAAATGATCTGATGCTCATTTCTGAATAAGCACACACGCACCACCAGCACACTGAATCTCCTCTACTGCGGCCAGAGTGGTTTTAATTTTGGATTAAAGTTGCCATATATTGAACAATTTCCCATCTATTCTGTATCACCTGTGATTGTGAATAATTTTCTGGAGGCAAGGCGCAGTGTTGAATGAGGAAATGAAAAAGAGAGTTGGCATAATGATACAAACCTGTTTGACTGTAGTTTTCATTGAGATAGGTTTGGTTGCAATTCTGTTGGTGAATATCACAGCTTCTATGTCACTGTTGTGCAGGCAGAAAATGGTGCTAAATTCTGGAAAATTTGGACTACTTTCTGTATTTTGGGGTCTCCTCTTGTTGAAGGCAGACATGGACAACAAAATTCATCATTGCTGACAACATGCCAACTCAACTGACGAAAGGTATTTTAGGACCAGGATCTCAAACCTGAGATGAAGAAAGATCATGGTTTACAAGACGGCAGTGATCCTCATGTTCCTATGTGCTTCAGAGAGAGATGACCCAGAGTCGGCATCTCAAAGCATTGGAGAAGTGCTGCCTGCAGGCAGTGCCTTCATAAGGTCTACAAATCTGGCAAGGAAGGTGATCCAACTGCAGCATCCTCTCTCAAGTAATAAGCCCAGCATCATACTGCTAATCATTCAAACTTGACTATGCTGAGAGGACATGTTGTTCACACATCTGACACCAGACCCCCTAAACAACTGCTCTACTTGGAACTTGGCCATAAGCACTCAACCATACCTGTGGAGGTCAAACACCCCGACTCATGAAGGCACCCAGCTTGTGATGGATGGATACGTAGAAGGTTTATTCAGGAGCACATCAAGAGACTTTGTTGGGAAAGTTAAAAAATGCAGATGAGACATTGCAGAAGTGCAGAAAACTTCTGAAAACCATCCACCCAAACTTTAAGCATCAGATGTGGCAGAGTCTACAGATCGCGCATTAAACTCATTAGCCATCTCAGAATCCATCAAACCTGAGGGTCTGCCTAAGACAAGAAATAAGATTCCTGACCATTTGACGAAGTTCACCTTGATGGCTATGATTTAGACTATCTGCACAATTCTGTCAAGTTTAGGCATGCATTTGAGAGGACTTAGAACCTGCGCCTTAATCACAATCTGTCTGAGTTCTGAGTTCTACCCCTTTGGATGAGATGCATCTTTTCAATCCATTAACATAAACTCAAGTGTAGACTACTAAATGTGAGCAGGTGAACTATGTATTGTGTAGACAAAAATATTGATGAACACTAAAGGCCTAACTCAAAATATGGCCTACACCCCAGTTTAATGTCGTGTTTATTCCATTATAGAGGACCAGGTTCAAGGTAATATGACCTGAAATCAGAGGAAAATGTTGAAATTCAAGTCACATTTGATTCTTTCTTTTCCCGATCATTGACCTCAAATTCCTCCAGCTTTTGGCATTTTCTTAAAAGAAAATTCACAGGTAGCCAAGAATAATTTGATTCACATGACACTGAATAGAGGCATATGATTTTTTTTGAAGAATTATCTTCTAAGCAATGTAATTTGTTTTACAAAATGGCAACAGGAAACTTTCTCTATTAACAGATAGCATCTTGTTCCGTCACCCAACAAAGCCTGCTGTTTCAGTACTCTGCAAGAACATCATTAGCTTCCGGCAGGTTAGAGACAGGAAACAAAGAACTGACAGATCTTTGCAATAATGCCTAATATGTGTTCATCTATGAGTTTTCAAAGGTCTCGTTGTTTGTCTGTTCTTGGAATACTGATATCTATGGACCTGATAGAATGTGGGAATCAACAGATTCCATTAAGATAACTACCTGTTTTAGCTGTTTAGTGCCACAGAGAGAGAGAAAATTTCTAATTATTATTTGCTCATAACAAAAAACACAATTGCTGCACAGATGTTGAATATTATGATTCATGGTTTCAATGTACTCTTAAAGCAGATAACTTGAATCCATTTGTAAAAATCCTAGAGTAACCTTACATGCAAAACAGCTGATTTTGTACATCATCATAATATAACGTGGTGTAAAAGAGTTTCTTATCAGGCTATAGGTGAATGAAATCAATCACTGGAGCTACTTAGTAAAGCAGCCTGGGCAAATGGTGTTGAATTTATTTTTTACTGAGTATGGAAAGAGACATTACATGGGCAAGAATATTCAATAGGCCACCAATGGCCACTCATTTGCATTTTAATCAATTAAAATGTTACTGTCTTTGCCTGAGGAATATAATTTCTCAACAACTTTGTGGAAAGTGGTATTCAGCTCAAATGGCTTGTCTCAACTCGAAGGCTTTTAACATCAGTCCAAATCATACTTGGTGTGAAATAGCAGAAACTTGGCACAGTTGTTAGCACTGCTGCCTCATGGCACCAGAGACCTGGGTTCGATTCCCGGCTTAGGTTACCGTTTGTGTGGAGTTTGCACATTCTCCCTGTGTCTGCATGGGTTCCCTCTGGGTGTCCTGGTTTCCTCTCATATTCAAAAGATTTGCAAGTTAGGTGCATTGTCTATAGTAAATTCTCCTTCAGTGTACCTGAACAGGTGCCGGAATGTGGCAACTAGGGGATTTTCACAGTAACTTTGCTGCAGTGTTAATGTAAGCCTACTTGTGACTAATAACTTAACTAACATATGCCTTCTGTTAATCAGTTACGTTGATGATTGGTTTTCCAGGTACCAGCACATAAACTGTGAGATTTAGTTTACAATTTGCCAGAGTATGATTTGAACTCAAGGCCTGTGGGATTGCACTTGCAAAAAACAGCTAAACAAATGTGCCCTCCTCCCCACTGTGTGCTGCTATAGCTCATTTGATCACAGGTTTGCAGCAACATACATTGCCCGAGGAAATGTTTTCCAACTCTATCAACATTTCACAGGTTTCCAAAATAAATTATATTCCTGGGGGGAAAAAGAAGTTTTCTTGTTAAACCTCAGCCATTTTGTTCACTTTTTGTCTTTGCTATGATTTACCTCATGGAAAATAACGCAGCAACAGGGACTCTACACATCAGCGGGATCTTCTGGTCCTGCTGAAAGCACACGCCCACCACGGGTTTCCCAATGACGTGGGGTGGAACCAGTAAGAAATTCCATTGGTAGTCGTGGGGCCAGAGGATCCTGTTGCTCAGAAACAGAAACGTGGTGGGAAGGCCAGAGAATTTCGGTCTAATTTTACTGTGACGAAGATTGCAAAATATACATATTAGAGAAAAAAAAGATTAAGTGTGACATAATTACTTGTACAAAACACTCAACTTACTACTTTTATGATTAAAAATATTATTTTAGGATCTTGCCTTCTCTTAAATAATCACTAGGGGTAGCTGTATGCACATATTTCCCCCATTTGTGCTCGGTCGACAAGATTTTAGTTTTTAAAAAAGCCCTTGCAATATATTGTACCAAAATAGCATGACATATTTGCTCCAAGTTTGAAATATTGTTTCATCTTTTTTAATCTGAAAAAGTATAGGGAACAATAAAGGAGACTTGAAGAATGGCCCCACCCTCTTTGTTTATCCAAACAGAAGTAGCCTCAATAACTAAAAGTCGCCAAATACAGAGCGAATGTTACATCGAGGTTATTATAAATGAATATTTATTTCCAAATGTAAAGCAACCTCTTAACCAAGAGAGTGCTTAGAATGAGGAGCTTGCCAACTCAAGGAAGAGTTGAGACAAGTAGCGAGGACACATTTAAAAGGTAGCGTTGAAGGGAGATTTAAAGAATAAGGTTAGAGGGAACAATATCCTTGGTTTGGTGCCTGCATAACAAATTGTATTCGAAGGTACCTGAATAGCAATTTATATGACTAAGAATAAATAGTACATAATAAATATGTATGAATTTACCATTATACGACCACAAAGGGCATGCATGAAAACTCCACCATGTTAACAGGAGCTCAGGATAGTAAAACAACACAAGATGGATGCTAGCTTTTAGCCACATTCCTGAACACCATTAGCTGGCTTGAACATAAGCTTGTGTACAACAGACCACAGATACTGGAGACTGGTACCAGTCTATGATCTGAGGCCTCAGATGAAAACCAGAAACAGAGGATTAGGGAGAACAGTCGTGGGAGCTGATAAGGGGGCCCACTGGACAAGGAGTACTGTACACTCAAGGACTCCAGATGGGAGAAAGAAAGATAATATTGATAAGGTACCATGAGTCATGAACTTGACACCATGAGCTGCTCATACACAAGCCCACTCCACGTAATGCCTTTTTCATTGGATAAGTGACTGCTGTGCGTAATCTGTAATCAATATTATTGGACAAGGTCCAGCCGTGATGGGCTGTATAGATGCTTGAAAAATCTGTTAGAATGGATGTTTTTCCTTTGTTCATCAGAGAGAGGCACTGGGTTTAACAGAAGCCATCTCCCTAGCGGCAAAAATAAACATTTGATGCGAGGACAACCCTGAGTGCTGAGTGATTTCTTTGAGATTCTCACCTGCTAACAGTAGCTAGATAAGGACATGGAGGAGAATGGATTGGAAGGATATGCTGATAGGGTTAGATAAAGATGTGTGCAAGGGGGCATGTGTGGAACATATACAAAAATGTAAACTAGTTGGTCTAAATGGTTGCTTCTGTGCTCTAGATTCATGGGCCCATAGCTTGCAATGTCTGGGGTGCTGAACTCAGGAGGTGTCCTAACTTCACTAAACCCCTCGCCCCATTGGAAAACACCAATTAATGATTGAAATTTAACCAGACAATACACTGGAAACTGCAGTAGTGTGTCCCTTTAAGGGGCAGGTGGTGAGGGAGGGGGGTTATGGTGGATTGGCAAGGATCCTAACAGGTCACCTCGGCAGGAAGCTGAGCCAATGGACAGGAAGGCGCATACCACAGGTCGAGGAGGGACTTCCAGTACGAGTCAGGAAGCTGAGTAGAGCAGTCGGATTGTAACTTGGTCTGACCTTGTATATATTTATTCATCTTTATTTTTGCAATAAAGCCTTTGTTGATTCAACTCACAATGAGCCACCCTCGATCTGTATGTAGGCAATGACGCAAAACATTGACGTTGTCAAAGATCATAGTGTCTAGCTAGAAGAGGAAGCTTGAGCAAGAAGTAAGGTATACTCACTTAACACTGACTATAATTGGAAAAATCGAGCCATTTAACTCCAAAGTAGACAGCTGGGAACAATACATAGAAAAGCTGATTATTCATTTGAGGTGAATGAAATATGCATTGAAGAAAAGCAAAAGGTTATTTTGCTTACAGTCTCTGGCCCACAGACTTACTGATTCATGAGTACATTAACATCACCCGGTGCTCCAGACACAAAAGTTGTGATCTTACCAGTTGTTCATGCCACATTCCCGCTACAGCGGGGTCAGAGAGTTTGGCAGCTAGCCAAATCTCTGTTTGCTGTGGTTGGATGAGGCTATCCCACCAGCCTGAATGTTGGTAAGATTCCAGTCAAAGTCCTTTGATGAGCTTGTGGAGCTGGTCAGAAATTATTTTAACTTTTGTCCCCGAAAATCATTCTGCAGAGTTAAAAATTTTACACGGCAATCCATGAGTCATGGGAGACAGTCTCAAGCTTCATGGCAAGACTTAGCAGATTGACAGAACAATGCAGGTTCAGCACACCATTAGCAGAAATATTAAGCGCCCTATTTTGTCATTTTGCTTCCAAGTGCTGGTGGAGTTGAAACTGAGAGTGTTTCAGATCCGACTTTTAGACCCATGCTGAGGTGCCCCCATATGTACTCTGCCTGCAAAAATATCAGTGAGTCTGAATCATGCTGGACAAACCTGTGGGTGGGACGTTATGCATCTGAAACCCTGCCACTCTGATCAGCGTCTCCAACTGCGCACGCACTGAAAAGAAATGATAGAATGCTGCTCCCCTGCCGCATACCTCATGGGGCAGACAATGCCTTCCCCTGGCCCCCACAGACATTGCCCCATCCCCATAACTCTGCTGACCCTCTTACCCACCCCCCCCAACACACCCACCACCCAGACAGAGCACAAGCCCCTCCTCCTTCTCTCCAACTAATCTCAGGCAGAGTGGCAGTGGACACCATTCCCCACTGACTGATCACAGGCAGAGTGGCAGTGGACACCATTCCCCACCGACTGATCACAGGCAAAGTGGCAGCAGACTCACCTTCCTTCCCCCAACTGACCTCAAGCAGAGAGCTGTCAGACCCGATCTCCAGCACCACCCCCTTCCCCTACCACCCACACTGATCTCAAGTAGAGAGCCATTGGACGCTCGGCACTTACCTCCCCACTAAACCTCACCGATGGAATGCCAGAGTTGGATTTTTATGGAGCATGTCCGGACGGGCGAATGCGGTGGTAAGGGGGAAAGTGCTGGTAGGGTTGGGCGTGCAGCCCAATAAATCAATTTAAATGCATTCAAATGGCCCTCATGCCCGTTTAAGGTCCCAATTGCAACCATTAAGGTCCCGGTTGCAACCATTTACGGGCCTTGGTAAAGGGGGAACTGGTGCAGAGGCGGGCACAGATCAGGCTACTCACTTCATGCCCGACTGTACCAGATTTTCGTATCCTAAAACAGGTGCAACGCGTTGGTAAAATCAGGCCCGAGAGGACAGAATGGTCTGTGGTATGAACAATGTAATAATACAAAAAACGTTCCTGGCTGAGACCAAAATTATCTTTTCGAAATCTGTGGAGCTGGCCCAGGTGACCGGATACACAGAGCAGGGGGTAACAGAATTGCAAAGTTTGTAAAATGTACTGAAGGAGGTAAGTCATTTGCGGCATGAAATGATTGTGGTGTAAAACAGCCCAAAATCAGACACAATTGTGCCCGTTAGCAGAAATGCAACAATGAGGGTTGAAGTGTGTTTCTGATGTGAGAAAGAATAGTTCCAAGAAGTATGCCAGTGTGTGCTTCAAGTGCAAAATCACTTGAAAGTGTGGCGCAGAGCGAAGCAACAAGTGCAGTCAGTGCAAAACAAAAGGCCTTAACTTCCTTAAACAATTTAGATGAGGAGCCTAACAAGGAATCTGAGTTGTTTGCTCTAAACCAGGTCCAGCTAAGTAAAGTGCCCCCAGTAGAGATAATATTGCTGGTAAATGGCAAAGCATTGTGGATGGAGGTTGATGGAGAGAGAGCAACCACAGTCACTGGGAAACAGGTATTTTGTTATCTTCAAGAAGGACTAGAATCATTAAAAGTTAAGTGAGTCAGGAGCCATTTTGTCCACATGTATTAGAGATACTCTGCAAAATTAAGCGCAGCGACAGTATCCATGGCACATCAGAATCGCACAGCAAAGCAGCAAGTCTTGGTAATTAAGGGGCACAGATCTGTTTAGTTGGCTGTGATTGTTTAAAGAAAATACGCTAAACTGGCTATAAGTAGTAGAGTTGAAGGATGGAGGTTTTCAGAAACTGCTGTATAAATATTCCAATGTCTTCTGAGACAAATTAGGATGTATAAGGGAAACTAAAGCTAAAATATATCTGGATCAAGAAGCGATGCCAAAACTTTTTTCAGCTCTGTGCCTTAGGTCGTCCATCAAAAGGTGGAAATCGAACTCGAGAGGCTGGAAGATTTAGGTATCATAAAGCTCGTACAAATCTCCAAATGGACTGCACCCATAGTCCCCACTGTGAAACCGAGTTGGACAGCATGAATCTGTGGGGATTACAAATTAACTGTCAATGGAGAAAGACCGGTACCCAATACTCAGAATTGAAGACTACTACTGAACTAGCAGGAGGTTTAAAGTCTACTAACTTCAACCTCCGTCATGCCTATCAGCAGCTGGAGTTGGATGAGACTTGCAAAAGTTTTCTATTATCAGATAACACTACCCCAAACTCGATTACAGCCGAGTTACTGATCTAATGTCATTTAAGAGCACGTTTGGACGTGATATTCCCCAATTTGGTGGGGAGGATGGAGGCTAGGCAGGCTTCTCAGAAGAAAAATCATCATTCTGGAAGAAAAAACAGAGGGGTGGAGTTTTCCTGCCTTGCCTGCCACAGGAATCATAGCCAGGGGGAGAACCATGAAAATGTCTGTTGACCTTGGGGAGGATTTTCCAGTTTTGGGGTGAGCATTGCCAGAAAATCCCACCCTGAGTGTTTAAAACGGAAAATGCTATCTTGATAAGAAATTTGGCAGCAGGCCCGACATGGATGGCTGGTAAAATTATGAGGAGACCAAGACCAGTTAGTCTCCTGCATTGTGGAGGTACAAGGCTACAGGCTTAGGAAACACGTGGCCCACATGAGGAGGAGAACAGTCAGGGATACAGGGGACCTACAGGCAAGCACTGCAGATAGTTTGAGGATATCAGGCTGGTTACTGGAATTTCAGTGGAGAATTTTGGACCAGAGCAACCAATCGATGTAGAGGCTGAGGAGCCAGAAGCTGCTGAAGAGCCATGAGATCCTGGATTAATGAGCCTGCCTTCCTTGTCTGTCCAGTTTGGTCCTTTCAATGTTGAAAAGCCTGCCACCAAAATGAAGTGTTTCACTGGAGCCCGGAAGTCTCCGGACCAATTAAACCTTTGATGAGTTTTTCCAGCAGTTACTCTTATTACCCTTTTTTATCTGGAGCCCACTGTGTGCCTTACTAATTCCTCCAGAGGTATATTTTGGGTTTTAGGGGAGAGGGATGTAGTAGCGTACTCCTTTAAGAGTGGGAAAGGGTGTTTCCCAAGGGCCACATTATCGGCAAGAACCCTATGGATCGCTCCAGTGAAAAACTGTGCCAATTGTCAGGAGGGTGTGTAACATGTGTCGAGGATAGGCTCGCAGTTGGAGGCAGAGATTAGAGTAGAGCAGTCGGATTATAATTCAGACTGACCTTGTATATATATATTACTTTTTTTTTGGCAATAGAACCTTTGTTGATTCAAACCAGAGCGAGTCTCCCTTGACCTGTTAGACGAGCCGTCCCACATTTAAATTCCAGATTTTGGTTTGTTCCAACTGGCTCACAGGAAGGATTACCCAGGAAACGTTAGCACAATTAAAACCACTTCTAAATCCTATTAAACTGTAGCACAGACTCTGCCCCCCAAACCTATCACATCCCAGACCTCCCATAGAACTCCCTGACTACACTCCCACTTCTCCCGCAGAATGCTGACCCCATCTCCGACTACCCCTCAAACACCACAACTACCCTCCAATTATCAACCCTATCCCTCACCCTCATCCCCCAAGTTCCCAACTCTATCCTCATGACTAACCAGAGTACTTCCTGAATATCCTCATGCCTCTGGACCATCATCTGCCTCCAACCCACCAACTACTTACCTGAATGCCTGACTCCTTCACCACATACGTCTGACAAGTCTCCCAATTCACCAACAAACCTCACAAACTACACCCCGATTCTTTCAACTACCATCCTGACTGCACAACTAACCACCCCCGTTCCTCTGACCTTTTCCCCAGCACAGGCTATTTCCCTATCCTTCAACTTTCTCCTGACCCCCTCCAATTATCTGTCCACCCCCCCCGACTTCACCCCATCCCCCAACTTTCTCCCAACCCCCAACTAGGCCAAGATAATGCCATTCACCGACTTTCTCCCAACTCCCAACCACCCCCATCTTAAAACTTCCTTCCAACCCCTAGCTACCCCCTAACTTACTACCAATCCCTGATGACCCCACTTCTCCTGATCCTCCAAACTACTCTCCATCCTTTGAATTCCTCCTAACCTCTGGCGGGTGCCACATCCCCAACTGAAACTCCAAGTACCACTGAGACCTGACTCCCTCCCAGCCACCCTGCTGATCACCCAACTACCGTCCTGCCTCCCCTAGCTACCCTTCAAATGATTAAAATACCCACCTAAGCACCAGGCCAATTGGCTACTCTCCTGATTCTAGACTACCATCCCAACTGGCCAACTTTATCCTGACTATGCTCTTGACAGCCAGACTAGCACCACCAATACCACCCCCCGCTATCATCTACATCTCCACAACCCATCCTGACCACTTCTCTAGCCCCACTGATCATTTCCTTGAGCATCCATGAGAAGACCCCTGACTATAACTCCCATTTCTCTCAGCATGCTCCTAAATCACAGACTAAACCTCAAGCCCTTGACTGTCCTCCTGACCACCCAACTACTCACCCCTCCCCAACACCTCACTGCTACTCTCCTGATTGATGGTATTGGAAGAGGTAAAGAAAGGAAAGTTGGGTTGAGAGGAGGCGTAAATGGCAACACGACCATCATTACCAATAGCTGCTACCCAAGAAGTATTATACTGTCAAATTATTATGCCAAGTTCTTCTTGGACTTTTCTTTATGTTAGATGATGATTGTTCAAAGTTTATTCTGTGCCATTATTTTCTCACTTCTCCAGTTTCTTAGATTAATGCTGGGGCCTCAGCTTTTTACCATTTATATAGATGATCTGGAGGAGGGAACTGAGTGTATGGTGTCGAAATTTGCTGATGACACCAAGATTGGGGGAACGGTAAATTGTGCGGAGGGTGTGGAGAGTCTGCAGAAGGATCTAGATAGGCTGGGCGAATGGGCCAGGAAATGGCAAATGGAATTTAATGATGGCAAGTGCGAGGTGGTCCACTTTGGTAGGAATAATGGTAGGAAGGACTATTACTTACGGGGCGAAAAACTGCAGCAGGCGACGGTGCAGAGGGACCTCGGGGTCCTTGTGCATGAGTCGCAAAAACCCAGCTTGCAGGTGCAGCAGGTGGTCAGGAAGGCGAATGGGATGCTGGCCTTCATAGCGAGGGGGATTGAATATAAAAGTAGGGAGGTCTTGCTGCAGCTGTATAGGGCATTGGTGAGGCTGCAGCTGGAGTACTGTGTGCAGTTTTGGGCGCCGCACCTGCGCAAAGATATTTTGGCCTTGGAGGGAGTGCAGAGGAGGTTTACTAGGCTGATACCGGAGTTGAGGGGGTTGAGCTATGAGGAGAGGCTGAATAAACTGGGCTTGTACTCGTTAGAGTTTAGAAGAATGAGGGGAGATCTCATTGAGACGTTTAAGATGATGAATGGGATGGATAGGATAGAGGTGGAAAGACTCTTCCCGCTCAAAAAAGACAGTCGGACTTGGGGGCACAGCCTCAAGATAAAAGGGGGGCGGTTTAGAACGGAGTTGAGGAGGAACTTCTTCACTCAAAGGGTGGTGAATCTCTGGAATTCTCTGCCCGTTGAAGTGGTGGAGGCTGCCTCGCTAAATATTTTTAAGACGCGGGTTGATGGGTTTTTCATAAGAGAGGGGATTAAGGGTTATGGGGAGAGGGCGGGAAAGTGGAACTGAGCAGCAACAGATCAGCCATGATCTTATTGAATGGCAGGGCAGGCTCGAAGGGCTAGATGGCCTACTCCTGCTCCTATTTCTTATGTTCTTATGCTATGTTCTTATGAATTATATCCCTAAACTTTCCTGTATCTCTACCTATTTATCCTTAAGACCTAGGACTTTGACCAAGCTTTTGCTTGCCCGCCCTAATATTTTATTTACCTCCGTGTTAATTTTTGTTTGAGAACCTCCTTTTAAGCACTTTAAGATTTTTTTTTACCATGTTAGAGATGTGAGATAAATGAAAGTTCTTGTTGTATCCTTTATTCATTCTCAGTACTAGGTAAGATTTCTGTCCTTTGCTGTTCAATCTCACTAACACATGGAAAGTTACAAATCTGGCCATGCCGGAATGGAAAAATATCCCTCATGTGATGCACACCTATCCTCTCTACCAAGGAAATAAATTTTACTCATTTAGAAAGCATTGGTCCAGTCTCAACTGGAGTATTGTGTCTAATTCAGGAACACATTTTGGGAAGAATGTGAAGGCATTTGAAAAGGTGCAAAAAAGAATGGTCCCAGAGGTGATAGATTTTAGTTACATTGATAGCTTGGAGAAGTTGGAGCTGTTTTCCTCAGGAAAGAAAATGTTGAGAGAAGATTTGTTCCAAATCATGAGGAATATGGATTGAGCAGAGAGGAATCTTCCCATTGACAGAAGAGTTGAAAAATAGAGGGCCTAGATTTAAGGTGAATGATCAATAGCAGCGCGGCACAGTGGTTAGCATTGCTGTGTCACAGCACCAGGGACCAGACTGAATTCTGACCTCGGTCACTGTCTGTGTGGAGTTTGCACATTCCCCCTGTGTCTGCTTGGTTTCTTCCGGATGCTCCAGTTTCCTCCTACACTCCAAAGATGTACAGGTTCGGTGGATTGGCCATGTTAAATTGATCCTAATGTCAGGGGAATTAGCAGGATAAATGTGTGGGGTTATGAGAATAGGGCCTGAGTGGGATTGTGGTTGGTACAGACTTGATGGGCCTGATGGCCTTTTCCTGTACTGTAGGGATTCTATGAAAATTCTATGATGAACCCAATGCAATGTGAGGAATACATTTTTATTCAATGAGTAGTTAACGTGACACTGGGGGTGTGGTGGAAGAAAATTCAGTTGTGACTTTCAAAAGAGAATGATTATTTGAAGAGAAACAATTTGCTGGACTACAGAGAAAGGGCAAGGAAATGGGACTAGCTGAGTTGTTCTCACAGGGAGCTGGCATGGACACAATAGGCTGAATTCTGTAACCATTCCATCACTCTATGAAAAATAGAATTGTTCAAAATGACCTTCAACATTCCTTTCACTAAGAAAAATACCTACTGAATACAATTTTATTTAAGATCAATTACTGAGTGAAGGTTAGATAGCATTCTGTTTAACAAGAGTATCTTTGAAAAATATTCTTTCAATCAGATGTTATTGTGGAGGTTGCATGATGAAAAGAGATGAATTATGTGAATGTTTTATTGAACTGGACTGAAAGAGTAGCAAGTTCAACATTGGACTATATTGTGAGCAAGACCCAATACAGTTGAAACAAAGCACTGGCATATTTATAGTGTGTCACTGTTACAGGAAAGGTTGGGAGAGAACTGAAAACCTTGTATCCTTGCTCTTGCTGTCCATAATTGGTGCGGTTTTGGAAAGGAAAGTATGTGTGTTTCTTAGCCTACCGTCTGTGCACAATCGATTTAAATAACAGCACCAAGCTTTTTAAGCAACAAACAGGATTATTTATTCACACATTCATTTGAATGCCACATTATTCATACACACACGCACACAAAAATACACCTCAAGAGACTAGTGTACTTTTACAAGTTGTAAACAAAAGAATAGCCCACAGTTCACATGTTTGGCTCAGCACAGGCACTCATTGTAGACCCAGCAAGGGCAGCATCTTCACTCTGAAAGAATAATTTAGGTGGGTTCAATAACTAGTCATGGATTAGGGAGTATTGTAGGATTTCTTTGAAGAGATGGATATTCGGCATTTTGCAAAATTAGTCACATAGTCTCTTTTTACCAGGAGATAAAATTTTTTTACAGGTGGGCTTGGGATAGGAATCAGTCAGGAAGACTTTGTAAAGTGCATTCTCGAAAAGTACATCCTGAAAGCAGTCCATATTGAAGGTTAGGTACATGCTTTTACTGAACATTACAGTCACATTGGAGTGCTTTGAAAGTCAGAGCAGGAATACAGCAGCACTCAGACAGGTCAGGAATAAATTTCTAAAATTATAAAAATCTATAGAAACGATAAGTACGAAAGGTAATGTATGGTGATTGTCTTCGTGCTTTGTAAAAGAGTTGTTAACTTGATGCAAAACTTGTTTAGTTAATTTTGTTTTGGAAAACACATGGGATGGAATTGACTTTTACTGCATATTGCCCATTCAGTGGACAAGTTGTCCAGTTATAACATGGAGAGAAATCTGTGCTCGATCACAATAAATCAAGGCAACTGAAAAAGGTCTTTTTTCTTCATAGCAATTCTTCTGAACTTCCAATGTTTGTTGGCTACAAAATACATGTGGTTATAAATGAGACACAAGTCATGTAATGGCATAGATGGCTGACCATTCCTTTCATTTCTGTAACAGATGGTGCAACAAATGACATTGCTGGAATAGAAAAGATTTTGAGTGATGTGGGTAAAAATGCAATAACAGGTGGTACAGAGATAAATTAGCACACAAATAAAGCCAGCTCTGAACAATAACCAAACAGGAAGAAGGTCATTGAATTGTAGGCCAGCTGTATGCTAGAAGCAAAAATCAAGATATTTGTACTGGGGGGAGAATATACAATTTACTTAAGAAGTGCTGAATAGTATAATCAATCTAAAAATATAGCCCTTTATTGTCTAGTGAATGGTTGGTTAATTGGGCTGGAAAAGAGTCATCTCCTACTACAAGGAGCTGCATATTTCATATGACCTCAATGCATCAAGTCTGATGGTCTGTCTGGAGTGCTGTAAGATTTATTATTACCATTTGGAAATTTGCACTCACCGTGTGTATTCCTTTCTATTATTACTTTATATCTCTCGCAAGGGTCACTGAACTTCCTGCAACTTGCCTTCCCGAGGAAGGTACTGTTTTCTCAGCTGAAGACATCACCATAACTACCATCAGTGTTGCTGTGGGATTAATCCTCAGCTCATGTTAATACAATGGAGAAAGACAACTCTCTACTTTTCACCAATCAGAGTTAAGCTATTTTGTTCTGTGTGTCATTTCAACTGACTGCTATGCTTAGAACTGGAAAGCCATATACATGTGGCTGATGAAGCATTGCAACTTCATTGCCCTCCAGCTGTGCATGCATTCTCTTGCTCTTGGGTGAAAATGACAAGGTAATGAATAAGAGATATTTTACATTGGATTATTAAAAATGTATTTTATTGTTAATTGTCCAGATGGTATGTAACTAATGGAGCAATATCCAAGTCCCAATTAGAGGTTGTTTGGTGCAATATTTAGCCCTTCACCAGCGCTGAATGTGTATTATCATAATACATGTCTCAGTAAACAGCAGTAGGCTATCGTCACAAACCACTCCTCTTGATTGAATATTTATTTGTTTTCTTTTTTGTGTCTCATTTCTTTCTTGTATTAGGGCTTTGTAATATTTGTTTTTCAAGGACCATTGTTTACTTTAGTTACCTTATCAATCATACCACATTCACCAAAATAAAAAAGATTACATTTTGCACTTACAAAAATCATATGCAATGCAAATATCAGGATATTTTGTCACCCAAAGGAAACTTATTCAAAATGTTCTCATGCACCAACGTCCAGAAGCACAATTGCATGAATAGCTCTTTTATTTTACAGCACGTCGAAATATAGGATGAATAATCTTAATTGTATGAAAGAAAAATTGCCCATGACCTTAGTTCCAGTTAATCCATAACTTTCATACTCAGACACCAACTCAGGAATAAGTTTCACTTGCCTGCAGCATATACCCAGGTCTGTTATTGTTTATACCTGACATCTTTTGCGCCACTGAATGACCTTGGCCTCATACACAGAAGTTGCTCGTGATTAGAATTACAATTATTATGCAATAGAAACAGTGGGTGTGATACTGGGCTTGGGCTGCAAAAATACGTGACAGCAAATTGACAGCCCATTTTACAGATTACCTGATTTTTGTTTCCATTGAAGACCAATTGACTCTCCTTATCTCAGAATAAAGAACATTAATCTGGAGGGTAAAATTCGCATTTCTTTGCTTTTGATGCAGTGTTGACAAGGATCGGTTGCAGATATATTCCAAAAGGAAGACTTACATTTATATGGCATCTTTCAAGACCTCTGAGCATCCCAAAGAACTTTACACCCAATGTTGTTCTTGCTATAATTCAGGTCAGAAATTCCAAATTGTTCTATGAAGTTCATCTAAATCATAAGTTTTGCAATATGAATTTGGCATAATACATTTCACTTCATGTATAATTCAAATAACCCACTAGAGGTCTTTTATCAAAGAAAATTTATTTAAGAATACATTGCACATGCATAGAAAGAACAAAAAGCAACCATAAGATTGGTGGTATAGTGGACAGTGAAGAAAGTTATCTCCGATTGCAACGGGATCTTGATCAATTGGGCCAGTGGGCAGATGGAATTTAATTTAGATAAATGTGAGCTGATGCATTTTGGTGGATTGAATCTGAGCAGGACTTATTTAGTTAATGATAGGGCACTGGGAAGAGTTATAGAACAAAGAGCTCTCGGGGTACAAGTTCACTGCTTGTTGAAAGTGGAGTCACAGGTGGACAGAAGGGTGAAGAAGGCATTCAGCATGCTTGGTTTCGTTGGTCAGAACATTGAATACAGCAGTTGGGACATCTTGTTAAGTTGTACAAGACATTGATAAGGCCAAACTTGGAATATTGTGTGCAGTTCTGGTCACCCTATTATAGTTATTAAACTAGAAAGAGTGCAGAAAAGATTTAGTAGGATGCTACTGGAACTTGATTGTTTGAGTTATAAGGAGAGGCTGGATAGACTGGAACTTTTTCTCTGGAGTGTAGCGGGCTGAGGGGTGATCTTATAGAGGTTTATAAAATAATGAAAGGCATAGATTAGCTAGATAGTCAATATCTCTTCCCAAAGGTAGGGGAGTCTAAAACTGGAGGGCATAGGTTTAGGGTGAGAGGAGAGAGAAACAAAAGTCTCCAGAGGGGCAATGTTTTCACACAGAGGTTGGTGAGTATCTGGAACAAGCTGGCAGATGTAGTAGTAGATGCGGATTCAATTTTGTCTTTTAAAAAGCATTTTGACAGTTACATGGGTATGATGGGTATAAAGAGATATGTATCAAATGCAGGCAATTGGGACGAACTTAGGAGTTTAAGAAAAAGGACGGCATGGGCAAATTGGGCTGAAGGGCCTGTTTCCATGCTGTAAACTTCTATGACTCTATATTGAATAATCCTTAACAGCTAAATACTGTTCCAAACAAATCCCACAATTCAAAGCCCTTGCCGCAGGTTTAGCACAGAAAACATGAATGTTCACATGATGCTGGAAGTCAGTCCTTTAGTTGGATGCTGCATTTCTCTTGATATACACACAGATACGTTGGAAGTTAGAACAGCTTCCTAAAACAGCATGGAGAGAGAAAGACTGCGGGCACTAGCCTAGCAAACAACCAACAGCAGAATTTTCACTCAAGGAAGGCAAGAAGTCTTGCTTCAGCCAGCCAGCAGAATTTATAATATCAGGGAGAAAGAGAGAAACAATGTTTTTCAGTCTGATGTCCAAACAGACCATCTAACTAAAACAGTAGCCAACAGCCAAACTGAAAGTGAAATCTTGAATTCTCTACAAAGAAGAAAAATGTCCAAAACGCATGACCTGCCACCCAGCCATAAATTCCAAGTCAGTGCATTAGGCCCAGATTAAAAATAAACAAAACTCCATTTTAACCACTGACACAGCAATAAAATGACTTCAGCAACAATAAAAAAAAGCTTACAACTACAAAGATCATGATTTGAAAAAACATTTCTGAAAGATACACTAGCATCACAGTACTTAATATTGAAGTGCTGGAATGTAGGAATGGACTAACCAATTTGTATATAGCAGGCTCCAATAAACAAGAATGTGATAATGACCAGAATATCTTGTTTTTGTGATGTTTTGGCATGGACACCAGGGATAACCCCCCTCGCTCTTCTTCAAAACAGCGCCATGGGATCTTTGCAATATGCTTCGTGTTGATTGGTACAAAGTTCAGTGACATTGAGCAAAAATCAAGGCAAACTGGATCCCAGTTTAATCTCTCAACTGCAAGACAGCACAGCACTACTTTAGCATTGCACTTGAGTATCAGCCTAGATTTTGTACTAATGACCAGATAAAGACTTGAACTCATAATCCTTTTCACTCAGACAACAGTGTTATCCACTGAGCCACAATTGACATCATTTCCTATGGAATATTGTGTTGATTCTGCTACTTGCACTCCTATTGATCAAGACTCTACTTTAATGAGCAGTAATTTTAGTTTTATACTGTGTTTATTTAATGAATATGGATGGCACAGTGGTTAGCACTGCTGCCTCACAGCACCCGGGTCCTGAGTTCAATTCTGGCCTTGGATCACTGTTTGTGTGGAGTTTGCACATTCTCCCCCTGTTTGCGTGGGTTTCTTTAGCGTGTTCTGGTTTTCTCCCACAGTCCAAAGATGTGTGGGTTTGGTTGATTGGCCATGCTAAATTGACCTTTGTGTTAAGGGGAATTGGTGTGGTAAATGTGTGTTATTACAGGAATAGGGTGTGGATGGATTGTGGTCACTGCAGACGTGATGGGCCAAATGGCCACCTTCTGTACATGGGGATTCTATGAATATGTTTAAGGGGAAATATTACTTTTGTTTGATTTATATGCCTCCAAGGATTTTGACATTCAGATTTAGATAATCAGGTTAGTGATTCTTTTCAATGTACAATATCACACAGCTGTTGTTTTAATTGTGCACAAATAACAAAAAAAAATGCTTCTTAAATTATCACACCTCTGGAGAGATTTCACTGTAATTGGATCTCTATGTTAAAAAGTAATTGGATGTAATCATTATGATATGGTTCCATGAAAAAGTCAGACATATTATTAAACCAACCGAATAACTATGTGGCAAAATAATCATATAAAACTATTTTACTTAGGAATGAACTGACAGTGCTGCAATTTGAATGATTATAGGCGGTCTTTGTGAAGTTACCAAACCATTAAGAAAATAGAAAGAATTCTAAGGGACTTGATATTTAATGTTTAAAGGATTTTTCACTCTATTGCAATGGCATATGCTGGCATTCTATTTATAACATTATGTAACTCCCTGTTCAAAATAAATGGAATTGATTCAGTCACTTGCTGAAGAGCATTGCAAGCTACTTGCACAGGCTGTGGAAAAGAATCGGTGAAAGCTTTTAAGGTAAATCAGCATTAGTACTTTCCAGCGCTAATTTGAATCAATTAAGCATTGCTCTTTTTAGCACTGTTTCATTACAGGTGACTAATTTACCTTTTTTTTGTTTTATTTGAGTAATTGAATATCAGATGAAGATTAAAAGTCTGGTTTCAAAATAAATCCTGAGTTTGAATTTCTAAGAGGAAGCGTGATCACTGATCATATAGGTCCTTATGTAATGCGCATAACGTACTGTCAATATATATTTTGTTGAAAGAGAATGTGGAAAGAAAAACATTCATAACATGGCATGTTGCAGCAGCCATTAACTTCTGTTATTATTTTAATTGCATGTGGCTTTTTAATCTGCTCCTTCAGTTGCAGGCTTTACTTCAGGCACCAAGGAAAGGTATTTCTTTCTTTCAAGGGTTTTGCTAGTTAACTTTGTGTACTGCTTGCTGTTTTTCAGTTTTTGCTTGTAGTATCCAAACAGAAATCAGAACTTTTGGATTGAAAGTTAATTTTTGCTACAGTTGTTGACCTTGTTTTCCCTGTTTAGATTTCTGGTTTTATAGATGTTCTAACTGAGGAGGGGACGTTCTTATCGGTAAACTGAAAATAGCAATGAAAAATTCAGAGTAGCAGAGAAAGAACTACTAATTATTTAACAAGAAGAATTACTTCATCCTTTGGTGAAGATTTTCTTTTTCAAAGTGAGTACACGATCCATTCGCTCTCATTACCCTCCATTTAAATCTTTCTGTAATCTTAAAAATATCCTCACATTTTGTGCTTCAAATTGACAAACATTTTGGAAAATAGAAGGAAATGTAATCATTTTCTGTTGGTTTCTTCTGTCCTGGGGCCAGAAATTTATAAGAATATGTCAATCTACAACAAAACACAGCTATAAGCTTGCTTGGCCAAAATTAAATTCTAATCGATCTGAAGATTTACAGTCCTTAGAGTTTGTAATCTTTAAGCTTGTTGTAATGCCAATTGGTCTTGTAGCATAATAATGCATTGTGCATTAGCTGTCATTCTGTTCCTGTCTTTATAGAAGAGTGCATCATCCTACTTAGCAGGAAAATTGCTACTGGAGACCAGCTAAACATATTAAATTTATGTTAAGAATGAAATGATATTAAGTTTGAGTAAGTGCATGTGCATTTGATACAATCTTACGTGAGGGGTTGGGTTTGTTGTGAGGATGGTAAATTCCTTTTCTTAAGATTCACATACATAGTCAACACTTGGCTTTTGCAGCTTTGACTTTCTCATTAAGCTCCCATGTTATGTGCAAACAGCACAATCACTCTCCCCACTTACTTAATCATTTAATTTAAAATTTTTTGGGCAGTCCTTTATATGATGGAGGTGGCTGTGACATTATCCACTTTGATAGCAGAAACTGGAAAGTGGATTATTATCTGAACAGTTAAAGACTGGGAGAGGGAATATGCAATGAGACTTGGGTTTTCTTGTACACTAGGTACCAAAAGTAAGCATGCAGTAGATGGTGAATAAGACATTGGGTATGTTGGCCTTCATAGCAAGAGGATTCAAGTACAGGAGGAGAAGAGATATTTTGCTGCGACGATACAGAGCTTTGGTGAGACTACATCTGGAATGCTCTGTACAGTTTGATCTTCTTATCTGAGGAAGAATGTTCTTGCTATGGAGGGAATGCAGCAAAGGTTTACTAGACTGATTCCTGGAATGATGGGGCTGATGCACGGGGAGAGATTGAGTTGGTTTGGATTATATTTATTAGACTTAAGAAGAATAAGCGATTATTCCCATAGAAACCTATAAAGTAACAGGGTAGATGCAGGAAGGGTATTTCCAATTGTGGGGGACTCCTGAACCAGCAGTCACAGTGTGAGGATACTCGATAGGCTATTTAGGACTGAGATGAGGAGAAATTGTGAGCCTATGTAATTCATTACTGTAGAAAGCAGTAGAAGCCAAAACGTTGTTGAGGTAATTCTCCCAGCCCTCTGTGCTCCTCTAGTGGGAAGATCGGGGTTGGCGGTGGAGGGGTACATTGGGGTTGCCCTGGAGAGGTCTGGGACGTCAGCGCTTGAGGGGGATAGGGGCTTGCCAAGGGCAGCGATGAAGGTATGCTGTGCTGGCCAGATCAGTAGCATGTATAGTGGCCCGCCCAGTGCAATGCTGCTGGCCTCTCCAGCAAAAATAGGACCCGACCCCAGATTTTTAGCATGATTCACGCTAAGGCTGTCTGTGATGCACGGAGTGTGGGAGATTCATTTTGAAAATCCTGCTCAAAATAACAGTGGGAGTTACTGCCGTTTTTATACAAATTCAACGCTTCAAACTTTTTTTCGGAGAATCACCCCTGTACGTTTTCAAAATGGCGTTAGGTATAGCTTTTGGGGGATCAAAGGGATTAGAGGGTATGAGGCGGAAACAGGAATAGGTTACTGAGTTGGATGGTCAGCCATGATCATAATGAATGGTGAAGCAGGCTCAAAGGGTTGAATGGCCTACTCTTGCTCCTATTTTCTATGTTTCTACGTATGATAAGATTTACCTTTTTAAATAGATGTTCTGTAGTCTGAGAGAGGCTGAGCAACTATATCATTGAAAAACTAAATATAAAAATTAAATATATAGGTTATGATTCTTTATCTATCAATTCATGGGATGTGGGCCTTGTTGGCTAGGCCAGCGTTCATTGCCATCCCTAGTTGCCCCTGAGAAGGTGGTGAGCTTCTGGGATTTTGACCCAGTAACAATGAAGGAACAGTGATCTATTTCCAAATCAGGATGGCGAGTATCTTGGAGGGAAATTTCCAGGTGGTGGTGTTCTCATTTTTCTGCTGCCCTTGTCATTTTATATGGTAATGGTCATGGGTTTGTAAGGTACTAATTGGTGAACTCCTGAATTGCATCTTTCAGATGGTACACACTGGTGCAACTGTGCGTTCATGGTGGAGGGTGTGAATGTTTGTCAAGGTGGTGCCATTCAAATAGGCTGGTTGGCATGAAAGGTGTCATAAAAGAACAAAGAACAAAGAACAACCCAGCACGGGAAACAGGCCCTTCGGCCCAACGAGCCCGCGCCGCCGCATCACCCTACACCTATTCTACCCTGCGTGTCTACGAATGGGACCCTACTCAGTCAGATTCAGGGAAGAAATAGTGTCAATTTGGTAGAAACCGATTAGCCTAAGAGCACATCTTTGGGGTGTGGGAGGAAACCGGAGCGCCCGGAGGAAACCCACGCAACCACAGGGAGAATGCGCAAACTCCCACAGACACAGGCCCAGATCCATGTATCTGCACAGCTAGCAGTGCTAGTCACTGAGCTGTTGCGGCGCCCGTCTATCGGTCCAGGATCAAGCACGCACACCGACATGAAGTACTAGGCCACTCCTGGACTTCCAAGAGCAGCCCACGCACGACCCGCCGTGTGCATGCCCCTCGCTTGACACGAGGTGGACCTCCACCTGTGGAATAAAGACAAAAAATATTAATCATACCGCCTGCCCTTCCGGTGTCTCCCGAGGTTTAACCCTATTTAATAGCCCCTACCATATCCCTCCATTCTCGTTTCACTCATGTGCCTATCTAACTGCATCTTAAACGAGCCCAACGTTCCTGCCTCCACCACCCTACTCGGTAGCGCGTTCCAGACCCCCACAACTCTCTGCGTAAAGAACCTTCTTCTTACCTCCAAATTATACCTCCCCCCCCTCACCCTTAAGTGATGACCTCTCGTGTTCGTACCCAGTCTAGGGAGCAGTCTCTCACTATTAACTCTATCTATTCCCTTCAGTATCTTATATACCTCTATCATGTCCCCTCTCAATCTCCGTCTTTCCAAGGAGAATAGCCCCAGTCTCTTCAATCTCTCCTCGTAACCCAGTCCCCCCATGCCAGGCAACATCCTGGTAAACCTCCTCTGCACCCTTTCCAGAGACTCCACGTCCTTCCGGTAGTAAGGTGACCAGAACTGGACGCAGTACTCCAAATGCGGTCTAACCAACGTTCTGTATAACTGAAGCATTAGACGGCAGCTTTTATACTCTAAGCCCCTTCCTATAAAGGCTAACATCCCATAAGCCTTCCTAACAACGTTCTCCACTTGTGACGCAACCTTCATGGATTTGTGAACCTGCACTCCCAGGTCCCTCTGTACGTTTATACTCCTAATCGGCCTACCTTTTATCACATAGCTCCTCTCTGCATTATTCCTTCCAAAATGCATCACCTCGCATTTGTCAGGATTAAATGCCATCTGCCCACTGCACCAACCTATCTATATCCTGTTGTATCACCTGACAATCCAGTTCCGTACCCGCCAACCCTGCCATCTTGGTGTCATCAGCAAACTTGCTGATCACACCACCTACGCCCTCTTCCAAGTCATTTATGTAGACTACAAAGAGGAGAGGTCCCAGTACTGAGCCCTGCGGCACACCACTGGTCACTGGCCTCCAGCCCGACAAGGTACCCTCCACAACTACCCTCTGTCTCCTATTTCCCAGCCAGTTCTCAATCCACCTAGCTACCTGGCCTCGTATCCCATGCACCTTAACCTTTTCTACCAGCCTACCGTGAGGGACTTTGTCAAACGCCTTACTGAAATCCATATAGATGACATCAACGGCTCTCCCATCGTCAACCGTTTTTGTCACCTCCTCAAAGAATTCCACCAGATTCGTAAGGCAAGACCTCCCTCTAACAAACCAATTTTGCGTATCCCTAATCAGATCGCAACGCTCCAAATGCTCATACATCCTACCCCTAAGTATTTTTTCCATTAACTTCCCTACCACCGACGTCAAACTCACCGGCCTATAATTCCCAGGGTTATCCCTACTACCTTTTTTGAACAACGGGACCACATTTGCTACCCTCCAGTCTTCTGGGTCATCTTCTTGAATGTTTTTGGAATTGTACTCATACAGGCAAGTGGGGATATTACATCTTACTCCTGACTTGTGCTTTTTAGATGGTGAACAGACTTTGTGTGGGTGACAGGTTGGGGGGGGGAGGGGTGAGTGGGAGCTAGTCAGAAGGTGAGTTACTTTTTGCAGGATTCCTTAGCCTCTGGCCTGCTTTTATAGCCAAAGTATTTATATACTAATTTCAGTTTAGTTTCTGGTCAAAGGTAATCCCCAGGATGTTGATAGTGTGGGATTTGGCAATGGTATTGCTATTAAATACATAGAAACATAGAAGATAGAAGCAGGAGGAGGCTATTTGGCCCTTCAAGCCTGCTCCGCCATTCATCACGATCATGTGTGATTGTCCGACTTAATAGCCTAATCCTGCTTTCTCACCATAACCTTTGATCCCATACACCCCAAGTGCTATATCTAGCCACCTGTAAATATACTCAATGTTTTGGCACCAAATACTTCCTGTGGTAATGAATTCCACAGGCTCACCACTTCCTGGGTGAAGAGATGTCTCCTCATCTCTGTCCAAAATGGTCTACCCCGAATCCTCAGACCGTGAGCCCTTCGATTCTTTCTTGATGGAAGTGGCCATTGACGGGCACTAGTGTGGTGTGAATGTTGTTTACCAGCTGTCGCCTACACCTGGATATTCTCCAGGTTTTGCTGCATTTTACATGGACTGCTTCTGCATCTTGGCAGTCTTGAACAGTGCTGAATTTTTTGCTATCATCAGCAAAACATCGTCACCTCTGACCGTATAATGGAAGGCAGGTCATCGATGAAGCAGCTGAAGATGGTTGGACCTAGGACACTAACCTGAGGAACTCCTGTTGTGATGTTCTGGGACTGAGCTGACTGACCTCTAACCACCACACTCTCTTCCTTTGCGTCAGGTATGGCTCCAATCAGTGAGAGTTTTCCCCCTGATTTCCATTGCCTCCAGTTTTGCTCAGGCTCCTTGATGCCATGTTTGAGCAAATGCTGCCTTGATGTTAAAAGCAGTCACTCTCACCTCCCCTCTGGAGTTCAGCTGTTCTGTCTGAGCCATGGCTGTAATGAGGTCAGGGACTGTTGAACTCAAACTGAGTGTGAATGAGCAGGTTATTGCTAAGTAAGTGCCACTTGTGAGTACTGTTGATGATGACCCCTTCCATCAGTTTACTGATGATGAGGGTAGACAGATGAGCAGTAATTGGCCTAGAAGTTATCAGTTGAGAAGAGATTTGTTAGATGATGTTACAGGATGTTTATCAATTATTCTATAAATTGTGGTGGCTCACTATAAGTCCAACATGCAGAGTAAAGGGCAGCCTGAATCAATTGATGCAGAAATGGGGAGAGCATATCTGACATCCAGCAGCAATACATCCTTTAACCATCAGTTCATGATCATTTGGATCTTCTTATGGTGTGGTTGATTATATGTTGATACTTAAGGTTTTGAGTACATCATTACTTTATAAAAATCTCTGACTACTTTATAAACTGACTATTCTCAATCTTTTGTGAGATAGAGATGAGACAAGAGCTAAAGTGGAATGATGGAACATACTCGGGGCTGAATGGCTCACCCCAGTCCTACTGTTCCCATGTGATCTTGTCTTGCAACTATAACAGTCAGATGATACTGATGCAAAGGATGACACCTAGATTTTCCCTTACTTAGCTTGTTCATAATCACTCCTTTCATTACAATAAGTAGTGCAACACAGCAATGAAATCACTGTCCCTTTCAACAATCCTATTTTTAACATTGTCCAACCTCATACTTAGTGCTCAGCATGACTCGTATTTTCATTGGTTACTGGCTCATTCCCTCACACATACTAAATCCATCTTTTTGAATGGAAAACTTTATCAAAGGCATTTGTCCTTTGCTCCATATTTGTCGGTTATGGGTGTAGCAATTGAACTTTGCTAACTCTAGTGGTTAAACAATCATGTAGAGTACAACTTTCATTGTGATCACTTTGAACATTTCTTGACATCAGTGGATTTATTCTGCATCTCCTTTAAGATAGATGGGTTCATCATGAGGAATTGGAAATTATGTAAAAAAATTCAAGACACTGAGGTTGGACCAATAATCAAGAGAACACAAATTCAAATCACATTGAGATAATTTTAAGAATTTTTGATTTCAGTTTAAAAAAAAAGAAATATAAACTTGGTAACATAGATAGTATTGATGACTGATTGTTACAAGAATCCAACTGGGCGGCACAGTAGCACAGTGGTTAGCACTGCTGCTTCACAGCTCCAGCGACCTGGGTTTGATTCTCAGCTTGGGTCTCTGTCTGTGTGAAGTTTGCACATTCTCCTTGTGTCTGCTTGGGTTTCCTCCGGGAGTTCTGGTTTCCTCCCACAGTCCAAAGATGTGCGGGTTAGGTTGATTGGCCATGCTAAAATTGCCCCTTAGTGTCCTGAGATGTGTAGGTTAGAGGGATTAGTGGGTAAATGTGTAGGGATATGGGGGTAGGGCCTGGGTGGGATTGTGGCCAGTGCAGACTTGATGGGCCAGATGGCCTCTTTCTGCACTTTAGGGTTTCTATGATTGTTTCACTCATGCCTTTTTAAAGAAGGAAATCTGTTTGCCTTCTCTAGTATAGTCTTTATGCCACACCAAAGATCAATGCAGTTGATTCTCAACTACCCTCTGAAGTAGCCTAGCGAACAATGCACACATCTCAAAAATGCACAAAACAAACTAGACTTGGGCTATTTCAACTGCAGCAGAAAAGACTTAAAGAACATTTAACAGAGGCTGTTAAAATTATGAAGGATTTTGACAGGGTGAATAGCTAATGATAATTCCTTTTGTTCAGGGAGTTCATGACAAGGGTTTGCCAATTTAAATATCTTTGTACAAAACTGATGGAGCATGTAATACTTTCCATGTAAGTATATAAGACAGAGAACAATATGTCTCTTTAGGTAGACAACTATTTAAATCAATGAACACTTTGGCTACAGGGAGGATAAGGCAGCAATATTAAATTTGGATTGCTCTCACACAGAATTGGCACCTTCTCTACAATAATTGCCTCGGTTCTAATTGTAAGAACTGTAATGCCACTTGCATATGGTCTCTGAAAGGTTTGAACACTTTTACCAATTACCTGAGAGTCATTTAAAATGTGAGCCAATTGGGCGCACAGGCCACTTGTGGACAGTGCTCTAAAGGCCTCATTATTTGTCCAGTTAGTGACATTTAAAAGGAAAGAGAGATTTGTGCTTGGATCAGGTCTTTGGTGACCTCAGGATATCCAAAATTACTTTTTATTCAATTAAGTGATTTGAAGCATATTAGCTGAGGCAATGTTAGACATGCGACAGTCAATTTATTCTCAGGAAGGTCCCACAAACATCAAATATTACAGTGACAAGGTAAGCTCATTTTAATAATATTACAGATGGAAGATACACATTGGCTGGGGTACTGAGGGGAAGTATTCTATTCTTCTTTGAATAGTACCACAGAATCCTTTGTTTTCATCTGAGAAGGACCTTGTTGCAATGTCTCATCAATATAATGCCATCTTTGACAGTGTCGTGCTCCCTTGGTACTGTACTCAATTAAGTTTCAGCCTGAATGACAGGCTCGAATCCCCAAAGTGTGGGGGACACAACTTTCTGACTCAGTGGTAAAAGTCCTACTGCTGAGAAGAAGGTGACGCTATTGCTAAGTGCTCCAGAACCAAAAGAATTAGTTCTGTGCAGAGTTGGTTGCTCTAGGTAATAAAAGACCGTAATAGCTCCTATGTTGTAATCTAACCATCTCATGTACAGTAGCACACCAGACTTACTATACAATTGTTGTTCACTACTTCTTTGATTGTTGTTGTTCAGCACTTCTTTTGATTTTGAACAGATGGTTTAGCTGCTTAAGAAAAAATTGTCCCACTTTGCTCTCAGCCAAATCTATCACCTTGCAGTCATACAAATGAGATAGAAATTGCAACAAGAAACTATGAACCAACAATATACACTGCGACTTGATTTCTTTGTATGGATTATGGAATGCAGCAGAAAATTGAATACTAAACCATTGGGAACACAAATTAGCAATACCCTAAATGGATGAAAAATCATAGGTATTTTATTATGTAGATGTAGCCTTTGGGGCTACAAATGCTATGTTCTGGTGTGATTAGTGGCTACCCTAAATATTGTTGCCAGACTTGCAGTAAAATTTGAAAATGGTCAATAATGTATTTAACAACTATGTTTATCACGTTTCTAATCTTTCTATGACTGCTTTAACTTTTTGGATTCTTTAACTTTAAGGCTGCTTACTCTCCCACGATATTTGCTTCTACCTTCACTCATCAAACTGTAAGTTTTTAAAAATCTATATCTAAGATTTATAGAGTTCACTTTTTTTGCAATAGTTCCCCCCACCCACCCTCATTTGGATTTCAGATAAGATTCTAGAGATTTAACCAAAGGGTAAGAGAGAATACTTCAAATGATTAATTCAGAAAGTTCATTAACCATTAAAAAGGTAACAAGTCATAAAGATAAAAGCAATTAACAGCAATCAGCAGTAATTAACAGTAAGCGGAAGCTTAATTTTAACACTTGAACAGGTTTATCATCACCCTTCTCAGACCAAGCCGTGAAGTGACAACTCCAAAAACAGCTCTTAGCACTTCTCCATAAATATCACTCTCTTTCCACGTCTCCTCTTCTCTGTCTTTTGTAAATACCTTTCTCTCCTTCTCGCTACCCACATCTTTCTCTTTACGTTCCTTTGCATCTCTTGCTCTGTCTTTGTCTGTCTGCCTCTGCTCTCTTTTCTTCTCTGTCTTCCCTTACAAAGAATAGCTTCTCAAGATCACTTTCTTATGTCTTAGAATATTGAAAGCCCACCTCAGCTGATTGTTGGAAAATAGCCAATTGGTCTATAACTGTCAATGATGAAATGCAAATCAGCCCATTGACTTTTAGTTAATTATGCACATTGTCTCGGCTTTAAGATAATGCTTCTTCTCAAACTGTATCTCTTATCTTGAAGTAGGCTTGAATGTTGACCAATAATTGTTCAGCATAGCGGTCTATCATTTAGAGCTGAGATCCCTTATGAAAGGATTTGTTCAGTCTAAAAGTAGAAGTAAAGATACAGCAGGTAATAAATCGGTTTGGAGACTTGGGCAGAGAGATGGCAAATGGAGTTTAATCTAGACAAATGTGAGGTCATGCATTTTGGAAGGTCCAATAAAGATAGGAAATATATAGTAAATGGCAGGACCTTTAAGAGTATTGATAGGCAGAGGGTGTACAGGCATACAGGTCACTGAAAGTGGCAACATAGGTGGAGATGGTAGTCAAGAAGGCATACAGCATGCTTGTCTTTATTGGCTGGGGCATTGAGTTTAAAAATTGGCAAGTCATGTTGCATCTTTATAGAACCTTAATTAAGCTGCTCTTGGAATATAGTGTTCAATTCTGGTCACAAGACTACCAGGAGGATGTGAAGGCTTTGGAGAGGGTACAGAAAAGATTTACCAGGATATTGCCTGGTATTCAGGGCATTAGCTATGAGGAGAGGTTGGAATTTGTTCCCACTGGAATGACAGAGGTTGAGGGGTGACCTGATAGTAGTGCACAAGATTATGAGGGACATGGACAGAGTGGGTGGTCAGAAGCTTTTTTTCCTAGGGTGAAAGAGTCAATTACTATGGGCATAAGTTTAACATGCAAGGGGCAATGTTTAAAGGAGCTATACGAGGCACGTTTTTTAAATAGACGGTGGTAGGTGCCTGAAACTCGCTGCCAGGGGAGATAGTAAAGCAGAGACGATAGTGACTTTTAAGGGGCGTCTGGACAAATACATGAATAGGATGGAAATAAAAGGATATGGTCCCCGGGAGGGTAGGGGGTTTTAGTTCATTTGGGCAGTATGGTCAGTCTTGAAGGACTGAAGGGCCTGTTCCTGTGCTGTAATTTTCTTTGCCCTTTGTTTTGAAGTAAAGTTTATTTATTAGTCACAAGTAAGGCTTACATTAACACTGCAATGAAGTTACTGTGAAATTCCCCTAGTCACCACAGTCCGGCAGCTGTTTGGGTCAATACACCTAACCAGCATGTCTTTCAGAACGTGGGAGGAAACTGGAGCACCCGGAGGAAACTCATTCAGACACGGGGAGTCGTCCTCGTCAAATTTCATGTTCATATTATCTTTTTTATTTTGTGCCTTGACAAGCACTCTATAATCTGATTCCCACAGCAGTTTAAGAATCATAGATTCCCTATAGTGCAGAAGGAGGCCATTTGGTCCATCAAATCTGCGCTGACGAAAATCCCCAATCCCTATAATCCTATATATTTAGCCTAATAATTTCCCTGACACTCAGGGTCAATTTATTATAGCTAATCAACCTAATCCACACATCTTTGGAGTGTGGGAGGAAACTGGAGCATGTGGAGGAAACCCACACAGGCAGGGAAGGATGTGCAAACTCCACGCAGTCACCTGAGGCTGGAATTGAGCCCTGGTCCCTGGCGCTGTGAGGCTGCAGTGCTATGACACTGTGCCACCCTTTCTGTATTAATAATCAAGTGTTAATATGTTTATAATTATAAAAGTTATAAACATTTGTGTTCCAAATTACATTTCCAGCCTTTCTAACATATCTATTAATAAGTTACTTATTCTTAAATTGTCTCACAATTAAGGCTGTCTACTTAACTAATCCATTTGGTTTATAATAATCCTAGTTTCGCTTTTATTAAAATAACTCCATCAATTTTAGTAGAAAATGCTTAAGAACATAGTAATTCAAGCTACAAAATGGTAGTCTCAGTAACACTAGTGATAATCAGACTATCAACAATACTCTCTGACTTTCAGAAGTTCTTTCCCATGTCTCTGTGAAAATAATCTGTATTGGTGCAGAAAAAACACGCAAACATCTATCAACTAGAAAGCGTAATTGTTCCTTTTTGCAGTAGCATGTTCCTCTTTAAATTCTGACTGATTTCCTGGAAAATAACCTGGCCAACAGAAATTTATTTCCAAAAACTCAGCAATCTGGCAGCATCTGTGGACAGAGAAATAGAGTTAACATTTCAAGAGTTAGCTCCAAAAAAGAGTCAAACATTACTGGCAACGTTAAGCTTAGGTAAGATATTCCAGTCCCGCTCACACTGAGACTGGAAATTCCTACCTGAGGTCAATGTACCTTTCAATGTTCCATCAAATTGTCCGTCCCGCCTGCAAAAATGCCTGTGGTGAATTGGAACAGAAAATTTAGCCCTCAGTTTCTCCACAGATGCTGCCAGATCTGCTGGGTTTTTTCCAGCATTTGTCTGTTTTCATTTCAGATCTTTGCCATTTTTTTAGAAATTTATTTACAATGGGAAAGTAAGAAAAATGAAAAAATTAGAAAGCTTTTAGTTTCCATTTAACAAATCAAGAATCATTGAACTGCATAAGAGCAGCACTCAGAGATTTGCCTCTGCTGCATATTATAACATTGTTGAGTTCAGAGCTCATTCCAGCTCTAGGAAGTATATATAATGTTCAACCACCTTGTCTTCAATGGATGTTTTCAGTATGCCTGTTCAAGATGCAGGTAGTTTATCGTCAAATGCCTTTAAATTTGGCTCCTAAGAACCCATAGCAGCGATTTTCCCCGAAAAAGTGTCAGAAAAGTCTGAAAGCCAGCATTTCACTTTGTTTTATTCAGCGAGCTACCCCGCACAATTTTCCCACACTCTTGTCAATTTTATTGGCAGTCAGGAGTTTAACACTGGTGTGAGGGTGGGGGGGGTGGGGGGGGTGGTGGTGCTAGTCGGGGAGTTGGTGAGGTAGTGCAGAGCCTAAGCTCCCTAGGAAACCTGATTGAAGACTGCTCAGGGTGCCAGTGTGCACCCAATCTCCCGGTGCACTGGAGGATTTCCTGCCATCTCCCCACCACCCCTTTGCAGAGCTCCCTCCTTGCGTCTCCCCCTTGCAGAGCACCCCCATTTGCATCCCCCCATCATAGCGCCATCCTGCCCTCAGGATCCATCCGTACTCAAGCCCCATTCCCTTGGCACTATTATGATGCGTGGTGGGCAGTGCCAGATCCATGGGCTTCAAGGACCTCCACGTCCGCTGGCATGATCCCTGTAGGTGGTGGCCATGAGTGATTTGGGGCAAATGTCCGTGCTGGATACATTAAGGTAATTTAAATCATGACATTAATAAAGGGTGCGAAGCCTATCATGCCAAAAAACTTGTCATAAGGATTGTTTTCACACCCAGCACAAAAGCCTTGTGCGCTGTCTTCCCAGACAACTGCGCCAATCAATTGATGCGGTGGACCAGATAGATTGCACTCCTTAAATTGGGCATCATTAATGCCTTCAAAAATGCATCTCTACCACATGCACACAATTTTGGTGTGAGCTGCACCAGAAATTATTTTGATAAGAGCATTAACAATTGCACAGGGAACTTCTGCTGGAAGAATGCAGAGTAGCCATAAACTTAATCTGATGTCACTGCTGTCATTTTAGTGTTCAAGGGAGAGGCTGAGATGGATCACTATTGGCCTCTGCAATCTCCAGTGCCTAGGTGATGGCAGATGATCCACCCAGTTTTATTCTTATTTGACTTAGTTGTATCAAGCTACGACAGAAAAATTGTTTGTTAGATCATTTCAGAGTACATTTAGGTGTCAATCAAATCGCTTTGGGTCTGGAGTCACAAGTAGGCCACACTGGGTCAGGATGCCAGATTTCCTTTCCTGCAGGACCAAATAGATGCCTGAGGCAGTCATGACCACATTATTGACTCAGTTTTTATTCCAGATTTATTTAATAATTGAACTTAAATTGTTGTGGTGGGATTGGAACTCATGCTGTCTTGGGACTCTGGGTTTTCTAGCCCAGTAATATTACCACTGCTACAGTATTTGAGGGTCTAAAAGGAGCAGTGCACAAGTGTGGCCTTGAGATTAAGGCTGTAGGGGAAACCAAGTGATGCACGGCTACACCATTTGCATTTATATGTCAAATAGGATTGTGAATGAGGGATATGGGAAGGAGGGTTAGGTATGAGTGTACTGTAATCTTCGAAGATTTAAGCTCTTGGCCGTGAGCTGAACAATAGCTACTCAAATTAAGGTTAAGGACAAACAGCAATACCTGTCTGCCACTTCCATGACCCCCTACCAGTTAGGTTGTGCTTCTGCTTAAGTGACAACGCATGCCCCTGCCACAGGTATCCTGGGGTGTGGGTTGGAGTTAATCAAACCACACAGACAGTGGCCAGACAAGAGGATCTTCCACCGGCCAATGCCAAGTTGCTTCCCACCACAAGAAAGGTGCCATGGGGATGTCAAAGAATCCCACCCTTTGTTTCAGGGTGTAGATTGCCTGGCCACTGTATGCCTATTGGTTTACATGGACTGTGTACTTACTGTGCACATTCGAGTATAAGATAGATTTTGTAACTTGTGTTAGGCTTACAAATCTGAACATATCTCTAAATGTAGAGATGGAGTGAAGGAGTAGTGCATTATAGTTAATCTTTTTTCATTTAATATGTTTTATTCTTTTATTAAAAGTACATCAGCAGTTTCTGATGTACTTTTAAACAATTTAAACAAAAGACAAGAGTTATGATCTATCAGGCCAGGTTCCACCCTGGGATCTGACTTGTCCTGTAGTAACATCAGCTAGGATCATAACACTAGTCTTGTGCAAACTTGGGTCTCTTGATTATGTCCAGTCACCCAACAGTGCATTTAGTGCAAGCTGCAAACAGCAATGATGGAATTGATCAAGCAGCATGAAGTTGGCATCTGCATTTGAAAGCTTTGGCCCCACATAATCCGAACACTTAGAATTTTATCCATCTATAATGAAAACAAATCCTTTCTATGGACCATCTTCAAATGAGGATGCCAAACTGTTTTGCTTGAGGTTACGTGGTCTGAATTAAATCCTGAATGCAGCAGTGCTCAGTAAAGGGGTTTGTTGCATATTTTTACCAAAATGCTTAAACATCGAGATCTTGTTCAAATGTTAAATCAAGGCTGCAGATTTTAACAAACAGTCCACAGAATGTCATTTGTGATAACTGCTAAATATTCCACAATATTTCTCTTACTTTATTATTGCCATCTATTTTCTTATTGGGAAGCTTAAACAAGGCCAATGCCCACTGTGCAGAGAACAAAAAAATTGGAGATAAAATGGAACAACTCGAGAGTCAAGGTGGATAAGCTTAGATTATCAAAGCATGAATTTTTTTTAAAAAAGAGCCAATTTTATCAAAGCAGTGAAAGATTTTTCAGATTAATGGCCTCGGAATAGAATGTAAAGAACATAAATTTGATTTGATTTATTATTGTCACATGTATTGGAATATAGAGAGAAGTATTGTTTCTTGAGCACCATGCAGACAAAGCATACCATTCAAAAGAGTACATAGGGGAGAAGGAAAGGAGAGAGTGCAGAATGTAATGTTACAGTAATAGCTAGAATGCAGAGAAAGTTCAGCTTAATTTATGGTAGGTCCATTCAAAAGCCTGATGACATCAGGGAAGAAGCAGTTTTTGAATCGGTTGGTATTTTTGCATCTTTTTCCCAATGGAAGAAGGTGGAAGAGATTATATATTCAGGTGCATGGGGTCCTTGATTATGCTGGCGGCTTTGCTGAGGCAGCGGGAAGTGTAGACAGTGTCAAATTATGGGAGGCTGATTTGAGTGGTGGACTGGGTGTGTTCACAACCCTGTGTAATTTCTTGCAGTCCTGGTCAGAGAAGGAGCTGTACTAAGCTGTGATACAACCAAAAAAAATGCTTTCTGTGGTGCATCTGTAAAAATTGGTGAAAGTCATAGTGGATATGCTGAAATTCTTTAGCCTCCTGAGAAAGTAAAAGCATTGATGGGCTTTCTTAACAATAGCATCAACATGGAGGAACCAGGGCAGGCTGTTGGTGACCTGGACACCTAGAAACTAGAAACTTGAAACTCTCAACCATTTCCTCTTCATCACCCTGATGCAGACAGGGCCAGGACATATCCACCACTACGGTTCTTGTAGTCCATGGCTATCTCCTTAGTTTTACTGACATTGAGGGAGAAATTGTCTTCACACCATTTCTCCAGATTCTCTATCTCTTTTCTGTACTCTGACTCATGACGGTCGTGTCATCAGCAAACTTGAGAATTGTGTTGGAGTGGAATTTGGCCATATTGCCATCAGTGCATAAGGGGTATGTTAAGGGGCTGAGGACATAGCATTGTGGGGCACTGGTGTTGAGGATAATCATGGAAGAGTTGTTGTCACTTATCTTAACTGGTTAGGAAGTCTAGGATCCGTTTGCAGAAGGAGGAGCTGAGCCCTAAGCCACGGAGTTTGGAGATGAGTTTCGTGGGGATAATGGTGTTGAAGGCTGAGCTGTAGTCAATAAATAAGAGTCTGACAGAAGTGTCTTTATTATCCAGGTGATTTTTAAAAAGATTTCTATTTATTTTCTGCCTTTCATATCTTTCGGATGTCCCAAATCAGTTTGCAGTCAATTAAACATGTTAAAATTTAGTCACTTTTGAGATCCCACCTGCAACAATGAGTTAATGTTAGGATGAACCATTTTGACAATCAAAGGGGAAAGAGGAATATTTGCTCGGATACTGGGGGGAGCCCCTTTGCTCTAAACAGCATCATGAGATTTTATGCATCCACTTGAAAAGGCAGTTGAGTTCTCGGTTTTATGTAATGTCTGAATGACAGTGCCTCCAACTGCATAGTACTCCCACAATTACAATTTACGGTGAGGTTTCCAATATAGTACTTGAAGACACAAATTATGATTGTGGCAGTGGGAATACTACCACTCAGCCACATTTGACATCTCAGCCAAATAATGAACCTAAAGGCAATAGTTTTGTTTTAGAATGAGGTGAAGTTCTACTTATTCTTAAAAAGCATGCTGCACAACACAAGGAAAATGATAAGCTACAATTGGCTGTTTTTAATTTGACTTGTTCACCAGTTTTCTTGCATTCGCAAGGAAATCACTCTCTGCATATAACTCCATTTGACACGATATTATAATCAATACATAGAAATCATCTGAAGTTCTTTCAGCAGTGAAGAGTTGAATATTTTGATCGGTTTAATTATGCTATTAGAGTGTATGATACTTTTAATCAGTATAACTCCAGTACACATAATAATGGTACAAGGCCACGTGGGACTGCAACACTTTCACACTTCAAGGGACAGAGCTTGTTAGAATTTAATGAATTTGGGGTCATTGAGATTAGATCTGTTCCAAATTTAAAAATGAAACGATGATTCTGAAAGAGTGAGAACCTGATGGGGAAAAGATGATTGGTCTGCAACATACAGCTTTAGTGGCTTTTTTTAAAAAATAAAATAAATGTTTTCATCTTAAAATATTCAGCAAAAAAAATACAGCATTTTTCTATATGCCATACACTAATTGTATAATGAATCATGTTAGCAAGGTGGAGTCTCTACTTGAATGCACTGTTTGACTCGATTTCAGATGAAGCACTATGTTTGTATTACAGTGAAGTAAATCTTCACCTTGTAGAATCCATTGTGTCACTCCACAGAATGGATGATTCATGGTGATATAAAGTGTTGTTATTGAACGACTTTAAAACCTGAATTCAATATTATTTTACACCCCTATTTGCACCATATTGTGTTCAAAATAGTACTTCTATGAAACACACTGCTAGAAACATTACACTGTATAAAAATGTTTTGATAAATCTTATTTGAAAATGTTGTAGGGTGAGAAGTGAAAACGATCCGTCTTTTTATTAATGTTGTGAAGAAAGTAAGACGTAGGAGCAAGAGCAGATCGTATAGCTCCTGAAGCCTGCTCCACTATTCAATACATTCATGGCTAACCTTTCATCTCAACTCCACTTTCCTGCCCGCTCCAATATCTCTTGACTCCCTAAGAGACCAGAAATTGATTTCTCTCAGCCTTAAATATATTCTGCAGTGGAGCATCCAGAGCCTCTGGGGTAGAGAATTTTAAAGTTTCACAACCCTTTGATTGAAGAAATTTCTCCTTCTCTCAATTCTATGCAATCAGCCCCTGATCCTGAGACTGCTGCTATATTTCTAGATTCCACAGCTAGGGAAACAAGCTCTCAAGAATTTAGGCTCCTTCAGGCTGGTCCAGGGATCAATATAGTGAACATTCAATGCACTGCTTCCTATTCAAATATAGCTTTCCTTAAATATGGAGGTCAATCTGTACAAAATATTCCAGGTATGGTCTCACCAAAACCCTATACAATTGTAGCAAGACTTCCATATGTTCTTGAACTCCAATTCTCTTGGAATAAAAGTCACTATGCCATTTGTCTTTCCAATTGCTTGCTATCGCTCTGTGTTAACATTCTGTGTTCCATGTCACCATCAACATTTGCAAGTTCCTCAACTTTTGTGAAATATTCTACTTTCTTATCCTTATCAGTAATGTGAATAACCTCACATTTCCCCACATTAGCATCCATCTTTCACTTTGTTGCCCATTCACTTTAACCAGCCTATATCTCTTAGTATATTCCTTGAAGCTTACATTTGCTAACTTTGTATTGTCAGTATTCTTGGATATACTACACTCTAACTCCTTATCCAAGTTATTAGTATAGACTACAAACAGCTGAAGTCCCAGCATGACCATTCTCGAACACAACTAGTTATAGCCTGCCTTGAAAATGTCCTATTTATCCATACACTCTGCTTTTTGTCTGTTAACCTATCTTTTATTCATGCTAATATATTATTCCTTGCTCAATTGTTCTTAACTTGTGTATTAACCTTTCATATCACACCTTATCGAATGTCTTTTGGAAATCCAATTATCTACCTTTAGTTACACTCTCAAAAATGTGCTAACATTATTCAAACATGATTTCCCTTTTCGTAAAACCTTGTTGATTTTGTCTGATCACGTTATGATTTACAAAATGCATTGTTACAGACTTCCTTAATGATATATTCCAGCATTTTTCTGATGAATGATGCCAAGTAAGCTGGCCTGGAGTACTCCCATTTTCCCTCTCCCTCATTTATTGAATAGCACTGTCACGGTTGCTAATTTCCAATCTACTGGATCCATTCTAAGATTTAGGGAAATTTTACACTCAAAAGCCCTCAGCCTATCTACTGGCATCAGAAACTGATCATTTACACGTATTTTATTACTATAGTGTTGTATGTACAGTCTGGTTTGCAGTAACAAAAGATGTGCAGTCCAAAGATGTGTGGGCTTGGTTGATTGAACATGCTAAATTAACCCTTAGTGTCTCAGGATGTGATAGGATAGAGGGATTCTAACTAAGGTAAAGGTAACTAAGCAGGGATAGAAATGGGAGGGAATGTTGTCGCTGCAGACTCGATGAGCCGAATGGTCTCTTTCTGCACAGTACGGTTTCTATGATTCTATTCTATGAACAAAAGTAATTTTGGTTTCCACATATTGGTCAGTGTTGAATTTGACAAACTAAGTAAATTTTCTAAATTTGTTGTTGTCAAATAACACTTATGCACTTGTAACCTGCTTGTTGATGGACAGTTTGGTTTCCACAGTACCATTCAGCTTCAAGCCTCATTACTGCCTTGGTCAAAACATAGACAAAAGAGCTGAATTCTAGAGTTGAGATGACAGTAATTCCTCCTCATAACTGACCAAATGTATCTGGGTAGGCTCAACTGCTCCATCAACGACCTCCCCTCAATCATAAAGTCAGGAATTGAATGGTTGTGCAATGTTCAGTTATAACTTATGATACTAAAGCAGTCTGGACCCAGTTGCTGCAAGAAACACAACGTTCAGGCTTGGGTTAATAATGGGTAAGTACACTTGCACACACAAGTGTCAGACAATTACCATCTCCAGAAAGAGAAAATCTAATTCCTTTCCCTTGACTTTTAACATTGTTATCATTTCTGAATCTTCTGCCAACTTCCTGGAGGTCAGCTTTGACTAAAAATTAAATTGGACCAGTCAAATACATACTGTGGCTACAAGAGCAGATCACGGACTGGGAAATCTCCTTACCTCCTGACTCCCTAAAGCCTGCCCACCATCCACAAAGCACAAATCAGGAATTGATGGAGAACACCCCACATGTTGGATGAACCTAACTCCAATAACACTCAAGAAAGCGCAATATCTTCCAGGGTGAATCAATGTGATTGTCATGCCATCCATCACCTTAGACATTCATTCTGTCCACCACCAGTGCACTGCGGCAGCAGTTTGTGAACTGTAGCAACTTACCAAACCTTCCTTGAAAGCATAGAACATAGAACATAGAACATTACAGCGCAGAACAGGCCCTTCGGCCCACGATGTTGCGCCGACCAGTTAAAAAACAATGACCCACTAACCTAAACCAATCCCTTTCCATCCATAAACCTATCCACGGATCTCTTAAACGCCCCCAAACTAGGCGCATTTACAACTGCAGCAGGCAGGGCATTCCAATCCCTCACCACCCTCTGGGTAAAGAACCTACCCCTGACATCCGTCCTATAACTACCCCCCCCTTAATTTAAAGCCGTGCCCCCTCGTGCTAGCTTTCTCCATCTGAGGAAAAAGGCTATCACTGTCCACCCTATCTAAACCTCTAATCATCTTATATGTTTCAATAAGATCCCCTCTTAGCCGCCTTCTTTCCAGCGAAAACAACCCCAAATCCCTCAGTCTCTCCTCATAGGACCTCCCCTCTATACCAGGCAACATCCTGGTAAACCTCCTCTGCACCCTCTCCAAAGCCTCCACATCCTTCCTGTAATGTGGGGACCAGAACTGCACACAGTACTCCAAGTGCGGCCGCACCAGAGTTGCGTACAGTTGCAACATGACGCTGCGACTCCTAAATTCAATCCCCCTACCAATAAACGCCAAGACACCGTATACCTTCTTAACAACCCTATCTACTTGATTCCCAACTTTCAGGGATCTATGTACACATACACCTAGATCCCTCTGTTCATCCACACTATTCAAAGTCCTCCCGTTAGCCCTATACTCAACACATCTGTTATTCCTACCAAAGTGAATTACCTCACACTTCTCCGCATTAAACTCCATCCGCCACCTCTCAGCCCAGCTCTGCAACCTGTCCAAGTCTCCCTGTAAACTATGACACCCTTCCGCACTTTCGAAACTCACAATTTCAATCATCGAAAAGAACAAGGCAATAAGTGCATGGGAACACCACTGTGCAAATTCCCCTCCAAATCACACACCATCTTGACCTAAATTATACTGCTGCTCCAGGGTCAAAATCTTGGAACTCTGTCTCTAACAGCACTGTAACAGTACTTACATTAAGAAGTCTCACAACACTTGGTTAAAGTCCAATAGGTTTATTTGGTAGCACAAGCCATAAGCTTTTGGAGTATAGCCCCTTCATCAATAGGGTGGGAGTTTGTTCACAAACAGGGCATTTATAGACACAAATTCAATTTACAAGATAATGGTTGGAATGCGAGTCTTTACAGTTAATCAAATCTTAAAGGTACAGACAATGTGAGTGGAGAGAGGGTTAAGCACAGGTTAAAGAGATGTGTACTGTCTCCAGCCAGGACAGTTAGTGAGATTTTGCAAACCCAGGCAAGTTGTGGGGGTTACAGATAGTATGACATGAATCCAAGATCCCAGTTGAGGCCATCCTCATGTGAGGAACTTGGCTATCAGTTGTTTCTGTGTTGTCATGTGTCGTGAAGGCTGCCTTGGAGAATGCTTACCTGAAAATCAGAGGCTGAATGCCCATGACTACTGAAGTGTTCCCCAACAGGAAGAGAACACTCCTGCCTGGTGATTGTCGAGCAGTGTTCATTCATCTGCTGTCGTAGCATCTGCATGTCTCCTCAATGTACCATGCCTCGGGACATTCTTTCCTGCAGTGTATCTGGTAGAAAACATTGGCCGAGTTGCAAGAGTATGTACTGTGTACCTGGTGGATGGTGTTCTCACGTGTGATGATGGCATCTGTGTTGATGATCCAGCACATCTTACAGAGGTTGCTGTGGCAGGTTCCTATGGTGTTGTGTCACTGTTCTCCTGAAGGCTGGGTAGTTTGCTGCGAACAATAGTCTATTTGAGGTTGTGCGGTTGTTTGAAGGCAAGAAGTGGGGGTGTGGGGATGGCCTTGGCGAGATGTTCATCTTCATCGATGACACGTTGAAGGCTCTGGAGAAGACATTGTAGCTTCTCTGCTCCAGGGGAGTACTGGACAACGAAGGGTACTCTGTCCGCTGTGTCCCGTGTTTGTCTTCAGAGTAGGTTGGTGCAGTTTTTTGCTGCATTGGAACTATCGATCGATGAGTCGAGTGCCACATCTACACCGATGTACCTACATCACAGTATCTGCAGCAACTCAATTTGGACCTTCAGTGGGACTCCCTGATTAAGGCAACCATGGCACATCCAATCAGGGGGCCCTGTATGTGTACATAATATGGAGTGTCAGGGGTACTGATACCTCTGGTTTACACTCTGAACAAGGAAGTACCTGTATGAATGTTGTTTACTATAGAAATAAATCAAAATTTGGTGAGAGGACGCCAGCCTTGGAGGAGTTATGTCACACTTCTTGCTGCATGCATTTTAACCTCTATTTTGTACAATTGAACACACGTTTCAGTCAGCCTTTATCTACTAACCTGGAAATTATGGGACAAATCTTACCAAAAATGGCAGTTTTGTTTCTGGTGAGAAAACTGTGCCTTTCTCTTCAGGGAAACATACTACACTGGTTTTCCCTCCGGACCTTAAGAAAATCTGCCAAGAAGAATTGAGGGAGAATTTGTTGATTTGATGCCATAATACGTTTGGGGAGGGGGGGGGAAGCAGAGCTTCAATTTGCCTGCAAAGCCCGGCTGCACTGAGATCGGGGCACCACCTTTAAAAGGCACCCGATCCTAATATGTATAATTCCACCCCCCCACCCCCCATATGGGGAGCACGCCACCCCAGCCCTGATTGGAGTCGGCATTTATCTGCCATCCCCCCACCCCAAGTTGGAACTGGAACCCACCGCTCCCTCAGCACTCCCTCCCTCAGCACCCCCTCACCAATGGCCAACACCAGCATCCCCTGCACTTCTGTCCACTCCCAGTCATCACCACACATAAATGAATCCACCCTCCCCCATGATGCTCCCACTGGGACCCGCCCATTGGCACAGGCTATCACTGCCAGGTTGACACTGCCACGTTGTTGTGGTGCCAACCTGGCAGTGCCAACTTGTGATGTTGAGATGCCGGCGTTGGACCGGGGTAAACACAGTAAGAAATCTCACAACACCAGGTTAGAGTCCAACCAGTTTATTTGATAGTAATCACACAAGCTTTCGGAAACGGTTTTCCTTGGTCAGGTGTGTGGAAGGTTCTGATCAGTATTCTGTAAACTGTGTGTGACTTTATTTGCGTTTCTCTGATCAGAACCTTCCACACACCTGACGAAGGAACAGCGTTTCCGAAAGCTTGTGAGATTACTATCAAATAAACTGGTTGGACTCTAACCTGGTGTTGTGAGACTTCTCACTGTGCCAACTTGTGCAGGGGCACTTCTAGCCCACTGCCTGGCCATGTCTCTCTCTTTACCCCAGAGGCCATACTTACTTTGTGCCCCTGGTAAGGCCCCCACAACAGGTTCCTGTCCAGGTGAACCTGCTGTTGATGTGGTGTTAATATCCAAATGGGTCAACACCTGGTGAAGGGGCAGGAATAAAATTTATTGAAATGCATGTAAAGCAATTTCACTCCCGTTATGGGCATGAACCTGATTAAGTCAATTAGGAAGATCAAAGATCGCAATCTCACTGGTGCGATCTGTGACTTCTGTGTCTTGAGTCCTCATCGGCATTCACACAGAATGGTGAGTGTTGGCTCAAGATCACCCCCTATGTAGCTAAAAGTCATGAACAAACACACATTGCATGATTTTAAATTGCACTGTCTAGTATTTAAAACAAATGGGTTAATCTCCAGATTAAAACAATGAATATTCAAACTTCTTACAAATTGATTCTGTTTATGCGCGGGATCTTCCAGTTCGCACCCCCTTCTTTCCCCGCTCCCCCCGTGCAGTGTGTTTTCCTCTTGTGGCTCATGATTGGTTTCTGAAGTGGTCTTCCGATGACTACAGCATGGGTCTTCTTTGATGGGATTGGATGATTCCTTTGGTGGGAAGGGCTGGATAATCCCACCCCACTATGTGTTCTTATTGATGATGATAACATCAAGATAAATATGATTTCATTGCTAAAATAAAATACATCGATTTATGAGGTATATTTTTGTATTGAGATCCTTTGCGGAAGAAGCCAAAAGCAAGTGAAAAGAACATTGTAATTTCTCATTCTTCAACATTCCAATATAAAGATAAGTAGCTCAGAAGGACTGAAAACTTCCGCATATTGAAGGTTTAACTCAATACAAGATTGACTGACAGTCCTGTCACATCATGGCAATCAAATAAATATCACAGTGCTGAAATATCACAGCATAAGGGCTCCTTACTCCATGTTGAATGCTGTATGTCTAACAAAAATACAAATGTTAAAAAAATCTGCTAATTACTTAAAGAATATTTCTTTGTGACATTATTGAGCACAGAAAGATTGACAGGAGCAGCTGGAATCCTGCACTGATACAACTAAACTCCAAACACAGGCTCAAATCTGCTGTTTTGAAAAACCTTTGTTAACACCTACCATAATTCACAGCTTTGCCCACCTAATCCTTATCCAAAAAGTCAGCAGAATATCTGTAAAAGTGCATATCTGAGAGAGTGGACACAAGGGGCGAGATTTTATGGCCTCGTTCAGGTGAGACCGAGATTTCTCGTCTGAGGTTAATGGAGATTTCCATCGTCGGACCCTCACTCGCTCTGATTCCGTGGTGGGCAAGATGTTGGAGTTCCGGTCAACGTACGAGGTCAAATCTCCCAGCTGAAAAACAAGAGATAACATAACTCTGAAATACTTTTGAGATCCCTCCCCAGTATCAATATGGATCAATTTCTGTTCTAATCAAAGCAGGGTCATGAAGGTCCTCCATTTTTATTTCAATATGTGAAATATCCAAAACATTTTACCACAGAAATCCTCTGTCAATGACCAAAACTATTTCATACGTATAATGCCCAGAGTCCAAGAAATACTTTCTCAGATTCGTTCAGAAGCGTGTATTTGCCTTGGGAACCAGTCTTGAAAAAGAGTATTTGGCACTACACGTGAAGGGAACCATAAGGCATAAATGGGAATGAAGGTACATTGGGATATGGGGGAAATGGATGTCGAATCACAGAATCCCTACCATGCAGGAGAGGCCATTGGTTCTGCACCGACTCTCCAACAGAGTATGTTACCCAGGGCCAGGCCACCATTCCCCCCATCACCATAAACTTGTGCATTTACCATGACTAACCCATCTAACCTACAAATCTTTGGACACTAAGGGGCAATTTAGCATGGCCAACCCATCTAACCTGTACATCTTTCGACAGTGGAAGAAAACTGGAACATCTGGAGGAAAGATACACAGGGAGAATGTTCAAACTCCACATAGACAGTGACCCAAGGCTGAATATTGAACCTGGCTCTCTGGAGCTGTGAGGCAACAGTGCCAACCACTGTGTCTCCTTGCCACCCTTGATGTAGAAGGATTTTCTGAATGGCGGGACAAGCTTTTTGAGGCTGCATGTGGCTAATGGCTTTTTCTAATTTTTAATGTGAAATCTGATTGTTTTTGAACTGAGGCAACTCGAAGACTGTTTCCTTTGCAGATTCTCTGTTAATGCTCTATCCATAATAGAAGGAAAATTATCTTCTTGGGTTGTGGCTTTAGAAATTGCAATTGCCGAATGGTCATCTGGGCTCGAAACATTGGCTCTATTCTCTTCCCCGAAGGGTCATCTAGGATTGAAACATTGGCTCTATTCTCTCCCCCCCGATGCTGTCAGACCTCCTGAAAGTTTCCAGCTTTTTCTGTTTTTGTTTCAGATTCCAGCATCCGCAGTATTTTGCTTTAAACTTTTTTTCCGTTGTGATGAATGATTTCAATAATATATTTATGATTCACTCTTAATCCACATCGTAAGTAACCAGAGATCACATCATTATCTGGAATCAACAACTTTGAAGCAAGTTGTGAAAGCAGGTGAGATTGTTTATCCATCAGTGCAGATTCTTAGCTGGGACCGCCAGATTTATCAAGGCAACTTCCTCCTTTACACGTTCTTATTTTTGACTTCCAGGGATTGCTAATAACTTAATTCAGGTGCATCCACCTTGCTCCCACCTCGCCAGCCACAGACAAAATGAGACGAGCATATATTCATTCATGAGCGGAGGGCAGATGATTCCAAGAAAATTAAACACAGAAAAATTCTCTACCTCAAATGGAAGTTTTGACCTGCTGTTGTGATTAAAGCCAAATGTCATATAAAAGAATGAGATATTTGCAAGGCTGACAATCAGCAGGAAGAACACGAGACAAACCACCCCATGAGATAATATTATCCTGTGGCGTATACAAGAATCATCAAATCTGTTGCAAAGAAAAAATCGATGCTGCAAACTCAGGCCCATCAGCACTGTTAAATCCTGTCCAGTATCTGCAGTGAAAGCAGAATCTCTAAATCTGAAAAAAATATAGATTTATGTTACTGAGAACAGTAATTCTGCACAGCTGTAATATTTCAGTGCCTTCAATATCAGATTCACCAATTTAATTATTGTTCACTTCGAACCAAAGTCATAATCGTATACCCTGCATTGCAACCTTCATAAAGGATTTTTGTTAATCCACTACACTACATGAGCACTTAGCTGGGGAAAAAGGCAGGGCTGCAGGCAAGTGAAAAGCCAAGCAGTTTGTCTGACCTTTCAGCCTGCTAATGAATAACAATGTAACCCCCAGGTTTCTCAATTCTTAACATATGGTGCAATATCACACCAGATACCACTTTTATGCTCTGGGCTCAATATCCAATGTTTCAACAATGCTGTTCAAATATGCACACAGATATATAACAGTCTTTCATTCCTTCCTTTAAGTTGTTCCTAAATGCGGAATATTTATGTACTCAAGGAGAAATTTGACAAAACTGCAGTGTTTTATTATTATAACTTATTATTACAAACTTAATAGTCCTTTTAAAGAAAATAAATCAAAGAAAATACATTCAATAATAGGATTAAAATAGGATCCCCAATCAATTATTTGGGGAAAATATTGTTTCCAGAAGGTTGAACAAATGTGCGTTTTTTTTGTTAATATATCGGATAGTCTTCTGAATAGAGCAGCAGTGACAAAAAAACCACTTAAGTGACAGTATGCAACAGTTGTGGTATGATGAATGATTGGCTATTTCTGTGAAATTATAACCTCGACGAACAAAATTGTCTCCTTCGTCTACATTTATCACTGTGGTCTTTGTGAGAGCTAATCGTACGTTCATTCTAATGCCTCAATGGATTAATGAGCATGAATTCTGTCTAAGATCTGATATATGCAGCCAAATAATCACACACACTAGGTGCAAAGTGCCCCAGCTGTTTCAGTTAACTGCCCAGTTTGGATGAATGGTGTTTGGATAACCAACTGCCTCTAATCATCTTCTCGGTGGGTTGTTCACCGCTTCCATTATTCTCATAAATGTTTAAATTCAACAGGATTTGTAAATTTATGGACACTATTGTTACAAACTCTGCTGCTATTGGGACTTTGAACCGCAGAGATTGTCAAATCTGAACTTGAGAAATATTTGAGATCAAAGAATTCTAGATGCCAGAGGCTGAGGGGCGACCTGATAGAAGTTTACAAAATTACAAGAAGCCTGGATGGGATGGATAGTCAGAATCTTTTCCCTAGGGTGGAAATGTCAAGTAGCAGGGGATAATAGGTTTAAGGTAAAAGGGGGAAAATTTAAAAGAGGTGTGAGAGGCAAGTTGTTTACTTGCCTGGAATGCTTTGCCAGAGGAAGTGGAAGAAGCAGAGATAGTAGCAACGTTCAAGAGGCATCTTGACAGATAGATGAATAGGCAGGGCATAGAGGAATACAGATCGCATAGAGGCAAAAGGTCTTTAGTTTAGAAAGGTGTCATGTCGGTGCAGGCTTGGTGGGATGAAGGGCCTATTCCTGTAATGCACTGTTTTTCGTTCTTTTGTTCCAAACTTCCTCCATTCAACAGCTACTGCGGCTTACTGAAAAAAAGTGTGAATCCAAATTATGGAATTAAACATTAAATTTATGGTAGTGTACAAGACATTCTATTTTCCTAAACAGGCAATGTAAAAATAAATCCAAAATCAACTGTGAGCTGTAACTCAACAGAGCACTTCAGTATAATGTTATAAATAGTCATTTGGCTGTACAGAGCTTATGTTTTGGGTGGCATGGTAGCACAGTGGTTAGCACTGCTGCTTCACAGTTCCAGGGACCTGGGTTTGATTCCCATCTTGGGCCACTGTCTGTGTGGAGTTGCACATTCTCCTCGTGTCTGCGTGGGTTTCCTCTGGGTGCTCCGGTTTCCTCCCACAGTCCAAAGATGTGCAGGTTAGGTTGATTGACCATGCTAAAATTGTCCCTTAGTATCCTGAGATGCATTGGTTAGAGGGATTAGCGGGTAAATATGTAGGGGTATGGGTAGGGCCTGGGTGGGATTGTGGTCAGTGCAGATTCAATGGGCAAAATGGCCTCTTTCTGCACTGTAGGGTATCTATGATTCTATGATACAGAACTTGAGTATTGCTGAGAAAAAGACACATGCTGTCACAGCTTTTTGTCTTACACATCAGTACAGTTTACAAGATTTCCAATTTAAATTGAACAACAATTCATGCTGCATGAGCTTTGATTGTTGATTGATTGATTGTCAAATGGACTCTGATTGGTAAAGGCCTCATCATGGAGAATGAACCAGTGAACAGTAACAGCTCTACCGATCAGAGTCCACTTGCCAACCAATCAGTACTCTCATCTCATGCAGTATAAATTGTTGTTCCCCAAACTATTGGTATTCTTGCGAACTGCTCTGATGAGTGCAAGGTGAAAAGCTTTGACAGAATATCTCTTTCTCAAAAATGTTATGCAAAATGACTCAGTCCCTATATGTCAAACAGGTCAACTTTAAAAACAATCCTTTTTTTTATTCTCCAAATTATCCCACAACTCAGTATATCCCTCTCGATAAGCTACTCATTGGAAATTGTCAGTGCCTTTATTCAAGTTGTCCATCTGAGACAATGAGCCCTCCAGGTTTTTGACTTCAGAGGTTTTCGCCCTCGCTCATGTTTTATGATCACCAATATGATTCTGGAATTGTCACGTCAGTGGTAGCCTCATTGGCCATGTTTTCATTCTGATCACTCCTTTGCATGCTTGATGAATTATCTGCCATTACTTATTTCCAAGAACTTTGACAAGGTCTGGCACCAGGCATTTCCAAACAAGTTACTGTCGGGTGTAGGTTAAGTTTAAGTCTTCCTTTTTAGTCACTAATGGCTAATCTCTTAACTCATTTACCACAAACTCACATGTTTTATATGACTCTGTCTTCTCTCCCATTTCATTTTCAAGTCAATGGCTTCCTTTACTGATAATCCAAACTAATGTTTTGCAAATTATTCCACACAACATTTTTCAACATCTTTCAAATTGTACCCTGTAGGCAAAATGTCCAGATAATTGCTTTAAATTCATTGTTGAAATGATTGTATTGAATTGAGAGAAAATAAAGGGATATTATTAATGAGGATTAAGACATACAAAATTTTCCTCACTTAGGAGCAGCGGACAAACCCAGATTATCTAGATTTGGATTATGTCTTTTATGGGCAAAGATCTGAGAAATGTGGTGGCAAATCAAGTCCTCTGACATATTTAGATAGTGCTGTTGCTTGATGAATTTGGAGGTCATGAGAATACCAGCATGGCAACATAAAGGGTCTAATCATCTAATGTGTCTCACTCAGATTGGTCAACAGAAGTGAGGAGCCTCCTTTGGAAATTAAGTGTGTGGATCATTTCTTAAAACTCAAATCTTTAATTCAAATTTAGTTCTTATGGTAGTCTTTGTAGCAGAAGATACTTGGTTTCTTTGTCCAGAAAATGTAGAGGGGAGCATCAACAAAAAAAATTGGACAGTGGATCTCCAACAAAAAGAGATAAGTTCACAAAATTTATAATTCAGTAGCTATTCCATCAGATATATGTGTCACTCAGACCTAAAGGCCAGAAATTTTACTCTTAATGGCCATTTCAGGGCTTTTTCCCACCAGCTTCAATTTTTATGTTGGCTTGTGCCTGATAACTGAGTGTGGGAAACAGAAACATTGGTCATCCTTGATCTTGGGTGGAAAGTTGAGGTGGGGGAGGGGGTGGTGGCGGGGGGAAGCAACTCCCATTGCGCACCCCCATCACCCCTTCAGATTAGGGGCATTCTCCCCTCATGGACAAGAGTCCTCCCGTCCTCTCTCCCCCCACTGGTCTATTCCCAGCCAGTGAGATTGTTCCCCCTCCACAACCTCCGATCACCCTGGGAATTCCCCTACACTCCCATTGCTGGGGCCACTAGTACTTACCAGCACTGTGGTTTCTGGAACTGAGTCTTAGGCATGGCATTGCAGTACCTCTTTCCACTACTACACCACTGTACCTGAATGGGCTAGGAAGCTGTTGACCAGTCTGATTCTAGTCTTCTAACATTCAATCTTTATCACCTCACTGCCCTTCTGGGGGGGCAATCAAAATCTTGTTTTGTTTAAGTCTTTGAAATTTTGGTTTTTACACCAACCCCACAGTCACAAGTTCAACCAACAGCTGTGATCTCCATCCATTGATGGATCCACCATTACTTCTTTAATCACTTGTTGTCCTTTGCTATCTTTCTTTTTAACCTCAAATAGAACTTCCATCCATTGCTAAAACCACTTTTGGGAAGTTCAAGTATATCTTCATTCTTAGAAATCGTCATTGAACAACCCACTTGGTGCCGATTGCAGCCGTTTTAGCTGCTTGGTAAAGGAGGGATGGGCATAGAGGCGGGTGTAGATCCACTACTCGCCTCACACCCACCTTTACCAAGTCTTCCTGCTCGAAAACAGATGCAATTTGGAGGTAAAATCAGGCCCAAGGAGTCCAGTTATTCCCCACGCAGCACCCCCACCCCCCCACTCTTTACTTGCCATTAAATATAAATTCTGTTGGGCAGAGACTGATCTTGGGCAGTCTACAGAATAACACCAACAGCTGCAAAGAAAGGTTGTGCCACGTTTTCCTTTTAAGAACTGAACAGCTTCTAAAAGACACCCAGTCTGATTCCAAAACTTGGGGTTCACTTGTAATGAAATTGGATGTCTTGATAAAACAGCCATGAGAGTCTGAATTCATGACTACCAGAACAGTATTTTTTTTAAAGGAACCTTGCAATGACCCTTATATAAAATCCCAGCCACCTGAATTTACCCAAACTACAAAGCGAGGGTGGAAAAGCATTATTCTTCACTCATGAACTGTTAATTATTCCTTTGGTTTAATACTTGTAGAAGTACATTATCTTCTTAAATTGTACCTTTCTGGAGTGTGTGATATGTGACTGGTATAGCATTTAGGTCTTGTGTGTAAATAAATAATCCTCTTTGATTAAACCCACAAAGGCTTGCTGCTGGTACTTTTTAAATTGACCACATTGCTAACAGGGACTTAGAAATGCACCTATTTAAACATAAACCATGCTGATTATAGATGGAAAGGAAAGACACAGTAAAACAGTGGTTAGCACTGCTGCTTCACAATGCCAGGGGTTGCCGCTGAGTCTTATGGCTCACTGCACCATTGGAGCAGCATAGCAGGCTGAGAGAATAGCCCCTCACATGTCCAACCAATGTCTCCTTATAGCGGGAGGTGACTTAGCAGTTTGTGTCCACTATCTGCACACAATTAAATACAACAAATCTACAATGAATTCTTCACCCAAGTTCTTCATAGCAAAGAAGAATTGGATAACCAAGATGGGTTAAACTTTCTCAGGAAATAGTCAATTGTGAATGTCACTCAAACCCCAGAGGTTAGATAAAAACATTGCAGTAATGCCAATCTTCATCCTTTGATAGCTCTCATGTTTTGCAGTGAGATGTTCAATAACTGTGAGACTTCTTTTTGCTTGGACTGAGCATCCGCAAAATTGGATCCAGGATACACCAGATTTGGAATCTTGATTCGCCATGTGAGGTTTCTTCAGCTGGTTTTTACATTCAACAGCAATAATGCAATGGGCGTTGTACTGAGAGGTTTCTTCTTGGTTGGTGACTACAGCTGAATGCCTGACTCACTCTAAAGGAGAGGATTATGGACTACTAATGAACTAACTAATTGCTTGACTCCACAAACAAACTGCTTCACTTACTGACGTTACACCAGATGTGAGTCAGAACAGTAAAAAGGAATGGAAAAGGGAGCAAAAGGTGAGCAGATTCTGTTGGGGCACAGTCAAGTTGCAATACTAACAAGCCAGTTATGTAGTTATTGATGACAATATCCACTTAGGTGTACTGTAAGTCTAAAAATGTTTACCATAACATCCTGCGGCCTTGCTTGGAAAGACCAGACATATATGTGAAGAAGTGGCTCACTGGACTCATCGTATAAACTGTAATTGATAGACAGACCAGGGACTGAATTACATATCCCCTCCAAAACAAGTACAAGAATTGTAATGCACAATTAAATGTAGCCATTCAGTATACCCCAGATAAAATAAAGCAAAGTTTATTTATTAGTCACAAGCAGGCTTGCATCAAAATTGCAATGAAGTTACTGTGAAAATTCTCCAGTTGCCACACTCTGGCACCTGCTCCAGTACACCGAGGGAGAATTTAGCATGGCCAATGCACCTAATCAGCGCATCTTCTGTTTTGTGCCAGCAAACCGGAGCACTTGGAGAAAACTCACGCGGACATCGGGGAGAATGTGCAAACTCCACACCGACAGTGACCCGAGCCAGGTGTCGAACCTGGGTCCCTGACGCTGTGAGGCAGCTGTGCTAACTCCTGTGCCACCGTGCATGCCAACTTCATGCTGGTAAGTCATCTGAGTGAGTTTTACCTGCAGCCTGTGCTGACCATGATTATTATTACCTGCACGTTTCAGTATGGGGTCTAAAATTGTAACTTCCTATCAACACTTAAAATTAGTCTGCACTGCTTAACTCTAGTTTCTATCTTTTAAATGTGAGGTACACAATCACTGGAGTGGGTGCTGGCAATCTGGCAGGAATGAAAACTGATCTGGGGAACAGTGAGGAATTGCACAAGGCAAGTGAGAGAATGGGTTTTCAGCTGATCTACTTTAGGTGCAGGAGGTGGAATGTAAAGAGATATCTTATATCAGTGTCCCTCGAGTTATGTGCTCAAAAGGCAGTAAGAGAAGATAGTCATGAGATCAATGTTAGGAGTCAGGTATTGTGGACCTGGACACTGTGCTATGAGATGGCCAATGACCCCTTATTTGTGAACAACAATGAATCTTCAAATGCCATGTCCCATTGTCTGCATCACTAATGTCAAATCACCACACCCTCCCATCAGTTAGTTTCCTAACTCTATACCAATCAGGACTCAATTGATGTACTTCACTTCACTGTCATGCTCTTAGTATTGCTGCAAACCTCATGCTCATTCCTCATAGCTTTTGCACACTGCCAGCGATTCAACCAAGACAGCCAAACTGGTTGGAAAACATATACTGACCCTTTCTACTCCCTTTATAAACAGGGTGGTGCATAGCTGGAGACAGCTGGAACAAAATGAGGCAAGGGTTTGGTAATAGACATGTCCTAACCTTCGTGAAACATTTGCTGAGGCCATGGTGAACAGTATGGCTGAAACCATTAAGGGTGAGGTACACACAGATTTCACTCCAGAAGACTCTGATTAGCGATTCAATAGGGCAACGCGTGGAAGAATGCTGAAGGGTAGGTACAGCAAAATATCTTGCTGAACTCGAAAGCCTGCTGGAAAGACTAAGGTCAATGTAATGGATCATAGAGGAGTTTGAGGTTGTGTACTGTGAGAAACACAGCTCACAGTTAAACAATTTAGTCAAGTCAAGTTCTGAAGGAGCAAGATTTTATTTGTCGTTCTTGCAAGACCGGGTGTCTAGTCAAAATAGGCACACCTTACATAGATTTGCAGCACATTTTATACTGTTTTTCAAACATTGTGATGGCTTGTATTGTGTTATTCCCCCTTATTTGGCTGTTAACCTTGTTAACTTTAAACACTGTAAATGGCTTGTATTGTGTCATTCCTTCAATTAACACTCTCTCAACTCCCATTTTGCGCTTAATCTCATCACTGTGGTTATCTGTTTCGTGTAACCTAGTTAACTGTCTGTCATGTGCCTCCCCCTTTCTGTATGCTGCTGAACTCGTCCATCACTGCTGATTGTACTGTTAGCTCTTGCAGCCTTAAAAATTACACTACTTCTCACAATCCCCCCTTTTCTTTTTTTACTGTCTGTAATTTTTCACTAGCATCCCTTTTTCCAGGTTTAGTCCAGATATGCGCGAGTAGGTTGTTCCAGTTTGGCTAACATACTATTCACTTGCTCGTCCCAATCTTATATAATTTATCCAATCTACGTTCTTATTTATTGTTACCCACCAAAACAAGGATTCAAACCCAGCTGTAATCTGATTTCGAGCTTTAAATTCATCTGGAACTCCCCGAGGCACTCCTATGGGATCTAGATATATCTTTTCATCAAAAGAAATTCCTATCACTGATCTCTTGTTTTTCCTGATCCTTTTGATTTTTCAAATGCCAGGGTAAATGGTATAGCCAATTGGACAATTGCACATGTACCTTTCCACTGAGGGGGTAGAGTTGGCCTCAGTACCCTTCCTCCACAATACCACCATATATCTGCTCTGGGGATTTTCAATGATGAATAGTTCCCTCCCATTCCGTTCTCTGTAATGCTCCTGACCTCTGAGCATGATTCTAACTCCCCCATTTTATGAGTTAACTCTGCCCTTTGTCGGCTCACACATGAAGTGTGATTCCCAACGGCAGTGAGAAACTGAGGGGGAGTTTTTAAGTTCTTTGCTTCCACAGGAGGGAACATCAGGGATAGGGATGTGCAGTTCGGGTTGCCCCATGCTTCCTTTTCTTGATACAGGGCTAACATGCACTCCATACCTCTTCTGTCGCGTTTCCATCCCAGAGGGAAGGGTACTATTTGGGCCACTGGCTTCCCAGACGCACAGGCATAGCAATTGCTTTTATTTAAGCTTTTTACAGTGTATTTGACCCATTCTACCCAGGCATTAGTCTCCTCATACCCAGTCTCTATTTCAAGGATTTGTTTTAGGTTGTTTACTTCGACCACTCTTACTGCCCTTGGGTCGTTTTGGGGAACCTTATCATTCTAGTCAGGTGTTTTCAAATTTTTATCTACATAGATTCGGAAACAACATTTCAATTTGCTATCTTTTCCTCCCTCCTTTACCCTAATTCCAAATACTGCCTGGTGCAATTGTTGGTCCCTGGTCCAGTTACCTGTAAAGAAGGGCCCACCAGCTATGGAGTACCGGGAGAGGTTCTTAGGATCTAAGACTGGACTGCTTATTTTTTTTTTTCAGTCCATTTGGTCCCTATAAGATTGTATTCCTTATCTAGGCATTCTGATCTTGGCTGCATATGTTTCTGATGAAGGGATATTATGGAAGGGAGTTTACCCCAAGGATACTTTCCGTCGGCATAAAATTGTAAGGATTCTACCGAATATTTTTGCTGGCTCACCAGATCCCCACATATTACCAAAGAACACAGGTCTGTCTCTACTACCTGTGTTGTAGTGAGATCCAGAACCGTAACTGAGCTCATAGTGTTTCCCTTGTTCTCTTCTAACTTATCTGAATTATATCCCATACTTGTAAGTACTCTCTTGGACAAGAGGAAGGAAAGCATTATCCAGGTTACCCCTTCCATTCTATCCCTTTCTCGTTACCTTTTAGGAGAGAACTTAATTCAAAACAGTTCCTTTCCCGCGCTCACGCCGCAACTAAAAATTGATTATTTAGAGTCTTTTAAATTTCAGCTTCAAAGGTTCTTCAGTCAGTTTGACCATCCACGTGTTGGAATTATCTGGAGGTTTTACCAGTCCCTTGATTATAGTATGATGTGTCCACCCCTTTTCAGCAGTCCTGATTACTGTCTCAGTTGTTAGGAGTGCTTCATATGGTTCCTCCCATTCCGGTTGCAGCTTAGTTTCTTTCCATGACTTTACCAGGACCCGATCTCCTGGTTGAATTGTATGTACCGTGAAGTCGAGGGCTGGAGTCTGCGACAATAATCCTTGTTTCCTAAGGGAAGATATCGAGGAGGACAGGCCCAGTATATATTTCTTTACAAATTGATCATTCATTTCAGGAACCGGTAACTCCCCGACTGCCCCCATATAAGGTAGTCCAAATAGCATTTCATAGGGGGATAAACCCAAATCCTTTCGAGGAGCTGTACAAATACGCAAAAGTGCTTTTGGTAAGCACTTAGTCCAAGGGAGTTTCGTTTCTATTATCAGCTTAGATCCTCTGTCCACTTTAAAACATTAGGTTCTTCTTCTAACAGTTTCAAATATAGTTGTTTAGTTTTCTGTGCGTACCCTTTGATCCACAATCTACAGTATCCTACTAATCCCAAGAACCTCCGAAGTTCCTTTTTAGTCCATAGTATATTTAGATCTAGGATTCCTTGTATTCTTTCTGGATCTATTCTTCTCCTTCCCTCACTGATTAGGTGTCCAAGGTATTTAACTTCCTTCTCTACGTACTGCAGCTTTTTCTTTGACACCCTGAATCCCTGTTGTCCCAGATAATTCAATAAGCTATTTGTGGCTTCTATTACCTTTTCCTTTCCTCCTCCTGTTACTAGTAGGTCATCTACATATTGTAGTAACGTAATTTCATCAGGCTTTTTAAATCTTTCTAACACCTGCTCTAAGACTTGACCGAAAAGATTTGGGGACTCTGTGAACCCCTGTGGGAGCACTGTCCACCTGAACTGCTGTTTCAGTCCTGTGATAGGATTTTCCCACTCAAGAGCAAATAAGTCTCGACTTTCTTCCACCAGTGGGCATGTCCAAAATGCATCTTTTAGGTCCACTACACTGAACCATCCGTGATCAGGAGGAATCTTGCTTAATAAAATATAAGGATTAGGGACAATGGGGTGTCGCATCGTCACTATCTGGTTCAGGGCCCTTAGGTCCTGTACCAGGCGGTACGTTCCCTCAGGCTTCTTTACAGGCAATATAGGGGTATTATAAGGGGACATGCAGGGTTCTAACAGTCCATCTCTAACCAATCCTTCAATTACTGGCTGTAATCCTTTTTTTCCTTGCAAAGGTATAGGGTATTGCTTAACACACACCGTCTCTCCTTTTTTTTTAAATTTATTTGCAGAGGAGGAGCGTCTAATCCCCCTCGGTTTCCTTCCCCTGCCCAGACTATCGGGTCTATTTGGTCATACTGCCGGGGTAGGGAGGTGATGTCCCTCTGCAGTAGTCTTCTAACACTTGGTTTTGTTTCTCCAGTTCCCTTACTCTGAATTCTAATTCCTTAATCTTTTTTATCCCCACTCCACTTCTTAGTGGAAGTGACTACTTGTTCAATTAGTCCAGCTAACTGATGTATTAACAATACTGCTATTTTCTTTGTTTGGTTTCTCTTTTCTAACTCTCTAATCTGTGATTCTGACGTTTTAATTTTCTCCTTGTCGTCAGCCCAATATTTTTTTTACCCAAGACTGAGATGTGTTCAATTAATCTGGTTTAAACCTGTTCAATTAATTCAAACTAAGAGAATTCCAATTTTCTTAGTTCTGTCCTTTTTTTTTTTCCAATCATTTCCATTGTTGATCTAGTGGGTGAAATGGATCCCACCCCTAGGTCGCTCTTATCACAGTCCGGTGATACCTATCAGGGGTGATCAGTCCCCTCCGTACCACCGCTTACACTCGTGAGCTTACACCTTTAAGCTCACACTATTAAGCCGGCTTTCTTTCTTACTCACGTCTGAACATCACATCCCAGGCATCCTTCTCTAGCCTTTACACCCACTTCAAACTCCTGAGCGTTGCGTAGGGGGCTACCCCTCTTAACAACTGGTCTAGGGCTAGGTGTAAAGACAGATGCCTCCTTGTCTGTACATGCTCAGCTCAGACCTCTCACACACACTCACACTTTTTCATCACAGATGAGCACCTACTGTACTTTGATTCACTCCCTTAAATTTGGTAATCTGTTCCGGAGCTCCAGTTGTGGCCATTCAACCGGACCCGTAAACAGATCCCAGGTTTCAGCACCAATCCTTGTAGGTAAAGATACCTCTGAGACTAATTGTGAGTCAAAGTACAGCAGTTTAATTAACTAAAGCCTGATTCAGAAAATCCAAAATAAGATTTATTTTTATCACCATTAAATATCCTCACTAAATCAAGACCCTTGCACCTTCTTACAATTCTGGTACAATAAAACAAAACATCACTTGGAGCACAGATGCACGAAGAAATACTGAAAGCATTCTAATGTGCAATCTACATGTTTAATTATTTCTACAGCTCTGCCTTTGTAACCAACACAGGCAAGTACAAAATCAAATCTACTGTGTGCCTAAATGGTTATCTCTCCTCACAACTTTAAGATGCAATATAATGCCACCTTTCCCACTTGGCAGAATTCAAATTTCTGTCCGATCCCTACATAATTTAGTAAACTTAAAAACTTAAAGCAATTCACTTTGATTGGCTATATCTATTACATCACATGAGGGTCTCAATTACACAGTTACACCCTCTCTCTCTCTCTCTCTCTCTCTGTACCATACAGAGTCAGCCTGCTTGTCTCTTTTTAACCCTTTACTGATGGGAGCTCACTGGCCTCTAATAAATTTGACCATGTTTGATTCGGGTGCCTCATGTCGTGACAAATCCCTTTCTCTCTCAAACAGTCATATAGTCATGCACAATTCCAAATACATAACCACTATTAGCGTTCTCCCCGCACCTCAGTAAAAGCCCATGTCAGGGTTCCCAGTTCCACTGACATACTTCTCTCTACCTCTTTCTGCTCAGACCAATTGTAGGTCCATCCCATTCATGCTGATCCATCTATATACTTCGTGACCCATCCACAAACTCCAGTGCCTCTAGGGGCACCTCCCTTATTCGACTTTCCTCTGCTCCCTCATCACATAACCTCCCCCGCAGCCCCTAAATTAACATTATCCAGCAACTTGCATGATCAATTCCTTCCTGGGACGCCGGCTGCTTCTGTCTCACATATTTATTAAGAATCTGACAAACCCAATCCTCAACCGAACCGTACTTTGGCCAGAAGACGGACGGACTCCTGATTGGTTCCTTCACCCAAACAAAACACAATATTTCATCATTGTCGTCTTGTTTTTATCCCTAGTACTAGTGCCCAAACCTTCCAACATCCTTCCCAACGGACTTTCTGGAGGGATGTTCCCTGGGGCCCCACCCTTCTTCCAACATCCGTCCCAAAGGACTTTCTGGAGGGATGTTCCCTGGGGCCCCACCCTTTCTCCGCGGATTCCCAGCACCTTTCCCGGGGGACTTTGTCCTACTACCCCCACTTCCCATGGTTTACCTACCACGACCCGGTCGCCAAGGCAATACTTAAAAGTCACTTTTCTTACCTTGGTCCGTGCACAGCGTTGCCCGACCACACGACGGTGCCTATCGTTTCCCACTTACTCGTTCAGAACAACTTTCCTAGGATTCTCAACAGTCAGTGGCAGAGAGGCCCACCGATGAACACCTGGGACCATTCAATTTGGAACGGGACGCGTCTTCCCAGTTGTCACTGGCAACCTCCCTACCAGGGATGTTAGGATCCCGGACGAGCCCCCAATTGTGAGAAACACAGCTCACAGTTAAACAATTTAGTCAAGTCAAGTTCTGAAGGAGCAAGATTTTATTTGTCGTTCTTGCAAGACCGGGTGTCTAGTCAAAATAGGCACACCTTACATAGATTTGCAGCACATTTTATACTGTTTTTCAAACATTGTGATGGCTTGTATTGTGTTATTCCCCCTTATTTGGCTGTTAACCTTGTTAACTTTAAACACTGTAAATGGCTTGTATTGTGTCATTCCTTCAATTAACACTCTCTCAACTCCCATTTTGCGCTTAATCTCATCACTGTGGTTATCTGTTTCGTGTAACCTAGTTAACTGTCTGTCATGTGCCTCCCCCTTTCTGTATGCTGCTGAACTCGTCCATCACTGCTGATTGTACTGTTAGCTCTTGCAGCCTTAAAAATTACACTACTTCTCACAGTACCATGACCACCTGTAATCTTCTATGAAAGTCAAAAACATTCCACACATGCTATAATTACTGGGCTGCACTGTGGTAGAACAATGGGCCAGAAAAAGGGAAACAGAGACAGGCACTGAGGGAATAAATAGGGTGAATAGATGACTTCTAATGAAATATTAATTTGACTTGAATGATTATTTTGTGATGGTTTTTGTGTTTGCACTGTAGTCAGTAGACGGTAACAGAAGGAGGGGGTAAGGCTGTTGTTGAATGAGGAATTGACGTTTCAGTTGTGATTATTGCATTCAGAGTATTCTTCACACTCAGCTGAGACAGAAAGATCACCAGGCTTGTTTTCTCTCTTATTCTACCTTCTATTCCTCTTCTTTCTCTTTCTCACACTCCTTAGATACACATTGCATAGCTGGTGGCAAGGATTTTGCATTTGTATGATAGTGAGGATGTGTAACAAGCAGCAGCTCAGCACAGATCTTGACACCTGCTCTTCTGAATGCCTCAGGGCTGTTCCAGAGGAACCTTGGCTTCGAAACACCAACGGGGTTGCTTGATCACTTTTTCTGCGGCAACATAGCTTTCATTGCAAGCATACTGAGTGCATCTGTATAGGTCTTCAGCAATGCCATCAGTGGATCAAGCTTATCAACTAATCACCAAACTTTGTTTGCTCAAATACAGATAACATAGTGGTCTAAATGAAGGCTTCATGGACATGCTGCCATGGACTGCTATTGACCCACATGATTCTCTGCCTATGGCCACACACAGCTACATGTTGGGGGAGTAGACCTTGTTGGGATGATGTTTGCACAGTATGCCTCTTAAATAACTCGTTATAGTTATTTGAATGATTATTAACTACTTGCAACTATATACACATAGGCAATGAAGGATACAAAGAAAAGGCTATCTTATCTACATGTCTAAATCTTAACACTTCTCTGCTCAACATCACACTGATGCTAAGTCTGGGTTATGTGCCTTCTCACGTCACTGTTTGGGCAGTACAGTACTAAATCCTGCATTAACCCTGTCTATACCAATCTCTTATACTACAAATTTCTGTTGGTTCTGATATCGGGTGGAGTTGCCATGCAATGCTCACATAATTATATGCCTGCACTCATTAACGCTCTGCACCGTGGGAAACCTGAAATCATAATAAAATTATAGCTCTGCCTTCTTGCCTCTGGTAAAGGAGAATTAAATATTGAGGAGGTATACAACAAATTACAGGAGGACATTAATAAATTTGCAGAATAGGCTAAAATCAGCAAATAAAATTCAGATAAATGTGTGGTAGCAAATTTTGGCAGAGAGGCCATTTATTACTTAGAAGATGAAAATCTATTTGAGGCAAATGAAAATGAAATTTTGGAGTACAAATGCACCAATCACAAGGTTATCTCACAGGTTAGCAAGGCCATAAAATTGCAAAATAAACACTTGGCTTTATTTCTTCAGGGATAGGATTGTCATACAAAACCTGTATTGAATCTTGGTTAAACTGCACCTACACAATACTGCATGCAGTTTCAGGCTGTCATTTTATAAAGAGGATTAAAGAACATTCAGGGAGCACATGGAGGAACTGCAACAAGTGTTTATTCCTGTCTGGCACAAAAGCTAAAAGGGTAAGAGGGCCAATCCGTGGCTTATAAAGGAACATAAGAACATAAGAAATATGTTCTTATTCCTGTTATGTTCTTTATTAATATGTTCTTTATTCCTGTCTGGCACAAAAGCTAAAAGGGTAAGAGGGCCAATCCGTGGCTTATAAAGGAAATTAGAGACAGTATCCGATCCGAGGAGGAAACATTTAGATTGGCCAAAAAAAAAGTAGATCCGAGGATTGGGAGCAGTTTAGAATTCAGCACAGAAGGATCAAGGGATTGATTAAGAAGGAAAAAAATATAGATGAAAATAAGCTTACAGGGAATACAGGCAGACACCAAGAGTTTCTATAGATATGTGAAGAGAAAGAGGTTGGTAAAGACAAATGTAGGTCCCCAACAGATAGAAATGGGATAATGTATAACAGGGGACAAAGAAGCGGTTAAGCAACTGAACTTGGTTCTGTCTTCACAAAAGACAACATAGATCAAATAGCTGAAATGTTGGAAATGCAAGATTTAGTGAGAGGGAAGAATTGAGGGAGATCAATATTACTAGAGAAATTGTGATGGGATTGAAGGTGGGTAAATCCCCAGGGCCTGATAATCTACAGCCCAGAGTACTTAAGAAAGTGGCTATAGAAATAATGGATGTATTGGTGGTCATCTTCTAGGATTCTATAGACTCTGGAACAGTCCCTGCAGGTAGGAGAGTAGCTAATGTCAGTCCAATATTCAAAAAGGAAGGGAGCGAGAGAGTAAGGAATTATAGACCAGTAAGCTTAACGTCGGTAGTGGGGAGAATTCTCGAATCTATGCTTATGGATTAAATAGCAAAACATTTAGAAAGCAATGACAGGATCAGACAGAGTCAGCATGGATTTATGAAGAGGAAATCATGCTTGACAAATCTGTTGGAATTCTTTGAAGATGTAACAAGTGGAGTTGATGAGGGGGAACCAATAGATGTGGTATATTTGGACTTTCTGAAAGTGTTTGACAAAGCTCCACACAAGAAACTATTATGCAAGATTCAAGTGCTTGGATTGGCGGAAGTGTATTGAGATGGATAGAAAACTAGTTGGCAGTGAGGGAACAAAGAATAGGAATTAATGGGTGCTTTTCAAATTGGCAGGCAGTAACTAATGGGGTGCCACAGGGATTGGTGCTGGGACCCCAGCTGTTCACAATATATATTAATGATTTGGACAAGGGAACAAAATGGAACATCTCAAAGTTTGCAGATCATACCAAGTTGGGTGGGAAGGTGAACTGTGATGAGGATGCAGAGATCCTTCAGAATGATCTGGGCAGGTTGGGTGAGTGGGCAAATCATGGCAGATCCAGTATAATTTGGATAAACGTGAGGTTATTCACTTTGGAAGCAAACACAAGAAGGCAGATTACAACCTGAAGAGCTATAAATTGGAGAAGGAAGTGTGCAGAAGGACCTGGGTGTCCTTGTGCACTAGTCACTGGAGATAAGCATGCAGGTGCAGCAGGAGGTAAAGAAGTCAAATGGCATGTTAGCCTTCATTGCAAGAGTTATCGAGCACAGGAACAGGGATGTGTTGTTGCAATTATACAGGGTCTAGGTGAGGCCAACCTATTTGACTGATGTATGAGGAGATATTGACTAGGTTAGGATTGTTTTCGCTAGAGTTCAGATGAATGAGAGGGGATCTCATAGAGCCTTATAAAATTCTAACAGGACTAGGCAGGGTAGATGCAGGAAGGTTATTCCTGATGGTGGGGGAGCCCAGAAACAGGAGTCACAGACTGAGGATTCAGGGTAGACCATTTAGGACAGAGGTGAGGAGACATTTCTTCACCAAAAGAGTGGTGAGCCTGTGGAATTCATTACCACAGGAAGTGGCTGATGCCAAAACATTGAATGTATTCAAGAGGCAGCTGGATATAACATTTGGGGTGAAGGGAATCAAAGGTTATGGGGAGAAAGCAAGATTAGGCTATTGAGTTAGATGATCAGCCATGATTATGATAAACAGCAAGCTCGAAGGGCCAAATGGCATCCTCCTGCTCCTATTTTCCAAGTTTCTATGTTTCTATGATATGGGAGCATTGGAGAGGTTGCAAAGAAGATTTACAAGGGTGATGTCAGAAGTGTTGGGGTATACATATTAGGAAAGGATTGATGCAGGAAACAGCAATACTTGAGGCTGTTAGTATAAGATAATTATGAAGGAACTTAATAGGTAATTCAGAAAAACTGTTTTTACCCAAAAAGTGGTGAATGTGTGGCACTCACTGCCATGGGGAGTGGTTGGAACAAAGAGTATAAATGTCTTAAAGGGGAAATTAAGGGTTTCAATGATAGATTTGGATGAGGAAAGATGAGACGAAGCTCAAATTTAGCAAAACATCAGTTTGCACTGGTTGAGCTGAATGGTCTTTTTTTGTGCCGTATATCCTATGTAATCCAATGCAATCTGTTTTTAAGCATCTTGCGAGTCCAATCTTATATTCTATTCTTTCTTTCCCGATCAACTCCTTTGTTCTCTTTTGTGAATTCTAAAATCCTCCTAGTCCTCAGGCCTTTTTTTTTGGCAATATAATAAGCCTCTTCCATTGATTTAATACTCCCTGTAATTGATCAGAAGAGCCTAGGCCCCTTTGTTATGTTGTTAAAGAAGAGTTTATTGCAAATTATGAATTAATTCTTTAAATGTTAGTCATTCCAGGTCTACGATCATGAACTAACTTTTCCGGAAGGTGCTGCTTTCCCCGATCTGAATGGTTGAAGGGGAGCACATGCGGGCCAATTCTGAGCGTTCTGTTGCCATTTCACACACAAATGGGCATGAAGTGATTGCAGGCAGATCTTACACCTCTCACTTGGGAGGAAGTCGCACTTTAGAGAGCTGCTGGCCAACCTGATAGGCTGCAGTGCTGTGGACAAAGGAAATAATGCAAGAGGACATTTGAGATGAAGCCTGGTCACTAGAGGCTCAGGTAAGTTCAAAGGGTTCCAGAGCAGAAAAAATAAGGAATGTCAGAGGCAGGCTGGGCAGGGAGGGGGATGCATGGGTGGGGTGCATAACGATGGAGTCTTTGAGGGAGAGGCTGTTGGGAAGGGGTCAGGAGGCTAGAAGATCTTAAAGGAGGGTGTGCCTTACTTCAGAAGGGGCTTCTGATGGAGGCACCCACTCACGTTCCTGCCTGGGATCTCACTCTGTTGATTTGGGCCTTCCTCCACATGGATTCAATCCCCCTGCCAGCCTAAAATAAAGACTGAACAAGAAACAATCCTTCAATGACCAATAATAGGCCATTTAAGGATCTTAACTGGACTAAAGATGAGCTTCCTGTCTGAAGTCTTGCCTTCCCAGATGTAATGTGGTCTAGGCAGGTGGGAACCCAAAGGGAATCAAGGATTCAATTTTGTGTTCCCCCCATCTGAAATCCCATTGATGGAGAAGCATACAATTCTGACCCATGTAATTGAATGTAATTACCCAAGCTGCCTTAGCAAACTCAGTCCCCATACATAGATAGTTTGCTTTGTTTAGATTCAATATCTTATTTTTGGACTCAACTCAATGAAGATCTACCTAAAATTCTATCACCTTATTACTCTTCCTTGGAGGTCCCTTTGCTACAAGATTATTAATTAACCTCTTCTTGTTGCTTAATGCTCAATCCCAAATAGCTGGTTCCCCAATTTACTTACTTAGGAAACTATCTTCTGTACATTTCGTGAATTTGTCCTGCAGAATATTACTGCAAATTTCATGTATCCATTCTGAATGAAGATTAAGCCTCCCACCTCCTTCACTTCCCCCATATACTCATGAATATCCAACATGAATCCCTAATTTCTTGATGTATACTCCATCATGCATTATAATTATTGCTAGGCTTTTCAAAGAATTGTTTCTTAGCTCCACCTGAACAGATTTTCTGAGCTAAGATTCTTTCTTTCTACTACCTTTATTTCATTGTTTATTATCAGAGCCACACTCTGATAATATCCTTGGATACTTAATTCTTACCCTTGGTCATTTTGCAATCATAATGGCTAAGTGTATCAATTTTCACTGCGTTATTAATTCATCCAATTTGTAGCGAATACTCTGTGCATTCAGATATGGTGCCTTTAGCTTTGACTTTTTCTAATTTTCTCTGGTATTACCTTAATCATGAATGCCCTATTTCATTTGTTACTTTCTCTGTCCCTTCCTGACCCACTCTGCTTATTTTTATCCAGTTAACTGCCTTGCTCTCAGGCCTTGAAATTTCCATTGCTGCCTTTGAATACTCCCTTTCCTGATCCTCCCACTTACACCTTCATTAGTTTTAAGCACTACCTAATGTCCTAGTTACTTGATTCATAAGAAAACAAATCCCAGTTAGTTTAAGTGGAATTTGTCCTTCTTTCTCTAATGCTGGTACTGGTGTCCATGGGCCGGCACAGTGGTACATGGGTGGCATGTTGGTACAGTGGTTAGCACTACTGCCTCACAGCTCCAGGGATTCAGGTTCAATCCTAGCTTTGGCTGTGTGGATTTGCCTCTTCTCCCCGTTTCAGCATGGATTTCCTTTGGGTGCTCCAGCTTGCTCCAACAGTCCAAAGATGGGCAGGTCAGGGGGATTGGCCATACTAAATTGTTTCTTACTGTCCCAAGATCTGTAGGTTAGGTGGATTAGCCAGGGGAAATGTGTGGGGTTAGGGGAATAGGGTGGGACAGAGGGCCTGGGTAAGATATTCTGTCAGGGAATCAGTGTGGATTAGTTTGGCTTCTTTTGCACTGTAGAGATTCTACGAAACCACTGCCTCCAAAACTATTCCTTCAGGCATACATTTAAACTTCTAATTTGTTTGTCACTGCACTAACTGGCAAGTGATAAAGTAACAATCTAGGAATTATTCCTTTTGAGGTCCTGCTTTTTGATGTGGGCCTTACTTCCTCAAATTCCTCCAGCAGAATATGGTTCCTAGTTCTACCTACGTTGTTAGCTCCTATGTGGACTGCAACCTTTTCTTCCCCTCCCACTCCAACTTTTTCTCCAGGTGCGAGGGCATGTTTTTAACCCTGGCACAGGGTTGGCACCAAAACCTTTGGAACTCCAATAATGAATAGAGGGACCATTCCACTGACTATACTGCCCCCCTTTCAGTCTCACATTTCCCCCATTCCAAGGGCTTTCTACACCATGTTCAGTTTGCTGCAGTTCTTGTTTTCATTCACATTGGTAGCATGTATCTTGTACCTGTTGGTCAAAGTAGAAAACTGAGAGTTCTTTCAACATTACGTGCTGAATCCTTATACCTGTCACTGACCATTGACCAACTCTAAGTTTGATTAACCTGGAAAAATGTGTCCACATTGGGAGTTTCAGCCCCTAAATCCCCACAATGATTTTGAATCTCTTGCTCCCAACTCTCCTTGCTACTTTCTGCATTAACATTTATAATGACTTACTACCTGTCCTGTACAAACAAAACAAACTTGCCCTTTCACAATAATTTTGTTGCAGTGTTAATGTAAGCTTTGTTGTGACTAATAAATAAACTTTAACTTTGGTTTTAAAGTTTATTTATTAGTGTCACAAGTCAGCTTACATTAACACACCGCAATGAAGTTATTGTGAAAATCCCCTAGTCGCTACACACCGGTGCCTGTTTGGGTACACTGAGGGAGAATTTAGCATGGCCAATGCACCTAACCAACGTGTCTTTTGGACTGTGGGAGGAAACCGGAGCACCCGGAGGAAACCCACGCATTCACAGAGAGAACGTGCAAACTCCACACCGTCGGTGACCCAAGCCAGGAATCAAGCCCAGGTCCCCGGTGCAGTGAGGCAGCAATGCTAACCCCAGTGCCACTGTGGTGGCAGTGGAGATGTAAAATGAGTAATGATCAATCTGTGTCAAAATCAATGCTTAACACCAGACATGGGTCCAAATCCTGGATCCCCCTACCAAACAACACAATGGGTACACAGCATATGATTTCAGTGCTTGAAGAATGTGACCCACCTTCTCAGGGCAATTAGGGATGAACAATAAATGCTGTCCTTGTCAGCAATGTCCTTAGCCCATGAATGAAAAATAAATTGCCTGTTAAATGCCCTTCCTGATTTTCTTTTCAGTTTCAAATAAAAATCAGAGAAAGGTGTTTGATAATTTTATTCTTTTTTACCACGTTGTTTACACCAGCAAGACAGAATAAGAGACTTTTGAATAGATTTTAAATGACTGACATAGAGTTGATTCCAGCAAGGTCAGTCATATCAGAAAAGAGCATTGGCTCCTTTCCACAGGACAGCAAGTGTTCTTTGAACAGTGCACTGATGTTAGTAACATAAGTGTGCAGCAGAGGAACTGATGAATGACTGGCTCTCCCCTTGCTATTACACAAATACTTTATGTAATGTTCTATAAAAACATCCTGTCAATTCTATCAACAACTCTCACAATAAATACAATTAAAATGGTACTCTGATGCATTGGGACTTTGAACATCTGTCATAAGATGTACAGTTTTGGATGTTTTGTGGATGTAATTACTGCTTTTCTTATTTTAGAAAAAAATCAGATGAGGAACTCTCAAAATGATTAAGTGACAGAATATATCTTAAAATGGAACGATTGCTAAAATTAGATAAAAAGATCTGAGTAGTTAAAAGAGGGAAAATTTGAGACTTTTAAAGAGAAACTTTCTAAAATGTTTCCCAAACCTTTTTTTTAAATGATGCAAAGACAATTTGAACTAACAACAAAAATCAAACTGTTTACACATTATTAAAATTGTGAAAGTGAAACATTTCTTCCATCATGTTTTCCAGTTCTTATGCATAAGTACAAAATTCTTTTTTTACTTGTGCAATAAAAATATAAATTTGCAAGTCACTTGGCAGAATTTGTAATGTCCTACTATGTTAGGAATGTGGGTTTCATACAAAACAAAAAGATATGGTTTGCACACACGATTCAACTAACAGCAACAGATTTATTCTAGCAGGTCTTCCCAGTACAGAATACAAACTGAAAGTAAAACAACAGACTGTGACAACACTCTAATGACATCACCATCAAATCATGAAATCAGCTCTTAAAGCAACCTGCAACCCTTTTAAATATATACCAGAACTGAGCTTGAATATTGCTGAAAAGAAACATGTGTCCTGAAGCTTTTCGTCTTTCACTAATCAGGGCAAACACAATAATATCAAATTTCAAATCTCAACCATTTCCATTGTAGGAGAAATGGGTCTGACTGGCTGATAATAAAAACATAAGAACATAAGAAATAGGAGCAGGAGTAGGCCATCTAGCTCTTCGAGCCTGCCCCGTCATTCAATAAGATCATGGCTGATCTGAAGTGGCTCAGTTCCACTTTCCCGCTTTCTCCCCATAACCCTTAATCCCCTTGCCTACCAAAAACCTATCTACCCACGTCTTAAATATATCTAGCGAGGTAGCCTCCACCACTTCAACGGGCAGAGAATTCCAGAGATTCACCACCCTTTGAATGAAGAAGTTCCTCCTCAACTCTGTTCTAAACTGCCCCCCCCCCCTTATCTTGAGCCCTCTAGTCCTGCTGTCCTTTCTGAGCGGGAAGAACCTCTCCACTTCTACCCTATCCATCCCTTTCATCATCTTATACGTCTCAAATCAAACAGCATGATCCTTGGTTGTTCGTAATCGGATACGTACAGACCATACTCAACTAGCCTGTACTTGCAAAATCCAAAACAAAATACCTACCTTTTGACATGATTCTGTATTTGGGCAGCACTTGCTGAACAATCCTGAGTGCACTAATAGCTATGAAAATTAAGATAATCAGTCAAGCTCATAACATGGCTCATTTATGCTTGCTGGAAATGAAACATTTTCATTCACAGGAACCTATTCTCTGCGAACAAAACAAATATGCTCAATCTTTATACCTCTTTTTCTAAATTACAAGAGAGCTTGCTAAGCCTATGATGTTCTATTGCTGTCTCCATGGTAACACCATAGTCAATCAGAGTCAACTTGCCAGCCAACCAACATCCTTTTCTTCTGTAGTATAAATTATTCTGATCATTTGAAATTTGGTATTCTTGCTTTTGTCCAAATAAATACAAGACAATAAAACCTTTGACAATAGGTCTCTATTTACAGACAAACAGGCAACAATATACTGCTCATATTTGCCAAGGTATTTGGGAAGTACTTTGACTAGTTTGAGAACACTATGACTGTTGAAAAGGTATGAGTTATGAAAAGAAGAAAAGTCAAGTGCTGAACTGTTGTTGATGCTCAGGAAGAATAATTAGCTGAAAACACCATGTGACTGTCCATTCAGGAATATGTTACATTATTCCACAGTGAGGTTTACATAGTAAATTCATTGTGCCTTCAATTAGAGGATAGACTCTATATTCCCCAAAGCCCTGTCACCTGTAGTTCCCTCGTTCAGTATAATTTTAATAATGTATTCTAGAATGCTGCGGGAAATCTGATGAAGCACTGTTAATTGGACCTGTCTACGCTGGGGAGATATCTCTCTCTTAAAATTAGTGATTGACATGACTGACACAGATTTAAGATCTATTTAAACTATCGCAATGCCAATTATTTTTAGGAGTGTCACACAGGTGTCACTCCTAATGAATGACATTCCCTGGATCTGCTCATTTTCTCAGACATTAATGTAAAATTGTTTAGTTTAAGCCTCTGTTAGATAACGGGGACCTTCACATAATTGAGTTAAAATAAGAGCTGTTCCAAAAAAATGAGACGCACAATAAAATAATACAAAAGGTTGTCAGGAGGGCCCTGCTGTGATTAACAATCGTTGTGGCATGATGGGAAATACAGCCAATCACATTGCATAGTTGCAAATTGCAAATGAGGTTACATTAATGATCGAATCCAAAAAGTCTTTTGAGAAAAGGAAATAAGCTTTACTTTGGCCAGAGCTACAACCATCTCCAGTCATTTAAATAATTAGCATATCATCTTCTACGGTGTGCTCTTTATCTACCTTTACTTGTAGTCAGCTTTATTTGTGTTGCTAATTCTGGTGGCTATGGCTTATTATTGGAAATAACATGTCTTCCAATGCGTTTTATAGTTGCATGGAGATGGCAGTGACAGCTGATTAAAAGTGCAGCCAAGGCAGAGGTGCTCTGCAACATTAGGATGTTTATTGTGAGTGTTAATTGAAGGTCATTTCAGAATTCTTGGGGAAAAGGTGGATAAGGCCCAAAAGCGGGTGTGGGGATCGTGGAATGCATTTAACCTGTGCATGCTTTTTCCAATGCAGCAGCACACATACTTTATACTGCCTGTTTATTTACATGATTGCATCAAACAGCAAATGCTAAGAACACTGCTATATGGCTTCACAGTTCAGCAAGTGACACAGAATCTTGCAAAGCTAGAGTGAGTTCAAGTTAACCTGCACTATTTTAAGTCAACCAGCAGTACCTTTTAAAGGAAGGGGTGCATTTTGACTGAAGTTAATGTTGGAATTCCTTCAGATTTGAATACTGAAAAGGCACAAGTATGGTTAAACATGGCTCAAATCAGGCCCCTGGGTTCACCTTGACATCACTGTTTTATTTTTGGTGCAGGATGTGGAGAGGAGAAGAGAGATCGCCGTGCAGGAGGTCCCCAAACAAATTCTGAGAAAACAATGGCAATTACAGAACATTGCGTCTGAATGCCAGGAGTCTTGGCCCAAGCACCTGGATGCTGTGCAAAAGAAGTTCAATGAGCTCACTCAAGTGGTCAAAGCCAGTATCTTTAAATGTCACATTTCACCAACACTGGTCTCACACATTGTTCACTGCATCGTCATTCGCTGTTGGAGAACAACAACCTCCATCAGTAATGACTCATACCTCACATTACTCACTTCACCTCACTTTCGCACACTTAACACTGCTGCAGGTTTTATACTCGTATCTCACACAGTGCACACACTGCCACTTATTTAATCATGACAACTGCATCACTAAAACACATTGCATGACATTCACTTACATTGTCCCCTCTGCCTTACTCATACTTAATCCTTCTTTTCACATCCCACTTTTCTCACATCCCACAATCTCTTCTGATACCAAGCTGTAGATGGTGGGAGGCTGAACATTGTGCTTTCCCTACTTTTTCCCCAAACCTCAACTCTATACTTGTGCCTTTTTCTTTTGAGTTACCCAAGAATTTCCACCTGGTTCATGAGTGAAAGGTGCAAAAAGAAGAAGAGATGATAAAACACCATCACTCAATGTCATTCCTGCAGCCTCCAACCCAGATACTTGCACTGTGTGTACCTTCGAATGTACTAGAGTGGCAGCATTCACATGCAGTGAGTCACTAGCCACAAGTGGCCTTCCAGCAGAGAAAGGGGATAAAGATAACACAAGTGCCAGCTCTCTAGATAGTGATACCACAAACGAGTTCTGTTGCAGAGAATCCAGATGAAGGCTTTGATGGCAAACCTGCTGTCCATCCTCAGACTGTGTTGATGACTACAGACTAGTGTAGTTGATGACTACACCACAGCCTTTCTACAGAAACTCAGCTTACATGGAGCAGTTGAACCAGGGGCACTCCTCGTCACAATGGATATCTCAGCACTCTACACCAGCACCCCCACGATGATGGCATTGTTGCAACTGCCTCAGTACTCAACACCAACAGCTGCCAGTTTCCAGATGCGATTTTACAACTCATCAGCTTCATCCTAGACCACAATGTCTTCAACTTCAACAACCAGTTCTTCATCCAGACAGATGGAGACCAAATTCGCATCTCAATATGCCAACATCTTCATGCACAGGATCGAACAAGACTTCTTCACCGCACAGGACATTCAACCAATGCTATACACTAGACACATCGATGACATTTTCTTCCTTTGGACTCATCGTGAACAATCACTGAAACAACTACATGATTACATCAACAAGTTCCATCCCATCATCAGACTCACTGTGGACTATTCTCCAGAATCGGTTGCATTCTTGGACATGCGCATCTCAGTTAAGGACGGTCACCTCAGCACCTCACTGTACAGCAAGCCCACAGATAACCTCACAATGCTCCACTTCTCCAGATTCCACCCTAAATATGCTAAGAAGCCCCACCCTACGGACGAGCCCTCCGTATACACAGGATCTGCTCACATGAGGAGGATCGCAACAGACACCTCCAGACACTGAAAGATGCCCTCTTAAGAACAGGATATGGCACTCGACTCATCAATCGACAGTTCCGATGCGCCACAGCGAAAAACCGCACCGACCTCCTCAGAAGACAAACATGGGACACAGTGGACAAAGTACCCTTCATCGTCCAGTACTTCTCCAGAGCGGAGAAGCTCCGACATCTTCTCCAGAGTCTTCAACATGTCATTGATGAAGACGAACATTTCACCAAGGCCATCCCCATACCCCCACATCTTGCCTTCAAACAACCGCACAACCTCAAACAGAAGATTGTCTGCAGCAAACTACCCAGCCTTCGGGAGAACAATGACCACAACACCACACAACCCTGCCACAGCAACCTCTGCAACACATGCCAGATCATTGACGCGGATGCCATCATCTCACATGAGAACACCATCTACCAGATACACGGCACATACTCTTGCAACTCGGCCAACATTGTCTATTTGATACGCTGCAGGAAAGGATGTCCCAAGTCTTGGTACATTGGGGAGACCATACAGATGCTACGATAACGGATGAATGAACACTGCTCGACAATCACCAGGCAAGACTATTCCCTTCCTGTTGGCGAACACTTCAGCGGTCACGGGCATTTGGCCTCTGATCTTCAGGTAAACGTTCTCCAAGGCGGCCTTCACGACTTACGACAGCGCAGAGTCGCTGAGAATAAACTGATAGCCAAGTTCCACACACGTGAGGATGGCCTCAATTGGGATCTTGGGTTCATGTCACACTATCTGTAACCCCCATGACTTGCCTGAACTTACAACATCTCACTTACTGTCCTGTCTGGAGACAATACACATCTCTTCATCCTATGCTTAATACTATCTCCAATCATATTGTCTGCACTTTTAAGAATTGATTAGCTAATTAGCTGTAAAGACTCACATTCTAATCAGTATTCTGTAAACTGTGTGTGCCTTTATATGCCCTGTTTGTGATCAGAACTCCCCACTCACCTGAAGAAGGAACTGCGTTCTGGAAGCTAGTGGCGTTTATTACCAAATAAACCTGTTGGACTTTAACCTGGTGTTGTGAAAGTTCTTACTGTGTTCATCCTCAGACTGACAGCATTTATCCTCCCTCCAGTATGAATCCACCAATGCCCCAGACCACTGCCACATGGGGCAAGGTGATGCAATCAGAAGCAGCATTACTAATGCTACTTTTTCAGTAGCCTTTTATGTGGCACCTCATCAAATATTAAGCACCCTGTGCCTCCCCTCAATGATATTTTAATGTGGCAGCTAGCAATTGTTATTCTCATGCTGCCCACATGTGCTGGGGTTGGGCACTAAAGACATAAATGTGGTGGTCAGTGGCTAGCCCTTGTCATGTAGTATCAATCTCTGGCCTGATATTGTGGATCAAAGACAACATCTAATGGACTGGTGCAGAATAGGTATGGTAAAGTTGCCATAATCCCAGAATGATCATAGACTGCTCTCCCTTTGAGAGAGAAATGAGTTGTAGTGATTTAACTTGAGGATCATCTCACCTCAGGTGAGGGGCAATGTTAAGAAGGTGAGGCCTTCATAATTAACCTCAGCCCATACAAGAACTGAACCTGTGCTGTTTGCATCACTCTGCATCACAAACCAGCTGTCCAGCCAACTGAGTAAACTGACCCAACTAAACTGATGCAGAATATATGACTGCTGCTGGGAAACTGTGTATTCACCCACATGATGTGCTGCATAGTCACATACTAACTGCACACTCAGGAGAGGCCCCCTTTGCAGCTGCAGCCTGCCTCTGCTCTAGAGATTGACTTTTAAAACAATCTGTGTGCAGTCAGTGGAAGCCCTGAAGAAGCTGTTATCCTGGTGAAGCTACATGTCACATCTCCTGCTTCCCTCTGTTCAGGGAGAATGCAAGTTTATGAAGGTAAGGTCACCTTCATAGTTGCTGGCAGTGCTGTGTCTTTTTTTCTGCATGTTCTACCACTTATGTTGTATACCAAGGGAAATGGAAACTACCACATCAGTGACTGAGAGTGAGTGGCCTGAGCAGAATCTGTGAGTGCAAACAAAAGGTTCACCGCCTGTATGACAACCCACCACTGAGTTTGCCAATATGAAAAAGCAGTGGAAAATTCACAACTTTTCTGAGAACTCAGCAAGGGCCAGTAGAAATCAATCAGCAATTGAAAGTAGTTAATGATCCCTTTAAATAGCAATGGTGAGGGATTTCTTGCAGCTGTTGGGTTTTGAGTGTATTAGCTGGAGTGTGGAGGTTGAAAGTGGCACTGCTTTAGTCAAACATCCACTCCCTCCACCATTCATGCTGAAACTCTGCCACCGTTATTTGCTTGCATCTTGGATATTGTGGCCAATTCTGATCATTGAAGGACACCTATTGAACTTCTTCCTGCAAATATCTGGAATGATTTTGGAGGTAAATCTCTGGAGTCATCCAGAGGCAAGTAGATACTGGAAGAAGAGGGAAAGAGAGATTTCTATGAGTGGATAAGCTTGGTAGGATCCTTAACTGTCCTTACTTTTGTGAAATGGATTTGGATCAAGTTGTGCTATCAGAATTCTACAAAATAATTCACATTTAGAATCTATCATATATCTTCACACTAGACAAAGCTATGCACAACCAAGCACCTTCTCATACCTTCATTCTAGGCTTTAACAAGTCTATTTTTGTAACTGCACAGCTCCAAAAAACAGGTTATCCCCATTGTTTGATGGTGAAATGGACCAACTCTTCATCACTTTCCTCTAATCTAAATGAGTTGTAACAGTTTCTTGTCTTTTCTCCCTTTCTATTGCTAGGTTTCTCACAGGTCCTCTCTCACACAATCTTTCTGTATTCTGGAGGTCACTTTCTTCTTCTTTGGACTGAACTTTTCACTGTGTGAAGATGTCCACTTTCTCCAGCTTCTGCCATACTCAAATTATGAACTCTCTGAGTTAAGGCAACTCTTTGGACACATGGGCTTTTCTGAAACATATTTTACCCAGATGTATTCCTCTCTGCTTCAGCAGAATAATCTCTGCTACTTTATGTATACCACTTTCCTCATCAACATTTCCTCCAGTAATTATAACCAGGCAGGAAATGCACTATGTCATCTGAAAGAGTAGTTTCATACATTGCCCAGTATTATTTCAATAGTGTAGATTGGGCACTTAATAAAACCAGTGTTTCATCCAATCCTGTCGATCTCCAAAGAGCTACTTCAGTTAAACTGCTCCATCTTAGTTGAGCTCTCATTACAGGTCTCGGCTCCAGTATAATTCTTAATCTCAAGCTCTTGATACTCTGCTATCATCATTATCTCTTGCACCAACACTCACTCTGTCTCTCTCACCCAGACTTTGTGTTTCTGTCTGCGATTCCCTCAGCTCCTCGTTCAACTTTTATCCTGCTATTACTGCACTTTCCTAGCTATTATTCTATCATTGCTACTTCAAAATCCAGTATTTTCTTTGCTCATTGCTCTCCAAGGACCTTTCCCCTTGTTTCTAAAGAAAGACACACCATCTGGCTCCTTCCCACCCTTCAGTCCTCCCTTGCTGTTGCCAGCACCAGCATTTCGGCTCCCCTTATTTTTCATTTGCTTGGACAGTGACACTGTCCTTGAGCATTGGGTACTGCTCTCCTGCTGATTCCATTCAGATCTAGCAATCCATCATGTGCAGTCACCTCAACAGTGCCAATGCAATGGAGTCCCTTTGTGTGATGAATTTGACAATTCCTAGCTGTTAGATGGGACATTACATATCTGAGAGGAAGTTGTACATCTGTCACAAATCATATTGCTTACTTTGTACTATTACAGAAAGGAACTCATTTCAAAATCTGGACTCAGTGAATTCCGTGCCCAGCACCCCAACTCATTAACTCACCAACTTTATTTCACAGAATGAAATAGATATGAAACAGAATCACATAGTACAGAAGGAAGCTATTTGTCCATTGTACCTACTTTAAAGATACACTTTAAAGAGTAGGAGTATCTCACCCCTACTCTTGCTTCATAGCCCTAAAAATGTTCCCTTTTCAAGTGTATATCCAATGTCCTTTGTAGACGTGTTCAAAGTTATCGGGGGCCCAGATGGAGCAGATAGAGAGAAACTGTTCCCTTTGTCAGAGGGGCTGAGAACCAAAGGGCACAGAATTCAGGTAACTTGCAAAAGAACCAAAGATGATGTGAGAAAACATGTTTTTGCCCAGTGAATGGTGAGACTCTGGGATACTCTGACAGACAGGGTGGTGAAATTTGATTCAATTATGGCTTTCAAAAGGGATTTGGATAAACAGATGAAGATGAAAATATGATTACAGAGTTATTGTGAAAGGGTGAGGGAATCAAAATGAGCTGAATTGCTCTCTTAGAGAGCCAGCATGGTAAATTCGGATAAAAGTTGCATCAGCTGTTTGATATCTCAAATATATTCACTAATAATGGGTTTGAAAGACTGATACTCTCCAGAGGAATGTGTGAGAGTTTAAAAAAAAATCTTCAGACGTACGAATCAAAAGTGCACCAACTTTCTTTTAGATCGGGAGGAAGATTGGAAAACTTTCATGTCGTGTAATGTAAATTTGTGAGATACATTTGAAGTGTCCATATCCTTACTGCAGCTGGACAGCTTGGTTCCTACCACACTGGGGTTACTACAAAGCGCCTTCTTAACAACCAGGGATCTTCAAAAGGCTAAAAGGGAAAGCTACTGACCCTTGATTTTGACAATATGTGAGAGCAGTCAGCATCACTTCAATGAAGTGCCATTGAAAGTTTGAGAGAGGTTAACCTATAAGGCTAATGTAGACATGTAAGAAGGCTTTTTGCCTTTGAGGTTGACTGAAAAGCAAGTCCAGTTTAAAGCAAACGACAAGACATCCTTAAACTGTTTAAGCAAAGGATTGATTGATCGTTATAGGTTTGATGCTCAGATAGTCCCACCTGGTAACCTAACAGGCTGTAATCTACAGAGAAAATGAGGAAAAAAAACCTACTCCCTCTTCATCACAGGTTGAACTTAATGGAACATAAAACCTTACTTCTCATTAGCTAAGTCTATAATCTGTGGGGGATTACAACAAAATTCTTTATTTGAATATATGGGACTAGATAATAATGAACACTTCTATTTTCAATCATTATGTCTGATTTTGAATACCGTGAAGCATCACAATGTTTTTCATATCCCTTCAGATCTCCTTTAATGCATTCTGATTTTGTAGTGCATGCAACTCAAATAGTTATACCCTGTTCAAAGAGACCACATACACATTAAGTCAATTCATGATGTTTGAATATAAAGTGACTGATTGCAGAACCTTTTAAGCTTTTGTGAAATAGATTGTACAAGCCTTCACTCTTTACAGTCATGATAAACGGGAATATTTTTTGTCATTGCTGGCTGTTAGTACTAGGGACAAATGAATTCTGGTAATTTTTCGTAAGTTTGTGGCTCTGAATATTTCACAGCTGAGAGACTGACCCTTGTAAGCACCCACCTAACTGAGCTTTTATGGTTCCAAATGATGACTAGCATTCTAATCCGTCCACTGCTATGTCTAATAAATGTTCTCAATTGAGTTAGAATCTGAGCAAGATGAAAGGGTTAAAAGTGCATTCTGTTTTCTTTCTCTTTCACCTGCTGTAAGACTGATGCATTGCACAGTGTGTTATTGGACACACAAAAACCCTTCAAACAATCAGTTGGGCATGGGCTCACCTGGAGAATTGCCTCTGGCGTTGAAGTATGGGGAGATGTTATGGCAAAAATGTCAGGGGTAAAAAGAAAAATTGAAAATGTTGGAAACTGAAAACACTTGGTCCCCTGAATTTTACAGCCTCGCTCGAGCAAGACCAGAAACTCCCGCCCGAGGTCAATGGAGATTTCCATTGTCGAACCCTCGCCTGCTCCGATTCCATGGCGGGTGAAGTGGTAGAGTTCTGGCTGAGGCTGGAAGGTGGATCTGCAGCTAAAAGATCAACAAGCATCAACACAGGTTTAGTCCTATAAATTGGTTAGCTGGGGTGTAGGATTTTGGCCTGTTCCATAGCTTATCCACTCAACTTTCCTAATAAACTCTTTGTCAAATACTCTGGGTGGAATGGCAGCATTGGAATGCCCAGTAGTTGGATGAGTTGAAGTTACTGCCTTTGAATAAAGGGTCTGCATGTATTTTGTGTTTACAATGGCTGAAAAGGTTCATAAAGGCTGCAACAGAAGGCTACCCTCAAAAAGGACTAAGGATATCTGGTTCAGTCCCCAACCTATTGATAGGAGACACAAATGGTCATATATGCCAGACTCATATCCCCATACTGGGGATTGAGTATGGAAACCACACAATAGGCTGGTGCAAGTATTATGGAAGGAGATTCCTAAGGTAGTGAGTTCAACTCTTCCACCACAAAAGTCATGCTGAATATGAAGCAGTTGGCCTTACAAAGTTAGTCAACGTAAGTTAGTGTGCTGTTTCCCATCTGCACCTCATAGGACTGATAGAAGAATGTGCCATGATGATGTAACTTATGCATGTAGAATGGTACTCTTTAATTACATCAGTAGTCAAATACATATTCTTTAAAAGACAATTTCTTTAAGGCAAGTAAATAAACATATTTAGAATGGTGCTAATCTGCATTTGTTAAAGCAGCATGGAGTCAACGAGTGAGTGGAACCCTCATCCAAATACCAACCTACCCTTAAGTGTAAAGCTCCCCTTTCTACATTATCAGGGGGAACTATACATGGAGTTAATTGCTGAGACTATTTAGTGATATTTGCCAACACTACAGGATACAAGGAATTAGTTATCAGACTTGTTGGTGATCAGTATTGATCTATAGAGACCCTGACAATTTGTGGGTGGGAGTCCTACTGCCAGGGTGTGTGCGTGTGTGTGTGCGTCAAACAAGGAGCTGGATAGAAAAGGACAATCCTGGCACATGTCTTCACCGGGCCTTAGGAAATTAGTTTTACAGGTGTGGAGCCTCATTGCCTTGGAAGAATATTAATGTTTGAGATTTTTTAAACAGTGAAAAGCATTTACTTTTTGTTTCTGTTTTGCTACTTCAATCGCTATTTTGCTTCATGTACACAATTTAAATCTAATTTATATTGTCTGCTTTATATTTCCTGGTTTGGACTCTGAATGCCTCAGTAATAATTATCCATTTTGCTACTTTGAAGAGAAACACTGAACCACTGCTAGCAGATGCTGTAGATCCCCTGTAGTTGGCATTGTGCTGAAACAGATGCCGGTTTAGGGGCCATCTTCACTGATGGATTGCAAAATCTCTGTGGACAGTTATATATGTTGGGAACAGCAAGTAATATCCCTTCACCACCGAGAGAAAAAAATGGGCCACTGTTGATAGGAAGAATCCTTGCCTGTGATAGACTTTAATTCTGTGTTCTCTGCTTGCCAAGGAAAATTTACATTTAGTCAATGGCATAAACTGCAACTATAGGATGGGCATGGATAAGGAGAGGTTTTGCAGCTCATCTCATAGGTTGAGCATGAGGCAAGAATGTAGAAGAGAGAGAAAATGGTTCATTTCAGCTTTGTATGGATTGTCAAAGTACAGCAATGGCCACATATTCATCCACTACCTCTACAAGGTGTCACATAGTTATACAGTTGGCCCAAATGTAATGTGTTTTGTTAAACCCTAGGTATGTATTTCTTTTTCATTACTGTCTTTCTGCTTTTCCAGTCTCTGGTTTCTGGGATATCTGAAAGAAGGAAGGCACAAAAGTAGTGCTGTGGTTATGGAGAAGAGAAGCAAGAAGGAGAAGAAGAAGCTTATCTGCAGCTTGCAAATGAATAGATGAGACGAGAGAGATTTTTGGGGTCAGACAGAGAGAGGACATGTTCCCTTTTCTTTGTGCTCTGCCACTTTTGTTTTGGCTCACGTTCAACCCTTTTGCTCCTTGTGATGCCTTGCCCTTACCTTGTGGCTTGTTGTCTTCTTGCTTCCTGGGCCTTTTTCTTTATATTGTATATTATCATCCATGTTAGTATTTTGTTGTGTGGGATGGTGAGTGGGGGCACCCCTGTGTGGCAGAAGAGAAGGAGTAGGTGTTTGTTGGGGGGGGGGGAGAGCGAACAAAGAAAAACATGGCGATGGTCTGCTTTTGTCATTTTTTAGGTGGATGGAGGGAGGTGGTTGTTGAGCTGGTGTGTATTCAGAGGAGGGAGCTGCTAGGTCAGGGGTTTATGTGTTTCTGGGGGCTGAGATGGATATCCAATTGGTGTATGTGTTGGAGAGTTGTTTTTGGGGGGTTTCCTGGTTGGGGAGGTTTTGTGTCTGTTGCTGAATTCTGTTCTGATTCTGTTTTTTTTTTGAGGGAGGGGGTGGTGCAAGAGGTCGGGCACTGGGGAAAAAAGGTCCTGGGGGTTTCCTGATTGGGATGTTGATGGGTAGGTTGTTGGTTGAAGTGTGGTATGAGAGAGATGTGAGAATGAGGATTAGTTATGAACACAGTCATTTTCAGTGGTTTCAGCACTGCCACAGACCATGGTCTCAGTGATGGCTGTTCCAGTAACGGCTAGTAGTGTCTCCTACATGGGGTTAGAAAGCACAGGAATGCCTGTCTGTAGATGGTTAGCTCCTGGTCTCTTCAGTTATGTGACACTTTGATTTTGACGCAAGAAGAAAAGTTTTAGTGAGTGTGGTGCAGTTTGTTTGCATGATGTGGCTGTCATGATTAAACAGCTGTCAGTGCATGCAAGATATGAGACATACATGTGAGCCTTGAAGTAGTGCTATATGTCTGAGGGTGAGGTGAAGCTATGAAACTGGCTCCTCTTTTAGCCTTTCCCATGTTATATGGGGTCACCACAATGCTGGTTGATCACTTTCGTATCAACCATCATTTTTGGATTTGGTGGGTGGCAGGTGCCCTTCCTGCCATTAAACACTCCCCATTTATCTGGGCTGCAGACGGGCACCAATACATGCTGGATTGACCAATACCTGCATTCTTCCACAGCTAACAGGTCCTAAGATGGGTCTTGAAACATGACTTCTGGCTCAGTGGCAGGAGAGCTACCCACTGATCCACTCTGGCTCTAAGGTGAAGCTGAAGATGTTGGGTATAGATTATGATTGATAGAGATTGTTGGTGGAGGAATGATGGCAGTTTGGAGCAGTGAGTTAGGCTAGTGATTCAATTGGTGGGATATGCGCTTGAATATAAAATCACCAGCCTTGACCATTTGAGGTTATTGATCATCTTACGGCTCTGCATTCCATGCTTGATTGTTGGCATTTCTTCAATATCTATCTGCTCCCACTGCCTCCACACAATTTGCCTTGTGAGCCTCCTGGCCCCTTGTTTATCGAGCTAATGTTTCCTATTTTGCACCTCCTCAATCTAGACCTTCAGTTGCAGCATTATAAAAACTTGGTTCATGCATGCTGTGTCACTTATGAGTTTATCACCTGTCAGAATCAGTCGTAACGCAACTTGCGACATCTGCTCCAGCCACTATGCAGCGCTCCTTTAGGAAGCACGGTCTGGCTTTAAGTCAGTTTTGTCTCCCAATTCTGCCTGACCTGCTGAGTAATTCCAGCATCTTCTATTTTTATTTCAGATTCCTAGCATCTGTTTTGCTTTTGTTTAAGTATCAGCGGGTTAACTTTAAGTGGTACTAATCACTCACAGTGTTGGGCTGCTTGTGTCTGAGTGTGTGGCCATTCAACAGAGAGTGGTCAGTCTTGACAGTATTCTACAATCATGGAAATTAGCATGCAGCATGAAATTCACATGTTTTTCACAAAACAGCCACCTGTTTTGGAAGCACATCGCAATTTCCATAGCCATTTCCTGTGTGAGCTTATTGAATTCTTGGGATAATATGACGTATCTCTGGATAGTGAGAAGGCAGTTGCAAAGTCATTGATAGCAAGATGATACCAATTATTAAAGTGCAGATAAACTCCTGACAGCATGCTGAACATGTCAAGAATTGAAGAACCACTGAGTAAATGAATTTTTTTTTGATGTACTAATGTACATGCACAATTGGAAATATCCACCAAGGTGTTTGACATTTCACACCACCCTGTGAATTTTGAAGTTATGCACAAATAATTCCACTCCATGGTTTCTTCATGATGTTTGCTTCCTTGGTGGAATCACAGCACTAACCTTATGATGGTTGTCACTGAAAATGGCTTAGAGAGGCAGGTGGAGGCATGCCTGCGGTAATATTTATCACTGGAACACAAAATGAGTTTGTCAATAATTCACGTAATTGGAAATCATTTTTCACTTCTAATTTCGCATCACATTTTAATGATTCTGAATTTCAAAATTGCAATGTTTTATGTTGCACAGCCTGATTCAGTCTGCAAAACATGAACAATAAAGTCAATGGTAAGCTACAACCTCTTAAAATGTACAAACTTTATATCCGAGTTTCCATCAATCAATTTTATAAAGGCTGGTGGTACCTCCAAGTGCTTCTAGTTTTGAAGTTTAAAATTTAACGTTGTTTCCTTTTTTCATAAACGCTTTAAAAAAGCTCTTTGTTTGGGGAAGGTAATAGACCCATGCATTACGTTTGTCATGAAGTTATCCATCGATGGTGTGATGACCCAGATTCTTGTGACTTACACCACCGTGCTTAGAAAAAGGCCAAAAGTTCAATCATGTCAGATTTTGGGTGCAGAAGGGACTCTGATGTGTGCTCGCTCCCAGGCAATAACATGGTTCAGGCAGCAGAGAAATGTTGTGCTGACTACTCATCAATATGATTGTGGTGTACAGCTGAGGATGCGGTGTGCTGCTGACTTAGCTTCAGGTTCAACCCTGGGCCCATGCACGTGCATGGCTAACACAAGTCACAGCTAACCTGCAATTCTTAAAGACAGCTAGGATCTTTAAAAGGGAGATGTATTCAGCAGCTGCAACTGGTTCTTCTACTTGTCCTCTTCCTCTTCATTTTCTTGATTTGTGTATCATGTAGACATTAGAAACAATCTACAGCACCTATTGTAGGTATTCCCTGGGCAGTTGAGGTAGTGCAACCACTGTTTTAGAATGCTTGATGTTTGCTCTACAATGCTCCAGGTCATGGCACAACTCTGACAGTGAATATACAATCAATGTGTGGTCTGCAGACAGAGTGGAGTCAGAGGGCATGTTTAGAGAGGGTATGCCTTGTCATCAAGCAGCCTGAACAATTACTGTGGCATGATTCTAACAGGAAAAGCTGACTGGCACGGGATTAAAGAGTCACAGCTGCTGCCTGGCAGGGACAAAAAGAGAAAGCTGTATAATGTGCTACAAGAAAACAGGGCCCATGCTGTCCAGGGCCTACACTCAATTACCTGTTAATTGGGATGTCCAGTGCCTGAAGCAACCAATCGAGCCCATAGACCACTCCGATTGATAGATTACTCAGCCAATGATTGTTCTGAACAACAGCAATCATTGGTTGAGCTGGGTGAACCAGATTCCAGTTCCTCCTCACCTCATGTCAGGACTCATTAGAGGACAGCGCTGTTTTGCTGTTGAAACTTGGTCTTTTGATTCTTTCTTCACTTCAGACTTGGCTGGATGCTGCTGAAATGCAAAGAAAAGTGCCTCAGCTCTACTCCTATCCCCAGAAGACTCTTCCTGACCTGCTCCCTCCCAAAGGTGTTTGACTTTAGCACTTGCTCGTGCCTGAACAAACTTCCTCCCTGGGTAAAGGAAGCCTGATGAGTGTGACTCGTGGATGCTTGGCAGTGCTCTGACTTTCAGTCCTTTGCTGCCTTCAGATCTACCATTTAATGAAAGGCACATAGGGCCCAATATTACCATCAAGTTGCAACTGTTTTCGGGCACGAAAACTTGGTAAATTCGGTCGTTAAGCGAGTCGCGCGATCCACACCCGCCTCTCTGTCCGTTCCTCCTTTACCAAGGGCAGAAAATGGCCACAGTTAGGATCACACCCAAAATGAGCATTTGCATGCATTTAAATTGATTTAATGAGCCGCAACCCTTTTTACCACCACATTCGCCCATCCAAAACTCATGCAAAACAGACGTGATCTGCAAAGATCCGATTTGGGTGCTCCAGCTTCTGAGGAGGTAAGTTCCGAGCGTCCGGCAGCTCTCTGCATCAGATCATTTCGGGGGGGGGTAGATTTGACAGAGGGAGGCCCCCACTCAGATTGGTGGAAAGAGGGGGAAGTGGATCAGTTGGCTCCACTAAGATTGTGGTGGGGTGGGGGCTGGGGGGTGTTCGCTGCTACTCTGCCTCTGCTCAGTGAGGGGGGGAAGGGGGGCGGGGGCGGGGTGTTCGCAGCCACTCTGCTCAGTGAGGTGGAAGAGAGGTCCGCAACCACTCTGCCTCTGCTCAGTGAGGGGAAAGCGGGGAGTTTGCTGCCATTCTGCGTGTGATTGGTAGGGGGCCGGGGGCCATGATTGGTCTGGATAGCGGGGGAGGGGATGGGGGGAATAAAGTGGTCAGTAATGTTTTGGGGGTGGGGCAATGTCTGTGGGAGGCATTATCTAGCCTGGGAGTAATGTAGCAGGGGAGCATTTTTTCTAAGTTTTTTTACAATGCCTGCACAGTTGGTGGTGCCAATCGGAGCTATGGGGTTTCAGGCATGTTTACTCCTACCCACAGACTTCTGTAGCGCGATTCAGAATTGCTGATATTTTTTCAAGCAGGGTGCGAATGGGGGCGCCTGAGAACAGGTCTAAAAGTCAGATCTGAAACACTCCCAGTTTCAAGTTTGCCCAGCACTTAGAATGAAAATGGTAAAATAGGGCCCATAATCTTCTGTTATTAACTGTGCCGGGTGAACACTGAGCTTGGACAACAGGTGGAAGGGCTAGGCACACAAATCAAATGCATTAGTGGATATTAGCAGCAAAGATGAAGTCATTCGGTGATCTTTACCTTAAAGATTAAGCTGTTCTTCCTTCTCAGACAAGGGCAAATTATGATTGCAGAGAATAGCCTGATGGCAGATTGAAGAATTTCTCATTAATCACACATTAAATATCTGTTTACTCAAGGCACAATTGGAATCTCAACGCAAAGTTGAAATGCTATTTGCTGTTTCTTTGCAAGGCCCAAGGACACAAGTGTTCGTAACCTCATTTCAAAAGCTGTGTCTGCTTAGCAAGAGAGCAGTGTTTCTTCAAAACAGGATATACACCAATCATTATTTATTTAAAATCAGTTTGCTTTTATCTATGTATATTTAAAATCACTCAGCTCTTTTATCAATTTATTTCTGCAGGAACACCCTCAGCCTAAACGAAAAACAGAACAGTAAAGAGAATTGAGTCTTCCATTGATCTCATTATTTGATCAGCTACAAAGAGATTTTCAAATTAACTGTGTGTTTGGCTTCCCCTCAATGGTGTATGTAGGCCCTAACCCATCTTCCTGCCTGACTGCTGCTCCCTCAATGATGTATGGCTTCTTCATTCTTTTCCTGCTTGACCCCCTCTCTCCTGATGGTATGTGGACCATTCACACCTTCCTGCCTGACCCCCCTCCGTTTTGATGGTGTGCACATTCACACTTTTCTACCTGACCCAAATGATAGCATATGCTCCTGTAACCATCCCCTATAACCACTCCCATGGCCTCTAATACCACCTATGTTAATCTTTGCACTAGCGGGGTCTGGGGTTAGTGGGTTGTTGGGGGGTGGGTGGATTGGTATGGAGGTGGTAATGTTTTTAGGATGGTTTTCCCTCTGGGCACCCATTTGCTCTGACAGGGAGGGAAAATGGTACCAATAGTGGTTGGGGGGGTAGGGTAGGGGTAGAGCAGTGCTGACTTCAGGGGATGGGGATGGGGCACCCTGAGTCCTTCATGGTGGGCTGTGGGGGAGGTATACTAAGGTTCTGATTGGACTGCTCTTTAAAAATAGTGCCCTGGTCTCTGTGCAGCTGGGTTTTCCTGGATTGTTTAGGCCCTGCCCTTCCATTTAACAGCATGAAACATGCCCCCTTGATATTTTTTTTTTGGCAGAGTGTTGTAAGATGTGGAGAGAAAACTGACCGGTTTCCCTGGAGAGACATTAACTGGTTTCCTCGCCAGAAACAACACGCTGCCATTTTTTGGTATGATTCCCCCATCCTATTAACTTGACTGCCTTATTAACAATGGTAGCATAAGTCACACAGCCAGATCAACTCTGGCATGTTTGACCAGGTCCACCTTATCTGTGAATACAGGTGGTTAGTTAAGGCCTGATACAGTGCAATTACTTAAAGGGCAAACATGCATCAATCCCCGAAGCTGGATTAAATCTTTGAACTGGAACACTTGTTACAACTGTGCTGGAGCCGTGTTCTTTTGAGATAGGTGCTGAGGAAACTTATGGGGGGAAGTGTAGGAGGAATTTTGCTCTGCAGTTGATCGTACTGGAGCTGATGTAGGTCCGCATGACACTGAAATGGAAAGTATTCCACTCTCCCCCGTTCCTCACCTCACTGAGCACCAAACTCAAAAGAGTGGAATTCATTCAAGGAAAGGCATCACGGCGAGATAAAATCTCTTGCAGATAAAATGGTGTCCCTCACCTGAACTGCTATAAAAATATCGAGCTGTGGTTTTGCATCATGAATCAAGCTGACAAATACTGTATTGTGACATATCAGTTGAATCGTCTGAAGCTACGAATCGAATACCACTGGTTAGTTGATCAATTGCTGAAATGAATTCCCTAACGGCTGCATGCATCTTTCACATGTTGTTTGCAATGTTTTGAACATTCCCCACTGTCAAATGGATTTCTGTGACTGATTTTTTTTTTAGCCCCCACCCCTGTGAATTGGTTTTCAACAGCATTTTGTTTTTAATTAGCCAGTGTGGCTTCGCTGGCAGTATCACTTCCTTGTGGTTTGGAAAGAAGGCATGTTACGTATGACCTGAAATGAAACTCCATGTTACGGTCAGGAATGAAGCTTCTGCTTATGGAATCATCCATCGCTGGCAACGAGGAAAGGAGAAGGGAAAAACAATGAATGAAACACTAGTAGGGAATGAGAGTGGAGAGAATAAGAGAAAAGAAAGGGATGAGGGAGGGAATTGACTGAGCTGTTCACTACAAAAGATTTGTCACTGTTCTGTATCCTGCCAATTTTGTTTAGCCAAATAGTTCTGCTTACTTTCAAATAGGTTCCAGGCAGCCCCACAATGGCAATATCTTAATTTAAATGTCAGGACAAAAATGTGCAAAAAGTAAACCTCATGTATATTAAATAGTGTTACAAACTCTCCGACAAAGAGCCATCCAGACTCAAAACATTAGTTCTGTTCTTGCTCCATAGATGTTGTCAGGCCTGTTGAGATTTTCCAGCATTTTCTGCTTTTCTCGCAAACTAAAATTCCCTTCCCTATCCTTGTGCTTAGTCAAGTACCATTAAACCTTTCAGTCCAACCCAGAGGACATAAGTAAATAGATATAAATATATATAATGTATGCAGGGAAGGTGTAAAAGGAAGAGCGAGACTTGTAAATCTCATGTGTAGTCTTGTCGTTCACTCAAAGGATTGTCCAGTGAATGATAGTCCATCTGTAGGAGATAGTGAGGATAAACTTCAAATGCACTATCCCACCTCAGCCTGCTTCGTTTTCATTCCGTTTTATTTCATATTCTATTGTTCTCTATCTTTTACTACTTTATTGTCTTTCTTCATTTTTTCTTTCCCCCTACCTTATCCCCTTTCCCTTACTTTTTCTCCCCCCGCTTCCCCTTTTCTACATTCTACCTCTGTCCCATTTTACACCCTCCCCTCCCCAAATATCTTCATCTGGCACAGTTTACAACTTCTCTGCCATTTGGCCATTCACACCCTTTATTCTCTCTGTGAACAGCTATTAGCAGCCTTTTCCCCTGGTTTCTATGGCTATGACTCATCTTGTATTCCCTCCCCCTGTAATTTAAATATGTCCCACTTTCTGTGCCTTTTAGCTTTGACAAAGGATAATCTGGACTCAAAATGTCAGCTCTTTTCTCTCCTTACAGATGCTGCCAGACCTGCTGAGATTTTCCAGTGTTTTCTCTTTTGGTTAAACTTCAGATGAGATCATCTGCTGCAATTCCCTTGAAGGTTGAACAAACTGAGAATTTCTGCCTAATTGCTTCTTTAAAAGGAAACTCAGGTAATCATTTGAAGCCAAGGAAGTTACATGGCTATCAGGAGACGACATGGTAACATGATCAAATGCTGTGATGGTTTCATAAATAATGTAACCTGTATAATATGAATGCTTATTGTATTGATAAATGAGGTTCAATGATGATAAGGTGAAAGGGAAGGATACATTAATTGCCATGGGGCAAATTTTACCATCTCACCCACCATGGGAATTGGAAAGGATTTTCCGGTTTCGGACAGGTTGTTGTGTTTTTGCCTGTTATCAAATTCAACAGAATACTTCTGAAAGGACATCCCCAACTCTGGAGCAGACGAAGCTCGCAGAACAGCTTTCTCCGAAGGCCTCAGGCAGGTGACACAGTAAAACTCAGCAATAAGAACATAAGAAATAGGAGCAGGAGTAGGCCATCCAGCCCTTCGAGCCTGCCCCGCCATTCAATAAGATCATGGCTGATCGGAAGTGGCTCAGTTCCACTTTCCCGCTTTCTCCCCATAATTCCCTTGCCTACCAAAAACCTTAAATATATTTAGCGAGGTAGCCTCCACCACTTCAACGGGCAGAGAATTCCAGAGATTCACCACCCTTTGAGTGAAGAAGTTCCTCCTCAACTCCGTTCTAAACCGCCCCCGCCTTATCTTGAGGCTGTGCCCTCTAGTCCTGCTGTCCTTTCTGAGCGGGAAGAATCTCTCTACCTCTTCCCTATCCATCCCCTTCATTATCTTATACGTCTCTATAAGATCCCCCCTCATCCTTCTAAACTCCAACGAGTACAGACCCAGTCTATTTAGTCTCTCTTCATAGTCCAACCCCCTCATCTCCGGTATCAGCCTAGTGAACCTCCTCTGCACTTCCTGCAAGGCCAAAATATCCTTGCGCAAGTGCGGCGACCAAAACTGCACACAATACTCCAGCTGCGGCCTCATCAGTGCCCTGTACAGTTGCAGCAAGACCTCCCTGGTTTTATATTCTATCCCCCTTGCTATAAAGGCCAGCATCCCATTCGCCGCCTTGATCACCTGCTGCACCTGCAGACTGGGTTTTTGTGACACATGCACAAGGACCCCCAGGTCCCTCTGTGCCGTAGCATGCTGCAGCTTTTTGCCCTTTAAATAGTAATCACTCCTACTATTATTTCTGCCAAAGTGGATAACCTCACACTTGCTAACATTGTACTCCATCTGCCAGGTCCTCTCCCACTCGCTCAGCCTATCTAGATCCCTCTGCAGACTTTCCACACCCTCAGCACAATTTGCTTTTCCACTCATCTTTGTGTCATCAGCAAATTTCGACACCCTACACTCAGCTCCCTCCTCCAGATCATCTATATAAATGGTAAACAGTTGAGGCCCCAGCACCAATCCCTGTGGCACTCCACTAATCACCAACCACCAATCAGAATAGCACCCATTGATACCAACTCTCTGCCTCCTATTAGACAGCCAATCCTCTATACACGCTAACACCTTACCCCCAACTCCATAGTCTCTGCTTCAACCAATCTCCGATTCAATGAATTTTATGGTGCAACAGCCCTCTTTCAAGAAATTTCTCCTAAATTCACGCTCAGTAAAAAAAAAAATAAATTATTGTTTCCTCCTGAACTCCAAGAAACTGAACTCCCTTTCCGTGTTCAAGCATTCAAAGGCCTCCATAATTTTCTAAGCCTCTGTCAAATTTATTTTCACTCTTCTTTATGCAAATAATTGTGATATTTAAGTATTTCCCCATAATAATGGTTCTCATTCTTGGTGTCACTCTCAAACATTCTCTGTAATTGGGTGCTCAAAACTGTGCACAATGTTCTAACTATCATCTGACTAATTGCTGTGAAACCATTTTGTTTGTAACAAATGATATTATGAATTTGAAGTGTAAGAGTCTGGAACATCTATGGTTAACATGGGACTGAGTACAGTACCACCCACACAGTGATATAAGGGAACACATGACCTGGACCTCAGGGTCAGTGTTGCACATATCCAACAAGCACAGCGCCAGCTCTTAGCTTGAACACTTTACTGTACATATATACATATATATGTACATAAGATCTTGTAGTTAATAAATACATACAGTTAACTAAGGCAACAGAAACTTAATTAAGAACTACCGAATAGTATCCAACACCCTGCAACAGAATTTACTAGCTGGAAACTAGTAATCATTTTTTTAAAAAGACAGAAGCACCTCAGGACTCAGGACTCAAAATCACAGGCAAAGATGGATGCACATTTGATTCACTGCACCTTTGACACACCAAAGCCATTAAGGTGAGCCTACCTGTCTGCAAGAACCCATCAAAGTCAATTACCTTTGTAGAATATGAATGAACCATACATATATGTTATGTATGTTATACATATATGTTATACATATATGTTATACATATATGTTATACATATATGTTATACATATATGTTATACATATATGTTATACATATATGTTATACATATATGTTATACATATATGTTATACATATATGTTATACATATATGTTATACATATATGTTATATATGGACGTGGTATATATGGACTTTAGTAAGGCGTTTGATAAGGTTCACCATGGAAGGCTTCTGCAGAAATTGCAGATGTATGGGATTGAGGGTGATTTAGGAAATTGGATTAGGAATTGGTTCACCATGGAAGGCTTCTGCAGAAATTGCAGATGTATGGGATTGAGGGTGATTTAGGAAATTGGATTAGGAATTGGCTGGTGGATAGGAGACAGAGGGTGGTGGTTGATGATAAGTATTCGTCATGGAGTTCAGTTACGAGTGGTGTGCCTCAGGGATCTGTTTTGGGGCCACTGCTGTTTGTAATTTTTATAAATGATCTGGATGAGGGTATAGTTGGGTGGATTAGTAAATTTGCTGATGACACCAAAGTCGGAGGTGTGGTAGATTGTGAGGAAGGGTGTCATAGTGTGCAGGAAGACTTGGACAGGTTGCAGAGCTGGGCCAAGAGGTGGCGGATGGAGTTTAATGCGGAGAAGTGTGAGGTAATTCACTTTGGTAGGAATAACGGATGTGTAGAGTATAGGGCTAACGGTAGGACTCTGAATAGTGTGGATGAACAGAGGGATCTAGGTGTATGTGTACATAGATCCCTGAAAGTTGGGAATCAAGTAGATAGGGTTGTTAAGAAGGCATACGGTGTCTTGGCGTTTATTGGTAGGGGGATTGAATTTAGGAGCCGCAGTGTCATGTTGCAACTGTACAAAACTCTGGTGCGGCCGCACTTGGAGTACTGTGTGCAGTTCTGGTCCCCACATTATAGGAAGGATGTGGAGGTTTTGGAGAGGGTGCAGAGGAGGTTTACCAGGATGTTGCCTGGTATGGAGGGGAGGTCCTATGAGGAGAGACTGAGGGATTTGAGGTTGTTTTCGTTAGAAAGAAGGCGGCTACGAGGGGACCTTATTGAAACATATAAGATGATTAGAGGTTTAGATAGGGTGGACAGTGATAGCCTTTTTCCTCAGATGGAGAAAGCTAGCATGAGGGGGCATAGCTTTAAATTAAGGGGTGGTAGTTATAGGACAGATGTCAGGGGTAGGTTCTTTACCCAGAGGGTGGTGAGGGATTGGAATGCCCTGCCTGCTGCAGTTGTAAATGCGCCTAGTTTGGGGGTGTTTAAGAGATACATGGATAGGTTTATGGATGGAAAGGGTTTGGTTTAGGTTAGAGGGTCATTGCTTTTTAACTGGTCGGCGCAACATCGTGGGCCGAAGGGCCTGTTCTGTGCTGTAATGTTCTATACCCTGTCTCCATTCACAGGACATCCAGATTCAGCTGGGTAGGAAACTAACATTGAACAAAACCATTTTATGCAATAGACTCTGGCTGAGACAGATATTCCAATCCACAATAATCAAGTTACAACTGGAGTACATGGGACATATTTAGGTAACTGGGCAGTTGAAGAGAGAGGGTGATGTGATAAGTCAGCTAACCAGTTGAGTGTTCAAGCACCTATTCCCTCTGCACACCAGCACAATGAGAAACCAAAGAAGCAATGTCTTTGTGTGGGTCTCCCTTTTTCTTCTTCGGTCACCAGACAATTTGCAGATTTTGAACTCCTGTCTGCTATTGTTCACCACTGATGTGGTGCAGACAGATTTTAAAAAAGGAAAAGAATGAGGCGACATGGTGGCACAGTGGTTAGCAAGGATTCGATTCCCAGTTTCAGGTCTCTTTCTGTGCGGGATTTGCACATTCTCCCCATATCCGCATAGGTTTCCTTCGGGTGTTCCGGTTTCCTCCCGCAGTCCAAAGATGTGCGAGTTAGGATTGGCCATGTTAAATTACCCCTTAGTGTCGGGGACTAGCTAGAGTAAATGCATGGAGGTTATGGGGATAGGGCTTGGGTGGGACTGTGGTCGGTGTAGACTTGATGGGTTGAATGGCTTCCTTCTGCACTGTAGGATCCTATGATTCTATGAACTCAACTCCACAGTGGCTGTCTTCAGAGTAGTAGATAAATAATCTGTCTACACTTTTAAACCACCTATATACTCATCCAGAGGGCTATCAAGTTCAGTCTGAAGTCAGCCGAGTCACCAACCTTCAAGAACAGTCACCCCTTTAATTTTACTCAACTTCAAATTGCTTAATCTGTTATTCCACACTGGATGCAAACTTCATGTATGTGTATGTGTCTGAAAGTTAGAACATTTTATATTTCTGTTTCTTACAATGGATTAAGTGCAATAAAATACCTACTTCATTTTTTGAAACTCAAGAAAACCTGTCCATTTGTCATTTATTGTCACAGCGCACAAATAGTTAACACTAACTGATTTGACAAGCTATTTTTTCAAAAAAATTCAAAAAATCTGTTCCAATTCAATGAGAGAGAAAAGAGGGAAGCCGTTCAATCCTCCTCACCTAACTGTAACACTAATACTTCTTTACTATTTCTTTGCTCACATATTCCATACCCCTGTTTATAAGATTCAAAATAATGATAAATACACTCCTTTAATTGAGTACTAGCATTTTAATAGAATTTTGATTTTGAAATCTTGGATTGATTGAATATCATCCAATTGTGTGAACACCTCCATTCCCCACACATATCCATGCTAAACTACATGGCCATGTAATTTAAATGTCTGTGGCCACAATTGTATTGGCCATTAATGCCATACTGCTCCTAGCCAAATCTCCATTCACTGATGCGGGATGGGAAAATCCTACTGGTGTGAACAACCTTCCACACTTTTCTTTCTGGTCTTCTTCACTCTTTCTCTTGCTTTCTAATCTTGAGAAATCATTGCTTCCCTCCATCTGAGTCTAAGTTATATAAATGTACTAAGAACAAAACAGAGCCAATCACTAACTCTTGGATTACATCAATTGCCCTATCACTGTAAGAAACACAATTGATCCTAAATCCATACTCACTGGCCAGGAACTTACCTACTATCCCACGTTGATTAATTTTCTATTACATTATATAAGATAATTTTTCTTGTAAGGCATCTTATCGAACATCTTCTGAAAATCATATACAGCATATACACTGAATTTTACTATCTATCCCATTGTCTATGTTGTTGTTACTTTATTTAAGGAAGCAAAATATGTTACCTTCTTACCATCATACAGGAGATTAAATTGATAGCGCACAGTGGGATGTACATAGAAGCATACGATAAATAAAAGGCTTCAAAGAATTCAAAGGCTGCAGAGATTACAGAGTTGAGTGAGTAATTGGGGCATTGATTAGTGCTATATTGTGCATGTTGGGAATAGTAAAATCTTTAACAATCTCTTTGTAACAGGATTGAAGAAACTGCTGCCTCTTGCCCTGAAGTGACAGGTTTTTCTTTAGAAAATGAAAATGGAATTTGAAGGACATTAAAAGTTACTGATGAGAAAGTAACCAAACATGGTAGTACTGAAAGAGTTTAAAACTTGCACTGTTTTCAACATTTTCTGTTTTTATTTCAGGTTTCCAGCACCGGCTGAAGTTTACTTTATTTAGTTTTACTTTTGTTATTTCTTCATTCTATTTTCTTAATTGTTTCCCTTTTTGCAACAGCACCATTATAGAACTAACAAGTGTTTTCCCAATGGAAAGCTCCCATTTGGAGATGGATCCCCAAAGTTCAGCACTGGTTTGCAATGCCTGAATGGTTCTCCATATCCATCCATTCGGACCTGCACACTTGTCCCTGTATTAAAAGCTGACCAGGCCTCGCTTTTTCAAATGACTGATGCAGGCCTGATAACACAGTTAAGAATGAAGGCTGCCTAATAATTTGGTTCTTCAGGTTTGTCCAAATCACAGTATGCCACATCTAATGTGATATTGCAAGAGAAAAGACATGATGGTGATAACAAACCATTGAAGTCTAATTTCTGCAGCTATAAGATGCTACCATGCATACTATCTGACATTGCTGATCAAACATGTTATCATAAGGTTGAGTTAGTTGCAGGGCAAGCACCTGCTATTAATGCGCTGTGCAGGCACCCGCTACTCAAATATAGCATAGCACTCCCACAGCAAGTATCAGTACTGGTCAGCTGCTAATTTTCTGTCTATCATTTCTTACTCCCCCAGCTTGTTCTGCTTTCATAAAAGCTACTAATGGCTTGAGATGCTTTTTCACTGTCTCTATAGACTTTCAAAAATTATCCCCTCATCCATTCTGATACATGTACATTTCCTCTCTCATGTCCCAGTCAGCATAAATGTACAAATCAACTGATCATAGAAATCTGGACACTATTAACTCACTACCACTGAGATAGCTTTGGTATCTGAATATTTAGCCAATTGTTTCCATTATCTGAAGAGGCTGAAAGGAAAACTAATAATTACAACATCTGACATGAAAGCTGATCCATTCTGAGGGTATTAAAAATAATAAAGCATAACTGATTCATTTTGAGTGGACAAACCAATTATTGTACAATGTAATTTTTCCATTGATGTTCATACTAAGTTTTGTTTTTAAATATGTTAATCAGTACTTGGCTGTGAGTTGAGTTCAGAAGAAATTGTTGAAGAATTTCTGTAAATATTGACCTGAAATGTATTGTTAGGTGACTAATACCTCACCCAATATATAATTACAATACATATATTGTAATATATGAGACAAAAGTCTTAAAATGACTGAAGCCATTGCTGCCTACGACTCCAAAAAATATCTTTCTGGCAGGCAGAACAGTTGGCATCTTGTTACTTCTGAAAATAAACCAATGACCTGAAGACTACAGAGACCAAATTCCAGTGGAATTGTACAATGCCCATTTACATTTCTTAGGCCAGACCAAGTCAACTGAGATTACCAGCCTGATAGGATAAACAACCCCAGGAAACTCTTTTGAAATGATTAATCACTGAAACATTAACCATGTCAGGAATCCAGACAAAGGAATGTACGTGCATTGCCCAAACTAAAGTGAGAGTCATATCATATTAACCCTCAAACTGAGGGAACCAGCTATCCTGACCAGTAGAGCTGTAAAAAAGATTGGCATCCTCCAACTAGCAAAAGACAGCTCAGAAGCTGATCTCTGCTCAGGTTTAAATGCTGGTCCCCATCTACACTGTTTCTACTGGATCCTCTGAACTTCTGTACCAGTGGTCTACAACACTAATTCATCCATGTGCCCATCTCATAATCCCTTTGTTACTGCAAAAAAAGGGGAGAAGGTTGCATTATGTGTCCTTTTCCTGTGTTTTGAATGTTTGAAAGATAATAAACTAATGCTCTGAGTTATCCTGACATCAAGCTTGTTATGGAGTTGTTAATAGAAATTAGATCAAAATTGAGGGGTTTGGGAAAATACGCCACCACTTATAAAAGAGGAAATCAAAACCAAAATATTTTTCTCTTTATGGACAGATGGTGAAAGGCAAAGTCAAAGCTGTTTAAATTAATCACCCTCCTATCCATAATTGAATGCATTAACTGCCAAGCTTAGTTCAAATTTGAACCTGGCAGATTGATTTCTAATTGGTTGAGGCATTTCTCTGAGAATGCTGTTGTTTACTTGAAACTGTACGATGTGTGTACATACTCTTTCAGTCTGCAAAGAACAAGGCCCTGTTTAATATATGTAGCTTGTAGCATTTGCAAGAACATCAAACCATGTGCCCAATGTATAATCTTAATTTTTTCAGCAATGATCAAGTTCTGTACTATCAAACACTAATTCATTTTTAAGGTATATGCCATGAAAAAGAGCCGTAACATTTAATTCATTGGCACCAGGTTTTTCCAGTGGTGCAAGGGCTATTTTTTAATCCACAATGGCATCCATTGTGTACATGACCATTCTGTGTGGACAAGCTGAAGCTACGAATGGTAGGTATGGGTTGTGATACATAGTTCCTTGATGGGTTATTGATGGGGATCTGATGCACTGAGTAGCGTATGAAGCTAATAGTGCAGTTGGCCTATAAATTCTCATGCGCTCTGTGCTAACTGTGGCACTTCCATGCCCATTTACCCATGATACACAGTATAGAACCAATAAACTCCATAGTGATAAGAGAATATATAAAACAAAAGGTTTTAAAAATTATACATTGATAACATTCCACTTTCTTAAACAGAAAACTTTTTTTTACTGTATGCCAATATAAAGGTCAATAACCAGACCTTTAAAATATCAACAGCTAAAATTATAAGCATTTGAAACCTTGTTGCCTTATGTTAGTCAAGGCTCATTATGTATTTTTATGCATAGTGGGTAAGTGAACATGGAAATGGCATAGCTTAGCAATTAAGGGTGGATGGGAGCATGCATGAGACACAGGAGTGTTTTCTCTGGGGGGTAGATGTGAGGGGTGAGAACTAAAGGGCCTCATTTTTTTCATTCTAACTGGAATGAAGTCCCACAGCACGAAGTGTACCTTTTAAACATTGCCCAGTCCCTGTGGCCGCCTCCAAATTATATTCCAATTCAGATGGCCCAATTGCAGCCTGAACCCACCACCCCAGTAATGAAAATTCTGTTTTTCATGCACTTTCTGCTAAGGCAGACAAGCTAGCTGGGAACTTTCCCAACTCCCACTGCCAATCTCGAGGATAAAAGTATCTGGAAATGGCAACTGCATTATGCCATTTGATATAACAAATATAAATTAGAAATATGAACATAACAAACCACACAGCAAATCATGACAATAGAAAATAAACACTGTGGAGACAAAGTGCATGCATTATGCAAGATTTCTAATAATGTATCACTGCCGTCTTTGTCACTAAAAGATGCTTTTGTTTCTATGTCTAATGATTTATTCTAAATCCTATTGCCTTGATCTAGTTTCAAAGTGTGAACCCATGTGGGGAAACGTGGCTGGATTTCATATAACAAGCGGAATTGATGGCAGGTAGTCTGGGCAGATTCAGCAGGAAGTGTGAACGTCACTGCTCATGAATCAGTTCCAGCCTGAAACCCACAGTTTGCCAGTACTGATTACATCAAACCAACTTACATTTGTCTGAGAGTGATGGTACTAAATTTTATCCGCATCTTTCAACTGCGTGGAATGTAAAATGATTGCACAAAATGATTGGGACAAGCAAGAAATGATTATTCCTATCAACTGTAATCAACAATGATCATTGTAGCAAAAATGTTTATTCTTTATGCATTGTTACCAATGAGGAACAGACTACTTGAAGAGAATAGACCGTGTAAATGTGATTTTTCAAGGCTAATTCCAAAGTTCCTCAAAATCCATCACAAATGTGCTCATGTTTCATTTTTCAGGACTTTTAAAGGTGGAACACTAATTTCCATTCAGGTTATAAGATGCTTTTGTTCAAAACGATAGTCTGAAAACTAATATAAATCATAGCAGGTTGGTATTCTGATAAAAGCTTCAATAAGAACATAAGAACATGAGAAATAAGAGCAGGAGTAGGCCATCTGGCCCTTCGAGCCTGCCCCGCCATTCAATAAGATCATGGCTGATCTGTCGTGGCTCAGTTCCACATTCCCGCCCTCTCCCCATAACCCTTAATCCCTTCTCTTATCAAAAACCCATCAACCCGCGTCTTAAAAATATTTAGCGAGGCAGCCTCCACCACTTCAACGGGCAGAGAATTCCAGAGATTCACCACCCTTTGAGTGAAGAAGTTCTTCCTCAACTCCGTTCTAAACCGCCCCCCCTTTATCTTGAGGCTGTGCCCCGTAGTCCTACTGTCCTTTCTGAGCGGGAAGAGTCTCTCCACCTCTATCCTATCCATCCCATTCATCATCTTATACGTCTCAGTGAGATCTCCCCTCATTCTTCTAAACTCTAACGAGTACAAGCCTCCTTTTGGAGGCTTACACACAATGGGCCGGATGTTCTGAGGACAGGCCATCATCACTAGATTGCCAATCTGTTTATTTCATTTGACATTATGATGGAAGTTCTACATTTCTGATCCAAACCTTCTGAACCATCAGAAATGCAGACCGTACCTGTTTAAGGAATTATCTTAGGGCTAGCTAATTGGGAGAAGCCAGCTGCCTTTCACTGATGCAATGAAAATCATTGGGATTTTAAATTGTTTCTGGGTGTGTTAATGAATGCTTGTAATTCAGCTAGGTGTGACCTTGCGTAAGCTGGGAGAGTAGTAGGGTGTTTAGAGTACCAGCTGGATAGGATGGTAGAATTGGTGAGGTGACGTAGTGATGGAAGGGTGACATGGGGGTGAGACCATATAAGATGAGTTGGGTCAGGATATAAGTTGGGTCAGGATAGTCAGGGGGTTGTCAAATGCTCATATGGGGAAGTTGTAAATTGGACAATCTGGTGGAAGTCATGGGGTCAGGAAAAGTTGGAGATTGGGGACTTAAAAGACTGGGGTCAGGGGTCAGAAAGTCAAGATGGAGTCAGCTGGTCAAAGGAGCAGAGTCAGAAGGAAACGGGAGAATTAGAGGGTAGGAAATGAGTCAAAGAATCCAGGGGAAGTCAAAGGTTCACAGGGAAGCCATGAGAAGTTGGAGGATTGGATGTGTCAGAGTGTTAGGAAGGGAAATAGAGGATTGGATGGATCAGAGAGTTCAGAGTAATGGATGTGTTGGAGGAATAAGGATAATTGAAGGGCCAGGTGGGTAGTTGGACTAGTCAGTGAGAAGTGGGGGTGATGGTGGGGAGTTAATTGTATAATTACTTATGAGTAATATTTCTTGGCTAACTACCCAAGTAATTGAGTTTGAAGCCTCTAAAGTGTCGAACTTCAACTCAGTGTGAGTGACGTTTTCAGGGGCATTGCCCATCCAAGGGGTCCTTTAGTGCATCTTTCCATCTGCGGCCATTCGGAAACCATAGGAGCTGCGACATTATGACACTGGCATCAGTTCCAAAGACTTGAAACATGTGTAATCTGATGCCTCTCATATCTCAATGTTTCATTCCTATCAGATGTTACGTTCTCATAGAACTTCATGGTGAATACATCTGCTTTTTTTGGACTGCTGAAGAAATTTCTAGCAGCACCGCAGTGAGTTCAGCCTGACATTCAAGTGCTGCATCGGTTTGTTCCTCAGTTGCCTCTTCACTACAGACATTCCTTTTTTCCCCATTGCATTTCAGTGGGTGGAAAATAATTATTTCTTTTTTATTATTGATCTCCATTCAACTCAGCAGAAGCTAAGATCTCACACTGGTTTTGAAAACAAAGCGATCAAACAGCTTGCAACACTGTTTAGGATTTTGATCAAGATTAGAGTGAGTGCTGGGCTTGCGCTAGCTTAATCTACTTCTGTAACCCCAAGCAACCCTAAAAAGTTGGAACAACTGTTTCTAAAAACAATCCTGGATCTTCAAAGCAAAGCATTCATAGAATATATTCTTTCTAGTGTCCTTTTTGAAAGTATTTATACTTATTTTATGAACATATGTACCATTCAGCTTTTTTTAAAATGCTGGTGTCTTCCTGACCCCTGCATCGAGCCCATTTTAAGGATTAGGCCACATGCTTCCTGTTCTTAATTCTAGCTCCGGTTACAGACTCCCTTCATGAGTTTTGAAATCTAATCAAAAAAAAGTTTGCTCTGTTTTTTTCAAATTAAACTTGAAACTGATGGAAAACAAACCAACTCAGAGCTTCAACCATTGAGCTGTGGTAAAATGGCAGAGTGAATCATGCTGACTGCATGAACTGAATCATCAACCGCTGTAATGTAAATTTGATGGTTGTCTGCATGGGCGCAGAATGGATTCCAAAGAGATGGTGATATTGGGACTGTAGACTTCAAGCCTATGGTGCCCAGTCCTTTTGAGTCATTCAGTAACACCTTGTGCCACAGCTTAATGAATATCTCAAAATGGAGACTAAAATAGTTAGTGAGTGACTCATAATCTCCTGGTTTTCATTTTGGGATTTTGCTTGCTGGCTTCAAACACAATATTGGAAAGGCATAAGAGAAGTTTCATGTGCATTGGAAGTCTTTTAAAATGGATCAACTTTGGTATGTTTATCTGTTTTCACATTTACAATAATCTGTATGTACAACGAAACCGCTAAAAGCGGGTTTTATTTTGCTTATTTCTGAAATTATTGTTAATATGAATTCATGTCGCAGATTTTTGTAAAAGAGGGACATAGGAACAGGAGAAGGCCATTTGGCCCCTCTAGCCTGTTCTGCTATTTAATTAAACTGTGACTTGACTCTGTACCTGCCTTTGCATGATAACTGATTATACCTTTGGTAATTAATAAGCTATCAAACTCAGGTTTAAAATGAACCATTTATCTAGCATCTATAGGTATTTGCAAAAGAAAGTTCCAGCTTCTATCACTCTTTGAAGTATTTCTAAGTTTCTCCCATGAAAGGTCGGACTCAAATTTTTATGCTCTGTCCCTTAATTCGAGACAATGCAACTAGCAAAAATAGTTTTTATTTCTGTTTCCCTTCACAGATTGAAAACTTAGATCAAATCATCTCCATACCTTCTAAATTCCATAGAATACAACCATGGTACAATCCTTCCTTGTAATTTAACACTTGGAATCCTGGGATCATATGTGAAAAGTCTATATTATGTTCCTTCCAAGGACATGAAAGGGTCCATTAGACTATCAGTCTGCTTGATAGTAAGCCAAGGTGGTTTGATTGTTAGAGATAAAAGGAAGGCTTGGATTGTTGCACTGGGAAGAAAGTGAAAATCGTGTCTAAGCTTGAAGGCAATGGCGACACCCTGTATGGTAACAATGAGACTCCAAAGCTCCAGAAAAGTGTGAGAATATCAGGTTGTGCCTTAAACTGTCCATTTAGTTCGAAAACGGAAGAGAGTTGAGCTCTCAAGAATGCCTAATTAGCATTTCTACCTTGATACAAGACTTTGTGATTCACATTTCTATGCAGAAGAATGCAGAAGAAACCATTGTAGATCATGTGTTGCTGATTAAAAAGCTGTGCAGCTCAGTTTGAACACACTTAATGAAACAGTCTGCCGAGCTCTCTGTGGTAAAGAATCCTACAGATTCACTGCACTTGAAGAGAAGCAATTCCTCCTTGTCTCTGTCTTAAATGGGCAACTTGGTCTCATAGAAACTCGTAAAAGAAGTAAGGCATTTAGATCTTTGAGCATGTTCTGCCGTTCATTTTGATCGTGGCTGATCATCAAATTCAATAATCTGATTCCCCCATCCCCATCTCCCTGGGTCTCTTTAGCCCCTAGAGCTATATCTAATTTTTTTTTTGAAATCAGACAATGTTTTGGCCTCAGCTACCTTTTGTGGTAGTGAATTCCACACATTCACCATCCTGTGGGTGAAGAAATTTCTCCTCACCTCAGTTCTAAAAGGTTTGCCCCTTATCCTCAAACTATGATCCCTATTTGACTCCCCCGCCATGGGGCATAATCATCCTGTTTAATCTTGTTAGATTTTTCTGAGGTTTGATGAGATCCCCTGTCACTCTTTTAAACTCCAGTGAATATAGACCTGACAGACATAATCTCACCTCATATGACAGACCTGCCCATCACATGTATCAGCCTGGTAAACCTTCGCTCCCTCTATAGCAAGCACATCTTTACTCAGATAAGGACACCAAAACTGCACACAATACTCCAGATGTGGTCTCATCAACACCCTATACAATTGCAGCAAAAGATTCCTCTCCCATAGTCCAATCCTCTTGCTATAAAGGCCAACATAAAATTTGCCTTCTTTACTGCCTACTGTACTTACAGCGACTGATGCATGAAGGCACCAAGGTCTTGCTCAACTTACACCCGTTCAAGTAATAAGCTGCCTTCCTATTATTGTTACCAAAATGATAACCTCAAATTTATCCACATTATACTGCATCTGCCATGTACATGCCCACACACTCAGCCTGTCTAAATCGTGCTGAAGCATTTCTGTATTCTCCTCATGGCTCATCTTCCCACCCAACTTTGTGTCACCTGCAAATTTGGAGATAATATATTCAGTTCCCTCTTCTAAATCATTATTATATAATGTGAACAGTTGGGTCCAAGCACAGATCTCTGTGGAACTCCACTAGTCATTGACTGCCAATCAGAAAAAGACTCAATTATGCCAACTCTTTGCTTCCTATCTGCTAACTGCTATCCATCTCAAGACATTACCTGCAATCCAATGAGCTTTAACTTTACATGGTAGTCTGTTATGTGAGACCTTGTTGAAACCCTTCTGAAAGTCTAAATAAACCACATCCACTAGTTCTCTTTGGTCAACTCTACTAGTTAAATCCTCAAAGGGTGGCACAGTGACACAGTGGTTAGCATTGCTGCCTCACAGCAATGACCCGGGTTTGATTCCCAGCTTGGGTCACTGTCTGTATGGAGTTTGCACTTTCTCCCCAGGTCTGCGTGTGTTTTCTCTGGGTGCTCCAGTTTCCTCCCACAATCCAAAGATATGTGGGTTAGGTGGATTGGCCATACTAAATTACCCCTTAGTATGAGGATGATTAGCTAAGTTAGCTGGGGTTATGGGGATAGAGTCTGGGTGGAATTGTGGTGGTGCAGACTCGATGGGCGAAACGACCTCTTCTGCACCATAGGATTTATTGAAAAAGAATTCCAATAGACTCATCAAGCATGATTTTTCTTTATCAGATTACACTACTGTCTTCTAAATGCCGAGTTATGAAATCCTTGATAATGGACTCTAGCAACTTCCTCAGTACTGACGTTAAGCTCACTGGTCTACAGTTCCCTGTCTTCTCTCCACCTCCCTCTCCAGGGGAAATGGGAGAAACACATGAAACCGGATAGAGCAGCATCAGCTGCTGAGGGACAGAGGGGAGGGTAACCCCCCTCACCAGAATCTCAAGTGCTTTTCTGAGAATCTGTGCAGCTTCTCACTTGGTCATTGAGCCATCCTGACACTGCCTCAGTGTGTCCGTCAGGCCACTCCACACTCTCAGTGGCAGTGGATGCATGTCGGCTACAACTCCAGCTTCAGGAGAATCCTTCAGGATCAGTGTTTATGTGCTAAATATGTGATTTTCGGTTTTAGTCCCTGCAAGCATTTTCAAGTCACAATATTCATCAATGAGCCCGAGAAATGGGTGCTAAATCCACACCTGCAAACAAATACTTCTTATTCGTAGAACATCCATTATTTAGTCAAGATGATAGCCCTTCTCCCAGCCTGTTTATTCATCACTCTGGATTGTTTGATGGTATTTCCCTCTATTTTGGCAGTTTTTTTCACTTTCAAATAGAGTAATATAAAAGTCCTGGCATAAAGTGGGACCCAATAAGTCAATCAAAATTGACTTGACATAAATGATTCCAATTAGTTTCATACTTACTTTTGTTTTGCTGATTTGCAGTGCTTCACTTCATGCATGTCCTGGAGTATTAATTCTTTAGGGTAGAATTTTGTGGGCCTGACGCGATGGGGACAGAACCAGAAAATGCAATAAGTTGTCTTTTGTGGGACTGTATTATTGCTCCCTTTGTTAGGGATATCTGTATGTCGGGGAACTGCCTGTTAACCATCCTGTATCTTGGTCAAGTGCGGATTTGTTATGTTTGTGGCTTTCAGCCAGTGCTGAAATGCTATCAAACAGTAAGGGTTTAGCATTTGCACGTAGAAAATTTAAAGTTTATTTATTTATTAGTCACAAGTAAGGTTTACATTAAAACTGCAATGAAGTTACTGTGAAATTCCCCTAGTCGCCACAGTCTGGCGCCTGTTTGGGTCATTGTACCTAACCAGCACATCTTTCAGACTGTGGGAGGAAACCAGAGCACCCAGAGGAAACTCACACAGACATGGGGAGAACGTGCAAACTCCACATAGACTGTGACCCAAGCCAGGAATTGAACCCGTTCCCTGGAGCTAGGACTGTGTTCACAAGCAGAACGTAGGGCCAGCTTCTTCTCTCCACCTCTAACCCAGGACAATAAAGATTGCTCTAACATGCTGGCCTCCTGAGTTCAGAGTTCCCAGCAAGAAATCAAAAATCGGATCTCAGTGATTTGCATAACTGAGCTGCTCACCGAACCTTTAGGGGAACTGTCCAAGGTTTTTAAATGTAATTTATATTTAACAGATATTTCATTGACTGGCTGATTAAATGGAACTGACTGTACTGGTTCAGAATGTCCTTGTTCAAATTGAATCGACAATAATACAAAACGCTTTACGTGACATTTAAGGCGAATGTTAAACAATTCCTGTCAAGAAGAGAAAGAAGAAATGGCAATTTTGCAACTGAACGTGTAAAACCTCTTCTCAGCACCACTTGTTGAAAGAGTTGTATTTGTGAACAGTCAGCCAACCCTGCAGAACTTGCGTCAAACGAGCTCATTCAATACAACTATTGCAGCTGAATGTAATGAAAAAGCCCAAGAGAACTTGTCATCTCAAACCACATCAATCAAGTGCTTCTCACTTTATTTGTGATGTGGTTTTCGACTGTAAATGATTGTTTATTGTTTGAGACTAATCCAGTGCTTGCTCTGCCAAGGGGCCTCTTTACTGTGAATATTGAAAACTCTGGCAGGAATTTTGCAATGATATATGATGAATAGCATTCAAGTCTTACATGAGATGTGTGGAGAAATGAAATTTTAGTTTGCACTTCAGGCCACCAACCATTCTGTCACATATCACTTGTAATATATTGGTGATAGCTTTGTCCGCAGGGGTTGCTCATTCTCTTTTTTTTAACCAGATATTTCCATTAGAGCCCATGAGTCTCTAACAAAACCTTTAAAATGACAGTTAATCTGATCCTCTTCAGTCACAGTGTACAAGCGGTTCAGTCACATAATGTGTACTGAGAAGATTTCAATAGGGATGGTGCTGTATAGACCAAAATCGAAAAGGTGATTGGATGCAAGTACAATTTATTGATCCATTTAGTCTCCTAACTGAGTTCGCCTTTTGTTGAATTTCCCCGTATTAACTCTTCTCAATGACACACCTTCTATTCAGTTAATTCGAAGAAAGATCAGCTACTAAAAATGCCCTTTGGAAGTTCGGAATGTTTGCATGTCATGGAACATGTCAGGAAAGTGAACGAGATGCAAAGCTCAATGCATTAAGGGCTGGGCTGACAAATTTAACAACTCAGTGCTTTAGTATTAAGCTTGTGGGAGAGTAATAAATTAAACTGAAGGTCTCAATAGGGTTTAAAGTGTAAGTGAGGCCTTAGTTTCACTTCCATCACATATGTTCACTCAGCACAGAATGGTGGCACAATTAATGCCTGTCTGAGATCAGTGGAGTGGCTAGATTAGCCAAAAGACCACTACAGAGCTGTTGATACAAACCTTTCTTTGTGATTTTGATAGTAGAAAGTATTACCAAAGGTGTAACATAATGCCAATATTTGTTGCAGAACAATGCTTAGAGTAAAGGCTTAATTGAAAACATACGGACTGATTTGAGCACAAGCTATGATCATGCATTTAGTTACAATAGAATGAACAAAGTACTCACCTTTTACACTTCAGTATATCCTGTAGGATAACTTTTCCTTCTGTCATTCCTCTCTGTTTTGTTCTTGATACTTACATTAAGACTGTGCCAGAGCACCAACTATGGCTCCAAGACTCTGACTGTCGGTCTTGCCTAGCTACTGAATGATAGCAATTACACAAATCAAATGAACAAGGCAGTCAGTTCTACTTCTTCAGCAAACTCTATCTTGGAATCTAGCTGAGAACAACCAGGCACAGCAGACGCATCAAAGTTAAACAACAAATGAGGTCATACCTATGAACTCACTTCTAGAAGGCAAATCACATTAAAGTATTACTTTATTGTCAGTGAATGGGTTGTAGTTTGACTGGCTTTCTCTGGCAAAGGTTTAAATTGCTCGATTAAGTGAAAATCTTTTATGTGTTATTTCTTCTGCATTGCTTTTGAATTTGATACTTTCAACAAAGTGTTTCTGTTTGTGGTTCGGTTGTGTTCCTTTGCCCCATCTTCAATCGAATCTATTTTCTTTCTTCAGAGAATTGTCTTTTATGTATTGAAACAAAGTCTCTACAAGACTGTAATCCGGAATAGTGCCAATGATAACGTAGAAGTGCATAGTGGCTTCTGTATTTCACCCTGTGTTTGTATTAAGTTTTAGTGAGCGAACAAAATATTGTGCACTCGTACCAGCTGCTTCAGCTAAACAACAAAACCATTCTATTTATTTTAACAGATGGCTGGTTTATTTTAAAGAAAGATCATCATCCACCAGCACTGCAGTTCACTATATCTACAATGTTTCCTGATTCGATTCATTAAAGGTAAAGTTAAAAAAGGAGGTATAAGATTGGATTTGCTTTTCTGAAGAACGATTTCAACTCCCAATTTGTCAACCTATTCTTGAATTAGGATTTAAATGCATATTTGCTGACAATTACCAGTCTCTCCTTAACTGGTCCAAATTCTCTTGTGTTTTAGTGTAATTAATTAACTGCAGAACAGAACATTCAACACCAATTGTGAAATAAATATCGAGACATAATGATCTTAAAAACACATGCACCTTGTGTTGAGTAGGATTGGGTACGGTATGTCACCATTTTATTATACCTCATAACAGTAATCAATAAGCTATATTGCCATTTTAATTAGATTTTTAAAATAGCACAGCAAGGAAGTTCTTAGGTACAATGATAGTATCCCTACCACTATGCCAGGAGCTCTGGGGTTGAGTTCCATTTCAGAGCCTGATAGTCATGGAAGGTGCTTTCATAACATGGGGAAATAGGTTGATTTTCAATCTGTAAATGCTTCTAACAAGCCCGATGGCAGATGGTAAGAGCAGGAGAGTTTCCTGATTAGCTATACTGCAGAAGGCAATAGCAAACTGTTGTTGTTTGTTAAGCATAATCATGGACCAATGCAATGTAAATCCATTATTACCAACGCCCACTTACGGCGTGGTAGCTGAAGGTAGAGGAGTATCAGATAGCACAAAAGAAGGCTATTTGGCCCATTCGCTCTCTGAAACAACTACCAAGCAGTCCTATGTTGACACTTCTTCTCCATCTCCTTTCAAATATGCTCTTTTTAAATATATCCAATTTGCTTTCACAAGTTGCTGGAGAAAGCATTTCCATTGCTTTTTCAGAGCATGCAATCAGATCATAACAACTCACTGAGTAAAATGATGTTTCTTCATATCCCTCCAGACCTATTGCCAATTACATTAAATCTGTGTCCCCTTGTAACTGACCCTTCACCAGTGGAAACTGTTTCTCCCCATCTGCTAAAATTATATTTCAGAATTTATTCTTAAGTTACAAATAAAATATGAAAACTAGTCTAGCTCATTATAATGTTTATTCCTGACATGCAACAGTGCTACGAGGTACAAAAGGCATTAGTAATGTCACACTAACGATATTAGGTGAAACATTTTTCTCTCAATGCTCACTAGGATACCGCAGTAAGAAAGTCCATTTCTGTGTTTAATTAAATGTCAAGTAAAATGCTAATGAGGTATTTTGAAAGGGGACTTATTAACTTACTATTCCTATTCAGGTCTTTAAATTATGGAACATGATGTTAACTTCCTTTATGAAAATGGCTTGCATTTAAAAATGGCTTGTTAGTGACCTCTATTTATTACCTGATAAAAAATTTTGATGTTTTCTGTCACTCTGTTATCTTTCACAATATTATAATGAAAGTGTGAATGAGAGGCATCTTCACTTGCATCGGTCCTTTCTTACTGTAAGTGTTGTTCACTTCAAAGCTATATGGTGGGAGAGGGGTCATAATGAGGGAGGCAATGGTCTGGTGGCATTATTGCTCTATTATTAATTCAGAAACTCAGCTAATATTTTGGGGACCTAGGTTTGAATCCCGCCATGGCAGATAGTGGAATTTGAATTCAATAAAATATACCTATAATTAAGAATCTACTGATGGTCATGAAAATACTGCTGATTGTCAGAAAAACCCATCTAGTTCACTAATATCCTTTAGGGGAGGAAATCTGCCATACTTACCTGGTCTGGCCTACATGTGACTCCAGAGCCATAGCGATGTGGTTGACTCTAAACTGCCCTTGGGCAATTAGGGATGGGCAATAAATGTTGGCCAGCCAGTGACGCCCATGTCACATGAACAAAGAACAAAGAAAATTACAGCATAGGAACAGGCTCTTCGGCCCTCCACGCCTGTGCCGACCATGCTGCCCGACTTAACTAAAACCCCCTACTCTTCTGAGGACCGTATTCCTCTGTTCCCACCCTATTCATGTACTTGTCAAGACGCCCCTTAAAACTCACTACCGTATCCGCTTCCACCACCTCCCCTGTCAATGAGTTCCAGGCACCCACTACTCTCTGTGTAAAAAATCTGTTGCGTACATCTCCTTTAAACCTTGGCTCTCGCACCTTAAACCTTTGCCCCTTAGTAATTGTCTCACCCTGGGACAAAGCTTCTGACTATCCATTCCCCTCATAATCTTGTAGACTTCTATCAAGTCACCCCTCAACCTCCATCGCTCCAGTGAGAACAAACCAAGTTTCTCCAATCTCTCCTCATAGCTAATGCCCTCCATACCAGGCAACATCCTGGTAAATCTTTTCTGTACCCTCTCCAAAGCCTCCACATCCTTCTGGTAGTGTGGCGACCAGAATTGAACACTATATTCCAAGTGTAGCCTAAGTAAGGTTCTATAAAACTGCAACATGACTTGCCAATTTTTAAACTCAATACCCTGGCTGACGAAGGCAAGCATGCCTAATGCCTTCTTGACTATCTTCTCCACCTGCATTTCCAATTTCAGTGACCTGTCTACCTGTACACCCAGATCCCTTTGCCTATCAATACTTTTAAGGGTTCTGCCATTTACTGTCTGTTTCCTATCCATATTAGACTTTTCAAAATGCATTACCTCACGTTTGTCTGGATTAAATTCCATCTGCCATTTCTCCGCCCAAGTCACTAACTGATCTGTATCCTGCTGTATCCTCTGATGATCCTCATCACTATCCGCAAATCCACCAACCTTTGTGTCGTCCGCAAACTTACTAATCAATCCAGTTACGTTTTCCTCCAACTCATTTATAAATATTACAACAGCAAAGGTCCCAGAGGAACACCACTTGTCACAGCCCTCCATTCAAAAAAACACCCTTCCACTGCTACTCCCTGCCTTCTCTGACCGAACCAGTTTTATATCCACCTTGCTAGCTCATCTCTGATCCTTCACCTTCTGCATCAGTCTGCTATGAGAGATCTTGTCAAAGGCCTTACTGAAGTCCACAAAGACAACATCTACTGCCCTACCCTTATCAATCATCTTCGTCACTTGTTGAAAAACTCGATCAAGTTCGTGAGACACGACTTCCCCTTCACAAAACCATGAATGAATAAAAAAATTTTTAAAAATTCCGTGGTAAAAATCAAATTATAATGAGTACCCTATGATTTTAAACTAGTGCAGATATGTAACAACAGATTAGGAAGAATATGACACACACAAAAGTTTTGTATTTAAAGCCTACATTAGAAGAAGAATTCTGCATTTCTAATAAACATAAATGTTTTATACAAATATAAGACTAAAAAGTGTAAGAATTAAGCCCAGAGTTGCATTATTTATATTACTTTATATTGTGCCTCCTTTTGGCTCCCAATCATCATTTGATTGTTAATGGCCTGAGCTCATGTTAGTTGGAAAGAAAATTGCAATAAATTACATTTTAAAATACATTTGATCAGGGATGCGTTAATGTGCACCTTGATCCCATTATTTCCTAGAAGCAGGGAGGGAGTAACAGTGTGGTGGTGGTGTTGCAAGAGGGTAACCCAGAAGTCCAAAGATGCAAGAGGTCTTCCTATTAAATTCATATTTGGAAGAGGTCAACTGATCAAGGCAGTAAGGAAAAAAATAGCCGCAATTAGCAGGAGGAAGGTTAAAGCTTTGCTTAAAGTGCTGATCTCCTGGTGGCCAAAAGGAATGTACTAAAAGCGTTTACTTGCTTTATCGGAATGGTCTCATCTCTGCTTCTCTGTTGACTTTCCTAAACACCGGGAAACCTGGCCGGTATCTGTGTCATTTAAACCAGGATCGCAACTGTGCTACCCTGAATTGAATATTACAATCAGGTTTCCTTGTCTCTCCAAGACTGTAGACATGCACTGCCCTGTGAATGTGGGCAGATTTGGACATGTATGAAACTCACAACTCTTAAAAATATTTCACAGAAAAAGTACCAAGTACAGTCATGTCCATGCAGAAGTGACATACACAATTTTATTGGCAGGGGGATTGAATTTAGGAGTCGCAGCGTCATGTTGCAACTGTACACAACTCTGGTGCGGCCGCACTTGGAGTATTGTGTGCAGTTCTGGTCCCCACATTATAGGAAGGATGTGGAGGCTTTGGAGAGGGTGCAGAGGAGGTTTACCAGGATGTTGCCTGGTATGGAGGGGAGGTCCTATGAGGAGAGACTGAGGGATTTGGGGTTGTTTTCGCTAGAAAGAAGGCGGCTAAGAGGGGACCTTATTGAAACATATAAGATGATTAGAGGTTTAGATAGGGTGGATAGTGATAGCCTTTTTCCTCGGATGGAGAAAGCTAGCACGAGGGGGCATGGCTTTAAATTAAGGGGGGGTAGTTATAGGACGGATGTCAGGGGTAGGTTCTTTACCCAGAGGGTGGTGAGGGATTGGAATGCCCTGCCTGCTGCAGTTGTAAATGCGCCTAGTTTGGGGGCGTTTAAGAGATCTGTGGATAGGTTTATGGATGAAAAGCGATTGGTTTAGGTTAGTGGGTCATTGTTTTTTAACTGGTCGGCGCAACATCGTGGGCCGAAGGGCCTGTTCTGTGCTGTAATGTTCTATGTTCTATGTTCTAATTTCATGTATAAATTATAACCAATAGTGTGATCCATAAACAAAGCACAAATTATTGCATCTGTCATTCATGCAGTGTTTTTATTGCCTGTCTGGCAACAAGACGAAGAATACAAAATGGGTATCAAGTAGGACACAACAGATCAAAGTATCAAGAGTACTTTAATATTGCAGCACTGCAAGCCCATAAGGTTCCCATAAACTGACTGACAGCACTAGTAAGTTCAGCGGGAGGTACAAAAAAGTCATTGACTGAACAGGCCATTGTATTATTGTTCAACTTCATCATGGCGATGTCCCTCATTTTTCAGTATACATTAAATACTTACCTTTTGATTTAATGATATGTTGCCCCTTACATTGAGTCCTATCTGTCTCCCTCATATATTTTTTCTTCTATGGTATTGAGGTTTTTGATCAGTTTACATGAACTAAAAATGAAGTTCCTTCAAAGGTAACTGGTGCCAGGACAAATTGAAGAGATTTATAACAAAGTGTTTGCTTTTGTTCCCAGAATATCATATTACATAGAGCTTCACTTTTTTTGTGACCTGATTCCAAGTCCATTTGAATTGGATTTGATCTACTTTGAATTATATCTTTCAGCTGATATGAATTATATAGGAGAGGCTTTATTGGAAATTGTGAGAGTAATCCATAAAGTGAAAATCTAAATGGAGGGTCAGATATATTCCAGTAAGGGGAGGGATGGCAAGCACCTCACAAAGTGGGTGAATGCTATTTTCATTCCTACAGTTATCTGGCTATTGAATAGTTATTTCGATTCAATTTATTATTATCACATGTATTAGTATACAGTGAAAAGTATTGCTTCTTGTGTGGTATACAGACAAAACATACCATACATAAGGAAGGAAAGGAGAGAGTGCAGAATGTACTATTACAGTCACAGCTAGGGTGTAAAGAAAGATCAACTGAATATAAGATAAATTCATTCAAAAATCTAGTGGCATCAAGGAAGAAATTGTTCTTGAGTTGGTTGGCATGTGTCCTCAGACTTCTGTATCTTTTTCTTGACAGAAGAAAGTGGAAGAAGTACGTTCACGGTGCGTGGTGTCCTTAATTATGCTGGGTGCTTTTCCAAGGCAGCGCAAAGTGTAGACAGAGTCAATGGGTGGGAGGCTGATTTGAGTGATGGACTGGGCTTCATTCACGAATCTTTGCAGAGCAGGAGCCATACCAAGCTGTGATACAACCAGGAAGATTGCTTTATATGGTGCACCTGTAAATGCAGGTGAGAGTCACAGCAGACATGTCTTCTGAGAAAATAGAGGTGTTGGTGGGCTTTATTAACTATAGCATTGGCACTCGTCAAATGTCTTGTTCTTGCAGGCTGAACTGGCTCTCCCTTCTTTGCATTATAAATGACATTGTGCAAAATTACTCTACATGGGGATAATTGAAATGAGGTAGGTGAACTCAAAGTCCTGTAAGGAATTTACCAGCCTGCATTCTGATATAGCACACATTTGGATAGTAATGCAGGTTCCTCATTTTCTTGCCTTTGCTGACTGTCCCCACAAACTCCCACCAAAACCAAAGCACCAGACCCTTCCCACTTTACTCTTCCATGCTCCTGACACCATTTCAAAGCCCCCTCCACCAAGGACTTGAGGAAAAAGAGGGGTAGTTGGTCTAGATAGGACAATGTGATCGACGCACGCTTGGTGGGCGGAAGGGCCTGTTCCTCTGCTCAACTGTTCTTTGTTCTTTGACTTGCCTTTGCTTGTCCGAAACCAACATGCAAGCAGCCACTTTCCTGTTTGCTTCCCTTTTGCTGTGGCATTCAACAAGGAAAAGCATTGGCCTTGCCTACAACAATGTAAAGCTGCCTGATGTGTGCTGCCTTCAAATGTTCATGAATTGGGTCCGATGAGATTCCCATATCTGCTGACTTTATCCTGAGGGTAGGGCTTTATGAAAAAAACAGTTAATGTAATGAATATTCATACAATACCAATGTATTACAAGATTGATGTGAGGCTGGACACACCACTGAATTAATCTCTGCATCTCAAAACAGTGTCGGGAAATCAGCATTTCGCATTCAGCAGAATTAAATCACCTCCCCCCCCTTTTCTCCTCATGATTCCTTAAATGATGTTTAACTAAATTGACATTTTATCTAAATTTTGATTGATTCTGTGACATCTTAATTCATTTCTTTAGATGAGGGAGTTAGATTGATCACATATGTACCTTGGCAGAGTGGTTTGGGAAAATATACAATTAATATTGTAGAATTCATACACTGCAGGTGGAGGTCATTCGGCCTATCAAGTCTGTGCTAACCACAATCTCCGTAATCCCCACATATTTACTGTGCTAATCTTTCTGACACTGAGGGGCAATTTCTCATAGCCAATCCAGCTAACCTGCACATCTTTGGAGTCTGGGAGTAAGCAAGAGCGCCTGGAGGAAACCCATGCAGACATGAGGAGAATGTGCACACTCCACACAGTCAGTGACCAAAGCCAGAAATTGAACCCGAGTCCCTGGTGCTGTGAGGCAGCAGTGCTAACCACTGTGCCACTGTGTCATCCCTATTAGTTAGGGAAGTTGGAATCATCAGGGGCTAGAAATTCTTTCATGTAGCACTGCTGCAAAGTGGTGATACACAGACTATGTCAAATCCCCAGAAGGATGGCACCATGGGCCATTACTGAAATGTCAATTTAGTTAAACATCATTTAAGAAATCATGAGGAGAAAAGGAGTGGGGGGGGGGGGTGTGATTTAATTCTGCTGAATGTGAAATGCTGATTTCCCAACAGTGTTCTGAGATGCAGAGATGAATTCAGTGCAGCAATCATCGCTTTCCTTAATGATATTGATTATGATCACTTGGGACAGTGGGAACTTTCCCTTTAATGGGCAATTGTGCTGTCTGCCCCTGGGGGAACACTTTGAAGCAGCATGTCTTCAATGAGCTTTTGGTCCCATGTTCTGATATCTGAATGAAACCAGAAAGCTCTGTCATTTAGATCTAACAATAATTATTATGTGAGTATGAATACAGTTCAGTAAGTTTAAAATAAACTGTAGCTTGTCAAGTAAATGCATGAAGCCTTTGTTTCTTTTGGAGATAAGAGAAGTTTTCTTGTGTTTCTTTTAGAAATAAGATAAGTTTTAGTATTGGAAACAATCAAAACTGAAAAATGATGGACATCTTAACTTAAGGCAGAGCTAGATAGATTCTTGATTCGGTGGCGGGGGGACAGGGGGGTGGTGAAAAGTTATCGGGGATAGGCAGGAATGTGGAGTTGAAGTTAAAATCAGATCAACCATGATCTTATTGAGTGGCAGAGCAGGATCAAGGGGCCGAGGGGGTTACTCCTGTTCCTAATTCATATGGTCCTGTACTAACTAATGCCTGAGCTTATAACAGATTGTAAACACGATAAAAACGCAACTGGTCTATCAGCATCTGTAGAGAGAGGAAAACAGTTAACATTTTGAGTCCAAATTAATCTTCTTCAGTGTTAAAGAGAGGAAGAAATGTGATGGATTTTATACTGTTTAAGTGGGTGTAGAGCCAGCAGAGCAAGGTAGAATGCCAAGAATAGGTGGGAGCAGGGGCGACCAGACAAAGATGTTTTGGGCACAGTTATGATGGTCATGAGGAATCATCCATAGATCTTCCTGTCAGCTTTGTTGAATATTATGCAAGTAGAAGCTTGCCAAATATGGAAGGAGCAGCAAGGAGTTTAAAACCAGCTGGTCCACTCAGGCTGGCAGTCAGTAGACAATGGGAAATGTTAATGGTAGTGTTAGATACTGAAGAAGATGCTGATGGTGGTATAAAGATAAGGTAGCATAACGTGTTAATAGCAGAACAAAGGTAGGTGCACTGTGAAAGCAAAAGTTAATAAAAACTGATAGATGGTGCTTGAGGGGGTGTGGGGAAATGCATTCAGGCAAAAAGTTTGGATTGAATAAGGGAGATAAAATGGAGGAGAGAGGTCACAGTCTAAAGTTGATGAACTCAATGTGGAGTCCAGAAGGCTGTAAAGTACCACATTTGTTCCAACACAGCGTCGATCCCTCCCCCATAGGGTCATCTGTCACTTGTTCTATGCATTGGCCTTTGATCCGTTATTATGGCATTCTGCTGTTCTGGAATGTTACCTAGTGGCATCGTACCTTAATGCCACTATGAGCATCTCTTGAGTTTTTAACACTACTGATGATACTTACTTTGTCTTTGGCCCAAAACAGCTTTGTCCAGTCTCTCCTGCTCTCATCTATCCATGGACTTCAACTTTGTGCCATCTGTTTTAACCCTGTCTTGAAAAGTATAAAATCCATCACATATCTCCCTCTTTCATTCTAGAGAAGAGTCATGCAGTATCAAAACATTAACTTGGTTTCTCTCTCCATAGAAGCTGTGAAATCTACTGAGTTTTTCTTGTGTTTTCAGTTTTACTTCAGCTTTCCAATATCTGCAGTATTTTGCTTTAATTTATGCTAATTGTCCATATCCTACACACAGATGTTACTTAGAAGGAAACAAAGCCAGATTTCAAGTAAGAACATTGTGATTGCTGGGCAAGAAAAGACTGAGATCTATCAAGTAGATGCACGATTCAGTGAGAATGGAGTGATTGACTAATCAGGACAAAACATCAATGGCAAGCTAATGAACATGAAAGTTTTGAACAGAAACCTTGGAGCAGTCTAGGAAAAGAGAAGCAGGAGTTTTCAACAACAGGCATCCGACCCAAAGACCAATTTTACACTTCAGCAGTAAGTTGAAAATGATTCCCAACACTTGAGTAAAGTTTTCAGTACAACAGTACTTTGGGTTAACACCTGAGCCAAGATCATGCTAACAGGGAAATGAAGTATAATGTGAATTGGTTATAAGGGCAGCGTGATGGAAATGATGGGCAGGGAGGCCAACATTAGCATGAGGGAACAACACTGCAGAACAGATAGCAAAATCTAACTTTAGCCTGTAAAATACATTGAGACAATGAAAAAGGAGAGAGATAGGACAAAGCCCAGGCAGCTGAGGCTGAAACCTAGCATTTGTAGCAGTGCAAATCAGTTTATGAAATATAAAGAACTACGAAGCGGTTTTAATGAAAATGCCAATGCAATGCCAATCAGCAACTCTTTAAGATTAAATACCTTTCCCCTCTGTCACCCTGATATTTCCATCAATTCTAGTGGGGACTATGGGTATCCTTTTGTCTGAAATATTAATTTTTTAGCAGTCCTTTATTTGAGCCGTAGGAATACATGATCAAAACTGCCAAAGGGCTGATCAAGTTTGCAAAGCTGTGTCTCATGCTTGTTGCAGGCTCCAAGTTGTAGCTGCCAAGGAGAAATGGACAAAGATTGAAAAGCACAAATCAATTTTCTTTCTTCCAGTTGTTGAGTGGCCCCAACAGTGGCCATAAAAGGGCCTCCAGAGGCTTCTCTCAGAATGTGTTTTTATTTTCCCTATTTCCCTCTTTCCTCACCCTACCATCCTCCTGCAGATTTTCGTGGAACTGGGGAACAAGTGTGCTGTAACAATCTCCGCAGAAATCCTTCAACCCACTGCCTGCCAGTGTAGTTTGGGACAGCCTGACTGTCACTTTCTTTGGGAGATGCTGCCACTACCAATAGCGCGCTTATTCTGCAACTAGGTTGAAAAAAAGCCTTCATGTTGCATTCCTAAGAAAGATTGAGATTGAGTGGGATGTGATTCATAGAGTCCAAATTCAAAGCAGTGCAGCTTCAGTGAGGATTAGTGAAGAGTGCTTATAATTGTGTGTCTTTAATTCAGGGAAAGTCATGACATCAGGAGTAATGGAAAAGTGTGAGGTGACAAGTATGTGCAGAATTTCCACTAACCTATCTTTTTCTTAAGATTTTTGTAAAATAGATGTTAGAAGAACATGGTTAGATGTGGGAGTTGTATTAAAATCTGCGGTGAACTTGAGTTTTATAAGGAGTTAACAGCAGTTTGTCTGATGAGTTTATTAGATATTATGTCACTGATGTGAATTGCAAACTTAAGTAGTTATGTGTTAATTATCATTTTCCAACTTGGCAGTTAAAAACATGAGAACAGGCAGGAAGGAACAATAAAAGACTTCATACCATAAACGTGATATTGTTTTCCAGAGAGGGACATTTGTGTTGAACCATTTTGCAATGAAATCACTATAAAACTGAAAAGCTACTTGTTCAGACTATTACCGCATCTTATGAATATTTTGATTACAGTATACAGAGGCTGAGAGCTATAAAAAGAAAGTCTTATTAAACTGTAGAAGAGCAAAACTGCAAACAGCACACAAAATAATGCAAGAATGCACCATACAAAAGAAATTCAGGTCAAGCAGGCATTCTGGCCAATCTAAATATTCTCCCAAATATATTCGATGGTATATTACCATTTTCTATCTAAGTGCCAGGCAGAACTGAAACTGGGAGAGTTTCGGATCCGTTTTTTTGGGTGTGTTTTTTGGACTCCCCCATACACTCCCTGGCTGCAAAATTTTGAGTGAGTCCATTTCTTGCTGCAGAAGCCTATGGGTGGGGCTTAACACATCCAAAATTCTGCAGTTCAGATTGAAGCCTTCAACTGTGCATGCACAAAAACAAATAATGCATCTGCCCAAAAGGACAGCAAGATCAATCAACTGCACTACAAGAGCCACCTTATCAATCTAAAAGGGTGGTGGCAGAGAGTTTGAAGAAGTGGGGAGACAAATGAAGAGGTTATGGAACGCTTTTTGCTCCTAGCCCGGCAACACACATTGTCTATTTCCTCCCCCACAAGCCCCCTCCCCCCAACAAGCAACACAGCCCCCTCTCTCCCCCACAGCCTTCCCAGCAACAGAGCTCTCCATCCTCCCCTTCCCCAGTAACACACCCAGAACCCATGCAGTAGTGACAACAAACACTGCTGCTTGACATCCTGAGACTGCAGTACTGCCATTTCAAAGAGTTTCAAGCACACCCCCCATCTGGAAGAGTGCTTATGTGCACAAGGACCCAGCAGCATCTCCAAGACTCGAGGTCAGTGCTAAGACCCAGGTCTGTGCTACAAATCGGACATTGGACACTATGATCAGCAACAACACTGCCTCCCATATTCTTGCAGAGCCCTCTCAACCCAAAGTGCAACAAGACTGCCACGAAATGAACTCCTATGAGCAGCACGGAGCCATCCGACAGCCATCCTTCTCACTAACCTTCACTGATGGAGTTTCAGAATCTGACTTTTATAGAACATGTCGGCACAGTACAGTAGGGCGGCATGGTAGCACAGTGGTCAGCACTGCTGCTTCACAGCTCCAGGGTCCTGGGTTCGATTCCCGGCTCGGGTCACTGTCTGTGTGGAGTTTGCACATTCTCCTTGTGTCTGCATGAGTTTCCTCCGGGTACTCCCTGTTTCCTCCCACAGTCCAAAGATGTGCGGGTTAGGTTAATTGGCCATGCTAAGAAATTGCCCCTTAGTGTCTAGGGATGCACAGGTTAGAGGGATTAGTGGGTATAATATGTAGGGATATGGGGGTAGGGCCTCGGTGGGATTGTGTTCGGTGCAGACTCGATGGGCCGAAGGGCCTCTTTCTGCACTGTAGGGTTCGATGACTCTATGTCTGATCCATACCAATCCGGCTGGAGGGGACGTGGTGCTAAAGGCAAGTGTGCTGGTAAATTGGGGCATGCAGCTTGCTAATTGGATTGGAATGCATGCAAAAATATTTAAATTGACATCGCGCCTGTTTTGGGCACTTTCCCAATTGCACTGAATTTCTGGCCTTGGCATAGTACCCTAATTGTTTCATGCCCAACTTTACCAATTTTTCACTCCCGAAAATGGGCGCAACATTGCTTGATCCCCTATCATAATATCTAACTATCAGGTGAAGAATTAAGTTTTTGTCTCCTACCAAGCAGACCATTCCATATCACAATCACTTTTTGCATGGTGGTTTCCAAAAGTCATTTTCAGCATGTATTTAGCTAGTTGTTTGTCATATCTCCTTGCACTGTAGCTGTTGTTCCTTTTAATAGTTGATAACAATGCTAAATGAACATTGTCGTTGTTGACTCGCTTCATTGTGTGTGTCTGCTATGACCTGTATGAGTGACATTATTATGTCAGATCAACCATTGAATGGTGGAGCAGACTCGATGGATCAAACGTCCCACTTCTGCTTTTATGTCTTACAGTCTTTTGGCCTTTCTTTATTAACTCCAAAGTGAGCGATGACCTTTAAAAGAGATTTTAATCCCCAGTAACCTACTGAAAGGATCACAGAAGGTTTCATATTTTAAGACTTTTACTGTAACAAATAAAATGAATATTGATTAAGCATTAATTAGTAAACAACTAAACTTCAACTGCATTAAATATCCTGATTCAGTTTCTTAACATGACCAACAGCCCCACACCACATTATATTGCACTTTCAGCAGATATGTGGGAGAGGATTTTCCAACCCCTCTGATGAGTAGGATCTTCCAATCCCACCAGAGTCGATGCTTCATGCAGGGTGAACTATACAAAAGCCCATAGACTCTGTTGGGAAAACCACCATGAGATAGGCCAGAAAATCTCTGCCGTTCTCTTGTCTTCTTAAAGTCCTAAATCCCTGAACATATTTCCACAGGCTTTCTTTTCCAAGTTATTCTAGTTTAAATGTTCCAAGTCTTTTTAAAAATTTTGCTCACTCAATCCTCCTGAGTATAATTCAATCAACTTCCAGTGGTAAAGTATTTACAGCAACTTCTTGATCTTTAATTTTTTGCAAGGTCCACCTTGTCAAATGGGGAATCTATTGTCACTCTATGCTGCTCTCATAGCCACAACTTTTCACATACACAACATTGTCCCTCCCTCTAGCCAACAAGTAGGACCAGATATCCCCACCTAAAGTCAATGGTTGCTTAGCTGCTTCTTCTATGGGCACAACTGGAAAACCTCAGCCTCTCTCTATCCAAAGTCTCTGGCTAGAGTTCTTGCCAGTGGGATGCTCTGGTCCTGCAGATGGTGCACCCCATGTCATGGGTTTCCCAGTAGTATGGAGTGGCTTCAATGGGAATTCCCATTGACAGCAATGGGACCAAAGGATCCTGCCATCAACAAACGGTATGCTGCTTCCCGCCGCCAAGAGAAACACTGAGGGGAGGCCAGAGAATCTCGCTCTCTAAATCTGACTCCTCAGAATCTGTGCATCTACCCATAGCAAAGTCAGTTGCTTTATCCTAACCTGGCACCTGGCTTTCAGTAAGGTTTGTCCTGGAGCCCCTTTTCCCATGGTAACCAGGCAATATAGGCTTATTGTTTGGCAGAACCAATAGGCCATATGTCTCTTTTCATTACTCTATTTTCCCTGAATTGTAGATTAAAACATAACTATCTCATAAAACCTTACACTTGTAACAATAAATTTTCTGCAGAAACTAATAAATAAAAGGTCAAGATAACTTTTAGTGAATAGGAACTCAGTTTCATACCTCTGTTCTGTTCAATTTAGAAACTGAAGAAAAATGTATTCCCTTTGTCAAATTTTTAAACATTAAATTAACCAAACATGTTGATGGTCCTGAAAGCAGACATCTTCATTTTTATGTGTCAATGAAATAAATATTGCAATTTTGTGAAGCATTTGGTAGTTTTGAGAGTATTTTGGGATTTGGATTTATGCTATACATTTTATATCACTACGTGGACCTGCAATTTATTGATTTTGAGAAGTCGTGGAAATTTCTGTAGTTCAATTAGTCTATTTCCAGTTTGAATATTATCATCTTTGACTGAACTCAACTAGCTGTTGACTCTCATGTCATGATGTGGAGATGCTGGTGTTAGATTGGGGTAAGCACAGTAAGAAGCCTCACAACTCCAGGTTAAAGCCCAACAGGTTTATTTGGTAGCTCAAGCCACAAGCTTTCAGAGCACTGTGCCGACTCTCATGCCTCCAGCTGTGGAGTGTTAATGATGCAGTGTGGGACAATTCAGCAGAAATATTTTCACTGTCGACAATTTAAAATTTAACCTGGTGTTGTGAGACTTCTTATAACAATTTAAAACCCATCGTAAAGTGATTTCTTCAGCCATCTGGATAAGCAATACTACGCAGAATAAATTCTTCCACACGTCAAACATAATGGCTGGAATTCTCCAACTGTTCACTCTGGTGGGATTCTCTGGTCCTGCCACTGGTGCACCCCCTGCCATGGGTTTCCTGTTAGCGTGGTGTGATTTCAATAGTAATTCCCATAGACCGCACTGGGACCAGGAAATCCCAGAACCGGCGAATGGCATGCCATCAACTATTACTTAGAAACTGCCATGAGGAGCCCAGAGAATCTCACCCAATTTTTGCATTGCATGTACATTTGATATTTTTTTCACATCATTCATCTGTCATTAATAATAAATGGAAAATTATCATATGTTATACCAATGAAATATGCCCTCAGAATATATTCTGTATGCCAGCATGTGGTGGGGCTCAAGACCATTACACTGGTGACTAATTACTGCTTTTAAAAAGTTAATAACAGGGGCATATTTTCTTCAGTTTCTAAGCTAAGGAGAACAAAAGTGGGAAACTGATTTTCCAAATTATTAATCTGGAAAAACAATACAAAAATCTTCTACTGGCACCTGTGTCCCCACACATGGGTATTATTTCTTCTGTAGGGAAAACTGGGCCTAATATGAACCTCTGGTTTTCACTCATATCTGTTATCTCACACACTGTGAAATGGAAACAGCTGGAGGTTTGGAAGAGGTGAAAAGAGCCACACAGAAGAACTGAGGGCACAGAAGAAATGTAAGCACCTACCCTATCCATATGTCTATGGCAGCAAAACTGGATATCTGGTGTTCTTTGAGGAGTTCTGTGCAAGGTGACTACATCTTGCCAATAAAATCAAACATGAATTAAGTCTCCTTATGGTATCGCAGTCAAAGCACTACATTAGCACTGTGCCAGGTAGAGTGGTAAAAGGGATGATGACATTAAATTTATTTTTGTTATCAAGTTGTTTCAGGTCAAGATTTCAGATGATCTAATTTGACATGCTGATGATTAAATTCAGCGCTGCGAGTCAGCAGGAGAAGAAAATGCTTACAATGTTTTACAAAAGTTATTGCATTTCAGAAAACAGAGTCTTTAGTTGCATCTGTTTGGCCATTCAAGTGCCTGGGTGACATGCAGCATTCTTCAAGGCCACCGCTTTGCAAAGGTCCAAATGGTGTGGAACTGCAGCCAAAGAATTCTGCTCACAAACAAACAATTTCAAAACTGTGCTCTTGACAATCTTACAGAAATTCTACATTTTCATCTGCGCTAGGATAAAACACTGGCATCCTTATAAGTTTACATTGCAAAAAGAGATGACAATGACAACCCTGTGAACATTAACCCTCAGCAAAGATCCCAAAGAAAAATCAGAAAAGCACAGATACTTTTGCGTTGATATAAGTTTTGATGTTTTGATATTATGGTTGCTTTAAAGATCTTTTACAATATACCTTGGAAAGGATTGGTGCAATGCTGCCCTGCATACTACATTTTCATAGTCAGGCACGTGGAACTACTTGAGTCTGCAGCTTGGAAAAAAAAAAGCCTATTAGTAGTGTTAGCAACATGCCTGGGTTCAATGTTTACCCAGAATCTGAGCAAAACAAATGGGAGCATAAAGTTGCTCAAGACTTCAGTATTTTACACTTCCCTCTTTCTTGATCTTCATGTCATGACATATGGTGCATACCTTCAGCAATCAAAGTGGTACAATGCCAGCAAATCACTGGATTGAGTTCTGTTACAAAATAGAAAACTACTAGAGAAAACATTTCTTGAGCCTGTAACTTGTTTCGATTCCTGACAAGTAGTTTGGGAATTTTCTTAGGATCTGGTCTTTGTTTCCCCCATAACCCTTCAACTTTTCCAGCTATGTAACTCCACCTTCATGTTCTCTTGTGACTTTTGTAAGGAGTTTGCCACTCCATACTTCGGACAGCATGTCCTCACTTGGTTTCGGGTTCTTGCCTGCTGCACTTTCCTTTCCATTTTTTATTCGGATTATCATTTCACAGTTGGATTGCTTCATTGTGCATTATTTACACAGACTAAGTGGCTGCTGAGATTGTTGACTGACATTTATGCAAGATTACATGGATTATCCACTCAACTCTACATTGCTTTGCTTTAAAACGGAAGATTCACACAATCAGCATTTACTGCAACTGTGCTTATAACAAATTAATTAGCGTGGAATTGACATAAAGAATAATATTCCCACAAGAAAACAAAACAATGGGATCTATTGGGAATGATTAGAGAGCAGTAACAATTGAAAAGATAATGCAACCTGTGCTGGAGTTTAACACCAAATCACTTGGAAGGAATGCATCTGATAATCTGACTAATTAACTGAAGCAAAATATTATGCTGTCAGTCTTTCTCTTGGAGCATAAATCACAGAGATGAGAGTATCACTTCAGCAATGTGCAACCTGTATGTCTCTACCTAGCTGCTTATTATAAAAAAAGCTTGTTTCAGAATATATATCAATAGAATTGGAGAGTGGCTCCAGTATTATTGATTACTATGTGATAATGTCAGCCACAAGGTCACCGCAGGCCAATTAAACCCCCAAAACATAAAGCTACCACCCACAACCTTTAACCAATACAGCCATCCCAATAATGTATAAAATTTATTTAAGTGCTGAAACATGGAACTTGACAGCTCTATATTAATCTCCATAGTCTGAGTATCTGAACTTGGTGTCACCTTTGTCTTGCCTACTGCCTGCCTCCAAACTGTTGGACATCTCTGCAGCTCACCCATCGACTCATTTTCTTGGATTCAGTTTGCCACTTTCTTTCATGGATTGCAAATGTACTTCCTCAGTAGCTCAGGATGTTCTATCTAAAGAATTCACCTTATCTCCCCATTTAATTCTGAATTATTATTTTGTCATTATTTCTCCTGCACTCTCGGCACCTGAAATCATAGAATCTCTGCAGTACTTCAGGACCCCATTTGGCCCACTGAGTTCACACCAATTCTCTGAAAGAGCATTCCACCCAGGCCCATTCCTGGCCTTATCCCCTCAACCCCGTGTATTTACAGTGCTAAATCCCCTAACCTACACATCTTGGGATATTAAGGGGAAATATAGCATGGCCTATCCACCTAACCTACACATCATTTGACTGTGGGAGGAAACTGGACCACCTGGAGGAAGCACATGCAAACGTGGGGAGAACGTGCAAACTCCATCCGCACAGACAATGGCCCAAGGCTGGAATCAAACCTGGGTCCCTGGCGCTGTAAGGCCTGTTAACCAATGTGCTAACATGCAGCTCATAAATCTTAAACTGAAACATATTGTTCATAAGTACATAACAACATAAAAAAAAGTGGGCATATACTACACTTTACTCCACCATTCCATACAAAACAGCTAATCTTTTGCCTCAGCTCCATTTTCTTGCCTGCTCCCCATATTCATTGATGCTTTAAGAATCCAAAACTGCATATATTCCTCAGTTTTGAATGTATTCAAAGATGGAGCATCCACAAATCTCTGGGATAGACAATTCCAAAGGTTATAAACTTTGGATTGAAGAGATTTCTCCTCACCTTAGTCCTTATTGACCCCTTGCCCTGAGCCTGTGCCTCTGTGTTACCTCATCAAACCCTTTTTGTGTTTCAATAACATCAACTCTCATTCTTCTAAATTCCATAGTGTCTAGGGACAATTTACTCAGCCTTTCATCATAGGCATCAACCTAATGAACTTTCATGGTATCATCCCCAAGGCAAGCATAATATCCCTTCGATGTGGAGACCAAACTGCACACAATATGTCAGGTAGGATCTTACTGAAGCCCTGTACAATTGTCACAGGACTTAATTATCCTTGCACTTCAATACCCTTCCAATAAATGCCCACTTGCTTAGTGCTTGCTGTACATTCATATTAAATTTCATTGTTCTTTGTATAAGTATGCCCAAGTCTCTATGAATGTCAGCATTTAGTCGTTCCTTACCTTTTAAAAAATGATACTTTTCTGTTCTTACTGCATAGTAACCTCACACTCCCCCAAGTAATATTCCATCTGCCACCATGTTGCCCATTCACTTAAGTTTGTCGATATCATTTTGTAATCTCTTTGTGTTTTCCTCAAGGTTTACTTTCCCACCCAGCTTTGTATCATTAGTAAGCTTAAGTATATCAATTTGTCTCCTGAAATATGTCATTGAATCAGATGGTAAATAGCAGAATTCCCAGCACTGATTCTTTGAGCACTCCGCTAGTCATAACCTTCCAAATTGAAAATGAAATGCTTATACATTTATCTGGGCTGTTTGCTTCATGTCCATGAACCAATCCTCTATCCATGCTAACATACTACCCGTAGATAATTGAGCTCTTATCTTACATATTAATCTTTTGTGTGGCACCTTGTCAAATGTCTTTTGGGAATCTAAATATACTAGTGAGAAGCCTCACAGCACCAGGTTCAAGTCCAACAGGTTTATTTGGAATCATGAGCTTCCAGAGCGCTGCTCCTTCACCAGGTGAGTAGAGGTAGGTTCGCAAACATGGCATATATAGGCAAAGACACAACTGCAAGATACTTACAGATTGGAATGTGAAGAATGGTTGGAATGCAGCATGATTTACTCCAGTTTTCATACAAATCTGACACTTAGAATTTTTGGGGAGAATTCTGGCCATGCCGAGGAACCCAGATAAGTTTCAGGGATTGGGATTTTGGCAAGGGAGTCTGCATTCAGGAGACCAGAGACATGAGTTAAATGGGGGATTAACCTTTGGGTGATGGGTGCTTCCGATGGGCCCAGGTAAGATGCAAAGATGATTCCTCCCTTGCCCTGCACTGACTGAAACAGCTCATTTGACATGGCCTTCCCTATCAGAGTGGGGCAGGTGAGTTGGTAGAGCTGAAGAATAAGGATTTTAAGTGACCATTGACTGCTCATTCAATGAGCTCTAGGCTCAAGGATCAGCAGATCGTCAGATACCCACCCTGCCTTCTGTAAAATTTCAAACTACTTGGGGATCGGGTGGGCAGTGGAAAGTCACTCACTGGATTTCACCTGATCTTTGCCTTCAAATCCATGGAGAACAAATGTAACATCTGGCTCAATATGCAGTAAAAACAGAAGATATAAGAAATAGGAGCAGAGTTAGGCCAGAGATAGGACAGCGACTTGGAACACCCGACCATAAGAACTGAAAGCAAGGCAACAAATTCTCCATCCGCACACCGACCAGAGCAAAGAACCTCATTGGACACAACCATATCCTTAACACCGCAAACTACTCTCACCGTCTTCCAGGCTTGGAAAGAAGCAGTAACTCCAGGAAGCATGGAAAACATGCAGGCCTGCAGGTGAGAGTGAAACAATATGGTCCCAAGGCTCCCCTCCCCTGCTTACTCCTAACAAATGTCCAATCTCTGGAAAACAAACTCGACAAACTTAGGGTCGGACTTACTTTCTAAAGAAAACCGAGGGACTGCTGTGTACTCTGTTTCACGGAGATGTGGCTCACTGCTGCTGATGCCATACATAATTATGAAGTGCTTCAAAAGATTAGCCATGGCACAAATCAATTCCAGCCTCCCAGACTACCTGAATCCACTACAGTTTGCCTACCACCGCAACACGTCTACAATATATCCCATCTCCCTGGCCCTGCACTGAATCCTGGAACACCAAGATAACAAGGACTCCCATGTCAGACTCCTATTTATTAACTACAGCTCAGCCTTCAACACTTTTATTCCCACAGAACTCATCTCCAAACTCTGTGGGCTGGGCCTCAGCACTTCCTTCTGGACTGGATCCTGAACTTCCTAACTCACAAACCACAATCAGCAAGGACAGGCAACAGTACTTCCTCCACAATCATCCTCAACACCGATACCCCGCAAGGCTGTGTTCTCAGCCCCCTACTATACTCCTTGTACATCTATGATGTGTTTGAAGTTTTGAAGTTTGCTGATGACACCACCGTCGTGGGTTGGATCTCAAACAATGACGAAATGAAGTTCAGGAATGAGATAGAGAATCTGTGAACTGGTGCGGCAACAATAATCTCTCCCTCAATGTCAACAAAATGAAGGAGATTGTCATCGACTTCAGGAAGCGTAAAGGAAACATGCCCCTGTCTACATAAATGGGGATGAAGTAGAAAGGGTTGAGAGCTTCAAGTTTTTAGGTGTCCAGATCACCAATAACCTGTCCAGGTCCCCCCATGCTAACACTATAGTTAAGAAAGCCCACCAACGCTTCTACTTTCTCAGAAGACTAAGGAAATCTGGTACATCAGCTACAACTCTCACCAACTTTTACAGATGCACTGTAGAAAGCATTCTTTCTGGTTGAATCACAGCTTGGTATGGCTCCTGCTCTACCCAAGAAACTACAAAAGGTTGTGAATGTAGCCCAATCCATCATACAAACCAGCCTCCCATTCATTGACTCTGTCTACACTTTCCACTGACTTGGCAAAGCAGCCACCATAATTAAGGACCCTATGCACCCGAGGTATTTTCCCTTCCAGCTTCTTCCATTGGGATAAAGATGCAAAAGTCTGAGGTCACATACCAACGGACTCAAGACCAGCTTCTTCCCTGCAGCTGTCAGATTTTTGAATGGAGTTACCCTAGATTAAGTTGATCTTTTTCTACACCCTGGCTTTGACGGTAACACTACATTCTACACTCTCTCGTTTCCTTCTTCATGAATGATATGTTTTGTCTGTATAGCATGCAAGAAACAATACTTTTCACATGTGACAATAATAAATCAAATCAAATCAAATTCACCATCTTTAAACATGTTCTGACACTATGATCATGGATGGTCTGCAACCTTGACTTTGCCTCCTCTCCTATCTCCAGGTTCCTTGATTTTCTTCATATCCAAAAGCCTACCTTCCCAATCTCGCCCTTGAAATATACTCAGTGACTGAGCATCCACACCTCTTATTGGCTAAAACATTCCAAAGCTTCATAACCCTTTGGGTGGAGAAATTTCTGATTCCCTCAGCCCTATAAATAGCCAAACTCTTATACTGAGAATGACCAGACGAAGCATCCCTTCCAGCAGTTACCCACCAAACACCTTGAGAACTTTGTATGAATCAATGAGATCACTTTAACCGAGTGTCAATGATGCTATTTCTGCTAAGGGAAACTGTGACAGGCTCACAAGACCATAAGACTATAAGATATAGGAGCAAAATTAGGCCATCCTGCTCAACGAATCTGCTCCACCATTCAATCATGGCTGATAAATTCCTCAACACCATTCTGCCACCATGCCAAGAAATATTAATCTGATGACACATCCAATCATAAAATCAAAATTGCAGTGGCAAATTAGAAATGTATATATATAATATAAAAATACACATGTGAATGCAAACTCAACGTGTGCAAAAACAAAAGAGTAACGGCGTGAGGAGTATAATTAGACAACCTCCCTGCCCACTTCACTCAATATTTTGTTAAGTTTCTCAACATATTGTACTCCTAATAATCCCAAGGGCTTCCTGAGTTTCAGAACCATTGCTGCCAATTATTCCTCTCCTGTTCAGTATTTTAAATGTATTTATACTTGTTTTCCACATTAATCAGCAATGTTTCAGTCGCACAATCCAACACTCTCAATGCAATTATGCTTTTCAAAATTTCAAATTACTCAACGAAGATAAGTCGACTGTACCTAACTGAATACATGATCAGTCATGTTTCTGACACGGAGATGCATCAAGCACTCGCCTCCCATGTTAATTTCAGTTCATTTCTGCATGGCTCAATGTTTATGATCATACTTTTGAATATTTAATAATGCTTAAAAAATAGCACCCAATGGATAGATTGGATTTCTTTTCACATACTTATTGTCAAGTGGAAAACTACATTTTTTTGGTGGTTAGGTATTTCTTGTGGTTTTATTGAGCTGGTGTTCTCGATACAGGTACAATGAAAAACAGTCAATAGAGAAAGTAAACACACCTTTTTAGTCAATTGCTGAGGAAAGATTCGATTACACTTAATTTGTCAACTAAATCATTTAAAAAGATGTTCCACAGGATTACACTGCAGGTGAAATGTTGCATGAGCCACAAGAAGTTAATCTACCAGCGCACAGAAATCCAGACTAAAAAGTTTTCCCAATTCAGGTGCAGTGAAGCTACACAGGGAGGCGAGCAAGATTTTGAGTTTGATGAACGGAGGTATAGGAATCTGACAGTTGTTGGCAAGGATTAGGGTACCATAGAACCATAGAACCATACAGTGCAGAAAGAGGCGCATCGGCCCATCAAGTCTGTACCAAACACAATTCCAAAGGATAAGCAGAGTGCAGGGTCTTGTGACGAAAGGACACTAGGTGCAAAGCTTTGGATGAACTAAACATTATTAAGGATGGAAAGAGTTGTTCAGCAAGACATTTGAGAAATTTACCTTTTGAGGTGATGAAGATATTGAACTGTCTGTTTACCTTTTGTTTTCAGTTTAGCCACGTGTTTCCATTGCAGTAACTCCTCATTTGAGCATGTCTAAGCTGTAATTGATTTCTAAAGGGTTGATTATGTGTAGATTGAGGACAACAACTTCAAGTGTGACTGCATTTGTCACTTCTCCTGTTCCTCATTGCCTTAGAACCTGTTTTATTGGCTATCGTTAATACCGAAGATAAGGAATTTGACTATAGTGGAGGAAGGTTGCGTGCTGTTACCCCATTCTCTCTGTTGCTTTTGATGCACAGCTGACGATGATCCAATATATCTGGGTAACTTGGCAAATGCTGTGGATGCCCAGTACACAATGCTACTTTGCCTTCACGATTTGCTGCAGTCTACACTGCATTTGTTTCGATTACTATACTCATTATAACATTTTCCTAAATTGCTGTTGATATTTTGTACGTAAGATTCTGAGGGATATGAAAAATCATTTTTATTCATTGACTTTCAAATGTGAATGAATTTCAGATGTTGTTCTAATACGATTTTTCATATTAGACAGAAAACCTATAATTTATTTAGCGCACATACAAAAATTGATCATTGAGTATTTACTTTATACATCAGATTTACCAAGATTGCAGCAAAAGTTGTGGAAATCTTTGTGATAACTTCTTATTTGAGTATATAGGAAGGATCACAACATGGGAGGAAGAGGTCAGCCTTGCAAACCAAGCAAGTGTAACCAAGAGGTCAAGGAAGTCAACAGCAGGAAAGTAGTCCCTCTAGCCTAGTGAGAGTGGCCCCAAGAGGTTTAAGTACCTCAGGAGAGCAGAAGAAATAAGTGCTCTAACACTATGAGGTAACAAACCCACACTTTTGACTTTCCCAGCATGTTCTTGAACATCACTGGACAGCATGGGGCACACAGCTCACACAATCTGGGCATATTCTCTTCCACCTTCTTCTGATGGGAAAAATATACAAAAATCTAATAACACGTACCAACTGACTGAAGAACAACTTCTTCCCTGCTGCTATCAGGTTTTTGAATGGGCTTATCATATATTAATCTTTCTCTTCACCCTGTCTGTAACTGCAACACCATATTCTGCAACCTCTCCTTTCCCTTCCCCCATGTACTCTACGAACAGTATGTTTGCCTATAGCATGCAAAATCAATACTTTTCACGATATTCCAATATATGTGACAATAATAAGTCATATCAAATCACAATGCCAAGAACCTGGATTCGATTCTGGCCTTGGGTGATGTGTGGAGTTTACACATTCTCCCTGTGTTTGCATGGGTTTCCTTCGGGCACTCCAGTTTCCTCCCACAGTTCAAAGATATGTGGTTAGATAGGCTGGCCATGGCAAATTCTCCCTTGGTGTTCCAAGATGCCTAGGGTTAGATGGATTAGCCATGCTAAATATATGGGTCACAGAGATAGGATAGTGGAATGGGCCTGGGTAAGATACTCTGTTAGAGAGTCAGTGCAGACTTGATGGGCCAAATGGCCTCTTTCTGCACTGTAGAGATCCTTTGATTCCATGATCACACCTCAGACTGACATACCAGCTTGCATTTCAAAATGTGAATGAAATCCAAAACAGGTGACCTGACTTCTAAGAAGTTGGAAAACATCTGTCAACTTGTGTGAGCACTATTCCAGAAGAAATGCTGTGACTTATATGACTATCACAACCTCAGGACTTTCCAATGCATTTCACAGCAAAAGGTGCCCTTTGAAGTGTAGTCACTGTTGTAATGTCAGAAACCTGGCACAAACAGCAATGTGATTATGTGCAGATAATCAGTTTTTTATTTCAGGTAACATCGGTTTCAGAAGAAATATTGGAGAAGGCATCGGGCAGAGAACTGTTCAACAGAGTGCCATCGGATCTTTTGTATCGACGTGAGAGGACAGACAACTCGTCTTTGAAAATCCAGATACTCCCTCAGAACTGAGATGGAGTCTCAGCCTAGATTTTGTGCTCAAGTCGTAGAGGCATAGAATCCCTACAGTGCAGAAAGAGGCCAGTCGATCCATCAAGCCTGCACTGACAACAATACCACCCAGGCCCTATCCCTATAATCCTATTCATTTACTTTGCTAATTCTCCTGATGTTAATGGTTAATTTAGCATGGCCAATCAACCTACCATGCGCATCTTTGGACTGTGAGAGGAAATAATGTGGAGGTGCCGGCGTTGGACTGGGATAAAGGCAGTAAGAATTCTCACAACACCAGGTTAAAGTCTAACAGGTTTATTTGGTAGGAAAAGCCCCGAAAGCTAGTGGCGTTTGCTACCAAATAAACTTGTTGGACTTTAACCTGGTGTTGTGAGACTTCTTACTGTGAGAGAAAACCCAGAGGAAACCCATGCAGAAACAGGGAAAATGTGCAAATCCCACACAGACAGTCAAGCGAGGACAAAACTGAACCTGGGTCCCTGATGTTGTGAGGCAGTAGTGCTAGCCATTGTGCCGCCATGCCAACCCTCAAGATATACAGAAGCATTTGCAAGATTTCAGTGCAATAGATATAGCTTACAAACAGGATGGTTTAAAGTGCAAATTGCCATTGAATTCTAGAAGGAGGATGATATGTAAATAAGGCTTTAAGTCCCTTGCTAGCCTGCAAATCAAAGTATATATATATATATTTAAGAAGAATATATTTAAAGCACTTGAGTACAGTGTTTGGAGCCATGTCAGGGAGGTCAGCCAGCACCATAGCTGAAGCATTTGTGATCATCCTCTTGATCATCCCTGATGGACATACTGGCAAAGACTGAAAATAAGTTTGAGTTAATTGTAGGCTAGTCCTGCCTACTGTTAGCATTGCTGCCAATTTGCGACACAGGAACAGCGCTCCGAGAATCAGCTGCCTCCATCTCATTTTAAGCTACCATTGGGCTCATCCATCACTGATGCTCAGTAGCAGCGGTGTGTACTATCTCCAAGATGCACTGCATTAACATGGTCTTTCTCTACACCCTAGCTATGACTGTAACACTACATTCTGCACTCTCTCATTTCCTTCTCTATGAATGGTATGCTCTGTCTGTAAGAAACAATACTTTTCACTGTATGCTGATACATGTGACAATAATAAATCAAATCAAATTGTACTATATCATACCAAATCAAATCAAATCAAATCAAAAACAATTCACCTCAGATCCTTGGACAACACCTTCTAGACCCACTATCACTTCCATCTCGAAGGACAAGGGCAGCAGGTACATGGAAACTCCACGAACTGCAGGTTTCCTTCAAGCCACTCATCATTCTGCCTTGGAAATATATTGCCGTTCTATTGCAGCCGCTGGGTCAAAGTCCTGGAACTCCCTCCCGAATGGCAATTCGGATCAACCCACAGCACGTGGACTGCAGTGGTTCAAGAAGGTGGCTCACCACCACCTTCTCAAGGGCAAATAGTGGTAGGCATTAATACTGGCCAGCCAGTGACGTCCATGTCCCATGAATGAATAAAAAAAAATCAGTCAGCTCATACCTCCATACAAACATGTCGCTGATGCATTTGAATTCATTTCTCATTGATTAGGAGGAAAATGTCCATGTCAATTTAAAATTTCAAAACTAAGATTGATGTTTTTTTTGCTAAGTACATTAAGCATCACAGATGGCATTAAGCTACAGACCAATCATGATCTAATGGAATGGTTGGAATAGACTCAGAGGGCTGAATAGCCTACTCGTGTGGAGTTGAATATTTGGTTTCACCAGACTTGCCAGGAGTGAGTGGAAGTTAATTCTTTCAAAGACCAAAGGAAATTTCAAAGCTCTATTCGTAAGATGGGTGAGCTGCTAAAAAGTGGAAGGTGAAATTCCTTGTTAGTAAATATGAAGTGACACATTTTGCGAAGAAAAACAACAGCAGTAATTATATTGAATGTAAATGGGTTTAGTGCTGTGGAACTGCAAAGCAATTTGAGAGAATAGCTCCATAGAATATTAAAAGCAACATCTCAGGGTAATAAGACTGTGTGAAAAGATATTCAAATTAGGTTTCATATGAAGAGGTATAGATTATAAAAATGAATGATTCCATATAAGCTTCAAAACCTCAAGTAGAATGCAGGTGATGGGGATCTCACCCACTTCCTGGAGATCTGGCGAGAGCGCTGCTTCATCTCATTTGGGGAAGGACCCAATGTATTAGGTATCCTTATCCCGTGGGCCTTCTTTGGGACAGAGACCACTATAAGCAGATGTTCCACTCTCTCCAGAGAGCTTTTAACCAATTTGAGGCCAGCTGTGCATTTCAGGCCATGCCAGTGAGAATGATGGCAGTTGATGCCAAAGCACATCACTTGAGGCCCAGGATCAATGATGAGTAGGAGTGATGGGGAGGGGAATCAACAGGAAGGGCTTTGGATGGTTCTCAGGTAGCATCCTCCTGCCTGGTTCCTTGTTTTAAGCGTCAGAGAACGAGCCAGCTAACCAATACCCACAGCATCCTCCCAACTCTCAACCCTCAGGAGATCACAAAGTGTTGATTAATTGCCCACTTAAGGCCCTCAATTGGTGACAGGGTGACAAAGAGCTTTCCTGACACAAACTTAATGGGGTCAAATATGGGAAGATGGTTGGTTTCTCACCAGCAACCCTCTTGCTTGATTAAATGTTGGGAATGGGATTGGGTAGATAAAGGACAATTCCCCCTAGTTAATGGGCCAAGAAGAAAGGTCTGTTGGGACAAGTGTTAGTGTAAGAGATTTATGATCAAGAGTGGGTGAAAGCTTTTTTGCAGGTTTTGAATCTGTTTCTAGGCTTGAGATGGAAACTAAGTCAACAGTCAAGGTAAAGTTGGACAGATGGATGAAGGAAAGGTGTCAAAGCAATATGGGTACATATGAGTAGATGTGATTCAAATATCTGTTTGCATGGAAGATGAGCAAAGTAGTCTGGCTGAGCTGAGCTGCCTCTTTCCTTATTGCATTTTGAATAAATTTCCTGTTTTGTACTTTGTGCTATTTTTTGTGTTCGTAATAGGCATTGACTTTGATGCACCTACTTGAGATAAAAAGTGTTTTCACCCTATCTGAGTTACTTGTGTAATTTTGTGTATAAGTGAGAATGGCAAGTGAAGAAATGTACGAAAAGGAATGCAGAAACATATTGCAGAATGTCCACTGGAACGAGTCAAATATGTCGCACAAAATTGAAATGAATTTTTTTCCCCTATGGCATTGGATGCTCTTCCAGGCTTGAAAAGGAGATGGATGTTTAAATGCTAGCTTCAAGACAGGTCTTCAAACTGAGTTTCTATTATAAGGTACAATGTGTGATGTTTGCATGGTTGTAGATAGGGATGAATGAAAGCAAAGGAAACCAGAGAAAAACCAGAACTGGATAGCACAATCTGTGAATTTGGTTGGTGAAATGTGCCTCCTCGCTCGCTGGAAGTTCCTTGAAGTAAAGAAAGAATGTTTATTTATTAACCACAAGTAATTAACAAAAGTACATTAACACTGAAATGAAGTTATAGTGAAATTCCCCGAGTTGGCACAATTCGGCACCTATTCGGGTCAATACACATAACCAACACATTTTTCAGAATGTGGGAGGAAATTGGAGTACCTGGAGGAAACGCACACAGACACAGGGAGAACATGCAAACTCCACACAGACAATGACCTGAACCAGGAATCAAACCTGGGCCCGGCGCCGTGAAGCAGCAGTGCTAACCACTGTGCCATCATGTTGCCCTGAAGATGTAAGATGTCTAGAATGAGTTCCTTGAAGAATGGCAATATTTTGCAGTCCGCCTCCAGTTTTAGCCAGTATTCTCCAAATCTGTGTTGTTTGCTACACAAGGGCCAATGTGGTCTCCAGAGATTTTAAAGGCAAGGAGCACAATAATGGGTGTTGTCGAGCTCCGCCTGGATGTCAGTAAATATTGTACAGCTGAATTACCATGTAATGATTTTATTTGAGAGGCCCTTTAGCAGGTTGAATTTACGTCCTGCTAAAACATGGTGTGCACAATCAGCAACATAGAGCTGTAAGATTTATTGGGATCTGGCACCAGGAGGGTCACACCCAGATATTAAGTTGCTCAACATGACTAGTACGTGTGGAGATGCTTTGTGAAATTTATTACCTTAATGACATTTTGGTGCAGAGTGTGTGTTGCTTTCAACCTACTCCTCCTACGGAAAATTGGACCTATAGTTTTGTCATTGAACATTTCATTTGCTGCAACTATTAAAATAAAATGACCAATAACAGAAACAGAAATAAAGGAAGATTTTGTGGAAATAATATTGGCTCTAATCCCTTCTCACTGAATCATAGAATCATTAAATCCTTACAGTGCAGAAAGAGGCTATTTGGACCACCAAGCCTGCACTGACAACAATCCCATCCAGGTCCAATCCCCACAACACCATGTATTTACTCTGTTAAACCCCTGACACTAATGAATAATTTCTGCAACTATTGACAGAACAATGGCACAATAATCAATGGTGAAGTAAAGTTAGCTTTATAATATGAAAGCAAAATACTGCGGATGCTGGAATCTGAAACAAAAACAGAAAATGCTGGAAAGTCTCAGCAGATCTGACAGCATCTGTGGAGAGAGAGAATAGAGCCAATGTTTAGACTTGAAACTCTATTCACTTTCCCGGATGCTGTCAGAACCTACTGAGATTTTCCACCATTTTCTGTTCAGGCTAGTAATATGCTGACTCTTCAACCTTGATTATACACAAGCAAGAGAGAACCTCATAGAAGTGTATAATATATAAGGTTTAAAACAAATGTTAAATCCACGCCTAACTTGACTGCAGGTCAAGAGATAAGCAACCTTGTGCCCAGGAGTTCTTCACACATTTTTATTAAAATCTCTGAGTTAAACAGGACCCTAACAATTACAGACAGAGGCAGTCAGTAGTCAGAAAATTTATTTGCCTGGTTTTTGTACAGAAGGCTGAGGTTGGCCTCCAGAGGCAAAAGCAAGAGGCAACCCCATTTTACCAGGCAGTGGGACCTAGGCAATCATATCCTTGGTGGTAGCCAATAACATAGTCCTTTCCTTCCTTGCCAGCACTAACCATGCCCAATCAGAAAGCCAGCAGCTCGGCAGCATCACCACCAGTGGTGGCCATGACTGAGACTGCTGCTGATGCTAGATAGGCCTAAACAGCCAGATGCCCTTGAAAAGATGTTAGCTTGTGGGATGCTGGGGCCCAGGCAGCAGGACCCGCCTGTGTTTGTGAGAGAGTGGGTGGGGCGTGAATGCTGAGGTACAAGCTGCGTTGTTGGCATGGGACAGTCATTGTTGCTAGTGTGCGCCTTTGTGGGTCATGGACTTCCCAATATGAGAGCCTCCCCACCAAGCCTGTTGGTCTTTCAATCTGGCAGTAGGTCCACCCCAGCCAGCATGGATAAAATGCCTGTGAATGTGGGAAGTGGTCCTGAATTGGCCATTGAATGAGTTCAAGGTGGGCGGCTAATCTGCTAGCAAAATGGCATTGTGGTAAGAAGAGGATAAACAGCCTTTCAGTGCCTTCCAGTGCCATTTTGCCAGCCTTCTTACCCCTTAGCCCACTGCCAAATTAAAACTCAGACCTTTGATTTTCAGAGACGGTTGAGTCTAATTTTGGAAGTTACAAGTATATTCTGGTGCAATGTAGGAAAAAGCACACTGAACACACACAGGTTTCAGTTCAGTGATCTTTTATTTCACTGGCACCAAATCTATATCACACGAGAAGCTTATCTTAAAGAAACAAACTTCTCACAGTGGATGACCATTGCTCGACATTCCAAGCGCCACAAAATCATTGAGAGCAGATTTGTATGTTAAACAATGGGGAAGAAGGAATGCCTCATGATTCTGAATTTTTCTGTTTTAGTTGCTTTCTTTACTCTTTGCAAAATAGATTTTGGGCTTAAAATGGACTTGAAATGGAGCAAAGGAAATAATAGCACTCCCGTTGCAGGCCACAGTATTATCTTCAACATCTTGGAGTGGAGAGGGAAGTACGGGGTGGGGGCAATGGGGGGTGGTGGTGCGGGGGTTGGCGGTGTGGATGGAGTGGGGATGGAATTCCATGCTGGCTAGTCTGTCCTTCTTGGTCAACTTGATGCATGCTTTAGTTCCCTTCAACCCAACATCTGTTCCCCAGATGCTGATGTAGTTCTTGGGGTCGTTCTCTCAGATCCCTTCTCCTCCTGCCAAAACTTGCCTTTTAAATAAACAGTGCTCTCCTCCAAAGGGATCTGCAAGCATTGAAGCATTTCTCAACTCGTTGCACTCCATCACCATTGCCACCTTCTGGCAGGAACCTAGCCAAGAGCTACCATGGCAACCATGGGACGCAAAGCGAGTCAAGAAGACAGTGTGACATCCCCACTCTACTGGTATTTTCCTTGCTTGATTTTTTTTTCTGAGATCTTCAAATTTTTTTCTTGCTGTACAGATAGGGTTCAACCGTCCTGAGGTAGGTGCAAACATATGAGGATATGTGCTGAAGTGCATGTCTGACAGACTATGGCAATCCTTTCTCTCCCTGTTCACCCATCACTACAAGCATTTTCCTGTTTGTTCCTAACAACTTGGCTGACAGATCTTGCTGATGACAGTTTTCAGTGCATCTTCCTTTTTTTTAACTCTGCATGTTAAAGTAAGAATAAGCATTTTTAGGGGTGAAGTGCCGATGAGATTTTGGTTAAATTGAGAAGGCCAACTCTCTTTCATTCACACAAAAGCCAGAAACCCCAAAAAAATCCTATTTGAGATGATGCAACAGGGGTGATGTTCTCAATTGACTTGAACAACACCACTGAACTGCAAAGTAAAGTTGGCAGTCATAGCAGAGTTATTATCAAATTATGAGCTCGAAGACATATTTTACAGACAAAATAGTATTTTCCCAAATATTTATTTTGATAATGTATGCAGTTCATAGAATTCTACAGTGCAGAAGGAGGCCTTTTAGACATCAAATCTATACCAACCACAATGCCACCCAAGCCCTATCCCCATAAACCCATGCATTTACCCTAACTAGTCCCTCTGACACTAAGGGGCAATTTAGCATGGTCAATCCAGCTAACCTGCACATCTTTAGACTGTGGGAGGAAATCAGAGTACCCGGAGGAAATGCACGCAGACACAGAGAGAATGTATAAACCCCCACGTGGGCAGTGACCCAAACCAGGAATCGAACCTGGGTCCCTGGTGCTGTGAGGCAGCAGTGCTAACCACAGTGCCACCCAAATTGTTAACAATTGTGGTACACTAAATAATAAGTTAGTGAACTTGTTTAAAATAAAATACTATTTTTTAAAAGAGTTGTCATTAATAAAGTGATTAAGGTATTTTGGCCACAATCTTACTTCTGAGGCCTGTTTGATGCAGAATGGAATTAAGAACTTGAAGTACAACTTTCACAAACTTTTGCTTGCGGTCTTTTAATTTTCTTCTTGCAGATTTCCTGGCTGACAGCTCATTGATTGAGAGGTCTCCTACTCATTGGATCAACAGGCCTGCAGTACAAGGCCACAACAGATGTCAGAGCAGATCATTTTAGTGGGACTTGTGGGAGAGATCACAGAGAGTGGGTGGTTATTGGTTGGCAGATTCTGATTTCAGGAGGACGGGGATTGATGGTGGTCACAGGGGAAGGCATGCCTCGGGAGAAAAGATGGTTGCTGAGGGTTTCAATCAATGGGCAAGACCAGATGATGGTTGGAGCCAAGCATATGGTAAGGTGAGGTATGGGGAGCAAATGCTGGTGGAGGCCCAATCATGGCAGGATCTTGGGAGAGTGCAGATGATGGTGGGTGGGTATACCGGAAAGGAAAGAGGAGTAGATTATGTTGTGGGGTCCGATCACGGGATGGGAAGCAGAATGGGTTGGGAAGTCTGAGGTGGGGAGCAGATGTCTTTGCGGGCATTAATCATAGTGGGTTGTGGGTGGAGAAGCAGATGGTGTTTGGGAGCGTATAAAGGCAGGTTAGGAGTCTCCAATCAATGGAGTGGAAAGGAGACAGATCATGAAGGCTGAGCTTATTGTGCTCAGGGGAAAAATTCCCTCTCCTCCTGCCCTACAAGCTGTGCTCCAGATCAAAGGCACTGACCACATCGATTGGAGGATGACTTGTGGTACAATGGCTATCATTCTTGTCTCTGAGTCAAAAGTGCCAAGTTCACATCCTACATAAGGGCTTGATGGTAAAAGAAGTAAATTTATGATGTGACCAAACAAGTTGAGTACTGACCTGTAAATCCTTCTACCACATGCGATTGGCAGGCAGTAAGGGCGGGAGAGGTGCATGGTCAGCCATGTGATGGAAAGAAATTGGAGCTTCTGCCATTACTGTTCGTAGCACCCAGTCGCCACAGTCCAGCACCTGTTCGGGTCAATGCACCTAACCAGCTTGTCTTTCAAGGAGGAAACCAGAGCACGAAGAACAATCCCACGCAAACACAAGGAGAACATGCAAACGTCACACGGACAGTGACCAAAGTCAGGAGTCGAACCCAGGTCCCTGGCGCTGTGAAGCAGCAGTGTTAACCACTGTGCTACAGTGCATAATGCATTCTCTGAGATTTACCTTATGGCTTTACAGACTCAGGCCCTCAGTTCTTTAAGAACCACATGGGAATCTCAGACAGTCCATGTAAACATCAGTTTTCTCTATTAGAAGGGATCTATTTCAAAGTATATGTATGGACGCACCATTATATTTTCAAAAAGGGACCAGAAATATGCTTAACTGATTTTATTTTGTGGAATAGCGTGACACCCCTCAGGCGATGTCAAGACACTTCAGGCTTTGTTAGGAACAGTAGATATTTATTGATAAAGAAAATTCAGGTACCGGGAGTTGCAACCCATGGCTGCTCTGGGGCAAAGCTCCAGTCCGTATATGCTTACTACATGACTGCTCAATGATTCTGCATGGGAGAGGATTCCATCCTCTAGGTTTACTATTAGCTTTTCATCCCCATTAAGAGGGTCAGCTGGCTTTAGGACAAATGTGGATGGAAATCGGTTGGACTTAAACCTGGTGTTGTCAGACTTCCTACTGCGCTGACGTAGAAGCAGGGGAGCGGTGAACATGGAGCAGCTCCAACCACTGACTCATTTTAATAATTAGATATGCTTCACTGTCACGCTGTTTTTTCTTGATGCTGGTGCATGGCCTCTGGCCTGTTGAATTTTCACCATCCTGCCAACCACCAGCCAATTGTCACCTTCAATAGAAGTGGGGAGCAGCTAACCAACGGTGCCCAAAATAAAGTAAAAATTTCCAGCGATGATTCCCATGTCGGATTGCTATCCACTCTCATTGGCTTTCTGCCTCAGGCTAAAAGCTGCACTTTGCTGCTTTGTAACTTCTTTAACCACCAAGTTTCCATTCAGTACCTTTTCTTTTTGTCCAGATACGTAAGTGCATTTTCTTGCTTATTACTGCACAATATCTGAATGCGTCTTGGAGCAGCACTGTATCAGTGTCGATGGCACACTATATAAAATACAGGCATGATGCAGTAAGGAAAGAATTGGAAGAGAAAGTGAAGGATTGTAGCTGGGGGCAGGAAGGAGCAGAGAAGTCAAATGAAAAAGAAAGAGCATTAAAAGTCAAACTCCATGCAAACAACACCAAAATAATGTAGCAGGAAATATACAGAAAAAATATATCTTATTAAGAATTTCCCCATTAGAGCTTTTTGACGTATCTTATTTTTCATTTTAACCAAGAAAAATTTATTTTGCTGCATCAGTGCGAGTGAAGCTAACAAACAAATCACTTCACTGACAACTTTACACAGTGTGTCCTTAGGGTTCTGAGGTCCCAGTTCAAAAAGAGTTTTCAGACTCCAAAATCGGTCTGTTACTGTAACTGCCATGACACACTGCAAGGAAATGAAGTTACTGGAAAGTTGCCTTTAGCATTTAGATGCTTCGCAGTTGTATTTGCAGCATTTCCCCACGGGCAGGTGTGTTTTAACAGCTGGCAAACTGATGAGTGATTCCATTAGCTCACTGAGGATTTTTATTTCCCGTAACTATCGTTGACAGCACATCCTATTTCAAATCGCGGCACTGGTGGAACTTTAAAATTTCATGAACGCTTGCATCTTGAGAATGCAAAAATCTTGGGATAGCTGTCAGAAGTTTTTTTTTGTTCCATCTGATCTTTCTCTAGTCTCTTGGCTATTCTAAGCATTTCCAATCATTCCTTCAGCTGGATGCCCCCCACGTGATTGCTTCCTCATACCCTCTCTAATTCCTGCCTCACTTGGTAGATCACGCAATGTATTCCCAGGGTGCAATTTTCCGGCCTCTCCCTGCGCCTGCTTCCCAACTGCAAAAGCGATTTGTCATTGGCTGTTGGTGGGATCTTCTGATCCTGCCAATGTCTACATCATTTTGAATGGCTTGCCTATCCCACCACTGGGGAACCCATCACAGGGGGTCGCCTTCAGCAGGACCAGAAGATCCTGCCAGCAAGAAGGGCTGGAAAATTCACTTTAATTTCTTGTCTCAGCTCATTGATTGGGGCATATTGAATGGGGGAATATTCTGCAGATAGCATGTCAGGTCTCTGCTTTGCACATTTAAGCTGCTGTGTGCTTTTGACAGGCGTGGAGCCACAACAGCACTGGCTACCGAACTGGCACATAATTAAAGACCAACATGGGGGGGGAAGATGGAATGGGGATTTTTCTCGCATCACCATTCCATCCTTCCCTGCATATAGGTCCTTAATTAGGTACCAGTAGGACTGATGTGGAGATGCTGGCGTTGGACTGGAGTAGGCAAAGTAAGAAGTCTCACAACACCAGGTTAAAGTCCAACAGGTAGCACAAGCTTTCAGAGTGTCACTCCTTCTTCAGGACTGCCAGCCCCACTGGTCCATGATTCTCATGAACTGCAAACTGAAAGGAAGAGCATAAATGTGAGCAAAGAGGAATGCTGACGATACCCTGATCCACAACACTCTCAGGATCTGGAACATCCACTCACCAACATCCACCTATGTGAGTGCCTTTCCAATGAGCCTCACAACTTTGCCTCTCACACAATGGCCAATTCCCCAGTCCTTAGCTCCCCCTGATGGAAGTGCTTTGAATTTTGACAGCCTCAGCAATCCACATGCTCCTCATCACCCCTGCCAAGGTGCGGAGTGGGCACAGTTGAGTACATAGATTTGCGATATAACCTCATGGGGAATCGAGATGTTGCACCTATCATGTCCTGAATGGGGTGATCGAGAAGTGCATTCATTTTAGCGCCTTGCACTGTGCTGCCTCTCTATTATGTGGGATCAGAATTCCGCTCCTTGATTTGCACCCCTCTCACCCCCTCCGGTCAACAGTGTATTTTTGCCATGGGGTAGCCCATCTTTATGGTGGCGAGCTGTCGGTCAACTTTTCCACCTGGAGAATATTCACAATGTCGAGATTCCTTTGAGAAACTAACAGATAGGAAATGATATGATGTCTTATGGTGTATACTATTTAATTGAAGCTATCTAACACTTAACTGGAGTTCTTCTTCAACTGGCAGAGAGACAAAAAATACTTGCAACATTATTGTGATATTCAGATTGCTGTGACAACACCCAACTGCTGCTCAATTGCTCAGCCCTCACTCACTCATACGTACCAATGTCATTCACACTGACTTTATAGAATAGAAAATATATCCTGTTAGTGGGCCTAACTCATTGGGATAAAGATAGATTTTAAATAGAAATGCTAGTATGGTCTTGCAAGTTCATTCATTTAGGGTGCTTTCTGAAACCAAGGACGATGCCTGGGAAGAAAATGGAAACAGGAGCTGGAATTTTCTGATTGCTCACGCCAGCAGGATTCTCCCATCTCACTGCAGTGAACAGAGGTTTAGCTGAGCGCCAGATTCTCTGAACTGTCTGGCAGCGGGCAGCATGGCATGAACGGTCGGAGAATTCCGGCTAAGTTCCAGAAGGAACATTTAGAAGAGAATTCATTGGATGTATACTTGAAAAGTTTAAAACCTTAGGCAGGCTGTGGGAAAAAAGTAGAGGTTTAGGATTAGTTGCAAAGATTTCATTCAAAGAGCTGGCAATTGAGCCAATGGCTGGCATCTGTATGGTATGTATAAAAATAAAATGACTAAGGGTGAGATTTTCTGACCATTCCCATCGGCAGGATCTTTTGATCCTACTAACAGCTACCCGTCACTGTGGCTTTCCTGGTGGCAGAGGGTGTGAACAATGGCAAACCTTGTTGATGGCCACACATTCCGAAGATCCCACCATCCACTAAGGGCGGCCATTTCCATCTTCACAAAACATGCTATGGGGGTTGTTAAAGTTAATTTGTTAGTCACAAGTAAGGCTTATAGTAACACTGCAATGAAGTTATTGGAAAATCCCCGAGTCATCACAATCTGGTGCCTGTTCAGGTCAATGAACCTAACCAACAAGTCTTGCAGAATGTGGGAGGAAACCGGAGCACATGGAGGAAACTCACACAGACATGGGGAGAATGTGCAAACTCCACACAGACAGTGACCCAAGCCAGGAATTGAACCTAGGTTTCTGGCACTGTGAAGCAGCAGTGCTAACCACTGTTCCACTGTGCCACCCCACCATAGTGAGGAGTAGCTGTTAGTGGGATCAAAAGATCCTGCCAATGGGAATGGTTGGAAAATCCCACCCTTAGTCATTTTATTTTTATATATGCAACTGCACAATGTAGATACCAGCTACTGGCCCAATGTGCCTTTGCCAGCTCTTTGAATTAAATCTTTGCAACCAGTCCCAAATTTCTGCTCTTTTCCCACAGCCTGCCCCTTTTTTTAACTTTTCAAGTATACATCCAATGAATTCTCTTCTAAATGTTCCTTTGTACCTTGGCCAGAATTCTCCGGCCATTCATGCCACACTGCCAGACAGTTTAGAGAATCTGGCACTCAGCCAGACCTCTGTTCGCTGCGGTGGGATGGGAAAATCCTGCTGGCGTGTGCAGCCAGAGAATTCCAGCTTCTCTTTCCATCTTCCTCCCAGACAATGTCTTTGGCTTCAGAAAGCACCCTAAATGAATGAACTTGCAAGACGGTACTAGCATTTCTACTTAAAAATCTACCTTTATCCCAGTGAGCTTGGAAAATCCCACCCTTCATCTGCAACACCAATGCTCCTGGAGTTCACTTGTCTTTGTTCAAGTGGAAGTTTATGTTGTATTACATTGCACATTCATCACTGTTAACTTGCTGAGGATGCCTGAATCATTTTCTTGTAAAAGAAGCAATGATTCTCTATGCAATACAGCTACTTTAGCAGGATCACTAACTTCAACACTGTTGATAGGAGCAGATTGTAATGTATAAGCATGTACCACATCCTTTACGAATCACTAGTAACAGAATTATCCAGCATAAAGATAATGGGCAAAAGATATGACTGAGTTAACCATTTCCTGATGTTTCTAAAACCTACAATAATGGAAAGCATTCTTCAATAATCACTGATAGCATCTTTAAACAAGAGTGAGGCATTGCCAGCTATTTATCCTACCGAGCAAATCCTTGATTTAAAATATGGAAATGCTTGATAGTCCTTGGGAATTCTACTGAGCTCCCAATCTACTTCTGATGGACTGATCGAGCCGCCAGTAAGCTGATTCCAATTGACTTCTGAGGAATGGAACTCTTCACAAGGCAAATGATGCCGAGGTGAAAGAGGCAGGGGTGGGCATTCTCTATACAGGTATTCTCAATGATCTAACTCACATTGTAGAGGATGAACATTCAGTACAGGCCTACACAAGCTGGGGTCCCAACAATGAGATCCAGGCCAGAGGAACTAGTTGGACCTTCAACAAATCCTTAGGTAAATTTATAGGAATTTGTTCCTGAATCCCTCGCTCTACAACAGCAAAATGGTCAAAGAGGGGTAGCGTGGGGGAAGCAAGGCGGGGGGTGGTGTTGTAATTTGGCAAGCCTCTCCTCTTGACAGACAGGTTCTGTAATTCTTTTAAAAATAACTTCCCATGATGTGAGAGTTATTGCCCATCCCTGCCTATCTTTGAGAAAGTGGTGGTCAGCTGTCTCCTTGAACCGCCAAAGTCCATGTAGCGTAGGTACACCCACTGTGCTGTTAGGGACAGTTCTCCAGATGTTGACTCAGTGACAGTAAAAGAACGACAATACATTTCTAAGTCAGGATGACATGTGTTTTGCAGGGGAATGTGCTGTCTGGTCCAGCTGGGTCCCAGAGATACTTGTCCTGGTGGTGCTTATATTTGCATGCTTTCATTTTACTGAGTGTCCTTCCTTTGACCTCACACTCCCTGGGTGCATTGTCAGATAGCATGTGTGGGCAGAATGACCAGGAATTCATTCCTAGGAGTTTTGTCAAGATTAGAGCGTAGGAACTTCAGACCAATTGTTTTGCAATATAATTTGCAGTATGAAAGCTTGAACATGACATAGAGGGTTGGATTTTTCTTGTGTGTTGTAAGTCTGATGAAGAACCTAAACTGGAAATTTTTCTCTTTCTGTACTTGTTGGTGGGCTGACTGAGGTGACTGATATTGCCTAAAGTTTAGACAATACAAGACTCACAAGGCTGGTATCTCTGTATTATGATGTAAGTTTGTTAAAACCAGCGGCTGCCCAGAGACTGTCAAAGAGTTAGGACAGCTTTGTGATCAAGCTGCCAGACCTCTCCAATGAAATCTGATGTATACAATTCAAAACAGATCAATTATAGCTTTTCTTATCAATCATTCCTGACTTTCAGTGTCTTTAAATCAATCATCTTCAGGATACACAAATCAATAATACATGTCAAATATTTTATCCAATCGCATCCCACTTCCCAGCATGACAGTACTTTATTAGTCCGTGAAATCCAGAAGCTAACTCCTGCCTTGGCTGACCCCATTCCCTGGTAGCCTGGTAGCCTAAGATGCTCAGCCCAGAGTTCAAATAAACATTCTCATGGGTTCCCTTAAAGGTCACTGTCTAATAAGACAAACTTGTGATACCACATCTGGGCACGAGTCTATCTTTTTTGGACAGTGAATAAACCCTATTTACGAAATGTGATTAAGTGATATAAACAGGCTTTCCAACGGAAACTTTAAAATAATAAATCTTGCATATTTCCAGATGTTCAATTATTCTCTGAAAGTACGGCTTCATCCTAATGTATTTTTTACCATGTTGCCTTGCAAAAAGTTGCTTTTGACCAAAGTGAATAGTATTTCTTAAAACTAATAATGCACCCAAAATATCAGCAAATATGTTTTACAATCATAGTCACTCCTTTTAATTCAATTACTGCATCTTGTATGTGTACATTGCTTTTTGTTAGCTCATAAACTTATTTTAAAAGTTATTTAATTGAATGCTGCTCGTGCTGAGTGCCCTGAGTGCCTTGATGTCTAACAGTTTAAAAATCTTACCATCTCATTAGGGGTTCCATTTACAGTCCTCATATCACTTAAGGACTTGTTTCCTATTTCCAACATTTACTGTTTTGTTTTGAATTTTACTTGTGTAAGCAGACAAGCAATAATATTTTTTAAACACATGCCACAAGGAAACTCCTCTTTTAATGAGAAAGGTTTTTCCTCTGTAACTGACGGCCATTTCAAAGGATGACAACCTTGGAAATCATGAGTGAGATTCTTCTGCCTCCCTGTTTCTTGCTGGTGGGAGATGGCACGTTGTTTGCAAGTGGGAGGGATTCTCTGGTCCTGCCACCGTCAATGGCAATACCCATTGACGTCACCCCATGTTGGTCAGAAACCCATGGATGGGGGTACGCTGCTTGCGGGACCGGAGAATCCCATTGGCGTGAATGGCCGGAAAATTCCTGCTCTTATCTTCCACAGGTAAGCTTTCATTAGTGATTCAGAACTGGGGCGGGGGAGGGGAAGGGGCTATGGGCGGTAATGGTTGTGGGAGGGTGCAGGGCAGCAGGGGTGGGGGGTGGCGGGGGGGGACAAGAGATGATTATCATTCCTCTTCTTATGACTACTGAGAAATTTCACAGCCACATCGGTAACTGATAGACATCACTGTTGAAGCAGTAAATTACATGGCTCAGAACGTTTTGTTCACTTTAAACAATAATTACCATATTTTGATACAAGCATGATTTATGTATGGCATTTCTGCATTTATTGATTGATAACAGGGCGACGAATTATCTTTTGAAGAAAGCAAACTCGCTCCTGCAAGCTCTGAACATCACACTGGGAGCATGGCCCTGATGTCAAACAGGTACCACAGCTTAATAACTTGCGATCAATATCTGCCGGCAGGTTCTTACTCTGACACAACCAAATCGATGTTCTATCGTAGCAACTAAGCTGCTGATGAGCCTGAGGATTACAGATACGCCCCGTAAGAACATATTGGGTTTGAAAACTTATTCAAAACTCTTTGGATAACTTGTCTGGATAACAAACCAAAAACACAGCTTGGGAGGCCTAGTTCCTGGTGAATTTTATAAAACATTATGCTACTGGACTAAGCACAAAGGCACAAACATGCAGAAGCATGCACTGAGATTGATCTTAGACTATCAGTGCCAGTAAAAAAAAACAGGGGCAATGTTACCAAACTAATCTAAATGCCGAATGAGAATGAAAAAGGAAGAGTTTAAGATCCATTCTTTCAGCAAGAGAAAAATTCAAGTCTTATGCCACTTAAAGAAAAGAGTGAGGCAAAGGGTGATTCACAACAGTAGGGGGAGTGGACAGAGTCTATTCTTGATGGGAAGCCAATTGATGACAGCTGGAGGGCACCGTTGTATATACGTTTGGTCTCCCACTGCACTATGTACAAGTGCATGTAGTTTGTGCACTGCCAGAAATCTAACTTTCTCCCCTATCCCTGGCCAATAGCACCACCCCCACCCCCCATTTCACCCCTCCATCGATCATCATCCCTGGTCATGCACCTCCCCCCAGGTTGATGGCCACTCCAGTGATTCCCATTGCAGACTGTGTAGCTCCCAACACACTACATCCCCTTAGGCCCCACCTCTCCTCTTTAGCCCCACTCCCTCCCTTTAGGTCCTGCCCGTTGACATTGCCCAGTGCCTGGTGGGCATTGCTAGGCTACCCAGTAGGTGGTGCCAGGATGCCAGGCTGGCACTGCCCAAGGCGCACCCATACCCTGCCTCCAATCAGTCTGAGGCCTCAATGGCCTCCAGTCCCACTGGCCATTGTGATAGGTTCCCGTTGCCAGGGACCATCCTCATTGGTCATCCTCCACCAGCAAGGCTATTAAAGCAAGTGAACCCAGACGATTCCATCCTGCACTCACTAATGATATTTAAATAAGAATTTAAATATTAAAATCAGCCTTATGCCCTTCTGGGTGTGAAGTTGATTATGCCAGCAGATCGGTGCCAGTAAGATTGTGAGAGGCACAAACCCACTTTTTTCCTCACTAGCAATCTGACTGGCTTGCCACATTGATTGACCAGCATGACGAGCCAGTAAGGTTACCCCCAGTACCTTACATGTCACATAACTTGAAATTTTGCAAGCAAGAGTTAACATTTATCCTTCTCCTTAGGCAGTCCCTCAGAGTCGAAAATAACGTGCTTCCACACTAACAATTAGTTCTTATGTGTGTGAAGAGTCCAATATGTGGCCTACAGTCACAAAGGGTCAGATGGTGGTTGAAGGGCTGGGTGGGTGAGGTTCCCCGGTTGCTATGTGTTCCTTTCACTGTCATTGATTGGCTTCTGCTTGCTTTGGCAATGAAACTCAAGCTGTTCAGTTCCTGTATTTTCCACTACTTCAGATGGTCTTGGGCCAGAAATTCTCAGGTGTTGTTGTAGATGTTGCACTTGTTCAAGGAGGCCCTCCTGGGACTCACCTGACGTGTTGACCGGGAATGACGTGTTTTACCGGGAATGTCATGTCAGGCATGTAGACAATTTAGCCCACAGCAAAACTGATCAAATGTGGTCAATGCTTCAATGCTGGTGGCTTGGCCTGACCCAGAAAACTGACATTTGTGTATCTATCCTATCAATAGCTTGACAAGATCTTGTGAAGTAGCACTTGTGGTACTTCTGAAGGGTTTTGAGGTGCCTACTGCATGTAGTCTAAATCTCTGAACCACATAGGAGGGCCGAATACCATTGCTGCTCACTAGATCATGAGCTTGGTGCCACATTTCAGGTGCTGGTCTTCAAACACACTCTTCCTCAGATGACCAAAAGCAACTTGGCATACTGAAGGTGGTGTTGAACCTCGTTGCCAATGTCTGCCCTTGTTGGCAGTTAGCTCCGAAGGTATGAAAAGTGATACACGTTATCTAATGCCTCATTGTGGATTTTGATAACTGGAGTGATGTGCATTGGCGGTATAGTGTGTCAGGGACAGGTTGGTAGACAGTCTTTCTATTCAGTGCCTCAGTAAAGGTGTTGATAGCTTGGAGCTTGGCCTCTGAGTGTACACAAATGTGATAATCACTTGGGTACTGTAGTTTAAATACAGAGAATGGGACAAGGTTGGATCTCACCTGCAGGCGGTGGATGTTGAAATGATTCCTGTTTGTTCTTTTGCTTATCTCCACTCCAACAGGGTGAGGGACAAAGTAAAAGAGGCAGCTCCTTAAAGGCATATTGCCTTAAACAAAAACAAACCAAAAATTAAATTTAAAACATCGAAACAGAATGGGATTAAAGGAGATGATAAGGCACCCAGCTCCTTCATGTCTACTTGGCATGGAAGGCCTTGACAGTGCCAGTGGACTCTACATGCTCCATTTCTAGGGACACCCAGCAGTGAACATAGCCGCGGTAGAGGGTCAGATAGTCAGATGCTCGATCACCCACTGCCTGGACATGTTGATGGCATGCTTGGCCAGGCCCAGGAGCAGGTTCATGAGGAGGGACTCCTCCTTCCCCACCCCTCTCTGCACTGAATGATGATCATTCCAAAGCATTTGATTTCTCATGTTCTTAATTGCCCTGGTGGTCTCATGGAAATCTACCCAAGGACCGATTACTCACACTCCAAGGCATTGCTTTTTTTATATTCCAAGAAATTAGATGATAGATTTAAAAAAAAAATCCATTATTCATGTGGAGGTAAAGATTGACTGATTCTAAACAATAGAAAATGAGAAAGCAATTTGCTATTTCTACTCAGACACAATCAATACTGTGGCAATATCCTGCTTGTCCACAATTAGTAGACATTCCATCCATCATAATTCCATGATAACTGACAGTAAGAGTTGCTAAAGTATATTTATATCATTGTTCTTTCTCCACGAACTAACCGTTTAATTGTAATTACTTGACAAACTGAAATACAAAAGGTATATTCTCAGAAATCATCCATTGATGCCAGAGCTCCCCTGAAGCTGGAAGGACTCTGTGAGGACATATAGACCGAGCTTGCCCCACTGTTCAACACAATCTGATCCTTAGCTTCAACCCCACATTACCCTGGATTTCTGACAGACTAACAATGTGTCTACCTCAGCCTTAATATAATTCAACAATGGACCATCCATAACCCTCTGCGATAGAACATTTTGAAGATTCACGAGGCTTTGAGGAAAGAAATTTCTCTTCAACCCACCCTAAATGATCCAAAATTATCCTGAGAATGTACCCCATGTTCAAGAATCCCCAGCTAGGGGTGTTTTACCTTGTCGGGTCTCTTGTATTTTAATGAGATCACTTCTCATTCTTCTAAACGCCAGAGATTATAAATTGAATTCAACTCAGCCTCTGATCTAAGGGGAACCCATTCACTCCTGCGACCAATCAAGTGAGCCTTGGTTGTTCCACTGCTAATGCAAGTATATCCTTCCTTAAATATGGAGATTTAAACTGTACATGGTACATGTGTGGTCTCAACAAAGTGCTGTGCAATTGTAGTGAGACTTTTTATTCTTGTATCCAATCCCATTGCAATAAAGCCAAACATTCAATTTTCCATGCTGAGCCCATTGTTGTACCAATATGCTAAGAGTTTGTGTTCCTTGTATGAATACACTCAAGTCCCTTTGAAAATCAACATTTACTATATCATGCCTTTTAAAAAGTATTCTAATTTTCTATTTTTGTGAACAAAGTGGACAATCTCACATTTCCTCACATTGCACTCCACCTGCCATGCAGTTGCCCACTCACTGAATCTGTCTGATTCCTTTTTATTTTCATCACAGCTTTCTTTCCTATCTAAATATGTATCATCATCGAACTTTGCTACATTACTCACTGTCTCTTTGTTTAAGTTATTAATATAGATTACAAACAGTTGAGGATCCAGAAGTGACTCTTGCAGCACTCCACGAGCCATAGCATGCCAACTTGAAAACGCCCAGTTTATAGGAAGATAGAAGCAATCCCAATATGTCAATTTACCAACCCTCTCTCCATGCTAATATATAACCCCCAAAACAACGAGTCCTTATCTTGTATATTGACCTTTCTTTTGGGAATCCAAATGTGTGTGTATCTATACCACAGGAGCTGCAGTCCCTCAAGAAGGCAGCTCACCACCATCTTCTCAAAAGCAATTAGGGGATGGGCAATAAATACTGGTGTAGCCAGCAACACTCACACCCCATAAATGAATTTTTAAAAAGTGAATTATGTTACATCTACTGTTTCCCTTTAATCTACTGTATTCATTAAATCATCAAAAAGCCCTAAGAAATTTGTCAAACACGATTGCTCTTTCCAAGTTGACTTTGCCTGATCGTACTATAATCTTTTTGAAGTGCGTTGTTAAGATTTTTTTTTAATAATACATTTCAGCACTTTCCTGATGACTGATTTTAGATTAACTGGCCTCTAGTTCCTTATTTACTCATTCTCTTCTTTCTTGAATGGTTGTCTTACATATACAAAATTGGCCCTCCAGCTTCCAGTACCTCCCCACTGCCCTGAACTGAACTGTCTCCAGGCCAGTAAGAGGCAGCCCAGCTGATTCTTAATGAGTGACAGTTTCCCCTGGGGAGTGGGATTGGGGCAAGGAAGCAGATCCAGTTTCATCCTGCCCCCAAAATGAAAATTCAGCCCTTGGAGTTTCTGCTCGGTTGCTTTGCATTTTTCCACACAATAAATTCTAAATTTGCCAAAAGGGCGCAAAGGATTAAAGGATGTCAGCATGAATTATACTGAACATAAATTGTAATTCTTTGATTTTCCATGCTAGAAGAGATATATTTGGTTGGATCTTGAATTGGCAATTTAATTTTTTTTTCTAATTTAGCAAGAACTTCTGTTCACATTCTTTATTTTTTTAAAGGCTGGTTTTAGTTATTTAGAATTGGTAACATTGTGGTGTTCTAGGTCTTGGTCTTGATGAATAATGCTTAATAAAACTGCACAACGTTACCTTTCTCAAATATATCAGCATGTATCCTTTAGTGTAAAATTTAAAAATATACATCCTGAAAATTCTCTGCACTGGTTCATGACAGATTTTTAAGCAATAGATCTGAGTAGAAACCAGAGGGAAAAACTCCTCTCAAAATTAATGTGATAATGGGTGCAATTTGTACCTGGACTGCTGATTGCACCCAAAGGAAACTCTGCCCCCCACCCCACCCCATCCCAAATTTCTGAAAGACTTGACTTATGTTTTGAAACTAAACTCTGTTACCAAGTTTCTATGTTGTGTGTATTTAAATCAGGTCTAAACTGAGTGATTTGTTGCAGATTTCCTTCAAGGCTAGTTTCCGAGAGGATTTTTTAAGCTATTGGTGAAAGAATTTTCTAATTGACATACAAATACAAATAACATTTCATTAAAGCAATGCATTACTATATGATACTTCATAACACCACAAGTGCAATTATTCCAAGCTTCACAAAGATGTCAGCTGGAATTCTCAGGTCATTTACGTTGGCTGACACTCCAATCCCGCCGGCAGTGCATTTCCATCCGTGGGTTTCTTGCCTAGGAATTCCCTTTGACCAGGGAACCCCCCATTAGCAAACAGTTCCTGCCAGAGGAAAACAAGAAGCAGGGATGCCAGAGAATCTTGCCCCTCATGACAGAATTCATAGTTATTTAAAGTATATGAACATTAACACTGTCATCTTATTCTTTTAGCCAAAGCCAGATATCACAATGCATAATATAAGTACAATAGCAATGTTTAGAGAAAATTAATATTTGGAAACCATAATCCTATTTCCACTGAATAATTTTAGTGCCCATTTTATACAGGGAGAAGATAATTGTTTTTGTCAATAACTTACTTTTAAAGCCTGCATTTCCCAATAATAGTTTCATGCAATGTTTCCTATTCATTGCATTTATAAATATCTGAATAACATGATGGTTGGGTGGAGATCTCCTTCAATATTATAAACCACCATTATTGTATTTATAGGAAATGATTGCTTGCCTACATTTTATTGCATCATGATTAATTAACCGTAGTCAACAATGGCTTCCCAAGTTTCTGTATGTTTTTGTGTATAAATAGCCTACAGCCATTTAGTAAGAGGTCACAATTCCAAAACATTTTTGATGAAAATCTTTCCAAATGTTGAACTGGCACATATTGATGTGTCATCTGGGTGAATTTGTTCATGACTGGGAGACACAGGATAAAAGAGCAGCACATATAGAAAACTCCACAATCTGTAAGAGCTACAGGCAAAGTGGCAACTTGCAACTTGCTTCCAAGTTTTCATGATGTGTTGAACAAATTTTACAGCTTCCAAGACATTGCAGGGATGGGCATCCACTGAGCAGCCCTGCTAACTGCAAACGATGGACAATGTTCCATGTATAACAGTTATAGTACAAGGCAAATGGTAGGAGAGAATGAAGACTCGACAAATTCAGTTGAATCCTGTGATCAGATAAAGCATTTAACGGGAGAAACCAGATCATCAGTGTTATCTGCAGACTGCACACTCGGCGTGGCACTGGGCTGCGCTGATCTGCAGTGTCCACATATTTAACACACAAAAAGCTAATGGCCCTAATTTTATAGTGGAAGTAATGGTGAAGCTGTCAGTGCTTAGTTATTAAAACATCAATTGAACAACCAGTTCCAATAAATACACTTGTACAGTTAAACATGGAAACCCATTATCTGAGTTGCTGTGCTTTCCCAATATTTTTGCTTTTTTGGTATTGTGCCAAAAAGTGGTACTTAAATACTTGGAATGTATGAAGTTGCTCTACTTACATGATAGATATTAAAGTCATGAGGAAAAGAATTGTCCACTCCAACATAAAATCTTTTCCAATAGTGTGGTAAGTCTTCATTATTGTGAAACAACCTCTGAAATTAACTTTCATTGGTGTCAAAGTTTCCTTTCACTGAAATAAAAAAAGCAAAATAAAAAAATCAATATATATTTCTAACTTTTTCTTTCACCTTTCTCTTAATCCCATTTTTCTGTCCCTTTCTATTTACACTTGTTGTATATGATTTGGCATTGGATTAAATATTCTCATGAACACTTTCTGATTCAGTCTCCATGAACATAATTCTGACTCGTTCAAAACCCATTTACTTACATAGAGGTAAAACTGAGCCTATCTGATTGTCTCAGAAAGGGTTCCTGAGACATGCAGATGGATGTGAGGTGCCACCATTGCACAGTGGTTAGCACTGCTGCCTCACAGCGCCAGGGGTCCGGGTTCAATTCCGACCTTGGGCACTGTCTGTGCAGAGTCTACACATTCTCCCTGAGTCTGCGTGGTTTCCTCCAGGTGCTCCGGTTTCCTCCCACAGTCCAAAGATGTGTGGACTAAGTTAATTGGCCATGGTAGATTGCCCCGTAGTGTCAGGGGATTAGCAGAGTAAATACATGGAGTTTTAGAGATATGGCCCAGGTGGGATTGTGGTTAGTGCAGACTCAATGGGCTGAATGGCCTCCTTCTGCACTGTAGGGATACTCTGATTCTTCAGTTTGATAAGTTAAGGAGATGGACCAGTGGTTGCCCTATTCACGTGGGTGTTAGAATCCCTGTAGACAATGCTGCATCAAAAGGCTTTTTAATTATTTGAAATCCCAGTGTAAAATTGTAAGTGTAATGGAGAAAAGGTGCAGTTTGTCTGATGCTGAATGCAAAATGTGGAACTAACTTATTTTATATCTTCCCAGTAACATTGTCAGTTGTACAGTATACATTTTTTCCTGTTTATCAATTCACTATTTACAAAAACGATGATTAAATACTGAATAACCATTTGATCAGACAAGAAGCAATAAAGAATCAATTGTAAGGCACCTTTCAGAATGTCTCAAATTGATACACCGCCAGTTACTTTGTGAAGTGCAGCTACTATTACATTGTCAGAAAAATAGTTGACATATTGGGTCCGATTTTACCATTGCATTGCACCCATTTTCGGGCATGAAAACGTGATAAAGTCGGGTGTGAGGCCATTAACGTGATCTGCACCCACATCCACGCAGATTGCCATTTTACCAGGAACGGTGGCGATTTGATTTGCACCCAAAACGGGCGCAATGACAAATTAAAAGTATTTGCATGCATTTAAATTGAATTAATGAACTGCCCATACAATTCTATCAGCATTTCCCCCTTTACCACTGTGTTCGCCAATCCGGAACTGCGCTGTAGTGGGCCTGTGAAATAGAAGTCTGAATCGGGTGCTCCATCTGCTGAAGAAGCACGTTCCGAGCTTTCAATGGCTCTCTGACTCAGATCAGTGGTGGGAGGGGTATAAGGGAGGGGGGCCTGATCATTGTCTGGTTGAGGGGGGGAGTGGAGTGAGGCCAGATCGTTGTCTGGTGGGCTGGGGAGGGCGGAGAAGGCGGGTCAGATGTATTTCTGGTAGGGGGAGGGGGAGGGCTGATAGTTGTCTGATGGGGAGGGAGGAGGAGGCAGGTCAGATGTTCCTCTGGCGAGACGGGTGGGTGAGTGAGGCTGGACCATTCTCTGGGGGGGGGTGAATGAGGTCAGATCGTTGTCTTGGGGGGCGGAGTGGTGAGTGAGGGCAGACCATTCTTTGGGGGGAGGGGGAATGAGTGAGGCCAGATTGCTGTCGGGGGGGGAGAGGGGACGAGGGAGACAGGTGAGATTTATCTCAGGTGGAGGGGGGGGCAGACGGATCTCTGGCAGGGGAGCAGATGGATCTCTGGTGAAGGGGGGGGGGGCAGATGTATCTCTGGTGAGGGGGGTAGATAGATCTCTGGTGAGGGCATGGGGGGGACTGGGGGTCCGCTGCCACCCTGTGGGCGTTCGGTGGAGGAGGTGGGGGAGGCAGGAGTGCCAATCGGTCTGGGTAGTGGGGGGAGTGTGGATAAGGGGGACAGCGATGTCTGTGGGGGCTATCGCTCCTGCTTTTTACTCCCAGACTGCTTACTCTGCTTTCTGCGGCTCAAGAGCGATCTGACACGGGTGCGCTTCTTCAAACTTTTTTTCTAACTGCACATGCCTTTTCCCCACCCACAGCGCAAGCCCCACCCACAGCGCAAATGGGACTGGAGATGGCTAAGTGCATATGGGGGCACCTGAAAGCAGATTTCCAAGTTGCATCTGCATTATGCCCAGTTTCAGCACTTAGAATGAAAATGGTAAAATTGTGTACAAAAGCAAAATACTGCAGAAGTTGGAAATCTGAAGTACTCAGCATCTTTGGCAGTGCATCTGTGGAGAGAAATAGAGCTCATAGCTAAAACCCTGCTGCTATTTAAACCAGCGGGTTCTTAGGTTTCTGCCAATGGCATGAACCACCATGGGTTTCCCAGTGGGGAGGCATGTATTCAACGGGAAACCCTCTTGATAATGGCAGAACAATAAGAACCCTCTGCCAGCCAGTGGCACTCACCTCCCGCCACTGCAAAACATGCTGTGTACGGGGAGGAAAATCCCGCTCAACAGTTTAGGTCAAGGACATTTCTTCAGAGCTGAAGGAAGGTTGAAATGTAATAGGCTTTGAGCAAGGGAAAGGGCAGGGGGAGGTCTGATAGAATGGAGGGTAGGATGGGAACAGCACCTCCTTACCCCTCCTGAAATATCCATTCAGCACATTGCAACACTTAAAGCTCAATATATTGAGTTCAACAATTTCAGACCATAAACTCTGTCCTTCTTCTTTTTTGTCACTTTTGCACATGCCAATTTTATTCTTGTTTTTGTCTTTGGATATAGTTGACTGAAGTTCCTGGACCCGATAGCTCTCTCTGGCCCATCCCACCAACAAACCCCCCCTACACCCACCACCCGATATCCAGGAGTGGTTCATTCCAGGGGGGTTCACTTCTGCTCCTCACTAAAAGGGAACAGGTGGCTTGACCCCAGTGAAGGGAACAGAAGCCATGGAGGCCCCCTCCCCCCAGGAGGTCAGGAGTAAGGGAGGTACCCCTGGGCAGTGCCAGCCTGGCAGTGCCAGATTGCCCTCCTGGCACTGCTCGGGGGCACCTTGGCACTGCTCACTGGGCATCAGGCAGTGCCAAGGGAATAGAGCCAGAGGGACAAGGGGTCCTGCTGCTACTCTGCATAGGATTTGGTGGCAGAGGGAGGGAAGTGGGTAATCGGGACAGGCCCCAGGTGGGATGGTGCCATGGCTGCCAGGGGGATGGGGCATCAGGACTGCCGAGGGAGGGGGATTGGGGAGATCAGAGTTGACAGAGGTGAGAGGGGAGACAAGAGGGCTTGTTTGGAGAGGTCCAGGATCCCAGCGACTGGGGAGATGGGTGGGGTTGGAGTGGCAGTGATGCGAGGTTGTGGGGCTGGCCAGCAATCAAGCTAGCCAGTGATTGGGAGGCCAGCAGTGTGGTGCCACTTTGACAGATCAACGCACGCGCAGTGGCCCGCTCAGCGCTATACTGCTGGCCTGTCCAGGAATAGCCCTCCCCCACACCCTACCCCCACTGATTTTGAGCATGAATCACACTAGGGCACTCTGCAGTGCACAGACTGTGGGAGGCTCATTCTGAAAAATCTCGCTAAGAAAATCAACGGGAATTACTCCAGTTTTTAAGCAAATTCGGCACCTAGAATTTTTTGAGAAAGTGGCCCTCAGCTTTTCATTCTCCTGCTATTCACACCCATGCTGCACAGATCTTTTATTTCTTAACATTAACTGTTAGCACTCCCTTTTCTTTTTATACCATAACATTTTTAGCCATTTAATCCCTCTGCTCCCCACCTCCTCACAAACCTCCCCTTTTTTCCTCCTCCCTCCTCAAAGTCTATTACACTTCCACCTTCCTTCAGTTCAGAAGAAAGTTCCTTAAGCCGAAACAATAGTTGGGATTCTCTGGCCTTTCATGCCAGCAAGATTCTCTGGTCCCAGCACCAGCACACCCCCGGCCTCAGACTTCACGGCAGCGTGGGGTGGCTTCAGTAGGAGTTCCCACCCTCAGCAGTGGGATCCTCTGGTCCCACCACCAGCAATGGTGCGCTGCCTCCCACCGCTGAGAAAAACGTTGAGGGGAGGCCAAAGAATCTCACCCATTAACTCTGCTTTTCCCTCCACAGCTGCTGCCAAACCTGCTGAGTATTTCCAGCTCTTTCTGACCTGTGTATCGTTCGATATATTCTGTGTCCCACAATTTCACGATTAACATTGGTCCCTGAAAAATAAGTCACAATATTTTTTCTTTAACATCTGCTCTCACCTTTATTGAGTTCTGCATTGTGCAAATCACTGCAGTGTATCCCAGCAGGATCAAGGGCGATTGCTTAGCAATTCACAACAAGTATGTTAGTGAAAAGCATGGTTAATTAAACTAGAGTTTCAATCCCCATTGAACCACATTGAAGAAAGCTTTATTTCTCCCAACCCCTCTCCTCAACAAAAATCTCTTGGCCTTCTTTTGAAATTATGAGAGTTGAAGAAATGACCTGTGAAAATGCTATTCATATTTAGTTTAGAATCTGTCTCCCCCACATATTTAATACATCTCTACAGTATTGTTCAAATCCATGTTGATTTTCCATCTGGGGGGCATGCTTGAGTAAGTTGAAAACTCATAGCTCAACAGATTGTCAGTGTCAGTTTTTCTGCCATAATGGCATATTTCAGTAAGCAGCTTGACTGGAAGTTGATCGCACACTGTTAACCGTGTCAGATTGTTGCTTGCATTGGATGGGTATTTTTTTTTCAATGCTTAACAATTATTCATAGAATTGCAATAAAAAAATCACCACAAGGGGGGATAAATAGGGTAAGTGACTGCATGGAAAATTAAATTGGTCCTTCCATTGTCATTGTGAAGGGGCATTTTGTTTGACTAATATGAAAACATGTCTCCATACGTTGTTATGCATCCGTAGCGTTTGCAAAGAAAACTGATTACAATTGCATCCAACCTCCATACATTGTACACTTTTCATAAAAAACTATGCAATGATCTGTGAAAAATATATTTCTTCTTGAAATATTAACATGTATCAATTACTTTATTTATACACACATTTTAAAATTATTATTTCCATATTACGTTCATAAATATTTCATCGCCTACTTGGCTGATGTAGGAAATAGTATGGCCATCACTGCCATCCTCTCTGAATATTGAAGTTGTATCCAGCCTGAAAACAATCCTTGAAGTTCAGACAGATATCTTTCCTTAGATGGGGCACAGCAGTAGCACTGACAGATTGCAGCACCATCAGCTGATATGTCCGATTACCCTTTCTTATGCATCCAAAAAGCCAACACAGCGTGAGAGCTGAATTAATGTGAAGCTAGGCCAGACTGTTGGAATTTGATAACTGAGCCTGTCAGGAACATACAGAAGGTCAGCGTATATCTGGACACAAACTATTGCAAACAATTTATTGGCTGATTCAGCATCCATCAACAGCGTGCTGTCATTTATCATAGTTGCTCGAACCTGACAAGTATAAACTTGATTAATATGTTCTTACCATTTTCAGAATTTTGCTCCATAAATCATTTCAGAGTCAATGTATACCTTTTTATGAATGTTGAGCCAATTAGAAAATACCTATCTGTGTAAGGGCACACTTTTGAATCTGGAGACAAAACCCAGATGATATAAAATGCTTTGCTTTACTCAACAAAGTCATCAATGTCCTCCTTTAAAAATGGGAGGTGAAGAAAAATTCTTTTGGGTTTACCTGCTCACAAGAAACTGGAACCAAGTCAGCTCTCCATAACAGACGCATTAGTTTGATAACTGAACTATAGGGAGGTCCAAAGACAAAGTACTATTGAGTGACATACATGCTTAACTCATGGCACTAAGATTCTTTTTCACTCTAAATTATATATTTAGGGGTCCCTTACTGATGGTTCTTGGTAGTCTGTGCTTAAACTCCCTGAATATTGGGAGCAAAAGATCTACGCTTCATGTTGGGCACACTCGAAACTTCACTTCAATAGCTTGTTTTGAAGAATCTTCAGCATAATGCAAGGAACCTGGTAGTTCTTTGGCTATCCAAAATAATTGAGAAATGCTGATCCTTTTTTTAGGTTTTGTATTTATATAGTATAACTAGTTTATCAGTGATGTGGAATTGTTGTCGTTGGATCAGAGTAGGCACAGTAAGTAGTCTCACAAGACCAGGTTAAAGTCCCATAGGTTTATTTGATAGCACGAGCTTTCAGAGCACTGTTCCTTCATCAGGCGACTCATTAACCAAAATACATTTTGCAAGCAAAAATGATTTCAGGTTATACCTCAGTTCTGTAAAACATAGCTTGTCATGTTTACTCACTGATAGCACTTAGTAAACTGGTTTTCAAATATCTTTAACAGTTCTCATAAATAACTAGAAAATAAAATTACACTGTAATGAATGGAATTTGTGCACAAAAAATAATCGAGGGAAAATTAAGGATGGTGGCACAATCTAAGATTAGAACACCAAAAGAGCGTACGTACTATTGAGCTTTTGGTTACATTAAAACTTTCCATACATTTTAGATTTCTGTATTGCAGCAAAATTAGATATTACTTTCTTCTGCTGAGTTTGTATCCTTTGAAGTTTACAGATGTCAATTACTGCTGCCATCCATTTATTAATCCATTATTGCCCAATTGCTTTTAGATTTGTTTTTATTGGATATGTTCATTGATAGTTTCCATTGAAGTCCTGCTATTCATCATTACCAGATTCAGCTGATTTATTCTTGTCCTGTTTCTGGGATTCCTGTTCAAAGAATAACTATCCCTTAGGCCATTGTATCACTTTTTTCACTACATCCAACCAAACAAACTACTGCAGCTTTAGTTAATTGGCTGTCGGTCCTATTAGTGGATTGGCTTGACAATTACTAGCATTTATTCTTCATAGTTTCACAGCAATATGTCAACATCAAGTAGATTTTCCAGTAGGATGGAGCAACTTTGAAGCATAGCTTAAATTAGGTCTGACAACTGCATCATCATCAAAGATTCTTATCTTGGATCCAGACAACACTCAGCCTCCAAGAAACACATACATGTTTGTATTCATCCTTTATTTGTGGGCTCAGCTGTTTATTATTGTATCTCCTAGATAGGTTACAACATGAAGAGCAACACTGCTGTAATGTCCTAACTGACATGGTTTGTACATGTAGGTTCAAAATAAGATATAACAATTTGTGGAAAGAGATGTTCTCTGCAAAGAACAGGAATGAAATTAATACTAGCCTGTGAAACACTTTAATGATGTCACCATCAAATCATGTGATCAGTTCTTAAAGCAATCATGAAATCACATATATACATTACATATAATCACATATATTACATCCCTCCCCCTTTACTTCTGTGATAACTACCTACAAATCTTCGTGCCATCTTCAAATTTGCTTATCATTCCCTCCACATTATAATCTATAACATTTATGTATGTAACAAACAATAAGGGAGCCAGCACTGTACCTTGTGATATGCCACTAGACACTCAAATAGCTCTCTACCACCACGATTTGTGTCCTAATACTAAGCCAATTCTGGATCCATCTTGCCAAGTTTCCCTGAATTCCAAGTGCTGCAACCTTTTTAATCAATCTCCCATCTGGGACCTTGTCAAAGGCTTTGCTAAAATCCAAACAAAATACATCAACTGCACTTCCCTCATCCATACACTTGATCACTTTTTCAAAAAATTCCATGAGATTTGTTAGGCACAACCTCCCTCTGACAAATGCTTGCTGACCATCCCAAATCATCCCGTGCCGTTTCAAGCAAAGGCTAATTATCTCCTTTGGAATTGTCTCCAATAGTTTCCCTACAACTGATTTGATTTGTTATTGTCACATGTATTGGCATACAGTGAAAAGTATTGTTTCTTGCACGCTATATAGACAAAACACACCGTTCATAAAGAAATGCAGAAGGTAATGTTACAATCATAGCTAGGATGTAGAGAAAGATCAACTTAATGCAGAAGTCTAATGGCAGCAGGGAATAAGCTACTCTTGAGTTGATTGGTACATGGCCTCAGACTTTTTTCTCTTTTTCCCAATGGAAGAAGATGGAAGAGAGAATGATGGGGGGGGTGGGGGTGTCCTAAATAATGCTGGCTGCATTGCTGAGGCAGCGGGAAGTGTAGACAGAGTCAACGGATGGGATGCTGGTTTGTATGATGGATTGGGCTATGTTCATGACCTTTTGTAGTTTCTTTGGTCTTGGGCAGAGGAGGAGACAAACCAACCTGTGATATAACTGGAAAGAATGCTTTCTATGGTGCACTTGTAAGAGTTGGTGAGAGTCATAGCTGACAAGCCAAATTTCTTTAGTCTTCTGAGAAAGTAGAGGCATTGGTGGGAACTGACGTGAGACTCATCAGTCTGTAATTCCCTGGTTCATCTCTACCACCCTTCTTAAAGAGTGGAACTACATTTGTGATCCTTCAGTCCTCTGGCACATTTCCCATGGCCAGAGAGGAATTCAAAATTTGTGTCAGAACCTTTCAATTTCCTGCCTGACATCCTGCAGGTTTTACTTCGTATTGTACCAAGAAAACACTGGTACAATCAACCCCTTTCCAATTTTATTGACTTGTACAAAGTACTGAAACCGCTCCGTGATCCTTCATCAAAAGGATCCATGGATGTTTATTGACCCATCATTTCTCTCACAGGGACAGATGACTCAAGACTGCTTCGTAAATATATATACTGTTTTCCCACTACCCCCCCTTTTATCATTGAACTGATGCATTTATTTTTCAAATGGCCCCAGCTGTGTAGCAAAGCATTTCTTCTTTTAAATATGCCGGATACTGCCTGGATTCTCACCCATCTCTGATTGGAATTAAAAAAAACTCTCCTTTAAAATCATACAGAGATCTTCCACCCTTTTTCTCTCATACTTGGTCTTACTGCACTTCAATCTTTTACCCTTTTGTTTATTTTCTCCAGCTTTCTAATATTCACATTGCAAGGACCCACTTTATTTTTCTCCTTAGGACCTCTTCTCAATGATGTCAGTGAAACAAAATCCCAACTCGCCGCCAACTTTCTTTTGATAATGCCCTAACTGTGTTACTGGTTGTGCGTTATAAATAAAAAGAAAGAGATATGGTTTGCACACATAGATTCAAAGTGTCACACAACAGGCTCATTGAAAAGGATGCTCTCTGCACAGAACTGAAAATGAAACTAAACAGCAGCCTGTGAAATACCTTAATGACATTGCCGTCAAGATCAGCTCTTAAAACAACCATGCAGCTATTTAAATAGATAACAACCTACAAACTTTCCTCCAAGTCATGCACCATCTTGAATTGGAAATTTGTTGCCATTCCTCCATCTTTGCTGGGTGAAAATCTTGACACTCTCTCTTTAACAGCGCTGTGGGAATAGACACAACACACGGACTACGGTGGTTTAAAAGGTGGCTTATTGCCATCTACCCAAGCACAGAAGAGGAATAAATGATGGCTTTCCCAGCAAGGTCTACATTCTGTGAATGATTCATTTAAAAAAAATAATTTAACTGTTTTTCTGCCAGTTAATACAACTCTTCTTTGACTGTACAGCTTAGTAAGAAGTCTCACAACACCAGGTTAAATTCCAACAGGTTAATTTGGTAGCACAAGCCACAAGCTTTCAGAGCACTGCTCCTTCATCAGGTGATAACTCACCTGATGAAGGAGCAACGCTCTGCAGGCTTGTGGCTTGTGCTACCAAATAAACCTGTTGGACATTAAACTGGTGTTGTGAGACTTCTTACTGTGCTAACCCCAGTCCAATGCTGGCATCTCCATATCACTGTACAGCTTAATCAGGACCTGTACTCTGCTGCAGTGTTCTTATTATGGTATAATAACTCGGGCTTACCTAACTGTACAAGACATAAAGCAACATTTGTTCATAAGAGAGTGGGTTGATTTATTAGGGCTAGGCACATGAGAAGAGCCTACATCAGTGTAAAGATTGAAGACATCAGAGCTTCATGTGAGTCCTCTGCTCAAAGCGTTTCAGTTGAAGGCTGGATTACATGACACATTTCCCATCTAGTGGTAGCACAAGGACATAAGAAATAGGAGCAGCAGTAGGCCATCTAGCCCTTCAAGCCTGCCCCGCCATTCAATAAGATCATGGCTGATCTGAAGTGGATCAGTTCCACTTTCCTGCTTTCTCCCCATAACCCTTAATTCCCTTGTCTGTCAAAAACCTATCTATCTGTGACTTAAATATATTTAGCGAGGTAGCCTCCAACACTTCAACGGGCAGAGAATTCCAGAGATTCACCACCTTTTGAGTGAAGAAGTTCCTCCTCAACTCTGTTCTAAACTACTCCCCCCCCCTTATCTTGAGTTTGTGCCCTCTAGTCCTGCTGTCCTTTCTGAGCAGGAAGAATCTCTCTACCTCTACCCTATCCATTCCTTTCATTATCTTATACGTCTCTATAAGATCCTCCCTCATCCTTCTAAACTCCAACGAGTACAGACTCAGTCTATTTAGCCTCTCTTCATAGTCCAACCCCCTCATCTCCGGTATCAGCTTATCAGAATGCTGATCTCCCTTAAAGGTATATTACATCATTTGATGCTGAAAGTGAGAAATCAACTATTCAAGATCAGGTCACAGTTAATAATGGTGTCATCAGCTAATCTGCATTGGTCTGATCTGCAAGAGTCAGAAAAACCTTCTTGCAAACATGTTACATGAGGCTCACTGTATTTTGTAATCTCAATCCAATGAGGCAAGGTAATGTTGAAACCATAATGTTGAAAAGAGTCAACAGCTTATTTTAACTTGAATAAAAATTTGAAAATACTCTGTTTCAATCTGAGATAGTGGGCAGGACTTTCCATCTACATTCGCCCCAAGGTTGAAAAATCCCACCCAGACCTTTGCATGGCCCATGTCCTGCCTGCTAAAATTCCCATGGTGGGTGGGATGGGAAAATTCTGCCCAGTGACTATCGATGGGGATAAAAGTGGTGGCAAGTGTATTTATGCTGGAGTAAAAAGCAATAGCTTTGTACCGCCAATATTTAAGTGAAAAAAATTGCACTTCTTCAAAAATTGTGGCCATGATCTTCTGGGTCTGTTCACAAATCCCATTATGGTTGCTAACTCTCGTGAGAGGGCCATAACTGCGTTTGTGCTGGGGGGATCTCAGAATGAAATATTTACCGCCCCCACCAGTGACATCAGCAGCTTCACAGCAAGCAAGGGTGTGAACCTGATTACCACCAATTTGAATGAATTTGCATGTGTCTAAATGCATCACATCATACCTTCTGAGGATGTCATATTTTCCCCTGGAGAATTACTGCTGCTCTCCAGCAGTCGAGATGACCACTCCAAAAATGCTGAGGCTAGTATAGCTCCTGGGTAGTCAGGAAAATGGCAAGGCAGTGCTAGGGTACTTCCCACTGGTGCACTAGCATTGCCAACCATCTGTAGGCCCCAGTGTTAGGAATTTGGTCTTGCCACTTGATGTCTATGGACAATGTTGTATGGCATCGTTTATATGTAGAGGATGAGGGGACAATGGATAGAATTGTTGAGACGCTGGGATTAATAAGGAGGCATTAGAAGAGATGACAAGGCTACAATTGGCTAGGTATTGGTCCAATCAAATGAGGGTAGTTCCAATGAGCCTGATAATGGAGGGGAGGTCCCAGAGGGGAATGGCTTCATTTTTCAAATGAAATATACCGAGAGGATGAGGATTGTAAATTGATAGCATTCAAAGGTTCTAGGCATTTGGTGTTCCAGCTAAAATACCATTCTCCTTCAACAGCCCTGGAGAATCCCAGTGGTGAATAGGGATGAAGGTTTTTGGCTGCAGTCACAAGGGATGTTCTTTGTGTGATTGGCGCTTTATTGGGACTGTGGTAAGAGTGAACAAATTTAACATGGAACTGTAGGGCAGGTGGTCTTGGATTTGTGAGGTGAGGTTGGCAAAATATTTAAGAGCAATTTGAACAGGAAGTGGCAGTAGTATACAAAGGAAGATGTATTGGACCTGTGGAAAGGGAACAATTCACAGTTTCACTGGAATGGAGGACATGAAGTGAAGCTAGGTGCAGAGCAGTCAGTACACATGGACTCCAGGAAACAGGAGGTGGCTTTTGTGGATAAGATGAGCTTGGATAGGGCATGATAGAACTCAAGAGAAATTGTGAAGGGACAAGGCTACAGGCCGGGGTCAGAGAAGAGTTGGGCTGTCAATTAGGATGGGGAGATGTGTTGGAGGGGATGGAGGGGGAGGGAGGGGAATGGGGGGCTGGGGGTGGGAGATTTAATTTAGTGGGGAAGGGTTAAAGAAAGAAACAGCTGCAGCATCTGGAACAGATAATCTCCTATTTAATCCATAAGAACCCTACAAATGTTGTTGGAGGTGACAGCAAAGGGAACAGTGGCAAGGGATTGAAAATGATGACTGTCAATGGAGAAAATAATCCCCGAGATGCCTGTGCTCTCCAGGATAATCTGGCGGCAGTGAATATTTTTGACAGAGGACAGTGAAGCTCAATAGTAGCTGATATGATCAGTTAGACCTGCTGATGGATGGCTCAACCAGCTGAGCACCAATCTGTAGATTTGACGGAGTGAAGTTAGTTTGAACCAAGGGTTTGACATGATAAGAAAGAAAAAGGAGATGATTTTCCCAAAATGTCATAACAGCCTAAAAACAGGAGTCCTGCATGCTGGTCAATTTGATGAACTTAGCATTGCAATTTTTTTTTGACAGCTGGGAGTGTTACACTGGTATGGGGGGGGAGGGAGGTGGGGGGGAACGCTGGGGGCGTGTGCAGAGCATAAGTATGCCAGTGAAGCCAGCTTCAGAGCACTTGGGTGCCATTGCGCAGGGCGCCCCGATCTACTGGTAAACTGGGAGACCTCCTTCTAACACCCCCACCACCATGAACATCAGACATCCCCTTCAATCATTAGCAGCATTGTCACCCCCATGCCAACACGGGTTGTCGGCATCAGGGCATCAGGACTCTCACAATAAGTCCCCTGGTGGAGCCCTGACATGCCCACCCTGTCACGACCTCCTCTATGACCCACACCGGCGTGCCACCCCCTTGCATGACCACCGCCCTTGTGAGGGCCCTCCACCTTGCATGATCACCCCCCCTTAAATAGCATCCCCCCCCCGGCACCTCCCCCCCCCCCTCCCAAATTAGCCCTCCCGTTATTAACAGTGTAGAATCAGCTGGGGCTTTTTTTGAACCAGTGCCCAGGTTTGGAGACTTCAGTGAAGAAGTTGTGCGTTTTGGAGACATTCGAGGGACTAAGTATCATAGGCATGCTGCTGCAGGTTGTCATGTCAAATTAGTGAGCCTAGAAGGAATGGAGAGTTGAGCACAAGTCATGGTTCTTCTGGAGATTACAACAGTCTGAGGTATTCGCAGTTCACACCAGCAGATATGATTTGTAAGCAGAGGCGTGAAAAGCCATAAGTGAAACTCATAGACCAACAGCAGCGAAGTGCATTTGAACATTGTAGATGAGGGAGCTGGTACAGGAACACCTCTGCAACACATGTTAGGGACCAGATCACAAACTCTCAAGATATATAATGAAGTTAGCCTAGACCCCGAACTTCATTTGATTTTGGCATTAGTGTGAGCATAATATATTTTGCTCCATGCAGACGGTCACGCAAGATTGGAATTGAACCTGGCTCCCTGGAGCTGAGGCAGCAGTGATAACTGTTGTTCCTCATTTTCTTGTCCTCTATGGAAGTTATGCCATTTGAATATCGACACCCATTTGAAAATTACAGAATTGCATGATTGATTGAAAGATACTTTCAAAGGTGTATTGGGACTGGTCATTTTAAATATCTGAGATAAAAACAGAAAATGGTGGATAACAACAAGTCTTGCTGCATCAATGGAGAAATCAGCATTTTCCGTTTTTACTTCAGATTTCCAGCATCTGTAGTATTTTGCTTCATACTAAAATATCTGTTGGTTGATACTTACAAGAAAAGCTGCCAATCAAGCATGTTTTAGAATGAATCCCACAAGAGATTTGTATTTGTTTGAGGGAGACAGCCAAATTATTCAAATCAAATCAAATATGCAACAATTGTTTTGGGTATGGTTTCCATGAAGGAAGCATGGTTCTATTTCATAGAATCATAGAATACTGCAGAAGGAGGCCATTCGGCCCATTGAGTCTGCACCGACCACAATCCCACTCAGACCCTATCCCTATAACACCATGCGTTTACCCTAGCAATCCCCCTGATACTAAGGGGCAATTTAGCATGGCCAATGCACCTAATCTGCAAATCTTTGAACTGTGGGAGGAAACCAGAGGAAACCCACGCAGACACAGGGAGATTGTACAAACTCCACACAGGCAGTGACCCAAGCCAGGAATCGAACCTGGGTCCCTGGCGCTGTGAGGCAGCAGTGCTAACCACTGTGCTGCCGTACCGCCCACATTTCCACATGTACAATGATAGATCTCATACAAAAATCCTTCATTTTTCTCTCAGGTATACTGTATGTATGTCTATTTGATCTGGAAAACTTGGGAACCTTCAAGCTATGGGAAGGATGTGATTGCATGAGAAAGTATGCAGAGGAGATTCACCAGAATGTTGCCTGACTTGGCTGGAATGTTTTAGCTATAAAGCGAGGCTGGCTAGGCTGGGGTAGCTTTTCTTGGAGCAGAGAATGCTGAGGGGGGACCTCATTGAGGTGTACACAACTACGAAAGCCATATATAGGGCACATAAGAAGGAATTTAGGAGAGCAGTCACTAACCAGGATGTAGAGATTTGAGGTAAGGAGCAGGAGAATTAGAGGGGATTTGAGGAAAAGCTTTTTTACCCCAAGGGTGTGGGAATGTGAAATTCACTGCCTGAAAGGATGGTAGTTGTAGGAACCCTCACAACATTTAAGAAGCATTTAAATGAGCGCTTGAAACACCAGAGCATTTAAGGCTGAAAAATTGGGTTAGAATAAATAGGTGCTTGATAGCTGCTGCAGACACAGTGGGGTGAATGGCTGCTTTCAGTGCTGCCAAACACTGATTCTAAGCTTAATCCTCATCTTGGGTAAAGTTTCAAACAAACCCGAGTATTCTTATAGAAAACAAATTTATTATTTGGTCACTAAGTTTTGTTTTGACCTATAGAAATGGTATTTAAAGTTTACTTATTAGCATCGCAAGTACACTTACATTAACACTGCAATGAATTTACTGTGAAAAGCCCTGAGTTGCCATACTTTGGCGCCTATTTGGGTACACCGAGAGAGAATTTAGTGTGGCCAATGCACGTAACCAGCATGTCCTTCAGACTGTGGGAGGAAACTGGGGAGCACTCGAAAGCAACCCACAGACTCATGGGGAGAACGTGCCATCTCTGCACAGATAGTGACCCAAGCTGAGAATTGAACTGGGGTCCCTGGCACTGTGAAGCACCTCTGTGCAAGCTTGTTTCCCTGTATGTGATTGGGTCTTGAAAGTAAGCATATATTTTAACATTCCTGAAGACAGCTGCTGCACCACTGGAGTTTTAGGTCTCTAAACCCCTTCCTTTGTTCAATTAATTCCACCAGCTACTTTCAGTATAGGGTATAGGCTTGCTATTTCTATAATTAGTCTGTAAAACACAGAGCAGTCATTAAAATATTTTGGAAGAGTTAGATGGGTTTTGAGGTTTACATCATACATAAAAATTCAAAGCAAGTTTCTATTTGACTGAACAGTCACCACAGTTGATAAAGTTATATATTGGAATCAAATTAACGAATTCTGAGTTTTCACCAGAGTCCCACATAATTTGTTGCAAATTAATGAGATAAATGTAATGTAATGAGGTGTGATTCAAAACTTGGCAAAAGAGATTGGTTTTACAGAGATTTGTAAAGGAGGAGAGGGAGGTGGAGAGGCAGAAGTGTTTAGGAAGGAAATTGCAGAATGGCTAAATATACACAACTGCCAATGGTGGTTTTGTGTGTGTGTGTGTGTGTGTGTGTGTGTGTGTGTGTGTGTGTGTGTGTGTGTGTGTGTGTGTGTGTGTGTGTGTGTGTGTGTGTGTGTGTGTGTGGTGGCATCAGCGGCAGGTTAATTGTTGTATGATGGGCAGCAGAGATTTGGATGAACTGAAGTTTATAGAACTTGAATTCTGGGAGCCCAACCCTGAAAAACAAGAGAATAATTGAATCTGAGGGATGGCAATGGAAAAGATAATATAGCAACATACTTTCTTTTAATCAGCATTACATGACCTAATATTGTCTAAGCATTCTTCAGGGTATGGCTTGCATTATCAATTGTGTGACAAATTCCTAAATTAAGAGAAGTTATGAACTAAGTTATCCGTTATTCAAGACTACTATATAGTTAAACTACTCAATACTTACCAGTATTGAAGATATTAAACAGTTGTGGAGAAGGATGGCAGATAGATGTTGTCAATCATTTTGAAGTAATTTGATGAACACTACAAAATGCATTAATCTGACAACCTTAATTAAGCTTCTGCAAGCATCTGATTCCTCCAGATTATAGGCAGATCTTTTGGTGTGATTATGATGTGCTAAATCTTTGAAAAATAAATACTTCAAGGCAAAAAACAACAATGTAATACTTTCTTTGTTCAAAGTAAGCCAGAGGTTTCTTTTTAAGTAAATAGTCAGTAGGTGGCCTTTATACATCAGGAAACATTCAAATATCATGCAGTGTTTTCATTGCAGAATTGCAGATTACAGTGATCATTATATTCAACGAGCTTTATTCTCAAGATGCACTAACATATTTTCAATTAGACCTACTAAGCACCTAATTACTGACAAATATATATCTAGCAATGATTGATCTAGTAATCAGTTATTATAAGATCCAAGCTATAATTTCCCAGGCTAATTGATATGTTAATAGTTTTTAAAATTGTGTATATTTTGAGGACCACTTTCCACATTCAAAAGCTCTTTTTGTTACCCATTACAAAGGTGTGCGAAGCATTCAAGCATATGTGCTCCAATTAAAATGTTTGAGTGGTCAGGAGATGTGCTGCAATGTAATTTTCAAGTCCTGAAATGTTTTGATTGAAAGATGGAGTTGTTCACCATCTGATTGTCAATTCATATGGAAAGAATGTGCTGCATTCACGCACTTTCTATTGCCATGTAAGAGGCATAAACAAAGTTACACTAGATGCAGTCATAATATGTACCATTTCAAGCTGGATCAAGAAAGCATCTCTATATTTGAAGGCTTATACTGGGGTTCTGAGATGGAGGCACTGGGACTGCTGCAATTTTAGCACTTCAGAACCAACCTTGCACTAGAATGTAAGGTCAACTTGTTAACATATTATTGCAGCATACGATACATGACGCAACAGCAATGCACCAGAGTCAGTAGTTGGTTGCTCAGTGTCAGCAGCTTTTGAAGGACTCCGATTTGTCCTTAAAGTGGTCCTGCCACTGAATTAGTGAGAAATGATTAGGGTAAAGATACTTATGAAAATTGTACTACTCCATGAAACAGCCTTGGACATTCTGCTGGTGGAGATCCAACAAAGAAACATGTTCTTCTTTTTAAAGGTGAGGGATATTTTAGTGGAATGTTTGCCTAAGGCAGGCTAAATGGAGATAGCTGAAGTTGTAAGACTGTCTTACCTATGCACTGAATTTAAGAGAAATTGAGAGTACCCCAAAACATCAGTGCAAAAGGCAAGCACTTGCAACTACCTTCAGCCAAAAGTTTTGAGTAGATGATCCATCTTGGCTTCCTCCTTAGGTCTCCAGCTTCACAGATGCCAAACTGCAGTAAATTTGATTCATACATTGTGGATATAAAGAAAAAAACCTGAAAGCAGTGGATAGAGCAAAGGGGGAGATTGTGGCAACTTGATAATATCATCGACTGGTAATCCAGAGGTGCATACTCGAGAGACATGTGTTCAAATCCTACCATAGCAGCTAGTAGAATTAGTATTGATGACTATGAAACCATTGGTGAGTGTGGAAAGACCCATCTGGTTCACTAATGTCCTTTAGGGAGGGAAATCTGCCATTCTTACCCGGTCTGCCTAAATGTAACTCCAGAACCACAACAATTTGATTGACACTCACCTGTCCTTTGAAATGGCTTAGCAAACAATTCAGTTGTATCAATCATTATACCAGCACCTTGTCAAGGGCAATTAGGGATGGGCAATAAATGCTGGCCAGCCAGCAATGCCCATGCCCCACAAATGAATTAACAAAGGCTCCTAAATGGAGGAACTCAGGTCTCAATGGGGGTTATATTTTTTAAAAGGTTTCAGGTTGCAACACGATTTGATGGTGATGTCATTAGTGTGTTGCCGCAAGCTGCTGTTTTATGTTCAGTTTTGTATTCTGTGCAGAACAGAAAACGTTTCAAATTATCTGTTATTGATACTTTGAATCCACTTGTGGAAACCACATTTTGTTTCCTTTTGTACAACATCCTAACGTAATTCAGTCATTCCAAAAAGCCAGCCTACAAATGCAAGTTGAGAGTTCAGTGACATCTATTCTTGCATAATTCCGATTCAATGACCCCAAATCAACTGCATGTTCCTGGAGTGAAATGTGGTTTTAGTCATGAATGGAAGCCGTTGTAAGTAGGAATGGCCACTTGCCCATAACCAGTAGTTTCTTGAATTTGGGAAAACTTAGCTAGATGGCCAAAGTGGTCAGTTTTTTCATGTTTTTTCGTATTTTCCAAGGAAAATTTGGTGATATCATAATTAGGCATCTATGACCTGTAGATTGTACCTATGCACAGGAAGTGATGATGCTCAGTGGCAAATAGCATTCAATTGTATAAAAACAAATCAAGGCAATGTTTCAAATGATGTTGCCTGCCTTGGACTGATTTCCAGCTCTCTGTACAGAACATGGTCACTGGAAGAAATGACACATCCATTTAGAAGCGTCTTTGATCAAAGCCAAGTGCAATTACATGTGCACTGAGAACTCCTTCTTATAACAACTGAAGAAGTGATACAGCTTTTACAATTTGTGAGTCAAGCTTTCAAAACCAAGCATTCATAGGAAATAAGTAGTGAGATCAGTGTAACAAAAGATTAATCCACTTTGAGGAAGGATCTGACATAATAACCACACCTTCCTTACAATGTATGCGTGATACGAGTGCTGAGTGGAGAAGTTAAATTTCTGAATTCATTATGGGGTGATAAATTAATTTACATTTTTCTCATTGGTCTTAATGAGCTTGGTGCACAACAGGTGCTAGACTTGCAGAGCCACAAGTGTTTCCAAGGCCTTCAAACACAGCAGCTGCAGCCCCCAATGTCCAATCATCACTTCATTATTCCTCTTATTTGTATAATAAGCCTTTGCCGCCTTGCTATAATGTTGAACATGTTGTTTTACTTCACAACAGAATTCATAACAGAATAGCTTTGCTGAAAATTTTGGGCAGCTCGGTAGCACAGTGGTTAGCACTGCTGCTTCACAGCCCCAGGGACCTGGGTTTGATTCCTGACTTAGGTCACTGTCTGTGTGGAGCTTGCACATTCTCCTCGTGTCTGCATGGGTTTCCTCCAGGTGCTCCGGTTTCCTCCCACAGGCCAAAGATGTGTGGCTTAGATTGATTAGTTTCCTGAGGTGCATAGGTTAGAGGGATTAGTGAGTAAAGATGTAGGGGTATGGGGATAGTGCCTGGGTGGGATTGTGGTCAGTGCAGACTCGATGGGCTGAATGGCCTCTTTCTGTGCTGTAGGGATCCTATGAATTGATTTGGTTGTTCCAGTTTAGTACAAAATGAAATCTAGAGGTATTTCTCTAAAATGTTCATCAGTACATTATATCCAGTATATTATCTGCACCACAATGGCTAGCATTACTGTCTCAATAGCACCAGGGACTCAAGTTCGATTCACAGCTTGGGTCACTGTTTGTGTAGAGTCCGCACGTTCTCCCCATGTCTGCGTGGGTTTCCTCCAAGTACTCTGGTTTCCTCCCACAGTCTTAAAGACGTGCTGGTTAGATGAATTGGCCATGCTAAATTCTTCCTCGGTGTACCCGATCAGGCACCGGTGTATGACAACTAGGGGACTTGCGCAGTAAATTCATTGCAGTGTTAATGTAAGCCTAGTTGCAACACCAATAAATAATAAACTTAAAAACACTGTATACCTGATCCCCCTTAACGATTTAAGGTGTGAGTTGGGGATCAACTTATCTTTAATCTGAATGCAGCTGTTTTTCCCAAGTCTTAATCTTTGGCCGGAATGTTACTACCATGCCCGCTACAGGAATTAGAGGAAGCAAACAGTGGACAATGGAAAGGCCCGTTGATCTCGGGCAGGATTTTACAGTTTCAGAATGAGCGAGGCTGTAAGATTCCGCCCTTCGAATACCATTTACAGTTATATTTACACCCCATTTATCGGATATTTTCTGTCTCAATTCCTGAAGCTTAACCACCGTTCCACTTCCACAGTTCTCCAACACTGGGCTGGATTTTGCCAGGATTGTCGACACCTCAACATCTGGATCATTTCTGAACCCTAATGCCATTAGAGATCAGAGTGTGACATGTATCAGCATTCTGTGGGAGACGACCATTTTGTGGGTCACCTTTTTAAAAATTCATTTATGGGATGTGGGTGTTGCAGGCTAGGCCAGCATTTATTGCCACCCCTAGTTGCAATTCAGAATGTGGTGGTCAGCTGTTTTCTTGAATGGCTACTGTCCCTGAGGTGTTGGTATATCCAAGATGCTGATAAGGAGGGAATTCCAGGATTTTGACCCAGACAGTGAAGGAACGGCAATATATTTCCAAGTCAGGATGGTAAGTGATTTGGAGGGAAACCTCCAGGTGATGATGTTCCCAGGAATCTGCTGGGATTTTTCTTGCTCTCTTGTTTTTAGATGGTTGTGATCAGGAGCTTAGAAGGTGCTGCTTAAGGAACCTTGGTGAATTCCTGCATTGCATCTTGATTATGGTACACATGGCTGCCACTGTTCATCACTGGGGTTGAACCTCTTATGTGTTATTGGAGCTGTACTCATCCAGACAAGCTGAGACTATTCCACTACATTCTTAGCTTGTGCCTTGTGGATGGTGGACAAGCTTTGGGGAGTCAAGTGGTGAGTTACTCACCACAGGATTCCTAGCCTTTGACCTGCTCTGGTGGTCACGGGGTGGGTGGGTGGGGTGGGGGGGGCGTGTGGGGGTGAATCCTACCAAAATTTGGATAAATGTTAGGATCTGACTGAAAACAGCATATTTTTCTCCAGTGAAACATGCTGGTTTTCTCTCTAGACCTTCTGACGCTGGGTCAAAAACAGATCGCCATGTTGCACACCATCATGTAGAGGGGTGGAACCTAAAACTGCCAGAAGGGTCCAGCCAGGCACCCCAAACAGAGGGAAAAAATAACCAGCCCCTATCACAGCATGGAGGTCTTAACCCCACCCCCTGCAATCAGAGTGAGCACTCCCCCCCACTGCAAACAGTCCATTTCTGCAACTGCGCTCCCCCATCCCCCCAAACACCGCCCCCCTTCCTCGCTGATATCAGACCCCTTCCCTTCAACCATTTCCCCAAACAGCCACTGCAGGCATTCCCAGCTCTCATGTCCGTTCCCCCACAACACTACAAATAAATGAACTCCCCCCTGTGAGTCTCCCATTAGGATCTGTCCTGGCACTGATCTATAGCACAGCTTGGCACTGCCAGGGGATATGGCCAAGGCGGTTCCTGATATGTGTCATTCCCTGGGGGGAGGGGGGGCTATGCTCACCTTTGTTCTGCATGGGAAACCCCATGATAGATTTACACCTGTGTGAATCTGTCGACAAAGTTTGAAAATACAATGGGGAGATCAATAATAACATTGAAATGTATTTAAATATATTCAAATCAAGTTCACATCCCTTCTGGTGTGGTGAAAATTGGATATCGCAATCTTGCCTGCAAGAGTTGTGATTCCTGAGTTTTGCCAGATCTTGAGTCCCCTGTGAGTGGAGAGAGTGGGCTCGAGATCCCATCCACCATACTTATTTGGCTAGTTCAATTCCGTTTCTGGTCAATGGTAACCCCCCAGGACGTTGATAGTGAAGGATGAAGCAATAGCAATTCCATTGAATGTCAAAGGGCGATGGTACAAGAGATATTATTGACTGGCATTTGTGTGGCACCAATGTTACATTTGCAATAGCTGTTCAATTATGGGTGCTGGGTGGGAACCAGTTGTGGTGTCCCTGTTGAAGTGATGCCCATTAGCCAAAACTGATCCCATTTGTTGTGCTACCAGATGCTCAACGAAGGAACTACAGAGGTGAAGGAGGATAGGTTTATAAACCACAATGAGTGGAGATGATGCCAGAAAGTGATGTAGACCAAGTGCTGAGTTGGAAATCTGGTATATGTAGGAATTTGGTGCAGATGAAGAAAGGGGTGCTATGTGTTCTACCTTTTTTTCAGCTTCCATCAGTTGGCAAGTCTTCTTTTGCTTCTAATCATAGCAGGTGGTGATGGTACGGGGCAATGGAAAGGTTGTTTGATCTCGGGCTGAATTTTCCGGTTTTGGAGTAAGCGTAGCTGGAAAATCCTGCTTTGTGACTTTCTATTACTTTAGCAGTGTAGATGAATAACTAATTATAATTTCAATAAACAAGATGGACATGGCAGGAATTGAAATGTACTGTAACATTTATGAGCATATATGGAATGTGCTGCAGTCCCAAACAACCAGATCTGCAGTATGTCTGCAACTTGAAAACCGATGGACCAGCGTTACTGAGTAGGAATTTGAGTTCCAGATATTGTGGGGCAGGGAGGGAGAAAGTAACCAGGGCAATTTGTACCTGGAAGCAGTTGGGTTCGGGAGAACTTTCTTCTTCCCTTCACTTCCCAGATCTAATGATGTACCAAGGCAGACTTTTGTCTGTTTCCATAATAATAATTGCTGGGACAGGTTGTTAGTCTATTTACAGGGGCTTAGATCTTGAGGAGAACCACGTCGCATCAAACATAGCTGAGCAGGAATCTCTCCTGCCCCTACCATTGGCATGTTGGAAGAATTTGCAGGTTGACAAACTCAGCCTGTTTGGCCATGTTATGAATGCACCTTCTTTGGCAATCAAGGGCTGGGATGGGTCTCAAAGTAAGCAGTCTCACAACACTAGGTTAAAGTCAAACAGGTTTATTTGGTAGCAAAAGCCACTAGTTTTCAGAACACCTGTTGCTCCTTCGTCAGTTAAGTGGGAGTTCTGTTCACAAACAGGGCATATAAAGACACAAACTCAATTTACAAAATAATGATTGGAATGTGAGTCTTTACAGATAATCAAGTCTTAAAGGTACATCCCCCAGAGCCGGCAAACAGTTGCCAGTCAGACCACACTAGAAACCGACAGGAAGGCAGCTAAGTCAATTGAATATTTTTTAAAATATGTTTTAAATGTTTTTCAGATCTAATTATTGGGAACTTTCAGGTCCTGATTGAATCTAATTAACTCCACCATACAATGATCACTCTCCCCAAGAGGATCCTTCACCACAAGGTATTTACTATTTATATAGATGATCTGGAGGAGGGAACCGAGTGTATGGTGTCGAAATTTGCTGATGACACCAAGATTGGTGGAACGGCAAATTGTGCAGAGGGTGCGGAGAGTCTGCAGAAGGATCTAGATAGGCTGGGCGAATGGGCCAGGAACAGGCAAATGGAATTTAATGTTGGCAAGTGCGAGGTGGTCCACTTTGGTAGGAATAATGGTAGGAAGGATTATTACTTACGTGGCGAAAAACTGCAGCAGGCGACGGTGCAGAGGGACCTCGGGGTCCTTGTGCATGAGTCGCAAAAACCCAGCTTGCAGGTGCAGCAGGTGGTCAGGAAGGCAAATGGGATGCTGGCCTTCATAGCGAGGGGGATTGAATATAAAAGTAGGGAGGTCTTGCTGCAGCTGTATAGGGCATTGGTGAGGCCGCAGCTGGAGTACCGTGTGCAGTTTTGGGCGTCGTACTTACGCAAGGATATTTTGGCCTTGGAGGGAGTGCAGAGGAGGTTTACTAGGCTGATGCCGGAGTTGAGGGGGTTGAGCTACGAGGAGAGGCTGAATAAACTAGGCTTGTACTCGTTAGAGTTTAGAAGAATGAGGGGAGATCTCATTGAGACGTATAAGATGATGAATGGGATGGATAGGATAGAGGTGGAGAGGCTCTTCCCGCTCAGAAAGGACAGTAGGACTAGGGGGCACAGCCTCAAGATAAAGGGGGGGGCGGTTTAGAACGGAGTTGAGGAGGAACTTCTTCACTCAAAGGGTGGTGAATCTCTGGAATTCTCTGCCCGTTGAAGTGGTGGAGGCTACCTCGCTAAATATTTTTAAGACGTGGGTTGATGGGTTTTTGATAAGAGAGGGGATTAAGGGTTATGGGGAGAGGGCGGGAATGTGGAACTGAGCCATGACAGATCAGCCATGATCTTATTGAATGGTGGGGCAGGCTCCAAGGGCTAGATGGCCTACTCCTGCTCCTATTTCTTATGTTCTTATGTTCTTAATGTTGCATTTAAATACGGCGGAGAGTCTGGCCACCCTGTACCCCTGAGTGAGTAGATGACATGATGTGGGTATGCCGGCGTTGGACTGGCGTAAACACAGTAAAAAGTCTGACAACACCAGGTTTTAGTCCAACCTATTTATTTGATAATATACTCGCAAGCTTTCGAGGGGTTACCCTCTTCTCCATTCACCTGACGAAGAGGGTAACCCCTCGAAAGCTTGCGAGTATATTATCAAATAAATAGGTTGGACTAAAACCTGGTGTTGTCAGACTTTTTACTGTGAGTAGATGACCCCAGATGCAGGGAGGCAAATGCTGCCTGGGATGCAGTCGGTGCCGGCGGCCTGAGACTGAGGACTGTCATCCAACGCTGCAAAAAAAAGAAAGACTTTGTTCAAGCTGCAAGCGTTAGTGTCCATCCGTCACATCCCGGCATCAGTCCCGTCTGCCACACCTGGAGTGTCCACATCAATTCACTCCCTGACACTCTGCGGCCTTCCAGCACCTGAGCCCCCAGCATGTTCCTCAAATCCCTCTGGCACTCCTTATCACAACGTCTTCATGTTGAGGTACGATGCTGACATATGCAACATGTCTCACCTACTTAACACTGTTCCTAGAGTCAAATTGCTGTGGGGCAGTCATTATCATAATGGGCAGATTCTCCCTTGAGTATTTAGCTGGGGGAGCAAGGGTAGCAGCACTCCATAAATTCCAGTCCAGGGAATGAATGTTTTAGCTAACATCAAACTAAATAATATAAGGAACACAGACCAACCTTCAGTAGTGTGTACAGGATTGTCTTCAGGTAACTATTTGATCCTGGTACCATTTGCTGTCCTTTTATTGGGCAGAGGAGTTAAACACCTCTCTCCACTCCCAAAGTCTTCGGTTCCCAAGCCGCATCCAGTCACGACTCACAAACTGCACACAGAATCTAATCCTTGTTTGAAAACATGAAAATCCTGGGCTAAGTCAGTCACATTTCAAGCGTGTATTTTTAAAACTGCATAAACACCCAACTTGCATTGCATGAGGAAAATCCAGCCCTTAGAGCTCAAAGTAAGGACAGACTTGCTGAATTAATTTGAATAATCCTTCTTGGTAATGGAAAACCTTAAATGTCTGAAATACGCTTATCCTTTATTTTATCTAACGTATAAAAACAATTTTGCAGCCAGATCAATGAGTGTCACAATAGAATTGGAGAGATGTATAAAATCAGATGTCTCTCTTGATGTTCCCTGTTTCAATTATAGTAATGTTTAAAACAGTTTCTTGATTCTATTCACTTCAATTTGGTCAGCGTGACAGATTTTGTAAGCAAAGAGAAGAATCAATACCTTACAGGGAAGTAGCAGATCCTCCAGGTGTTTTCTCTTAATGGCAGGGATTGAGTTGCGAAGGATAAGCTGAATTTTAGCAGCATTGTTCAGATTGTTGTCTTCGATCTGTTGACTTGCTAATCATCACAATGTTTTTAACTTAATGAAAGATAGTTCCTTTATGGGATAGCAAAACCCTGGGTGCAGAATGTACATTAATTTACATATTCATTACTCATTCATGGGATATGGATATCACTGGCAGGGTCAGCATTTGTTGTCAATCCATAATTGCCCTTGAACTGAATGGTTTCTAGGCTATGTCAGGGGGCATTCATGAATTAACTATATTGCTGAGGATCTGGAATCACATGTAAGCCAGACCAGGTCAGGACGGCAGAATTGCTTCCCCAAGGAACATTAGCAAACCAGATGGTTTTTTATGAAAATGAACAATTGTTTCATGGTTATCATTAGACTTTTATTTCCAGATTTTTATTGATTTCAAATTTCACCATCTGCCATGATGTGATTCGAACACAAGTCTCAAAAGCATTACTTTGGTACTTGGAGTACACAACAGTGCATTCAACAGACCCAAGGACCTGCTTTCAGCCTCTCCAGTGTTACAATACTTTGATGTCCACAAATCTTTGGTGATATTAACAAGTGTGTTTCAGCATGAACTCAGAGAATTGTAATCCAGAATGGTACACCAGAGCATTTGCGCCAAGGGGTCTTACTCACACTGAAACCTGTTATACCCAGATTAAGAAAGAACTCCTCACTGTTGTCTTTGTTCGCCAGAAATTCCATAACTTCATTTGCAGCTGTCCAGCCACTATTAAAACTGATCGCCAGCCTTCATCGCCATCCTTATAAAGCTCATCCATACTGCATCACCATGTCTGTAGAGAATGATGTTCAATCTCCAATGATACAACCTCAGTGTGATCTATATGGGTGGTAAGGAACTGTACAGAGCAGACCTTCTTCCAAGGGTTCAGCTGCCCACCACTGAGCATGAGGAGGTCATTGATATTGTGACAATCCAAGTGCTGTCATCATGGAGAACAGATTAATCTAAAGATGTCCTGCAAGTGGATTGTTCATGCTAGGAACTCCACAACTCACCATGAAAGGCTGGCCTGCAATGACAGCGCTTTCCCATGAGCTCTGCACTTTTTACAACATGAGAGAGAAATTGCCAATGTAAGATGGACTGATATTGCATGGCCAGGGATTTGTAACTCCTCACTCTCAGCAGAAATGTTACATCCAGCATCTCCACCAAGGGCAGTCAAGAGTCAAAATGACAAAGCGTATGACAAAGCATATGTTTAGACTGCTACCTCACATCTTCAGGGACCCGGGTTCAATTCCAACCTTGGGTGACTGTCTGTGTAGAGTTTGCACATTTTCCCCGTGTTTGCATGAGTTTCCTTTAGGTACTCCAATTTCCTCTGCAGTCTGAAGATGGGCAGGTTAGGTGGATTGGCCATGCTAAATCGTCCTTAATGTCCAAAGATATGCAGGTTAGGTGGGCTGGCTTTGGTTAAATGCACAGTGATGCGGGAATAGAGTGGAGGGAAGGGCATGGGTGGGATGCTTTTTGGAGAGGCAGTGCAGAGATTCTATGACTATATGCTTCAACATTTGTTGACCCAGAGTGGGAGGTGTCCAGATGCATACCATGCTCTAAACCTCACAAAACTAAAAAAAAATTGCACTTTCATGAGTTTCCAGATCTTCTGGAGGGTCATTCACCGTAACAGATGTATTTGACTGGAATGGGAACGAACATCTTATTTTGTTGATCCATTCTCAGAGTGGCTTGGAGTTGTTTATTTACCTGACATGAAGAGTATAACAGTAATCCAGAAGCTGAAGAAACACTTTGCCTTTAATGTCATTCCACAGTGTCTAATGATGGATAGTGCCAGGCAGGCTGTCTGCAGAGAATTCAAGGACTTAATACACACGTGTGGCTTTGAATCAGCCACCTGGATGGAGTATTAAAATGCGGAAGTCTTGCTAAAACTATACAAGGCACTATTTACAAAGCATCACACCTGGAATACCGTGAACAGTTTTTGTCCCCTTATCTAAGGAAAGATGTATTAGCACTGGAGGCAGTCCAGAGAAAATTTGCCAAGTTGCTACTAGGTGTTGAGGAAGTTTCTTGTGGGGAGAGATTAAGTAGGTTGGGCCAGAGAATGTTCTCCAGATGCACCAGGATAAGGATCTCTGTTGCCAAACTCCTGCTGCATCTTAAAGTGGAAACAACTGTTAAGGAAGCCTTTGTGAAACAATGGCAGAGATGGAAGGGATACTATGATTGTAATGCCTGCAAAACCTGGCCTCTGAAGCCAGGCCAGACAGTCAGGACGCAAGGTGCAAACTATGCAGTGTTCTGACAAACTGCTCACAGATTGGGATAGACTGTTGGAAGGCAAGTCCACGTTAGGCATGTGGGAGTCTTTCAAGGGAAAACTGAAATGGGTGCAGGAAAGACATGTGCCGGTTAAGAGGAAGGATGGGAAAGGTAGGATTAGAGAGCCGTGGATTACTAGAGATATTGAGGACTTGGTCAGGAAGAAACGAGAGGCGTATGTTAGGTCTAAGCAACTGGGAACAGAGAGAGCGGTGGAGGAATATAGAGAGAATAGGAGGGATCTCAAAAGGATAGCTAGGAGGGCAAAAAGAGGGCATGAAATGGCTTTGGCAGGTAGGATTAAGGCAAATCCAAAGGCGTTTTACTCCTATGTTAGGAACAAAAGGGTGGCTAGGGGAAAAATCGGTCCTCTCAGGGAGAGAGAAGGGGAATTGTGCTTAGAGTCCAAGGGAATGGGGGAGATCCTGAATGAATACTTTGCATCGGTATTCACGAAGGAGAGAGGCTTGATGTCTGGTACAGTCTTCGAGGGAGCTGTAGACCAATTGAAGGAACTATCCATTATGAGGGAAGAAGTGTTAGGGCTTTTAGGTAGCATTAAAACTGATAAATCTCCGGGGCCCGATGGCATTTACCCTAGACTGCTTAGGGGGGCGTGAGATGAAATTGCTGGGCCTCTGACGCAAATCTTTGTCTCTTCTTTGGACACAGGTGAGGTCCCAGAAGACAGGAGGATAGCGAACGTGGTACCATTGTTTAAAAAGGGTTGGAGGGATAACCCTGGTAACTATAGGCTGGTGAGTTTGACGTCAGTGGTAGGCAAGTTGATGGAGAGGATTCTTAGGGTTAGGATGTATGAGCACTTAGAGCATTGCGATCTGATTAGGGGTACGCAGCATGGCTTTGTAAAGGGGAAGTCTTGCCTTACGAATCTGGTAGAATTTTTTGAGGAGGTGACAAAAACGGTCGACGAAGGACAAGCCATTGATGTCGTCTATATGGATTTTAGTAAGGCATTTGACAAAGTCCCTCATGGTAGGTTGGTTGAAAAGATTAAGGCTCATGGAATACAAAGCCAGGTATCTAGATGGGTGGAGAACTGACTTGGTAAGAGGAGACAGAGAGTAGTCGTGGAAAGGCCCTTTTCTAGCTGGAGGTCTGTCACTAGTGGTGTGCCGCAGGGTTCAGTACTGGGACCTCTTCTCTTTGTAGTGTATATAAATGACTTGGAAGAGGGAGTAAGTGGTGTGATCAGCAAATTTGCAGATGACACTAAGATGGCTGGATTGGCAGGCAGTGAGGAGCAGTGTCTGGCAATACAACGGGATATAGATAGGCTGGTATATTGGCAGATATATGGCAAGTGGAGTTTAATCCTGATAAACGTGAGGTGATGCATTTTGGCCGGAATAATGTAGGGGGGAGTTATATGATAAAGGGTAAACGTATAAAGAGTATAGAAACACAGCGAGACCTGGGGGTGCAAGTGCACAAGTCTTTGAAGGTGGCAGTACAAGTGGAGAAGGTTGTGAAGAAAGCTTATGGTATGTTAGCCTTTATAGGAAGGGGTATAGAGTATAAGAGCTGGAGTCTAATGTTGCAGTTGTATAGAACTTTGGTTAGACCGCATTTGGAGTACTGCGTCCACTTCTGGTCGCCTTACTACCGGAAGGACGTGGAGACCCTGGAGGGAGGGCAGAGGAGGTTTACCAGGATGTTGCCTGGTATGGAAGGACTGGGTTATGAGGAAAGATTGAGCAAATTGGGGCTGTTTTCCCTTGAAAGACGGTGACTGAGGGGGGATCTAATAGAGGTATATGAGATTATGAAGGGTATAGATAGAGTAAACAGTGGTAAGCTACTTCCTATGTTAGAAATGCACAGTACGAGGGACCATGGGTGAAGGGGGAGAGGTATAACATAGATATTAGAGGGAAGTTTTTCACACAGAGGGTAGTGGAGGTATGGAATGCTCTGCCAAGCAAGGTGGTGGAGGCAGGCACGCTGGAGTTGTTTAAGAGTTACTTAGACAGGCACATGAGTGGGTTGGAGATGGAAGGATATAGGAGATTGTTTTAAATAAGGTTTATTAGCATTGGGACGTCCCTGGTAATGTATAAGGATGTGGAATGATGCTAATGTTTTTCTCTTTTAATTCACAGGTTTTAAGTCGGTCCGCCTTGTTGTCCAACGAGGGGCATACACGCCATGGGTCGTACAAGGCTGCTCTTGGATGTTCGAGAGTAGCCTAGTACCTCATGTCGTTAGTGTGTGCTTAAACTGGACCAGATGCTGGGCAACATGACAGCTCAGTGACTATCACTGTTTGCTGTGCAGACACATGGATTTGGGCCACTGTCTGTGGGAGTTTGCGCATTTTCCCCGCGCTTGCATGGGTTTCCTCCGGGTGCTCCGGTTTCCTCCCACACCCCAAAGATGTGCTATTAGACTGATTGGAGGTAATAAATTAGTTTTCCCTCAATGTGGAATGCCATAAGCATAGATAAGGGTCATGGGTGGAGGGGGGACTGGTAATGTTAAAATGGCGGTGCAGGCTCGTTAGGCCGAAGGACCTGTTTCCTGGGCCTTTGTTCTTTGATCTTTGACATCGCTGGCCTGAAACCTGCACATACATGTGCTGTATTAACAATGTTCAACCATCCCCGACACCTCAAAGGCATTAAACAACAACCCTCCCCACCCCCCGACACCAGGAACAGCATCCAACCCCGTGCTCCAATCCCAAGCAGCACCTCCCAGTGGTGACCCATTTTCCCGAAACGGACAACATGAGCTCCCCAAATCAGGTACACATTGTGCCTCATGCCCTTCCATACATCCATGCTTTCAATTCTCTTTATTTCTCCACAGGGGACAAACGCGCACAACCACCGTGAGAGGGCAAAGACTGGTGGCGATGTTCCTGAGCTGTGGCTGCTGGTGCTCTGTGAGCAGTGTGCCCTGGAGTTGGCAGAGGGGGGCTCCATGCCTAGAACGGTAACCGACAGCCAGACTGGTGTCTGGCATGCAGCTGAGCATCAGATGAATCCTTTTCCTTTGAAGTAAGTGCTCTGCTGTGTGGGCTGCTTTCCCTTCCTTCGCCGAATGTATATTCTTTTTTACAGTCCTGAACCCTGAGGGACCAGGCTCTTCAGCATCCCCCTTACTGCTCCCCAACCTACTACCCAGTACACCCTGAATGACACCTCAGAGGCAAACCCTGAAGAATTCTCCAAAGAAGCACCAGTGAATTGGCACAGGCATCAACCACACAACCCACCAAGACAGAGATTATCGCCATGGTGGGTCATATTAGTGCTGAGGCTTCTGTTGAGCACATTACAGCCGCTGAGGTTGGAAGCGGGCACGTCTGAGGGCTCGGGCACACAAAAACCTGCCGGAGTTGAGGATTCAGCTGTCCCCAAGCCAGATGCTGGGCCTCAGCATTTGTTTGTCCTAAGGCTGGTGGAGGTGCATCTGGAAACCCGGGGAGTTGTGGATGGGCTGTCAGCAACCATGCTGTGACTGTAAGAATGTTTAGAGGAGTCAAACAGATTGCTGTCATAGGAAGTGGGGCTGACACAGCTTGAGAACCAGGCCAAGGCCCTGCCCTCTTGGCACTACCCAATGCCCAATGGGTAATGCCAAGGTGCCTCCTGAGCACGAGAACGTTTCCCCTTGGGCACTAGCAGGGGGCACAGGCTGGCACTGCCAGGATGCCTATGCCTAGAGGGCATTATCACCCGCTGCCTGATCCCTGGGGGGAACTCTTGTTGCCTACCCTTCATTCTGGTGGGGTCTCCCACTAGTTCCCCAAATGTGGGGAGACACTCTAAACCCTGGTTCTGCATGGGGCAGAACACTGCTCAAGATGCCACGCCAGCTCCCGACTTGTATACAGCGGTTGTAAACTTCGCCACAGTGACATCGTGCCAGAGAGTGGGGGAGACACTAATGGGGATGAAGGTTCTGGTCGCGCACCAAATCAATCAAATGGAAAGGTACGTCAACAAATGTCCATAACGCTGATTTTCAGTGTGGATCCATCGACGCCAAAATACTTAGGCTGGGAGATGCAAAGAGTGCCGGACGCCCAATGCAAATCCTTCAAATCAGCCTCCGCTCGAATCTCTTGGCCTGCTGTGCTCACAAATTAGCGCTGCGGGATGGGAGAATTGCTTCCATATTGCTTCCTCCTCCCCCTCTTTATAAAAATAGGTATATTTTTGTATCAGACATGAAAAAGAGGGGGTGCAGGCGCATACAAGTTTTTGAGTGTAAAAGCAATAAAGTTCTTCAGTTAAACCATTCAAGCTACCACCTATGTCTTCAGGTTAGAGTTTCGCTGCCCCAAAGAAGCATTCGACAAATTGCTCTTGAAATTGTCCCAGTTCGATGGGTTTTTTAACAAAATACATGTTCATAATTACAAGTGTAAAGCTTTATATTAACCAGTGCAGTTGGGCAGTGTAAGAATAGTGACCAGATGTAGTTTTGGTAACATGACCGAAAATGGGGTTATCACTAACAATAAATATGTATATATATATATATATATGTATAGGTAAGTTTGTCCAGTCCCTCACTTGAGTTTAAAATCACTGCACATGACTTCAGGAAAACTACACTGGCCTGTTGAATAGTACCATCAGTGTAACCAGTCTAATTTCGACCCAGCTCCATGGGATTTATTTGAGAAATGAATGATTTCCACAGGTAAATGTAACATAGTGCAAAGGTAACGAATATAGAACGTAGCAGCTTTCAGGTTTTGAAGTTGTCATTGTCTTGGTGAATTGAGATTGATGAATCATTAGCGTAAATTAAATTTTGATCGACTAATTGCTGTCGATGAATTAATGTCATTAATGTTAATTTAGTACTTTTTAATGTGAGTATTGGTGCTTAAACAGCCATTCTTTTGAAAATGTTATCTTGCTGCAACCTATTTGTTGGTGGACTCAGGATATTGCTCACATAGAGAGAAAAAAAACAAATATTTGATTGGAAGCAGCTCTGGCTCAGAAAATGAATGCAGCGGTAATGAGAATGGATTTTTTTCCCCTCCACCTCATTTGCTACCAAACTGATAACTTAAATGCAAGATCATTAGCTACGATAGGGCTTGTTCTTTTAAAGCTGTATCGTCCTATCTCAGGAGCTACCATGCACTGGGTGAAATACGACAATTGCCACTCATCTTTGCTTTGGTTAAATTTAATTGAAAGGTCAACACCACCAAAGATGAAGAAAGTAGTCAAGAAGAAGGATCAAATAAAAAATTAGCATCTCGTGGTAGGTTGTAGGAGGAAGGGATGAATGAATAAAGGCAAGTTGTTCCAACATTTGGAGACACTGGAAAAGCCTCAGAAGAAATTGATTAAATGGTTATTAATTTGCTAGGAAGCTGTTAGTTCTTGTGTGCAGCTTTGATTATAAAACATGTAGCGTGGATCCGTTGTGAGACAAGATGTTTTCTCACAAAGCTGTTGTTGAAAGCACAATGTGTTGCACGTAAACAAAAGCTGTACAAGGAGCTATGACTGACTGGAAATTTGATAAATTAATAAGGGTGATAACTATTTTAATGAGAAATTTTAAAGGATTGTATATTTGGTAATAAGGAGAACAGATTCAGTACCTTGAAGCTGGACTCCATGGGTATTTTAAATTAATTTGTACAGGTTTGCTGAATCTTTGTTCTGCTTTAGAAAGTGGGTTGAAATTATTACAAGTGATTTTCTTTCCACTGTTTGATTTCAATTGTTCATTCTTGGGCTGGTTTGGAACTCCAGACGCAATAAGTTACCCAAGACTTTCCAAGGTTTCTGTGCCTAATGATCCTTCAGAAGGTGTGTTAGCCACCTTCAAGAACTCACTGCAGTCTTCTTTCCTCCTTGCCTACTCGATGAAAAGATGCTGGCCCTCTGCATGATGATCTCTGCTACCAGAGCAGCAAAGAACTCCATTCTGTGAAGTTAATTTATGGATACTCCAATATGTAACCCAGAACTGTGAGAAATATTTATCATTTATTCAAAGTAGCTTCCAGCTGTTGATTCAATCTGGAATTTAATGACTTAATTATGCACTTTCTCACTCTGTAGACTTTGTGGGCATGCATTAGCTACATGTGTTGTTTATATTTGTTCTCTTTTCTCTTATCCACCATGGCCTGGAAGGATGTGATCTCCTGCACTTCCATTTTAAATAAATCCAGTAAGATCTGAGCATGTTTAGTGAAGAAGACACATCCTTTCATTTGAATTAATTCTGCCTTCAGGAATTACCTTGAATTCAAAATGTAACTTTCCTGACCGAAGATATTAGTGTTTAGCTGTAATAAAAACAGAAATGCTGCAAAATGCTCAGGAGGTCAGGCAGCACCTGTGGAGTCATAGAATCCCTACAGTGCATAAAGAGGCCATTCAGCCCATCAAGCCTACATCGACAACAATCCCACCCAGCCTCTATCCATGTAACCCCACATATTTACCCTGCTAAACCCCCTAATACTGAGCGGCAATTTAGAATAGCCCATAAACCTAATCCACACACCTTTGGACTGTGTGAGGAAACCGTAGTGCCTGGAAGAAACCCACACAGATACAGGGAGAATGTGCAAACTCCACACAGACAGAGACCCAAGCCAGGGATCGAACCTGGGTTTCTGGCACTATGAGGCAGCAGTGTTAACCACTGTGTCACTGTGCCAACCAGTGAAACAACCATTTTCAAACAATGGCTTGAAACAATATAATCTGTAAGTCTGCTTTGCTTTATACACACAGTAATAAAAGTATCATAGCCATTATTTGTCCCGGGGCCTTGGATCAGTTAGCAATTGAAGTGCGTTCCAACTCTTAATTGGCTCCCTAAAAATTCTCTCAAGAAACCTGCTTGGGTGGCATAGTAGCACAGTGGTTAGCACTGCTGCCTCCCCATACCAGGGACCTGGATTCAATTCTTGGCTCAGATCAGTGTTGGTGCAGAATCTGCATGTCCTCCCCGTGTCTGTGTGAGTTTCTTGTAGGTGCTCTGGTTTCCTTCCATAGTCCGAAAGTCATGCTGGTTAAATGCATTGCCCATGCTAATTTTTCCCTCAGTGTATCCCAAATGGAGTATGGGTGACGAGGGAATTTTCACAGTAACTTCATTGCAGTGTTAATGATGGCCTACTCGTGATACTAATAAATAATCCTTTGCTTCCACCTTTATTCATGGGCCTTCACATTCAAACTCAGATGTTTGAGCTATATCCAAGCAGACCCAGAATATCTCAATGTAACAATAGGCGAAAACTGGGCAAGAAAGGCCTACACACCGTATCTTCCGAAAGGCAATTCAGCACAGACAAAAAAAGTTGGCCTTACCTGTGATGCCCACATCCCATAAAAGAATAAAAAAACAAAGTTAATTGGTGGTAAAGTTGTTGGTTGTTATCCTTTCGACAATTTAGTCATAGAAGAAAGTGGTCAAGTATGCACTGGTTTTGCAGTAGTGAGAAATGTCAGTATTTCATGGTGAACATGTTGGGGGGGGCGGCGGGGACCGGGCGATATTCAGTCTTAGCAATATATTGTACAAATTGTGCATTTTATGATTTGACACAAAATCACATTTATGGTATGAATTATGTCTATGCCACGTTTTTGTTGTACTTTTTGAGCAAAGTATGCTTTGGGAGTTTGCGTTTGGAGAGCAGTCTGTGAACAAATTTTCTCCTGGGTAATTTGCACACACTTTCCTGGGGAGAGCCTTTTGATGGATTCTGGAATGAAATCATTCATTCAGGGGACTCTCAAAAGGTTACTATTTAACTCTGTAAGCATTTGCAGCATTGTTGGTTGATTCATAATAAACTCATTTATTAATGGCAATATACTCTTTATGTATTTGTTTCACACTTTCCTTTGATATGATATAGCTTGAACAACTCAGGCCACATTACATATTTGATCATTTCTGTCCTTCAAAGATGATCCTCATTTCCGTTCCAAACCAACCGTTCACCCAGTTCCACAGTAAATGAATTAATCAACACAGCATTAGTGGGAATTTATTCCACACATAAATGCATACATTAGCATCATTGCTGCCTCTTATCTTTTGAAAATCTTGCACCACACTCTCTTCAGTCATGTTTTCTCCAACAAAAGTATGTTTAATTTAATGGATTGTCTCTCTCAAACAGATGCAGAGTGCAGAATTACTCTTGGCACCAGAGATGTGAAACATTCCTGCGCATTGATGCCCCTTTGAATTTTTACTTGGGCACTACTGCTGTGTATTAGCTCTGTGGCTTCAGTAATGTTTAACAGCAAAGTAGTAGGCTGATGTTAATCCCTGCTCATATCAACAATGATTTGAAATTTCTACACTGTGCCTCAATGGACTGAAGAATGATATAAAATTTCATACCGGTGTCATATTATAATACCATCAATAAAATTGCATACTTGTTTGTATGGGTTGTACATAGACCTTGGGGCTTTGCTAGAACTCAATGAACTTTGGTTCAGTAAGTCATTTTCCCTATTTCCCATGCAAAGGTACCAGATGATAACTAGAATATTCTTTATCAGCACCTGAACTTGTATTGCCATGCTACCAGACATTCTTACTCTATTCTCCCTTTGCAGTTTCTGTTTTGAATGCCAGCTGTTACCAGGGCAAAGATATTTATCACACTCAAAAGCAAAAAAAAGTTCTGGAAAATTTTAGCAGGTCTGACAGCAGCTGTGGAGAGAGAACAGAGCCGCTGAGGAAGGAAATATGACTGTGAAAGTGAGTTTTGGTTAACACCTTGTCTAACACCAGGAGGGAAATGGGAAGTAGTGATGGTGCACAGGGTGAAAGAGACAAACAGAAATTCTGCTGGAGAGAAAAGCAGTACTTCTTCAGAGAAGGCATTCCCAGAAGAGACACTGGATAAAAGCAAATTACTGTAGATGCTGGCATCTAATACCAAAAGAGAAAATGCTGGAAAATCTCAGCAGGTCTGGCAGCATCTGTAAAGAGAGGAAACAACTGGCGTTTCGAGTCTAGATGACCCTTTGTCAAAGCTTTGAGAGTGCTCTACTCTCTTTCTACAGATGCTGTCAGACCTGCTGAGATTTTCCAGCATTTCCTGTTTTTGTTTCAGATTCAGCATCCATAGTATTTTGCTTTTATCTGAAGATTTTTTACCAGTTGTTCTGCCCCTTTGAATTATTGTAGCATTGCTCAATTTCCTCATCTGTACTGCTTTTTAAGGCCAGCATGACAAAGGTGACAAATTATTCATTTGACAAATTATACACATTATACAAATAATTCTTATCATTGCATCAATAAACTTTAACTATTTTCATGGCCACCATAACATTGGTGCAAAGGGATGTTAGCCTTTATAGGAAGGGGCATAGAGTATAAAAGCTGCCGTCTAATGCTTCAGTTGTACAGAACGTTGGTTAGACCGCATTTGGAGTACTGCGTCCAGTTCTGGTCACCTTACTACCGGAAGGACGTGGAGTCTCTGGAAAGGGTGCAGAGGAGGTTTACCAGGATGTTGCCTGGCATGGGGGGACTGGGTTACGAGGAGAGGTTGAAGAAACTGGGACTTTTCTCCTTGGAAAGACGGAGATTGAGAGGGGACATGATAGAAGTATATAAGATACTGAAGGGAATAGATAGAGTTAATAGTGAGAGACTGCTCCCTAGACTGGGTACGAACACGAGAGGTCATCATTTAAGGGTGAGGGGGGAGAGGTATAATTTGGAGGTGAGAAGAAGGTTCTTTACACAGAGAGTTGTGGGGGTCTGGAACGCGCTACCGAGTAGGGTGGTGGAGGCAGGAACGTTGGACTCGTTTAAGATGCAGTTAAATAGGCACATGAGTGAAACGAGAATGGAGGGATATGGTAGGGGCTATTAAATAGGGTTAAACCTCGGGAGACACCGGAAAGGCAGGCTGTAAGATTAATATTTTTGTCTTCATTCCACAGGTGGAGGTCCACCTCGTGTCAAACGAGGGGCATGCACACGGCGGGTCGTGCGTGGGCTGCTCTTGGAAGTTCCAGGAGTGGCCTAGTACTTCATGTCGGTGTGTGTGCTTGATCCTGGACCGGTAGACAGGCGCCGCAACAGCTCAGTGACTAGCACTGCTGGCTGTGCAGACACATGGATTTGGGCCTGTGTCTGTGGGAGTTTGCGCATTCTCCCTGTGGTTGTATGGGTTTCCTCCGGGCGCTCCGGTTTCCTCCCACACCCCAAAGATGTGCTCTTAGGCTAATCGGTTTTTACCAAATTGACACTATTTCTTCCCTGAATCTGACTGAGTAGGGTTCCATTCGTAGACATGCAGGGTAGAATAGGTGTAGGGTGATGCGGCGGCGCGGGCTCGTTGGGCCGAAGGGCCTGTTTCCCGTGCTGGGTTGTTCTTTGTTCTTTGTTCTTTATACATCTACATTTCTAATTCTATTGATTGCCAGCATGCTTGTGTTTAAAAATAATTGACAATCACTTATTTTCGATATCTAATAAGGTAAAGATTTTGGATGCTATGCCAAAAATGACTAATTAATTTAATGATTGCTTAGTTACTTTTACAATCAGGTATTAAGTGGAGTGATATATGTAATTGTTGACTATCATTGCAGTATTGGAGATTTTAGATTTACTTTCATTGTGTGTTACTTTAGTATTTCATTTTGTTTGTGCAGGAAATTATTTCCAAAAGAAATAGGACTTTTGCCACATGAAAACTTCAATAACTCAACAGGCAGATTTGAAGTATTTTACTTTCAATTAATTCCTGGTTTTTAATTGATTTAGACCTAGGTAAAGGCAAAATTGCTATAGTCCCAGATGACCATAGGCTGCTCTCCCTTTTAAGGGGAAGAATTGACTGGTAGTGATTTAACCTGAGGATCGCCATGCCTCAGGCAAGGGGCAAGTGTGAGAAGGCAGGGCCTTCATGAATAACTTCAGCTGTGCTGGGAACTGAACCCATGCTGTTAGCATTGCTCTGTGTTACTCACCATCTGTCAAGCCAACTGAACTGTACTGATTCCCAGGATCTAGACCTATTGGCCTGTCGGATTACAGCATATGAATCTTGAATCTTGTAGTTTGATTTTATCTATATTATAGAACAAGGAGTACAATATGTAAGAAATGCCACTACACTCATTTAAAAGGAATTCAGTTTCCTCGAAGTGGGGGTTTGTTTTGACTGAACTAGTCAATACTTCATGACTATTGTACCATATATATAATATTGGATGATTGAAAAAAAAAACAAATTAACTGACCTAACAGTTCTTTATGTATAATTCATTTTTCTCTACTCATTTTGATATTTTGTTCCCAAAAGAGCAAATGCTGGAAAATCTCAGCAGGCCTGGCATATCTGTAAGGAGAGAAAAGAGCTGATGTTTCAAGTCAAGATGACCCTTTGTCAAAGCTAAAAGCATAGAAAATGGGAGACATTTATGCTGTATTCTCTCCATGGACTGCCATTAGCAGCCTTCCCCCTTGTTTTTGTGGCTATGACTCATCTTCCATTCCTTCACCCTACAGTATAAATATCTCCCACTTTCTATGCCTTTTTGCTTTGACAAAGGGTCATTTGGATTTGAAATGTCAGCTCTTTTCTCTCCTTACAAATGCTGTTATACCTGCTGAGACCAGTGGTACAGTGGTTTGCACCGGTACTTCATAGCACCAGGGTCCCAGGTTCAATTCTGGCCTTGGTTACTATCTGTGTGGAGGATTTGCATATTCTCCCTGTGTCTGTGTGGGTTTCCTCCCACAGTCCAAAGATGGGTGGGTCAGGTTGATTGGCTGTGCTAAATTGTCTGTTAGTGTCAGGAGGATTGTGGGAATAGGACATGGGTGGGATTGTGGTTGGTGCAGACTTGTTGGGCCAAATGGCCCCCTTCTGTAGTCAAGAGATTCTGTGATTTTCCAACATTTTCTCTTTTGGTTTCAGATTCCAGCATCTGCAGTAATTTGCTTTGTTTGATGTTTTGCATGACGGTTCTTATAGCTTCCATCAAGCATCATTGTTAGTTGTTATTTTTTCAACCAAAATGTGATTTTATTACATGAAGGCACCCATAACCACGAAAAGAAGTAGTTAAACCAAATTAAAAACACAGCAGTATCATTCACCCAGTCAGCATACAATGCTTGATACAATTTTGAACTCCTGTACAAAATGTACTTGGCTTAAAAGGCACGTTAAACACCTTTCTGATAATAATTTCTAAAGTTAGTGGGTTATAGCCCAAGTAATTGGGCATTTGAACCTCAACTGCAATGTTGTGAGCTGATGCCCCAAGTCCCACAGCTACTCAACCTGACTGCTCTTTCTGTTCTTGACTGGGATTCATGGCAGAATTGCAGTAGTATTATTTTTCTTGGGTGAGTTCCCTTCCTGGCCAACTGAATAAATAGTATTGACGTCCAAATCCTAGCAGTTCAGACCCCAGACCACTCTAAACTGACTCCCTGAAAAGAACGCTGATTAACAAAGGGCAGCATTTGCAGGGATACAGGAGAAATGAAAAGAGGCAGCATTAACAACAGCGGGTTAGGGTGGAAAACATGCCTGTGCGTGATGTAGAACTTGACTACTTCAAAACATTTATCTTAGTTTAAAATTAGATTTCTTTGTACAAACGAGAAGTGGAATGTTTTCTGCTTGAAGGAATGTCTTTAATTAGCACAGATAAGGAAGATGATGATTTGGAGTATTTTCCAGAATCAACTTATTGCGCACTAATACTTTCTTTTCAACTGTTTGATAAAGTGGAATTAGCTCTTAAATGCATTTGAAAAGTCAATTTTATGGTCTTAGTGATGCATGGGCCTTGCACGAAACAACAATTACGTTAATATTGTGTTGTATTGGATCACAGATCAGAGAATTCGTCGGAATGTTTTTATTTCGACACTAGATGGCAGTGTTACCATTCAGAACAGCCATTTATTGCAGCAGAAGGAATGAAACCCATTGGAACAACAGGTTAAAATAAGACAGAAAATGGAAAGAGAGGTTAGAACAAAAAAAATCAAGATTATGAGGTGAAATATGTTAAAAATGCCAAAACAATTAAAAGCTCTAACGAAATAGTCTGATTGTATCAGGAGAGGTGTTTCAATCTTGAACAATTGCATCAAAAGATTGCCTAGTGGAAAGCTCCAGTTATGTTTGTAAAAATGAAGCTTTAAAGATCCTCACTGTTTTGAAGTATAACACTGTTTGATAAACAATGTTTTACCATTTCATTTTGGAAGCATGGAAACTGTACAATTTATCTGTTCCTCTGGATCAAGGCCACCATGCTAACACTTCAGTGGTCACTTGTCATCCACGTTAACCACTTTCTTGCATCCTTATTGTGAATACGACAGCTTTCTTCATCAATTATGTTACACTGCTAGTCCAAAATGAAATCGTATAGCACAATAGAAATCCTGATATTATTATACATCATTAATTGCGATTAATGCAGATTGTTGTGGGGTCTTGCTCGAGTATTTGCCCTTTGAGATGATATGTAGAGCATGTGTTTCACTGTCTAATCATGCATTTCTTCAGTAGGAGAAAGATTGAGCTGCAGAGCCACCATATGTAAATCTCAGCCTCCGGGGATGTGGCTGTCAGTATTTCCTCGTGCTGGGTCAGCAGGGGACTCCCTATATACAGTCCCTATGGATCTTGGCACTGTTGCCAGATGGATCTGTACATTATTGGAAGCAATCTACATATTTCAGAGACATGGCTCAGTTGTAAAGAATGTGACAAGAGCCTGAGAGACACCTGCATCATCTGTGCCACCTCCTGCCATTCCTTGACTGCTGGTACATTCTATATATAGCCAGACATTTGGTGGGACCAGACTACTAAGCAGCACAGTGGTTGTTGAAATCCTGAGTTCTGCCTGTCTGAATCTAATTCCCTATGGTGGACAGAGGCTGCTGTAGGATGTAACTCAAAGTTTCAAGTTCTCAGTCAAAGCATTTGTGATGCAAGTTATGCCTATGCTTAGGATGTTGCCAAGACTAGGCTCCACTCAGCAAGCTTTGAAGTTACTGGCCTGAAACCTGTTCAGGGATTCGTGCAGTAATGCACAAATGTGTGATATGTACTGCTCCATTTTATGCCTCTTAATTGCAGTGGCTGCTTTGCACATCTTCAATTGACTGCATGAATTGCTGATGCTTTGTTACTAAGCAACATGTATAGACCAGCCTTGAAAATGCTAAATCCATGAGCTTAGCAGTTAAAGGAGTCTTTAAGCTCTGTCCCTGGCCAGCAGTTTGCAGCTTACGTTCCAACTCTACTTGAAATAAAAACTGAAAATGCTGGAAAAACTCACGTGGTCTGGCAGAATCTGTGGAGAGAGAGAGACAGAGGCTGGGATTTTCCAGCCTGGAAGTGGGACAAATGAAAGGAGAAATTGTTTGAGGAGAGAACAGGTTTAGTTAGAAGGAGGACAGCATTAGTGAAAGGGTGCTCTTCAGTTTTCTGTTCAAAGGAGGAGTGGAGAGCCCTCAAACCATCCTGGTGAGATGGAGGTGTAGAGAGATTGAACTTACACAGTGAAGAGGAGGGGGTTAAGTCCAGAGAACTGGAATTGTTCAAATGATGTGGGGTGTTAGAAGCATCACAAATTTAGACAGGAAGAGACTGGACAAGGGGAGAAAAAATAAATTCAGGATAGGAAGAAATAAATTTAATGGAGCAGGAACAGGCTGAAGTGAAGGGTCCATCAGGACAGTCCTGTTTTGTGGAGGAACAGACTATGGAATGGGAAGCTGCGGAGTGGGCCTATGAGATGGGAAGCTGTGGAGGGAAGATCCCCAGAGGATATAAGACCGGTGACGGCCCTTGAAACCATGGCTAGATATTCGGTAGTAAGATCACAACCAGGGGAAGGTACGAGGAAATGTTTGAGAGTTGATGCTTAACCTCTGCAAAGTAGGGGGTCAGTACGCCAGCCAACAACAGCATCACCCTTGTCAATAGATTTCTTCGATGGGGGAGTTAGACCTGAGAGAATGGAATGTGGCAAGATCAGGGGGAGACGTGTTAGAGTGAGTGAGGGGAGCAGAGTAATTAAAATGACCAGTGTCATGCCGACAATTCAATAAAATGATCAGGAGTGGGGAAGAGGTTAGAGGGAGAGGTCCAGGTGGAGGGGGAATGCTGTAGGTGGGTAATAGGGTTCACTGGTTGGAGGGTGACTCCTGCCCAAGGAAATGAACAAAGAGGCAAAGGTGATGGGTGGAAGAAGAGTTCAAATACATAGTCAGAGAGTCATAGATGTTTGCAGCATGGAAATAGGCCCTTTGCCCAACTTGTCCATGCTGCCCTTTTTTTTAAAACACCTAAGCTAATTCCAATTGCCTGCATTTGGCCCATATTCCTCTATGCCCATCATACCCATGTAACTATCTAAATGTTTTTTAAAAGACAAAATAGTACCGCCTCTACTACTACCTCTGGCAGCTTGTTCCAGACACTTGTCACCCTCTTTGTGAAAAAAATTGCCCCTCTGGACACTTCTGTATCACTCTCCTCTCACCTTAAACCTATGCCCTCTAGTTTTAGACTCTTCTATCTTTGGGAAACGACATTGACTGTGTAGCTGACCTATGCCCCTCATTATTTTATAGACCTCTATGAGATCACCCCTCAGCCTCCTACGGTCCAGAGAAAAAAGTCCCAATCTATACAGCCTCTCTTTATAACTCAATCCATCAAGTCCTGGTAGCATCCTAGTAAATTTTTTCTGCACTCTTTCTAGTTTAATAATATCCTTACTATAATAGGGTGACCAGAATTGCACACAGTATTCCAAGTGTGGCCTTACCAATGTCTTGTACAACTTCAACAAGACATTCCAACTCCTGTATTCAATGTTCTGACTGATGAAACCAAGCATGCCGAATGCCTTCTTCATCACTCTGTCCTCCTATGACTCTACTTTCAAGGAGCTATGAACAAGTACCCCTAGATCTCTTTGTTCTGTAACTTTCCCCAGTGCCCTACCATTAACTGAGTAAGTCCTGCCCTGGTTCAATCTATCAAAATGCATCACCTCGCAGTTGTCTAAATTAAACTCCATCTGCCATTCGTCAGCCCACTGGCCCAGTTGATCAAGATCCCATTGCAATTGGAGATAATTTTCTTCACGATCCACTATACCACCAATCTTAGTGCCATCTGCAAACTTACTAACCACGCCTCCCATACTCGCATCCAAATCATTAATATAAATGACAAACAATAGTGGACCTAGCACTGATCTCTGAAGCACACTGCTGGTCACAGGCCTCCAGTTTGAAAAGCAACTCTCTACAACCACACCCTGGCTTCTGTCAAGAAGCCAATTTTGTATCCATTTAGATACCTCACCCTGGATCCCATGTTATTTAACCTTATGCAACAACTTATCATGCGGTACCTTGTCAAAGGCCTTGCTAAAGTCCATGTAGACAACATCAACTGCACTGCCCTCATCTACCTTCTTGGTTACCCCTTCAAAAAACTCAATCAAATTTTTGAGACATGATCTTCCAGTCACAAAGCCATGCTGACTAATCCTAATCAGCCTTTGCATCTCTCAATGCCTATAGATCCTGCCTCTCAAAAGACCTTCCAACAATTGATGTGAGGCTCACTGGCTTTTCCCTGCAGCACTTTTTAAACAAAGGCACAACATTTGCCATTCTCCTATCTTCAGGCACCTCACCCATGACAATCAATGATACACTGAGTTTGAATTGAGGGAGATGAATGCAAAGGGGTAAAATGGAGCAGATCATTCAGCATCAGAGATGCAAAGATCAGAGAGTACAGCAAATACATGGTGAGAGTGGGAAAAGTAAAGGGGATGGAGTCACAGGAAAGGGAAGATGAGGGAGGATCCAGAAAGCCATCAGCACTCATAAGCTGAGTTTGTGATTATTAACACCTGAAAAAGAGAAGAGGATGTTGGCAGGTACATATTTGAGATAAAGTGAGCTCCTGAATAGGCATGTTGGGCCCTATTTTACCATTTTGATTCTACGTGTTGGACAGACTTGAAACTGGGAGTGTTTCTGATCCAACTTTTAGACCCATTCTCGGGCACTCGCTATACTCACCCTGCCTGAAAAAAAATCTGAATCATGCTGCAGAAGCCCATGGACGGGGCTTAATGCACCCAAAATCCTGCAGCTCCGATTGGCGCCTCCAACTGCACGTGCACAGGAAAAAAAGATAGAATGTGGCTCCCCTGCCACATCCTTCCCAGGCCAGATAATGCCTCCCCCTGGCCTCCACAGGCATTGCTGCACCCCCAAACATTACTGACCCCCTTATCCCCCTACTCCCTTGCCATCTAGAATGAAAGCAGGTTCCTCCCCCATTCGCCCCACCACAGATTTCAGGCAGATTTCCCCACCTTCCCCCAACTAATCTTAGGCAGAGTGACAGCGGGGTCCCTTCCCCCTCTCCCCCACTGACTTCAAGCAGAGAGTCACGGAAGCTAGGCACCAACCTCCTCACTAACTGGAGCACCTGAATCGGACTTTTATGGAGCATGTCTGTTCCGCGCCAATTCTGGATGGGCGAATGTGGTGGTAAAGGGGTAAGTGCCACTAAAGTTGGGCATGCAGCAAATTAATTCAATTTAAATGTATTCAAATGCATTTAAGTGGCCGTCACACCTGTTTCGGGTGCGGTTCCGATCATGGCAATTTCTGGGTATTAGTAAAGGGGGAACCGGCGGAAAGGCAGGCGCTGATCCCACTACTCGCCTCATACCCAACTTCCCCAAGTTTTTGCACCCAAGAACGGGTGGAACGCGATGATAAAATTGAGCCCGTTGACTGTGAACAAAAGGCACTGAAATGTGGATCTTAAGAGATGGTGAGAAGAAATGTCCGAGGAACATTGTAAATCCTGGGTGGATTTTAATCATAAAAGATGGATCATCAGTTTGAATCCATGTGGAATAAGTCCTGAAATATACTTTCTTGCTTTCATTTTTGATTGCATTGTCCTTTGCAACACATCATTGATTACATCATTTGTGCACACACACACACATCCTTCTTTACAGATTAACACAATATTCCCCCAAAATATTTTTTAAAAAATAAGATCATCACACTCGATGTGGGATAATGACTTGACAATTTTATTGAGTCAGGGGATTGTAAGCCAAGACTGATAAATAGGGATCATAGGATCAATAGCGTAAAACTTAAGCTGCTAAAACTTGAGAGAAGCTTGCCTGTGAGACAGAGTCATATGAAGGATAAAATCAAGAGAAGATGAGATGAGTGGGGGAGGAGATGATGAGACAGAGTGACATATGACAATGTGATTAAGCAAAGATGGCTTTGGGGAGTAAAGTGGAAAGATTTAATTAAAGACTAAATAGCTAGTCAAGTGTACTTTTTGTAATATATAAATTGACTGTTCAAACATTGCACTGTAGAACACATATGGGGCTTCTCCTTGCATATGTGTAATAATGATTGCTCATATGAACAAAATATCTGACTCTGAAGGCCTTTTTCGCATGCTGTAGCCAGGCTTGCCCAAGGGAACAAAAATTCTTTGGTCACTGTGTGAAAAGAATGAGTTGAACACAAGGAGGAAAGTTCCTTTCTGCACTGCAAGATACATGGCATAATTTTATCAAAAAAATGATTAGGGCAAGATTCTCCAGCCTCCAATTTACATGTTTCCCGATGGTGGGAGCTAGCTGTTGGCTAATTGTGGGATTGTCTGACCTGCCGCTGTAAGTGGCATTTCCCATTGATGTCACCCCACATTACTGTGAAACACATGGGCGGGGGTGCACTGCTGGTGGGGCCGAACGATCCCGCTGGTGAGAATAGCCAGAGAATTCCGGTAAACCCAGCTGTAGAGCATTCGGGCACTGTTTCGCAAGACTATAAAGTTGGAAGAATCCAATGTTGAATGGGCCATGCATTTTTAAATGCTTTGTTCAATATGCTAATCAACCTATACTCTTCTGGGTGTGATCCTGTTTGCACCATTGAAAAGAGGCGATTGAAAACTGTTTGGTGCTGACCATAAAACCAATTTTTCAGCTCACGCGTTATTTTCCAGGATCGGTGCGATCTGCGCCAGACACGGTGAGGTCAAAAAAAATCACTGCTACAGTCAAACTAACCAGTAATGTTTACAATATTATTGTTGCAGAATGACAGATGAAATCTTTCCTTTGTTGGCAGTAAAGATCACTGGCCACTTAGCTTTCTAAATTTAACTTGGAAAAAAGTAAATAGAAATCCAATACATTGCAAATGGTGGCATGAGAACTTTGTTTAACAATCATAAAATTAAATGTGAATGGTCTAACTCATCTAAAGGATAATACTTATGTAGATTTTATAGCACAGAAAAAGACTTTTCACCCCAACATTTCAGTGTTTATGCACCACATGAGCCTTCTCACATCTCTCTTCCAACTCTAACAGCATAATCTAATGTTCCTTTCTCTCTCATGTCTTTATTTAGCTTTGTCTTGAATGCACCCATACTACTTGCCTAAATACTCTTTTGTACCTAAGATGGTGATTTACAAAGCACGCTGGGATAATTGGCCAAATACAGAAACAGACAGGCTGCAGTTTAAAGGACAGAGGTAAACAGGCTGCAGCTGCAAACTTTTAAATACAGTAAAAAGTCTGACAACACCAGGTTTTATGCTCAGACAGAGCATATAAAGCACAGACAGTTTGTCTCTAAGTTTTATCTCTAAACTGTCTGTGCTTTATATGCTCTGTCTGAGGCCAGAACTCTCCATTCACCTGACGAAGGGGGTAACCCCGAAAGCTAGTGAGTATATTATCAAATAAATAGGTTGGACTAAAACCTGGTGTTGTCAGACTTTTTACTGTGTTTACGCCAGTCCAACGCCGGCATACCCACATCAGAACTTTTAAATACACAGGATATATGCCATCTCAATGACAATGGGCAAACTGACGTCAATCCGAGTTGTTTACCAGACACAGGAGCGCTTTTATCCCTTATTTGGGAGGGAGATATGCTACCTATGTGCCTCCAGCACCTATTGGTATGGCTGTTGGGTACACACCCAGAAATTGGTGCAGCACTTTGATTGAACTTTATCAATCAAAGTGATCAATCCCTGATCGATTGATTGGCAATAATCAGAAAGGGTGCAAAACCAATGAGGCACCATGGAAGAAGCTCTCTATCTCCCTTTCTCTCTATCCTTCTCCAATGAACCACAACAATGGTGACCATCACCAGCACCAATCAGAACGAGAAGAGCCACCACACCAACAACAGAAGAAAGACCAGAGCCCGAGTATCAGACCAGGCCAAAGGGCCAGACTACGCAGAGGACTACAGAAACCAACACGCGGATAAAGGCCAATATCTGCCTGGGTACTTGCCAATCACACATAAGTTAAGTCAAGGTCTAGTATTGGACTTGAAATTCAGTATTCTGTAAAATAATTTAGTATTGATTGTGTGGGTGAGTAATATCAATTGCATGTGTGAATAAATATTGTTGTACTAACAAGAAGTTGATTTGTAGTTCTTTGTCCACCGTCTAAGGATTAAAACAGACTATGCTGCTGCAGGCTCAACACTGCGATAGCGAGTTCCACATTCTAACCACTTGCTGACTAAATAAGTTCCTCCTGCATTCCTTATTGCCTTTATTTGTGACTATTTTCTAGTTATCGACTTTAGTTTTTGAAGTTTCCGCAATTGGAAGCATTTTCCCTCTGTCCACCATATTAAATTTTCCAATATCTTAAGAGGCTCAAACTTGTTCAATCTTTCCTGACAGGTATAACTGCTCTGGTCTGGTATCGCCCTTGTAAATCTTTTTATGACACAATCTCCAGTGGCTCCATATCTTTTATGGAACAAAGCCAACATTATACACAGTTCTCCAGATGTTGTCTAACCAATGGTCTGTACAAGTCCAGCATAACTTCTATGCTTTTCAATTCTATCCCTGGAGAAGTAAACCCCAGTGTTTTGTTTGCTTTCTAGCTTCAGTGATGTTTTGCAGTCTCTGTGCAGATTTGACACAGTCTTATGTGTGAGGTAAAAGTCATTCGGTATCTCTCAGTACAACTGGGAGATTAAAGTGAACAGATGCTGACAAAGCTGAGGAACATGATAACTAAAGGTGAAAGGATGACAGAGAAGTTGCAGAATCAAAGAGGATTGGGACGAAAGTAACATCACTCCAGCAGTAAAATGATGGTGAATCTATCTGGAGTACTGTGGATGGTTTACTAAAGGCTCTATTGGTACGACATAATAAATAAATGGTTTTGTTATAATTAATGTTCAGATGCCAGCACTGTATTAGATCTTGAAGTCCGTTCCGTGCCTTTTTAAGTCTTTTTTCAAATGTGCTTTCAACTTGCAGATCCTGAATTATAGGTGGCCTTTCTGTATAGACCAAAATTATTGCACTACTTCTACGAACGCTGAGTTGTTTGTGTTCTCACTCAATCAACAGCACAAATACCAGAGTACCTGGTATAGATTTAAAAGAATAGGTTTTGATAAATTTAGATCTAACTTAATTTCATTGTGCGTAACCTAATTACTGGATCCCAAATTAATCCTAAAAACAGTTTTAATTTGACAGGCAGAAAGACACTGAGCAGGCAATTTTACAATCTCATTGTGCCCATTTTTCGATGCGGTGAGGTCATAAAATCGAGACTGAGTGAACAAATGGGAATGGTGCCCATTTTCACATCCATTCCCATCATATCAAAAAAAATCTGGGCACAATGTGGAACTCGCCCAAAATGGGCAAGACAGCAATAAGCTTTCTTTTGCATGCATCTCAATGTCATTAATACTGATCCTAACATTGACAGGGATTCTCTCTGCCCCCAGCAATCAAACTTATATTCTTCTCCTTGGTGTACACAAACAAACTGGTTCCTGAAACTCTCTTTTATACCTAATTTGACATCCTCCCACCGGGAGTTGTTATTAGGCAACTGGACAATACAGGTGTAAGGGATTATTTCATTGCATCTAGACTTTTTGCATGCATTGCCTTTAACATAAGATGAGTATTATTTCATCACATGCTCTTTCTCATAATACTGCACAAATGTCTTATTTGCTAGGCCAGCACTGAGCCAGTCAATCACAAATGGTGAGATCTTGCAATGGTGCCTACCAGTGGAATTTCCTGGTGCTGTCAAAGTCAATGGACCTTTTGGCTGGATTATCAATGTGTTCTGGTAGGGACCACTACTGGATGGTGTAGGCTTACATCTCACAAAAAGTTTTTTAAAAAGTTGAAATTAAAATAAAATTAAAACTCAAATTAAAAACTAACTAAATAAAATAGAGAAGGGAGGTCAAGTAATGTGTTCTTCATGCATGATATGGGAACTGGTGGATCCTATTGTGGTTCCCAGAAAGCACATCTGTACTAAGTGTTGGTTACTTGAGGAACTCCGGTTCAGAGTGGATGAGCTGGATACCGAGTTTCGGATGCTGCGACACATCAGGGAGGGGGAGAGATATCTGGACACTGTGTTCCAGGAGGTAGTCACACCTCTTAGACTAAGTACCTTGAATTCAGCCAGTGGACAGGGACAAGAGGGTGTAGCTGCGAGTGAGGCAAGTAGAGGGATCCAGGAGGTTGGGTTGCAGGAGCCTCACTCCCTGAATGCTTGAGAATCTTGCTCACTGTGTGAACGGGAATGAGTACTGTAGAGAGGATGAGCAAACTGACCACAGCACCATGGTAAGAGAGCTGTTCATTAGGGGGAGAAGAAGTATAGTCGTAACTGGGGATAGTATAGTTAGGGGCATTGACACTGCTCTGTGGGACCAGGATCAAGAATTCCGAAGCTTGTGTTGCCTGCCTGGTACTCAGGTTTGGGATATCTAATCTGGGCTGCAGAGGAATGCTGAGTGGGAGGGTAAAGATCCAGTTGTTGTAATCCACATAGTTACCAATGACATAGGTCGAACAGGAACAAGAGTTCGGCTAAGGGAGTATGAACAGCTTGGAGCTAAATTAAAAAGCAGAACCAAAAAGGTAATAATTGCTGGATTATGACCTGAGCCATGAGCTAATTGGCATAGGGTCAATAGGATTAAGGAGGTAAATGTGTGCCTCAAAGATTGGTGTGGGAGGAATGGGTTTGAATTCATGGGACATTGGCACCAGTATTGGGGAAGAGGGGACCTGTTCTGAAGGGACAGTCTTCATCTGAATCATGCTGGGACCAGGGTCCTGGTGAATCATATAACTAGAGCTGTAGCTAGAGCTTTAAACTAAATAGTAGGGGGGAGTGTTCCGTTGTAAAGAGAATTAGGAATCAAAGTTAAAGGAGAGGATAGAAGTGCAGATCAATGGTGAAGACTTTCAACTAGTTAAAGGAGCTGAGTGCTCAGGAGAGGTTAGTAAAGTCTCAAGACAACGTAATAGAACAGAGTATAGAAGCTGGCAGGAATCTAACCTCAGGCAAAGCTAAAAAGGTGGCAAGTATGAGAAGGGAGCTGGTCAATGCAGGATTGAGTGTGTTGTACCTAAATGCATGCAGTATACAGAACAAGGTAAATGAGCTTGTTGTGTACATTGAAATTGGCCAGTTTAATATTGTGGGCATCACAGAGACATGGTTGCAAGTGGATCAGGGCTGGGATCTAAATATCCAAGGATATGTATCCTATCGAAAGGACAGGCAGATGGGCAAAGGGGACGGGTTTGCATTCTCAGGAAGGAATGAAGTTAAATCAATAGCAAGAAGCAATATATCGAATGAGAGGGCATAAAATCTCTGTGGATCAAGTTGAGGATTTGCAAAGGCAAAAAAACCCTGATGGGAGTTATGTACAGGCTCCCTAGCAGTAGTCAGAATATGGAACAGAAAATAAATCAGGAGATAGAAAAGGCGTATAAATTAGGCAATATTACAATAATCATGGGGGACTTCAATATGCAGGTGGACTGGGAAAATCAGGTAGGTAGTGGATCCCAAAAAATGGAATTTGTGGAATGTCTAAGAGATGATTTTCTTTGGAGCAGCTTGTGACAAAGCCTAGTAGGGAACAGGCAATTCTGGATTTGGTGATGTGTAAAGAGGCAGACTTGATTAGGGAACTTAAGGTGAAGGAACCCTTAGGGAGCAGTTACCACAATTTGATAGAATTTACCCTGCAGTTTGAGAGGTAGAAACTGGAATCAGATGTACTGGTATTACAATTAAATAAAGGTCATTACAAAGAAATGAGGGAGGAGCTGGCCAGAGTTGATTGGCAAGGGAGCCTAGCAAGCAAGTTAGTGGAACAGCAATGGCAGGAGTTTTGGGGGTTATTCAGGAGGCACAAATAACTTCATCCCAAGGAGGAGGGACATACTAAGGGCAGGATGAAGCATCCATGGCTGATGAGGGAAGTCAAGGACAGCATAAAAGCAAAGAAAAAGTATACAAAATGGCGAGGATTCATGGGAAGCCAGAGGATTGCGAAGCCTTTAAAAGTGAGCAGAGGACAACTAAAAAAGCAATAAGGGGGAGAAGATGAAAAATGAGTGTAAGCTGGCTCGTAATATAGAAGAAGATAGAAAGAGTTTTTTTTCAATATATAAAAGTTAAGAGAGAGGCAAAAATAGACATTAGACCACTGGAAAATGAAGCTGGAGAAGTAATAATAGAAAACAAAGAAATGGCAGAGGAACTGAATAGTTACTTTGCATCAGTTTTCATGGTAGGATGCCAGAGCTCTAGGGGAGAATCGGGGGCTCAGGTGAATGTAGTGCCCATCACTAAGGAGAAGATTCTGGGGAAACTGAAAGGTCTGAATGTGGATAAATCACCTGGACTGGATAGTCTATGCCCCAGAATTTTAAAAGGGATAACTGAGGAAATTGTAGAGGCATTAGTGGTTATCTTTCAGGAATCATTGGAGACTGGGAGGGCATAACCTCAGGCTAAAGGGACAATCCTTTAAAACAGAGCTGAGGAGGAATTTCTTCAGCCAGAGTTTGGTGAATCTGTGGAACTCTTTACCACAGAAGACTGCGAAGGTGAGGTCATTGAGTGTCTTTAAGACAGAGAAAAATAGATTCTTAATTAATAAGGGGATCAGGAGTTATGGGGAAGTCAGAAGAATGAGGATGAGAAAAATATCAGCCATGAGTGAATGGTGGAGCAGACTCGATGGAGTCTGTGTAGATGTCATGTGTTTGGATTTCCAAAATGCATTCCATAAAGTGCAACATAAAATGTTACCACACAAGATAAGAGTTCATGGTGTTGGGAGTGATATATTGGCATGGATAGCGGATTGACTAACAGGAAACTTACTCTTTTACTTAACCGATTGATTTTTTTCATTTCCCGTGTCTGAGTTTAAGATATTGCCCAGAATAGACGGAAAAATAGGAGTGAAGAGAAAGAGAAATACTCACCAAACAAACACTTAGCAGCTTTTCTGTGATGATACATGATGACAGTTCTTCAAACTCTCTGGGCATTCAAGCCAGTGGGATTCTCTAATCCAGCCATGGGTTTCCTGGGTGGTGTGGGGTGGATTCAATGGGAAATCTCATTGATCACAGCTATACTACAGAATCTTACCACCCACAAATGGCACGCTGCCTCCTGCTGCCAAATAAAAACTGGGCAGGGAGGCCTGAGAGTCCCACCCTTAGTGTAAATGTGGCTTGTTTAGCAAGAATTTTATATTCCATTCTGGTCTTGCTGAACTTTCAGTTTTCCAGATGATTTGCTTTTTAAAAATATCACCAAAAAAAACAAATTCGCCATGTATAACTATTTCTTTTCAACAAACCTGTTCCTTAAATGTCTTGGCTATAAATATCAACTTAAGGTAGACAGTCTGGTTCCATCGTATCCTTGGTGATTCTAAGATCATGCATTCTTTTGTCCTATCCATTGTGTAGGTGGACATGTCTAATAATGTTTGCTTATTTCTTTGTAAAAGAAAAATTCACAACAATTTTAATTCCATAATGATATATTTTAAACAAAAAGGATATTACTAGGAAGTCAGCCTGACAATGAGAAGATTAGGATAGAAAAACTCCACTTCGTTTCGCCATTTCTTTTTGGTCACAAACTGGAAGCATTATATACAAATCGTTGTCACCGATCACGATGGACTGAAACACATAGCAAGAAACCTGCTCACCACACTGCTTAGGGAGTTTCTTTAATTGTCCAGGTGCCTGTCTGAAATAGGCATTGGATTTAAAATCTAGGCAAATTGTGGCCCTGTCAAGCGTTTCAATTCTCGATAGAATTTTGGATAGTTTCTGCTCTGTGATATGACAGCTGAAGATTTTTTATCAAAAAGGAAAGCAAAGGTTGTTCCACTTAACTAAGTACGGAGCCCAGAAGAAGCAAGAATGTTCATTCTGGCTGCACATTCAAAGTGTGGGCCACTGCCAGCCACAACTTCCTCCATCTCCCTTCCTTCTGCTAATTTCTTTACCACTTACATGACCACTTACACACACCCGATTTATCGGATTCCCGTGACCCTGACAGCTAACTTGCATCATTGTCAGGACAGCAGTACTAACCCTTGTGGTGCAACTAATATCCCCAGCATCTCAGTCCTATCCACTGTCCCATCTTCAATATCAGTATCAGGATAGTGGTCTCCCATGCATTTGGAGACCAAATACAGACTGACCGAGTGCTTTGAGGAATTACTCTTCAGGCTGCAAGCATAACCCCTACCTTCTGATCATTTGCCATTTCAGTTCACTAGCTTGTGCTCTCACATTCACATTGCCATCCTCAGCCAGATGTAATGTTCTAGTGACACAAGTTCAACGTTCATGCTGGTGCGTGGCTTAGATGCTTAAAGCGCTGGCCTAGTAAACAAGAGATCCTGAATTCTAGTCTCAGTGGTGCCTTTGTGCGCACTTGTAACTTTTACTTGGGCGGCATGATGGCCCAGTGGATAGGACTGCTGCGCCAGGACCCCGGGTTCAATTCTGGCTTTGCATGTTCTCCCAGCTTCTGCGTGTGTATTCTCCAGATGCTCTAGTTTTGTTCCACAGTTCAACGATGTGCAGTTTAGGTGGATTAGTGATGTTAAATTGCCCATGCCCAAGTGTGTAAATTTGATGGATTAGCTATGGTAAATGTGTGGAGTTACTGAGCTAGGGTGCGGGAGGGGGCCTGGGTAAAACACTCTGTCAGAGAGTTGGTGCAGTTTGGATGGGCTGAATGGCCTCCATTTAACCTGCAGAAATTCTATGATGCAGCACCACATCTTCTGATTAGGGACTTTACAGCCTTCTGTTCTCAACATTAAGCTCAACAACTTCAAGCCATGTAGTTGCTCCTCTGGGGTTAGTCTGTATCTTGTTCTCATGTTTTGCTTTCAGACAGCATTAACCTTTATTCTGCTCTTAACACCTACTCTGGAACAATGCTTTGATCTTTTACTACGATCATTACAACTCTCCTTGCCTCTTGTTGCACAAAATCTTTGTCATTTAATGTTCCCTGCCCGCTAACGTATTGCTGACTTTCCCCTTTGTTCCACCTGACTCTCCCATCCCCCCACTTTTTTCAACAGTGTATTAACTGTTGCATTTCAGTGGTAAGATTATATCTGTTTCTCTTTCCACAGATGCTGGAAGACCTGTTGTGTTTTCCCAGCTCTTTCTGTTTTAATTTTGGCACAGCTGCAGCTGAGTTCATGCCCAGGTCTGAACAATGAACCTACATTCATTTATCCGTATGCTCACTGTGCTTAATTAATGACTTTTCTACGCAAAAATATCAAAGACAATGGAGAGTAGTAGAATTGCCTGGGCTGGCTGGCACCACTGATAGATTGATATTTACTGAGATTAATTAATGCCATGTTACAGGAAGAAAACTCGACTGTGTAGGTTACCCTTCCCTATAACTAGTTCACCAAGAAAACAGGCAGTTCCACTAATGCTTGCTGACTGTTTGATGGCTGTGACTTTTACAATCACTTCTAACCTTACCCACCCACGACAGTCTGCTTACTGCTTTCAAAAGCCAGTGCTGACCTTACTAAAGATAAATTCAAACCTCACACTTTATTAAAGTGACAGGGACTTTTCTTTTGTTTTCAAACATCTCCCGGCCATGTAATTGGAAACTTTGAAACACATTCTTCCAAGGAATATAAGGAATTTCCTAGAAGGAAGCTAGTTTCCATAATTTGCATCAGTCATTAAATTCAGATTGGAATGACTTCTCATTTTTAAAAATGCATTAGAATCCATTCATGAAAAGAAGAACAGGAGTGTCACGGTGGCACAGCGGTTAGCCCTGCTACCTCACAGTGCGAGGGACCCAGGTTCAATTCTAGCCTTGGGTCACTGTCTGTGTGGAGATTGAATGCTCTGCATGGGTTTCCTCCCACAATCCAAAGATTTGTGGGTTAGGTTGATTGGCTATGCTAAATTGCCCCTAGTTTCACGGGGATTAACAGGGTAAATACACGGGGTTACAGAAATAGTGCTTGGGTGGAATTGTTGTTAGTGCAAACTCGATGGGCTGAATGGTCACGTTCTGCACTGTAGCGATTATACGGTTCTAACTGATTTTCTTTGTCTTATCTTCCACCCCAAAAAACTACATGCTCTACATTCATATTTTAACTTCCGTTGAATAATATTTCTTTTATATTTTTAACAACACCACATTTGTGGTGTACTCAAAGTTTATGCATACCACATTCCATATCCTTCAGCAGTCTGATGTTGGAGGAGAGCTTTATACTGTAAAGCACAAAAAAATGTGAAAGTCCTTGGCCGGAATTCTCCTGTCCCGCCTGCTATGACAATACTAGTGGGCGGGGGTGGGGTAATGGTAGCGGAGGGGGATGGGGGAGGAGGGGGGTGGAGCGGTGGGGGTGGACCATACAAAGCTCCATTGATCTTGAGTGGGGTTCTCCGGTTTTGAGGTGAGCACAGCCGGAGAATCCCATCCCATATATTTTAACATCAGAGTAATGTTCAATTGTTCATTAATCATTGATAGAAAAAAATGAGTTTGGGGTTAAAAATACAATGTCATGTCTTCAACGTTCATCAGGACAATGAAGAAACCCTCTATCTACTACATTAACTTTACCTCCTTTGTCAAAATAATTAAGAGAACATCAAACAAAAACATTGGGTGGGATTTTATAGCTTTGCTCGTCCTGAAACTAAAATCCTGCCCAAAGGTCAACGGACTTTCCAGTTGCACTTCTCTCATCCACTCCGATTCCCATGGCGGGCAGGGTGGTGATGAGATTTCCTCCCCCCCCCCCCCCAACTATAGCGTGTTCTATGGCAGCAGTAGTGGCCTGACATTGGCCATTGCTGGGATTTTGACAAAGGAGATAAAATAAAACGTGTTACTGCTTCCATTAATAGAATAGGCAGAGGATTTCTTTGTCGTCTCACCGATGTCAAAAGCTCTTTCTGCCTCCAGGGAACCCATCACAGGATTTGCCATTTGCTAGACTGGAAGATCCAGCCAGCCAGAAGGGTGGTAAAACTTCAGCTATTAAAGCCACTATTCACCTGAATCTGCTCCAAGGATCCACACCAGTGGGAAAACTAGAGTGTTGCCAGCTGGCATTAGCAGAGCCTGTCAGCTGGGATTCACCTACCTGATCAGTATAAATCTATGCATCACCAACAACACAATGATCAGTTTGCCATTCCTGAGATCAGAGCACTATTTCTAAAGGGTGCCCGATCTCAGTGTCCAGGCATCTATTCCCCCCAACAATGGAAAAAGCAACACCGCCCTCCCCCCTTCCACTGACTAGATGGGCATCCCCAACTCCTCAGCACAGAGGGGACCTTCCACCCACCAAAAGAACAAGCCATCTCCCCAACACCGATCCCCGCCAACAGACAAAGACTCCTAGATAGGGTCACCTCGGGCTCCTCCTCCCTCAGGAACCCCCACCCTCACCCCCAACCCCCACCCCCACAATGTTTGTAGAAAAAAGGAAGTAAGAGCACTTCGTTGCTTTGAGGTTGCTCACTAAAGTGTTTGTACTTAGGAACAATGAGAGTTATTTTCGATGCATTCAACCATGAATGGAAAGACCCCAATCCATCTCGCAAACCAGCCTCCCATCCATTGACTCTGTCTACACTTTCTGCTGCCTCGGCAAAGCAGCCAGCTTAATTAAAGACCCCATGCACCCCGAATATTTTCTCTTCCACCTTCTTCTGTCAGGAAAAGGATACAAAAGTCTGAGGTCGCGTACCAACCAACACATGAACAGCTTCTTCTCTGCTGCCATCAGACTTTTGAATGGACCTATCTTGCATTTAGTTGATCTTTCTCTACACCCTAGCTATGACTATAACACTATGTTCTTCACTATCTTGTTTCCTTCCCTCTGAACAGTATGCTTTGTCTGTATAGCATGCAAGAAACAATACTTTTCACTGTAAGCTAATACATGTGATAATAATAAATCAAATCAAATCAAATTAAGATCAATAAACAAAGCTCAAGCATGCTAAAGAACTATAAGATGTCAATCAGAGGCTGGTTCAAGGTATTGGACCATGAAATTGAGTGAGAATAAGTCTTCAAAGCTCTGCAATGGAGTTCAAAAGACATCAAAGGCTGGAAATTGATTTGATCTTTTTAGGGAGGATCAGAGACTTGAAACAAATGTGGTGTTCCGAGAATGGGTCTGAATGAGCCACTGTGGGGAAGGGATTTCCCCCCACCCCACAGGTTAAGTGAATTCTCCTGTGAGTAAGAGGACTTCAAAGGGGTTTTCTCACACCTGCAGCTTCTTAGAGACAAAGAGAGAGAGAGAAAGGGAGATCCTTTTTGCTGACAAAATGCTGCTGTGACTTGGAAATGCAGAATACATTGAGCAGGCCGCAGAGAAGAATGAAGATTTTCATCAGAGGGCTACCTGAAACAACCTTGTCATGAGTTTCCCAGGTCTAGAAAGGGCAATCCAGAAATGAGACCCCTATGATGGGGGAGAGTCCTGAGGTCATCCCCTTGCCTCCCAGTTGAGCCACCCCGATCCCCAGGTCCCTTGACGTGCCCTTGCTCTGCAGCCTGGCAGTGGCAGAGTGGCATAAGGGTACAGCATTTACCTCCTTGATCCCTCCCAGGGTCCACAGCATGAGGCTCACAAATGTCAGGACAACCACCAAAGCCCACCCGATCCAATTCGGGCTGGGTAGGCAGGTGCATCGTGGGAGACTGCTAAATCGGGCTTCCGGTTTGCTAATGAAATGCAAATCACCAGAATTGTATAATTACCAGTTTCCCAACCAGTCTGGGCAGGAAACTGATTGGGGCAGGCCGGGCGAATGGTGATGGGGGTTTGTCACCCAGCTGGAATCCCATTTTAGATCCAACGCCCAACTTGACGGCATGCCGGGATTCTCGTGAGTGGCCAGTAGGGCTGGTGAATCCCCCACTAAATGTCCAACTTAAAGATTTAAGTGGGGCCTGAGGGGCAACCTCAAAGGCTGCTGCATATATGGAATGGGCTGCCAGAGAAAGTGGTCGAGGCAGGCTCAGTAGCAACATTTCTGAAGCATTTGGATAAGTACATGGAGGGAAAGCTTTAGAGGGATATGGGCCAAATGTGGGCTATTGGGACTAGCTAGGAGGGTGCCATGGACAGCGTGGACCAGTTGGGCCAGGCTGTTGGGGTATATTCCACGCTTTACTGCTCCATGATTCTATAACTTTTAGTATAACTAATGGTGCTTATGTAAATGTATTTATTGCTATTACCTTTGACTATAACCTGAATTATTGAAATGTAAACTCCATAGATTTGTCAGAAATAAAAATGTTTAATGTTTTAAGGTTATAGAATTCAAAATGAAATCATATTGAGGTCATAGAAACATAGAAATTAGAAGTAGGAGTAGGCTGTTCAACTCTTTAAGCCTGCTCCGCCATTCATTTTGATCATGGGTGATCATCGAATTCAATATCCTGATTCTACCTTTCCCCTTCATCCCTTGATCCCTTTAGCCCTAAGAGCTATATCTATTTTTTTAAATCAGGCAATGGTTTGGCCTCAATTATATTCTGTGGTAATGAATTCTGCACATCCACCATCCTCTGGGTGAATAAATTTCCCCTCACCTCAGTTCTAAAAGGTTCCCCATTTGCCGTCGTTACTGCCTACTGTTCCTGCGCACTTACTTTCAGCGAATGATGCACGAGGACTCAAAGGTCTCGTTGAGTATCTACCTCTTTCAATTTACACCCATTGAAGTAATAATCTGTCTTCCTGTTATTGCTACCAAAGTGGATAACCCCACATTGATCCACATTATAATGCATCTGCTCACACACACAGCAATAGCTGAGTGGTATTATACCTGGACTATGAACCCAGAAACTCAGCTGACGTTCTGAGAATTCGGGTTCGAATCCTACCAGGGCAGTTGGTAGAATTTGAAAAAAAAAACTGGAATTAAGAATCTACTGATGACCATGGAACCATTGTGAATTGTCAAAAAAAACCCATCTGGTCCTTTAGGGAAGGAAATCTGCTGTCCTTACATGGACTCCAGAGCCATAGCAATGTGGTTGACTCTCAACTGCCCTTGGGCAACTAGGAATGGGCAATAAGTGCTGGCTAGCCAGTGAAGCCCATATCCCATGAATGAATAAGAAAACACTCAGCCTGCCCAAATCACACTGAGAGTTTGTATTTTCCTCTTCCAGCTGCAAAAAGTTATTTTTTCTGGTCAGCAGCAATATCCACCATCATACTGTTTTGATACCATTCTCAAACAGACAGAACAGAAATGGCAGTGCTGCTACTTTTGCATCATTTTAAAGATAGTTTCAATGAGAGGATTAGATTTTGACTTATTCAGTCCAGTATTCCCAAAGCCACTTTCTTTCAGAGTTGATGGTTAAGGATTCCTAGGCTTTGATCTGGAAAAGCAAAACACTGATAACTTTTGTGCACTCTTTCTCTGTGACACAATTGCAGTTCGTGAAATGTTGAAGAAGAAAATGTTGTTCAGCTGCTGGTTAAAAAGGACAAAATCATGTTGCGGATTCCAAAATATTACAATTGTGTATTGGTTGAATAGCCCAATGTACTTATGTTTATTAAGTGGTTTCTGGGATGGATTTTCTGCTCTTGCCCACCTTGATCAATTATTGCAGGTAGGCTGCACCATTTTTTGGACCATTGAAAGGTCCTTTGACATTAGGCGGGAACTTTCAGTCTTGGGATGGGCAGGACCTGAAAATTTACCCCAGTGTTTCTGAAGGAAATCTTGCAGTTTGCCACTGGGGAACATGCTTATTACTAATGCTTTCATATGACAACAGCTTACATTGAAATTGCATTGTTAATGTAGGGAAATGTCACAAGTCATTTCTATAGTAGCGTTATGAAACAAACTGTGCCACAGATATTAGTTTTGACTTTGTCAAGGTGAGTTTTAAAGAATGTCTTAAAGGAGGAAATTGAGGCAGAGAGGCCCTCTTTTAACGTCAAACCAAATAAGTGAGGCAGAGAGGTGTAAGGTGGGAATTGTAGATCCTGAGGCCTGGACAACTGAATGCACAATGGTGGAACAATTATTATTGGGAATACACAAGAAGCCAGAATTAGAGGAGCACAGGTATCTCTAAAAGTTGTGAGGTTGGAAGAGATTATAGAAATAGAGAATGAGGGGCAAGGCCATGCAAACAAGAACCAGAGCTTTCAGACTAAGAAATTGTTTAGCCAGGAGCAGTATAGGAAAGGAGAATTGCTGAGAGTTAGGCACAGGCAGCAGAGTTGTGAATGACCTTAAATTTACCAAGAGTAGAATGCAGGGTGACCAGTCAATATGAGATTTCAGTGAAGCTGAAAATATTCATCATCTACTCAGTTCATTTTTCCCAATATTGCAAAACAGATGCATTTTTCAGGAAATTACTTTTAGTTTCCACATTCTGTCTGCAGAAGAAGATTTGCATGGACCTAAATATGATATTAACCATGCAGAAAACCAATAGACTTTATTAATAAGGAATACAAGCAACCACAATACTTTTTACCTCTATTTTTATAGCTCAGAAGATTAATTTTGTTCGCTTTCTTCTACTCAAGGCTTTCGCTGTCTGTACTATTCCACTTCAATCTGTTTCAGTGAAAAATTAAACTAGAAATTCTTGCCCAACTGCACTGAAAGAAAAATAAATGTAACACATTTATCTGTTGTGATTCCAAAGTGGATTTATCATTGATGTACAATTTAATATCCTGTGATTACACCGCAGTTACTGACTCAAAACTTATTCTGGAATAAACACTCAGTTATTTTAGAATCAGTTAAGAAGATGAAGAGTTGCATCAGGGATAAATGGTGAAATCACTGCATTAACATTTTATGTTGGGACAGGCAGCACTATTTCTTTGAGCTCTTACATTGTTTAGCATGTAAGTGCAGAGCCGGTCAACATGTGGTCAGAGTGAGATAGAATTACATCGATTTGCACTAAATCACATTGAAGAGTACAGTAAATGACACTGGATAAGTTGCCGTCTGGAATAATATCCTAATCGAGTGTGTTGGAGGAAATAAAGTTCAGACATTAGTCACAATGTACTCAATAAGTGTCCATCATTTAGATATTAACATGACTCTTGAAATGTTTTGAGGTAGTTTTGTCATTAGGGCTGGCATTGATCATAGTTCAGCTAATCCTGTCAGAAAATCATATAATGAGAGTGTGTTGCCAGTATGATGGACGGGCTTGACAACATCCAACACATTGTATTATTTTGTAATAGGAATTAACATGCATCAGGAGAATTGCCTCTTTCTATAGCTCGCAACTAAAACATTTTCTGAGAATTTTGGAATCCCTACATGTAGAGGGAGACCATTCGGCCCAATGAGCCATCACTGACAATAATCCCACCCGGGACCTATCCCTGTAACCCCACAAATTTACCCTGCTAATCATCCTGACTTTAAAGGACAATTTATCATGGCCAATCCACCTAACCTGCATATCTTTGGAGGAAACCGGAGCGCCCGGAGAAAACCCACACAGACACGGAGAGAAGGTGCAGATTCCACACAGACTGTGACTCAAGCCCAGAATTGAGCCCAGGTCCCTCATGCTGTGAGGTAGCATTATTAACCACTGTGCCAGATACAACCCATTGTTTTTATAGAGAAAACTTTCTGATACAAAACGTAATTATGGCTGAGAATGTCAGAAATCAGTTTAATAATTAGAGAAGCAGAAGCAATCAGGAAAAAAATGGTGAGATAATCAAAATACATAGTTGGTATCTGTACAGGGCCATAACTTACTCAGAGTGGCAATCAGTAGTGGATTGCCACTTAGTGCCCACTTACCGGTGCTCCATTTCTTACCTCACCTGTCTCACCCTTCCTGTCTCGGCTCGAGTGAGATTCAGGCAGTGCAGAAGGTCCCTGGAGGCTTCAGCGACGGAGTCCAAAAGAATCACAGCAAAGGACAGCACCAGCTGCTGTAAAGGATGAACTAAATACCTAAGAAAAGTGGATGTGATTTGAGGGGTAGGGCTGGACATTGGCGGAGAAGAGAATGGACATTGGGGAAGGGGTCAGGCATGAGAGGAGTGGTCAGGGGTGTGCGACATCAATGGAGGATCGGACTTTGGCTGGGGTTGGATGTTTTGAGAGTGTCAGACATCAGGGGAATGGAACATGGTGGCAGGGCCAGATGTTGGGAGAGGTGAGAGTTTGGGCATTGGGTAGGTGTGGGTCTCAAATACTGGGCATGGATGTCAGCAGGGGTTCAGATATAAGGGGGGTGCTGGTAAGGTGCCATTGTGGGGGGCATTGAAGTGGTAGGGTCAGGTGGGTTTGAGGGTCCAGCTGGGTCATGGGGGATGGGGGGGTTGGTGCTGGAGTGAAGTTGGGGGAAATGATGTGGTGGCGAATCCTGTGTGAGTTAGGGGGGTCAGAAACATGGAGTATCGCGGCGGGGTCGGGGGGGGGATGGGTGCAGTGGGGGCTGTGAAGAATGACAGTTATTCTTAGCTGTGGGCAGATGGGTGGGGCGTTGGGGGGGGTGGGGGGGGTGGGGCGGGGGGGTCATGTGGTGGCAAAGTCCCTGGAACAGAATTGGGGGAATGGATCTAGGCTGTCAAAATAGTTATGCCAAAGTTAGAATTGCTTTTGTACATTCTATCTTTTTCAGAGTCACGATGAGAGTAAACCTGGCAAAACCATCGAAAGCTCGTGATTTAAATTGCTGTGTCAGATGGTTCCCAGCACAGAGGAAGTTAGCATTTCTGGACAAATGCCGGGTAAACTCTTACCTGGAAATTTCTGAGAGGATTCTCCCACAAATCTTTGGGCAAATCCCCAAATCCAACACCGGGGATCGAGGAAGTGGCAAACCTCTGAAATAATATGACAATTTGTAATACTTTGGGTGTGGACTTGTCAGCCTATTCAAAATAAAGACATTTGAGATCCAGATCCAGCAAAATGCACAGTGTCTGCCAGATGTGTGCCTGGTCCTGCACACCATCCAGCAGTGGCTAGGCGAGATGGGGATGGTACAATGCGACCTCCTTCCAGTTGCCCCTTCTCTTCAAGGAGGGACTATTGGCAACCCAAAGGAGAAAGGAAAGACCAGACTCTGAGCATTCTCTCAGGACTTTCCAAGAGTGTCCTACTGTTCCAAATGCTTTCTGCCCAATTCCAGCAGACCAGGTTGAGGAGGGTGCATCTGCCTCACAACAGGAGACCCTTTGCAGGCTGGGGCTATACAGACCTTAGGCCTTCATAGGATGCACTTCAAAGTCATCCCAGGCAACAGGACACAGCAACCAGCAGGCTGTTCTGCTGTGGATGTTGGGGCTACACCTAAACATAGCATTAGAGTTAAGAAAATTAAGAAGTTTTGAATGCACAACAGTTGCATAGTTGTTCATTCATTATATACAAACCATCCTATTGTAAATATAGTTCACACTGAAGAACAAACAATCATACGAACAAAGAGCAGGAGTAGGCCGTTCAGTCCCTCAAGCCTATTCTTTCATTTAATAAGATTAAGGATGTTCTGATGTGAATCTCAAATCTGCATCCTGCCTACACCTGATAATCTATCAAACCTTTGCTTACCAAGAATCTATCCAGCACTGCCTTAAAAATATTCAGGGACTCTGCTTCCATAATCTTTAGAGAAAGAGTTCCAAAGACCCACAACCATCTAAATGATAACATTTTGCCCCATCTCTGTTTTAAATAGGTGACACTTTATTTTTAAATTGAGACCCCTCTAAATTCTTCCACAAGAAGAAACATCCTCTCCACATCCACCTTATCAAGACCCATGAGAAACTTATGTGTCTCAATCAAGTCGGCCCTTAAATCCTTTCTGATTAATGAATTTCACAGGCTGATGCCAGAGAGTTCTGAAGGTCACATCAACGGCACCCCACCTTTACTGAAAGACTGAGATTGCACCAAACCCCACAGCTCTGACAGCCTGGCTTTCTTCACCCATGCAGAACTGCAGAGTGTTGAGCTTTAGGAAAAGGGCATGGCTCACTTTCCTTGTGCATTTATGTGTTAACAGCAGTGAAATTTTGCAACGGTCCCCAGTGGAACCTTGGAAGGATCAGCTGGCAAAAATTTCAGTGCGGTTATAATCTTCAGAGCAACCAGAATTGGATGCCTTCCAAGGCCATATGCCATGGGTTCCTCATGAAGAACATGACAAATAGGAGCTAGTGCACCCCAGATTGGTGAAAACACCTTTTGCTTATCTCCACATATGAGTTGCATCTTCTGTAGACTCTTGGTTATGACAAACATGATGTGGAGATGCCGACGTTGGACTGGGTGGTGTTGTGAGACTTCTTATTATGACAAACATCTTTGTGGATTTGTCAGTATCCTACTGTCAGTATCTGAGTCTTCCTGGAGGCACCTGTACCTCAGGGTAACAGTCTTTGAACTGCATCATTCGCTGAAAGGATCTTCTTCTCCACATTTTCTTCAAAGTTATAAAGAAAGTAGAAATGCCTAAAGTTTGCATTCACCACCACTCCTTGTTTCTGTGAATGGATATAATTGGACAATCTCTAATAGTTCATGTTGGATTGTCTCCTCTGTATACAATGCAGCTAAGAATTTTCCCGACCTTAATTTTCCCCAGTTTGTAAATGGCATACCAATGCCACCCTTTGAAGGATAATGTCACCCTGGAGGACAACAGATGGCTGATCTTTCCCCTCAGTTGTGATTGCACATTCACAAGACTGTTCATTAGGATCCAAAGGCCTAAGATCTAGAAGCCACAGTCAGCCTTCTGTTAGTTGTTCTCCAGTGGTATTTGTATTAGCTCTGGATAATCAGTTGTTGCATTTATGTCCTGACCACAAGCATGGTGCATCACATGCCATGACAAATGCAATGGGGACATGGAGGCTTGTGGGTCCCAAGTTGCCTCTGTGCAGCAGACAGGGTAATTGATTCTTGGAGCCTGTAGCTGTTTTGACATGTCTCTGTAAGGATCAAATGCCAATTAAGATTACATGCACAGTGGCATATAAATATAATGAAATCTCACCTGAATGCACACTGTTAGTAAAGGAGGCAAACTCATTCATTTTGCACTCAGCTGAACCATGATCTCCATGGTTTGAACAGGACAGTTTGAGGGGGTACCTTTAATTGGCCAAGAATTGCTTTACTGAACTGTCCCCACACTCTGAGATCGTCTCTCTGACTGATTTATTTTTTGGCTTGATCTGAAAACTGTGTCATTGCAAAGTGAACTTGAAATTGGTGCTGCTAGCTAACCTTCATAGAAGACACCAACTTCCAACCTCTCTCTATCACTCACCCTGTAATGATGCATGCTCACAGACTTCATCAGAGACATCAAGCATATTTATTAAATAGGGAGAACTGTGCAGGCACTAGTAGCACCCCCAGATGCCCTAGAGCAGCCCACCACCTGCCCCAATCCTTATATATCTTTCATATGTCTACAAACTATCTTCTACATATGAGAAGACTCCAGCTCCTGGAGTGATTGCCCATTCTCCGTCCCATATGTCCTCAGGTAACTTTCTTCTGCTGTGTTTCCCTGAAAAGAACAATCAGAACAGTGTTATAAATGTCTGTTTCTGTTTTCTTCTTTTGGTCCTCCCCTCTCTCCCCCACCCAATGTCCCACTACTTCCTGCCCCTAATGCTACCTCTGTCTTCCCCCTCCTCACTTGTATTGACTCCTGTGCTTAGACTTAGCACAGCCTCTGAGATAAGCACCCAAAATCTCGCAGCAGTGTTCTAAAGGCAGATGAAAACAACATCTATGTATCTTGAACTCTTGATGAAATGATGCAAGCTGCTTATATAGCTGGGGGAAAAAAAATGCTAATTATCTATTGGCACGCAATTAATTCTTGCGAGTTGGCCTTATTAATGAGCATTCATGAAATGCAAATGAATGCAAATATGCTTCCTGGCAGAAAGCAGCAGGTATCTTGACCTGCCATCAAAGTTGGGATTTCCAGTTGGCAGAAAACTGGGACATTTTCCATCACGTCAATTTTAGTGCCCCTGCCCGCCACAGTTCCCATTGCTGGTGGGAACACAAAAGGATATTTCAAAAGGATGTACAGTTGACAAAAGGAAGTTAAATTGTACAAGTGGCTGTCACTTTTTATGTGGGGCTTCAATAAGCATTTCTCTCATTAGGTCAAGAGTTCCATTGCACAAGGACGCATTTTAAAATGAATATTAACTAAGGGTCTGAGCAGATACTGTAAATTCACTGCTACTGACTCTTAATAAAGATGCTTATAAGTGCCTTCTCTACCGAAACTGCGCTGATGATGCAAATCTCGTTGTAATTGTGTGTGCAGATGAGGATATGTTACAGCTATGAATCCAACTTGACATTCTTTATATCAAAATACATTTCCAATGGAAAGATTTGTTCTGCAAGAGAACTGTTGATCGCAATATATACTGATCCAACTCATTATAATTCATTTCCAGAGCAGCATTTACTTTTTATTGTATGTTTGAAGGCAGTTCAGTATACCTTCTCTTTATCAAAACAAAAGTCGGATTCTGATGTTAAGATTGCATATAATTGAGAGCAAATAATTGGCAAGTGAAGTTTAAAACAGCTAAAGGTAAGATAACATATTTTGATGGGAATAACAGGGGACTTGTATAGCCCTTCATAGGTTCTTCCAGGTAGAGAGGGAAACAAATAAGGATCTCAGTGAACAAATAAATCAATCAGTAAAACATTAAACCATAGAATTGCAAGGCCGTAAAATAAAAACAGTCAGCTTTATTTTGAGAGGGAAAGAATTGAAAAGCGGGGAAGTTATTCTGCACCTGTATCAAACCTTCAAACACACTTAGAGAACAGCGTGCAGTTCTAGTTGCTATGTTATGGGAGGAATATGGAGAAACTGAAGAGGGTGCAGAGATGATTTACAATAGGAAATGTTCTTTGCTTGATTGAGAAAGCAAAGCTGAGAACTGACTTAACAGTAGTTTTCAAAATTATGAAAGGTTTGATTGGGCAAAACGTTACGACCTTGTTGCACCTGTTTTGTGGCGGGAATATTTTGTAAAATTGGGCGAAAAGCGGCCAGCAGGAATGGTGCCAGTTTTCATGCCCATTCCCATCTTACCATGGGAAAAAAACTGAATGGGCGAGACATCAATTTACTTGTTTTTGCATTCATCATAATGCGATTAATGAGTTTCACACCCAATCATCCCAGCTCAACTGCATTTACGACCTCATTTGCTGCAGCCAGATTGGTTTGGAAAATACCTCCTCTATGAAAGTTGTATTTTGGCACTTGATCAGTGAGAGTGAATGAGAAGTTAAGCCTCAGCGTTCAAACTGCTCTGTACTGTTCAGAGGGTTTGTTTCATGGCGGACATGTTGCACTTCGGGTGGGGCAGGGGGGCCTGTGAGTGTGAGGGGGGTTGTTGGTCATGGGTTGTAACCTTGGACCCGGATCTGAGTGCTAACCTTGGGTCTTAGGGATGCTTCTGGGTCCTGATGCAAGAAGCACTGTTGCATGTGGGGGATGTTCTGGAAAAACTTTGAAGTGGCAGTGCTGGAGCCTCAGGACTTGTCAAACAGCAGTGTCTGTGTTCGCTAATGCATGTGTTCCGGATGTGTGTTAGTGGGGGACTATGTTGCTGGGAGGCAGTCGAGGGGATGGCAGTGTGTTGCTGGGGGACTGTGGAAAGGCATTGGGACTCTGTGTTGCTGGGAGCTGTGGAGGGGAAATGGCGGTATTCTGCTGGGGGCGCTGGGAGGAAATGGGGGTTGTGCTGCTGAGGAACTGCTGTGGGTGGAAATGGGGGGCTGTGTTGCTGAGGAGCTGTGGGGGGATGAGGGGCTGTGTTGCTGGGGGGCATGAGGGTAAAATTGGGGGTCTGTGTTGCTGGGGGACTGTGGGAGGGAAATTGGGGGTATACTGCTGGGGGGCTAAGGGGGGAATGGGGGTTTGTGTTGCTGGGGGCCATGGGGGTAAATTGGGGTGTTTATGCTGGGGGACTGTGGGAGGGAATGGAGACTGTGTTGCTGTGGGCTAAGGGAATGGGAGATCTGTGTTTCTGGGAGGCTGTGGGGGGGGGGCTGTGTTGCTGGGAGGCTGGAGGGAATGGGGGGATTTTTTTTCCTGGGGAGCTGCAGAATCTTGTGAAGCCTGTTCAGTCCCTCAGCTGTGGTTTGCTGTGACTCAGCCATGGCTCTCTGGGACTCTGTCATTGCCTGCTGTGACTCAGCCATCATTTGAATCTTTGCCACTCATGGCGAGGACTTCTTGCTGGTGATGCTTGTGTTGGTCTGGGGTAAACAAAGTAAGAAGTCTCACAACACCAAGTTAAAGTCCAACAGGTTTATTTGGTAGCAAAATCCACTAGCTTTCGGTGTTTGCCCCTTCGTCAGGTGATTACTCACCTCACAAAGGGGCAAATCCTGAAAGCTAGTGATGTTTACTACCAAATAAACCTGTTGGACTTCAACCTGGTGTTGTGAGACTTCTTACAAGAATTTCCTGCCCCAGGCTTTCCATTGCAGATGCCACCCTTGCAGTGTTGGCCTGGGAACCACGCAAGACAGGCAACAGCTGGTCCGCTTGAAAGCTTTGGGACTCCTCCCAATGGCCTCACAGTCGGTCCAGTATTGCTGTCAGCCCCTCCTGCATTCCCTTGCTCTGTTGCTGGATCTCCAGCTGCTGAGGGAGAAGTGATCTCAGAGATCCGGCCTCACCTTCAGCAGACCCCCGCTTGCTAGAGGGCTTGGACGCTCCCTCCTCCGCCCGATGTAAATCAGCAGCGTGTCATGCTCACCAGAGATTGAGCCAGATGCCTTGCTACTAACTTGATCCATCGATGCTCGAGGTGGGGTGGGAGGGTGTGAAGGGAGGGGGGAGATGCTTGAGGGTTTGGGATTGGAAGCATGCAGGTTGCTGGGGATGGGAATCATTTTAATGGAAGAGACTAGAGGAGGTTAAAGGCTCACCCTCGCTGCACAGTTAGGTAATTCAGTTTTTTGGGGCACTGCTTCCCGATTCTCCTGGTCAGTGCCCTGGCACTAACGCAAGCTGCCACCGACTCCCAGGGTGCATTTCCATCTCTTCCTCTATGACGGCATCCTGCTGGGAGGAAGAGGGTGTCTCACCTTCACCACCTCCAGCAACCTGGTGAGATCAGCATCAGAAAAACTGGGTGCTGTCTTCCTGGAGGCCAATTATTCCTGCACTGCCTGCCTCTCTGTCCATGCTTGGGGTTTTTATGGAGCTATTCCTTGTTAGGGCAGATCAGCTGCAGGCAGTTTGGTTGAGTCAGGCGCCCATTAGAGCATTCCAGCAAGTTTAATGCTGTTTCCCTTGTTACCATGGAGGGGAAACCAACTCAGCACTTGTAGGTGTGCAGATAGAGGTGGTGACGGGGAATGGGGGGATGGGAGATTGGAAGTTGTATCTCTGTGATGATCGGGGGCAGAGGAAAGAGAGAGAGAGTAATGTCAGTCAGCCATCGGGGTCAGGGGGAAGGTGAGGGGGCTATATGCAAAGGTGTCTGGTGAAGGAGCGTTGGGGGGGTGGTGAGAGGGCCTGAAATGTTCTGGTGGGACTTTCACTAGTGTTTCACCCTGATGTCCGTAGGGTGAGGGGATGGTGTATGTGACCCTGGAGTGTCCTGTCAGGAAAGCTGCCTTTTTTTTCTGGTTGTTTTCTGCGCATGTGCAGCTTGTGGCTCCGATCTGAGCTGCTGACTATCTGATGAATTAAATCCTGCCACTGCCTCTAATGGCTAGAACTGATCTAGCCCACTTGTCAAAGACTGAGTGCTTAAGATTTAATGTGAATACTCATCTGAAAAATGGATAAGAAACTCTTCCGTTTCATGCTAGCTGGACACTTGGAAAAAATCTTATAAAATTCCAATTTCTGTGAGCAAATGGTGCAAAGTACAACAGTGATTATGAAGAAAACTGCAAGGTTGGAGTTCCATGGGACCTTCACTAGTGTCCCAACATAACTTCAGCAAGAAAACCCCCTACCACTTTTTTCAGGGTTCAGTTGGTTCCTTGCCAGAACCTCCGTGGGAATTTAACTCTTCAATCTGTAAGCATTCCTAGTTTTTCATTCTTTCCTGGAGTAGTTTTAAGATGCACCATTTCTTTGGGAGTGTGAAGAGACTCCACGCATTTATTTCTAAATGCTGAAACCATTACTAATTCACTTACATAAATCTCATCTCCGTGTCAGAAACACCAAGGAGACTGAGCATAGATTTATCTATTTATGGAAACTGTCCACTTCTAATGCTAATGACAATGTCAGACTGAACATTTCAGTCACCTCAGGCACAATTCTCTCTTCTAAACAAGGTGCCAGCAATGCACATGGACCTCTATTACATCCTGTCCTTCAATGTGCTAGTTATAGCAGTACTCAAATGACACCTGTCCATTTTGTGACAAAAGCTTGGAGAGGGCCTGGCTGGTCAGACCACCATGTGTGATGATCCAGCTCTTGTGCTTCTGTGCTGAAACACTTGGTGATTTAGTGAGCGACGTCCTGTAGTGCCATTCCCTTTCTTCTGATTGAAACGAGCTGCCGTAGCAGTCAGTTTCAACTAGCATCGAAACAAGATACAACACAGCAATCGTGTTGGAAAAAGGATGAGGAAAAAGATGAGGGCTGTAGCAACTGCTGTTACACAGCAGGCAGCATCTTGACAAATGGCAGGAGAATACTTCTTGGAAGTAGTTTTGTCAAGATGGATAGGTCAGAGATTGATGTTGCAGAATCAATGCAGTCAAAATTCTCTCATTTAAAGTGAGAGGATGGAGATTAGAAATTGTCATTTCAGTGCATCTTTCGATCGTAAGGCTTGGTGCGAGAGAGTGTGTGCTATCCCAAATGGGATGCAAGGGGGTTTGAGTATATTTTCATTTTAGTTTTTATGAATTAAAGCACTTGAGGAGCAGTCGATCAACTAATATTACCATGGCTGGGATTTTACAGTCCCACCATGGTGTATCTCCCTCTCGGTGGAGCAAAAATTGCCATTTACTTCAATTGGATAATAGCATGTGGAAGGAATCAAAAATTCTGGCCCACACATTTCCTTGTCTATTCTGGAATCTGCATTTGTAATGCTGTAAGATGATAGTCTGGTATTAGGGTTCGATAATTAGAAGCATTAATTAAATTCACTGAATGAGCAAAATCATTTTGACTTTTGCAAGATCTATGTTTTCATATATTCATGTCATCCATTGTATTCCGATATAATTACTGCAACAGTCAAAGGCATTATATTGCTTTGCAAAGTGGAATGACACAGCCTCACCTACATAACCTTGGTGAAGAACAAAAATAGGTAGAATAATTCAAAATTCTACCCTTGGCTCAGCAAGCGAGGAGATCATGCGACAAAGCTGCTGCAGAATATTTAACCATAGACAAGCACCATTTTAAAGTAAAATCATAGATGAGTAACACCACTGGCAAAAAGAACAAGAACATGGTTGTGCACAACTTGGTGCCAATAAATACACATAACCTCTGCCTCAGCAAATCAAAGTCATTCAATAGATATATGTGCAATCTTCCTCTTTCCTTTGGTGACAATATTTCCGATGACATTTTTACAAAGTGCCCCACCATTTAGCAGGCAGCACAGTGTTCCACATCATTAAGGGAGTAAAACAGTGCATAATGCTTGCTGTTTCTTCCTTTAAATAGCTGCCATCAATTACTCTGTGACATCAATCCATGGTTGGGCAATTCTCTTCCCAGAGTGGGTAGATACACTGTGTGTTGGCTCACTAAACGAAAATAAGTAACATTTCTTTGAAAAAAAGTAATGAAGCAATTTATCATAATGCTAACACGCAATTTTTAATTTTGTGTGTGTAGTTAAATACAAAATCTGAAAATATCGAATAGCATGTCAGCCTGACATGCTGTACAATGTGTGAAAAGTGAGTTGACAATCTGAGTGTTCCACCAGCCAGCGACAGATCTTTAGCCAATACAAAAATTAAGTTAGAAAATAATAAAACGTTAATTTTTATTCATTGAGGCACTTGTCAACAGTGATGCATGGATTGATTCCTGAAATAACATGGATTTGAAAAATTGGATTAAATGAATGTGTGAAATATAACAACGTCACGACCTACTAATGACAGCCTCAACAATGTAGGCTGAAACATTTTGAAGCTTTACAATGATGCCATTCTGGTGTTCAATCATAAGGAAAGACAGGCAGTTATAACCTCACTTTTAGAAAGGTGCTCTTGCAGTTTAGTCACTATTGTTTGCAAATTATAACCAAACTACACAAAGAAAAGTCCCACAAACAGCAAATTGCATCATAAAAGGTCAATATTAAATATGTAACTTTTAAAAAATATTTGTTCATTGCTGGCTGGACCAGCATTTACTGTTATCCCGGAGGATATTTTAGAGTCAACCGCATTGCTATGGATCTGGAGTCACATGTAGGCTAGACCAGGTAAGGATGGCAGGTTTCCTTCCCTAAAGGACCAAATGGGTTTTTATAACAATCAACAATGGATTCATGGTCATCACTAGACTTTTAATTCCATATTTCTTTTATGGAATTCAGATTTCACCATCTGTCATGATGTGATTTGGACCCATATCTCCAGAGCATCATCCTGGTTTTCTGGATTAATCCAGTGACAATACCACTACGCCACTGCCTGTAATGTAAGAGCGCATGACAACAAAGTAAGCTGAATGTTCTATCTGAAGCCTCATGCTAAGCCTTGTACTCTACATATTTAGTAAAATGTTTGATAAAAAGGTAATGCTTACCTGCAACTTTGCCTTCAGTCTCCATTATTGCTGTTCAAGGACAATTGGATTGAAGACCCATGATGATGGTAACAGAATAATGACATGATCATCTGTTTTAGTGATGTTGGTTGAGAGATAAATAATGCCAGGGCACTGAGGAGAACACAATGCCCCTCTTTGAAATAGTACCACGGGATCTTTAACATCCACCTGACTGAGCAGGCAGGACATTGATTTAATGTAAGCTTCTAAATGGTAGAATGGACCACAGTACAGCACGCCATTTTGGTCAAACTGCATTCACCAATTAAATCTGATTACATTTGTGTGGCTGCTAGGAGGATGCAATTGAAGAAAAATGCAGTTTGTTGGTCCCAGGAGGCATATAGATCACCAGTTAAGATGTTACATAGAACATAGAACACTACAGCACAAACAGGCCCTTCAGCCCACAAGTTGCGCCGATCACATCCATACCAAGCCATAGAACTATCTATAACTCCCAATCCCATTAAATCCCATATACTCATCCAGAAGTCTTTTAAAAGACTCCAGTGAGTTCGCCTCTAGAACCACTGACGGCTGCTGATTCCACTCACTCACCACCCTCTGAGTGAAATGTTGGTCCAGTATGTAAGGTGAGGAAGTCTGGGAAGCAATTGACTGGTGAAGGTTGCCTGCATTGGCTGGCCGCAATTTGTGAAGTTAGTATAAAATCAAAAGTAACTCCTTGACATTTTATGATAAGGGAACACTTACTTTCTGGTAGCATGCATGGCACAGGAAGCCAAATGTGACAAATACAGCTGTTGCTGGGTGTTTTATTACGTATGTAAAATAGCTAACACCTGTTTTCTGATGCATGACTTGGAAACCAATGCAGGAACATTTACTAATATGGTGCATTGTGGACTTGTGGTGAGGGATGAGCATGCTATATTTGACCTATAAGTGCTGATTTTATGCCTGGGAGCCAAGCTCAGTGCAATCCAATGTCCAGTCAGATAATTTAGACAGATGAGCAAGCATATTTTTCAAATTCACTCTTAAGTTCTATCCATGATCTCCTTCATAGATGTTATTGGCGTGACTATTGTGGGCTGCTGAAGGATTTGTAACAGTGGTTACATTATAACAACGTAGATAAAATCAGCGTTAATAATTTTGACCTTTTAGTTTACACAATTTTACTTTTATATTAATTTGGAGGTTTTTAGTTTAATTAGGGCACGGGCATGGAGGGCTGAAGGACCTGTTCCTCTGATATACTTTTCTTTGGTCTTTAGTACACCAACCAGCCATAATTCGGATTAGAATAATTACAAGACAAATTTTAAAAAGTGCCTTCTAGAGACTCAATGAGGTTTAGAGAATAAGTTATAAAGCTTAGCATTGGGGCAGTAAAAGGCACACAACCGCCAAAGTTGGAAAGTTAAAATCTGAGGTGGTTGGGAAGGCCAAATTGGAAGGGTGCCATGATCCCAGAGGGTGGCGGGGCTAGAGGAGATTGCAGCGCTAGGGATGGACAAGGCCATTTAAAAACAAGGATAAGAATTTTAAAATTGAGGCCTTGCTGCACTGGGAGCCAATGTCAGTATAAAGCGAATAGCACTCGGTTGAGTTAGGATGATGGAAACGTAATAGGAAGTATAATAAAAGATAACAGAAAATAACATAAATACTACAAAGGGACCAAATGCAGCATATAGTAATTTTTAGTTATACTTTCTGTTTTTGGTGGACTGCAAGATTTAATGAAATAATCTATTTTCTACTTTTCTTTTGTAGTGCATTGTTGCAGGCATACATTCAAACATCCAATCCAGTTCATCCAATATTTAGCAGAGATATACAAAACATTTTTTTTCTATGTTTCTCTCATTTACTTTACAAAGATTGCGGTTTACGTTCATTCTTCTTCCTCTATTTTTGTAGTTCCATGCGGAATTTAACTATTGCGATATCAAAACCTTTGAAGCTCAAGACTTGTGTCAATTTATCTAAATCTCATTGGCCAGAATTTTACTGGCTTGCCCGCCATGGGAACTGAAGCGGGCAAGGGGCAGAACTTGGAAAGGTCTGTTGACCTCAGATGGGATTTTCTGGTTTTGAGATGAGTGAAACTGTAAAATTCCACCCATTATCTCTATGTTAACATCATGATTCACGACTTCACTCACATAGAAAAATGTGATAGAAATAGAGCTTGCACAGCAATTTGATGCACTTTTCATGTATCTGTGTTTCTTAACCACATTTATTTGCATGACAACTTAAGACCTCACATTATTCAGACTCTGAAACCACAGGAATTGATTGTTGAACTTCTGATGTACTGCGTATAATTTAAATGCTAACCTGGGTCAAGAGAAGTCATGTTGATCTCACAGTTCCATTAATTTTATGTATGCTAATAGCCTTAATTTTTCCAAATTTTAGTACCACGTCAATGAAGGTTTTGATCCATTTTATGACTGCTGTATTTGATAAGATGTGTTTTCAACTGCCTCTTTTAATTCAAGGTTAAATGAAATAGTTTGGAGAGAGGGATGTGGCCTTTTACAAAATCTGGCCAGAGATAATTCCATGCAAACTGGTTATTTTGGGGTCAGAGGTTCAACTCAAAATGTTGAAACTCAAAAACATCAAAAGCAAGATGCAAAATTGAACATTTGTACACAGAGGAGGATGCAGCTGGTATGCACACAAAGCTCAAGACTCACAGGGCAGAATTTTAACTGTACCAACCTGCCACAAGCATGTCATTGAGTTAATTTCTAAATTAGAAACTACTGTTGGGACAGGGAAATTTTAGCTCCTGGCTAATTATTAAGTCAACTTGCTCTTGCCCACTCATGTCTAACCCTCCCCACCCCCCATTTTCCTCATTTTCCACTCTTGCATGTCCCATAAAATCCACCTCGCAATCCCTTCAGTCTCACAGACCCTTCAGAGAGAGAGAGAGATAGCGAGATAGAGATATAGATAGAGATATTGAGAGTGTGCTAAGCAGAGAGACTGCAGCTTGAAGATAGAATGTCTGTAACAGCTTGTTTTCTGTTTAGAAAAAAGGTGTAAGTGGTAGGACTTTTTGAGATTTAAGAACCAAGGAATTGCTAGAGCGAACCTTGCAGTTGGAAATCTCAACATACCCACAAGATTGAGTGAAGGGACATCCAAAAGAATCCTGGATGATTCATCCTGATGTGGCAGGGAGAAGGAAGTCTGCTGGTAAAATGGAAGAGATTTGAATTTAAATCTACAAGACTGTATGCATGCTGGTGTAACAATATGAGATTGCTGGCTGTGTTTAACTGGTTGGTGAAGAAAGTTTAGTGTATTAGTTGCCAATTAAACAATGTTCAGCCTATGTTAATTTTAGTTATTTGTTACAGTAAAAGTCTCAAAGTGTGAAATCCTACTGACTTAGGTCACCAGGAAATTTATTTTTAAAAGTTACCTTTCTTTATAGGGAACATGGCAACCTGATATCAATAACAAGGAATTCCAGATACGTTCCTGTATCATTTTGATGCAATGCAGACCATGCAGACCATAGTCAGATGGTCTGACTATGACCTGGCTCCACTTCCAGAAGATAGTGTGAAGGGGCTCGTGAGTTTGTATTTCCCAATTCAGTGGTGAGACTTTCTCATTCTGTACTAATTTGAATCTAGCTAAGGTGGAATAATGAACAATTTTGGCATTAAATATGCACACAGTCAGTATGGACCTGGATTGACACTATACAAAATAATTTCCCTTCAGCTAAAGTAGAAGAGGTTTGAAAACCAATTGCAATTCTTGAATTTTGCTAAGCTTTATTTTGAATCAATTTAAAATATTTATTGGAAACAGAGTTTCCCTCACAATCAGAAATAGATTATTTCAATACAAATCCACACTAATGGCTTAGCAAATGCTTTTAATATCCTGCTGTGGATATCATTAGACTTAACTGTTATCTTAGAATCCAAGCTAAGATTAAAATACGGTAGTGTTAATCAAACATTCCCAGAGACTTTCTGCAATAAGACACAGGCTTCAATCTTCATTGCACTCTTGTGGTTTGCAAGGTTAAATGTAATTAGTTCAGGTTTCGAGCAGCCTGTAGCTTTTGCATTCCCAATTCCCTCTGACCACTTTAGATCAGCTTGAGGTTGAGAATGCCTGCAACAATGGCTCAGGTTTCACAGTCAACCTCAAAGTGATGGTATGAGCTCATGCTGACCGCCAAGAAAGTTGCCCACAAAATGTAGCAATCTCGAAGGTCTGAATTTCCCCCGAGCTGAAGTCAGTTTAAATCTGGCACCAGGGTGAGCCCTGCAGGCTGAATTTTCCTGATGGAGGCCGGAATCGGGAAGCAGGTCATATCCTGCCTCACCACCCAGCTTCTGTTGTCAGGCTGCTGGAAAGCAGGATTTTCCCAGGGTGGCCTTCATTTGTGTGGAAACAGGTCTCCACCCTCATTGGCAGATCCAGGCCAGGAGTACAGTTGGGGCCGACTCTCGGGCGGGCAGTTAAAAAGATTTGCCCTGTTCCCAAGTACATTAGCCTGGAGTATCCGGTGGAATTAATGGCAATCAAGCTGCTTAAGGAATGCCTCAAAATGTTTTTAAAAGTAAACTTTCTAAACAATTAAAACTTCCTATCCCTTGACACCCCTCGCTTACTCCCAATGCCCATATACACCAATCCCATTTTCTACCTTCACCAGATTCATACGCACACTATATCCACTTTATAAACATCTAAACTGACAAACCCTATTATGAAAACAATTCAAGAGACCGTCCCCAAAAACAAATTAACAACTTAACCCTTACTAGTGGCTATGTGAACTCAGACCAGATTTTGTTTACTCCATCACTGATGACTGTCCTTTCAGTTATTTAGGCCTGAAGGTCTAGAATTCTCTCCCTATATCTCTCATCCTCTCCGCCTCTCTTTGATCCTTAGGACTCTTCCTCTTAGATACAGCTCCTGGTCAAATACCGCCTCATGTAACTCAATGTCAAAAAACCTAACATCGCAATTCTGTGAACTGCCTTGGGAAATTTATTCGGTGAAAGGCACAAACTGTGGTTGTTGTAGTTGATGGTATTGCTAATAGTGACCACCACACTGCTCCTGTGATGATAAATGGTCATCTTTACCGTAATGATATCCTCTAATATGTAAAGTGGCATGACTAACAAGCTAAAAATGAGTCTCTTGTGTGGCTGTAGGGTTTGGTCCCTGCATTCATTCTCCATGTGTGGTCTGCTCCTGCAGTGCCCCTAATATTCCTCTGCTCACCTACTTATTTCTCGGTGCTCTGTTTTTTATGCCCCTGTTCTCTCTGGGCATTTGCTTTCTGCAGGCCCCTGCTCTCTCCAGGCACCTGCTCTCTCTGGGACTCTACGCTCTCCAGGCCTCTGCTTTGTCCAAGTCCCTTTCAAGGCCCTTGTTGTCTTTTGGCCCCTGTTCTATGTGTACTCCTGCCAAGGGTGAACAACCTCAGCGGTGAGATGCAGATACACCCGCCATGTTGGTATAGGGAGAAGGTTGCCTGTTCTCTCAAAAATATTGAACAACTCTTCATATGTAGCACTTTCATATGATGAGAATTGCGCAATATTATAATTTAGATGGGGGTTCTATTGTTCTTAATCTATTTGAAAAAAAAAGTTCTTCAAACAAAAACATTTCAGAGAACCACTGCCTTGGCCAGGTAAATATACAGAGCTATTTGGACTTTAAACGCTACAAACAGGACAGCCATATCCAATGGATCAGAACAAATCTCTTGTAGCCGTGCTATATCCAGTTAAGATTGATAATGGAGATTTAGGAACTATTGGGAAAAAGAAGATCCATAAAAATGATTATACAAGGTAGAATCCAGCCTGAATGTGAGAGGCTGGTTTAAAATGTCTCCACGTGTCTTCTGTTGGAGAGCCAATGAGCAAAGGAATCCACGAGCAGTATCTTCTCCCCAAACCCTGATTACTGATGCTCAGAATCATTTGGCTCCATGCCTCATAACAAACTGTTACAAGAACGGATGCAAGAGCTGAATGCCAGAGGAGAAATTAAAGTTGGTCTCCTTGACAAAAGATTAGCTTTCAAATGGGACGAGCTGCGGTTCTTGGGTGGATCAAAGAGAAAATCTTAGCTTAAGGACTGCAGCAAGTCAAGGAGAAGGCTCATCAACATCTTCCCAGAGCAACTAAGGATAGGAGTAAATGCAGCCTTCTGACCTCATCTTCTTCCCGAGAGCAACAAAAAGTAATCATTTTTGGCAATAATTGGAATCAAATGTTGGATATTAAATGTATTGATGTTAAGGGAAAGATTATTCATCACTTTATCTAGTTCAAGTGTTGCTTTGTGACTATATATATCCCAGTCCAATATATTATACAATCATAGCAAGTTTTGACTACACAAAATTCATTCATGACATTAAATTCTGTGGGAGTTCTTTTTGATTAAATTGATTGATGCAACTTTGGAAGATGATTCGTTCAAACACCAGAGAAACAGACTTTCTGCACATCTTCTGTTGAAGTTATACTGATCGATCAGGAAAACCCCGCTGAAAATTCAATCCCATGAGTGCATTTAGAGGTAAGCAAGAAAAATGTGATTTTTTTTATTTGATTTGGATGCAGAAGCACTCCTTCGGTCCTGAAAGATCTGGTAAATTGGTACGGATACAATAATTCCTCTCTCAATGTCAACAGGATGAAAGAGATTGTCATCGACTTCGAGAGGCATAGAGGAGAACATGCCCCTGTCTAGCTTAACGGGGTCAAAGTAGAAAGTGTTGAGAGCTTCAGGTTTTAGGTGTCCAGATCACCAACAACCTGTCCTGGATCTGCTATGCCGACATTATACATTATAGTTAGGAAAGCCCACCAGCACTTCTACTTTCTCAGAAGACTAAGGAAATTTGGTATGTCAGCTATGACTCTCACCAACTTTTACATACGCACCATAGAAAGCATTCTTTCTACTTGTAACACAGTTTGGTATGGCTCCTGCTCTGCCCAAGACCGCAAGAAACTACAAAAGGTCATCAATGTAGCTCAATTGATCATGCAAACTAGACTCCCATCTATTGACTCTGTCTACACTTCTCACTGCCTTGGAAGAGCAGCCAGCATAATTAAGGACGCTACACATCCCGGACATTCTCTCGTCCGCCTTCTTCCATTGGGAAAGAGATACAAAAGCCTGAGGTCACGTGCCAACCAACTCAAGAACAGCTTCTTCCCTGCTGCCATCAGGCTTTTGAATGGACCTACCTCACATTAAGTTGATCTTTCTTTACACCCTAGGTATAACTGTAGCACTACATTCTGCACTCTCTCGTTACCTTCTCTATGAAAGGTGTGCAAGAAACTATACTTTTCACTGTATGCTAATATATGTGACAATATTCAATCAAACCTAATCAAAAGAATTCAGGATCGAAACAGGCATTTATGTGAGTTTTGTTGAGACTGAAATTCCAAAAGACTTGCAACATTTCATTTTATTGTGGCCAGAATCTACCAAGGAGTGGCCAAAGACATCAGACTGTCACTTGGTTTTCACTTTTCCCTGCACCACTGTGGCTCTGCATTTCTGGTAGGACCTGTGATCCCAGCTTTTTCAGAAATGCAGAGCGTACCTGAAATGGAAATGCTTCTTCTTAATGTTGGATCACTGGGGAAAGACAAGTCATGTTCTTGATTAATGCACTATCTGCAGTATTCTGGGAAATAAAGTGTTTAAATGTTCCAAAGCTCCTTTAAAATGCTATGAAGAGAAGGTAAGTGTGTAAAGGGGTAGGTTTTGGAGTTAAGGGGAAAGGCATGCAGCTTGGTAAGGTGGTAGGTGAGTAAGATGTCAGGGCGGCAGTTGGATAGGGTGGAAGGATGGCAGGTGGGTGAAATGGTAGGGTGGAAAGTGGGTAGGGTGCTGGCTGGCAGGTGAATAACATGGTAGGTGGTACATGTAGAGGGTGGTAGTGTGGTAGGTAGGTGAGATGACAAGTGGGTAGAGTGTCAGGGTGATATGGGAGTAGGTGTGTGGGTAGGTGTGTGGAGTAGGATGAGGATGAGATGACAGCTGGGTGAGATAGATAGGTGGGTGGGGGTTAGCTGGGTCATGTCATAGAGTCATAGAGGTTTATAGCATGGAAACAGGCCCTTTGGCCCAACTTGTCCATGCTGCCCTTTTTTTTGAAACCCATAAGCTAGTCCCAATTGCCTGCATTTGGCCCATATCCCTCTATAGCCATCTTAACCATGTAACTGTCTAAACGTTTTTTAAAAGGCAAAATTGCCTCTGCCTCTTCTGCTACCTCTGGCAGCTTGTTCCAGACTCTCACCATCCTCTGTGTGAAAAAAATTGCCCCTCTGGACACTTTTGTATTTCTCCCCTCTCATCTTAAACCCATGCCCTCGAGTTAACTGGGTAAAGGTTGTCAGTTTGGTGGTCAGGGTGGGAGTGGGTGGTGGGGGCTAGTCGGGGAATATTGGGGTGGACTTAGGATTTTAGTGGGAGCAGTTGGAGAGTTCAATAGAGAATTTGGGGCTTGGAGTCGGGTCAGGTGGGATAACAACTGTCAGGTTGTGGTAGCCAGTCAGTTTGGGTCAGTGGGGAAGTCCAGTTTAGGGGGAATTGTTTGGTGGGGTCAGGTCATATTGGGTCAAGGGGAGTCAGGAGGTAATTGGGAGGGGTGTCAATGTGAGTGATTGGGGCAGTCAGTTATATAGATACCCATGAGTTAGAATGGTGCTGCATTATTCATTAATTAGTCAATTCCTGCAGTAAAGAGGGATGATAACTTGGAAAGGTCTTCAAATGAGACTTTGTGGGTAGGACATAAAAATAAAAAGGATGCAGTCACATTGCTAGGAGTATATTGTAGACCCTGCAACAGTCAGCAGGCAATAGAGGAACAGATGTGAGGACAATTCAATCAGGTGTGTAAAAATAATAATAGGATAATTATAATAAGGGATTTAACTTATCCCACATTAATTGGGACATTCGTAATTTAAGGGTTTAAAGGGGGTAGATTTCTTGAAGTGTATTTAAGAGAGCTTTTTATGTCAATATGTAGAAGGTCCGAGGAGGAACAATGCAGTGCTGGAACTGGTTTTGGGGAGCAAAGTTGGACATATGTTTGAGATGGCAGTGGAGAGCATTTTTGTAATAGCAACCACAACACAACATAAATAAGCTTTTTTTTTAAACACAGCAATCTGTGCAGAGCCAGAAGACAATTGTAGGGTGTCAAATAATACTTCACTTGGGAGGAGGATGCAGGAACAGAATTCAGGGAGAGAAAAATTGTGAGGTTCTTGAACAGCTTAACATGGGGAGTAAGGAGGTTTTAGCATTGCGGACCCTGCAGTTCCAATGTCCCAGACCACCGCCCCCTCCCCCAACAATCCCAACCCCTCCTACCCGCTGCCCCGACCCACCCCCCAACCGGGAGGCTCACCCCATCTCTTCCAACCTTGATGGCCAGCCCTGATCAGCCCTCTCTTCCTCTGTCACTGATCCAAAGTGCAGAGTCACAGTGGGACTCCCCCCCATTCCCAGTGATCACCCCCAGAGACCCTGACCCCATTAAACCCTCCCTTGTCCCTCCCTCCTTTGCACTGCCTGGTGCCCCCTGGGAAGTGCCAGGGGGGCCAGGCTGGCACTGCCTGGGGGGCACCCCTCCTTATCCCTGACTTCTTGGGGGAGACCTCCATACCTCCCTTTCTCTCCAGTGGGGTCGGGCTGCCAGCTCCCCACTTGTGGGGAACTGTTGTAAACTCTGCTGGAGTAAAACACTCCTGGTGAAGAGGGGAGAGGCTATCAGGCCTGGAGACTTCAATCCTAGACCCGCTAATCAGATTTAAACTGTGATCTTAATATTTAAAGTAGCTGGAGCTGACACTGCTGGAATTCTGGCAGCTGGAGATGTACAGGGCCTGAGGCACCCAGCTGGAAGCCCCCTATACAGCCTCAGCTTATGACTCCCTGCAGGAACAGTGAAGCAGGCTGGGAGAATCGCCCCCACTATAAATATGCTTCTAAAGGCACAGTATCATTACAAAGGTAAAAGCACAGGGGACCCAGGGTAACATAGCAAGTTGGATACAAAACTGACTTATTGGTCGGAGACAGAGCATGATAGTAGAAGGCTGCTTGTGTGACTGGAGGTTGGTGTCCAGTGGTGCATCCCAGGGATCTGCTAGGTCTATTATTCATGAAACATATAAATAATATAGATGAGAATCTGGGGCAATGTTGAATAAGTTTGCAGATAAAATAAAGATTGGCAGGGTGAACTTGTGAGGAAGAAGGTCTTAGGTTGCAGGGGAATATAGATGAGTTGTTCAGATGGGAACATCAGTGGCAGATGAAATTTAACCTCGACAATTGTGACATGATGCCCTTTGGAATGAGTAGCATAACAAGGGAGTACTCTGCTTTGATTTGTAGGTTTGGGGACAATACAAAGGTTGGTGGAATTGCGGATAGTGATGGGGAACATCAGAGGATATAGCAGGATATAAGTTGGTTGGAGACTTGAGCAGAGAGATGGTAGATGCAGTTTAATCCAGACAAATGTAAGGTAATGCATTTTGGAAGGCCTAATATAGATGGGACATATACAGTAAATGGCAGAACCCTTAAGAGTATTGATAAGCATTGGGATCTGGATGTAAAGATCACTGAAAGTGGCAATGCAGATAGAGAAAGTAGTCAAGAAGGCATGCAGCATGCTTGCCTCCTTGGCTGGGGCATTGAATTTAAAAATTGACAAGTCATGTTGTAGTTTTATAGAATCTTAACTTGGCCGCACTTGGAACATAGAGTTCAATTCTGGTCGCCACACTACCAGAAGAATGTGGAGGCTTTGGAGAGGGTACAGAAAAGATTTACCAGGATGCTGCCTAGTATGGACGGCATTAGCTATGAGGAGAGGTTGGAGAAACTTGGTTTGTTCTCACTGAAACGACAAAGGTTGAGGGGCGACTTGATAGAAATCTACAAGATTATGAGGGGCATGGATAGAGTGGATAGTCAGAAGCTTTTTCCTTGGGTGGAAGAAACAGTTACTAGGGGGTATAGGTTTAAGGTGTGAGGGGCAAGGGTTAAAGGAGATGTATGAGGCAAGTATTTTACACAGAAGGTGGTGGGTGCCTGGAAATCACTGTCAGAGGAGGTAGCAGAAGCAGATATGACAATGACTTTGAAGGGGCATCTTGACAAATATATGAATAGGCTGGGAATAGAGGGATATGGTCCCCGGAAGGGTAGAGAGTTTTAATTCAGTCAGGCGTCATGGTCGCTGTAGGCTTGGAGGGCCAAAGGACCTGTTCCTGTGCTGTAATTTTATTTGTTCTTTATTCAACGAATAGTGGGACACCAGGAAGCCCAGAGTAACAGAAGAATCTTGGGATACATGTATACAGATCCCTGAAAGCGGCAGAACAGGTTAATGGTAGTTAAGAAGACATAAGTGACACTTCCCTTTATCAGTCATGGCATAGATTATAAAAGCAGATAGATTATGTTGAAAATGTACAAAACTTTGGTTAGATCACAGCTGGAGTACTGAGTGCAGTTCTGGTCACCTCACAATAGCAAGGATATGATTGCATTGGAGAAGATGCAGAGGAGATTCACCAGAATGTTGCCTGGAATGGAGCATTTGAGCTATAAAGAGAGGCGAATAGGCTCAGGATGTTTTCTTTAGAGCAGAAAAGGCTGTGGGGAGAACCTGATTATGGGATATCAGCTTATGGGAGATGTGAACAGGATGGATAGAAAGCAGCTGTTCTCCTTAAGGAGTCAATAACAAGGAGGCATAATTTTAAAATGAGAGGCAAGAAGTTTACAGGGGATTTGAGGAAAAAAACTTTACAACCAGTTGAGTGTCCACAGTAGACCACTGCCTGGGATAGTAGTAGAGGCAGGAAACCTCACAACCTTTAAAAAGCACATGGATGGTCACTTGACATGTCATAACATTCAAGGATATAGGCCAAATGCCAGAAAGTGGGATTAGTGTAGATTTAGTGTAGTTTAGTAGGTGCAGATTTGATAGGCATCTCCTTCATTGTACAACTCTATGACTAAGATTTCTTTATTTAACATTCCCTGGATAACTATTTAGATAAGTAAGTTGGAACTGTACAAAGTCTCTGACTTTTTCAGAGGGTAAACACAGTAAGAAGTCTCACAACACCAGATTAAAATCCAACAGGTTTATTTGATAGCAAAAGCCACTAGCTTTCGGAGTGCTTCCTGCCCCTTCATCAGGTGAGTTTTCAGAGGGTTTCAGAGTACAAGCAAATTCCCATTGGGAGTTTAAATTCCAACTGAGTTCTTGCATTGGGACTTCCAAGGTATCCCATGGAGTATTATCCAGGGTACACCAGGTCTCTGATGGTTCGAAGGCAGAAAAACTTGGGCCAGTATTTTTTACTGGATAAAATTTCTTTCATATTTTATTTTCCCCTCCTCCTGATGCTGAAGGTTTTGGAATAAAAGCTATTTAATTAATGCATTGCTTTTAAAATGCGAAGAGAGAATGTATGCTTTTAGTATGATTTATGGCATTCAGTTTTGAAACAAAAAACACCTGCTTTGTTTAATAAATTCTGATCTCATCTCTCATTATGTCCCTGAAGTCTTTGCTGGTACAAACTAAACCCAGATTATCTTGTTATTTCACTGATTTTCTTGCTAAATCATTTTGAACACACTTCTGAAGAAGTATAATTTAACAGTTTACTTGCACAGAAAGCATCATAAGCAGGCTGCTTGAGGAAGCTGATTGGCAGGGCCTGTGGTAACCAGACTGCACAGTCCTGTCTTAGCACTTTGTCTGTTTACTACGTTAAAATGGTCACATGAACAAGAGAAAATGGGTGTGTAATGATAGTGATTGCAGGCCTGACTAATCACCTGACACTGTCAAATGATTGTTCTATCTCTGATGCTTCACAGTTACAAAAGGATGTAAAAATCCACAGTGAGATTCCGAAAAGCATTTCCAAAATTGACGTTATCAGAAATGCCAGTAGCTGTCAGCACATTCATCTCAAAATATGTGATTACGGCTTCAAAATTGAGGTATCTCACTTGTAAGCTGATGCCTTGCCAATATGAGTGACTTTGTGGATTAAATATGAGCTGTGACCAGTAAAATACGCAGCAACAGACTATTCAGGGTGAGCTGTACACACTGGGAGGTCAGCAACTGGATTGTTTTATCTGCTGCCAATGGATTGCAATGACTGCACACTTATTTCTGATAAGATTTCTTGTTTCAGACTGATTTGCAATTAATTTATTTAATTTTATTTTGTTAGCGTCACTAGGTAGGCTTACATTAACACTGCAATGAAGTTACTGTGAAAATCCCCTAGTCACCACACTTTGGCGCATATTCCCATATACTGAGGGAGAATTTAGAATGGTCAATGCACCTAACTAGCATGGGGGAGAATCTCCCATCCTGCTGTAGTGATTTTTAGTGCCGCGGCCTGGGAGATTTAGATGGCACTGGATTAGCATGATCTGCACTAGGCATCTGGTTCTGAGCGCGTCTCACAGCCCCGGCTTTCAGGCACCATCAGCTCCACACTGGAAATAGGCACAAAACTGCATTATATATGCAGCCCTTCATCTCCATCTGTTTTAAATGGCATTAGAAAGCCTAGGACTAAAATCTCTGGGTCCATTAATCTCTTTCTCCACCTCCAGAAGTGTTTCACTGCATCACTGATTGCTATAGCTCTCCATTAATGGGGAGCTGGCAGCCTGACCCCACTGGAGTAAAAGGGAGACAATCGGGGCCCCTCAGACGGTCAGTAGGTGGGGAATGTCCCCTGGACATTGGCACCATGGCAATGCCAGTCTAGGCCCCCGGCACTGCCCAAGGAGCAAAGTGCCAATGCCCAGGAGGCACCTTGGACTGCCCATCAGGCATGGGGCAGTGCCAAGGGGCAGGGCCTAATAGGCACAGGGGCTAATGGGAGCCAAGTCCAGTGGGCAGGCAATCTGTGAGAGTGAGGGCTCCTGATGCCAATCTGCAGTCAGACTTGGTGGGGAATGGAGGGAGGCCAGTGATAGGGGCTGGCCATTGGGATGGTGCAGAGGTGGGGCAATCTCAATGGGGTGGGGGGGGGTGGTTGTCAGGGCTGCGAAGGGGGTGGGGGGGGTTGGCATTATCCGGGAGGGGGGGCTGGGACTGTGATGAAAAGGGAGGAGGGTCAACACTGGGCGTGGCATGCTTGGGGAACCAGTGATTGGGCCATTGGCTGGGGGGTGGTTGCATAGCTGGCGATGCAAGGGTCATGGAGTTGGCCAACAAACTAGCAATCGGGGAGGTCGGCAGAAAGGGGCCATTGTGTATGTGCCAATCTCGATGTTAACAAACTGATGCATGTGCAGTGGCCTGCTCAGCGTTATGCTGCTGGCTTCTCCAGTGTGGAGAGGCCCCGCCCCCAATTTTTTACATGGTTCACACTGAGGCACTCAGCAGTGTACAGAGTGTGGAAGATTCTTCTCTAAACTCGCACTGAATAAACCAATGTGATTTCTACACTTAGAATTTTTTTGTGAGAATTGCCCCCAACGTCTTTCAGACTGTGGGAGGAACTGAAGAACTCGAAGGAAATCCATGCAGACAAGGGGAAAATATGCAGACTTCACACAAACAGTGACCTAAGCCGGGAATTGAACCTGGGTCCTGGTTGGAACAGCAGTGCTAACCAATGTGCCACAGTGAATAAACTAGTGATCCAGAATCCCAGAATAATGTTCTGGCAACAAGAGTTCAAATCCCATCACAACAGATGATGGAATTTAAATTCATTCAATAGAAATCTGGAATTAAAAAGTTAACCTCAGTAATGCTGACCATTAAACCATTGTTGATTGTCATTAAAACCCAGTTAGTTCACTAATGTTCTATATGAAAGGAAATCTGCCGGCCTCATCTAGTTTTGCCTCCATGTGACTCCAGACCCACGTCAATGTATTTGACTCTTAACTGCCTTCTTCAATGCTCTAGCAAGCCATTCAGTTCAAGGGCAACTAATGATGAGCAACAATTGTTGACCTTGCCAGCGATCAAAGAATTGTGAAAGAGTTAAAACAAACTAAACAAGTGAGAACATATAATAAAGTAGAAATTCAGAAATAAGGGGAGAACTGCAAACAGCAAGCCATGACAACTTCAGATCACTTGTGCCTATTTTTCGGACACCATGGCCGTGATTTCACCGATACGCCCACTCCAATTTTGCAGCACAGCATTCTCCATTGGCCTTTGGTGCGATCTTACAAGCCTCAGGCAAGCATACAAGTAAAATTCCAGCCTATGAGTACCCAAGGACCTCAAAATGACATTGCTGGCACATGCATATTGTTTTAGAGTGAATTGTACAGTGGTACGTTGGCGAAAGAATTCACATTTACATTCACCAGGAATATGCATGGAAGGTGGCTGTTGATATCAATCAGTGTGCAACAATGATTTGACACTGGCAGTGTTATTTTCTAACTCAGCGCTTCAGTTAACGTGTTCTCTTAACCTTGCACAGCTGAACGCCTAGAACAAAGAAAATTACAGCACAGGAACAGGCCCTTTGACCCTCCAAGCCTGCACTGACCATGTTGCTCGACTGAACTAAAACCCCCAACGTTTCCAGAGACCATATCCCTCCATTCCCATCCTATTCATGTATTTGTCAAGATGCCCCTGAAAAGTCATTATTGTATTATGTTCAGTCCTGGGGAAAAAAATATCGGTGCTAAAAGAACCATCCACCACTGATAGGTTAATTGCTGGGTGATTTCTTCTAGCTGTTGCTTTGAACTTTATAAATATTAGCTTGTTTAAAGTTGCCAAAGTTGACACTAAGTGGTATGGCAGGTGCTGAAGAAGTTTTTACTGGACTTCATGGCTTCTCCGTAAATCAGTTCTTCCAGAAATTCCTCTTGGAATACAGCATGATGTGGAGAATAAAGAGGCCACATAGAACAGGACAAGTGATTGGAAGAGGGAGGATGAAGCTGTTTGCGGAGGCCACATCTGCCCAAGATGTTCAGGAAGCAATTATTTTACCTGAACTTCAGTGGATCCATGGTTTGAATTTTGTCATAAACGTCAGAATACTGCAATCCCGGTGAAAGCTGGATCTTGAATCTATACTTGCAGGCAGCAGGGGTCATCTTGGCAAATTTACTGCGGGCAGCCTTCTAATCAATCACTGTGGGCCTACCACTCAATTCAGAGTGACAGTTGCCCAGTCAGAAAGTTAGCAGCTCTGAAGCCCTAGCAGTGACAACAGGACGGACAGTGGTTGCTGAGTGAGGCAGATGACCATGAGCTGGGTCAGGCCGTTTAAAACAAAATACAGGAGGCGGAGGACGGCCAGAGGGAAATCCCTCTGTGGAGATACTTTGGGCCATGAAGGCTGCTTGCCTTCCAGTGACCACCTCTTTGGGACTTGGAGTCTCCAGCCCAGGTAGCACTGTGTGTGTAATCAGAGTAGAGTGGTTAGCACTGATGCTTCACAGCACCAGGATCCCAGGTTCAATTCCAGCCTCAGATCACTGTCTATGTGGAGTTTGCACATTCTCCCCAAGTCTGCGTGGGTTTCCTCCGGGTGCTCTGGTTTCCTCCCACACTCGAAAGATGTGCAGGTTACTTCATTGGCCATTCCAAATTGATCCTAGTGTCAGGGGAATTTGTAGGTTAAAAGTGTGGGGTTATGAGAATAGGGCCTGGGTGGGATTGTGGCTAGTAAAGACTTGATGGGCCAAATGGCCTCTTTCTATACTGTAGGGATTCTATAAGTGTGGGATGACAAGGAAGTGGGATTTGAAAAGTTGAGTAAGATATGAAAATACCATTATCGTCATTGTTTCAGCCCCATCACTGGCCAAGGCTCCTGCAATGGATTTCACAAAAATGCCCGGTATTTTCACCTCCACTGGGGTTAGAACATGCAGACAGACCTGCCTTCCTCTGGTTAAATCCTGCTAACCTCCATTTCTGCTGCAACTTGTCCAGAACGAGAAAGGAAAATGCAACAGGGAGTTTGAAGCAAACTTTTTATGTGATGGATAACTGACAATGTGTGCAAACGCTGAGATGCGGGTGTGGAATTTAAAACAGTTGTGCAGTGGTGGGGGAGTTGGGTATGAGTTTAGTAAATCACACAAATGTTCGTTGAGAGTCCGGGTTGATTGAGATTGTGGGTAGACAGTGATGGAGGTGTGGTGAATTGCTGAACTTCTGAGGCTTGTGGTGCATTTCTCTGATATTGTGTTTACTGATATTGACCACTCACGTGCAATCATTGAATTACATCAAAGGTATTTGGGGCTTAACTCCGGCATTACCTTCCATGTTTATATGCATGCAATGCTTTCTGTGCTTGTTTGTGAAAGGAGTACTGACCTCTTATCATCTCTTTTCATCTCTGCCTCAGCTTCCAATGCAGTATCTGGAAAATATTGGCGACCATTCTTTGCTATGTTGTGCCATTCTTCAGTGTTTTTATACACAACTTTCTACACAATCAACTGTAGCTGTAATGCACTTATCCTTAGTGAGATGTAGGTTAGCTTCAAGCAGTGCTAGCTATCTTTAAATGGGGCTCATCACTCATGATAGCCTCCCCTCCTACTGATGTATCCAACTAATCAATAGTGCACTCTCACAGCAATCGTTGAAATATGCTGGCAACATCAAGTTGACATGTTGACTGTGTTGTTATGAATGAATATGGGTTAACCTTGCAACACAATCCCCATGCCCAATTTCAGGGGCCATAAAATGTAACTCCCATGGGATCAAAAAGCAATTGTAAAGTTTTTCTTAAAAGATTAAATAGAGAAGTAGCAATCACATATATTCACACACATGGCTCTGTCCTTTGCAGACAGAAAGAAGCATGAATTACACTTTTTTACCAGCTAAACTAAAGCTTGGTAGAATAGCCAGCCCCTAGTTCACTCTTCCATGGAAATGCCTTGACCAATGAAAATAGACCTGTCCAGTTTGAATTTGAACAAAACTTGGCAGTTAACTATCCTATCATGCATTCTCCATGGCAATGCCTCTAGCAATCAGAATCAACTTGCCAACTAATCAGCAACCTCCTCCCATGCAGTATAAATTGTTCCCTTTAGCTTTGGTATTCTTGAGAACTGTTCTGATGAGTGCGTGACAAAAAAGCTTCAACAGCATGTGTCTTTGTTTACCAACACACAAATGTTATGATAACTACCAACTTACTATTTATTTTGGCAGCTTTAAGGCACTCTTGTATGTGTAATAGGTATACAACCACTACCATTCACAGAAGCATATGGATAGTGTTGATAACGGCATTAAGGTAATTAAGCAGAATATGTTAATATGTCAGTACTCAATGAAAACAAAACTTAAGAAAAAAATGACAGATAGCCCAGTGGAGGAGGGGTTGAGGTTGCGTGGGATGGCAACATTCTTGGTTCATATAAGGAGCATCATTAAGACTGCCCATTTCCACCGCCATCTGACTTGTCCCCCAATATATCTGCTGCTGAAATACTCATCCGTGTTTTGTTAGCTCTATTCTAGTACATTCCTGGCCAGTTTGACATATTTTAATATGTGTGAACTTCCAAAACTCTGCCACCGGTGGCTTAATCTCGCCCCACTCTGTCAACTCCTCTGCCCTGTGTTTGCCAATTTACATTGGCTCCAGACTTGTCAATGCCTTGGTTTTAAAAATCTCATGTTCTTTTCAATATATTAATACTGAGAAGTTTGTCTTTTATTTCATGATCATTTCAATCAGCAATTCAAATAATTCTTTGAAAAAAAATCTTACATTGTCATAAATTCTGTCAATCAAATGCAAGCAGTGAAAGTCTCATTGATGAATTCTTTCATCCATTTAACATCACTGAGACTTAAATAAACGACCAGGTTTTGAAAAACAATATCATAAAAAGATAAAGTCATCAACACTGTCAATAAAAACAAAACTGTTAGCCCTCTTCAAGTTCTAAAACCAATCCCCTCCCTCCCTCCCTTCCCTGAATATTAAATGCATTAGTCAGTCTTGGAGTTCAGCCATAATGAGGCCACCTGGCAACTGTGTCAACAAGAGGACTCTGAACAAATGGCTGGGTATTGTGATGTTAATGAACCTTTAGTAGTTTTAAAAATCATGTTCTTTGTAGCTCTCACTGTGCCACTGGGTTGTCTACTAGGAGCACTTTTATTGCACATTCAGCGGTCTGAATGAGGTTTGTTTATTTTTAATTTGTGAATTAGGCTTATGATCTTGCATTGTCAGGAGAAGGGATGTTTACAGGTCAGGTGACAGGAGCTACTTCATTTTCAGTTCTGAGCTTCAGGTTTTAGTTTTAGAAAGGACATCGAACTGGAGAGAAGTCTCTCTCTCTCTCTCTCTCCCTGATTTTGGGAAATTCTGCTGGTTAGCTGGAAGCCTTCCTGAAGTAGAAAATCTGTTTTTAGTGACCAGATTCTCTCCTTGATGTTCTGGGAAACTATCCTGAGTGTTTCAAGAGAATTGCAGCATTCAACCAAAGGACTCAATTCCAGTATCACGTGAACATTAGTCTTTGCTGTGTTAAATTTGTGGAAGGATTTCGTCTATGGGAAGTTTTAGTTTGATTGGAACATCTTTGATATATTTATTAATGGTTCTATATGATTGTGGCAGTTTTGTTTTGTTTATAATTGATAACAGTCATTGCTAATAGCCTTACTATACATGGTAAATATATTCTTTAAACTTTGTTTAATAAAAGCACCCTGGTTGGTAATTTAAATCATACCTGAAGTGAAACCTTTCATGCTCATCCTAACCAAATTCAAGATGGAAAACTTATGATCCAGGTGGGCTCCATAAAACTCTTCAGAATTTCTGACCTGAACTATAACAATACCTGTTTTGCTATATGGTCTCATTATGAATACTTGGCCGACTCCAAGGTTTGCCTGGTCTGATGGGTTTTTCCTGCATTTTATATTCTTATTTCAGGTTTCTGGCACCCACAGTATTTTCTTTTATTTATTATGTGATTCACTTGGTGGATACTGGGTGAGTGGGCATGGAAAATTCATGGGTGAGGGGATATGGAGAGAATACAGGAATATGGAGGGGATGTGGGAATATGGAAGAAATTAGAGAACATGGAGGAGGCATGGGCAATATGAGAGAGCATGGGACCATGAGGGAAGAATGGGGGTGGATGGGGATTGGGGGAGAGGGCTCAACAATCGTGAATAAGAACTGGTAAATATAGGGAGTTTATTAATCTTTGACCCCTTCTATTTCTCATCAATTTGCTACCCCTCACTGACACCAATTAAAATCACATCATTAGCTTCCACATATACTGACAACAACCATGGGGGGCTCCAACACCAACCCTGTCCCTCTCCTTGGTAACTAACTGTTCAAGGGTGAACTAGACCATTTTCAACCTTGGTGTCATAGTTGATGGTAAGCTGAGTTTCTGTCTTCATGTCAACACCATTATTAAGACTGCCCACTTTCATCTCCATCTGACTTGTCCCCCAATATGTCTGCTGCTGAAATACTCATCTATGCTCTGTTAGCTCTATTCTAGTACATTCCTGGCCATTTTGACACATTTTAATAAGCGTGAACTTCCAAAACTCTGCCACCTGTAGCCTAACCTCGCCCCACTCCGTCAACTGCTCTGCCCTGTGATTGTGGATTTACATTGGCTCCAGACTTGTCAATACCTTGGTTTTAAAAATCTCATGTTCTTTTCAAATCCATCCAAAACCTCAACCCTTCCTATTTGTATAACCCCCTCTAGTCCTATAAATTCCACCACCTAATAGCTCCTTAATGGCTCGGTTTCAAATTGCTTGTGATAATACTCCTGTGAAGCAGCTTGGGATATTTTAAAGGCAGTGTATGAATACAAGTTTTTGCTATTGAAATTCTAGTTTGGTCAAAAGACTGAAAGACTGACAAATAGTGTAGGTAACAGAACTGTTGCGAATATCCATCTCGACATTTTAGCAACATAACCATGCATGCTGCTTTGTAAAACCTTTGCTGAGCTACAGTTGATGGGACATATTAATATTTCAGTCCTAATGTGGAAGAAATGCTGCTTTTAAGTTCAAACTTTGCAGACAGCAATAATTGGTAGAGGAAAAACCTCAATCATCATGTGCCACAATATTGGGCACCCAGATGTCAAATTGTATTTGGAATTTCACAACGTGAGCATTCTAATTCCCAGAATACTTGAGGGGTGAAGTTCACTCGGGCATAATCAGCAATGCGGTCTTCCTAAAAGACTGACGATGCAACTCGGAGCAGAAGATGGAAGCCTCATAATATTGGGTATGAAGCTTAATGCCAAAAATACACTTGTTCATTTTAAGTACAGACAACTTGTGAAAATTGTTCAAATCTGCTCTGATTGACAGCTTCTTTGAATTTAACAGACAGATATTTAATTCTGCTCTGTCCCAGTCCCTGTCTTTGACTGTGGTTATTAATCTGTCTTGTTCATTTCAGAAAGTCATTCTGAAGCTTTTGATATAAATAGTCAGGCCATATAGCTTCCATATATAGAGAGGGCATGAAAAGAAACATTATTTAAGAATATTGATCATTGTTTAGCAAGTCATTGTAGTCTATTATTTTCTGTTACACAAATTACTAAATTTAATGGAAATATAAGCCATGTTACTGCTGTATGTTCTATTTCTGTTTAATAACTTTGTCTTGCACTTAAAGTGTAAAGCCTTCTAAAAGAGTAAGTACTTAAGAATTGAATGAAAAGTTGAAATAAATTGAAGCAGGTTTTGTATTAAAAAAAGAGACAGTAAATAATGTGTTCTTTATTCTTTGTTTTTGCCCGGTTCATTTTAATAAGACTGCTTGAGGTACAAGGAAGTTCCTTGATAAAGTTCCTTCTTTCTTGTTCTTCAGTGAAGTTTGCAACATGCTCTATTTTTAAACTGCCTGGATCAATTACGGAGGTGACACTTCAGTTATCCACTGTTTCGCTGATGTTTCTTTTGAGTTCCCATGTGAAAGGTGTATGAAGTGAATGATGACTGTGATTTAACACATTGGAAATTCATTTAATGTGCTTGAAAACAAGTCCTTTGATGTGGTGTTGAAAAGAATGATGATTTCTTGAAGTTGTGCAGCAAGTTTATTTCATCGATCTGAACAGTTTGACCTGTTTAGGAATTTGTTTGTCGAGACTTTTTCATGAAAATTCAAACCTATTGGACAACAAAAACACAAATAGCACAGCCTCATTTTAACAAATTTCAATAAGGGAAAAGAAAATTCCAAGATCCAGTAAACAAACCTAAACAATTAATTTGCTAAATACATTTACTCCATAAAATTTAAGTTGGGATTCAGTAAAATGCAAAAGAATTGAATAGATGTGTCGACATGCTCCCTTTTACATCTTCAGAATCTTCCAAGGTGCATATTAGAAACAGGTATACGGGTGTATATTTTACACCTGTATGTTTAAGGTACTCTGAAAACTATAGCTGAACAGAAGCTCCTTTTGTTGATTGGAGCAAAGTATATACAATTCTGATAAATGAGGCTTTTGATGTTCAATGTATCAGGATTGGTAATTATTGAATTTATTATAGTTACACTGGATCTTCCATGATCCCAGAATTACTTTATTGCTCTGTTCACTAATCCCTCTCTCCTTCTGCCTGACACGAAGCAATCTCATTGCTACTTATTCCATATTGTTTGTGTTGTACTTGGTTTAACTCCTGCACCAGGTCATACAAGTGCAAAGATCAGGATTGGGGGCAGAAGGAGGTTCCACTGTAAATGAAGAAGCTTTGAGCAGAATTTACTACTAGTGGAAATTCTGGTGGGTGGGGTCACTTAATTTGGCAGGAGGCAAAATATCTGTTCCCCAGTGACAGAATAAACTGTTGGAATTTTGTTCTCCTCATGTTCAATGTGGGTGAAAGGCAGTTTGCGCTTCTTGATTTCATGCATTAGCATCTCACATATGTTTATTACAAGGCCACCTCACCGGAAGTGAGTTCCGTCCTTCCCCAAATTAAGTTCTCTACTGCAAAAATTCAGCAACGTTCTACAATTGTAAATGAGTGTTGTGTATCTGGCAGGCTTCACTGCTTCCACAACTTTGAAGTCAGTAGATGTTGTTTTCTCCTTGTTGTGGACCTGGTGTAACTTCACACATATTGAGTGCTGTTAGTAAACACTATGCTGGACAAGGGAGGCAGGTGAAGGTTGGAAGGGAGGTGAGGATGGAGGGGTGAAGGTACGGGGGATGCACTGTGGTGGTGTGGGTGGTCGGGTGGACTGAAGGCTGAACAAGGGAGGCAAGCTGATGGAAGAGGGGCGGGGGGGTCAGAAAGCGAGCTTGGGGATGCAGATGTGGTGACAGCACCCTGACAGGGAAGGGGGTTGGGATTGTTGGTGGTGTTAACAAGTTAACAATTGTTGTGAGGTATGGGCTGAGATAGGTTGGCAGGTCAAGGGTGAGAGTCTGATGGGTGAAGATTTCAGTGAGTAGGTCAAGCAGAGAGCCATAACAGGTGGCTCGGATAATGGGAGGGGACAGGATCAGGATGGGCAAAGGGATGGTAATGAGTGTCAGCTTTGCGAGGTGGAAAGATGGTGGTGGATTGTGATAGGATCCAAGGGAATGGGAGGAGCTTGTAGCCAAACAAGCCATCTAAAATGGCGTTTTGTAAAGCACTCTGGGACAACTGGGCAAGAAACTAAACCAACAGGCTGCAGTTTAAATACAGACAAACAGGCTGCAACCCTGATGAGTGAATACACAGGATATGGGCCATCTCCAGGATGAAAGAGACTTTCTGGTCACACTGGGTTGTGTGCCAGACATAGGGGCACCGTGAATCCTTATTTAGGAGGAAGGTATGTGACCTATGTGCCTACAACACCTACAGGCATGGCCGCCGGGGACACACCCAGACATCGGTGTGGTAGCACCTGATTGGACTCTTATCGATCAGGGTGATCAAGTCCTGATCGATTGATTGGCAATGGCCAAAAAAAGGGCGTGAAACCAAACAGGGTATAAAGGATGCTGCACAACCAGGAATCTCTCTCTCTCTCTCTCTCTCTCTCTCTCTGACCCCATGAACGAGCTATAACAATGGTGAACATCGCCAGCATGAGGAGAGCCACCACACCCGAGAAGGAAGGAAGAAAGAAAGACTACAGCCAGAATGCCTGACCAGATCAAAGGGCCAAACTACACAGACAACTACCAAGATCAGCACACAGATAAAGGCCAATATCTGTTTGGATACTTGTGAGTCACGCAAAGTTAAGTCAAGGTCTTGTATTGTACTTGAATTCTAGCATTTTCTGTAAGATAACTTATTGTTGGTCAGGTGGCTGATTATTGATTGGGTGTGTTTAAATAAATATTGTTTGTACTAATAAGATGTCTACTCAAAGTTATTTGTCCACCGTTTAAGGGTTAAGACAGACTGATTTTACAACAAGCTTCAGGGTAAGAGGTGAAGGACAGTTTGGTGGTGGGGAAAAGTTGATGGGCGAAAGGGGGAAGATAAAAGGTGGTGGAACGAGTTTGAAACATGATGCACACCATTTTTCCAAACTGATCTTGACAAGTCATGTATTCAGGCAGTGAGGTGGGAGGAGGGTCCTTTCAGGTGGATGGAGTTCAAGGTCAGCACAAGTGGCCAACCGAAGGGACATCCTAATAACTATGAGGCAACATTAAGTTAAAGATACTCACTTGTGTCCTCTCTATGGTGAAGCCTACATTGCAAAAGGTTTGGTCCTGACTCAAGGGTCTCATAACACTGAGATCCCAGCAAGACGTGGAGCCACCATTTGTTCTGTATCATTCGCCATCAGCTGCAGTCAGAGGGAAGGATAAAGGGAGCAAGAGAGGTGAAATGTTTCCAAGGGGCATGGCTCCAATTGGTGACTCCAACCTCAAATCTCCCAGGTGAATAGTCATGGCTAACAAAGGATCATGTGTTAGGACTTTCAGTGATGCAATGACAATGAGGATACTTGAGACAAATGGAAAAATGTCCATTTGAAACTTCTTTCACCTGACACTTATTATCCTGGTCAAAGTGTGATGCCTCCATTTCCAGGATGTCCTTTACCTGGAAACGGTGGGGATAGGGATGCCACGTCAAGCTGGAAGCTAGATGGAGGGTTTATCAGTTGCCTGCCTGCTTTGAGATGGAGAGAAAATTTTAAAGGACATGCTTATTTAATGTATCAGTTCAATTCAATCAGATACTCGCTGAGGTATCGATGATGCAAGTTGCAGACAAGTTGGGTCCATCGCAGGTTAGCACATGGCCAGGAGGAGCAAGGGCCTGAGCAGCAAGAGTCAGAAGGGACTTTACAAGGTCAAGAGGCTGGCAAACCTGGAACACTGCCATGCTGAACATTGGCTTGGCCATGGATGGATTGCCAGCGGTACTCTTATTTGGAGATGATTGAACAGCAATATCGAAGGTGCCCTGCTATGTTGTGGGATATGGTTGCTCACATCTACCAGCTCCTCCAGTACGTGCTGCGGCTGCAAGGACTCTGAAAGAACCCTGGTCTTCAAAGAATGAACGTCTGTCCAGATTCTCTCAAAATATGGTGCCAGGACCTTCGACGTACGAGGTAATAGCAAGGTGGACAACATCCTGCCTGCCTGATTTTCTGAGTTCCTCGTGGATGAATAATTAATGAGCTGGAAAGCAGAAGGTTGCTGCTAAATAGGAATCATGCTGACTATCCTGCCCATCACCAGGTTTCATCTCAAAATGGAAAATTCCGCCCTTTGATCATGAATGGGTATGTCTGTTGACATTTAGGAAACCTTTTTAGAACTGACAAAGAAACACAATGCAAGGACTGGTCATAGATAAACCCAAGAAAAAAAAAGACCTGATCAGTTGCTGATCCATTACCTGAATCATTCCGAATGTATTCCTTTGGTGTTTGTATAATTGGAACAAACATTTAATTTAAACTTCTGATATTTTACAATTGTCCTTGGCAGATTTTCAGGATTCTGAATGTAGACATAATTGCTTTGTTAAAGTCTTTCATGAGATGTTTTCAATTCATGACAGCACATGAATTAATTGCATTTCTTTGACCTTTTATTTGATTAGCTTTCACACTTATATTTCAAAGAAATAATTACTTATGATAACAGAACCAAATCCACTTCTTCACTGCTAATGTAGTTCAACTTTAAAATGAAATTCAACTGGAGGACTATGGGGAAGAGCACAAGGAAATTGATACAACTACTGTGGCCAGCTTCTTCACAGAGATAGCATAGGAGTGATGGACCAAATGGTTTCTATATGTGCTGTATGATTCTATGGACACATGATCAATTCTTCCAGACATCGTTTCTCTATAAAATCAATCCAAGGTGGACCAGGTGCTATCTGCTCATCATTGAAAATGTTTGAACTATTGGGGGAATTCATCCATCCTACCTGCTACCCCCCCCCCCCACCCCGCCCCCCACAGGAATCAGAGGGAGCAAGTGGCAGATCATACAAAGGTCTGTTGACCCTAGGTGAGTACGGCCAGATTACCCTATCTTTACATTTTCTTTAACAAAAAAAAAATCAAGAAAATAGATTATTTTTAATGAAAATTAAACTATATATCTAAATTAAACATGACCTGTTATGATTAGAAGCCACCTCCCCATATTGCCATTACATTGTTGACATTATTGTAAAAATGTTTTGCGGCTGTTACATTCCATCAACAACCTATTCGCTTTTCTTTAACCTGTGATGAGACAGTGCAGGCTAAGATGTCTTACTTACGCAAGGATATTTTGGCCTTGGAGGGAGTGCAGAGGAGGTTTACTAGGCTGATGCCGGAGTTGAGGGGGTTGAGTTATGAGGAGAGGCTGAATAGATTAGGCTTGTACTCGTTAGAGTTTAGAAGAATGAGGGGAGATCTCATTGAGACGTATAAGATGATGAATGGGATGGATAGGATAGAGGTGGAGAGACTCTTCCCGCTCAGAAAGGATAGTAGGACTAGGGGGCATAGCCTCAAGATAAAGGGGGGGGTGGTTTAGAACAGAGTTGAGGAGGAACTTCTTCACTCAAAGGGTGGTGAATCTCTGGAATTCTCTGCCCGTTGAAGTGGTGGAGGCTGCCTCGCTAAATATTTTTAAGACGCGGGTTGATGGGTTTTTGATGAGAGGGGATTAAGGGTTACGGGGAGAGGGCGGGAATGTGGAACTGAGCCACGACAGATCAGCCATGATCTTATTGAATGGCGGGGCAGGCTCGAAGGGCTAGTTGGCCTACTCCTGCTCCTATTTCTTATGTTCTTAAACAGTCAATACTGCAATGTATAGGGTGATAGATCTGATCTTCACAACTTGTTAGATGAACCACCATAGCAACAAACTAATTTTCCTTAAAGCCCATTAGGGGGTGTACAGGAAGTCTGCATATATTGGTGTGCCTATGTTCTGTCTGTTTCTGTACCTTTGAGCAGGACTTCATCCATCTACCAGTGAAACCCACATCCTTGACTTATCCCGCTCCAAGCTCAACCATTCCACTTTTCACTTATATGTCTTCTCAAACTACACTCTCCATCAACTTGAGCTTATCCAAAGTTCTGCCACCCATATTCTACCATGCTTCCAATTCCAATCATCTATCACTTTAGTCCTTGCTGATCTCGAAAGCCTCTCATCCTTGTACCTCAAACTTTAACTTTATGTCCATGTGTTTAAATGGCCTTCCTTGTCTATATTTCTGTAACCTCAGATGTACTAGTAAAGAAATATGAGCATACATTTTAGATATGATCTACAGTAATTGCTGTTTTTTTAAATTTTAACTCAACAGTAAAATTGACTGCTGGAAGAGTTAGCGCCTTGGCTCCATTAGGTAAAAGTCTTTCAAAAATGAATCTTGCAATGCTTCATTTTTGTTTCTTGATACCATGGAAGAAATGCTTGACCTTACGATCTACTTGCAACATTGCAGGATTACATAGTTTTGAACCGTGCTTGGCAGTAATGCAATACAGAAGATAGGATCAATTACGATGGCAATATTGCCATTACTGTTTAAAGACAGTGCACAAGCCAAACTGATGTAAATGTTGAGATGTTTGTTAGCCAGAGTATGAACTATTCAATATTTAAGCTAATTGACTCAGTCTAAATTCAGAAAATCCTGCTATATGCACTCATGGCTTATATTACAGTCCATAGTTTAATTCTTGAGAAGTACTATGTTCTATGAAGGCTTTTACAATGACATCTGTCATTATTTTCATGGCAAAATGTTAAAAATACCAGTTAATTAAATAGCCACTGGACATCTGGGACCAGAGACGACAGGACAAACAATTGTCTAATGCCTTAAATCTCCTTAATTAATCAAATTGATGCATTGTAAAATAATCACACATGGACTGAGCATGCAATATAAATTAATATGAACTCATTGCCAAGTCAGAGAAAATTAAAGTAAGGGGAAAAGAATAAAAGAGTTAGGAAAGAACAGTAAAGAACAAGTTAACGTCTTAAAAATTTCCAACAACAATTAATGCCAGAAGCATTGAGAGTCCACAGTCAATTTTCAATACCAGGGAATTTGATTGCTTGTAATTGTCAAATATCAAACAATAAAAATATCCTAGACGCAAATGAACTTAACGTCCATTGTGAATTTAAGGGTGGAACAGTGCCATTGACCCGGGTTCAATTCCTGGCTTGGATCTGTGGAGTTTGCACTTCTCCCTGTGCTTGCATGGGTTTCCGTCGGGTGCTCTGGTTTCCTTTCACACGATGTGGATGTGCCGGCGTTGGACTGGGGTAAACACAGTAAAAAGTCTGACAACACCAGGTTTTAGTCCAACCGATTTATTTGATAGTAAACTCACAAGCTTTCGAGGGGACTCCCTCTTCGCCAGGTGCCCCTTCCTTTCACACTCCATAGATGCGCAGGCTAAGTGAATTGGCCATGCTAAACTCTCCTTCAGTGTACTTGAAGAGGAGCTGAAGTGTGGCGACTCAGGGATTTTCACAGTAACTTCATTGCAATTTGAATGTAAACCTACTTATAACTATTAAATAAACTTTAACTTTAATTTGTATCTACTATGCAAAGACATACCATTTCATTACTGTTCAGTTGACAGTCAAAAGTCTGACAACACCAGGCTTAAGTCCAACCGATTTATTTGATAGTAAGCTCACTAGCTTTTGGGGTTAATCCCTTCGTCAGGTGAATGGAGAGTTCTGGCCTCAGACAGAAACAGAGGCCAGAACTCTCCATTCACCTGACGAAGGGACTAACCCCGAAAGCTAGTGAGTGTACTATCAAATAAATCGGTTGGACTTAAACCTGGTGTTGTCAGACTTTTTACTGTGTTTACCCCAGTCCAACGCCAGCATATCCACACCAGTTGACAGTCAGCAGTTTTTAGATAATTTTGGAGGAGAGCAGTTTTAGATATTTGAATTTAACTATACATTTGCCCTCATGTCTGAAGTAGCAGTACTTTCAAGCACAGATAATGGCAAGTACTATTAGCACAACCACTATCTTGATGGGAAATTCTGCGCAAACAATTTTTTGATACATGAATGAATTCACATTTTCTTATTCTGAAATATATTATATATATGTATATACACATATATGTATAGTTTAATAATTCTGATTGTAGAAAATGCTTACAATTACAGCTAACACAACATACTAAAATTATACAATTTGCATGTTATAAGTTTACAAAAGTAAAAATTGTGTTTCAAATGTAGATTGCTTAACTTTAAGCATTGGTATATAGTCACAAAATAACCCAACAAAGCTCTCTTTCAGTATATGGGCAGCATTCATTCAAAAAGTAATTTGATCTTAAAATGTTAATGATGTTCCGAGCTGGAGTACTATTTACAACTCTGGGCTTGATATGTCAAGTCCTTGGAGAGGATATGGGGGATACTTCCTAGAATTATGAAGGATTTCAGTTACATGGAAAGGTGAAAGAAAGTACAATTGTCTTCCTTTAAATAGTGAAGTATATAGGGAAAATTATTAAGTGTTAAAAGTGGAATTTTCCAGTCCCACCTGTGCCAGGATATATCAATCATTGTCAGTACAGAAAATCCGGAGAGGCAGCCAAAGATCCTTGACTTTTGGCAGAGAATCCTTGCCAATGGGGGGGGGGTATTTCTTTATTCTCGTCTGTTGCCACACCCATTAAGAGCGAGAACAGTAAATTTGGAGTTCCAGCCAAATCTATTCACTTACAACCACATTAGAAAATCCCATGTGTGAACAAAAAGAGAAAATTGTGGCCTATGTGTCTCATTGGCTACAAAGATGGAAGTGGCCTGCAGTGGCTTGATACATTTCTGAGATCTGACCTGAAACCTGTTAAGATTATCTGGACAATGACGTCTTTCCATGGTCCCCACATTAAACAAAGGCTTCTCCCAAGGTCCAATTGCCACTACCTGCCAAGTCCTGTGATGATGGAGAATTGGTGGTGTGAACAGGGCTGTGAAACTGGGAGTCCCTAGCCATGAATCTGCATGGCAGAGGCATGAAGATCATTGGACACCTTTGTTTGGACGGAGGTGTATGTGAAATGAAGCTTCTGTGACTCAACAGTCCCTTTCTGCTCACCCCAAATGGGGAAGGGGGTAGAAATGGTACAGTAAAAACATGCTTTTTCCTGGCTGGGGAATTTTATCCCCAGATTAACCCTTTCTATGGTCAAAGAAAGAATTCTTTAAATTTTGCAACTTGGAATGTTAGAACATTTCTAGATAATCTCAAGAGTGACCATTTGGAAAGAAGAAATGATGCCATTGAAATATTAAGCTGAAATAGAAGCTTCAGGATGAATATGGGGGATGAAATAAGTGCCTGGATGGAACTGTTCAATGGGCTTCCCCAGGATCTGTTCTGGCTCCAACCATTTCCAATCTTTATATCAATGATTCGCCTCCAAATCCTATCTCAGAATTTCATCTGTGCTGACAGCACCCATTTTCTAAACTAGAGACAACACTGAAAAGTAATGTTGCAAAGCTGGCTAACTGCTGTAAGACATGGCACCTTCAGCCCAGCAGCAACAAAATAGACTCAAGTATATTCCACCTTCACATTGCCAGCGGCATCTCCTTGAATGGCATGAGGCTGAATCACAAACTACGTCCTGTTTACCTTGTTGTTATCCTTGACTGAACACTGACATATTAAAAAAAATCTAGGCAAGACAGCAACTCAAAACATGAAACAACGTCCTCAGCAAACTTGCTGGCTCATCATGTGGTTCAGATGCTCAAACCTTAAGGACCTCGGTTCTTGCCATGATCCACTCAACTGCAGAGTCCTGTGGATACCTAACTCAACACAACAATGTGTCATCACGGGCACTCTCCGATCAACTGTCTCCCAGTCCTGAGCACTATCTTGTTCCCTTACATAAGGAGGGAGATTGAAACAAGACAGTTCCTGGAAAAGGTTTACACCAACACAAGTCTGCTGCTACACAACAACCTGACGCTCCAGCTGCTGCACGCCTCCCATCATGTCAGCTTATGTAGCTAAGATCGCGAGACCAGGAAGTAACAGCAGCGAGCCTGTGGCAGCAGGACATCAACATGTCACCACTGAAAACCATTTCCTCATCACAGATGGTGGAGGCTGCCTCGCTAAATATTTTTAAGAAGCGGGTTGATGGGTTCTTGATAAGAGAGGGGATTAAGGGTTATGGGGAGAGGGCGGGAAAGTGGAACTGAGCCACAACAGATCAGCCATGATCTTATTGAATGGCGGGGCAGGCTCGAAGGGCTAGATGGCCTACTCCTGCTCCTATTTCTTATGTTCTTATGTTCTTATCCCACAGACCACCCATCTGACTTTAACATGCCATGTCACCACTAGGCACTCCTTAACCATTTCCTCATTGGCCTTTGTGCAGCAAATCAGCACAAGTGGGGTCTTGCAAGGAAACCAGACGACTGTTGTAGTTCACCCCAATCAACGGCTCACATCATTGAAGCCTGCCCCAGACAAAATTCAGCGCAGGGCTCATTGCGGAGACTATTGCCTGGCTTAGTGATTACTGCACATGTTTTAAAAAAAAAATGCATACATTCATCATACAGATTTTGGAGGAGAAAGACTTGCAACCGGTTCCCAACTTCAAAAACATAACAATTGTAACTATCTTCATGGAAGAGATAAATCATGCTGTGGAAACTATTAAGGTAATTTCCTCTTGTCCATCGCAGGGAAATCTGCTGAATTGCCTCCTTCCTGTGGCTGAGGAAATCAGTGGGGGGAATATTACGACCTCATCATAACCTGGGCCCCAGCTACTCACAATATATTTCAATGATTTGTACGTGGGGAGCAAATGAAATGGATGGGATTCTCCCAAAAAAATTCTAAGTGCCAAATTCACATAAAAACTGGAGTAAACTCTGTTGGTTTTTTCAGCAGGATTCTCAAAATGACTCTCCCACACTGTGCATTACACAGAGTCCTAGCGTGAATCATGCTAATAATCAACGGGTGGGGGCCTATCCCGCTGGAGAGGGCAACAGTATAGTACTGAGCAAACCATTGCACATGTGCCAATTTGTCAACGCCGAGATCGATGTCAAGCTGGCAAGCCCAAAAGGCACTCTCCCTTACCCCTGACCTCCTGAGCGGTCTCCCTGGCCCCTCCTTCACTCCAGCAGGGTTGGGCCATTAACTCCCTGCTAGTGGGAATGAACCACTCCTGGTGGGGAGTGGAGAGACAAACGGACCTGGAGATCTCAGTCCCAGGCCTGCTAAGAAAAAGTTTAAAAGTTTATTCATTAGTCACAAGTAGGCTTACATTAACACTGCAATAAAGTTATATGAAATTCCCCTAGTCACCATACTCCGGAGCCTATCCAGGTTAATGCTCCTAACCAGCACATCTTTCAGACTGTGGGAGGAAATCCACGCAGGCCTGGGGAGAATGTGCAAACTCCACATGGACAGGAATTGAACCCGGGTCCCTGGCACTGTGAGGCAGCAGTGCTAACCACCGTGCTGATAATGATATCAAAATGATCGTCTGCATAACTTATTCAGTTCCGTGTGGGTGGTGACATGCAGAGGCCATGGTGCTCAGCGGGAAACTCTCTGCCTCCGCTTAAGTCTCCCGGCCCACTGCACTGCTAGAGTAACGCAGCAGGCTGGGAGAGTTGCCCCCAGTATTTTCAATTTTGCTGGTGAAGCAAACCTAGGTGGGATGTGTATTGCAAGGAAGTTGTAGAGCAGCTTCACAAGAATTTAGTGAGTGGACAAGGACATGGCAAATGCAAAATAATGTGGAAAAATGTGAGGTTATCCACTTTGCAGTAGGTACAAATGTGCAGAGTATTTTGCAAACGGTGAGAGATTAGAAAGTGTAAAATAAAAGGATTGGGTGCCCTTATCAATAAGTCACTGAAAGCTAACATGCAGGTGCAGCAAGCAATTAAAAAGATGAATGGTTACCTCAAGAGGATTGAGTATGGGATTAATTATGTTTTACTGCAAATGTACAGGAGGTTGTTTAGACCACACATGGAGTACTTGTGTAGTTTTGGTTCCCTTATCTTAGGAAGAATATTATTACCATAGGTATAAAAAGTAATCATCATAGTCTCAGATAACCATAAGCTGCTCTCTACTTTGAGCTGGAGAGCTGTCTGGCAGTGATTTAACTTGAGGGTCACCACAACTCAGGTGAGGGGCAAGGTTGAGAAGCGGGGGGGGGGGGGGGGCTTTCATGAATTACCTCAGCCAGTACAGGAACTGAACCAGCAATCTCGCCACATCACAAACCAGCTGTCCTGCCAAATGACTTAACTGACTCTTGACTTCACTCTGAAAAACAGTGAAATCTGGAGGGTGGTGTGCACAGACATCACCAGTAAATGGAGTCCATTGCTTGCAGTAGCATCACAACTGTGCATACATCAAGTTAGAAGCAATCAGAGCCTGGGAGAAACTCGAAGCGGACTCATGCTTGTATTGAGGGATAGCTGCCATCTATATTGCCATACAGTTTTATGAAAAATTAGCACAATGACCTGAAAGGACTTCTTAATGGCTCCAAGCTTTGAAGATCCTGGAAAATGTTTATCCCTGAAAAATGGAGCTCGAAGGATTGTGAATATTTATTCTATACGGCCAGAGTTTTAATTTGTTTGATCAATTTTCAAATATGTTTTTCAAAAAGACGCATGTCAGACGCCACAACTTAAGTGAAAATGTCAGTGACCATTAAAAATTATAGTGACCTTATTCTGTTTGAAAAAGCTCTGACTAGTAATCATATAGTACTATATCATAGTGCAGGACAGGGTAGACAATGCATTAGCCATTGTGACAGGACTCAGACATAGTCTCATCCTTATCTTGATTCATGCTTGTTTTATTTTTAGTCGCTGCCCCAACCTTGTCTTTGTCAGTGGGCTCATCAGTGTTCTTGTCTAAAAACACTGCAATGTCTTTTCAGTCCCAAAGGAGTGCTGCGCCATGGAAAATGTCATCCAATATTAGCAGACCATATGTAAGTCATTCTAACAGGGCTTTGCGATTAGCACTGAAAGAACAAAAAGGCCAAGAGGGTTTTTGTTACCTCAAGAACTTCAATGTCGTGTTTGTGGTTTTGATAAAAGGAAACACATGCAGAGTTCCAAATGCCTTTTAGAAACTAAGGGCAGGCAAACACACTTGATAATATTTCAGATTTCCAAAGCCCACCCCCACCTCTGCCCACTTGCTAATTAAGTTTTCCTCCATGCTTCTGCTACCTCAAGAGCTGACTGCTCCAAAACAACAGCAAAATATTGCAAATGATGGGAATTGGAATAAACATGGAAAATGATGGTGATACACAGCAAGTAGCTGTGCAGAGAGAAAGAAAGTTGATGACCGGAATTTTACTGTCCCACTCACCATGGGAATCACAGCAGGCAATGGTGCACCATAGAAAGGTCTATTGACCTTGGGTGGGATTTTATGATTTCAGGGTGAGAGAGGTCCTAAAATCCCACCTGATGACTTTCATCAGAACTGAAAAACATTTGAAAAGTAATAGGTTTTAAATAGATCAAATAGGTCAGGAGGGTTGATGGGGTAAAGTCGTAGTGGAACAAAAAGGAAGGTCTGTTAACAAGATAGGAGATGGGAATGTTAAATGGCAAATAACATTATGGATAAGAGCCAAAGGGGCGAGTAATGGGACAAGTAAAGAAATGAAAGATGTCTCCAGGGGAAGTGTGAATGGCAGGATAAGGTGCTGTCTGAAAGCGAAAGGAAACAAGAGATAAACAAGACTAATACCATTAAATGCAAAGAAAGGGAAATACTCTCTTGGATGGCCTCCCATTTTCTGGTGTCTGAAAACTTCAGCTTAAACAAAGCTCTGCTGCAAGTCATCAGAATTACACTCAATTCTATTCACCCCTGTATTCACTGAACTACATTGGCTCCCGGTCCAACAACACTTCATTCCTCCATGATCTTGTCTCATACTATCTCTGATATGGAGATGCCAGCATTGATCTGGGGTGGGCACAGTAAAAGTCTCTCATCACCAGGTTGAAGTCCAAAAGATTAATTTGGAATCACAATCTTTCAGTGCACTGCTCCTTCCTCAGGTGAGTCAACCTGAGGGACCTGACCTCATTCACCTGAGGAAGGAGAAGCGCTCCAAAAGCTTGTGATTCCAAATAAGCTTCCTACTATGCTCACTATCTCTGAGATCTCCTCCAATTCTGCAAGTTGTCTCTAGTGTATCTCCAATTGCTCTACTACTACTGGTGGTTTCGCCTCGGCTGCTTAGGCCCTGAACCATGGAATACTTTCTTTACACTTTTCTACCACACTAGCCTTCAAGATGTTCCTGAAATCTACCTCATTGATCAAGATTTTTGCCCAAATTGTCCCAATATTTCATTAAGTGGATCAGTGTCAAATTTTGCCTGGTAACACTTCTACAAAGAGCTTTGTGATGCTTTACAAAGTTAATGGCACAATATCAATACAAATTGTAGTGATCTCTGTCAGTCTAATTAGGAAAGATAAACAATATCTAACAAAGTCAACCATTCACGTTTAATGACTTTCCTACTGGTCCCAGAAAAATTGATTAGCTATTTGCAGAAAATAATAAAGAACTAATTAGTCTCTAAACCTTTCATTTATGACCAGTCACTATGAATGCATTCCTTTCAGTGCTGCAGGTTTAGATTGTTCTACTAAACCAGAGGCACAATAGAGAATCACTTGAAATGATCGTTTCTCAGGAAGTCATCCCAGTAAGTGGACATTGTATCTATCCGTGGTCTCCTAAATTGTTTATATTGCATTACACTCAATTGTAATGGCTCCAATTTCATCACAGCCAAATAGTTTTTAAAAAGCACTCCATGCATTGCTCAAATGATTTGGCTCAGCAACCATGTTATTTCCTTTTTAAACCTGTACCACTGCTTTATATTTTTCCACCCAAGCACACACATATGTTAATTTGTTCTGAGCTATTTATTTAATTCATTTTTAGTTGCCCCATTGTCACTGCATTATTTAATTCCTCCAATGTATTTTCTAATAATATGATGTTGCATCATTATCACTGCATCATATAATGGTCCTCTCGCTGTATAACTTGCCTCAACTCACTCTGAAGAATTGCATCTGAGACCTGCGAGCAAATATTCAAATTTTGTAGTACAGGAAAAGGCCATTCAGCCCAGCAGATTAATGCTGGTGTTGATGGTCCTCGTTAATCTCCTCCAACCTTTTCCCATTTTAATAGCATATCATTCTATTTGTGATGGTATTGTGCCTTTAAGAAATATATTTTAATCATGTTTGGCTGCAGGGTATTTTACCAGTCCCTGGGATTTTGCTGGTGCTGTGTTCTCTGCAGCCAATATCCTTTATTGTTACTGATGCAGTATAATGGACACCATGTTGGTTTTAATCTCAACTAATGCAGTGTTCTGTTGTTTCAGTGTTTCCCTGGGATAGCAAAGTACAGTTTGATTGGGGGTGATTGGTAAGTCAGGTCATGTGGCTAGGGACAGCTATTTTCATTGAGTAGTTTTGTTTTTCAGGAGCTGTTTGAAGCAGACAGTAGGATTTTGAGAGACAGCACTGTTTTTCCCCCTCTCTGGAATAGAAGATTCTGTTGTCTGGGTGCTGTTTTTGAAAGCTGCCAGAGACTGGGTTTACTGCTCTGAGGTTTTGCTGTTTTAGGATATAGTCTTCTCTGAAAACTGCTGTCAGGACCACTGTACAGACATATTAAACTACTGGAAATCCAGTATTATGTGAGCATACTTTTTTTGAAGAAGGGTGCATGTCTGTGGGATATAGCTACATTGGAACAACAGAGATAATGAGTCATTAAAATGTATACTGTGTCACATGTAAGTTCTGTGATTGGTAAAAGTTATGCTAATTCTTTTTGTTATATTCTGTGTTCTTAAATAAACTTTGTTTGATGAAAGCTTCCTAGTGAGTCACTTGAATCAAACCCGGAGTGAAATACTTTGTGCTCACCAATGCCAAAATCAAATGTAAAATTTAGGGCCTGATTTTATCATCAGGTTGCACCCATTTTTGGCATGAAAACTTGGTAAAGTCCAGCATGAGGCGTGTAGTACGATCACGCCTGCTTCCACGTCAGCTCCCCCTTTACCATGGACTGAAAATGGCTGCGGTTGACACTGTGCCTGAAATGGGCACAACAGCCCTTTAAATGTATTTACATGCATTAAATTGTCTTAATGGACTACACATCCAACCTTACTGGCACTTCCCCCTTCAGTCAGATTCAGTACAAAACAGACATGCTCTACATGTAGTCTGATTCGGGCACTCCAGTTAGCGAGGAGGCAAGTGCCAAACATCCAACAGCTTTCTGTTTGAGATTGGTAGGGGAATGGAAAGTGGGTCTGACAGCTCTCTGCTTAAGATCGGTGGGTAGGGGGTGAAATGGGGGGGGGGGGGGGGGGGGGGGTGGCGGCAGCTGCCACTCTGCCTGTGATCAGCAAGGGAGAACGAGGGGGTCTGCTGCCACGCTGCCTGTGATGTGAGGGGAAAGGAGGAGGGGCCCTCAGTCGGCCTGGGGGGAAAGGAGTCAATCATGTTGTGGGGGGGTGGGACAATGTCTGTGGGGACAGAGAGAGACATTGCCTGGCCTGAGACTGATGTGGCAAGGGAGCCGCTTTCTATCATTTCTTTTTCTGTGCATGCACGGTTGGAGGTGGCGATTGGAGCTGTAGAATTTCGGGCGTGTTAAGCCCTGCCCACAGGCTTCTACAGCACAGTTCGGAATTATTGATTTATTTTCAGACAGAGTGCATATAGGGGTGCCGAAGAATGGGTCAAAAAGTCAAACCTGAGATACTCCCAGTTTCAAGTCCATCTGGCACTTAGAATCAAAATGGCAAAATAGGCCTTTAGTGTCTTTTCTAACTTCACAAAATACCTTGAAGTTTCTGGCCTGAGTCTTAACATATTTTTTTCACTCTCCCAATGTAGGTATCTAGCTTCTCAATTAATGCAAGTAAGTTAACAGCCTCAACCATTTCATGTGGTAATGGGTTCAATATTGTCACCACCGTGTATGTTATATATTTTAATTGCTGCAAATATTGTTATTTTAACCCAGGTTAAATGTCCTTTTGCTTCATGTCAATATACACTAGATAATTAGGGCAAACCCATGTGCTATTTAATTCTGTCAAGCTGTGATAATAACTCAGTGGGAGGGCAATTAGGTAAGGCCAGTTCCCGGGCATGGGAATCACAGTGCACGATTAACCTATGCCCAATGATGCAGAGAGCAGACAAACATACTGCTGAGTGGTTATGTGTCTCGGCAGGGGGCCCAAGCTCATGTGAGACCAACAGTTGTCCTGAATGCTGAACTTTATAAGACAGCTCTGTTCTTTAGCCAGAGCAGAAAGTCTTTGGGGCAAAGATATTAGAAATGCACAAGAAAGTCAAATAGCTTCAATTTTGGCTTTCGTGACTCTTCACATTTGACATTGGGTGGGTGGGGGAGCTGAAAGGAGTGATTAGATAAATAAAAGAAAAATACTGCGGATGCTGGGAAATCTGAATTAAAACAGAAAATGCTGGATAAAAATCACCAAGTCTGGCAGCAACTGTGGAGAGAAAAACACAGTTAGTGTTTTGAGTCCATGTGACCCTTCTACAGCTCTGGCTTTCTGACCTTCAGGGCTTGAAATGTTGACTGGTTTCCTTCTCCAAGGATGATAGCTGTTAGCCTGCTACTGCTGGGAATGCACTGGAATAATACGAGGATTTGTCTGTAGTGGAGACAAAGCCCCATTTGAGATGGTCAAGTCAGATATGCTGAAACCCAGCCAGTCTTGTCAAATGCACTCAAAACTCCAGATCTCTGAACTGAGGTTGCCTTTTATCAGAATCATGCTGATTTTAACTCATATATATTTTACTCTCTTACATTATTAATGGTAGAAAAATGAATACTCATACCCTTTCTTGGATGCATACCAATTAATGTTCAAATGTACTTTATAATATTACTCTAGAGAATGTCCCAGTTGAAATATATATATATAGGTCAACTCAATAATTATTCAGCGATCGTTTCTATGTACATCCACAAATGAAGGGAATAACAAAATGTATTGTTTCTTTTTGTTCATGACGAGGCAATGTTTGTAAAGCCAGCATTTATTATTGAACATAATTATCTGTGAGAATGTGATGCTGAACCACCTTCTTGAACTACTGTAGACTATGTGTGAAGATACTCCTATTGCGCTGTCAGGAAGGGATTGAGGGTTATGACCCAGTAACGATGAAGAGAAGAAATGGTGTTACAGGTCTAACCCTAACCCTAATCCTCTACTTGGAAGGAAGCTTTCAGATGGTGGGTTCCCTTGTCCTTCTAGGGTGGTGGAAGTCGCGGGTTTGGGAAATGCTGTTGAAGGAATTTTGATGAGTTGCTGCAGTCAGTTGCTATTGGTGCACATTGTATACATGGTCTATCATTGGGTGGGATTTTTCAGCACTTCATGCTGGCAATATGTTCCAGTCCTGTCAAAGTTGACCCTGATGGCAGGTTTCCCAGCGGTAGGGTGGGCAAGCCATACAAAAACCTGTAGACTTTGGCGCACGCTGAAGACACTGTTGGAGGCCAATTGCTTCTGCATCTGCTACAGGAAATCCCACTGCAGGAGGAGACAGAAAATCCTGCCCAGTGGTGGAGGAATTGAGTGTTGGGGTGACAATCAAGTAGGCTGCTTTGTCCTGGATGGTGTCAAATTCCTTGAATGTTTGAGTTGCACTCATCTTGGCAAGTAGACAGTATTATATCAGATTGCTGATTTTGCTTTGTAGGCAGTTTTAAGTTTTTGGATAATTAAAGGATGAGTGATTAACATATGATCTGCACTTATAAACACAGTATTCATGTGGCTGGTCCAGTTTTGTTTCTGGTCTATGGTGATTCACAGAATGTTAATGGTAATTAATTGAAGATTCAAGATTAAAGAATTGCTCATGGTAATGCTGCTGAATATTTTGAGTGAGGCAGCTGGATTTTCTTCCGCATGTGTGTCCTGGGCACATTTTACAATGTTTAAGATTGGGTTTTCAGCCAAACCCCAGATGAGATATTTCAGGTAATATTTGTAATCCTTCAGTCTCAAACTGGCAAGTTCATTCATTGCACCTAAGAACAAAATGACCTCATCCAATTATCTGATTATTGTCCGTGGATCCTTGCTATGTGCATATTCACCACTGCATCTCCTACATTACCACACTGGCTACACTTCAAAAAAAAAGATAGAAATGTATTGGCTGTAAAGCACTTCAATATCTGCTGAAGCCACAGAAGACTCAAATAAAAAAAACTTCTTTCTTTGCTTTACGAGTCATTTTTAAGTTTCTGTCTCCTGAGATTGCTCTGTTTAAATTAATTATTGCACATTTGTGTTACAGTTTCATTGCAAATGTTTGATTGGATTCACAGGTTTATATTTTCCAAATCTGTAATTGAAATTTGAGAAAGTGAGTGCTACTTTTTAAAAGCTGAAGCCATTCATCAATAACTCATCTTAGTCCTGTCAATTGAAACTGGCTGAAACTTGCTTACCATTGTGAGTTATGCGTGAACAGCAGTATGTAATCTGAAACTGAAGCCTGTATGATTATTATCTTTATGAGTCTGCTAAACGCATGTGCTTTTCTAGGAGAGAATTGACAGTATTTATTGAGCAACATGTTTTCGCAAACTATATGTGTCTTTTCAATAAATATAGAATTTAAAAATGAGTACATGTACTAATTTTATTTCTATTTGCCTATTTTGGTGTCATTGTTAGCACTGCTACCTCACAACACTAGGGATCCAGGTTCAATTCCAGCCTCGGGTCACTGTCTGTGGGGAGTTTGCACATTCTCCCCATGCCCGCATGGATTTCCTCCGGGTTCTCCGGTTTCCTCCCACAGTCCCAAAGATGTGTGGATTAGGTTGTTTGGCCATGCTAAATTGACCCTCATGTCAGGTGGATTAACAGGGTAAATATCTAGGGTTACGATCATAGGGCTTGGGTTGGATTGTGGTCAGTGCATAGTCGATAGGCTGAATGGCCTTCTTCTGCCCTATAGGGGATTTTATGAATTATCTGAGGTTTTGAAAAATAATTAATAAATAGATGTGTGATGGATGTGAAGTAGAATAATTGAAATAATTTGCCAATAAAGATTGATACTAAGATGACTATTAATAGATTTGATATCTGAAAATGTAGTTAAGGGGGGGACAGTGTAGAACAGAGTTGAGGGGGAACTTCTTCACTCAAAGGGTGGTGAATCTCTGGAATTCTCTGCCCATTGAAGTGGTGGAGGCTACCTCACTAAATATATTTAAGTCACATAGATAGATTTCTGATAGACAAGGGAATTAAGGGTTATGGGGGAGAAAGCGGGAAAGTGGAATTGATCCACTTCAGATCAGCCATGATCTTATTGAATGGCAGGGCAGGCTCGAAGGGCTAGATGGCCTACTCCTGCTCTTTCTTATGTTCTTATGTAGGCATGACAGGAAATGTAGCCAACACGTAGGCATGATGAGAAATGTAGCCAACACGTAGGCACGATAGTGTGACAAATTGCAAATCACACCATTTAATGACCTTCACACGATGGATAAGCAAAAGTGCGATTAGAAACACAGACTGGGAGATTTGTTCACAGACTTGAGCCATTCTCCTAACAAAATAACAGGGAACATCTGCAACTTGTATAATTCTGCTCATTTAATGAAATATGAAGATGAAAATATATAAATAAGTTACACATCCTTTGTATCAGAGAAATACACTGAAGAACCAGGCTCTGTCTCAAGCATGCTTAAATAAAAAGTCCTTGTTACTGCAACTTACAGAATTGGGTAATTTACAATCTTTAACCACAACAGATTCCTCTTTGCAATCCAGCAGTGAGAGTTAAAGCAAGTGCTGAACTATTCCTGTAGCCGAGGTAGTTTCCACAGTGGAAAGTGCTATCATAGCACTGACTTGCTAACTCAACAGTTTGTTCGAACATACAATTCACACTAGCTCCCTTCCTAATCTAAAGACAATATTGTGCATCAATGTGCCTAACTCCAGTAACTCCTGCTATTGTTCTCGTTGACTCCTACTTGATGCCCGAGGAAGTTGACTCATCAAATGCTAGTCTATTCATAATGTATGGCAATGCAGTTATGAACACTCAACAGCTTTTAAAGTAGACGAGAGTTATTAGAATTCTTCCTTGGCATGATGGGAAACACAGCCAACACACAAACATGATGGGAAATATAGCCAACATATAGCCCATATAAAATGAGAGTTGCAGCTGAGACTTCCCTATTATTATACTGAAGCTGCTCAAGTATTATTGTAGTTTTATTGACAAAAAATCTCTAATGTGAATTGCTTTGCATTCTCGCCTGGCACCAGGCATAGTGAAAGAGGACAAATTGGAACTAAAGAAAGGCAGCTAAAGATATCAGAAGGCATTAGACACCTGAAAAATCTAACAGTGGCACCCATTCCAGACACAGTAAGTAGGAAATGGTAGAAGGGTACTTCCTCTGACGTTTATTTGAGGCATACATATAAACAATTTGGATGAGGGAATCAAATGCAATATTTTCAAGTTTGCTGATGGCACAAAATTAGGTGGAATTGTGAGTAGTGAGGAGGAAGTAAAGAAACTTCAAGGCAATTTGAACGAGTTGAGTGAGGGGGCAAATACTCAGAAGATGCGCTAATATGTCCTGCTCTGTCATTCTACATGATCATGATACATCTTCCATGATCTTCAACTCCACTTTTCTGTACACTTTCAGTATCCCTTAATCACTTGAAAGATAAAAGAAATGCTTTTATCCCAGGCTTAAATGTATTCAATGATGGCATATGCACAACTCTGATTTACAAAGAATCACAATATTTTCTCATTTCTCATTCCTGCAATAAGGGGTTTATCTTATGAAATGTGTTTTATCAGGTTTGGCATACATCCACCCGAGTTTGGAAGAATGAGAGGTGACCTTATTGAGACATGTAAGACTCTGAGGGTACTTGATAAGGTGGACACTGGGAGGATGTTTCTATTTGTTGGGGGCACGAAGAAGGGGACACAGATCTTTTATTGTTAAACTATCTGTTAAGATGGAAATTAGGAGTATGTTTTTCTCTCCGAGAGTCATTAGTCGGAGTTATTCTCTGCCCCAGAAAATGGTGGAGGCTAGGTCATCGAATATATTTTAAAAAGAGTTAAATAGATTTTTGATGTCAAAGGAATCAAAGGTTATTGTGGGGAAAGACAGAAAAACAGAACTGGGACAGAACAAGATCAGCGATGGTCTTCCTGAATGGTGGAGCAGATGTGAAGGGACCAATAACCTATTCCTGTTTGAAAGTCTTGTCTCTATATTCCTTTGAAGAAGACCTTTCTCCTCATTTCAGTCCTAACTGATCATCCTCTCATCCTGAGAATGTATTCCCTTGTTCTAGCTTCCCCAACCAGCAGAAACTACGAGGATGATTTTACTAGAATTTGGTTCTGGCGAGAAAAACAGCACATTTCTCTTTAGTGAAACAGATCAGTTTTCTACCAGGTCTCATCACATTCTGTCAATAAAAAACAGTTTGGGGAGTTTAGCGCCGTTTGCAAGGGGCACGGCCTAAATACACCAACAAGGGCTGGCTGCACTGAGATCAGGACACCATATTTAAAGGGTGCCCCGATAGGTATATGAATGACCCTTCCCCCACCACAGAGGTCTCAGGGGCTCCCATCCACCTCCTCATCCTAACCAAAGTTATCATTCACCCCTACCAGCCTCCTGATTGGAGTTTCCTCCTCTCTCACTCCCCCCACCAACAGTCAGTGCTAGCAAGCATCCCCACTCAAACATTGTACCCCTTGCTCCCTGATTCTCTCATACATACAGTCAACAACTCTGTATGTATGACTCTCTCATACATGCAGTCATATGACCATGACCCCCCCCACCCCCACACCCACTAAACCTCTAAACAGCCATCGTTGGCATCTCCAGCTCCCACGCCCACTTCCAGCCACCATCATGTACAAATGAATCCCCTCCTCCTCCATGAGACTTCCACTGGGGTCTGCCCTTGGCACTGCTCCCTGGCACAGGTTGGCACTATCAGGTTTGCACCAACCTGGCAATGCCAACCTGTGCCAGGGCCATTTTTGGGCACTGCTGGACTATGTCCCTCTTCCCTCAGAGGAAGATCCTGGGTTGATCCCTACAACAACTTCACTTCTGGATGAACCTGTTGTAAACTGCACTGACATGATGTCACACCAATGCTGTGTGAATATACAGTAATTTCATTTGATAACACAATTTAATTATAACTCTAACAACTGAAGCAGCTTAGCTAATAACAATTGAATAATACTTAAAAATGAAAGTAAACAACTTTAATTTTTAACTCATCGCTGTTTCAGTTCGAAATAAGCAACATTCTTCTTACAGATTTACAGTGCTACTTTAAATGTAGTTAGCACTAATAAATATATTCCCTTTGGCAGTCTTGAAACTTTCAGAGAGAGAAAATAAGTTTCAGAGCAACTTGTAAAAAATTGTCTTAAAACAAACCCCAACCAAAACTGAAAGCTGTTTTTTCTCTCCTATAGACCTCGCTCCTCCCATTAACCATATTATCATATGACCCTGTCAACCAACTTAATCAAAAACCCCAGGGGAAATCTTCATCTAAAAAGAAAAATCCATTAGCTCTATGCTAAAATAAACACTACATAGCTAAAATCAGTAATTATCCTGCTCTCCCAGCATTGGAGCCAAATGTTTTTCAGACACACCAGCTATCTGGAGCTTAAATCTGAATTTTTAACATTCCCCTTAAACACAAAAATTCTGCATATATTTACTTCCATTGCATTATAATCATTATAGTACCTTGATCCCCTTGCAATAACATGCTGTTTGCTTTTTTTTATTATTTACTGCACTTCCATGCTAAAACTTTCATGCTCCTTGTACAAGTACACTCGAGTCCCTTTTAACATAACATATATTTGACATGTTTAAAAAATACTCTGCTTTTCTATTCTTACAACCAAAATGAATAAACTCACTAATCTCCACAAAGTGGTTGATGAGATGCAAATCAGGTGAGCTGCTTTGTCCTGACTGGTGCTGAGAATCTTGAGTATTTTTGGAGCTGGACTCATCCAGGCAAGTTGAAAATAATCCGTCACACTTCTGACTTGTACTTTGTAAATAATAGAATGAATGTTGGGTGTTGGGTGATTGACATAACCTGAAAGGCCTAACCTTTGATTTCTCTTGTAATCAAATTATTTATTTGGCCTATCTAGTTAGGTTTCTGACCTCCAGAGTATTGATGGTGGGGGAATTCAGAAATGATAATGCTATTGGAAAGAAAGAATGACTTGCATGGTGGCCTGGTAGTTAGCAATGCTACCTCACAGTGCCAAGGATCCAGGCTTGATTCTGGCTTTGGGTGATTGTCTGCATGGAGTTTGTAAGTTCTCCCCTTGTGGGTTTCCTTTGGGTGTCCGGTTTCCTCTCACAGTACAAAGATATGTAGTTCTGCTCTTATTATCTATGCCACGACTGATAAAGACAAGTGTCCTGTATGCCTTCTTAACTACCCAATTAACCTGTCCCTCCACCTTCAGAGATCTGTGGACAAGCACTTCAGGATCCCTATGTTTCTTTCAAATCTCTTCATGGCCCTGCCTCTTCCTTTTTCTGAGATCTCCTCCATTTTACTGCCCTCCTCTGCCCCGTCCATCAATCCTTGCCTCTTGAAATTTGCCTGCTTTTAATTCTTCCACTATTACTAGCCATGCTTCTAACTGCCAAGGATCTAAAGGCTGGAATTCCTCCCTCAATACTGCCAAAGGTAAGAAGTCTCACAACACCAGGTTAAAGTCCAACATGTTTATTTAGTATCAAGAGCTTTTGGAGCGCTGCTCCTTCTTCACTCACCTGATGAAGGAGCAGGACTCCAAAACCTCGTGATACCAAATAAATCTGTTGGACTTTAACCTGGTGTTGTGAGACTTCTTACTGTGCCCACCCCAGTCCAATGCCAACATCTCCACATCAATACTTCCAAGGGGCAGCTTAGCCCAGTTGTCTGGATAGCTAGTGCATTGTGCTTAGCACCAATTATACAGATTCAATCCCTCTGCTGACTATGATAGCTCTTGGGCCTTGCCTTTTCCATATGTTCCATTGTGATATCATGGCATCAACCATGGTGTTATTTGCCCTAATATCTCCTTATGTGACTCAGTCTGAAATGTAGTTTTATAATGATGCTAAAGTGCTTTGGGACATTTTATTATCTAAAAGGAATTACATAAATTCAAACTGTGGCTGTTTCTGTGCTTCTAGCAAAGCTGTTCTACTACAAGTCTAATAGTGGCACCTACCTGACAAAGTGGAAAATTGCTCAGATATGCCCAGTCCCCCGCCAATTACCGACCCATCAGTCTACCCTCAATCATCAGCAAAGTAGTGAAAAGGATTGTCGACAGTGCTATCAAGCAGTACTTACTCATCAGAAAGCTGCTTACAACCACTCACTTTCTGTTCCACGCGGATGACACAGCTCCAGACCTCATTACAGCCTTTGTCCAAATATGAGCAAAAGAGCTGAATTCCAGAGGTGAGGTGAGAGTAACTGCCTTTTATATTAAAGCAACTTTTCACTAAATGTAGTATGAAGGAGCCGTAACAGAATTGAAGTTAATGGAATCAGGGGGAAATCTTTCCACTGGTTGGAGTCATATGTAATGTAAATGTGCTGTGTTCCCTAATCATAGACAACAAAGACTCATAACAAAGTGTAGTTCTTTTAACAAGCTCAGTAGCTAGTTCAACACTTATCATATGTCCACAATCCTGACACATGTAGCCGTGTCATCAGGTTACAATGTGACCACTCCGTCTACACCAAGCACAAAGAAAGGTGCTTGCAATTGTTGGAGGCTAATCCTTCCATTCTCAGGTCACCAATATAGAAGTTCCTCAGGCAAGTACCCAAAATTGAATCATCTTCAGCTGCTTCATTAACAACCTTCCCTCCATCATAAAATCATTGATTAGTGACAGGAGACAGAGGGTGACGGTAGAAGACTGTATGTGTGACTGAATGCCAGTATCCAGTACCAAACCAAGAAGTCAAAGCTAGGTCCCTTATTGTTCTTGATATATATTAACAATACAGATGAGAATGCTGGGGTAATGGGGGGGATTATGAGTAAGTTTGCAGATGACATGAAAATTGGCAGGGTAGTTAATAGTGAGGAAGAACGTCTTAGGCTGGACAAAGATGCAGACAGGTTGGTCAGATGGTCAGATCAGGGGCAGATAGAATTTAACCCTGAAAAGTGCAAGGTGATGTATTTTGGAAGGAGAAACAAGGCAAGGAAGCACTCAATAAATGGCAAGGCACGGGGAATGGAGGGATCTGAAAACAAAAATCAGATTTTTAAAAGTGAGGAGCTCCCTAAACAGGAGCTGATGTAAGTCAATGTGCACAGCAGGAGAGATGGGGGTGTTCTTTTAGGTCAGCAGGAGAGATGGGTGAGTGGGACTTTGTGTGATTTAACATTTTGAATAATTTCAAGTTTACAAAGTGTGAGATGTGGGAGGCTAGCTATGAGTGCAGTGGGATAGTCAAGTTCAGAAATGATAAAGGCTTGGATAAGGATTTCAACAGCAGACAAACTGAGGCAAGAGTGGAGTCACGCAAACATATGGAGGAGGGAAGAGACTACCTTAGTGATGGTTCAGGTAGGAGGGAGTAGGCCCTCCTCAACATCAAATTTGACGCCAAAGCAGCCAAACAGTGTGGCTGTGCTTCAGATGGTTGCCAGGGAGAGAGATGGAGTTGATAGCAAAGGGATGAAAGGGAGAAAAGACAATAACTCTTTTTTTCAAATATTTAGTTGGACAAAATTTCTGCCCAGACAGCAATTAATGTTCGACAATCATTACAATGGTTTAGACTGGAAGATGGCAAGAGAGAATGTGATGGTGACGTAAAATTGTGCATTGGCAGTGAACAGGCAGAAATTATGTTTTTGAATGATGTCGCAGAGAAGCAGCAAGTAGATAAGAAGTCGAAATCAACTTCTTTCTGGCAGATTATTTCTACATTTGGCTGTGATCTTATCTGTGGCTATGTTCCTTTCCCTGGTCATTACGCTGAGGATATCACTTTGATGTTGTCCACGCTGCGGAGTTGGATTTTAGCATAGATGAGTCAATTTAATTGAATTTATCTTTTTCAATTTCAGTTTGCATTTACCTCTGGATTATTAATCCAGGGCCCTTGATTACTAATCCAGTAACATAACCATTATATTGCCCTATCTGTACCTGTATTTATTACATCCAGCAATAGATATGCCAATAAGTAATGCATCATAAACAAACTCTTCATTTTGATCAATTTATCATAAAGTTCATTAAATCTGAAAACTCAGTAGGGTCAACTCCCCAGCAGCAAGGGCTGCTCCAGCAACACACTGGGCCAGGAGACATAAGCAGTAGCTGTGGAGTAGGCTTCTCACTGAGCATCATGGCCTCCGCACGTCTCAGGCTGCTGGCATTCTGGTGTCTTTAGCTTCGCACCGGGATTTAACGTGGAGCTGATGAAAATATTTAATTTAGAATTTAAATCTTAATGGTGGGCCCAGGGCTAAAGTCACTCCCTTTGCCACTCCCCCCTGACAGGAGTGTTTCAACCAGCGGGGTTTACAATAGCTCTCCACTGGGGGGAACTGGTGGCTTGATCCCACTGGAGTGAAGGAGGGTCATGGAGGCACCCCAGGCAGTCAGGGATAAGGAAGGGGGTGCCCCTGGACATTGCCAGACTGGCCCTCTGGCACTACCCAAGAGGCAATGTGGCAATGCCCAAAGGGTATCTTGGCACTGCCCACTAGGCATTGGGCAGAGCCAATGAGGTGGGCCAGAGACAGCAGAGCCAGAGCCTATTGAGGTGGGGCCTTTGGTGAGGGGAGATTGTAGCAACAGGGCTCCCACTGCCTGTCTGCACAAGGATTGTGATCATTGGAGGGAAGGGCTGATTATAGCTGGCCATCGGGACAGAGGAGGGAGGGATTGGCCTTTCGGAGGGGTCGGGACTGTGGAGGGGAGGGGTTGCCGGTCGGGGGGAAAAAAAAAAATCGGGAGAGCAGGACTGCCAGGGGGGAGATCAAGACGCGTCTGGGAGGTCAGCGGGCAGAATGTGGTGGGGCTGGAGGGGCAGTGACGTGGAGGTCACAGGGCTGACAATTAAAGAATGCCCTGATCAGACCAAACATGACCGACCCTGCACCACACTGCCCATCCTCCCACCAGCCTCCCAACAGCTCCAATCAGAGCTGGCATTTACCCCTGTTGATCAGAGCCAGCATTCAGCCTGCTCGCCACACTGTCAATATCAACAATCCTCGTCGCCATCACCCCTCTGTCCCCGCCCCAACCACACAAACAGCCATTTCTGCCACTCCAGTTCCCATGTCGCCTCCCCCTCATTACCGTAGATAAATGAAATCTTCCACCTCCCCCATGAGGCTCCCATTGGGATCTGCCCCAGTACTATCGCCTGGCACAGGTTGGCACTGCCAAGATGACATGGTGCCAACATCTGAGTGCCAACCTGTGTTGCAGGGCAGTGCCATGGGGCATTGTTAGGCAATTGCTGGGCCATGCCCCTCTTCCCAGGGACTACCGAGCATACTATGTCTTCAGCTCACTATACGGCAAGACGGATGTTTAATAAGATATAAATGTATGGAGATGTATCAAATATATGGAAATATATCAAATATATGGAAATGTATCAAAATCCGGTTCACGCCCATTGTGGACATGAACCTAATTGCTTCGCCAGTGAGGGGTGGCAAAAATCAGACGTCGCAATCTCGCTGGCGAGATTCGCAACTTTCAGGTTTCGCTAGATTTTGAGTCTCTGCCATCAATCCCAGGGAGAGCAAGCATGAGCTTCAGATCACCCCCATCCTAACTCAAGCAGAGAATTCCAAACATAGCAGGAGTTTAGATAAGTTCCCTTACACGCTAATAATGCTGAGAACCCTCCTCTCTCTCTCTCCCCCTCCAGATCTGTTCTTCATGGCCTCCATCCATTCTCCCATTCAAGCTTACTTCTCAAAGGAAGCTGTAATAGGTCACTGATGTCTGGAAGCAACTCTTACGCACACAAATCTTTAAATTACCAGAAAGATGTGTCAGCATCTGCCAGATACCTTCCCATAGACTATTGAAATATTTAACAATTATTTAGAAAGCTGCCAAAAATGCATGGTATAGCAACAGCCAGACAAAATAATTAAGTGACTAATCTGCAAAGTAGTTGAGAGAAACGCAGCTTTTTCTGCGGGAGGATAAGTGGGCGTAAGCTGGAGTAAGGAGCTCCAAAATTATAGTGCTGGTGTCAAAGCAGCATTACACATTGATTAATGTCATAACCTGTCTGCTCAGTACAAACCCAGTAGGTATTTAATGTACACATGTGAAACCTTCGGTGTTTGGTGCATTTCATAGCAGAAAACTGTACCAATATGAACTCTCATGCAGCCCAAAAAATGCATTTCTGAGCCTAATCAGAGTTTGAGCCTATCTTGAAAAGAAGTAGGTAGGGCAGAATTGTAGGTTTAGAGAGGGTAACAGAAATAGGCATGGCAGAATGGATTTAAGTACAAGGATGAGAATAGCAGCGAGGGATCTCACAGGCCTGCTCTCTGAGTTTAGTTATCTACATCAGTTACTGTATCTACACATAATACACTGGTATGGGCTGTGGAGTCAACTAATACCCAGATCTGTGAATGGTTATCTGCTCTGCATTCTAGCATGGATTACATGGCAATTTCTGTGTTATTTGGAGCAGAGCCATTGGTACAATGCAAGCACCTCTCTTGAATGTTGAATATAATTGAAGCCTTAGGGTCTAATTTTAAATATACGCTCTTGAGTGACTTTTACATGCTTGGAGATCAAACGTATTTGAACTTACAACTCAGAAATTCACAGATCTCATTATTTGTCTACTGTGCTGTTCTCACACAGATCAGTGAACATGTTGAGAGAATCAATAGCTGCAGTGGCATTGTCATACCAGTCATGGGTGAGGCAAATGGCTCTCAAACTGATGACACAAACAATGCCATCAAACATCCCTGTGCAGTGATAATAGGGGTACTGGAAAGCAAACAGGATCATGGCAGTCACAAATGCACATACTGTGGCTGACTTGGATGAAAGACCATCATAATACACACTACAAGGAGGCTCTCAAATACCAGCAGGCTGGAAGCTTAATCTTTCTGAATCACTGAGAAATCATAAATTAATCACATGTTTCACATAACTAAAGAAGTTCCAATGCAAAACTCTCAATGACAGCCTGTTGAATTACATTGTACTATGCTATGTGTGTTATTTAAATGCATTATGCAGAAAACATTTTATATTATTTAATTGCATACAGGAGGAGCACAAAGTGACAATAAGTGATTTGACTGAATTTGGGGATCTGCACAGAAAATATCAGTGATGGAGGTTTGCAAGGGGGCAAGTTTACAGATAGAGATTGCAGGTTTATGACATAGGGTACATATGGTGCATTAAGAGGAGGATCTGGGATTAATTGCTGATGCAGCAGAATCACATATTGAACTAATGGTTCAGGAGTAAATTCCTATTAGTCGTTGTCACCTTTTTGCACCACACAGACTTCAGAATCCTGTTTCTTGTCCTTTATAGTTAACAGGATGAAGTTAACTTGGATTCTGCTCTTTAAGAGGGTCCATGGCCTTGCTTCAATATATTAAGTTCTCAGATTGTGTGAACAATTATTTAATATATATTCATATAAATAGCAGGTACAGAGAGACTTGGGCATTTAATCAGTTGAAGATGGAAGGGCAAGTTAACCAGCCTGTGTTAAGTTGAGCAAATTGAAGTGTTTGTTTATGATGCATTATTTATTGACATCTCCATTACTGGATACTTCTGCTCTTCCATCAGGGCTTACAGAGAAAATTCTTGCCTAGGTAACTGTAATGATAAAAGGACAAGAGTTGGGTTGTGGCAAGGGAGAAGACAAAGTAATAAATACACATTTCTGCCATCTGCAGAGTTAGGGCTGGGGTCAGCCTCTGACATTCTATCCTGTGTAAACTTAAGGTTAACCAAAATTCTGTTCCTCATGTCTTAACTCACACCAAATAACATGCACTTATCATTCCTGTCCTTGATGACTTACATAAGCAGTTAATTCATAACTTAATTTTAAACTTCTCATTCTTGTTCAAATCCCTCCATGACTTTGTCCTTCCCTATCTCTGTAATCTCTTCCAGTTCCACAGCATTCTGAGATATTTACAGTCCTCCAATACTGGCCTCCTGAACATCCCTAATTCTAGTTGCTCTACCATTAGTGCCTTCAGCTGCCAACATCCTGATAGTTCTTAAGTCTACGATCCTAAACCTTTCTGCTTCTTTCCTCCTTTAAGAATCTCCTTAAAATCTACCTGTTTGACAAGCTATTGTCCACCTGCCTTAACATTAACTGATGTGGGCTAGCATCAAATTTTGCTATATAGAATTCTGAATGAGCACTGTGATTTGTTTTACTACCTTGGAGGTACCATGTAAATGCAACTTGCTCTCGATGAGAGACGAATTCGATGTGATAAGTTTTCAGGATACCTTAAGCATTAGTGACTTCAGCCCCATTGGTCCAAGATCCCAGCAATAGCCAGTACTACATGGCTAGCACTGTTGGAGTGAGAACATGTAAGCACATCTCACCCCTTTCTGTTGGTTCCTCAATGCCTCCAATTGTGCATCATCTTCTGCGAGGGCAAGGAAACATGGCAGAGAGGATTGTACATACTGATTGGATGGTATAGCAAGCATTGTTGAATAACTGGCAATGTGTGCAAGCTGTGAGATGTGGTTATGAAGCTTATAAACAATGCTAGGTGTGTGAAGTGCATGTGCGAGAAGTAAAGCATATGAATGTTGAGTATGAGTCATGATTTATGGAGATTGTTGATGGGTGAGTGATGGAGATGCAGTAAATTGAGCAATGTCTGAGGCTAATGGTGCATTTGGTAGAACACGGCATTTGAAGATGCATTCACTGACTTTGACCATTTGTATGAGGTCATTGAACTTCTTGCATCACAGCATCTACATCCTTGAGGTTTCACCCCTGATGTTAACTTTCATGGCCATCTATTTCTCCTCCCTTTTGCGAGCGCATCTTGAAGGCTTCCTATCCCCAAAGAAATACTTTTTTCCACCACTTCTAGCATGATTTCCATTGCAGTGTCTGAAAACTTGCGGGTCCACTGTCTGACCAAGACCAGTAAAAAGTCTGACAACACCAAGACCAGCCATTCTTCATTCTATCTCAGGTCAGTTTCAGCTACAAAACAAATCCCACCACCTTTATATTCTCACAGTGAATAGATAGCAAAGAGAGCATGTGTTGCACGCAGAGTTCATTATAATTAGCAGGCAGTACAAAGTTGGCCTTTTGCCTGTACTTACTCAACAGTCAGGAGTTAATCGAGCATTCAGATCCCTAAGTCCATTTTCCGAGGCTAATCAATTTGTAGCCCCGTAATGCTCTGTTTCTGACATCTAATGTATTCCTCATGCAATATCTCATTTGCTTCAGAAATACTACACTGGAATAGTATACTCTGTGATTGGTTCACATGGCTTAGATGAAGGAATAATGAAGGTGAAGGCAAGATGAAGGCACGTAAAATCGCTGGCTCCGACGCACCCCTCCTTTATGAGCTAAATGCATTCTACACCCATTTTGAGCAAGTGGTCAGTAAGGGGCACCCTCCACCCTGGAAGCCTCAGATGAACCTGCATCTGAGGTCACCATTGCAGACATCAGAGCAGCCTTCTTGAGGGTCAACCCATGGAAAGTGACTGTTGTGGATGGGGTACCAGGGTGAGCACTCAAATCTTGCGCGGATCAATTGGCAGGGATATTTGCAGACATCTTCAACCTCTCTTTACAACAATCTGAGGGCTTATCTGCTTCAAGAAGATAACCATCATCCCGGTACCAAAGAAAAACCAAGCAGCATGCCTTAATGACTATTGTCCAGTGGCTCTGACATCCATCATTATGAAGTTGCTTCAAAAGGTTTTTCATGGCATAAAAATCAATTCCAGCTTCCCAGGTTGCCTGGATCCACTATTGTTCACCTACTACTGCAACAGGTCCACAGCAAACACCATCTCCAAGGAACTCCTTGGCAGTCAACCCTCAAACACTTAGATAACAAAGACACCTCTGAGAGGCTCCGATTTACTTACTACAGCTCAGTCTTCAACACTATTACTCCTACATAACTCATCTCTAACACCATGGCCTGGGCCTCGGCACCTCCCACTGAGACTAGATCCTGAGCTTCCTAACCCACAGACCACAATCAGTAAGGACAGACAACAACACCTCCTCCACAATCACCCTCAGCACTCATGCCCCACAAGGCTGCGTTCTCAGCCTCCTACTATACTCCTTATATACCTATGACTGTGTGGCCAAATTCCCCTCCAACTTGATCTTCAAGTTTGCTGATGACACCACCATAGTGGGTCAGATCTCACACAATGACAAGAAAGAGTACAGGAATGAGATGGAGAATCTGGTGAACTGGTGTGACAATAATCTTTCCCTCTCCTTCAGGGAGCATTGTGGAGAACATGTCACTGTCTACACCAATTGGGACGAAGTAGAAATGGCCAAAAGTTTCAAGTTTTTTGATGTCCAGGTCACCAACAATGTGTCAAGGTACCCCCATGCCAACACTATAGTTAAGAAAGCCCACCTCTACTTTCTCAGAAGACTAAGGAAATTTGACATGTCAGCTATGACTCTCACCAACTTTTACAGATGCACCATAAAAATATTCTTTCTGGTTGTATCACAGCTTGGTACGGCTCCAGCTTGGTCCAAGACCACAAGAAGCTACAAAAGGTTGTGAATGTGGCTCAATCCATCATGCAGATCAACCTCCCATCCATTGACTCTGTGGATCAGGAATTGGCTAGCAGATAGGAGACAGAGTGTGGTGGTTGATGGCAAGTATTCGTCATAGAACATAGAACATTAGAGCGCAGTACAGGCCCTTCAGCCCTCGATGTTGCGCTGACCTGTGAAACCAATCTAAAGCTCAACTAACCTCCACTAGTCCAATATCATTCATGTTTATCCAATGACCATTTAAATGCCCTTAATCTTGGCAAATCCACTATTGTTGCAGGCAGGACATTCTACGCCCTTACTACACTCTGAGTAAAGAGCCTACCTCCGACATCTGTCCTATATCTATTGCCCCTCAATTTAAAGCTATGTCCTTTCCTGCTAGCTATCTCCATCCGAGGAAAAAGGTTCTCACTGTCCACCCTATCTAATCCTCTGATCATCTTATATGTCTCTATTAAGTCACCTCTAACCCTCTTCTCTCGAGTGCAAACAGCCTCAAGTCCCTCAGCCTTTCCTCATAAGATCTTCTCACCATACCAGGCAACATCCTGGTAAACCCCCTCTGCACCCTTGCCCATGCTTCCACATCTTTCTTATAATGTGGCGACCAGAACTGTACGCAATACTCCAAGTGCAGCCGCGACAGAGTTTTGTACAGCTGCAACATGACCTCATGGCTCCAAAACTCAATCCCTCTACCAATAAAAGCTAACACACTGTACGCCTTCTTAACAACCCTATCAACCTGGGTGCCAATTTTCAGGGATCTATGCACATGGACACTGAGATCTCTCTGCTCTACCACACTACCAAGTAGCTTACCATTAGCCCAGTACTCTGTATTCTTGTTACTCCTTCCACCTCTCAGCCCAACTCTGCAGCTTATCTATGTCCCTCTGTAAGCTGCAACATCCTTCCACACTGTCCACAACTCCACCAACTTTAGTGTCATCTGCAAATTTACTAACCCATCCTTCTACGCCCGCATGCAGGTTATTTCTAAAACTGACAAACAGCAGTGACCCCAGTCACGGAGTTCAGTTACAAGTGGTGTGCCTCAGGGATCTGTTTTGGGGCTACTGCTGTTTGTAATTTTTATAAATGATCTGGATGAGGGTATAGTTGGGTGGATCAGTAAATTTGCTGATGACACCAAAGTCGGAAGAGTGGTAGATAGTGAAGAGGGGTGTCGTAGTTTACAGAGAGACTTGGACAAGTTGCAGAGCTGGACCGAGAGGTGGCGGATAGAGTTTAATGTGGAAAAGTGTGAAGTAATTCACTTTGGCAGGAATAACGGATGTGTAGAGTATAGGGCTAATGGTAGGACTCTGAATAGTGTGGATGAACAGAGGGATCTAGGTGTATGTGTACATAGATCCCTGAAAGTTGGGAATCAAGTAGATAAGGTTGTTAGGAAGGCATACGGTGTCTTGGCGTTATTGGTAGGGGGATTGAATTTAGGAGCCGCAACATCATGTTGCAACTGTGCAAAACTCTGGTGCGGCCGCACTTGGAGTATTGTGTGCAGTTCTGGTCCCCACATTACAGGAAGGATGTGGAGGCATTGGAGAGGGTGCAGAGGAGGTTTACCAGGATGTTGACTGGTATGGAGGGAAGGTCCTATGAGGAGAGACTGAGGGATTTGAGGTTGTTTTCGTTAGAAAGAAGGCGGCTAAGAGGGGACCTTATTGAAACATACAAGATGATTAGAGGTTTAGATAGGGTGGACAGTGATAGCCTTTTTCCTTGGATGGAGAAAGCTAGCACGAGGGGGCATAGCTTTAAATTAAGGGGCGGTAGTTATAGGACGGATGTCAGAGGTAGGTTCTTTACCCAGAGGGTGGTGAGGGATTGGAATGCCCTACCTGCTGCAGTTGTAAATGCGCCTAGTTTGGGGGCATTTAAGAGATCCATGGATAGGTTTAATGGATGGAAAGGGATTGGTTTAGGTTAGAGGGTCATTGCTTTTTTAATTGGTCAGCGCAACTTCGAGGGCCGAAGGGCCTGTTCTGTGCTGTAATGTTCTATGTTCTATACTTCCTGCTGCCTCGAAAAAGCAGCCAGCATAACTAAGGATCCCACGTTCCCCGGACATTCTTTCCTCCACTTCTTCTATCAGGAAAAAGATACAAATTCTGAGGACACGTACCAGGCAACTCAAGAACCGCTTCTTCCCTGCTGCCTTCAGACTTTTGAATGAACCAATCTCGCATTAATTTGATCTTTCTCTACACCCCAGCTATGACTGTAACACTACATTCTGTACTCTCGTTTCCTTTGCTATGAATGTATGCTTTGTCAGTTTAGCACACAAGAAACAATACTTTTCACTGTATACTAATACATGTGACAATAACTAATCAAATCAAAATCAAATAGATTAAAAAAAGATTATTTGTTGGGGTAAGACTGTCCTGTATGTCTGCTTGTGGTTTCCACACATAACTCACATCTGTAGATTCCTTAATTTTGTCTTCTATCCTTCCAGGCTCCTTGGACTTCAGAAGCAGCATTAACCTTCATGCTTTTTTTTTACGCTTGCCAACCATTATCCGATGGAGGGAAGGAGAAATTTCTCCCTGCCATAAGTAATTTCTTGCCTCCCTCCCTGTGAAGAAGTATTTCCAGCATATGATCTTTAAACCTGCCTTTTTTACTTCCTTGGATCCTCTATCGCACGTGAGACAATACCCCATGCTCCCCTGCACTCTTTCAGCAGTTTGAATGGATGTACAATGCTGTTAATAAGTAATGCTGATTGATCCTGCAAGCAGTATAGCACATGTTGCACTGCAGTCCCCAGAGCCAGTAGAATCATGGGTTAATGACTACACTTAATAATACTTGAATAGCTTAAGTAATGCTCAGTTAATCCTCTCGTTGTATCAAATACCATTCTCTAGACTTAAACGTTTAGTGCCAAAAGGCCTTTGTCTCCGTGGTTGTAGCTGTGCAGCATGGCCTTATTTCCTATCAAAAGCAGCCATTGACATTACACTGTAGGGACAGGTAAACACCACTTTTGCCATTGTAATTGATAATCTGAACTTTTATAACACAACCTTCCGTCAAGGAACATCACTCACATTCTCAGGAAAGCACCTACCTATTTGAACTCCCCCAACAGGTTTATATATGAGAGATCAGTTTGATTTATGGTTCTCAAAATGGGATAGTCTTCAGGGCTATGCCCTGGGTCGTTCCTCATGAATGATTTCCTTTAAATCAAACCCCACCCATTGCACTTTAACTTCACACTGACTGCAGCTGTCTCCCTATAACAGGGTTGATCAGCCTGTTTAGTAGCAGTAAAGTTCTGCTAAAAGGAATTAACTCCTGAAGATGCCTGTGCTGGGGATTGAACTAAAATGGCAGGCTCATTGTCCCATGGTTTGATGAATGTGTGAAGTTGTTTTGAACAGAAAATTAACAACAACAAAAACAAAACAAGCAGTTGATTTGCTTTTAATTAAAAGTGCATTCTTAGTTTTGAGCCCAACTTTGTGGTTTTTAGTGAAACATGGACAAAATTGTAGTGTTTGATCTGAAAACATCAGCAAAAATCCCGAGTTCTTTTTCAGTCATCGCTGAGCCCATTTTTCAGGCATAAAATAGGTACATCAGCATTCGACTTGGAGAACAGGGTGAGCAACCTCATTAAGAGCCAGACTCACCTTATACACCAGGTTGAGAAAGGTGGTGGAAGAGGTGTACATGGTTCGTGTCTGAAATAAAGCTTATTAGTACCTTTTCATATGTCAATGGGAGCTTAACACCCTATGTGAGGCCATCCTTGCAGAATCAGATTGTCTGTTCATAGTGCCAGGCTGGCTGTGTGCAGGAAAGCATGGTCTATGTACAACTCAGCAGTGATTCCTCGGGGGACTCCTGCTCTCTGCCAGCAAATTGTTAATTTACTTTATTGAGTGTGGACCTGAAAATTGCACAAGAGCAACACCACAGTGCAAAATACTGTTGCCAACTCCTGCTCAGTGCCCTTTGAATCAATTCCCTCCCTTTCCCTCATGCCAATCAGCAATGACTTTCCCTCCATTATAAAGTAGGGATGTTTGGAGATGATTGCACAATATTCACCATTCGTCAGGTACTGGAGCTGTCCAGATGCAGCAAGACCTGGAGAACATTCAGGTTGGTAAGTGGCAAGTAACATTCACACCACACAAGTGCCAGGCAATAACACTTGAATTTGTGGTATTCGCTACCCCAAAATGTGATGGATGCTGGGACAGTGAGTAAACTTAAGCAGGAGTTAGACAGATTTTTAATTCATAATGGGTTGAAGAGTTAGGGGGAGAGGACAGGAAAATGGGGATGAAGAGCATATCAGCCATTAGCAAATGGCAGAGTGAACTCGATGGGCCAAACGGCCTAATTCTGCTCTTATATCTTATGAATTTATGAATTTATAATAATCATCTTGAACAAGGAGGAACTCTAACTAACTCCCCTTGACATTTGATGGTGTTGCCATTACTGAATGTCCCTATCAACATACCAGGTCATTCAAAAGCAGTCAAGCTTATAACAGGCTGACTTAGGCATGTTCGATGAAACATACCTAGAGAGCCATTCCCTGCAAACATAAAGATGTTTAAGCCTTGCACAACTTTTGAGTTACCCAGGAACTTAAGGAGCCTATAGTTCCCCATTCTCTTCTCCATTGCAATGCTTCAGCTAATCTGAACTGACTTGGCAATTAATCAGCAACCTTTCCTCCTGCACACTAAAATGTTCTGATTATTTGAAATTTAGTATTCTTGTGTTTGTCCTTAAAGTGCAGGATGAAACATTTTGGCAATGTGACTTTCTTTTTAGCAAGATTCAAAAGTCCAATTTTTGTAGATTTTACTCTGACATGAATCAGAACCGATGCAAATTAAACATGAATTAACAGCTAAATATACTTCAAATAAAAAGATCAATTTCAATTTAAATAGTAGACACAACAATGATACGACTTAGGTAACCACAAGCGCCAGCATTGCTCCTTGCACAAATGTGATACCATATAGCTACAGAATTCTATAATATTCTAGTCTGTACCTACACAGGCAATGTCAGGAGTACGATTCAACAAAATCTTTCATCTGAGTTTCATGAGTACAATTGTCTTCAGTAGGGCACAGTTCCACAAACCCTCTCTACCTTGTGTCATGATAGTCCTGAAGGTGTAGCCCTCCAAAATCTCTTTACAACTGATGAGCCAATAACACCATGATTCATAGTTTGGGCACTTCTGGGAAAACATCCAGTTCTTTAGGATGCCTGAGCTATTTCAGAGTTTTCCAGATACTAGGCCTAATTAGCTAGCTTGCGCACTGTTTCCAAGGGCTCCTGCCTCCTTTTCCTGCCACATTGAAAAATTGGTGTCTGTTTCTAGCTCCATCTGCTTTCTCTTTGCATGTGGGCCTTCACCACTGCTCCCACCCCACCGCCACCCCCCCAGCTTCCCCCCAAGCTCTCCCCACTCCTGCCCCTCCCGCATAAGAGTTCCAGTGAGACCAGTTGACTCACAATGTGACAAGCATCTGGGGTCATTTTAATGAGAAATCCATAGCAGTTGTATTGCGTGGCATCTGTCACTTGGTTTCAGACTGTGGTGTGGCTGACAACATTTCACGTATTTGTTTACATGGACTGTGTACTTACTGAGAATATTGGAATAAAAGATCGATTTCAGTTCTGTTTGTATCTGTAAAGGTATAACTAGAGTAGAAGAGTAATGTATTATAGTTAATCCTTTCTTGTTTAATAAATGTTCTGTTCTTTTTTTAAAGAGTTAATTGACAGTCCTCTAACTCTTCATCCACATCTCTAAACGAAAAGTGAAAGTTCGGATCTATCCAGCAGGTTCAATCCTGGGATCAAACCTTTCCAGTGCTAACATCAATTGGTTCAACTTTTCTAATGCACTGTAAGATTGGTGTCATTTTAAATAACATATATATCATTCAAATTTCATTAACAATACATGATTTCTCATACAAAGAACAAAGAAAACACAGGACAAAGAAAAGGAAAGCACAGGAACAGGCCTTTCAGCCCTCTAAGCCTGAGCCAATCATGATGCCTGCCTAAACTAAAACTCTATGCACTTACGGAATCCATATCTTTCCATTCCCAATCTATTCATGTATTTGTCTAGTTGCCCCTTAAATGCCACTATTGTACCTACTCCCACCATTTCCCCAGGCAGCATATTCCAGCCATTTACCAACCCCTGTGTAAAAAACTTGCATTGCATATCTCCTCTAAACTTTTCCCCACGTTCCTTAAACCTATGTTCCCCAGAACTTGACTTTTCTACCCGAGGAAAAAGCATCTGACTATCCATTTTGTCCATGCCATTCATGTTCTTGTAAATCAGGTCACCCCTCAACGTCCGTCATTCCAGTGAAAACAAACCAAGTTTATCCAACCTCTCCTCATAGCTAATACCCTCCTGATCAAGCAACATTCTGGTAAACCTCTTCTGTGCCCTCTCCAAAGCATCCACATTCATTCTGGATGTTTCAACCTGATGAACATGTAATGGAAAACTAAGAGCTTATGTTCTGATTGTTGGAATGCATTTTTTGTTGATCATCCAACTTTTGAAAATAGCAAGCATGATGAAAATAAAGAAATAAACTCAGAGAAATAAAATCAGCAGCACTATTCACTGCACAGCTAGAACAATGTGTGAGAGAGTACAATAAGTTTTGTATTTCCAGTGTTGAAGTTTTGCAATATATTCACATTCACGTCTGGTGTCTTTAACTGTTCAGCTGTTGTAGTTTCACAAGTAACTTAATTCAGATACAAATGTTCACAGCTCTGAAAACCTACTGAGTAATTAAGGTATCTCCAAAGCTGCTGTAGTTTTGACTGCAAAATCTGACTTCTCTAAACAGTGATTTAATTGCAATGTGGCTAATTGCTAATCTGTTCCTAAAAAAAAGTCACATCAGCAGGAGATCTGAATTTTTCCTATTCTTCATTCTTGGCAGTTTTTATTTATCAATCTTAAAGGGACATAGAAAAAAAAATGGTTTTCATTGTTCTCCAGTTCTCATGTTAGATTTTTTTATTGCTGTAAGAAAAAAGTGAAGTTGTCAGATAACCATAGGCTTCTCTCCCTTTTGAGGAGAACTGACTAGCAGTGATTTAACCTGAGGGTTACCATACCTCAGATGAGGGGCAAGACTGAGAAGATCTTAACCAGTACGGGAATTGAACCTACACTGTTGGCATCACTCTAAATCACAAACCAGATATCCAATCCTGCATCCCAACAGTATGTACGGATTGAATCATTGTTCTGGTTGTTCCTGCAGCTTGTAATGCCTTTGATGATTACCTGGAGAGGAGATAGCTTTGTGCCTTGGGAAGTAAGAAATCAGAGACAGGTTTATGATTTTGCTGTCTTGCTATTGCTCTAAACATATGTGTATTGATGTTGCTCAGCTACCACCAGCTTCATTACGATTTGGGAGGTCTCCATTAGGGTTGTAGCAGTTTTCATAACACCTGTATTGGAAGAATACAACTACATGAACACTATATCAAAACACCTCCATTGCATGGAGAAACTCTTGCCACCCACCCACTTTCTGCTGTTTGTCCTTATGCTTAACTAACTTACATTGTCTCCAAGCCCAGCAACATGTCTATATTAAAATTTTCATCCTTTCATTTAAATCTATGCTCTCATCCCTCCCTACCTTTTATAATTTCCTCCAAGCTTACAACCTTCCAAAGTTGGCTGTGCTCCTCTGATTCTGGCCTCCCAATTTTTATTTTTGATTAACAGCAGCTGGGTCTTCAGCTGCCTCACTTCTAGGGTGGTCATTTTCAGATTTCCAAAAAGGGAGGACATTGCATATTTGGTTATAGGTTACCATACAGTGCATTTCAAAATTTTTTTTTAGTATAAAATTTAAACCATATTGCAAAAAACAACAAATGCAAACAGATGATCACTTTAGTTATTTTATTAAATGAAAATTCTAATATGATACTTTTTTCTGCCTATATAAATCCAGTGAAATTCAAAATCCAGCAAAAACCAAACTTCTAGATGTTGGTGTTGAGAAAGATTTCAGTGTCCTGAACCACAGAAAGTTACCATGAAAGTACAGCAAGCAATTAGGAAAGCAAACAGCTTGTAGACCTTTTTTGCAAGAAGATTGGAGGATAGAGGAGCTGGGTCCCATGATCAGGTATTGAGAGTGTTTGAACAAGGGATACTTGTACAGACCTTTTGAGAGACTGCACCTGGATTACTGAGCAGTTTTGGTACTTATATTTAAGGATGGAGATATTTGCATTTTCGGTGATACAGGGAAGGTTCACTAAATTGGTGGCAGGATATGAGATACTGGATGACTTGGGTCAGTATTCTCTGGAATTTAGAAGAATGAAGCAAATTGGGTTAAAAAGTGAAGTGCATGGTGGACATGGAGGGTTGAATTTAATGCCCCCTCCCATGAAGAGTTTGGTGGTAGGGCAGTTAATTGGGTGGGAAGGTGCCAGTTGGGGACCTTGTCATCTTCCTGCATTTCCCAATTAGTCTTGGGCAAGAGGACTCATGGAGGAACTTTGTGCCCCGCTGTATGTTGAGGCCATCAAGTCAGTAATTAAGATTCACCTAAGGGTTTCATCCTACATAGTGCTGAACAGGAAACCTACTATGTAAGAGCAAACTTTGGCAATGTTTTGCGTGGGTTTCCCAAGACAGTCCCTCATTTAAAAACACTCCATTCCTGATAAAGGGATCCTGCAACAGGAAGGGGCTTCTGTTGGGAAACCCATCTTGCCCTTACGTCTGAAATCCCTTGCCAACCCCCCCCCCAACCCATGATCCCCCTCTCCTCATCACCTACCTGCAGCCTGGGTCTCCCATTGATGCTGGCACTCAGGCAGATGCATTATCAGCAGCAGCCACCGACTTCCCTGTGGTGCTGCCTAGCAAGGAAGAACTGCTGGCTTCTCATTGGCCAGCAGCTGTTGGTGGGTGAGACATCCAATCTCTGAGGTCTTTGATCGTGGGGAAGGCTGGCCTGTGAAATGCCTGAGTGGAACAAGATGCTTTTCCAAAAAGAGGTGACAGGGGACTTTTGTCAGTTGTCCAGCCAGCTAGGGAAACCCCCAAAAAAGGAGGACAAATTAATGTCTGGTTCGAGGTGGTGCCGGACGGAGGTCAGCGTGCTCAAAAGCCAGACTGTCCGGCCTCCCTACTCACTTCTAAACTCTACAATTTCCTGCATAAACATCTGCTCATCTCTACCTCTCTCCACACAGTAGTTTCTCCTCAGAAAGGTTCATCTGAAGCTAGCTTTTGGTCACCTGTCCCAATATTTCAATGTGACTTTTAGCATGATTATGCTGCTGTGAACCAGTTTGGAACATCTTGGTACATTCAAGGTCCTATTTATATGCAAGTTGTTCTCAGAAAACCATTTTCAACATCCACCTTGATTATATGCACAGAGGGAGCAAGCTCCATGCCAAGACTGCAAGTTGAGCTGCAAGGTTACAGGGCAAAAGCAGGGGACTGTGATTAGCTGTGCTTCTCTTCTAGAGTCAGCACAGGCACGATGGACTGAATGGCCTTCTGTGCTGTAAACATTCTATGCTCCTCTCCAATAAACAATCGAAAAGGCAGCTACGGCTGTCACCTTTAGTGACATAATAATGAGTGTATAAAAATAATACGTTTATGTTGTTGCTACACAAAGCACCCAGAATAATTTCCCCCCCTGCGCAGCTCAGTTGAGACTGACATTTGCAAGTTGCTGTTTGCTCCGAGGGGGAAAGGTTGTCATTTTGAAATTTGGTTATTTGGTTTGCACTATAAGAAGACCCTGTGAGCGAATCAAAAAGCAGCGACCATTGCTAAAATAAGCCATTTCTTAATGGGCTCTTCACCTATCGACTTGTAAGAACAACCTCACTGAATAATCATTGATATTGTCTGGTATGCCCAGAAGGCTGCCTGGGTGCTGATGGGTGATAAATATGAAGGCTCTGATTAAAATAATTGGCTCTGTGCCTAGGTGCAATAAGTAACATTGTGCAGTAAATTGGTACAGAACATTGCTTTGGGAGAACTTGTCACAATCTCACGCATTGGTTTTCTTGTCTGGTGGAAAGACCATTTATGAGGGAGCATTGAAATCCTAATTAGCAACATAGCTCGAGGGCTGTACTGCTTTAGATTCAGCATTGGCTGTTGATGATTTCTAGCTGAGAGTGCTAATGGCAGAAATGTTAAAATTTTCAACATGTTGAGCTTTGAGCAAACTTTCCTGATTAAATAACTAGGTATAGTGTTTGCTAAATTGAAAGCATATGATTTACTGCTCTGCAAGTTAATGATTTTCATTTCTTTTTTCACTTAAAGAGATGTTTTAGCTTTAACAGTAAAGTGCATAAATGCATTTAAGGAGGATGTTAGATAAGTAGACAAGTGAGAAAAGAATAGCAAGATGGATGAGATGGAGTGAGGAGATTCATGCGGAGCGTACACACTGCCTTATAAATACCTGCTGGGCTGCATGACCTACTTCTGTGCTGTAACATGCTATGTTTAAAAGGTAGAGAAAGAGCTGAAGAATTGTATTTTCTATTTTGCACTTCTAATAGATTTTCAGTGACAAATTGGTCCTTCCATATTTGTACCTTCTATTGTTTTTGTTATCACAGTTAAGTTTTAGTCTGCAAATAACATGTTAATTATCTTTCAGAAAATTAGATGTATAAACTGATAAATAAGCAATGCAGGGTTTGGGCCCACATCAAATGACTGATATCTGTAACGTTTAAAGAAAATGTATTGAGTTTATAAGCAAGAGGGAAGAGGTTGCTTTAGTGGACAGACCTTTGAATTCTTTGGAACTAATATTAACAAGGACCAAGGTTCAATTGTGCAGTTAATGAATTTTGAATTTACTGGCGATGTTTGCCACCTTAAGAATTTTTTTTAAAGGTGGTACAAGGTGGCATGGTGGTACACTGGTTAGCACTGCTGCTTCACGCTGCCAGGGAACCAGGTTTAATTCCAGCCTCAAGTGACTGTCTGTATGGAGTTTGTATGTTCTCCCCGTGTCTGCGTGGGCTTCCTCTGGGTGCTCCAGTTACCTCCCATCATCCAAAGATGTGCAGGTAACTTGGATTGGCCATGCTAAAATTGTCCTTTAGTGTCAGGCGGACACTAAAGGACATGGGCTTTGGGTCGGATTGTTGTCAGTCAGTGCAGGCTTGGTGGGCCGAACGGCCTCCTTCTGTACTGTAGAGATTTTATAGTTTATGACCCATAGCAGCCAAACATCCTTCAAATGAAGGAAGATGCTGGAGCAGGTATTCATATCATCTTCAAAGTTGAGAGATGACAGAAGACAATGTGATGAGGGAAAATTTTAAAGGCACACAGGGAGGAGTTTAGAAATCCCTATCTAACTTACTTTAGAAGAGGAGGAAAGGCAAGCTTCTGTTCATTGCTGTTAGTTTAAATGAATTGGCTGCAATCACAGAAAATAAATCACGTTATTTTGTATCTGTTAAATTGTGAAACAGCTGTTATAGAAAAATAAGAAAGCATGAAAAGTTATAACAGTTTCCTTGAAAGAGATTTGGAGAGGAATTTTATGGTCTTGCTTGTCCTGAAATTGTAAAACCCCGCCCAAGGTCAACGGACTCTCCCATTGTCCACTCCTTGCCTGCTCCGATTCCCCTGGCGGGCAGGTGATAAAATATACTGGCCTCGAAGTCATTTCAATTAGTGGCCTCATGATTTTGTGGGGTTGCGTTTGAGGTTGGGAAAGTTTCTGGGTGGAACTTTCCAGCCGTGCTTGCTCCAAGGCTGGGAAATCCCACCTGAGGTCAATGAACCTCTGCACGGTCCTTGTCCCACCCACTGTGAATCCCATGGTGGTGGGGGAGAGGAGAGGAATTCAACTCTCTGGGATGGTGCAGCCGTGCTGCTCACTCAAAGAGCTTGCAAAGAGGCTTGAGAAACTTTGAAGGAAATGCCTCATTTGCACGTGACTGCAATTTGGAATCACTGGTCCACGGATTGTGGGAATCTGGGAACATTTGTGGTTTGATCTTGGGGTGGGGGGTTGGGGGGCGGGAGCAGTGTGTGGATGGTGTGGGGTGGAGGGTGCAAGGTAGTCGGAACTTTGGTTGCTCAGCATTGGATCCAAGCCATACTTTTAACTCATGGGGCAGATCTTGCGGATGATTCAAATGAGGGCCAGAGGAACAATGTGGAGCCAAAAGGACACACTGATGCCCTTGCTAGCCGCATGATAATCAAAAATATCTGACTATTCCCCAAAGTCATTCATTAATTTCTCTTTAAAGATTTATGGTCACGTTTGCTAACAACTGTAGGAGTAGAGTTAAGAGAGAAATCAGGAGGGCAAAAAGGGGACACGAGATTGTTTTGTAGGATGAAGCAAAGGAGAATCCAAAGAGCGTCTACAAATACATAAAGGGCAAAAGAGTAACAAGGGAGAGAGTCAGGATTAACAAGGTCATCTATGTATGGATCCACAAGAGATGGGTGAAATCCTAAATGGATATTTCTTATCAGTGTTTACTGTTGAGAAAAGCATGAATGTTAGGGAACTTCGGGAAATAAATAGTGATGTCTTAAGGAGTGTACATATTACAGAGAAGGAGGTGGTGGAAGTCTTAAAGTGCATCAAGGTAGATAAATCCCCGGGAGCTGATGAAGTATATCCCAGGACATTGTGGCAATTTGACCTCATGCTCCTTCAGCTACCATGCCCAAGGGAAAACCAGGGACTTCCACTGTGGTTCATGATTATGCTGAGCAAATAAAAGCACTGCTTCCTGTTGTGCAATAATGGCTGACCAGGAAACTCTCCTGTTCTTAACACCTGTGATCAGGGGTATTGGGAGGAAGTGTAGGCTGAATAAAGCAATCTGGGTGGCCATGTAATGAACCATATATGACCACCAAGTCCTGAAGTGGCACTTGAACTCTGAACTTTTGAATCTCGAGGTAGGCACACTCCCACAGTGCTACAAAACCACTGAAAACATGATCAAAATCTTTTATTTATGAGTAAAGTGGTTTGGAATTATGATTAACAGCTTTATATTGTTGTTTCTGCTATTTACTGAAGAGAAATTGGCAGAAAATGACAAGAGCACCAGCTCTCAAAAACAGACAGAAGATTAATCCTGACCTAACAGTCACTCCCCGCCAGGCAATCCCCCCTGACAACATTTCTCCCTCTGTTCCAGTATAATACTGATAATTGATCTGCTGGTATTAGATGCACACACACCTCCACAATTATTGATTCGCCAGTATTTACAGCGTCAATAGCAATGGAAATATAATCCTTTCCTGCAACTCAAGATGCTGCACTCTTGACAAATACACAGGTTCATGCAGCCAACGATCCCCAAGACACTGGAAAGGTTTGCAACTGCAAAGAGTACCTGCAATATTTAATGTGCACATGTTAGGAAAGCTCCAGGAGCATCTCTCCCAGCCAAAGTCACAGCAAACTGAGGAATATTTCCTGACTCGTTGACCCAGCAGGTGCAAGTGATGTGGCAGGCGGCCACAGCATTCATTTTCATTAGAAATAATTGGGACAACTGACAGCAGAAAAATTTCCTAAATCTTCTCAATCTATCTCACAGTTCACATGTCATTTATTTGTTCTTGTCAAATTGATTTTCATAGCTAAAACTTTTTCCATCCAGTAAATTACACTTTAACATCCGTGTGTCACACCTTAAATATTTATGTAGCATCGTTTTAATTGGCTTCATTAATTGCTGTCTGTCAATTGGAATGAGGAGATGCCGGCTAGGGTAAACACAATAAGAAGTCTCACAACACCAGGTTAAAGTCCCCACTCACCTGAAGAAGGGGCAGCAAGCCCTCTGAAAGCTAGTGGCTTTTGCTACCAAATAAACCTGTTGGACTTTAACCTGGTGTTGTGAGAGTTCTTGTTGTAGAACATAGAACATAGAACATTACAGCGCAGAACAGGCCCTTCGGCCCACGATGTTGCGCCGACCAGTTAAAAAACAATGACCCACTAACCTAAACCAATCCCTTTTCGTCCATAAACCTATCCACGGATCTCTTAAACGCCCCCAAACTAGGCGCATTTACAACCGCAGCAGGCAGGGCATTCCAATCCCTCACCACCCTCTGGGTAAAGAACCTAACCCTGACGTCCGTCCTATAACTACCCCCCCTTAATTTAAAGCCATGCCCCCTCGTGCTAGCTTTCTCCATCCGAGGAAAAAGGCTATCACTGTCCACCCTATCTAAACCTCTAATCATCTTATATGTTTCAATAAGATCCCCTCTTAGCCGCCTTCTTTCTAGCGAAAACAACCCCAAATCCCTCAGTCTCTCCTCATAGGACCTCCCCTCCATACCAGGCAACATCCTGGTAAACCTCCTCTGCACCCTCTCCAAAGCCTCCACATCCTTCCTGTAATGTGGGGACCAGAACTGCACACAGTACTCCAAGTGCGGCCGCACCAGAGTTGTGTACAGTTGCAACATGACGCTGCGACTCCTAAATTCAATCCCCCGACCAATAAACGCCAAGACACCGTATGCCTTCTTAACAACCCTATCTACTTGATTCCCAACTTTCAGGGATCTATGTACACATACACCTAGATCCCTCTGTTCATCCACACTATTCAAAGTCCTCCCGTTAGCCCTATACTCAACACATCTGTTATTCCTACAGATGTGTTGAGTCAACTGGAAGCAGAAATCAAGAACAAGACTAACTACTGAGTTCTCTTTTTCCGAGCAACCAATCTGAAACCAGCAATGTTAGAAAATGAGCCCATTGATTAACTCAAGCAAGTTTCGCTGAGCTGAATATTCACACCCGGAACAAAATCACATTTCAGAAAATAAATGGGTTTTGTTCACCACTATGAACGTCCTCAACATTTTGGGATTTTTTTTATCTCTGCTTTCTTCTGCCTTGTCACCCCTCAGGCCTCTGGTATTGAAAGGACTTTGCATTCCTCTGTGTCAATGCCAACTGTATGCCTGCATTATGGTGGATGTGCACAAATGAGTCATTGGACTAGACTTTATCAAAACAAATTGACAACAATTGAATGCCACACAATGCAACCTTCAAACCATTAACTTAAAGTGGAAAGAAAGAGCTGTGTCTTGTGAATCAAAACACATTGCCAGCTGAATTGCATTGTCCTGCTATTCACTTTCTGTTGTTGCCAATGTAATGACACAGGAAGCCCCATTGGACCACAGTTCAGCAGGCCCAGTTCTGGGCCTGTTTAATAAAAGGCTCAGATAAAGAGTTCCAGCTGGCAGGCCACTGCCTGTTAACAAAGACACTCATACTCAATGGGCCCCACAGGGAGATTAATCACAGGTTCCCTATAGAGCTTGTGGAGGGTTATTATACCCCTCCCCTCCTCCTATGTTCGAGGGTTCCCCCTCACTCCCACGACGACTCTCCCCATTTCTTTTCCCATGGCCTCCTCCATTGCTTGTTGGGTCTGGTCAAGGGCATGCAATGGATTGGTTACCTCGTCGTCCTGGAACACAAATTTTTCCCTTTTATATCGATGCCGGCATCAGAAAAAAATATTTCTTTGCAGTAGCTCCTGAGATTAAAATGTCATCTAGATAGGCTGCCAAACTGGACATCACTTGAAGGATGTTCCCCATCACCCTTTGGAAAATGGCACAAGCTGAAGACAAATGAATATTCTCATACAGTTCTTTGTCAGTATTTATGGTGACATACAATCAGCAGCCTACTTGATTGGCACCAGATCTACTAAACATTTAATCCCTCCACCACTGATGCTCAGTAGCAGTAGTGTGTACTATCTACAAGATTCACTGTAGTAATTCACCAAATTTCCTTAGACAGCGCCTTCCAAACCCATGACCACTTTCATCTAGAAGGACAAGGGCGGCAGATAAACGGGAACACCACCTCCTGCAAGTTCCCCTCCAAGCCACTCAACATCCTGACTTAGAAATCTATCACCGTTCGTTCACAGTCAAAATTCTGGAATTCCCTCCCTAACGGCATAGTGGGTCAACCCACAGAACACGGACTACAGACATTCAAGAAGGCAGCTCACCACCACCTTCTCAAGGGCAACTAGAGAGGGGCAATAAATGCTGGCCAGCCAGCAATGCCCGTGTCCCATGAAAGAATAAAAAATACCTCCTGGTTGAAACCTCAAGCTCCAGTTGGAGGTAGACATGGCTCAAATCTAATTTGAAAATTATATGTCCCCTCCCCTCCAGCCAACTTCACATATAATTATTCTATATGAAGCATATATTTTATGTCTAAACAGGAGGCTCTGTTGACCATCATCTTATAATCCCCACAGAGATGGATCAAATTGGATTTTAAAACTAGGATTACTAGCATGGCCCATTCAGAAAATTGTACTGGGCCTATAGTGCCAAATTTCTCTAGCTGTTCCAGTTTTGCCTCTACTTAGGCATATAGAGCATAGGGGACTGGTCTTGCCTCGAAGCATTTAGGTTGGGTGCCATGTAGATCTTGGCCCAACAGCTCTAATGTTCCTGAGGCTTTCTTGGAGCATTTTGGGATAGTTCCCAATGACTTTGTATTAATTACCAGTCCCAATTTTAAGGATCTGTTGCCAATCCAGGCAGATTTCCTCTAGCCAATCTCTTCAGAAAAGGCTGGGCCCTGATCTTTGCATCATACTTAGGAGTTAGACTGTCTGTTGACAATGTGTAACTGGGGATATAGTGGACCCAACAGTATGTAAGGGCTCTCCAGTGTAGATGGCCAATCTAGCCTTGGTGTCTTGTAAACTTAAAGGCAAGATGTCCGGTCAGAATCACCTAAAGTTTGCTCCCCAGTACTAGATACAATGGCTCCTGTATTTACCTCCATGTCTAGGAAGTGGCAATTTATCTTGTTAAAAGAGTGGGTTCCCATTTACCTGAACTTTAATCTTGATTGGAGCCATATTGATTGGGTGCAGTGATGCAATTCAGCTGCATCAATTTGTCATTCTCAGAACCTATGAGTACAGGAATTCTCACCACAATACAGGGAGGAGCAAACACATCCATGTTTGCATTTGTTAGTCATAGGGTCCACTTAAGACAAGGCTACTGAAACCATTTTAGGAGGTTTTTTTTTTGTTTTCTTTCTGTCTATCTTTTTCTATCTCCAGCTTCATTCACACTTTTTTTTCCTCTCATTTTCCCTCATTACCTGATCGGACTTGGAATTCACATTGTATCATTCACTCATTTTCTTCCTTCATCTTGTGTTAATTTTGCAGTTGTTGAATCTCAGTGGTTAAGGAGAGGCACTGTTTGTCCCTTCATTCAGACAGGCATCAGGAAGCTTGTTGTAATATTATTAATATTATTAACAGTTCATACTTTGAGAGTAGAAATCTTTCATTCTGAAAAGTGTACCAACAAATTTAACCAACAGTGCATTTGTTGAGATACCAGCCTCCAGAAAACTTTGGTTTTGCTTGCCTGGACCATCCAGGAGTTTCATAAATTATAGTCTCATACAGCCTCCTCTACTCTACAGCAGGATTTCAAAGACACTAAGGGGAATTTTATGGAGCCAGGGAGAGTGGGGGAAAAAAAAATAACTTAATTCGGTGGAATGTAAGATCTTGATTTCCCAATTATAGGTTGAGATGCAAAGACGAAGTCAGTGGTGTGTTTGCAACATGTCAAGCCTCACGTTGGCCAATGATTGGCTCATACTTGTCCTACATATAGATGCTAGAATACTCATTAGCATGATGTCCTACTTTAGAGATAAAATCAGCAACACACTAGAATTTCACAATATCTGTTTTACATTTCTTTAAAGTCCACATGCAACTGTCAGCTTTCTTTAGTTAAGTGCGAGATCAGTGGTTTTCCTTGTTTAACTCTATGGCACAAAGGGAGGTAGCAGGAGAATGGCAGCTTGAAGAAAGGCTGGGGACTGGCAAGAGTGAGCCAGCATTGAGGAGGTAGTGGTGGTTTAGTGGAGTTAAAGAAATGGAGGGGTGGAAGAGAGATTCAGATGTGACAGAGGGTTGGCTTGGGGGCGTAAAAGAGTAAGCGGGAAGGGCCTGCATCCTGGGTATCATAGGGGAGGACTGGGTGGGAACAATTCATCAAGATAAGAAAATAAGAGCCCTCATCTGTGCTCTCAGTGCTGACCAAATGTGGGTCTATCTCAGGGCATTGGCTGGCAGTGTCCTTACAGGGCTTTGAGTTCACCTTCAACATTTCAAATACCCTGTTGACACTGATCTTAAACAATACCCTGTACAACACATGGACGGGTGGGCCGGTTAGGCCTACAAGCCCATCAATGTCTCACAATTAGACACACAAACATTCAATAAAGAGTGAACAAAAAGAACACAACATTGTTTCTTCCACAAGAAAGGAAATTTCCCTAACTTCTCTAGAACCATTAATATGTGTCAATCATTAGAGTATCAATACACTTAGTTCTCTGATTAAGCTAGTCTCAACAAATAATGATGATGACGGGTGGCATGGTAGCACAGTGGATCGCATTGTTTCCTCACAGTGCCAGGGACCCAGGCTGGGTCACTGTCCATGTGGAGTCTGCACATTCTCCCCATGTCTTTGTGGGTTTCTTATGGGTGCTCCAGTTTCCTTCCCCAGTCCAAAGATATTCAGGTTAGGTGGATTGGCCATTCTAAATTGCCCCTTAGTGCCAGGGAGACCTAGCTAGGGTAAATGCATAGGGTGATGGAAATAGGGCCTTGTGGGATTGTGGTCAGTACAGATGCAATGGGCGAAAAGGCCTCTTTCTGCACTGCAGAATTCTATGAATCTATGTACGCATCAATAACGTGAATCCATTATAATGTGAAATATTTGCAAAGGAAATTTAGTTTTTGAAAAATATCTTGGGCTCTCATATCTTATATTAGCAACACTGGAGTTGGGCAGAGAAGTGTTTGCTATGATTAATTTCCTATTTGACCAGGAGACTTTCTTATAGCCCACCCGTAGCTGCTGCACTGTCAGCTCATGGTGGGTTTCACAACTGAAAAGCTTTCACATCCACATTATCATACGAATCTCCTGTGTACGCCACTGGCATATTTTAGTTGTAACTGTGCATGAAAAAAGGAAAAATAGGAGGGCTGAAATGAAGCACTCTTGTGGTGACACAGTGGGGAATGGCATGCTGTTGACAAAACTTCCCCATAAAATGTCTAATCTCTCTGTCTGAATGCATTGTGTTCAACTGTGTCAAAAGAAAGTTCAATGTAAATGGTTCACACAGTCATCTGTGTGTTGGGTTGCCAGTATTGGCAAGGCCATGAAAGGATCAACACTTTTTCCTTGTTGCATCACTATCTTATGCTGCTGGTCAAACAAAAAAATTCTTTAATCTTCTTGAACCAGATGCAGAAATCCATCTCTCAATATTCAGTATCAAAGCTCTCATAAATATTTACATTTTCACCTTGTAGCTTACGTTTCCAATTATCCTGTAGTTCTATGACTAATAGCCGAGATGTGTTGAATCTTCTTAACTTTTAAAATTTTACCTATTTCTGTTTCCGTAACAAACAGCAAGAATGATACATTTTATAACTTTATTGCATTGGATCAACACAAGAAAATGCCATGAATTCTTGACGGCTAAGTGACTAGATCAGGATAATTCACTTGCATATCATTGGAGACCGCCAACAATTAAAACATTGAATAAAATTATTAATTTTGTCTTCTCGTGGAAGTAAAATAGATTGGACAAAACTGTGCAACATCTTCTGAAGCCTCACTTATTGTGCTTAACACTGATGTCTTTTTTCAGCAGTCCAAGATGATAATGGTACTACTGTCACTCCTTCATGGACTTTATGCAGGTCTTTTTAGACAGAGAAGCAGACTATTTGTCCTATCAAGTCTGCACTGACTCATCTTACCCAGAACTTATCCCTGCAAACTCATGCATTTATCCTGCTAATCCCCCTAACATATGCATCTTGGGACACTAAGGGATAATTTAGCATGGAAAATCCATCTAATCTGCACATCTTTGGGCTGTGGGATGAAACTGACACACTTGGAGGAACGCCCATACAGACATGGGGAGAATGTGCAAATTCCACACAGTCACCCAAGACTGGAATTGAACCCAAGTCCCTCGCACTGTGGGACAGCAGTGCTAACTACTGTGTCACAATTCCACTCAAGGTCCCAGTTGTTGGTCCTAATTCATGGCATTCTTGCCCTTATTTATGCTTTGTCCATTCTCTCCCTTGTCCCTTTTTTCATTGTTTGGAATTCCATCTCATCTATTAAAACTCATCTATTTGGTTGAAATTCTTCAGCATTGATTCAGCAATAGCGATTGCAAATTCCTCTTAGTCAGGAGGAGGCGGGGTCAAGCTCTGCTACACACACGATCACATAAACTCAGCTGACACAACAGGCCAATCCTAAGGGAATGCTGCACTGTCTGAAGTGCCACCATTTCAAAGGGGCAATTAAACCACATTGTCTGCTCAGAAAATTGAATGCTGGCAGGGTAATTCAATATATAAAGTTATCTTGTATATCCGATATCAGATAATTGGACACAAATGTTATTGGGAATGTGGCCTCCAGAGAGAAGCGGGCAGCTATAGCCAGGTCTTGCGCTGAAAATTCTGTTAGCTTTGGATGGGAATTTGGCAGAGAATATCCCAGCCATAGTGTCACCATGGAATGTTATTAATCTTTGTTTTAACAATAAATTTATCAATTCTTCTCCTTATGCAGATTCTATAGGAGACCTCACAGTACATTTTTTAAAAAAGAATGAGAGAGAACTCCACATGAGAAAATGTTTGAAATAATACTGAGCTTGTGTCGGAATAAACTAGAGGCCATAGATGACAAGTGACAACAGATAGACAGGGAAGTGCAGCAGCAATCCTCGAAAGTCCTTCAGGAAAAATAAATAAATCTTAAAGTCAGAGGGCCAGGTTTGTTCAAAGATTTGAGAGTGGCAGAGCAGCTTCTGGCTTTCATGAAAAGGATAAAGGGAATCAGATCCTCTGATGTGCTGGGAACGAGTAGGAGATATTCTCTGAGAGTAAACAAAAGCTAGAAATGTGATATTGCACGTACAGGTATCAGGAATAGGGTGAGTTAACCAATCCAGTGAAACAAAATAAAAGACAATATGGTTCAGTGTCCTTTGATTGTCCTTGAGGCACAGACTTTTAAAGGTGAGGCTGATTTGGATTCACTTGTTTCATGGATGTGGTCAGATTGTATTCCAATTATTATGAGAACTCAATCTGCTGGTAGATATCTAGAAAAATGAAATCTATTTATTAGTCACTTACATTAATGCTGCAACGAAGCTACTGTGAAATTCCCCTAGTCACCACACTCTGGTGCCTGTTTGGGTCAATGCACCTAACCAGTACATCTTTCAGACTGTGGGAGGAAACAGGAAAACCCAGAGGAAACCCATGCAGACATGGGGAGAACATGCAAACTCCACACAGACAGTGACCCAAGGTGGGAATTGAACCGGGGCCCTGGCACTGTGAGGCAGCAGTGCTAACCACTGTGCCACCATGCCTGTCAAGTGGGTAAATGCCTTGTTCCAAGAGAGAAAGAGAGAGAGGCAAAGAGAAGACTTTCAGCCTGCCTCTTCTGTAGAAGTCTTTCTTGTAACCTCTGCACAGTGGCTGCTGCCTGGTCTGTTACACATCATCCATTTGTGTATTTCTAAATGTTTTTGGGTGGGTCAGTCTGTGGCAGCTTTTGTCTCGATATCCAGCACTCTCTTCCTTATACGGTGATGAGTTTTGATGTCTCTCCACTTGCCTGAATGAATGCAACAGCACTCAAGAAGGTTGACCATCCAGGATAAAGCAGTCCACTTGATCAACACCCCATTCATCATCGTTAACACTAACTACCTCCACCACTGATGCACAATAGCAGCAGTGTATGCCATTTACAAGACTTACTGCAGCAACTTACCAAGGATCCTCTTACAGCATCTTCCAAACAAGGGATCTCTTTGGTCTAAGCATGGTCCAGATTCTCAGACCTCACTCACAGGTGAGATTCTCCTGCCCCGCTGCAGTGAACAGAGATTTGACTGAGCGATGACTGAAAATTCCAGCCCTTGAAGGACAAAGGCTGAAAATGCATGGGAACTCCAGCACTTTCAAATTCCCCTCCAAACCGCATACCATCCTGGCTTGGAACAAAAATGCCATTCCTTGTTGGGTCAAAATCATGGAACTTCCCCTAACAATATTGTGGATGTATCTTCATCTCAGGGACTGCGGAGGTTCAAGAAGGCAGCTCACCACCACCTTTCAAGGGCCATGAATGATGGGCAATAAATTCTGGCCTAGCTACTGACACCCATATCCCATATACAAATCAAAAACAGATACTATGCACCCCTGAAATTTAAAGGTCTGATTAACAGGGTAAACAGCATTAAGTCACCTCGCAACCATGGGATATGGTACAGTGAACTTAAATACGGAGCAATTCCATAGCATTAGTCATGGTTAGTCAATCTACTTTAAGATGAGTGGTTAAACCAAAGCCTCATTTATCTCTCAGTTGGAGTTGAAAGATTCCAATGCAAATTTTAACATACAGCTGGGGAGATCTCCACAATATATTGGCTCTTATGTACACCTCAACTAAAATCACAAACATATTTTAGCAGAAAATGCTGAAAAACCTCAGCCGGTCTGATAGCGTCTGTGGCGAAGTAGGGGTCAATTCTCCCAGCTCGTAGGAGTGCAACGGGCTGGGAGACCTCAGCGGAGGTCTATTAGCGGTCTCCCCGCTGGGTGCCATGGCCTCTGAGCGTCTCCAGGGACAGAACGGAAATCAGCGCAGAGCTGATTTAAATATTTAAGTTCTAATTTTAATCCTATTAGTCCACTAATGGGGAACTGGTGGCCATCCCCGCTGGAGTGAAGGGAGGCTATGGAGCCACCCGCAGGAGATTGGGGCTAAGAGGGGTACCCCCAGGCATTGCCAGCCTGGTAGTGCCAGCCAGGCCTCCTGGCACTGCCTAACAGTCAAAGCGGCCCCTTGGCACTGCACACTGGGCATCGGGCAGTGCCAATGGGCAGAACATATCAGGGCCAACAAGTGTAATCATTGGGGGTGAGGGGTCCAGCTGCCACTCTGCACTTGGGATTGGTGGATAGTAGACAGTGAGAGAAAAGTGGGTGGCTGGGGGCTGGCCATCCAGGTTGTAGGGGGAGGGGTTGGCGCAGGACTTCTGGCGGAGAAGTCGGTGTGATTGGTGCTGGCCAGGGTTGGGGCAACATTGGGGCTGACTCGGAGAGTTTGGGAGGCCAGCGATTGGGAGGTTAGGGGGGAGGGGGTGGGGGAGTTCACACAGTCAGAAATGGGGGTTAGAGTGGCAGTGATGCAGAGTTGCTGAGCTGGTCAGTTATCGAGAAGCTGTCTGTGAGGGGCTATTACACATGCACCGATCTTGGTGCTGACAGATTATTGCATGCATAGTGGCCTGCACAGTTCTATGTTGCCAGTCTCTCCAGCGGGAACAGGCCCTGTCCACTGGTTTTCTATGTGAGTCTCACTTGGGCACCCTGCAGCGCTCGGAGTGTGGGGGCTTCATTTTGAAAATCATATGAAAAAAGCCAGCAGGCATTATTCCAGTTTTTTGTGGAAGAATTGCCCCTGTAACATTTTGAATCTATTCTTTCTCCACAGATGCTTTCAGACATGGTGAAATTTTTCAGCATTTTCTGTTTTAGTTTCAGATTCCAGCATCACAGTAATTTGCCTTGATCACCAAATTATTTGATCAACTATCACTTTGTTGTTTGTGGGACCACAAGGAAATTTATAGCCTCATGATGATGACTGCATTTCAATGGAAAAGATGGAAGTTTATTTCTTCATCAGGTCCATTTAGTGCATGACAGCAATTGTTTTATGTGAAATTTGAAACCTAAGTTATTGTAAATTAATTAATCATCGCAGGCCATAGTAACTGGCTGTGGGCCCGTCACTCAACAAAATCAAACCTTCCATCTTCGTGAAAAGTACTTTACTGAAATTCAAATGTCAAGCCACTGGAAGGCCCCATTTTTGTTTAATAGCTCAGGGTGTTCAGTTCAATAAAGATTCAAAACAAACTAGGAAATCATATTTCAAAATATATGAGAATAAATCCTGCTGCAAATGGTAAAAGGCAAGAACTTTAAGATTGTTTTTAAAAAATGGGCAAGCTTTTCCATTGTTTTCTGAGTGTTGAACCAGGCAAGAAAGCCAATGTGCATCTCGCCAGTTGTACAACTGGCTTTTCTCTTTATATTTTCCAGCACTTAGTAACAAAATGTTGGAGACATGTGTTATGCTGCCACACTAGCAGGGCCTAATATAACCAGCAACATTGGAAGGGTGCCCTGATCTTAAAAAAAATACATAACCCACAGATACCCTCACAACATGCACACTACCCCACCCCAACCTCACCACTAGGCAACCCCCCTCAACCTTTCAGGGCAACCCTCCACTACATGGGATCTTATCTCGCAAAGGGAACATACCACATGGATCTCCCCAGCTGAAGCCCCCACCATCGGCAGTGCCACCAGCACCCTACCTCTGCTCCCTGGCATCAGCCCCTGGCTTTAGAAAAAGCTGTATTGGAACAATCAATAAGAACAAAACTATGCACTGAAGATGACAAGACATCAACAAGAGAACTCACAGTTGAAAGAACAGCTGCTAGTCCTTCAAGATGAAAAGCAAAAGGAACGTGTGACCATTTAGCTACGCGAAGGAGTAATGACAATCTTAAACAGCAAAATGGGAGCACAACAAAAGAAATTGAGGAAATTATACCGAAATAGAAAAAAAACTCAAGATGAACTAAGTGAGTTTCACAAAGAAAAGGGAAATCTGATCAAGTTGAAAGATCTTCACACACTACAAGAATCCTTCAGGTCAAAGTTTGTCCCAGTGGAAATTTATGAAGAGAAGCAAAATGAATTTAAGGTCACTCTCAATAAATTGACTCAGTGATGTTCTATGTTGGAGGAGGAAGGCAGAAGCTACAAAAAGCTGACAGCAAAGCTGAAGAACCAGTTGACTGAAAGTAAGGACAAAGTTCGGCTGCAGATAGAGAAAGAAAAGACAGAAATAAGATTGAGAAATGTAAATTGCGCACAGAAGCACAAATAATAATAAGATAAGGCTAATCTGAATGAAAGGATTCAGAATCTTGCAAAACGATCGGATAATAAAGCATCGCTCTTATTTTTGGCTGACGTTGTAAAACAAATGGAAATGAAAGTTCCTTTTGCAAAACATATAAATCCAGCAAGAATGGAGGCCATCACAGAGAAAGAAAAGTAAGGTTGCCTTTAGGAATAAACAGAGTACACACTCCTCCTAGAAGGAATGGGGCCAAGCCAAAGGGGCGGGGCAATATTACTGGCTCATCACGTTGGTCGATCAGTCAGGCAAGACAGAAAGATTGCAAGAGAGGTGAAGAAACGGGTTCACGCCCAGTTTCTCACTCTTGCAATCTTACTGGCCCTGAATTGCCAGAGAAAATATTTAATTTCTAATATTAATATTATTAGTGAACCCTGGATGCAATTGTCTGGGCACACTTACCTTAATGGCCTCACTGGTGGAGGTTCTCACTGGTAAGGATCATGTATGGGAACAATGAGAACCAGACATGATGGCCTTGCCTTGAGGCTCCCCAAGTAGTCTGGAACAGAGGGCAGTACCCCTTGGGCAGTGCTAACCTAAGACACTCCCAGTGCTCACTGTGCACCCTGGTACACTGCCCACCAAGCATTGGGCAGTGCCAAGGGGTGGGCCTAAGGGGAGCCTAACAGGGAGCAGGGCCTGAAAAGGTGATAACACATAGGGAGCTGTGCAATCTGCAATGGGGAAACACTGGGGCAATGATGATGGTGGAGGGGGGGGGGTAGGGGAGGATGGTTTGACAGAGATCGTCATCAATGGGGGAGGATGAAGAGGGATGGCAATCGACCAGGGGGATGAAGAGAATGGGGGCAGCAATCAACTGGAGGAGGTGTGAATGGTGCTGCAATCTACCGAGAGTAGGAGGAGGGGAGGAGGGTGACCGCAATCAGGGTAGAGAATCAGGGGCATGGGAGAGGTGATGTTTGGGGAGTGGAGTGTAGTAATAATCTTCCAATGCACTGACTACGTATCCTTGCACACAGTTAGTGTATCGGGAGATATGATGCATTTGCACTGGCACCATCTAGTCAGCAGCCAGCTTCATGGCATAAATAAACTCCATCTACTCCTCCTTCTGGCAGGAATCAGACTTTGCTTCATTTCTTTTCTCTAAGTCCGATAAGATTTGAATTTTTCTCTCGGCGAAAAATTATGTCTAAAACGTTCTTGTTTCATGCTTGTTTAGCACTTAGAGTTATTTTAGTAAGAATACCCCCATAGTTTCTGAATAAAGCAGGCACATTAATAATCAATAGAAATGTAATGTGAAGGAGTGCAAAAGAGGAATCAAATGGAGGTAAACAAGAACTAGAAACACATTGTAATATTATTACTGCTCCAAACATGACAGACCATGCTGTGCAAAAACTGTCAATCTTCAAGAACATCTGAAATTATAAGGTCAGAGACTTGAATTTGGGGGAGAAAGTTCAGCAAATAAAGGTTGTATTGCAGATTGTTAGACACCATTGAAGGGAGGAAGTTTTTCTATTGAGAAGAAAGAAGAGTATTGTATGAAGTGCTTGCATGTTATTGTAAGAAAAAAGGTACTCGGCAGAACAAAGGTTAATGTGGAGCATAACACCACCCACAGTAGGAGATATAGAATCATGTTGTAATAAGCTTCGAAAGAACATTCTGAAAACAGCCTGCCTAAAGCAGCACTACACATGGCAATATCTGTGTTCTGTAGATATTTAAAGATTAACGATAAGTGGCTCATACACAAATATACAAGGCTCAAGCTCATTGTATCTGTGACACCACAGACAAACCCATAACACAATATGGTGTTCAGCACCATAAAATGGTGCATTAATCTTCTTTGCCAGTGGCTTTTTCCAGGGGCCCATTGGGGACGTATGAGGAATATCCCAGTCTGCCACACACAAATGTATCCAGGAGGTGACAAATGCCCTCTTGAGGAGAGCAAACAATTTTGTTAAATTCTGTTGCATTCCTGAGAGTCAGGCAGCCATCGGGCTTGCTGCAATAGCAGGATTCCCAGAAGTGCAAGGGGCAATTAACTGCACACACATGAGGCTGAGAGCTCCCTGGAACTAGTCTGTTACATGAATTAATGAAAGAGGTTTCATTCTGTGAATGTGCAGCTGGTATGAGATCATAGAAGCAAACTTTTTCAGGTGTGTGTATACAGCCCAGGGAACTCTCAGGATGTCCAAATCATTAACAATTCAAGCTACTGCAAGTCTTTGCTCCCTCTTACTGGCCAGAAGATTGTTTTTTTTTGTGACGAGGGATAGCACAGAGGACCTGGCTAAAGACACCACTGCATTATCCACAAAGTGCCATCAATGCTGCCCATACACCAACAAAGTTTCTATGAGATCCCCCCTCTCTTTTTATAACTCCAGCAAATATAACCATAACAGATTCAATCTCTATTCATCCATCAGTCCTGCCATCCCAGGACTCAGTCTGTTAAACCTCTATTGTACTCCCTCCTTAGGAAGAACATCCTTCCTCAGATGAAGAGAACAATACTTCACATGATGACTGGAATTCTTTGAATTTTCATGTTGCACCCCCTCCCCTTGACACCCCCCCCCCCCAACCCCACCACCACCAACTACTGCACCAGAACCAGAGGTCACAGTCTGAGGATGCAGGGCTGGCCACTCAGAACAGGGATGAGAAATTTCTTCACCCAGTGAGTGTGAGCCAGGTGAACCGGCACCTACACCTGCATGATTACTTTTAGCGACTGATGTACAAGGACACCCAGGTCTTATTATAAATTCCTCTCTCCCAATCTATAGCCCTTTAGACCATAATCTGCTTTCCTGTTCTTGTGACCAAAGTGGATAATCTCACATTTATCTAAATTATACTGCATTTGCAATGCATTTTTCTACTTGCTCAAATCACATTGAAGCATCTCTGCATCCTCCTCACCAATCACCAATTTCTTAAGAGCAACACAGTTTGCATGAGTGTCATGTCACATTGACCCAGACACAAGATCGCAACGCCAGCAGTTTCAATGTTCAAACATAAAATTTAATGCCACCATCAGAACATAAAGACAATGAAGCAAAGATATTTGAGCCAACTAGTGAACACTAGCTCCCAGCCAACACAAGATAAGAACCCACAATGTAGTCGAGATGCAGGTTATCATGTCCTGGGGAATTATCGGCCTTCAATCCCATCAATTTTCCCAACACAATTTCTCTACTAATACTGATTTCTTCAGTTGCTGCCTCTTACTAAACCCTCTGCTCCCCAAGATTTCTGGTACATGATTTGTAGCCTCCTTTATGAAGACAGAACCAATGTATGTAATTACTTGGTCAGGCATTTCTTTGTTCCCCATTATAAATTTGCCAGTTTCTGACTTTAAGTGACCTACACTTGTCTTCACTTTTTTCCTCCCAAACCGATTGAAGCTTTTACAGTCATTTTTTTATATTCCTCCAAGCTTACTGTCATACTCTATTTCCCTCTTCTTAATCAATCCCTTTGTCTGCACAAGTAGATGGCCAATGGATGTTACGGATGCAACTGCAGAATGCAGGGCAATGGCATAATGCAGAAGACAGACCCTGACAATCTTATGATCACCAGCTGCAAGGCCAATTAAGGTACTTATACATGTCGACTACATTGCGGGTTCTTATATTGTGTTGGCTGGGAGCTAGAGTTCACTAGTTGGCTCCAATATCTTTGCTTCATTGTCTTTATATTCTGATGGCTGCATTAAATTTCATGCTTGAACATAAACTGCTGGCGTTGCGATCCTGTGTCTGGGTCAATGTGAAATGACACTCATGCAAACTGTGCAGCTCTGACGACATTGCAATGTCAGTGCCAAAAGAAGCGCAACACTACCCACTACATTGCATAGATCCTACGATGTGTGGCACCTGCAAGGAAAAATGCTATAGGTCTTTTGCATAACTGAGCATTATGCATGTTACATCACTCTTAATTTGGCAGGGATACACTCATATCTCCCTGCCACATTCTTCAAATATACGTAATATCTTACATAAAACTCTGTTCTGTTAACACCATTAAGACATGCAATGACTCGGCTTTCTATATCTTGGGAGCCTCTTCCAAACAGAGGCAGAAACAAAGACATCAAAATTCACCATCGCTTCCCATGTACCAGGTCAGTCTTTGGGCAACAGAGGGAAAAACTGTTTGATACCAAAACCGACACTAAGGTCATAGTTTATGTGATGTAGGTCAAGTGTGGCTTTCAACTCTTGAAGCTCAATCAAATATTAGAATGCATATTTGATATTCTTTTTAACTAGTTTGTCGTGTTTGTGTTATGTTCTTTAGTGCATTGTCTCATTGGCGAAGCAGGACAACTAGATTTGTTACTATTAGCAACCTTCAATATTTGAAAACTAAGAGCATCTTGTGTGCTCCGTAAGCCTACATTGCTATTGTACAAGGCTAATGCAATCGTGAAGAAACTTAGAGAGCAGCCCCAGAGGAATGAGGACTTATGTATTGTCAGAACAGAATATTCTACCTGGTTTCTCACTGCTAGGGGTCAAGTCTCTGACCTCTTCCTTTCTAACATGTTCAATATTCTGAGTTCTTGATACATCGAAAACTTCTGAATTTTTTTTGTAAAAAATACTTATTTTAAGCTGTGGATCATCATGTTTCTTCACGATTGCGTTATCTTTGTACAATAGCAATGCAGGCTCACGGAGCACACATACCGCTATGAGTTTTCAGATATTGAAGGTTGCTAATAGTAACAAATTTAGTTGTCTTGCTTTGCCAGTGAGGAAATGCACTAAAGAACATAACTCAAACAGGACAAACTAGTTAAAAAGAATATGAAATATGCATTCTAATAGTTGATTGAGCTTCAAGAGTGGAAAGCCACACTTGGCCTACACCACATAAACTATGACCTTCGTCTTGGTTTTGGTATCTTGGCTAACAGTTTTTCCCTCTGTTGCTCAAAGACTGACCTGGTACATTGGAAGCGATGGTGAATTTTGATGTCTTTGTTTCTGCCTTTGTTTGGAGGACACTCCCAAGATATAGAAAGTGGTCCACATTTTCCAGTTTCTCACCATTGATTTTAATTGATAGAAGCTTTGTTCTGTGGAACCTGGTTGGAAGAGAACATTTTCTGTATGTTTCAAGAAAGGCCCAGTTTCTCAAATGCTTCAGAGAAGGAGTCAGCAATGACCTGGAACTCAGTGATACTGCTCTCTGCTTGAGTATGAGGCATTCCATAAATATAGACCCGCCTCGATCTTTTGCGCACTAACGCACTAACATCCTGCGACACGAGGAAATGGGAGAGAGTTAATCTAGTCTTGTGTTCTCATTTCTGCAGTGGTGGCAAATTCATAATGAGACAAAACGCGTTGGTGAGTTTAATAGCACAGTAAATGGAACAAAATGCTGCCCCAGATTGGTGCTCTCAAGGGAACTAGCACATTCTTTTTCAAGTTTTTTCTTTTCATACCTCTAGTCATGAGTTTGAACTCTCCCCATATTTACAGGAGCGTTGAACTGACGGGGTTGCACATGTTAATGAGCACCATCTGCATCTGTGCCTACTATAGGTGTAAATCACTGTTAGTTTGACAGAAGTTCTCATTTTCACTTTTCTTCTAGATAGACAAAGGATTGTCAACTTTGAATCAGTTTTTTCTTCAATCAGCTTCAAACATTTCCAAAATTCTGATTAAATTTTAATGCCTGTTCTATTCAGAAGCATTAAAAGATCTTTTTTCCCCCTCAGTTGCTTCATGCTATTTTTGACAACAGAACTTTTGCCACTGTCACAAGGCAAGATGAATAACTGTACTTCTATAACTTTGATTATTAAGGAAGAGAAACAGCCTGTCTGGGAAAATCTAAATCAATACCTTATGAATCAATTTATGATATTTCTGCTATCTCTGTTCAGGTCTTAACCTCCGAAAAGAGTGAAGAAAGACTAATTTACCATTGAGTACAGTGAATCCATTCTGTCCTTTATCACACAAGTCAGCACTAATCCTATTGATTTACTTCAAAACTAAATCAAATGGCAGAGTCCATTAGGGTCAACAAAGATTCATCTTTCCCTCTATATTACTGTTAGCTAAATAGGCCAGCAGGAAACAGGAAAGAAATCACGAACAGATAATACAAGAATGGAACAGCAGGGATTATCCACAAGATAGATGAATAACTACGGCAAAAAGCTTTCAGACTAGCTGTTGTTCTGAGCTAAGTAGCTAATGGGTAATATTTTAGGTAGGAGTTTGATGATTTTTAAACAAGTACACGCTACTTTGATTAATGAGGAATTGAGTAACAGTAAGTTCAGCCAAAGTTACATTTTAAGGTTACAAAGAAACAATAGGCGAAACTGCTTGGCTATCAACTTGGTGTCTCAAGGTTTAGATCATCCAGACAGTTAATTCCCTGATCAGGATCATTTTGTGACTGGAGTGTTAACCCTGTCAGACTATGTCAAATCAGTTGAGTCGAACATTTTAAATAAGTTTCACCACAAAACCAAGGCAGGTAAATTGAGTAAAAATACAGATCAACCATGATCTAATTGAATGATGTAATTGGTTCAAGAGGCTGCATTACCCTATGTTGCGAAGTGACGTGAACATAAATGTTTTATTTTTCATGGTATGTGGTTGCTGCTGGCAAGGCCAACAATTAGACCCATCCCTAATTGCCCTTGAATTGAGTGACTTTTTCAGAGTCAACCTGTGTGTGTGGAGTCACACGTAGGCCAGACCAGGTAAGGATGGCAGATTTCCTTCTCCAAAGGATATTAGCGAACCAGATGGGTTTTTCCAGCAATCGATGATCGTTACACCACTCATCATTACTGAGACTTGTTTTATATTCCAGATTTTTATTAATTAAATTCTTCCAGCTGCCTTTGTGGTGTGATGGCATGGTAGTTTGTGCTGCTGACTCACAGCACCAGGAATCCAGGTTTGATTCCCGTCTCGGGTCACTGTCTGTGCAGAGTCTGCACATTCCCATCTTGTCTGCTTGGCTTTCCTCCAGGAACTCCAGTTTCCTCTCACACTCCAAAAGACATGCTGGTTAGATGCACTGCCCATGCTGAATTCTCTTTCGGAGTACCCGAATAGGCACCAGAATGGGGCAACTTCATTGTAGTGTTAATGTAAGCCCACCTGTGACATTAATAAATAAAAACTAAAAAAAAGATTTGAACCCACGTCCCCAGAGATCTCTGTATTACATCTCCCTATTATGCAAACAATGTCTGAATATTGTCTTGAATAGAGGTCCTGTCCTTTGTCTGTGAACAAAATAAGAAATTTGCATTGACACTGAGATCATTTACTACCTGTTTTGTGGATAGTTTGCACTTTGGCAGTAAAATTAACTACAAATTATTCTTCCCAGTTGATGCTGTTGATGATTGGAATGAAACAACACATAGCTGTACATTTTCACTTGATACAAACATGATACTGTGATTGGCACATTGAGATGTAATGTTGGCACCTTGCCTTTCCGATGCTTTAGCTGTAGCTCTTTCTTTAAGAAATTGTGATGTTTTAGTGAAATCAGGTCAGGCTGTGAAAATTTGAATGCTTAACAGTGTAACGAGAATGCAGTTTCTTGCTCAATGCACTTCTGAGAACTCAGTTTCCACAAGCTGAGGACAGGCTAGTAAGCATTCAATAAAACATCCAATTTTTCCACGAAAGCTATGGCTCAAAAATCAACATGATCACCCAGTTTAGATAGGGACTGCCTTCGTCTATACTGAGAAGATGAATCTTACAGCGTACTTGTGCTAGCTCTTTGACAGGGTTATTCGAATCATCCCAATACCCTACACGTTCCTCCTATCCCCTCCAATGGGACTAGTTCAAATACAGGGAGAATGCCCACATTCCACACAGACAGTCATCTGAGGCTATAATTGAATGCAGATCCCTGGCACTATCAGGCAGCAGTGCTAACCATTGTGCCACCGTGCCCGCTGACTTGTACAAACATACATCTCTTTATCTACCCTCTGATTTCTTTGCAAATAATCTTAACTCTGTTTCCCCTAATAACCAACCCACCTCTTAGTGGAAAATGTTTCTAATTATTTATTCCATCAGAGCTCTGTTTTTCTGGGAACTGCTTTATATATCCTCCCCTTAACCTTTTCTACTCTAGGAAGAAAAATCTCAGCTACCCTAGTCTCTCTACATACCTGAAGTCTCTGACCTCTGGTATCATTCTATATCTCTCTCCCATATCATCTCCATGTTTTACTTTTATCATTCTTCTTACTTCCACAATATCTTTGTGTGTTTCTGGTAAAATGTCAAGAATGCTGATAATAGAATTGAGGGGAATGGCTAAACCAATCAGTGCAAAGATATGAAGGAATGGGATGGGGAGGAATCTTAATTTTCTTGCCCTGCTGGGAGGTGGTGGTATTGTCACCAGATGCCAGGGTAATTTTATGGGAATTTGGGTTCGAATTCCCACCACCACGCTAATCGTGAAAGTTGAATTCAGTAAAATTTTCAGATTCAAAGTCTAATAATGAAACTACAATGGCAGTCACCTATTTAGGAAACCTACTCTGATCTATATGCGATTCTCAATCCACAACAATATAAATGTCCTCTAAATTGGCTGAGCAAGCTACTCAGTTCAAGGGTAATTTGGCTGGGCAGTAAATGCTGGCCCAGCCAATGATGTCCCACATCTCACCATGGGTGAACCAGGGAAGCTGGTCCCGTAACCTAAGAGAGGCTCTGAGTTCTACAGTGTAACATCAGTTGCCTATTTCCTGTCCAAAGTGACTGAGTGACAGGTAATGGAAGTGGGCTGGCTGGAGATGTGTTGAGGTTGTGATTCAGTCCTTTAATAATTGAAAAAACCCTTTCTGCCTCCCCCCATCTCTCCAACTTCCATCTAACAGGCTAAACCTCCCATTATAATTTTTTGCTGTTATTTATATCGCTGAATTTACAGAGCACCAATAGGCTCTTCAGCCCAACTGATCTGTGCTAGTTTTTATACTCCATCTGAATCACCTCCAACCATACTTCACCCCACTCTATCAATCTATCAATTTTGCTTGTTTGACCCATTTATAATATCAATTTCTCCAAAATTCAATTTTGGGATTCTGGGTCTGATTTCTAAGAAAGTAAGAAGAACCAGCTGTCTAAAATAGCCAGAGGTCTCTGATATAATTGATTGTGGTGGTCTCAATCTCTTGCATTTCAGGGACAGGATTAGAGTTCCATCTCCATTCAATTTTAGAATGTTCTTTCCAGTACCCCTTGTCCACTGCTGTGGTGAAATGTAATTCTTAATTCCTAACTGGAAAAAACTGTTTTCAAGCTTATTTATTAGTGACACAATTAGGCTTACATTAACACTGCAATGAAGTTACTGTGAAAATCCCCAAGTCGCCTGGTTCAGGTACATTGAGGGAGAATTTAGCTTGGCCAATGCACCTAACCGGCGTGTCTTTGGACTATGGGAGGAAAACAGGGCACCCAGAGGAAACCCACGCACACATGGAGAAAAAATGCAGACTCTGCACTGACAGTGACCCAAGCTGGGAATTGAACCCAGGTCCCTGGCACTGTGAGGCAGCAGTTCTAACCACTGTGTCACTGTGACTCCAGATAAAAGGAATTATATATTAAATCAAAGGCAAGGAGAGGGGGAAAGAAACAAAACAGAAAAAGCTGGAAAACCTCAACAGGTCTGACAGCATCTTTGGAGAGAGGATAGAGCTAACATTTCAAGGCTGGATGACTGTTTATCAGAACTGTTGTTGTCAGAGAGTGGAGAAAGGGATTGGTTTGAGATAGAGAAAGTTGGGAGGAAGAATTCCCTTTAGGTCCTGCAGAATTAAATGGCAGAATTAGATTAGTATGTTCTATCCCTGCTTCCTGGCTGCAGCCAGTCAAATTGAGTGAATGGAGGGCCGTCAGCCAAGCAGGTCTTCCACACAGAGGATGTAGCCAGGGAGCAGTAGGGAGCTGAGGAAGATTACAGAATAAAAAGTCTCACAACACCAGGTTAAAGTCCAGGCTAAAGTTGAAAGTTGGACTTTAACATGGTGCTGTGAGACTTCTTACTGTGTTTACCCCAGTCCAACGCCGGCATCTCCACATGAAGATTACAGAGGCTTTTGTTGTGGGATGGAAGATTGGGTTCCGGACTCAGGGAAACCAGAATAAAGGGTGATCAAAGTACAGAGTCAGGCAATATTAGAGTGCCTGGAGTTGCAGATATCGGAGGCCAGAGGTCAGTGAGTTTGTAGGCCTCACACAGATCTGGGGCAGGTATCAGGAAATATGAGAAGAGTTGGATTGGTTGAGGGAGGCAAGGGAAGGAGGCATGTGGGGGGTAAGTTCTAGGCTAGTGTTGCACAATCATTGCGTGTTGATGAAGCAAATTAAACTGGATGCTGCAGATGGGTGGAAAGGCATTTACTCCCTCTCTCCAGGTGCTCTCACTTCCTTTTAACTGCCAGTTTCCCAACACTCAGGAAACCTATGAGTTAAATATAGGCATGTAACCTCACTGTAGAATTAAAATTGTCAACAGTCCCCCCCACTGTGTGTTGGTTGCCCACCTCCCCTGCCCTGTCTCCATTAAAATTGGAAGTGGACAGGTTAATGCTGTGGTTTGGATTTTTTTGACTTTAACATTCGGACCTGATCAAACCATCCCTTTTTATAGAGATTAAAATCTCTCCACCCCCCCTCCCCCCTCCCCTCCCCAAATTAGGTTTAGCAATCTGAAGTCTGAATTTATCTCATGACAGGCCTCTGAGAATACTCCATCTGGAGTGTTAATAGGCACTGTATGTAGTGCAGCAAAATATTTACTCCACCTTCACCAGTTAAAAGTGGTTCTGCAAAGCCAACCTGCAACTGTTTAATTTCATTATTTTGTGATAAAGACACCTTGGTGTGAAACACTACACTTCCATCTCCACCGCTTTTTCAGTTATGCTGTTAATCTAACATATCTGTGTACTTTCTAATAAATTTACTGTTAAATTCAGCAACAAAGGTGGAACTGAAAGTGTATTCAATCTCTCACTTAGGTTGTTCACCCAAAATGGTCTTAAAACTTCTCATTTACTGACTGTTAATTGGTGACTCACAATGTTTAAATAAATGCATAATTATTTAACAGTGGGATCTTTAGTCAAATATCATATCCTCCACCAAAGTCTCATTGTAGTTTCATAAAAGGATGAGTTGAATTACAGATATTAGTGCTGGCTGTAAGTGTGGGCCTCAGCTAATTATCAAACAAAGTCTATTAACATAATCATTAAGAAATTAATTAACTTCAAAGAATTGTTACCACTTACAGATAATCACTTATTACAGGTAATTAATTAATCATAATTTTCATAACTGTAATCATTTGTCACAAAACAAATTACCTATTTGACATTATACTCTATTAATTTGCCTGTAAACAACACCTGTATGATCTAATCTGTATGAAGGAACATTTGGAGCTATGTTGCATGTTGACTATAACTTAAGCTGCATAAGGGAGTTGATGCATGTATTGTGTAAGCCTCAAGTACTGTACACCCTGAGGGGGCTTTGTGTAAATATTTTATGTGGCTGAACAAAAAAACTATATTTTATAACTGAAGCAGCATCCATGTTCTCAGAAGAACTCTACTGGAATGATGGAAAATAGATTAATCAAGGTTCATGATTCCGACACTAGAACCTTTACAGTGAGTGAGGTTGAGTAGCCAATTTGTAGCCCACCTTCCCTCATTCTGTCAGAGAGACTGCATTGAATATATTTTTTCATGACTTGTGGTGGAATTATCCAGTGTGTATCGTGTTTCCGTGCTATTGCCATTCTGAAAAATATGCTTTATTTTTCTAGAAAACCTATTTTGACTGTGACTGCTGTGGCTTTGTGAATTAATCTGCCGGTGAGCACAGCCACCCATGTTGAAAACAAGTAAGTAAACCAATTAACAGGTAGAAAGAGCTAAATTAAGCCCTGTAATGATTGTATATCACATTTTTTTCCAAAAGTGCTCAGTCAATTCTTCTGCTTTTAAGAAAAAACATCTCGTTGCGAATTTGCCATAAATCATCTTGTTATTTTTGAAAGTACTGTGAGTCGTGGAACTATTGGAATCCATTAGTAATGACTGTGATGTAGTGACAGTTATAGAATTTCTAAACAATGCTTGTTTTGTACAAATTTCATAGAATCATTGTTATATTACATTGTCCTTGAAGACCCCAAACTAGATTGTCCAATATTAAGTCTTGGATAAGCTGAAATTTCCTGGCTAATTGTGGGTATTTGGAGTGATGACTAAGTGTTGTCTTTAAGTGAATGATAAAGGGGTGAGCAAGGTCTTGTGGCACAGTAGGTGGTGTCCTTGCCTCTGAGTGAAAGGTTCTGTGTTAAAGTTCAACTCCAGGATGACTAAGGAAGGTGCCTTGATCAGGAGGCCAAACAGGAAGAGTGGCAATCTGCAAATGCTTCATATGCCAATAAGTGGCAGCAAGAGTGGGAGATGTTGCTGGCCATCCATATAATGGAAATAAAATTAAGGTCTCTACCATCACTATTTATAGCTCTGGACCAAGTTGCCACCAAATCTTGCTGTCCTTGAAGCAGGCAGTTAGTTTGGTTGACAGGATGGCAGGTGTGAATGGCAGCAGTGGATTTTTATCCCCATTCTGGTTGGGTCAATTTAGGACCTGCATCCCTCTTCTATCTGTGGTGGAGATTGTGGCACTGTGGGCTGGACCTATTGCCGAGCAGAGAACTGAAGAAGAAGCAGAAGGGAGATAATTGGACCAGGAAATCAGCAAATAAAATGATATCCTTATATCGATGTCATATATCCCGGTTTATTTGGTATATTTTTCATTATAAATTCCCAAGTCTGCATTTATAACGAAAACCCACTTTATAACTTATTGACTGGGGGCCTCCGATCTCGTCTGTGGCAGGACCCATTGTGGGCAAGTACGGAAAAATTGACATTCCAGGCAAAACTCCAATCACTGTCAGTAGTACCGGAAAATCCCAGCCGCCAATGAGGATGGAATATTTCAGCCCTTGTATTGATGTTACACTTTACTGCCACTGGCAGAACCGCAGCACCTCCACCAATCAGTCAATACAACACATCAGCTGGAATGTGACTGCTGTTCGTGCCGGCGGGATTTTCCCATCCTGCTGCAATGAACAGAGATTTGGCTGGGGGCCAAATTCTCAGACCTCGCTGCAGTTGCAACGGTTGGTAAGAGCATGCCCATCAAGTTTATGTCTGCTTCCACGACAGGGATTTATAATGGAAATGTTGAATGGAAGCACATGCAGATACAACATTTAATTATATTTGACATAGACTTCTGCTTGCATACACGTATCTCCGATTTTTCCTTTAATAGTATCTTGCTTGCCTACCTTTGTCACCATTCAGAATCAGCTAATTCATTTTACAGTGTTAGCCAACGGATTTGCACAATTAAACCTTGCTTTTTGTTGGATGGCTAAACCACCACAGATAGTAAATCTAAATGTAGAAATGTGGTAAATTGCCCACTGCTACTTGGTTTCTTGCTGACTATTTAACTCAAAAGTGAATTGCTAATATAAACAAAAGATTGGATTCTAAGATTAACTGAAAAGTGTGCTTATGTTATATCTGTTTGATACCTGTAAAATGAGTTGCAAATTTAGTGGTTATAGAACAGAAAAGAAATCTCTTAACAATTTCAATGCTTCTATTTTTTGGTGAAAGCTCAGTAAGTGTATCTTACAATGCATGTGCCAAGTTCTGCCTTGGATAGGACAAGTAGAATGCAAGCCAAAGTGGAGTCAAGTAACAGACTGGTTGAAACCCAAACTGTAACTTCTCATTTGAGAGGGAATGCTAGACTATAAAATAAAATCTTGTTGATTCAGTAAGCAGTGTTTTATTTTATAGATTTCTTCCCTCCAATGTTGATCATTAAATGAACCCATCCAGTTTATGTTGGGGTGCGGTTTTGTGTATTCTCGTAAATCTCTAGTACTTTGCACAACTGATCTTCCCTCTTGTATGAGCCCAGGTGGTGAATTTTCAAAAGCGTTTTAACCATAGTATCCAAAATTGCAATGCCCTCACTGAGCAATCACACACAAGCCCTACAGTAAGGTTCACCAGACAACAGACAGGATCAGAAACCCATGGCAGGTTCTTAAACCTGGGTGGTGAGCCAATTGTAGCTTCCACACTAAGTTGAGATAACTTTGCACACACTGGGATTTGGACAGGCTTTTTCTAGTCTGCAGCATCATTAGAAATTACCTTTGCCAAATTAACCACTGGGGAGACAATGGTGCTCTTCTGAACATGATTTGTATCTTGTTGCCCATTTTTAGGGACAATTTCAGACTATGATTTCCCTCCTGAGGTACCCAAGTACCCACTGGAAGTTGCAACTGGTTAACAAAAACTCTCATTATATTTTAGAGAGTTTCACAAATCTATTGTCTTCTGACTAGAAAAAGGAACCATCTTGTAAATACAGAAAGTTTGGAAATCATAGAATCCCTGCACTGCAGAAGGAGACCATTTGGCCCATTGAGCCTGCACCTACAACAATCCCATTCATGCTCTATCTCCGTAACCCCAAGTCTTTACTCTGCTAATCCCCCTGACATGAAGAGGCAATTTAGCCTGGCCAATCAATCTAATCCACACATCTTTGGAGTGTGGGAGGAAACTGGAGCACCCAGGGGAAACCTACACAAACATGGGGAGAAAGTGCAAACCCCACACAGTCACACAAGGCTGGAATTGAACACAAGTTCCTGGCACTTTGAGGCAGCAGTGCTAAACACTTTGCCACCCTGCCATCGTATCCCGTATTTGAATACCTGTGTAGTACAGTGAGAGTAGCTGGTCACATACGACAATGAAAATGGTAACATTGGTTTTTGGTATTAATCTTGTAACATCAAGGTCCATATGAAGACTTTATTTTCTGTGGAATGTCACAAGAGAGAATCATACATCTGATCCAGGTTCACACTAGGACTTCATTAGGCGAAAAATAGAGAGAAATAGAAAAGTTATTTTTAAGTCTTTTCCTTCATCTTTAGAGATAACATCAAAGAGAAGGATCAATTGGTTTTGTTGTGCACCAACAGTATTATGCTTTATCTTTGCTCTTTTCCCAGAAGCACAACAACTCACACGCTTGAGTTAACTTTTATTATTCTTGGTTAAGAGAAAACATTTCATTGCATTTCCCAGGTGGCACTTTATATGTATGTAAAAACACAACCAGAGAAAAAGTGGCAACATCAGTGACCATAAAAATAGAGGTTACATGCAATGGTTTTGAGCCTCATTGAAAAAAATAAGCCAGAATGACATTTTACCATACAGGACAAGTGCCTGAAGCAGAAGTAAATTATGTGGGCCAGCTCAAGCGGCAGTTCATTTTTCCTCAAACCAGTAAGTCTTGTATCTTTTGTTTAATCACAAGTAGCCTCAATTCAACCTTTCTTAAAAAAAATATATTTTTTTTAAATCTTTTTTTTTTAATTCTCTACTTGCAAATACTTTGGGCTCTGGGTAATATTGATCTTGTATGAGAGTTATTGAGGATTCTCATCCAGATCAGACTGTAATAGGCATTAAGTTGTGAAATAAATGATAACCTGGTTAAATAGAAGAATGCAGATTACAAAAGAATGAACAAATATAATGAATTAGTCACCTGAGGACTTGCAGCCTAATATCAAGAGAAAGAAAAGATAACAGCAAATGAAAAGATGGGTGATGGCTGAGATAGTGCAATAATGGGCAGTTTCACCTGTGATAGCAGTAAAATTTGATATCATGATAGTGTACAGGGGAGAGTAACTATTCAACTCAGGAGTAAGCTGATAGCTGGGTATAGAACTTAATTTTGCAAAATATAGATGTCCCCATTGGGGGAAAAAAAAAACACCTTTAAGTTCCTGCCAACTCCATGGATAATCCCTTTCTTTCCCATTCTCATTTGGTCTTTTCACTGCTCTTGCTTTGAAAGAAGAAAAAAAGAATTCTGAGATGTTTGAATTGTTAGCTGTATCAGGATGTGTCTGTTTAGGCAGTGGAGAAGAATAAAAGGCAGAGATGGACAAAACACTTGCCTTACGTATTCTACTTTTTTGGTGTTATAGGCGGTCAATGAACTATGTGTAAGAACTGACTACTGGGATGACTCTCATCGCAGCAATATGGATATGCAAAGGTCTGGAAATCATATTTAACCTTAACAATTGTTGGTGCTATAATCCCAAAAACTGAAAGAAATAGATTTCAGTGTTTGGAAAGGGGTGAACAATTTTTTCTTCCAATTCCACCATTTTAAGTGATTATGTCTTTTTAAATGTTGATTTCTTCTTCCAGGTGATTGGAGTAAATCTATAAGAGAAAGCATGCTTTGTGAAGTGGGTATGTCAAGGTGACCTTTGGGTTAGTGACAACCTGGTTGATCTGTTGAAGATCCAAATGTCATTTAATATCATCAGCAAGTCTGATTAATAATGGAAGCACATTATGCACTCAAATTCATCATTTTACTCTCAGCTTCATGACTGCAAATATTTCAGTTGAAATAGGTACAGAAAAGTTAGAAGAAAAATTGAAGTATCTCATGAATTTATATTTGACCACGTGTAATGCAAAAAAGTGATAACGCTCTCAGTTATTGTGTCTGAGTTGAAATATGATGTGCTCTTTTAAAACAATCATAATGAGTATGGTACTATTAATCCAAAATTATCTCTTTGTTCTGCTTATTAACTTCTTGTGGATGAACAGTTTCTGTTAGCTAGAATGCATGTAAACCAGCCTCTTATCTTCATTTGGACTCCTGCTGTTACTGAGTGAAGCGCTAAGTTGCTGAATGGTTTCATAAAGAGCAATCTACTGTCACCCCAGTGGAAACTGCATTGAGCAGATTTTGGGAAGAAGGCACAGTTTTTTTGTTTAACAAAAGTGGAGTTTGCACATTCTCCCCTTGTCTGCATGGGGTTCCTCTGGATACTGATTTCTTCCCACAGTCCAAAGATGTGCAGGTTAGCTGGATTGGCCATGCTAAATTGTCCCTTAGTGTCAGGGGGACTAGCTGGGTAAATGCATGGAGTTATGGGAATAGGGCTTGGTGCAGACACGATGGGCCAAATGGCCTTTTTCAGCACTATAGGATTCTGTTATTCTAAAAAGTCAGCTGATCTGCAGGTCTGTCAAACAGAACAGAAATAAAACACAACTTTTTTTTTCCAAAATGCATTTACAGGATGCGGGTATTGCTGGCTAGGCCAGTATTTATTGCACATCTCTAATACCCTTGAGAAGTTGGTGGAGAGCTGACTTACTGAACCACTGCAGTCCACATGCTGTAGGTGAGCCCACAGTGCTGTCAGTGAGAGAGTTCCAGGATTTTGACCCCAACAAAAGTGAAGGAGAAGTGATATATTTCCATGCCAGGATGGTGAGTGACTTGAGGGGGAACTTCAAAGTGGTGGTGTTCTTGTGTATCTGCTGCTTTTGTCCTTTTGGATGAAAGCGGCCATGGGTTTGGAAGGTGCTGCCTCAGGAACCTTGGTGAGTTCCTGAACTGCATCTGCATGGTACAACTGCTGCCACTATGCGACGATGATGGAGGAAGTGAATGTTTGTGGGATGCCTGTCAAGGAGGTTGCTTTTTCCTGGATGGTGTCAAGCTTCTTGATTGTTGCCCGAGTTACACTCAACCAGGAAAGTAGAGAGGATTCCATTACATTTCCTGACCTTTGCCTTGTAGATTCTGAACAGGCATTGGGGAGTCAGAAAATTATTTAATTGCCACAGGATTCCTAGCCTCTGACATATTGTGCAGCCACTGTAAATGTATAGCTAGTTATGTTCAGTTTCTGGTTAATGATAGCTCCTCAGGATGTTAATAGTGGCAATTCAATAATGATAATGCCATTGAATGTCAAGGGGCGATGGTTAGGTTCTCTCTTGTTGGTGTTGGTCATTGCTCTGGCATTTGTGTGGCAGGAATGTTACTTGCCCATTGTCAGCCCCAGCCTGGATATTGTCCGGGTCTTGCTGAATTTTTCTTATTTTGTCAAAATTTTCTTAATTTTGCAAATTAAGGCTCCATATTTATTTAACTAGATGCTCTAAGAATCAAATAAAAGTATTGAAATAGTATTAAACAACACTTTTTTTTCTTTTTGATCATTGTGTAACATTTATGAGCTTAATAAAATAGATTTAAAAGTTTATCATTTATTCATCTTGCTATTTTCTTTTGGTGCATCTTTTGAAATTCTTGATGATCTCCTTTTATACAACGAAATGGTGGGTGATCAGACATATGTGAAAAAAGAATTTAAACAAAATCAGAGAACAGTTGAAGCGGAAAGTTGACATGTAAAGACATGAAGTGTTTCTTATGTTCTTATGTTCTTATAAGCATTATAACCGTGCACGTAACAATAACATTATCCTTTATGTAACCTATTCCATTATTACTCACAATTTTGTCATGTTGTAAATGCCAGAGCATGAAAGGTAAGAATCATAATCACATTCTATAACGCCAACAAATTTCATTTAGTCGTGAAACAAGTTCCTTTACCCCTCATGTAAATAGTTGGATTCCCTAAACCTGCGCAAATCCCCAGTACCCCTCAGTTAAACCAGTCAGTAAATCTGAGATAAAAAGCTGATATCAGGAATGATCACAAAGCTCTCAGATTGTTATAAACACCCAGTTGGCATTAGGGATAGAAACAAGATGTCCTTATCTGCCGATGTGTGACTCCAGATCCACAGCAATGTGATTGAGTGTGGACTGTGCTCTCAAATGGTCTAGCAAGCCATTCAGTTATCTCAAAACTGCTACAAAGAAGTATAATAACAGTAAAAATAAACAGGTAATGGGACCATGGGCTAAGCAGCAGGTTCTCTTCCTTTTTGAGTTCTCTGCTCAAAGGCAGGTCCAACTAACTGCTCCATAACCTCCAGTATGGATGGGGGAAGGAGGCAGGTCATGAATTCGCCACAGCTGGAATAAGGATCGAAACCCATGCTGATCTGCACCAGCCATCCATCAACTGAACTAACTGGCTCTCCAACTCTGAGTTACTGTAGCTACATGCATTTTTATATATTTGAATAGTGGTAGAGGCTTCAATTTTTTTCCATCACATGGCTGACCAGGAAACTTTCCCCCTCTTACATGCCTGCCATTGCCTTATATCGGAAGGATTTATAAGCTGCTGTAAATTATTGCTTGGCTGCATTATGAACACACCCTTCTTGGTCATCATTTTCGCAATTGAGACTTCAAATCAGACCTTCTGGCTCAGAGACAGGGATACTCCATCAGCACTACAAAACCCCTTAAACATTGGATTATGAGAGACATATCCCAAGGTACACATATCCTAATTGAACTTGCAAAGTCCTACGCACGTTTTCTGGGAACATGTGCCAAAGTATGGAAGAGCTTTTCCACGGACTAGTCAAGTAAAAACAGTGACAAAAACTTACACTTATATAGTCCCTTTAATATAGTAAAGCATTCCAAGTTGCTTCACAGGGGTATCATCAAACTGAATTTGATATCAAATCAATTGTACTATATACAATTAAACGCAATTAATATACATTAATATCCCATCCTCAAAAGTGAAGCCCAGCACTTCATTGCAAATTATAAGGCTGAAGAGTTCACAGCCATCTTCAAGCAAGATGGATAGATGAAACATCCAGGCCTCCAAGTGAACATCTAGTTAACAAAGATACCTATGTCAGACTCCTATTTATCAACCACAGTTCAGTCAGCCTTTGGCTAAGATCAAGTGTAGTATCAGTCTTCAATACCATTATTCCTACAAAACTCATCTCCAAACTCCATGGCCTTGGGCTCAGCTCTTCCCTCTGCGACTGGATCCTAAACTTCCTAACCCCACAGACTGCAATCAGTAAGGATAGGCAACATCACCTTCTCCACGATCAGCCTCATCACCGGTGCCTCATAAGGCTGTGCCCTCAGCCTCCTACTATACTTCTTGTACACCTATGCTATGTGGCCAAATTCCCTTGCAACTTGATTTTCAATTTTGCTGAGGGCACAACCAAAGTGGGTTGGATCTCAAACAATGATGAGTCAGATGACAAGAGATAGAGAATCTGGTGAACTGGTCCGGCAACAAAAATCTCTCCCTCAATGTCAACAAAATGAAGAAGATAGTCATCGACTTCAGGAAGTATAGCGGAGGGCATGTCACATATCTCTATCAATGGGGATAAAGTAGAAATGGTAGACAGCTTCCAGTTTTTAGGTGCCTAGATCATCTACAATCTGTTCTGGTCCCTCCGTTCCGATGTTATAGTTAAGAAAGACCACCAATGCCTCTACTTTCTCAGGGACCTAAGGAAGTTTGGCATGTCCGTTATGACTCTCACCAACCTTTACAGATGCACTATAAAAAGCATTCTTTCTGATTGTATCACAGCTTGGAATGGCTCTTACTCTGTCCAAGATCACAAGTCATGAATGAAGCCCAGTCCAATCACTCAAACCAGCCAACCACCGATTGACACTTTCAACACTTCCCGCTGCCTTGGAAAAAGAGCCACACACCCCAGGCATACTCTCGTCCATCTTCTTCCATCGGGAAAGAAATACAAAAGTTTGAGGACACATACCAACTGACTCAAGAACAGCTTCCTCCCTGCTGCCATCAGACTTTTGAATGGATCTACCTTACATTAAGTTGAGCTTTCTCTACACCCTGGCTATGACTGTAACACTACATTCTGCACTCTGTCCTTTACTTCTCTATGTACGGTATGCTTTGTCTGTATAGCGTGCAAGAAACAATATTAATGTGACAATAATAAATCAAATCCAGTCAAATGAAATGAGGTCCCAACCATCAGAGAATACAATTTTCAGCTAATTTTGATTCACTGCATGCTGTATCAAGAAAGATTGAGAACATTGGGTACATTAAATGCTATGAGCCTGAACACCACCCCAGCTATAGTCTTGAAGATTTCTGCTGTTGAATTAGTTTCACTTCCAGCTAAGCTGTTGCAACTACAACATTGGCGTCTAATCAACAAACTAGGGGATTGCTCAGATATGTCAGCCAAAATGCTCCAGCTGGCAGGATTCTCCTGTCCCGCAGGCAGCGCAGTCCTGCCCACGGGTTTTCCGCCAGTGTGGGAGTGACATCAATGGGAATTCTCATTGACAGCAGCGGGATCAGAAAATCCCATTGCCAGCCAAACAACGTGCCATTTCCAATCAACGGGAAACACATTGTTGGGAGGCGGATAATCTCTCCCGTTCTGTCTGGAAAAAGCAGGATTAGTCAATTAGCATCTCCTCAGCTTACTCTCCATCATCAGTGAAGCAATGGAATATGTTGTTGACAGTGTTATCAAGTAACACTTACTTATCAATAACCTGCTTCCTGCTGCCCAGTTTGGATTCCATTCAGTCTGAGACCAATAGCCTCACCTCACTTCACCTCACATATTTCACATTGTTGCAAGCCTCTCACCCACATCTCACAGTTAGCTATCCAGCCTGCATAGCCACTTCACCTAAACATGTTTCACCACACTCACTGTTTTTAGTGATGTTTTTCTTGATTTCTAAAATCTGTCCAATTTCAGGCTTATCGAATCTTCTCTGTATGGTGAAGTCAAAGTTAAAAGTTGAAGTTTATTTATTAGTCACAAGTAGGCTTGCATTCACACTGTAATGAAGTTACTGTGAAAATCCCCAAGTCGCCACATTCCATCACCTGTTCAGGTACACTGAGGGAGAACTTAGCATGGTCAATCCACTTAATCTGGACATCTTTGGACTGTGGGAGGAAACCAGAGCACCCGGAGAAAACCCACACATACACGGGGAGAGAATGTACAAACTCCACACAGACAGTGACCCAAGTCAGGAATTGAACCCAGCCAGGTCTCTGGTGCTGTGAGGCAGCATTGGTACTCACTGTGCCGCCCCTATACTTTTTCTCTTTCAATTTGATCCTGTGCTTAACTTCCTTAATTAGCTATGGATGGTGCATTTCTTTCTTAATTGAATATTGCTGGCAATTACAAAATGTCTACTTTATAGTCTGTCTCAGCTGCTCTACTATCCTATCTTTAACCATTTTCTTTTGCCAGTTGGCTTTATCCAGCTCTGTCTTCATACCCTCACAATTGTCTTCATTTGCACTTCAGACACAAGGGAGACAGGAACAAAGAGGTAATATCAGTTCATTGGTAATCTAGTGATTCTGGCTAATATTCTGGAGACATGAGATTAAATCAAAACATGCAACTGGTGGAATTTAAATTCAATTAATAAAACTGGAGCTTGATGTATGCTTGATGAGGCATAATTTAAAAGGAGCCCAAAGTTGGCTGAATAGAGTATGGCCCAGATTCGTAGAGTTCTGGTAATGTACAGCAGGATAAGACAGCACATTTAGAAGAAAATAAAGTGAAGAATGAGGAAGAAAAATGGAAGAAGGTAGAGGGAAGTATTTTTGCAAGCACAAGATCTATTAAATACCCTTTCAAACTGGAATTCTAAAGCATCAGGAAACACTGGGCAGAACTCTCCCATTTTCAGACTAAGCACCCACACTGGTGGGAAAACAGGAGTGTGTCCCATTGGCGTTGGCAGTATCTGTCAGGCTGGATTCACCCATCTGAAAGATACTAATGAGCTCATCTTGGGAAACCTGCTATCCAGCCCCGCTGTTCAGACATGGGAGTGCTATTTTTCACCCAATCGCTGTGCTTGGAGACAGCTCCCCCCCGCTGACCAGGGAGATTGGTGGCCTGTGATTTGAGTGGTGGGGGGGGGGGGGAGCGGTAAGGAAGCCCCTCTGTTCTGAGGGACTTGGCGGTGCACCCCTAGACACTAGGGGTCCAGCAAGCTCTGTCCCCGCTTGTAATTAGCGACACCAAAGCCTGCTGGTGTGGTTCCTGCTGGGTGCATTGTGGGCAGTTGGTGAATGGGCCATCAAATCCACTAATTGTGTTACGATTCGTGGGTTTGCATAATTATTGGGGTTGCCGGCGAACGGATTGGGTGAATGCGAATTGTCTTGACACCTATCGGGAATCATCCCATTCTGCTAGGCATCAGGATTCCAGTGGGCCATCTGCTGAGATTGGCAAATCCTGCCCAGTGCATTTCTATCAGAATTCATCAGACATTTTCAATCTTTTTTTCAATAAGTCCATAAGAACATTAGAAATCGGAGCCTTCAAACCTGTTTCACCATCAATAAATTTATGGTTGATCTGGACATGGCTCAAAATTCCTGCTTTCACCCTTTCCCCCACCCCACTATAATCAAAAATCAGGGATCAAAAATTTGATTAACTGAGCCCATTAACCTATTGAAATCCTAAATGTATTTCTGTTTCTATGTAACATGCTTCAAAGATAATCCTGCACTTCTGAGCAGCTTGAGGAATTGGGACATGTTTCTGGGAGCATGTTTGTATTTGAGGGCATCTCAGAGATGTGGCAATATTTTGACTAGTTTACAACATTCAAACACCATTTTGAACACCATTGCTTTGTGCATTGTGATCCAGCAGTTATATACATATTTCGTGAAAAACTGAGGGATGTATAAACATTTACACCTACAGCAGCTATTTGCGTAATCAGACAAATGCCTGATGGATTGAGGGAGTCCATATGCTGCAAATAAAATCACAACACGCAGATTGTTAAAATAATGAAATACCTACTACATAACAACTCCAACAGTGGTATAAAATAGCTTAGTTAGTAGAATCACTTGGTCACTGAGATTAATCACGGTATAAATATCAGCTGGACAGTTTCTTTAACTTTGAGGTCTCGATATGTGGTGTCTCAGAGAAAACAACTTCTTTGCCTGAAGCAGTTACAAACAACTTATTTTTCTGCCCTCTGTTTTGTGCTTATACACACCATGGTAAAAATTGAACCCAACTGTGCTTTGTATCCACGGCCAGCTGAAACCACATAAATCCTATCCAAAGGATTGCAACCTATTTTCACAAACACCTCCTCACTTCCAATACAACACTGATTTCAGCAAGCATTTCCCTGCCTCTCAAATCCACTGTCTGTCTGCGCTAAGCATGCTACGTTCAGTCACCAAGAAGATTTAGGGCAATTTTGTGCCGCAGGCAGATTCATTCTCTGCACTTAAACACAGCAGTCAGCCTGCATCTCAAGCTGAGATCTTGCAAGCCCCCCTCTAATAAGGCTTACTGATAACTTCAGCAAGCGTGTTTATGCCAGTTATAAAAATTGTTACCTAATTGCCATTTAAATAGAATCCTTTCAGCATCTCAAAAACATCCTGTTTTAGTCATTAATGCAGAGGCCACCTATCAAGTGAAATGTAACTTGTGTATAGTCAGGCTAGCAGGAATCCTCAGTATAATTTACTTTGGCCACCCATGATTTACGAATGATGGCAGATAGATTCCAAGACCTTTTTATGTTGTGCCCAATCTATAATAGTTTCTGATGGGAAATTACAGCCACTTCTCAAGCTGTTTTCACGAACCAACAATTTTAAAGCCGATGTATTTTGACTTTTTGGGAACAATTAATAGTTAGATTGTTATGAATAAGGCATGGAAGCCAGTCGGCCTATCATGCCTATGCCAGCTCTTTGAAAGAGCTTACTTCCATTTGTCTATTCTTTCTCCATGTGTTTCCATTCAATTATTAATTCAACTCTCTTCATATTTTTGAAAGAGCTTCCATCACCTTTTCAAACAGTACATTCCTGATCATAACAACTCAACATGACTTTTTTCCTTATGTTGCTCCTAATTGTTTTGCTGATGATCTTAGTTCCATTTCCTTTCATTACCAACCCATCACCACTGGAAATAGCTCCTTCTTATTTACTTTATCAAAAGGATTTATGATCTCAAATTTTTCTATCCGAACTCCCCTCAACCGTCTCTGCAGCTAAAAACCAAAAAACCCCAATTTCTTCAGATAAGAAGTTAAAAAATGCGCCCATTTTATATATAATGACATTTTTTTTTTCACTCATTTTAAAGGCCATCCTTCATTATTCAGTTTTGATGTGGGGATGGATAGGAGTCAGAAACACTGCAGCATAATGATTCAATTGATGATTCAATGTTTTTAAGGCAAGGATAGATAAATTTTTGAACAGTAAAGGAATTAAGGGCTATGTTGAACGGGTGGGTAAGTGGAGCTGAGTCCACAAAAAGATCAGCCATGATCTTATTGAATGGCGAGCAGGCTCGAGGGGCCAGATGGCCTACTCCTGCTCCTTGTTCTTATGTTCTCATGTTCTTAATTTGAGCTGCACAATCTTACTGGCCTTTCAAGCCACTGTCCCGTTATAGCGAAGTTGAAGAATTTGGTGCCCAGCCAAATCTCCATTCACTGCAGTAGGATGGGAATATCCCACTGGCATGAATGGCCATGACATTCCACCCCAAATATCTTGTGCAGTATGATGACCAAAAAAGCAAGAAAAGAAGTTGTTATTCATTTTAAAGATGGTTCGGGGTGTGGGGAAGTGGGGGGAGTGGGGGAGTGGGGGAGTGGGTCAGGGTGTTGACTGATGGAGGCATGTTGGCTAGGACAATGGGAGAACTTAATACTCTTTGTCAATATGAAATAGTCACAGCATACTTTCAACCTTATCCGCAGCTGGGTTTCACTAGTGCCGCTGCAGTGAATGGAGTTTTGGCCAAGTGCCAAATTCTCCATTCTCGCTGGCAGTGTGGGCAGGGCGAACTGGATCAGAGAATCCCATCCATTATATTTTGAGTTAAATCATTGTTCAAATATTTTGTTCGAAGATATCAAGCAGTGAAACCCTCATGCAATATTGTAACTGCACAGTACATTGCTGAAATTCTGGTATTGGGCTTAAATCCACACACTTTGACTCAGAGATAAGGGTGCTATTATTGAGCCCAGTTAGCACTGGATGATCACTCAGTACTGCTATCACAATTGAGTGGCATAGACAGAATATTGACCAATAACATGACATCATTGCAAACTAAAAAAGCTGGAGAACATGAAGACTATGAGATAACCTTACTCAGTGAAAATGTTTCTAATAAAACAGAAACAAGATAGCTTTTATGCATTTTTTAGGGTCACACCAATCCAAACTACTTTGGCTTCTGTTATAGACAGTAATGCCCTTATCTGGATCTCCCATTGCCATGATCAGTTATGTAAGGAATGAGAGGGTAAACAGCACAACTTCTGCAGTAGTGGAAAGAAGGAAACAACTACTAAAACAACAAGCACTAACATTTTCTGTGTTATTCCTTGAAGTGAGTTAATTTAAAGGCATCATTCACTATTAAGAAACAAGCTTGTTATAAGAGTATTCATTTTAGAAGAAGCTTAGCAATGGGCTGACTTACCAGGCTATTTTGTATAGAAACACATGCTAGGACTGAAAAAACAATATCCTCTGGTAGATGCTTTTGAAATAGTAAAACAAAATTCAAAATGACAGGTTTCATACAATCCACTACGAAGCATCTGACTATTTCTTAAATAGCTATCAGGCACAATAAATAGCACCTAACTAGCACTTGAACCTACCGACAGCAATTAAGCATCAATACTAGAACATGGAACATAGAACACTACAGCACAGAACAGGCCCTTCGGCCCACGATGTTGCGCCGACCAGTTAAAAAAACAATGACCCACTAACCTAAACCAATCCCTTTTCGTCCATAAACCTATCCACGGATCTCTTAAACGCCCCCAAACTAGGTGCATTTACAACTGCAGCAGGCAGGGCATTCCAATCCCTCACCACCCTCTGGGTAAAGAACCTACCCCTGACATCCGTCCTATAACTACCCCCCTTAATTTAAAGCCATACCCCCTCATGCTAGCTTTCTCCATCCAAGGAAAAAGGCTATTACTATCCACCCTATCTAAACCTCTAATCATCTTATATGTTTCAATAAGATCCCCTCTTAGCCACCTTCTTTCTAGCGAAAACAACCCCAAATCCCTCAGTCTCTCCTCATAGGACCTCGGACCAGAACTGCACACAGTACTCCAAGTGCGGCCGCACCAGAGTTGTGTACAGTTGCAACATGACGCTGCGGCTCCTAAATTCAATCCCCCTACCAATAAACGCCAAGACACTGTATGCCTTCTTAACAACCTTATCTACTTGATTCCCAACTTTCAGGGATCTATGTACACATACACCTAGATCCCTCTGTTCATCCACACTATTCAAAGTCCTCCCGTTAGCCCTATACTCAACACATCTGTTATTCCTACCAAAGTGAATCACCTCACACTTCTCCGCATTAAACTCCATCCGCCACCTCTCGGCCCAGCTCTGCAACCTGTCTAAGTCTCCCTGCAAACTATGACACCCTTCCTCACAATCTACCACACCTCCGACTTTGGTGTCATCAGCAAATTTACTAATCCACCCAACTATACCCTCATCCAGATCATTAATAAAAATTACAAACAGCAGTGGCCCCAAAACAGATCCTTGAGGCACACCACTCGTAACTGAACTCCATGACGAATATTTACCATCAACCACCACCCTCTGTCTCCTATCTGCTAGCCAATTCCTGATCCAATTTCCTAGATTACCCTCAATCCCATACATCTGCATTTTCTGCAGAAGCCTACCATGGTGAACCTTATCAAACGCCTTACTAAAATCCATATGTACCACGTCAACTGCCTTACCCCCATCCACCTCTTTGGTCACTTTCTCAAAAAACTCAATAAGGTTAGTAAGGCACGACCTACCCGCTACAAAACCATGCTGACTATCTCCAATCAATTCATTACTCTCCAAATAACTATAAATCCTATCCCTAATAATTTTTTCTAAAACCTTGCCCACAACAGAAGTAAGACTCACCAGTCTATAATTCCCGGGGAAGTCTCTGTTCCCCTTCTTAAACAATGGGACAACATTCGCTATCCTCCAATCTTCCGGTACTATACCAGAGACCAACGACGACCTGAAGATCAGAGCCAGGGGCTCTGCAATTACCTCTCTTGCCTCCCAGAGAGTCCTAGGGTAAATCCCATCTGGACCAGGGGACTTATCTATTTTCAAATCCTGGAGTTTTATTTGAAGGCATATCAATATGACAGCACATAATGTGAATGTACTTAAACAGAGTCAATAATACTGGATGTCTCATATCTCTGATACAACTTATACATCATGGGCTGAATTTTCCCAACCCTTTGGAGCTGGGTTGGCAGACAGGAAAGCTGACAATATGGTGGGGGAAGGTAGCAAAAGGGGAGCCAGATATCTTCTCACCATCATGACATGTTGCCAGGGGCAGAAGCCTCAGGAATGCAATTGTCTGCCAGCTGACCAACTGAGGCAATGAGTTGCCAACTGATGGCCATCGCACACTGTGTCAGTATTTTGTCCATGTTTGGAGAGTCCTCCTCCACTTCATAAGAAAACCACCCAGTGAACCAGGTGAAGGGGTTTTCCCTGCTCAAAGCAGAGCCGCCAGATGAGCTTCCCACTCCCTGCCCCTCCTCCCCCCACCCCCCCAACTCCCCCCACCATCCCCTCCTCCCCCCACCCCCCCACCACCACCACCTCCCCCCCTCCCCACCCCCCCACCACTCCCTCCTCCCCCCACCCCCCCAACCCCCCCCCCCACCACCACCTCCTCCCCCCCCTCCCCACCACCCCCCCCCGCCGCCACCACCACCTCCTACCACCCCCCCCCCCCCCCCACCCCGCTCCACCCCCAGTCATTGGAACTTGCCTGCTTGGTAACTCCTTTAAAGAATCTCTTCACTCATCCTCAAGGCCGTCTCAGCTTTCAGACCCTCTCTCCTTCATGCAGCCTCAGTAGATGCCATCGCTTGTGATGGTCGTGCTGCCAAGCTGCTAGCCATCTGATTGGATTGGCAAATCTTATGGTGTGGGGTGGTGTGTGGAATTCCAAGTTAAATTAACAGGCCCTTGTTGGCAAAATACTGGTCCAGTGACTCCCTGCCCACCCAGAATGAGGGAATGGGGAGGGCTTTGCGAGGGCTGGTTCCTGCTCCTGATTTTGGCCCCAAACACCAGACCAAATCCCTTGTGAAAAGTTCATCCTGGTATTTCTGTATATCAAATTTACAGATTAATTCATTTGGTTCCCATAAATCATTCAAAAACATCAAACATTTTCATTGTGAATGCTGATCTAATTGTGTTTAAAAAAGGGTAGAGGTAAAGGAAAATTGAATATTCAAGATGCATGGATGTAGTAACCAGCCCGTTGGAAACGGGTCGGGAAAACTGGAAAAATAGTGGTGAGATGAGTTGGTAGGGGTGTCTTAAATATTTTCATAACCACGGGAAATTACCAGAAATGGAAGTGGCCAATTAAGCCAGTTAGATGCCAAACCAAGGGCCATTTTGTTCCATCAGCAATTTACTAGCATCAGGAAGTACTGCCACTTCCTGGGGATGGTGAATGCTGACAGCCTTCCAATAGGTTCATGGTGAGCGAAGGTCCCACCTGTATGGCCCATCAAGGCACTCCCTGGCAGCCATGGCCTTCTACTCTTGCTGCTGCATTACCACTTATGAAGGTTGTAATGTTTCACCACCACCACCATCCAATACCCACCCCACTCTATGCTTAAATTGGCAGGGCCTGTCAGTCTGGCCCATCACAATAGTTTAAACAATTTCAAAGATACCTAATTATGTAGATGCCCTCAACCTCTTCCTGAAGCATTCGGAGTGGTCACCCCTATGGGTGATGCTTTCTTGTAAATAGTCTTCACTGTAAAATGAATGCCAGTCTTCCTTTAACAGCCCATGCTATCAAATTCTGCTTTCAGTCCTGATGGTGGGACTACTTACCTCTTGAGTAAATTCAGACCACAGCATCTGTCACAGGAATCATTTTCCCTTTATGATGAAAGATGTGGTGAAAATATCTGTCAGACATGAAGGTATGAAACAATGCATCATATCTCCCTGGCAATGATACAAAGATAGTTTGTTATGTCATTGGAGAGGCAACACTGAGAGACCAAATGATTCTCCTAATCTAACTCATGGAATCTGATAAACTGGTTTCCAATTAACTATGAAGGCACTCTGTTTCATTTTAACTATTTCACAGTTCAGCATCCAATTTAACCATTGAATGTATAAGCTTTAGGAGGCATGTTATTTAATGTCATTGAACATAATCTAATCATACTGATATTTGGTTACAGAGTTCAATTATTCAACTATGGGCATATGTGTTTTTGACCTGTTTTTGTGATGGAGCAGTTTGATGACTTAACAGAGGATTTTACCAAGTTAATATTCTCAGAAAACAAATGAGTTAAGTATTTTAATCAATCTTAAAAGCCAGTCAAATGGTTGAACATCATTTGTCCAGGGTTTCTTCCAACTAATGAGCCACTGGTAAGAGGCAGAGATAACAACTGGTAGCATTCATGATATATTTTGTAAAATACATACAATCATAATCTAGAAAATGAGGGAAATTAGTGAACGCAGTCTATTTTGCATTTTCAAAGCAAGTTGATAAAATTCCTTCTGGGGTCCAGAAAGGAAAACTCAAGTTCAAGCAATAGTTAACAAAATGTTTAGACAATTGAGATCTTACTTATTAGCAATGAGCAGAGGGTGGTTTTCCAGGGAAAACATTCTGTCTGTGAAAAACAACCATGGAGTTCTAGAGCAAGCGATTCTCGTACCTCTGCCATTTGTAAAATTTGTGAATTGTATGGAATAGGCGTTAAATTTGTTGATAATGTAAAATTGTATGGATACATGAAAGGACATTGAATGCACCCTATTGAAAGAATCTAGAGGGCAAAGAACAGGCTTGGTGATGAAGGGGGAAATCATTTTAACAATTTAAAATGATTTAACAATTCATTTACAGCGTCAGTGGTTAGCCCAGCATTTATTGCCCATTTTTAACTGCCCTTGAAAATCTGGTGGTGGGTTGTCTTCTTGAACTACTGCAGCCCCTATGGTGTTGGTACACCCATAGTGTTATTAGGGAGGGAGTTTCAAGATAATGACAAGTAAACAAATAGTGGAGACTTTATGGGTAAAATTTTTAAAAATTACAGTAAAACATTTAAGATTAGAAGGAGTTGTGTATCAGCTCGTTGTGAAATTTGCAAAGTAGTAGATTGCATACTACAGAGATTAGGCAAGCATACAGCAATGACAGGGTTTTAACTTTACATGGATTGAGATACACATTAGATCATATTAGGAAGGTGGTGACTTTCTTAATTGTGTCTAAGATGGTTTTCTGCAACAATAAGTTTTAAAGCTAACAAGGGAACAGGGCACATTAAATGCAGTAATAATTAATAAACCAAATTTATTTGCCTACCAGTGTGTTCATCATTGATCGATTGGCAATCATATAATCAAGTTGAATGTGTTGAAAGGAAGGAATATGGAGCAGCTGTTAAACTTTAGATTCAAGCAAGGCTGAATTTAATGTTTTGAGTCTGTCCACAGCATATTAGAGAATCTGTAAATTGACAGAAAGTCAGTGAGAAACGTTCAAAAACTAATTTCAATTGATGCAAAACCAGTTTATGTCTTTTAAGGTGCAAGAACACTACTTGCTAAAAATAGACGGCAACAAAAGAGGTGAGAGACAACCCAGAGTTAAAAGAAAAATCAAGTACAAATTCACACAGAAACTGGTAACTGGGAAAGATAAAACAAAGCAACAAAAGATAACAAAATAGAGAGAAATTTGAGAGATTTGGGCACAAGTGGGATACTAAATTAGCTTAAAAAATGAGATTGGGTTGAAGATCCTAACATCTGTTTTAACCTTCAGTTCTGGATTTCCCAGCTAGGGCAGTTGTTTCCTGACCTGTCAGCAACTCGCCAGTGTCACCAAGGTGAGTGCATAGCAGGAAGAGCCTCTTTAGTGAAAGTGACAAGTTGAGAAGGCTTTGGTTAATGAAAGTGAAGAGCTCCAGCCAAGGGCATTGAGAGCTTGCTGTTCAAAACATGTCTTCCCTCAGAGAGTGATATCACTGTGCAACAGGTGATGGCCAACTCCTTGAATGTCATCTCATTTGATTAGCACTTCAATCACCTTCAGCTGCACATCCCTGCTGCCTATCTTAAACATTGCATGTGAGCACCACTGCCAAAAAGTCCAGTATCAAAAGGAACATCACCACAGCTGTCTTCCCTCAACTATCTACACTCCAAAGGTCAGAAAGGCCCGAATGTCAGGAAGTGAGGTCATAAATGTAGGATCCAGGACCAGAGCATCACCTGAGCATCAGTGCCACAGGAGCTTTTGGATCTCCTGGCTGATTAAGCAGCTTAGAGCTAGGGAAACAATATGGAAATTAGGAGTGAGGTGAGGAAACAAAATGGTGGTAGAAGTCTGTACTCATTTTGGCAAACAGCAATTGATGCAAGCTCAATTGTTAATTTTCACTGAGAGATTGTTAGATTTTATCATCCAAAAATACTGAAGGATAGGGAGAAAAGGTGGGTTAGGTCATTAATCAGCCACAATCTGATGATTGCAGACAGAATAGACTCAAGGGACTAAATGGCAGCATCCTGTTTCTATTTTTCTCAAGAGAAAATTCCAGAGGCTCCAGCTTCAATTTTCAAATCTTACTTGTAGAATTCTTTGATCACTTTAACTACCTTGATTAGAGCATTTCACAATCTTTTAAACTCAAGAAAATACAAGTCAAATGTGAATCAGCTCTGTGCCATTTGCCCAGGTCAATACATCTTTCTCAAAACAGAGTGAAGTACCCAAGATGGGGCCTAAACAAGGCTCTTTATACCGGGCCATTATTTCCTTTTGTATTCCAATCCCATTCATGTAAAGGCCAAAGTCCCACTCAGTCTTTTTGGCTATGTTTTGCATCTGTGAAGTAACTTTCAGTGATTCGTGGACACCTAAAACTTTTCCAAAGTTCGTAACGTATCCACTAATAAAATATTCTAATCTGACTTTCTCAAATCAACAAGAAGCTAATTCTCTGTCTCACACTGAACTCCATCTTCTGTTGTTTAATCCACTTCCTTAGTCTATTTACTTTTTAATTTTTCTCTTTTTCCATTCACATAGCTTACAGTTCCTCCTAACTTTTGTTTACAAGGGACAAATTGAATGTGAGAAAAAAAAATCAAGATTATGGGAAGACATCAAGGTACTGGCATTAATTTGGATTGTCCAAGTAAATGACAGCCTCACAAAAATTTCTAGATTGTTCTCCCTACTTCTAGGCTGCCCAACAGCCACGAGATCCTCAATCTCCTGAGGCACTGACGCTCAGATGATGCTCTGCTGATAGACCCTATATTTATCATCTCACTTCCTGCCATTTGGGCCTTTTCAAATAGCTATCATCTATAGTGTAGATGCATGTAATTCTATGACTATTTTCCCAGTAATGGCCGATTAGGTAGAATAATTCTGAGATATGTGGTTCTGAGTAAGCTATTTTCTAGATGGTGATTCTCACTACAGGAAAGAAGATCAACTTAACATCAATAACAATGTGTGTAGCTCATTCAACATATTTAGGGTGAATTCCAGAGAATCTTGAAATAAATTAAGAATCTCAAATGGTATATATTGGCATGAAGAGACATAGATGATCTCATATAAATTAGTACGTAAGCTTTTATTTGACTTGAATGGTGTATTATTGCTGCACCAGACTGTGGGATCAGTTCTCCCAATACTTTTTCTCTCTATATGTCCTATAAATTCCTCTATTTGCTTTGTGAAAGAAAAAGTGCTGATATAAGTGGGAAACTTTCCTTATATTTAAACTGATTTGTGTTGCTCAAATAGTAGTAAGTGTTGCAAATATCTGTCTCCACCTTATATATTCTGGAGTTTGGTGATCAATAGTCAATAATTTCCCATCTTTTCCTACGTACATCATATCAGCCCACAGCATTGCATATTCCACTCAGTCACATTTTCCATTGGATGCCTCTAGATCAATTAATGTCAATTATTTTAGAGAATAATAACTTCACCTATTTTCCCCGTGTCTCATGAATAATTGATCTGCACTATGTAATCTTCTTGTCATAATCAGCCTTATAAGTTCTCTCTTTTCTTGTTGTAGTTCAAGGATCCTGACATTAGTCATTGTTCTTGTCTTAATAATGTTCAGCATGCGTCTTTATTATTGTATCTTAATTATTCCCAGGAATCCTCTTACTTCAATGGAGTGGCTTCAATTTTCACATTAGATATTGATGATAAGAACAAGGCATTATATTTCCAATCATCATTTGATGCATGGTTATGACAAAGTTTCTTCATGGTTTTCAACTCCTTTTCTGCAATTAATAAACCATTTAACAGTTTTTCAGCCATCAATAGAGATGCTAAATAAATATTTTTATCTACCTCCTAAATTTATTGCACTTACTTGAAGGTCAATATTTAGAAAATCTTCTTTTTTAGTGATTACCATTGCCATCATCATTCTTCACTTTTATGTTTAATCAATGTTTCAAATTTATTTGATAGATATTCGTCTTCACAAAAACCTCTTGGAATCTCATTTTCACTGCAATCATTGCTGTATTTTTGATGTGGCTCAGTTTGGCTATCAACTTTGCATTATTCATTGATAGAAATGAAAGACTGGCTCTTGGGATTACTTCAACATTTCTGAGTGGTACTTTGGAGAACCTTGGAATAGAGGTGACCTCTTTCTGAGATTATTCGAGTTATATCATTATCCTTGGATATATATTTCTTAAATGCCTCATTCTAATCAGCATGTTGTATATTTTTCAATAGAAAAATACCTTAAGTAGGATTGATCAAAACTTTCTTTGACTCTTCAGCACCCCACTGATGCACAATCAAGTGCTCACTATCTCAGTGCTAGTATGGAAGTGAGGGTGGGCTGTACAGAAGAAGATGGCAAAAGGGGACTTAGAAGAGGGGACTTGGCTCAGCACTTATTGTCCACAAATTTACCAGCTCATCCCACCCATCGACGGTCAGAGCAAGATAATAAAATTGTGCAAAAGCCGAGAAATCAGCATCGCGCCCAATTTCTCTGCTCTCATGATCTTACCGGCACAGGATATCTGCCGTGATCAGCCTCTCACCCATTTCCAGGGAGAGGCTGACTGCAACAGTAGAGGCCTGATAGGTCTCTCTCTGTCAGGCCTCTGCTGCTGCAAGTAGGTTTACATTAACACTGCAATGAAGTGAAAATCCTCCAATCGCCACACTCCGGTGCTTGTTGAGGTAGATAGAATTTAGCATGACCAATGCCCTTAACCAGCACATTTTTCGGACTGTGAGCAGAAACTGGAGTACCAGAGGAAATGCATGCAGACCCAGAGAGAATGTGCAGACTCCACACAGACAGTGACCCAAGCCGGGAATCAAACCCAGGTCCCTGCAGCTGTGAGGCAGCAGGGCTAACGAATGTGACATCGTGCTGCCAACAGAGAAATGCACATCATTTTCCAGGAGAGATTTAGAATAATAGAATTTAACAAAAAACAAGATTTTGAAGTATTATGAGAACAGTATAGTTCCACATATTTATCAAGATCAATATGATTGATCTAGGACAATAAGATTGCAGTTTTGTTTCTGCTTTGCCTGATGATCTGATGATCTTATAACAACAAAACAGGGTAGATCTTATGAAGATTTGTTGTTTTTTACTACCCTATTCTCCAGCCAGAAAGGACACAAAATCACATCAATATCTTGAGTTAGATACAAATAATTTTAAAATAATGGGGGTATTTTAAACTTTTAACCCCAGGATAAATTTGGTAAGATTGTACATAGAACACCCAGAAGGAGGAACTTTCCCACGTGCTGTGGAGATTTAATCAGGGTGGTGAGGGTCCACCCCAGGTCAGGGGGTTTCCAAGGCTTTAGTGGGGGAGTGTGATTGGGATGGTCAGAGGCCTTAGGGGAGGGGGTAAGGTTGGAAACCTTGGGGTGAGGGTTAGTGGATTGGGGGTCTTGCTAGAGGGAGGCAGAGGTCTTAGGTGGGAGAGAATTGAAGGCAAATCATAAGGCTATGTTGTGGTGGGCATTGAGGAATCAGAAGCTGGAAGCATCAGGGCAATGATTGGAAGATGAGGGCCTTGGAGGGGGTAATAGAGGGAGATTAGAGATACTGATTGAGAGGTTAGTTAATAAGGGGGCAGTATGCCAAAAGTGGGGAAAAACTGGTTGTCTAGAGTGTAATTTAAAATGGCACATAAATATGAGACCCACAGTCTTATCATGAAATTGAAATTGCCTCTGGGGTGCACATTTGTAGCCTATCTCACATCCTGTCTCCAGTAAAACCTGAAGTGGTGGGACATGGATTGGAATTGCGATTCAGCTTCTTAACATTTTAATATTCCATGTGCCAAACCTACCTATTTTATTGGGGTTGAAATGCTGCCCAATGAAAGTATAGATTGAGGAAGTTATAAAATGGTGGCAACGCGGCAATTGATTCTGGCTTCCCATAGGAATTTCTAGAGACATTGTGAAGTTGGTAAGGTCAAAATATTTAACATAATCTTCCATTTAGGAATTGTAACAATTTAAATACACTAAGGGGTTGCACTTGTTTTGTAGTGAACACAGTATTTAATTTAAGCGCACATCTATTTTAATTTATATATGGTCAATACTAAAAGGTCAACATTGGAATTTTTCATGATCAATAATTGTGACAGTAATTGATATCCTGGATATCCATGAAAGTTTTTCATGTTAATATGAACAGACAGTAATGTTCTACTGAGTACTACTATCTCAGGCACAGGATGCTGGATATTATGAAGATAGATAGTTGTTTTTACACACATCTGTAGTTTCTTTGTAAGCTGGTTAATGGAAACAAGCTCATCTGGTTGAAGAAACAAATATCTCAGGCAAATAAATTACCTTCCTTTTTACTTCCTTCCTATCTCCTGAGTTGGAACAGAATAGGTGAATTTTGAGCACTACAAGAGGTCTTAGTCAGAATTAATTTCTGGATTGACATTAGAAACCATTTCTTTACACAGAATAGTGGCCCATTTGGAAGGCTGCATCTTTAACTATGAGCCAAGTAGTAATATATCTGTAATAGCTTGCACTTCTTAGGCACTCCAGAGTTGAATAGTAACAATAGGTATTTATTGGCAAAGAGAAATCAGGTACAAGGCACCTGCAGCCCCTGGCTACTTTGGGGCACAGCCCAGTTCTTACATACTTACTACACGGCTGCTCAATGATTCTGCCCAAGAAAGAACTCTACCCCTTAGGGCGATCACCCGCTTTCCAATTGGTCCCTCAAGCTAAGTGACCCTCTTCGGCTGTGCTATCTTAAAGAGAGAGACACCACAGTCATCACAATCATGAAAAGGAGTTCAGATGAGGAATGCTATTCGACCCAAATCACAAGGGCTGTACCTCAACTGGCAATAGCTAGCAAAACTCTAATGACCCTCAGCTGCTAATATCTTGAAATGGGGACTGCCGAGTAGAATTGGCACACAGCCTTGCCAGTTTCCTGTCAGGAGATGACAATGCCTCTTTAGTGCTGCGAATCATGCAAGAGGAATAGAAACATGGAGTAGTATCCATGGTAAAAATCCATTGATTGGCATCCTATCCACAACATAAACATTCACTGTCTCCACCACCGACACACAGTGGCAGCAACGTGTAGATACACTGCAGCAACTCACCATGCTTCCTTCAAACTCACGACTTCTATTATTTGGATGGGAACACCATTGTCTGTACGTTTCCCTTCAAGTCACACATCAGCTCGACTATATCATCGTTCCGTCACTGTCGCTGGGCCAAAATCCTGAAATTGCCTCACTAACAGCACTCTAGGTGTACCCTCACCACGTGGACTGCAGAAGTTCAAAAAGGCACATTCTCAAGGGCAAGTTGGGATGGGCAATGAATCCAGATCTAACCAGTGATGCCCACATCCTGTGAATGAATATGGAAAAGAAAATAATCCAAACCGGGAGGAGTTCACATCTTCAGGAGGGGATAGGAAGCACAGATACTTAGCAAAAAAGATAACCGAAATGGGTTAAAACACAAACACTAATTCCCAGTGATATGACAGATCTATTATCATCTTAACATGCATTTCTTTGCTACCATCAGGAACTAATATTGAAAGCCTAAAGTGCTGTGAAATGTTCTCTATGGTATAAATAGAGTTCCAAATTGCTTTTGCTCCCCAATGGTAACTATTGATTTATTCAGGAATAGCAGGCAACACCCTGAGCACAGGGATTTCAAGATCTATGAATTATTCTCTTTTACTACGTACTGGAAAACCTATGACAAGATGAAAATGAGATTTCTGTGCTGCGTGCACCTGCACTTTGCTTCTGAAACCACTTGTGTCAACATGCTGCATAAAATCTTGACAGCTGCTGCAAAGTTGGACTAACCTTCAAATAAACTGAAGCCTATCCAGGGGAGGACTGCATTAATATCCTGTGTTTGCACAGGATTCAGCATAATTGCCAAAGACATTAGTTTGTTCTTTATTGCTGTAAAAAAAGAAAAGGAGAAGGACAATCAAAGTAAAAATAACGGGGAAGGATGCACAGTTTCCAATAAGAACAAAGTCCTTGCTTTAACATTTATTTGGTTGTATTTTGGGGTGAACCGCATGTAGAAAGATCTCCATCACCACCCTCCCTCCCACCCCCAAGAACCACCTGCCATGGTATTCCTCCGCCACCCCTCAACCCCTCGCTCACATGGGATTCCATACCCCAACCTATTAGCCAGACTCAAATGATTCTCATTCCGGAATCGAGACCCCCAACTTGGCTGGATCACATCCCTTTCCCCACCTATCTGATCCCCTCAACACAACTGGACCCAGAACATGACCTGACCTCCATGCCACAGCCCCCTAACCAGTTGCCTACACCCTCAGCTCTGCTGACATCTGACTCCCTACCCTCCTCCCCAATATCAGGCAACCCCCCCCTCCCAATATCTGAACAATCCCCCACCCCCTCCACCTTCAGTCTCCTAAACCCCTCCAACTTCTGTTAATCCTATCCACTTATCTTAGAAACTCATCTCCTTCTATCCTTGTCATTATCAATCAGGCCTTTAAACTTACCTGCTTTATGGCAGCGAGTATAGTAAAAAAGGAGACGTGTCCTCCTTCATTCGGGTTCTATCAGACTTTGACACTGGGCTACTTAGTCAGCTGTGCTGCTTGCATTGCAGCTGGCCTGAGTCAACAAAATCAGTAGAGATAAGCATGGAAGTAATTTGAGGCAGGAATGTAGGCATGGAGTGACAATTTAATGCTGATTGGCATTCTGAGGCAATTAAGACTCTGGGCCCTGTTTTACCATTTTGATCCTAAGTGCTGGGCAGACTTGAAACTGGGGGACTTCCTCAGGCGCCCCCGTACACACTCTGCCTGCAAAAATACCAATGATTCCGAATTGCCCTGCACAAGCCTGTGGGTGGGCTTAATGCACCCAAAACCCTGCAGCTCCGATCAACTTCTCCATCTGCGCATGCGCAGAAACAAAATGATAGAATGGCGCTCCCCTGCCACATCCCTTCTGGGCCAGATAATGCTTCTCCCTGGCTCCCATGGACATTGGTCCACCCCCACAACATTACAGACCTTCTTATCCCCCCACCCCCTGCCATCTAGACTGATCGCGGCCCCATCTCCCCCCCAACCACCGATCTCAGGCAGAGTGGCAGCAGATCCCCCTTATCCCTTCACCAACCAATCTCAAGCAGAGAACCATTGGACCCCAGGCACTCACCTCCTCACTAACTGGAGTGCCCAAATCAGACTTATATGGACCATGTCTGTTTTGTGTCGATTCTGGATCGGCGAATGTAGTAGTAAAAGGGGAAGTACCAGTAAGGTTGGGTGCGCAGCCCATTAAGTCAATTTAACTGCAAGCAAACATACTTAAATGGCCATTGCGCTGGTTTCGGGTGCAGTCCTGATCGTGATAATTTTCGGGTCTTGGAAAGGGGGAACCACAGCAGAAGCAGGCAGACCACACTACTCACTTCACGCCCGAGTTTACCAAATTTTTGCACTCAAAAACAGGTGCAACGCAATGGTAAAATCGGGCCCCCAATGCTTCATGTTGATGACATTTCATACAAATGGACTTTAATGTTCTGATTTTGAGCTTTTGTTTATCAATAAAGATTTCATTTCAAAATAAATTATATATTTCCCTGATTTTTAATGTTTTATTTATTAGTGTCAAAAGTAGACATACATTAACACTGCAATGATGTTACTGTGAAAATCCCCTAGTCACCACACTCTGGTGCCTGCTTCGATACACTGAGGGAAAATTTAGCATGGCCAATGCACCTAACCAGCACGTCTTTCAGAATTTGGGAGGAAACCAGAGCACCCAGGGGAAATCCATGTTGACTCTGCACAGTAACCTAAGACAGAAATCAAACCTGACCCCCTGGTGCTGCGAGGCAACAACGCTAACCACTGTGCCTCTGTGCTGTCTTGATCACTCAATGTGTAGTTGAGAAATACAATCCAGGAAAATCCTTCCCTCTTTTGACTTTTAGCTGATCTCAGCCAGTTCGGTCATAGTCAACATTGTTGATTTGCCTGTGTGATTGTTGGGTTAGGGATGAAGTATTATCCAGTCTTGCTGCTCTCGATTACTCTCCATCATCTGTTTCCTCTGGTTGAGCACTCTTGATGAGGATCATCAATTTTAAACTGTCACTATAGAAGGAAAGAGAAACATTTTTTTATAGCGAGCTGTTGGAGAATGAAACATTATTAGTGATGTCTGTGGCAGAAAGCATCATATTTATATGGGGGAAAGTGGATAAACATTCAAAACAGAGGAACAGATGACCATTCAGAAAGGGCAAGGTGGTGAGATTTTTGGATGCCGAATGAGGGGATATCGATTAAACTGTTTTGAAAAAAAGAAAAAAATTGAGAAGCTGCAAGGAAGAGTTATATGGAATCGAAATGTTAACTGTTTCTCTCTTCACAGATGCTGCCAGACCTACTGAGTTTTTCCAGAATTTTCTGGGTTTTTTTGTTTTTAATTTGAGACTCATATCTGCGCCTTTTTTTTTCATGAGCTATGATAGATGGGGTTCTAGGTTTTGGACATATTGACAGTGAAAGAATAATCATATAACCCTAAGTCAGGAGGGTGTGTGGCTTGGAGGGAAACTTGCAGGTGATGAGTATGATATATGTCAGTTGGGGTGCGGGCACACCTTTTAACAGTGTGGGTCAGGGTGACACTGGGGACTTGCTTCACCCAGGGTGGATCTTGGGGAATCAGTCTAGGACTGGCTGTGAAGCTGTGGAGATCTTAAAAATGATGCTCCCTTAATAAGTGCTACAGGTCTACCTCGTGGTGTTTCCACACCCCACAAAATGAGACTCAGACATAATAGTGGTGGTCCCATCTGCCTGACACCCACATGGTAGAAGTAATGGATTTGGAAGGTGCTGTTGAAAGAGGCTTGATGCTGCCATGCACCTTGCAGATTTCACACATTGCTGTTGGAAATTTACAGTCCCTCCAGCAAGTGAGATTTTTCTTTCCCACAAAAATCAATGGACTTTTGAACGCTTGCCACATTTTACAGCCTCACCCTTGCCATAATGGAGCTGTGAAGGTGGTATTGGGCTTCAAAATATGTTACATATCATATGGATAATCTAAGATTTTGAAGTGTTAATTCCAGAACTGGCAGCATCAAGTTGGCAACATAAAATGGTAGGACTGGTATAAAAATTACCAACCTAAAATGGCTGGTAACCTGAATGTTTTGCTAGTGTACATATTAAACAAAAGGAGCCTTAAGACAGTGAGAAATTTGAATGCAGCCAGAGTAGACATCTGCACTTGGAGTTGATATTCTTTTTAAAGAATTTTTTCTTTTGAACATGAAATCACTTCAGATAACAATAATTAAAAGCATAGTCCAATAAACAACAGTGAGCTGATAGCCTTGAAGTAAATCTAACTTCTGGGAGGAAACCAATTTACTTTTGGAAGGTAGCCAACCAGCCAGCCATTTCAAAGCACACAATTACACAGGTTAGAAAGACAATACATGTCTTCACAAATTCTTGAATTGATGACTTATTTGTAAATTAGTCAATGGAAGTCTGTTTTTTTACAGAGGAGAATTCCTTTAAAAACACACACAGTTCTGAAGCTGCACTGAAGAAACAGCCATGATCTCGAACAGTTTTCCCACCAATTCAGCACCTTTGGGAGAATCAACCACTTTGTGTCCTGGAGGAGGACCATTTTCCAGCCTTAGGGTGTTCCTGGCGATCCATCCTCATATTCAGAAAGTTCACTTTCTTTCTTCAATAGCAGGTCGGTGATGTCGGACTCTTTTTCAGCATGATGCCCAGATAGGACAGTGGACTATGTACCATCAGGTCAGCCCCACTGTGGAAAATGGTGCAAAACCTGCAGGCGCATGACGAATGAGATCAGGACTGGAAAATCCAGCATGCTATCCTGCTGGGCCCCACATCAGGAAACAGTCCACGTTCTTGGCCCCACTGGGGGACTTGTTCCAGGGTGGAAGAATTTCATGAGTAATCTAAGTACACAAAATTTCTAACTCCATCTCATCAGTAAACTTTGTTAGAACAGACATCAAAAAATCATATTCACAAATCCACTATGGTTGCATTAGCATTTGAAGTAGTTTAGTCTCAAATCAAGAGGAATTCTTTAAAGGAAACTCAACCCCTTGCATTCCAAAGATGGCTGAGTGATTTCAGTCACGGCCCCACGGCCCAATCACAGCCTCCACAACAATTCTCAAGCCAACCCCAACCCCGTCTCATCCCAGAGCTCCCCAATGTCCAGCCCACCATCCCCATCCCCTTCTCCCCGGCAGACCCCGCCCCCCCCAACCATGAACCCCAACACCCGCCCAAGGTCAGACACCCGCCCGAGGTCAGAATCGCGCCCCCCACACCCCAGGAGGCAGATTCCTGCCCGGCAGACCGCCACCCCCCACCCCCCACCCCCCCACAATCACTGGCATCCCTCCAGCCCAGGCCCATACCGATGCAGAGTGGCAGCAGGACCCCACATCCTTACCGATTATCCCTAGGCACCCGCCCACAATAGGCCTCTTGGCATTGCCAAATGCCCGATGGGCACTGCCAAGGTGTCCCCGGGCACGGGCAGTTTGCCTCTTGGGCAGTGCCAGAGGGCATTGGTTGGCACTGTCAGTGTGTCCAAGCCTAGGGGGCACCACCCTCCTGCCACCTGACCCCCTGGGGGGGCCCTGATTTTTTTTTACCCCCTGCATTCTGGCAGGGTCTCCTGCTAGCTCCCCGAACATGGGGAGCTACTCTAAACCCCAGCGAAATGCAATACTCCTAGTGGGGTGGGAGATGCTATCGGGCCTGGCAAGTTTTGTACCTGGCCCAATAATCACGTGTGAAATATATTTAAACTACGTTAAAAAAATCAAATTACTTATCCCTCTTTCCCCCGCCAGTTTCCAGCGCAGTCTCGATTGCAACTGTTCTCTGGCTGTGGGAGATGTGCATGCATTCCCGATGCATGCATGAATCCGGCAAAAGGGCCAACACGCGATTCTCCTGACCGGACCCGCTGGGAAAGTTGTGGGTCACAATGGGAGAATCGGACCCCAAATGCGGAAGGACCACTTTCAAACGCTTTCCTCGCTCACTGCTGTGGTATTCCGAGGTCCAGGGCTGTTGACAGTCTCTATCCTGCACTCCAGAGGTAGCCTTATGCATTGTTTGGGTGAGTCCCAACACTTGCACACTATATTTTCCAAATGTGTTTTACACTAGCATGTTTCCCCACTGGCACCATGGGGGATTGGGCATGCGTGCTCAGGCTTTCATTGGCACCCGATTAAACAGGATACAACTGAGTTTCATGCCAGTTTCCAACAATGGCAGGCATCAGCAGAAGAACCTGCAGGAAGTTTATTCCAGCATAAAACCCCACATTTTTGGGGCTATCACTGAAATCTTCCCTCAAACTGCCATTGAACCTGCTGGTTGGGTTAATTCTGCCATACATTATTGACATGTTTTGGTTAGCTTTAGTTATAATTTATAACTTGATTTATCAGTTGTAACTTATAATGGCTTCAATAAAATGTAGATATTTTTGAAGTACATGGGACATGTCCTCTGAAATATTTATTACCTTGAGAATCCAGATAAGCATATTAACATGGACATCTCAGTGAGACTTCTAAGAGCTGATATTGGTAACCTTTTAAATAATTTGGTCTACTAATACATGCCTCAGTGTATATCCTCACCTAAGATAATTTTGTTGGCATTGAGACTCTTGAAAGGGAGGACTTGTAGTTGAGTACCCAATCTAAGACTATGTTCTTTTAATGTTTGGAAATTTCATTTAGTTGAATCTCTAACAATGATTTTGAGGGAACGGGCTTACCTTGCTGGGGGAGGGGTGGGAGCCAGCAAAGATACCAGAATCATTAATACTTGTGTATCCTTGGAGCTGAAGTCATTCAGGCAAAGTGGAGGATATTCAGTTTGAAGTCTATTCATTCATGTCACAAGAAGGCTTACTGCAATGAAGTTGCTGTGAAAATTTCCTAGTTGCCAAACTCTAGCAGCTGTTCGGGTACACAGAGGGAGAATTCAGCTAACCAATGCATCTAACCAGCAGGTCATTTGGATTATGGGAGGAAACCGGAGCACCGGGTGGAAATCCACACAGACATGGGGAGAATGTGCAGACTCCGCATAGACAGTGACCCAAGCTGGGAATCGAACACCGGTCCCTGGCGCTGTGAGGCAGCGGTGCTAACCACTATACCACCATGTCAACCTAATTCTAACATATTTGTTACATCCATATGTTCAGGCAGGGCTTCCCCAGTTGTAGATCTGCTTTGTGGAGTCGTAAAATGAGATTTTGTGGTTATGAGCTCAGAGGCAGCAATAGTTCCTGTGGAACTTGGAGGAATGCTAAGACTCAGGTCCCATTCCATCCTCACGTTTTTCTCTACATGTGCGTGTGGCCTAAAGGACAGATTTCTGAGGCTCGGTTGCTGTTGCAAAAAGGCTGGCGTTCGTATTTATAACAATAGTACCTGTCTCACCATGCTGAATTTCTCCACCAGTCCTGACCTCACACCTTTGCTTAAGAGTTAACTCACCTCCCCCTACCCTTCCCTCAACTGAGCTGTTGAAGATAACTACACTCCCCCAATGTCACATTAAAATGGGGTCACATAGGGATAAGGCTTCAGGAACATCAATATTTCCCACATACATTAGCGGGAATTCTCCCATCCCACTCGCCACTGCATTTGTAGCGGACAGTGTGAAGGTCCATTGACAGTCAGGCTGGAATTTCTGACTTCTAGACTGGTGCGGCCAGAGAATTTCACCCATGACATCCACAAGTGGCAAAGATATCAATACGTGAAACGTCATCACCTTAACCCTAAATCCTCTGCTGAGAGTTTGCGCATTCTCCCCATGCTTGCATGGGTTTTCTCCGGGTGCTCCGGTTTCCTCCCACACCCCAAAGATGTGCTATTAGGCTAATTGGAGGTAATAAATTGTCCCTAAATTAGTTTCCCTCAACGTGGAATGCTATAATCATAGATAAGGGTCATCAGTGGAGGGGAGACTGGTAATGTTAAAATGGCGGCGCGGGCTCGTTGGGCTAAAGGGCCTGTTTCCCGGGCTGTTTTTGTTCTTTGTTCTTATATACTGGGACATATGCCCTGTTTCTTCATCGTTGCTGAGTCGATTCCTGGAACTCTGCACAAAACAGCACTATGGGAGCACTTGTGCTGTACTGATGCGAAAAGAGGACTCACCACTGCCTTCTCAAAGGACACTTGGATTGGGCAATAACTGCCAGCCTTGTCAGTTATGCCCACATCCCAAGTATAAAAATATATTATATATAGATCATATACACACACCCACATATATTTACCATACATGTATCATACATATCATATATATTTAAACGTGGGAATCAATTGCTTCACCAACTTTTTTATAAATCAAAAACCTTCTTCATTAGAACCTTGAAAGACTCCTAACTAGTTCATTTTGAAATGCTGAGCTTGGAGCAGGACCCCTGCATATTTCAAATGGAACTACCTAGACATTAGTGGCAGAAATTTTGCTGGCACCCGCCCTAGGACTGGAAATTCCCACCCAAGGTCAATGGACCTTTCAATGGTCTGTCAAATTATCTGTCCCTCCCGCAATGATTCCCGTAGTGGGCAGGACTGGAAAATTTACCCCTTACCTTCATCTCACAATCTGTGTAATTATCTATTCAGAAATTTGAAGGAAAGCAACAAGGGAATTAAAGATATACTCACACACAAAAACAGAGTCCTGAGATGAGGTATATGACAAAAGCTTCTCTGAACGTACCCACGGTTAGGATTCTCCAGTGCTACTGTACAGTTTTGGCTGAGTGCCAAATTTTGCATTCTCACTAGCACCAGAGCAGCCACAGATGACATCAGAGAATCCTGCCTATTGGGCAGAATTCTCCGGCCACACTGGTCTAAAAGCTAGAAATTTCTACCTAATTGTCAATGGGGTTCCACATTGTCTGCAGCCCACCCACTAAAGTTCCAGTGGCAGGCGGGATAGGAGAATTCCAGTCATTATCTCAGAATATAAACTAGCAGTAGAATAACTGGAGTTAGTTAGTATCTTGAACAATGGAAAACATGATAATGGGGAGTCTTCAATGCTTGATATTTTTATGTTAAATGTTAGCAACTCTATTCATTGGGAACAGCTAAAATAGTTGCTGCTTTGGAAGCAAGTGCTAAGATCAAGTGTATCTTTATCTGGAACTGACTGTAATAACATATTAAGTTATTTTATTTGCCTCTGTGTTTGTGAATTTCTCTCAGTTATATTTGTATTTTCCAGGTAAAAGCCCCAGTAGTGTGTTAATACGATTGACACCAACTAGGTAATGGGCAAAAATGAACTGGAGGATGAAGGAGCAGGTTGGAAATGTTTCTGACTCAAGGTGAGCCATTTTGTTCTTCACCAGGCTCCATTTTCTTTACAAAGAACTATTAAATGTTGGCAGTAATAGGTTCATGAAAGCCTTTTGAACTGAAGATGTGCTGAAGGATTCACCGGTATCACTGAGTGCTATTTAAAATGGATATTGTAGGATAGAGAAAAGAAATCAGCTATTTTTGAGAGGGCACTTTTAACGGTGAGTGCTATCTGTAATGTGAAAAATTAGTTTTGGCCTGACCCCACCATGGTTTGCAGTTTCAGATCCTTGCAACTTGGAATAGTTTTCATGACCTTCATGTGCTCCTGAAATAGATTTTCTCACTGACATCATTGAGTAGTCAGGAGCAGGGGAACAAAAAGTTGGACACTGACTTACAGCAGCAGCAATGGTTGATGTTTCTTTAGGCTCTTTCAACAGTTGACAGAAAGTTTCTAACTACAGCCCCTGTCCTGGAATCCTGAGATAAATGCAGTGACTTCCTTCTTGGGCCCTTTGGTTTAATTGCATACGCCACTTCTAAATCACTCCCATATAAACAAGTTTTCAGCAAGAAAATTCATCCAACCATTTAGAGACCATTTTTAGGTCATTTTCATCAGCTATATTTTCTCACTGCCATTTAGGTTCTCATGAAACTTAGTACCATTTTTGTTGTCCAACATAATTGCGGGACATCAGTGGGTTTCCTGTTGTGAATGTCCCTTATTAAGAAGCTTTTGATAGACAAAGACGACCATGCAAAGAGATAACAGGTGGACCAATGTGCAAAGCAGATGTACTATGTCCACACACCAATTACTAAACATGAAAACACATTTTGGCAGAAGATTAGTGTGTGTAGAGACTTCAGGTGGATTATGACATAGGCCTAACAGGGGTACACATTAGGAACTTGCTAACTATGATGCCCCCAAGCCATATTAGCTCAACCGTTTCTGTGAAAGTAAGAGTTTGCTAATGACACAGGGTGCTGTTAGCGCACAAATCACCTATCAATTTCAGAGGATGAAGAGATACGCCATGAGTTGTGAATCTCTGCCACTTCATGGCCAATTCATCACAGAATCACAGAATTGTTATAGTGGAGAAGGAGGCCAGTTGGCCCATTGTGTCTGTACCAGCTCTCCAAATCCACTTACTATCATTTTCCCACCTTAGCCCCACAACAGTCTAATTCCTTTCTGGATGTTTCAATTGAAGCTGCCTCCATCACATTCAAAGGCAGCACATTCCAGACATTAACTCTTGCTGCATGAACACATTTTCCTTCCCCTATCACTTCTGCTTCTTGTGCCAATTACTTTAAATCTGTATCAATGTTATTCCACTGTTTGTTTGCCATAAATGGAATCTCACTCTCAGCCTCCACAAAGGGAAAGAGGAGAGCACCGGAGCACTGCGTTGTGATAGAGAATGAGCCATGATCACGTTGAATGGTGAAGCAGGTTCAAAAGGCCAAATTACCTTCTTCTGCTTCTATTTTCTCTTTCTACATTTCTACCTCCATTATTTTTAAGGATTTTTATATTCATGAAGCAAGTTGATTTGCATGATGGATCAAATGGTCTCTTTCTGCACTGTAACAATTCTGTGATCCTGTGATAAATTAGTCACCAAGTGTCAAAGATTCATAACTTCCTTCATTCTCAGAATTTGATAGGTGATTTGTACACTAATTCATAGTTGACAATGTCAGTATGTTTTTTTTTACAAAATTATGAATGCTAATGCAAAGATAGTCAATCTCTCTGGTCCAGAACAGGAACATTTGAAACTGTTGAGGCACTTTTTTTTGCATCTGTAGTAATTATATATTTTGAGATTTAAAAAACCTTGAACTTAAAAGTATTTTTAATTTGCTTTTCCTATCTGACTCATTCACACTGTCTCCCTTAATCTACCTTTCTCCCTCTATTTCTTTCTCTGCATCTGATTCGACTTTGTGGGGGCAATTCTCCCATCGTGACCTGCAGATTTTCTGGCGGGTGGGGCTGGGAGATGCTCGTGCTGGTCATTTCACGGGATTCGCACAGATGTTCCCGACACACGCGCTTCTCCCAGAGATGGAGAAGAGGCACAGTCGGGACCACACTGGAAACCGGCGGGAAGACAAGTGATTATAATCTTTTTTTAATGTATTTTAAATCTATTTTAACTGTGATTATCAGACTGGGCACGGAACTTGCAGCTCTGGTAGCATCTCCCACTCCGCCAGGAGCATTTTGTTCTGGCGGGGTTTACAGTAGCTCCCCATGTTTGAGGAACTAGCAGGAGACCCTGCAATCGGGGATCCCCAGGGATCGGGCAGCGGGGAGGGTGGTGACCCTGGTCATGGGCACATTGGCAGTACCAGCCTGTGCCCCAGGCACTGCCCAAGGGGCAAAGTGCCCATGGCCAGGGGTCACCTTAGCACTGCCCAGCAGGCATCGTGGAGTGCCAATGGGGATGAGATCTATTTTGGGTGAGGCCTAAGGGGCAATCAGTAGAGGAGGGAGGTGTCCTGCTGTCACACTGCATGGGGATCGGTCTAGGTTGGAGGGAGGCCAGCAATCGGAGTGGGCTGGGGGATAGTGGTGGTCTTCCAGGGGGTCTGCCTCTTGTCGGGAGGGGGAGTCTGCTCCGAGGGGAGGGTAGTCAGCGGGGGAGGGAGGTGGGGTTGAGGGGGGGGGTGGTCTGCTGGTGTGAGGGGTTTGGGGGGATCACCACTGCTGGGTGCAGGGAGCTGGACATCAGGTGGCTCCAGGATGGGTGGGGGATTGGGGCCCAGGAATTCTTGTGGAGACCGTGATCAGGCCATGGGAGTCTTGAAGGGGCAGCACTGCCAGGGTCCTGAGCTGGCCAGCAATCGAGTTGGCCAGCAAACAGGGAGACTGACGGATCAAGACCATAGCACAGAGTTCCGGAGCTGTCAGACTCTGGCGCGAAAGGACCCGCACCACATCACCCACCCCCCCTCCCCCCCCAACACCCCCACACCCCCACCCCCCTCCCCCCTCCCCCGGGTTTATAATGATATTCACAATTGTGACCTCTGCACTGCACAGAGTGGGGAAATTCGGGTCTGAAGTTGAACTGACCAGTTTTCTCACCAATTCAGCACTTTTGGAAGAAATGCCCCCGTCCAACCAAGCTGGGGACTCAGGGGACAGATCTTACAATGATGCTGTCTGCCGATGAAAATTTCAACAAGTATGTGGCAAGGATTATACTTCAGGCATACCTGCTTTCTATTCCTCACCTCCTTTAAGTTAATTATTAGTGGTTCTGTTGTCATTTGCTGTCAAGAACTTTCGACGAATTGGCTACAGTCGCTGAAAGAAAAGAATATTGGTGCCTACAACTTCTTAAAAGACTCCTTACCGACCACTTGCAGATGTCTAACTTGAGGAGAAAAGAAAACACATGAGCCAAAATATTTCAGTTTCAGTCAAGTGTTGCAATTCGATCTGCTGAAAATTGCATTTTTAAAATCAGTTTCATACAGTACACACAGCCAACCAAATCATTTCACTCTCAAACAGATTGTAATAAAAAAACACAAAATGTTTATTCTTTGTTCTCAAAGATGATAGTTGTTTCGAACAAATAGATGTTTGGTTGCTATCACATCATTTGGATTCCATATAATTTTCATTGTCCAAAAACATCTGACAAATAGTTGAAAAATTCAAAGTCAACCACCCGTCCTAAATTGGAACTGATTTCAGAGGAATCTATCAACACGTGAGGTAATAAATAAAGAATTAATTACTTCTAAGTAAAGATGGTAAGAGAGAAACCAATGGAAAGAACAGACATCAGTGTATTTTCCATTCTGCAGTTATTTTGCAAAGTAATTGGAGCATTTTAAGTGCAATCAGATGACATTCTTTTCTTACAGAAATCATTTGTTCAGGGATAAAGGGGCTAAATTGCAGTTTTGTTCTGAAATAATTGGCGAGCTAATCCTCGAGAAAGAATAGTCTAAACACAATGATACTGTCAAATGGATCAATGCACTTAAAATGTTTGCATAATATGGTTCCCTTCTAAGTGTGGCAAATAAAAATAAGTGGCTGCTCGGAATCTATAAAGAGCCAAACCTGTGAATGCCTTCACCATAAGCACACTAAGGTAATACAACATAGAAATATTAAATGAAAATCATTGCCACCCACATGACGAGCTCCTTGCGCCAACCCCTGCTGGTGAGCATTTCAGCAACTCCAGAACTGCAATCATTTTATTTCAGAGAGGTGGCTACTGCTACTATTGCAATGAGGCTTACTCAGAGGATTGGCAATGGATTCTCCACAATCCTTCCCATCCCAAATTTCATTCAGGGGGACAGTGGATGGGGGGAAGTGCAGGAAGGAAGGTGGTGGGATCTCCAACCTGCACTTTTCCACCCAATCACATGCCCTCTGCCACCAAAGTTGCCACCAGGATGGTAATTAGATAATCTTTTGAGCACGACAAATGGCTTAATTAAACAATTAACACATCCAATTAAAGTGATAGGCTCTCAAAGGAGTATTCCTTATTTGTATTATCTAAATAAACAAAAATATCAATAAATTAAACAAGAAAGACATGGGTGACAGTCCCTAGTGGGGCACTGTAACTGAAACAAAAGCTCAAAGGAAACTTAACTGACTAAACCAATGTATCAATCCAGGGGGTCATGATGCACCCCAGTCCCTATGGCACAGAATGGTCACAGACAACTTTTCGGTGGACACCACGTGCTTCCTCTCCAGTGATACCTGGCTGTGACTATAGCCACAGTAGAAGAACAGACAGTTGGGTCAGAACCTCCCCCCCACTGCTTGACTACCCATTGCCTAGACCTGTTAATAGGCAGCTTTGCCAGGGTCCACAGTTTATGTATGCTTAATGTTGTTATACATTTTAAGGAAAGTACCAATGCAAATTAATATTCTTGTCGAATTCACACAGCTCAAGTGATTTGCAAATTGCCAATTTGCAGAGAATTGGATTAAAGGAGCTTCAAGCTGTGTTATTTACCCACAAATAGGATAAGCACCACAGTACAACATTATTGATTTTATTTCCGACTACGCAGCTTTTCTTTCTACAATGCTCTCACAACAGCAGGGAAAGAAATACCTAGCAAATCCAAGCCAGTAGGAGACGGTAGCTCCATAATCGGACAATTATATCTCTTGTCATGAGACTTGGATGGGGCAGACAGGAGAAAATTAAGTCCAATACCAACCAGTCAAACCTTGTTTGTCAATGGAAAAAAGTTGCACAGGACCTATTTGGTTTCTTGTTCATTTTAGATTCACCTCAACATCATTCAAGACTGCATGTCTCTTTGACTGTCTTGGGTGGTAGATTCTCCTGTCAGGTGAATATGCCCTTATCTCTGGTTGCTTGGGTCAACAGAGCAGCAACACCAAGATAGATGGATTCCCTGATGCATTGAGTTCATTGCGTATGTGTGGTTTTCAATCCACCTGTCAACAAAATAAACATCATTCAGCAAGTCCTGCTTTTATGAATAGTAGAAATGTGTAGGATGTCATGTTTGAATCCCTAGTCTAACCTAATGGTGTATGGTGTGCAAGAGGTGAAGTATAGGACTAGAGTTTAATCTTGACACAATGTATGAACTCTTACTTACAAAGGTACACATTACAAACGTGCAACTCCAAACCTGACCATCACAATTTCAGCCTGTTCCTATATATAGGAATACCTGTTAATGCCCACTGCTTTAATACAATGAAACACTCAATTAACATACAATTAATACTGCTGGTACATTTGTCCAATCTTTAGCTTCCTATACTATGGATTGTGACATCTCCAGCTCCTGATTTGTGCCTCTCATACACGAGTCACTGTTAAATTTATTTTGAATTTCAAAACTTGAAGTCTGCTTTTGAATGCTGGAGGCTGTTAGTTTCTTGATTTGATTTGATTTGATTTATTATTGTCACATGTGTTATCATACAGTGAAAAGTATTGTTTCTTGCGTTTCTTACTCAGAGTATATTGTTCATAGAGAAGGAAACGGGACAGTGCAGAATGAAGCGTTACACTCATTGTTAGGATGTGGAGAAAGATCAACTTAATGCAAGGCAGGTCTATTGAAAAGTCTGACAGCAGCAGGGAAGAAGATGTTCTTCAGTCAGTTGATATATAACCACAGACTTTTATCTTTTTCCCGAAGGAAGAAAGTGGAAGAGAGAATGTCCGTGGTGTGTTAGTCACTGTTTAGGTTTTTACACTTTTGCCATATATTGTGCTCAGTATTACATACCACTCATTAAACAAACCTCACTGCCTGTGGGTATTACCACAAGGCTGGGTTTGTAACATTGTCTAGGAGTAGAACAGAAGCTCTTCCATTTGACATAGGCCCTGCCCTGATCATTCAAACAAGTTAGCGAGGAAAAAAACACACCATCAGATGCGGCTTGCAATTCCCACTCAACCCGGCATATTTTCCTATAGTGAGATGGATTGCCATTAGTCCCCTGCTCACTTAAGGACTTCAAATGGCACACTTACAGGTGAGCAATCCATCTATCTTGGTGTTGTTGCTTTGTTGACCCAAGCAACCAGAGATAAGGACGCCAAGCAACCAGAGACAAGTGATGCAACCTTCATCACTGGTATTTGAATGTTTTGATGCAATAACAGAGAAAGCTGATGAATTGATTGCAATGATTGTTGTCTGTATTGATTTTAAGAAAGTGTTTGACAATGTTGTGCATAAAAGGTTGGCTAAGCAAATTAAGGCTCAGTGAATTGGAAGGTCAGTGTTTACTTAGATAAAAGAAATTGGCTGAAGGACAGAAAACAGCGAGTCATGATAAATGTCTGCTTTTCAGACTGGAGGTCATGGACAATGGTGAATTCCAATGGGCTTTTCATGATATGTATGTATATATATATATATAAATGGCAGAGTGCAGAGCCGTGTGGGTTGATGGCAGGCAGGAAGGCTGCCCGCTGGATTTATACAAGCCCCCATCTGCCTTCACCGTCTGTGTGGAATTTGCACATTCTTCCTGTGTCTGCGTGGGTTTCCTTCATGTGCTCCGGTTTCCTCCCACATTCTGAAAGATATGCTAGTTAGGTGCATTGACCTGAACTGGTGCCGAACTGTGGTGATTAGGGAAATTTTGCAGTAACTTCATTGCAGTGTTAATATAAGCCTTACTTGTGACTAATAAATAAACTTTTGAAAAAACTCGCCAAAGGAGAGTGTAAAATCCAGCTCATAGAATAGTTAGAGCACACTAGGAGGCCTTTCAATTCATTACATCATGCCCCACTTTGTAGAGCAATCTAGTCAATCTCTCACAGCACTGTGGCTCCTTCATATTTATTTCTTTCACAAGCTAATCCAATTTCCTTTTGAAATTATTGAATTGTTTCTGGTCACACCACCTCCTCCTCTATCACTTGCCTAAAACATTAAATCTGTATCCTTAATCATGAAATCAGTATCTAATGGGAACAATTTTTTTCAGTCTGCCTCATCCAAACCTGATGTGGAGATGTCGGTTTTGGACTGGGGTAAACAAAGTAAGAAATCTCACAACACCAGCTTAAAATCCAACAGGTTTATTTAGTGTCATTCAAACCTGTCATAACGTGTACACACCTATCAGATCTAAACCCTCATCATTGGAACTATTTATCAATTTTCTCTCAGGCACCTTCACATACTTCCAAAAGTGTGGCAAACAGAATTCAGTGCAATACTTTAGTTTTAGCCTAAGCAGAGTTTTACAAATGTTCAATGTCTTCCCCTGATTTTGTACTCCATGGGAAGAATTTTAGTATGTTCCATTGCTTTCCATTTCCCTCTTGGTATTTGATAAGGTGTTTACCAAATCTTGCTTCCAGTCACATTTCCTTCCTCAGCGACTATCTACCATTATGCAATTACTAACACCTTGGCACTGCCATTAATACTTCCTCTGTCTCGTGTCCTACACACCCTTGTTGCAATCTCTTCTAGCTTCATCTGTTTTGACTGTCTACTCTGTTCCAGCTGCTACACCACCTCTTTCACAGTATATAATTCATACATTTCTAACTCTCTTTAACTCTGAAGGAGAGTCATATGGCGTTGAAAGGCTAAGTCTATTTTCTCTCTCCACAGATGCTGCCAGACCTGCTGAGCTTTTCTGGCATTTTCTGTTTTTTGTTTCAGATTTTGCAGTATGTTGCTTTTATTATAGCTACATATTCAGTTCCATATAACTCAAAGTCTGCCTACCACAAGTCAGGAGTGTAACTGAATTCTTTCCACTTGCCTGGATGACTCCACTGCCAACCACAGTCACGATGCTTGACATCTTCCAGATAGGTTCTTGATTAAAAAGGGGATTGGGGGTAATAGGGAAAAGGCAGAAGAATGGGGACAAGAAAAATATCAGCCATGATTGAATGGTGGAGCAGACTCAATGAGCCGAGTGGCCTAATTCTGCCCCTATGTCTTAAGTCTTACAAAACAATCTGCTTAATCAGCAACCATTCACTACTGTGAACATTTACTTCTTCCACCTTCAGCTCATTGTGGTACCAGTGTGTACTTTGTGCAAGTTGCACTACAACAATACACCAAGCTTCCAATAGCACTTTCCAAACCTACAGTCCCTACCATCCAAAAGAACAAGGCCACCAGACGTTTCAGAACATTATCACCAGCAAATCCTCTCGAAGGCGCACACCATATTGACTTGGAACCGTAACTGTTGCTCAATCAAAAACCTGGATCTCACTTATTGTTGTGAAATGATGTGAATGTATCTTTAAGGAGATGTATCTTAGACAGCTGTCAATCACCAGAACCCCAGCAGGATGGGATCTATTAGCCCTATTGCTTAATTCAGTCTACAGAAGCAGATGGTAAGGGTCAAACATGTATACTTAGCCTTCTAGTCAACAATAGTCTTGCCTCCAAATAAAGAACCCGCATTATTTTTTTTACCGATCTATTTCATATAATTAGTATGTTTATGTTGAATAGAAGAACATAACACCTAACAGCATTCTTGGTGCACCCACACCAGATGGGTGGATCAGCTTCATCTTCTCAAGGGCAATTTCGAAGGGGCAAAAAGTGCTGGCCAGTGATGTCACATTTCATGAGAGAATTTTTTAAAAATGGAGACCTATTGAATACTCCAGTAGCATCATCAAACTCTTGGTGCTTCTCAACTCTCACCAAATGGATTCTGTTCTTGTCCATTCATCTTTCCAACATTACAATGTCTCCTCTCATTAATACTGCCATCTCACCTCCTATTTTTCCTTCTGTATTTTAGTTGGGCACTCTGTGTCAGTGAATCCTAAGAATCCATTTCTTACCATTTTTAAGCCATGTTTCTGTTGTTGTCATGATATTTTATTCTAACATGGATACCTATGCTTGCAGCTCAGCCATCCTTATAGGCCACACTTCATACATGCATTCTAAAACTGTTTTTCTGTTGTCTCACAATCTGTTTTAAGCTGCTCCTTTCTGATATGGAACAATTTCTTTCTATCCAATGCTGTCACTCCTTTGAGCATCATATTTCTCTTTTCTACTTCTATAGGCTGGTGCTCACCCCTTATTAATTTAGTTTAAATCTTCCACAATCACACCAGTGAACCACCCAGAAGGGCAGTGATCTCAATCTTTGAGGTACATCTATCCATTTTGTATAGGTTCTTCTAAACCTGAACAATTTTCAATGAGGCAAGAATCTCCCTCCTGCACCATGTCACAAGGCATGTATTGATCCCATCTATGTTTTTCTTATTCTCACTAACAGTTAGCACAGGAAGTATTTGAGAAGATCAGTACTTTCAAGCTCCTATGTTTTAACTTCCTTCCTAGCTCCTTAAAATGTTTCCTTGGGATCTCAACATCTGCCCTTTCTATGCTGTTAGTCCTGATGCCTGTCACAACTTCTTGTTCTTCTCCTTTCCTCAATAGAATAATCTGCATCCCCTCAAGATGTCCTTTACCCTGAAATGATGGAGGCAGGACACCACGTGTGTCTCACAGTAACAGTTACAGAAATATCTGGCTGTCCTGTTGATTATTGAACCCCCTGTAACAGTTGTAATTCTACACCTTCCTTTTTCTTCCATGCATTCTATTACCCATTAGTGCCAGGTTCTGACTGCACTCCTTCAAGATATTGGCACTCCCAGCAGCTCCCAACACTGTGTACCAGTCTCAGTGGCACATGCCATAAAGACTCCTACATTTCCTCTTCCTATTTTTCTGAATGCGTACATTTGGTGAGTCCCTCAGCAGAAGTCGCACATTAGGATTATTGCAGAATTCCCTCAAAGACATGGATGTTTGGCAGGTCACAAAGGAGACATTTGTAGTTACTTTTTGATTTATTATCGTCACTCGTATTAGAATACAGCGAAAAGTGCTGTTTGTTGCACACTATACAGACAAAGCATACCACACATAGGGAAAAAAAGGAGGGAGTGTAGAATGTGGTGTTACAGTCTTAGCTAGGGTGTAGAGAAAGATATTAGAGAACTAATATGAGGTAAGTCCATTCAAAAGCCTGATGGTGCCAAATCTGCAAGAGATTGAATTAAAGCAGAGTTTAGAAGAGTTTAAAGTTTTAGAAGCATAGAATAAAGAGGAAAGATAGAATTAAAAGAAATGCTGGGCACATCTTGCACTTTGGTACCATCTCCTACCAGGAGGTCAGTTGAGTGTTTTGATGGGTTTTGAAAAACGCACAAGCTGAAAAGACCTTTAAGACATCTCCAGGATGTTAAAGAACATTTTGCTGCTGTGGATGTTATCTGTAGACTGTGTTCTTATGTAGGCTGGCCAGGTTCTGTGTGATTCTTGGAATAATAGCTTTGCTATCTGGAGGTTGTTTTATTATTTTAGTTACATGACAATTGTTATTGTTTACTCAGGATGATCTGGAAGTCTGAAACCATGATTGCACAATGGGGTTCTGGAGGAGTTCTTCATATTTACTAAGAATGAATGGGGTTCTGCCAACCTCTCATCAGAAATGTTTAAACTCAGAGATATGGAGGCTGGATTTGTGTTTATGGCAAATTAACAAATAATAGCAAGCGTAACTCCACAGATTGTAATTTTCTTGGTATGCCCATTCAACGGGGAGTACCCTATTCATAGGCAGTCAAGTCTTTCTGGAAATCTGAAGTCAACTATGTGGAAATTATTGAAGTCACCTCACCCTCGGCAACTGTCTAGTTATTTTCCACATTTAAATTGAAGAAAGAAACAGTTCTAAAAGAGTAAGTAATGAATAGAGTCCACGTTTCAAGCTATAAATCAGATGTTCCTTCACTGGGGACACCAATCTTAAGTAGCTATAGACAGTTCCTTGATACCTGCTTCCCTAAAGGAGATGAAGTGTCCTGAAGTTTCCTTATTGTGCAGAAATTTCAAATAATCTCTCACCTGTACATTCGCGATCAAAAACAATCTTGGATTATAAATTCCAAATTGCATCGAAAAGTGATGGCCCATGAAATTACAAGAGCTTAAACTACACTTACTTGCACTTGAAAGCTTTGCTGAAAATTCTGATGGCTGGAGCTGCTTGGAGTCTACAAGCCCTATCATAGTCATAGAGTCAAAGACTCATAGAGGTTTATAGCATGGAAACAGGCCCTTTGGCCCAACTTGTCCATGCAGCCCTTTTTTTAAAACCCTAAGCTAATCCCAATTGCCTGCAAGTGGCCCATATCTCTCTATACCCATCGTATCCATGTAGCTATCTAAATGTTTTTTAAAAGACAAAATTGTACCCAACTCTACTATTACTTCTGGCAGCTTGTTCCAGACACTCACTACCCTCTGTGTGAAAAAAATGCATCTCTGGACACTTTTATATCTCTCTCCTCTCACCTTAAAGCTATGCCGTCTAATTTTAGACTCCTCTACCTTTGGGAAAAGATAATGACTATCTATCTGATCTACGCCTCTCATTATTTTATAGACTTCTATAAGATCACCTCTCAGCCTCCTACACTCCAGAGAAAAAAGTCCCAGTCTGTCCAACCTCTCTTTATAACTCAATCCATCAAGTCTTAGTAGCATCCTAGTAACTCTTTTCTGCACTCTTTCTAGTTTAATAATATCTTTTCTATAATAGGGTGACCAGAATTGCACACAGTATTCGAAGTGTGGCCTTACCAAAGTCTTGTACAACTTCGACAAGACATTCCAACTCCTGTATTCAATGTCCTGACCAATGAAACCAAGTATGCTGAATGCCTTCTTTACCACTCTGTCCACCTGTGACTCTACTTTCAAGAAGCAATGAACATGTACCCCTAGATCTCTTTGTTCTGTAACTCTCCCCAATGCCATACCATTAACTGAGTAAGTCCTGCTCTAGTTCAATCTACCAAAATGCATCACTTCGCATTTGTCTAAATTAAACTCCATCTGCCATTCGTCAGCCCACTGGCCTAATTGATCAAGATCCTGTTGCAATCGGAGATAACTTTATTCATTGTCTACTAAGCCACCAAACTTGGTATCATCTGCAAATGTACAAATCATGCCTCCTATACTCTCATCCAATTCATTAATATAAATTACAAAGAACAGTGGACCCAGCACTGATCCCTGAGGCACACTGCTGGTCACAGGCCTCCAGTTTGTAAAACAATTCTCTACAAATACCCTCTGGCTTCTGTCAAGAAGCCAATTTTGTATCCGTTTAGATATCTGAGCCTGGATCCCATGAGATTTAACCTTATGCAACATCCTACCATGTGGTACCTTGTCAAAGGCCTTGCTAAATTCCATGTAGACAACATCAACTGCATTGCCCTCATCTACCCTCTTGGTTACCCCTTCAAAAAACTCAGTCAAATTTGTGAGATATGATTTTCCATTCATCAAGCATGCTGACTGTCCCTAATCAGTACTTGAATCCCTGTCTCTCAAAATACCTTCCAACAATTTATCCACCACAGATGTGAAACTCACTGGCGTGTAATTCCCAGGCTTTTCCCTGCAGCACTTTTTAAACAAAGGCACAACATTTGCCATTCTCCAATCTTCAGGCACCTTTCCCATGGTTATAAATGATTCAAATATCTCGGCTAGGGGACATGCAATTTCCACCCTAGCTTCCCACAATGTCCTGGGATACACTTCATCAGGTCCCAGGGATTTGTCTACCTTGATGCACTTTAAGACTTCCAGCACCTCCTTCTCTGTAATATGTACATCACTATTTATTTCCCCAAGTTCTCTAACATCCATGCTTTTCTCAACAGTAAATACTTTTGAGAAATATTCATTAGGATCTCACCCATCTCTTTTGGATCTGCACGTAGATGACGTTTTTGATCCTCAGGAAACCCTACTCTCTCCCTTGTTACTCTTTTGCCCTTTATGTATTTGTAGAAGCCCTTTTAATTCTCCTTTGCCTTATCTGCCAAAACAATCTCGTGTCCCCTTTTTGCCTTCCTGATTTCTCTCTTAACTCTACTCCTAAACCTCCTATACTCTTCAAGGGATTCACTTGATCCCAGCTCCTATGCATGCCTTTTTCTTCTTCTTGACCAGGGCCACTAAATCCCGAGTCATCCAGGGTTCCTACTTCTACCAGCATTGCCCTTCATTCTAAGACGAGTGTGTTTATCCTGAACACTGGATAACACACTTTTGAAAGTGTGCCACTTATTAGGCATCCATTTGCCTTCCCACAGACTCCCCCAATTAACTTTTGAAAGTTCCTGCCTGATACCATTAGAATTGGCCTTGCCCCAGTTTAGAGTTTTAACTTTTGGGCCAGATCTATCATTCTCCATAGCTATCTTAAAACTAATAAAATTATGGTCACTGGTGCTAAAGTGATCTCTCACTTACACTTCTGTCACTTGCCCTTCTTTATTTCCCAAGAGGAGGTCAAGTTATGCCCCTCTCTAGTTCGGCCATCCACATACTGAATGAGAAATTCCTCCTGAATACACTCAACAAATTTCTCTCCATCCGACCTCTAATACTGTGTCTGCCCCAGTTAATGTTGGGAAAGTTAAAATCCCTGACTATTACCACCCTATTTTTCTTGGAGCTATCTGTAATCTCCTTACATATTTGCTCCTGAATTTCCTGCCAACTATTTGGGGGCCTATAGCACAACTCCATCAATGTGATTTCCCCCTTCTTATTGCTCAGTTCTACCCATATAAACTCAGTGGTCACACCTTTGGATATATCCCTCTCAGTATGGCTGTGATGCTTTCCCTGATCAAAAGTGCAACTCCCCCTTCTCGCTTAGTTCCTGTTCTATCTTTCCTATAGCATCTGTACCCTGGAACATTGAGCTGCCAGTCCTGTTCCTCCCTTAGCCATGTTTCAGTAATTGCTATAATATCCGAGACCCATGTACCCTTCCATGCCCTGAGTTCATTTGCCTTGCCAATCAGGTCTCTTGCATTGAAATAAATGCAGTTTAATCTGGACTTCCTTTGCTCACTGCCTGATCTATCTGGTACTAGGATTATTGACACTGACTTTACTACTTAATATGCTCTCCTTAACTTCTATGCTGTCCTCAAACTTCTCTTCTGTCTCCATACTGCCTTGGATCCCACCCCCCTGCCAAATTAGTTTAAACCCTGCTGAGTGACTCTAGCAAATCTCCCTGCCAGAATGTTAATCTTTCTCTAGTTCAGGTATAACCCATCCCTCTTGAACAGGTCAGTCCTTCCTGAGAAAATATCCCAATGATCCAAAAATCTAAATTCCTGCCTCCTGCACCAACTCTCAAGCCACACATTCATCTGCCTAATCCTCCTATTCATACTCTCACTAGCACGTGGCAGTGGTAGTAGTCCTGAAATTATTACCTTCGAGGTCTTCCACTTTAGCCTTCTGTCTAACTCTCTATGTTCTCACCTTAGAACCTCATTCTTTTTCCTACCTATGTCATTGGTACCAATATGTACAACAACCTCTGGCTGTTTACCCTCCCCCTTAAGAATGTCCTGCAACCACTCAGAGACGTCCTTGACCCCGGCACCAGGGAGGCAACACACCATCTTGGATTGCAGCCACAGAAACACCTGTCTGTGCGTCTAACTAGCGAGTCCCCTATTACCACTGCTCGCTTGCTCTTTGCCTGACCCTGTCCTACAGCAGAACCAGCTGCAGGTGTCAGAGGCCTGGCTGCTGCTGGTAACTCCCCCTGACAGACTATCCGCTTCAACAGTGTCCAGAATGATATACCTGTTCGAAAGAGAGCCAGCATCAAAGTCCAGCAGCAAAAAACTCAGGGAGACCACAATCCTTTCTTTTAAAATGCACTAACAGGCATAAAGCAACCAAGTTTAAAAGACTCAGTAGGACTGACAAGAGAAAGTAAATGTCCAAGATTTATACATGGGATTTGGGCGATTGAGAAGTTTGGGGCCTGCTGGAGGTGGGAGGGGGGTTTGGGGGGGGGGGGGGGGGGGGGGGGAGGTGGGTGTCATGGGCAAGTATGAGGGTCTGTGAGGAGTGTCAGGGGTAGTGGGTGTTGGCTGTCAGGCAAGTGGCATCGGTTGTGGTGGGTGGATCAGTTGTCAGTGGGTTTTGGCTGTCAAATGGGGTTGTTGGTGGCGGAGAGGGGCCAGGACGGAGGTGCAGTGAAAGACAGGCTTGCAGGTTGGGGGGTGGGGGAGTCTTATGCAGCTAGGGATGAGGGCATGTAGGGAATCCCATGGGCTTGAGGCAGGGGAGAGGGGTGTGGGAGAAGGGGGATAGGGACAGTGGGGAATTCAATGGGGACCTTGATTAGTTAGAGTTTGGGGGAGTTCCCAGGGATTGAGAGTGTCCCGTGGGAGGCTTGCTCTGGGTAATTAAAATAGATATGTTAAGAAGTGGTTTTATTTCTTTGAATTTTTTCAGGGTGACTATTAGTGTCACCCTGGCAAAACTATTTGAAGTTAGCAATTTGAGTCACTTAGTTGGTTCCCAGCCCAGTGCAATTGTCCAAGGAAAGTTAGCGCTTCTGGACAATTGCTTCGTAAACGCTTAACTAGGAAATTGCGCAAGGGATTTCCTAACACATCTTTGACATACTCTCCAAACATTTTCTCCCATTGCTGGGGAGCCAAGAAGTTACCAGCCATTGAAGTCCCTTTTTAAAATCTAACTAATACTCATTTCAACTATTAATTTTAATTAACCTATCTATACCTCAGCTTTTGGGGCTTGCTGTCTCCTGCCCCCCTCCTTCTTTTCTTCATAAATACCAGAACCTCTTCCCTCACTCCCAAATTGCCTCACTCACCAAGTTCCTTAGGTTTAGGTCTCATCAGAGTAATATTCCGTGGAAATGTGTCAGCAAAAGCTTCTTGTATTTATACTTGCAAAAATTCTAAGGCCTTTTGAAGTTTACTTGTTAGTCACAAGTAAGGCTTACATTAACACTGCAATGAAATTTTTTGTGAAATTCTTTTAGTCACCACAGCCTGGTGTCTGTTCGGATCAATGCACTTAACTGTACGTCTTTCAGACTGTGGGAGGAAACCAGAGCACCCAGAGGAAACCCACGCAGACACAGGGAGAACATGCAAACTCCACACAGACGGTGACCCAAGTCAGGAATGGAACCCAGGTCCCTAGTGCTGTGAAGCAGCAGTGCTAACCACTGTGCTACCCTGCATCATTTTCTACTAACAGCAATGACTAATTCTACTCTCAAACTTTACACCACTTAGAATTTTTACAGCTCACTTGAACAGCTGTTATTTATCTGACATGTACTGTAAAACAGGATGGAGAATTTACTGTCCACATAACATTTAAAAAAAACTGTGTAGCTCAAGAGTGCAGCCAAAGAATTGAAGAATGGGGTGAGCTTTGCACTAAGTTGAATTTCACACACATCAGCTTTCTGGTTAGTTCCCTCTCTGAGGAAGGGATTGAACAGATGAGCTTCAGTGCATCTCAGAGAGCTTTTCGTCTGCCTCTAATGAATCATTCGAGATTAAATTTATTCTTCTAATCCGAACGTTTAATGAAACCACAGGATGGATGCACCTGATGGATTTGGTTTCACCTTTGGGGGGGGAAGGCAAAGAGCTTTTCCAGGATTACCAGCTCATCTCTCTAATAAATCTCAATTTAACTTCATTACGATGATCAGTTTATATTTATTGAGAGCACCCTTGGTGTTTCACACACGTGCTTTTGGCTTCAGCTACACCACTGGAAAGGTATTTTATATCGGCCGTTTATTTCTTCCACTGCAAGTGCTTTGAAATCACCTAGGAATTCTGAACTATAAAGTCATATTGTTTTACCATCTTTCCAGGAGGTCTGGTGGTGCAGGGGTAGAAGTTTTAGGTTCAGGCCCTGTACTAGGATGTGGCTCAATGGGTTGGTAATTTGCTTTGGATTCCTTCCAACCTGTTAAATTCTTCACTAATGAGAGGTATCCTCAAGAGCTCTCTCCACAGACAGGTGCCAGTGAAAACAGGTATTTATTTCAGGTCTTACTCTGCCACACTCCAAACCACAACTTCCTTCTTCGGGTGATTCACGGGCAGCTCATACCACACCCAGGGTCACCTGACCCATTCCTTTACAGGGACTACGCACCAACATACAGAACACAACCCATCCCTGCTGTTCCACAGAAAGGGGAAAATGTGAAGTTACTGTTAGGAAACTCAAAAATGCTTGCTTAAACTTGCTTTAAACTTGCTTATACTTTGACTATTGGATCAAGTGGTACATTAGTAAATTTGCGGATGACACAAACATTGGCAAGATGGTTAACAGTGAGGTTGAGTGTCATGGGCCACAGGAACATATAGGTTAAATGGACAGACAAGTGGCAAATGGAATTTAACCCTGAAAAGTGTGAAGTTATACACTTTGGAAGGAGTAATTTGACAAGGAAGTATTCAATGAACGGCATTACACTTGGAAGTTCAAAGGATCAAAGGGACCTTGATGTCTTTGTCTCTAGATCTCTGAAGGTGAAAGGGAATGTTAGTCAGGTGGTGGAAAAGGCATATGGGACTTACCCTTTATCAATTGAAGCATACTTTGCAAAAGAAAGGTCATATTTTAGTTGTACAAAATTTTAGTGAGGCTACAACTGGAGCAGTTCTGGTCACCACATTATAGGAAGCGATTGCACTGGAGAGGCTATAGAGGAGGTTATCAGAATGTTGCCTGGGATGAAACATTTAAATTAGAAGAGAGGTTGGATAGACTTGGATTGTTTTTGTTGGAGCAAAGAAGACTGAGAGGTGACCCAACTGAGATGTATAAGATTATGAAGGGCATAGACAATGTGGATATGGAGCAACTGTTCCCCTTAGTTAAAAGGTCAGTCACAAGGGGAGACAGGTTCAAGGTGAGGGGCAGGAGATTTAGGAGGATGTGAGGAAAACCTTTTTTACCCAAAAGATGGTCTGGAACGCAATGCCTGGGAGGGTGGTGGAAGTGTGTTGCTATTTGAGCTTTTTTCAGAGACTAAACATTAAGCTAGTTCAGCTAATACAAAGACTCGTGGAGACAGTATTCTGGTTAAAGACATTACATTATTTCTCAGGCTTGGTTCAATGCAGCGAGGGAGGGTGATTTTTGGTGGTGATCCAAAACCACTCTAAAAGTACATCACTTTCAGGACTGTGGGGGTGTGGGAAGTTGAGGCTGCAGGGGTGGGGTGGGTGACTATCACAGGGGTGGGGGCTGAAGATTGAGATGGGCCAGATGGGGTGGGGACATCAATACTGGACCTAGAAATGGTCGGCAGGCTGGCAATTGGATAGTGGGGGAGGGTGGAGGGCTGCCGTTGCAGGGGTCACGGGACTGGCCAGCGATTGAGCTGACCAACAACTGGGAGGCCAGCAGTAGGGGGCCACTGCACATGTATGGATCTCGGCATTGAGAGATCACCACATGCACAGTGGCCCACTCAGTGCGATGCTGTCGGCCCCTCCAGTGGGAATAGGCCTTGCCTCTGAATTATGATAGACATGCTCGTGATCTCTGCAGTGCAGATTTAGGAGGTTCTTTTCTGAACTCCCTCCGAATTACTGCAGTTTTCACGTGAATTTGACACTTGAATTTTTTGGGAGAATTCCGGCCCTATTGTTAATCTTCTTTAGAAAAAATAAGTTAGTTATTGGAACAGTTATACTGATATAGAGGCATCACTAAAAGAAGGATGTCTTACAGTTAGATTGTTAGTAAAGAGCTAGGAACCACTTATGTGAATAAATATCCTAGTTTGCCATGTTTATGCTGCGGTCATGTGTCAACCATCTAGTGCAGTTTCATCCATTTGCTTAATCTACTAAATTTTACTTTAGAATTTTCTGCTCTTGTCTACACCATTTCTCCCTCTTGAGATCACTCCAAACCACAGTATCATGACTTCCATGTACAAGGTTAGTACAAAGAGGCTGGTCCAAAATGTATTAAAATGGTGAATGAATCCTATACTGTTGGCACAAATCTGATTTACGCAGCCATCCAGCAACTGAGCCAACCCATACCAAAAAGTGTCCCAATTTCCAATGGCCACATACAGTTTTAGATATATGTTGCAGCCTGGAGTTATGCATGGTGATAGTGATAGTAGTAGCTCCAATTTCTTTCCATCTCATGGTTGATCAGGGATCTCTCTCACTCCCATCACCTAATATTGGTGTCTCTAGATTTATAACTGATTGTCTGTGTTATGAACCCAGTTTCCTCACCCATCAAGTCCTGGAGTGGGTCTTAAATCTGAATTTTCTGACTCAAAATGGTGATACTACTCACTGTGCCACAAGACCTTCTTCTAGATTGCTTACTATACCAGTCGTCTTTGTTTCAGCAGTAAAATATAGATATGTAGCTCTCTATTGAGTTATCTAAGTCATTGATAAATATAGTGATAGTTGAAATTCCAACATAGATCCATCCAGAACACCACAGGAACCTTCTTTCCAATTGGAGTACACACATTATCCTGACTATCTGTCTTGCAGCCAGGTCAATAACTTGCCTTTAATTCTATAGGCTTTAATTTTAGTTATCCTTCTGTTATATGGCACTATTTTGAACGTCTGCTGAAATCCACATAAACTACATCCATAAACACTCCCTATCTACTGCGATTTTTACTTTCTCATGAAATGTAATTAGATCATAAGACATGAACCACCCTCTACAGTTCTTTGTCGACTCTCTCTAATTAGCTCAAATTTCTCTGAAGTCTCAGTGGCGTTGTTCTGAATTATAGATTCCAATAACTTCCACATAAAGCTATTATTAAATTCTCTCTCTCACTTTTCTTAAATAATTTTAATTTCAAAATTTCCAAGTTAAAGAGACAAGCAATTTCCTCAAGTTCCTTCAAAACCTTGGAGTGGGAATCATCCGGTCCAAGGATTTGCCAGAATTTAATGGGATTATATTTTTCTCATACTTTTTTCTTATTAACTTTAACTTTAGTGAGTTCAATCATTAACTCATTATTAATTTTCTTAGAATGTCAGGTACATTATCCACTTCCTCTATTTTGAAGACTGACATTAATATATAATGCAATAATATTGCCATTTGCTTAATTTCATTTCCAGTATTACTTCTATCAGTTTTTAAAGGGTCCACAATACCTTCATACTTTCTTTTCGAATACAATCTTAAAACTTCTTTTTTATTCATCTTAATATCCCTTGTGACTTTTTTGATATTCATTTTTTGCAGCTCTTACTATTATTTCTGCCTTCCTTTGCTGTCCTTTATACATATGTCTTACACTCCTCTGGATTTACATTATCCTTTCCAACATGTTATAGAATGATTTCACACACAGGCAGCTGTAAGACAAATATTGGTGGTAGAATGATGGGAAGAGAATGCACGAGAAAGCACTCATTGTAATTGCAAAATTGGTTGGATTATACACAAGAGAAGGTTTCAGGAATAAGGGATGCCTAAACTATGGAGAAAATTAAGTAACTTCCGCCATCATTTTATTAAGTAAAGTTGAGGACGAGAGAAAGTGCAAAAACGATCTACTAGGAAAATACTAGGAAAGTGGGTGTATAGAGTGTACAGGGTGTATAGGAGACGATGAGAAGAGGCTGAGTCTTGAAAAGAAATTGCTAAAACATAACTAATGAAGTTCTTTAAAATAATGAAAGGTTTTGATAAGGTTAGATGGAGAGAGTTACCACTTGTGGAGAAGAGCAAAACTAGAAGCCAAAAATCTAAAATTGTCAACAAGGAATTAAATAGGAAATTCAGAAGAAATCTGTTTATTATAGAGCTGTGATAATGTAGAGTTTGCTGCCAGAGGGAATGATAGGTGACTGGTATAGATGCATTCAAGGGGAGGCTAGGTAACAATTTAACGGAAAAGAAGAAAGAGGGAAATGCTGATTGAGTCAAATGAGGAAAGATGAGAGGAGGCTAGAGTGAAACATACATAACAGCAATGACTGCTTGAGCTGAGTGACCTGGCACACTGCTGTATGTCCTCTATAATCCAATGCCACTCCTAATAGTTACTTAGATCTATCTTTTTGATAGACCTCTCCAACTAGCTTGAGAGAAATTCAAATATTTTTATCCTTTAAATGATGCCCTCACATTTTCCCTCTTGTTTGAAATTTTTCCTCTGTCAGTTCTTCAGTTTAGTCAATTCCATTTACTTCAATCATAGAGTGTGTTGTTTAAAACTCCCAGTTGACTCAAGCTGATAATGACCATGAATTCAAGGTGATGTCTGCATTGTCTTCTTTCATTATGAGCCACTGAGCAGTTTTTCCCATGAGGCCTCCAATCTGTTTAAATGGATCAACTCTCCAGCGATCCAATGACATGTTCATTTTTAATGTTTTCGTTTGGTGGAATTTGCGAATAAGACCAGATTTGCTTTTCCCTGGGTGGTAGTGAGTAATGCGAATGGTGTTTGTTTGTATTGTTTTCTTCATTATCCTTTCATTTAAATATTAATGTGGTGCAATGCTCTGTGGATGGGTAGCACAGTGGAATAGAATTTTACTTTTATTTGAGACATGTAGGGCAGGGTGCAGAAAAAGAAATCTTCCTTTCTTGCATAGTTGCTGGAGGTATCATACTGGATGAGTATATATGTATATGATTACTTCCAAATTCATGACATAGTAGGTTATAACCTCCGGTTTACTCCCACAGTCCAAAAGATGCGCTGGTTAGATACATTGGTCATGTACCTAATAGGTGCCCCAGTATGGCGAATCAGGGATTATCACAGTGACTTCATTGCAGTGTTAATTGTAGTGGGGCAGCACAGTGGTGCAGTGGTTGGCAATGCTGCCTCACAGTGCCATGGTCACAGGTTCGATTCCCAGCTTGGGTCACCGCCGGTGCGGCGTTTGCATATCCTCCCCGCGCTTGTGTGGGTTTCTTCCGGGTTCTCTGGTTTCCTCTCACAGTCTGAAAGATGTGCTGGTTGGGTGTATTGACCCAAACAGGTGCCAAAGTGTGCAACCAGGGGAATTTCACAGTAACTTCATTGTAGTGTTAACGTAAGCCTGCTTGTGATTAATAAATAAACTTTAACTTTAATGTAAGCCTACTTGTGACACTAATAAAAAATAAATTTTAAAGTTGTAACTTTTTTTTATTTTTGGAACCTGCAATCAACAGCCTAGGCCAGAATAATGAATATCACCATCTTAAAAGGTTATAACATACTTGACCAAATTGAATTTCATTCTTGATGGACTGTGGTTGATGGAAATAATCTTGCGTTCATATGTTGCCAATCTTCTACAATTGGTCACAAGCTAGAAATTCCTACGTAGTTGTTATTTTCATCTCTCCACATAGTGTGAGCTAGTGGAAGGATGCGCTGGCTATGCCATCAATGTTCCATCCAATCCCTATAAATGTACCAATGGATAGGATTGTTAGTACTAATCAGTGGGAGGGTTTACTGGACCGCCATAAATGCCACATTGAAAATGGGCCACCCTCCCCCACCAAGTGCATAGATCCATTCTGGATGTCAAACCCGATTATGGAGCCAGAGTTGTCAGCCTTCACTTGCCAGGACAATTGGTTCAAACTCTGAATGTTTCATCGCCAAGGAAGGAATATTACTGTGAAAGCCAATTCCAACTTTGACAATATCCCTCTGAGAATTTATTAGCGTGTTTGGGGCCATACTCTCTTGTCCCAAACAATGAAAGTAGGTTGGCAAAATAAATATGTGCTGGTCTACTGACTGTAGTAATGTACCTTTAGGAGACAGCAGCATTCCATTACAGCATAAGGATATTCAGCACAGCAAAGCCTAATGCGGGACTGGAGAACAGTTCTACTCAATGTATGATGTAGAGAGTCACACAGTAGTAAACCATGGAATAGTAGAATCTAGAAGGAGATGACAAGGGCGATTCTCCCAGCCCACTGTGCCATCTCTGTCAACACAGTAAAAAGTCTGACAACACCAGGTTTTAGTCCAACCTATTTATTTGATAATATACTCACAAGCTTTCGGGGTTAGCCCCTTCGTCAGGTGAATGGGCCGAGGGATTCGAGTGGAAGCCGTTTCATGGGTTCCCCACTGGGTGCCATGGCCTCCACACATCTCCAGCACTCAGATTTCAGGTGCAGTCATTAAATTATTCAAACTGTAATTTTAATGTATTTGAATATCATTAGCATCAGGCATCTCAGCTAGCCTCTTCCCCCTCCGCCAGGAGTGGTTCACTCCAGCAAGATTTACTATAGATCCCCACTTGCAGAGAGTTGGTATCCTGATTCCACTGGAGTGAAGGGGGAGGGCAATCAAGGCCCACTAGAGGGTTGGGTGCTGGGGCTAGATGCCCCTGGGCATTGTCACGCTGGCAGTGCCAGTCTGAGCCTCCTGGCACCATTGCAATTGCAACATGAAGTAGTACAATTATTTAGTGGAAGTACGCAGTACTCACATTCCTGTCCATTCAATGACCAGCAATTATTGAAACTTATTTTTCCTTTCCACTCTGGCCAAATTTCACACTGAGCACTCTCTGGTCATCGAGAAAGAACAAGCAATGGTGTTAGCGCAAAGAAGAGCAAGAGGACTGATCCCTAATGAGTTATGCAGTAGGATTAAAGAAACTTGAGCTCTTCAACCTATAAAGAAGGTGGTCTTTTAGAAGTCTATAATGTTGTTAAGGGAATAGCTAAAGTGCATCTCGATATCACTTTATGTTACATTCTCAAAGTAAAACAAGGGACATAGGTTAAAGCTAGAAAAAGGTTAAGTTTAACCCTAATGTCAAAATATTCCTCTTCATGAAGTACCAGCATGTAGAATATGCTTCCAATTGAGCAGTGGAAACAAAAACCATTATTACTTAAGGAACAATTGGATACTACAAGAGGGACCTTTGCTGTGCTTCAGGATACATGATTTAAGAATCACTTTCTTCACTCATAATTATCTTGTGATCACAGAGGCAATTTATGTTGGCCAGCCATTCACCTGTGAAGGACATGACAGGCAAGCCTGATTGCCCACTTGAGTGACCCACACACATACATTCCAATTTGGGTCACTGGATTTTAATCAAGAGAGGAAATCCTGACTGACTTCCCTCTTCCTGGCCTCAGGCACTGCACAGTATAGCTGAGATCAGCTAACTTAGCATAGACCAACAACGAAAGCTACAAGATCAGCAACAGTCCATTTAATTCATGCTGCGCTGTCAGTTTGCTACATTATTTGAGGCTTGGTTTCAGTCTCATCAAAATGATTTTCAGAGTTCAGTACGTCTTGTATTTTTAAGATACTGATTTTTTTTTATATTGCAGCAAGAACAGTAGGAAAGCTCTGCTATGTATCTTGATTTAATTTTACCACGCTGCTAACTTCATAGCTCCCTTCATTTCACTTTCAGTTCAGAGCTAAACTCAAACTTAGAGATTGACAGGTCTGAGAAATGAGAACGCAGAAGTAAACCAGAATTTAAAACCACATTCCACTGATTATTGTATTGAATAATGAGGGATATAATTCACTCAGTGGGAGGAATCTGTGGAAAACTAGTTTAAAATCAGCTGAGACTTGCAGTAAAATATGCAGGACAATGCAAATAACATACTCTCATCAAGCAGCAACCCCTTGAGCGGCACTTTACAAAGTAAATACAATGTATCGTAATTATATTTTTAATTAGCATTAATTCTTCAAACTTTGTAAAGATATTCATTATTAATTTTTCTAGCTTATGATCCCAGTGAGAGGAAATCAAGAGACTTTTTTTTCTTGTCCTCCAGTATATTGTATCATTATGTTAAATACTTTCATTAGGGTAGATCATCATTACAAAGGAATGATTTGGAATTTGCTTCCATTTTATTGATGATTGCGTACTGGAGTCATCTGTTCATGGAATATTGGAAAAGTCACTTAATGCAGATATTTACTGCTTTACGTTTTACTTTTGTCACTATGGGTGGGATTTTATGACCTTGCCCATCCCGAAACGGTAAACCTCATTCCCAAGGTCAAAAGACCTTCCCATTGTCATGTCCCTTATCGTCTCTGATTCCTGTGGTGGGTGAGACAGTAAAATTCCAGTCTATGGGTGGGATTTCCCATCCGTGCTGGTCCCGAGACCAGAAAATCCCACCCGAGGTCAATGGACCTTTGCATTGTCCGTGTCCTATGATTCTCGTGGCAGGTGGGACAGGAAAATTCCATGCTAAATGCTAAATCACATCTAATATTAACTCCAGGTGCAATGCATAGGTTTACTGTAGTGCAAAATGTCTAAGTCTTCAGGAGAAAAACTGAGATCCCAAATGCCAATGTTGCACTCGAATGATTTGACATGAAACAGTTGATGAATGACAAGAGAGAAAAAAGATGGACTATAAGACATTTTACTAAGCAAAAACCAATTGCAGTTGTCCCTTGATACAGTATGCTGGTTTTGATGCAACATTATTTTTGTTCAGTCTTTCATCATATTCACTACAACTTACTTAAACTGTTTTTCAGCTTTAAAATGTAAAATCAATAACGATAAATAGCTTTATTTATGTGTGGGTGTATTTGTTACTGAATGCCATAATTCATCAATTACAATGGGTACTTAATTGTCCACTTCTGGTTTGAAAACCACGCTGTAAAACTTCAATTCCGCTGACAATTTTCTTGCAGGAATGCAGAAAGTATTAAAATCAGTCATCCATTTTATGTAAGAAAGTAAATTGCTAATTGCCAAAATGTTTTTCAATACCTTGAAAACTGATGCTGATTTCAGTAAAAAAAAAGCCTGATTTACATTGAAACATAGCACTTACAGTTTTATTAATTTAACAGTTCATTTAAATGAGCAGTTACTGGCCAGGAGCACGCTTTTCTTGCTTTTGCAAACAGTTTCTCCAACTCAGTTCTCTTATCCTTTCTGAGTACATTCTACCCATCAAATACTAACTTTGACAGATGAACAGTGAAGAAAGTGACAGCCAAATGAAAGACCACTGATTCTAAAACCCATTGACTCACTGTGCACTTTTCTGTGCATTCTGAAATGATGGCTCGTATCATGAAGATTGGATAGTAATTGTCCATGATATACAAAGTCTCCCTTAACAATCAAAACCCGTAACTTCAGAAATGCACATGTGTTAAATGAAAGCAAAAATGGACGGGATTGTAAATAAAATTTTCAAAATATGTTGATCAGGATGGTTGGTGGCAATTAATAAGCACCCTTTACTTGCAGTATGTACTTCAGTCAGTGAGTTGGCCTGTGCAAAGGTATAAATTAAGCCATGCATTTTAATAAGAGCATAAGAACATAAGAAATAGGAGCAGGAGTAGGCCATCTAGCCCTTCGAGCCTGCCCCGCCATTCAATAAGATCATGGCTGATCTGAGGTGGATCAGTTCCACATTCCCGCCCTCTCCCCATAACCCTTAATTCCCCTGTCTATCAGAAGCTTATCTACCCGTGACTTAAATATATTCAGCAAGGTAGCCTCCACCACTTCAACGGGCAGAGAATTCCAGAGATTCACCACCCTTTGAGTGAAGAAGTTCCTCCTCAACTCTGATTTAAACTGCCCCCTCCCCCCCTTATCATGAGGCTGTGCCCCTTAGTCCTGCTATCCTTTCTAAGCGGGAAGAATCTGTCTACCTCTACACTATCTATCCCCTTCATTATCTTATACGTCTCTATAAGATCCCCCCTCAGCCTTCTAAACTCCAACGAGTACAGACCCAGTCTATTCAGTCTCTCTTCATAGGCTAACCCCCTCATCTCTGGTATCAGCCTACTGAACCTTCTCTGCACTCCCTCCAAGGCCAATATATCCTTCCGCAAGTGCGGCGACCAAAACTGCACACAGTACTCCAGCTGCGGCCTCACCAGTACCCTGTACAGTTGCAGCAAGACCTCCCTACTTTTATATTCTATCCCCCTCGCTATAAAGGCCAACATTCCATTCGCCTTCTTGATCACCTGCTGCACCTGCAGACTGGGTTTTTGCGATTCGTGCACAGGTCCCTCTGCACCGTAGCATGCTGCAGCTTTTCGCCTTTTAAATAATAATCCCTCCTACTATTATTTCTACCAAAATAATTTCAAATGCAATTCTAATTCATGGGAAGAAGTTGCAACTTCTATACATCATACTACTTTTCATTAACTCCTCAATAGAGCATTACATCAAGGGTCAGCTTTTCAATTCCAATTCTCTATCCCTACCCAATGGTGCACTAGCTATTAATTCCCAGAACAGGTCAGAGGGTTATGGTTGAGGGGCACCACTCTCCATCAAGCATTGGCTGACCAGGAGTCTCTCATACTGTTACCACCCGCCAGTGGCGTGTTGTAATGATTTGTACGTTGACACTCACCCTGTTTAACAACATGATGAATGCACTTTCATTGGCCATCAAGTCCTGGGTTGGGACTCAAACTTGGAGCAGAGACAGGGACACTACTCACTGCACACGAAATCTCCTGACAGGCAGCTTTATTGGGTATCTACCCTTGTGCACATCTGATACTCATCCAGGTTCACTGGAGAGGTTCTAATTAACTTAATGGATGGAATTTTTCCATCCTGCCCACCATGGGGATCAGAGCCGGTGGGAGCAAACTATGCAAAGGTTTGTAGACCTCGGGTGGGAGTTTCCGGCCTTGGGGCAAGCGCAGCTGGAAAATGCTGCCTAAAGCGCCATAAGTTGCACTTAAAACTGTCGACTGTAAATATAGATAATTTGTGGTCATCCAATGTATTGTAAACTATCAACTCTTTACAAGCACTATGATACAGTTTTGCAGGGCTCTCCCACTGTGTCCAATTCTACACATGCAGTCATTGTCACAATGCTCAAGAGATTCACAAATAATAATCATCTTAGACCAACCGACAGTTAATTTCCCTGCGAAGATGGCTTGGTAATGATACTTGGTGCCATGAACTGCATTTATGAGCAGGGCATTGATGCTCAGAAAATTATTTACATATGTTTAAGTACAATATTTATTTCATCCACTCTGCCTCACAGTGCTGAGCTTAGACCATTTGTGAAAAATGATAGTTTATGTGCATAGCTACCATGACAATACAGATGTGGAATTGAGTTACAGAGAAGGAATTCACTGCATAAGCTTTATTGTTAAGTACTTGCAAAGACTTTGTAGAGTAAGTGTCCTAAAACCACACCTTCTGATGGTTATTGAAACATATTTTTCATGCTGACAATATATTTCAATTCTTTTTGACAGACTGAGAGGTGATTTTCAGGACACTCGGTAATAGCTGTTTAAATTTTCTTGTTGAGTGCTATTTACCGTTTTATATGTCCATAGAGTATAGAATCTCTTTGATCTGTTTGAGGATAGATTGTGGACTTTTTCAGTGTTGGCAGCTTAACAATATATTTTTAGAGGCAAAGTAGCAATAAAACACCATTCCAAAGACTTTGTTCCTCTGAATAAAAAAAAGGATTGGATTTTATGTTCTCCCTCAGTGTGTGAAAGCTAGGGGACAAATAAAATCCAGCGAGTGGCCTTTCCACCATTTGCACACCCTGCATGAACCTGACTGAAATTTTATATGGCTCAGGGATGTGCTGGATGGCCTGCCCACCCTTGGGCTTATTGAGACTCTTCAGTGGCCAATTAATGGCGACTGAAGGATCTCACATCATCCTTGCTGGTATTTTACCCATGGTGAGTTATGACCCAAGCCATGCAGTATGTCTGTCTTTAGATGTTGTGCTGCTGACAGGCAAGTGAGAACATGGCAGCCTCTTCTACTGTTCTTCCTTTCACCCAAAGTCACCCCTCTTTAGCCCTCCCTTTTGCCTCTTGAACCTATCTCCTAATCTCTCCTCACTCTCTTGCTGAGATGCCTGATGATAGACTTATCTGGGCTCCTTGGTGGGACTGCTTGTAGTTCCAGCCATGGCCACTGCACCCAGCTGGTGCTACTGAGAATAAAGATCTGCCAGCTTGTCGATTGGCCAAAAGTGAGATTTTTTTCCCTAGAAAGGGGCGGAAGTATCACCCTAAAACAATTAATGCTGTTCCCAATCTTAAATTGCCTTGTCAGAATCATGGATGAGTTTCCCTCTAATGTTTCAAGTGAAATTCAACAGATCATACAATTGTAAACATTCTCTCAAGATTTCCCATGAAGACTACTTCATTTCTAGTCTCTGAGTTACCTGTGAACTATTTTCCATACGCAAATGACCTACCAGAGAAAATAGTGAGGAGACTGTTGAAGATGCGGTGCTCAGTGAAGTGCTCAGTTATGTCATGATCAGTTGGCCTAAAGGATGTGATGAGAGAAATTGCTGAAGTACTTCACACATAAGTATGAACAAAGTGCGGATCAAAACTTTATTGTTTACGAGTCATTATTCTGCCAACTTTTAGAGGTTGTTAGAAGAACTTTATCAAGAGCAGACAAGGATAGTCCATATGAACATATATACAGACAAATAAAATAGGCCCCGCAAGCTTGATCAGCCATTTTGTAAGATCATGGCTGATCTGTTTCTGTTTCAAGTTCCACATTCCCATCTACTCTGCAATAACCTTTGATTCTCTTGTCTAACAAGAATTTATCTACCTCTGCCTTAATAATATTCAAAGATCCTGCCTCCACTGCCTTCTAAAGCAAAGAATTCAAATTCTTCTCTCTGTTCTAAAAGGGTGACGCAAATTTTAAAACAGTGCCTAGACAGTTTTGAACACACCCACAAAAGTAAACATCCTTTCCAAGTTCACCTTATGAAGACAATTCAGGATCTTATATACTTCGGTCAAATCACCCCTCACTCTTCTAAGCTCCAGTGGAAACAAGCCCAGTTTGTCCAACCTATCCTTATAACATAACCTGGTCATTCTAGGCATCATTATAGGAAGCCACCTCTGAACCGCTTCCAACAAATTTGCATCCTTCCTTAAATAAGGAGATAAATACTGCACAATATTCAAGGTGTGGTCTCTCTGTTGAATCACAACAGTGCAGAAGGAGGCCATTTGGCTCATTGAGTCTGCATCAATTCTCTGAAAGAGCATTTTACCCATGCCAAAACCCCACCCTATGCCTGCACATTTACCATGTCTAGTCCACCTAAACTGTAACTTTTCTATGAGAGGAAACCAGACCACCCAAAGGAAACCCATGCAGACATGGGGAGAATGTACAAGCTCCACACAGACTGTCACCCAAGACCAGAATTGAACCTGGGTCCCTGGTGCTGTGAGGCAGCAGTGTGCCATTGTGCCATCCAATACTATGTTTAACTGAAGAATAACATCCTTACAATTGTGAAAGCAAATTCTGCAGATGTTGAAACCTGAAACAGAAATGCTGGAAAACTTCAGCAGGGCTGACAGCATCTGTGGAGAGAGAACAGAGCTAACATTTCAAATCAGGTGATAAGTCATCCCAATTCAAAGCATTGGCTCTGTTCTTTCACCACACATGCTGTCAAACCTGCTGAGATTTTCTGCATTTTCTGTTTTTGATCCTTACTTTTATACTCAATTCATTTCATAACAAAGGACAGCATTCCATCAACCTCCTTAATTACATTCTGAAATACCTGCATACTAACTTTTTGTGACTCAAGCACTGGAAAACAGCCTCCTTATGTGCCCTCTTCACTACAAAGCGGCTCAAAGCTATTTTTGATAACCAAAGGTAGAGATGCTAAAGAATTGAGTGCAAAGTTGTACAATGTGCCTCAGAATGAAAAATGATCTAGCCAAGGTTATTTTTATTCCATGGTCTAACACAAGAAAACAGTGGGGGTCAATACACAATATTTTTTTAAAGTGAAAGAGAAAGAAAGCATCTCTATCTTTGGTGATCTCAGCACTGAAAGATCAGTGCATGCACAGTGGTGAGCTTAGTTATGCTGCTGTCCTGTCCAACAGGATTAGGCCCTGACCATTGATTTTTCACATGATTCATGCTAGAATTCTCTCTGATGCAGATACTGTGAGAGATTCATTTTAGAATTCTGGCTTAAAAAAAAACGGAATTCACTCCAGTTTTTACGCAAATTTGACACTTTGAATTTTTTTTGGAGAATCCCACCCATCGTTCCTGATGCCTAAGTTAATGCTGAGTGGTCTGTCTGGTTTCATTCCTTTTTATTGACTTATTTGTAGTTTGATACAACTGAGTGGGTTGCTAGGCTATTTAAAATGGTAATTACATGTCAACTACATTGCTGAGGGTCTATAGTCACATGTAGGCCAGACCAGGTAAGAATGACAGATTTATTACCTAAATGGCATTAGTGAATCAGAGGGGTTTTTACAATAATCAACAATGGTTTCATGCCATCATTAGATTTTTAGTTCCAGGTTTTGAATTCAAATTTCAGCATCTGCCTTGGTAGGATTACACAGGGTCTCTGGATCACTATGCCAGTGACAATACTACAATGCCACCTCCACCCTATATGTTGCTTGCAGATGTGTAATGTCTTCAGAGAGAGGAATGAGTTGTGGCTGTGTGGTGTTTTCAGAGGAGTGCCGTGCTGAAGAATAATGGGATGATCAGAGAGCAGGATTTTCCCAAAATCAGGTATCAATTCCAGTGCAAAAGCTGGTGCAAGTCCCATCTGTCCCATTAGCACAATCCAGATCACAATTATTAGGTATGCTGTGTTAAAAAAAATCCCATGTGTAAAACACTGCATCTGAGGCACGACATGTCAGATTTGCTGAAGTTTTCAAAAGGTTCCCAATCTAGTCCCTACGGTTCAATGGGGACAAAATTCAGGAATTTCCAGCCTGCGATGTGAGGCAGTGATGGAGTGTGGATTATATATCATTATTAAAGAACAAAATCTATTTTTGTTTGCTTGGGTTGGTTGCCTGGGAGCTTTTCAATAGTCAGTGTGGGATCTCAGAGAAGGATTTTCTAAAAGATCAGAATATATCACTGCAAAAATATAGAACAAACACTTGCTGCGGTCAAACCGTTCTCAGTCAAAGGTTTGAATGTAATTCTGATGCCAAAATGTCCTTTGTCTTAGAGGTGAAATGATGGTTCCGTTTTGATACTCTATGGAAATTTTTGAAATTGTCAGCTTGCATTTTAAAAATAAAATAATGATATACATTTGCCAATGAAAGCTGTTTCACAAAGAAGTGTTTTTTTTGCAGTTCCTTCATCCTGTTACGAGGTAAATGAAAGGGCTGCAAGGAACTTAAGTGATATTTTCAAAAGTGACACTGAAGCACATAATTTACATTTAAATAGTGCGTGTCAGAGAAGAGGTTGTACATTTTTATTATTTGTTAAATAAAGTATGCCGTCGCATGTAACAATTGTTCCATAGCAGGGGTTAGATGACTAGAAATGATAATTTTGATGCATTTTGTGGAACGGTCACTGTCATAATGATTTGCATTTAAATTGCTGCACGCGGAGGTATTTTTGCTGAACATATTCGCCGTCGATAACCCTATTATCAAAGCGGATTTGTCTATCTCTTTGATGACATGGTATTTTATTTGATGGGGTATTATACTTGTATACCACTAACAGGAATGGCGATGTGAATTAACATCAGCATTCACAAGTGTTCTGTTTCCTTATGGAAGTGCACACGTCCGTAGGAAGATTTAAATGCTGAATTGATGGCCAGGTCTGCACAATACTATGCCTTCACTTATGCTTCCATTTGTCTCAATCAGTGCGCTATTCAATTTGGAGAAAAAAAAGTAATTATTTTAATACAATCTTATTACCATTTATGTATTAGGCGTATGGCTGACCTGTACACGCAGGCGGAGACATATTTCTTAGGTAAAGTAATACAACAAAACGGGAAAGTTAAGCTGACATTCATGTTAAAATTAGTGAAGGAATGAAATTTGCCGTGAGGTTGCTCCACGCCGCCTCACTTTGTAGTCAGAGATTATTCAGAATACATGATTGCTTGATTATTTTAAGTAATCAGCAGACATAAACAATGCATCTAAGTTGTCTGAACAATCTAATTTGCTCACTGTGCATAAACGTCTTTTTAATGAGTGCAAAGAACCAAGACCTACCTTCTGTTCAAGGAATTCTGCACATGTAAAAATGATCTAGAAATGCTTTGATTGATTGGAGTCTGTGCATATATTGGGGTAAATTTAATTCAATCCGTGGGAGAGAGTTGATAGATGGTCGGGTGGGTGGGGTAAGTGGAGGAAGTGGTGGGAAGTGGGCGGACAGATGGTGGTGGGAGACAGTTGGTAGAAACGGGAGGGGAGGCCCGAGCTCGGACAGCCTGCCAGTTTCCTGACTGCCTGATTCCGTCAAGGGTGCAGAAGGTCTTCATGCCTGGAGGCCAACTGAGGCCCTCAAGTAGTCAATTAATGGCCAAATATCACCTCATCCTATCTCTGCTGAATGACAGGTAAGTCCTACACTATGTTGGCCTCCACCTGATGTTTTAAAATTCATTCATGGGATGTGGGTTTCACTGGCTGGGTCAGCATTTATTGACCATCCCTTATAGCCTATGAACTGAATAGCTTGTTGTAGGCCATTTCAGAGAGCAGTTAACAGTCAGCCACATTATTGTAGGTCTGGAGTCACATGGAGCCAGACCAGGTAAGGATGGCAAATTTCCTTCCCTAAAGGAAAAGGTTAAAAGTTTATTTATTAGTCACAAGTAGGCTTACATTAACATTGCAATGAAGTTACTGTGAAAATCCCCTGGTTGCCACACTTTGGCTCTTGTTCAGGTACACTGAAGGAGAATTTAGCATGGCCAATTCACCTAACCTGCCCATCTTTGGACTATGGGAAGAAACTGGAGCACCAGGAGGAAACTCACAAAGACACAGGGAGAATGTGCATACTCCACACAGACAGTGACCCAAGCGAGGAATTGAACCTGGGTCCCTGGTGCTGTGAGACAGCAGTGGCAACCATTTGTCACCCCACCAGGAGAATTGACAATGGTTTCATGATCATTAGACTTTTAATTACAGATTTTTATTTTGGTCACATGTCACCATCTGCAAGTGTGGGATTTGAATCCAGGTCCCCTGAGCATTACCCTGGGTTCTGGATTGCTAGCTCAGTGATAATACCATTGCAACACCGCCATAAACCCTCCACCCCCTGCAGACTCAAGTGACCTCCCCCCTTCATCCTTAAGATACAGCCCACCCTCAACAATGAACACCTGCTTGCCCACTTACTTGACTGGCCCAGCTGAACTCAACCAATTCACCTGGGTCTTTCATGCAGCTTCCATGATGCTGGTCCAGACCATCTTCATGACCAGCCATAGCCATCATTCCTGATGATGTGGCTGGGCCTGAAGAGCTACCAGCCTCCTGATTAAACAGCAACTCTTGGGAACAGGATCTCTGCCCTTAAAGGGATGAAAGCCTCAATGCCAGACTGGGGATGGTAGAACCCAGCCAATGCAGTCAGAAGGCAAATCATGATTCATGTCTGTCAACACTTTCATTTATGATCAATGATATTGCGCATGTGAGGAATTTTGGTAGTGAGACAAGTTGGATCGCTGGAATTGCTGCCCCTAAAATTGGACCCCTGTCTTATCAAGCAGATGTAGGAGGTAAGGTTGTCTGATAATATACTAAACATTTGAGACCCAGGAGCCAGTTTTGCCACCAGGAAGTATGTTGCTATCAGGAAATGTTGCTGAATGTTTTAACACTAAAGTATCTGCTCGTCCTGTAGCAGGCACAATTAATGTCTCCATGGAAATAAATAGAACTGAACTGCCTGTGCCTGAGGAGGGACCTGTCACTATGGTTTCTACTGATAGCAATCCTGTGAAAGTATCACTGACCGAGGAGTTTTATCTTTCCACAAGACTTCAGAAACCCCTGAAAGATTTTGTACATGAAATTAATAAATTATTAATTAAATGTTTAATTATCTTGGACTGCGTAAATTAAGTATTGACATTTGTATCCAGGACTTAGAGGGTGAGGGGTGTGGTGATTATCCCTTTGAGGTTGGATCTGCAGAGTAAGAATTACATGCTTGTCTTTATTGGCCGGGGCATTGAGTTTAACAATTAGCAAGTCATGTTGCAGGTTTATAGAAGCTTAGTTAGGCCGCCCTTGGAATATAGTGTTCAATTCTGGTTACCACACTACCAGAAGGATGTGGAGGCATTAGACAGGGTACAGGAAAGATCTACTAGGATTTTGCCTAGTATGGAGGGCATTAGCTATGAGGAGAGGTTGGAGAAACTTGGCTTGTTCTCACTGGGGTGGCACAATAGCACAGTGGTTAGCACTGCTGCTTCACAGTGCCAGGGACTTGGGTTCAATTCCTGCTTGGGTCACTGTCTATGTGGAGTTTGTACGTTCTCCCTGTGTCTGCGTGGTTTCCTTCAGATGCTCCGGTTTCCTCCCACAGTCTGAAAGATGTGCTAGTTAGACCTGAACAGGCACTAGACTGAGGCGACTAGGGGAATTTCACAGTAACTTCATTGCAGTGTCAGCCTTACTTATGACTAGTAAATAAATTTTACTTTTATTTTTGGAACAACAGAGGTTGAGGAGCAACCTGATAGAGTGCTACAGGATTATGAGGGGCAGGGACAGAGTGGACAATCAGAAGATTTTTCCCAGAGATGGGAGAATCAATTGCTCGGGGGCATAGGTTGAAGGCGTGAGGGGCAAGGTGTAAAGGAGATATACGAGGCAAATTTTTTTACACAGAATGTGGTGGGTGCCTGAAACTTGCTACCAGGGGAGGTAATGGAAGCAGATATGATAGGACTTTTAAGGGGTGTCTTGTCAAATACATCAATAGGATGGGAATGGAGGGATATGGGACCCAAAAGGGTAGAATGTTTTAGTTCAATCGGGCAGTATGATTGGTGCAGATTTGGAGGGCCGAAGGGCCTGTTCTTGTGCTGTAATTTTCTTTGTTCTTTGATCTGGGGAATTAATGGGAGAGCAGGATGGGGGATCGCTTTGGTAAACGTGAGCTTTCCTACTTGGAGTCATTTTGGGAGCTCATTGCAGTCATGAAGTTCCAAGTCTCTGTATAGTTTTCATCTGTAAATAAACAAGTTGTATTTTCCCTAATCTGGCGAATGAGTAGCTTTACACTGGACAAGATTAAATACATCACAGAATCCTTCAGGAAATTGCCAATGAAATAAAACATCTTCAGAAATTCCATCAATATTGGCACAGCTGAAAATATGATGGTCGATAATACAAACTGGATAATCAGAAAAGGAATGACAATTAATTGGGGAATCATAGTCCATTTTGTGTAAAATTGCTAATAAGAAAAATACTTCAGTGTATTTTACAATGTGGTGTTAATGTTCATCTAGAAACACAGAAATCATAAAAGGGCAATAAGCATGCTATTTGGTTGCAGTAGGTCATATCTCATGAATCTGAATGTAATTCATAGACTAGGCTATTAAATTAGTAAATGAGCTATCCATACCATGTAATTTATGTGTACTTTTCAGGGGACGTCTAATAATGTTCCAAAACTGAGGCTTTAAAGACCATGACGGCTGCTAAAATTAATGACCCGTTAAGTTGTGAGATTGAAGTTTGGCTTAACAATAGATGGCAGACGATAAATAGAAAGACATTCCTGGAAATTGATTGACTGCTGGAAGATTTTGCTCTAGATCCCCCACTGCTTAAACTATAAATGGCTTATAAAATTCCAAAGATGCTGAAACTTTTCTAGTGGATGAAAAAAACACTTTGCTTCTTTCAGGTAGTCTGCATAGATTTTATGGCCATGCAGAGCTATAGAACCTAAAGAATAATTGCTGTGTTTGTCAAGGTGCATGTTGCTTGCTATGACTTATCTTCTAGATTGTGCATGAAGTCAGGGCTGGGTTTGGACTTACTTTAGTTTTAAAAGGTAAGTTGTAGCCCCTTCCGTAACCCTTTCATTTTCAGTGCGTTTGAGTGACTTTAAGCAGAAGAAAAGTACATTTGATGAATTTTTGAACCTTGTTCATATTTTAATATGTTCCTTTTTAAAATTTTGGCTTGAATTTCTGAAGGGAAGATTGAAAAAGGAATAAGATCAGACATGAATAAGATGATTTTCTTTGATTATAATAAAGTTCTTGCCATCTTTGATCAATTCAAAACATTCTTTATTACAAATTACATCCTCTGTGGAAGCTCAATGACAGGTGCCTTTTTAAAAAATCAATTTACAGAAAAGCACTCGTGTAGACCACTTAAATTCTGAGAACATTGCCCTGTGAATAGGACTCTGCTGACTAGAATTTTATGAAAAATAAATTTGAGAATAAGATTTTGGCTTACATATCCTGTGATTTGATGATTGTATACGGAAATCATCCTGTTTGTGGAATATTGAAAAAAATCACTTAATGCAGATATTTACTGTTTTAAGTTTTACTTTTGACACTATAAGTGCCAGATCACATTTTATACGAACCATAGATGAAATGTGTTGGTATACAGCAGTGCAAAGTGACTAATTGTTAAGGAGAAAAACTGAGATCTCAAAAAGGGTGGCATGGTGAGCACTGCTGCCTCACAGGAATTTCAAGGAACTGGGTTTGATTCCCGACTTGGCCACTCTCTGTGGGGAGTTTGCACCATTTCCCCGTACATGTGTGGGTTTCCTCCGGGTGCTCCGGTTTCCTCCTTCAGTCCAAAAGATGAGCTCGTTAGGTGCATTGGCCATGCTAAATTCTCCCTCAGGGTACCCGTACAGGTGCAGGAGTGTGCTGACTAGGGCATTTTCATTGTAACTTCATTGCAGTGTTAATGTGAGCCTACTTGTGACATTAATAAAATAAAATCTGGTTGTGTTTCAAGAACAGCCCAATTTCAGTTGATTGAATTAGAAATGTTGAATGGATATGTTACACTATCCTCCGTCATACATTGTTATTCAGTGGGCTGAATTTAACAGTTCCCTGATGGTGTGTTGGAAGGGAAGGGCTCATAAAATATAATGCCACTGTCTGCCCACTGCCTACTCTCCTGCCCCCAAACAATCATTTTCCTGGGCAGTGAAGGTGTTGAGTAGCAAGACCTGCCTTATGTCAATTAAAGCCTTTAAATTGTCAATTAATGTCTTAAGGACCCCTTTGCTATTCTACCCATAGCATGTGGAGGCCCATGCCTAACAGGTGCCTAGTAGCAAGGGTCAGGGTTCTTAAAATTGATTGCTGCCCATCAGAAGCATCATCTGCATGATTGTAGCTCTTCTTAACCCACTCCCCTCCTCACCAACCTTTCAAACCTGACACCCCACCTCCTTGCTGGAGCCTACCAATTAGGCCCCACAGCCTGGACTTATCTTCTGCCCAGCCTCACTAATCTTCTCTTCTTTGGGACGGGCTGCAATTCAAACACTGACCACCACGCAAACCTGGCGCTGCTGTAGCCACAGAGCTGTTGGCCAATTAGATTGACTGTAAGCTCTTTGTGGCAGGATTTCCTCCCCAGATAGGGCAGAAGTCTCATCTTTAGCCAATACAAGCCAATAAACATCCCTCCCCAGCCACCCCTCTTCCCCCCCAAAATGTCAAATGTTAGCTCTGTTAACAGTGAAATCAGTGCAGTAGTGAGAAATGATCTGTATTTGAAGGTTCAAAATCTAGGCAAGGACTTTCATTCCCCGTCCATAGTGTGTTTTCCATCGGCAAGGGATGCCCACCATTAGCTGGCAGTGGCATCTTCAGATCCCACCAATGTCTACGAGACTTTAAAGTGGCTCGTACCCTCTGCCACCAACGAACCTCCATGGTTCCCTACTGCCCTCCAAGGAAGATAGTCTGACAGTCAGGCGCACAGGTCATCCATTTGCCAGAAATTTACTTGACAGTTCTCTTGGTGAGATACCATAAATTTGTCAGAGTTCCTGCCAAGAGATGAAAATTTTCACCCAAACTTGGAGCAATTTCCCAGTGTGAGTTGTTGACCTTTATCGTATTCTTAAATGTGCCACGGGGTTATGCAAATCAGCTCAGCAAACTAATCAGTGAAAGCACAATTCCTCCAAGCTGATGTTTCACCATCGGCTTGTCAGCACAGCTGGGGATGGGAAACAGATGCGGCCTTGCCAGCATTCTGAGAATAAATACAAAAATAATTAATTTGTTAATAATGCTGGTGCTATTATTGAACTATGGAGCTGAAGAAATGACAATTGGGAAGAAAAGATAATGTTTTTGAGAAATCCGTGATTTGTACAGTGCCCTTTGCTGAGCAAATTGTGCCAGAAATACGAAGCACTCCAGTTTGCAAAGGACAGCACAAATGGGGCTTGAATAACTGTGGGAATTAATCATTATCCCTCAATACTCCCTCAATGCTGAGCTATCAACACTGCTCCAAATCTGCTTTTTCCTTTCACAGCATGATTACTGATCCTAGTAATCCCATGGCTGTGTGAAGATAAATTTTATTCTTCCACTGTGCTCAAACTTGTTGATGGAGAACAAATCCAAATCCTTCCAGTTAGTGTCTGTCATCTTTAGATTCATGCAGTCGGGAAGTCAGAACTGGTACGCCTCCAGTTGCCCATTCATAATCCATGGTGTGAAGAACTAATCAGTGAAATATAACCTGGTCTGAATACTCCTGTAACACATACAAATAGAATTAGGCTCTCGGGAGACAAGGGCAAAGTACAGCCATAATGGAACAAAAAGGTTGTTTTCAAAGTTGGTTTGTACTTTAATGTTTTGGCAAGATTCACGGTGACAGGGCCTGAAGGGTATCATTATTATAAACTCATTCCACGTGTTGCTTTCTCAGACCCATGAAAGTGAAATTTGTGCTTAACAGTTGGGTAGCAGCATGTAAATCCAATAATAAGATGAAATATTAGTTTGACCTTGGGCTCTGAATTCAAGCCAGTTTCGCTTCACATTGATGTAAATGCAGTTTTCAATACTAATACTGATATCAATTACTTTGTCAGAGTGAATCTTCTAATTCTCATTGATGTTTGATTACATTTTAGTATTGCTGAAAACAGGGATATTGTCAAAGCTTTTCACCTTGTACTCATCAGGACACTTTTGATTGATTTATTATTGTCACATGTAATGGTATACAGTGAAAAGTATTGTTTCTTGCACACTATATAGACAAAGCATACTGTATATAGAGAAGAAGGGAGAGGGTGCAGAATGTAATGTTATAGACATAGCTAGGATGTAGAGAAAGATCAGTTTAATATAAGGTAACTCCATTCAAACGTCTGATGGCAGCAGGGAAGAAGCTGTTCTTCAGTCAGTTGGTATGTGACCTCAGACTTTTGTATCTGTTTCTCGGGGGAAGAAGGTGGAAGAAAGAATGTCCAGGTGTGTGGTGTCCTTGATTATGCTAGCTTCTTTATGGAGGTAGTGGGAAGTATAGACAGAGTCAGTGGAAGGGAGGTTGATTTATGTTATGGGTTACATTCACAACCCTTTATAGTTTCTTGAGGTCTTGGTCAGAGCAGGAGTCATGCCAAGCTGTGATACATTCGGAAAGGATGCTTTCAATGGTGCAAAGAATACCAATATGATGGAAAAACAACAATTTATATTGTAGAAAAAGAGAGTGCTGATTGGTTGACAAGTGGACTCTGAACCCCAACCAATCAGAGTCCACTTACCAACCAACCAGTACTTTCTTCTCAAACAATATAAATTGTTATTTCCCCCCTATGGTGGTGTTCTTGTGAAGTGTCCTGATGAGTGCAAGATGAAAAGCTTTGACAAGTCCCTTTTTCTCAGGTATCCTCAAGTAGGGAACTCAAGTTCCCAACTACCAAACAACTCATCGCATTTCACTGTACAGAGAAGATTGTGATATGGAATGCACAGATCAAGCATCATTTATCTGGAATCTTTGGGGTCAACTGCACTTCTGATTTCAGATCATTTTGGTTTTTGGATGCCACATATAATCTTACATTACCACAGCCTAAGCTGAGGCTAACTGTAGTCTAAAGTAAATTAAATGGCTTGAAAAGTAAGGTGTATCACAGTATAATAAATACAGGGTATCTGTAACAAGTTTCTATTTGACATGTTCATCACAAAAATCGCAAGGTTAAAAAGTACAGAAAATAACTAGACTTCCCATGCTAAAGGTTGATGAGGTTCAAAATAAGTATGGTTTTTGAATGTGTTCGGTTTTTGGATTTACAAATAAAGGATACTTGACCTGTACGAGTATCTTGCCCTCTGAATGGTGAGCTTGCGCGGTAAATACTTTTAAAATGAATGATACATTTTAAGCTTAAAGTTATAAAATCACTGTTTAGTACCCTTGCTTTCTGTTTGTTGTTGGCGCAGATAAAATCAGATAGAATCAAATAAAATACAAATTGATGAGCCAGTGATTGATTGGTATTATAGAACTGTTTTTGTTCGTCAAAGGGATTGGTAGAGTGACAAATAACCTAACGTTAGTTAAGATACTTAAAACAAATTAAGTGATGTGAAAATGTGATGTGTTAGTGGCATTGTTATGCCAATTATTCAAAGTAGTGCTGTGAATTGAATGGTACATTCTTGGGAGTAACACTGGAAAAGATTAGCCCTTTGTGTTATTTGGAATTAAATTGGAGGCTTAATCTGTATAAATCGGCTTTCAATTTTACAGTGGAAACATTATAAATTTTAGCAGTGGTATTGGTCTAACTCCATCATTTTCCTTTGTGCGTGATTTGATTCCTTAAAAACAAATGCTATAATTGGAATGGCAATATCTCCGTGCTGCAGGGAGGTTCTGTTATTCCAAGGTGAGTGAGCTGATAATACAATCTGCAGTGTCAGTAGCCCAGCTGCACATCGGATCCCATCATTCTCCATTATCACAGGCATGTCAAACACGTGTGTTAGCACCTCAGTTACTCAGTTTGGACCTGTCCCGACACCATCACGAGTGTGTGTGTGTGTGTGTGTGTGTGTGTGTGTGTGTGTGTGTGTGTGTGTGTGTGTGTGTGTGTGTGTGTGTGTAGGCCAGACTATTATTATCAAGACATGCCTGAAGGTACCTGCATATACAGACAAATATTCCAAAGAGATGATACCTGTTTCTAATCAAAGCTGATAGCCACTTCCACAGTGTGGCAGCCCAATCCATAGTTGTCAAGGTTAGAGCCCACTGAACTTTTACAAAGCAAACTTACCTTTGGTTGACCTCTGATGTGTCTCCCAAGCTTCATGCTGATTTCTTGATGATTATTTGTCAAAGTCTCCAAATTCATCGCTCCTATTTCCAAAGTACCAGCTGCAAAAATGAGGCCATCGCTTGCACCATGTGGCAGGACATCCCAGATGAGAGTGATATTCTCATAGGTGCTCCATTCATGAAAGAAACAAACACAACCACTCCATGAATATTCTGCTGATTCACAGGGAAACAAACAATATTGCACAGGTGATATGCGATACATGTGTTACATTTACAATTGTCATGATTTTTTCATTGTGTGGCAGTCTACTAGGCTATTGAAAGTATATTAAGGGATTGATTATACAACTGGCCATGGCTGATGGTAAAACTAGATAACCCAAGGAAAGACTTGAATGAGCAGAATTACAATATTGCATATTTTAATACCTGGACCTTAGTTAAGCACTCCCGAGACATCTTTGAGCTGTAGATCAGGAAAGGTGTCATCCTGCCAGCATCTCAAAAGCTATTGTAGGCTGCATACCTTTCACTGCAAAACCCCAATGATATGGAGCAGACTGGAGAGGAAATGCAGCAGCAACCTGGGCATAGTGAGGAGCTGCATTCTTCAGGCCTTTGGAGATGGGTACAACTGGGGAGGAGGGCAAACAATTCTGAAAAAGAAAGGGATGGATCGGTTTGTTAATGGGTTCTTGCCTCTGGCTGATTTTCGCTGGAGTGGGCTGGATCCAAAGCTTGCAATCCACGTGTCAGTGCCCAATTAAGGTTGTTGAGTAACTAATTATTGACAATTATTTCACACCAGATGGCAATTTCGCCAACGTCATGCAGGCAAGCAGCTGTGTCAGCACCCCAGCATTAGGCTGCACAGTGGGAGGTTGGAGCTGTGTGAGAATTGAAGGCGTATTCATGGTTACTGCAAGAAAACGATAAGGCACAGCTTTGAATGAGGATTTCCTGGAGTTGGATGTCTCTGATTGTCATGGAACTGACACAGAGCAAGTGCTTCCATTACACAGAACATAGAACATTACAGCGCGGTACAGGCCCTTTCGCCCTTGATGTTGCACCGACCTGTGAAACCAACCTAAAGCCCATCTAACCTACACTATTCCAATAAGATCCATATGTTTATCCGATGACCATTTAAATGCTCTTAATGTTGGCGAGTCCACTACTTTTGCAGGCAGGGCATTCCATGCCCTTACTATTCTCTGAGTAAAGACTTCCCATCCTTCTTGCTGCTTAATTTCAGGAGCACTCTCACTGGTGACATAATGAGAACTGCTAGCCTCTCTTACAATATTCACCTCCCATTTCCAGAATTCATCTGTCATCCATACTTAAATACAGAGGTGACCTGTTAATTGGCCTTCCCCCAGAATACTAAACTGACCAGAATGCTGTGACAGGGAGTGGGGTCACTATCCAGAAGTGGTCCTGTTTCCCAAATAGCCTCAAAACTGGGGCAACTCAGTCCAATGACTCCAATCTTGAAACAGAAAGTCAGACCTGTTTCTCAGGCAGTAAGAGATATCATTTTAGGTCTAACCAAACAAACCCTTTAGGAATCATCTTGTAGCTTTTGTACAATAGTCAAATTTACTGAATGCCCTTGAACTGGCCTGGACTGTGAGGATACATTCCATCAACAGTCAGTCCAATATTAATAAACTTTACATTGTGTAAAACAGTACTTTACCTCTGGTCTTTTCTCTGAATGACCATGTTTGGTATGTGTCTCCTGTTTCCAAAATGGTCCCCAGGAGGAGGAAATGATGTGGATATTAGTGTCTGTATCTAGGGACAGTATTTATGCTGGACCAGGAGATGATGATGCTATTGCAGGCACCATACAATACTGAAGAATGATGCATGCTAGTTCAGTGGCACTGAGCAGCATGAATATGACATCTCAATGATGAATCTGACATCCAAACAGGCTGCTTCTCTGAAACAAAATCATTGATGTAAATTAAAGGATAAATGCCAACACAAATCTTTTGGCCATTCCACGTGATAACTCCCGACTTTTTGCATCACTCTGCTATCATGTACCTGCTGCTCCCTTCCTTTAAGTAAGATTGTATTCATTCCAGGCTTTTCATTAAACGTTATCTTTTGCTGTTTCAAATGACAGTAGTTGAGTTCTAAACAGACAAATCACCTTAGCTACTGCCTATATTTCTCTGATAATGCAGTTATCTCACTGCAGTATTGAACAGAGCTAATTTTGCAATTATTACTCAGATAATTGTTAAATATGCTGATATTTGAGATTTACTGATGGAAATAAAGTACAAACACTTACAATTTTTTTTGCTTAAACCTGAATCAATAAAAGACACTAAAATAATCCCCAGTCAATTCATTTACATTCCCAAATGTTTTTAATTTAAAACATTTCTCCAGGAAAATGTTTTGATGAGTTTTAGAGCTATTACATTTCTTAGAAGTAAAATTAATTCTCTGAACAAATAGGGGTAATTAATCCCAATCCACCAAACACTTTCTGGCTTGATTGCTCTGTGCAACAATGAATTGACTAATGATGCAATTTAGCACTTCAACAAACAAAACAGTATTCAATTAGAGTGAATACAACAAAAATATTTATAACTACCAATACTCTGAAATACTAATAACAAATTGAACTGAATGCATTTAGTCTCAATCAAATTCCAAACAGAATTTATTGTAGTATTTCGATGCATAAAACATGAAACATTTGTTAAAATTAAACACGTTTAACATCCGTGTTACTATCTCAGTTGATGTTACTACTGGACAGGATGATCCCAAGATGAAACTTTGGCTCAAAGGAGAGCAATGTTTACTCTTTGTAGAAAACATGAATGAAGATGGTCACAGGACTGCCAATCAGCTTTTCTAACAGAAAAAAATATTAAACACAGACAGTTTTATTATAATACAGTGCTCCTTCACTCCCACTTATACTGTAAATGGCAGAACCCATTAGAAATACTATAGAATAAAATAGAAATACTAATGCTCCAAAGACTGGAATCAGGATACCAATCTTAAAATTGCTTTAGGTATCTCTGATTTTCATTAGCCCACTTCACATCATCTGAAGTTTTGAGCTCTGACTTTAAATTTAATGGGCCTGTTCCAATTCGAGTTCCTCCTTATTCCTTTGATGTCAAACTTGCTCGGCTTCTCCTTTCATTCCTTGGTTTCTAGTATTAACTGTCCTTTAGTTTCTGGGACTTGTGTTTTCGTCCATTACTCCATTGCTCTGCTTTAGCTTCTGGCAGAGCTGAGATGACGGTTCTCTCTCGAGCTGCTAAGCTCCTTCTACCCCCATCCATTAAAGCTAAAAAACACCAGGTCTGTTCCTTAAAGGTGGCTTCTGGTTGCTAAGGAACAGCTCATTCTTTTTCCAAGCTCATGTTTCCCATTCACGTTGTGAACTCTCCACACACAATAAAGGCACCTTTTAAAATGAAACCAAAAATGCCCCATATATGCAAACACCTTTGTTTGACATGAATTTAACCAGAGTTTTACTTTCTCATACAGAAACACTAAACCAATCTCACTTAAATCCACCTCTTATTTCTGACATCCAACAATACGAATATGGACCACCCAAAACTACCTCTGTTTCCTGAGATCAGTGGGAAATATTTCATAGAATAATGATAATTGTTTGGTAACAATGGGGCAAATTTTCCCATTCTGCCCACCATTGGTGACCATGGAAAAATTCATTGACGTCAAGCAGGATTTTCTGGTTTCAGGTGAGCACATCCAGAAAATCCCAACCAATATGTCCATAAAGTTTCCTTATTAACATTAATAATGATGAAACTGATATTTTGAGAGATTTTGGAGTGGGCTGGTTAAAAACTTCTCTTTGTATTTAGTTTAATAAATGTCTCCCAGATCTCTGCTTAAGAGTGTTGTCTCCTTTCAATGCACTTTGACTGCCTAAAGTCTTCATAATGACACTATAGCTTGGCAGACTTTAAGATGGAAGTTAAAGGAGGAACCATGCTTATTATAATACATTAATATTAGTAGTACATTTTAATATAATGTAATAACAGTCAATGAAAACAGGTCACAGCGGAATATAAATCACATGATTTGTTTCAAAGATTTGTGAAATAAATTCAGATATCGAATTTCAATTATTCAAGATAGTCTATTATTGATGTGCACTTTAATTGATTTGATATAAAAAGAAACATCCAATTTATTTTATCAACATCTCTCCAATGCTGCATTGACAGACATATCTCTCTGTTGGGGATGGAAGTTATAGATTTCCAACCTTCTTTTCTGCCAAAGCTTTTGGAGAAGCTGATTAATCGAGAAAGTTAGTGCCCTTAAACAGGCTTCAGAAAAAAATCAGGAGACCTTGTGTACTGGAGTACTGTGTGCAGTTTTGATCCCCTTACCTCAGAAAGGATATTATTGCAACAGAGGGAGGTCAACAAAGGTTCACCAGATTATTTTGGGGAGGCAGGACTGTCTCATTCAGAAAGATTGAGCAAACTAGGCCTATATTTTCTAGAGTGTGGAAGAGTGAGAGGTGATCTTATTGAAACCTACAAATTACTTAAAGGAATAGAAAGGGGAGGCAATGGTTAGACTATTAATCCAGAAAGTCAGCTAATGTTCTGGGGACCCGGGTTCAAATCCTGCCATGGCAGGATGAAATTTAAACACAAGAAAAGCAAATCTGGAATTAAAAATCTACTGATGACCATGAAACCATTATCGATTGTCAGAAAAACCCATCTGGTTCACCAATATCCTTTAAAGAAGGAAATCTGCCGTCCTTACCTAGGACCGAGATGGGAAGAGACATTGAACAACAAAGAGTTTCAAATCTTTGGAATTCTCTACTCTTGCTGTGGAAGCTCAGCCTTTTGCATATATTTAAAGTAGAGATTGCCAAATTTCTGATTAACAATAATGATAGTGGTCATTATGGGGATAGTGGTCAGAACATTACTGTCCCACCCTCCATGGGAATTGGATCGAGCAAGGAGTGGACAATGGAAAAGTCCATTGACCTCAGGCAGGATTTTATGGTTTTGGGATGAGCGCGGCAATAAAATATACCCCAACATGTGTAAAAGGCATTGAAGTGTCTGATCAGCCATGATTATATTAAATGGCAGAAAAGGTTTGATGGACTGAATGACCTGCTCCTTTTCCTATGGTGCTATGTTCCTAGCACTGCATTTGACATTTTTATTCAGAATGATGGTAATTTCAAAGATTACAATGGTCCCCAACAGGGCCACTGTCAGAAAAATTTTCAAAGAACCATCACAAGGTGATACATGGGATTTAATGGCTTTGCTCAGCACAAAACCATAAAGTCCCTCCCAAGGTCAACAGACCTTTCCATGCTCCATGCTTCCCTTCACCACTCTGATTCCAAAGGCAGGCGGGGCAGCAAAATTCTGGCTGATATGTTTATCCACTGGTCATAGGACAATCAAGGGAATATATGATCAATTGGGTGACCACAAGTAGACCTTGGGGAAATAGGACCATCCTCTTCTTATACAAAACATGGTTTGATAATATTTAAAGCCAGGAACAAAACAAATGGTTCTTGTCAATGGTAACAATTTTATTTCACTTTGTAAATAGACTAAATGCCATTGGCATCTGTTGTAAAGCTGTTGACATTAAAGGAAATAAATAGCGCAAATAAAAAGTGCATCAATAAATGACAAATTTAATGAATCATCTTAAAATCAAGAAGAAATCCTCAGGTATAGCAATAAAGCTAGTTTTATAGTTGTGGCTTTTGGCAAAGGTTGCAAGCCATAGTGAATGAATAGAAGGTGTCCTGATAATGAAATAAATACAAGCACCTATCTTGTCTCCAAGCCATTTGACTCATCCCTACTAACTTTCACTCTGAGCCACACAAAAGCAAACTAAATTCAATGGATCATTGGAGCTCAAATGAAGCTCTTTCAACCATTTTATAACTGAAAAATGATGAATGAGGTGGTGATCCCCTTGAGGATATTGTATTTAAAGAATTGAAAGATGTTTGGGAGCAAAATATTTATTTTCCTCTGAACTAATGTTGTTCTCAGGATACATAATGATCACACATACAGCTTTGCAGCATTCTCAGCACAAATGGATGGGTTCATCCACTTTCCCATTACATGTAAACTAGTTTTAATATACACAGTACAAATCACCACCTGATACAAATTGGCTTATTTTCAAAATGAAAAAGATCTATAGGGCAGGATTTTAAAACTGGGGAGTGGGTTGGGTTGTACATTTGTGAGTGGGTGCTTAAAAATGTTTGTAAGACCATAAGACCATATGACATTGGGGCAGAATTAGGTCACTCATCCCAGTGAGTGTGCTCCACCATTCAATTTTGGCTGATATTTTTCTCATCCCTATTCTTCTGCCTTTTCACCATAACCCCTGATATTCTTATTAATCAAGAACCTATCTATCTCTGTCTTAAAGACACTCAATGACCTGGCCTTCACAGTCTTCTGCGGCAAAGAGTTCCACAGGTTCATCACTTTCTGGCTGAAGAAATTCCTCCTCATCTCTGTTCTAAAGGATCATCCTTCTGGCCTGAGGTTATGCCTTCTGGTTCTAGCTTTTCCTACTCGTGGAAACATCCTCACCACATCCACTCCATCCAGGCCTTGCAGTATCCTATAAATTTCAATAAGATCCCCCGTCGTCCTTCTGAACGCCAATGAGTACAGACCCAGAGTCCTCAATTGTTCCTCATACGACAAGCTCTTCATTCCAGGGATCATTCTTGTGAACCTCCTCTGGACCCTTTCCAAGACCAGCACATTCTTCCTTAGATATGGAGCTCAAAGCTGCTCACAATACTCCAAATGGGGTCTTACCAGAGCTTATACTGCCTCAAAAGTACATTCCTGCTCTTGTATTCTAGCTCCCTCGACATGCTAAATGTCACTGTATCAGAAACTCAACATGATTCTGGCCGCATCCACTTCTTAACTGGTCATGTTCTAATAAAAGGAGTTAAATCCAGGGACCCTGTCGGGTCATTCATTTGAATATTTAATAATAAAGATAATTAAGCCTTTAATCCAGAGCTCTGGATTTAATAGCCAGCAAACAGTTTTCTGGAGTTTAGTGTTACTCATTAGTATCAGCAAAACAAAAGTGGTGAGTGACTGATCAGTGAAACGAACAGGCTGGAAAACCTTTAAACATTGAAACTAAAATAACCACTACCCTGCCTGTATGAAAGGTCAGTGCTTAGAAGTCTCCAAGAGTGTGATTTCACCACTTCAGAGATCTGCAAACTCTCTTTGTTTAAATAATATTCTGCTTTTCTATTCTTCCTGCCAAAGTGAATAAGTTCACATTTTCCCATGTATGAGGTGCTGCACTTTAGTTAATGGCAGGACCCTGAACAGCACTGATCTATAGAGGGATCTTGAGGTTCAAGTCTATAGCTCTCTGAAAGTGCCCACACAAGTAGATAGGATGGTAAAGAAGGCATATAGCATGCTTGCCTTTATTAGTTGGGGCATTGTGTACAAGAGTCAGGATGTCATGTTGCAGCTTTTAAAACTTTGGTTAAGCCACACTTAAGAGTATTGCATTCAACTCTGGTTGCCATGTTACAGGAATGATGTGGAAGCTTTGGACAGAGTGCAGAAAAGATTTACTCAAATTCTGCCTGAATTGGAGGGTATGAGCTGTAAGGAGAGGCCGGACAAATTTGGGTTGTTTTCTCTGGAGCAGTGACTGAGGGGAGACCTGATAGAAGTCTATAAAAGTGTGAGAGGCAAATGGAATCTTTTTACCAGAGTTGAAATGTCTGATACAAGGGAGCATGCACTTAAGGTGAAAGAGCAAAAGCTCGAAGGAAGTGCGAGGGGCAAGATTTTACGCAGAGTGATAGGTGTCTGGAATATGTTACCAGGAGTGGTGGTGCAGGCAGGTACGATTGGGGTGTTTAAAAGGCTGTTAGATAAGTTCATTAAGATGCAAGGAAAAAAGGGGTATGGACCAAGGGTAGAGGGAAGAGATTAGTTTAATTAGTCAGTTTGGCGTATCATCGTGGGATGAAGGGCCTGTTTCTATGCTGTACTGTTCTATGTTCTATATTCCATCTACCAATTTTTTGCTCACTCATTTACCCTATCTAATTCCCCCTGTAGACTCTTTATGTACCCAGGCAAAGTTACTTTCCTAGCTATCAATGTGTTATTAGCAAATTTAGCTACCGTACATTCGGTCCATTTATTGAAGCCATTAATAAAAATTATAAATAGTTGAGGCCCTGGCACTGATCCCTGTGTCACTCCACTGGTTACAGTTTGGAATGCATCACTTAACTCAACCACCATCCTGTGAGAACCTCTTCATATCTGTTCAAGTGAAACCCAAATGAATATCCTTTACCTGTATATAATGAAACACGTATGTGATTAATACTAAAGAGGGAGAAGGTGCAGATTGGTCAGCATCCTTCAAAGAGGGTGATTCAAGTGCCTGTAACCACAACACTGGCTGCCACATAAATCCATGATGGGCTCTTACAGACACTTCAGATAACATGAGTGTTTGTAGCCATTTGGTGTTCACATTAAATATTCTACTCTACTCCACCCCAAGACAAATCATTCCCACAATCATAAATCCTCCTATCATGTTGTAATCATTTCAAGACAAGTGATTACAGTCAGTATAATGAACTAATACTGTTTATTTACAAGCAGATAAATATACAGAGTACTTTCATGATGTTAACACTTCCAACTCTAGGATCTCCTCTGGCTGCAAAAGCCCATACTCTGCACTAAGATCCCCACGCTCATTTCCCATTAAGCAATCAGTTCATATGACCCTCCTGATGTACAGTCCTTAAAAGGGCCAACTACTTCATAAAATAATACCCTTTGTTTATCCTCCATTCTGACCATATTATTTTCCTGAAGGCTAATGTGCATTTGGAATAGGGAATACAACAATGGGAATGGCAGGACAATGGAGAGTTCAGATAAATTGTTGGATTCATTAATCATCCCACATACAGAAGGACTTTGAGATTGTTATAAACACCCAAGTGAATATTTTTGTTTAGCTAAGAAGCCTTTCTCTTCCCCTTTCCATTACTCCAAACTGGTGTCACTCCCATGATTTCAGTACAGCTTAAGACAGTTGCTTGTCCCCCAAATACTATCAGCTGGAATCTTCTTGGATGACATCCTCTGGGTTTTGAATTTCCTGATGGACCCACCAAAGTCTGCTCCAATTGTAGTTGTGTGGGAGCAGACTCGGCCGTTGAGGAAGGTGGCAGCATGTGGGAGCCTGTCTTCAGGGGGTTCAGAGAATGTTTGCTGCATTTCAGTGACCTGTTGAACGACCAACACAAAACTTCCCTCCTTCCTGTTTGAAATGTCAAACCGGTTTACAGGCTTTTGGTGAAGGTAAACATGTACTCCATTACCTACCACATTTAATGATGGTGGTCACTTGGATGGCTACATTTTGCATGGAGATGGACACGAGCACAAAGACTTAAGACATCACAGCTTTTAAGAGACTCCTCCAATTCCTCTCCAAGGATGCACATTTCCTCCGGAAATATTGGTTGGATCATACACAGAATGTCATCTTCAGTGACTAGTGGTGTGTCTCAGCGATCAGTGTTGCGACTACAATTGTTTACAATTTACATAGATGATTTGGAGTTGGGGACCAAGTTAATGTGTCAAAATTCACAGATGACACTAAGATGGGTGGAAGAGCAAAATGTGCAGAGGACGCTGAAAGTCTGTAAAGAGATATAGTTAGTCTAAGTGAGTGGGCGAGAGACTGGCAGAGGGAGTTCAATGTTGGTAAATGTGAGGTCATCCATTTTGATAGTAATAACAGCAAAAATGGATTATTATTTAAATGGTAAGAAATTGCAGCATGCAGAGGGACCTGGGTGTCCTTTTGCGGGAGTCTCAAGGAGTTAGTTTGCAGGTGCAGCAAGTAATTAAGAAGGCAAATGTAATTTTGCCCTTCACTACTAGAGTGATGGAGTTTAAAAACAGATTATGTTGCAGCTATATAAGGTGCTGGTGAGGCCACACCTGGAGTACTGTGTACAATTTTGGTCTCCTTACTTGAGAAAGGATATACTGACACTGGAGGGGGTACAGAGGAGATTCACTAGGTTGATTCGGGAGTTGAGAGGGTTGGCTTATGAAGAGAGACTGAGTAGACTGGGGCTATACTCATTGGAATTCAGAAGAACGAGGGGAGATCCTATAGAAATGTGTAAGATTATAAAGGGAATAGATAAGATAGAAGCAGGGAAGCTGTTTCCACTGGAACTAGGGGGCATAGCCTCAAAATAAGGGGAAGCAGATTTAGGACTGAGTTGAGGAGGAACTTCTTCACACAAAGGGTTGAGAATTTGTGGAATTCCTGCCCAGTGAAGCAGTTGAGGCTACATTGATTGTTTCTAAGGCAAAGATAGATACATTTTCGAACAGTAAAGGAATTAAGGGTTACGGTGAACATGCGGGTAAGTGAAGCTGAGTTCACAAGAAGATCAGCCATAATCTTATTGAATGGCGGACAGGCTTGAGGGGGCCAGATGGCCTACTCCTGCTCCTAGTTTTTATGTTCTTCTGTTATCCCTGAGACTCTGCATCTGCTAAGCAGAGCTTGGAATGTTCTGCACCTTCCAGAAAGGACTATCCACTGCTGTACCTGTCTCCAGCAGCTAGGCTGCTCATATGAGATGTGGGTCTCACCATGTGGCAACCTAGATGTCTCTATTGGACTCTCTTTGAAGTGTGTGTTTGTGCATTGGAGGAGCATGCACATGTGCAATATGATGGTGCACCCTCAAAGTGCACACACTCCTCTGAGGACGCTTTTGTCTTCTTCTACATCAGTTCATCTATCATTCTTTTAAGGACCTGGAAGAGATGGAAGACATAAATTTGAACAGTTTCAAAGTCTATTTTGCGTAGACCTTCACATTTCTGTTATTGGTGAGAACAATTCACCAATTCAGTGAAAGATTGTGATGTGATGTCTAATTCTGTCATTAGGTATGATGGAGTCCCCGATATCATCTCTGCCCACTGGCTCTGCCACTCTGCCAACTTCCAAAGCTTCTTCTGGAGTGGTTCAGATGGCTGCGACTGTAGGGCTACTGCTCGTTCTTTGCTTCCCTCAGTAGTTGTGCAGTCCTTTTCCCTGCAATGAGGACAAGGCAGAAATTGGAATGCTTAGAAAGAATGGCTTGATAGGAATTGTGAGGGCTGACAGCAAGGGATGAGTGAGAGATTGCACAAAGATGAGGGTGAGTCTCAGTTTTGGGTATCCAGTTGGACATGAGGAGGTGCTGAGGCGTACAGTGTGTTGTTTCAAAGAATACCTGGCAGGAGAGTGCTGAGGAAGTCAGAGTCTTGGAGTTGGCACCTGTGAGTGGGATGCTACTCACCATTCCTGCTTCCAAGTGGTCATCAAACCTTTTGCAGCCCTCAATTCAAATTCTCAGGGCTATGTTCTGGCACAGCTACTTAGTTTGGCTCATTTGCCCCTTATTCTTACCTATAGGAAACAACACATCTCCTCAATCCCCAATTCCTTTGGCAACTCCTCAGGGCAAGAGCCAGAGAATCAGGGGACAGTCTTCCCATGTTTCACTTCTAGAACTGTTCAGATCCAATACAAGATGACCACTAAGCCCAGGTTTTCTGCACCGTTTCTAATTTGAGACACAAGTCCTGCAGCCTTGATTTTATACACCTGGGAAGATACTTGCAATCTTCTAAATTCACTCATGAGCTGTGATCATTATTCTCTTCCTTGGGCCTGCTCCCACAAGCTTACCACAACCCCATTTATACCACTACCTCCACTCCCACAGGATCACCACCTTCCCCCCCCGAACCCATCCTCCAAACCCCACCCCAGCTAGGATGTCAAAATGTTTCTTAACTTATACTCTGATAGTTCGTCACCCTGTTTCTCACCCCTGCCAAAGTCCCTTTAAAGACAAGTCCCCTCCTTGACTCTTGACAGAGTGCAGATCATCATCAAGTCCAGACTCTGTGACTGGTTGGGAAACCTGAAAGGTGATGCTAACACCGTTGTTTATTTAAACAGCCAGGGTAACACCCGTTGCTCCAATAATTGGGTCCCTCACTCTCTGGTGTCTCTCCAACTGCAAGTAAGTTGGTTTGGTTCTGTTAACATGCTTCCCTCACTCTGAGGGTTGTTTATTCTGACACTATCATATTATGAAAGAACATAGGTTTTAATACTTGCCTCTTACCAAAGAGTAGAGTGAGTTAGTATCACAGAGCAGGGATAACAGTTGTTGATAACTGGCAAGTTTGATGAAGACAGTGAAGAAGATGAATTCTGACCACAGGAGTTGCATTTCAGATTAGTGTAGGCCACAAGTCATCAAGTTGGAATTTACAGGGCTTTTAATAGTAAGTTCAGGAGTTAGCGGAAGCACAGATTAACATGGAAATCCTGATGTTCTCCCGAACACTTGCTGTTTTTCCATGGACTCCACTCTGGATACTGTACCATCCTGCAACCTGTCCCTCCTCAATTCCTAGAAGATCCCACCAGCTGGAAAAGCCAGAGAATTCTGCTGTGTCCTCTGTTTGAAGTATTTTCCTGACTTTCCTCTCCTCCCCCACAGTTTTGTAAGTTTTCCTTTCCAAAAATATGTTTAACTCCCTTTTGAAATGTGATCCTGAACCTACCTTCACTACCCTAAACAGATTAACATGAATCATTGCATTAAAGAAAGCACTTCCCATTTCTCCTCTGGTTGTTTTGTCAATTATCTTAAATTTGTGCTATCTGGGCACTGACTCTTTTGCCAATAAAACAAACTCTCCTTATTTGGCTTGTCAAAATATCTCAAAGTCCTTGATTTTTTTCATGAATATTCGTCATATTCCAACCTAACATGCAGAAAGAGGACATTTGGATCATCGCGTCTGCACCGACACTCCAACAGAGCATTTTACCCACCCCCATCCTCTGCTCTATCCCCGTAACCCCAAACATCTATCCCATTAATCCCCCTAACCCATTCAACTTTGGACACTAAGGGGCAATTTAGCATGGCCAATCCATCTGACCTGCACATCTTTGGACTGTGGAAGGAAACCGAAGCACCTGGAGGAAACCCATGCAGGCACAGGAAGAGTGTGCAAACTCTGGACAAACAGGCACCCAAGGCTGAAATCAAATCCCAGTCCCTGACACAGTATGGCAACAGTGCTGCCTACTGTGCCACCATGCCACTCTCTTTTCCATTCATGCATTATGATCCCTATTACCAAGATATTAAGATGTGTCATTCCGTTTCCTTTATTGCCAAATTTTAATGTTCACATACTATGTTATAATATCTGTGTCCAAAAGAATAAAGATTCATAGCAGAGTTCTTCAGCTGGATTGCACTTGTGTGCTTGGCAAAGACCCAGGAAAATCTCTCTTTGCATCTCACAAAAAAGTTTACCTTTCTGTTTCTGAGTACACTTTATTTAGAAAATATTGAGGGGCTGCAGGAAGCAACAAATCCACAATTCTTTTTTTATTTTGGTAATAGTGATGTACTCGACTCTACCTTGAAAACAGTAATAGTTTAATAGAGTTGGTCAGCTTCATCCAGTGCAAATCACAGCCATACTCGCTGCCTTGGCAGGAATCCAGTTCAGAAACTATAGGATCAGTGAGCAAAGTCTTTTATCGGTAATTACAGAAAGATGAAGCAGTATCTGTCTTCATTTGTAGTCCCTCTATTGGTTGGTGAAATTACCGAACTACTCCAGAGAATGCAAGTAAAATGTGACTTGTGTTACAGGTGAAGCATTTTGGTTGTAATTTGTATTGTGAGAAAATGTAACAGATAATAATTTGAAAGGGGCCCCAGACCTTTAAATCAATACATTGAATGATTTCCCCTGTCTTTCTATTTGCCAACCACAGTGAAGTGATTCAGTATGATGTTCTTCCCGTTATGCGTCAACTTGATTTGTAACTTATTGTTGAAATTCTTCAAGATTCTCAAGCCAAACAATAAAAGAAATAAATAACTCTGAAAGATTGAGGTGTTTTTGTTAAAGCAAAGATTTGTCTGAAGGAAAAGATGAAGATAGCCAAGAAAGGTTTCTCTTCTCTTTGTCCACTAGTTATGAAAGGCAAAAGATGGCACAAAGGCAAGTGGAGATTCTTAACAATGGATCCCAGCCAGCACGGTGGCACAGTAGTTAGCACTGCTGCCTCACAACACTAGAGACCCAGGTTTGATTCTCAGCTTGGGTCACTGTCTATATGGAGTTTTCACATTCTCCCCATGTCTGCGTGGGTTTCCTCCAGAAGCTCTGGTTACCTCCCACACTCCAAAGATGTGCGGGTTAGGTGGATTGGCCATACTGAAATTGCCCCTTTGTGTCAGGGGATCTGTCTAGGGTAAATGCATGGGGGTCGTGGGGATAGGGCTTGGGTGGGACTGTATCGATGCAGACTCAATGGGCTGAATGGCCTCCTTCTGCACTATAGGGATTCTATGATTAAATGCAAAATCTGATTTTTTTATTATAGTCCTAATATTTCATTATTCAATAACTCCTTTTAAATCCAACTTCTATTCATTTACACAGAACAAAAAAGTTTACAAATAATGCGTAACGCCTTTATATTCCATTTGCAATGGAATATGAGTCTATGGTACCATTTTTGCAAGTTTCAGACAGAATGAGAGACATACAATAAAAACAAGAATCATTGTATGTGCTATTTTGTGACATAAAGGTATAAAATAGACCTTTCAGAAGCAAAGAAGGTTCTGTTGGATGTGGAAACAATAGAGAAAGCTGACGCAGGAAAAAAATAAGGCAAGAGGCAGGAATGTCAGGGCCTTAAGGTGTAGTTATGTGTTGGTATTGTTGGGGAAGGTGGCAGATTGGAATGTGTTGTTCCAATGAACATTATTTTTCAACGGTTGAGAAATCAGCAGCAACTTTGGAGCAGTTGACTTTGCTCATCTCTTCCTGGTAATGCAATAAAAGATTAAAATGTTTTGGACATATTGGTCTGGAGAGTTTTGTGGCTTAAGCATCTCAGAGCATTCTGTCAATAAACACTGGCTTCCCAGGATCTGGCAACTGCCTTTACTTGACCCATGTCTTGGTACATATGAGCAAGCCCAAATATCATACAGCAAATTCATAGTGCTGTGTTTTAGCTAGCATGATATTATTTATTTTCACATGTTGGGAGGTGACAACTGGCAGATTTGTTATTAAACTGTAATTGAAGTGTTGAGCTAAAGCAGTGACACATTATAGAATTGACACTAGATGTAAGCTTAATTACCTCTCATCGAGTTGATTAAAAATAACGAATAGCCACATCTGCTCCACTAAATTGAAATCTAAATATTAAAAGTGATCTTTATTGCTCACATTCCAGCATCCCTCTGGCTTATCCACCTGTCATTGATAGTTTCAGCTAAACCCCATAATCTGAAAAATACTATTTAAAATAATGACCTGGATTTAAAAAATTAAAATATTTTGTTTACATGCCTTGTTTTGGAATCAAAATGTATGACAAAAGACAACTCCAAGAAAAATCATAGACACCAATACTTTATTTTAGCATAATATGGTTCTGACAGCAATTACATAATTATCTGTCACTTGATAATGAGTTTCTTTTCTTGTTCATTATTTCTTTTTCTCTTATATTTGACAAAGATGAAGAAAAACTGCAAGAGACAGAAAGAAAAAAAGGCAAGGATTTAGAAAAAAATGCCACAATCTGGATAACTATTGTTTTTGATTTTTATATCTTGAATTCCCTTGGAGTTTCTGTCATGACACTGCTATAATTCTGTCATGGTAGCACGGTGGCATGGTGTTTATTACTGCTGCCTCACTGCGCCAGGGACCCAGGTTCGATGCCCAACCTAGATCACTGTCTCTGTAGAGTCAGCATGTTCTCCCCATGTCTGCATGGGCCGAATGGTCTCTTTCTGCACTGTAGGATTGTATCAGTGGAAGGTCACTGCACTTTCTATGGAACAGGATTTTGAAGATGAAGGTGTTCCCCACTCCTCCATTGAAAAAGTCACTGGAGAACACTCTCCCTACATTCCCAGTCACTGCCCTTCAATCATTTCACACTCTGTGGAGCATTAATTGGCTAGAGTTTTTCAACCCCCATCTGAGAAGGAAAAGTCCTGCCTCAGAGAGTGGATATAGGGTTCCAAAGTGTATGTGTGTGTGTGTGTCAAGTGGTGGAAGGGAGGAATATGTTGGTCTGTTTGGTGGGGAAGGGGAGGGGGGTTGGGGAAGGGGCGCTAGACATCAAGGGTTATGGGATTAAGGGTTATGGGGAGAGGGCGGGAAAGTGGAACTGAGCAGCGACAGATCAGCCATGATCTTATTGAATGGCGGGGCAGGCTCGAAGGGCTAGATGGCCTACTCCTGCTCCTATTTCTTATGTTCTTATGTTCTTATAAGCTGCAAATAATGACAGGGCAAGGATCAGAAGGTAAATGACCAAGAATTGTCACCTTAGGGGCCTCAGTTGAAACAAGGACAGGAGAGATGCCCTATGCCTTGCCAGACCCATGTTAAATCCTGACCAAGTTGGGGAGGGCAGGGCACAGGCAGCATTTTATATGTTGCCTCTACCTGCAAACCTGCCAATGGACCACTGTAAAATTGTACCCATAGAGTTACAATAATGCAGTGACAGAAATTCAGAGCCAATTTAAGGCTTTTCCTATCACAGTGTCTTGTTTTGCTACTGTGTATCTAATATTATGCTGGGCTGGGCTGAGAAGGTTGTTAGGAAGGCTTATGGGATGTTAGGCTTTATAGGAAGGGGCATAGAGTATAAAAGCTGCCGTCTAATGCTTCAGTTGTACAGAACGTTGGTTAGACCGCATTTGGAGTACTGCGTCCAGTTCTGGTCACCTTACTACCGGAAGGACGTGGAGTCTCTGGAAAGGGTGCAGAGGAGGTTTACCAGGATGTTGCCTGGCATGGGGGGACTGGGTTACGAGGAGAGATTGAAGAAACTGGGGCTATTCTCCTTGGAAAGACGGAGATTGAGAGGGGACATGATAGAAGTATATAAGATACTGAAGGGAATAGATAGAGTTAATAGTGAGAGACTGCTCCCTAGACTGGGTACGAACACGAGAGGTCATCATTTAAGGGTGAGGGGGGGGAGGTATAATTTGGAGGTGAGAAGAAGGTTCTTTACGCAGAGAGTTGTGGGGGTCTGGACCGCGCTACCGAGTAGGGTGGTGGAGGCAGGAACGTTGGACTCGTTTAAGATGCAGTTAGATAGGCACATGAGTGAAACGAGAATGGAGGGATATGGTAGGGGCTATTAAATAGGGTTAAACCTCGGGAGACACCGGAAGGGCAGGCTATATGATTAATATTTTTTGTCTTTATTCCACAGGTGGAGGTCCACCTTGTGTCAAGCGAGGGGCATGCACACGGCGGGCCGTGCGTGGGCTGCTCTTGGAAGTCCAGGAGTGGCCTAGTACTTCATGTCGGTGTGTGTGCTTGATCCTGGACCGGTAGACAGGCACCGCAACAGCTCAGTGACTAGCACTGCTGGCTGTGCAGACACATGGATTTGGGCCTGTGTCTGTGGGTGTTTGCGCATTCTCCCTGTGGTTGCGTGGGTTTCCTCCGGGCGCTCCGGTTTCCTCCCACACCCCAAAGATGTGCTCTTAGGCTAATCGGTTTTTACCAAATTGACACTATTTCTTCCCTGAATCTGACTGAGTAGGGTTCCATTCGTAGACATGCAGGGTAGAATAGGCGTAGGGTGATGCGGTGGAGCGGGCTCGTTGGGCCGAAGGGCCTGTTTCCCGTGCTGGGTTGTTCTTTGTTCTTTGTATCTCCTCCGGTACGTAATTCCGATCTCATGGCAATTAATTTTCAATTCCAACCTAACCTTTCTCAATCTTAAAATTGAAATGCAAATGCAAAATAGTGGAGATTTAATTACAGTATGACTGCTCCAAATGAGGATTTAGTGTCCCGCCAATGTAATTGTGGATGAGAATGTATTTTATTCTATTCACGGGCAGAATTTTCCAGCCCCCCTGTGGAGCATTCTCCAGCACTGGAAACATTCCAGTCTTTCCAATGTCTATAGGGTTTTGCATGCCTCCCACCCTCCACCGCTGGGAAATGTGGGGTGGGTAAGGGTGGTTGGTCACCATCGGCAGGACTGGAAAATCCTACCACAGGGAAGGGCTAGAAAATTTTGGCCTACGTATAAAACTAAATTGTCACTGGTAAGGTGTTGCAGTATGCTTCTCTGTATTTGACCCATATTGAATGGTGAATCGCAGAAGGCTGTGGAGCCCAAGTCACTGAATCTCTTTAAGACAGAGGTGGATAAGTTCTTGATTAATAAGGAGATCGGGGGTTATGGGAAAAAGGCAGGAGAATGGGGATGAGAAAAATATCAGCCATGGTTGAATGGTGGAGCATATTTAATGGGCCGAGAGACCTAATTCCGCTCCTATGTCTTATAGGTCTTGTAGTCTTGTGATCTTATGATGCCTGGAGTTTAAAAATATTGCATTGGAGCTATTTCAAATTAAATTCTTTTCACATAAATACTAAGAGTACCTTCCATTTTTTGTTCAACACTTTGTGAACAAAATAAGTCTTGTAGTTTGTAAAAAGGACATTGTAAAACTATTTATAATGTTTGCTATAATTTATTATAAAAACATTTATAATGTTTTTGATAAGCGAGGGGATTAAGGGTTATGGGGAGAGGGCAGGAATGTGGAACTGAGCCACGACAGATCAGCCACGATCTTATTGAATGGCAGGGCAGGCTCGAAGGGCTAGATGGCCTACTCCTGCTCCTATTTCTTATGTTCTTATGTTCTATGCAAAGATAATCAGAAAAAAATCACCCTTCAACATTTGTTTCAATTATGACTTCTGACAAAATTTACGGGGAGGAAATGGCCTAACGGTATTATCACTAGACTATTAATCCAGGAACTCAGTTAATGTTCTGGGATCTGGGTTCGAATCCCGCCACAGCAGATGGTGGAATTTGAATTCAATTAAAAAAAAATTAAGAATTAAGAATCTACTGATGACCATGAGCCCATTGCCAATTATTGGAAAAGCCTATCTGGTTCACTAATGTCCTTCAGGGAGGGAAATCTGTTGTCATTACCTAGTCTGGATGGAGTCTTAGCTGGTTAAGTCCAGGGCCACAGCAATATGGTTGACTCTCAACTGCCCTCAGGCAGCTATGGATGGGCAATAAATGTTGGCCAGCCAGTGACGCCCTTGCCCTGAAAATGAATTTAAAAAATTCTGACCAAATATTTGGAGTTTAAATCTAATTTTTCCCTTTTGCAAATGCTGATTCATTTAGTAGACAGTGAGGATTCACCTCCAAGCATATGAACAGCAGTCAATATTGAAAATCCAATTGAATGGTTATTACCCCTGAATCATTCACACTGCAATATATTTCTGCACTCATTTTCATTTATTTATCTTTTCCAATTCCTTTCTTCCACACAACCCATGCACAACCTTTCTGTCACACGCACCACAATACAGATGGAGTAACATAAAGAAATCCAACAAAACCCTATGAATATTAAATAAACTTGAAAGTGGCATTGTCACATTTATTGAATTATAAGCGTGAGAAATTCACCAATTCCTCTAAAGGGATTTTGATATTTCGTCAGTTTAAATGTCACGTAGCTTTGCAGAATTTGTGTATTTCCTTCGTTCTTTGACATTTACATTCCACCAGTTGCTGCATTTTCGTAACCGCCTTTTCCCATCTTAGCTTGATATTACTATTGAGGTGCATTGGGAACAGGAGGGGTGGTGGGTAAGTTCTCTAATATTGCGTGGGAAATCCAGTTTTAAATTCAGCATGACTCTCTGTGGCATGTTGGTGTTGCCACCTCAGTATAATTTCCCTTTTGGGCTTGGTGCCAAGTTGTTCATCTGCAAGTATGATGATGCCAAGCAGCATGATGCCAACTCAATGCCAGTAACTCACAGGCCAATCACAGATAGAACTTGGAGAAGTTTTGACCATAGTTGAAGAATATGGCTTCAGGATGCTCGAATGTTTTGCCACTCATTAATGAAGTCTCGACTTGATGTATCATTAGGTTCAGTGAGGAACCAAAGAGAGATAAGCTTCCCGAGGATCGGGAGGAAAAAACCTGCTTCTGCCACAAAGAGGGCTGTATGTCATGCAGGAAGTCAACAATAGGAACATTGTGCCACACTGCTGGTTTCGGTTTCAGGAGTGCATTAATGACCTAACCAGCTAAGGAAAGATAAGAAGAGTTGCATACTCATCTGTATCCTAAGTTTTAAGTTTAAGTTTATTTTTATTTTCACAAATAGGCTTACATTAACACCACAATGAAGTTATTGTGAAAATTCCTAGTCGCCACACTCCGGCACCTGTTCGAGTACACTAAGGGAGAATTTAGCATGGTCAATGCACTTAACCAGCACATCTTTTGGACTGTGGGAGGAAACCAGAACATCCGAAGGAAACCCACGCAGACAACAGTGAGAACATACAAACTCCGCACCGAGAGTAACCCAAGCCAGGAATCGAACCCGGGTCCTTGGTGCTGTGAGGCAGCAGTGCTAACCACTGTGCCATCGTGCTGCCTAATCCTGTTGAATATATTATTATCCACCATTTAAATCTATAGGAAGGAAGTATCATGACAGCTTTCTAGGAATCTGGTGAACATTCAAATAAACCTTTTCTTGTGGTTGCACATCAACTGACCACTGATCGAAAACTCTCATGGTTTAAAATACTTCCCGGTTGATGACTATGAGTGTGGATTGCCACAAGTAAAAGTTGATGATGTTTTACAGCTGTGACAGGGAGGCCGGGGATGCTAACTAAAGCACCTGGTCATACTGGGTATTATCACCACATAGGAAGTTGATATAATTGCTAGCCATGGTAAATGTCCCTTCAGACACTTGCCTCATGTATTTGTGTGCAGCCGACTGGGAGATTTTTGAACATATCCTCAGCAGAGCCCAACTTTAAAAGCTGTTGACAATGCATGACCTCCAGATCCAGCAGGTAGCAGGTCTTCGAGAAGCTGTTCCTGGAGGTTTCCTCATGATTGATAGTCTCAACCTCCAGAGCATTTCTTTTCCAAAAGGTCAAAGACACTGTACCTCTGCCTGAACTCTCTGTTTTATGAGTGGAGTCTCCAGTGAGCTTGACCTTTCTGTTGCTCTGCCCTCTACTCTAGTTTCTTCACAGAAGATGGTTCTTCCATTTTCATCCTTGGCCAAAACCCACTTTAAGGTCATAAAAGTGCCCCCCATCCTAATATGAGTCTCAAATGTCCAAAGTGTAGAAACTAACCACTAAGTAACTAAGAAACTAACCACTAAGAAACTCACCACTAACCACTAATTAAGCGCTGTGAACAAATCTTTTCTGGATGATAGAGAAGAAAGAAATGTTGCGCACTAAACATTTGTTGTAACAATTGAATGAATTTTAATGAGCCTGATAAATATCCTTTGATTGAATGCAGAGTTTTTGAGAATCTAGGAGCCCCAATGGATGTATTGTTAAATTTGTAATGAGGTTGTAGTATCGTTCCAAGGGAGCAACTTATATATATAAATTGGTAACTCTACCTCTCCTATGAGGGAGATGTGTAACCAGCCCAACCTGCCTGAGTTAGAACATAGAACATAAAAAAACTACAGCATAAACAGGCCCTTTGGCCCACAAGTTGCGCCAATCATATATCTACCTACTAGGCTTACCTATAACCCTCAGTCCTGTTAAGTCCCATGTACACATCCATGTACACATCTCTTAAAGGACCCTATCGAATTTGCCTCCACCACCACCGACGGCAGCCGATTCCACTCACCCACCACCCTCTGAGTGAAAAACTTACCCCTGACATCTCCTCTGTACCTCCTCCCCAGCACCCTAAACCTGTGTCTTTTTGTGGCAGCCATTTCAGCCCTGGGAAAAAGCCTCTGAGGATCCACCCGATCAATATCTCTCAACATCTTATACACCTCTATCAGGTCACCTCTCATCCTTCGTCTCTTCAAGGAGAAAAGATTAAGCTCTCTCAACCTATCCTCTTAAGGCATGCCACCCAATCCAGGCAACATCCTTGTAAATCTCCTCTGCACCCTTTCAATGGCTTCCACATCCTTCCTGTAATGAGGCGACCAGAACTGAGCACAGTACTCCAAGTGGGGTCTGACCAGAGTTTTATAAAGCTGCAGCATTATTTCTCAACTCCTAAACTCAATTCCTTGATTGATGAAGGCCAGTACATCATATGCCCTCTTAACCACATCCTCTACCCGTGAAGCCGATTTGAGAGTCCTGTGAACCCAGACCCCAAGATCCTTCTGATCTTCCACACCGCTAAGAGTCTTACCCTTAATATTATATTCCTTCATCACATTTGACCTGCCAAAATGTAGCACTACACATTTATCCGGGTTGAAGTCCATCTGCCACTTCTCCGCCCAGTCTTGCATCCTATCTATGTCACACTGCAACTTCTGGCATCCGTCCAAACTATCCACAACACCTCCAACCTTCATGTCATCAGCAAACTTGTAGTCATGATGTGGGTATGTCGGCGTTGGACTGGCGTAAACACAGTAAAAAGTCTGACAACACCAGGTTTTAGTCCAACCGATTTATTTGACAATATACTCACAAGCTTTCGAGGTTTCCCTCTTCGTCAGGTGAATGGAGAGTTCTGGCCTCAGACAGAGCATATAAAGCACAGACAGTTTAGAGATTACTGATTAGAATGCGAATCCTTACACCTAACCTGCTGTTCAAGACCTGAAGTGACTGACAATGTGAGTGGAAGGAGCACTGACCACAGGTTACAGAGATGTGTATTGTTTCCAGACAGTACAATAAGTGAGGTTTTGCAAACCCAGGCAAGTCACGGGGGTTACAGATAGTGCGACATGAACCCAAGTTCCCTGTTGAGACCGTCCTCATGTGTGCGGAACTTGGCTATCAGTCTCTGTTCAGCGACTCTGCGCTGTCGTGTGTCGTGAAGGCCGCCTTGGAGAATGCTTACCCGAAGGTCAGAGGCCGAATGCCCATGACCACTGAAGTGTTTGCCAACAGGAAGGGAACAGTCTTGCCTGGTGATTGTCGAGCGATGTTCATTCATCCGTTGTCGTAGCGTCTGCATGGTCTCCCCAATGTACCATGCTTCGGGACATCCTTTCTTGCAACGTATCAGGTAGACAATGTTGGCCGAGTTGCAAGAGTATTTACCATGTACCTGGTGGATGGTATTCTCACGTGTGATGATGGTATCCATGTCGATGATCCGGCATGTCTTGCAGAGGTTGCTGTGGCAGGGTTGTGTGGAATTGTGGTCACTGTTCTCCTGAAGACTGGGTAGATTGCTGCGAACAATGGTCTGTTTGAGGTTGTGTGGTTGTCTGAAGGCAAGAAGTGGCCACAGCAACCTCTACAAGACATGCCGGATCATTGACATGGATACCATCATCACACGTGAGAATACCATCCACCAGGTACATGGTAAATACTCTTGCAACTCGGCCAACATTGTCTACCTGATACGTTGCAAGAAAGGATGTCCCGGAGCATGGTACATTGGGGAGACCATGCAGACGCTACGACAACGGATGAATGAACATCGCTCGACAATCACCAGGCAAGACTGTTCCCTTCCTGTTGGCAAACACTTCAGTGGTCATGGGCATTCGGCCTCTGACCTTCGGGTAAGCATTCTCCAAGGCGGCCTTCACGACACACGACAGCGCAGAGTCGCTGAACAGAGACTGACAGCCAAGTTCCGCACACATGAGGACGGTCTCAACAGGGATCTTGGGTTCATGTCGCACTATCTGTAACCCCCGTGACTTGCCTGGGTTTGCAAAACCTCACTTACTGTACTGTCTGGAAACAATACACATCTCTGTAACCTGTGGTCAGTGCTCCTTCCACTCACATTGTCAGCCACTTCAGGTCTTGAACAGCAGGTTAGGTGTAAGGATTCGCATTCTAATCAGTAATCTCTAAACTGTCTGTGCTTTATATGCTCTGTCTGAGGCCAGAACTCTCCATTCACCTGACGAAGAGGGAAACCTCGAAAGCTTGTGAGTATTATCAAATAAATCGGTTGGACTAAAACCTGGTGTTGTCAGACTTTTTACTGTATCAGCAAACTTACCAACCCATCCCTCTACTTCCTCATCCAGGTCACTTATAAAAATCACAAACAGCAAGAGTCCCAGAATGGATCCCTGGGACACTCCACTGGTGACCGACATTCATGCCAAAAAAAAACCATCTACAACCACTCTCTGCCTTCTGAGGGCAAGCCAGTTCTGGATCCACAAAGCAACATCCCCTTGGATCCCTTGTCCCCTCATTTTCTCAGTAAGTCTTGCATGGGGGACCTTATCGGACGCCTTGCTGAAGTCCACATAAACCACATCTACCACTCTTCCTTCATCAATGTGTTTAGTCACATTTTCAAAAAACTCAACCAGGCTCGTAAGGCACGATCTGCCTTTGACAAAGCCATGCTGACTACTTTTGATCATACTAAACTTCTCTAAATGTTCATAAATCCTGTCTCTCAGGATCTTTTCCATCGACTTACCAACCACTGAGGTCAGACTCACCGGCCGCTAATTTCCTGTGCCAATTTATGTTGCCGAAGTGAAAGATATATATTTAACGTCACAGTTTGCCCAGTAATACTGGAGTTCCATTATAAGTTCTTATTATGATCCTTGGTCAGACATGGGGAAAATCTGGTTAGCAACAACAAAACAAATTGTTTTAAGTAGATAAAATTTGAGATTCATGATGCTTACTATGTGAATAAAGCCACAATATTCCAGAGGTTTTGAACGAGCAATAATAAACTTAATTATCCAAGTTTAGAAAGAGGAAACAATTTACAATATCTGCCTTTAATATTCAGGGTAAGTATGAGATATGTAGGAATTAACAGACAAACTGTGATTGACTCACCATGTTACACAACAGATGGCAGATGCAACTAAACACAATTCAATGGATTTCTCAGCAATCCACCCAGATGTTTGTCACATGGTGAGCCAAACATCCTCACTAAAACTTTTGTCTTTCTCACAAGGGTTTCCAGTTTCCTATTTGAAGATCTCACCTTAGAATTTTTCTGCAAAAGTTGCTTCCACTTCCCAGTTTGAACAGTGACAAACCTTTTAAGTTTCATAGAACATAGAACATAGAATATTACAGCGCAGAACAGGCCCTTCGGCCCACGATGTTGTGCCGACCAGTTAAAAAAAAACAATGACCCACTAATCTAAACCAATCCCTTTTCGTCCATAAACCTATCCACGGATCTCTTAAACGCCCCCAAACTAGGCGCATTTACAACCGCAGCAGGCAGGGCATTCCAATCCCTCACCACCCTCTGGGTAAAGAACCTACCCCTGACATCCGTCCTATAACTAACCCCCCTTAATTTAAAGCCATGCCCCCTCGTGCTAGCTTTCTCCATCCGAGGAAAAAGGCTATCACTATCCACCCTATCTAAACCTCTAATCATCTTATATGTTTCAATAAGATCCCCTCTTAGCCGCCTTCTTTCTAGCGAAAACAACCCCAAATCCCTCAGTCTCTCCTCATAGGACCTCCCCTCCATACCAGGCAACATCCTGGTAAACCTCCTCTGCACCCTCTCCAAAGCCTCCACATCCTTCCTGTAATGTGGGGACCAGAACTGCACACAGTACTCCAAGTGCGGCCGCACCAGAGTTGTGTACAGTTGCAACATGACGCTGCGACTCCTAAATTCAATCCCCCTACCAATAAACGCCAAGACACCGTATGCCTTCTTAACAACCTTACCTACTTGATTCCCAACTTTCAGGGATCTATGTACACATACACCTAGACCCCTCTGTTCATCCACACTATTCAAAGTCCTCCCGTTAGCCCTATACTCGACACATCTGTTATTCCTACCAAAGTGAATTACCTCACATTTCTCCGCATTAAACTCCATCCGCCACCTCTCGGCCCAGCTCTGCAACCTGTCTAAGACTCCCTGCAAACTATGACAGCCTTCCTCACAATCTACCACACCTCTGACTTTGGTGTCATCAGCAAATTTACTAATCCACCCAGCTATACCCTCATCCAGATCATTAATAAAAATTACAAACAGCAGTGGCCCCAAAACAGATCCCTGAGGCACACCACTCGTAACCGAACTCCATGATGAATATTTACCGTCAACTACCACCCTCTGTCTCCTATCTGCTAGCCAATTCCTGATCCAATTTCCTAGACTACCCTCAATCCCACACATGTGCATTTTCTGCAGAAGCCTACCATGGTGAACCTTATCAAACGCCTTACTAAAATCCATATATACCACGTCAACTGCCTTACCCCCATCCACCTCTTTGGTCACTTTCTCAAAAAACTCAATAAGGTTAGTAAGGCACAACCTACCCGCTACAAAACCATGCTGACTATCTCCAATCAATTCATTACTCTCCAAATAACTATAAATCCTATCCCTAATAATTTTTTCTAAAACCTTGCCCACAGCAGAAGTAAGACTCACCGGTCTGTAATTCCCGGGGAAGTCTCTGTTCCCCTTCTTAAACAATGGGACAACATTCGCTATCCTCCAATCTTCCGGTACTATACCAGAGACCAACGACGACCTGAAGATCAGAGCCAGAGGCTCTGCAATCACCTCTCTTGCCTCCCAGAGAATCCTAGGGTAAATCCCATCAGTTATGCCTTCAGTTATGCCTTCCAAGGTTCCCTTTCCCTGGATCTCCGAGTACACTCAAGCTTCACCTTTCAAACACAACTTCAGATCTTTGGTCATGCCAGGCAGAAAACCACTGCTCCAAAGGGGTCTCACTGCTCCTAATGGAGTCACCAACTTCAGCCGTCTTACTGGATCTTCCAGCCTCCTCTCATACCCACTTCACTAAACATCTGCTTCCTGAAACTCTCTTGAATTTGGATCCTATTAATCTGCTCCCTCCTTTAGCTTCACTTAATGGGACCAATTTCTGTTGCCTATCTTCGTTCCTTACCATGGACTACATTTTTTCCTCCTCCCTGGTTTGGAACCTTCTACCTGTCCTCCATCTGTGTCCTGCTCCCTCAGACACCTACTAGATAATAGAACTCCATACAAGGTCATCTGCCCTGCCTTTTTGAGCTGTTTTATTTCCTTTTCCTTTCCTCTGTATAAATACGCAGGACTGGTCCCTGGCCTGAAAAGCAGAAAAAAACCCAACTATGCATGTGGGGACATTTCCCCATGAATGCATGTGCAGAAGGCCCAAGACTCCTCAGGAACCAAACTTCCCAACCCACAAACTAAAGAAGGTAAGGCTTTGAGTTGCTTTACATCAGACAAGACCAGTTCAGGCAAGTTTTATTGGTGGCCTTCATTTCCAAGTTTTACTGTTTTTTTGTTGCCTTTTGGGAAATATTTTCACGTTACTAATTTCTCTGTATTATCCATATAAAGAACAAAGAACATTACAGGATCAGGCCTTTCGGCTCCCCAAGCCTGCACTGACCATGCTACCTGACTTAACTAAAATCGCCTACCCTTCTGGGAACCATATCCCTCTATTCCCACCCTATTTATACATTTGTCAAGACACACCTTAAAAGTCACAATCTTTGAGATTGTTCTTCATTTTATGGGGTTTCATATTTGTATCTCCCTTTCCACTTTGTGTCTCTGACTGACCTCTATCTTGTTACATTCCTACATGTTTTATTCCATGCAAAAAGTATCCTCCTCTGTCTATGATGGAACTTCAAACCCCACAAGTTTTATTTGTACTCAGTGTCAGAAAGTTGATAGCCTTTCCTTCCTTGCTTTTCATTACTGCTGTGTCTCTCACCAATGCATCAGTACCCAGTTGGTATTAGAAAGATGAAACATTTTACAATATCTGCCTTTAATATTCAGGACATGTATGAAATATATGGGAATTAACAGACAAACTGTGATTGAATGGAGTCCTGACTCAGAAAACCATAACGCTTTACTTTTCTAAGAAAAGTTGGAAACACTCATCAAAAACCTTCCTGCTGTAAAGGTTCCCTGGCTGCTAAGCAACAACTTCTCTCTTCTCCAAGTTTGCCAACTTCTCCTGAAGTACCTCTCTAAGCACAGTTTGAACTGACCTAAAACCCCCACACATGTGAACATCTTTGTCCAACATGATTCTAACCAGAGTCTTACTCTTCTTGCACAAAACAATTCAATTAAACCCACTTAAATCCATAGCTTATTTATAAAATTTAACAGTGCATAAGTGCATTCTTATAAAAAACCTCTGTTTTCCTGACACAGCGGACAACCCAAAAATAGGTCATATATTCATACAGTGTAGAAAGGGGCATTTGGCCCATCAAGTCTGCACTGTCACAATCCCACTCACACCTTAGTCCCCCTGACACTAAAGGGCCAATCCACCTAACCTGCACATCTTTGGACTGTGGGAGGAAACCAGAGCACCCGAAGGGAACACACACAGGTACGGGGAGAATGTGCAAACTCCACACAGACAGTGACCCAAGTTGGGAATCGAACCCAGGTCCCTAAGCACTGTGAGATAGCAGTGCTAACCGCTGTGCCACGATGCTGCCGTTAGAGCTAATGTAGCATTAAATGAAGTGAAAAAGCTGATTTATTCATTATTCAAATTTATTCAAATTACTCCAAAACATTTAGGGACCAAGAAAGACAGGAAACATGAGAGAGGGTCCAGTTGAGTCATGCTTTGGGGTGAGTGCAATGCAGAGACATGTCCTAAGTAAGTTGGGAACAGAACAAAAATTTATTTTGAACCTGACATAGGCTAGAGTGAGTCAGATGTCTGCGGCTTCAAACTTTAAAAGGTGATGATGTTTTCGAGTCAATATACCATCCAATATGTTATTAGGGATCTGTGTCTGAAATTGAAACTTAACATCAGTTGTGAATCTTTTCACTAGCTCCCATAAATGCCTTGTACACATTAACATTGGTAGAAAAAAGACGGAAAGAATATGGTAACATACCCAATTGCACTGAAATGAATAATCCATTGGATAAGGACTATGTCACATACAAAGGGAGCTGTTGAATTTGCATTTCAGAAAAAGTGCTTCAGGGGATTTTGGGATTCTCAACATGGAAGGCTACATATTAAACATTAAATGGTCGGTTAAAAGTGAGGAAATACAAGTGTTTGACTTGGTAAGAATTTACTGTAAGTAATTCTTTAGTTTTTTTATGTCATTGTCACATGTAGGCTTACGTTAACACTGAGGGGGTGGCACAGTAGTTAGCACTGCTGCCTCACAGCACCAGGATCCCAGGTTCTGGACTCGGATGACTGTCTGTGTGGAGTTTGCACGTTTTCCCGTGTCTGTGGGGTTTGCTTTGGTTTCTGCCCACAGTCCAAAGGTGTGTGGGTTAGGTTGATTGGCCATGTTAAATTGACTCTAGTGTCAAGGGGATTAGCAGGGTAAATGCATGTTATTACAGGAATAGGATCTAGGTGGGATTGTGGTTGGTACAAACTTGATGGGCCGAATGGCCTCCTTCTGCTCTGTTGGGATTCTATCATTAACACTGCAATGAAGTTTCTGTGAAAACCCCCTAGTTGCCACACTCCAGCATCTGTTTGGGTACACTGAGGGAGAACTTAGCATAGCGAAAGCACCTAAACAGCACGTCGTTTGGACTATGGGAGGAAACCAGAGCATCTGGAGGAAACCCATACAGGCACGGGGAGAACATGCTGACTCTGTGCAGACAATGACCCAAGCTGGGAATTGAATCTGTGTCCCTCATGCTGTGAGGCAGCAGTGCTAATCACTGTGCCACCATATCACCCAGGGATTAGCAGAGAATACAACTGAAGTGTAATATGCTGCAATAAAGGCAATGGCCACAAATTTCTGACTTGGTGCATTTGCGAATTCAGGTGCAAACTGCACTCAGAATTACGCCAGTCTTTGGAAAGCTTCTTTTGGTCAATTTTCTGCTCAAATTTATTTGCATATTGGTGAATATTATATCTATGAACAAATGCTGTTAGGTAATGTTTTAAAAGATTTAGTAAATATATATTTGCATTGTGAAATATTCCTTGATATATTTAAGACTGTAAAACTGGTGTAGTTTTATTAATGCAGCTGAAAATTGTCTCACCACAAAAAGAAAATTTTGATCTGTGTCTAGACCACCAACTGTTAGTAACCTGATTTTAAATAACTGAAAATACTTTAAAAAATACACAGGGCAATTCACTAATTATGTTCATGGACAGTAATTACTTTCTTAGTAAATAAAACAAAAAAAAGTTTGACAACGTGTCTACAAATGTTCTTGTGCATAATAACTGAAGCTTTATTTTGCCAGCTGTCTTGAAGGCTAGAAATGAGGAACAACTGGCAAAAGAAAACTATCATTTGATCTGCTGATTTGGCCAGCTTTGTTGTTGGGGCTAGCTTCTATCGTTGTTTTCGTTAAGCCAGTAATCCAGAGACCCAAAGTAATGGTCTGGAGACCTGGGTTCAAATCCCACTTCAGCAGATGGTGAAATTCAATAAAGCATCTGGAATTAAAAGACTAATGATGACCATGAAACCACTGTCGATTATTGTAAAACCCCCAACTGGTTCACTAATATTAAGGAAGGGAATGTGCAGTCCTCACATGGTGCAGCCTATTTGTGACTCCAGACTCATGCTTGGGTCTTGGTACTACTTTCCCATATATAATTGCTCTTGCACCTTTAACACCATTTAATATTGTAAGTGCCAGAAAAGCTCCTTAATAATGGTTAGCTCAGTGAACTACAATTCTTTGTAAAGAATCCATTTTGGAAGCCAATCTATAAAAGATTTCAACTTTGCAATATCTGGTTGGGAAATGTAATTTTATTATAAATTAATTGTGAGTGTATTACCAATGGCCTCTGAAGGGAATAAAATCTTCTTTATGAAATCTTTATTATATAGATAATATTAAGATTTATAATTCACTATATCAGGACTGGATAATGTCTACATTTTAATTATATCCTTGTTGAACTAGGCACTGGGTTATTTATTATAAGGATAGAAAGATAAAATCAGAATCTAATTATTTCCAATGCAGGATTTGTTTTTACTGATACCTTATGAGCAAAGCAATCACAAGTGTAGCTTGAGCTGGCTGTTAACTATTTGAGACAAATGTGTTTGTCAATTACATGGTAACAGGCATGTTCACCTGACTACCGACAACTGGTCAAAAATTACCATTCCTCAAGAAGAGATGTCTAATATTGTATATGATAGTTGTATTCAAATATTTTCTAAATGTAATATGAATTGTTCACTGTAATATTATGTACTTGATTAATGATTTAATACTCACTGTTTATCAATGGTGCATTGGGAATGGCTATCCTACCCAAAGTTTTGTATAAATCTACAATGCCACAATCTATATAAATCTATGTAGTCCATGTAAAATTGCATGAATACAGTTAAATGTGTAATTTGTGGGCAAAGCCTTTATGACACACTGTTTAAGATTGATTGCTGTCTTACCATGTCTGTACTTCCCAAAGATGATCTTCTAACATTTGTTTCAGACATTCCAGTGAGCGTTATCTCGTATTGGGGTTTCCAGGAAGGTTTTGAACATCTCCATTAGTGTTTAGATATTGCCACAGGTCACTGGACGAAATGAACAGGAGTCTAAAATCCCTCTTTTATGTCAGGGAGCAGCAGATTGATGAGTACTCGGCAGGACTAACTCTGCAGTAAACACAAGTCCCTCCTCTGACTCTCACCGAGAGACACAGACAAAGCAGGCTCCTGTGCATGACCCTGAAAAAGCACTCAAGTAGATAATTGCTTGGCAAGGAAAACTAACATTGCACAAATAAGTGGGGCTGGTCACCTTCAAAAAGTTTCACTTTTTATTCGTTTCTCCACGTCCTCGTGTATTCTTTGTCAGAATGCGAGATCCAATGAGTCAGTCTCTGATAATATTTATATTCTTAAATGGTAATTAAACATTCTCTGTCTGCAGTACCTTGTCCACAAAACCTGACATTCTGTTGCCATTTTTTGTTGACCTTTCTCCATTGTAAATTCCTGAATCTACTTAATTCTAAAGCTGAATTTGTACTTGCTGTTTTCTTAAGAAGAGAATGTTCATAAATGTCGTTTGAAACTAGCTGTTAACTTAACCCTTTGAGACAATTTTTCGAAAGTCACTTTCAAGGCAACAGGCTGACTGCATAAAATTTAATAACTATTACCACTTTTCAAAGCATGATAATTTACATCTATATGACTAAAAGCCACGTACTGTGCAGATGCTGGAGGCTGCCACAGTGGCACAGTGGTTAGCATGGCTGCCTCACAGCGCCAGGGACCTGGGTTTGATTCCTGGCTTGGATCACTGTCTGTGCGGAGGCTGCATGTTCTCCCCCCTGTGTCTGCGTGGGTTTCCTCCTGGTTCCTCCCAAAGTCCCAAAAACATGCTGGTTATTGGTACATCTACCATACTAAATTCTCCATCAGTGTACCCAAACAGGCATGGAGTGCACTGACTAGTGGATTTTCTCAGTAGTCATTGCAGTGTCAATATAAGCCTACTTGTGATGCTAATAAATGAACTTAAACTAAAGGAAAGACAGAAAATGTTGAAAAAATTCAGCAGGCCTGGCAGCATCTCTGAACAGAGAGAGACAGGGTTAATGTTTTGAGTCCAACCTGACTCTTTTTCGGAGCTCATTTAAATTCGTTGTGCCCGTAATGTGTCCTGCTGTCATTACACAATGTGGCCACTGGGTGGTGGTCCAAAGCCAATCTCTGAACTGTTTTAGGTCCTGACACCATCTTTCTTTCTTCATTTTGATTTACTCCCCAGATAACTTAAATTAAACTTTAATTTTGACCCTTTAAATCCCTTTTTGCTTTGAATCTATGTTTGAGTCCCTTTATGTAGATCACATCTGTGACCAGATTTGCTCTGAGGTTACATTGGTGGCAGTGATGTTTCATGGGGGAAGAAGTTAGATGCCATCCATTTCATTTGCTTGGGTGTGCTGATGCAGGGAAAAATGGAGGAACAGGTCCCTTCCATCTGGACCAGAATTTTTAACAGAATGGAAATGGAGCAAATGTAGGTTCTACTTTAAAATGTGACATACAAGATTAATGTAAATGCATATTATGTGTTGCCTTACAGATGCTGCCAGACCTGTTGAGATTTTCCAGTGTTTTTTCTTTTGGTTTCACACCTTCAGCTACTGATAGCTAACTCCAAATGGTAAATATAGCCTAACATCTCATTGCATATTCTCAGCTTTAAAATGAATGAGAAAAAAAAATACATATATATATATGAAAATTGTAAATACATGGTATTTACAATTTTCACAGAATGATTGATCAGATGGTAGAATTCAATCCAAGGCGCCATTTGAAAGTATTCCGGAATACAATAAAAAACAACATCTATTAAGTCATTGAAAAGCAGGAGCTTCTAATGGCAATCTTATTGCTTTGAAAGATTGTGCACTAATTCATCATGAGCCACAAAAAGAGAATTGTTTAAAACACTGTTAGAAAAAGATGTGCTAAAGAAGACAGTATCACATATCATATACAACATTAAGTTAAATTAGAGCCCCTATTCTTCCTATAAATATTTTTAATTATTACCTAATGGGAGGAATGAGAATAAAGGGAGAAATTCTAAAGGTGGTACAAGAACAAAGGAAGGTTCGTGTAAATGCATATAACTGCATTGAAGGTAACATGTTGAGAGAGCAGTTAATAAAGCTTGGAATTTCAGCTTTATTAATAAGGTCACTGAGTACAAGAGTAAAGAGATTGTGCTGAACTTGTATAAGACATTAATGAGGTCTATCTGAGTAACATACTTGAGGAAGGCTGTGAAGACACTGGAAAGAGTGCAGAGATGGTTCATGAGAATGATTGCTGGAATGAAGACCTTCCACTATGAGGATAGATTGGAGAGGTTGGGATTGCTTTCCATGGAGAAAAGCAGGCTGAGAGGAGTCTTGTTAGAGGGATTCAAGATCCTGAAGGGCATGGAAAGGGTAAATAATGAGAAACTTCCCACTCAACAGAGCATCAACAACTAGGGGGCACAGAATAAAAATAATTGTCAAAAGGAGTAGAAGTGATGTGAGGAAATGTACACTCAGCCATGGGCCGGTTGAAGTCTAGAACAAACTTCTTGTGAGGGTGATGAAAGGAGGTTCGATTGAGGTAGTCGAAAGGAAATTGGATTGCTCTCTGAAAAGGAAAGATGTGCAAAGTTATAGGAATGAGACAGGGGAGCAGGACTAGGTAGAATGCTCCTACAGAGAGCCAGTGCAGACTCAATGGGCTGAATGGCCTCTTTCTGCACTGTAAACATTTCGTGAGTCATTGATATGATATTAAAGAATTGTGATTAGTTCTTCAGATAACCTCACGTGTAAAGTCACTGATGATGAAGGACTGAACAATTTGAACCAAAGTGTTCCACGTTGAATCCTTGGTTAATGCTGAATATTCAATACAGGATGGAGAAATGCACATAAATAATTAAGTCAGAAATAATAGCTTGTTTTCTTTGTAGAGCTGAAATTCCATCTCACCGTGGAATGCTGCAAAAGTACATGCTAGTCTCTGGCTGAGTTCTGACAGGAGATCCATGGGCCACCTTGTAGAATGTCAGAGCCACAATGCTTCATGATATCTCTGAGAAAATATCCCAAAACAGTTTACGTAAATGGTTAGATATTTGTGACCACTGCTGTCAATTGATTGGAATTAGTCACTGTTGAAAACAGTGCTGAGTATATTCAATTGATTATAAATAGCACAACAATTATGCAAAGACAGTTATGACTTAAAAAATGGAGTTGTGTCAAAGTTTGTCAATACATGATTTATGTGTAACCATATCAAATGTGAATGAAATGCATACATTAGCATTGATTACAATTCAGTACAAGGAGGTCCTTTTGCTCCTTTTGTCATTGAATGGCATTGTCTACAACGCACAACTAGTTAATCCAAGTGCACTTTATTATTGACACTGAATAAGCAACGTGGAAGAAGATATGCTAGGTTTTAGAAACAGAAACCCATGAATCTGAACCTGAAGATCTTAAAAACTTAAACTGGAAAGAATAAAATACGTTGGCCTCTGACAAAGAAAAGTTAAAGGGTGGAATTTTCCAGTCCCCTCCCAGTGTGCTTTCCAGCAGTGGAGGCAGCTTGCCATTGACCACTAGTAGAATCTTTCAGCCCTGCCGCTGTCTACGCAATTTTTCATGGCTTTGCGCTCTTTGCCACTGTCATGGTGGGGTGGGGGGTAATCATCGTGAGACTAGAAGATCCTGTTGGCGGGAAGCCCCAGAAAATTCAGCCCAATCCTTTCAGGTCTACTCCCTCAACCCAATGCTCCTTTTTTTCTGGAAAATTTGATCACCTGACTTAGCAAATAATTAATTTTAATTGATAATTGATGTAGTGACTTATGAAAGTAAAATGAATTAATTAAAAAATAAAATAAGCAAATCTCAACTCATCTTAATAAAGGGATGAATATACAGGCAATTGAATCAGTGTAACGTTAGCACACTTGCTGTACTAAAATTTTCAGATTCAAACTAAAGCTTCAGCCATTGTATGCAGATATTTGAGAATAAAGGCAAAGTGAAAGGCAGAATCTTCAGAGCTGCCGATGCTGTTTCTCAGGGATCTGCAGGGAAGAATATCTGATCTTCCTCCCAAGTTCCAGCAGGAGGTGAGAAGAGTCTCTGTGGAAACTCTATCCCTATTTACATCAAGGAAAAATAAAAGCAAAATACTGCAGATGTTGGAAGTCTGAAATAAAAACAGAAAATGCTGGATGAACTTAGCAGGTGTGGCAGCATGTGTGGAGAGAGAAGCAAAATTAATGTTTCAAGTCTGTAAGACACATCTTTGGAGGAAACATTATGTCTTCTGTATAGAATATTTCATAATCCATGAAAAGGTTTCTATGTTTCAGACCATTTATACATCAGTTCCAGCAATACAATGGGCCACAATGTTGATCCAGCAATTTCTACGTAGCTCCTTGGAAGATTAGCTTTTCATTTGTATGTTAAAGTGTTCACTTAGGGTTACTGGTATTACAATGTATCCAATTTGCATGTAAAATAAATTTGCATACACACCTATGAATATAAATAGAGAAACAAAGACATTTTATATGTGGGAGGAAGTGGGATTTTTAAAACATTGCAATAATAGGTTTTTATACAATTTAAGCTTCACCAGATTTCAATCTATTGCAGTCTCTGAGACAAATTATAAGGATGTGCTTATTCCTGCTCCAACAGATCCTTTATATTGCACAACTATTTCAGAATATGGTTGTACATCACAGCTGCTGCCCTCACTGCTGTATAAACGAGCTCTATATGATACGACGCTGTGACAGGGCCAACCAAATCCTGTAGAAAACAACTGTGCAGCCTCTGTTCCTCCAAGCTGCCGGTGGCCCTCTGTGCCCAGCAGCAGCGCAGGCCCAACACTGCTGTTTGCTGGTCTTATGGTACAACAAGCCTACACTTCTAAAAGTAGGCTACAAATTAAAGAGAAGATTTGGAAAAAAAGTATTGCTGCAATGTAAATTGTTGCAAAGCCAACTGCAGGGTAAAGAGAGGGTTCCAGAGTTATGGAAGCTGTACTGCGGGTTTCAACGGTGCAGTTGGGCAGAAAGCACTGCAGAAAATACGGATGCATGGAATTGAGGGTGATTTAGCAGTTTGGATCAGGAATTGGCTAGCTGAAAGTAGACAGAGGGTGGTAGTTGATGGGAAATGTTCAACCTGGAGTTCAGTTACTAGTCGTGTACCGCAGGGATCTGTTTTGGTACCACTGCTGTTTGTCATTTTTATAAATGACCTAGATGAGGGTGTAGAAGGATGGGTTAGTAAATTTGCAGATGACCTTAAAGTCGAAGGAGTTGTGGACAGTGCAGATGGATGTTGCAGTTTGCAGAGGGACATAGATAAGCTGCAGAGCTGGGCTGAGAGGTGGTAGATGGAGTTTAATGTGGAAAAGTATGACTTGATTCACTTTGGAAGGAGTAACAGGATTACAGAGTATTGGGCTAATGGAAAGACTCTTGGTAGTGGATGAGCAGAGAGATCTTGGTGTACATGTGCATAGATCCCTGAAAGTTGGCACCCAGGTTGATAGAGTGTTAAGAAGGCGTATGGTGTGTTAACTTTTATTGGTAGAGGGATTGAACTTCAGAGCCATGAGATCATGTTGCAGCTGTACAAAACTCTGGTGCGGCCTCAGTTGGTCACCACATTATAGGAAAGATGTGAAAGCATTGGAAAGGGTGCAGAGGATGTTGCCTGGTATGGTGGGAAGATCTTATGAGGAAATGCTGAGGGGCTTGAGATTGTTTTCGTTCGAGAGAAGAAGGTTAAGAGGTGACTTAATTGAGGCATACAAGATGATCAGAGAGGATCAGATAGGGTAGACAGTGGATGGTGATGGCTGACACTAGGGGGCCTAGCTTTAAATTGAAGGGTGATAAATATAGGACAGATGTCAGAGGTAGGTTCTTTACTCAGGGCGTGGAATGCTCTGCCTGCAGCAGTAGTGGACTCGCCAACTTTAAGGGCATTCAAATGGTCAGTGGATAGACATATGGATAACATTGGAATAGTTTAGGTTAGAGGGTCATTAGATTGGTTCCACTGGTCGGCGCAACATCGAGGGCCGAAGGGCCTGTACTGCGCTGTAATATTCTATGTTCTACGTTCTAAAGAAAGATGTCATGTATCCACCAGGGTTAGAGAGTCCTCAAGGACCATTCTCAACCGTGAGTGAGAACATGAAGTCAGGAAGGTCAACCTTCCATGACTACATAGCAACATAGGAACTTGGGACTTTAAAGCAGTAATAGACCACTTGGTCCTTCGAGGCGGCTCCACCATTCAATAAGGTCATGGCTAATCTTGATCTAAGAACATAAGAACATAAGAAATAGGAGCAGGAGTAGGCCATCTAGATGTTCGAGCCAGCCCTGCCATTCAATCAGACCATGGCTGATCTGAAGTGGATCAGTTCCACTTTCCCGCTTTCTCCCCATAACCCTTAATTCCCTTGCCTACCAAAAACCTATCTACCCGTGACTTAAGTATATTTAGTGAGGTAGCCTCCACCACTTCAATGGGCAGAGAATTCCAGAGATTCACCATCCTTTGAGTGAAGAAGTTCCTCTTCATCTCTGATCTAAACTGCAGCCCCCCCCCCCTTATCTTGAGGCTGTGCCCTCTAGTCCTGCTGTCCTTTCTGAGCAGGAAGAATCTCTCTACCTCTACCCTATCCATCCCCTTCATTATCTTATACATCTCTATAAGATCCCCCCTCATCCTTCTAAACTCCAACGAGTTCAGACCCAGTCTATTTAGTCTCTCTTCATAGCCCAACCCCCTCATCTCCGGTATCAGCCTAGTGAACCTCCTCTGCACTCCCTTCAAGGCCAAAATATCCTTGTGCAAGTGCGGCGACCAAAACTGCACACAGCTGCGGCCTCACCAGTGCCCTGTACAGTTGCAGCAAGACCTCCCTACTTTTATATTCTATCCCCCTTGCTAGTGTAGCTCTCTGTGCTACACTTTCCTGTCTACATCCACCCTCCACCCCTCCAAATGATTCTTGACTCCCTTATCTATCAAAAATCTACCAAGTTAAATAAATAAGTTTAATGAACCAATCTTCACTGCTCTCCAGGAAGGAAATTGTAATGGCTCTTTGAGAAAAAATGTTTCCTCTTCTCTCTTGAAAGGGAGACATTATTCTTAAATTGTTTTCCCTAATTCTAGTCTCCTCAACAAGAGGGGATGTCCTCCCCATTTCCATGGTATCGACTGCCCTCAGGGTCAAATACATATCAATAAAGCCGCATCTCATTCCTCTAAAGTCCAATGGGTATACGCCAACTTGACCAACCTTTCTTCATAAAATAATCCCAGGAATGATTTGTGACCTTTCTCTGAACTGTCGCAGATCCCAATCATATCCTTTCTCAAATAAGGAGACCAAAGTTGTAGACAGTATTCCAGATGTGGTCTCAGCGAGATGCTATACAGTTGCAGTAAAACTTCCTGACATTCCTCTTGCAATAAATGACAGCATTCCATTTGCCTCCTGTTCATTTGCTGTCACTGCAGGCTAACATTTTGTGATTTATGTATCAGGAGACCCAGTTGCCCCAGTTTTACACTGAGTCTTCCTGCCAAAGTGAACATTTTCTCTCATTATACTCCATCTGCTAAATTTTTGACCATTCACTGAACCTGCCTAAATCCCTTTGTAAACTATCCACCTTGGCAGCTTACTTTCCAACCTATCTTGGTGTCATCAGCAAATTTAGCACCATGCATTCGGCCCCTTCATTCAAGTCATTAAAATAGATTGTAAATAGCTGAGGCCCGAGCTCTGATCCCTCTGCTGGTTACAGCTTGCCAACCTGAAAAATGACCCATTTATCCCTAAACTCTGCTTCTCTTCACCAGAATGTCAACCTCTCACACTGATAAATGCAGTACACACCCGTCACTCACCCAGAAACACTCCATAGCACTCCAAACTGGCACCTAACATTCAGCTACTTCACCTCCCACATCCACTAATGTGGCCAGTCTCATAACCACCTCAAACTGCCCCCACATATTTCCAACTGTTCAGCCATCTCAAGCACATTACCTGAACACAGTGTTCATAACCAATGACATTCTGCCCTCTTTCTTGCAGGACAAGATGGATTCCATTAGAAGGGAGCAGAACAGAACTAGCTGGGAGCCTACGTTTCCTGAACCCTAGGGAGGACATGAGGACTTTAATGGGCTGGGATACAGGAGAAAGCTAGTGGTTGTACTTAGCCAAATTCTTTGTGCAATGATCTGCCAGAAAGACTCTTCTCAATGTCAGTCAGCATGGAGGAGTCCAGCATCATTTGGACACACAGAACTTTATGCAGAGCTTGGAGACTATCCTTTGCAAAATGGAACAGATTGTCACCTGCATTAACACAGCAGCAGAAACTCCCATAATGCAGTGCCTGATGGTCAATATTCTAACTTTCAATCAAAATTCTGAGTACCAGAAGAGAAACTCACACACTGCTGCAATTATGGCACAGGATACCTCTGCTCAAAGGTGTTTGTCGGGACTCACAGCAGTCCATCAAACTGTTCTCTAACAAAATTCTAGCACTGCAAGGGTGCCATTCAGAGGAATGACAGTGGCCCACTGGAACATGAATCCGCTCTTCACCCTTGCAATGACAATATTCCTGCTTCTATCCTTGTGTCTCCACCAGTGCCTTTAGTGCTACCTGTCAGTAAGACATCAGAGACTGACGCCACCCAGGCCAGAATGGAACCTTCCGAAACTGGTACCCGGGTCTCAGAGCTGCTCAAAGTCATCTTCCAAGGTCATCTGGAGTTTGCTCAATTGCAGATAACCCCCTCTGCTGCAGCACTGGGGAAAGTCCTCGTACAGTCACAATGGGAATGCATGGTGATGAGTAATTCATTTTGTCAGGATTGAATTTCCTATTTTGGATTGGAACATGTATTTTCTGATGGTGCTGGTAAGAGACCTTCCGGGCCAGGACAGGTGATATTTGCAACATTTCCCAGTTTACTGTTCATGTTGGATAATGGAGACCACTGGGACTCCCAAGTCAAAGAGCGATCACTAACTTTAATTCTTTCTTGCCTAGATCAGGTACAGTGGCTACAAAATTTAACTCAATGCTGGGTGGTTTTTTTTGTGCTGTAAGTATCCTTTTTGATTATTGAAAGGGATCATTAATTACTTTCAGGTTACTGAAGGACTTTAACCTAATCCAAAGATGCTGCACCAACCGCCTTCTTTTCCCAAACATGGGTCCAGTTGCATTATTGCCAACAGCGTAACGGGGAGAATAAGCAAAAGCAACATAGATTGAAACAAGCTGCTGAAAGAGAGAGGTGGAGGAGGGCTTTCAGTCGATGGCATATTGACCCACAGTGTTCAGGGAATAATTCTCATACCTGAATCAGATATTATGACAGATGTTTCTGCTCCATTAAGAAGGAGCTCACTAAAATCCTCAACTTGCTGCATTCACAACTTCAATCTCAGAACTGTGTTAGAAAAGCAGAGCCAAGTGATACAAAGGTATCTATTCTTATGAGCTTTTACATGGCTGCCTCCTTCCAGTAGCTGATATTTGCAACATTCCCCAGTTTGCTGTTCACTCTCTGATAATGGAGATCATTGAATTTTTAACTCAAAGTAAGTTCATTAACTTTCATTCTGTCTTGAAGAGAGAAGCAGACATGGACGGCATGATAGCACAGTGGTTAGCGTTGATGCCTCACAGCACAAGGGACCCGGGTTCAACTCTGGCCTTGGGTCACTATCTGTGTGGAGCTTGCACTTCCTCCTCGTGTCAGCATGGGTTTCCTCCAGAAGCTCCAGTTTCCTTTCACAGTCCAAGGGTTAGATTGATTGGCCGTACTAAATTGCCCCTTAGTCTCCCAGGATTTGTAAATCGGGGGATTGGCAGGGTAAATACACAGGGTTATGGAGATAGGGGCTGGGTGGGGTTGTAGTCGTGCAGGATCAATGGGCCAAATGGTTTCCGTCTGCACTGTAGGGATTCAGTGATTCAGACAGAGTGAGTTTTTCCATTGTTAAGTGAGGTTTTTTCTTTCTGGCTGTGTTGTCTGTGATTAACTCATCTAACTGTTGTTCCTTTGAATACAATCCCTATGCTCCACTGATCCACACATTACCATGCCTCTCACTGTCCACCATTTGGACACAATGCAAAATTATAATCCATCACAAAATAAGCATTCTGAACCAAACATATACATTAAGCCATTTCATCTTGGAGATAAATTTCAGCTGATTACCTTTCTGCATTCTGTTAGCCCTTACCTTGGGGAAGAGATGGGGAGGGGTGGGAGATACATTTACTTTTCCTGTTCCTCCTATACAGTGATACCAGAGTGCCTGCAGCATGGCTGATGGAAGGTTACTGAGTCTCAGTGGCTGGTGGCCTTGTAGGATGACTTTGGGAACACCCAGCAATGGATTGCAACACCTAAGCAATGGGTAGTCTGGGATAATCAGCAGGCAGGAACTAGGGCATTGATGGTTTAGCATGTCAGTGGAGGAAGAAGAATGCTATCATCCTGAAAGACTGTAATTGGTAAATGCTACACAGAGCCAGTTCCACTCCTCCAGGTTGGAACTTTAGTTGGAAGACGGATTGCCAGACTGCTGTGACATCCTGCATGCCCCTTTGAATATTGGTTTTTGGTTGCATGAGCTTCTGCTAAGAGTGCTGGACTCCCCAGTGCTCCTTGACATTAACCACAGGCATTCTAGTAAGCCTGCCAATCTCCTGGGCATTTCTGTGCTCATACCTATCACTTTGTCCCATTGAAGTCTGCATCTGAATCCACTGTAGCAGGGTTCACTTTCTGGTGAGCTTGTCTCCTTCCCTGATTACAGCTTTTCTGTGCCTTCCATCTCAGCACCTGCAGATCCCACCTCTAAACTACCCTCCAAAGTATGTGGAGTGTCAGTTTCTCATCTAGTGGCTGGGATTGTGAGTTTGGGTGGCATTTTTAATGGTTGGAAAGAAAAATGTGTCATTTAGAAGCTCTGCCATTATATTGACTAAAGTAGCACTATTCGTAAAAAAAACCCATGACCATCACCCTGCATCCCAATGATGTCTGAAAAATTCCTGAGCTGATATTTGACCTATTTTCAGGTGCCAGAGTGAATTCCTACACTATGCATTAGAGCAGCTTGTATGTGTTTAAGAAGAAGACAAAACCTGATTGAAACTCCCTTGAAAAGAATGGGAGACTGAAGTTTGAAGTGATTTAGCTGGTTCACCTTTTTATATTTAACATCTGCCTTTTTCTGGGAATTGTCAGCCATGATTGGTTGTTTTCATAAATACCTTATAAGTTTTGCTTAGGACTTGACAATCCATCTTTCTTTGCTTTCTGTGTATTTATACATATTGTATATATTCTCTCTTAAATTCTGATTTGCTACTGTTTCACTTTTTAAACAAATAATAAAGTACTCCAGACACAGTGTACTAAAATGGACAGCCTCAAGACCAAGGCCAGATTTTGGGTTAGTCATTTCTGACAATGGACAGTTCAAGCCAAGCCAGGTTGGGCGGGGGTTGAGGGTCACTCAGAGCATAGGAATAGACCATTGCACAAAACAGCAAAATGGATAAATAGTTTGATGCCACACCACATCAATGCAATGCCTAGCTGAATTATGCAGCTAACTGTTTTTTAAAAAAATTAACTCAATTAAAATTGATGGATGCTGCGTTATAAAAATGTCCGGACAGCTCCTGCTTTTTTTGGACAGCCGAAATTGAGACACTCCCGTACTGTTGAAATGCAACATGGCAGGAATTAAATCTGTCAAGAAGCATGCAAGCACAAGATGCAAGACTTTCTATATATTTTATATAATATATACTTTCTATATATTATTGATGTTTATATAGGTCCTGTAATGGGATTCTACCAATCATGTGCTTAATGCACTTGTTTGAAGTTCACTCTTCAAGTTTTTCACCTCAAGCCAATGTTATAATTTAATCAAGAGTTAATGTCTGACGTGGAGATGATCATTATTCTCAAATTTCCGGTATGTGCACCTTAATGGTTGAGCCCTCACTCAAAAAAGCACCCAGGCAGAAAGTTATTCAAGCCAAATCTAATGAGTCAGGTAGCTGAAGGAGGAATTCAACAAAATGTTCCAAGGAGATAGATGAAATCAAAATAGAGAAGTTCAAGGAATTATACAGTGTTACCCAGCTCCTCTATTTAGGGAAAAGGCTAAAACTGTCTACTGACTCGAAGGAACAGGAGAAGTGGTCTCAATATAAAAGATTCTAAGTCAATGTAGAGCTGTAACTGAGCCAATTAAATGTTAAACTTTATTGGCAAGTCAGTAGATAAGAGAGCAGATAATGTGGTTGCAGGGTAACCCACTCTGGGTCTGCTTCTGCTCAAGCACTGAATGTGCTTGCACTCAGCAAGTTGATCTCATTCGTTAATGTGTGAGTAGCTTGGGAAGCAGCAATAATTTGAGGACAATTAACTTAATGTTATCCAATCTTTGTTTCATTTTTGCTTTGAGCAGAGCACAGACACAGCTCTGATACCTTCAAGCTCTATACCCATGTATAACTGTTCTCATATGCCTGGTCTTAATAAATGAATCCACAATATGTTTATCCTGCTCAAGAAACATCATTCCACCACCTCTCCCTCCCCTGCAAAACTGTCTTAGAGCATCAAGATTCTTTTCAGCAACAGTCTGGGAAGGGCTGCATAATATCAGACCATGAAGGAAAGATGATAGGGAAAGGGCCAACAAGAAGGTGTGAGATTATTCTGTAACAAATAGAACTAATCCGGGAAGCAGTTGTTATTGCCAAGATGCCCTTTCTTCATTGGCAGTGATTAACCAAAGTCTCACTCAGGAACTGAAATCAAATTTTGGAGAGAACATCAACTTAAATAAATCTTACACAAAGTCAAAGTCAAAGCCATGAGATCTTGCTATGATGCAGGTGTCCAGTAAAATAAAATGAACCCTGTGATTATTACACAAGGTGCAGAGCATTGTAATATGACTTTAAAAAATATCAAAGTTGACATCACTATAAGAGAAATGTGATCCAGTCTTAGTTTCATTTTTCCTTTGAGCAGAGGACACGCACAGCTCTAATGCATTCAACTTTATACCCATGTATATCTGTTCTCATGTGCCTAATCTTACTAAATGACTCCACAATATGATTACCCTGTCCCTTATGAGTGATTAGTGTCTCGTATACTAAACAAGCTCAAGGTATTATATTATAATAACAGGATGTAGAGTAGGACCCCATCATTTACACTCGATCAAATAGCCCTTGACTCTGAAGCACATTTCTTCTGCCCAGAACACACTTGATTCCTAAGTCTGACCACCTACAGGCAAAGAAATTTTTACAAAACCTGATTATATGGCAGAGAAAAGCTATCAGACAGATTCCTCAATCGTGCCAGAGAAGTGGCAAAAAAAACTACGGGGAGGGCTGTGTGTGACTGACAGCCTTGTAAGTGTAGGGGTAAATGTCCACAGGGACTCTTCTGCATGTTTGTCTGAAAAATTATGGATACTCCAAAGCTCCCAATGCTCTTTTACTGATATTATGGTCCACAATTGTGGGAAATTATGCAGAAATTCTTACATTTATTTATCAGTTTTGCAAAGCCACAAGTGAGCATGATTGTTTAAGAACATGTATAAGAATGAGCAGAAGAGTTAAATCAGGAATAATACTTCTTGCCGAGGCTCAACAGCATCATAAAGCAACATTGATATGAATCATAAAAGGCAAATTCATAATCACTGGTGGTAAGAATCTTTCCATTCAATGAGTAATTAATGCACAAAAATATTGATTCATTCAAAATGCAGTTAGATGTTGTGAATGGAATTCTATGGGTGCAATAGGTTGAGGAAGTGCTAAATGGACTTAACCAATCCTTGCAATCTTTGAATTTTATTACTGCTGATCACTTTCCTACTTGTAAATTTAATTAATTATAAATATCTCAACAATCCCATAGAAATCTCATTCATCTCTGGTACACATCAGTATAATTTATCAAATGTGAAAAGTTCTGAGAGTTGACATTCAGAAAAAGTTAGAAGGATCCCTGGGGGGGGCAGGATTTTCTGTACACCTCAAGGCTAGAAATTCTTACCCAAGGTTAATGCCAATTCTCATGAAATTCTCACCCGGAGTCTGCCGAATTCTTTGTCCCACCCACCTCAATTCACATGGTGGGTGGGACGAGAAAATTCCATCCTGTTATCAGGGGGAGATTTTTTTTTCCTGGACATAACTATATTTCCCCCACAATTTTCCAATAACGTGTTATCTCAATAATGCACAATTCTCTCTAAGAATACATGTTCCAGCAAAAGTTCATCATTGTAAGTAGTGAAATAAACAAATTAATTAATGAGGATTTCCAACAATTAACTAGGAAAAAAACATGAAACATTGTGCTGTTTGACATAGAAAGCACTTCATGGTCATAGAAAGAATGATTGGGAAAGTGGTGCAGTGAAAAATGTAATAAAGATTTTGACAAAGGCAGCTGTGGGATAGGACAGTGCTAACAATGAAGAAAACAGATGAATGGGAACATGAACCTATCTTTTAATCAGGTCTTACTTAAGCAGAAAGCACAATTTGAGATGATTCTTCATTGGAATCCTTGCTGAGGACAGATCTGGTGTCTGAGCCTTTGAGTATTTCTAAGTTTTCAGATTTTATTCCTGTTATGTACTGTTCTTGTAACATGTTACTCACAAATTAAATTTGGTATTTTTTTATCCTGTATGTTCAGAGGGGCAATTTTTTCACACACAGGATGGTGACTGTTTGGAACAAGTTGCCAGAAGTAATAGTAGAGGTGGGTACAATTTTGTCTCTTAAGAAGTATTTAGACCATTAGATGGGTAAGATGAGCAGAGAGGAATATGGGCCAAACGCGGGCAATTGGGACTAGCTTAAGGATTTCAAAAAAAGGCAGCATAGGCAAGTTGGGCCAAAGGGCCTGTTTCCACACTGTAAACCTTTATGACTCTATGACATTATGACCTCTATGATGCAGAAAACTTGCATGCTTTCTTATGAAATACTGAGCTCGGAGTTATTTCATCTGTCAATTGTTTTTTGATAAACAGCAACATAAGAATTTCAAAGACCAGATGTCACTATTCGACTCTTTGAAACTCAGAGCTCCAGTTTGCAATCACTCCCAGTGTGGCACAATTCTGAGCCTCCCCGACGTATTTACCTCCACTGCCCTCCCTAGTAGAATGTCTGAAATATTTTTCACACTTTATTACAAGATCTTCCTAAAAATTCAAGCGCTGCGGGCAACTTACTGCCTCACAAAGAACAATTCATTAATCACTTGATGCTATAATTAGCAACTTGCTCACCTGCAGATACATGGCTCTTATATGAAACTGTGTTCTTTCAAGACATTCATATTGAAAGAAAACTTCCACTGAATCAAGTTATCTGTATCAGCTTAACAAGACATGGCAGTGTACTGATTATTTTGTTACTTTTAGGTACAAAAGATGGAAGATTTAAGAAAAACGTGTGTTGTAGTCAGAGAATCACAGAATTATTGAATGGTTATTAGCTAGTCTCACTCACCTGTGCTTTCCCCATTGCCCAGCATTGTGTACACTTCAGATGCTCATGCAATTCTTGTTCAGAAGTTACAACGGGTCTGCCTCCACCACATTATTAAGGGGTGCACTCCAGATCAAACCACTTGCTTACATTTTTTAAACAAACTTTCCCTGTGTCATTTTCTAGAAATCTCCACTATTAATGATCTCTCTAATTTGTATTGTTTTTAATCTTGATTCATCTTAAATTATTTCTTGTTTCAATTAATGATAAGCTTGCATTCAATGTGTTCCAGTCAAGCAATGTATGTGAAGTAATCAAACAATCTGCTCAATAAATGTTATCCTTTCAAATACTTGGAAGTAAGAACAGAAGAGCCTAAGAACGTAAGAACATAAGAAATAGGAGCAGGAGTAGGCCATCTAGCCCTTCGAGCCTGCCCCGCCATTCAACAAGATCATGGTTGATCTGAAGTGGATCAGTTCCACTTTCTCGCTTTCTCCCCATAACCCTTAATTCCCTTGTCTATCAGAAATCTATCTACCTGTGACTTAAATATATTCAACGAGGTAGCCTCCACCACTTCAATGGGCAGAGAGTTCCAGAGATTTACCACCCTTTGAGTGAAGAAGTTCCTCCTCAACTCCATTCTAAACTGCACCCCCCCCCCTTATTTTGAGGCTGTGCCCTCTAGTTCTGTTTTCCTTTCTAAGCAGAAAGAATCGCTCTACCTCTACCCTATCTAGCCCCTTCATTATCTTGTAAGTCTTTATAAGGCCCCCCCTCAGCCTTCTAAACTCTAACGAGTACAGACCCAGTCTATTCAATCTCTCTTCATAACTAGCCCCCTCATCTCCGGTATCAGCCTGGTGAACCTTCTCTGTACTCCCTCCAAAGCCAATATATCCTTTTGCAAATAAGGAGACCAAAACTGCACACAGTACTCCAGTTGCGGCCTCATCAGTACCCTGGACAGGTGCAGCAAGACCTCCCTGCTTTTATATTCTATCCCCCTCGCTATTAAGGCCATATGAAGTAAATTTAAGTAACTCCTTTCTTTAACCTTATCCGTTTATTTTTGTGGCATTTTTGCTTCTCTTTGTGGAGCATTGTTCATTTTTTGCCTTCCTTCATCTCTTCAGGTTTTATTTTCACTTTAATAATATTGGCTAACTAGGAATCACCACACATCAAACTTTCCCTTTTAACTTTTGTTATTCTATTTCAGGGGTCATTAAAGTGTCTTTTACCATCACCTGAGCCAAAAAAAATGGTTCTTGAAAAAAAAATGAGGAAATATGAGAACTAGAAGGACAGCACGATGGTACAATGGTTAGCACTGCTGCCTCACAGCACCAGGGACATGGGTTCAATTCTGAACTCGGATGACTGGCTGTGTGGAGTTTGTGCATTCTTGCTGTGTCTGCATCGGTTTCCACCAGAGGCTCCGGTCTCCTTCCACAGTCCGAAGATGTATACGTTAGATTGATTGGTCATGCAAAATTACCCTTCATGTCAGGAGGCCTAACATGGTAAATATTTGAGATTGTGGGCACTGGGCCTGGGATTGTTGTGCAGTGCAGTCTTGATGGGCTGAATGGCCTCTTTCTGTGCTGTTGGGGTTCTGTGATTCTATTCTATGATAGAAAATTAAAAATACTTTGGTTTAATTTGGGGACAGTCGTACAGAGGAGAAAATATTGTGTTGCACCACAGCTTTTCTTGGATGTTAGGGCTTCTTATTTCCATGTCTAAAACCAGGGTTTATCGCCACAAACTGGTATGGTATTTGCTCTTTCCAAACCAAGTGATCGATTAAGCAGTCAATTGTATCCAACTGCACACAAAGGGTCACTAACAGACTGACGCGAAACCCATGTGCTGCGTGATTTGTGGCATGCCCGTGCCCATTCAGATTGAGCTGGGAAAGACACAAAATTCACCCACCCATTTCATCTGAATGGTTTCAGCAATAGTGCTTCCTGTCCTTCTCAATGCTGTCGGCATGATCCTGTGCACAGCAAAAGGTCACAGCAGGCATTGTTACAGATCTTACAGTTACACTGTCTCTAAAAGGAGAAGCTGCAACAAGACAATGTAAATTCTTGTACTCCTGGGCATGCACACTGATTGATGTGGCACAGGAGGAATTAGTGCTTCAGGTGGGAGGAGGAAAGAAACCTAGGCTCTGTGAGGTGGCAGGGGTGGGGGAGTGGGGATTGTAATGGCAGGGGATCCTCAAGGTAACCCAGAGAGAGCTGGGAGCAGATGGCTTGGGTGGTCAACTCCCAGAGTCCAGACGTGAGATCCTGACAGCAGTGCCGCAAGGAGTCTAATGATCTAATGCAGGTGGTCAGTGTTATTGGATTCTTGGGCATTAAATGCTTTCCACAACCTTATGTCCAAAATATTATGCAGCCAATAAAATACATCGAATCCAATTCACAGTTGTGATGTAGAAACGCATTAGCAAGTTGCACATCGCAAATTCCTACAAGCAGCAATATGATAATTAGAAACATATGATAATATTTCCACTGCTGTTGGTTTAAATATAAATGTTGGCCTGAACTGCATCGGCCTTTGTCAAAATTATGCCAGAGTATCTCTTACATCTATCTGAGAGGGCAAATGGGATTTACTCTCATCCAAAAGTTGGCACTTACAACAATGCAGCACTCCATCACTAATTCACTGAAATGTGAGTCCGAATTATTGTGCTCCATTCTCAGAAGTGGGACATGAATGCATTACCTTCTGACTAGGAAGTAAGAGATCTACTGCTAAGCCATCCCCAACAATGTTTAATTCTTTGATTGTATTGGTGAGGGGGCAGACAGGACTTCTCATATTTATAAAGGTGGGAATTGTGAGCATGCATAATAAACTCATCTTGCCTGAGGCTATATGTAGTTCTTTTGCCCTCTGGCAGCTTTTGCTGTTTACTGCTGGAAATCTGTGTCTTGATGCTCTGTTTCCATAAATTGTTAAGCCAACAGGCCTGCGTGAATTAATAAAGTTATCACAAGTGGGTTCACCAGGCAGACTGGGATTTCGCTCTCCAACTAACTAGTTGAACTGTCCTTCATCTTGATTGGAAAATATCCATCTCATACAATGGCTGAATCACCAAACATTACGGTTCTTAACAATTCACCATCGTAAATGTCATCTTTATGAAATGTTAATCATAGATTGAATATGAATGACTGGCATAGCACAGCACAGGCATTTAATTAGTTAAAAGCAAAAATGGCAGATCATGACCATTAGTTCATTCCCTAAACCATCAATAATGGCACAGTGAACATTTATTACCAGCTCCTTCTATCTGTACTAGAATTCAGAATTAACTTTTGAGTTTAATGAAGATGAATTAATCATTCAATATTAAATTATTGGTCATGATTAATCAACTGCAGTCTTCATTAATCATTCCTATTACCCTAGTGTGTTCTGTCAGAAATCTGATCAAAACACATCAATTGCTGCCAAAGTTAGCTACCTCGGTAGCTAGGCTAGCTCTCTGGTGGCATGTTCTGCCTTGCCTTTGTAATTCACTGGATTAAATTCTGCCAAACAGAAATTTACTGTTAAAAATATCAAAGGAATCCATTGCTTTCATGGACTGGTGCAAGAAAACAAATAGGACTCCTGCTCCTATGGTTCTGCTATCTGTTCACATCTTCATTGGCATGTATTAGCTTCCTTTTCCTAACATCTGTCAGCCTCAAACATTCCCTTGAATCAAATTTAATTAGCAGATAGCTGGACCTAATATTTTCCTGCTCATACATCTCATGGAGTCCACTGATGTGTTTAAGGTAACTCATTGAGTTTGAAAATAGGAATATCTAAATAACGGAACATCCATCTGCAATGTATTTAAAAAATATTAGCAGCAGTCACAAAGTAAGTGTTCATCTGACTCAATGCCAACCTTTTCAGAAGTCCAGAACAAATGTTATGTGTTAAACAGTAATGAGTTTATATGATAACAATCGACTAACTCTTCAAAGGCAAATAACATTGAATAAAATATTCATGGAAGCAAATGTGCATTTAATTTTTGAAAGGAAAACTGAACCTTAACAGTAATCATGTGGAAACCATTTGCGAATATCAATTGCTGTGAACATGCATAGGTGCATGAAATGTATGCACAGATTACAGTGTAATCATGTTGACCTTTAAATGTTGGATGTAATTCCCAATAGCAAAGCTCCATTGTACTTAAAATGCAAATTTGAAAATTTTGAATTGGCCGAATTTCCTTCCTGAGTGTTATCCCATTCAGAAATAACAAAGCTGATGAAATCAAGTTCATTATGGCTGCCTGGAAGATTGCAAAGTGTTATAAAATATTTACAGGTAAGAAACAGGTCAGTCAGTCCAAGAGGACTATGTTGATCTTTAAGTTCCACTTGAGCGTCCTCTCACCCTTGTTCATCTAAACCCATCAACATGTCTCTCTATTCTTTCCTCCTTCATTTGCCCACGTAGCTTTCTCATACATGCATCACTGCAAGTATGTTAAAATATAGATAACATGAGAAAGATTTTATTGCAATTGACTCGCTCACAACCAGGGTAAGAAGTGGTGGTGGATAGTGTGATGATAACCCACACTTGTCAATAAAAAGATTTCTCTCTGTTTAAAAGGACCTCAGTCTGAATAAATAGAGCTACCACAAACGGCTGGATTTACTATGGCATTAAAAAGTTGGGAGGGAGCCCGCCATCTAAGGATGAAACTTATGCCCAAATCCAGGGAGAAAGTCCCACCTGGCAGTTCTGGAGTCCCAGTCTGATACCAGTCTCTACAGTAAAAGTTGCCAAGCTACCCTGACCTGGGCATTCCCTACTATAGATAAATAATGACAGAGGTGGAATAAGGTACTTGATTGGCCATTAATAGACATATCAGCCAAAGGCCTTAAAATCCATTGTTCCTGAAGGGTGCAGGAAGAAGAAGGGTAAACTGAGACATGGAAAGGCTGCCTCATGGTTCTCTGACCCTTCACTGGAGAGGATGATGAAGGCAATGAGGGCCTGAAGACATGGGTTCTTTCTCATGGATCGAAAGACTATGGCTAAGATTTGCCAGGACTTGCAATCGAAATTTGGCAGACCAGCCAAAACTCCAAACAGCTTCTTAGCGTTTTTAAACACAGGCAACAAAATGGTTTGTTCACCAAACTTCCCTTTCAAAACAAAAGGGTATTATTATTATTGATTACAGGTTCTGTGTTGTTGTTTATCACCTAGTGAGTTTGAGGCAGTCAGTGTATTTGAATGGCCCATTCAAAGTGATACATACTTAGGTTAGTTTCAGGATAAGAAATTGATTCAACATTAATCTGGAATGTTCCTTTTGTTAACTCTTGACACAGAGGCATGATTTTAATCTATAGTAGAAGTCAGGTGACCTCAGACAGTCATATTTTTGTAGTCAAGTTTTACAATATAAAAACTGGTTTGCAGTTCAAAGTAAGATATGCCAAGACTGGACATGACACTTGAGCCAGGTCCTCAGAGGGCAGCCTTTCTCTCATTCTGTGAGGAGCTGGAAAAGCTGTGGGTGTTGTGGTGGGTGTTGTGACTGTCGCAGAATGAAAAGCTCACAGCATCTTTCAAGATATTGTGCACCAAAATGTGTGAGCACCTTGTGGTGGTCACATTTATTTGAATAATAATGGAGAGAAATCCGCTCTAATTGATAAATACAGCAGGATGATCTGAGGATACCTTGATTGTCACATGGGTATAGCCTATGTCTGCACCATTGGGAATCCAGATCCCTCAGAAATCTCTCTACCTGACTGGCATCATTGATGTCAAAGTTGTTCTGAATGGTGGCCCCGGTAATCATGGCATTAATTGCTTGGAGGGTGCACGTGTTTGTGGCTGATTGTGAAATCCTGCAGATATCAACAACAAATCCCTGGAAAGATCCAGAGGTGAAGAAATTTGGATCTGTAGTGGCCTTGGCAGCCATTGGTGAAGCATGTCAACTTGGTCCACTGTGAAAGAGTTCCTGTTCCAGAAGGTTGAAGATGTCAGCAATCTGCTACAGGAACTTGAGTCTCCTGTGACACCACTGGTCAGTTACATTGGGGAAGCTGATCTGCTGTCTGTCACCCTAATGTCAGGAATATTACTTGATTTGAGCCGGACCCTTGTGCCTGCAGAGAAGGCAATTGCTACAGGTGTTCTTGCTGCTCCTGCTCTGTTGTTGTCATGGCTGTTGGTATGGCTGTTCCTAATGTTTCTCGTCAGAGGTCCATGGTATAGCTACATAATCTGCTCCCATTCTATAGTGTAGGCGGACAATAGGGAAGTGCAAATCAAGGTGAACAGAGTCCAAACTGTGAATGAAACACCATCTAAAAATTTGGCAAAGTTCTTTAAACAGGCTTAAGGGGAATGATCAATTATTATGCTTTTTGGCAGAGGTAGCTGAGAGAGGAATATTGACCAGGATAAAACATTATACTGTAAAGAGCATGTAAGCAAAGTAAAAGTAAAGTTTATTTATTAGTCACAAGTAGGCTTACCTTAACACTGCAATGAAGTTACTGTGAAATTCCCCTAGTCGCCACACTCCAGTGCCTATTCGGGTCACTGCACCTAACCAGCACGTCTTTCAAATTGTGAGAGGCAACCGGAGCACCCAGAGGAAAACACATAGACATGGGGAGAATATGCAAACTCCACACAGACGGTGACCTAAGCCAGGAACTGAACCCAGGTCCCTGGCACATTGAGGCCTCAGTATTAACAATTGATTCATTCATTTGTGCATGAATATGTACATAAAAGTATATTTACTCATTTAAAATATCCTTTGGAGATCTAATGTTACTGGCCATTGCTGCAGAAAAATGCACCAGAAAATGTATTGAACTCCTGTCTCTGTGATCTTGCCTTGTTATTTGGTATATCTCTATTTATGTACCAGTTGTCTCAGAGTAAGTATTTTTCGTAGTATGTGTTCATGTCCAAATTAATAGGACCTGATGAAGGGGCAGCACTCCAAAAGCTCGTGCTACCAAATAAACCTGTTGGACTTTAACCTGATGTGAGACTTCTCACTGTGCCAAATTAATAGGAAAACAATATTTTGGAAATGTCTCTAAATAGCCTGATTCACATGAGAAAACACATTCCCGTTATGTATTAACTTATTAATTCAACCCATCAGCTTCTGAAGTATTAATTTCATGACAATGCAAGAGTAAAACAAATTAAAAACCTTAATATGTCACCCAATAGGGCATTACTTATGCAGTAGCGCAAGCCTCAACTGACATGATAGCAAAAGTTGTTTAACAGCTTAAATGTGTTTCCCATTACCTGATGATACACTACAATGTGTTAGAAAAAAAGAATATATCTCCAAGTTTCTAAACCATGCCTGTAATTTCAAGGTTGAATCTGCATCCTGACTAATATGGTTTCAGGTAATCTGAGTCTAGGTGACAACAAGACTTGGGGCTGGATTTTCTTCATGGAGATGAAGGTGTAAATTGACAAATTGCCTGACTCAGCAGGCCTATCTTCTTATAAATAACCCCAGCAAGCACAATCTTTAGTAAGGGCTGGAGCGGGAGGGGTGGAAGGGTAGTGGTGGGAGTGGGGGGGGGTGGGGGGGGAGGGTGAAGGGGGCAGTAGCATGATCATGTTGGAACCGGATAATCATGACATTCGAGAATCCAGCCCTTTGCCTTTTTTCTGAAGAATTGGGGCCAGAGTGTCAGGTTCAGACTGAAAACTGATATGTTTCTTTCCGAGGTTTTTAGTCCAGATCCTCCCACATTTTGCCATTTTAAAACTTGGAGGGAGGGCTGAGGTATTCTGATGTCATTGTGAGTTGTGAGAGGTAGGGATTAAAGTTTACTTTTTCGCCTCCAAGAAGAAAATTCAGCCTCAAGTCTTGTTGTCACCTAAACTCGACTTACCTGAAACCCAGGTCTAGAGAGATTAGGGCATCCTCTATGAAGGATGCCTTGATGTCAAAGGAACATTAAAGATGTCCTGCAATTGTTGGCATTGCCCCCCACCCTCTCATTGAATACCCCATGTGAAGTGATTCCCCATTATGGGGTTGCTTCGAGATTCTGCCTCCTGTAGGCTCCACCCCCTGGCAGTGCCAAACTGGTGGTAACAATCTGCCCTAGCACTGTCCAGCAGGTCTCTGGCCTCCCAAGGGCTACACTATTCTCCGAGCTCCTGGTGTGGTCATCAGGCCTGGTCCATTTTTGGAGACCAGTGGTGATTCCCGCCTGGATGATTCACCGGTTAAACTAGTTTTGAATATTTAAACACATTTAACTGAATGGAATCAGATTCACTCCTTGCCGTAGCATGAACCTCATGCCATCACTAGACGGTCAGGGAAGATCTCATTATGATCTCATTATGAGATCTTCCTGGTGCAATTCCTGTTATGGTTCCCCCATGGGAAGTCCAGCCATAATGAGAGTTGCATCTGTGTCGAACAGAGTTGGAAAATTGCCCTCTCTAATTATCATTCAGTAACTGTTCCTGGGAAATATATATATGTAAACATTTGATGAGCATAGTGTTGTCAATCATCCGGTATTTACCATCTATGTTCTTCCATGAAGAGTGTTCAGTTTAGGGAGTTACTAGAAACTTGCCAGTTACTGAGAAATAATTCTTTGACTTTAGGCATCACTTTTTCAAAACGATTGATTAGTAGAAAATTGAATTTAAAAATGAAAAACTCTACTCATCAAAGTTTCAATATGTCTATTATGTTAAACTTTTTTTCAACTATTTTAATATGTGAACACCAAAAGAGATAATTTCTCCAGAGAACACATTGCCTCCTATGATCTGTACTTCATAGGCATCTTCTTTTAGCTTAGTATATTTTGGATTAAAATCAATTTTCACTCAGATAAAGCATCCTAATCGTGGAAACATTTAGTCTTCCACAGCTACAATAGGGATGATCACGACTGTGAGTCATCCGAGTGTACTATCTCTTACGATGTGCTCATACTGTGCAGTATCTAGCTATATGATTATGTGACCTACTGGTGCAACAATAGGACACCTTGTCAGCTTCACTTGTTAACTCTGTCTTCTATATGCCCCCATCTGTGACTCTCAAACCTTTTCAAAGTTGGACTGAAAATGCATTTGCTGAGACAAGGTGAAACATGAATTTAACAATGTAAGGAGAGTGTAAACCCTATAAACTATTCTCCTTCCACTGCTTTATGTAGTTAAATTCCACAATCAGACATATTTAATAAATAGCTTTTCCAGTTACAAGTGAATGTGAACTCATTCATTGCACATAAGGTCCTTGAACAAACTTTTAAGAAATTGTGGGCTGGACCTGACCATGGTGGTTGATCAGTATGACAAGCTGGTAAGATAGGGTGGGAGGCTAAAAAAAAGTCAGGTTTGCACCCGGTTTCTCACCTCTCATGAACTAGTCAGTCATGTTTTGCTGCTAAAATCAACCTCATATCCAGGGAGAGTGTAAGACAGATTTAGATATTCATAGGCCTATTTAAATTCTATTAGTGAGCTCCAGACGCTATTGTCGGCACTCATTTACCTTAGTCCCATGCTGGTGAAGGTCCTCACCAACAAGGACCACAGATGGTTTTCACCAATGGGTAAAAGATGTGTTGGTCATGCCAGTGGGATCAGAGGCATTTGAAGCCACCTAAGTGGTCGGGGGCAAAGCCAATCAGTGCCCATAGGCCAGGGCTAGCCTGGCACCCTGGCACTGCCAAGGGGGCAGAGCCTGATGGGCAGGGACTGAGAGGGCACAGCCTGAGGCTATGGAGCCTGAGGGGGCAGAGCTTGATAGGGCAGAGCCTGACAACAGAGACAAAGAGGAGGTCTGTAGAAAGGGAGAGAATGGAGGAACTCTGCATCAGGAGGGTGGGTTGATTGGGGGGGGATTGGATGGCAATCAGGGGAGTGGAAACTACCTCCCCAAAATGGTGGATGGGGGTGTCCATTGGTGGATTGAGAGTGACAGATCTCCCAGTGTACTATGTACACAGTGGACTAGGAGATTGTGGCACCTACACAATGACATCCTTAGAGCTCAGCAACCGACCTCACAAGCGAGCTTTGACTCCACCACCCCTACTGGTGTAATTCATGTTATGCCCTGTATTGCGCAGAGTGCAGTAAATTATCATTATCTACCACATTGAAATAATGGGTGAGAAAATGATTTTTGTTTGAATGTGCTTAAAGAACAGTTTTTTTGTTGACAACTTTCCTTCTTTTACCTTATTCCAATGGTTGGTGACCAAACAATACTTTTTATTTCACTTTGCATTGATTGTCTTTAAGAAATAAAAAATGTCCTTGTTTGATTGAGGGAAGAAATTATTTCAAATCTCAAATTGCAATTCAAAATGTAAATTTTCCACGCATCCCCAAATGTGTACCCTTGAGTATCTTCATCAGTTCAGGCTTGCACAGCACAGTATCATTTCCCACTATAATTAGTTATAATTTCATGCCACATCTGGTCAAAAGTGGGATGATTCTCAGTGGCATCATCAGCAAAGGCATCACCATTGGCCTTCAACAATCTACTGAGGACACCACAGTCTTTAAAGTTTGATGCAAAGTAAGGCACAGAAATAGTTGGTGCATTGCACTAACAATGCAATTTTCTTCGCTCCATTTGTGTCTGGCTTTATTGATCCAGGTGAACTTTCAGTTTTAATTGACTATTTTGCAAAGTTCTGATGAATCCCGGTCTATATTGAGAACATCTCAGGTTTCAGGGTGGGACGAGGGTGGGTTTCAGGTCTGTTTCGGGTGAGAGACAGAGGGTGGGAAACAAAGGCAAATTACTGCTGGAATCCTCAGGCATTTGCCTTCAGGCTTCCAGAAGATTGCTTTACACATTTTTAAGTTTGTCGGTAGTGAGAGTACTATCCATTGCCCTCCATTAGAAGGGGTTTAATATGTGCTCTGTGCTCTGCAGTAGTGTTAAACGTCAGGCTATACAGCAATCAGCATTCCTATGGTGTTAATGATAGGGACATCCTCATGTGGTCATTAACCATATTTGATGAGTCATTGCAAAACATGGTGGATGCATGCAACATTTCTAATAGAAAGGTACCGTTTAGCTGTGGGTGGTCGGGAGAACAATTCCTCACTGGTATTTCCAGCACCTCATGACTTTCCTCCACCCCACCTCTCGAGTTGCATGGGAAAAAAAGCAGAAAGTCAAAACCCAGGACTCAGAGTGTGCATATGAACTGAGCTTTGCTTCTGCTGATTCCAGTTGGCCGTGTAACTCAGGCCTGCTCAGCATCAAACTATGGGCCGACAATGGGACCTGGTGCCAACAACAGTACACCACATCAGGCAACAGCAGCTCATATTATCAGTCATTTAGTTCTGAGGCTTCCATAATCCCCATGTAAGTTGTGCTTAACGATAGAATCGAAAAGCACCTCTGGTGATAAGAATGAGTGCACCACGCTCATTAGATGTAAGTGAGCAATATAAACCCAAGCTACTGTCTAATATCTAAACTGCACTCCAGGTAGTGTGCATGCTAAATGGGCATTCCGTGGGAGTACAATCATCATGTCAGCTCCCTTCTCTTAGCAGAATATGGATAAATTATGTAAGACTTCACACCACTGTGCACACAACCACTTCACATCAGAAAAAAAGTCAGACGTCAATGGTACCGAAAATTGGAACAAGTAAGTTAAAGGTAGGGTATAATATTGTGGATTTCAATTAGCATCTATTGTGTTTGATTCCACCTGCTTCAGCTTTTCCCTTCTATTTTTGCCGTATTCTCACAGTTGGACTTATTTAGCATTCCTTAAGGCCCTACCGTATCTGGGGTGTGATCTTACTGGCCTTTCATGCCCCATTGCCGCTGCAAGCGAGGATAGAGAATTTGGCGCTTAGCCAAATCTCCTTTCACTGCAGCGGAACCAGAAAATCCTGTCGGCATGCCAAGCATGAAAATTCCGCCCCTGATATCTCCTTCCCCGTTAGGGAACTTTCCAAGAGTTATGGTCACCTGTCTCGCCAGAACGCTTGGGAGGCAAAAGATGGGAATCAGGAATACGAGACAGGTTCGTCCAGATGTGAAGATTACAGTGAATTGACCTTGAAGGCAATTAGAGCAATAAAGGGCTATGCACAGTAGCTTTCAATGTGTTTTGCATTTTGGAGATACAGGTTTCTGATTAAGAGTGAAAGGTCCCTGTAGAATCTCCCAATCATGTTGGTGGCAGATGTATTATTCTATTATACCGGGGTTGGCATTACTTTTTATCTGGTTACCCACTGGAGTCCTGGGTTGGAATTTTCCAGTTTCGTATGACCTGTTACTGCGGCTAGTGAGAGGTGTTCAGCCAAATCTCCATTCGCAGCAGCGGGACTGGAGAATTCCGGTTTGGTATCTTTGTCCTTTTAAATATCCAAGAAATAGAACTGGTGGCACATATAGATTGGTGAAGTAAAGTTTACCTCCAACCCTTCCAGGATTATCTTGCCTGACAGTCCAGTCAAGTCATCCAAGACAGTCCAGCAGTAAGAACATCGATGGCAAAGGAACCATAATAAACTGAATAAACTAGGCTTGTACTCGTTAGAGTTTAGAAGAATGAGGGGAGATCTCATTGAGACGTATAAGATGATGAATGGGATGGATAGGATAGAGGTGGAAAGACTCTTCCCGCTCAAAAAAGACAGTAGGACTAGGGGGCACAGCCTCAAGATAAAGGGGGGGCGGTTCAGAACGGAGTTGAGGAGGAACTTCTTCACTCAAAGGGTGGTGAATCTCTGGAATTCTCTGCCCGTTGAAGTGGTGGAGGCTGCCTCGCTAAATATTTTTAAGAAGCGGGTTGATGGGTTTTTGATAAGAGAGGGGATTAAGGGTTATGGGGAGAGGGCGGGAAAGTGGAACTGAGCCACGACAGATCAGCCATGATCTTATTGAATGGCGGGGCAGGCTCGAAGGGCCAGATGGCCTACTCCTGCTCCTATTTCTTATGTTCTTATGTTCTTATGTTCTTATAATAATTGTCAGGGGGAATAAAAACAACTTAAAAAGAAAAACAGTGCAGACATTATCTTAAAGCAACAGGGTCATTTTGCCTACTCTTCAGATCAAAGCTGATGCCCGAACACTCATGGACATGCATTTTGTGTGGGTGTCATGTGGAAGTGAAATCCTGCCTGCAGGAAAATTGGGAAATCATTGCAAGATGTCCCCATTCCAAATTAAATTGAAGTTCAGCTTTTGGTTAAGGCAGATGTTCCTTCAGTTTAGCACTCCCTGCCAACTTGCAGGTAACAAAAATGGGGGAAATCCAACTTTGAAATCAAGGGGGTGATTCTCCCATCGCGACCTGCAAATTTTATGACAAATTGGGAGGGGAGATACGTGTGCCGGCCATTTCGCAGGTTCCCCAAGAGTGTTTACGAACTGCGTGGTTCGCCCGACCGGAAGAAAATGGCACCACAGGACTGCGCTGAAAACCGGTGTGTCCAGGCTCGGGACATTCGAGATCTCCTGGGTGGAAGGTCCTGGAATGGGCTCAAGCCCTTCCTCCTCCCTTGAGGCACTCAGAGGCACCGAGGACACTCCATGGGACACCAGGGTAACTGGACTGAGCTCCAGAAGCTCCTGCATCATTTTGGTCTGCCAGTCCTGGATGCCCAGATGTGCCTGCCTCATGGTCTGTGATCCCTCAGTCCTGATCTTCTGAGACTGGGCCAAGCTCTGGGGCCCCTCCACTACAGCATTCTGAGAGTGAGCCATGCTGTGGAGCCCCTCAGCAGTAATCGTCTGAGCCTGGACTAAGTTGTCGAGGCTCACAGCCACAGCCTGCTGTGCCTCTGGAATGCCAGGGAGAGTCCTGGCCATGGGCAGCAGTGTCTCCCACATGCCCACAACACCCATGGCCATTGAATGCTATACCTCCTGGATACCGGAAACATACTTGCCTGTGGTCCATTGTGCCTTCAAGATGGCCTGGACCCTGTCACCCATGAGGACAGACACATGAGCCAGATTTTCCACTGCGGCCACCCTCGCAGTGCTGGCCTGGTTTGCACATATTGTTGGCACCACCTCCTGCAGCAGCACTCTGTCTGACTCCCCTAAACAGCCTTGCAGTTGCAGCATGGTTGCTGGCAGCCCTCCCACAACTCCTCAGGTTGCTGATGCAACTCCACCAGCCTTGGGAGGAACAAACCCAGAGGCTCAGTAGGTGACCTGGCGACAGCTGAATCCTGGCCTCCAGCAGACCTCACCCGAGCCCTTGGATGTGCCCGCCTCCACCCAATGTGCATCAGTGTCTGTGCTTTGTTCACCAGTTGTGACCCAGAAGCCTCAACATGAAAGGTATCCACTGTGGTGATGGGCTCTGTGTTGATGGGTTGTGTGGTACATGCCGATGCCACTTCAGTGGTGCTGCCCTCGGAGGATTCCTCTGTGCCTCCCTCCGAGGTGTCATCCAGGGGCTGTGGGTAGTTTGCTCCTGAGCAGGAGGGAAGGTGGGAGGTTGGATGGAAGGTGGGGGTGGGGGTGTTGCGTCAACACCCGAAGGGCCAGGATCCTCTGGGCCCAGAGCTGCAATAAAGAACACACATAAGGGGAAGGGAGGTAAAACATTCCATGCAGCATTGCACTTACTTCGAGGAGGACCTAGGTTGGGAGCTTCTGCTCACTCGCATGCTGGACGCCAACCTGGCTGACTGTGACCATTTGGGATTCCCTATCACCCCCTGCCAGATCTATGACACGTTCCTCCATGTTGGTCAGCTGCCTAAGGTCAGGCTCACCACCACCAGTCTGTGTCGTTTCTCGTACATTGTGAATGTTCTTTTCCTGTGGGAACATAACATGGATAGCAAGTATTAATATATCACAGTGCATGGTGTGCAATGCGTGCCTGTGTCTCGGGCATTGTGCTGACAGTTTCAGGGAAAGAAGTCACCATGAAGGGTGCTGGTTGAGGGGTGAGGGGAAGGAGTTAGATTCTGTTCCTGGGGGGAAGGGTAACTTGTTGCATGTCCTTCAGGTATCTAAGCATGGCTTGAGATCCGTGCCAAGCATTTGCAATATTTCAAGTGGGATGCTCATTCATCCTTGCTGCTGGAAGATCGTACATTTCCTTCTGACACTGCCGACCAGAGTGCGGTGTCAGGCTCCTGGATTCACTGCTTCTGCCACCTCCTCCCACACTGCCATGGTGGATGCACCCCTTGGGTGAGGACCCTGGCCAGGGAGGATCTGCTCACACTTCTCCTCCACAGCATCAGGCAAGTGCTCCTGGTTGGCCCCTGTGAATCTGGGTGCAGGGTTTGCACAGAGACATTTTTGCAGAGTGACTGGCTGTGTGTCCATTCCTGCAGTTTATATACACCTCTGGCGTATTAGGGGAGTGCAGGTGCAGTGAGTGTGGCCAGTCAAGGGCCAGTTGGCAACAAATCCTTGTGAGAGATTTTGAAGGCTGCTTTCAATTAAGTGTCATACATCGCTCAGAGTGCTGATTGGCTGCCATTCAATAGGCTGCTGTGTCCAGGGGAAATGCAATACTCAGGGCTCCTAATCGCTAAGCTGCTGTGTGCAGGGGGGCGCAATACTCAAGGCTCCCATTCAAGAGAGGGAATGCTCACAAGCTGGGGATACGCACATCAGCACAACGCAAGTTCTCTGCAGGACGGCAGTGAGGTCAGTATGTTCAAGGGATGAAGGGATGGGGTGCCCGCGTTATCTGGATCCATGGGGGCATAGGGTAAGCAGGCAGCCATATCTGCATATGGGGAGGGGGGAGGGGGGAGGGCAGCGATGTCTGTATGGGGGGATTGTGAGGGCCAGTAATGAGGCCAGCGATGCCTGTGGGTGTTGGATGGCAGTGGTCTGGATGCCTGGAGGTCTTTTCCCCGATCTCCCAGCAATATGCACATGCGTGGGTTCCCACTCATCCCCCCCGATTTCAGGCTCATTGGCGTGTATAGGCTTTTAATGATGTTCATGATTGTGACCTCTGCATTGCACAGAGTGGGGAGATTTGGGTCGGAAATTGCACTGAAAAAACAGTCGTGATCTAGAACAGTTTTCTTGCAAATTCAGCACTTTTGGGAGATTTTCCCCCCCTCCTCCCCTAGTTCCTCTGAGTTTTGTCCATAAATAAAGTATGAACCTGACTGAAAAATTAAAATCAATTTAATCCAATTGGAAAGTGTTATATCTGTATGTTGGACATTTGCGTTGTGTACTGCCCTTTAAGGGTGTGGACCCTCATGTCTGTGGGACTGACCCTGAGGTGGGGACCCTGAGGTGGGGCTAGCTCCTCCTTGGGTGGGCCTTGGTTAAGCAGTCTAAGTCCTGACAGTGAGACAGTGCATGTTTATAATCAAGTGCCCCCCAGTGTTCAAGTTAAGAAGCTACTTTGCGGTTCTTCTGCACATTACCTTGGTAAGTGCAACCATAATAAAAAGGGTGGCTAACATCCGCTTATCTACCTTATGTGATGTCACAGACATGCAGCACTCAGGTAGCTTCTGATGGCAATGTGCTTGGTGTTCCCAGCTTGTAAAAGTTACCTTCAATAATTCAAATGTCTTCGTGGCCTGGATAGATGTGGGCATTCCCAAGAATATTGGAAAGTGGATTAACCTTTTTCCAGACAACTGAATGTGGTTTTTACTCCCCATAAACTGTACCAAACTTTGAGTTGCCAGGATACATTTGAATCACAGAATCGCTACAGTGCAGAAGGAGGCCATTCGGCCCATCGAGTTTGCACCGACTACAACCCAACCAGACCCTATCCCCATAACCCCACATACTTACCTTACTAATCTCCTGACACTAGGGTCAATTTAGCACGGCCAATCAACCTAGCCCACACATTTTTGGACTGTGGGAAGAAACTGGATTACCCGGAGGAAACCCACGCAGACACATGGAGAATGTGCAAACTCCACACAGACAGTGACCCAAGCCAGGAATCAAACCCAGGCCCCTGGTGCTGTGAGGCAGTAGTGCTAACCACTGTGTCACCCCTGTGGGGGGCTTGCCTTCTATTAAAACATAATATTTCAATAGGAGGCAAGGTGCAACCACATTCAATTTGATCACATTTTAATTCCAATAAATTGTTTCCTCATATCTTCACAGGATCAATTAATTGTATTTGCCCATCCAGAGAACTGTATCCTGATAACTCTGGTATTGCTCTTCACTGGACCAAGTCTCTCACTCCAATTAGAAGCACCATGTTGTGGCGAGCTTCTCACAGCAGAATGACCAAGGCTGTAAACATTGCACTTTATCTTCTTTGGGATTGTTTTCAGCAATACCTCCCTCCTTTTGGAGCTGCTGGTGCATTAATGTTGCTTTCCTTGCTTTCTCTCCTCCTTTATGTTTTTTAAACCTCTGTTATCGATCAGGTTTTTGACTCAATACCCTAAGATTCCCTTATATGGCTCATTTTTAAATGTTGTTTGATAATGCTCCAGTGAATTTCTTTGGGATGTTTTGCTATATTCAAGTTGCTATATACATGCAAATGGTTTTGTTTTTGTTGTTCTTTCAGGGTGTCTATGTGCCACCCAGGAATGTTACTGTTATGTGAATGAACTGCTGGTGTCTGCCCTATTTTCCTGGACAGATGTATCGTTTTATAAAGATCAGTGTAGATTGGCTACTTGCCGAGCTGGCAGAGCAAAGGTAAGTCTGGGAATAATGGAAAAGAGATGGTCATGGATCAGTAGCAGCCAGTGGGAATACTATGGAGGCAGGAGGAGAACTGCTTTGCTGAGGGAAACCCAGCTCCCATGTGGAATCCTAAATCTGATGTTAGACTAAATATTAGGATGTTCAAAAAACCTAACTCCGATGAGGAAGTCGCCTTTCATTCTTGAAAAATGGCTCCAACCAATATTGGAATGGATGCCTTCGAGGCATCCTTAGGGTTCAAGATTTCAAGCCCCGAAGTTAGCCCTCAGCTGATGCATTGAAGTCCAATTCATGCTTACAAGTCCATTTTGTTACTGCGGAGAAAATTATAATGTATGTGAAATAAGTTTGCTAATTGATTTTTGTCCCCGTTACAGAGACTACTTTTCACAAGGGAAATATCGATTAAGTCCTCTATAATTACTGTTTACAGTCAGACATTTGGTAAATAGCCTGACAGAAAATTTCCCTTAAGCAGGTACTTGGTTTCAATGATGTTTAGAAAACAGCTTGCTTCTATAGAGCGTCAGCAAAGTTAACATCTAGGACGTGAATAAAAGAATTCACTTTGTCTTTGTTCTTGCATTTGAAATTTATTATAGGTAAAGGTTTGTGTTGAGAGCACTTGGCCATTGTGCTCCTTCAGTTCATTGCTGTTTTATCACAGTTGTGCTGCCGCTGCTTTAATTTGATCCTTTATTTGTTTTTTAACGCAGTGCTTTCACCCTGCTGCTTCATGTAATTGGGGTTTTTCTTCTTTCTTGTTTCCACCAGCAGCAGCTCCCCACCCCCTGCCGTCCACTCCTGCTTTTTATTTCAGCAACTTTTCAAATTTACATGAGCTGCGGGAGACACTTTGCATGGGCAATTCTTTCTTCTGCAACACACAGCAATATATTTTCCTTTATTTTGATGACCTTCCTTCCTATTTCTTGGTCGCTTCCCCTCAAGGTGCCAAATGTTTGCTGAGGTCCAGACCTGCTATCATTACTCTCCACATTATTCTTGCACACGGAGCATTTCACAGCCAATGCATTATTTTTGATGTGCAGCTACTGGGGTAGAAATTGTCTCATAGAATCATAAAAACCCTACAGAGGAAAGCCACGCAGACACGAGGAGAATGTGCAAACTCCACACAGACAGTGACCCAAGTCGGGAATCAAATCCAGGTCCCTGGAGCTGTGGAGCAACCGTGCTAACCATTGTGCTGCCCATATTTGGGGCTACCAGCACCTGACATTTAATTCCATTGAGTTCAATGAAACTGAATATCAGGCACCTGGGTGTAAATTCACCAGTGTCGCGTGTGCGCGCATGTGTGTGTGCATGTGTGTGTGTGTGCGTGTGCGCACATGTGTGTATGTGCATGCGTGTGTGTGTGCGTGTGTGTGGCATGCGTGCGCATGTCTGTGCATGCATACATGAGTGTGTGCGTGTGTGTGTGTGCACATGTGTGTGCGCGTGTGCCTCACAGCACCAGCTTGGATCACTGTCTTTGCAGAGTCTGCTCGTTATCTCCGTGTTTGCATGGGCTTCCTCCAGGTGCTGCAGTTTCCTCCCACAGTCCAAAGACATGTTGGTTAGGTGCATTGGCCATCTAAATTCTCCCTTAATGTATCTGAACAGACACTGGAGTGTGGTGACTAGGGGATTTTCACAGTAACTTCATTGCAGTGTTAATGTAAACCTACTTGTGATACTAATAAAAAAACTTCAGATGGGCTTAGTTCCTGAAATTTTTCCTTGCATTGGTACCATCAGATAGATCTCTTAACAGCATTGCCTGCATGAACCTAAGAAGATAATACATAGGAACAGGAGTAGACATCTTTGCTGGTGCAGACAATGGCTGAGATAATCATTGTTTTAACTCCAATTTCCTTCCTGGCTCCAGTAACAATTGAATCCCATGGTGACAAAACTCTGTTTAATTCAGCTCTGAATATATTCAATGACCCAGCCTCTACAATTATCTGGGATAGAAAATTTCAAACCTGAACCAACTTCTGATGCCAGAAATTCCTCCTTTATCTCCATCTTAAATGGGTGATTCCATATTCTGAAACTTTCACAGTAGCACAATGATTAGCAGCGCTGCTTCATAGCACCAGGGACCCGGGTTCGATGCCCAGCTTGGGTTACTGTCTGTGTGGAGTTTGTACATTCTCCCCGTGTCTATGTGGGTTTCCTCTGGGTGCTCCGGTTTTCTCCCACATTCTGAAGGATGTGCTGGTTAGGTGAATTGACCTAAACAGGCTTCTGCAACACATAGCAACATTTTTTTTCTTTATTTTGATCATCTTCCTTCCTATTTCTTGCTCTCTTCCCCTCCAGGTGCCAAATATTTCCTGAGGTCCAACCTGCTGTCATTACTCTTCACATTACTGTTGCACGCGGAGCATTTTACAGCCTATACATCATTTTTGATGTGCAGCTATTGGGGTAGAAATGTATCTCATAGAATCATAGAAACCCTACAGTGCAGAAAGATGCCATTTGGAATTTCACAGTAACTTTATTACAGTGTTGATGCAAGCCTTACTTGTGACTAATGAATTAATTTTATCTTAATGGGTGGAATTTTTCAGTCTGTGTGCAGAATGCTGGCTGAGGTGAGAGAACCAGTGTTTAATTCTTCAGCTACACTGCTGAGTTTTCTCTCCGGATTCTCTGTCACTCAGTGCATGGAAAAGCTGGACATATGGTTTTTGCCAGCCAGCATGCTGACAGGGTGGAGCCTGATGTGATCTGGGTGCCATTTTTATAGGGCACCCTGATCTGCATTTAAACACTCCTGTCTCAAACACTAAGTAATCTGTCTTCCCCATATCCCCCTGTGGACAAGGGCAACCACCATCCCCCCCTAAATGCTCCCCAGGGGGACTGTGTGCCAGAGAACCTGGGTGTGTCTTTATCTTTCTCTCTCTCTCTCTCTTCCTAGCGGGCTATACTTACCTTTGCTTAACTGGTGGTTTCCCCTTGACTGCCTTGCATATTTAAACACCTGCTGTAAACCTCGCAGATGTGATGACCCGTTAGTTGGCAGGAATTCTTTATATGGGAGAAACTTGTGGTGGGGAAGCCCTTTAAGTATCTGTTAATGTTTTCAAATGAGGTTCCCAGTCTTTCTGTGGGAACTCAATATGTCACCAGAGGATGAGACCTTGCGCCGAGATTCTCTTGCGAGATTTTCCACCGGCGATTTTCGCCGACTGTGAATGTCGGCAGACAATTCCGACCTATGTCACTTTGTCCTATGCTCCCTAAGGAGAGAATACATTCTCAGTATCTATCTCATCAAGCTGCACCCCGCCCCCCAAACTTTTCAATAATATCACATCTCAATCTTCTACATTCCAATGAGTATAGACTCAACCGTTCCTCACAAGACAAGTGTTTCATTCCAGGAATCAGCTTTATGAACCATCCCTGAACTGGTTCCAATACATCCCTTCATAAATAAAAAAAATGTAAAAATTTGTCAGATGTAGTGTGATGTGGTAAAAACAAATGTAAGGTTGTCCATTTTGTCAAGAAGAAAAGAAGTGAATTTTAATGGGGACAGCCTACAGATTGCCATCGTACAGAATAATCTGGAAGTCCTCATACTTGAATCGAAAGGTCAGCTTGCAGGTACAACAAGTGATTAAGAAGAAAAATGGAGGCAAATGGAATTAAGTTCTTTAACATGCAAGCAAAGATATATGGAATACTCTAGTGGGGTCTAACACATGCCCTGTACAGTTGTAGTAGGAATTCCCTGTTTTATACGCCATACCACTTGCATGAAAGACAATATCCCATTTGCCTTCTTAATTGCTGACTCAATGCTGTAAGTTAAAGTCCCCTTTTAGAGCCTTGAGCACAGAATCTAGGTTGAAACCCCAGAGTAATACCGAAGGAGTCCAGTATTTTTGGATACAGCCTTAAACTGAGGCCCCATCTCATCTGGAAAATTCAGCTGCACCATATGAAGGACAAGAGAAATCTTCTGGTTTTCCAGGATCTGACCATTTATTTCATGGTTGTCTGTGTGATATTACTGTGTACAAATTGGCTTCTATGTTTCTGAGAGTATAGCACTGACTATACTTAAAAGTACATCCTTAGCTGTGATGTACATTTGGAATATCTTGAAATTTTGAAAGATGCAGGGTTGGATTCTCCCAGAACAATTCTAAATGACAAATTCTAAGCGTAAAAACGAGAGTAAATCTCGCTGCTTTTTTTCAGTGGAGTTTTCAAGATGAATCTCCTTCACTCTGTGCATCACAGAGAGCCCTAGAGTGTATCACACAAATAATCAATGGGTAGGGCCTAATCCCGCTGGAGAGGTTGGCTGCATAGCGCTGACCGGGCCACTGCGCATGCGCTGATCTGTCAACGCTGAGATCAGCACATACGCAGTAGCCCAGCCCTGCCGACCTCTCAATTGGTGTCTGTCTTGATTGCCAGCCAGCCCTATAACTCGACACTGCTGGTCACGTGACCCCCACCACCTGATCGCTGGCCTCCTAGACATCTCCAGGCCAGTCTCTGGGCAATCCCACTCCGATGGCCAGCCTTGATCTCTGGCTTCCCTCCTTCTGCTACTGATCCCAGTGCAGAGTAGCAGTGGGATGTCCTGCCCCCTTGGCACTGTCCGGTGCCTGGTGGGTAGTGCCAATGTGCCCGTTGGGCTTGCCATTTTGCCCCATGGAGTAGTACCAGAGGACCAGGATGGCACTGCCTGTGGGAACGCCTTATCCCCGACTTCATTGGGGACATCCAAGGCTCCCCTTTAGTCTGGGGGGTTCAAGCCACCAGCTCCCCAGTAGTGGGGAGCTGTTGTAAACCCTGCTGGAGTGAAACACTCCTGGTGAGATTGGGGGAGGGGGGATGTCGGGGGTAATGCTAGCGGACCCAGAGACTTTGGTCCCGGGTCCGCTAATGATATGAAAATAATATCTGCATAATCGTTTCAGCTCCGTGCCAATTTCTGGCACGGAGCTGATGACATCGGAAATCAGGCAGGCGGAAGCCATGGCACCCAGTAGGAAGCCTGCTAAACAGTCTCTGCTTAAATCGCCCCCACAATATAAATGCCAGCTATTTCCTTCTTTGTGTGCCATGTGGTTTGTCATGTCAACCACTCCCGGGGATGTCAGATAACAGGAAAGAATCACTTTGTCTCCAATCTTCAGTCCTTCCCAGGCCTAAGTTTCTCAAACCTGTGCATCAAAAATAAGCTATCGATTGCACAAACCAAACTAATTGCTACTGCTTTTTGCAACCTTATTGAAAAATGTGCTGATGGCAGAGACTACAAAAAAAAAACAAAGCAAAGATCTGCAGGGAAACATTCTGGATTGATGTTTAATTGATGTTAACAAGCTGTTGGCATTAAGAAAAATAAATATCAGAGATATCAGTATACATTTCTCACTGGTGAAAAACTCCAGAGAATGTCATTAACGGTGGTTGCTAGTACGATCACTCTTTGTTGCTTTTGCTTTTATGGTCCTTTCCCATGGGTGCTAAGCTTATATTTAAACAGAGAATATCGGACCCACAATACCTCCCAAAATACTTCAAGATTTTCCTTGCAGCAGGTGCTAAACTGGATGGTCTACTGTTTCCATACATATCATTAGAGAGTTTTTTTAAAATTATGGTCTTAGGTTAGTAATTTTCCAATCCTGAGGAATCTTTCCAGATTTAGTAAACTTGTCAGTTAAAGTGTCATTAATTATCCTTTAAGACTCTTGTGTGCAAAATGCTTAATTAGTTACTTCATCTATTTTAAGCACATTCAGCAACTGTATAGCTGTGTATATAACCTTTGATTGTTATATACTAATAACATTAGAGAAGACTATTCTGGGCGTGATATCAATCTCTCCACTTAAAACTACGGTAGAATTTTCAAAATTCTGCTTTTTAGGTCAGTTTGAGAGATTTGATTATGTTGCTGTGCTCTGGCAGTCTTCCCTACCAACCACAGTGCGTCAAACGCTATTCTTGTGTCATAGTCACTGTGGGCCTGGCTGCTGCTGAAAATATTTTCTCAGATTGGCCAGTAAATTTTACTGGGATCTTGCAGCACAGGAGGATGGCATTTGGCAGATCATGTCTGCACTAGAACTTTGTTATACAATTAACCTACCATTTTCCTGCTCTTTCCCCAGAATTTTCTTTTTCAGGTACATATCCAATTCCCTTTGAAAAATGCTGTTGATTCTGCTTGCACTAGCATTTTCCAGGCTGTGCAATCCACTTTTCATGGCATAAAATTATTCTTTGCCAACTCATGTTTTGCTTCTTTTGCCAATGATCACTTTCTGAGATCTCAGTGATAAGTGATATCTCATGATCTTATAAAGACTTACAAGATAATGAAGGGGCTAGATAGGGTAGAGGTAGAGAGATTCTTTACGCTTAGAAAGGAAAACAGAACTAGAGGGCACAGCCTCAAAATAAGGGGGGGGAGCAGTTTAGATCGGAGTTGAGGAGGAACTTCTTCACTCAAAGGGTGGTGAATCTCTGGAATTCTCTGCCCATTGAAGTGGTGGAGGCTACCTTGTTGAATATATTTAAGTCACGGGTAGATAGATTTCTGACAGACAAGGGAATTAAGGATTATGGGAAGAAAGCAGGAAAGTGGAACTGATCCACTTCAGATCAGCCATGATCTTATTGAATGGTGGGGCAGACTCGAAGGGCTAGATGGCTCCTATTTCTTATGTTCTTATGTTTTAGGCTTCTGATTTTGGCTAGACAGCACCCATATGCTGTCGGGGGGATGGCCAATGGGAAGACATTGGAAGTCTGCTCCTGATGAGTTTGAGCATGGCTCACACAGAGTGCCATTTTTTGAAAGCTAATACAACAGGATTTCCCCTGCTTGCACTAGAAGTGGGGTCGCTCAGTGGTTAGCACTGTTGTCTCTCAGCGTCAGGGACCCACATTTGATTCCTGGCTTGGGTCATTGTCTGTGTGGAATTTGCACATTCTCCATGTGTCTGCGTGGGTTTCCTTTGGGTGCTCCAGTATCCTCCCACAGTTTGAAGATGTGCAGGTTAGGTAAGTTGGCCATGCTAAATTGTCCCTCAGTATACCCAAACAAGCACTGGAGTGTGATGACTGGGGATTTTACAGTAACTTCATTGCAGTGTAAATGTAAGCCTACTTGTGACTAATAAATAAACTTAACTATGGGCAGAATGTGACGACAGCCATTTACTTAGCATGTGGTCAGCTGCACCAGAGATCGCCAACCAATGCTACTTGAAGACATCACTGTCCAATCTTCGGGTGAGGTGCTTAGGCTCTTCTCTTTGCTGCTACAAAGTTGGCGGAAGTTGTTGGAGACGTTGTTGAGAGATATCCTTTAACTCAGAAGGAAGTGGTGCTGCATCATTGGAAGGCATGGCTTGGTTTTGAAAGTTCACCATCAGCACAAGGACCACCGTTTGAGTTCCTCTTGGGTTGCAGCATCCCAGGGAAATAGGGAAAAAACTGCAGGGAAGAGTTCAGAGATTAGAGAGGAGGAGGAAAGGTGGAAGCACTCAGCACACCATCACACTGAATGGATTGTTCATTAGTTTCTGGTGAAACTCCTGATCCGCTGAAAAATCCTCCAGGTCACTGCTGCCCTATATTTCCCCATCTTCCTATTCCTTTGCTACGATTCATCATCTTAGTCCAAATCCCAAAATCAAATATACCACAAAACAACTACCCTATCCCAACTCCCAATAATGCATACTTTATACAATAGGGGACTTTCACAGTAATTTAATTGCATTGTTAATGTAAACTTACTTGTGACAACATTAAATAAACTCATAAAAAATGTTCAACTGTTCACTTGTGCATTCTCCTAGTGCTTATCTTGTGGGTGCCTGTATCTATCCTATCCTATGTTGTGTAATCCCAGTAACTGCTGCATGGCTGCAGATGACCTCAAGCAGCTCTGGAGTTTGAGGCCCTGACTTCTGAAGTCCCATCTTGGCATGTACGGCAGCTCTCCAGGCTGGCTGACAGGCCACAGCAAGAGCGCTGACGGAGTGGCAGTGGTGGGAAAACAAATGTTGCAGATTTGTTCTGCATGGAGCCACTGCCACTACTGCAGTATGATGCCTCAGTCATCCTGGTAATGTGAGGAGCACAGATTGCAGTAATGTTATAATATCCTATTATCTACATCAATAATGGCAACAGTTTGAGCCCAAATAGCACCAAGCAGATCTTGGATGGCAACAAGCAGAGATCTCATTTGCTCAGTCAGAGTTTCCACCACAGTAATCAGATATTGAACGGCTTCTGTCAGTGTTGTGATGGATGTTGTGATATTGGTGATCAGTCATTGTAGTTGCCTCTGCAACTGTTCCCATGAAGATTGCCATCCACTTCCATGATAAAAAAAGATGGGCTCCAAGCTCTGCAAAAATCCATGTTGGAGCCAACCTCCTCGATGTTCCTTGACAGTGAAAACTATCAGTCTTTGCCTGTATTCTATTCTATCTAAGTCCTCTGCAACTGTCTTTGTCCTCCAGTGGACCAATACACCAGTATCCTCTCCCGTTAACTTGGCTGCAACCTATTCAAGTGCAGTGACTTACCACGTGCCAAGCCTACCTGTAACCTGCCCTCTAAAGTAAAATAGATCTATTGCTATAATAATAACAGAGAATGCTGGAAATACTGAACAGTCCAGACAGCACCTGCGAAGAGAAAAACCAAAGTTAACTTCTTAAGTCTGTGATCTTTCATCAAAATAGTTTATTAGCTGTCTTCAGGAATGAAGGCAGACAGTGGGAGGAAAGGGTACTTATTTAGAGTCACAGAAGGTGCTGGTTCCACTACTGTGCATGATTTATATTCATGATTGGGACTTTGAAGGCAAAAACACAATTTCACAAATTTGGCAAGAACAGTCAATTTTGAGTAGGACTGCAACAAGTTATAGGTGGACATCAATAAACTTGCAGATTGGGCAAATTATTGGCAAATGCAGTTCAACATATATAAATGTTAAGTAGTGCATTTTGGTGGGAAGAATAGGGAGATCAATTACTCGTGGGATAGAGAGAGACAAAGAATTCTGGGAATTTCACAGTAACTTCATTGCAGTGTTAATGTAAGCCTTACTTGTGACTAATAAATAAATGTAAAAACATTGCATTGACCCCCTCAGATCTCAAACAATGATGAGTTGGAGTACAGGAAAGAGATAGAAAATCTGATGAAATAGTGCAATGACAATAATCTCTCCCTCAACGTCAGTAAAGTAAGTCAATAACTATAACTTAGTATGGCTCCTACTCTGACCAAGACCACAGTGGAGGATATGCACCTCTCTACATCATTGGCAATGAAGTGGAGATGGTCGAGATCTTCAAGTTTCTGGGTGTTCAGATCACCAACAACCAGTCCTGGTGCCTCCATGCCGACGCAAAAGTTAAGAAAGTCCACCAACGCATCTAACTTCTCAGGAGGCTGAGGAAATTCAGCATGTCCACTTTGATTCTCACCAATTTTTACAGGTGCAACATAGAAAACATCCTTTCCAGATGTATCAGTGCTTGGTATGGCTTCTGCTTTGAACAAGACCATAAAATATGTCAAAATGCTGTGAATGTAACCCAGCCCATCATGCAAACTAGCCTTCCATCCATTGGCTCTGTCAACACTCCCCACTACCTTGGAAAAGCAGCCAGCATAGCCAAGGACCTGCAGACCCAGGACATAGACTTTTCCACTGTCATCTGTCGGAAAAGAGAAACAAAATTCTGAAAACATGTATCAACCAACTTATGAGCAGCTTCTTCCCTGCTGCTATCAGACCTTTGAATGGTCCGATCACACATTAAGCTGATCTTTCTCTTTATCCTCTCTGTAACTGTAACTATCCTTTCCTTCTCCCCTATGTACTATGTCGTCTATGAATGGTATGTTTTGTCTGTAAGCGTGCAAGAAACAATACAATTTTTCATTGTATCCCAATAGATGTGACAATAATAAATCAAATCTGTTAGTTATATAAAAAAAAACAAACCATCAACTTTATTTCTAGTGGGACAGAATTGAAAAATAGGAAAGTTATGCTAAACCTGTAATGAAATTTAGTTAGACCACACTTATCACTGCATGCAGTTCTGGTTATCATATTACAGAAATGATATTGAGTTACTGGCGACTGTACAGAGAAGATTTACAAGGATGATACCAGAAATGTGTGTGTATGTATCAAAGTGGAAAGGATTAATTGCTTTTTCTTCAAAAAAGGAGGTTGAGTGATGACCTAATGGGGATATTTTAAAATTGTCAGAGGTTCTGATAAAGTGGATATGAAGAGTCTGGCCTTATTTAATGTTTATCCCTTGAAATTCAAGCAGCACACATTATGTTCCAACTCAATTGATGCACAGTGGTAACAACTTCAAATGAATTAAATTACTGAACTGTTGGAGTGTCAATTGGCCCACTGGCACTTACACCATGGCCAACTGCTAGGCAGTCAAGCCACCTGCCTTTCAAAGTGGTAAACTTCTTTCAATGTGAAAATTTTGGCCCCATGATGTCCAAGGGATCCTGATTGCCACTTTAGAATCAATCTAATTAGACTGTGCACTGCGCATGGGTAATAGAACCAGAGGTACCCTGATAAGGTAAGTTTCACATTATTTTGTGGGATTATAAGTGCTGCTCTAGGTCTGTTGGGCCATTGAAGCCTTAATTGCAACCATTTCCACCTCCTCACCCTGCCTCACCTATCATGACACTTTTCCCTTATCACTTCTCTTGCTGCTAGTTGCCTGAATCCAGCAAATGGCATTGTATTGTGCTATAGTCTGACAGTTCTGTTTCAATGAGAGCGCCTCTCTAATCTCTTTTCCATAGGAATTGTGGACTGCTGATTCATTCTGGTCGGCCACTAAAAAGTTAATGTCGACCATTGAGTCATGGGCTGGTGAAGAAAGTTAGCAGTAGGCAATTATTATTTGGAATAAAAAGTGGAAAGTTCCTATCTGCAGATAATCTGTTAAAGTCTCATTATATTCCAGTTGATGTCCTTATTGATTATATAATCAATCTTCTCTATGTACATTGAAGTGAATTTACATTAAACTATGTTCAGGTGATTTCCATTTGGAGCATATCAGCATGATAAAGGAATTCATTTCAATCTGGTTAAGCAAATGAATATGTTTCTCAGCATATATTTGGGCTGATGTAATGTTCAGAGACTGACGAACATCACATTTAGGAAGGGAGATCAAACATGTCCAGTGAACAATAAAGCAGTCAGCTTCACACTGGTGGCTAAAATGATAATGGATTCCTACTAGTGAAAAAATTGAAGAATATCTGGGTACCCAAAATACAAGAACGAATAAAAATAGAAAATGCTGGAAAAACTCAGCAGGTCTGGCAGCATCCGTGATGAAAGAGAGCCAGAGTTGACTTTTCTAGTCTCTTCTTCAGAACTGATCACAATCATTACAATAATGAAAAGTCAGCATGATTCTGAAAGGGAAAGTTTTACTTCTTCAGCATTATTAAATTCTTGGAAGAGATAACTGTGATGGGCAGGAGGGACATTGATTTAAGCTGTCCTGATTTCTCCTCTCCCCACCCATCCATAAACAGAAATGTGTTTTTGATTTGCTTTCCCCTTTCATAAGCAGTAGGGAGTTTCACAGTTTTGATGTGATGCAAGTTTCTATCAATAACCCCACAGCAAACTGGAGATAGGATGAGATCAGAGGAATTGCTTACTTTGCACACAAACAGAATGTGGGAGAGGATCGTCACATAGCCCCCTATCCACTCAAAGAATAATAAAAAAAGGGCTGTCAAAGAAAGATTTATTGGGCAAAGAGCGACAGAGGATTATTTCACTTTCACTTGCTTGCAAAGTGTAGATGGCCTTTGTGTAGTCCCCTTTAAATTTGGTCTTTGTAGCTCACAGAGGATCATTAGCATATCTTAAGATAATGAGTTGTCAGTTTCAGAAAAAAACATGTCATGTTAATTCATGTTATTCCAGGGTCACAGGCTGGTATATCTTCAGCCATTTAAAAATAAAAGACTTTGCCCAGTTCTTAAAATGTTAGAAATTAGCCATTAATATATATTTTATAAAAGCTTTGAGTGTGAGGTCGTAGCCCCCTAAAAGCAGGTAAAGATAACGTGGATGTAATTTATCCGGATTATCAAAATACATTTGGTAGGGTGGAACATAATAGACTAATGAATAAGGCCTGGACATGTGGATTTAGTGGGTAGGGGGTACTCTGGATAAATAGTTGACAGAGAGCAGGGATAAAGTGTACCTATTCAAAATAGCAGAAGGTTAGAAAAGGATCAATGTTGACACTACTTGCAAATTACAAACATAATTTCTAAATTTCAGGATTAATCAAATTCTGGAGGCAGGGGAGTGAAGTCATCCATATTGAGGAGGATTGGAATAAATTACAATAAGACATTAATAAACTTGAAGAATGAGCATATAATTGGCAAAAATAATTCAATATAAACAAGCGTGAAGCATTTTGTTTGGGGACGAAAAATAAGGAGAATACTATTTGGAAAACTAAAAAGAGTGGAGGAGCAATGGGAGTACAAAAACATAAATCACTAAAAGTAGCGATGTAGGTCAATAATGCCATAAAAAAACAAGCCAATCATTAATGATTATCTCTAGAGGGTTAGAATTGAAAAGTCAATATGTTATGTGAAAGTTGTTTCAAACCTTGGCTAGATCATACTTGGATTACTATTATGGTTCTCATCCCATGTTACAAAAGGCACTGGGTTTCCTCTGGATGGTCTATCTTTCAAAAGTCAAGGCCTTTGGCAGTCTGAATCCAAAGTGGTGAAAAGCCACAGTCCAGTATGTTTATCAAATTGAGACAACACATTATTTTGACACAAGACATGGCACTTTGTACAAGGTTTTTGTTTTGATTTGATTTATTATTGTCACATGTATTAGTGTGCAGTGAAAAGTATTGCTTCTTGCACACTATACAGACAAAGCAAACCATTCATAGAGAAGGAAAGGAGAGAGTGCAAAATGTAGTATTGCAGTCATAGCTAGAGTGTAGAGAAAGATCAATTGAATATGAAGTAGGTCCATTCAAAAGTCTGATGGCAGCAGGGAAGAAGCTGTTTTTGAGTCAGTTGGTATGTGACCTTAGACTTTTGTATCTTTTTCCCAATGGAAGAAGGTGAAAGAGAGTATATCCAGGGTGCATAGGGGCCTTGATTATGTAGGCTACTTTTCGAATGCAGCAGGAAGTGTAGACAGAGTCAATAGATGGGAGGCTGGTTTGCCTGATGAACCGGGCTTCATTCACAACCCTCTGTAGTTTTTTGCAGTCTTGGACAAAGTAGGAGCTATAACATGCTGGGATACAATCAGAAAGAATGCTTTCTGTGATGCATCTGTAAAAGTTGTTGAGTATCATAGCAACATGCCAAATTTCCTTATCCTCCTGAGAAAGTAGAGGCATGGCGGGCTTTCTTAATTATAGTGTTGGCATGAAGGGACCAGGGCAGGTTCTTAGTAATCTGGACACCTGGAAAGTTGAAGCTCTCGACCATTTCCACTTCATCCCCATTGATGTAGATGGGCATATCTTTCACTATGCTTCCTGAAGTCAATGACTATGTCCTTCATTTTGTTGACATTGAGGCAGAGATTATTGCCATCACACCAGTTCACCAGAATCGCTATCGTTTTCCTAAACTGCATCTCTTCATTGTTTGAGATCCAACCCACTACGGTGGTGTTATCAACAAACATGAAAATGAAGTTGGAGAGGAATTTGGTCATACGTCTATAAGGAATATAGTAAGGGGTCCAGTGGGGCACCAGTGTTTAGGATGATCGTGGAGGAGACGTTGTTGCCTATCCTTACCGATTGCGGCCTGTGGGTTAGAATCCAGTTGTGGAGAGAGGAACCATGTCCCAGGCCATTGAGTTTGGCGATAAGTTTTTTTTAGGAATAATGGTGTTGAAGGCTGAACTGTAGTTAATAAATAGGAGACTGACATAGGTGTCTTTGTTATCCAGGTGTTCCAGGGTTGAGTATTGGACCAGGGAGATGGCATCTGCTGTGGACTTGTTATTGCAGTAGATGAACTATAGTGGGATCCAGGCAATCTGGGAGATCACATAATTACAGCAGTCTCCTGTTTTTAAAACATAACAGCAGTCTTCCAGCAGAGAGTTCACAAAACCATTATAGTCAACTAATCCACTAAGGTATCCGATAGTAACATCCTGAAAGAAGGATTCTCTTGTTCCCAAATGAAGTTCATCTCATTGACTAAACCCTGGCAGGTCAACGACAGGAACTTTCAAAGCTGCAGAAAAATCTTCGCTTATCAAGATTTTCACTCCAACCAAAGCAGCATCTCAACCAAGAAACGACAGGCCTGCGATGAAAAATAATTGAGATTAATTTAATTTTTAGAACAATCACCTTTATCTTCATCAGTATTTCACTTTTGTGTGTCTGTGATAACGTGGGTGAATCGAGTAATGGGAGACATTTTGTTTTCATTAACCTCTGGGTCATGTGCACAAGAAACAAAATAACATTCCTAATTTTTAAGTAACCAAAGCTTGCTGCTGGGCTATTTAAAATTGAGTAAATCATTCTGAGGATAAGAAAGCATATCTTTGTATGCAAACATATTGATCATGAGCAATAAACAGGAAACACATAAAATTTGTCCATGACAATACAACATGTTTTGATAGGGAAGGCATTTATTTAAACATTGAACCTGTTGTGACATGAATTGTCTTCTGGACATTGGCAAATAAAGTGGTAAGTGATAGAATAGAGAAAGCGTATCCACTTGTCAGGAAGAGGAAAATTAAATTTTGGTCGCCGTACTTATGCAAGGATATTTTGGCCTTGGAGGGAGTGCAGAGGAGGTTTACTAGGCTGATACCGGAGTTGAGGGGGTTGAGCTATGAGGAGAGGCTGAATAAACTAGGCTTGTACTCGTTAGAGTTTAGAAGAATGAGGGGAGATCTCATTGAGACGTATAAGATGATGAATGGGATGGATAGGATAGAGGTGGAGAGACTCTTCCCGCTCAGAAAGGACAGTAGGACTAGGGGGCACAGCCTCAAGATAAAGGGGGGGCGGTTTAGAACGGAGTTGAGGAGGAACTTCTTCACTCAAAGGGTGGTGAATCTCTGGAATTCTCTGCCCGTTGAAGTGGTGGAGGCTGTCTCGCTTAATATTTTTAAGACGCGGGTTGATGGGTTTTTGATAAGCGAGGGGATTAAGGGTAATGGGGAGAGGGCGGGAATGTGGAACTGAGCCACGACAGATCAGCCATGATCTTATTGAATGGCGGGGCAGGCTTGAAGGACTAGATGGCCTACTCCTGCTCCTATTTCTTATGTTCTTATGTTCTTAAATGTCATCAATAAAAGATCACTGAGTTTAGTGAGGTGAATTTTATAGATGTTTTTAAGAGGAAGCAAGGTAAGCATAGAGGATAAGGTTATTATCAGAATTAGAAAAGGAATGATGGAGGAGGCTCAAGTGCAGCATCAACAAGTCCGAGGTAAAAGGCTCTCACTGTCCACCCTATCCAATCATCTTGCATGCCTCAATCAGGTCACCTCATAACTTTCTTCTCTCCAATGAAAATAACCTCAAGTCCCTCAGCTTTTCCTCATAAGACTTCCCACCATACCAGGCAACATCCTAGTAAACCTCCTCTGCACTCTTTCCAATGCCTTTTAGGAATTTGCAGAGACACAGGCTGCAATGTGACAAAGAAACTAAAAGCAGAAGTAGGACATTTGGCCCTTCGAGCTTGCTTCACCATTCATTTTGATCATGGGTGGTCATCAAATTCAATATCCTGATCTTGCCTTCTCCCCATATTCCTTGATCCCATTAGCCCAAAGAGTTATATTTAATTTCTTCTTGAAATCACACAACACATTGGCCTGAACTACATAGTTTCACCACTCTCAGTCCTAAAAGATTTATCCCTCATCTTCAAATGATGGCTCTTAGTCCTGAACTTCCCCACTATAGGGAACATTTTTCTGAGTCTACCTTGTCTAACTCTGTTAGAGTTTTATCAGTTTCTATGAGACCTCCTCTCTCTCTTCTAAACTCCAATGAATATAATCCTAACCGACTTAGTCTCTTCTTATGACAGGCCTGCCATTCCAGGAATCAGCCTGGTAAACCTTTGTTGTACTCCCTCTATAGCAAGGACATCCTTTCTAAGGACACCAAAACTACACACAACATTTTATGTGTGACCTCACCAACACCCTAACAATTGTAGTAAAACATCTCTATCCCTAAACTCAAATCCTCTCACTAAGAAGGCCATTATATGATTTGCCTTCTTTACTGCCTGCAACCATAGGCACAGTGGTTAGCACTTCTGTCCCACAATGCCAGGAGCCCGGGTTCAATTCCTGGCCTTGGGTTACTATCTGTGTGGAGTTGCACATTCTCCTGTGTCTGCATGGATTTCCTCCAAGTGCTCCAGTTTCCTCTCACAGCCCAAAGATGTGCGGGTTAGGTAGATTGGCCATACTAAATTGCCCCTTAGTGCCAGGAGAACTAGCTAAGGGTTATGGGGATAGGGCCTGGGTGGGATTGTGGTCGATGCAGACTCATTGGGTCGAATGGCCTCCTTCTGCACTGTAGGATTGTAGATTCCCATTGAATAGGTAGACAAAAGAGTGTTTTGTGTAAAAATAGATTGAATGGTGCTTATTTTATTGAATTATGCAAATACAACATTCTTGATTGGTGCTTTTCTTTTGTTCATTAACAGAAATACTGGGTCATTGGACTTGCCTTGGAGTTAGTTGCCAATGGCATTGAAATGACAATCCTGGGCACATGCTTGAGAGGGAAGAAGCAACACCAAAGTGAAAACCTTCCTTGAGACTGGAGAACAGATTAACCCAATATGTCAAATGGCTGCCTCCTGCATTGTGGAGATCCTGTGGATAATTAATTTCTAGAGAGGCCGAACTCCATGCTACAATTACTTAAACCTCAACCTATTTATTTAGGCAATTTGAATTGGTTAGGCTAATATTTTCTTGCTTTTACCTGCATTTAATGTTTATGTATAATATTTGTGTTCATGGAGTTTGTGAAACAATGGCCAGAATTCTCCAGTCTTGCACATCTTGCTGTGCTGCCAGTGAGAATCAAGAATTTGATACTCAGCCAACCTCCAGCGATCTGGAGAATTCCAACCATGGATGAGGTCAGAGAATTGGTATGTCTTTTGAATATTGGTAAAAGTTAAAGATGTTGATCACTCACCTGAAATAAGTGATTGCATAATCTTACATATATTATAACAGTTATGTATGATGGTGGGAAGACATCCTCATTTCAAGATGTAACAAACTACATTGTTATATGATGTACCAATCAAGGATAATTTACATATTAGAGCCAAAGTATTGAATCTGATTTTTATCTTCAAAGGAATAATTTGCATTTATAGAACATGTTTCACATTTTCAGGGGAAAGCAAGTTGAGTCCACAACAAGATCCACCATGATTTTATTGAATAGTGGAGCAGGCTCAAGAGGCCAAATGGCCTATTTGTGCCTCTAACTGCTAACTTCCTATCACAAGGTGTTTTGCAAGGTATTGTTGCACTGCAGGAAATGTGACAATTGATTTGCATGCAGCAAGTTCCGAATAAAATAATTCAATTTCACTTTATTATCCTGGTGGAAATTCATTTTGGGAAATATTGCTTCCTTGTTTTAAAAATATAAATAATATAAATGAGTAATAGTAATGAGAGAAAGAATATAAGAAGAATGAATACTTTAAATAATTATTTAAATATGTGTTAAAACTATCCACAGGCATTTTTTAATGAAGTGATATTTTCTGCTTTTCGCTTTAAATTTTAGTTTAAGTTGTCACATAAATATAAGTGGTAGCCATGAGGCATGAGTGCTCCCTTCCTGTCGGGGGACTCTTCAGCAGGCAAGGGCATTCAGCCTCTTATCTTTGGGCAAGCGTTCTCCAAGGCGGTCTTCAAGACACACAACAACGCAGAATCGCTGAGCAGAAACTGATAGCCAAATTTTGCATAATAAGGATGGCCTCAAACGGGATCTTGGGTTCATGTCACACTATCTACAACTCCCACAACTTGCCTGGGCTTGCAAAATTCACTAACTGTCCTGGCTTGAGACAATTCACAACTCTTTAACCTGTACTTAACCCTCTCTCCACTCACATTGTCTGTACCTGTAAAGACTTGATTACCTGTTAAGACTCACATTCCAACCATTATCTTGTAATGAGTTTGTGCAAATATATGCTCTGATTGTGAACCCAATTCCCACTCACCTGATGAAGGAGCTCGTGCTACCAGATAACCAGTTGGACTTTAACCTGGTGTTGTGAGCCTTCTTACTAAATATAAGTTGTTTTTGCTGTCGTTTGGTGTTAGTTGAGGAACAAATATTTGTCATAAAACTGAGGGAATGTACCTGCTATCCTTTAAGAAGTGCCATGGGATCTTTTCTATCCAATTGGGGGGAACTAATATCTCTCCAGAAAGACAGCACCTTAACCGTCCCTCAGCACTTCTCGTCAGTGTCAGTTATGTGCTCGGGTCTCTGAAAAGAGCCATGAACTTAATCCTTTCTAATATGCAACAGTGGTTAGAATCACACCACTGATGCAAGACGCACACAAAAATGGAATGGAAAGAAGAGGGAAATGCTCTCACATCTAAAGATTACCAAAGCTTCTCTATCATAAATTAATAAGCATGCAAGAATTTGCATTACTGCTGCAAATTACAGCCAGCGCCCTGTTACGTTTTAAGCTGTGTTTTGCACATTATTTTAGCAATTTGCTGTTTTCCAAAGCTTTAAGCTCTGATGTTCATTTGAGATACAAATACATTATGTTACATTGTCAGCTGAAGACATATCTCCATATTTTAGACAATCTCTTTCGGCAGGCTTGTTATTTAAAGCATCAGTAGTCATCAAAATGCAATGAAATTAAACTCTGTAGAGTTCCACCGTCACTAATTTTCAATGCACTTTATTTTTATGCTTCATTAATTTGATCCATGCTAGGTTTTTTATCTACATGGCTTCTGCTGATCTTAACTCTTAATAAAAAATCAATTTAAATGAAAATATATTCCATATTCATACTTTTACTATAAGCCATACTAACTGTGCAAGTTGAATTTCATTTGTGCTTCACATTAATGAATGATTTCTGTGTAAATGGAATTGTAAGCGAACATAAAGACTATGGCAGCTGCGTGATGCTGTCATCCAACAAATTGCCTTTGGCCCTTGATATGTTAATAAAAAGTTTCTAATTTTCAAATTTCAACTACCAAGCAAAACAAAACCAAAGTCCAGCACAGTCTGCAGTGTTGTCCCAGTATTAATAGGCCTAAACCCAAGCAGTGTAACTACTGCAAAGATTCAGGCTGCATTTTTAAAAGTCCAGAGCTTCAACATTGTCACTACTTAAACATGCAGGGTATCGAGTGGACAGAACCATGCTGCAGGGCATCACTGCCTTATAACTCACATGGTTGGCCTCTGTACAGAGCAACAGATGTCAGCAATAGTGGACATGAATGAATATACTCCCTTTCTGGGTCACCAGGATAGACGATGTCTTCTTGAGAGGGCAAAAGGAAGTAGCAACTGTGCCATTTAAGTTACTGCACCAGTTTTGGGGTCATCTTCCAACACAAGGCAGCACACTCAAAATTTTAAATAAGACTGTATAATGCTAGGACCCACCACATTATCAACCTGAACCTAACAGCTCTCCTCCAACTTCTCCAGATACCAGTAACACTTTAGTTTGTCCAAAGTGGTGGCTTAATACATCCCTCTCATATCCATTCAGGGCCTTGCTGGTTAATAATTTTAGGGAGAAATAAGAACATAAGAACTAGGAGCAGGAGTAGGCTATCTGGCCCCTCAAGCCTGCTCCACCATTCAATAAGATCACGGCTGATCTTTTTGTGGACTCAACTCCACTTATCCACCTGCTCACCATAGCCCTTCATTCCTTTAGTATTCAAAAATTTATCTATCCTTGCTTTAAAAACATTCAATGAGGTAGCCTCAACTGCTTCACTGAGCAGGGAATTCCACAGATTCACAATCCTTTGTGTGAAAAAGTTCCTCCTCAACTCAGACCTAAATCTGCTCTCCTTATTTTGGGGCCATGCCCCCTAGTTCTAGTTTCACCTACAGTGAAGACAACTTCGCTGCTTCTATTTTATCTATTCCCTTCATAATCTTATTTGTTTCCATAAGATCTCCCTTCATTCTTCTTAATTCCAATGTGTATAGGCTCAGTCTACTCAGTCTCTCCTCATAAGCCAACCGTCTCAACTCCAGAATCAACCTACTGAATTTCCTCTGCACCTCCTCCAAGCCAGTATATCCTTTCAAAAGTAAGGAGACCCAAAACTGTACACAGTACTCTAGGGGTGGCCTCACCAGCACCTTATACAGCTGCAACATAACCTCGCTGTTTTTAAACTCCATCCCTCTAGAAATGAAGGACAAAATTCCATTTTCCTTCTTAATTACCAGTTGTACCTGCAAACCAACTTTTTATGATTCATGTACAAGGCCACCCAGATTCCTCTGCACAGTAGCATGCTGCAATGTTTTACTATTTAAATAATAGTCCATTTTGCTATTATTCCTACCAAAATGGATGACCTCACATTTACCAACACTGTACTCTATCTGCCAGACCCTTGCCAACTTGTTTAGACTATCTATATCCTTTTGCAGACTTTCAGCATCCTCTGCACACTTTACTCTGCCATTCATCTGCGTGTCATCTGTGAATTTTGACACACTATACTTGGTCCCCAACTCCAAATCTTCTAGGTAAATCATAAACAATTGCGGTCCCAACACTGATCCCTGAGACACACCACTAGTCACTGATCCGCAACCAGAAAAACACTCATTTACACCCACTCTTTATTTTCTGTTAGTTAACCAATCGTCCTCCAACCATGCTAATACATCACCCATAAATGCACCTTTATCTTATGCAGCAGCCTTTGGTGTGGTGCCTTGTCAAATGTCTTCTGGAAATCCATGTCCACAGGTTCCCCATTGTCCACTACACATGTAATGTTCTCAAATTAGTCAAACATGACTTGCCCTTCATGAACCCATGCTGCATTTCTCCAATGGGACAATTTATATCCAGATTTTGCTATTTCTTCCTTGATGATAGATTCAAGCATTTTCCCTACTACAGAAGTTAAGTTAACCGGCCTATAGTTACCTACATTTTGCCTACCTGCTTTTTAAAACAGTAGCATCGCATTTACTGTTTTGCAATCTGCGGAAACCACCCCAGAGTCCAATGACCTGGGATGCATTCCATCAGGGCCAGGAGACTTGTCTACCTTTGGTCTCATTAGTTTGCCCAACACTGCCTCTTTCATCATAATGATAGTTTCTAGGTCCTCACCTGCCATAGCCTTCTTTACAACAATTTTTAGCGTGTTATTTGTGTCTTCCACTGTGAAGACCAACACAAAATATCTGTTCAAAGCCTCAGCCATTTCCTTATTTCCAGTTATTGCATCCCTCTTCTCATCCTCTGAAGAACAATTGTTTACTTTAGCTGCTCTTTTTCATTTTATATATTTGGAGAAATGTTTGCTATCTGTTTTTGTATTCTGAGCTAGTTTACTCTCATTATTCATTTTATTTTTCTTTATAGTTTTCTTGTGGTTTTCTGTTGACCTTTGAAGCTTTCCCAATATTCTAGTGGTAGTGTAATGATAATGTCATCAGCCTAGTAATACAAAGGCCATGGTAGTGCTTTGGAGGCATGGGCTCAAATCTCACCAATGCAGTTGGTGAAATTTAAATTCAACTAATAATCTGGCATTAAAAACTAGTAAAAAATGACCATAACCCAGTTGATTGTTAGAAAAAACCCATCTGGTTCACAAATGGTGTCCTTTAGGGGATGAAAATTGCCTTTCTCATCTGGTGACTGCATGTAACTCCAGATGCACAACAATTTAGTTGACCCTCTGACATAGCCTAGCAAGCCAAGGACACTTAGGAACAGGCATGTGGGCATCACTTGGCTTTACCAGTGATGCCCATATTCAATGGGGAACAAGGGGAAAGAAAATACTTGTTATTTTTTTCATTGCCCTCTCATTCAGTGATTCTTTCAAAGATAAAGGTAAGCAATTGACTGCCATAGAATCATAGAATCCCTACAGTGCAGAAGGAAGCCATTTGGCCCATCGAGTCTGCACTGGCCACAGTTCCACCCTGGCCCTATCGCCATAACCCCGCATATTTATGATATTAATCTCCCTGACACTAAGGGACAATTTTAGCATGGGCAATTAAACAAACCTGCATATCTTTGAATTGTGGGAGGAAACCTCAGCACCTGGCGGAAACTCCACACAGACAGTGACCCAAGGCCAAAATTGAACCCAAGCCCCTGGTGTTGTGCTAACCACTGTGCCACCATGCTGCCCACTCCTGCTTAATTTCATCCAGGTGAGGAAAAACTGAACTATTATCGCCTGGCTAAAAGTGGCTGATAGGAACTAGACCACATGCTGTACATCCTGCTTGATTTTATTTTCCATTGCATTCATTGAAAATAAAAATAAACTACAATGTAAAACAACCTGTTGATTCACTAAAATCACTAAGATTGATTCACTAAGATTGATGGTATTAGGCAGGAACTTGATTGGGGGAGTTGATTGGGGGAGTCTGTTGGCAGATAACGGAATGGCTTGTAAGTGGGATGCTTTCAAAAGTGTATTAACTTGGGTTCAAGGTAAGCACAGTCTTTTTAGAGTGAAGAGCAAGGCTGGGTTGAGTAGGGAATCCTGGATGATCAATATAATGAGGGTCTAGTCAAGAAGAAGAAGAAGGCATATGATATGCATAAGCAGCAGGGATCAAGTGGACCCCTTGAAGAGTATAGAGGGTGTCAGAGTAGAGCTAAGAAGGAAATCAGAGAGGCAAAAAGGGGACAAGTGATTGCTTTGGCAGTTAAGGTAAAGGAGGATTCAAAGAGCTTCTACAAATAGATAAAAGGCAAAGAGTAACTATGGAGAGAATAGGACTTCTTAAGGATCAAACAGATCATGTGTGTGTGGAGTCACAAGAGATGGGTGAGATTCTAAATGAATATTTCTCATCAGTATTTATTGTTGAGAAAAACATGGTTGTTAGGGGACATGGGGAAACAAATAATGATGTCTTGAGGAGTGTACATATTACAGAAAAGAAGGTGCTGGAAATCTTAAAGTGCACCAAGTAGATAAATCCCCGGGACTTGAAGTGCACCCAGGACGTTGTGGGAGGCTAAAGAGAAAATTGTGGATCCCCTAGTCGTGATATTTGAATCTGGGACATTGGCTTGCAAAGAGTTAAAAGGTGGTTTCCATGCAGCTGCTGTGCTTTTTGGCTGCACAACATTTAATGGTATCATCGCCAGTGAGGGGAGGTCGCAGTGGCTGTTCAGCAAAGGAGGCACAGCTAAATCATAAGGCCAGTAATTTACATGTCCAGTGCATTCCCAGAGGGCACCCTGTTTCTCCCAGGTCACAGGAATTGCAGAGCTGACCTACTTCCATGACCCATTGAGATTAACCATTGCATGCAAGCATCCCTGACTATTGATTCTGGACTGTCAGTCAGCTTCTCCCTTTGTCCTCACACCGCTACCTGAGTGTAGATTCCAACGCCAGTACAATCATCTTCCCAGTGCATGGATCTTCATGCCACCCCACCATGGAGGACTCTCCCTCAGCTGTGATATGACAGGAACCCAGAACAGAGGACACAGGAAGTGCTGTCTGCATACCAGGCTTGACAACCCCTTTAAAACAGGGGGTGCTGCAACATAAAGGGAAGGTAAGGCTTTCAAGTGACCCCCTCCCAACCCCAAAGTGGCGATTCTGGTACCTCCATCACAGGCCCTAAGTTGAACTTTTCTATGTCTCTCACGTCAACTCTGGTGCTCCCTGAGCAGTGCACACCATGGAGGGTGTTCCCACTCTTCCCGCTCAGAAAGGACAGTAGGACTAGGGGGCACAGCCTCAAGATAAAGGGGGAGTGGTTTAGAACGGAGTTGAGGAGGAACTTCTTCACTCAAAGGGTGGTGAATCTCTGGAATTCTCTGCCCGTTGAAGTGGTGGAGGCTGCCTCGCTAAATATTTTTAAGATGCGGGTTGATGGGTTTTTGATAAGCGAGGGGATTAAGGGTTATGGGGAGAGGGCGGGAATGTGGAACTGAGACATGACAGATCAGCCATGATCTTATTGAATGGCGGGGCAGGCTCAAAGGGCTAGATCCTATTTCTTATGTCCTTATGTTCAGACTACTCTGCCACTGAGTTTGAGCCCATTCCTGCAGACGGCGAGTGCGGTCTCAAAATTGCCCCTAGTGTCTCTCCCTGAGGACCATGCCCCACCTTTGTGAAGCTGGATTTATATGGTGGGGTTTGGGAGTCACTGTACTGAATTGATTTCATTTATTATTTTTATATCTTGCTGTGTATTATAAAAGTCATCAAATTTTACAAAAATATTAGTTGGAAGCTATTTATATCAATGAGTTTTTTTTTCCACTCAGCATTGTCATCTGGTGTTTCTAATTGACGCCAATGTTGTTTAAAAATCATGGAGTGATTTTCATTCAAACATTACTTATCTTTAAACCTTTCAAATATTTTTTCTTTTGAGTCATAAATGATGCTATTCATCACACTGCAGAACAAAAAGACAATTTATTTACTCGAGGTTAGGTGAGCACTTAACCAAAGTGAATGCAATAACATTTACAATTGGTGGACTAACATCATGTAATCAAATGCCACATGATCAAACCTCCAAAACTATGTCAGACCTGAGTTGCTAACCCAGGCATAGAATTTAAAATTGAAAATAGCTGACTTCAAGAGAAATAGGTCTTTGTGTTTAATTCTGGAATGGGTGTATCAATCCGTGAAAACAGTAATTCTAGGATAATGTTTACTTCCTACACCTAATTTCCTATCCGATGGTTGTTGCTGGAAGAAAAAGAAACATTTAATCGGAGAATCCAGACATGTTTTAAAACATCACCAATTATAATGAGTGGCAGCAAGATTTGCCATTCACTGAGTGTGCTGCAATCTTCTGTTTGTAAATTTTTACTTTAGCTTAAATGAAAAATACAAACATTTGAAATTGGAGTAGAAGTAGATCATTCATCCCTTTGTCCCTGCTCTGCCATTCAATATGATTATGACTCCTCTGTTTGTGATTCAAGTTCTACTTCCCTGTACCCCAGTAATCAATGATTCCCTTGCCTGTCAAGGATCTAGTTACCTCTGCCTTAAAAATATTCAATGACCTCACTTCCACCATCTTCTGAGGCAGAGTTCCAAAGTTGCACAACCATCTGAGAGAAAATATTTCTCCTATTCTCTGTCCTAGACATCTAATTTTAAAACACTGTCCTCTAGTTCTGGACTCGCCCACAGGATATGGGTCTGGTCACACCTGGTGCAGAAATTGTAATGGGTGGGACAGGAAAGTTGACAGACCAATTGACGGCCCATTGATCTCTGTGGAAATTTCTAGTCTTGCGGCACGCGTGACCAGAAAATCCCGTCTATCATTTCCACAACTATTTTGTCAAGACCATTCGGGATCTTATATACTTCAATCAAGTCAACCCTCACTCTTGTAAACCATAGTAGAAACAAGCCCAGTTTGTCCAACCTTTCCTCATAAGACAATCCCTCCATTCCAGTTGTCAGTCTAGTAAATCTCCTCTGAATTGCATCCATTGCACCTACATCATTCCTGAAATAAGGAGACCAAAACTGCACAATATTCAAGATGTGGTCTCACCAGTGTTATGTATAACTGAAGAATGACATCCTTACTTTCTCTCATGATAGAGAATAGCATTCTATTAGTCTTTTTGATTTCATGCTGTACCTGCTTATTAACTTTTGTAACTGATGCATGAGAATATCTCTCTGCACCTTTGTGTTCTTTGGTCATTCTCCGTTTCAGTAATATTTTGCTTTATTGTTCTTCTTGCCAAAGTGAATAACTTCACAATTTACAACATTCTAACTTAATCTGCTAGATTTTTGCTCCCTCACTCAACCTATCCATCTGTCTGCAAATTCCTAACTTCTCCTTCACAACATACTTTCTGACCTATCTTTGTATCATCTGCAAATTTAGCTATCATAACTTTACTCTCCTCATTGCATAAATTCTAAGAAGTTGCAGCCCATTTATGCACACTCTCTGTTTTCTGCCAGCCAACAATTACCTATCCAGCCTAGTATGTTACCCTCTACACCATTAGCTTTTAGCTTGCACTATAACCTTTGGTGTGGCAGCTTATCAAATGCTTTCTGGAAATTTAAGTACAGTCAGTCCAGAGGGTCCTATTCAACCACAACACATGGTGCTCCTCCAAAAAAACTCAAATACTTTGGTTGAACATCAGTTGCCTTCCAGTGAACTGCTCCTCCATATCTTAATTTGCAATTGGGGAATTGTAACATGCCTGTTCTTACTGCTTACTGTAATCTGGGAGACTGATATTTCATTCTCCATCTTCAGTTCAGACAAGGTCCTGCTCTACCTGTAAGACAACAGAATCAAGTCTCAGGTTCCATAGAGAGTGCAGGCCATTTAATGCCCAATTACTGACTTTAGGAAGAAAATTTATTGTTTATTGTCAGGCTTGTCTAATCTATTATTTATTTTGCAAACGCTTATTAATGACTCATTGTCCATGTTAAGGTGCTTTCCTTATGTGATAACCCAAGTAGATAGAATACAGGAGAAAGGAGGGGAAAAGAGGTGGATTAATGTCTAGGACTAATTTCTGCACATTCGTGGGACATAGGTGTCACTGGCTGGCCAGTATTTATTGCCCATCCCTAGTTGCCCTTGAGAAGGTGGTAGTGAGCTGCCTTCTTCAATTGCTGCATTCCACGTGCTATGGGTTGACCCCCAATGCCATTAGGGAGGGAATTCGTAACCCATTAGTAAACAAGTTAATAGCTCAGAAATCATTAAAGTGAAACCTGTGTGCTTTCTCACACTCCTTCAGGGCACTCCTTGAGCAAGTAGTCCAAACGTGTAAGCAACAAAGGCAATTGTGTTGCAATATGTCTCCAGTGTGGTCTATACCACTTTTTTTTTCAACCATGACCTTCTTGTTGTCCTTTAAGACATGCTTCCTCACTGAGATTTATGGTCCCCAGCTAAGATGTGATGATGTTGTGCATGGACACGTTCCAGAGCGACAGTGAGAATGAGTTTATATCATAAAGAATGAAAATGAAAAGGAAATTAAGTGCCCTTATTTTAAGGGAGGTCTCAATCTCTGATTTGCCTATTCCTTCCATGCTTTTCACCCCCAGACTTTCAATTTGGCGACTTCAAGTGCATTTGAAAGTTAGTAGCTTTGGCAATTTCCTCCAGTTTTGCTCCATTTCCTCTTGTTTTATGTCACTATTTCCTGAAAGTAGAGAAGCATTATATGACATTGAAAGTGTTAAAAGCACGTACATGACACCTGTGGTTAGCCCATCTCATTTATAAGTGCATCAAAGCATACATGATGCAGGTAGATATTGGCCGAGTAATTCTTTATGCAAAAAAACTTCAATGTTTGTAATGTCCTAGCTATGTTAAGCATTGTAGGTTGTGAACAAATAAGTGGTTTGTCCATATTGATTCAAAATAACAACAAATTTATTGTAGGCAATGCTGCCTGTACAGAAAATGAAACTAAGAACAGGAGCCTATAAAACACACCAATGACATTTCCATAAAATCATGTGACCGGCTCTTAAAGCAGCCATGAAATTATTTGAATATATAATGTTCAAAAAATTTCCTTGATCAGTTTAAGATGGAGTTTATACACTGTAGATGGGGAAAGAATGGAAACTATTTGAAGAATAAATTATAGCATGAAACAACAATGAATGTGTAACAATGTGCAAGATGCATGTGTCATGCACACTTAGCCTTCTACTTTATTCTGAGTATGGCTTTACATAGTTGCTGGTGCCAATGCTCCAGGATGGTATGAATTAAATTGATATAAAACACTTCCTGCTGGAGAAAATTGATCATCCTCTTAGCCTCTAACCCCATTTTTTAAGACCACAAGTATTCCTATTCTCTGAGCCTTCCTAGAAAGCATACATCCTTGGAAATCCTTTGAAGTCGTCTGCTTCCCTTTGAAAACCTTTGCTCTAATTCAATTTCATAGTACAGCTTTACAACTGTTTGATTAACAGCCTAATGGTATTTGCACAGCATGCAGTGTTTATCTTTCCCTTCGCAGTTGAATGCATCTAAATTACCCACTATTGTACCTTACCACAATGTTAACACAAAAGGGGAACCAGAGCACTTAGCTGCTTTGAGGTTGCCTGCAGCTGTCTTGGTTCATATAGAAATTGAACAGGATTCAAAACTGAAGATACTTCAGTGTGATAGGCGGAAGTAGCACAGTGATTAGCACTGCTGCTTCATAGCACCAGGGACCTGTGTTCAATTCCCGGCTTGGGTCACTGTCTGTGTGGAGTTTTCATGTTCTCCACATGTCTGCATGGGTTTCCTCTGGGTTTTGATTTCCTCCCACATTCTGAAATATGTGCTGGTTAGGTGCATTGACCTGAACAGGTGCCAGGCTGTGGTGACTAAGGGAATTTCACAGTAACTTCATTGCAGTGTTAATGTAAGTCTTACTTGCGACTAATAAATAAACTTTAACGTGTGATATATAATTTTGTTATTACACTGTAAATGTAATTGGATATAATTTATTTATTCAAAAAATAATAACCACAGTGATTTATTTTAGGCATTGTGAGATGAATTGGAGAATTTGTTTTGACAAAATGTAATGACAAATAAGTTATTTTGCAATAGGATGCCATATGTTTGAACACTTTTCAACAGTATTATGTTCATCCTGACAATGCAAGGCAAAATAACAAAATATTAAACCATGGGTTGGGTCTTCCATGGATTGACAATCACCGTTCAATCGCCACATACTCCATTCCTTTTTCCCTACCTTAGTCTGGAGCTTACATTGCTCACCTGAATTGCTGAACTGGACCTGCTGAGAACTGTGAAGTGTACCTGCTCCTGGGGTCATTCATTATAATTTAGCAGCAGCAGAGGAGAAGATGCGACTCCACCTTTTTACAGCACTAGCTGTGGTATTCCAGTAAGTTTAAATGCTCCAACCATTTTGCAAACTATGAAAGAAGGTCAGTTTGTGAAGGAGTTGTGGGAGGAGGGGTCAGTGGTCAAGGGATTGGGGGAGGTATAGTGGAAAGTGATCTAGGGGGAGGTGCATTTATTTGTCATGGGATCCAAGGGATAGTCACGCTGCGGAGGCTTTGTGAGGTTGGGGAATACATAGCCCGGGTTGAAGTTGGTCAGGAGGGCCAGGAAAATAGTTGGGGAATATGGTATAGCCAAGGCAATGGAGGGGGTTACAGGAGTCTGGGGGATAGTTGCGGGGGGGGGGAGGTTGGGCAATCAGTGGATTGGGAGGGTAGTCCCCAGGTTGGAAGGGTAGTCAAATGGTTAGGGGAATGTTGCGGGATGTTCAGATGGTTAGATGGATATTTGAGGGGGTAAACAGCTGATTGGGGGAGTTAGGGTTAGCTGGGTCTTTGGAAGTAGTAAGGAGGTTGGGAGTGTAGTTGTGGGATGGGTGTGAGTCAAGGGAGGTCAGAAGGTATTTAGGAGGTTGGGGAGTGTAGCCAGTGCAGAGTGGCGGGGGGGGGGCGGTGCGGTGGGGGGGCGCGGTGGGGGGTGCTGGGGGGGGATAGTGTCATAGTTACCCAGGATATTAAACTGGTTTAATTTTTCTAACTATTCCTGGGTAACAATTCTGCTAAGTGTATCAGAACCGCCCGAAGTCTTAATTTCAGAGTTCCAAATGCAAGGTAATTGTCTAACAGAAGTTGACATTTTGTAGGCAATTGTCATGCAAACCTTGGTGCTGACTCCACCTCCGCCTCCCCGCTTTCCCAGAGAATGTGAGATATGGGCCTTTATCTCAAATATTCAGGTTTTGTCTGCATTTATAAATTCCAACTTGAAAGCTTATACTGTTACTGAAATGAAAATCTTAAACTGCTATTAACAGGAAGGTATCGTTTCAGCATAATGCAGTATGTATGATAGATGGGAGTACATTTTCCTTTACAGTATTTTGAATAATTCCATAATAGTTTGGTAATCCTAGATTATTAAATCTCTGTGTTAAAGAGCAGACATTGTAATGTGCCTATCCATCGCGTATTTATACTGAACTTCAGACAGCCATAATAGTTGTACCTGTAAATTTTATATTTGAAATATAGTTTAACATTTCCCTCATTTTTCATTTTGGAAAATCTCCTTTGTACATTCTCCTGAGTCTTGTTATCCTCCCTCTAGAACAGTGCCCAGAATTCGATGCAGTACTCCAATTGAGCATAAGTGAGACATTTGTACAGGTTTCTGTATGATTTCCTTGTTTTAATCTGCAATGCCCCAATTTAAAAATCAAAGTATCCCATGTATTTTCTTAAACATTGCCTCAACTTGTCCTGCCACCTCCAAGAGTTGTGAATATACAATCCCAGCTCCATTTTTTCCATGTATCTCCTCAACATTGTATCACTTAGATTCCATTCAATATCTGTCCAATTTGTTTGTTCTGAAGTGCATCACTTCACACTTATCCACATTAAATTGCATCTCCCTTGTAACTGCCCATTTCATTAGTCTGTATACATCATCTTGAAGTCAGTGCTTTCTTGCTATTTTCTACATCCAAGAAGGTGATCAAGAAGGCGAATGGAATGTTGGCCTTTATAGCGAGGGGGATAGAATATAAAAGCAGGGAGGTCTTGTTGCAACTGTATAGGGTACTGGTGAGGCTGCAGCTGGAGTACTGTGTGCAGTTTTGGTCACCGCACTTGTGGAAGGATATATTGGTCTTGGAGGGAGTGCAGAGAAGGTTCACTAGGCTGATACCGGAGATGGGGGGCTAGCCTATGAAGAGAGACTGAATAGACTGGGTCTGTACTCATTAGAGTTTAGAAGGCTGAGGGGGGATCTTATAGAGACGTATAAGATAATGAAGGGGATAGATAAGTTACAGATAGAGAGATTCTTCCCGCTTAGAAAGGATAGCAGGACTAGAGGGCACAGCCTCAAGATAAGGGAGGGCAGTTTAGATCAGAGTTGAGGAGGAACTTCTTCACTCAAAGGGTGGTGAATCTCTGGAATTCTCTGCCCGTTGAAGTGGTGCAGGCTACCTCGCTGAATATATTTAAGTCATGGGTAGGTAGGTTTCTGATAGACAGGGGAATTAAGGGTTATGGGGAGAAAGCGGGAAAATGGAGCTGATCCACTTCAGATCAGCCATGATCTTATTGAATGGCAGGGCAGGCTCGAAGGGCTAGATGGCCTACTCCTGCTTCTGTTTCCTATTTCTTATGTTCTTATGTACATTGCCAAGTTTTGTACTGACAGCAAACTTTGAAATATATTCTCCTCACACATAACTCTGGGTCATTTATATACTACAAGAAAGCATTTCAGTCCCAATGGGACCAAACTGCATTTTATCTCCAGTTTTTTTTAAAAAATCTGTTCATTACAGTTCTCTGCCTCCTATCCCTTAGCTAATTGCATGCCCAAGTTACCATGATTCCTTGAATACTATGTATTTTTAGTTGCTGAATAAGTCTCTGCTGAGATATTTGTCAAATGCCTTTTGAATGTCAATGTAGGTAACATCTCATTCATTACCTCAATTATATCCTCTACCTCACAAGGAGAATTATTTTTTAGTTCCTAATCAACCCTATTATTTCTTTATCTCTTAGTGTTTTATGTGTTTTTAAGATATTTGAAATTCCTTTAATATTACCTGCCAATCTTTGCTCACAATCTCTCACTGTGTGTATAAGATCCTTTCGCAATCCCCCCTGAAATCTTCTACCTCCGCATGGTTTTTGATTGTTTTGGAGGTCTCCCCTTGTCTCCCGTTGGATATGTATAACACTGCCATTTAAAACAAAATCAACACGGGGAATAAAGAAAAATCAAATATTGTGGCCAGGATTCTCCACCCCTGGGAAAGCTGGTGGGGGCAGAAAATCCAAATGAGTCCCCAAACAGCTGTAACGGTGGCAGAATTTCCCATTCAGATTGTCCTGACACCTTGGCCCTGTGAATGACATAATGAGGTTCCCACTATGAAAGGTCAGCAAACCAATTACCTTTTTTTTTTCTCATTAGAATTCCCCATTGAACCCCCACCAAATCATGTTGGTGGGACTTACCACAGATCTGGACCAATGGGGACCAGACAAGCAGTCGCTGCTGGATGGAGGGGGCGGGGGGGAGCACAGAGGTAACTACAGCCCCAAGAGGAGAGGGTCATGCCCAGTCAGTACTCTAATACTGCCCTGGAATATTGCCAGGTCAGTGCACGATTCAGTGCCCAGGCACTGCCAGGCGACTACTGTTTTTGGCAAGGTTTTGGGTGGGGGAGAGGGTTCCTTGAGGTGTGTGTTCCCTATCTGTGGAGAGGGTGGTCCCGTGTTCCTGGAGGAATTGCCCCATATATTGGGGGGGTCAGGTGGGGCATGCCCAAGTAGGTCTGGCAGATGCTAGGGGGCTTTGTGCATCTGAAAATACACTGGGAAAACTGGAAAAGCAGTTGGAGATTTGCCATTTGAGACAAAAATTAGGAAGAGAAAGAGAAAATTCCACCCAGTGCCTCTTTTTCAAACTTCAGTCATTGTTGTAATGTAGAAAATGAAGAACCTAATTTCCATGCAGCAAGGTGCCACAATAAACAATGATCAATCTGCTTTAATTACTTGATTTGATTTATTATAGTCATATGTATTAACATACAGTGAAAAGTATTGTTTTTGCACGTTATGCAGACAAAGCATACCGTTCATAGAGAAGGAAACAAGAGAGTGCAGAAAGTAATGTTACAGTCATAGCTAGGGCGTAGAGAAAGATCAACTGAATGCAAAGTAAGTCCATTCAAAAAGTCTGACAACAGCAGGAAAGAAGCTGTTCTTGAGTCAATTGGTACGTGACATCAGAATTTTGCATCATTTTCCTGAAAGAAGAAGGTGAAGGAGAGAATATCTGGGGTGCGTGGGGTCCTTAATTATTCTGGATGCCTTGCTGAAGCAGCGGGAAGTGTAGACAGAGTCAATGGATGAGAGGCTGGTTTGTGTGATGGATTGGGCTGCATTCACAACCTTTTGTAGTTTCTTGTGGTCTTGGGCAGGGCAGGAGCCATACCAAGCTATGATACAGCCAAAAGAATGCTTTCTATGGTGCATCTGTAAAAGCTGGTGACAGTCGTGGCTGACATGCCAAATTTCCTTAGTCTTCTGAGAAAGTTGAGGTGTTGGTGGGCTTTCTTAACTATAGGGTTGGCATGGGGGGGACAGGTTGATGGTGATCTGACACCTAAAAACTTGAAGCTCTCGACCATTTCCACTTTGTCATCATTGATGTGAACAGAAGCATGTTCTCCTCTACACTTCCTGAAGTTGATGAGAATCTCTTTCATTTTGTTGATGTTGAGGGTGAGATTATTGTCATCACACCAGTTCACTCGATTTTCTATCTCATTCCTGTACTCTATCTCATCATTGTTTGAGATCTGACCCACTACGGTGGTGTCATCAGCAAACTTGGAAATTGAGTTGGAAGGGAATTTGGCCACACAATCATACGTGTATAAGGAATATAGTAGGTGGCTGAGAATGCAGCCCTGTGGGACCCTGGTGTTGAGGATGATCGTGGACGAGGTGTTGTCGTCTATCCTTCCTGATTGTGGTCTGTGAGTTAGAAAGTGGTTAGTTGAAGGGTAAGTATTGACCAGGGCACTGAGAGGACTCTTCTGTTCTTCTTCAAGTTATGGTATGGGAGCTTTTACATGCACCAGAAAGGGCAAAAGAAACTTTACTTTGAGACTTCACCTTAAAGGCAGCTCTTCTGACATTGCAGCACTCTATCAACTCTAATAAGAAGATTTTTTTTAGGTCATATACTTATGTCTATCCAATGAGACTTAACCCTTTTAGTTGGAAATGAAAATGTTATCCTGAGGGAAAGCTGACACTCCTGAATATTAATAAATCATGCTAAACCTTTAAAAGCAATACTAGTTTTATGACTTGTAACCTTTGCAACAAATTGAGGTTTCTTTAGCTTTGTGTTATAGAAACACCAGAGATTGTTTTGTCACACATCCCTCCTTTTAAAGAAAACATAGACTGCTGTTATTAAACTGGTTTGATTTTAACCAATTGACCTAGCCCAATTCATTATTTATATTCCATAGTAGTTGCATCCCTGAATCCAGGAAATTCTGTAAATCCCACAGTCAGCATCTGATGACATGCAGTATCAGTGTGCTTATTAGGCAATCTATCACTTGTATTCTACGGCTTACCGAGGAATTGTGTAAATGATTTTGCAATTCAGTAACAATAATTTAAATGTTGATTGGAAGAGTGACTGTTGAATTTGACATTTTTGTTGTCTCCATATTGTATTAGGAATGAATTATAGTTCATAGAATCCTACGGTGCCGAAGGAGGTCATTTGGCCCATTGAGTCTGCACTGACCACAATCCTACCCAGGCCCTATCCCCATGCATTTACCCTAGCTAGTCCCCCTGACACTAAGGGGCAATTTAGCATGGCCAATCCACCTAACCCGCACATCTTTGGACTATGGGACAAAACTAGGTCACCCAGAGGAAAAACACCATAAAACCATACGACATAAGAGCAGAATTAGGCCACTTGGCCCATCGAGTCTGCTCCGCCATTCAATCATGGCTGATTTTTTTTCTCATCTCCATTCTCCCACCTTTTCCTCATAACCCCTGACCTCCTTATTAATCAAGAACTATCTATCTCTATCTTAAAGACATCAAATGACCTGGCCTCCACAACCTTCTGTGGCAAAGAGTTCCACAGATTCACCACTCTCTGGCTGAAGAAATTCCTCCTCATCTCTGTTTTAAAGATTTATCACTTTAGCCTGAGATTGTGCTTTCTTGTCCTAGTTTTTCCTACAAGTGGAAACATCCTCTTCATGTCCACTCTATCTAGGCCTCACAGTATCCTGTAAATTTCAATAAGATCCCCCTTCATCCTTCTAAACTCCAACGAGTGCAGACACAGAGTCCTCAACCATTCCTCATATGACAAGTTCTTCATTCCAGGGGTCATTCTTGTGAACCTCCTCTGGACCTTTTCCAAGGTCAGCACATCCTTCCTTAGATATGGGGTCCAAAACTGCTCACAGTACTCCAAATGGGGTCTGAACATAGCCTTAAACAGCCTCAGAAGTATAAGCACTCTCGGCATGAATGCTAACATGGCATTTGTCTACACCGATTGAACATGCATTCTTAAAAGAATCTTGAACAATGACTCCCAAGTCCCTTTGTGTTTTTGATTTCCTAAGCATTTTCCCATTTTAAAAAATAGTCTATGCCTCCATTCCTCCTTCCAAAGTGCATAATATCTCAATTTTCCACATTGTATTCCATCTGCCACTTCTTTGCCCACTCTCCTAACCTGTCCAAGTCCTTCTGCAGCCCCCTGTTTCCTCAATACAACCTGTCCCTCTACATATCTTTGTATCATCTGCAAATTTAGCATCAGTGCCCTCAGTTCCTTTCTCCAAGTTGTTAATGTATATTATGAAAAGTTGAGATCCCAGCGTAGACCCCGAGGCACACCACTAGTCACCAGCTGCCATCTTGAAAAAGACCTCTTTATCTTCACTGCCTGCATTCTGCTAGTCAACCAATCCTCTATCCATGGCAAGATCTTACCCTGAACACCATAGAAACATAGAAAAACTACAGCACAAACAGGCTGTTTGGCCCACAAGTTGCACCAAACATGTCCCTACCTACTAGGCATACCTATAACCCTCTATCTTACTAAGTTCCTTGTACTTATCCAAAAGTCTCTTAAAAGACCCTATTGAATCCACCTCCATCACTGCTGCTGGCAGCTGATTCCACACACCCACCACCCTCTGAGTGAAAAACTTACCCCTGACATCTCCTCTGTACCTACTCCCCAGCACCCTAAACTTGTGTCCTCTTGTGGCAACCATTTCAGCCCTGGGAAAAAACCTCTGAGAATCCACTCGATCAATACCTCTCATCATCTTATACACCTCTATCAGGTCACCCCTCATCCTTTGTCTCTCTAAAGAGAAAAGACCGAGCTCTCTCAACCTATCCTCATAAGGCATGCCGCCCAATCCAGGCAACATCCTTGTAAATCTCCTCTGCACCCTTTTTATGGCTTCCATCTCCTTTCTGTAATGAGGTGACCAGAACTGACCACAGTACTCCAAGTGGGGTCTGACCAGGGTCTTATACAGCTGCAGCATTATCTCCCGACTCCTAAACTCAATTCTTTGATTGATGAATGCCAGTACACCATACACCTTCTTAACCACATCCCCTACCTGCGAAGCTGCTTTGAGTGTCCTATGAACTCAGACCCCAAGATCCTTCTGATATTCCACACTGCCAAGAGTCTTACCCTTAATATTATAATCTGTCATCCCATTTGACCTGCCAAAATGAATCACCACACACTTATCTGGGTTGAAGTCCATCTGCCACTTTTCTGCCCTGTCTTGCATCCTATCAATATCTCGTTGCAACTTCTGACATCCCTTCACACTATCCACAACACCTCCAACTTTTGTGTCCTCAGCAAACTTACCAACCCATCCTTCCACTCCCTGATCCAGGTCATTTATAAAATCACAAAGAGGGTAATTAACTTATTTAACAGTCTCCTATGCAGCACCTTGTCAAAGCCTTCTGGAAATCTAAATAAATCACGTTATGAATGGATATGATTTTTTTTAAAATGGGTACATGGAGTTAGACCACAGCCATGATCTGCCATGAGTGGCAGAACAGGTTCAGAGGATTAAGTTATCTACTCCTATTGCCACATTCCTGTGTGCTACAGAGAATTGTCTTTTAATTACCAGCTGTTGATAGAAATTTATACCTGGTCAATGCATGTGAAGAAGTTTAGCGATTTTACAAAAATATAATATGGGTTTCCTCTGGGTGCTCTGGTTTCCTCCTACATCCCAAAGATGTGCAGATTAGGCCGATGGCCATGCTAAATTGCCCTGCAGTGACCAAGTTGTGCAGGTTAGGTGGAGTGGCTATGTTAAATGTGCGTGGTTACTGGGTTGCGAAGGGGTGGATTGGACCTAGGTCGGGTGCTGTTTCGGAGGGTTGGTATAAATTTGATGGGCTGAATGGCTTCTTCTGTACTGCAGGGATTCTAAGATTCTATGAATGCAAGGAATATGTTCAGTACTAAAACAGTAATGATCACATTTCTTAACTGTTGGAGGTAAAGTAAAAATGTTTATCAAGTTACACCTCATTCCATGTGTTATATTAGTTCTTTCATGAGATATGGGAATCATTGACTAGGCCAATATTCATTGTCCATTCATAATGGCTCGCTAGGGTTATTTCAAAAGGCAGTTAAGAGGTGGTCGAATGCCACATGTAGCCCAGACAGGTAAGGATGGCATATTTCCTTCCCTAAAGGACATTAGTGAACCAGTTGCATTTATATAACAATTGACAATGGTTTCATAATCATCGTGAGTCTTTTAATTGCGGAGTTTTATTGAATTCAGATTTTATTAACTTCCACGGTGAGGTTTGAATTCACAGTTCTCCGGAGTGTTACCCTGGTCTCTGGATTACTGGTCCAATGACAATCCAACAACACCACTGCCTTGCTTTACACAAGATTGTTCAAAAATATTGAATATGAAAAGTAAAGTTTTAAAGTAAAAGTTAATTTATTAGTCACAAGTAAGGCTTACATTAGCACTGCAATGAAGTTACTGTGAAATTTCTCTAGTTGCCACACTCCGACACCTGTTTGGGTCAATGCACCTAATCAGTACATCTTTCAGGCTGTGGGAGGAAACTGAGGCACCCAAAAGAAATCCATGCAGACACGGGAAGAACATGCAAACTCCACACAGACAGTGACCCAAGCCGAGAATTGACCCCGGGTCCCTGGCAATGTGCCAAGCAGCAGTGCTAACCACTGTGCAACCATGTCAGGATCTTGAAACACTGAAAACGTGACCTTGTAACAAACAATCATTTATTCATGAACTAAGCAGCTACTTCGTGCTTGTACCCTGCCCGAGCGGCCGGGAAGAGCTCCCATGCTCCTGACACGTACATTTTTTGTAGCCGCAGCATCATATCATCAAGTGACCACTCAGTCTACGTCTCCTCTGTTCTCCCCAGGAGTGCAGGTAGAGTAGAAGCATGAAGTAGTTGCTCAGTTTGTGAATAAACTATCATTTGTTACAAGTGTTATTGTCAGTGTTTCAGGAACCCAACATATTTACAATTATAAAATCCATCATCATCAAGTCAGCTTTGAGATTAGAATTTTTATGTGGTGTGGTGAAGTGTTTCTTGTGATTGCTAATAACTGTGTTACTCATCATGTTTGGCAGACAGTCCGAGTTCAAATCATTCAAATACAAATCAACTAAGACTTAGGGGTGAGATTTTCCAACTGTGTGCACCCAAGATTGGAAATTCCCATCCAAATTCAATGGACCTTTCGATGGTCTGCCAAATTTCCTGTCTTGCCCGCTATGATTCCCATGGTGGGTAGGATGGGAAATTTCCTACCGAGGTGTTGTTTACCATTCCATTGGAAGATGTCAGCTGCTGTGAATTGCCATGGGAGGACAGGACCTTGTGTAAATGCAGCAGATCTTTTGCTTGCTGCAGAATAAGTACATTGCATGATGCACATCTGGAAACTTGCCTTTCCATGTCGGCTGTGACTTGATGATTCATATAAAAAAAATCTGGTTGGCTTTGAATCTGCATGCCACATGATTCAGCTTCAGCTGTATGATCTTCATTCTATCAAGGATGAGACGAAGATGTGTCATGTTCTTTCACAGTGCCAAACCAGGCTATCATTAGCAATGATTTTACAAGGTTGTCCTGCAAAGAGATGCTCTACGCACCACTTGAAGACCTCGCTGCCACCAAAGACGCCATAGGGAATATGAAGAAAATGATATCTGCCTACTGGAGACATGAATATGGTTAGTTTTGAAAATTCTTTTTCTCACAGGATTTGACAGAAACTGAATTTTGCATTGAGGATATTAAACACCTTAGTATTTGGCAGGTCTTCTGTTATCTGTTACACTGTCTGCAAAGGGTGATGAAGTCTGAGCAGTGCCTTGTTCAAGTGCACTATATCAATGCATATCCAGACTGTATTATCTTTCTTTACTGCAGCCACCATTGTTGAAACCCATTGTGTGGCCTCTTCTGTACGAGTAATGACATCAAGTGTTGTCATCTGATGCAGTTTGTTGACTAATTCTGGCTTCTTGATGACTGTTACTCTTCTTGGAGTACAAACTGTTCATTGTCCGAATCATCTAGTCTCATGTGCGATACAACCAATAGTTTACCAATGGCATCATGGTTTAAGAGATCTTTGTATGCCATCGTCCTGAGGTCAGGTGTTGTAAAGCATGCACTTCTGAATCAAGTTGAATGACCCCCATTGTAATGTTGTCCCAAAGACCTAATAGTTGCTTACATTCTAATCAATTGTATGAAACTTGAGTTTGCCTTCTGTGTAGTGGAGATTGGCTACACCTTTGGTGGAAGCCACAGAGTCCATCCAGATACTCTGGTCTGGTGTTGCATATGGATTACATAACATTCAACTAGACAATACGTTATACTTTGCTCCATTGTCAATCTTTACCTTCAGTCTTGCACTGCTGCAAATCATGTTGAGAGTGGTGAAGACCTCACCCTTGCCTGTGATAGTGTTGACACTCTTGCAATAGAATGTTCTGTAGGTCCTGTGGTTTTGTTACTTTGGCTGAGTTCCAGTTCATTCACATTACTGATGCTCTGACTCCAGGAAGACTGACCGGCTGCAATGTCATTCATGGCAGAAAAAGGCTGCTGTGGTTTCGCTCTGTAACATTCATCAGAATTACTCCACTTTCCACATATGTTGCATCGTATGCCATAGTGAAACATGCTGTTCTGTTCTGAGATTGAATTCCACTGCATTTGCAGCAAAGTACACCATGTACTATGAATACTTTTGTTTTCCACCTGCATCTCTGCTTCTGTTTTTTGTTTAACATGCAGATGCTAATGGCTGCTTGTATCGTTAAATCTTTCTCTCACAGCAGCTGCTTGTGGACTAGATTTGCTGTGGACCCCAACTCAATCGATCACTGACTAGCTCATCAGTGAGGTTGTAAAATGCACATTTCTTTGCTAAGATTTTGAAAGTGGCTGTATCAGATTATATTGATTCATCTGCTCTTTGGTTTGTTGGGTTAAACACATGGCTGTTGAGGATTAAACATTTTACCGGAAGACAAATATTCCCAAACTTTTTTTGGTATTATTTCACTGTCCTCTTTTTCCTCCTCGATTTGGAAAACAGATGACTTGAATTTCTTAAATAAAAGTAAAATACTTCAGATGCTGAAATCTGAAACAAAAACAGAAAATGCTGATAAATCTCAGCAGGTCTGACAGCATCTGTGGAAATAAAATAGAGCCAATGTTTCGAGACAGGATAACCCTTTGTCAAAGCTATGTCAGAATTTGAATGGCCTTGGGGCCCGTTAAGTTTAATAAAGTGTAAGCTCGTACCTATTTTGACATGTCAGATAGTGCAGAACCACAATAATTACACCACTCCTCAAAGTTTTACCAACAGTTCATCAAATGTTTTTATTAAAAGCCAACGGGTCAATGTGGCCAGGTCCTTGTGTCGTGCTGTCAATTTTTGATGCCATCTAAATGTGTTGGGTTCCTGAAAAATTGACAACAAGAACTTATGTTGGAGGATAGTTTATTCCCTCTTTGAGCAGCTACTTTGCACTTATACTCTGATCGCACTCTCAAGGAGAAGTCTAGTACTCCAAGTACATGACCTTTTCTTCAGTCGTATCATTACATGACCACTTGGTCAATAGTAGTCATCTACTTTAGTTCTGCAGTCTCAGTATAAACTGAATAACCTGCTGATGTATTTGATGTCTTCGCAGCATTAAAAGCTATACTGGGTCATTTCTTCTCTGAATATTTACTGATGAAAACAAGTGCAGTTTAGTGAATCATACTTTTTCTAACTAACATTTGTATTTATGTAAATATTCTCATTCCTCCTTTACAATCTACAAGATATATTGTAAACTTCAATGCCAATACTGTATTTAATACTCCAAATGTAGCTTTACAGCTGTTTCTTCAAGGTTATAGCCAAGTGCCCTCCTGATAGCTAGCCATGCTGATAAAATTTCACATTGATTGGACACATTCAATAGATAATCAATAATCCATTTAGGACCAGAGGACCAAAGTTTAAATTAGTGAAAAGCAATTTTAAAATCAAAATTAAACTGAGTAACCGGGAGTGATAAATGTTTTCAATAATTTTCTAGGTAATAGAGGTGAGGACATTAGGCCATTCAAAATGCAATTAGGTGCAAATTGGCTGATTCTGTACTACTGCACAGATCTGCAATTCTTCACAATGCCCACTGATCTGTACAAACAGGGAATTGTATAAAAAATGCAACCATTGGCCTTCTGGCCCAACTACTCCAGACTGACTCCACAAGAGATGACCTTTTATCCCTTTCTCACTCAGGTTTTTTATTTTTTACTTTTCCATTCAATGCAGAAGAGTGAAAACATGTGAGACATTGGAATTACTCCACTATAACCACCTAGAATCGTTTTCCACGTATACTGGAGGCAGCCAAGATTGCATCTTCAAGGTTGGACCCAAAAGACTCCAGGTAGCAGTTTTCATGAGAGATGCTCCTACAATGCCTATAAATGAGAAGCTGCTGTGCTAAATCAGTGGCAGATTACAGTGAAGATAGTATTTGAATGTTTTGTAACACTGTGGGAGATGACATTACATATTTTGGTAATGCATTATTGCACATTACTTCATTTGTTTTCCACAGCATCATATAAACATGTGAAATAGGAACAGGAATAGGCCATTTGGCTCCTCAAGCCTGTTCCAATATTTGTTGGATCGTGGCTCATCTGTTAGTATTTTAATTTCTATGTTCCCATTTACCTTGTGATAATCTTCGATTCCCTTGTCGAACAAGGATCTACCTGCCTCCCCCTTAAAAATATCCAACAACCCCATCTCCCCTGCCTTCCAGAGGGGCACAACTCTCAGAGAGAATAGTTCTACCTCTCTGTTCTAAAAAGGTGACAACTAATTAGAGGGTACGAGCTGAAAGGGGAAGCTTCTATCAGGTTCCCCCTCCCAGTGCTCCAGAAGAAACAACCCTACTTTGTCCAGCCTCTCCTTGTAGCTCATACTCTATAAACCAGGCAGAATCCTAGTAAACCTCTTCTGCACCTTCTCCAAAGCTTCTACGTCATTCCTGTACTATGGCGACCAGAATTGAATGCAATACTCTTAAGTGCGGCTTAACCGAAGTTTTATAAAGCTGCAACATGACACCCTGACTCTTGCATTAGTGCCTCAACCAATAAAGGCAAGTATGCCATATGCCTTCTTAACCACCCTATCTACTTGTGTGGCCACTTTAAGGGAGCTATGGACTTGAACTCAAGATCCCTCTACAGATGAATGCTGTTCAGAGTCTTGCCATTAACTGTATACTTATCCTTTTCGTTTAATCTCCCAAGTGCAGCACCTCACACATGGAAAAATGTGAACTTATTCACTTTGGCAAGAACAATAGAAAAACAGAATGTTATTTAAACAGAGAGAGTTTGTAGATCTCTGAAGTAGTGACATCACACTCCTGGAGCTTTGTGAGCACTGATCTTTCATACAGGCAGGGCAGCGGCTATTCAGTTTCAGTGTTTAAAGGTTTTCTAGCCTGTCTGTTTCACTGATCAGTCACTCACCACTTTTATTTTGCTTACATGAATGAGTAACACTAAACTCCAGAAACCTAGTTGCTGGCTGTTAAATCCAAAGCTCTAGACTAAAGGCTTAATTATCTTTATTGATCTCCCAAAGTGCAGCACCTTACATTTGCCCAGATTAAACTCCATCTACCATTTCTGAAACTAATTTATATCCTTTGGCAACTTTCTACATTATCTACAATTCCACCTACTTTTATGTTGTCTGCAAACTTACTTACCCACCTATCTAGGTTTTCGTGTATCTTAATCTTCTGAGTATGCCGACCATGTTCAACCTTATCGAAAGCCTTATTAAAACCAATGTAGCCAACACCCACTGCTCTACACTCATCCATCACCTTTGTCACCTCCTCGAAAAAAATCAGTCAAGTTAGTAAGACATGACCTTCCCCCACACAAAGGGATTGCTGACTTTCTCTAATTAGGCCATGCTTTTCCAAAAATGTGTAAATTCTATCCCTAAGAATTCTTTCCAATAGTTCCCAAACACTGATGTTAGACCCACTGGTCTATAATTTCCTGGATTATCTTTTTTGTTTCTTGAAGAGAGGAACAAAGTAGCTACTCGCTGTCCCCTGGGATCTCTCCTGTAGCTAGTGAGGATACAAAGATCGTTGTCAGGGCCCCAGCAATCTCCTCTCTTGCCTCTCTCAACAACTTGACATGGATCCCATCAAGCTTTGGGGGATTTATCTAACTTAATGCTCTTCAAGAAACCCAGCATCACTTCTTTTTTGACCTTAAAGTGCCCAAGCACATTCATATGCTCACGCTAATCTTACCATCCTCCATGTCCTTCTCCTTGTTGAATAACAAAGCTAAGTACTCATTTAAGATCTCCCCCACATCCTCTGCCTCCAAGCACAATTTCCCTCCTTTATCCTTTGTCCCAACCATTCTCCAGTTATCCTCTTGTTTTTAATGTATGTATAAAATGCCTTGGGATTCTTTTTAACTCTACTTGCCAAGATCATTTCACAGACACTCCTTGCTCCACAAATTCCCTGCTTGAGTTCTTTCCTGCTTTCATTACATTTCTCATGGCCCTTATCCGATTTTAGCTTCCAAAACCTCATATATGCTTCTTTTTCACCTTTGACTAAATTCACAAATCTTCCTCATTCAAGAGTCGTTATCTTACCATCCTTGACCTTCCTTCTTACTGGAACATGCTCTAATCAGTAGTCATTAAACAACTTCTACATGTCAAATGTGGTCTTGCCTGGTATCAGCTGCTCCCAATTAACTCTCCCTAGCTCTTTCCTAAGACGATCATAATTTGCTTTCCCCTAATTTAGTACCTTCCCCCAAGGTCCAGACTTATCCTTATTAACAGCTATCTTAGAACCTAACGACTTGTGATCACTGTTTCTAAAATGCTTTCCCATTGAAAGGTCAGTCACCTGGCCAGGCTCATTTACCTAAATAAGGTCCAGTATGGCTCCTTCTCTAGTTGGTCTACCCATATACTATTTCAAGAAACCCTCTTAACACTTGAATTTTAACAGATGCAGTGTTTATTTTAATGCAGATTTTCAGGCTTACTACCCATCATGAACCCTTTGATTTCCATGCACACAGAAACAATATGTAGGACCACTGGGAAAATACCCAACCAGTGGCTTTTGGGGGGCCTATAGTATAACCCCATCAGAGTGATTGCATTCTGCTTAATTTTGAGCTGTACTCATATTGCCACAATGGATAAGCCCTCCAATATGTTGTCTCTGAGTGTAGATGTGGCATTCTCCCTCATTAGTAATGCCTTTTTAAAGGGTACCCCAATCTCCAGGTAACCCTCCAGACTGCCCCACCTGATCTTGGATGCATCTAATAAATTCTACCCCCTCTTAGCCTCTTGCTCTAAAGAAATCCAGTCAATATTGGGGAAGTTAAAGCCACCCACTCTGCAACTCTATTGTTATTGTATCTTTCCATAATTTGCCAACATATCTGCTTTTCAATTCCTCTATCTTTATTATCTCCCTCTCTACCTCATCTAAAATATCGAAAACCTGGAATGTTGAGCAGCGGTTGGAGCACGCCTGATGCCAACTTGTGTTGGGTGGTCTTTGCCAATGATCAGGTGGGGCAATCTGGAGGGTTGCATGGAGATTGGGGTACCCTTTAAAAAGGCATTACTAATGAGGGAGAATGCCACATTTGCACTCAGAGTGGAAATACTGGAGGGGTCATCTACTGTGGCAATATGAGTAGAGCTCAAAAGTAAGAAGGGTGCAATCACTCTGATGGGGTTATACTATAAGCCCTCCAACAGCCACTGGTTGGGTATTTTCCCAGTGGCCCTACATATTGTTTCTGTGTGCACAGAAGTCGAAAGTTTTATGATGGGTAGTAAGCCTGAAAATCAGCATTAAAATAAATACGGCCTCTGTTATAACTCAAGTGTTAATCTGAATTTTCTTTAACAATAAAAGTCTTTTAAGATGAGTTGAAAAACATGTGCATCACAAATTAATACTTGATTCACTCAGGAATGCTAATGTAGTGTCAGCATTTTTTAAATGGTGATTTGATTCTGGCAGTTTTACTGAAACACTCCCTGAAGCTAAGGAAGAATCAAACCAGTGACTTAAAACATCTATGCAGCATTTGTGACAGGAATAAAATAGAAATCCAATTTATCATTCATAAATGTCAGTGTCTTGCTTTATTCAGTGACCAGGTGCTATTTATGCTATGTAAAATTAGTGCAAGTTATTTCTCAAAACTGACTATCGCAAATCCTTGTAAGTAATTATACATTCCTCAAATGTCCGGAACTTACTGTTTGTCATTTTAATGTCAGATACTTAAAGAGTTTGATTGACATTCCTCTCTCTCCTATTATAACATAGGTCATAACTTATATTTTAATGTTATAATTTGTTCTGCTGACTTAGGCACCTTTATGTGAAAAATTCGAGTTATGGTTACTGGGAGCCGAACCAAAGCACACTGCTTTACAACAGTGACCATTTCTATTGAACTTTTGGTTTCTTCACGTTGTTGACTTCAAGAACTCCATTCAATTTTCAACATTCTGTAGAAATTCAGTGCTTGGGGTTTGAATAAAAAAAAATCCAAACATGAAAATGAATACATTTTATTTGATCTGTCAAAATGTCAATCAATGCAGACAAAAGTTTAATACACTGAACTAAACTTTTTGGCTCCTCACTATTTTAGCCAAAGTATTAATGTGTTTAAAAAATGTTTGTAATAGAATAATAGTACAAATAAAGCCCTGGGCTGGAATTTCCAACCGTTCATGCCAGTAGGATTCTCTGATCCCGGTGCAGTGATAGAGATTTGGCTGCATGTCAAATTCTCTGTTCTTGTTTGCAGTGGCGGCCACAAAATTCTGGCCCTAGTGTCTAAACAAATATATTGAAAAATCGAAGATGCAAAATAAATTTTTTTAAAAATCACACTGAGTGTTGATATGGACAGCCTTGGCTCACTCAGTTGGTAGAACTCCCACCTGAATCGGAAGATTGTAGCCAGGACTTTCTGAATGTCCACACTGGCAGGATCTTCTGGTCCTGCTAATGGCGCATGCCCACTGTGCATTTCCCGTCAATGTGAATTAGAGTCAATGGAAAATCCCATTGACTCGACCACATTGGGATTTCCCATTGGGTCAATCCCATTAACAGCAGCAGGACCAGAAGATTCTGCCACTGGCCAATGGCGCATTACTTCTCGCTGCGAGACAGATGCCAGGGGAGGCCAGAGAATCCCATCCTGTATGTTAAATTCCTAAGTTCTCCTGGCCATTGTTTATTCCTCAAATAATCTATTTATTTAATTGCTGTTTGTGGGTGCTGGAGGTGCTGAAACTGGTGACCATGGTTTCCTACATTACAGTAACAAGATAACTTCAAATGTACTTCATTATATGTAAAGTCTTTTGTGACACCCAAGGTTGTTAAAAAAAAAGTGAAACATAAATGCAAGTCTGTTTTCTTTCTCTCTCCCTCTTTTTATTTGTCTGTGTAGTATGGACGTGCTGTACTTGTTTGAAGTCATTAGGTTACATTTCAGCTTCATTTGGAACAATTTTTAAAAGTGGCTAAGATGCAAATGAGACCAAGCCTTGGAGGAGGAGCTATGCCCACTCCAGTCAGCTTGGATCATGTAGATCAAGACCAGCACCAGCACCACACACATTCAACAAAAGAAATAAAAATAGGTGAATGATATGAAGGGCTGTCCTGACCAGTTCCCTGTAACAAATCGTTTCTTCTCGCACTGTGCATGACTTTGATGCAATTCTCAAATTTCTCTCTTTGAGCAAATCATCACCTCAGTGAAGGCTACTATGGAGAGTTTAAACAGTCTCCTATTCCTGGGAGAGCCCTGGCTTGTCAGCTTGGATTGGGAATGTCTCAACTTGTTGAGACTCTGAATTGAACTTGATTTGATTGAATTGAAATAAAAAAAACTCTATTTTTTAAGGCATTCCAATGAAGCTTAGGCAAGACCCAGCATTTTAATAGGAGCGTCACAACCTATTGCTCCTGTGCGAACTCTTGGAGTTGTGTGTTTTCTCCTGTTCTGCTACCTTTTCCATATAAATGTGTCAGTCTTTTGAATACTTGTTCACTCACTTTAATGTTGGAGTCATTTAGATCAATTTTCCAATATGTAATATACTGTATTATAATACACAGACATGTGTGATACTTACCTTTGTGTTGGAAGACCCTATTTTGTTCCAAGGCACTGGCACATTTGCACGTATTAATATATCCAGCATTTAAACATTGGGCATAAAAGAGCCACCAAATTAGTCCAAAATTGGATAAAAATTGCATTCATTACATCAATTATTTGCATCTTTTCAAGGGGGAATGGAGGCTGATTGGAATTTCAATGCAGGAAACCTCTCATTACAAGTTATTCATGTTACTGATCAAAAATAATATTTCTTGCAATGGAGATCACTGGAAAGAAACACAGGCATAATTACCACGCTCACATTTTTGTCCTTTCTGTGTAATTTTGACATATGAGTTACATTTTTCTACATTTTTCCTCCTTATTCATTGAAATCTTTTGATGCAAAATATAACAAATGTTTGTGGCTGGGCTTCAGGTCAAACGTTTCTCGGTAAACATCAATTAATTTAGTTTATTAACATTTTTCCTCGTACCTCATTCTCCCCAGTCAATATGAATTAATTTTTTCCTCATTTTTACCTTCCTGCTGCAGTAAAAATACATTATCAATGCATAATTCAGGATATCAATTTTAAACATTTTCAGCTGAGTCATTTCTTTCATCTTTTAGAGTCATTATTTTTAACTGGGAATATATAATTTTATGAACACCTAGCGATTACTTACCTGAACAAACTGCAGATTTGTGACATGACTGCACATTATTATTGCAGCTGAAAATGTCACCACTCCATAACTTTGAACTGTAGAGGCTGTTATGCTAATGCCATGCTCCAACTTCCACATGAGGAACATGAACCAATTGTTGTAAAGATTTCCCTCACCAAACATATGATTAATTTTGACAATTTTGCATTTTAATTTCATCAGACCAAATTAATTGACTCCTCGGATGTACAAGGCACTTGCTTAACTAATTTGATTGTAGGTAATGCAGCAGTTTGTCGAAACTAAAGGTTGAATTTTTGCCACAGAGGCAGGAAATAGGAGTCTGTTTGTTTTCAGGTCAGGAGCACGTTTCTGGTGGGAAACTGATGAAAGTCGTGATTTTTACAGCTCTATCTTATTCATTAATATTGAGACTGATCTCCCTGTTCCATGCAAGCAAGTACAATCAGGAGTAGGAGACTGTTTAAACTCTCCATGGTAGCCTTCACTGAGGTGGCAATTTGCTCAAAGAGAGAAATTTGAGAATTATGTCAAAGTTATGCACAATATGAGAAGAAACGATTTGTTACAGGGAACTGTTCAGGACAGCCCTTCATATCATTCACTTATTTTTATTTCTTTTGTTGAATGTGTGTGGTGCTGGTGCTGGCAAGATTAGGATCTGATGCCTATTCCCAATTATCTTTGAGAAAATGATAGTGAGCTGATTTCGTGAACAGCTGCAGTCCATTTAGTGTAGGTACACCCACACTGCTATCAGGAAGGGAGTTCCAGGTTTTTGACCCAGTGACGGTAAAGGAATGGTGATATATTTCCAAGTCAGGGTGGTTTGTGCTTTGAAGGGGAATTTGCAGATGTTGGTGATCCATTGCACTTGTTGCCTTTGCCCTCCTGGATGATAGAGCTCACAAGTTTGGTAGGTGTTTTGGAAAAAGGATTAAAAACCTCACCCATTCTGTAGCTCCCAATATTCTGGAAACATCTTAAGACTTTGCATGCATGATCTCCTCCAATAAGACAGTGGCCAATCTCTTGGAAAGTTACATGCAACATCACTGGAATCACATACAGGAACTGCAGCATACTGATGTCCATCAGATGCACAAGTCACTGAGTGGTGTGGACTGAGATCTGGTGAGTGGTGATGCAGAGGTCTTTGGAAGGGATGCCAAATGCATCTCAGTTAGTGTTCACTCTGGGCTCCCCAGCAAAGATGTGGAGATGCTGGCATTGGACAGGGTTAAACACAGTAAGAAGTCTCACAACACCAGGTTAAAGTGCAACAGGTTTATTTGGTAGCAAATGCTACTAGCTTTTGGGGCTTTTCCCCTTCATCAGGCTGCCATTGTAGGGAAAGTGGTATGAGGTGGTGAAAGAGATAACTGGATCTACAAAACTGAGGGAAGTGCCTCTGAGCTAAGGTACTTCCATCATTGGTAGCAAGTGACTCAATGTTCCAGGCTGTGGCTTCCCTGTCCATATTGCACAGATATCTCAGATTCCCTTCCATGCCATGCTTCTCAACCTGGGTTATATTCAACTGAGTTCAAACATGCTTGCTTTGCAACTGAAGCATCTCTTTGTTCTGTGTCATCTATCTTCCCTTTCCAATTCCTCTTCTTTTCACATCTCCTGCTCATGCTCCTGTCCTGATGAGCTGCCTTGCTCCAACGGCTCAACATCCTCAAAATCCAAACTTCTTCTGTGGACCTTGTTATGGACTGCACAGCAGATCACCACAATCACCAAGACACTTGCAGGAGGAAATCCAATGAACTTCATAATGGTTGTGAGTAGGTGGCTTTGGTTATATCGACTCTGTGACTAACTGGGTCTCTTGTCCTCTTGTCTTCTCAGATCCATCTGTGCACTTTGTGGGATGGAGTGAAGATCTGAAGCAGCCTGGGTTCCTGAAGAATGAGGGAGTCAAGGCAGCTTCCAGGAAAGTGCACACATGCACAGAAGAAGCTTTGTGGTGGCAGCAGACCACTTGGATGAAGAGGGTGTGGAACCCTTTTCTGTTGATAAATATGACTGGGTAGTCACTATGTACCTTATTGGCCTCATGGGGTACAATTGATGATGTCCTAAACTTGTGTGAATCTAGCAACGATGGCAAAATCCACAGCCCTCTCCCTCTGAAAGGCGGCATCTATCAGGAAATGAATATGATGTTCAACTTTGACAGCGATGCCAGTGTCCGCTGTTATTTGCAAGATTTTACTAAGGTCCACAGTTGATCTTTGGAACTAGGACATTCAAGGTCACAGTGACTTTAACAGTTTATGACATGACGGAGCTGTGACCATCTACCAGGTGATTGTAGTCTCCCATGGCACTGATGTTGGCCATTCTCAGATTGTTCTGTCTTTGACAATAGATCTTGTGTTGACAATATGCTCTCTGTATACTTCCATCACCAATTTCCTCTCTGTGCACTCTTGCTCAGATTGTGCCCTTGCTGCAGAGCATATTGTTCCGCACCATCTTGGGGCCCAAAATCACGCTCTCAGATCCCCATTTTTTGTTTTGTTGTGTTGAAAGATTGGGCATTCTACAGCCCTCGGGTCTCAATATTAAGTTTAGCAGTTTTAGATCATGGTCTTTCATTTCCATCTTAAACCCTTTTAAAAACAAATCCTATACATATCTTGACTCAATGCAAGATATCCCCTTCCTCGTGTCTCCCCGCCAATATGTGCGCATATGCAAGCACACGTACACACACACACACACACACACACACACACACACACACACACACACACACACACACACACACACACACACACACACACACACACACAGACGGCCATCTGTCTTTTGTTCTTAAAATTGTTATATTTTGTTGCAATTCTCATAGCTATACTTCAACATCTAAAACATTTTCTCTCTCTGTTTAGTTATGTCAAAGAGCCAAAAGAACTGTGAACATTAACTCTGCTTTCTCTCCTTACAAATGCTGCCAGACTCACTGAGTTTTTCCAGTATCTTCTGTTCTTTTTTCAGATTCCAGCATCCACAGTATTTTGCTTACCTTGGCTTCAGTTGATGCTTTAGTTGGTCTCCTGTGACAGTACTATGTCATTCAGCTTGTACATTTACTTGCTTTCAATCTTCTTTGTCTCTTCATAGTCAAAGAGTCAACAATGATGGTTTCTCTTCCCATTCTCATACTGCAGCATGAATCTATTCTTTGCTTTCTAATCTCAGTACTACTCCTCGTCAGCACCATTTGGAAATATAGCAACTGTTTCTATAAATAGATTGACAACATCAAGCTTGACCCCAACATCATCTTTACCATCCCTAAATTGTTAAAATATGCTTGATATCCAAGCTGGATGAGCTGGGATTTTCTCTAGTTAAATATTAGATCGTTCTTGGCTTTAGTCATTGTGTCCTCCTTTAATGCTCCTCTCTGTCCTCTCCCTGAACTCGCATCTTCCTGTCGTTTCTCTCCCATCTTTCCTCACTTTCCCCTTGTGCTCACCTCATACCTCCTAAACTCTCAGTCTTATTTCAGTGGGAGAGAGAAAACAGAAAACTACAGACCAGTTAACCTGACAACAGCCATTAGGAAAGTATTGCAACCTATTATTAATGATGTGTTAAAAATAAACTTAGGAAATCATTGTATGGCAAAATCAACATTGTTTTATGAAAGGGAAATCCAATTCGATTAAACTATTAGAGATGTTTGATGATGTAGCTAATAGAAAAGATAAAGGGGAAGCTGCGGGCGTTATATACCTTGATTTACTAAAGTCATTTGATAAGTTGACACATAATGATTGCTACACAATATCGGAGTTTGTTGTTGCGACTAATCTGTTAGCATGGATAGAGGATTGGCTAACTAACAGAAAATAGAATGCAATAAATGGGTCCTTTTCACATTGGCACTCTGTATACTGGAGTGCTGCAAGGACCAGTGCTATGCCCTGAGCTATTTATAATCTATATCAATTATTTTAACAAAGACTCAGAATAATGTAAAATTAGATGCATATGTAAGCTGCGAAGAGAACAGAGAAAGATTACATGGAGAATTAGAAAAGTTGTGTGGGCAACAAGATGGCAGATGGAGTATCATGTGGGGAAGGGTAAGGTTATTCACTTTGGTCATTCAAATAGAAAATCAGATTTTTTTTAACTTTCTGAAGCTTGTAAAAATATTGATGTTCAGAGAAACATGTGTGCTCACACAAAGAACATGGAAAGTTAACACGTAGGCACAGCACACAATTAGGATGGTAAATGGCAATTTAGCCTTTATTGCACGGGAATTGTGTACAGCAATAGAAAAGTCTTGCTTCAGATTGGTGTCAACAGCACAGTGTTCAATTTCTGTTCTGCCTGGGGGGGGATTTGGGACCTGTGACCATGCTTTATCCATTATGGAAGTCATATCACTGTGGGTCAGACCATCCTTTGGGTAGAGAACTAAAGGAGAATAATTGCACTCGAGACAGTACAGTTAAAGCTGCATATCGAGTCTGCACTGACTCTCCAAAAGAGCATCTTCCCCAGGTGCACCCCACACTCTGTGTCTTATTTGTGGAACACCTTGCGTTTATCATGGCTAATCCCTCTAACCTGCAGTCTTTGAACTATGGGAATAAACCCCAGAGGAAACCCATGCAGATATGGAAAAGTGTGCAAACACCACACAGTCACTGAAGGCCAGAGTCGAATCCAAGTCTCTGGCACCATTAGGCAGCAGTGCACACCACAGCACCACTGTTCTGTGTGAAGTGGAACTTCACTCAGCTGTTTCCACTGTTAACTGTATAGCCCTTTATTTATCATCTACATGCTTTCCTAAGGTGACACTATTCGAAGGCACATGTTAGTTTCCACTAATGACATCCAGCTGTACTGCACCACAGCCACCAAATATGTGGGATGCCCTACCCTAACCTGTCTCTCTACCCCTCTTTCCTCCTTGGAGAATGCTGCTGAAAAGTTACCACTTTGGCCAAGCTATTGATCTTCTGCCCAACTATTCCCACTTTAGGTTGGTGTCAAATTTTTTTGACAGCACTTCTGTGAAATGCATTGAGATGTTATGTTAAAGTCATCATATAAATATGAGTTTGTGCTGAGTCAATGCTAAATGTAGTATTCAAGTTCAGTGTGTTAGAAAGTGAGGGAACATTTGAATAAGATGTAATCTGGATCCTATTATGAAGCTGTAATCTATCTGTATGAGATGCATCCAGTGAAGTTAAATAGTAGCATTAATGGCCTCCGAGAAATAGACTTGGTTGGGACATAAGTGTTTCTCTGCTGTGATAATGAAGAGGTGAAAGATGAAAACGGAGCTAATACTGAGGATAATTGTAGTGCGACATGTTTACATAGCAGTTACAATTACAATATGGATATGGGAGTTAATAATGTGATTTTTGTTGAATGAGAGTTGTCCTGCCTTTCATTTTCTCGCTGCACTTGTTGCCATCTCTGACCTTTCCAATAAAGTGAAAAGTCTGACAACACAAGGTTTTAGTCCAACCTATTTATTTGATAATATACTCACAAGCTTTCAGGGTTAGCCCCTTCGTCAGGTGAATGGAGAGTTCTGGCCTCAGACAGAGCATATGAAGCACAGACAGTTTAGAGATTACTGATCTCTAAATCTCTAAACTGTCTGTGCTTTATATGCTCTGTCTGAGGCCAGAACTCTCCATTCACCTGACGAAGGGGCTAACCCCGAAAGCCTGTGAGCATATTATCAAATAAATAGGTTGGACTAAAACCTGGTGTTGTCAGACTTTTCACTGTGTTTACGCCAGTCCAACGCCGGCATACCCACATCATGACTACTTTCCAATAAACACAGCGATGCTTTTCCACTCAGCCTTTTCTATCTTATATTCTGCAGATGTTCCCAGCTAAATACGACCTTATTGAATGGCGGGGCAGGCTCGAAAGGCCAGATGGCCTACTCCTGCTCCTATTTCTTATGTTCTTATGTTCTTATAAATAGAAGTCTCAGCAGCTATTCGGATCAAAAGAAGCCAAACTTTTTTGCTACTTATGTAATCGTGCTCTTGAGTTATGTTAGTTGATCTTAAAACGATAATGTAATTTCAGCTAATTTATTCTGAGCATTTTGTTTTATTTCTAATGGAGCAACAGCAAAACTAACTATCATCAGTGTTTCATATGATATTATCTGGGTCACTTGGATAACATAAAACTGGGTCACTTAGTGTTGTAGTTTATCTTTAAGAATGTGAGTATGGCTTTGAATTTTGAAAGATGTAAGGGAGGAAATTGCTGGGGCCTTAAGAGAAATCTTTGTATCCTCACTGGCTACAGAGGAGGTCCCAGTAGATTGAAGAATAGCCAATGCTGTTCTTTTGTTTAAGAAGTGTAGTAATGATAATCCAAGTAATTACAGGCAGGTGAGCCTTATGTCAGTGATAGGAAAATTATTGGAGAGCATTCTTTGAGACAGGATTTACTCCCACTTGGAAATATGTGGACATATTAGTGAGAGGCAACATGGTTTTATGAAGGGGAGATCGTGTCTAAATTGATTGAGCTTTTTGAGGAAGTGATAAAGATGATTGATGAGGGTAGCGCAGTGGATGTTGGCTACATGGACTTCAGTAAGGCCCTTGACAAGATCCCTTATAGACTGGTACAAAAGGTGAAATTGCATGGGATCAGAGGTGAGCTGGCAAGATAGATACAGAACTGGCTCAGTCACAGAAGACAGAGGGTAGCATTGGAAGAGTGTCTTTCTGAATGGAGGGTTGTAACAAGTGACGTTCCTCAGGGATCAGTGCTGGGAGAAGTGTAGAGGAAAAGAGGAATATCGGAGTACGTGTCATGATGTGGAGATGCCGGCATTGAACTGGGGTAAGCATAGAGTACAGGGGAGTACATATCCACAGATCTTCAGATGTAGAAGCACAGGTAGATATGGAATAATTCCCTTACTCGCTGAGTATAAGAGCAGAATGTTATTCAAGAGCTGCATAAAACATGAGTGCAACCTGAGCTGGAGTATTCCATCCTATTCTGGTCACCACGTTACAGAAGATATGTTACCCTACTAGAGAGAACACATAGGAGATTTACGAGGATATTTTGATTTGATTTGATTTATTTTTGTCACATGCGTCAGTATATAGTGAAAAGTATTGCCTGTTGCGCGCTATACAGACAAAGCATACCATACATAGAGAAGGAAAGGAGAGCGTGCAGAATGTAATGTTACAGTCACAGTTCAGGTGTAGGGAAAGATCAACTTAATATGAGGCAGGTTCATTCAAAATCTGATGGCATCAGAGAAGAAACTGTTCTTGAGTCGGTTGTTACCTGGTCTCAGACTTCTGTATCTTTTTCCCAACAGAAGAAGGTGGGAGAGAATATATCTAGGGTGCATAAGGTCCTTGATTATGCTGGCTACTTTTCTAATACAGTAGGAAGTATAGACAGAGTCAATGGATGTGAGGCTGGTTTGCGTAATGGACTGGGCTTCATTCATGACCCTTTGTAGTTTCTTGCAGTCTTGGACGTAGCAGGAGCCATACCATGTTGTGATACAATCGGAAAGAATGCTTTCCATGGTGCATCTGTAAAAGTTGCTAGGAGGCATAGTGGACATGCCAAATTTCCTTCGCATCCTAAGGAAGTAAAGGCTTTGGTGGGCATTCTTAGTTCTAGTATCAGCATGGAGCCACCAGGACAGGTTTCTAGTGATCTGGACACTTAGAAACTTGAAGGTCTCGATAATTTCCACTTCCTATCCGTTGACATAGATGAGGGCATGTTCTCCAATATGTTCCCTAAAGTCAATGACTATCTCCTTTGTTTCCAGCTCCAATCTATCTCAGTTGAGTTAGCTCTGGGAGACAATGTTGCGTGAATAGAGAAAGGAACTGTGCTGGATGTTCTGACTATACTGACCATCGCTAATACAAGACTGCAAAAGAAGTTTCTCATGGCTCAAGTAAGAGTATCGGTTGCACTCATCTGAAAAAATTTGAGGAGTAAATTGTCACAACCTGGCTGATGTTATCTGCTGCAATGACCCAATCTGGAACATTGGCTCGTGACAGTGTATAATTTTGTTTACAGGTATGGTGTGAGGACTCACATGCAAGACACAATAAGAACATTAGCCAGCCCAATCATAGAATAACATTCATTAAAGACTATTTATTACAAAAAAAGAAAAAAAACACATACACAAACAGAACTATAATCATGTCAGACAGTTACATATAGGAAGCACTAAATACATCAATACAGTTTATGTGGAAATTATCCTTTTTGATCCAAAATAAATTTAGAAGATCTGAATTCTTTCAGAACTTCCTTCTTCCCGAACAACATCCAATTCAATAGATAGTAAAGGAAGACTTATAGCGATCATACTGCATACAATTGAGGAATTATTTGAGCAAATGTCTTTTCTTGGTTCAGTGAAGATATGGTAACTGCCTCCACAAAGGTTTCTGCACTCTTGCTTCCGGTCTGCTAGCTAGTCCAGGCTGCTAGATGGAAACTGCCTCTCTACTTCCATGAAACGTTGGCAATTATACTATTTTCCCCTTTGATGGTTACTTCTGTGTGTTTGCTGTCTGTCCCCTCAGATTTTTAGTTCTAAAAGTTTACAAATGTATGCCTTCACTGGATGGTGCAATCAACTAATGAAGGTGTTTCCTCTTGGTAGGACAATGTATTCTTATGATCTGCCCACAACTGTGAATCTTGTTCCAGGGAGACTCACATCCTGTGAAATAGCTTTTGAAATGTTGTTGGCTTCTAAACTATTAGTTTTTTCACATTCTTGATATTGCTTGTTCTGAGGCACAGGCATGACACAAGTGTTAAAACTATTAAGAAGTTAAATGCTGCAGATTTGCCAGTTATTGGCAAGAAACATTTTAGTATTTGATTTGATTTGATTTATTATCGTCACATGTATTAGAATGCAGCAAAAAGTATTGTTTCTTGTGTGCTATACAGACAATATATTTCCTGATGCACCGTGATAAATAATGCTGTTGACATATATATATCAATTCTAATTGAATTTTAATCATTTCACTTTTGCATTCACTGCAACATAAATAAATATTTGAACTGTTATAACTCGGAGTTTGAAAATGAAAATTAAGTCCAGCAGTTGTAAATTTTAAAATTGATGAAGCAAGTGGGCACCTTGACAGAGCTGCTTGTAATAAATCATCTTCTGCTTTGAAATTGCCGAAAAATGACTTTAATTCTCTTGAATAAAATGCTTTAAAAGTGGTCTATTTGGAGAGAATTACTATTTTCCATTATTGCAGCCTGTGGAATAAGAACAAATGAGACACAGGCAGTATATATTAGGCTTGGGGGACGAATAAATGAAAATTAAATTTGGGAGTCAGAGACTGTGCTCTCTTTCACACACATGAGTTATTTGCACAACACTGCATTTTATTTATTGATTTTTTTTGAGGCCTGATTTGTATTTTGTGATTATCAGTTGAGCTTGTGTTCATCTATCAAATCTGAAAATATGCAATTTGTCAAAGACTTTTCATGTGATAAACTGTCCAATTGTATTCAGAAGTTGCTCAGTTTAAAGAACCACAGCATAACTGCATACATTATATACCGAGGGAGCCTGAGGTTCACATTCAGAACCTTCATTTTAGCAGCAACAAGTACCTTTCAACAAGACTGAAAGTTAAACCAGTTTCCAAAATTAAATCTCCCACAAACAGCAACAGATAATTACCATATAAGCTACAGGACTGATACTTGTTGAGGCATAAATATTTGGCAGAAAAAGTATGCAAGTGGACTCTGTTGCTTTTTTAAAAAAATATCGCCATGGGACATTTGCATCCATCTGAAAGAAATACCAGAATTAACATCCCTTCATCCAATGGAATCTCACCTATTTAACTCTTGGAAAGACCAAACCATTACTCTCAGTCCCCACCACAAACAGTGTCCATTAATGACAACTGCCAACTACCTGACGTCCAACCAGGCTGGTCACAATCTTGTTGTCATATTTGACTCTAAGATCAACTTCCAACCATTTATACATGTGTCACAAGGCTGCCTATATCCATTCACATAATATTGTCTGACTTTTCTCATGTGTCAGCTTATTTGTGGAAACTCTCCTCTGTGCCTTTATTATCCCCAGACTTGACCACTCCAGTGCACTCCTGACCACCCTCTCATGCCTGCACCTTACATCTGACCAAGTCATGTTCACTCATTACCCCTCTGTTTACTGAGCCATGTTGGATTGCAGTTAAGCAACATGTCAATTTTAAAATTCTCATCTCTGTTTTCAATTCCACAGTGTCCTCAGACATCCCTGTAATCTTCTCCAAGATATCTGCCCTCCCCTAAATCTGATCCTTGAGCATCCTCTGATTTGAATCACTCCACTAAATTGGGCTGTTGTGTCTTAAAAACTCTGAAACATTTCTTTCTCGCATTACAATATTCCTTAAACCCGATCTCATTGATCAAGTCTTTGTGCGATCTGCCTTAATAGCCTCTTATGCAGCTCATGGTTATATTTTGTTTGATAATGGTAATGAGGGGGAATGGGAAGGTCAGTGGGTGCAATCACAAACTCTACCCATGCCACCTCCATGGTCTGTCATCCAGTACTTTCCTTACTACTTCATATTTTTACATCCCACTTACCAGCCCACTATCTATCCTCATGTGCAAGATTCAGAGATGGTGTCTGACCCTTGCTTATGCCATTTTCCTCTTCTCAGTCCTACCTTTGTATATTTTCTTCTTTCAGATATCCAAGAAGTGCCACCTGTCCAATGGTGTGACAGCAAATGGTGAAACTTGAGACTGATGAAGAAGAAACAGGATCACCATATCTCACATTCACAGCCACTGGTTCATATGTTGTCACTGCATGTGCTTTAGAGGCCAGTGTAGGAAGGAGATCTGCAAATGGTAACTTACTGAACAAGAATACACATGTTGAGTCATTGAGCACGCGTGGGTTAGCTGTAACCAGGGCAAGCCCGTAAGGATAGCACAAGTGCCAGCCCACTGGAATCTGGTGTTACCCATGAGTTCCACGCAGAGGACTCGAATGGGGACTTTGAAAGGATGGGTTCAGTGAGAAAGACTGATTGTCTGATTGAAGAGGAAGAATTTTCAGAGTTATAGAAAGAAGGTGGGAGAATAGCGTTAAGCGAATTGCTCATTTGGACAGCCAGAGTAGACATGCTGGGCCGAATGGCCTCCTTCTGCACTGTAAAAATTTTGGACTCTGTGAATGTCTCAGAGTGTCTTAAATCAATGAAGCATTTGTAATGTAGAAAATGAGACACGGTGTCACAATGGTTAGAACTGCTGCCTCACAGTGCCAGGGAACTGGGTTCAGCTTCAGCCTTGGGTCACTGTCTGGAGTTTTCACTTTCTTCCCGTGTTAAATTAGTTTGGTGCGGGGTGGGAACCAAAGCAAAGGTGAACTGACTGAAGGGGAACAAGAAAGTAGGGCCAGTAAAACTTGAAGAATAAGCAGGCTGGGTGTGATTGCTAATTATAGAGGGTCTGGTGGACTGAAGTGCATTTGTTTCAATGTGATGAGAAGTGTAACAGATGAGGCAGATGATCTTAGAGCTTGGATTAGTACTTGGGACTATGGAGTTGTTGCTATTACAGAGGCTTGGCTAAGGCAGTTTAATGTTCCAGGATACGGATGTTTCAGGTGGGCTAGAGGGAGATGTAAAAAGAGTAGGGGAGTTGCACGACTGGTTAAGGAGAATATCACTGCTGTACTGCGGGAGGACACCTCAGAGGGCTCATTCAGTGAGGCAATATGGGTAGAACTCAGGAATAGAAAGGATGTAATCACAATGTTGGGGGTTTACTATAGGCCACCCAACAGCCAGCAGAAGATAGAGGAGTAGATATGTAGGCAGATTTTGGCAGGGTGTAAAAGTAACAGAGTTGTTGTTGTGGGAAATTTTAGATTCCCTGATGGGACTCACTCAGTACTGGGGGCATGAATGGGACAGAGTTTGTAAGAAGAATCCAGGAGGGCTTCTTGAAATCGTATATAGATAGTCCAATTAGGGAAGGGTTGCACTGGATCTGGTATTGGGGAATGAGCCCGGCTATGTGGTCAACACTTCTGGGGGTGGGGGGTTGTGGGGGGTGGTGGTGGTGGCGGTGGTGGCAGGGGTGGGGTGGAGTTCAGGAACAATGACCACAATTGAGTAAGCTTTAAGGTACTGATGGATAAAGGTAAATGTAGTCGTCAGGTGAAGGTGCTAAATTGGGGGAAAACTAATTACAGCAATATTAGGTAGGAACTGAAGAATGTAGATTGCGACAGATGCTTGTGAGCAAATCAACATCTAGCATGTGGGAGGCTTTGAACTGCAAGTTGATAGGGATTCAGGATTGGCATATTCCTGTAAGAATGAAGGACGAGTGTGGCACATTTTGGGAATCTTGGATGACAAGAGATACTGTAAGCCTAGTGAAAAAGAAAAAGGAAGCAATTGTTAAAGCTAGGAGGCTGGAAACACACAAAGCAAGCATGGAATGCAAAGAAAGTAGAAAGAAATTTAACAAGGAGTAAGGAGGGCTAAAAGGGGCAACGAAAAGTCGTTGGCCAGCAGGATTAAGGAAAATCCCAAGGCTTTATATACATATATAAAGAGCAAGAGGGGAGCCAGGGAGAGAGTTGGCCCACTCAAGGACCGGAGTGGGAATCTATGCATTGAGCCAGAGGAAATGGGCAAGGTATTAAATGAGTACATTGCATCAGCATTCACCAAAGAGAAGGGCTTGGTGGATGATGAGTCTGGATAAGGCTGTGTAGATAGTTTGAGTCATGTTGCGATCAAAAAGGAGGAGGTATTGGGGTTCTTGAGAAACATTAGGGTAGATAAGTCCCCAAGGTCTGATAAGACCCCAGAATACTTAGAGAGGCAAGGGAGGAAATTCTTGGGGTCTTGAGAGAAATCTTTGTGTCCTTACTGTCTACAGGGCAGGTCCCAGAGGATTGGAGAATAACAATTGTTGTTCCTTTGTTTAAAAAGGGTAGCAAGGGTAATCCAGATAATTACAGGCCGGTCAGCCTTATGTCACTGGTAGGAAAATTATTGGAGAGGATTCTTTGAGACAGGATTTATTCCCACTTGGAAATAAGTGGATGTTCTAGAGAGAGGCAACATGGTTTTGTGATGGTGACCTTGTGTCTCTCTCTAACTTGATTATTTTTTTTTGAGGAAGTAACAAAGATGATTAATGAGGATAGGACAGTAGATGTTGTCATCATGGACTTCAGTAAGGTCTTTGACAAGGTCCCTCATGGCAGACTGGTGCAGAAGATGAAGTTGCAGGGAATCAGAGGACAGAGGGTAGCAGTGGAAGGCTGCGTTTCTGAATGGAGGGCTGTGACAAGTGGCATTCCTCAGGCATTAGTGCTGGGACTGTTGCTGTTTATAATATATAAATGATTTGGAAGAAAATGTAACTGGTTTGATTAGTAAGTTCAATTATGGCACAAAGGTTGGTGGATTTGGAGATAGTGATGAGGACCATCAGAGGATACAGCAGGACATAGATTGGTTGGAAACTTGGGCAGAGAGATGGCAGATGGAGCTTAATCTGGACAAATGTGAGATAATGAATTTTGGAAGGTCTAATTCAGATGGGGAATCTACAAAAAAAAAAGGGGAATTAGAAGGGCGAAGAGAGGGCATGAGATGGCTTTGGCTGGTAGGATTAAGGAAAATCCTAAGGCATTTTATTCCTATATTAGAGGCAAGAGAGTAGTTAGAGGGAAAATTGGTCCTCTTAGGGACAAGAGTGGAGAGTTGTGTATTGAGTCGGAGGGAATGGGGGAGCTCCTGAATGAATACTTTGCGTCGGTATTCACAAAGGAGAAGGGTTCGGAATCGTGCGGTCTCTTGGAGGGAGCGGAGGTTCAGTTGCAGGATATAGTTATTACGAGAGAGGAAGTGCTAGGGCTTTTAGGTAGCGTAAGGACGGATAAAGCTCCGGGGCCTGATGGTATTTATCCCAGGCTGCTTAGGGAGGCGAAAGATGAAATTGCTGGGCCTCTGGCGCACATCTTTGTCTCTTCTTTGGACACAGGTGAGGTCCCAGAAGACTGGAGGGTAGCAAATGTGGTCCCGTTGTTCAAAAAAGGTAGTAGGGATAACCCTGGGAATTATAGGCCGGTGAGTTTGACGTCGGTGGTAGGGAAGTTAATGGAAAAAATACTTAGGGGTAGGATGTATGAGCATTTGGAGCGTTGCGATCTGATTAGGGTTACGCAACATGGCTTTGTTAGAGGGAGGTCTTGCCTTACGAATCTGGTGGAATTCTTTGAGGAGGTGACAAAAACGGTTGACGATGGGAGAGCCGTTGATGTCATCTATATGGATTTCAGTAAGGCGTTTGACAAAGTCCCTCACGGTAGGCTGGTAGAAAAGGTTAAGGCGCATGGGATACGAGGCCAGGTAGCTAGGTGGATTGAGAACTGGTTGGGAAATAGGAGACAGAGGGTAGTTGTGGAGGGTACCTTGTCGGGCTGGAGGCCAGTGACCAGTGGTGTGCCGCAGGGCTCGGTACTGGGACCTCTCCTCTTTGTAGTCTACATAAATGACTTAGAAGAGGGCGTAGGTGGTGTGATCAGCAAGTTTGCTGATGACACCAAGATGGCAGGGTTGGCGGGTACAGAACTGGATTGTCAGGTGATACAACAGGATATAGATAGGTTGGTGCAGTGGGCAGATAGGTGGCAGATGGCATTTAATCCTGACAAATGCGAGGTGATGCATTTTGGAAGGAATAATGCAGAGAGGAGCTATGTGATAAAAGGTAGGCCGATTAGGAGTATAAACGTACAGAGGGACCTGGGAGTGCAGGTTCACAAATCCATGAAGGTTGCGTCACAAGTGGAGAACGTTGTTAGGAAGGCTTATGGGATGTTAGCCTTTATAGGAAGGGGCTTAGAGTATAAAAGCTGCCGTCTAATGCTTCAGTTATACAGAACGTTGGTTAGACCGCATTTGGAGTACTGCGTTCAGTTCTGGTCACCTTATTACCGGAAGGACGTGGAGTCTCTGGAAAGGGTGCAGAGGAGGTTTACCAGGATGTTGCCTGGCATGGGGGGACTGGGTTATGAGGAGAGATTGAAGAGACTGGGGCTATTCTCCTTGGAAAGACGGAGATTGAGAGGGGACATGATAGAGGTATATAAGATACTGAAGGGAATAGATAGAGTTAATAGTGAGAGACTGCTCCCTAGACTGGGTACGAACACGAGAGGTCATCACTTAAGGGTGAGGGGGGGGAGGTATAATTTGGAGGTAAGAGGAAGGTTCTTTACGCAGAGAGTTGTGGGGGTCTGGAATGCGCTACCGAGTAGGGTGGTGGAGGCAGGAACGTTGGACTCGTTTAAGATGCAGTTAGATAGGCACATGAGTGAAACGAGAATGGAGGGATATGGTAGGGGCTATTAAATAGGGTTTAACCTCGGGAGACACCGGAAGGGCAGGCTGTATGATTAATATTTTTTGTCTTTATTCCACAGGTGGAGGTCCACCTCGTGTCAAGCGAGGGGCATGCACACGGCGGGTTGTGCGTGGGCTGCTCTTGGAAGTCCAGGAGTGGCCTAGTACTTCATGTCGGTGTGTGTGCTTGATCCTGGACCAATAGACGGGCTCCACAACAGCTCAGTGACTAGCACTGCTAGCTGTGCAGATACATGGATTTGGGCCTGTGTCTGTGGGAGTTTGCGCATTCTCCCTGTGGTTGCGTGGGTTTCCTCCGGGCGCTCCGGTTTCCTCCCACACCCCAAAGATGTGCTCTTAGGCTAATCGGTTTCCACCAAATTGACACTATTTCTTCCCTGAATCTGACTGAGTAGGGTCCCATTCGTAGACATGCAGGGTAGAATAGGTGTAGGGTGATGCGGCGGCACGGGCTCGTTGGGCCGAAGGGCCTGTTTCCCGTGCTGGGTTGTTCTTTGTTCTTTGTTCTTTGTACAGTAAATGGCAGAGCCCTTAATGATATTGATAGGCAGAGGGATCTGGGTGTAGAGGTACACAGGTCACTGAAAGAGTCAACGCAGGTGGAGAAGTTAGTCAAGAAGGCATACGGCATGCTTGACCTCATCAACCAGGGCACTGAGTTTAAAAATTGACAAGTCAAGTTGCGGCTTTATAGGACCTTAGTTAGGCTGCGCTTGGCATATGTTCAATTCTGGTTGCCACGCTACCAGAAGGGTGTGGAAGCTTTGGAGAGGGTACAGAAAAGATTTACCAGGATGTTTCCTGGTATGGTGGGCATCAGCTATGAGGAGAGGTTGGAGAAACTTGGTTTGTTTTCATTGGAACAACGGAGGATGAGGAGTGACCTTACTGAAGTCTACAAGATTATGAGGGGCATGGACAGAGTGGATAATCAGCAGCTTTTTCCCAGGGTGGAAGAGTTGATTACAGGGGGCATAAGCTTCAAGTGTGAGGGGCAAGGTTTAAAGGAGATGTATGAGGCAAGTTCTTTACACAGAGGGGTGGGAGGTACCTGGAACGCGCCGTTGGGGAGGTAGTGGAAGCAAATATAGTAGTGTATTTAAGGGGCATCTGGACAAATACATGAATAGGATGGGAATAGAAGGATATGGTCCCTGGAAGGGTAGGGGTTTTAGTTAAGTTGGGTAGCATGGTTGGTGCACGCTTGGAGGGCCGAAGGGTCTGTTGCAATGCAATAATTTTCTTTGTTCTTTGTGTCTGCGTGGGTCTCCTTCAGATGCTCTGGTTTCTTCCCACAGTCCAAAGGTGTGCAGGTTAGTTTGATTGGCCGTGCTAAATTGAACCTAGTGTCAGGGGATTAACAGGGTAAATATATGGGGTTATTGGGATAGAGACTGGGTGGGATTGTGGTCAGTGCAGATTTGATGGGCCAAATGGCCTCCTTCTGCTCTGTAGGGATTCTATAATTCAAATTTGCACAGCACACTTGCACGAAAAAACCAGTGTTTTAAACGCTGGATTATCTGTTTTTGTCATGTTGATTGATGGATAATCATTACCCGGGACATAGGGATAACTCCCCTCTTCTTCTCTGATACAGTGCCATGGGATCTTTTGAATTTTAACAGGATAGACAGGGCCTGGACTGAATATCCCATCTGAAAGACAAAGTCACTGATAGTGCCAGAACTGCCCTCAGCACTGCACAGGAGTGTCATCTTTGATCATTGTGCTTATGTTTTTGAGGGAAACTTGAATTTTGAAGCTTGTGACTCAGAAGCAAGCGTGTCACAAACTAAGCTGAGGATGACATATTGGAAGGAATTCTCCAGCCTCATCCATGGAGGGACCCGTTACCGGTGAGAACGGAAAATGTGGCATTCCAACCAAAGCTCCGTTCGCTCTCAACAGCTTCGGAAAATGTCAGCTGTGAATGAGAACAGAAGATTTTGACCTTTGAATTCAACAAAGGATACACAAGAAAAATAAATGTAAAATAAGGCAAAAAGAAAAATTACAAATGTTATAATTTCAAAATCTCTCTGAAAATTTGATGACCTGAAGGAAATAAACTCAGCACATTTTAATAATTATTTGCTGAAATCAGCGAGGTTGATCGGCAGATGAACACATTATATATTTGGTTTGGTAATAACAAAATCTACTGTGGGTTCAATGGGCAATTAATAGTAAGTACAGCAATTTCCAAACAAATAAAGAGGCTAAAATGGGAGTTTTTTTTCATTGTTGGTGTGGTTAACTCAGATAGCAATCTTTGGAGAGCGAAACAGAGTTAATGGGCAGAATTCTCCAGCCGTTCACGCCTCACCGGCTCTGCCAGCAAGGACGAAGAACTTGGTGCTCAGCTACATTTCCATTCACTGCAGCAGGGCAGGAGACACCGGGGTGCGAGCAAGGTCACAGAAAACAGCCCAATGTTAGTGCATATGAATTTTCTACAGAACAGTTCTGTCGAAAAGTCATATGGACTCAAAATGTTAACTCTGCTTCTCTCTCCATAGATGCTGCCAGACCTGCTGAGTTTATCCAGCATTTTCTGTTTTTATTATGAATAGAATCTGCAGTATTATGCTTTTACATAACAACCTTTGGATGTTTACCTTCACTTAAAATCGTTGTACCATTTACCCAGAAACAACAATCACATAATTTGGCTTGCCGTAATTCTGACAGCAAATTCTGACCTGTTAACTCTGCTAAATGCCCAGACCAATGGTGAGACAATCTGAGTGTTATGAAATACATACAGACAGTCTAACATTTACAATCCACAATTTAATCTCTGATTAATTATTTACATTAACCTAAGGACAGACAAGTTTCAGAAAAGTTGGCACCAGTGCTTGGAACTTGCCGACACATTGTAAGTTTTACTTTCTTATATCATACTAATTTCTTAGCTGCTGTCTCACAGCTGCTTCTGATATTTTAAGCTATAATTACCATGTTACAATCTGAGATTCAATCATTCATGAATGAGAATCGGAGCATAAGTGTCAATTATATATTTTAAGTGTGTCTGTTTTAAGTAGATTGAAGAAAGTGCTTTTTTATTCCATTTCTAAAGTGCTAACCTTAGCAAAATGCATGCAGAATAGAAGCGTCTGTGTCTCCAGTTAATTTATTGGTTTATGATAGTGGGTGTATTCATAAATAATAAATCTATCCAGTTTATTATCCATCATTTGATTTAATCATTGCTCTTGTAAAATAAGGAACATTTGTAATACACCCATTTGTATTAATACTGATTTATTATCAATATCACCAATGATATTTGCAGCCTGTTCTTATTTTTGTTCACATATTTAACCCTTGTTTCCTCAGACTAAGATACAACATGAGCTGGCTCAGGTTTTGACAGGTGACGCGGTGGCACAGTGGTTAGCACTGCTGCCTCACAGTGCCAGGGATCCGCGTTCAATTCCAGCCTCGGGTCACGGTCTGTACAGAGTTTGCACATTTGTCCTGTCTGCGTGGGCTTCCTCCAGGTGCTCCGGTTTCCTCCCACACTCCAAAGATGTGTGGATTAGGTTGATTGGCCATGCTAAATTGTCACTTAGGGTGTCGGGGGATTAACAGCGTAAATTTGTGGAGTTATGGGATAGGACCTGGGAGGAATTGTTGTTGGTGCAGAATCGATGGGCCAAATGGCCTGCTTCTACACTGTAGGATTCTATGATATGTGCTGTTGCATCACTATCTGGCTGAACATAAGAACATAAGAACATAAGAAATAGGAGCAGGAGTAGGCCATCCAGCCCTTTGAGCCTGCCCCGCCATTCAATAAGATCATGGCTGATCTGTCGTGGCTCAGTTCCACCTTCCCGCCCTCTCCCCATAACCCTTAATCCCCTCTCTTATCAAAAACCCATCAACCAGCGTCTTAAAAATATTTAGCGAGGCAGCCTCCACCACTTCAACGGGCAGAGAATTCCAGAGATTCACCACCCTTTGAGTGAAGAAGTTCCTCCTCAACTCCGTTCTAAACCGCCCCCCCTTTATCGTGAGGCTGTGCCCCCTAGTCCTACTGTCTTTTTTGAGTGGGAAGAGTCTCTCCACCTCTATCCTATCCATCCCATTCATCATCTTATACGTCTCAATGAGATCTCCCCTCATTCTTCTAAACTCCAACGAGTACAAGCCTAGTTTATTCAGCCTCTCCTCATAGCTCAACCCCCTCAACTCCGGTATCAGCCTAGTAAACCTCCTCTGCACTCCCTCCAAAGCCAAAATATCTTTGCGCAGGTGCGGCACCCAAAACTGCACACAGTACTCCAGCTGCGGCCTCACCAATGCCCTATACAGCTGCAGCAAGACCTCCCTACTTTTATATTCAGTCCCCCTCGCTATGAAGGCCAGCATCCCATTCGCCTTCATGACCACCTGCTGCACCTGCAAGCTGGGTTTTTGCGACTCATGCACAAGGACCCCGAGGTCCCTCTGCACCATCGCCTGCTGCAGTTTTTCGCCACGTAAGTAATAGACCAGAAGCTTTCTGGGGAAAGTATATTCAGCACTTGAATAAGAGCAAGGTGTTCAGATTAAATAACCGAGCTCTGAAGTTATGTCGTTTCAGAAACACAACTAAAACTGGTTATTTAATATGTTTGCTGTTACAGGACTTTTGGCTTTTGGTTTTGTCTGCAAGATGCTAGTAATCATGGACTGAACTTTTGGGCCTTAACAGAGGTGGGAATGGAATTGTATGGGTGATGAAAAACAGCATTGCGGACTGCAGTGCCATTTTTTGTCACTGTTGCTGCAGCCAGCACGTTTCATCAGATCAGCAAGAGATCTGTCCCGAGAACCTGCCAGGTTCCCAAACAAATCCAATGAAAGTAGTCAAAGAGACCAATGAGTGCTGGTCAAGGGTCAGTCTCAGATCTTAGTAAGGGCGCATGGGCTGCACGTTTGGTCAGGATAGACCTGGTGCACGGAGGTGGCAACATAGGGAGCAGCCAGTGTTGGTCCTCAGGAAATAAAGAAATACTGGTATAATGGAGAATGGCTCAGAGGGAGGACTCAGACATTGGCTCACTGCTTGTCATTGAGTGCATGAAAATAGTGACAATTGTGTTCTGTACATGTTTAACAGCTTAGGGGTCGTCATCCTCCTGGCATTGCAGGGGCATAAGAGAAGGAGGTCAAAGCTCCCAGACAAAATTGGAAGACAGTAGCTGGAGCCCCAAGTATCAGGAGAACAGAGGGAGGAGCAATGGGCAGGAAAACAATGGAAGTCATACCTTCAATAGCAATAAAGAAACAGCTACCTGGAGATAGCAGAGAACCAGTTCTGCAGGCAACTGCAACCCTGCAGACCCTGCAGACCCTGCAGATGGTCACAGGAATTTTTGCCCTTGTTGTAGAAGAACTTACACCTCAAAGCACTGCTCACCATACCCTGCCAGTAGCTGTCAAAGGCCGTATGGCCCTGAATGTTTCTGCCTCTGTGTCCTTCGAAAGATCAGCAATGGACCTGGTTGGCCTCTCTCAAAGAGTTGCACACTACTGCATCTTGCTGGTTATTTCTCCTTACTTGCCAGAGGTGAACAGTGCATTCAGCTCCAGATAGATGGGGCCTCTCAGGCACAGAAGGGTCTGGCTTCAACTACATTGCTGAATTTTCCCAGGGCATCATTGATTCCAGTCATGCAACCATTGTGACCCCAAGGCCAGTAAGAAGGACTTCTACTCCTTCAATTTTCAACTGATTTGCAACCACAACAAGTGCTGGCAGCTGCCATGACTCCTTCCTCTGCCAGCAGTCCAAGTTGCTTCAGCTTTTCATTCCATCTCCAAAACTATGTGATTAGATTCTAAGGGACATGGGCTAAGGAGATACCTATTCACTGCTTGATGAGCTATCAAGACAGAATCACAGAGACATTGCAACTTTGCTCACAAGGCCACCACCATGCAGATTATCACACTCCTGAAGAAGTAGTTCCAGTGTTTGCACTCTGGCACCCTGCTGTACTCTCAAGTAAGAGTCTTACTCATTGTGGTGACCTTTGAACTCTCCATAACTTGGCCCTTCTGAAAAGCGGCACTGTAGCCCAGTGGTTAGCACTGCAGCTTCACAGCACCAGGGACCTAAGTTTGATATCTGGCTTGGGTCACTGTCTGTGTGGAATTTGTATGTTCTTCCCATGTCTGCATGGGTTTCCTCCAACGTTCTGAAAGACGTGCTGTTTAGGTGCATTGACCTGAACAGATGCCGAACTGTGGAGACCAGGGGAATTTCACGGTAACTTCATTACAGTGTTAATGTAAGCCTTATTTGTGACTGACAAATAAGTTTTAATGTGAAGCATTGGAACACACAGCTCATTGGAAGAAAAGGAGGAGCAAGAAATGGAAGAAGGAGAGGAAAAAGAAGAAGAAGATATGACTCCACAGGGAGGGTGATAGGGTCAGGGCCAGCACTGCACTTGAGGGACTTATCAGGATGTCATGAACATTATGGTTCATCCGATCTGAGCACATTTCAGCTAAGCCATTCTAAAGCAGCAGGATGGCAAGGCCTGGAAAACACTTTGTACAACCTGTGAGAGCATTTCCATTGAAGACACAGCCTTGAACTTTCCACAAATGAAGGTTTTACATCTGTTTGGGGGATTGCAATGTCCCATGTGCCCTCCCTCCCCTACTCCCACCCACTTCACCATTCCATCTCTCTCCTCTTGTCCCACAGCTAAAAAATAGAAATGGCACCATCTGACAATATTTCCATGCTGTTTAAAAACAGGAAAATTATGCAGTGACAGGTGAAAAGGAAATGCCCAGTCACCAAGCCAATACTCAAACCTGACGCAATGTCCTCTATTCTCAGCCGCCTACAGGTGACGTTCCTCTTGTGAGCTTGAATGAGATGGAGGGGGCCTACTCACATGGTTTTTCTTCTAGCTGAGATGCACGTCAGTCATCTCCTTCATGGAGGTGCTGATGGAGGCGGGGGGGAGGAGGCGGATGTGGGGATGCCATGATGGTGGGAAGAATCCAGATCTGCACCTGCAAAGTGAGGGCCAGCACTACAACTTAGTCCTTTGCTTCACAAATAATGAACATGGTAACCGTTATGGCCTGTTTAAAATGGGCCAGTGCTCTTTCAGTCCTGAAAAAAACGTTATTAAATAGTCACAAGTAGGCTTATATTAACACTGCAATGAAGTTACTGTAACAATCTATCTCCATTCCCACCTCCATGGCTGCTAATTGACCTGCCAACTCATCTTACAGCCAACTAATGGGCTGCCCCAGTGAAAATATCAGCCTCTGACTGCTTCCCCACCTGCCGTGCATGGGATTTAGACCCGGAAACAGTTTCATTATTCGTTTCCTGATCAGCTCTCACACTTGAAAAGTAGTTAATTCCCTGTGGAGCACATTTGGTAAATCCTAAGGGCATGAAATGTTCTGCAAAAATAAACAGTTATTTTAGGATTATTTCATCACATTGCATTTAGGAATAGTCAAAATCCCATTACTTCACAATTTTTCTCTCCAGGTTTTTATTGGAATAGAACTCTTGTGTTGGCCCCATGTGTGACTATAGCGTACATGCCAAGCTGGTAATCTGGCACAACAAAAACTGGGCAAAGATTCAAGACAGCTGGCAATTTAAAACAGCTCTAAAAATGGGTGTAAAACATATGAAAATGCAGTCATACTGATGATGCAGGGCATGTTTTTGTGCAGGGAAATCCAACTCTCTGGCATAGAATCTGCTTGAATCTGGCTAAACCCTCATATTAAAGTTGAAAAACAGGCATGGCTACTGGTCGAAAATGTTAATTGTCCAAATAAGATGTTAATCATATCTGTATGTGAGGAAGCCAGCCTTGAACCTATGTTTGCATCACCAATCAATGCCATGATCTCTGAATTGGTGAGTCCCTCTTCTGATCCTCAGGCTCAATGCTGGGATAATGGTTTAACACATTAAGAAGTCTCACAACATTAGGTTAAAGTCCAACGGGTTTATTTGGTAGTGCAAGACACTAGCTTTCGGAGCGCTGCCCCTTCATCAGGTGAGTGGGAGTTCTGTTTACAAACAGGGCATACAAACTAAATTTACAAAATAATGATTGGAATGCGAGTCTTTACAGGTAATCAGGTCTTAAAGATATAGACAATGTGAATGGAGAGAGGGTTAAGCATAGGTTAAAGAGATGTGTTTTGTCTCCAGCCAGGACAGTTAGTGAGATTTTGCAAGCCCAGGCAAGTCGTGGGGGTTACAGATGGTGTGACATGAACCCAAGATCCCGGTTGAGGCCGTCCTCATGTGTGCGGAACTAATGCAGACTTGTTGAGCAGAGACTGATAGCCAAGTTGTGCACACATGAGGACGGCCTCAACTGGGACCTTGGCTTCACGTCACACTATCTGTAACCCCCTTGACTTGCCTGGGTTTGCAAAATCTTACTAACTGTCCTGGCTGGAGACCATACACATCTCTTTAACCTGTGCTTAACCCTCTCTCCACTCACTTTGTCTGTACCTTTAAGATCTGATTACCTGTAAAGACTCACAATTCCATTCATTATTTTGTAAATTGCGTTTGTGTCTTTATATGCCCTGCTTGTGAACAGAACTCCTATTCACCTGATGAAGGGGCAGCACTCCAAAAGCTAGTGGCTTGTGCTACCAAATAAACCTGTTGGACTTTAACCTGGTGTTGTGAGACTTCTTACTGTGTTTAACCCAGTCCAACACCAGCATTTCCACATTATAATGGTTTAACCCAGCTCATCTCTTGATTGTTTATGCCAAACTGCACATGGAAGTTCATGAGGTGATCATTTTGCTTCACTTCTTAGAATTTTCTTGTGGGCTGAAACCAGCTAATCAAATGTCCTTCTTAATCTTTATATCAACAGTATCCTTTCCACTTTATGGAAATATCGATATTTGACTGCTTCCCCCACCTGCTGTACATGGAAATTGGACTCAGAAAGAGTTACTCATAGAATCATAGAATCCCTACAATGCTGAAGGAAGCCTATTGAGTCTGCACCAATTCTCTCCGACAAATGACTTTATCCAGGCCCCTTCCTTCGCCCTATCCCCATAACCCCATACATTTGCCATGGCTATTCCATCTAACTTGCACACCTTGGGATACTAAGGGACAATTTATCATGGCCAATCCACCTAACCTGCATATCTTTAGTCTGTGGGAGGAAACTGGAGCACCCAGGGGAAACCCACACAGACACAGGAAGAGCGTGCAAACTCCACAAAATCACCCAAAGCCGGATTTGAACCCAATTTCCTGGCGCAGTGATGCAGCAATGCTAACCACTATGCCACCGTGCCACCCTTAAGAGGCTTATGTTTTCATTTACAAAATGGTCACCACTTTAAGAAAATATAAGAGTTTGTAGAACGGAATTTGTCATCTGAGCCACAGGGAGTCTTTTTCCTTGACTTTTAATCATTTGTATTCTTCCTTGCGGGGAGCTGGACACGCATCAAAGTTTCTTGGTGTCAACTCTCAGCATTTAACCATAAAATGAAGGGTTCATGCTGCACTTGAGTACGTAATCATGGCTGAGTCTTCAGTGTAATGGGGGAGGTGTTACATTCTTGACAGTGTTGTCTTGGGGGAGACATCAATCCAAGATCTCATTTATCTGATTGAGTGACTATAAAAATATTCCATGACATTAATTAAAGAATGAATGGGTCATTCTTGCCAAAGTTATGTCTGAACCCGTTCATGCTAATAGCAGATTTCTAATTTATCTATTGCTGTTTATGCAACCTTGCTATGTGAAAATTGTCTCTGATGTTTATCTCCACTACTCTATTTCAAGAAAGTAATTTATTGACTGTGAAGTGCTTGAGGACACCTGATAATGTGAAGAACACAATATAAATACAGATCCTTTCTTTCACTGGGCTTCAGTTATTGTCTTGCCTGTCTAGCCTGGATTTTCTTTGTCTCTCTTATGGGGACCACGAAATTGATTCAATTTGAATCTGAATTTGATTTTTGGAGCCACAAAGAGATGGATTCAAGTTTGCCCTGTCCACTCTGAGCATTGGCTTTATAACCTTAAGAATGGAGTAAACATTTTATAAAATATGACGTGTGCAATCTTATTGGTTGTTCGCACCCTACTGCCCCTGCAGTGAGGATGAAGTATTTGATACATTGCCAAATTTCCAGTCACTGCAATGGGACCACAAAATCCCACCACCATGAATGACCCTAAGATTCTGGTCGGTGTTTCTGAAGAGCAAGTATCGCTTACCTTAAGACGTCTCTCCATTTCTAACCCAATTGATGCTAAAGATCAAAATAAATGTATCTGCTGCTTTCAGATAAGTTTTTATTTGGAAAATCTAGCCATTTACAATCTTCTTGTCTCAGACACATTGAAAACCAAAATCTTCCCCAGTGGGTTGTGTCCATCACAGACCTGGTTAGGTCCAGTTAACTTTACTGAATGCTTAGGTTTGCTTTTGTGTTTCTTATTTGTTTTGAAGTCCTCACAAGCTTTTCAATGCAATTATTTTTTGAGTTATTTCTCAGGATGGTCTATGTACTTAGTCTGTGTATTCTGTACCATCTCTATCAGGATGTTGAGTGATAGATAATGCAGCAATAGAATAACAATAAGTCTAGTTCACATGTAATAGACAAGTTCAAATTGTTTCATACAATGGCAATTTTGCCAATTCATTTAAAAGAAAAGAATGTTTAAAATGCATGCTTTCATTATATAATCTAGGTTCAACTCTCACCCAAAACATAGCGTCAGAGACAGGCATACACTCACCTCTATTAAAGCAGCTTCTGTGAGTATTGAATATCTGAAATCAAAACTAAAAATGCTGGAATATTCGGTGGGCCAGGCTGTATCTGTGAAGAAAGGACCAGACTTAACTGATGAAATCCTACCAAGATAGTCCCAGGCTGAATGGTGACACCACTTTTGGGTTTGAAACCTAACTCCCTGCGTAGTGCACATAACAGTTGTTTTTTTTTATTGAAGTAAACCAATTAATAGTTTACCTCAGGCCTCCACGACTAATTAGGGAGGAATTAAGGGCATGATGACATTTCTATTCTCTCAAATTTTCTGATTAATGGGACCACAGGGTGTTTCAGAGAATTTTCTCACTACTTGCATTTTGAAAACTGCAGCAACTACAGCAATGAAAGGGAGACCTGGGAAGGCTGCTGCCAGGGTCTCTCATTTTTTACCTGGAGTACTGCAGTGAGGTGAGCGCTCCACAAGATGAGATGAACAGAACAGCCTCTTGAACCAAGCAGACTTGGATGGAAGTCAGCAGCAGAAATATGATCCCTCCAGTCTAGAGAAAGTGTAGGACCCAAGACCACAGCAGGGAGAGAAGCCTAGTGATAAAACACTCCCTGCTAGCAAGCTCCACACTCTGGCTTTCCTAGCTTTCTCTTACACAGTATTTCTCAGGGCAACACATCACTCCTTCCTCTGTTTCTGGACACTATACATGCCTAGCTGGATAATCAAAACTCAAACTCACCCTCATCCTATTGCCTTCCATGCTGTTTTCTTCCCGGGAATGAGTTTGGTCCTAGCAAAACACTCCTACCACTGAGTTCTGGAGCTGCTGGGACTGTAAAAGTTGTAGGACAATCAGGTTGGCTGGCAGCTCTCAAGGTTGGACCTTCCTTCCACTGAGTAACAGGAGTCCCATGTTGAGCTTGTTTAAGCTGTACACAGCATAATGTCACAGTGGGGCATCCTTTTTAAAGGTTGATCAGTTTGTGATCGACTTTTCACCCCTTCATATTGCCATGTTGCCCTGCTCGAAAAATTCTGAAGGGCTTGTAAAAATCACTGTCAATTGCCTCTTCAGTTGTTTTCAATTGGCTTCTGATGACTTGTTTAGAGATCATGAGAGGAGAGCCATTTGCGGTCACCATATGCCCTTGCTGAAATTATGTTCTAGCGTGATGACATGGGGAGGTGAGCTGTGTATGAGGGCACATTTCCCATGAGCTTAAGGCCTCCCGACTCCATGCCCATCCATTTTTCAAAGGTTTTGAAGTGTTGCAGTGCGGTGCGGCAGAAGTTTAGATAAGGTGATTGTGCCAACTTCGGTCTGATCACGCTTATTGTTATGAAGGTCAGTGGCAAATATGGCAAACCTCTTTCTTGAGAAACTTTCACATGTCATACAGAATAACTTTTCTAAATAGGGAAAGATTGCAAGCATTTCTAATGTAATAACAGGCAACCAATACTACACAAGAGATTGTTTTTTTTTGACAATTTTACCACAATCTTTTTAACTAGATCAAAATAAGAAGTTTAATGACCTGAGTGCAAACTAATTCCTTTTTTTTTCTAAAATTATTTCTGTTTGATGTAAATTAGCTCAAGTCAGGTAGATCAAGGCATTTTTATTTTCTAGGGTATAGAATAAATGCTGGTTCTGATTATTGGACGTGGATACAGCAGAGATCATTGCAATGCCTGCCAGAAATGTCGACTCAATTTGTGCTTGAAGAAGCTGACTCCCCATGGAGATCTACGCCCAACCTGCTTAACCATACCCTTCAGTCAAATACTCTGTCAGTATTTAATTACTGTAATGCTGCTGGGAAACTGGTGAATCAAATAGTTTTTTTTTCAAAGCTGTTACTTGATCACAAGCCTCGCTAGCAAAACGGGGCAGGACAATAGCTGTGTCTTTAGCAAGAGGCAATCACATCTGCAGGAGTAACACTTAAACTCATGTGGAACTTTATAAATGGCCTTTTATAACTCTGAGGCATGAAACTTCCTTCCATTAGTCAATGCTTTTCTCAATTCATTCATGCAACTTTGATTAAAACGAACAAAAAATCCATCTTGATCTCTAGGGGACCCTAAAAAGATACAAATAGGAGCAATTATAATTCTGATAAAGCCCCTCTGCCCAAACTTTCAACTTGATGGTCAATATCTAAAATCTGAAACACTGTTCAGATCCTGCTAGACTTCCAATTGTTGCTTTTTTTTATATAGGAATGGCAGATTGCCTTAATAATTTCCCTAGGGAAGTTTCTATTAATGGTAAAAATGAATCCTCTTCTGAAAAATGAGGACAATGATTGTTATGGTGGCTACAAAGGGCATCAGTAGACTCCCTGTAGGCTTCCAGTGGACTCGTTCAATGAAAAACAGGCAGCAGGGGCTTACAACCTGCTGCCTCTACCTGGATTGGTATTCTGTAGGACTTCATCTTGGGTGCTGGTGTGGCTGTTCTCTATTTTGTAAGGGTGGTGGTGATGGGAGACTGGCCTTGGTGAGATTATTGCAATAATTAAAGCTTTTCTTTTCAGAAAGAAATAGTTAATTCTTGAAAAAAGGTGAACACATTATATATAAATGACATTCATCACACTGACACGAAGATGTCTGTGTGAAGGCCCGGCATGTGTAGAGTTAATATGGGACAAAGTACAGTACTGCCCACACAGTGATGTAAGAGAACAGATGATCTTCACCAAGGGGCAGTCTGGTGTTGGACAGCGCTGTGTGCATAAGCAAGCATGGAGCCAGCTCCTTGCTTGAACCCTTTGCTCTAATAGTTAATAAGTACATAAGTTAACCTGTGGTCAACAGAGCTTTGCATCATCTGCTCACCTCCCCCCACCCCCCACCCTCCCCAACCCCCATTCTGCTATGATTCCCATGGCAATCAGGATGGGAAAAACCCACCCCATGATTGTGTTTTGGCCCTTGGACAGCAACATCTGACAGTCTCTGATACCCTGGGTTTTGGGGATTCTTATTATCCACAAAAAAAAAACAAATGTTTACTTCCTATTGTTTCAGATTGGCCTTTGGAAAAGTGATATAGTTGTTGTACTGTGTGGGCAATGTGTTGACTTAGATTACTGATCGGCCATCCGGCAACCAGGAATAAGCCAAAGTCAGTAATTAATTTCTGACCATCAGTGCTGTGCCATTAGATTTGGGTCATGTTGCATAACCCCACCCTGTCTTTGCTGGATCAGAGACTCCTGCAATTTTCCTTTGATAACAGTGGCCTGTCCCTGTATGTTTAGTTGGGAGGCTAGGTACAGGACTTTCAACGGCATCTCTGTGTTTTTCCACTAAAGCAAAATACTGCTGATGCCGGAAATCTGAAATATGGACATGATTACAACAGCAAGATATTACAGGTGCTGGAATTTTCAGCATTTTCTTATTTTATTTCTATTCATCTATGACGACTGATAACTTTCAAAACTGGATGCATTAAAGCTCTAAAAGCCCCTCCCTCACATAAAGTGAAACACAGAAAGAAACCTACAAAATTAAGTTCAAAATGTATATGTAACTTGTTGGTTGCTCCTTTAATATATTTTCCATTCAACCTACATGCCTTGTATAAATATCAAGGTTATAAAATGTGTCAGCATCTAAATGCCGACTCTTCCTTACTTGAATGTTTCATTGCTGGATGTTATCCCCATTTGCATGAGATATCAAATAGAATGGGAGTGATTGCCATCCATTTTGTTAGGCTTAATTTGCATCCATTCATAGAGGCTTAACACAAACTCTGACAACTCTAGATGTCAAGTGATTTAGCTTTTTGCATAGTAACAAGTCACTTTATTACTAAATTGCACTAGCAATAGAATGGACCATCTAAATTGTTATCAGGTGGTTATAGCAGAAGATGTTGATAAGTGAGCTATACTTCCAATGCTCTTAATGCTCACATGAACAATACCTCAACCTAAATGAGTAAATAGTTGGGGGTTATTTGTGCACATAATACAAAGCAGAGCTAAACTCTGTGTGACACCACTATCTACTTCCAACCATCCTGAGATAAAAAAAACTTAACCCTTAACTTCTATTTACTTCTTTCTAAATAATATTAAGTGTTGTTTACTATCCTTTCCTTAATTCTACAATCTTTAACATTCCACCAGTGGGAAGGTGATGGTGTAGTGGTAATGTGACTAGCATGCTGGGGGTCTACTCTAATGCTTTAGAGATGTGAGTTCACATCCACCATAGCAGCTGGCGAAATATAAGTTCAGTTACTAAATCTGGAATATAAAGATAAACTTAGTGATGGTGACAATATTGCTATCATTGTTTGTTGTAAAAATCTATCTGGTTCACTAATGTCCATTAGGAAAGAAAATCTGCCATCCTCATCTAGTCTGGCCTAGGCCCACAGAATTGCATTTGACTCTTAACTGTCCTCCCATGGCATAGCAACCACTCAGCTCAAAGGTATTGCCAGTGATGTCCACATCCTGTGAAAGAACAAAGAAAAAAAAGTCATGTGGCAAAACATTAATGGTTTCCCCAAAGTACATGTTTACTATCTCCATACCGTTTCCACATCTATCTTTTTTATCCAAAGAATTCTCTGAGGTTGTCAAGTACAAACAGTCCTTTTGAAATCCATGCCCACTACCACTAACTGGTTTTTCTCCAGGTACAAGGTAATTTCACCCTCAGTTGAGAAATTTTGTCTACTTCAGATGTTAAACCAATGGCCATGTAATTAGCTCTGCTTGCATCTTTTAAAATGGCTATTACTATTATGCCCTCACCGTGTAATTCTTAGCTAGAATCATAGGATCGTATAGCACAGAAAAGGCCCTTGGACACATCGACACATTAGAAATACCTGAACTCCCACCTAATCCCATCTGCGAGCACTTGGCCCATAGCCCTGAATGTTATGAAGTGCCAAGTACTCATCCAGACACTTTGTAAAGGATGCAAGGCAACCCACATCGACCATCTCCCAGTCAGTACATTCTAGAATGGCACCATCTTCTAGATAAAAGCATTCTCCCTCACATACCCTCTAAACCTCCTGTCTCTCACCTTGAACACTGACCCTTCAACTAATAGAAACAGCTGCTCCTTATCCACTCTGTCCATGACCCTCATAATCGTGTACACTTCAATCAGGTCACCCCTCAGTCTTCTCTGCTCCAACAAAAATAACCCCAGCCTACCCAACCTCTCCTCATATCTTAAATGATCCATCCTGGGCAGCATCCTGGTGAACCTCCTCTGCACCCCCTCTTGTGCAATCACATTCTTCCTATAATGTGGTGACCAGAACTGCACACAGTACTCTAGCTGCGGCCTCACTAAAGCACTATATAACCACAACATGACTTCCTTGCTTTTGTAACCTATGTTTTGATTGTTAAAGACAAGTGTCCTATATGCCATTGTCACCACCCTACGATCATACCCTTCCACCTTCAGAGATCTGTGGACAAACACACCAAGATCCCTTTATTCCACAGAACTTCCTAGTGTCCTACCATTCATTGAATATTTCCTTGTCAAATTATTCCTTCCAAGTGTATTACCTCACATTTTTCAGGGTTAAATTCCATCTGCCACTTATATGCCCATTTGACCATTCTGTCCACATTTTCTTGTAGCTCAAGACACTCTGCCTCACTACTAACCACCCGTCCAGTCTTTGTGTCATCCACAAGCTTGTCAATGCTACCCCCCCCCACGTTGTCATCTATGTTATTTACATGAATGATGAATAATAGGGGGCACAATTTAGATGCCTGCAGTATGCCACTGGACATTGGCTTCCAGTCATTAAAGCAGCTTTCTCTTGTCACCCTCTATCTCCGACTTAAGCATTTTCCAGTACTCTTAAAATTGTTCCCAATTCCATTTATTGTCTGGGAAATACAATATTGTGAAGAAACCTGCTGAAGATAATTAAAATGACCTATCCATTTCTATTGTTCCATTGGTGAAGTCAGGATCAGTTGTGATGAAATGGACGATCTGTTGTACCAATTAAAACAACTGTCAATATTGAATGAGAGGCGAAGTGCTGCAGTTCTCATTGACCACAATTTATCTTTTTAGCCAGAGAGACTAATATTTTAAAATGGAAACAGATACACGGATTATACTGGCATCGGTTTGTAAGGTCACAAATAGAACAGCAGCACTGAATAATTGGGCTGAATGGCAGGGTCTTAATGCTATATTTTCTGTGCAACTCTATATCCGTGGCAACATTAGATTAGCTGTGTTTTAATCAACTTCCTTCGTGCATTGTATTAAAAATGTGGTCGTGCTGTTGAGGCAGAATTAGAGGAAGTAATTATACATTAATGGATTTGTAAGTAGAAAATTAGTATCATCCAGGTGAAACTCAGTTATGAATTGTGCAGTTATTTTCATGTAATTTGTTGACAAAACTGTCAAATTGTTTCCTGGAGTCAAATGACTATACAGAGGACACAACTCTTTTGGCAAAATGAATAATGCATGAAGTATAAGACAGAATTCAAATTATCTGTATAGTCTATTCCAGATTCTAAATTTCAATTACTGTCAGAATCCCAGCACATTTTAACACTAACTATAACGAGTATACTAAAATATATATGTATTCCAATGTATGTGCTTAAATTATAGCCAAAGTAATCTGATCCGAAATTAAGATAACAGCAATGAAATTTGCAGTGGGCATAACTTCTGCTTGATGTTTCTCAATCTATCACACTGCTTAGGTTGGCTTCAGTTGAATTTCAGTGGAAAAACCAGGCAACTCGACTCTGAATCTTTGCATAATGATTGTACCAATCAGGAAAGTTGTTTCCATGGATATTTCACCATTTCAAAAGGAAGTTAAGGTTTAAATTGATTCCAAAATACTGACAAGCATTTTCCCCACATCACTGTGATAGACTAAATAATGCATGAATAATGCCAAGATAGTTTAGATAGATTTCAGAAAGCCTAAGGTAAATGGAGTAAAAGTAAATGGAGCTTGTAATCCCTATTTTCAAAGTTACTTGTTGTGAATGCTGATTTCGGTGAGTATTAGGGAAAAACAATGAATAACAACTTATGTGCATTCACTGTTAGCAAAACATCCCAAGCTGCTCCACAGGAGCCTTGCTGGGCAAAAAAGGTAGATTCTAATGAGCCTTAAAGAGAGGTAAAGATGCGGAGGGATTTTGACATAGAGTATTTTCAACATACTTGTTCATAGGATGTGGGCATCACTGACTAGGTCAGCATTTATTGCCCACACCTAATTGCCCGTGAGAAGATAGTGGTGAACTGCCATCTTGAACTGCTGCCATCCATGTGATATAGATACACCCTCAGTACTGTTTGGGAGCAATTTCCAGAATTTTGACCCAGTGACAGTGAAGGAGCTGCAATATCATTCCAAGTCAGGATGTTATGTGACTTGGAAGGGAACTTGCAGGAAATGGTACTCCCCAGCATTGCTTCTTTGTAGGCAGAAGAGGTCACAAGTTTAAAAATTGCTGTCAAATGTGTCTTGGTGAGTTGCTGCTGTGCATCTTGTAATGGGTACACACTGCTATTAATGTTATTGGTGGGATTGAATGTTTAGGAGGTGGATGGGGTGCCAATCAAATGAATTACTTTGTCCTGGATGGTGTTGAGTTTCTTGAGTGTTGTTGGAACTGCCCTCATTCAGACATATATTCCATCATACTCCTGTTCTTGTACATTGTAGATGGTAGACAAGTTTTGGTAAGGACATGAGTTACTCACTGCAGAATTCGCAGCTTCTGACCTGCTCTTGTAAACACAATAGTTATGTGGCTCATCCAGCTCAATTTCTAGTCAATGGTAAGCCCCAGGGATATGATAGCAGGGGATTTATTGCTGGCAATGCCGTTGAATGTCATAGAGTCAGAAAGTCATAGAGATCTACTGTGTGGAAACAGGCCCTTCAGCCCAACTTGTCCATGCCCAATGTCAAGGGGTGATTGTTTAATTCTCCCTTTGTGGAAATGGTTATTACTAGACATTAAATTCTGGGGGCACAAATGTCACCTGCCACTTAACAGCCGAAGCCGAGATAGTCTTACTGCATGTTGACATGGCTGCTTCGGTATCTGAGAAGTCATGAATGGTGTTGGACATTGCGCAATCATTCACAAATATTGCCACTACTTGCCTGAAGAAGCTCAGTTGTGAGAGTTGAAGATGGCTGGGCCTCGTACACTATCCTGAGGAGTTGAGAGTGTTAGCTTATGAGGGAAAAATGAGTCGACTGGTGTTATACTCATTGGAATTCAGAAGAATGAGGGGAGATCTTATAGAAACAAATAAGATTATGAAAGGAATAAATAAGATAGAAACAGGGAAGTTGTTTCCACTGGTAGGTGAAACTAGAGGTGTTTACCCCAGTCCAATGCCGGCATCTCCACATTTGGTGAAGCTAGAACCAGGGGGAATAGCCTCAAAATAAGGGGGAGCATATTTAGGACTGAGTTGAGGAGGAATTTCTTCACATTAGGAGTTGTGAACCTGTGGAATTCCCTGTGAAGTAGTTGAGGCTACCTCATTGAATGTTTTTAAGGCAAGGATAGAAAAATTTTTGAACAGTAAAAGAATTAAGGGTAATGGCATGTGCCTCAAGATAGAAACATCGGCCAGGAACATTGTAAGCCTAAGTAAGCTCTTCAGCCCTTTGAGCCTGCTCCACCATGCAATATGACCATGGCTGATCTGGTTTTGGTTTCAATTCCACTTTCCTGTCTGGCCCCTCTCTCATCTATCAAAAAACCATCTGACATCTCTGTTGAACAAATTTAGTGACCCAGCCTCTGCTGCTTTCAGGGGAAAAGAGTTCCACATACTAATAAACCTCTGAGAAATCAATAAAATCAACTCAGTCTCTGTGTCCCCTAGTTCTAGTCTCCCCCACAAGTCGAAATAACCCCCTAGTATCCACCTTGTCAAGTTCATTCAGGCTCATATATGTTTCAATAGGATCTCCTCTCATTCTTCTAAACCCCTATGGCTATAGGCCCAATCTATTTAACCTTTCTTCACAGAGTCAGCCCTTCATTCCAGGAATGAGTTGAGTAAATCTTTGAACACCATTATGTATTTTTTTCAAATAAGGAGACCAAAACTGCACAGGCAGTCCTCAGAATTGCGACATAATTAGTTCCTGAAAATTGTGATTAATGTGGAAATGTAAATCAGTACCAGTTTTCCCATAGGTACAATGTTACAAATGGGGGATTGGTTCCTGAACTAAGGTGCATTACCATATTTTCATTGGATAATGAAATGTTTGTGAGATCTTGTTTCACTATAATTGCCTTACAGTAGTGTTTTTCCCCATGATACAAGAGTGCCTATATTTTCAAAGATACTTGCATCTGAGATGCAATTTGTCTTCCTGAGATTGTAAAAAGTGGAACATAAAGGAACAGAACAGTAGGTAAAGATCAACTCTTTGCTAGTGTGGCACCATAAAGCCAAAAACAGCAAAAATAGGGTGTTAATTTATAAACGTTGAAAACATCATTTGTCGTAACTCAAACATTGTAAATTGGAGGACTGCCTCTAAACAGTACTCCAGAAGTGATTTCACCAAGGCCTTGTAAAATGTCCCTACTTTTATATTCCATTCCCCTCACAATAAGCATGAACATTCTATTGCCCTTCCTAATCACTTATTGTACCTGCACACTAAACTTTTGTGATTCATGTACCAGGATGCCCAGATTCCTCTACACCACCAATTTTTCTCAATTGAAATAGCATACTGCATAGACTTGGTTAGCTCAGTTGGTTGGCCAGCTGGTTTATAATACAGAGAAATATCAATAGCAGGGGTTCAAGTCCTGTACCAGTTGAGGTTATTCATGAAAGCCCCTTGCCTGAGATGAGATGATCCTTAGGTTAAATTGCAACCACCCATGGGCATCTAGCACTTTGGTGATTTTACTTATACTGCTTTTCCAGTGGTGCTCCCCTTCAGCAAGTTATGCCCTCATCTCCTGTAAAGACATAATCTATTGCTTAATTATTGCTCCTCTTCACGGACTTAACTCATTTTCCCATTTCTGTTTACATTGAGGCATGATGGTGCATCACAAGTATTTAAACCCTCCTTTCTCTGGATGCATCGAAAATAATAGCACTTGTAATACGTCTGGCAATTTAAATGCTCCTAAGGTTAAGCTTTCATTCTTCAGGAAGTTTAGCTGGATAATTTATTTTGCACTTGCTACAACTTAGGTGTATCTCAATGGTAATAACCATACTGTGAATTACTTTCACAAGTTGTTCCTATTAAGTAATCGCTTTAGAATGTGTTCAGAATTAATTAGTACCATCCAATGCCTCTGTGAGCAACTAATACAATTAACTGGCAAGCAAAGTATCTCATATAAACATAGAATGACATGCTATATGCTTTTAGCTCTAACTGTTACCTTAATATTCTGCAAATAAAAACAGAGCAAGTAACATTGAAAAATATCACTGATGTACTGAAGCACATGTCATTATGCATTTGTTGAAAATATCTGCAAACACAGGTTGGTTATCCAAAAATATCCAAATTATTGAAAATCAAAACCTAACTGTCGTATTGCTAAGTTTAGCCACCCAGTTTGCCACCCAGTTCTAGTTGGTACAGTGGTTAGCACTGCTGCATCACAATGCCAAGAACCCAAGTTCGATTCCTGGCGTGGGTCACTGTCTGTGTGCAGTTTGCATGTTCTCCCTGTGTCTGCATGCATTTCCTCCGGGTGCTCTAGTTTCCTCCCACAGTCCAAAGATGTGTGGTAACGTGGATTGGCCATATTAAATTGCTCCTCAGTGTCAGGGGGATTAGCATGGTGTTATGGAGATAGGGCTTGGTGGGATTGTGGTCGGTGAAGATTCAATGGGCCAAGTGGCCTCCATCTGCACTGTAGGATTCTATAAACAAATAGCGAAGAACAAACATACAAAAAAGGAGCAGGAGTAGGTCATTCACTCCCTTGAGCAAGCTCTGGATCTGATAGTCACCTCAAATCTGCATCCTGCCTGTCCCCCTGATAACCTCTCCTTCCTCTTGCTACCAAGAATCCATCCACCTCTGTCTTAAAAGTATTCAAAGACTCTGCTTTCTCTCCCTGTTCAGGAGGAGTGTTCCAAACACTCATGACCCTCTCAGAGTACTATGTTTAGCCTCATCTCTGTTTTAAATGTGTGACCCCTGATTTCAAAACAATGACACCCAGTTCTAGGTTCTCTAACAAGAGGGCATATCCTCTCCACATCCACCCTGTCAACATCCCTTGGGATTTTATTTGTTTCAATCAAGCTTGCTTAGTGCTTACATTTTGAACACTGTTAACTGTTTCCTCCGAATTGAATGCAACTTTACTGTTCATCCAAAAGTAGAAAATGCACAATGCAGTTTGAATTGCAGGCTGGAGAATGTCTGTGCTGAACTATTCCAAGTCCACAAAAGCAAAAGAAAAAGCTCTATCCATTTTGCTAAAGACGTGTTTAAGCCATGTGCCAGAACTGAAATCTGATGGAAACAGCAAGTAAGCTGCACAAATGTAGTTAATCAATAACAGACACATAGACTGCTGCGGCTAACAATCCGATTAGGCCAGTAATGTGCAAAGGGATCACAAGGCGTAATTACTCCGTGCCTGATTGAGGCGGTACATGCAGCACGCAAACCTCATGCTGATGACTGTGCTGTGTAGCTCAGCACTGAATATGTTATTAACTGGCTGCATTCTCAGCAGGAGCAGGCATTTGCGTGATGAGCACTTCTTAAAGAGGAGGTGCACTCAGGCTGTAGCAGCTGGTGGAGCTGTCATCAAAGTGTTTCAGAGAAGGACTGGAGCAGCTGGTCAGAAAGAGGGCTTCCAGTTTCTCTGATATGGCGCTGGAGGCAAAGACCTCACTGCAGTGGCCGAAGAAGTTCAATGTCCTCAGGCCCATGAATGCCTCTGCAAATGTCACCTCCTACCTGCTGCACCACCAACTCACTTGCTCACCTCCCCACAGCTCCCCCACTTATCCATGAGCAATTTTGAGCTATCAGGACTTCTGTGAAACATTTGGATGTCCCATCACACATAATTATCAGTGCGGCAAGATTCACACCAACCTCCTGAAATTTTCAAATGCGTCTAGCAATTTATCAATGCCAGGCAGGTCTGTTATGACTGCCTTGTAACACATTCATCACCAGTCTCTCTTACAGGACAAGCTGCATGGACAGCATAGTGGTGCAATGGTTAGCGCTGCTGCCTCATAGCTCCAGGAGCCTGGGTTCAATTCCCAGCTTGGGTCACTGGCTGTGTGGAATTTGTGCGTTCTCCCTAGGTTTCCTCCGAGTGCTCTGGTTTCCTCCCACACTCCAAAGATATGCGGGTTAGGTTGATTGGCCATGCTAAATTGCCCCCTTAGTGTTAGGGAGATTAGCAAGATAAATACAGGGGTTACGGGTGGGGCCTGGGTGGGATTGTTGTTGGTGCAGGCTCGGTGGTCCAAATTATCATCTTTTTACACTATAGGAATTCTATGATTCTAGGCTCACACATAAATGAAGACAACAACTGAGAGCTGGTATGATTGCATCTTCTGTGGCCCCTGGAGGAGAGACAGCTGCAAATTATTGCATCAGTAGTCCCTGAGGCCATTGTAGCCAATGTTGGTTGCAACATCAAGAATGACAGTATGTTCTTGAGTCACATCCTTCTTAAATTTCATCTTATTCCCTTCTTTTTATTTGACATGATTTGCAAGATGTTGTAACCATGTAGTTCATCTTTTCCATCTCATCCCCTTCACTCATCCCAATCCTTTCTTCTGCATTTGATACTTTCAGCTCTCAAGGACAAGCACTTATCCAGCCAGTGAATCCTCATGATGAACAAGAGATACGGAAGAACCATCACATGATTTGACAGTTCCATCTACCATCTCAAATATTGCCAATACGTGTACTTCAGAAGGTGGCATAGGGGAGGAATTTGCATGTGGTGAGTTGCCAGTCACAAATTCCGGCTGTGCCCAAGCCACCGGGAAAAGATGGTGCAAGTGCTAGCTCACTGGAGGGTTGTGTTGCACTGGACTCAATAAAGTCTTCAATGTGGTGGCATACAGGAAGCCGTGCCCATACGCAGAGAGATGCATGATGTATTGGTAAGTTCCAGCTTGAAATAGGGTGCTGCTTACAGCATACAGCCTATCCTTTCCAGCATGGAATTTGTTGCCAAACTCCTTGGCAGTGTTGGTGAGCACTGTTACAGTCTCACAACACCAGGTTAAAGTTCAACAGGTTTATTTGTTAGTAAACGCCACTAGCTTTCGGAACACTGTTTCTTCGTCAGGTGAGTGGGGTTCAATATGACAGCACAAAAGCTTCTTACAGATTAAGGGGGGGGGGTCTCACTAAAAAAGTTCTCAGTCTCAAAAGAGCAAAAACAGTAAAAATTTGCTTTGTATTTTTTGGGCTACTTAAATCGCACTTGATTTAGGCAAAATAAGTCTTAGTAAACAAGTTTCTCGCCAACAGAGGGAGTGGGCCAGGCTGGCAGTGCTAGGTTACCCCTGCCCCTGGCCTCCCGGGGAGACATCAATGACGTCTGGTTTTACCAGCGAAGCCATCACGTCTGGTCCCCGTTGATGGCGGCCATACCTGATTCTCACTGGAGAAAACCTTCCCTGGTGAGGTCGCAGAAGAGGCCAGATGATAACTGTCTGGTTCCACTAATTCTATTAAAATTAGCTTTTGAATATGTTTCAATATTTTAATCAGCCTCACCGGATATCCAGTGCCGGTAAGTTCATGAAAGGTGAAAAGTTGGACACGAACCCATTTCCTCTGCTCTCTTGCAATCTTACCGGCTCACCCCGCTCATCGGTTGGCGGGATGCAATGGTAAGATCACCCTTTAAATGCTTCATTGATGTATGAGTTAAAATTCCCATGCACCTGCTCACAGACTTCAGATTCAACCATCAACAGGGGTATTGTTGGTATAATCTGCAGCATGGGATAAATGCAAACATTATTTAAGAAAATAGGGCAATGTGATAACTCATTGCAAGCAGCCAATCTTCATCCTGCAAGCCATTGAACAGAAAATGCCAGTATTCAATCATGTCAAAATGGACTATTATTTAAATGGTAAAATGCTGCTATGCAGAGAGACCTGAGTGTCTTTGTGCATCCATCACAAAGGTAAGTCTGTAGGTGCAGCAGGTAATTAAGAAGGCAAACGGAATTTAGTCCTTCATTGTTAGAGGGATGGAATTTAAAAACAGCAAGGTTATATTGCAGCTATCTCAGACGCTGGTAAGGCCACTCCTAAAGTACTGTGTACAGTTTTGTTCCCCTTGCTTGAGAAAGGATATACTGGCACTGGAGGGGGTGCAGAGGAGATTCACGAGGTTGATTCCGGAGTTGAGAGGGTTGGCTAATGAGGAGAGACCGTGTAGACTGGGGCTATACTCATTGAGATTTCGAAGAATGAGGGAAGATCTTATAGAAATATGTAAAATGATGAAGGGAATAGATACGATAGAAGCAGGGAGGTTCTTTCCATTGGCAGATGAAACTGGAACTAGCGTCAAAATAAGTGGAAGCAGATTTAGGACTAAGTTGAGGAGGAACTTCTTCACACAAAGGGTTGTGAATCTGTAGAATTCCCTGGCCAGTGAAGCAGTTGAGGCAGCCTCATTGAATGCTCTTAAGGCAAAGATAGAAAGGTTTTTGAACAGTAAAGGAATTAAGGGTTATGGTGAGTGGGTGGGTAGGTGGACCTGAGACCACGAAAAGATCAGCCATGATCTTACTGAATAGCAGAACAGGCTCGAGGGGCCAGATGGCCTATTCCTCCTCTTAGTTTTTATGCTTTTATTATGTTCTTATTACCCTATTTGTCCAATTGCATCAGTTAGCTCACCACCATGAAGAGAATCCTTGTAAACTTCATGTACCATTTGGTCATGGTTAAAGGAGAAATGTCTAAGTCCTTCATGGAAATTTGAGTTCAATGAAGCCGCCGTGGGGAGATTATGGTTGGAGTCAACCTTAACCTTTGCAATCTACACAGGCATTCTCAAATGGCCACAGGCAGACTTTTATCTCGATGCAGCAGAAGTTGTGCGCAAGCATATGAAAGAATTCCAAAATGCCATTGAGCTTTCAGATCACTTGCTATCTCTTCAATCTACATCTGACTTTGATTTTTTTTTTCTTACTGCTGACAGAAGTATCAAGGACACAGCACAATTTTCAGTCACAGCTTTGTGATGGCGGCCCATGCTGTGATGTGTGATTTTGGCCATAAAACCGTCTTTTATACAATCTGGGTCTAGCCGTGGAATTCCTTCTGACTTGTGGAACTTCCAACATTGATCTTTCAAAATGAATTAGCAGGATGTCAAAGGCCTTTGCCTTTGAACAGCACTCCCATTTCAAACTAATTGAAGGGTCAATTTAAAAAAAAATACGGTTTGAGCTCACAATTGCATTAGAAGCATTTAGCACAGCAGGATCGGGCTGGAAAAAAAATAATCTTAAAACCACAATCACAAGGTCATGACACCAAGGGTTCTTTTCTTCTAACTCGGGTTCCGATGTGATTCTCTCAGGCACTCGGCATTATAAAACTTTCCACAATTTCATGCATTCACACAAAGGTTACATTTCCAAATGAATAGCTCCATTTCTCTGTTCAGAACCGCGGCTGAAAAGGTGAAACTTTACATTTTATTATAGTCAGCTGAGATCTCAGTGATCAGTGAGACAATTCAGTTCTTGATATGGATTTGACCTTAGGCACTTGTCAATCTAACATTCATTTTCAAAATGTGTTTGATGCCTGGCTGAGGGTAAATAATATGGTTATAACAAATATTCCAATGTATTTTGATTTTAAATCGGGGAAAAAATCCTGAAAAATCCATCAAAGTGCTTTAATAATCTTGTGATCTTCAATTCAGTATGCAACACATTGGAATACTTATTATTGCCATTACTTTATGGGTAGTGATGTTATTGCAACTGGGGACTTGTTGGTCTATGAGCATTTACCGTTCATTACTTTTCTGTTTGTCGGCTAGATTTAATGTTTTTTTTAATATAGCTACTAAGTTACTCATAAAAAGAATCATTTTTTCAGAGCAATTGAATAAGTTATCTGCTTATTGTCTTTGTTAATATATAATTATGCTATTAGCATATATATTTGCCTTGCAAGAAACAATTACACAATAAGCTATTTACATGGTAATGCTGTATATTGATGTATCTGTCCAATAGCACATACCAAGGCATTGTTGACATTTATGCAAAGGAGATAATTAAATGATCGTTAGATAAGCAAATATTTTGATAATGTCATGAAGACGAAAAACAGCTTTGAAACTGGTTTATATTTCAACAGGTTACTTGGGGCATTTTTGGTGCAGAAATAACACCTTACTATAAGGGCTAGCCACAACCAGAAAAATTCTCAATCATTCTGCTCCTTTCCCATGTCTAAATTTGTTCTTTTTCACTAATTCACAGCATGTAGGCATCACTAACAAGGCCACTATTTGTTGTCCACCTGCCTGTGCAAGCTTGCTGGGTCATATCAGAAGGCAGCTAAGAGTCACCATTGTTACTTTGGGTCTGGAATAATATATTGATCAGACCCCAGGCCGTATTTTACCTGGCCCCACCTGCCTACCCATCATATTCAAAATAGATAATCGAGGGTCAATTAGAAATGTTATGACATGGACAACCGAGCACGAATGAATCTCTGGAATTCTCTGCCCGTTGAAGTGGTGGAGGCTGCCTCGCTAAATATTTTTAAGAAGCGGGTTGATGGGTTCTTGATAAGAGAGGGGATTAAGGGTTATGGGGAGAGGGCGGGAAAGTGGAACTGAGCTACAACAGATCAGCCATGATCTTATTGAATGGCGGGGCAGGCTCGAAGGGCTAGATGGCCTACTCCTGCTCCTATTTCTTATGTTCTTATGTTCTTATGAATGGGCAGCCCAGTTTCTGATTTCTGGGTGGGAAAGAAAGGGAGTATTGATCAGATGGTGGCACCCCTAAAATTGAACCCCCATTTTCTTTCTTAACCCAGGAGCCTTAAGTCCAACTGCTGCCAACCACCTGCCCAGGACCCTGGGATTACCAGTTGTGTGGCTCACCGGGCCTTCTACTTCTTCTTGCAGTCCCGGCAGCAGCCACTAGTGAGCCCGTGGTGCTGCCAGGACTGTTGGAGCTGGTCAATCAGTCTCACTTGGCTTTTGTTAAGCTTGTCCACAGCATATTATGGTTGTGTGGCAGCGGGTGTGGAGCAGATTGGCTCCATGCCAACCAGGAGGGCCTGGGTGGACGGAAGTGGAGGGCACAGCAACCCCCTCCCCCCTCCCCCATTTTATTCAGCCCTAGGCAAAGATAAGATTTCCTTCCCAAAAGGATGTCAGTAAACAAGATGACTTTTTTTTGACGTGAAAATCCTGAACTTTTATTGGCAACATTTCTACAATTGATTTTTTTTTCCCTCTGCAGAATTTTTAATGAATTGAATTTAAATCCCTCAGCTGCCATGGTGGAACATGAACCAGAACATGGGGTCATGTCTCTAGTCCCATAACAAAATCACAATGTTATCTTTCTCCTGTACGTGCAAACAGTTACCAGTCAATGGTCAGACACTGGTCGGAGTTCCCCGACTTCAGCTGTGGCTTGCTGCAGTGAATGGAGTTTTGGCTGTGGGGGTTGGAGTCAGCCGTTAGCAGTAAAAGGTGTAGGTCGGTAGGTTAAACATAAGTAAGTATTGAGATCCACTTTTGGATGTGGTTTGTTGTTAGGGAGTAAGGATATTTACTGAACATTGTGTGCTAAAATGTCAAGGACTCTGTATATCTATGTGTATAGCGATAAATATGCAAACTAAGGATTGAAAAGATGCTGAAATGTATTGGTTGAAAGTGCACAGCAAACTGTAATGTTATTGGTGTTTTAACTGGTGCGTACTGGCTGCAGAATACTATCATTGAAACTGTTTTACAGAACATTATAGTGGGACCCATTGTTTTGCTCTCCTTGTCCACAAGAAATAAAGGTGTAGTTTTTGAGTGCTCAGTGTACATCGTCTGGTTAATATTCCAAAGTTTCTCGGGTTAAACTAAATGAAAATTTGTGAATTCTCTAACCACACTGTGCAAACATGTTTTATCTTCTTAATGGCCTGTTAAGTAAGTTAACAGTAGATCTCAAAGATTAGGTTCAAGGCCAACAACAAAGAAGACACGGTGGCAATCAGACGGTTTTACTCCATGTCTCATTAGATTAAGAAAAAATACTCTGAAGTACCCATTGGTGGTCAGGTACTGTATGCTATTTTCACCAGGACTTTTGTATAAAATGATACTGGAGTTTTGCTTGAATGATGAGAATTTCGTTAAAACAGTAATGGACAAAAAAAACCACACATTTCAGCAGATAAATTTAAATGATGTTGAGTGAATGCATTTTTTCATTAAAACATTTCAGTTGCTGAGTAAAAATAAGGAAATATTCAGAAAGCAATTTGATCAATATGGGGGTGTCAAATGTATAAGTTGCACTTTCCCAGCAGAGTTGGTTTCACAGGATCATAGAATCCCTCCAGTGGAAAGGAGGCCATTCACTCCATTGGGTCTACACTGAACCTGTGACAGAGAGGCTTTGTCTGCCACCCTATTCCTGTAACCCCACACATTTATCATAGCTAATCCAGCTAAGCTGCACTTCGGGACACTAAGGGCAACTTAGCAAGGCCAATCCACCTATGTCAAAATAATAGAGAAGATATATGAGTCTTTTGGGCTGTGGGAAGAAACCAAAGCACCCGGAGAAAACCAATGCAGACATGGGGAAATGTGCAAACTTCACAAAAATCGTGACCCACGTCTGGAATTGAACTCAGGTCCCTAGCATTGTGAGGCAACAGTGCTAAGCGCTGTGCCACCATGCCATCCCAGAATGAGATGAACATGGATGAGATGAAGCAGTCTTTAAGGCAATGGTACAGATGTTCCATCAGAAACAGTGTAGATGGGGATAGATATTCAACCTGAACAAGGATCCTTTTTCTGCAAATGAGATGGTAAAATGGCAGACAGAATATGCAGTCCAACAAAGCAATGTTATTGGTATAGAAGTTAAACTTCCTTGTCTCATGACTCTCACCTCTCAAGATTACCTTTGGCATGGTCTCTAAGATGGTTAAATGTCTCAACTATTAAGAATTGAAAAGTTGCAGGGTCCTTTATCTAGTAGACAGGTAGACTGCAGTTGTCTGATCTAGATTGTAAAATGCAGATGGCTTTTGCATAGCCCTCTTTGAATTTGGCCTAAGCAGCTGTGAAGGTGGCAGGGCAGAGGAGTGGGGTGAGGTGGGCACAGGGGTGGGGGTGGGTTCATTAGTGACCTTCAAAGAAACAACATTTCTTCAATGATATCAGGTAGCCGCTTTTGTTCAAAGGACATTGATTCAGCTTTTTTAAAAGTTTTCTTTTCCAGTTTTAATTTTTTTAGAAATAGCCATGAGGATGTCTGTACACATTTTGCAAAAAGTTTAAAGTTTATTTATTAGTCAAAAGTAAGACTTATGTTAACACTTCAAAGATGTTACTGTGAAAATCCCCTAGTCTGGCACCTGTTTGGGTCAATGCACCTAACCAGCATGTCTTTCAGAACAAGGGAAGAAACTGGAACACTCAGAGAAAACCTATGCAGACACAAGGAGAATGTGCAAATTCCACACAGTAAAAAGTCTGACAACACCAGGTTTTAGTCCAACCTATTTATTTGATAATATACTCACTAGCTTTCGGGGTTACCCCCTTCGTCAGGTGAATGGAGAGTTCTGGCCTCAGACAGAGCGTATAAAGCACAGACAGTTTAGAGATTACTGATTAAAATGCGAATCCTTACACCTAACCTGAACAGCAGGTTAGGTGTAAGGATTCGCATTTTAATCAGTAATCTCTAAACTGTCTGTGCTTTATACGCTCTGTCTGAGGCCAGAACTCTCCATTCACCTGACGAAGGGGGTAACCCCGAAAGCTAGTGAGTATATTATCAAATAAATAGGTTGGACTAAAACCTGGTGTTGTCAGACTTTTTACTGTGTTTACGCCAGTCCAACGCCGGCATACCCACATCAAATTCCACACAGACAGTGACCCCAGCCAGAAATCGAACCCGGGTCCCTGATGCTGACAAGCAGCAGTGCTACCCACTGTGCTACTATGCCGCCAGTATGAAATAAACAGGGTGAGGTTTTCAACAGCTACAGGAAGTATTTACAAAATATATTCTGGGCAGATACCATATCTGGGCAGGTAACAATAAATAGTTAACAGGTAAGTCTGGCATTCTCCCTCAGAAAAACTAAGTGTCCAATGGGTGGGAAAACAAGAGATCTTCCCGTCCATTTTTTGGGTGTATGTACCTGAACAATTCTCCGGCACTCAGTGCAGCAGAGTGTCCCATGGAGGGAATCATGCCAGAAGATATCAGGTAGGGCCCCGTCCTGCATGCAAGGCCAGGACCATAGTACTGAGTCGGCCACTGCACATACACTGGTCTTTCAGTGGGGAGATCAGCGCATGCACACTGACCTCCACCCATCACCGGCTTCCCGATCGTTGGCCTCCTCGATTTTATTATCCCCAGTACATCCCCTCAACTGTCAGTCTTCCCAACCCCCCCTGCAGATCCCCAACCTTCCCTTCCCTCTCCAGGCCAGACCTAATCTCCCCATGGCCAACCCTGACCCCTGACCACACCGCCCCCATGGCCAGCCCTGACCCATCACCCATGGGCAGCTGCGAACCCCCACCCCCTGATGGTTAGCCCCGATCACCCCCTCCCTCTCTCCCCCATTGGAAACATTGCAGAGTGTGCTGCAGCCACCTTGCTATTGATCAGACCCTCAGTAGGCCCCACCACCCAGTAGCCCCCTCTTTGCTCTGGCCCCATCCCCTTGGCACTGCCCAGTGCCTGGTGGACATTGCCAAAGTGCCTGGTGGGCAGTGCCAGTGTGCCCCTTGGGCAGTGCCAAGGCACCAGACTGGCACTGACAGGCAAGCATTGCCAAAGGGGTACCCTCACCCCCAATTCTCAGGTGGCTCTCAATGGCCTCTGTCCTCATCAATGGGGTGAGCACATTTGTTCCCTGTAGGTGGGGAGCAGTTGTAAATCCCACTGGTGGGGTCCTCTTGATTTTGAAATTTCCATTTGATAGCTCTGTGCCAGGTTACAGGGTTAATTACGTGAAAAAAAAGGCCTGTGTGACTCACGATCGGCTGGATGCCAGTCGCTGAAGTTCCCCGCTGATGTCTCCCACTCCACTGTGCTATAAGAACAGAGCAATAGGCTGGGAGAATCCAAACCAAGAACTTTGATTTGGTCATATTGATCATTCATCATTTGTATCCTCTGTCTAGTTTCATTAGTGTGCTTATAAACTGTATATAGTTTTACAACTTCTGTGTTTATGTTACATAGCTTACTAATTTCATAAAAATGATTTTTTCAGCTATCCTTTATCAAAAAATCACTAATGATGTAGATCTTTGAATAGAACTGCAATGATTGGACTCTGATTGAATACTTACTTTATTTATGGGAATCCCAGAATACTTGGAAATATCCACATTCAATTAATTGTGTAGAGTTTAGGGGTAAATGTTTTATGTAAATTGGCATGTTGGGGCAGTCTATTCTCTCATATAACAGTATGAAATAATCTAATGTCTAAAGGCTAATTGAATGCTAGCCTTTATATCTACAGGAACAAAATACAAATGAATAGAAGGCACACATCAACTGTACAAAGCTTTGGTTAGACTACACAGGAATACAATGAGGAGTTTTGGGAATCATGGCTGAGGAAGATATCTTGACTTTGGAGAAAGCGTAACAGATTTACTAGAATGATAATTGAATTCTAAGGAATAAACTGCAAAGAGAGACTAAGAAAATTAGGATTATATATTCTCTGGAATTTAGAAGGCTAAGGAATGTTTGATTGAAGCCTTCAAGATATTAAGGGGAACAGGTTGAATACACTGGGAGGATCTCAAGAAATCATGTACCTCCGAGAATAGTAGGAACACTGAAGAAAATCAAAGTGAATTTGTGAGAGCATATGTTGGTTTAATCCCAGGAGAATTGATGGAACCCTTAAGATCCTGCAATGTAGGATCTTAAGGGTTCCATCAAAAAATGTACAAGTGGTCTGTTGAGATCTTCAGGATTAAAGAATAACTGTTTAATAAATACGGTGTTAAGTTTAACCCTTGTACAACAATGGTTTTTCTGTTTATCATGAAATCTTGTGATGTGATTCTTCCAGTTAATAATAAAAGAAGTGCAGAACAAAGAAAGAAAATGGTAAAAGAGTTATCAAAGGCAGAGCAACAAGGCAAATGAGAGAAAAGAAAGCAAAACATCTATATTTTGGAAAATGGCAAGGAACTTGAAAATACAATAAGCATAGGAAGCATAGACAAAAGTGAAATGTCAGGGGACAACAGTCCGCTGAGAAAAGATATTCACATAACGATTCAAATCAGAAATAATGTGAGAAATAAGCTCACAACCATAAACTTGAAACTGAAATCTGATAACAGAGCAAAGGGGGTTATCACCCTCCTTAGACTACACCAGAATATCCTTCCTGAAAATTTGAAAGAAAATGATTACCCAAATTGATATTTTGAAACCAAGCAACATCATGCAAATGGCCTTTGGTGGAACTGAGATTTGACAGCCAGAGAGGATCCAAATCAGAGAGACTCAAAAGAAAATACATTATTTGTACATTCTATGCCACTGAAACAGATGATCATGCAGCCCTCGGATGGTGCAGCTGCAAAGAGCGGAAGTTGATCTCAGTAAACCATGAGATGAAGGAAACTTCACTGAGCACTGAGGTAGTTCACCCATTGAACAGCACCCTCTGATCCATATCAAGAAAGATCTGATCCAAATATTTTGATGATTAGTATCAGATGGATTAGTAGGATAAATATGTGGGGTTGCAGGAATAAGGCTGGATGGTATTGTAGTCAGTGCAGGCTCAATGGGATGAATAGCCTCCTTCTGCACTCTAGGAATTCTACGACTCTATGAGGGGGCTGAACGTTTTGAAAATTTTGACGATCACTTCAGTGTTGGTCCAGAAAAAAATTTGAAATCATCACCAGGATTCCTGCACCATCCCAGCTAGAAATTTGACAGGGAATGAAACTCAGACCCAACAGTCTGCCTAACAGCCACTTAGTGCTTGTAGAAGCATTAAATATTGGGTTTCTGCCCCAGTCTGAGGAGTTGCAATTTAGTAAAAAGTCTGACAACACCAGGTTTTAGTCCAACCTATTTATTTGATAATATTCTCACAAGCTTTCGAGGGGGCAGCCTCTTCGTCAGGTGAATCTGACCTGACGAAGAGGCTGCCCCCTCGAAAGCTTGTGAGAATATTATCAAATAAATAGGTTGGACTAAAACCTGGTGTTGTCAGACTTTTTACTGTGTTTACGCCAGTCCAACGCCGGCATACCTACATCATGAGTTGCAATTTGCCAGTCAATCAAATGGCTGGAAGCTCCCTCACTCCAGCAGTGCCACTGGGAGTAGTGGCCACTGCTGGGATTGCATCCAGTCCCCAGTAAAGGTCATCACTAAGGCCAGACAGAGCAGTAAGTTGGAAGCTTTTGGTAGAGATAAACTAAGAGACTCCGGCAAGGTGGAAAACTCCACAATGAGATAAAAGATCTAATTGTAAAGATTCCTTTACCTTGTGAATGTAACACACAGCAAAATGAGTGGAATCTGAGGTGAGACTGGCAATGATGAAGAGATACAAAAGCTATCTCAGCAAGTGATCCAGGGCTGGCCTAATGAGATACAGAAAACACAGCCAGCAGAACGGCACTCTTGGTCAGTCAGAGTTGACATCTTACTAAATCACAGAGTTTTATTGCCAGAATCCAGAATTATCATACTCAAAATAATAAAGAAGAAGGCCACACTGGAAAGGGGAAGTTTTAACTTACAGCCAGATCAGCTGAGGCTTGGATAAGCATTTACAACAACATTGAGAGAATGGTGTCTACATATAGCGAATGCTAGATGTACAGAAATATACATTAAAAAGGCGAGATGGCAGCTAATGAGGAATCACTCAAACCATGGCATGCTATTGGAACTTATCCATGTGCAATCAAAAATGGAATCTTAAGTTCACAGTCTATTGCTCAAAGTTCATCAGAAGGGTGACAGTTTTGAGAACTACAACAATCACCACAGCAGCACAAATTCTGTTTGATGAACAAAGGATCTCTGAATGGGTAATATGTGATAATGGGACGCAATTCACCTCTGGGAGGTTAAGGAATTTATTGAACTGTGAGGGTTCAAAATCATCACCTCATCACTATATTACCCAAGAGGACATGGCTTCATGGAAGGACACATTGGGCAAACAAACAGAATCTTAGTAAAGTGCTGAGAGACAAAGGAGGAGCCATACCTTGCCTTCTTGTCACTCTGAATTACACCTTTCAAGGCTGAGATAAAATTCCCTAGCAGAGCTACTGAATTGCAGAAAGTGTAACTGCATTAAGCTAGGTACATCCTCCAAATAACTGGGGGGAATAAGGCAACAACTCACTGATGCATAGGTAGAAGAAAATTAACACTTCAACACACATGTCAAAACCTTGTTTGAATTGCTGAGGGGAAAAGCTGTGCATCTACAGCATCCAAGCCTGAAAAACTGGAACACAGCAAAAGCTGTTGGTGGAGCTGAGATTCTAAAGTCACACATCATCACATTGAAACCAGTAAACAGATGCAAAGGAACAAAGTCCACATTTGATCTCCAACAGAATGAAAGCAGAAAAGATCAGTAGCAAAATCATCAAGCAATGCAACATCAACAACATCAAACACAAGTCCTTCAACAGCAGGAGAAATGCAAACATCAGCATATATAGTGCACCAATTCATCATGGAGAACGATGACTACCAAATCCGCAAGACAGAGGTACAGCAGCTTATCACCTGAGTCATACCATGGATAATGTTTTTGAGAAAAGAAAACAAGCTACATAAGAGTTCTAAGGTATTCAAAATTACAAGTTTAATTTTAAAAGTCAATCATAAATATTTTTAGTTTATAAGTTAATGGTCGGAAAAGCTACGCTGATTGAGAAGGATGGCAAGGTCGGAGAATCTGGCCCAACAGTTCTCAAAGATTACTTTCTCAGATGACTAACTTTTCCTTTTGTCTCTATGTCCTTGTGTCTCTTTGCAGAAAGTGGAAGGGCATTTTCATTCCCTTTGACTTCTTCCTCATTTCATAAACAACCTTCTAATAAAGATCACCGCTTTGGGAATTTGGATCCTAAGGAATCCAAAATGAATGTAGAACAACATAGTTTAGTAAGCTGAGGCAATTGACTCTCATTGTCTCCATTTCAAATTACTTGAGCCATTACAAGACTAACTTGCAGCTATATAGCAATATATTCTATATTTATATCGCAAAACTGGCTACCTCACAAGAGGTTATTACAGAAGGTCAGGGGGCATGGAGTTGGGGGTAGGGTGTTAGCGTGGATAGAGGACTGGTTGTCAAATAGGAGGCAGAGAGTGGGGGTCAATGGGTGCTATTCGGATTGGCGGATGGTGACTAGTGGAGTGCCCCAGGGGTCGGTGCTGGGGCCTCAGCTATTTACCATTTATATAGATGATCTGGAGGAGGGAACCGAGTGTAGGGTGTCGAAATTTGCTGATGACACCAAAATTGGTGGAAAGGCAAATTGTGCGGAGGGTGGGGAGAGTCTACAGAAGGATCTAGATAGGCTGGGCGAATGGGCCAGGAAATGGCAAATGGAATTTAATGTTGGTAAGTGCGAGGTGGTCCACTTTGGTAGGAATAATGGTAGGAAGGATTATTACTTACGTGGAGAAAAACTGCAGCAGGCGACGGTGCAGAGGGACCTCGGGGTCCTTGTGCATGAGTCGCAAAAACCCAGCTTGCAGGTGCAGCAGGTGGTCAGGAAGGCGAATGGGATGCTGGCCTTCACCGTGAGGGGGATTGAATATAAAAGTAGGGAGGTCTTGCTGCGGCTGTATAGGGCATTGGTGAGGCCGCAGCTGGAGTACTGTGTGCAGTTTTGGGCGCCGTACTTACGCAAGGATATTTTAGCCTTGGAGGGAGTGCAGAGGAGGTTTACTAGGCTGATGCTGGAGTTGAGGGGGTTGAGCTATGAGGAGAGGCTGAATAGATTAGGCTTGTACTCGTTAGAGTTTAGAAGAATGAGGGGAGATCTCATTGAGACGTATAAGATGATGAATGGGATGGATAGGATAGAGGTGGAGAGACTCTTCCCGCTCAAAAAAGACAGTAGGACTAGGGGGCACAGCCTCAAGATAAAGGGGGGGCGGCTTAGAACGGAGTTGAGGAGGAACTTCTTCACTCAAAGGGTGGTGAATCTCTGGAATTCTCTGCCTGTTGAAGTGGTGGAGGCTGCCTCGCTAAATATTTTTAAGACACGGGTTGATGGGTTTTTGATAAGAGAGGGGATTAAGGGTTATGGGGAGAGGGCGGGAAAGTGGAACTGAGCCACGACAGATCAGCCATGATCTTATTGAATGGCGGGGCAGGCTCGAAGGGCTAGTTGGCCTACTCCTGCTCCTATTTCTTATGTTCTTATGTTCTTATGTACATCTAGCTTTAAGATAATTCTTTGACGTTTGTTTCAGTATTGCTTTTTTCTTTAAGTTGTACAGATATTAAAACACCTTTCTCTGATTATTCTCAAATCCTGAAGAAAATATACGAGCAAATTTCCAAGACTTGCACAACATGCTGACGAGATAAAAAGAACAAGATTAAACTTCATCCTTTCATTCGCTACATGTTTACATTGATACATTCAGTTCCTATATCAAGTGATGATCTTTCTATTACAGAACTGCTTCACCAAGAATTGGCTTTATAATGTCCTTGACTTCTGGTGCTGTACATTCCACAGGGAATAGCAATAATTGTTATGATTTGCAAGTCCACTTTTGCCTGCCAGGTCTTTTCTGATGGCTTTGAAAGATGGATACAGGTAACAATAGGAAAACAGAATCACATCCTAGCATCTAATAACACTCTGTGTGAAAAATAATTCTTATAACCCCTTGCTTCATTTTCCATTGATGATCCTGACTCCATGCCCCTTGAAACTGATTTCCCAAACAGTAGAGACAATCTTTCACCGCTTACTGTTTGAAAACCACTATTAGATCCACCCCTTAACCTTGAGGGTGATAAATGTAAGATGCCTTTTCAAAAATGAGATGGGGATAAGCCAGAAAATTATAGGCCACTTAGTCGTGCTTCATTTGTTGATAAGTTACTGGAGTCTGTAATAAAGGATGAAATTGCTGAGTATTTGGAGAAAGATGAGCTAATCAAGCATTGGTTTCTAAAGGGCAGGTCATGCCTGAGGAACCTTACAGCTTCTTTGAAGAAGTGAAAGAGAGAATCAATAAAGGAAATGTAATGTGTTTGGTTTACATGATTTTTCACAAAGCATTTGACAAAATCCACAAAAGAGACTTAAAGAGCTGGAAAACTTTAATCACACGGGTAGACAGATTAATGTAAAAATATAAAACAAAAGATAGGGATGAAGAGGAGCTTCTCAGAATGGATAGAAGGGATGAGTAGGGGATTTTTAGTAGCCCCATATTTACTTAAGGCATGCATGTTCTAAGCTTACTAATTAACAGAATATATCAAAATTTAATGATAACACTAAAGTAGAGGCATGGTGAATTGAGGTGAGAATTTTGCAAGACTGCAGATTAGCAGTAACAGCAGATAAATGTCAGATGCATTTCAATGAAGCAAATGGGAAGTAATACATTTATGAAGTATGAATAGGAAAATATGAGGTATAAGTTCACTCGTGCCCCTGGTGTGCCTCAGTACAGTCCCAAACAAAAAGCTTGAGGCCATCTGCAAATTGCATCTTGCTGAAACTTTATGCCTAAGATGCCTTCATGGACCGCCCATGCATTTGAAGCACATAAGAACATAAGAAATAGGAGCAGGAGTAGGCCATCTAGCCCTTCGAGCCTGCCCCGCCATTTAATAAGATCATGGCTGATCTGAAGTGGATCAGTTCCACTTTCCCGCTTTCTCCCCATAACCCTTAATTCCCCTGTCTATCAGAAACCTATCTACCCGTGACTTAAATACATTCAGTGAGGTAGCCTCCACCACTTCAATGGGCAGAGAATTCCAGAGGTTCACCACCCTTTGAGTAAAGAAGTTCCTCCTCAACTCTGATCTAAACTGCGCCCCCCCTCCCCCCCCGATCTTGAGGCTGTGCCCTCTAGTCCTGCTATCCTTTCTAAGCGGAAAGAATCTCTCTACTTCTACCCTATCTATCCCCTTCATTATTTTATACGTCTCTATAAGATCCCCCCTCAGCCTTCTAAACGCCAACGAGTACAAACCCAGCCTATTTAGTCTCTCTTCATAGGCTAACCACCTCATCTCCGGTATCAGCCTAGTGAACCTTCTCTGCACTCCCTCCAAGGCCAATATATCCTTCCGCAAGTGCGGCGACCAAAACTGCACACAGTACTCCAGCTGCGGCCTCACCAGTATCCTGTACAGTTGCAGCAAGACTTCCCTGCTTTTATATTCTATCCCCCTCTCTATGAAGACCAACATTCCATTCACCTTCTTGATCACCTGCTGCACCTGCAGACTGGGTTTTTGCGACTCGTGCACAAGGACCCCCAGGTCCCTCTGCACCATAGCATGCTGCAGCTTTTTGCCTTTTAAATAATAATCCCTCCTACTATTATTTCTACCAAAGTAGATAACCTCACACTTGCTAACATTATACTCCATCTGCCAAGTCATCGCCCACTCGCTCAGCCTACCCAGATCTCTCTGCAGACTTTCCACACCCTCCACGCAATTTGCTTTTCCACTCATCTTCGTGTCATCAGCAAATTTCATCACCTTACGTTCAGCCCCCTCCTCCAGATCATCTATATAAATGGTAAACAGTTGAGGCCCCAGCACCAATCCCTGCAGCACTCCACTAGTCACCAACTGCCAACCAGAATGTGGGACACTCACTGGCTGGAGCCCAAAGTTAAGTTCCTGGAGAGGACAAGAGTGGGAAGGTATCTGATTATGAAGAGGTTTTATAATGAAAATCAAATGATCTAAAAATCAATTCCCCCCCACCCCATTTCAGCACAGTTATGGTTTGTGATGATTGTTCCTGACCCATTGACCCACTGAGGAGGTGTTATTGTACCTCTACATTTGTCTGTTGATAGCATTCAGCAAGTATCACCTATGCTGCTAGCTAAATGCAAAACAATGGGCCTTGTAGTGTGTGTGACTGACATTGTGCCTGCAAACATCCATTCTTGGTGGATGCCGCTGGAAATCTGAAATTAAAAACAGAAAATGCTTGAAAAACTCAATGGGTCTTGCAGCATCTGTGGAGAGAGAAAAACAGAGTTATTCTTTTGAGTCCACGTGACTCTGAGTCATACAGAATCAAAACATTATTCTCTCTCCAGAGATGTTACCAAACTTGCTGAGGTTCTCCTTCTTTACAAAGAGTTACAATCAATAGAAGAAAACTTTTGTTGGTTGCCAGGTCTGCAATTGGCTATGAGTAGTACACAAAAAAAACTTATATTTAGATAAGTGATTTTCATTACCACTGGATAAATATTTTTGAATGGGAACTTTATATTGAAGGAAACACAGAAGCCAATTTCTGTACAGTACATCCCACAAACTGCAATGCGATAATGATCAGCTAATCTGTTTTATGATATTGATTGAGAGATACACATTGACCAGAACACTGGGATGGCCTTTTTCTGCAGTATGATTCTATGATTTCTTTGAAAATGGTGATGCGGGATAATTTATATCCACCTGAACAGGCAGACAGGATCTTGGTTTAATATCACAGCCAAAAAATGGCATACAAACAGCCCAGCACTCTCTCAGTACTGCACTTGAGTATCAGCCTTGATTTTTGTGCTTCAACTTTGGAGTGGGCTAAGTAAATGAAGCAATGTCAAAAAGAGAGATCTCTGTGTTCACAGATGCTATACTGGAAGTCATTTGTGATGAATGTCAACAAGAGGGAGAAAGACATATTTCCAAAAGTGGGGGTGGCTGCTGGTTGGGGTCCTCTGGGAACACCCTCTATTAGAAATAAATGCAGATATCAAGAAACATCAGCTCCTGGAAGAACTGCCAGCAGTGCTGCAAGCAGTTCGGTGAGACAAGCAGTTGATCAAGACAGCAAATGCATCTTCAAAGAATATCTCCTACCTATATACCAGCAACCTCTTACACTGCTCAAAGATCTACTCCAGCGTCCCATCAGCAATCCCTACAAGTTAGAATTCATGCCTAACATTTAGGTGTTTCACCTCAACCTCACACATCTTTCAATGAATCAAACCACACACTCACGTCTGATGACTTCTACATTCCTCCAGCTATTCAGCAATGGTGGGAACACCACCTGAACACAGTACAATACAATCATTCTTACAGGACAAGATGATGGACATTCACAAAAAGTAGAGAAAAATGGATGGGGGTTAGGCTCACCTGCATCCCCTGAGTCCTACTGAGGAGATGACACATGGCCTCATGAGGTAGTTGTGCCACAGCTGGCTACATCCTGTGTCAGGAAAGCATTTGGGATAAATGTGTGTCCCTATCTTATGCCCCTTCTCAACTCCCAAACTGGTATGAAATGCAAGGGTGACCATAGTTCTCTCAATTTCCATTGATCACTCACCTACAAACCTCCACTTCTGATTTTCTTCTTTCAGACTCCCAAGAATTGCTATCTCCCCAGTGCCTCTCAAGAAAGTCAAAGCCTTCCACCGATCAAAGTGCAGCCACAGGGGTAACTAGGGCTAATTATGTCATAAAAAATTTTGTTTGCATATTTGAAATGAATTAATAAGACTAGGAGTTATCCTGGAGGAAAGAGAAAGATGCAGTAGGCATCTTCCATTTTTGTAAAAATATTGATTGTTGTAAAGATGCAACTTCACAGACTTCATTCAAGAACACAAAAGGTATCTAAGAATTGTACAGCAGCCTCATAGCCGTGGCTAGCTCCCAAAATATCTCTCACAATGAGATGATTCCCCTACTCTGAGTCCCAATTAATTACACAGTCCATGTGAACCTTACTGCGCTGTGTTTCCCTTAAAGAGAGAATTATCACAAATGTGAAGATTTGATTGTGAAAGGATGGTCTCTTAAGAGGACTGGAATCAGAGCATTTGTTCTGACATCCTGTCAGGAGCAAAGGAGTCCCAGATGCCTTCTCCCTGATTCCTCCTGAGATGGCCCCAGATGTCTGGTGGGAAGGGCTGCTTTCGCATGATGGTGATGTTGCAGAAGATGCAACAGGCCACCATGAGCTTGTGATTAACTGAAGTGGATGCTGTAGGGCTTCCTGGGAAGTGTAGGCAGTAAAACCATTGCTTAAGGTGTATGATGGTCTTCTCCATAATATTTCTGATATTAGCATGCTTCTCATTTTAAGCCCATCATCCTCATGTTATCAGATAGTGAAAAGAGGCCAGTTGTCACTTGTAGCAGGTTGTGTCATTTCTCCTTTAGCCAGCACCCTCTGGTTCTTTGTAAGTAGGTCAGTGGAGAGTGGAAAGACAGACTGCCTCATGGCTGCTGGCAGGACAGCAGGCATTCACAAGTAAGCACATGGTTGCACAGCAACTGCACCTAAATGGAATAGATCCATTTGGAATTCTTGAATCTCTCCACGTTTGATTTGCAAGGGTCTGTAGAGTGTGTGTAGCTGATTGGCTTCCTGGATCATTAAGGATCTTGCTACACTGGAAAAGGCACCTGCTGGCTCATCTCTTTGTATACACAACAAACAAAGAATTCACCTCAAAAGGGCATTTTGTCTACTTACACTGAATCAGACATGAGAATTCCAGGAAACAATGGGAATACACTCAAGATTTTGGATTAAATTTCCAACTTTATTAGATTCATTCAACAATATTAAAACATACACTGACCTTTACTCTATGATGGACTCTTTGGCACAAACAATAACTTGTTCAAACTATGAAGAAAGCAAACTACTTGCAATCACTTGCAATTGGTCAAATTCACATTGATCTTAGTTCCATTGTGAATCCCCAACTAATTCCTTCTCTATTGTAGACTGTGTGTTCCTGTGTATATTGTGATGACCTGTAGACAGCAAGCGACTTGTCAATTGTGGGGGAATTCTTCCCAGCACGACGACACACTCAGCACGTAAGAGCTGCTAAATAACTGTTGGTAAACCATTTAAGCTGTTAGTCCTTTGGTATCGTTTCCATATAACACAGCAACTTTACACGGTGATGGGGGCTGGCCTAGTTGGCACAAGGACTTTGCCACATCGACCTACTCACATTCAATGAAAGTATCACCAACAATCAAAAAAGTTTGAAAAATAGTGGTGCGTCTACTGTTATGCCGGTCTCTCCGATAAATCAAATAAAATACAATCATACACACTGTTGAACCTGATGAGCTTAGAGTCGGTCAAAAAGTTGTAATCCTTCATCTTCTAAGGGGAGGAAAGGCAGAAGTACGCTGGGGCACAGTTAGAAAATTCAAACAGCTATGCACGTCGGTAAAAAATGTCTTCTTTCACAGACACATTTTTAACATCACTGGCCAGAAACTCGATAAATCTCTACAATCATTAATCTCAACTTCGCGAATTTGGGTGAAAAAAAATACATTAGGTACTCTTACCATCAAACTCATAAGCGAATGCATAATGTGTGGAATACACAGCAATGCTGCATGCAAGTAGTTGCTCCAAGAAAATCCCTCATGTTAGAAACCGCCATGATAAATGAACAGTCAGAGAGAAGCACTAAGGAATTAAGGAGGGAAATAAAAGTTTTCTTCATATAGAACACACCCAAACTGCAGTGGCCAGAATCCACAAAGAAAAACCATGTGCCTTGCACTCAATAACTGCTACAATAACTGTGGCAAATGGAATTACTTTGCCAAGTTTTGCAGGCCAAAGCCACAGAAACCTGTCACTATCCCAAGTCGTGCTGCAGCCGGCTAATCCACCAAGAATCAGAACATGAACAGAGTGAATAAGCTGGAAAACAGCAGAGCATTGAACCCCTTAAAACATTCAACTGTAAAATTGTTGACTTTATGACAGGGAAAGGTGAAATAATTACAACATTAAACATCATTCACAGCAATGGAAAATTTAAAGCCAAAACTGACACAGAACTAAAATGCAATCTTTTGTCAAAGCAACTTCTGTGGAAATTGAGCCTGTGCTGCACTAGATTCCCACAACAAATTAAATCTCATTGCATATGGTGAACAAACCATACACACGGAAGGCACAGCCACCCTGCACTGAAGACAGGGCAAGTTCTAATTCCATGTAGTCAACTAAGGTGTAAAGCCGCTGTTGGATATCAAGGACAGCATTGCACTGAGGCTAATCTACCTTTGGGCTGGATGTACACATTCTGCAGCACCAAGCCCCAAGATGTTAGAATATAAAGACCTATTTGACTGTTATATTATTGGAAGCTGCCCATCATACGTCACATGAGGCTGGATGACTCAATAACACCCGTTGTCTGTGCTCTAAGAAAATGCCCCTCACTAACAGAAGATAGTCAATAAGATGATCACTCATGCAGGCAGATCCATTATGTCACATGAAAGGAGGGCCTGTGGCTTCCACACGAGCTCTGCATTCCTACGCCATGTGAGAAGAGGTAAGCATGCAAGGTAGACTGATACTGCATTCCCCGAGGTTCGTCTTTCCCACTTCTCTCCAGAGGCACTACACCCGGGGAGGAAGCAACAAAATGTACGGCAAAGGAAATCATGTACTGGCCCTCAGTGTTCATGGACATAGATGTGGGAATGTCCAGTTTTTACCATGCAATATGCTCAAGCCTCAACAAACAAAAGAACCACTGCATCTCTATGAAGTTGCAGATCTTCCATGGTCACTCATGGTGGCAGATACATTCAAATGGAATGGAACACGGCATCTGGTCCTTATTGACTCATACCCAGTCTGGTATGAAGTTGACTATCCGTCTGACATGAAGAGCATTACAGTGACTGGAAAGCTGAGGAGACATTTCATTGCACATGGCATTCCACAGAGCTGATGATGGACAATGCCCGGCAGATAATCTCCAGGGAGTTAAAGGACTTTGAACACATTACAAGCAGCCACCTCTACCGCATCAAATGGTTTGGCAGAATGGGCAGTGTGCTCAGCAAAGCACCTTGCCAAAAAATGCCTCCATGACAACATGGATTTTCACTACTCTATCTGTGAAAGATGCTGAGGCAGATCTGCCCTGGTTAGCACAGAGAACGTTCTCCAAATGTACCAGACCAATGATCCCTGTCACCAGGGCTCTCTGTAATCCAACTGGAAACAGATGTAGGTGAAGCCTTCTTGAAATGATGGCAAAGAAGGAAAAGGTACAATGATTGCAATGCCTGCAGACTCTATACTGTAGAATGGGCCAAACGGTCACAATGTAAATCATACACAACCATAACAGACTGGCAACGGCCCACAGCTATGCCCTTAACCAAACAGCTATGTTGTTACCTCAGATGGTGCTTTCTAAGTTAGGAACTAACGAGATGTATTCAAGTACCCAAACCAGCAAAAGGAACTGGTACAATTATGCATTCAGGGTGCCTGAGCAGACGAAACTCCAAGCTCAAAGACCATGAATGAGTTTGTGTTCATATGTGCCGTTAATTTTAAATGTGGATGAGACACATGGGGGGAATTTTCCCGTCCCACTCACTGCAGGGAATTGCAGCGGACAGGGGACGGACCATGTAAAAGTCTGTTGACCTCGGAAAGGATTTTCCAGTTTTAGGGCAAGCGCAGCTGGAAAATACTGCCCACTGGGTTTTGCACCAGGTTTTCTGGCCCAAGTTTGTTCTCTGTATGTTGTAAATAGTTAATGCTCTGTTACTGTCAGACAAACTGTCATGTGCGAGTATGGGTCATCCCAACTACAATGGGGAAGATGTAAACTATGTTCGTTTCTACATTGTGATGACCTGTACACAAGAAGTGACGTGCTAGTAGTGTGGGAATTTTTCCCAGCACGGCCACACACTCAGCATGAAGCACTGTTAAATGAACCATTGTTAGCCCTTTGACATCATTTCGAATCAACCCAGCAATATTACAACTATGATTGCAATACTAAAGTTTCTTTAACAGTTGCCACTTTAATTCAAGGGTGGGAAAAGCTGAGATTCTTTAACCCACTTAGTATTTGTTTATACAAATCCCCTATCACATGCTGAGCCCTTTGCTTACAAAAGCCCATCCTAAACTTTCTTCAGGCAGTTTCCATCAGCTGGATAGATTCCTTACTCTTTGTGAATGGTTCCTTATTCTCCAATGTTTGGCTGCATTGGCATTTATCCAAACAAGCTTGTGTGACTATCTGAATTAGTTATAGCTGGTTAATTCTCATTGCCTGCTGAAGCAATCCAAACACATCTCTGAATGCATCGGCATTGTTCAATCTGACAGCATTCTCTGGATAGGGGTACCAACCTTCCAGCACTGGCTTGGAGTATTCAGGAATTAAGGATACTACAGACTGACACCCCAAGCAAAAAATCATCAGGACATTGGTTTGGTCACTTTCTTTGATAATTTATTTTTACCAGATATAAAAATCTTCTAAGTGTGAGATAAATGACTGTTTGCTTTTCAAAAAGCGTAGGAAGGCATTCCATCACAAGGATGATTGTGTTGGCCAACTAATGGCTAAAGTGTCGGGAAAAGACATCAAATAATGAAATCCTGGGATATATTTAAAATGGCTTCAAAGAGGATGCCCTCTGCACTGCCCATGAATCATCAAAAGGCAAGATAATGATGTGCTGAAGTCCTGGTATTTAGTTAATTTTTAGTGAAAAAATTTGGAGGCAATTCTCCCATTCTGACCCTTGTTTTGGGCAGGTTAGGCCAGGAGATCTGCGTGTGCGCCTATTCACGGGATTCGTGTGTGTGTTCCCAACGCATGTGCATCTCCCACCACGGGGTATCTGGTGCTGTCAGGAACATGCAGGAAACCGGCGGGAACACAAGGTTAATAATTTTTATGTAATTTTAGTGTGATTTGAATATAATTTTTGGGCCCAGGACTGAATTCTCTGGGTCCGATAGCATCTCCCATCCCACCAGTACAAAGTCACTCCGGCGGGGTATAGAGTAGCTCCTCTCTATCCAGGAATTAACATGAGACCCCTGCTGTAATGAAGGAGGATAATCGTTGCCCCCCAGGGGTCAGGTGATGAGGGGCGGTGGTGCCCTCTGGACATGAGCATCCTGGCAGTGGCAGCTAGTGCCCCCGGCACTGCCCAAAGAGTACCTTAGCACTGCCCACCAGGCATCCGGCAGTGCCAAGGGGGCAGAGTCCAGGGCAGGGCAGCTGGGGCGGGTCTTAGGGGGCGATAGGTGGAGATGGGGAATCCCACTGTCATTCTACAGATAGAATCGATCGGGGTTGGAGGGAGGCCAGCAATTGCGGCAGTCTGGTTGGGGGAGGTTCTGCTGGGTGTGTCTGCCTCCCGTCGGTATGTTGGGCCGGGGTGGGGGTGGTATTCGTCACTGCGGGGAGGGCTGAAGATCAGGGTGCTCTGGGTTTGGAGGGGCATCAGAGCTGGCTCAGGAATGGCCGCAGAGGCCATGACTGGGGCATAGCGGATGGTGTAGAGGCAGCACTGGGGTCCTGGCTGGCCAGCGATTGAGCTAGCCGGCAAACGGGAGGCTGACAGATTGGGGCCACGGCACATATGCGGAGCTCCAGAACTGTCAGATGCTGGCATAAATAGGCCCCGTTCCCCCCAAGCTTTTAATAAGATTCACAGTTGTGACTTCTGCAATGGGGGAGATTTGAGTCTGAACTCCCACTGAAAAAAAATCGTGATTTACACCATTTCTTCTGCAAATTCAACACTTAGCACTTCTTTGGGAGAATTGCCCCCTTTATTTTTTTCAACTCTTTTCACATATAGACTTCCATCACCTTCTGGATGGAGTGATGAATATAATGGGATTTATTTTCTATGTCAACAACTCTCATCTAGAAGAATCCATTCGAATATGGTGACCTTACTGACCAATTGCAGCACCATTTTCACCTGGGCCTGAGGCTACAGGTCCTGCTGAAGGAGTTGGCACAGTTCCCTATTGAATCTCAGGCATGTGATACACTGCTCCTGGAAAGTAGGGGAGGTTCTCATTGAAAACCCAGGATGTGTAGGGTCTTTTGTGGTGAGCCATCCTCCTCCTCCCCCTGTGCTGTGTTTCTCCTTTGTGTGTCCTCTGACCTATTTGTCAGCCACGCTTGCATTTACAACCCCCCATACATGTTGTTACCCAATGCATTGCATTTACAAACCCCCATAAATGTTGCAGCCTCCATGTAGGCAAATTGCAAAATCCTCTGCCCTCTATACAGCAATGCTCCCATCTGAAATAGAGCAACACATCACTTCAAAATTATTTCACAGTACTTCCACAAACTTTGCAACAACAGAAGTGAAACAAAAAACCTCCAAGTTGGAGATCTGTTCTTTCAAATGGCAAACGAGCAAGGCCTCTGGTTCATGTACATTTCCCTGTGCGTAATTAGCATTGGTGTCCAGTGGACCTGCATGCTCCACTTTTCATGCTTGCATCAAATCAGTTGGAACGGCTGTTTGATGTCATGATCTGCCACGGTTGACAACATCTTGCGTGTTCATGACACACCCACACTACCACCTTTAGTAGCAGGTTCCTAAACAAATTGCTGCAAATCATTACAATTTGCCATCTGAAAGTAACAACATTTTAGATTATCATGTTTGCAATTAGGTGGTTAAATGTCCACAAAACCTCATGTTAAAGGTAAGGCAACTTCAACCAAATGCTGTGTCTTGATTCTCTGTAATGCTGAAGTTTATCTTTAGCCTTTCCTGAATGTTACCTCCTCATGAGCTATGAGGAGAGGCTGAATAAACTAGGCTTGTACCCGTTAGAGTTTAGAAGAATGAGGGGAGATCTCATTGAGACGTATAAGATGATGAATGGGATGGATAGGATAGAGGTGGAGAGACTCTTCCCGCTCAAAAAAGACAGTAGGACTAGGGGGCACAGCCTCAAGATAAAGGGGGGGCGGCTTAGAACGGAGTTGAGGAGGAACTTCTTCACTCAAAGGGTGGTGAATCTCTGGAATTCTCTGCCTGTTGAAGTGGTGGAGGCTGCCTCGCTAAATATTTTTAAGACACGGGTTGATGGGTTTTTGATAAGAGAGGGGATTAAGGGTTATGGGGAGAGGGCGGGAAAGTGGAACTGAGCCACGACAGATCAGCCATGATCTTATTGAATGGCGGGGCAGGCTCGAAGGGCTAGATGGCCTACTCCTGCTCCTATTTCTTATGTTCTTATGTTCTCTGTGCTTTAGTTTAGTTTTTTTATTTGTCACAAGTAGGCCTACATTAACAATGCAATGAAATTACTGTGAAAGTCCCCTCGTCATCACATTCCTGTAGGTACATGGAGAGAGAATTTATCATGGCTAATTCACCTAAGCTGCACATCTTTGGACTGTGGGAGGAAACTGGAGTGCCCAATGGAAACCCACACAGACACAAGGAGGATGTGCAAACTCCACACAGACAGTGACCCAAGCCAGGAATCAATCCTGGGTCTCTGGCACTGTGAGGCAGCAGTGCTAACCACTGTGCCACCATGCTACCCCTTTAACCTGGAAGGTTAACAGTAAATGACTTTTGCATTCTATGAGAAAAGTTCATCAGATGACATGATAATATGTTTTACACTTTGATGATATGTTAGAGTACAAAAAAAGTCTGATTATTTTCTGTGTGTTTCATCTACCATTATTTTCTCCACCATAAATGGTTTTGGAGCCTGCTGTTTAGACATCTGTTTCACATCATTCTAATTATTTGTCAGGTTTTTTTTGCTCTTGATAGGATTATCCAGCTGTAATGTAGTATTGATTTTTGCACCAATATACTAGATATTTGTTAGGCCCCAGGTTTCTACCAGAATGAAGAACAAGTAAGTGAGAAAATAAGTGTGCTCAGCCAGATAGTCACAGTGCTTTAGAAACTTACATAAATCTAACTAAAAATACATGGACCGAGAACACTGTTAAAGTTTATTCATTAGTGTCACAAGTAGGCTTACATTAAAACTGAAGTGAAATTATTGTGAAAATCCCCCTAGTCACCACACTCAAGCGCCTGTTTGGGTACACTGAGGAAGAATTTGGCATGGCCAATGCGCCTAACCAGCATGTTGTTTGAACTGTGGGAGGAAACCCGAGCACTCAGAGGAAACCCATGCAGACACGGGGAGAACGTGCAGACTCCACACAGACAGTGACCCAAGCCGGGAATCAAACCCTGGGCCCTGTGAGGCACCAGTGCTAACCAATGTGCCACTGTGCCACCCATGGCCATGTGAGTTTTGTGTTATAGAAAATATACTGCAATATTTTTTGAAGTGCAGAATTACTTTTGGTAAAATGATAAATTAAATGCCTAGTTTGTATAGCAATTAAGGTTTGCTTGCTTCATATCATTACAGAAGATTCAAAAACAGTCTGCTAATTTTGTAAAAGGATGGTATCAAGGTCGACAGCTGTGAGAAATGAAATAGTGTAGTACTAAAGGGGAGAAAATGAAAAATCATCATTAGTAACTACAACATATGGCACTGTTCTTTTTAAAATCAGAATTCATATTCTTTCATATTTCCAACCTGTTATATTCTGGATTTATCCTGCAGGAATGCAAGTTCAGAACTATTTGCATTTTGTTTTCAGTTCATGAAACAAAACTCTTTGTGAAGCTTAAAGTAATATCATGGACTGTATCACCATTAGAAGGTTGGTATTCAGTAAATTGTCACACAATCTAATTCATCACTCTTGCTGGGCTGGCACTGAAATGAATATAGGTTGTTTTTGCAGACTCCCAGGGATAACGGGTGCATTAATTTTCCAGCAAACGATGAGAGATTGGACATGTATCACCTCATTACATTTTTTGTTCGCACTGTTCCCTTCCAACAATTTATCAGTAACTCTGGCCTGCAGACTTGTCCCTTAAAATTGAAGACTGTGGTTATCAAATAACGTTGCATTAGTGGAGGTGCATGCCCCAAGGATCAACAATTATGCTACTTGAAGTTATATGTTTGCTTGGATAAATCTTGTTTCAAGCTACAGTACTATGGTTTCTTGAAAGCGATGGGTCTTAAACACCAAGGCTTGAAATTTTGCTCTTCATTTGAACTAAAATGCTGGCAGATGCCCAAATCCAGATGTCCTGTCTCTGATACCAACCTTGCCCAATTTCACATGAGTGTAAGGGGATTGGAGGCATGTTCTAAACAACACATCAGTGGCTCCAGGAGGCAACTTCCCATGTAATTCTGAAACCGAAATGTGAATATTATAGCATGAAAGAGCAGTTCTAAACATTGTACCTGAATTTGGATATCCAAGCCATCCTATAGGAGAAGTAAAGCACCCCTTCTCGAGGGGGTAAGGAGGGCTAGGGTACACTTTAGTAGAGGTAAGATATCTTTTGGAAAAGTAGGATGTCTTTAGGGATTACAAAAAGCAAACATGAATCTGCGTAAAAATACATAAACACATTGGAATTGTCCAAGCTTCAAAAAACAGTCAAACTGGCATAACTGTCAAAGAATTGTCAAAAGTCATTCAAACAATCAAAGCTCATTGGAACAGCTAATGCTATCAAGGGATTTAATTTTAGAATCATAGAAACCCTACAGCACAGAACGAGGCCATTTGGCCCATGGAGTCTGCACCGACCACAATCCCACCCAGGCCCTACCCCCATATCCCTACACATTTACCTACTAATCCCTCTGACCTACGCATCTCAGGATACTAAGGGCAATTTTAGCATGGCCAATCAACCTAACCCGCACTTCTTTGGACTGTGGGAGGAAACCGGAGCACCCAAAGGAAACCCACGCAGGCACGAGGAGAATGTGCAAACTCCACACAGACAGTGACTTAAGCCGGGAATCAAACGCAAGTTCCTGGAGCTGTGAAGCAGCAGTACTAACCACTGTGCTATAAATCTGGGATTTATTTTATTTTAAGTGTGACATTAAAGAAAGTTAGTTCACTCTGTTGAAATAAGCCTGAGAGTTATCATTATAGGATTTGTGCTCCCTGGCTGATTTTATAACTTAATGTTATCACAGTGCCTGTTAAGTAAACAGTTCATTGTTAGCTCAAAGTGCTTATCGGATAGAAATGTTTGTTTTCATAGCACATAAGTTGAAGGAATTTCAACGCATTGTTGTTTTGATCAGAGTATTTTTGGAAATAGCGATGCTGTCCATAATTGCAATTTTATATCAGTATGATTCATATGGCTTGCCACGGTGAATATTAGATAAGTTGGCATGGATAGGGGACTAGCAGAGAGTAGCTGGTGGGGTGCATGTGTTCTGGTATGGGTTTGTGCTATGTTGGCATAAGGCTATGGAGATGAGTTGGGGGCATGGGTGAGTATAAGGAACCATGGGGAATGGTTACAGGGGCGTGTAGTGGTGTTATAGTTAAAGGGCCATGGGGATGGCTGGAGGATATGCTTGATATAGTTAAGACATGAGTAGTGTGCGGTCACTGAAAGTGAGGGCTTGTGAGAGGCGACGGCTGGTGGACTATCCTTTTATTTTGTCCATTTTTAAAATTACTTTTCTACAGTGTCAGAGAGCAGAGGCAGGCTTTCTGGCCAGCCCGCCTCCACACCCAGAGGCCTGTGCGCTCATTCCAGAGGTGGTGGGCCCGATTTTTATCCAGCTCACCCCTCCCTAGAAACAAAATCCAATCTTCTGGGGATTTTTGAGGATTGGGTTGCTGGAACCAGGCAATGACCTATTTCTGCAGTCTAACCTGGGGGCAAAAATTAGCTGAACAGCTAATGTAAAATCATGAAAAAATTACAACATGGGACTAAACCATTCAGTGCATCATACCTGTGTCAGCAGTTTGTCACATTGCCTTCAACTGGAACTATCCACTCATATCTCATTTCCTGCAATCTTTTCAAATGCTTAACTAATGTAGTTGACTGTCACAATGGGATGACATGGGAAATGGATCAGACATGTTCTCTAGAGCCTTATTGCATAAATGTTGCTTTCACAAATACAGCTGGGATGCCCATATCTGATAAAAGGCTAAAGTGCATCAACTTAGAATTTTTAAACTCTGAGTAGCTATGAGTGGATCAAGTTAAAAAAAAAGACTGGTTAGATGGTCATTCACGACTGGTAAATTCCTTGCAATTTACAGAGCAATGGAATAGTTGACATTTTGCCAATACAGATTGTTAAGGCTACTGAATAAATCAAATTTGATTTTGGTTACATGTGAGGCCAGGCTAATATCAATGTTCCGAGAATCACTTCCATTGATTCCCAATGCTTACATTTAGGCCTGTTGAACAATCATGACTGAATAAGTCAAATTCCATTCTAATTCCAAAGCTTCTTAGAAGGAAAAAATCTGCAAAATGTGGAATAACTGGCCTAGACTGAAGTACCATTTTAAAGTACAAAAGTATTTTGGATCACTATCAGTCATTACCATGTTTTTGTTTGTATTTCCTTCCAATGTTAAGTATTTTCTGAAATTATTTTGTTGTGTTCCATGGATATTAACTTTATTTTTCTGCACAATTGACAATAGGTGGCTCTCTTAATAGCACAAACCAACTGTACATATGTTGATACAGTATGCAGATCTGTACTGAATGGATTATATTTCATAAGAATGACTTATGAAGGAATGTAACACTTCTTAATCGTTCAAGAAACAAAATCCTGTTTTTGACAAGGTGAATTTAATTGAAATAATTGTCCTATCTCACTTTAGTGTCACAGTATTGTGTTGTTGAATATTGTGATGCAATATATCAAATAGAGCAAATATTAGATTCCCTTTTTCTGACAATGATTTTCAAATCTAAGAGGGCTCCAGTGAAATGCTTGTATGGAAATGTGTTCTTGCACAGAGATGATGCAAGAGGTGAACTTGAAGTGGCTCGGCTGCACCTGGAATAAGATTAATTGCAGATACAACCACAATCAACAGTTTTTAATTAATCAATTAAACAATCTGATTTCATGTTTGCATAAATAAAAGGTCAGCTCAGTTTGGCTCAGTTGTAAGAGACAGAAGGCTGTTTTGGTGACTGGTAGCCAGTGTGCATTGGTGTACCACAGGGATCTGTGTTGGACCCCCTTATTATCTGTCATTTATATAAGTGACATTGATGGCTATGTGTGGGGTAGGATTAGTAAGTTTGTGGATGACACAATGATTAATGATGATTAATAGTAAGTTGGTGTCTTGGGGTATAAGAAGATATAGATGGAATGGTCAAATGAGCAGGTAAGTGGGCAAATGGAATTTAACCCTGAAAAGTGTGAAGTGATACACATTGGAAGGAATAATGTGGCAAGAAAGTATTCAATGAATTGTAGGACTCTAGGAAGTTTGGTGGAACAGTGACCTTGATGTGTTTGAACACAGTTCTGAAGGTGGGATGGCATGTTAATAGGGTGGTGAAAAGGACATATGGGGCACTTGCCTTTATCAACTGGTGCACAGATTACAAAAGCAGGGAAATCATGTTGAAGTTGTATAGAACTTTGGTGGGGCCATAGCTAGAGTACTGGTGTTCTGGTCACCACATTCACAGAAGGATGTGATTGCACTGGAGGGGATGCATAGGAGATTCATCAGGATGCTGCCAGGGATGGAACATTTAAGATATGAAGTGAGGTTGGATAGGCTGGGGCTATTTTTGTTGGAGTAGAAAAGACTGAGGTGTACAAGATTGAGGGGCATGGACAGAGTGGATAAGGAGCAGCTATTCCCCTTAGTTGAAGGGTTAGTCATAAAGGGACAAAGGTTCAAGGTGAGGGGAAGAAGGTTTAGAGGGGATGTTTTAACCAAGGGATGGTAATGGCCTGGAATACACTGTCTGGGAGGTGGGAGTGACAGGTTGCCTTGCATTTTTTAATATTTGGAATGAACACTTAGCACTTCATAACATTCAAGGCTATGGGCCAAATGGTGGCAAATGGGATTAGTTGGGGGTTCAGATATTTCTAATGTGTCAGTGTGGACTCAATGGGCTGAAGGACTTCTGCCTTGTATGATTCTATGATTTGGTAATTCTGATTCTTGTTCTATCATTATCACTTCAGGGGTAAATTTTACCATTTTGATTCTAAGTGTTGAATCTGGGCCTGATTCAGACCTGACTTGGTAACCTGTTCTGAGGCACCCCTATATGCACTCAGCCTGAAAAAAAATCACAAATCTGAATCATGCTGTGGGTGGAGCTTATCACACCTAAAATGCTTCTGGGCCAATTGGAGCCCTCAACTGTGCATGCACAGTGAAAACAAATTTGAAGAACACTCCCTTGCCACAGTGCTTCTGGGCTGCAAAATGTGACAGTGGACCAGGGGTGATGGCTGCATAGACATCACCCCACCCCCACAACAAAACTGTCCACCTTTTGTCTATCCTCCACTTCCCAGACTGATTGTGACCCCCTCCCCTCCCTACCAATTGACCACATAGTGGTAGGGGGCCCCTGCTGCCATCCTGCCCTGCCCCCCACCCCCCCCCCCCCCCCCAAACCAGAGAGCCATTTGGCCTCTGTCCCCTCCACCCTCACCAGAACCACCTCCACCACCCACTGCACCCCCCCCACCAGAGAACCATCTGGCCTTCCTCCTCCTCTTCCCCCACCCCTGACCTGAGAATGATCTGGCCCACCTCCTGTGCAGCCCACCACTGAGCTGAGTCAGAGAGCTGCTGGAAGCTCTGAACTTACCTCTTCAGAAGACCTTTGCTGTTCAGAGCTGAATCTGAATGGGTGACTGCAATGATGAAATGCTGGTAAATTTGGGCATCCAGCCCATTGAGTCAATTTAAATGCATGCCCACTTCAGGCACAGTCCCAATCACATCCATTTTCGGGCTTTGGTGAAGGGGGAGTTGGTGTGGAAGTGGGTGTGGATCACACTATTCATCTCTAGCCTGACTTTACCAAGTTTTTGCACCTGAAAATGGACACAACTCAATGGTGAAATTGGGCTCTTCAATGTACAAATTCATATATTTGCTTCATTGCTCAACAAGAATCCTTGCCATGTTCCCATGGCATCATTCATAGATGCTGCAATTATTTTACTAAGAGTCAAACAGAATATCAGGTGTCAAATAAAATATATTAAAAAGGCACCTGAAGTCATTTTTGAAGTCAGCAGTACACATGGGACTGACCTTTTCCTTGGTTAACTATTTTTCATGTTATGCAAGTCACAAATGACAGATGCTGTCAGCTACCATGGTAGCAAGGTACTGAAAATGTGCTGCAGGATATTGTTCCTAGTTGTATGTATACAATTGGAATGAGCCATAGGTTGATTGGTAACATTCTCACCTCAGTCCGTAGCTGATATTTCAAACTTGGCTCCAGGTGGAGGAGATGTCTGAGTTACCATCCATTGGGATATTCAGTTCATGTGGGTGAAGCTCACCTCTTCTTATCCCTGTTAATTATATGGGCAAAAGGGGCAAACCCTCGAAGCATATGATCAGTTGGTAGGGAGATAACTGTAAACTTGGGTGTACTATTTACATTGTGATCTGTCAGCTGACAGTCAGGCTGCAAGAGAAGCATGTGAAGGTTCAAACATAACAATACTTTTACAGTCCTCTTCTCAGGTCCCTACTCCTCACATCTATGTGATCACTCCTCAAAGAAACCACGATCTTTGTAAAAGCCACCTGATCTCCAAGTGCCCCTTTCCTCTCCATAGTCCTTGAACATGCTGTGACCTCCAAAATCTGTGACCATCTTTCCTGTAATTCAAATCAGATCTTGGCCCTTGCTATGGCATGATGTGCCTCAGGGATCAGTGCTGGGCCCACTGTTGTTTGCCATTTATATTAATGATTTGGATGAGAATATAGGAGGCATGGTTAGTAAGTTTGCAGATGACACCAAGACTGGTGGCATAGTAGCTAATGAAGAAGGTTATCTCCAGTTGCAGCAGGATCTTGATCAACTGGGCCATTGAGCTCGCAAATGGCTGATGGCGTTTAATTTAGATAAATGTGAGGTGATGCAGTTTGGCAGATTGAACCAGGGCAAGACTTACTAGGTTACTGGTAGGGCACTGGAGAGAGTTACAGAACCGGGTTATGCTACCAGGACTTGATTTGAGTTATAAGGAGAAGCTGGATAAAGTGGGACTTTTTTCTCTGGAGCGTAGAAGACTGAGGGGTGATCTTATAGAAGTCTATAAAATAATGAGGGGTAGCGATCAGCTAGATAGTCAACATCTTTACCCAAAGGTAGGGGAGTCTAAAACTCCCCTGTTTTAGGGGAAAGTGGAACTGATCCACTTCAGATCAGCCATGATCTTATTGAATGGCAGGGCAGGCTCAAAGGGCTAGATGGCCTACTCCTGCTCCTATTTCTTATGCTCTTAAAACTAGTGGGCATAGGTTTGTGATAGTGGAGAGATACAAAAGTGTCCAGAGGGGCAATTTTTTCACAAGATGGTGAGTGTCTGGAACAAGCTGCCAGAGATGATAGTAGAGGTGGGTACAATTTTGTCCTTTAAAAATCATCTATGGCGTTACATGGGTAAGGTGGGTATAGAGGGATATGGGCCAAATGTGGTCAATTGGGATTAGTTTCAGAGCCTTAAAAAAAAAGGCAGCATGGACAAGTTGAACCGAACTGCCTGTTTCCATGCTATAAACCTCTATGACACTATATCCCATATGACTGTCACTGTGGTCAGCTATCTTATCTCGAGCTATTTGTAGCCTTTGGTTAATCACATCATACTCTTCCAAGGCTGTTCCTCTGTTGCCCAGATCAGTGGGATTTGCACCCTTTATCCTTTACCAATCTGTCCATTTGTAAACAGAGAAACACCTGCGATGATTTCACTTCTTGCTTCACATCACTACATCTCAAGTTTCCCCATGGGTCTATTCTTGGCCTTCTCTTCTTTCTCATCTCTGCGCTGCCCTTCAGTGATACTATCTGAAAACAGCAAGTTCCGCTCGCCTGGCGATAACAGCCAGCTGAACCTCACCACCGCTTCTCTCAACTCCTCCCCTACTTCTGATTTGTCACACTGCCTTGTTATCACCAGACATTAAGTGAGCAAGAAATTCCTGTCACTCAACATTAGGAAGGTCAAAGCCACTGGGCACGATCTTACCGGCCATTCCTGCCACACTCCCGCTACAATGAAGTGGGAGAATTTGGTGCCCAGCCAAATCTCCATGCCAACGTGAACGGCTGTTGCATTCCGGCCACTATCTTTGTTTCCACCTCAAACTCCATTTTTTACCATCATCTGACCTGTCTCCCTAGGCAGCATCAGAAGCTGAACTGAGCTGTTTGCAACTGAGGCATCCTAGTTGACCATGAGTTGCATTGTCAGTTGTCAATCACATATCAATTTCAATCTAGCAGTCTGACCAGAACTCCCTCTAAAGAGCAAGGCGTGGACTTCTTGGCTGCCATCCCCAGGGGTAGATCTGGAACAAGTCCTGAGGAGATGTTCATGTGAAGCTCTTCAGTGACTGAAGCAATTAAATCGTGGCAGAGTGGGCGAATCAATGGGAACACACTGAGACTGAGGTGTGATTCTCGTGCGTTTAAAAAAAAAAAAATTTATTAATGAGATATAAGATTTGGGCAAAAATCACAGCAGCAGATTTAGCAGGAATTACTCTGTTTTTCACACAGGAACTGACAATCTACAAAATTCCCATAAGATTCAGTCTGATGTATTTTCCTGGCGGATCACAGCACGTAGAATGCTGAAATCTAATATTGGAAGCTATTTTTGTAGGCTACTGAAAACGTGCATATCAGAATTGTTAATGTTTATGCCTTAATATTTGTGGATTGATTACTGCCATGAGACTCAAAAAGGGAACTGTTTTAAAAGAACTTTCCAAGCATTTGGAAAGGATCAACAGGTCAAGCCCTCCCATTCAAATATAAGCATCCTATGGGATCTGTGACAGAAGTGGCTGCTTGAATGAAAGAAATTTCTACTTGAATCTGTTGAACATCTGATCACCAATGCATTTCAATTCACAAAAGCAGCAGTCAGTCTGAAACTTAATACAGACAAATCTGCAACGTGTACTTTGGAACAATCAAGGAAGATCCAAACTTCGAATGACATTAAGAAGGGTCCTTGTACAGAGTTATAATGCGCAAGGCAAATATACTGAGGCAGTCATAGTGATGTAACATGCATTAAGGTACTCAATGAGCTTGGGGAACCATAAATCTGGTTTCTGCACAAGTCTCTTAAACAATGGCTACTATCTCCTGTTAGCTAATGAGTGGAAAGCATTAGGATGATTGTCAACAACTTTGCAAACATTCCCAGGCATAGGGAGACAGTGGTATTCTAGTATTGTCGCTGGACTAGTAATCTAAAGGGCCAGGGTATTCCTGTGGCGGATCTGGGTTTGAATCTGACAACGCCAGATGGTGAAATTTGAATTCAATGAATGTCTGGAATTAGAAGTCCAATGATGATCATGACTTGATTGTCAGAAAAACCCACCTGGTTTACTAATGTCCATTAGGAGTGAGGAATCTGTTGTCCTTGTCTAGTGTAACCGGCATGTGACTCCAGATCTGCAGCAGTATGGTAATTGCTAATATCTTAAAGGCCCTCAAATAGGCAATAAATGCTGGTCAGATAGCAACACCCACATCCCATGAATGAATTAAAAAATGTTAAAGTTTATTTATTAGTTACAGGTAAGGCTTACATTAACACTGCAATGAAGTTACTGTGAAATTCCTCTAGTCACCATATTCTAGTACCTGTTCGGGTCAATGCACCTAACCAGCGTGTCTTTCAGACTGTGGAAGGAAACCGGAGCAGTCAGAGGAAACCCAAGTAGTTACGGGATAATGTGCAAACTCCACACAGACAGTGACTCAAGCCAGGAATTAAACCCAGCTCTCTGGCACTGTGAGGCCGCAGTTCTAACCACTGTGCCATTGGGCTGCCCGATGTATGTAAAATATTGTATGTAGCAATTTGAATATGATATACAGGAGTAAGAAATACAACTGTATATGCAGTGCTTCAATCAAATCATTGCATTGACACCATTTTAAGATGAGTCAACTTGACTTCGATCAGATCTGAACCACTAGCCATTTAGACTGTACTGAACTTAAACAAAACTTTTCAGTTCTATGCCCCAGGATCCTCAACCCGTGTCTAAGCTTACAAAACAACACAATTATACAGGCAATTAAAAAGAAAATTGCAGCAGAACCATGCAATTTTACTAAGTTTCAGATTAAAATGAGCAATCAAACTGTCCAGATTTAAATGGTTTAGATGGAAGATTTGTATGGTTTTCATGCTGTATATTGCCTCCATTGTTTGCAATTCAATTTTAATTTGAAACCAGCAGCAGTCTCGATTCTTCACAAATAAAAATCTAATTTTTGTTCACATTGCTAGGATTATTATAAAACACCATAAAGAAGCACTCTCTAGGCAACCAGAGGTGAAACCAGGCACCATATAATTGTGCCTGAAAAACCCTGAATAGCAGCAGCCACTATTTGAAATCTAACCAAAAGCTGCTGGATATTTACATCAGGTCAGTTAGCATATGCTAAAAGAAATGACCAGTTAAACATTTTGGCTGTGTACCCTAGAGATACCAAGAGATAATCAGGCATTCAAATAAATGGATAAAAGGAGAATAAAATTGAAAGGAGCTGGCAGAAAGCAAACAGCTACATCGATTGCAGATATGGTGTTAGTGAAACAGATAGCCTATAAACTGTTAAATGAGAAAGTTAATCAGTAAGTTGATGCAGACTTGTGGAAAGAACAAAAGAATGTGTAAATAATAAAGGGAATGAAAAGACACAATGGAATGGGAATAACATTAACTCTGGGTGATAGGATATAATGGGTGAATATCTCATTGGCCATCCGTAGGGTGTAATCTTGAGACCACGCTTGCGGCGACTCATGGGGAAAAACCCAGAAGTCAAGGGTCTTGCCAACAAGATTTTTGCCCTCCCTTGCCGGTGACATAATCAAGTTCATGCCCTGATTCAAATAAATCTTAGATTTAAATATAATTACCACCCCCGCACCCCCCCCCACCGCCCCCCATATATTGAGCCTCTGCCACATATTCAAACTGTGCCGATGTGAACTCAGGTCGGTGAGGTTTACAACAGGTTCACCCAGACGTGAACCTGTCATGGAGATCCCTCTAGTGGGGTAAAGAGGAGTATAGTCCCCAGGGGAGAGGGACATAACTAGGCAGTGCCTTGACAATATCCCCTGGCACTGTCTCTTGGCACAAGTTGACACAATCCCTGTGCCAACCTGACAGTGCCATCCTGTATCAGGGGGCTGTGCCAAGGGGCGTACCCCAGTGGGAGCCTCATTTGCAGGAGAGGGGAATTTGTTTGTGTGTGTTGGTGGGGGGAGCAGATGTGGGAGCTGGGGGTGTCGGCAATGACTGTTTTGGGGTGGGGAAGGGATGAGTGGGTGGCGCCATTGACGGTTTGGATGGAGAGTCAGGGGTGGCGGGAAGTGGTCTGATGTTCGACTGGACGGGATGGGGACAGCATTGGTTGAAGATTCTGCCCACGGTTTTCTCACCGGAATCAACACTCTTCAAATTCTGGTAAGATCACCCCCAAAATAGAGCACTCTTAATTTGATCCCTGAAATTTACCGGCATCACCCAGTTATTACTAAAATTATGCATAATAAAGGTGAAATAAGGACATAATAAAGTCTAGGAAAAAATTGGGCAAATTACAAAGTTGAGATCATAACAGAAACAAAAATTCCAGTAGCAATGTCAACTAGTGTATATATAAATATATATACATAAAATTCTTTAACATAATAAAACGTTGTAATATTCTGCATGTGCATTAAGAACATAAGAACATAAGAAATAGGAGCAGGAGTAGGTCATCTAGCCCTTCGAGCCTGCCCCGCCATTCAATAAGATCATGGCTGATCTGTTGTAGCTCAGTTCCACTTTCCCGCCCTCTCCCCATAACCCTTAATCCCCTCTCTTATCAAGAACCCATCAACCCGCTTCTTAAAAATATTTAGCGAGGCAGCCTCCACCACTTCAACGGGCAGAGAATTCCAGAGATTCACCACCCTTTGAGTGAAGAAGTTCCTCCTCAACTCCGTTCTAAACCGCCTCCCCTTTATCTTGAGGCTGTGCCCCCTAGTCCTACTGTCTTTTTTGAGCGGGAAGAGTCTCTCCACCTCTATCCTATCCATCCCATTCATCATCTTATACGTCTCAATGAGATCTCCCCTCATTCTTCTAAACTCTAACGAGTACAAGCCTAGTTTATTCAGCCTCTCCTCATAGTTCAATCCCCTCAACTCCGGTATCAGCCTAGTAAACCTCCTCTGCACTCCCTCCAGGGCCAAAATATCCTTGCGCAGGTGCGGCGCCCAAAACTGCACACAGTACTCCAGCTGCGGCCTCACCAATGCCCTATACAGCTGCAGCAAGACCTCCCTACTTTTATATTCAATCCCCCTCGCTATGAAGGCCAGCATCCCATTTGCCTTCCTGACCACCTGCTGCACCTGCCAGCTGGGTTTTTGCGACTCATGCACAAGGACCCCGAGGTCCCTCTGCACCGTCGCCTGCTGCAGTTTTTCGCCACGTAAGTAATAGTCCTTCCTACCATTCTTCCTACCAAAGTGGACCACCTCACACTTGCCAACATTAAATTCCATTTGCCATTTCCTGGCCCATTCGCCCAGCCTATCTAGATCCTTCTGCAGACTCTCCACACCCTCCGCACAATTTGCCTTTCCCCCAATCTTGGTGTCATCAGCAAATTTCGACACCCTGCACTCGGTTCCCTCCTCCAGATCATCTATATAAATGGTAAATAGCTGAGGCCCCAGCACCGACCCCTGGGGCACCCCACTAGTCACCAACCGCCAATCCGAATAGCACCCATTGACCCCCACTCTCTGCCTCCTATTTGACAACCAATCCTCTATCCACGCTAACACCCTACCCCCAACTCCATGTCCCCTGACCTTCTGCAATAACCTCTTGTGAGGTACCTTGTCAAACGCCTTCTGAAAATCCAGAAAGACCACATCCACCGGCTCTCCTCTATCCACTGCCCTAGACACATCCTCATAGAACTCCAGTAAATTTGTCAGACACGACTTCCCTTTAATGAAACCGTGTTGCGTCCGCCCTATCAAGCAATTCCCTTCAAGATGCCTCGCAATTTCCTCCTTAATGACGGATTCTAACATTTTACCTACCACAGACGTTAAACTAACCGGCCTATAATTCCCCGCCTTTTGCCTGGCACCCTTCTTAAACAACGGCGTAACATTAGCCGTTTTCCAATCTTCCGGCACTTCCCCGGAATCCAGCGACGTCTGGAAAATAACCACCAAGGCATCCACTATAACCTCCGCCATTTCTTTCAGAACCCTCGGATGCATTCCATCCGGTCCTGGGGACTTGTCCACAATCAGCCCCTCCAGTCTGTCGAAAAAGCTACATTTGACATGGAGGCAAATGAGGAGATATTAAATCAAAAAGCGTGCTCAAAGTGGCAGGTTATAAAGGAGGAATGGAAAGTGGAAAGGCAAAGAGGTTTAGGAAGGGAGTTTGAGAGCTCACGATCTTGCCACCAATTATGGAGTGATTATATCAGTAATGCTCTAGAGGCCAAGACAAGAGGACCATTAATATCTTGGCAAGTTTTGTGACTGGAGGGAATTACAGAGCCGGTGAAGTTTGAAGCAATGGGTAGATTTCCAAACAAGCACAAAAACATTAAGATTGAGTCTTTGCTTACTAGATGGCCAACATAAGTCAGCAAGCACAAGGGTGATGGGTGAATAGGATTTGGTGCAAGTGTAGATATGACAACGATGATTGTGGATGGCTTTGGATTAATGGAAAATGTGGGAAACAGACCAGGAGTGCATTGAAATGACCGAGTTTAAAAGTAAAAAAAAAACATGCATGAAGATATCAGCAGCAGATGGACTGCTCAGAGTTGGCTCATGATACAGTGATGGAAAAAGGTAGTCTATACAGTGGTACAGAATTGTGTTTAGGAACATACTGTCTGGTCAAGTTTGACACAAAAGATGTGAATGGTTTATCTCAAATTCAGACAGCTGTGAGAGAGAGGGGAATTGGTCTTTAGGGGACACCAGAGCACAAGAAGAGGAAGAAAAACCACTTCAGGTATTACTCTGGCCATGATTCAAAAAATATATAGTATCATACAATCATAGAGTGCAGAAGAAGCCCTTCAGCCCATCAAGTCCACACCTGCACATTACAACCACTTGAACTCCCACCAAATTCCATTTACCTGTACTTGGCCCATAGCTCTGAATGTTATGACATACTAAGTGCTCATCCAGGTACTTTACAAAGGATGTGAGGCAACCCACCTTTACCATCCTCCCAAACAATGCATTCCAAACCATCACCACCTTCTGGGTAAAAAAGGCTTTTCCTCACATCCCCCTTGAACCTCCTGTCTCTCACCTTGAACCTATGTCTCCTTGTGACTGACTCTTCAGCTAAGGGGAACAGCTGCTCCTTATCCATTCTATCCATGCCCCTCATAGTCTTGATCAGGTTGGTCTTCAGTCTTCTCTGCTCTAACAAAAACAATCCAAGCCTACCCAGCCTCTCTTCACAACTTATATGTTCCATCCGAGGCTGCATTGTGGTGAACTCCCTCCAAAATAATCACATCCTTCCTATGTATGACATCAGGCAAATACAGTTGGATGCCAGTGAAAAGGCAATGAGGGAGGTGTGCTGATTGGTTTCAAAGATTACAGGGAGGTCAAGAAGGTTGAGTTGGGATAGTTTACCTGTGTCACAGTCAGGCAGGATATTTTTTGTGGCTTTGTTGGTAGAGTGTGTCAACACAGAAACTTAATTGCATCCATTCAAACATGTTGTAATATGAAAGATGAGAACAGATTCGGAAGGCAACTCTACCTTCAAGGACTTAAGACGGAAAGAAGTTTAGAGAATGGGCAATGTATAAGAACAGGAAAACTTAAGAAATAGGAGAGGGAGTAAGCCATTTGGTCCCTTCAGCCTGCTCCACCATTCAATGAAAACATGGCTGACCTGATCATGGGATCAACACCAATTTTCTGCTTTCCCACATAACTGATAATATCTGTCCTTAGCCACTTCCTCTAACAACACAACAACCTACACACTGTTCCACTAAATGTGGTACACCTTTGTTGATACCACTAAGCAATAGAACATGCTCACAACACTGGTTACAACCTAGCCCTGCCAGCCAAAGTTTGCCTCGGTGGTCAATCCATGGATGAGGTCTCTGTGCACATCTTCAAGCTCATCAACCACTCTATCCACTATAGCAATGACATCTTTGAGTGTGCTTCCTTTATATTATTTTTGGCACTGCTCTTGTGCCATAACTGATAATACCTGTCCCTGGCCATTTAATTGGATTTCAATAACAACAGTGTCTTTTCCCTTGTCTTTCTACCTTGGACTTCTCACAAGGCCATGCTTGAAGGAATAAAGCCAGTTTGACTCCATGCTGTTATTTCCTACACTGTTATCAATTCTCAGGCTGGGACATACAGACATCTTTATTACGTCTGATGAGAATGAAAAGGATGTATCTCACAGTCTGAGGCCAGTTCTCCTACACAGTTTAATTTATTTTGCAGATCACTCTGACAATGCTGTGTCTTGACTAAATTGATCATCCTGTCTTATGTCCTCAGGCCCATAATGCAATTCTTCATTCAGGGACTTCTCTTCAATGTTTCATGTGACCACAAACTCTGCATGGATGGTCATCCAGCAACTGGTCCATATTCATTAATATAAATGAAATAAAGAAACAGTACATGGTTAAAAAGTGAGTAATACATTAAAAGTAAGCAAATAACGTATTGGTTTAAGCCAATATTCTCTTTTATGGCCCTTTTTTTTGTGGAGGGAAAATGTGATGATGGAAGGTTTGAAACAGAGGGAGATAGAACCTGCACAGACAGAACCATGACTAAGAATGGAGGTAGATGGTAGCATCATAGCAATTTCACTAGATGAGTAAACCAGAGGCCCAGGCTAATACTCAGGAAATGTGAGTTCAAATCCCCCTATAGCATTTGGTGGAATTTAAATTCAATTAATGAAATCAGGAATTGAAAGCTAGTCTCAGTAATGACGTTCATGAAAACTATCATCGATTCTTGTGACAACCTAACCGGTTCACTAATGTCCTTTAGGGAAGGAATTCTGTATCGTTATCCGGGCTGGCCTGCATGCAACTCAAGATCTACATCAATGTGTTTGAATTCTAACTTCCCTCAGGAATAGCCTAACATACCATTCAGTTTGAGAACAATGAAGGATAGGCAACAGATGCTAGGTTTTGCCAGCGATGCCCACATTCTGTGAAAATAATTTTTAAACATTCAGCTAGACGCTGACAGCAAGTTGACTGGTCAGCAGGGAATAGTGTTGAGGGAGCAAGGGGTGGATCAAATGGCCAAGATGCGCTCAGAGAGGACTTGAAGGGAAATAGGAGAGAAATTGGAGAATGATGCTAGTTCAGAGCTTGGTTAGGGAAGTTTGGCCTAGTATACTAGATGAAATGGGGAGTTGATCAGCCAATATCAGTGACAAAATGTTCAATGAACTCACTGCACCTATTGTTGGAGGTGAGGGTGGAAAAGGCAGGGAAGTTATTTTCACAGGTGATTTGCAGTATATTAAAAATGGTGGGGTTATGTTTCCATTACGGGTTGATCCTAGAATAGTGGGGACTTTTGGCAGATCAGAACGAGGCCCCATAGCATTTTATGTGGTCTAGCCAGATTGAGCTATACACATGACTGCCCCTGCAGAGAGTCAGCACAGACTTGATGGGTGGAAAGGCCTTCTTTTGTGCTTAGATGATTCTATTCTATGGTTATGGCTGAACAATTATTCAATAGCTTCCAGTAAAAAGACAGGAAAAATTGTCGTTTAAGTTCTTGATTATTGCAAATGTGATATAATTTGTAACTCAACAAGAAGTTTTGTGTTGTCTGAAAATTATTGTGTGATATTTGTAAATACTATTAAAGCTTGGTTTTTTGAGGGAGGGGAAGGGTTCTTTTATTAAGTAATTTATTTTCCTCCTTTTCTCATAAAAAGTGCTCTTCATAAATTTAAATTTGCTGGAACTTATATGCATCTTGAAGGTTGAACCACAGGAATTTATGAGTTTAATCCTCATAAAATGAGGGTTAGCTGTGCTGAACACCAGAGCCTGCTTTTATTTTACATTATGCAGTGCCCAATCAGTTATGGTATAGGCTTAATGCAATTTTGAATTCCTCCTACACTATCTTTATAAAAACTGATTATATGTTTTATACATTGGCACAAAATATTATCGGGGCACAAACACATTGAGGAAAATTTTTGGCTGGATTAAAAGTACTGCCTGCAGGAAGCTGTTTGGGCTCAGTGGAGTACCCCTGTGTACATTAGGTGAGTGCATTAGAAAGGCCTATTTGTAACAGTAAAGAAAGTTTCAAATATAAATCTAATATAACTGCACTTCTCACTTCCTTGGAGGATGAGACAGGGAGTTAATTAAAATTGGGGACCATGGAAATCGGGAGACATTAAATCAATATTTTGCTTCAATTTTCACGGTGGATGACACTAGTATCATCACAATTATAACAGGTAGTGCAGAAGTAATGGAAAGGGAGGAACTTAAAAACAATCATCACTAATAGGGAAGTGGTACTCAACTAACTATTAGGATCGAAAACAGACAAGTCCCCAGGACCTAAATTCTAGGGTATTAAACGAAGTAGCAGCAGATAGTGGATCCGTTCATTATAATATTCCAAAATTCCCTGGATGCAGGAAAGATTCCAATGGATTCAAAAAGGAAAGGAGGCATAAGGAGACCAGTGAGCCAGTGCACACCAGTGGGAGAGGGAATGCAACCAGAATGAATTTCAGCCAGAGTGAAGGCATCAGAAATTTGGATTGAGTGGGTAACTAGAGTGCGTATTTCTCTTTTTCCAAAAAAAAAATCAGGAATTTAGTTTAAATTTTAATATCTGCCACTTAGTTAACTAATTGGTAGTTATCTGTCAATCAGTTGAAGCCTGCTAAGGGCCATACTAGGTGTGAGCACTTAAGAATGATCAACAGGTCTGTGAGTCATCCCAGCTCGCCTCAGCTGTATATGAGGCAATGGTTTTTAACAAGCACACAATCAGTGAGCCTGTGCACCCCAGTGGGAGAGAGACTGCAGCTGGAGGGAAGGCATCAGGAATTTGGAGTTGAGTGGGAATTTGGTGCCAAGGGGAAAGAGGTGATCATCCTCAGAAGAGGCGGACCTGCGAGGGAGACTCGAGGGCAAGTGTGAGGTAGAAGGAAATTGAACCGTGCCGTCACAGCCAGCAGGTAAGAGATTGGTTGGTGACTGGTAAGTAACTTTTTTCTTTTCTTTTAACTCTTGGCATTGTAGTTGTTGTTATTGTACACCACAATAGTGTTTCTGTGTAATTTCTGTGGTTTATATTTTGTGAAAGTTATGTTTGGTAGTAATGAGGTGCAGGAAAGAACATCCTGACAGAATTGGATATAATCTAAAACAAAACATCTTTCAAAGGTTTAACTTGAAGGGGTAAGACATGACAGGAGAGCTCCAAGCCATGGTTTGCTCCTCTTACTCCATGTGGCAGACTGGGGACAGTTCCAGTCCCCTGGGTCAGCATGTGTGCAGGAAGTGTCTCCACTTACAGCACCTGGAAGCTTGAATTTCAGAGCTGGAGTGGTGGTAGGAGACTGTGGAGTCAGAGAGTATCGTGGAGAGAGGTGGTCACACTGCATGCTCAGACTCCACAGGCAGGAAGAGAATGAATATTCACCAGACAATGCAGACAGAAAGGCAGGTACTGCAGGAATCTCCTGTGGCCATTCCCCTGCAAACCAGATATACTGCTTTGGATACTGTTGAGGGGAATGACCTCTCTGGGGAAAGCAGCAGCAGCCAAACTCATTGCACCATAGTTGATTCTGCTGTAGAGGGGAGGGGCACAAATTGTGCCCGTGCAATAGTTGTAGGGGATTCAGTTGTAAGGGGGATAGACAGGTATTTCTGTGGTGCAAACAAGACTCCAGGATGGTATGTTGCCTCCCTGGTGTTAAGAGTCAAGGATGTTTCAGAGGGGGTATAGGACGTTCTGGAGGGGGAGGATGAACAACCAGCGGTCATGGTACCCATTTGTACAAAAGACATAGGTTTAAAAAAAGGGATGAGGTCCTAAAAGCAGAATACAAGGAGCTAGGAAGAAAGTTAAGAAATCGCACTTCAAAGGTAGTGATCTCAGGATTACAATCGGTGCCACGTGCTAGTCACAGTAGAAATGACAGGATATATCAGATAAATACGTGGCTGAAGAGATGGTGTCAGGGGGAAAGTTTTAGATTCCTGGGGCAATGTGACCAGTTCTGGAGGAGGTGGGACCTGTACAAATTAGATGGGTTACACTGGGCAGGGCTGGGACTGATGTCTTAAGGGGACTGTTTGCTAGAGTGGTTGAGGAGGGCTAATTTATACACAGGGGGCATGGGAACCTATGTGAGGACTCAGAAGGAGGGAGCAAGGACAGAAATAAAAGGTAGAAAAGGGAATAAGAGAAGTGATAGGCAGAGAAACCAAGGACAAGGTTCAAACAGGGCTATAGAGGAAAAATTGTGGGAGGAAGGCAAACAATGTTAAAAAGATAAGTTTAAAACCTCTGTACTTAATGTGTGGAGCATTTGCAATGAAGTGGATGAACTAATTGTTCAGGTAGATATAAACGGGTATGATATAATTGGAATTACGGAGACATGGCTGCAGGGTGACCGGGGTGGGAATTGAATGTCCCAGGGTATTCAGTATTTAGGAAGGACAGGTATAAAGGAAAAGGTGGCGCTGCTGGTTAAAGAGGAAATTAACACAATAATGAGAAAGGATATTAACTCTGATAATGTGGAGTCTGAATGGGTAGAGTTGAGAAATACCAAGAGGCAAAAAACATCAGTGGGTGTCATTTGTAGAACCCCAAACTGCACTGGTGATGTTGGGAATGGCATTAACGTGAAATTAGAGTTGCGATGCTTGTAATAAAGAAACATCGGTGACCGTGGGTGATTTTAATCTGCTCAGTGGGAAAATCAGATTAGCCACAATGCTGCGGAGGAGGAATTCCTGGAGTGTATACAGAATAGTTTTCTTGAACAATACGTGGAGGAACCAACTAGAAAGCAGGCTTCTTAGACTGGGTACTGTGTAATGAGAAGGGAGTCATTGCCAATCGAGCTGTATGAGACCCCTTGGGGATGAGCGACCATAACATGATGGAATTTCTGATCAAGATAGAGAATGAAGTACTTGGTTTGGAGATTAGGGTGCTGAACCTTAATAAATGAAACTGACGATATGAGGCGTGAGTTGGCCTTGATAGATTGGGGAGAGTTACTTAAAGGGATGACAGTGGATAGGCAATGGCAAACATTCAGCAGCTGTTTATTCCTGACAGGCTCAAAAGTAAAATGGGTAAGAGGGCCAATCCATGGTTTACAAAGAAAATTAGAGAGAGTATCCAATCATTCCTGTTCAGAGGGCTGGAATTCAAGAATACTAGAATACAAGAGCAGGAATGCACTTGAGGTCGTAATAAGGCTCTGGTCAGACCCCATGTGGAGTATTGTGAGCAGTTTTGGGGCCTGGATCTTAGGAAGAATGTGCTGGACTTGGGACCTCCAGAGGAGGTTCATAAGAATGATCCAGGAATGAAGACCTTGCCGTTTGAGGAATGGTTGAAGACTCTGGGTCTGTACTCACTGGAGTTTAGAAGGATGACAGGGGTTCTTATTGAATCTTACAGGATACTGTGAGGGCTGGATGGAGGGGATGTCTTCACTAGTAGGAACAACTAAAACCAGAGGGCACACTCTCAGGCTAAAGGGACAATCCTTTAAAACAGATGAGAAATTTCTTCAACCAGAGAGTGGTGAATCTGTGGAACTCTTTGCCACAGAAGGCTGTGGAGGCCAGATCATTGAGTGTCTTTAAGACAGACAAATGTTCTTGATTTAATATGGGGAAAAGGCAGGAGAATGGGGATGAGAAAAATATCACCCACGATTGAATGGCGGAATAGACTCGAGGGGCTGAGTGGCCTAATTCTTCTCCAATGTCTTATGGTCTCATTCGTTCTGTTCACAAAAATGGATAGTCAACTTATTTAAATGGCGAGGGACTTTTGTGCATAGGGACCTGTCTTTGTGCATGAGTTGTAGAAAACTAGCATGCAGATACAGCAGCTAATAAGGAAAGCAGATGGAATTTTGGTATCTGTAGCTAAGGTAATAAAGTAAGGAAGTGTTCCTACAATTAGACAAGGCATTGATGAGGCCACACCTGGAGTATTGAGAACAGATTTTGTCCCTTATTTGAAGAATTATGTAGTAGCATTAGAAGCAGATCAGAGGAGGCTAATGAGAGTGATTTCAGAAGTGAGGGTTTTGTCTTGTGAAGAGAGTGAGTAGTTTATTCCTATATTCTCTAGAGTTTAAAAGAATGAGAGGAGATCTAATTGAGGTATATAAAATGATAAAAGATATTGATAAAGTAGACATAGTGTGGATGCTTCCTCTTGTAGGACAAGTGCCATAGTTTTAGAATAAAGGGTAGCAGATTTAAAACAGATGATGAGAAACCATTTTCCCATTCTCCCTCTCACTTACCTTCACAAATGTACACAGGTTTCGAGGCCTAACACCCCAATCAAATGGCACTCAATTGATCTTTTTTCAAATAATGCTTTCCCTCAGTCATTTTTATCAAGGATCCACATCCAGGTTTTCCAACTATTCTTTCAAACAAGGTATCTGATGTAACAAAGATTTGTCTCCACATTTGCCAACTCACCATTCATGATTCCTTTGCCTTGGATTATTTCACCTATCACTTCACAGGCTATTATAAAATATCAAAAGCCTTAGAGCCACTTCAGATACCTTTTTGGCTTTTCACTAGCCAACCCTTTCTCAGTTCTGTTTGCGATTTCAACGTACATTTTGAGTTACAGTTTTCTCTGCCCCTTTAACTTCAGACCCCCTGGAAGCCTTTCTTTGTTTCTCTAGTTTCCTTAACTAGCTATTCATTAGATTTCCAACACTTGCATCCTTGTTTCTTATTCTAAGGTATGCCTTTTCTTCTAACTAAGCTGAGAGGTGTTCCCTCCCTGACTGTGAAGCTTCTTTTCTTCTGGCTTCCATTAAAACTAAACTCAAAGTCTTCTCTTTAAAAGTGCTCCAGGGTTGCTAAGCAGCAAACTTTTCCCAAGCTTTTTAACTTGACATGGTGTAAACTGACTCAGCACAATATAAACAATTTGAACTGAAGCCAAAACACTCATATGTAAACATGTTTGTTTAACATGCATCTAACTAGAGTCGTACTATTGCTGACTCAAAGCCGTAAATTATATCCAGTTCATTGCATACCGTATTAATATTTAACAATGCAAAAATATAAAACTATTTCTCTTTCTGACAAGACACCCTGGACCTTTCTTTGTACTGTAAATCTCCATGGCTGGATGACTCTATGGAGAGCTGCCAGCCTGTTTAACTAGCCACCAATCAAGTTTTCCAAGGTGAACCTCCCTTCCTATGATGGGCAGAACTCCCACCTTCTGCAAATTTGCACTCATTAGACCTTGAAATGACATAGGGCCTGCTGGAGCTGGTGGAAATGTGTTCTTTGTTGACTATCTGCCCGAGCACCCAGCATACTGAAAATTCTGACCAATGTGTTTTGTCACGTTGAGATAACTTAGCCAAGTCACAAAGAAATGCAGAAAGAACATCCTTTTTCCTTATCCTTTTGGCAAAATAGTTCTGTTTTGAACATGGTTAGGCTTTCATTAAGAAGCTCAACCAGAGGAAATCTCACACTGTTCACATAATTGACTGGGAGAAATCTTGCTCCCATTGGTCTTGCTTCCATTTAATATGTCATTAACTATGAATTGCTCCCTGCTGTCCAAATATGCAGTTTAATGTTATGTTGTTTAGTGACTAGGGTACACTTAAGAGATGACATGGTGTACTGAGTTTGACAGTGTCATTTTACTTGCTTTCACCACTGCCAATAGAGATTTTATTATTGCTAATTGACTGGCAAGGTTACATTTCTGAAGGAAATTAAGGATGCAGAGCTAAATTAAGATTCTTTGTAACTTTTTCTTTCCCAATTGCATCCCAAAAATGTATTCCCTTACTGAATGTGTTTTTGCTTTCATACTGTTTCCAATGTAACATCTGCAGTGTAATCTGTGAAAATGTATCATGTTGAATGTTGTGATGTAGAATTTGGTTTTCCCATTGAAAGCAATGAGAACACACAATGGGTGGTAAAGTGTGTTCTGCCTAATGAAGTTTTTCTTCTGATGAATTCTGATTTCCAAGGGATGGACCAACACTGAAGCGGAAATAACTTTTTCAGTGAAGAAAGTCACTATATTGCTTTATTCATATTGGTCAAGTTAAGAACCATGGATTTTGCATTGGCAGATCACCTAGATCTAAAACGAACTGTGAGCCAAGCTCAATAACATCAGTTCTTAGATAGCAATTGGTCTTTATTTTTGAATGTTGCTGTAGTCAGCAACCTTGTGGACTTGCAACCATGAATGTTAGTTATCTGCTCTGTTCTTGTGTGTCTGCACAGACATTGGAGGTGATTCTCCCAACCCGCTGCACTGATTTTGTAGTGCAGCGGGCTGGGAGACGAGCAGGCTTCCTGCTAGGCATCATGGCCTCCACTGATCTTCAGCCACTGGACTTCCGGCATCATCAGCTCCACGCCAGAAATCAGTATGGAGCTGTATAAATTATGCTGAAACACGTTATAATGCAGTTTGTATAGAGGGCTCGGGACTGAAATTTCCAGACCCGCTAGCCTCTCTCCTCCACCATCCCTCCCACCAGGAGTGTTCCACTCAAGTGGAGATGTCAGTGTTGGTCAGGAGTAGGCATGGTAAGAAGTCTTACAACACCAGGCTAAAGTCCAACAGATTTATTTGGAATCAGGAGCCATGACAGCCACAAATCACGATAACTAAGTTCTGCATGCATGAGCACAGTCTCAACTGGGATCTTGGGTTCATGTCACGTTACATGCAAACCCACCATTTGACCTGGGCTTGCAAAATCCTACCAACTGTCCTGGCTGGAGACCTCTTTAATCTGTGATTATCCCTCTCTTCACTTGTATTATCAGTACATTCCAACATTATCTTATTAATGCATCTCTATCCATATATGCCACGTTTGTGAACCTACCTCTCCATTCACCTGACAAAAGAGCAGTACTCCAAAAGCTTGTGATTCCAAATAAATCTGCTTGGGCTTTAACCTGGTGTTGTGAGACTTCTTACTGTGCTCATTCCAACAGGATTTACAATAGCTCTCCATTAGTGGGTGCTGGCAGCTCGACCCCACTGGAGTGCGGTGGGGCTGGGGGTGGGGTCAGTGGATCGAGGTTTGCCTGACACGTCTGGGGGTGGGGGAGCAATGAGTGCACCATGGTGGGGGGAGTGGATGGGCCAGCAATCAAGCTGGCCAGAACAGGACTGCTGAGCATGCATCAATCTCAACACTGAAAGATTGACACATGCACAATGACCCGTTTAGCACTGTGTTGCTGGCCTCTCCAGCGGGAATAGGCCCTGCCCCAGGATTTTTAATTATATTCACAATGATGCATTCGGCAGTGCAGAATGTGGGAGATGCATTATGAAACTCCTACTGAAAAAAGAAACAAAGGGTTTTACTCCAGTTTTTGCACAAATTTGACACTAAGTTTTTTGGGGGGAGAAGTCACCAAATATAACCTTCCTACGCGGGACTTCAAGCACTTTCATTAGAAATGAGTCAGTATGTAGATTGACTGACTGTAGTACCCTGAATTGTGCTACTTTGTATTACCAGATACTGGGCATGATTCCCATGTCTGCAGTTAGTTGTTCCTCATTTAGACTACACTGCAGTTACATAGGTGTTTCCTTATTTTTATATTCATATTGACTAGGTTGGTTTTTACTGTCTAACTCTATTTTCCATCTCTCTGAAATTTTATTCTTCTCCACATAAAAAAAAATTACTGATCTATGCCTCCTCTAAATTTTATCAATGAAAGCCTTCCCCATTAATTAGAATATTGAGGCTCACAACATGAATTCCATTTTTAATAGTCAATGTCCTACAGTAGGTAAAATGTCCAAAATTATTGATATTCCATGAATGCTTTCGTTAGTTATTTCCACAAGAGATGCTTGGAGTAGTTTGAAACACATCCCTTTGTAATAAGCTTTAATAACAGCTTAACATTGACGAGATACTTTCAGAGGATGGTTAATAGACCCAGCATAATCCTTCACCACCTGTCCTAATAGAGTGATAAAATTAAGTCCTTAATCATGTGCTTGTTCCATGTTGATTGCTGATCTGCATAACTTAAGCATAATTACATTAAAGTCCATCGGCTGTCAATTTTGTTTATACTCTTCTTTGTGTTTATATTTTTCTTTTTTTCTGCCAAAGAACTGATTTCGTGGTATCACCAACAAATTGCAGGACATGTCCTATATTAGACTATTTTAGGGCAATGGTCAGCAGTTCTTCAAATGCAGATTGCTACAATCACACAATGATGCCCCATGCCTGACTGTGTTTACCAGTCATGGTTAAGAAACCCTGTATAGATCATATTCTTTAAGGGTAGAACTATATTAATAAGATCTAGAGATCCATAGACACGCAGGTGCTGATATCCGAGGAAGCTGCTCCTCCCCGCCCCCACACTCGCACTCATTCTTCATTAATTTTACAGAAGAAATTAAGGACACCCCAGGAGAGTGGCATGGGAGCTGTTTCTGTATTGCTTTATGTTGTGGCTATTTATGTCATTGCTCTGAGGTTTCTGTGGCTCTTCCTCAGAAGTTATGTGGACAAGAAGAGGAGACATTCTTAGACAAGTATACCATTGTATTAATCTTCTGTATTCAGAAAAAAAATAGAATGTTATAATATTTACTAGTGTAAGACTGGGGACGATTTTCTGGACTATTATTTTTAGCATTATTAAACTGAAAGAGTGCAGAAAAGATTTACTAGAATGCTACTGGGACCTTAATGGTTTGAGTTATAAGGAATGGCAGGATAGACTAGGACATTTTTCTCCAAAGCATAGGAGGCTGAGGAGTGATCCTATAGAGGTCTATAAAATAATGAGGGGCACAGATCAGCTAAATAGTCAACATCTTTTCCCAAAAGTAGGGGAGTCTAAAACTAGAGGAAATAGGTTTAAGATGAAAGGCGAGAGATACAAATGGATCCAGAAAGGCATTTTTTTTCCAGGGGGTGGTGAGTGTCTGGAACAAGCTGCCAGGCGTAGTAGTGGAGACGGGGACAATTTTGTCTTTTTAAAAAGCATTTAGACATGAGTAAGATGGGTATAGAGGGATATGGGCAATTGGGACTAACAAGGTGGTTAAAATAGCCCGATATTAGTGCAGATCCATGACAAATGATTGTTTGAAGCAGAATGGGGAATAATTACAATAAGGGTTAACCATTTTCCATGACAGTTGATTTGAGTTTGGAAATAAACAGAGATTTTTAAAAAATCATTCATGATGTGTGAGCATCACTTCACAAAGCAGTATTCATTAACCATCTCAAATTGCCCTTGAGAAAATGGTGATGAGTTGCCTTCTTGAGCTATTGGAGAGTCCAAGTGAATGAAGTTTCTCAATGTATCTTTGATGCAACTGAATAGCTTGCTCTGCACTTCAGGGGAGTTAACAATTTGTCACATTGCTGTGGGTCTGGAGTCAGAAATAGGTCAAACAAGGTAAGGACTTCAGAGAAACAAGCCAAAATTCTTCCATCTCACCCACCACGGAAATTGTAGCAGGCGAGACAGAAAATCTTGCGGAACATTCAAAGGTTCATGAGGTCGAGCAGGAATTTTGGGTCTTGGGTGCACGCGACCAGAGAACCCAGCTCAAAGTTAATATTTCAACTTAGATATGAATGTTTGAATATGAGGTATCATTATCAACTCAATGTGAACTGGGTTTCTCTCCCCAGCAGCCAGACCTGCTGAGTGTTTCAGGCACGTTCAGAGTTTGTGTGGTTGTTTAGGCCGGAGGAGATAGAAATGGGCAAGGTCATGGAGACAGACATTTAATCAAGTTTATTGGAGGCAGGAGTAGATCACATAATCCCTCGTGCCTGCTCTGCCATTCAATAAGAACATGGCTGATAATGATGCTTTTCCTAAAGAGAAGGAATTTGAAGAGGAGATGACTCTAAGTATTTGAGTGAGATTAGTGATAATACAATGGTTTAAAAACACAGTTTGAGATGCTTTTTCAATTAAAGGAAGACAAAGGTGCTAGGATCTAATGTGATGCATCTGAGGATCCTGAATGAACTGAGTTTGAAATTGCAGCAATCTCATGAAGTCAATTTCAGGGCTCCACTGAGGGCAGATTTATGTCAGAGTAAATGGAGAATGGTATTGTTAGAGAGAGGTAGAGATAATCTGAGTAATTGTGCTAGTTTATTATCCATGAAAAGGAATATTGTAAGAGTCTTTCAGAATGAAGTCACTGCATACTTAATAAAAGAAAAAAATAGTTATAAATAGTCAATGTAGAGGATGATCACACGTGGCACACTTCATACAATTCTTTAATGAGTTAAGGGATATGTTGTCCTGTCTCCCACATAGGATTTGGGGTTACCCCAAAGATGCACTGGAGAATCCCTCTTGGAAGTTTCCAGATAAGGGTTTGCCCAGCAATTATGCATAAACACTAGTACCCACCAGACTGGGAGCTGTATTGGGTTGGATACCATTTGAATAAGTAATTGAAATCATTAACTCCAAATGGTTCTGCCAGTTTTACACTCACAGGTAATTGGAAAGAGTTAAAAGCCAAAAAAAGCACTGTTATAAGTATTTTTAAATATCCAGACTGAGCCCCACATGCAACACTCACTCCCACATTCTCAACCTCCCAGATGACCCCAGCCAAGAATACCACCACACATGGCATTACCCATCCTCCCATGCGTTCAGGATCCCCCACACCCCTCCCCAACAAGACTACCATTGAAAACATCTCCCTCAACCTGACCACCCCAACCTGTTTGACATCCTTCCACCCCTCCCAAATGTCTCCCTTTCAATGGGACCTTTAAGCTCACTTGCTTTACAGCAGCTAGTGCTGTAAAAAGGGGCCAGGTCCCACTTTACCACTGGAGGTTCATTTCTTCAGTCTCACCTGGCCTGAGTCAGGAGGGTCAGGCCAGACAAGCACTTTCTATTTTGAGCTCAGGTAAGTGGCTACAAATGGCAATCCACAGCTGATTAACACTCCAAGGAAATTACAGACCGTTAGTTTAGGGAGACACAATGGGCCCGATTTTTACCATTGTGAAAACTGGTAAAATTGGGCGTGAGGCCATTAACTGGGTTTTTCTCCCCAGCAGCCAGTGTCCATGCAGATACCCACTTTACGAAGGCCCAAAAAATGGCTGCGATCCGATTCAAAACCAAAACGGAAGCAACAGCAATTTACGTGCATTTAAATCAAATTAATGATCTGCCCGCCCAACCTTACCAGCATTTCCCCCCCTTTACCATCACGTTTGCACGTCTAGATTCAGCACAAGACAGACACGCTCAGCAAAAGTCTGTTTCGGGCGCTCCAATTTCTAAAGAGCTAAATTCAGTGCTTTCAACGATTCTTTGACTCAGATCGGTGGTTGGGGGAGGGGGGGGGGGGGGGGCGGTAGGGAGGAGGGAAGCCAGTCAGATCATTCTCCAGTAACAGGGGGGCACGGTGGGGGGAGAGAAGGGAAGCCTGATCATTTTTCGGGTGGGGGGCAGAGTAGATTTCTACCATTCTGCTGGCAATCGCTGGGGGGAGAAAGCGGCAGAGGGTTGCAATCGGTCTGCACAGCAGGGTGGGGGGGTGGGTGGATAAGGAAGACAGTTATGTTGTGGGGGTCAGACCATGTTTGTGGGGCCATCGCCCTCACATTTTGCTCCTGGGCCGCTTTATCTGCGTTTTGTGGTCCAGGAGTGATGTGACAGTGGCACAATTTTCAAAATCTTTTTCCTCACTGCACATGCGCAGTTCGGAGTTCTGATCTTCTCTGGTATGATGAGCACTGCCCACACTACGATTCAGACTGGCGATTTTTTTTTTTCAGGCTCAGTGGATATGGGAGAGCCTGGGAGCAGATTTCCAATTCAGACCTGAATTGTGCCGAGGTTCAGCACTTAGAATGAAAATGGTAAAATTGGGCCCAATGTGTCTAAATTTTAGGAAAATCTTAACTCCTACCTGGTGAAATTGCTGGAGAAGATTACAAGATATGGAATTGGAGCATGAATAGTAGCTGAATTAAAGATTGGTCAGAAGAGACCAAAACAGAGTAAAAGTTAAGGACAGATGCAGTGGTGTCCCTCAGTTCTGAGGTCACTGATGCTCACTTGAATGCAATCCAACAGAAAATTTGCAGGTGAGTAAATAGTGAGAGGTGGAAACTGTCAGTAAGTGGATGGTAATTCACTTTTGTTAAAGAAAAATATCCAGCAGTAATTAACTCTGAATGGATGTAAATTTCATGATAGCACAGTGGTTAGCACTGCTGCCTCATAGCAACAGGGTCTCTGGTTCAATTCTGGCCTTGGGTCACTGTTTGTGCAGAGTCTTGCTGGAGCAGACGAGTGAAGGAGCAGAGAGAGATAAGATTTTACCTGTTTAAAAACCTGTTTGAATAAGTTTAAAGCACTTTGTTCTTTGTAGAACTGTTTAAAGCATTTATTTTATTGTGTTTACTGCTTTAAGAATTCTGAGGGAGTGGTTAGAAGGAGTTGTGGGCCAGCCAGCTTTAAATCAGCGCCAGGTTTAAAAGGAGGCCTGGTGTAGACAGTGGGCAGCGTCGGAGCGGGCAGCGGAGTGAGAGGGAAGCAGAGTGAGCAATTAGGGCTTAATATCAAAAGGGCTGGGGAGAAAAAGGGCCAAGTGAGTTCGTGTGGAAATTTTCAACATTACTGCAGTGAATAATGGAGGGGCATGTGATGTGTGGTTTCTGTATGATGTGGGAACTGGTGGACCCCAGGGTCCTCCCCAGTGACCATGTCTGCAGTAAGTGCACGTTGCTGGAGAAGCTCCAGCTCAAGGTAGATGAGCTGGCCTCTGAGCTACAGACACTGAGTCTCATCAGGGGGAGAAAGGGTGCCATTGTCAATGGGGTGCAAGAGACATCCACCCCCCCCCCCGCCCCCCCCCCCCCCCCAGACTGGCTAACTCTAAGGGTCAGGAACAAGAGGGGGCTGCTGAGAGGAGGAAGGAGGGTGGGGAGAGGAGGCCCCAGCCTCTCAAGCTACATAACAGGTTTGAGGTTCTTGCTTCTAGTCTGGACGAGAACGAGGGAGGTGAGGTCGGTGAGCAGACTGCACACGGTACAGTGATGCAGCAGGACATAGGCAAAGAGAAGGGGAAAAGGAACGTAGTTGTAATTGGGGATAGTGGGGTGAAGGGTATTGACACTGTCCTTTGTCACAATGACAAAGTGCACAGAAGGGTGGGTTGTCTGCCTGGTGCTCAGGTCCGGGATGTCACATCTGGGCTGCAGAGGAACCTGGAGTGGGAGGGTGAGAATCCGGTCGTAGTTGTTCATGTGGGTGCCGACGACGTAGGCAAAATGCAAACTGAGGATCTGGGGAGGGAGTATGAGAAGCTGAGAATGGAATTAAAAAGTAGAACCGACAAGGTGGTCATCTCTGGGCTACTGCCTGAACCGAGTGCAGACAGGCGTAGGGTTGATAGGATTAAGGAAGTGAATGGGTGGCTCAGGGATTGGTGTGGGAGGAATGGGTTTGAATTTATGGGGCATAGGGACCAGTATTGGGGTAGGTGGGACCTGTTCAGGTGGGATGGGGTTGGTCTGAACCGTGCTGGGATCAGAGTGCTGGCTAATAGTGTAAAGAGGACTGTAGACAGGGCTTTAAACTAATTGGGGGGGGGGGGGGGAGAGGGAGGGAGGGTGTGAGGGTAGGTGACATTACGGGGTCTAAAGTTAAGGAGACGGTACAGGTAAGGATAGAGGCCAAGGATGTCCCAATAATAGAGGGAGTAAGGGGCGTGAGTATGGTTGGTGGCGTTCCGGCAAATAAGGTCCAGGTGAAGGCTGGGATGAAGGTGCTTTATCTGAATGCGCGAAGCATTAGGAATAAAGTGGATGAGTTGGTGGCGCAGATCGACACAAATGGATATGATCTGGTGGCCATTACAGAGACGTGGCTGCAAGGTAACAGGGACTGGGAGCTGAATGTACAGGGCTATCAAGTGTTTAGGAAGGATAGGCAGGAGGGAAAAGGGGCGGGGGGGGGGGGCGTAGCTCTGCTGATTAAGGATAGCATCAGGGTGGTAGCGAGGGATGATATTGGAGCCAAGGAGCAGAAGGTGGAATCGTTGTGGGTAGAGATTAGGAACAGCAAAGGGAGGAAGACGCTGGTGGGTGTCGTCTATAGGCCCCCCAATAATGATCTGGAGGTGGGGCGGGCTGTTAACGCACAAATAAGTGCGGCGTGCAGGAATGGGACAGCCGTAGTTATGGGGGATTTCAATCTGCATATTGATTGGTCGACCCATGTTGGAAGCGGTGTGCTCGAGGAGGAGTTCTTGGAATGCTGCCGGGATAGTTTCCTCGAACAGTGTGTGTTGGAGCCGACGAGGGAGGGAGCTATCTTGGATCTGGTGCTATGTAATGAGGCGGGTAGAATTAGGGAACTTGCGGTGAAGGATCCTCTTGGGGAGAGTGATCATTGTATGGTGGAGTTTCTGGTGCAGATGGAGGAGGAGAAAGTGGGTTCCCGGACACGCGTCCTTGGTTTGAACAGAGGGGAATACGGTAGGATGAGAGAAGAATTGGCGAATGTGGACTGGAGGAGCGTGTTGGAAGGTAGGTCTGCTGAGGAGCAGTGGAGGATCTTTAAGGAGATCTTTCTTGGTGCTCAGCGGAAATTTATTCAGATGGTCAAAAAGGACCGTAGGAGGAGAGGTAATAAGCCGTGGGTAACGAAGGAGGTGAAGGAAAGTGTTAAATTAAAAGCAGAGGCATTTAGAGTAGCTAAGAGTAGTGGGCGAGAAGGGGATTGGGAGAGGTTTAAATGTTAACAAAGATTGACAAAGAAGTTGATAAAGAAGGGTAGGAGAAACTATGAAGCTGGGCTAGCGCTTAATATAAAAAAGGATAGCAAGGGTTTTTATAAATATATAAAAAGGAAGAGGCCGGCTAGGGTGAACGTGGGGGACTTAGTGGTAGGGGATGGGGATATGGCGGAGGTCTTGAGTAACTTTTTTGTTTCGGTCTTCATGGAGGAGGACATGAATAATTTGCCGGATGTTAGAGATGGAAAGGTGGTAGGACTGGAGGGTCTTAATGACATTACTGTTACTAGAGAGGTGGTGCTCGACAGACTGGAGGGGGCTGATTGTGGACAAGTCCCCAGGACCGGATGGAATGCATCCGAGGGTCCTGAAAGAAATGGTGGAGGTGATAGTGGATGCCTTGGTGGTTATTTTCCAGACGTCGTTGGATTCCGGGGAAGTGCCGGAAGATTGGAAAACGGCTAATGTTAAGCCGTTGTTTAAGAAGGGTGCCAGGCAAAAGGTGGGGAATTATAGGCCGGTTAGTTTAACGTCTGTTGTAGGTAAAATGTTAGAATCCGTCATCAAGGAGGAAATAGCGAGGCATCTTGAGGGGAATTGCTTGATAGCGCAGACGCAACACGGTTTCCTTAAAGGGAAGTCGTGTCTGACAAATTTACTGGAGTTCTATGAGGATGTGTCTAGGGCGGTGGATACAGGAGAGCCGGTGGATGTGGTCTTCCTGGATTTTCAGAAGGCGTTTGACAAGGTATCTCACGAGGTTATTACAGAAGGTCCGGGGGCATGGAGTTGGGGGTAGGGTGTTAGCGTGGATAGAAGACTGGTTGTCAAATAGGCAGAGAGTGGGGGTCAATGGGTGCTATTCGGATTGGTGGATGGTGACTAGTGGAGTGCCCCAGGGGTCGGTGCTGGGGCCTCAGCTATTTACCATTTATATAGGTGATCTGGAGGAGGGAACCGAGTGTAGGGTGTCGAAATTTGCTGATGACACCAAAATTGGTGGAAAGACAAATTGTGCGGAGGGTGGGGAGAGTCTACAGAAGGATCTAGATAGGCTGGGCGAATGGGCCAGGAAATGGCAAATGGAATTTAATGTTGGTAAGTGCGAGGTGGTCCACTTTGGTAGGAAGGATTATTACTTACGTGGAGAAAAACTGCAGCAGGCGACGGTGCAGAGGGACCTCGGGGTCCTTGTGCATGAGTCGCAAAAACCCAGCTTGCAGGTGGTCAGGAAGGCGAATGGGATGCTGGCCTTCATAGCGAGGGGGATTGAATATAAAAGTAGGGAGGTCTTGCTGCGGCTGTATAGGGCATTGGTGAGGCCGCAGCTGGAGTACTGTGTGCAGTTTTGGGCGCCGTACTTACGCAAGGATATTTTAGCCTTGGAGGGAGTGCAGAGGAGGTTTACTAGGCTGTTGCCGGAGTTGAGGCGGTTGAGCTATGAGGAGAGGCTGAATAGATTAGGCTTGTACTCGTTGGAGTTTAGAAGAATGAGGGGAGATCTCATTGAGACGTATAAGATGATGAATGGGATGGATACCAAGATTGGGGGAAAGGCAAATTGTGCGGAGGGTGTGGAGAGTCTGCAGAAGGATCTAGATAGGCTGGGCGAATGGGCCAGGAAATGGCAAATGGAATTTAATGTTGGCAAGTGTGAGGTGGTCCACTTTGGTAGGAAGGACTATTACTTACGTGGCGAAAAACTGCAGCAGGCGACGGTGCAGAGGGACCTCGGGGTCCTTGTGCATGAGTCGCAAAAACCCAGCTTGCAGGTGCAGCAGGTGGTCAGGAAGGCGAATGGGATGCTGGCCTTCATAGCGAGGGGGATTGAATATAAAAGTAGGGAGGTCTTGCTGCAGCTGTATAGGGCATTGGTGAGGCCGCAGCTGGAGTACTGTGTGCAGTTTTGGGCGCCGCACCTGCGCAAGGATATTTTGGCCCTGGAGGGAGTGCAGAGGAGGTTTACTAGGCTGATACCGGAGTTGAGGGGATTGAGCTATGAGGAGAGGCTGAATAAACTAGGCTTGTACTCGTTAGAGTTTAGGAGCATGAGGGGAGATCTCATTGAGACGTATAAGATGATGAATGGGATGGATAGGATAGAGGTGGAGAGACTCTTCCCGCTCAAAAAAGACAGTAGGACTAGGGGGCACAGCCTCAAAATAAAGGGGAGGCGGTTTAGAACGGAGTTGAGGAGGAACTTCTTCACTCAAAGGGTGGTGAATCTCTGGAATTCTCTGCCCGTTGAAGTGGTGGAGGCTGCCTCGCTAAATATTTTTAAGACGCGGGTTGATGGGTTTTTGATGAGAGAGGGGATTAAGGGTTATGGGAAGAGGGCAGGAATGTGGAACTGAGCCACGACAGATCAGCCATGATCTTATTGAATGGCGGGGCAGGCTCGAAGGGCTAGTTGGCCTACTCCTGCTCCTATTTCTTATGTTCTTATGTCTGTCTGCACATTCTCCCCATGTCTTCATGGGTTTCCTCTGGGTGCTCCAGTCTCCTCCCACAGTCCAAAGACATGCTGGTTAGGTTGATTTGCCATGCTAACTTGACCTTAGTGTCATGGGAATTAGCAGGTTAGATGCATGGGGTTGCGGGAATAGACCTTGGTGGGATTGTGGTTGGTGCACATCCGATGGGCTGAATGGTTTCCTTCTGCACTGTAGGGATTCTATGAAAACGCTATAAAAGAGCAGAGGGACTTGGAATGTGGGGTCACAGAACATTAAAAGTTGCATCTCCGGTTCATAAGACTAGGTTTCCTCTCGAGGTATGAAATACAAATGTTAAGAAGTTATGATGAGCACATATTAATAAGACCTCAGTGCATTTTCTGTGGTTTTGAGCTTCATATCATTGGAAGATCATTACGAATGAGACAGTACAGTTTCTTTAAGATGGCATTTGCTATGGGGAAATAGATGTGACAAGAGTAGAAAAATTGGATCTTTTTAAAAATGTAGATACAATAGAAGTTAAATCTTATAAAAAAACAAGTCAGATTGATGGAAGTGGATGGCATGGTGGCACAGTAGTTAGGACTGTTACCTCACAGCACCAGGAACTCGGGCTCAATTCCACCTCTGGTGACTGTCTGTGTGGATTTTGCACATACTCCCCATGTCTGTGTGGGTTTCCTTTTGGGTTCTCTGGTTTCCTCCCACAGTCCAAAGACGTGCAGGTTAGATTGACTGGCCATGCTAAATTGCACTTAGTGTCAGGGGTACTAGCAGAATAAATACATGGGGTTACGGGGGTAGGGCCTAGGTGGGTTATTATTGGTGCAGGCTTGATGGGCCAAATGGCCTCCATGTGCACAGGGAGGATTCTATAGAGTGGATAGTTTCCAGTATTTCAAGAGTTAAAAAATATATGTAATTAATTATAAAGGGTTTAGAACAAAGGAGACACTTCTTCACACAAGGGAATTTAAGGGCCTGGAATTCATGTTAAGGGTAAATGAATGGGTTTGAAACTACTGTTCAAACTTTCACCATGATGGAGAGCCTCTCTGTCATGGTAAAAATAGCAGAACTGACCAAAAATCAAAGTCCCCCAACACAACAGTTACCATATTTGTGGGAGTGGAGATGTGGATGGTGCATTTGTCAGTTAAATCAGCAGTCGCCTATTTCTAATCTGTTTTAGTAGCTGAGGTGTGTGGATTCTGAAATGTCAAAAGTAAACCTAGTAAGAGCAGACCTGAACTTGGTGCATTCCTTTGGATGGCAAGGAGGACTCATTGGGAGAGTTAGGGAATCCTTTGTGGAATTTGCCTTCAAATTTTATTTACACTCAGCAGTAGAACAAAACAAATTCCAACCGCTTTCCCTTAACCCAAGGGAGCAGTAGGATGGTGCTCCTGATCTGAGAGCAATTATCGTTCACCCAGCTGCTGTGAAGAACTTGGCACTAGAGTAGGGCACATAGTACTTCATGCAAATGAATAACAAGGATTCACGTAATGTTCTTGAATATGAAGGCCCTAGAAGTCCATAGCCATGGACAACTGGAGGTCAGAAGGAAGATGTTGTACGTGCTCCTGAAAAGACAAGGAGGACCAGAGAGACAGGATAACCAGCTGTACCCTGTGGAAAATAGCGTACAGACTTCGATCACCTTATTTCAATTTGACAGACAGGCAAATGGTGGAGGTTAAGCAATGAGGTGTTGACTGATAGTATGTCATATGGTCCAGCAGTAACTTGAGCCACATTCCATCAAACTCCCGTCCAGACTTTTTCTTGACCTCCAACCAGGTTTGAGACCTTCTCCCTGTACCCCTCCCCTGTGCTGCTCCCTGAGAAACTTATGAGATAAATGACCTGCTCTGGAGCATCATTGAACTGCAATTTTGCACTGTTCTCTTGGCCAGGTGTGGGTCTGGGGGTTGGATGCTCTTTTGAAGAGTCAGTAGAGACTTGATGGGCTGAATGACCTCCTGCACTGCAGGGATTCTCTGCTGCTTCTGTGGTTCTTTATGTTGTACTTGGACTGGGGGATATTTTAATTTTTTTGTGATATTGTAAAAGGATTGATGTTAGTTCAGCTGCCTCAATGGAGTTAAAATCAGGAGGATTTTATGATAAACTGCCATTCTGAAATCACCAGTTTTACGCAATCAGCATGAATTATAATGATGGGCTTTGTGTGTGGATAGTGGTGTCACAGGGCCAAGTGAGCACTGAGATGTTTTTAACTAGGGCTTTGATGATTGAAAAGCAATACATATTAGGATTTTGGCTCTCAAAGAACAAAGAGAAAAGGACAAAGAAAATTACAATACAGGAACAGCCCTTCTGCCCTCCAAGCCTGCATTGAACTAAAACCCCCTAACCTTCCACGGATTGTACCCCTCTACTCCCATCTTATTCATGTATTCGTCAAGATGCCTCTTAAAAGTCACTACTGTATCTGCTTCCACTGCCTCCCCAGGCAATGAGTTCCAGGCACCCACTGCTCTGTAAATAAATTTGCCCCTCGCACCTTAAACCTATGCCCCCTAGTAATTGACTCTTCCACCTTGGGGGAAAAAGCTTCTGACGATCCATTCTGTCCATGCCCTTCATAGACGTCTACAAGATTATCAGGTTGTCCCTCAACCTCTTTTGTTCCAGTGAGAACAATCTCCCCTCACTGCAAATGCTGTCCATACTGGACAATACCTTGGTAAATCTTTTCTGTGCCCTCGCCAAAGCCTCTTGTCTCCTAGCAGCAGAGAACATAAGAACATAAGAAATAGGAGCAGGAGTAGGCCATCTAGCCCTTCGAGCCTGCCCCGCCATTCAATAAGATCATGGCTGATCTGTCGTGGCTCAGTTCCATTTTCCCGCCCTCTCCCCATAACCCTTAATCCCTTCTCTTATCAAAAACCCATCAACCCGCTTCTTAAAAATATTTAGCGAGGCAGCCTCCACCACTTCAACGGGCAGAGAATTCCAGAGATTCACCATTTTTTGAGTGAAGAAGTTCCTCCTCAACTCCATTCTAAACCGCCTCCCCTTTATCTTGAGGCTGTGCCCCCTAGTCCTACTGTCTTTTTTGAGCGGGAAGAGTCTCTCCACCTCTATCCTATCCATCCCATTCATCATCTTATACGTCTCAATGAGATCTCCCCTCATTCTTCTAAACTCTAACGAGTACAAGCCTAGTTTATTCAGCCTCTCCTCATAGCTCAACCCCCTCAACTCCGGTATCAGCCTAGTAAACCTCCTCTGCACTCCCTCCAGGGCCAAAATATCCTTGCGCAGGTGCGGCGCCCAAAACTGCACACAGTACTCCAGCTGCGGCCTCACCAATGCCCTATACAGCTGCAGCAAGACCTCCCTACTTTTATATTCAATCCCCCTCGCTATGAAGGCCAGCATCCCATTCGCCTTCCTGACCGCCTGCTGCACCTGCCAGCTGGGTTTTTGCGATTCATGCACAAGGACCCCGAGGTCCCTCTGCACCGTCGCCTGCTGCAGTTTTTCGCCACGTAAGTAATAGTTCTTCCTACCATTCTTCCTACCAAAGTGGACCACCTCACACTTGCCAACATTAAATTCCATTTGCCATTTCCTGGCCCATTCGCCCAGCCTATCTAGATCCTTCTGCAGACTCTCCACACCCTCCGCACAATTTGCCGTTCCCCCAATCTTGGTGTCATCAGCAAATTTCGACACCCTGCACTCGGTTCCCTCCTCCAGATCATCTATATAAATGGTAAATAGCTGAGGCCCCAGCACCGACCCCTGGGGCACCCCACTAGTCACCATCCGCCAATCCGAATAGCACCCATTGACCCCCACTCTCTGCCTCCTATTTGACAACCAATCCTCTATCCACGCTAACACCCTACCCCCAACTCCATGTCCCCTGACCTTCTGCAATAACCTCTTGTGAGGTACCTTGTCAAACGCCTTCTGAAAATCCAGAAAGACCACATCCACCGGCTCTCCTCTATCCACTGCCCTAGACACATCCTCATAGAACTCCAGTAAATTTGTCAGACACGACTTCCCTTTAATGAAACCGTGTTGCGTCCGCCCTATCAAGCAATTCCCTTCAAGATGCCTCGCAATTTCCTGCTTAATGATGGATTCTAACATTTTACCTACCACAGACGTTAAACTAACCGGCCTATAATTCCCCGCCTTTTGCCTGGCACCCTTCTTAAACAACGGCGTAACATTAGCCGTTTTCCAATCTTCCGGCACTTCCCCGGAATCCAGCGACGTCTGGAAAATAACCACCAAGGCATCCACTATCACCTCCGCCATTTCTTTCAGAACCCTCGGATGCATTCCATCCGGTCCTGGGGACTTGTCCACAATCAGCCCCTCCAGTCTGTCGAGCACCACCTCTCTAGTAACAGTAATGTCATTAAGACCCTCCATTCCTACCACCTTTCCATCGCTAACACCCGGCAAATTATTCACGTCCTCCTCCGTGAAGACAGAAACAAAAGTTATTCAAGACCTTCGCCATATCCCCATCCCCTACCACTAGCTCCCCTTTCTCATCCTCTAAAGGACCAACGTTCACCCTAGCCAGCCTCTTCCTTTTTATATATTTATAAAAACTCTTGCTATCCTTTTTTATATTAAGTGCTAGCCCAGCCTCATAGCTTCTCCTACCCTCCTTTATCAACTTCTTTGTCAATCTTTGTTGACATTTAAACCTTTCCCAATCCTCTTCTCGCCCACTGCTCTTAGCTACTCTAAATTCCTCCGCTTTTAATTTAACACTTTCCTTCACCTCCTTCGTTATCCACGGCTTATTACCTCTCTTCCTACTGTCCTTTTTAACCATCGGAATAAATTTCTGCTGAGCACCAAGAAAGATCTCCTTAAAGATCCTCCACTGCTCCTCAGCAGACCTACCTTCCAACACATTCCCCCAGTCCACATTCGCCAATTCTTCTCTCATCCTACCATACTCCCCTCTATTCAAACAAAGGACGCGCGTCCGGGAACCCACTTTCTCCTCCTCCATCTGCACCAGAAACTCCACCATACAATGATCACTCTCTCCAAGAGGATCCTTCACCGCAAGGTCCCTAATTCTACCCGCCTCATTACATAGCACCAGATCCAAGATAGCTTGCTCCCTCGTCGGCTCCAACACACACTGTTCAAGGAAATTATCCCGGCAGCATTCCAAGAACTCCTCCTCGAGCCCACCTCGTCCAACATGGGTCGACCAATCAATATGCAGATTGAAATCTCCCATAACTACTGCCGTACCATTCCTGCACGCCGCACTTATTTGCGTGTTAACAGCCCGCCCCACCTCCAGATCATTATTCGGGGGCCTATAGACGACACCCACCAGCGTCTTCCTCCCTTTGCTGTTCCTAATCTCCACCCACAACGATTCCACGTTCTGCTCTTTGGCTCCGATATCATCCCTTGCTACCACCTTGATACTATCCTTAATCAGCAGAGCTACGCCACCCCCTCTTTCCTCCTGCCTATCCTTCCTAAAAACTTGATAGCCCTGTACATTCATCTCCCAGTCCCTGTCACCTTGCAGCCACGTCTCTGTAATGGCCACCAGATCGTATCCATTTGTGTCGATCTGCGCCACCAGCTCATCCACTTTATTCCGAATGCTTCGTGCATTCAGATAAAGCGCTTTCATCCCAGCCTTCACCTGGACCCTATTTGCCGTAACGCCACCAATTGGGACATCCTCGGCCTCTTCCCTTACCTGTACCCTATCCTTAACTTTAGACCTCGTAGCGTCACCTACCCTCGCACCCTCCCCCCCCCTAATTAGTTTAAAGCCCTGTCTACAGTCCTCTTTACTCGATTCGCCAACACTCTGGTCCCAGCACGATTCAGACCAACCCCATCCCGCCCGAACAAGTCCCACCTACCCCAATACTGGTGCCAATGCCCCATAAATTCGAACCCATTCCTCCCACACCAATCCCTGAGCCACCCATTCACTTCCTTTATCCTGTCAACCCTACGCCCGTCTGCACTCAGTTCAGGCAGTAGCCCAGAGACGACCACCTTGTCGGTTCTACTTTTTAATTCCATTCCCAGCTTCTCATACTCCCTCCGCAGATCCTCAGTCCGCACTTTGCCTACGTCGCCGGCACCCACATGTACTACAACGACCGGGTTCTCACCCTCCCACTCCAGGTTCCTCTGCAGCCCAGCTGTGACATCCTGTACCCGAGCACCAGGCAGACAACACACCCTTCTGTGCACTTTGTCATTGTGACAAAGGACAGTGTCAATACTCTTCACCCCACTATCTCCAATCACTACTACGTTCCTTTTCCCCTTCTCTTTGCCTATGTCCTGCTGCATCACTGTACCGTGTGCAGTTTGCTCACCAACCTCACCTGCCTCGTCCTCTTCCAGACTGGAAGCAAGAACCTCAAACCTGTTATGCAGATTAAGAGGCTGAGGCCTCCGCTCCTCACCCCCCTTCCTCCTCCTCCCAGCAGCCCCCTTTTGTCCCTGACCCTTAGATTTAGCCAGTCTAGGGGCACCCTCTCTCCCCCTGATGAGCCTCAGTGTCTGTAGCTCAGAGGCCAGCTCATCCACCTTGAGCTGGAGCTCCTCCAGCAACCTGCACTTACTGCAGACATGGTCACTGGGAAGGACCCTGGGGTCCGCCAGTTCCCACATCATACACAAACCACACATCACATGCCCCTCCATTATTCACTGTAATTTTTTATGGGAAAAAATTTTTTTTCCTTGTTTCTTGCTGTAGTAGTTTTGAAAAAATTTTTTTTCCTTGTTTTTTTCAAACAAACTCACCTGGCCTTTTTTCCTTCCAGCCCTTTTTGATATTAAGCCCTATTAACTCACTCTGCTTCCCCCTCACTCCGCTGCCCGCTCAGACGCTGCCCGCTGTCTACACCAGGCCTCCTTTTAAACCTGGCGCTGATTTAAAGCAGGCTGGTCCACAAATGCCTTTTCACCACACCCTCAGAATTCTTAAAGCAGTAAATACAATAAATAAATGCTTTAAACAGTTCTACAAAGAGTAAAGTGCTTTAAACTTATTTTAAACAGGTTTTTAACAGGTAAAATCTTAGCTCTGTCTCTCTCTCTCTCTCAGCTCCAGCAAACAATGGAAGGCTTCACCGTGTGGCCCCTTGATAATGAGATTGCATTACAAGATTCTAACTGTGGATCATGCCTGTGGGGTTATGTGCGGAGAAGGACTTTACATAAGAGCGAGATGATGGTCATTATGAACAAGGTAGTTTCACTTTTTCTTGCTTCTTTCCTACACAAGGATGCCCAAAATGAATCTAGGAGTAACTTCCGACGGCTCCTCCAGTTTAGGTTTGTCCTTTGTGTCAGGTGCCTTCTTGGTATGCTATCGGAGAAATACCATTGAAATGCAAGTCCCCTCTGCCCTCTTTTTGATTTCTTCCCCTGCAACACAGCAAATCTATGCACTCCCAGCCTCAGGGACAATTTGGGCAGGGAACCTTCCATGTATGAGTAGATAGTACTGATCTTGGGAAAATCTGTAAGATCACCTTGGCAAAAAAAACTCAGCAAACGCTGCTTCCATCATTCCAATTCTTCTGCTCAGCGCGAGGAGAGCAAAATATTCAGAGATTTTCTGCCTCACTTTAATCCTATGTCCAGTAGGGGGAGACAGATTCCACATATTTCATCCCTGAACATCCCCTTGCTTCTCTCACTGCGGTCAGACAATCTGCATCACGGGGGAGGAGGGTTAAGAATTTCAGCACCGAATCAAAACTACCACATTAAATCATATTCTGGTGTATTCCTAAACAAATTACTTTATTTAAGGCAATTGGAGATTTTCTGAATTTCAGTATATTAACGCTGCAATGTCAATCAATAATTAATTTGCTCTGTGACCGCTTTCTGCATTTGAGAGCTTTTAGAAAAGATCTTTTTTTGTTTCTCGGAACTGGTTTCAGGGACACTTGTACTGTTTTCATTCCTCAGCTCTCAAAACTGAACAAAAAAAATGCAAAGAATCAAATTTGGGCTCGATGCCTAATTTGCCCTGCTTAACAAATGCTTCATTTCATTAAGCATGACTGAGTTTCCCTGAGGACACCTTGATAATGTCATAATAAAGGAATGTCATATTAGATTCAACCATACGTAATCTTTTTCATTGAGTGAACAGCCATTCAGACAAACTGCCCAACAAGTTTATAGATAATCTTTAAGATGTGATCTGGTAACCAGAATGGATTAAACGTTCTGCTTGCCGAGTCAAGGACACATTGAAACGGTTGTCAGCTGAACACTGAAATCCCCTTTGAGTATCATAAGATCACTAAAGAGCATTTTTTTCAAGAGACATCAGCATATGCAATACCTGCATTGATGGTTAGAGATTGTGTTAAGAAACCCTTTCTTCAAACGTCTGTACAGTTTATTTTGCACAAACAAGGAGGAAAAGAAGATGCAGTAATGACATTAAAATGGGAGCCAAAGTTCTTTATTTTCAAAACAAGATCTCCTGACTGCAGATTTGGGGATTCATCTTGCTGAATGTCAATTGAGTCAATGCATCTGCACATCAGAGTTCCAGTGGGCAAAAAAACAGTTTAATATCATTCTGTTTGAAATATTCTTTTTTAAAAAAAGAATGAGTTCAAAAAGAGGCATTAAACAAGGGATTGTGGGCAAATCACTTGCTGATGATGCTGCAAAGCCCATTTTATTTGCTTCTCCCCAGGTATGTTGGGGTCTTTTAAGAGAATGGGTCAGGTGACCTGGGACTCGAGCTCCACCCTGGGTGGGGCTTACCCAGCCAGTCTTCTGTTGACTGTGCTCGGATTAAGGCGTGTAATAAGCCATTCCAGTTAGTTTATTACCACTGATCTGGTGGTCTATTATTAGTCTCAATTGGGCGACACAATGGTTAGCACTGTTGCCTCACAGCACCAAGGACTTGGGTTCGATTCCCAACTCGGTTCACTGGTCTGTGCAGAGTCTACACGTTCTCCCTGTGTCTGCATAGATTTCCTCTGGGTGCTCTGTTTTCCTCCCACACTCTGAAAGACGTGCCGGCTAGATAAACTGGCCATGGTAAATTCTCCCTCAGCGTACCTGGACTTGTGCCAGAGTGTGGCGACCAGGGGATTTTCACAGTAACTTCATTGTAGTTTTAATGCAAACCTACTTGTTGCTAATAAATAAACATAAACATTATCAGGCCTCAAACATATTACTTGCCAGCACCTCAGTCCGTAGGTTGAGGGAGTTCAGATCCCAATGGGTCCATTGAAGCCCAAGTGGTAATTATATTAAGATTAAAGACAGTTGGTTTGAACCAGAACCATGGTGGGTTGGACTTCATGTTCAGGTGCAGAAATGCATCAGGCATGCAAGGAATTACAACTCCTTGTATCTGCAGTTTAGTTATTCAGGAAGGGGCATATTACTTTCCACTTGACTGTTTGATGGACAGACCAAACGAATGGGGGAAATGAGCAAATTTGTGACGGTGAACTGGTGAGGGCAGCAACTGGGAAGCAAACTATCACAAAAGGTGGAGGGGGGGAAGATATAGGGCAGGAAATGGAGCAGGGAAATGAACAATGGAAGACTGAGGAAAACAACAGCAGGGAGTGAACAGAGATATGACATTTATTGTCAAAACTCGGAAATAATTACAGAGGGCAGAAGACCGAGCAAAGAAATTCAAAGAAAACTAAACAGATTAAAGCATTCACATATGGGAGGTAGGCCATTTTCACTGAAAGAGTAAAGCACTGAATTGAATGATCTTTATGTGTGAGGATATCAACCTATTTTTTTTTCCCCTTTTGATTATGCTTTGAACAGTTTCATCTCTTATGCTCACCCTCTCATGCGTTACTTAACTTGAACTCACTGATGGTGATCACTGTGTCCTATCATAAAAATCTACAGAACTAACAGGATTTATGGAAATGAACCACATTGTGTCAAGTTAATTAATTAAATGGGTGCAGTATAATTAAATAGCCTGGTTCAGATAGTTGACATATTACTGACTCAGTGCACCTCTCCGGCTTAATATTCTCCTCTGGATTTGTGCTGGAAGACTCCCTTAGAACAACTGTTAGCAATGTATTGCAGGAATGTCATAAAATGGTTAAGACCTCGAGAGGAATAGCAGGAGAAATTGATAACAATGAATGAAGGAAACATGTGTTCCCAAATTTCCAACATCGTACTCCATTTTGTTTTTTTTTTGCTCCCCTCTCTCATGTTTGCTCTGGTACACGTGTGTTGATTCTCTCTCGAACCACTAAATAATTTAATCAAAGCTGCAACACTGCAGAACTACAGCTACTGCACTGTTCAGCAGCCTCTACAATCTTTTCCATTTCTGTAACAACACTTGGCATTCAGCCAAATCTGATAATGCACATCACACCCTGGAGGTTTCGTACCCGAGACAAGGCTTCCACTCTCATTTTTTAACCCAACTAATTTATTGAATAATACCTACATTATTGAGGCAGTTGGTTTCAGTGTATCTGGAGGCTGAAAAACTGGAAGCTCACTTTGAAGTTCAGCACACTATTAGGCTGGTAAGTAATATAAACAATTGTGGCATGATTACTGGTAGCTGGAAGATTTCTAGCTGATGCAGTTTATCTGTTATGACAGTATGTGCTCCAGATTACACATTTCCCAGAGCCGAATTACAGTCTGTCCCAAGGGAAGATTTTCTGGAATTTGGTACACTAATTTAGCACTTGGTAAAATGGTACATTTTTAAATGGATGGAAGAGAAAGACTGAATGTTAAATAAAACGGCCTAAAGATAATAAATTGAGGTGCAAACGGAGGACTGTGAGGCAAAAAAATGATAAAACAGGGAGGCTGTTCGGCAGGATGACACATGAAGAAGTATTGTCACCTTTTGTTTAAATAATAAGACACAAGTGTTACAGTTAGAGGCCAACAAAGGGAGCGCATGTGATTCATTATTGTCCCCTAGACAAGATTAGTCTGTCATCCAAGAAAAAAACTGCAATGAACAGCTTCCCAAAAGGGAACATAGCTGCAGTGCTGACAGATCTAATTGAAGCAGCTGGATTGTCTGGTAAAGTTCATGCTGGTGGTCTGCGAAGCTGATAGATTGAATGTCGTAAAGCAGCAGAAGATAAAATGACATGCATGCGGACCTTGTTATCAATAGGAGTTGATCCAAACCCAGGGGACATTAATAAAGTACCTGGAGCCTGGATTTTCTCAAAACCTCAACTACCAGCCGATCATTAGCCATGAATATTGTGCTGTTTGTAAATGTAAATTCACATTCTGCCACTTGGGGGGCTCTTCAAAGGCCCAATCAGCTTTTTGAGATCGATTATAATCCTACCTAAGTTCAACATGTATTCCCTGACAATGTCCTGTTTGACGTTGTCTAATGGTAAATAAAATTGTGTATAAATTGCCCCTTTCCAGCAAAATAAAACTTTTGCTGGACTTTATAACTCCCATTGCCTTACGCTTCCCTGAAATAACTGTATGGATTTTGTGTCTTACTATTTGTCTTACAGAATAATAACAATCCCTTCAGCTGTCTGTAAATCTATGAACATTTGTCCTATTGGGACTAACCAACTAATCATTTTGGACCTCAATAATTCTGCAACTCTATAACCATTCATCACAGTATTTTCTGGGTGATTATTAATTCCAATCATTCAAGTGTTACTTATTTGGAAAACTCAAAATAAAATTCAAGATGCTTACTCATAGCATTTTAATTTTACCCCTGTCCTCTGTCACCTAGAAACTATCCAGTCCAATCATTACTACGTTTTGAGTATGAATTCTTACCAGCAGAAAATGTTACTTCCATTTAAATTTGAACCTGATCCAATATAATCCAAGACAGCACTTACATTTTCTTGCAATTGCAACAACCTTGAGGTCACTACCAATTTTATGTGACATCCTACTGAAAATTCTCTTTCTATTTGAAATTTGAGTATGGCCGGATGGAATTCAATTGGCTGCAGGATTACTTTGACTTGTTTTTTTTTGTTCTGATCGCAATAATTTGGAGCCTTTTTTGATGTAACCAGTTTTGACATGTAGTTTTTTACCAACAAAGCAGGTATCTGCAGAAATTGAGAAATTCAAGATGGTTGCCACAGCTAAATAATACAAGGTGATAGACTCACACAGCCTCAACGAATTTGGCAGCTCCCTCCCCCTCCCCCACCACCCGCCCACCTTTTAATAAGCTAATAAAAGGTTAGAGGTGGTATTTCTGCCCCATTGGTTCAGAAGTCTGGTCTCAGTTGTTGGTAGATCAGAAGTCGGCAATTGTCCAGCATTTTGGGACTAAGGTGTATGGCATTGAATTAGGATTGTGGGTAAATGTTTGTGGGTCTCTCCTGGGCCAAGCTGGCAGACCCTGGCAAGGGAGTCGAGGACCAAATGGGATGAGGAGATGGGATTTGAGGGGCCGGGGGGAGGGCAAGCTGATGGCATTAAACTTTTGGAGGGGCCCTCTGGGTACAGAAGGCCTGTTTTAAAACAAAGTTCACCTCTCCCACACCTGCCATTGACCCATGCAGGGAAATTTGACCTCTCCCCTTTTTTTAAATCCTGGCAGCAACAGTGAGGCCATGTAAGTGGGCATTAATTGCCCACATAAGATCCTCGATTGGCTCATTGACAGATGTGCTACCCAAAGCCATTCCTGGTTTCTGGTCTAAATACAGAGGGAGCTGGGATGGGCAGGCATGTGGCAGGCAAGCACCCACATGATGTATTGGGCACCCATGCTGTCAAACACATTGCTGGGGGGGCTGTAGAATCCAGTCCATTGATATGAGTTATTTCAACTTGGCTGATTCGATCGCACTCTTACCTCTGCATCAGAACATTGTGGATTTGACCGTATAATCTGTTGACATTCATGTAAACTTGCTCAGTGATGCTGAATTCTGGTTCTGCCAGGGTCACTGAGCTTGTGATCTCATTACAAACTTGTCCAAACATGGACAGAAGAACTGAACTTAAGCGGTGGATAAGAATGTCTGCCCTCAACACCAAGCCAGCACAGTGTGGTATCAAAGAGCCCCAGGAAAGACTGTAACCAGTGGTCATTGGTGGGGAGAATATACCCGGCACAAAGGAAGATGGAGGTCAATTGTCTCGGTCGTAGGACATCACTGCAAAGTTCTGCAGGGTGGTGTCCCAGGCCTGACCACCTTCAGCTGATTCATCAACGACTTTCCTTTCATCATAAGTTCAGAGGTGGGGATGTTCTCGAATGATCGCACAATGTTCAGTATCATCTGCCACCACCAATTGCAAGTTCCCCTCCAAGGCACTCACCATCCCAACTTGGAAATATATCACCGTTCCTTCATTTTCACTTGTGCAAATTCCAGGAATTCCCTCCCTAACAGAATTGGGAGTGGACCTACACCACATGGAGTGTGGCAGTTCAAGAAGGCAACCTACCACCATTTTCTCGAGGATAATTACGAATGGGCAGCAAATGTTGGTCTAGCCAGCGATACCCACATCCCAAGAAAGAATAAATAATAATTAATACAAAGTTCAAAGATGTCCCATTGGCCTACTTGGGTCAATGTAAATGACCCATTGCACTATTCATAGAAGAAATCCAAGAGTACGTATCTCACTGTCTAATATTGTACATCAACCCAAATAGATTATCTCATTGCTGATATTTTTTAGTGCAATTATTGTATATACATTGATAACTGGCTTTGTCTTGTCAGAGGTGACTGCACTTCCAAAGCAATTCACTGGGGTAGATCTTCTGTGTGATTTGGGTAAAATGGGCAATTCTATTTTACATCTTCCCCCAACTTTCAAACCCCACTGACATCAGCTCTGGCTGGGTTACTGTACTTTGCAGGTTGGTGTAATAGACATGACTTTTTTTATTTTCTATGTTTTGATGAGGTGTAGCTACACTCTTAAGTACACTATATCATTTATTCTGTTCACTTATCAATTTATTGGCATTTAATAACTTAAGCAACTCCTAGTAACATATTTATACATATCATTTTTTTCCACTACTTCCTGAAGTTGAAGTTCACATGAGTGTAAAGTGTTATCATTAGAGTACAACAAGAATGACCTTCTGTTTAATCTCCAGGGGATTGACAAAACCTACACTGCTCACTTATGCTATGCCACTTTTTCCATGCCAAACCTGTGAAATTTACCCAGGTCTCCCCATGTCACCTCTATGCCATGTATCCTCCATAGCCACTCACCTCGTTTCCATTATGCACAGTTCTCGGGATCCATGTCAATAGCACTGAGACTTATAGAAAAATAATTGGTAAACTATTGAGCCTATAATGATCTAGGAAAATCCTGAATTTAAACTTACTGTCATTGATACTGAACCAAAATGCCAAGGGGGAAATCTAGTAATCCTTTAAGTGATGATTAGGTCTGTAAACAAACCAGAGTAATGTCAGACAAACCTGTTATTGTAGGCTTTTAAAGATTTCATTAATTCTTTGACCAATAAGATCTGCTGAGCTGAAGTTTTTCAAACTCAGCCAAGCATTCATGAAGGAACATTCATTAAAGGCACGATAAAAGCTTTTCAACTCCACTAACCGAACAGATATCTATTTCCATGTCAAAATGGCTGTTAATCAATTGAGGGCGAGCAAGCAGAAGCTATTTTTCTACCTTTTTTTTTTTAGCCAAAATTTTCTGGTGCTTCCTGTTGGAGGGATCTTCTGGTTGGCCAATGGCAGGTCACCTTTGTCATCATGTAATACACTGCGGGGTTGAGAGGCAGTAAGTCTTACCCAGGATCTTTTTTAAACAGTTGGATCTAACAGTCCAATTAAATCAGAGCCAAAAAATAGGAAGCTGGATTTTTTTTTTACATTTTTGTTTTCAGTATGACACCTTGTCCATTGTAAAAGTAATGTAACGTATGTGAATGATTGACCAATATTTGTAATGTAGGGACCTAACCTGCAAAGGTAATCTGGTCCTTATGATGCATCACTACATTGAAAACACATCTGCATTATAAATACAGCATCTAACAATGACATTTGATGGTTGAAAATATTTTACATTTCTCTTTCACAATGATCTCAACTCCCAGCAAGGAAAACGGTGTAGTTTGGAAATGCAAAGGAAAACTGGATTTCCTCAAATAAAATCGAAGTGTGGCTATTTGTATGCTGGAACATGCTTTCCCCAACCAGATAGAAATTAAAAAGATGCTGGGTTGATTAAGCAAATCTCTGGACCCGAATGGGGGGGAAAAAGGTTTGTCTGCAGCTTAATACAAGACATTGAAAAATACCCACCTAGAGGAAAGTCCCAAAACAGGACTGCCTTCCAGCCACACCACTCAAATAACATTGAAAGTGTTAAAAAGTGAGCAGGGTTTGTCAACAATCACAACAGCTGGAAGGAGATCAGTTTCTAGAGACCACATGATTCATAATATCACAGGGCAACAAACATTAAGCAATTTATTGCATCAGTGTAGTACCTGAAAATTCAACTTCTTTGTGTAATAACAATGCTCCCAATGTGCACTGCATGAGATAAAATGGAACATCAGACCAAAAATTGCCTCTTAATCCTTTTAGCTTGCAGAGCAAATTGTGTGTTAGTCGGGTTGTGCATTGTTATCCACGAGTATTTGGCTCATCTGTTGCTGGCAGATCTTGCAAGGCTACTTTTCACATTAAAATTGATCTGCTATTGAAGGATTTCAATGACCGCAGCAAGACCAGGACAATGAATGGAGTTCTTGTTTGAAGATGTGTTCAAAAAGCTGGATACATTTTGTGTGGATTTATTTTTGTGGAGTGCGGGATGCCAGGGTGACTTGGCTCTTATTCCAGGAAGATGATGTCAGCATTAACCTTATGATAAAATCATAGAATTCCTACAGTGCAGAAGGAGGCCCATCAAGCCTGCACTGCCAACAATCCCACCCAGACCCTGTCCACGTAACTCCACATACTTACCCTTCTAATCCTCCTGGCATTCCCTAATACTAAGGAGCAATTTAGCATGGCCAATCAACGGAACCCACACATTTCTGGAGTGTGAAAGGAAATTCGTGCAGACACGGGGAGATGGGCAAACTCCATACAAACAGTGATCCCAGCCGGAAATCAAACCTGCGCCCCTGGCTCTGTGAGGCCACAGTGCTAGTCACTGTGCCGCTACAACTACATTGATAATATTTGATAATAGCTGCAGGCATCATCAGCGTTGCAGCCATCCAGTTGTTATTGTTGAGACTAATTGACAGGTATTGACTGGCATATTTCTGAGAATGGAACTGATGCAGGTCCTGGGAGGCACTCGCGTTCAAGTTCTTGGCTCACGGGGAGGAAATATCATCTTGTAGCATTGCTTTCAGTGGTCCTACACAGATGACAATTATTCTCCAGGGTCAGGTAGGGATTGGAGATGTTACCTACATAGTTTACATGGGTTCCTTTAAATTATATCAATGGACAGGTTGTGGCTGAGTTTCTCTCTGCTCCTGGGGAATTAATATCAAATGCCACATCCATTTCCCTCTTGTTTTTGAAATTATTTGACTCTTTCATAGTCCTTTCATGTTTCCCCTAATTCTGGGCTGAATAACATGGTTAATATCACAGTGCCAGGGACCTGGGTTTGATTCCAGTGGCAGGTTCAGCACCCAGGATTTGGTGGCATACCAAATTCTCGACCCCATCTTTGGTGTGCCCAGATAATATAGTAATTGCTGTAAATTAGCAAGGCTGGATTAGACACTATCTGCCAAGCTCTGAATTTCCTTGAATGTTGGTGCTCACCCATGCACCCTATCTTCATTGGAAGTGTGAAATAAAAATAGATTGTGCTGCTGTTGCAACCAGGTTACAGCAGCACAGTGATAAAATTTAGTAAATATGGATACACAAGGTGTCTCCCCTGCCTTCCACCCACATTTCTGATTTACCCCATGAGGGACTGTCTCTGTCTCTGCTAACATCCTTAACTAATATCAGCTCCGTCCACGTGAAATGAAATCATTTGTCTGTGGTCTCGATGCAAATGCAGGAATGAAAATCTCTCAAATCAAGTTTCAGACTTACTTTCAGAAAAGCAAATATGCAATAAAATTATTAGCCAGACTTTGTGTTTCGTTAGTTGATCTCAACTTGGGCAACAGGAGGATTTCTAGAATTGGCCTTGCTTTTGGGGAGGTGAGAATCAGCCAGGTTTTCTCACTGGAGATCTGACATTGGGGCTTTTAATTCGAATGCAGCCACAGGACAAGCAGTTCAAGGTTTTTCTCATCACCTCTCACCAATCTATGGCTTTTTGGCTGTTAAGGTGAAACAGGAAAAAGTTACAAGTTGAGAATTTTCTCAGGTCTTTAACTGGCTGCAGCCAGAACCATATTGAAATCTTAACTCAGTACAAATGTTTCAAGCTTGTGTTGCTTGTAAAGTTGCAAGAAGGAGCAAGCTTCAGGCACTGTGATTTGTGTGTGACAGCCAGTCATTTCCAAATGCGGTTGTTACTTAATTAAATCTTGGAAGTCTTTTTGGGAGCAATTTTTAAAGGAATGTATCTTTTTAAATTATTTGAGAATACTAACGAATGATTTGAAGCTTGTGATGTGGTTCGAAATGAAGCAAGGATATCAGATATTGTTTCACTGAAACAAAATAGATTCAACATTTAGGTTACAACCTTTAATTGCATTCCTTCTGAGCAGCTAGAAAGGTATATTCCTGCTGCAAACAGACACAGTATGATATCAGATCATCATTGCCTTTTTCTTCTCTTGTATAATGAATGTGCTTAATAATTTAATTCAAGGTATGAAATTATAATGTTCTATTGCTCAGGAAAGATAGTAAAGAAATGCTGAGATGGCGTAAGATAGTTCCAGTAAGTTAAAGTAATTAACTGAAAGGTTGATCCACTCTCATTAGCTTGGAACACATTACCTCGATATGAAAGGTAGGAAAGATTCTCAATGCCACAGGGAGTCCTGACTCATTCATGAGATGATTTAAAATACAGAAGATGAAAGAACTACAGTTTGAAGGATGGATAAAAAAAACCCATAACCAGAAAGGTCATTGTTGATTGCCATTTAGTGAGCCCTATTTTAAAGATCCACATGTGGATCCTGCAACAGGATGGGACTGAAATTGCTTGTTAGAACTTTGAAATGAAAAGGCTGACAGCTGCTGAGACTCGCATTTGATGGCCAGAGGGCAACTTGTAAAGTTGTATATCATTCTGCCCCCAAAAGGATAATAAGACCTGGAGAATTCACCTCAAGCCTGCTCTTGCCATTCATTATGATTATGTCTGATCTGTATTTTGACTCCCTTTGCCTGTCTTTGCTTCATATCTCTTGCCACATTTTCTATGGTGCTGGGCATAGTTTGGTAGCTCTTATTTAAAGTATTCGTAGTCTTAGGTAGTTCAACAATTATTTATGAGCAACTAGAAACTATATACATCAGTACGGGTCCAAGCTAGGAGTTGTCTCCATGTGTGCTTCCACACGTCTCTGTCCAACACCACACAGATCCCGAGCAGCGGTCCATGTGTTCCTTACAGCATTGTATATGTGGTACTGTAGTCAATCACAAAATAACTCTTTATATACCAGACTCTTAGTTCCCATACTGAATAAGAATCTATCAATCTCAGTCTGGAAAATGCCAATTGACCCAATACATTTTTGGATGCAGAGTGTCAGATTTTCAATGTGATGAAGTTCTCCTCAAATTTTAATACTGAATCAACTAACTCCAATTTTAAGATTATACTGATTTTGTTCTGGATGCCTCCACCAAGGGAGTGTCTTTATAATGGGCAGAGCAATTCCTTTATCACTTTTTAACACATTCCTCAATTGTTTAAATGCAAGGCAATTAAAATTTAAGGTTACGCAACATTTCTGCATTATTTAGTCCTCTTAGCCCCAGTATCATTCTGGTAAATCTGTACTGCATCTTCTCCAGGATCAATTCTTAAGGTTATATGTTCAAACCTGAATGTGATTCTCCAGATGGGGCCTGATGAAAGCTTTTGTGTAACTGCAGCATAACTTTTTTTTTACTTTGCAATCCTGCCAATCTGAGAGAGAGACCAATGTTCCATTAACCTTTCTGATATCTTTTGCGGATATTCTTCAGCTTTTATTTATCTATTTCCTACATTACAGCAGTGACTTCACTTCAAATGTAATGTCTTGGTTGTGAAACACTGAGATCCTGTGGGCATAAGGAGTGTTATATTAATGCAAATCTTAATTTTCTTTTCATGGATTCCATCAGCTTCTTGGCTGACTTCCTTTCCCCAAATCCAAATACCTCATATTTCCTTACAATGAATTTTGTCTGCTCACAGAATCCAATTGTGGTTTCCACCTACACAAGTTACAATACCTGCTGATTTAACATCATTGTAAAACTTGAATATACAATTCTCCATTCCTTCATCCAAGTCCTTTTAATGTGTGGTGAGAAGCTGAGGCACTAGTATAGATCCCTGGGAAATATGCTATTCAGAAAATTATTCCCTTGTTCCTTTTTTCCAAACTCTTAACCCATGTCGCAAAATTATTTCCAATTTTGGGTATTTTCAATGATGTTAACACATTATCATTGTGGGAGTTTGCAGTGTGCCAGTTAACTACCATATTTCCTACATTAAAGCAGTAACTATTCTTCAAGTAGTCCTTCACTGGCTGTAAAGCACTGTGAGACATCCACATTTTAAACGTTATTTCTTTTTTTAAATATGGCAATCTCATAAGTGGGCCGCTGTTGTTTCTGGACATCTATATGGAATGTATATGGACACCGTTTATTGTTCATCTTCAGTCCTCTTGATCTCTCTGCTTGGAATGTTATCCTTGCTCAAAGTCTGTTCTTGTGAATTCATTGAATTACATCCTTGACCATCCCTTCAACCATACCATTTTCCATTGCTTTTCCAGTTTCCATGGTTTTGCTCACTGACAATGCCAATTTTAACCATTTCTTTGTATTCTTCATCAATTGTATTTCTTTCCTGCCCTGCATTTTTTATATTAATTTTTAGAGCAAAAAATCTTCAGCTCCCTCCCTCTGTCTAAGTATCAATCACTTACAAATGGACTTTCAAATTCAAACATCAATCATTTGGCATTCCATCCGCTATATTACTTTTGCAGCATTTGATTATGACTGTCATCTTCATCTTTCATGCTTATCTGCAATTAAGCAAGGCCTTTGACAAGGTACCGCATGGCAAGTTGTTGCATAGGGTTAAATCTCACAGGATCCAGGGTGAGGTATCTAAATGGATACAAAATTGGCTTCTTGACAGAAGACTAAGGGTGGTTGTAGAGGGCGGTTTTTCAAACTGGAGGCCTGTAATCACAGTACCTCAGGAATCAGTGCTGAGTCCACTGTTATTTGTCATTTTATATTAATGATTTGGATGAGAATATAGGAAGCACGTTTAGTAGTTTTGCACATGACACCAAGAGTGATGGCAAAGTAGACAGTGAAGAAAGTTATCTCTAATTGCAACGGGATCTTGATCAATTGGGCCAATGGCACTTTTTTCAGAGGGTGGTGAGTGTCTGGAACAAGCTGCCAGAGGTAATAGGTGGGGACAATTTTGTCTTTTAAAAGCATTTAGACAGTTACATGGGTAAGGTTGGTATAGAGGAATATGGACCAAATGTGGGCAATTGGGGTGAGCTTGATGGTAAAAACTGGGCAGCATGGACAAAATGGGCCAAATGGCCTTTTTCTATGCTGTCAACCTCCGTGACTCTCTATATGGCTGGTATTTTACAGACTTGTTCGGGTGAGGCTCAGTAAATCCCACCCGAAGTGACTGGAGAATTCCATTCTGTGAGCTATGCTTGCCCTGATCCCTGGGTGGGCATGGCGGGAAAGTTCTGGCCAATGATCCTACTTCTACCTTTGGAATGCCAGCTGAATAGGAGGAGCAGATCAAAAGGAGGTTAGAAAAGTAAATAGTTTGCTTATGATCCAGAAAGAGCAGATGAGTTCAGCTGAGCCTTACATGGGAACCTGGGGCCTGGAATTGTTCCCCAATACCTGCAATTGAGGTTTGGACAGGAGTTGGGCTTAATATATTTAATAAGGCCTGGGATCTAAAATAGGTGACAGTACAAGGGGGTATATACTTGGTAAAGATGTTTGCTTTTGGAAAAATTAGGTTTGTGTGTATATATAAATCCATGTTGTACCTTCAGGAGTTCACGGAGAAGAAGCAAGTTTGGAAGAGTCAAATGTGCCATGAATTGGAAAGCTGAGATACAAATAGAATGCCAATGGCTACTCCAACACAAATTGTACCTGAAACCAATTCAGATCCAAGTCAGTGATGCCTGATTGAAGTAAAAATTTCAATGGAAGGTCAAAGGCAAAATCAGTTATTGTTGGAGAAAACATCTCAGACTCGAGCCAAAAGTTAAGTCCTTCCCCAAGTTTCAGTCAAGAAATGAATTATCCTCTTAAGAATAGGAAACCAGTGGTTAAATACATAAATAAACAGAAAATAAGAAATATGTTTTTGTATGGAATGTGAACATTGGTATTTTATCATAGAGCGTAATAGCACTCTCTTAGTCTTTTGGATATATTTGCATATCAGCAAATGGGAGCAAATCAGTTTCAGTTGGGTATGCTGCAAAGATTTTTTACCCTGCAAAGATATCATAGATGCTCCTCCTCAGATACCAAAATGGGCATAATATCTTCTCAGATCTCAACCGGTTTCTCCTTGTAAACTATTTGTCCAACTCCTGCCTCTTTTTTTTTTAATATACTTTATTCCAATTCAGAGTCCCAACAAGTTGAGACATTCCCGACCCAAGCTGACAAGACAGGGCTGTCACCTCCTGTCTTGGGCTTAATCTACATGATCCAAGCTGATTGGAGTAGGTATAGCTCCTCCTCCAAGGCATGATTTCATTTGCTTCTTAGCCAAAAGGCCAAGAAGCCACATTAAAAAATTGCTTCAAATGAAGCTAAAATGTAACCTAATGACTTCAAGTACAGCATGTTAATACTACACTTCATCTTAGCCAAAAGGCTGAGCATCCTTTTACTTCAAAGACTTGACCAAGTTACGTCTGCCCAGAAATATACAAATTTTGATAGTATCCTTCAGTTTCAGTCTCTCCCACCACAGTACCATGAGCCTGATCAAAATCAGAGCCAGAAATCTCTCTCTTCACTGATATTGTGGTGCATTAGACCCTCTTAGCCATTTTCACCTCTCTACCATCTTTGCACAGTCAACCACATCACCTTTTTGCCAATTCCTTTCCTCGATGCTCAGTTCAGTCTGACTGCCTCAGTTGGAATTACTAGAGCCTAGAATAATTGTTGCCATTCTTAGTGAATGAAGATGTTAAGGGTACACAGCAATGTGTTGTCTGCTTCTTCAATGGAAGCGTTAAACTTAAACATATAAAAGGCTCAACAACTGAGCACATTGCACATCCACTGTACACGAACGATGTGCAGAGACTTCTCTGTCAATTGTCTGTGTAAACCATCAAATCTTTCTGAAGAAGCATCACCTCTGAGAAAATGGTTCAAAAAGACAATGAAATGGAGCTGTAAACAAGAAGCAACAATGAAAAATTGCAAGGCACTGCTCATGTAGGAACCAGTTTTGAAGTGCTTTGATCCTGGAAGACAAAAATAAAATACAACTGATGCATCACAAACAGGATTAGGGTTGTGATGCTGCAAAGTATGATGATTGATGACAGCACATTGCCTATGCATCTCATTCATTGATGCAGACACAAACAATGTACAGATCCAGAAGGAGCTGTTTGAACCTTGCATAGGCAAATGTAATGCAATCAGTTTGCATAATGTCACAGCAATATGGGTAAAATAGACCAAAAGCAACTGAATTCTCTATTTGTGAAATGCTTGTTCTTTGCAAACATAGTAAAGGGTGATCAGATTCCAAAGGTAACCCAAAAGTCTTATATATGAAATGCATGTACCCCAATAAATGCCTATCAAAAATGGATTAGAATATATAAATCAATGTAAAAAAAAAGTAAGAATATTTGAATTTGTATCAGAATGCTTGTTATGGATTAGGCTAGCATTGGAGCAGCAGATGAAGTTAGTCAGAACTGTGACAAAAAAACCTCTCGGAACCTAAATTGAAACAGGAATGGATTGATGGCCATGAATAGATCCAGATTGCATTTCAGAAATTCGGGGGCATTGATTCTCTAAAGAGACAATAAGAGCTGGAATATGGAAAAATAAAGTCTGATTGTAATTCCAAATAGCTTAAAGAAATGTTGTGAACAAATTGTGAGGGACTGCAACCAATTTCAGGCATATTTTAGATTTTCCCTCAGCTCCGTGCATTTTCAATTCAGAGGTGCTTGCTTAATATACAATATCTAATCATAGAATTAGGCCATTACAGTTGGATTCTCTTGAAATCTAAACTGAACGGCCAAGATTTGCAGCCAAGATATTGGCATGCTTGATTTATTCAGAAGAAGTCAGGAGAAGTAGCAGCAGAGAGGCTGACCTGCTTGGGAGGAGCTGAGGATAAAGTAAGGTCCAGGCCCGCGATCTTCACTTGCTCCAAGGAAGTCGGGAGAAGCAGAGAGGCATACACGCTTGGGACCTGCAGACCAATGCAATATTGATATCCAGCAGTACTGAGTGTGAAAGAGAAAACAATAATCGAAGCGTGACTGCACATAGAAGCTTTAAGTCAATTAATTGGCGAGTACTAGCTGTTGGGACCTGTCAGTAGAGAGCTGAAATTTAGAAAAATGGACACTTTCAAATAAGTCTAAAGTACTTTATCTTTTAATTAATTTAGAGACACTAGCAGAAGGGAATTAATAAACTAGTCAGTTCATGATTTCTTTCGCTTTTAACCTATAGCTTTTAGTGGATTTCTAAGGTTTAAATTAGTACAGCAAGTGGGGCGAGAGAAAGTGTTAATTTAATTTAAAATTAATTAAAGAAAATTAATTATCTTAATTAAGATGCAATAAGGGCAGAATGGCAGGTGATGTGCTGCGACTGCAGGATGTGGGAGTTTCCGGATGCCAGTGCGACCCAGAGAAAACTTGTCTGTGACTTGGGTGGGGTGGTGTTCAGCTCAGGGTCATTTGAGCTGGAGGCTGAACTGCAGACACTGCAACATATCAGGGAGGAGAAATGTTACCAGGGCACTTTATTGTAGGAGCGGTCACATCAGTTTAGTCAGGAACAAGGGGGATGCATCTAAGTATGGCAAATGAGGAGAGTGAGAAGGCAGAAGTGGAGGAGTACCAGCCCTTTCAATTGTTCAATAGATTTAAGTTGCATCACAACTGGACAGGTGAGGATAAATGAACAAACTGACCATGGCACCATTGTACAGGAAGCCATTTAAGCAGGGGAGCTAATTGGAATTAGGGGACAGTATAATGAGGGGAGATAGACGCAGTTTTCTGCAGCTGAGAGTGAGAGCCCAGAATGGTATGTTCCTTGCACATTGCCAGACTTTGGGACATCTGCTCAGGGCTATAGTGGAACTTGCAATGGGAGTGGGGAGGTAGGATCCAGTGGTCCTTTTCCATGTAGCTACCAATGACATAGAAACTCCTTCCCAGTGCTTTCTTTTTGGAGAGTATGAGAAGCTAGGGGCTAAATTAAAAAGCAAATTGATGCACGGTAAATAAGATTACAGAGTTAAATGCTTGGCTCAAAGTTCCGTGTGGGAGAAATGAGTTTCAATCCCTGAGGCACTAGTGTCAGTATTGGGGAAAGTGGGAGCTGTATCACTGAAACAGTTTTCACTTGAACTGTGCTGGAACCAGTGTTTCAAAGAACCATATAACTAGGACAGTAGCCAGGACTTTAAACTAAAAGTTGGGTGAGGGAAGATGTGATAAATTAAAGAGAGAAGGGAAGGTAGGTGGGCAGGATAGCATTAAAGGAAATGGTTAACTGACAAGAAGGGACACAGTAAAAACATGAGTGTGCCAGCAGTAAAGATGAGAATTACAAAAAAAAAATTAGGCAGAATTAAAGACATTCTATCTGAATACATGCAGCATTCACAGCAAGGTAGATTAATTGACAGCACAAATATAAATAAATAGAAATGACCTAACTGCCAGTACAGAGAAGTGGCTACAGGAAGACCAAGCTTGAAACTGAAGGTTCAAGGGTATTCGACATTTAGGAAGGATAGGCAAAAAAAAGGAAGTGATGTTGTGTTGTTAATAAAGGATGGGACCGGTATGTTAGAGAGAGCAACATTAAGAGACAGCAAACTTTGGTGGGTGCTGTTTATAGGCCACAAAATGGTAGTGGTTATATAGGGCACAGTAGAAATCAGGAAATTAGAGGTACATGTAATAAGGATAATAAAGTAATCATGGGGGATTTCAATCCGCATGTCGGCTGGGTAAACGTTGTTAGCACTTATACGAAGGAGAAGGAACTCCTGGAATGTCTAGACAATGGTTTTCTAGAAAAGTATATTGAAGTACCGCTGAGAGTGATTAGCACTGCTGCCTCACAATGCCAGGGACCCAGGTTCATTTCTGGCCTTGGATCACTGTCTGTGTGTTTTGTACATTCACCCTGTGTCTGCATGATTTCCTCCCACAGTCCAAAGACGTGTGGGTAAGGTTGATTGTCCATGATAAATTGACCATATTGTCAGGGGATTAATAGGGTAAATGTGTAGGGTACTGGGGATCAAGCCTGGGTGGGATTGTAGTTGTTTTAGTCTTGATGGGCCAAATGGCCTCATTCTGCACTGTAGGAATTCTATGATTAGAATGGGCTATTTTAGATCTGGTATTGTACAATGAGAAATGATGATTTAATAATCTCTGAGCTGTTAGAGAAAAGTGACCAGAATATAAGGAAACTTCACATGAAATTTAAAACATAGTTCAATTCAAAACTAGGGTCGTTAATCTAGACAACAGAAATATTAAAGGTATGATGAGCAAGTTGGCTGAGGTATAGTGGGAAACTACACTAAAAGGTATGGTGGCAGAGAGACCACAGCTAGCACTGGTGCATCACAATGCCAGGGACCTGGGTTACATTCTGGTCTTGGGTGACTGTGTGGAGTTTACGTGTTCTCCCAGTCTCTGTGTGGGGTCCCTCCAGGTGCTCTGGTTTCCACCCAAAAATGTGCAGGTTAGGAGAATTGGCCATGCTAAATTGCCCCTTCATGCCCAAAGATGTGTAGGTGAGGGGAATTAGCCATGGTAAATGCTTGGGGTTACAGCAATAGGGCAGGAGCATTTGGGTGAGATGCTGTTTGAAAGAGTGGGTGCAGACTCAATGCATTGAATGGCCTCTTTCTGCACGATAGGAGTTCTATGGTTCTAAATGGAAGACAGAATATTAAAGTAAACCAGCTAGGAACACAAAAATGGATTGCAAAAGCTTCCATTGGTATATAGAAAAGAAAAGGCTAATAAAGACAAATGTGGGCCCATTACAGGCAGAGACAAGAGAATTTATAATGAGTTAAGGAAATGGCACAAAGTAAACAATTACTTTGTCTGCCTTCACGGTGAAAGATACAAAAAACCTGTCTGAAATATTTTGGAGCCAAGGGACTAGTGAGGTTGAGGGCCTGAAAGAAATTAATAATAGTAAAAATTTGTGCTGGAGAAATTAATGGGACTGAAAGTTAATAAATCCCTTGGACCTGATGATCTACATCCCAGAAGAGGCTGCTTGACACTTGTGATCATCCTTTAAAATTCAATAGATTCCAGAACAGTGCTTGTGTCTTGGGAAGTAGTAAATGTAACACCACTAGCTAAGAAAGAAGGGAAAGAGAAAACAGGGAGCTACAGACCCCTTAAATCAGATATCAGTAGCAGGGAAAATGCCAGAGCCTATTCAAAAGGACGTGATAGCTGAGCACTTGGAAACTAATGGTGTGAGTGGACAGAGTCAACGTGGATTTAAAGAAAGGAAGAAACCTGCTAGAGTATTTTGAAGATGTTACAAGCAGAATTGATAACACAGAACCAGTTTATATGGAATATTTGAATTTTCAGATGGCTTTTGATAATGTCTCTCACGAATGGCGAGTAAATGAAGTTAAAGCATGTGGGTAATTTAAAATTGAGGGTTGCATACCACTCAGAACATGGAGAATAGAAACAAACGGATCACTCTCAGGCTGGCAGGTTGTGAATAGTGGATCTGCAAGTTTTAGTGCTTGGGTCCCAGCTATTCACAATTCTATATCAATGATTTGGATACGAGGGAAAAAATGTAATATTTTCAAGTTTGCTGATGACACAAAACTTGGTGGAAATGTCAGTTGTGAGGAAAATGCAAGGCTTCAAGGGGTTTAGCCAAATAAATTGAATGGGCAAGAACACAGCAGACAGACGGTAATGTGGAAAAATATTAAGTTATCCACTTTGATAGGAAAAACAGAAATGCAGAGTATTTCTTAAATGGGGAGAGATTGAAAAGTACTGATGTTGAAAGGGACCTGAATTGTCTTGCTCATAATTCACTGAAGACTAACATGCAGTTGAAACAAGCAATTTGAAAGGCCTATAATATGTTAGACTTTATTGCAAGGAGATTTGCATGCAAGAATAAAGAAGTATAGAAATTTGGTCAGATCACACCGAGTGTAATGTATGCATTTTTTGGTTTGTGCATATAATGAAGGATATAGTGGCCACAGAGGGAGTGCAATGAAGGTTCGCCAGACTCATCTCTGGGATGGTAGAGTTTCCCTATTAGCAGAGATTGATGATGCTAGGTTGTGTTCTTTCAAGATTAGAAGAATAAGAGACTACCTCATTGAAGTCTTCAACATTCTTCCCAGGGCTTGACAGGAAAGATGTAGGAAAGATGCTTCCTTTTTATCTTAATATCCATCTTCCATCCACATGGCTCTGACTATGTTTGTTCCACCTTTTCCTTACAAAGGAACATACATTGATTGTGCCTGAATCATCATCTTTGAGGTAGCCCTTTAATCTGCTATAACTTTTCCTGCTAACTGTAGGCTCCAATATATTTTGCCTCAATTTGTTTTTATCCCATTGATGTTGTTTTAATTTTCAATTAATTTTCTTTAGACTGGGCTATCCTTCTCCATCATTGACCTAAAACATTTAATACAATGTTTACTGCTCCCTAAGATGTGCTCCTGCTGATACTTGATCTACTTGGCCCAAATTATTTCCAAGTAACAGATCTGGTAGTGCCTCCTTCCTTATTGGACTAGAAACATGCTGCTGTAGAAACTTCTCTGAATGCATTCCAGAAACTCCTATCTCTCTTCACCCTATTCTAACCTATATTTGGATAGCTAAAATCCACCATTATAACTACTCTCAAATTATTGCACCTTTCTGAATTTCTTTGCAATTTTTTCCTCTACATCCTTCTCATTTGTTACTTCGAGCAATGTAATTACATTTATCTTTGTTCCTGAGTAGTAGCAAAATAGATTCTGTCCTTGATCCCAAAGGGACATCAGTTTTTTTTTTCCCTCCAGCATTGGATTGCAGACATTTCATTCAATGGCTATTTAACAAGTTTTTAATCAGACACAGGAGCAGCCATTACGCCCTGTCAGACAAAGAACCATTGCTTCAAAAAAAAATGCACCTCTGAACAAAAGGCACAGCACCCTAGAAGCACTAAGGTATAGCAGCAAACAAACCTTTGAATTGTTGTATATCATCTATAACCAGCAATTTTCTCTCTGGAGGTTATGTAACTCTGGAACTCCTCAAAGAAGCAGAAGATGCCATGACAATTACTGTTGTTAATCATACAGAACTGCAAGTTCCCGGCTACTCGAACAAAAAGAGTATTCTGACTAGGACTTAAGCTTTCAAATATCTTCTCTTTGTGGAGCAGGGTTATCCATCTTGTTACAGATCTTAGAAAACCTTGAATCCCAGAAAAAATGGTCAGAGTAGCCAACCACCCAGGATACAATCAGAACAAGCAGTCTCATGAGTCTCACTCTCCAATTCTTAGGTTTTTGGCAAAGATCAAACATGAGGTCAAGCCCAAGGTGTGGTGCAATGCCTCATCTTGTCAGCTTGGATTTTGTTTGTGTCCCTTGTGGGGACCTTGAATTGGATTCAATTGGCTTTTGAACGTTTGGAGCAAGCAAGGAATAGATGTGTGTTTGCCCAGTCCACAGAGCCTTGTTTTCATAATTTTAACATGGTGTAAAACCACTATTTCTGCTGGTGGTACAAGCCAACTTTGAAATGACCAAACATTTGCTACAACTCCCAGCCAGCATGTCAAAACCAAAACTTTGGTAGGAAGGACTATTACTTACGGGGCGAAAAACTGCAGCAGGCAACGGTGCAGAGGGACCTCGGGGTCCTTGTGCATGAGTCGCAAAAACCCAGCTTGCAGGTGCAGCAGGTGGTCAGGAAGGCGAATGGGATGCTGGCCTTCATAGCGAAGGGGATTGAATATAAAAGTAGGGAGGTCTTGCTGCAGCTGTGTTGAGCATTGGTGAGGCCGCAGCTGGAGTACTGTATGCAGTTTTGGGCACCGCACCTGCGCAAAGATATTTTGGCCTTGGAGGGAGTGCAGAGGAGGTTTACTAGGCTGATACCGGAGTTGAGGGGGTTGAGCTATGAGGAGAGGCTGAATAAACTAGGCTTGTACTCGTTGGAGTTTAGAAGAATGAGGGGAGATCTCATTGAGACGTATAAGATGATGAATGGGATGGATAGGATAGAGGTAGAGAGACTCTTCCCGCTCAAAAAAGACAGTAGGACTAGGGGGCACAGCCTCAAGATAAAGGGGGGGTGTTTTAGAACTGAGTTGAGGAGGTGGTGAATCTCTGGAATTCTCTACCCGTTGAAGTGGTGGAGGCTGCCTCGCTAAATATTTTCAAGAAGCGGGTTGATGGGTTTTTGATAAGAGAGGGGATTAAGGGTTATGGGGAGAGGGCGGGAAAGTGGAACTGAGCCACGACAGATCAGCCATGATCTTATTGAATGGCGGGGCAGGCTCGAAGGGCCAGATGGCCTACTCCTGCTCCTATTTCTTATGTTCTTATGTTCTTATAATGAATGCGGGGAGCTGCAAGCAGCAATGCATTGCTGGCTGCAAAACACTCATTGCCATCACATTTTAAGGATAGTGTGTGGCTTACAGATGCTGATATTCTCATGCACTTGCTGCCCTTGGCCTTCTAGGTTGGGGAGGTAGTGTTGAATAAACCTTGGCAAAGTGTTACAGTATATATTGCAGATGGTACACACTGCAGATAATGGTGGAGAGAATGAATGGTTAAGGCAGTGCATGGTATAGCAATCAAGCAAGTTACATTTTTCTGATGGCATTGAGTTTCTTGAGTGTTGTTGGAATGGCACTCATCCAGGCAAGTTAAGAGTATTCCATCACAATGCTAACTTATGCCTTGTAGATGCTACTATATTCATGTGATTTATCTAATTAATGAAAATGATATTCTTGAGGATGGTGATGGTGGTGGATTCAACTGTGGTGATCCCACTGAATGTCAGATTGTCAGAGAATTGTTAGATTCTCTCCTGTTGGAGATGGTCATTGCTGGTACTTGTGTGGCATGAATATTACTTGCCATTTAATGATGCAAGCCTGGGTATCATTCAAACTTCGTTCATATGATCACAAACTGCTTCAGTTTTTAAGGAGTTGCAAATAGAACTAAACACTTTGCAATCATCAGAAAATATCCCATTTTGATCTTATGATGGAAGGAAGATCATTGATGAAACAATTGAACTTTCTTTGGCCTTAAACAGTCCTGGGTCCTGGGGCTGGCACGATTGATATTTAACATCGCAATAATCTAAAGTTAAAGTTAAAAGTTGAAGTTTATTTATTAGACACAAATAGGCTTATGCTAAAACTGCAATTAAGTTACTGTGAAAATCCCCTAGTTATCACACATCGGCACCTGTCTGGGTACATTGACCATGCTAAATTCTCCCTCAATGTGCCGAACTTGCACGTCTTTCGGATTATAGGAGGAAACCGGAGTATTCAAGGAACCCCACACAGGCAAGGAGAGAATGTGCAGACTCTGCACAGACAGGAATCGAACCCAGACAGTTGGCGCAAATCTTCCTTTGTGTTAGAGAGGTCTCCAGCCAGTGAAGAGTTTTTCCCATAATCGCTATTGATCAAAGTCACTACAGTTAATTGGTATCATATTTGGTCAAGTGCTACCTTGGGAAGTCATCTCACCTCCTGAAAATAATCTCTTTTTTCTGCAGGTTTAGGCTAAGGTTTACTGAGGTCTGGAGTCAAATATCATGGTGGACTCCAAATTGGGTGTGTTACCAGATTATTGGTAATTTAAGTATTGATTGATGACCCTGTTGAAAACACCTTTCGTAAATTTGCTAATGATTTGAGGATGGACCGATGAAGAAGCCATTGGCTAGAATGGACTTGTGTGTACAGGACATATCTGGGGAATGTTAAAATTTGTTGTTTAGGTTCCCACCTTGTAGCTGTACGGGAATTGGGCTAAGGGCGCAGCTAGTTCTGGAACACAAGTCTTCAGCATTACCTCCCAGATCCATTGTCTTTGCTGTGTTCAGTGTTCTCAACAGTTTCTATCATGTGGAGTGAATCAAATTGGCTGGAAACTAATATCTCTGATGGTGAGGACTTCAGAAGACAGCTGAATTGCATTATTTTGCATCATTTTTGGCTCTGTATTGTTGTGGATGCTTCAGCCTTTTCACACATATGCCGGGTTCTGTCATTTCTGAGGATGGGTAACTTCCTCCTCTATTAGTTGTTCAACTGTCCACCACTCTTCATGGCTAGATGTTGCAGGACTAAAGAGCTTTGATCTGATCCATTGATAATGGGATTGCCGAGCTCTGTATGTAACACATTGTTTCTGCAATTTAGCATGCAAATATGTGATGTGGCTTCACCAAGTTGCCATTTCATTTTTAGGTGCACCCTGTGCTGGTCCTGGCATGATCTCCTACTCCATCATATCAGCATTAGTCGCCTGGTCAGTTGGTGAAGGAGAGCCTTAATTTTTGCTTAGTCTAATAGTAAAACAGACCAACAGACTAGTGCGGAACTTGTCTAAAAGTAATCTGCTTTTGCATTTCTTTCCTTTCTCACTGTATCACTATGATGGACTGAGTTTTGAGATGATCCTTTCCACTTTTTCTGTTCATTCTGAATGCAGAAAATGGCTGGTTTGTCCCTCCAAACATTCCCTTCCAGTTATTCATCAGTCAGATTGCTGATTAAAGCTGGTCCCCCTGCACCATGGGTAAAATACTGGCCAGTGTTGGGATGAAGCTTCTAAATGGCCATTAATAGGCCATTTAAGAGCCTCAATAATCCCAAGGCACCACCGACACCTCCATGCCCCATGTAAAGTTTCAAATAGGTTGGGGGCAGATGAACAGGCAGCAGCAAGGCCTGTCCAAGGATTTGACGTGTACAACACCCTGCGCCCCGCCCCCCTCCCCACCTTCAAACCTACTATATCAAATAATATCCTTGAAGGTTGTGTAAGCATATAATTAGTATCATAGAATATATAATTTTTAATCATAAGTAGGCTTACATTAACAATGCAATGAAGTTACTATGAAATTCCCCTAGTTGTCACACTCTGTTTGGGTCAATGCACCTAACTTGCATGTCTTTTAGATTGTGGGAGGAAACTGGAGCACCTGGAGTAAACCCATGCAGATACTGGGAGAATGTGCAATCTCCACACAGACAGTGACTCATGCTGGGAATCGAACCCTGGGTCCCTGATGCTGTGAAGCTGTAATGCTGACCACTGAGCCTCATATATATGCATATATAGTGAATCCTCTTTGACCCAGCAGCGGTAAGGAGAATTTTTAATCAGAGTGAAGTCTCATTAATTTAAAAATTCGCCATTAAAATGTTGATCACTTCCAAATGCTTTCCATGAAGAATTTGTGAAATGGAACTTGGACATAGCATCATGTAACTTGGAGAATGGAAATCGGAAGCTATGAGTCGTTTCCAGATAAAGAGCACCAATGCTTAATTAGGAGGAAATTGATATTTTTTTAAAAACAAATTATGGGATGCAAGGCAAAAAACATCATCCGGGAATAAGAAAACCTAATTATGAAATTAATCATCCAACAAATATTCTACACCTGAAATTAATGGGATCAAAGTTACCATTCATTAACACTGATAACAAGTTTCTCTCTCCTATTTTAGTGCAAGTATTACACATTTAAATTAAACTGATTAATGCTCTGTAGAAGCGCATTGTGCATTTGTGTAAAGATGGCTCACAGAAACTTCAAGGCATGTCATCCGGCTAAAACTCCTGAATCAAACTATGGAAGCAATGAGTTATTGTGTAATAACCACGTCTACTTTCCTTCTTTCTCCCATCACCCATGTTAGGTTCCAGGTAAATGTGGCATGCCTCGGCCACAATTCCTTTCTTTTCCAGCCCCAAGTTTCATTCCATCCTTTGTCAAGAAGCTTGTATCAGTAACTGGGAGGATGGATGGAGAACAAAAGAGGCTTTGAAAGAGCCTGTGGGCCTTCGAAAGAACATGGTTTGGTGTGACATGGTGGCACAGTGGCTAGCACTGCTGCCTCACGGTGCCAGTGACCCGAATTCAACTCTGGCCTTGGATGGAGTTTGCACATTCTCCTCATGTCTGCATGGGCTTCTTCTTGGTGCTCTGGTTTCCTCCCACAGTCCAAAGATGTGCAGGGTAATTGGATTGGCTTTGTTAAATTGTTCCTTAGTGTCAGGAGGATTAGCAGGGTAAATGAGGTTATGGGAATAGGGTTTAGGTGGAATTGTTGTCAGTGCAGTCTTGATGGGTTCAATGGCCCCCTTCATCACTGTAGGGTTTCTAATGATTCTATGATTCCGTTTGATTGTGTTGGTCCTAAACGCACAACTCAGCTGAAACTGATATAACTGGCACAATGCATTGCAGAATTCCAAGTGTAGTTTCCATTTGAACAACTTGAGTTTCCACAATCATTTTGCACTGGTTTAAAAAACATTGCGCCGGAAGTAGGCTCTGTCCATCAAATTGGCTACATGACTAAGTTCAAGTAATCACAGATGGGAGTTTCTATTGATTGCATTTATTGATGGTTTCAGAGAAATTTTTTAAAAATGGTAAGTGTTGCTTTATGCTTACAGACACAGAGGTATATTCCAGAAGCTTTCAAATGATGATTTTACTTTGTTACCAAAAATAATTGACTGGTACGCCCCTCCCAAATAAAACTAGAAAAATCATGCAAGATCTTTCTTAAGAGCGAGTTTCAGTAATTTAAAATCAGGGGTGCTATTTTCAGTTCACTTAATCAAACTTCACGAAATAATCCTTCGTTAGTATACGGAAGGAAATTTTTGGAGAATTTAAAAAGTATATTCTTTTCAAAATACAGCCTGATTGCACTGATTCCTGGTAGATTTTGCAGATAGTGAAATGCGATTTGAGTTGAGTAGAAACTCGAGAGGGAAAAAAAACAGAGGGCGCAATTTGTACCACAATTGGCAATTGCGCCCAAAGCAGATGAGAAAACAAGATAAGTAACTTATTTTCAGAGCTGCTTCTCTATTCTGTATCCATTTCCTCCCTCAGATCAGAAGTATGAGTCCCATTGATGGTCAATTTTGAGTGCTCCTGTCATTTAGATTCTGCCAAGAGCAAACACAGAAGATGATGAACAGCAAATGCAGTCAATTGTTCATTTTTCCAGCAATAATATAGTTTCTCCCTGAAGCTTCTATATTCTCTGTCCCACAATTAGAAAAAGTGGCACTTAGAAGGCTGTTTTGTTAGATTTATGGATGAATGAAAAATAAAAATATCAGGTGAACCTTTTTGGTTGTAAAACATTTTATTTGTTCTAAGGGATGGAAATTTGAGTGAGTTGCAAGCATGAGCATTTGTAAATATTCACTCAGTGTCTTGAAATTACCTTTGCTAATATGATAGGGTGAATGCCAATTTGTTCACGTGACTGTTCTGACCATTATTTTAAAAGCATTTTTCTATTTGAAATTGGAAAGTTAATTCCCTACATCAAAATGGAATGTCATACAAACAGGCTAAGAACTTCTTTGCTAAAATGACCTGCAATTATTTAAGTGAGTGCATGGTACGAGCCTGAATATAGAGGCGGGATTTTATGGCCTCACCTGTCCTGAAACCGTAAAATCCTGCCCAAGGTCAAAGGACCTTTCCATAGTCCACATGTTGCCCACTCCGATTCCCATGATGAGACTGGAAGATTCTATATTATAAGTCAGCGATTCATACAACGGTCAGTATCTGACTATATATCATTTAAACAAATGGTAGTATAGTCTGGCTAACATTATGACCTGAGACAATGCTCAGAGAAATATATTTTAAGAAATTCTGGTGCATAACCTGTGATCTGTAAATACCACAAATCGATTAAACTTTAGTATCGTAATTCCTTTTCATTCAGACTTTAATTACTCAATAAGAACATTATTCTGACAGCAATGGTGTGTCCAATTTTGTTACCTAGAATATTACTGCTATCCACTGTAGACCACGATCAGTAATTTTACTCTCTGAAGTAAATATTCAGCCAGACTTCAGTTGACAACTGGCTGAGTTAATACGTATACTGATGTGTGCATACCACTAAACTACAAATCCCAGAAGCATAATGTTGATGACTGGGGTCTGCTCCTGCAGTTTCAGCACATCTCACACCACAGAATGGTAGGGAGTGCATGGCAGAGATAGGAGGCTCAATTAATCATCCAGATATGTATTATTCTGATAGTGCGATAAAGGGAAAAACAATAATGCTGGAAGCAAACTGTGGGGAAAATAGATCCATGCAGGGAATTGCAGATTTTGAGTAATTTACTGATGGATCCAATAGGTGATTTCAAAGAAGGCATTAGGGAAAGGGACTGAGTACAGGATAGGAAATGAGTCATTCTTTTTAAAAAAAACAAAGTAAAATGACAAATGAGGAAATAGGGAACTGCATTAGAAAACAGTAGTTTGATTTTGTCTTTAATCAACTGAAGTCATTTGTTAAGTTCTTGCTTTGTTTCAAAAACATAATGCATTGTCATTACAGAACCAAGCCATATTGAGCAAAAACCTGAACTATTCTTGGATGTCTATTTTAAAGGTCTTATTTTATGATAATCGGAAAACAACACAAAATTTTTAAGAGTGAATGTCTGTCAGATGTCATCCAAGGGTCACTTAGGTGGCATGGTGGTTAGCACTGCTGTCTCACACAGCTCTATGAACCCAGGTTCAATTCTGGCCTTGGGTGACTTTTTTTTGTGGAGTTTGTAACTCTCCCTGTGGTCTGTGTGATTTCCTTAGGGTGCTCTGGCTTCCTCCCACAGTCCAAATTGCCCATTAGTGTCCCAAGTTGTAGAGGTTAGGGGGGCAAATGAGTGGGGTCACAGGGATAAGGCAGGGGGTGGCCATGGGTGAGCTGCTCTGTCAGAAAGTCAGTGCAGCCTTGCTGGGTCGAATGGCCTTCTTCTGTGGTGTAAGGATTCCATAGTAGCATTCTTGCCTCTGAGTCAAAAGATTGTGTTCAAACTCCATTTCAGCTTTTGAGAACAGAGATCACAACTGACACAGAATGCTGCACTGTCTGAGGTGCTGCCTTTCAGATGAGGAGACGTTTAAACTGTGGCTGTGTTAGTAAAAGACCCCATGACTCTATTTCAAAGCAAGGTGTGCGCCTATCCTTTTACGTCCCTCTGCCAACATCACAAAAACAGAATACTGAGCCATGACCAGGTTACGGTTTGCGGGACCTTGCTGTGCAAAAAATAACTGCCCTTTTTTTTATTTTGCAACAGTGATAGCACATCCAAAGCACTTCACTGGTTGTAAAGCACTCAAAGGGATACATTGTAATGCTGGTGGCAGGATGAATGACACAATATAAATTTATGTTTTGATAAAATAACATGATTGTAGAATAAATAGAAGGAATATAGATTGTGATAGGGAATTATCCTAGTGCCCATAGCTTCCCAATGCATGCACTACATGCTGCCTATTTATTTGAATGATTGTAGGATGCACGAAGTAAAATGGCTACAGTCCAGAGCAGATATTATAAAACCGATAGTTAAAGCCAGCCCGTGCTGTTCAAAGCCACCCTACAACTCTTTAAAGGTAAGGGACATTCTAGCTTGGGCAGCTGCTTAAAGTCATTGTACAACAGATTTTGACCTGGATAGACAAATGACAGGCACAATATGGCAGTGTGCAACAATCCAAGATTTTCCATATTGCACTGAAGGCTTAGTTGCAAGAAGTGGTGGTGAGGAGGTATTTCATCCCCAGGAAGCTCTTAAGAAAATCCTTGTAAAGGTAGGAGGACCAGGCAGCTGTGGGTGTCCAACCCCTCAATAGATCAATCCCGATGAACTAGGTTGGTATTGCAAAGGTTATAATGATTTCATACAAATGATCAAGCTCAGTGAATATATCTTCAAATGCCAGGTTTCAACAATTGTGGCACCAGCCTCACCCACTGTTCAGTACACAATGATGCCATCACCCATACACCAACAATCTCCAGCAATCATGACTCATTGCTAACATTCAAAGCTTCACCTCACCCTCCTGTACATCCCCACAGCTTGCAAATACTATTATTTAACTATGATCAACACATCATGTAAAAAATTACACCACAATCGCCGACTTCCTTCATCCATGCAGAAAAAGGTAGCGTGTAACTGGTAGGAGATGGGCACATCTGCTTGTCCTGTCAAGGGAAGAGGTAGTTTGCTCCGATGCTGACACAGCCAAGGCCATGGCCTGCTGTGGGATTGGAACCATCGAAGGCAGTAGTATCCTTCTCACATCCCAGTTACCCACATTGCGCAATCTCTTGATTTCCAATCCTTAGATGGTGCAAGCATGTACTTCTTGCTTTTCATCCCTCTCCTCACCATCCATATGTGTTTTGTTTATCAGCAGCAGCAATCTGACCAGGCAATGATGGAAGAACAGTCAGACAGGAACAATGAAGAAACGTGCTCAGTCACATTCCTGGCCACCAGTTCAGATATTGTCACTGCACATACTGCTGAGCATAGCTTAGAGGTGGGATCTGTGATCCTTGAGATGCAACCAGGGTAGAAGGCACGTGTAGTACCAGTGCCAGCTCGGCAGATGGGTTCTGCTGTGGAAGAGACTGAAATGAGGTTGCTTACTGGAAAAAGATTGCGCGTGCACAAGGGAATGTTGGATTCATTGACAGACCTGTCAGAAGATTCATACAATAACAAGAAGCATAGTGGAGTCTGACACCTACTTGGTGCAGGGCTTTGAGTTCACCCTTTCCAGTGTGCAACTAGTAACCAACTCCATTGGCACACTGATAGACCAACCATAGTATAGACTGGATGACCAATGTCCAGCTGCTATTGTAACGAAAACAAGTCTCACTCAATGACTGAGCCACAAAGTGGAAGCTGAGAAGGAAGTCATACCAGACTAGCCTGCTGTCACACAAGTTGACAATACTGATATTCAAAGGGGCTTGCAGGGTTCCACAGCAAACTTTGCCTGCTATGATTCAGTCAGTGCAGGATCACCATGAGCCAAAAATTTGTGAGTTTGAGACCCACTCCAGGACCTGAATACATCTTTCAAAGCTGACACTCCTTTGCAATATTGAAGGGGGGTTGATTTTCAGAAGAGACGCTAAGCTAAAGCTCTGTCTGCTGTCTCAGGTGAATGTAAATAATTCTCTCTTACCAGTTTAAAGATTAGCACAAAAATCATTTTTATGTCCTCATCAATTTGTATTTCTCAATCAATATCACAGAAACAGAGTAGCAAGTCATGATCACATTGACTGTTCACTGTGCACAAATTGGCTCCTCTGCTACCTACAGTATAATAGTTGCAGAGCTTCAAAAATACTTAAAGGCAAAATAGTGCAAATGCTGGAATCTAAATCAAAAACAAAAAATGCTGGAAAAATACAGCAGGTCTGACAGCACTTCTAAAGAGAGAATAGAGTCAATATTCCATAGAAACTAGAAGTAGGCCATTTGGCCCTTCGAGCCTGCTCGACCTTTCATCTTGATCATGGCTGATCATCGACTTCAATATCCTGATGTCCCTTCACTCCCATATCGTTTGATCTCTTTAGCCCCAAGAGTTATATCTAATTTCTTCCTGAAATCAGACAATTTTTGACCTCGGCTACATACAATGATAATGAATTCTACACATTCACCACCCTCTGGGTGAAGAAATTTCTCCTCACCTCAGGTTTACCACTTATTGAGCCTGAGTCATCCTGACTTGAAACTATGGCTTTATTCCCTCTCCAAAGATGCTGTCAGATGTGTTGTGTTTCTCCAGTACTTTTTTTGTTTTAGTTTCAGGAGTATTTAATTGGCCGTTAAAAGTGAAATATAAATAGAAGTTTTGCTCCCCCTCCCTCCCCACAACAGGTTGCTACGATGCTGCCCTAGGGAATGGCAATGGGTCCAAGGAGCACATATATCAGCTTTCTTTCCCCAGGATAGGATTTATCCCTCTCCCTCTTTTACTCTGCCTCCTCTCCCTCCTTCCTTCTTTCCTTCTCCTCCTTTTCCTTCACTATTTTTTTCCTCTTCCCCATACCTCTCTTCCTCTTCAGCTGGCCAGCAATAGCTGGTGGCAAGGGCTGTGCCCTCATGATGGCATGGTTCCATAGAATGCAGTAAAGCACAATCTTGGCGCGCACACTCTGCCAAGTAATGCAGGCCTTCTCCAGAGTTGTACATGCAGCAAATACATTGTTTAAGCGATCTGATCGATGGCTTACTTTTACCATACTTCCTGTGGCAGCAAAGCTGTTAGTGGATGGATGCTGTGAATGTGTGCATGGGTGATGCACCAAATTCATGAGCTCTATCACTACAGGAAACCCTCAAACTGACATGTCGTGGTGGCCAGAATGCCACAGACTAACAATTTCCAGTGTACTGGTCATTGGCCTGCATGATACTCCTCCCTACTACCCCCCTGACCAATCTCCAGGCAGAGTGGTCCACCTCCCCCCAAACTGATGGCGACAAAATGGCAGTGGACCCCCTTCCCTTCCACCATTTTCAAGCAGAGTAGCAGTAGACCCCCTTACACTCCCACTGATCTCAGGCAGAGTAGCAACAGACCCCTCTTTCCCTCTTCCCCCTCCCCCCTCCCCCAACTGATCTGAGTGGTAGTGGACCACCTTTCACCCCACTGATCTCAATCAAAGTGGCAGTAGACCCACCTTCCACCTCCATACCGGCCTCTAGCAGAGGGCCATCAGAAGTTCGGCACTTACCTCCTTACCCGCTGGAGCGTCCAAGTCGGACTTATATGGTGCGTGTCTGTTTCACACTGAGTCTGGATGGATGAATGCCGTGCTAATGGGGGAAGTGCCAGTAAAGTTGGCCATACAGCCCATTAAGTCAATTTAAATGCATGTAAATGTACTTAAATGTCTGTCACGTCTGTTTTGGGTGCGGTCCTAATCGCTGCCATAATTGGGCTTGGTAAACGCGGAACCAGCACAGAGGTGAGCATGGATCACACTATTCACCCCACATCTGACTTTAACAAATTTTTGAGCCTGAAAGTGGGCGCAACATGATGGTAAGATTGAGCCCTGTATTTCTCCTTGAGGTTCAGGGAGGACGGTTTTGATCCCCTTATCGAAGGAAAGCTAAACTGACATTGGAATCAGCCCAGAGAAGGTTCACCAAGTTGATCCTGGGTTTTGATTTGATTTATTGTCATGTGTGACCATACAGTGAAAAGTATTGTTTCGTATGCTCTGTACAGACAAAACATACCGTACATAGAGATGGAAACGAGAGAAGCAGAATGTAGTATTACAGTCAGTGTTAGGGTGTAGAGAAAGATCAACTTAATACAAAGTAGGTCCATTCAAAAGTCTGATGGCAGCAGGGAAGAAGCTGTTCTTGAGTCGGTTGGTACATGACCTCAGATGTCTTTTTCCCGATGGAAGAAAGTGGAAAGAGAATGCCCGGGGTGTGTGAGGTCCTTAATTATGCTGGCTGCTTTGCCGAGACAGCAGGAAATGACAGAATCAATGGATGGGAGACTGGTTTGCATGATGGATTGGGCTACATTCATGACCTTTTGTAGTTCCTTGCGCTCTTGGCCAAAACAGGGGCCATACCAAGCTGTGATGCAACCAGAAAGAATGCCTCCTATGGTGCATCTGTAAAAGTTGGTGAGAATCGTAGCTGACATGCCAAATTTCCTTAGTCTTCTGAAACTGTAGAAGCATTGGTGGACTTTCATAACTATTGTGTCAGCATGGAGGGACCAGGACAGGTGGTTGGTGATCTAAAATCTTGAAGCTCTTGACCGTTTCTACTTCTTCCCTGTTGGTGTAGACGGAGGCGTGTTCTGCTCAAAGCTGCCTGAGTTCGATGACAATTTCCTTTTTTTTTTGCTGACATTGAGGGAGAGATTATTGTTTCTGAACCAGTCCATCAGATTCTCTATCTCATTCCTGTACTCTGTCTCATCATTATTTGAGATCTGTCCCACTACGGTGGTGCCGTCAGCAAACTTGAGAATCAAATTCGGATTGGCGGTTGGTGACTAGTGGGGTGCCCCAGGGGTCGGTGCTGGGGCCTCAGCTATTTACCATTTATATAGATGATCTGGAGGAGGGAACTGAGTGCAGGGTGTCGAAATTTGCTGATGACACCAAGATTGGGGGAAAGGCAAATTGTGCGGAGGGTGTGGAGAGTCTGCAGAAGGATCTAGATAGGCTGGGCGAATGGGCCAGGAAATGGCAAATGGAATTTAATGTTGGCAAGTGTGAGGTGGTCCACTTTGGTAGGAAGAATGGTAGGAAGGACTATTACTTACGTGGCGAAAAACTGCAGCAGGCGACGGTGCAGAGGGACCTCGGGGTCCTTGTGCATGAGTCGCAAAAACCCAGCCTGCAGGTGCAGCAGGTGGTCAGGAAGGCGAATGGGATGCTGGCCTTCATAGCGAGGGGGATTGAATATAAAAGTAGGGAGGTCTTGCTGCAGCTGTATAGGGCGTTGGTGAGGCCGCAGCTGGAGTACTGTGTGCAGTTTTGGGCGCCGCACCTGCGCAAGGATATTTTGGCCCTGGAGGGAGTGCAGAGGACGTTTACTAGGCTGATACCGGAGTTGAGGGGATTGAGCTATGAGGAGAGGCTGAATAAACTAGGCTTGTACTCGTTGGAGTTTAGAAGAATGAGGGGAGATCTCATTGAGATGTATAAGATGATGAATGGGATGGATGGGATAGAGGTGGAGAGACTCTTCCCGCTCAAAAAAGACAGTAGGACTAGGGGGCACAGCCTCAAGATAAAGGGGAGGCGGTTTAGAACGGAGTTGAGGAGGAACTTCTTCACTCAAAGGGTGGTGAATCTCTGGAATTCTCTGCCCGTTGAAGTGGTGGAGGCTGCCTCGCTAAATATTTTTAAGAAGCGGGTTGATGGGTTCTTGATAAGAGAGGGGATTAAGGGTTATGGGGAGAGGGTGGGAAAGTGGAACTGAGCCACAACAGATCAGCCATGATCTTATTGAATGGCGGGGCAGGCTCAAAGGGCTAGATGGCCTACTCCTGCTCCTATTTCTTATGTTCTTAAATTGGAGGGGAATTTGGACACGCAGTCACAGATGTATAAGGAGTATACTAGGGGGCTGAGAGCTCAGCCCTGTGGGGCACTAGTGTTGAGGATGATCATGGTGGTGTTGTTGCCTACCCTTACTGATTATGGCCTGTGAGTTAGGGCGTGAAGCGATTTTTTTTTTTTATGAGGAGAGTTAGAGTAGGTTGGCCCTTTATTCGCTTTATTAAAAAATGCGAGGTGACCTTGAGACATATATACAATTCTCAGAAGGCTTGACAGGGTAAATGCTGAGAGGTTGTTTCCTCTTGTTGAAGAGTCTGGGACCAGTGAGTATAAATCTCAGTAAGGGGTCACCCATTTAACACAGATGAGGAGGAATTTCTTCTCTCAATGGGTAGTGAATCTGTGGAATGCTTTACCAACAGAGGCTGGGTCATGTAAATAAGTTCAAAGCTGAAATAGGCAGATTTTTTTTCATCCGTAAGAGAATCAAAAGTCATGAGGATAATGTGGAAAAGTGGAGATGAGGATTATTAGATCAGTCATGACTTCATTGAATGACTTGATGGCCAAATGGACTGTTTGTATCCCTATGTCCACCAGTCTCATGATTTTATAGTGCGCGGATTCCCTAAACACCCTGCACTTGTATGGCCTCCTTCTGCAGCTTGCCTCCTCCCTCTTCCAACAACTTGTTTTATTCTGTGTTGTCTCTGCTCATTCTCCCTGACATGCTGTAGTCCAAGGGGGATGAATGTTACTGCGACTCATGTATGGGAACAAGAAGTCAGGATAAAATTCTTCAGCAATGGCCAAGACACTCCCTGTGGACTGTAGCAATTTTAAACGAGTCTAAAAAAACTTCCACAACAACAGCAAGATTCAAATGAAAATCAACCATAAACTAATCTGAAGGCAATTGATGATCTTGTTAAATTTCATTGGTGTTGTACCCCTCTTGCTGCTGAATATGTGTTCAGCTGTGTAAGTTTTTAAGGGAGGTTGTTAACTGGAACATTGATTTCTAATTTGGCAGTGTAGGCATCAAATTAGCATTATGGACTGACTCACATCACCATCTGCCTCTTCTATATACTTCCAGCAGGCATTGCTTCCATCTATTCTATGCCCTCACCAAGATGGTGGCTGGTGTAGCCAGCACCAGAAGAGCACGTGTCACAGGTGCCATTTTGGTGTCAGAGCACCCATCTTTACCAAAAAGCTGTAGCTAAGTGCACAGTTGGCTGTTGAGATGGTGCCACAATCAAATTTGGCAAACTAAGGCTTGCAAGTGACCCAATCAAAACTGACATAATTTGATCAAAGCTTTCCAGCAGGCCTCGTAAGCAGGCCTGACGTCAGAGAGGACATTATGGTGATGAGGAGGTGAACTTGGCATCCAGTTGGTACCTCAGAGCATCCCCAGGAGATGGGAACTACCTGTCCCGCATCAGTGATAAAGGCAAACAACAATCATCGTGAACCCTGTTGCTCCCTTGGGGAAGAGAATAGTCAGCTCCTTGGAGAACCAGGTGCTGGGCAGTGCCAAGGAGATGGAGCCAGTGGGTGGAAGGGCCTATTGGAAGCAGGGTCAAACTGGGGTGGGGGGGGGGGAGCGGTCACTGGTGGGGATGCACCCAATGTGCACTCTGCATGAGGAATCGGTGGGGGTGAGTGAAAGGAATAATCAGACTGGCCCCATGGGGGGAGGCTGGGCCACTGATCGCAGGGGCAGTCAGTCTGCTGATTGTGGGGTTGGGGGGGGGTGGGTTTGGGCCACTAATCAGAAGGGGGAGGGGTTCAGCTCACTGATCAAAAATGGTGTGGGGGAAATCACTCTGGGTAGGGAATGGGGAGGAGACAGGATTAATTGGTCTGGGTGGGTGGACGGTAGTCGCGCTATGCCGTGAGCCTCTGTGGCATCTGGGAGGTGCTGTGTGAGAGGCTGGCTGACATCAACAGATGCTGAATGCCAGGCCTCCACTGCTGGAGACCTGCACACACACACACAATGGTGCTCTCTGCTACACTGAGCCAGTGTCTGGGCAACTTAAGCCCAACCCTCCCTCTACAGGCCAGGAACAATTTCTGCTGCTTTTTTTATACTCTTAAGTGGATGGGATCACAGATTAGAACTCATCCAAAAAATGGATGAGAAGCCCTCCCATTTTAAAGCCCATCCTGGACTTAGGATTTTTTGGGTAATATCGTCCCCATCTTATATGACAAGCTTGGAAAGATTTAAGTGGCCTACCTTCTGTTCCAAGCTTGTGTGTTCTTATTTTCTTATTATTTCAACCGCTTGATATATTTTACATCTTTTAGTAGGTTAATGTAATTTGTGCAAATGAAAGATGTTAAATTACATCTTTTAAATCTGTTATATTAGAGTGCAATACATAATGATTGAGTAAGATACATAATAAGTGTCACCATTTAATAAATTGATACATGATTAAAATCTATGTCTCAAAATTTGATTTGGTCTGAAATTCTTAGCCAAAAATAATATGATGAAACATAAGGTGCCATTAATTATATCAGTTCTTTTTGTAATTCTCCCAGGAATTTTCAATGACTAAATTACAGAAGTATGAGAGTGTTAAGTCATCATAATTCTTATTAAGCGTTCTCTATTTCCATGTCCATCTGCCCCAAATTGAAACATATGCGATACATGCCCTGTCCAATGTGGAATATCTTAGCCTGAATTTTAATGTGCAAATGATAGGGAAATTGTTAGTGATCACCATTGCCACTCCTTCAAAACTGAAAGCAACTTCTGGAGTCTGCACATGCACAGTTAAAGCTGGAAATCTGAAGATTGCAGTGAGTGATTCTTCACTTCTCTAAATGATGAACTGTTGAAGACACCATTTGAAGTGTTGACCTTTTGGAGGACTTTACATTATTGATTTGACAATCTGCTTTTGTCAACATCAACCCCTCCTAAAGCTGACCCTGTTAACTCTGGCAATGGATCAGCTCTCACTGCACCTTCCGACATCACCCTCCAAAATGTCCATTCACACATGAAGACATAGGACAGAGAATTTTACCAGCACATCCGCCCGAGGCTCGTAAGATCCCACCTGAAACCAATGGAGAATGCTGTTCTGCAAGCCTCACCTGCCCCAATTCTGAGACAGCCGTGCCGGGAAAATTCTGGCCACAATGTCATTGTGTTATGCAAGACATTGAAACTTATGCTAAAAGCAGATCCAAAATATTAAAGCAATTTGTGAGAGTAAGATATCATTCATGCTAAGAAAGACAAACTTAATAATATCAGGAAATTCTTCACACAAAAAATGATACATATACAAAGGAAACCCAGTTAGAGTTGTAGAGACGCAACCTGAATTTTCAAATCAAGGTCAGGGGACACACACCAGTTGTGTTTTGTGTCTTGACACTGTGTTGCATTTGCTCTAGAAAATTTGTAAACTGTGAACTCCCACAAAATGGTGAAAAACCTCATGTCAAACCCTATCCTAAATCAATTTTAGTGTGTACTAACAAACTCAGTCTGAATGCAATTAATTACTTTAATCTGTGTTAAATTTACTAAACAATTAGAATCTACTGATCCAATAATGTAATTAACCAGTCAAAGCATTAATATGGGTCTTGTGAATTGGACAAAATTCTACTATCTTTCCTCAAATAATACCTCTATTTAAAAAAGAAAAGTGGGATCTTGAATGTTTAACCAATTGGACACTAGACAGCCAAGTCTCTATACTGGGTATATCAAATAATTGAGGAATCATTTGGGTTTCTCTACTACCTTACACCCATCAGATATATAAATGATGAGATGAAGTTTAATAATTCAGAGACATTTCATCTTGACTGTCTTACAAAAGGTGCTGTGGCATGAGGTTGGCACCTAGTGCCTCACAAGAAATGGATCCCAGCCAAGGTGACACAAGAGCTGACAAAATGCATGGGAAGAAAAATAATTTTGCAGAGTGGACGTTAATCTCAGAATCAGTTAGGCAAGCATGCAGGTGTTCAACGTCTTGAGAGATAGAGACATAATGAAATTTGTAATACCTTTTAACATCCACTTGTTTGACATTAAAAAAAATAACACTTTTATGTTACTGGCATAGTTTTGTCATGTGACAGAATATAACAGTGGTCCTGCCTTGACACGTCACGAACAAACAAAAAGAGAAAAATCAGTTGTTCAGATGTGGTTTATTATTCATTATTTTTAAACCTGTCTGACTTTGAAAAAGAAGTATGGATAAATGAAGGATCTGTCCTTAAATTATGTCCATCATGATTTGAGACCAAATAAACTGGAACATGAGAGACAGCTGACCATCTTTAAAAGAATAGCTGGCACAGTTACAAAAGGACTGACAGCAGAAGGACAACCCCTGATTAAAAGGTGTGGCAGATGAAAACAGCTTAGTACCATTAAAATACAATGATACACATTGTGACTAAAACTGTTGACATCCATAAAACTCCATCATTTGGATTGAAAACTATTGAATCATAGAATCCCTACAGTGCGGATAGGGTCATAAAGGATTACAGCATGGAAACAGCCCCTTTTGGCCCAACTTTTTCATGCCATCTTTTTTTTTAAACCCCTAAACTAATCCCATTTGCCCACATTTGGCCCATATCCCTCTACACCCATCTTACCCGTGTAACTGTTTTCATGTTGCAACTGTACACAACTCTGGTGCGGCCGCACTTGGAGTATTGTGTGCAGTTCTGGTCCCCACATTATAGGAAGGATGTGGAGGCTTTGGAGAGGGTGCAGAGGAGGTTTACCAGGATGTTGCCTGGTATGGAGGGGAGGTCCTATGAGGAGAGACTGAGGGATTTGGGGTTGTTTTCGTTAGAAAGAAGGCGGCTAAGAGGGGATCTTATTGAAACATATAAGATGATTAGAGGTTTAGATAGGGTGGACAATGATAGCCTTTTTCCTCGGATGGAGAAAGCTAGCACGAGGGGGCATGGCTTTAAATTAAGGGGTGTAGTTATAGGACGGATGTCAGGGGTAGGTTCTTTACCCAGAGGGTGGTGAGGGATTGGAATGCCCTGCCTGCTGCAGTTGTAAATGCGCCTAGTTTGGGGGCATTTAAGAGATCCGTGGATAGGTTTATGGATGGAAAGGGATTGGTTTAGGTTAGAGGGTCATTGTTTTTTAACTGGTCGGTGCAACATCATGGGCCGAAGGGCCTGTTCTGCACTATAATGTTCTATGTTCTAAATGCTTTCTAAAAGACAAAATTTTACCCACCTTTACTACTACCTCTGACAGTTTGCTCCAGGCACTCACCACTCTCTGTGTGAAAATATTGCCCCTCTGGATACTCTTGTATCTCTCCCCTTTCATCTTAGACTTATGCCCTCTAGTTTTAGACTCCCCTACCCTTGGGAAAAGACTATCTAACTGAGCTGTGCCCCTCATTATTTTATAGTTCTCTATGTTTCACAGAAAAAAGCCCCAGTTTATCCAGGCTATCCTAATCACTCAAACCATCAATTCCCAGTAGCATCCTAGTAACTCTTTTCTGCACTCTTTTTAGTTTAATAATATCCTTTCTATAATAGATTGACCAGAACTGTACACAGTATTCCAAGTGTGGCCTTACAAATGTCTTGTATAACTTCAGCAAGACTTCCCAACTCCTGTATTCAATGTTTTGACCAATGAAACCATGCATGCTGAATGCTTTGTTCACCACTCTGTCCACCTGTGATTCCACTTCTGAGGAGCTATCAACATGTCACCCTAGATCTCTTTGTTCTGTAACTCTCCCCAGTGCCCTACCATTAACTGACTAAGTTCTGCCCTGATTCAATCTACCAAAATGCATCACCTCACATTTATCTAAATGAAACTCCATCTGCCATTCGTCAGCCCACTTGTCCAATTGACTAAGACCCCATTGCAATTAGAGATAACTTTCTTCACTGTTCAATATTGGTGTCATCTGCAAACTTACAAACTGTGCCTTCTATATTCTCATCCAAATCATTAATATAAATGACATAACAGTGGACTCAGCTCTGATTCCTGAGGCACACTGCTGGTCACAGGCCTCCAGTTTAAAAAAACCAACAGATGGCAGCATTCGGCCCATTGAGTCTGAACCCCATATATTTATCCCACAAGATAAATTTTAAGTACCAGGAAAGTAATAAAGACAAAGGGCCATGATTTTCCCACTGGCAAGGATCATGTATGATCAACCAACATCAATGGGGACCAGATGTAATGGCTTCGACAGTAGGACCAGAGGCCGTTGAGGTCCCCAGGGGGTCAGGAGCAGGGGAAGTGCCCCTGGATAGTGCCAGGCTTGCACCTTGCACTACCCAGAGGACACCTTGGCAGTGCCCACCAAGCAGAGACAATGATAAGGGGGCGGGGCAAGAGCCTATTATTGGGGGGAGGTCAACTTGGAAGAAGGGGATGTGGGGAATGCTGCATGATCTGCAACAGTGATCTGGTGGGAGGGACATGCTGCAGACACTGCAAATGTTGATTGGCTGGTTTGTGTACAATGTGGTTGATCAGACGGCCTGTGCACAAGGGGGGAGGGTGCAATTGGTCAAGGTGGGGGGAATTGTTTGCAGAGGCCTGCTGTAGCAGAGGGGCACAATCAGTACAAGGGCATCCATGGTATCTGGGGAAAGAATCAGTCACAAAGGCCAGCTATAGCTGGGGAAGGTAATCATAGAACACAAAGGTCTGAACATGCGCAATGGCATCCTCTGTTGCTATCCGCTTGCTTAGGCCCCACTCCTCCCTTGCTGGCAGGAAAGAACTGGCTTAATTTTTTGGATAGATTCCATTTCTAACTTACCCAAAAAAGCACGAATCTCCCCTGCTCATTTGACACACAGAATGTTTTTGGTAATATTGCCCCCATTCTATGTGTTTCAGGTAAGTTTTTATTTATTTATATATTATTAGTGTCACAGTAGGCTTATATTAACACTGCAATGAAGTTGCTGTGAAAATGCTGTAGTTGCCTCACTCTGGCATCTGTTCGGGTACATTGAGGGGGAATTACCATGGCCTACATATCTAACTAGCACATCTTTTGGACTGTGGAGGGGAAATCGGAACACCCAGTGGAAACCCACACAAACATGGGGAGAATGTGCAGACTCCACAAAGAGTGACTGAAGCCAGAATTGAACCTTAGTCCCTGGCACTGTGAGGAAGCAGTGCCCACCACTATGTCACCATGCCACCAGGGTAGAAAAAAAACCTGTCTTTGGTGCAAATGGATATATTTTGAAATCAACATTGAAGAAAAGCATTGCCACCTTTAGTTTATCCTCAGTTTCCATTGACAGCATTTCCCATCCCCTCACCTGTTGTAGGAAGAATTGCTTCTCTATCCAGAGGTCTTGGATTCCAACAAATCTCCTGCTAATGAAGGTTTTACATTTGGGCTTAAATACATGAAAGAATGTCCTGGAGCCCCAGCAGGGGCTTTGCAGGCAGGTGGGGTGGGAAACTGTAAAATGTCATGGCATTGCCCCCACCATCTATGGGCAGCTCCCCTGCACTCACAATAGGATCTCCCCAGAATGTCCTGACTCCCAGATACTGTTCCCATAGACTTGTTTAACCTGGCACTCCAAGCCCCCAACCTTAACCCCATTTCCCCAATTGTTCACTTCCCTCACCAGTGACTTTTAGACAGGCCCCAGCAATACCATTCCCCTCCGCTTCCAAATTACCTTTCACTCCACTATCAATAGTTCACTAAAATGGAACATTCTGTTTCGATGGGGGGGCGTGAGTCCCACCTTAAACCAAATAACCTATCGGGCACTAAATGCACATGGGAACAAACTCCCCTCTGAATTTTTCACAGGGCAGAGCATTTGTGGTATTCTGTGGGAACTCCAGCACCCCTTCAAATGTAGTCCCATGTTTTCAATGGTCAAGAAGTAAGAAAACTATGTTCTAAAATTAATATTACCTTATTTTAATTATTCCCCTTGAGATCACACTGATACAAGGGAAAGAGGGCAGACTACAATGCAGATAAGTATTATGAGGTGGTTCTTCCAAAAAAAATTCTAACTGTCGAATTTGCATAAACATTGGAGTTAACCCTGCTGGTTTTCTTCAGCGGGATTTTCAAATTGGACCTCCCACACTCTGCACTGCTGAGGGCAGTAGTGTGGATCATGTGAATAATCCATGGCTGGGGCCTATTCCCACTGGAGAGGTTAAAATCAGGGTGTTGGGTGGCCCCCACGCATGCTCACAGATCTGGGAGATTGCTAAACAAGTCCTACTAGCATTGAGATTACTGGCCTCTCAGCTACCCCACAGTCTTTGCTAGCCTCATCGCTGGCCTCTCATCCCTTAACCCCACAAGAATATCGTTAACATTCATATCGCCCCACTGACCCAGACATCGCTGGCCACCCCATTCCCCCACTGACATGGACATTGCTAATCTCCATGTCTCCCCACCTCCCATTCACACCTCCCTTCACAGACAGAGCACTGTTCACTCCCCTGTCTGCGAGCTTTCCCCCTAATTGAGTGAGAGCCTTGAGCATTGCATCCTCTCCCTGCCCCAGATACAATATCTTGTTGAATTTACCCAATTAGCACCTTTGGCAATGGCTCACCTTCTATTGAAACTGGGTTGCCTGTACATTATTTGCAATGAAATTTAACTAAATTGGGCCAGAACTGGCCCAGACTGACTCACCTGGACTCCAGAGCTGTAAATATGCTGCAATTATGCACACACAGGCAGTCATGCCAGGAAGAGAAGATTCCCAAGAAAAGTGATCCCAGATTTTCAGACAGTGAGTTGGACGCAGTGGGGGAGAGGCGCCAGCTGCTGTACCCCACTCATGGCCATTGCCCAAGGGGTCATGCAGCAAGTATATTGTGGGAGGCAACAGTTGCTGTTGTGAATGCCAATTCACTGGTGCCTCACTCCAGAAGCAATACTGTAAGAAGATGAACGACATTCTTTGGGCAGCAAGGGCGGGTGTGCACCTGATTCTGAAACCAGTACATGTGTTGTGCTTACAATGTCAAACCATCCCCAGACTCCTCAAACACAGCCACCAATGCCAACCCCCATTACTGCTGTCAACTCCTGTGGCACCTCCCCAATCAGCAACCCCCACAATGGGGACCTATGTTCCCAAATCAGCCAACATTAGCTCCACAACCCCAACACACATTGCATCCCATGCCCTTCCATACATCATGCTTTCAATCCCCCTTATGTCCCCACAAGAGAAGACCGCACATAACTGCCATGAGAGGGAAAAGACCAGTGGGGGTGTTCCTGAGCTGTGATTGCTGACGGTCTCTGAGCAGCATGTCCTGGAGTGGCAGGGGGAGACAAGCTCAGAACGGTAAATGACAGCCAGGCCAGCATTCAGCATGCAAGTGAGCATCAGCTGAACCCTATTTCTAAGTCTGCTTTGCTTTGAAGTTACTGCCATGCTGCTCAGGCTGTTTTCTCTCCCTTCCGCTAGTGTGTGTTCTTTCTTACAGTGCTGGACCCTAATGCCCAGATCCTTCTGGTGTTGCCGCACCTGCAACAACCCCGCGCACCCCCCACCACCACCACCAGCCCCCACTGTTCCTGGACACGCCCTCCCCAACCCTGCTCCTGAACCAACACCCCAGATGACACCTTAGAGGGAAGCCCTGAAGAACTGTCCGAGGACAGCAGCAGTAAATCGGCACAACCATCAACCAGCCAACCCACCGACACAAAGACTATCATTATGGTGGGCCATGTTGGTGCTGAGGCTTCTGGATCACTTACTGGTGAACACCTCACAGCTCCTGATGCACATCAGGTGGAGGCGGGCACGTCTGAGGACTCGGGCACACGGAACTCTGTCAGAGGTCAGGATTCAGCTGTCCCCAAGCCAGATACCAGGACTCAGGGTTCTTTCGTCCCGAAACTGATGGAGATGCATCAGCAAACCCAAGGAGTTGTGGATGGACTGACGCACCCATGCTGCGACTGCAGGGCTGTTTTGAGAAAACAGCACAACGTGGATTAGCTAAGGTAAATATATGGGCTTATGGAGGTAGGGTGAAGTGAGGGCCTGTGTGGGAGACTCTTCCAGATAGTCAGGGCAGAGTCAATGGGCAGGATGGCCTCTTCCTGCATGATAGAGATTTTTTTGACTGGAGGGTGTGCAGAGGAATATGGCAGCAATAGGAGAGTGTATAGTCGGAGAAGTGATTTGGTTCCCTGCAGCTATTAGCGCTACTCTGCACAATGATTTTAACACATTCAATCCCTCCTGTTTACCTTTAGTTTTACCCAGACAGGCAAAACTAGCAGTTGAAAATTCCTCTCCCCTGCCTTGCTTCCTCTCTGAGAAGCAGACACCACAACTGGACATCAGTGTCAACAATGATGTTATTACATTCTAATTTGCCTAAATAATGCAAGGCTAACTCTTAATTGGCAAACAGGATGAGTGATCAAACTTTGAATTGGTGGCCTTGATTGACTGCTAATTTGTCCTTCGAGGGTGATATCATTTCCCTATTTTAAACTCAGGGATCCCATAGTCCTCTCTAATTGGAAGTCTACAGTGTCAATTACATATGCGACCATCCATCTCATTAAAATTTGTTTCTGTTGCTTCTTGTTAGGATACAATAATGTTTTGATATTTCCCTTGCCCATTTATTCAGGAAATATGCTCTCAGTTACCCACCTTGAGGACATTTGGCAGGATTTTATGGCCTCGCTCATCCTGAAACTGTAAAATCCCTGCCCAGGGTCAACGGACTATTCCATGATCCGCCCCTCACCCACTTCGATTCCCCTGGTGGGCAAGGTGGTAAAGTTCTGGCCATTGTCTCAAAAACCCATTCAATTGGTATTAAATCAGATCCCTATTATTGACTCTATGTTTGGACAGGTTATTTGAGGTTTGCTGCTATTTCCCTCTTTGCTTACTTGGAATGACTTGCCTTTAAAACAGTAAACTGAAAGTGATTAGGTCTGCTTAAAATTTAAATAGGAATTAAGATACACCTGAATGTAAATCACGCTGTCAGATGTCGTAGTCTCAAAATGCCTGTTTGTGATACAAGCGGATTAATGCTTAAAACATTTTAATATCATATTACACAGTCCTCCAACATCAGCAGTGATGTGAGCCATTCAAAAAAGGCATTTATCTATCAATATTGCTAACCATAATTTCTGTGCCCTTATTTTAATAGCATGGGAATAACAATCCCTAATCCAGCCAGAATTGCCTGATTCACAATCTCTATGTTCAGCTTTTTTTTTCACTGCAACACGTTGTTCTCCAGAACAAGTTATGATGAGTTCTCCCTGGGACAATGTACTTCAATGAAGCATTTTGAATGTCTTGAACCCATGAGCCCCAAGTGAGAAATTTACTTTAAGTGGTGAGTACTGTCCTTAGAATAATTTCCACTCGTAATTACATTTGAAAAGTCAGTGTACTGGAAATTTCCAAGTTCAGGGTTTCTTTCTTGTTGGAAAATGCAGCCACCTTAAGGTCAGGTTCTGCATGGAGGCTGCAGAATGTTCTTCAGGGAGTCTGCTTGAAAAATAATTTCAAATCCAGCAATTTTTCAGATGTATCAAATGATTGAACTTAGTGGTCTGCATTCCCCATTCTGCAAAGTTGCCAAGCAGTTATTGCCCCTTGATGTAATGTTGTGGCCCTTCAACACCCATGGAACTGCAACCACTATACTGCTATGTGAGGAGTGGGAGAGCAGAGAAACCTGTCAGAATGTGGCAAGGGCCTAAGATTGCAGAGTTGTGGTGTGCTGTGTTTTTCAGGAGGCCAATTACGAGGTAAACATTGTCTGTGCCTTTGGGGCAAGGGAGTTGTGAGTGGGATGATACTACTATGCTGGTCATTCCTATTTCCTCAGCACATTCAGAACTCTGCATAGCTGGGATCAATACGCCCAATTAGATAAGGTGTACCTGCCTTCAGGTGGGTGGTTGTGAGCCACACAAGGTGGGGTCAGGTTGTTATCTGGTCAGAGAACAGGGTATAGATGCACCCTGAGTACAGTTTGGGGGGGTGCTCCAGGATTTTGACCCAGAAACAATGAAGTTCCAGGTTAAAATGATGTGCGGCTTGGAGGGGAATTGCAGGTAGTGGTGTTAGGCATATGCTGCCTTGCCATTATGTGCGGTAGAGGTTGTGCATTTGGAAGGTGTTGTGGGGCGCCTGGCAAGTTGCATTATATAGATGGTACAGCCACAGTGCACTGACAGCAGAAGGAGTGAATGATTGATGTGGTCGACGGCATTCTAATCATTGAAGAGTGGGGTTGATGGATGTTGCACAGCTCAAGAAGGGCAGTTTGAATGACTTTCCCCCACAGCCTTACACTATCAACCAGGGTTTTTGGTTCCAAATGGCAAATGCTGAGATATTGTCTACTTTTAATGATCACTACGGTATCTCAAACGCCGTCGTGTGCATACGCAACCTCACACCAAAAACTGGAAGTTGTGTTACCTGACAATACATTCCAGAGGACCCCCTTTTAATCATTCCACCATCTGCATGGATGTTTCTGTTACTGATTCATGATCCTGGAACACCCGAGGATGACTTGGCTACAAATGCCAAGTAGATGATCTGGAGGAGGGAACCGAGTGTATGGTGTCGAAATTTGCTGATGACACCAAGATTGGTGGAACGGCAAATTGCGCGGAGGGTGTGGAGAGTCTGCAGAAGGAGCTAGATAGGCTGGGCGAATGGGCCAGGAAATGGCAAATGGAATTTAATGTTGGCAAGTGCGAGGTGGTCCACTTTGGTAGGAATAATGGTAGGAAGGACTATTACTTACATGGCGAAAAACTGCAGCAGGCGACGGTGCAGAGGGACCTCGGGGTCCTTGTGCATGAGTCGCAAAAACCCAGCTTGCAGGTGCAGCAGGTGTTCAGGAAGGCGAATGGGATGCTGGCCTTCATAGTGAGGGGGATTGAATATAAAAGTAGGGAGGTCTTGCTGCGGCTGTATAGGGCATTGGTGAGGCCGCAGCTGGAGTACTGTGTGCAGTTTTGGTCGCCACACTTACGCAAGGATATTTTGGCCTTGGAGGGAGTGCAGAGGAGGTTTACTAGGCTGATACTGGAGTTGAGGGGGTTGAGCTATGAGGAGAGGCTGAATAAACTAGGCTTGTACTCATTAGAGTTTAGAAGAATGAGGGGAGATCTCATTGAGACATATAAGATGATAAATGGGATGGATAGGATCGAGGTGGCGAGACTCTTCCCGCTCAGAAAGGACAGTAGGACTAGGGGGCACAGCCTCAAGATAAAGGGGGGGGCGGTTTAGAACGGAGTTGAGGAGGAACTTCTTCACTCAAAGGGTGGTGAATCTCTGGAATTCTCTGCCCGTTGAGGTGGTGGAGGCTGCCTCACTAAATATTTTTAAGACGCGGGTTGATGGGTTTTTGATAAGCGAGGGGATTAAGGGTTATGGGGAGAGGGCGGGAATGTGGAACTGAGCCACGACAGATCAGCCATGATCTTATTGAATGGTGGGGCAGACTCGAAGGGCTAGATGACCTACTCCTGCTCCTATTTCTTATGTTCTTATGTTAGAGAGCAACTGGTGGCTGAAGCATTTGAACACTGAGAATGGCAATATCCCTCTCCACACTGCACAGAAATCAAACAAACTGGGAAATTTAATGAACATTCCCAGCTATTATAAGTCTATTTTACTCAAAACAGACACACAAAGTAAATATTACTTTGTACACTTTTGTTTGTTTGGGTAAAACTTGTTGGGTGGGTTAGAGACAAATGACATTCATTGAAATCAGTTTCACACCTCCATTCTGAGGGTTGTGGATAAGAGGCTCTATCCCCAGAGGCGACTGGATTTTAGGACCAGCTATTTTTTTAATTGGGATTAGTCCACCCAATGGCAAGCAAAGCTTTTGCACCTTAACCTTTTAAATCTTATGTGAAAATTTAAATTAAAAAAAAATTCCAAGAACTCTACAAACCCTGGTAAATTGCATTAAATCATTAAAATTCTTGCAACATTTCCCCATGGGTCATGAAATGGTGCTGTTTTCTATTGTAGTATCTTCAACTTCCATTCATGCTAATTTTTTTCTAGACCACCTATACGTATCATTATCAACAAACCAGAGACACACCGTCTCCATCTCATTGTGTGATATGTTAAGATCCTATTCACTTAAGCAATGATATTTATTCTTCTCATCTGCCTTTGCACTATCATCTTCTTAATGAGAGTGCCAATAATTATTTCTCACAAAATGTGTTTTCCTTGACTTGTCTTTTTAAAGAATGTTCAATGCACAGAGCATAAGGTTTTTTTTTGAAGTGTATTAAATTATGTCACAGTTTAGTAATGTTGTTTAAATCATTACAAAACTCTCATCTGCCTTTCAACTAAGGAATAACTTTAATGGGCATGTCTTTGAATCACAATATCATCAGGGGTTGTGGTTTCAGCTGGAATACAATTTGCTGTTCCTCCTGTCAGTATAGGTCATACTACAGAAATGATTTAAAAATCTTGCTCCAGTCAATGAATTACACAAGTGCAATTTTTTTGTGTGTTGATGAGGTATCACACAAAAGATTAAATCGCAAGATGAGGACTTAGGGATTTGAGAGATAATAGCATAAATGGAGTTTGGTTAATGGACATTAAGCAGAGAGCAGGGACAAATAAGGCATTGGCAAATTGTGACTATTAGATTATGAAAAGAATCACTGCCCGGACCTTAGCTATTTGTAAACTAATATCAATGACATAGACACAAGTGGCAATTTTACCAAAAAAATTTTAAGTCCGAAATGGGCAAGAAAATGGGAGAGTTTCAGATCCATTTCTTGGGTGAATTCAAATCTGCTATTATATCTACTCCATGCATGAAAAAAAACAGCAGAAAATGATTCCCGCCTGTGGGGGGAAGGTGCAGGGCTTATATCACCCGAGCATTGGCTGAAAGCAGCAGAAGGTATCATTGCACATGTGCAGGTTGTTAGAAGCACAGACCTGTCACTCAGTCCACGGGACCCTCAGCTTGCCGCCATGGCCTCCACAAAGCACCCATCCCTTGAGATTGGCTTCCTCACCCTCCTGCCCCAGTGGCCAACCTCTCTCCATCCCCATACCAATCTCTGGTGCAGAGTGTGCAGTGGGTCTCCACCCAAAAGACCCCCACAACCAACCAGCCGCCCCTGGCCTGGCACCCTCAGTAGGCTGGCCCCTGAGGCCCCGCACCCTTGGCACTGCCCCATTCCTAGAGGGCAGTGCCAGGCTGGCATTGCCAGGATGTCAGGTTAACACTTCCCAAGGAGCACTGTCTCCTTGTCCCTGACCTCCCCTAGAGACCTCAATGGCCACCTGTCCCACTGGTGAGACCATCGCGACTGGTCCACGTTGTCAGAGACCAGCTGTGATTCTCCCCAGAGAGAACCTCTGCCAGCGAGTTCACACAGGCAAGCGAACCCAGAATATAGTTGTCTTGGACTCATTCATTCAATGCAGAAACAGATTTAAATATATTTAAATAAATTATCCAGCCTCACACCAGAAATGGTCGTGAGACTGATTGCGTTGGATACCTGGTGCTGGTAACATTGCGAGACGCAAGAAATCAAGCCTGAGCTTGATTTCTCACCTCTCGTGCAAACTTACTGGGTCACCCTGCCCAACAGGCAGATTGCCCTCCCCCTCCCGCCTCAAAAACCTTCCACTGTGACTGAGATTATTGGAGCATTGTTTCCAAATTTGCTGATGATACAAATTAGGCTTGGGTCAGAATATAAGCTCTGAGGAGGATGCAAAAAATTTGCGATAGAAACCTTACACTTATAGACTAGGCAACAAGATGGTAGGTGGAGTTTAATATAAGGGAGTTTGAGTTTACTTGGTTTGGTAATAAGAATAGAAAAACAGTACTTTTTTAAATGTATTTTTTTTAAAGGTTGATGTTCAGATTGACTGAAGTGCACTGCAGATATAGCAAGCAATTAGGAAAGATAATGATGGCCCTTTTAAAAAGGCAGTTTGGGTACAAGAATAATAAAGTATTGCTGCAATTATTTAGGGCTTTAGTGAGAGCACAATGGTATGCAGTTTGTCTCTGTATCTAAAGAAGAATATGTTTGCTCTGAAGGCATGATTCAATAAAGATTTACTGGATAGATTCCTGGGATGACAGGCTGAGTAACTGGATCCATATTCTCTGGAGTTTATAAGAATGATTACATTGAAACATGTAAGATTATGAAGGAGCTTGGTAGGGTAGACACTGAGAGGTTGTTCCCTTGACTGGGGAATCTTGAACATTGAAGAACAGCCTCTGGATAGGAGATCAATCATTTAGGATTGAGATGTGGAGATTTCTTTCCATGCAGAGGGTTGCAAATCCTCAGAATTGTTAAACTCAGAAGGTTTTGGGTGCTCCATTGTTGAACGTGTTTTTAATTTGTAAGGGAATCAAGTGATATGAGCAGAGAGTACAAAAGTGGAATTAGAGTAGAGGATCAGCCATGATTGTACTTAATGGTGAAGCAGACTTGAGAGGTGGAATAATCTCATTTTTCTCCTATTTCATAAGTTCTTATGTAAGCAAGCCTCTCCTACACCACTAACTTCAAAATCTTGAACAATATGGAATTCTCAGTGCATCCCCAGATAGTCCATATCGACATAATGGCAGCATTTCCAATTAGTGGCGCTGATTTACTGACAAAATTTACACAAAAGAGGCATTAAAACTCCAGAAAGATCACCAAACTTACGGCCAGCATAGATCAAATTTCGACAATCTTTTTTGCTAGTTTTAGAAACCAGTTCGGCCCAGAAAACAGACCATGCTCAGCCAGGCAGAATTAATCATCAATTGACAATTCCATTAATTGCACTAATTTGCAGATTCTAGAGGAGGTTCCAAAAATTAAACTGGATCTTTTGGATACAGTGATACTAAAAGGGTTTTAATAATTTATTTTTAAATGGACTACTACACACCAATATAAGTAGCAAATAATTCTGTCTATTATCTAAAAATAATTTTCTGGTGATTGATAGTGTTATTAAAATTATTTTTTGGTGTGGTAAAGCTATTTGCAGTTGTATTTGTCAACATGAACAAAGTTGCCACAGTTAAATATATCAAGGAATATTTTTGAAAGGATGTTTTAAAAAGTTATGTTTCAAAATGCTGCTTTATGGTTTTCGTTCATGACAGCCGATTTGTAAATGAGTTTTGGCAGAAGCCTGAGAACAAAATTCTTCCCAAAAAGGATGTAATTTTCATCAATTGCATCTAAGATGGAGTCTGTACCCCAAGTTGTTTGGATTCTCCTGGTATAGTGAAATTATTGATCATTGGTGTCCTTAATAAAGATGCATTATTTTAATGAAAATGCATCTCCAAACTATTTTGGGGGGTTACGTTTAAAAGTTCTGAGCTAGCCATTCTTATTGCATTGTGCGTAACTAATATAACAATATTCTTCAAAATGAATTATGTTAACATGCCGTGTGCTTGCAAACAAATGACAGAAGATTTTCCATACACTTTGTCATGAGATGATGCCCTTTAAGAATTCCACTTGCTGTATCGGATAAAAAATGAGCCATTTACTCGTCAGAATTAAATGCCATGAATTATATTGGTGAATTAGGTTCTGATATATGATCAAGATTTAAATGTGGGTTGAAAAATATTACAATGCAAATAGAGACCAGATGTGTAAGAAATGAAATGTGAAATCAATTTGTAAAGAATTCAATATTTGGCACATGATGGTCCATAGATGTCTGACCTTTAGAGAATATATTGGCCGAGATTTTGTAGTAGTATTAATGACAAAGCTATCAGCATTCACTGTCATTACTCCTCTGACGCTGACAGTAACTTCTATGAGTCGTCGCATGTGCAATTAAATGCAGAAATCCAAATGTTGCTGTGAATGAATGAATCAATGCATTATGGACAAGGGAGGAGAAACAAGCTGAACCCCTGAATTCCTTTCTCCTGCTTTCCATGATCAATGTAGCTTTGAAGAGAAAGGGAGGTGTGGTTCTTAGCGCTCAGATGTTTGTGGATTTAACTAAAGAGAATTATTTATTCGCACATTCAACCTGAAGGTCCAATCACTCCCACACAAAGAAGAAAGTTTTAATTCAAGAAATATAGCATAATTTTGCAAATTGTAAACCAAAGGAATAATTCGTAATTCACTTGTAGCGTTAGGAGAAGAACAATCGTTATGGACCCAATAACGATAGGAGGTTTTATCTACTCTTCAATTGTATTTCAGATATGTTCAAATAGCTTAAGTTAGATACATGAATTGTTGCAGAATTACCTTGAAGAGATAAATATTCAGCAGAAATACAATCAGGCACTTGTGTTTTTAATTATAATAAAGACATTTGGCATTTTTTAAATATAAAATACGATTTCTGTACCAATGAGGCTGTCTATAAGTAATTATGAAGTTAAAATCTCAGTTACAGCTCATTTAACAATTTGCAACTTTTTCAAGAGTTTGTACATATAAAAGTGCAAAACAAAAGTTTTTTTCAGTTCAGCTATTTATCTTCAATTGCAGACTACAGGCCTAGCAATGCTATGTATGGAGAAACATTGAATCACTGATGATTATTTCTGGATTGTCAAGTTTAACTGTATGTATCTAGGGGCTCTGGGGGGTAAAAGCTGGGTTGCCCTGTTTTTTGGATCACCACTCATGATTCATGGCCTCCGGCACTCATGAAAATCAAAACCATGCAATTTTCATGCACCCACTTCAGTGGCACATATCTGGGTGCCTAGAATACAATTGGGATCAGTATGTGATTTGCCAGTTTGAGTGACCCTATTGACCTTCTGACTTTTTGGATTTTCTACAGGAAGTATCAAAGTTACCAAAGGAATATAACTGCCTTGTGGCGGCCAAGCATTGATAGCAACATTGTTTTTTAATCCTTGGCCTTTCCTATCATTGTGAAGCACAATTTATCAAGCATCGGGCTATTCATTCAGCAACAGAGAATATGAACTTGGTTTAAACGACCGTGAGACAAGTTCACCATACCTTACTGCTGACTAAAAACCATAGAAAATCTACAGTGCAGAAGGAGGTCATTCAGCCTATTGAATCTGCACTGACTCTCCAAAGGGGCATTCTGCCTCAGCTCTCCCCCCTGTAACCCCATGCATTATTCATGGCTATATCTCTGGACACCCATGGGCAGTTTAGCATGGCTACTTCACCTTACCTGCACATCTTTGGACTGTATTGTTACAATAGGAATGTTGCTCAATACAAGAGAAATCACATCCCTCTTATGGCCTTGGAACACCTCAGCGTGTGTGTGTGTGTGTGTGTGTACATGTGTGTATGCAAATCATTTATTTCATTCTCCATTTGCTTTCTGTGAGAATACTTCTGCATGGTTGGCAGCTCACTTTGCTGATAATGTCACTGCAACTGCATAACTGATTATCCCCTTGTTGGTTTAAATCTGGCACTTAAACATTTGGAATGGGGAAATCCACTGCACAGATATTGCAGGATTTTCATGAATATCTTTCATAGAGGTAAGTGGAAAATGCCCTCGTTTTGCTGCTGAATATGAAATTTGGGCCTGCCAGGGACAGGCACCTTGATGGTTACAGACATTTCACTGAGAGGGAGGTCTAGTTGCAGGTGGTCACCAACGACATGCCATGAAAGCCTGAGAATCCTGAGATACTGATGCTCAAATGTTGAGAAAATGGATCCTTTCTCTGTCTGTAGATCCTATATTAGAGATTTTGCCTCCTTGGAGTTAGATTTCTGCATCCATCCCCTCTGACCTCTGGGGTGACTTGTTGCTGAAGAGAAGTCAACTGTTGTCAATATTGGTGTTTCTTCTCTTCTTGTCCCTCCATCAGAGGTGTAAGGTAGACCTGTATAACCTGCTCCCGTGGCATAGTGAATGCTGGCAGCAATGAAATGCAGCTTAAGGGGGGGTGAAATGGAAGACAGATGAAGTGATTTCCAAGAAGTCAAGCAGTCATCGCACTTTCAGAGAAAAGTTGCTGTGAACAGCATCCTCTCACATGGCTAACGCTGGAGCTCTTCAGTTTCATTCATCAAAGCTGTCACAGCCTGTCAGTTTCACTGAAGAAGCATTTCTTTCTGTGCACTCTCCTCGTTCCCCCTAGTGAACTGGTGACAGGTCAGGAAACTAGTGCTCGAGCTGTTAAAGCCAGTACTAATGGTTAAAAATAGACTTAAATGAATTTCCCAATGATTGCAAGAGTTCCCCATTCACTTTCAATACTACTAAAGGGAAACTTGGAGGGGGATGATTTTGGGATCTCAATACAAGGTTTATTTTTAAGGATTTAACTCTGAACATGCAAACCTGCCTGAGAACTACCGCTCCTGCCACGCCACCCACCCTCCCCACACCGCCCCACCGTCCACATCATCTCTCCACCCCACAGCAGTGTTATTGATGTGTGCTTTGGTAATAAAAGGAATTCTGTTCTAAAGCAATTAAAAATAAACTAGCCTTCTATAATTGCATTTGCGAGTTTGGCTTATTAAGTAAAATAAGTGTCCCTTGTGCTGCTTGGGAAATGAAGCACTGTGGCCAATTTATTAAGATGCAAGATTAGGCATTTTATTATAAATGTGTTGAAATTGAAGGCAGACTGCAGACAACACTAAACTTCAGAATGTGTTTTGAAATGTCACATCCCATAGATTTTACAATTTGTATTGAAAATATTCATCTCTTGCAGATGCAATATATATAGGGATAGAATTGTGATTGGTTTTTGAGAAATTATATCATATTTACACTTTGATCAATCTTCCACCTGAACAGGAGGATCGAATTTATTTAATTAAATGAGGCAGAATTTACTCTCTGCAAAAGAGTGAAATGAATGATGGTTATTATGATTAATTAAGTGAAAATTGTACAACTTCAGGCAAGGGCAACGTGCAGTTGAATGTGAAAATCTCTCTTTACCTTCTTGAAAAGGGCAACTTGTTCTCTGATTCACCATCAAATGCATGGAACGGTGTGAGGCCCCTGTACTTGAATGATAGAAATGAATTAAACTTGCCATAGGAAGTTCAGGCTCATCCATTTCAGCCTAAGTACTCTTCCTAACATTATGGTAAGTCATAAAGATTGACAAAAGGTACTGAAAGTTTATCATTAAATGTGTGGAATCTTATTCCTTCAGCTTTTAAATATTATGATTGGTATTATTCAATATTTAACAAAGTGTTTTGAAGTCTGAAGACATTGAGTGGGCTTTTCCGACCCAGTTCACCATGGGAATAGTTATGGGTGGGACAGAAAGTTTGATGGACCAGCAAAAGGCCTGTTGCCTTCAGGTCAGAATTTGTGATCCTGTGGCAAGCAGGGCTGGAAAGTCTGCCCATTGTCTTTGATTTCTGCTACAAACTCTCCTCACTTGCCACTGACTCCCTGTCTCTCCTTGGCTACTGTCTGAGCCTCAACCACTCTATTCTCAACCTGAGTGCTATATTTGACCCCAAGAATTTTCAACATGTTTGTGCTGTCGGTATGACTGCCTATTTCCACCTGGGTAATGTTGCCTAACTCCACCCTGCCTCTGCTCATCAAAAAATGAAAGCCTAATCCATGTCTTTGTGATCTCCAAGCTTGACAGCCGTAACATAGTCCTGGTTGGCCTATTGCATTCTACCCTCCTTAAACCTGAAGCCATTCAAAATTCTGCTCATACCAAGTTCTGTGAGCATTACCTCTATGCTCACAGACCAACATGGCTCCCAGTTAAGCAACACCTCAATTTTAATATGTACATCCTTGTTTTCAAATCCCTGCATGGCCTTATTTCTCCCTACCTTTGGAATCTCCTCCAGTTCTACTCCCCTACGACATCTATGCAGCTCTGTTTTTTTTCCTCTTCAGCTTCTCCGAATTGTGCCTTCAACTGCCTCAGTGCTCAGTCCTGGAATTCTCTCCCCAAGTCTACCTTCCTCTGTGTCTCACATTCCTCTTTTAAGATGCTTCTGAAAACTTAATTCTTTAACCAAGCTTTAGATCATCAGCTGTAATATCATCTTGTGCAGCTCAGCATCATATTTTGTACTATAAAGTAAAGTTGGTGTCATCCCAGATGATTATGGGCTACTGTCTCCTTTTGAGGGGAAGAGCTGACTGGTGGTGATTTAAATTGAGGATTGCCACAAGTTTGATAAGGCGGGGCCTTCACAAATAACCCCAACTGATATCAGAATTGAACCCATGCTGTTGGCATCGCTCTGCATCACAAATCAGCCAAGTGAGCTAGCTGACCCCTTTTGTTTTATAATGCTTCTGAGAACAGCTTTGGGATTTTGTTCAAAGTGTGTTATAACCGTATGTTGTAATTAGTGGAGAATTAGAAAATTCATAGAAATGAAATTATTAGCAGGAATGTCATATTGCCTCCTTGGCTTGCATTTGTTTGATTTATTATTGTCACGTGTATTGGGATACAGTGAAAAATATTGTTGCATGCTGTACAGTCAAAACGTGCTGTTCATAGAGTACATATGGGAGAAGGAAAAGGGAATATTGTGTTTTAGTTACAGGTAGGGCATAGAGAAAGATCAGCTTAATATATGATAGGACCATTCAAAAGTCTGATGGCAGCAGGGAAAAAGCTGTTCTTGAGTCGGTTAATACGTGATCTCAGACTTTTGTATCTATTTTCTGATGGAAGAAAGTGGAAGAAAGTATATCCGGTGTGCATGAGGTCCTTGATTATGCTGACTGCATTTCCAAGGCAGCGGGAAGTGTAGACAGAGTCAATGGATGGGTGGGTGTTTGTGTGGGCCCTACAATTGCTATGATGACCGAGAACAGACTTGCTGAGAGGTGACAATAGCGGTGGAATTTTTTGAGCACCAAAGGGTTCTTAGGAAAAGTGAACAGTTTCTTTGGCAGAGTTGAAAAGACGGATCTCTGGGCCATGAGTCGTGGGCAGGAGGAGAAGGAGTCTGAGACAGCAGTCCATACTGGTACCTGGGGAACAAGTGCTGTTAAAGGGGAACTGAAACATGCATCAAGTTGTCAGTGACCGAAGAAGTCAATCTAGAGAGCAAGGAATCTCCCCTGATTCAAGAAAACCCAAGTTGCTGGAGATGCCATAGTTGTCTGGATGGCAGGGTAACCTGTGGCTCACATGTTCAAGTGGAACTACAAAAGGTGTATGATGAACTCATCGGCTCAAAACCTATTTCTTTTTGCTTCTCTTCAAGCTGAGTTTAAGCTCAAATCCACTCGGCAAAGAATGGGGATAGGAGGTGAAAGAAAACAATTCAGAATCACGTTCCTATTGTTTAACAAACAAGTTTGCAACACTACCGATTCGAGATCAGCAGCTGAGCTCTCAGTGGTTATTCTGTGCTTTGGAGTGTCAGTCAATGGTCATCCACTTTAAGAGCTTTGTTTCTTTAAGATAAGCTTCCCATGTGTGTTATAGGTTTGGTGGCAGTGAAATAAAGGATCATTGAATTAGAACCTGCATGCATTCAGGGTGCTTATCCTTGTGTTACATGATGGCCAGGATTTTATAGCATCTGCTGTGATGAGGACATAAGATCCTGGACTATACATTTTACTTTTGCTAACCCTTTTTCTCTCTTCATGCAATGTTTCATTCCCTCACTATCTGTGACTGATTTGGCACTGAATTCTTTACTTTAACAGTGATTGCACTGCAATATCCACTGATGATGATATTTCACTCTATCGGAGACCATGAATTATCATTAAAAAAATTGATTCACTAATGTCCTTCACAAAGACAAATATGCTTTATTTACTTGGTTTAGCCTACATGTGATTTCCGACCCACAATTCTGTGATTGATTCCTAACTGTGCACTGAAATGGCCCAGCTAGCCATTCAGTTGTATCAAATTGCTTAAAAAATGCTAGAAGGAGAATAAAACCAGATGGACCATTTGGCATCAACCTAGCAATCTGGCATGTTTAAAAATAGTCATCCCTGTAAAGTCCTCCCCACTAACATCTGGGGACTTATGCCAAAACTGGGAGAGCTGTCTTGCAGACTAGTCATGCAACAACCTGGCATTGCCATTCTCACAAAATCATCTCTATCAGCCAGCACCCCAGACTTCAGTATCGTTAGCCTTGCAAAGGTCCACCAGAAGCAAAGTATCACAGAATCCCATATAGGCCATCCGGCCCATCGAACCTGCACTGACCACAATCCCACCCAGGCATTATCTCCATAACCTTATGCATTTATCTTAGCTAGTCCCCCTGACACTAAGGGGAAATTTAGCACGGCTAATCACCTAACCCGCATGCTTTTCGACTGTGGGAGGAAACGGAAGCACTCAAGGAAACCCAGGCAGGTATGGGGAGAAAGTGCAAACTCCACACAGACAGTCAACTCAGGCTGGAATTGAACCCGGGTCCCCGGCGCTGCGAGGCAGAAATGCTAACCAGTGTGCCACTGTGCCGTGATGGCACTGTCGTGTACAGTTGGTGAAAATGATCCTTGGCATCCTCAACATTAACTCGGGCTTCAGGTTAAACATGAGCAAGGGCAACCTCCTATAGATTACCACCGATCACCTCCTTCAGCTGATCAATAAGTGTCCCATGCTGAACACCAATTGGAGGAAATACTAAAAGCAGCAAGGCTACAGAAGCCACTCTAGTGTGGCAGGGGAAAGGGGCAGCATTTCATCACCTGTTTGTTAACATTGCTACTGACTGAGCTGGCTGAATCCTGAAGGAACACCAAACTGGGACTGTAGTGGGTGGTGCGCGAATCAATATGAGGGAAAAAACTGCTTGATCTATTCCTCACCGATCTATTTATTGCAAATGCATCTGTCCATGACAGCATCAACAGGAATGACAACCATACACTCCTTGTGAAGACAAAATTCCATCTTCACAATTTTACCCCCCATCATGTTGTGTGTAGCTACTATTGTATGAAATGGGATAGAAATCAGAACAGATCTAAGTGCTCAAAACTGGCATGCATGAAGTGCTGTGGGCCATCACTGATGGAGAATTGTAATTCACCACAATATATAACCTTAAGGTCTGACATATTCTTCACTCCATCATTATCATCAATAAATGTAACTCCTTTCTCATTAGCATGTGTACAATCACATGTCAAGACCATATGAAAATGAGGTTCCACAGGGTTTAGCACCGTGGCTAGCACTGTTGCCTCACAGCACCAGGGATCCGGGTTTGATTCCCAGCTGGGTTTCTGTCTATGTGGAGTCTGCAAATTCTCTCCGTGTCTGCATGGGTTTCTCCAGGTACTCCAGTTTCCTCCAACTGTCCAAAGATATGCTGGTTATGTCCATTGGCCATACTAAATTCTCCCTCAGTGTACCTAAACAAGTACCAGAGTATAGCGACTCGGGGATTTTCACAGTAACTTCATTACAGTGTTAATGTAAGCCTACTTGTGACTAATAAATACATAAACTTGAAGTTATTGAAGCTACAACACAGGACCAAGAGCATGCTAAACGGTAAAAGTGGCACCCCATAGTCAGAGCAAAGTGATCTCGCAACCAGTGGAGTAGATTAAAGCCTGCAGATCTGTCACATTCAACCATGAATGATGGTGGACAATTAAATGGCTGATAGGAAGGGGATGCTCCACAACCATCCCATTTTTAATGATGACCAAAGCCTAACACATGGGTGGAAAAGACATGGCTGAAGACTTTACCAATAGTTTAGCCAATAGTGCCCAGTGGATAATTCATCTTGGCCTCCTCCCTCCTGCAGCATTATAGAGACCAGCCTTCAGTCATTATGATTCACTCCATATGATGTCAAGGGATAAATGAGCTCTCTGAAAGGGAATGGAACCCAACAACATCCAGGCAATCTTGCAAAAGACGTGTGCTCCATGACCAGCTATATAATAGCTAACCTGTTCTAGCACAGCTTACTACACTGGTGTCTATGTGACAGTGCAGAAAATTGCCCTGCTATGACTTGTCTGCAACAGGACAATTCTGATTCAATCAATTAGGCTACTTGCAGTCATCAGCAAAGTGATGGAAGTTGTTGTTGTGATCAAACAGCATTTATTCAGCAATTACTTGGTCAGTGATGACAATTCAGTTTCCATAGTAAGAAGTCTCACAACACCAGGTTAAAGTCCAACAAGTTTATTTGATAGTAAACCCACTAGCTTTCGAGGTTTGCCCTTTTGTCAGGTGAGTGGAGAGTTCTACATTTTCTGCTAGGGCCACTCAGTGTCAGACCTCAATACAGCCTTGGCCTAAATGACCAATACAGAATTACATTGAAAATGCAGCATAGGAACAGGCCATTCAGCCCAATTTGTCCATGCCAGCTTTTATGCTCCTCTAAACCCTCCTCATATCTTTTCTCTTCTAAATATATCAGTGTAACCTTCTATTCCCTTTTCCCTCATATTCCTGTCTGGATTTCCCTTAAAGACATCTATCCTATTCAACAATTCCCTGTGTTAGTGAGTTCCACACCTTCAACACTCTTTACAGAATGAATTTTGTTCTGATTTTGCTATTGGATTTCTTGGTGGCCATCTTATATTGATAGCATTTTGTTCTGTTCTTCCTCTTGAGAGGAAACATTGGGGGTGATTCTCCGACCTCACTGTACCTGCTCAGATCAGGTTGATCCCGAAGAATTGCATGTGAGTCTGAAAATTCGTTTTGCGCTGGGTGCCAAACAGTTTGTCATTCTCCTCGCCGCTATAAAGAACAAAGAACACAGGAATAGGCCCTTTGGCCCTCCAAGCCGGCACCGACCATACTGCCCAACTTAATTAAAACCCCCTACCCTTCCGGGAACCATATCCCTCTATTCCCATCCTATTCATGTCTTGTCAAGGCACCTCTTAAAAGTCACTACCTAATGATGTGAACTGAATTGTGCCCAGAAATGGGGTGGGTCCAATTGACATTCTTAAAGTAGTATTTAAATATACACAGCCCATTCAAATCCCAGGGCATGGAATTTTCCAGCCTTTGGGCACTCTGCGAGAACTGCTGCTGGTCTCCACTAGTGCAGACCTGGCACAATGGTCACACTGGAGGGGGTTCAAAGGCCATTGAAACCCCAGATGGTGAGGGGCATGGCCAGGTGTTGGTTGGGGGCATGGCTAGGCAGTGCCCATTGGGCAGTATTCATCTGGCAATGCCCCCAGACAGCCTGGCAGTGGCCACCAGTCAACCCAGCAGCAGTCACCAGACACCCTGCCAATGTCAGTTGGGCACCGCCAGTGTGCCAGTTGAATGCTGTCAATGTTTAAGGGCAGTGCTGAGAGGGTGGAGCCTGTGCAAAAGGGCTCTGAACAGGGGGGCGGGGGGTCTGGGTCGTGCAGGAAAGAATCATGAAGGCAGTGATGGTGAGGGGGGTACGTCGTGAGTCATGTTGGGTGGATTATGTTGGAAATCATGAAGTGAGCATGTCGAGCGCCAGGCAGTGGGATCCATTGTGTGGGCCCTGATGCCAGCGACCCATGATGGGGAATGGATGGGGAACATGCTGTGAATGAGGGAGAAGGGTCCCAATGTCTATGGATGGAGGGGAAGGGTGTCTCTGAGTGGGCTGTGAGATCGAGGTGTCCTTTCGAAACAGTGCTTGAGTATTCTGAAGCCAGGCTCACTGGCATGCTTAGAAAACACAAAGAACATCCTGGAAATAGTTGTAATCAAGAGGTGCAAGGGAGGGAGGAATTTAAACCAATTCGAATCACCATGGTGAGATAACTGAGAAAATTATTAGAACTTATATATGATAAGACCTCAAGACCTGATGAACTTCATCCTAGGGCCTTAAAAGAAGGGACTGCTAAGATAATAGGTAGATTGCTTTTCATTTTCCAAATTTCCCTAAATTCTGGAAAGCTCCTATCAGATTGGAAAACAGCAATGCAATTCTTCTATTCATGCATGATGGGAGACAAAGTGGGAAACCACAACCCAATTAGCCTAACCATTGTGATTTGATTTGACTTATTGTTGTCACATGTATACAATGAAAAGTATTGTTTCTTGCACTTTATATAGAGAAAGTATACCACACATGGAGAATGGAAGGAGAGAGTGCAGAATGGAGTGTTACATTCATAGTTAGGCTGTAGAGAAAGATCAACTTAATGCATGGTAGGTCCATTCAAATGTCTGATGGCAGCAGGGAAGAAGCATTCTTGAGTCAATTGGTATATGTCTTTAGACTTTAATATCATTTTCACGATGGAAGAAGGTGGAAGAGAGCATGCCCAGGGTGTGTAGAATCCTTGATTAAGCTGACTGCTTTTCCAAGACAGCAAGAAGTGTAGACAGTGTCAATGGATGGGAGACTGGTTTGAGTGATGGACTGGGCTTCGTCCACAACCCTTTGTGGCTTATTGCGGTCTTGTATAGAGCTGGAGCCATACCAAGCTGTGATACAACCAGAAAGAATGCTTTCTATCGTGTATTTGTAAAAGTTGGTGAGAGTCATAGTAAGGAATAGGGAAAATGCTTGAATCTATTATAAAGAATGTTACAGCAGAGCACTGAGAAAATCATTATGCAACCAGACAATGTTCTGGGAAAGAAAAATCATGTTGAACTAATCTATTAGAATTCTTTTAAGGAAGTAACAAGCATTGTGGGTGAAGGGGAATCTGCAGAAACTTTAATTTCTAGAAGGCATTTGACAAGATGTCACACCAAACGTTACAATACAAAACAGGAATTTGTGGTGTAGGGTATGGCATATCAGCTTTGATAGAGAATTGGTTAGGTAACAGGAAACAGAGAATATGCATATAATGAATGGAGTGGTATAGGAATCAGTGCTGGAGCCTCAACTATTTACAATCTATATTAATGATTTGGATGATGGGAACACATGTATAGTTGCTAACTTTGCTGATCAAACAAAGATGGATAGGGCAGTGAGTTGTGAGGAAGACGTAAGGAGTCTGCAAATAGAAATAAATAAGGGAAACAGGAGCTCAAGTTCAGTTGGTTGTATGGGGTGTTATAAGAACATAAGAACATAAGAAATAGGAGCAGGAGTAGGCCATCTGGCCCTTCGAGCCTGCCCCGCCATTCAATAAGATCATGGCTGATCTGTCGTGGCTCAGTTCCACATTCCCGCCCTCTCCCCATAACCCTTAATCTCCTCTCTTATCAAAAACCCATCAACTCGCTTCTTGAAAATATTTAGTGAGGCAGCCTCCACCACTTCAACAGGTAGAGAATTCCAGAGATTCACCACCCTTTGTGTGAAGAAGTTCCTCCTCAACTCCGTTCTAAAACGCCCCCCCTTTATCTTGAGGCTGTGCCCCCTAGTCCTACTGTCTTTTTTGAGCGGGAAGAGTCTCTCCACCTCTATTCTATCCATCCCATTCATCATCTTATACGTCTCAATGAGATCTCCCCTCATTCTTCTAAACTCCAACGAGTACAAGCCTAGTTTATTCAGCCTCTCCTCATAGCTCAATCCCCTCAACTCCGGTATCAGCCTAGTAAACCTCCTCTGCACTTTAGTACATCTGTCAGAGGAACGCATTATGTATTCGCCTGCATTGGATCCCACCTGATGCTCAGCTCTCACCTGTGGCTCCAAGAAATTGTTTGCATCCAACAGCAGCCACACCCCAGGAAACTGTCTTGACAGGTGGGCTAAAGCTAGCCTGCCTGCTAGCCTGCTTTAGCCCAAGCCCTCGGTGAGACAGGACTTATCGGCTGAGCGTGTGAATTCTCTTTCTGACAGACTGCAAGTGGACACCACAAATCGGTTCAACATAGTGGAAGGTAGAATGAACAACGGAACAATGGAGCATGAAAAGCAGGACAAGGCACTGGAGGTGTCCTGGCCATCCACTGTGCCCTGTTCTGCCTCTAGCCATCTGGACTCTGTCCTGTCATTGGATACATGTGGACTTGGGAGCAGAGAGTGAGGCTGGTGGGGCACAATGCTTCCTCATTCAAATCCATCATCCAAAACCAAGTCCTGTGGTGATAGATGAGCAACAAAGTAGCAGGTATGATTCATTGGGAGCCATAACCACAAACCTGCTCACTGGTAGCGCAGGCCATTGGGAGGTCTTTTACTGAACCAATGCAGCAGTGAAACCCAGAAGCCACCTGAGCGACTGAACAGTCCTTTTTAGGAATGGGCAAGAAAAAGTGCTCAAACATTGCCTGCTTCACCAAAACCTGGTCACACTGGGAGAACCAGTATGGTCAGCATCTTCACAATATTATCATAGAATCTACGGTACAGAAGAAGGCCATTTGGCCCATCGAGCCTGCACTGACAACAACCCCAGCCAGGTCCCATCCCCACAACCCCACATATTTACAGATCTAATCCCCCTAACGCTAATGGACAATTTAGCATGACCAATCAATCTAACCCGCACACCTTTGGATTGACAGACAGAAGTTATTATGACAAAAACTGTTTAGATGGGCTGGACATTTCACTAAAATGCCTGACAATTGTATACCTCAGTAAATCTTCTACAGTGAATTGAAAAATGCAGCACACTTCTGTGGCGGCCAGAAGAAACACTTCAAGGATACCCTGAAAGCCTTCCTCAAGGACTTTAAAATTGACACTGCAACATGAGAAACGCTTGCCCAGGACTGCTCAGGCCGGTGTGCAACTGCCAAAGGTGCATCAGCATACAAGGATCTAAAGATCATGTCAGTCCAATACAAGGGCAAGGCACATAAAAAAAACTATGAGAACAGTGTCCCCGGTTACCTACCAGCCTCTATTTGTCCTGTCCCCACTGTATTAGAATCTTTTGTGCTAAGGTAGGGCTCACCAGATACCTTCGCACCCACATAGCCCAAAGCCCAGATGACAAATGAAGATGGCACTGAAGGACGAGTGAACAAAAAAATTGCCACTTGGAGTATAATGTGGGAAATGTGAACCTGTCCCAGTTTGGCAGCATGGTACTTAATTGAGAGCGATTTCAGAACTCTTGTGGTACAGAATGATCCGGGTGACTTGGTACATGTAACAAAGAAAGTCAATATGTAGATAGACCAAGTGATTCTGAAGGCAATTGAAATGTTGTTTATTGTGAGGAAACTGAATATAATGATAGGGTAGTTTTGCTATGTTTGTACCAGGCACTGATGAGACTACGTCTGGAGAACTGTGTACAGTTTTGGTCTACTTATTTAAGAAAGGGTATAATTTCAATAGAAGCAATTCAGAGAAGGTTCCCTTAACTGATTCCTTGGATAAAGGAGTTAACTTATGAGGAAAGGTTGATAGGTTGGGCCTATATCCATTTAAGTTGAGAAGAATGAGAGGCAATGGTAGAATGTGAATTTAAGAAAAATCTGGATTGAGAAGTTTAATAATGACAATGACACCATTGTCTATTGTCATGAAAACCCACTTTGTTCATTAATATTCTTTAGGAAAGGAAATCTGTCATTCCTACCTGGGCAGGCCTAATGTGACTCTACACCCAAAGCAGTGTGGTTGACTCTTAAACATCCTGTGAAATGGCCAAGCAACCTGGCTCAAGAACAATTAAGGACGGACAATAAATTCTGGCCCAGCCAGCAATGTCCAGGTGCCATGAATGAAATAAAATTTTACTGAAATGTATAAGATCTGGATCACTATTGACATAGTGGATGTTGAAATTATGTTTCTGCTTGTGGGAGAGGCCAGAACTAAGGCGGGAGTGGGTCGCAATTTAAAAATAAGGAATCTCCCATTTTCTCCATGAGCCTGTGGAACTCTCTTCTCCAGAGAGTGGTGGAAGCTGGATATTGAATATTTTATGGGCAAGTTAGATAGATTCCTTGACTAACAAGGGAGTCAAAGGGTGTGAGGGATAGGCAGGAAAGTGAAGTTGAGGCTGCAGATCCTCCTGATTTTATCTGGCGTGGAGTTTGCATATTCTCCCTGTGCATCCGGAAGCTCCGGTTTCCTCCCACAGTCATAAGATGTGAGGTTAGGTGGATTGGCCATGCTAAATTACCCCTTAGCGTCCCATGATGTATAAGTTAGGGGATTAGTGGGGTAAATACTGTGATATAGCCTGGGTGACATGCTCTGTTGAAGAGTCGGTGCAGACTGAAAGAGCAAAATGGGCTCCTTCTGCGCTGTAGGGATTCTACAGAAATGGCTGATCAGAGTTGAGGAGCCCAATGACCAACTCATGCTCCTAATTCATATTTTCCTTATAGCCATATTTATGCATTTCCCATTGCCAGTATATTTGTATCTGGTGGAATATGTTATTGAACTGTGAAACTATATGCCTGCAAATAAATAAGAAGGAATGACATCAAGACAGACCTTTGTTACAGCAGTCACCTTCAAATATGAAATTACTTCCAGTGGTACATGTTTTCTCTATTTGTTAGGAAATAATATTTCAGACATAATATATTGAAGTACTAAAAGGCGAGAGTATGTTTAATCAAAAATAAATTGATTTCACCTTACTGGTTGAAAACCGACAAACATATATTTGAGTTCACAAAGGGTTACATTCATAATATTGTACAAGTGTAGAATCAGTATTGGCCCATTCCTTCCAACTTTTCCAATATTAAATTCTTCCTCTCTAACATTTGAAAAATTCAAATGTGAGAAGGAAGAAATCATGTACATCCATGGATATCCCTGTCTATCAAAGGAGGTCATTATTTAAACATTTGACAACTTTTACTGACAAGAGTGTGCATTGATTCAGTGTTTTAATAAAAGCAGTCACATTGCATTGGCTATGTGCAATCGTTCATTTACAACCATTCCTAAAGTAGACCAGTTTCCATGTGTGTCAGATATTGTAAGGAGACATGCTTAGTCTTGCATGCTTTATAAAGGCATCATCCATATTCATGTGACTTTTTAAAATTTTAGCACCAAAATTCACATTTCATAAAGATTCATGAATGCACTTCTTCTTTAACTTGAGAAATAAAAGAAAACCAAAAGAATATATTTTGAAAAACATTTTGCCTGAACAACAATAATAGTCACCGCAATGAAAGGTAATACATTGCACAGGTTAGTTTAACTTAAGATACTAACTGCAAGTATTATTTTCTGTGAAACCAATAGATTTGTTTTATAGAACATAGAACACTACAGCACAAACAGGCCCTTCGGCCCACAAGTTGCGCCGATCATATCCATACCTACCAGGCCTATCTATAACTCTTAATCTCATTAAATCCCATGTACTCATCCAGAAGTCTCTTAAAAGACCCCAGCGCGTTTGCCTCTACCACCACCAATGGCAGCCGATTCCACTCACTCACCACCCTCTGAGTGAAAAACTTACCCCTGACATCTTTGTACCTGCTCCCTAGCATCTTAAACCTGTGTCCTCTCATACCAACCATTTCAGCCCTGGGAAATAACCTCCGAGAATCCACCCTATCTATACCTCTCAACACCTTATAAATCTCTATCAGGTTGCCTCTCAATCTTCGTCTCTCCAGGGAGAAGAAACCTATCACCCTCAATGTTTTAGTCTAATACACCAACTGTTTGCTTAAAGGATGTGCATAACAGTAAGTTGCATACAGAACCTTTAACATGATAAAATATTTTAAGACAACTTACATCGAAGAGTAACAATATTAAGTAGAAGCAGAAATGTGGAGAAATTACCTGTGGAGTGGTCCAAAGATTGATTTTTAAGATGGAGAAAACAAATTAGAGGCCTAATTAGGATTAGTGAGGGTAGATCCAAAGCTTATAGTCAATGTCTTGAAGTCTGATCCCATTTGAATAATGGAAGTAATGAAGGTAGTCAGAAGACTGGCTGGTGCAAACTGGGGGGTAGGACTTGAGAAGATTGCCATGCCAGTGCGCAGAGAATCCGCAAAGGATATTTTTAAGCCAAGGATGTTGAAATCAGTGCATTCAAGAACAGTAATCACGGGAAATCTTCAAAGACAAGGTGGTGAGTAAGATGAACTTGGTTTGGGATTGGGTAGGATTGGTATTGTGTTGGACTTATTAGAATTTCTTTAAAGTAGACATTGGGTGGCTGGCAAATAGGATGTGAACAAATAGGGTTGAATTTTTGATCAGGGGTTGCAAACCCGAAATGGAACCTAATTCTGGACCAATGTGGGCTTCCTACATTGCCTAAAAATCAGGGTGGGAACTGGGCCTTAATAGGCCCAATAATTACAAACAATTGACCTAGTTTGGTTGACACATTTCCTACATTATAACAGTGACCATGCTTGAGAAACATTTCATTGGCTCTGAGGCTCTTTGTGGTGGCCATAAAAGGCATGATATAAATGCAAGCCAAATGTAAACTCATCCCTTTAAATACAAGCGTAAAGGAAAACAGGTCCCTTTTTACATCAACAAGGATGAAATAGAAAGGGTTGAGAGTTTCAAGGTGTCCAGATCACCAACAACCTGTCATGGTCTGCCCATGCCAATACTATAGTTAAAAAAGCCCAGCTATGCCTCTACTTTCTCAGGAGACTAAGGAAATTTGGTATGTCAGCTATGACTCTCACCAACTTTTACAGATGCACCATAGAAAGCATTCTTTCTGGTTGTATCACAGCTTGGTATGGCTCCTGCTCTGCCCAAGACTGCAATGAACTACAAAACAGCGTGCATGTAGCCCAATCCATCACGCAAATCAGCCTCCCATCTATTGAATCTGTCTACCTTTTCCGCTGCTTCGAGAAAGCAGCCAGCATAATTAAGGGCCGCACGCACCCCAGACATTCTCTCTTCTACCTTCTTCCATCGGGAAAAAGATACAAAAGTCTAAAGTCATGTACCAACCTAATCAAGAACAGCTTCTTCCCTGTTGCTGTCAGACTTTTGAATGGACTTACCTTGCATTAAGTTGGTCGTTCTCTGCATCCTAGCTATGACTGTAACACTATATGTTCTGCACTCTCTCGTTTCCTTCTCTATGAACGGTATGATTTGTCTGCATAGTGTGCAAGAAACAATACTTCTCACGGTATGTTAATATATGTGACAATAATAAACCAAACCAAATCTAGCAATTGCATGTCTCCATCAGGTGGTGCTATGAGTAAAAGGTGAGGCATAGGTTCAAACTAACATTAGTACTATGTTTGGGACTAGCTTTGCTTATTAGGTTTTAGATAGCCAGCTAATGTACTTCCAATTCATATTAACATAATGAGATGGTAATCTCTGGTGCATTACCTAGAAACCAGACTTCATTGTATGTGTTGCAAGCTATTATTGCTTGATTAATTGATGAGAGCTCTTTTGTATACATTCATTTGGGATTGTTGTCTGTGTTTACTTGTCCTAAATTAAGTATTGATCTTTATACAGAGCTTTAGGCTAATATTAGTAGTTATCAGTTTGTTGTCCTGGAGTTCATTTTATTGAAATGCCTACTGTGTTCTCTCCTCTTCTTTTGCATGTTGTCCTGTTCTTCATTGCTGATGGCAGTTTATTCTTCAGCTAACTTTTCAACAGTGCCTAGTTTCTTTCATTTCAATGAGCTTGGATGTAGATCATAGTCTAGCATCGTACAGGTGATCAGGATTACTGAAATATCACTATAGAATGATGGCAAAGGGATAATGCGTTCTTCTGCCATTCACCTCTCCTCTTTATTCACCAAAGTCTTTCATGCAAAGACTTCAACTGAGAATTTGGTGTCGAGTAAGTTTGCTAAATGGAATGGCATTGGTCTTAAGTGTGACCCTTCCACTTCATAGCATTGAGATTGAGGAAACATTTGATGCTGGAAGATACTTCCTGAAGGTCAAACACAAGAATGCACATTCATGCATCAAGGAATTGACATCTACCATCATTTGGACGTGAAGAAGTAGGCAGCTGTTGCAGAGGCTGTGCACTTTCTATTGGAGGATCAACTATTCCTCAGCTATGATGCACCTATTGTTCGTGCATCCATGCATGAGTGTGTGTGTGTGTAGAAGATGTTGCACAAATTCAATCTACATTCATAAATTGTTCAGTATTCTGCTGCAGAGACCTAGCAACGCACATGAACTATTCAATTACGAATGATATGCAAAAACGTTTAATGTGCATGATGCACCAACAGGCATTATAATGTATCCTCCTCTACTGTCAGGTATCATGCCCTAAGAGGGCATTTATGACCATTGGCTTTCATTGGATTGGTCCATGATTATGCTTGGCGGAATATTACAGTGGTTTCTCTTTGCCGCATGCAGAATGATTGACAGGAAACTCTTAAAGTACGGTAATATTTCATACTAAGATTGAATGACGATATATATTAATAGATTTAGAATATACAAATATAGTTAATAAAGTTCTATCTAGGAATGATGGGAAATGCAGCCCAAAAAAATGGGCATGTGCACACAACAGTGTGGGAAACCAACTAAGAAACAAATCACGAGCCATAAAGCTTAATGACCTTCACAGATTGAGTAAACAAAATGTCAAGGAGACGTCTGAAAGGTGTACTGGTTGGGTGCATTGGCCATGCTAAATTCTCCCTCAGTGTACTTGAACAGGTGCCCGAATGGGGTGACTAGGGAATTTTCACAATAACTTCATTTCAGTGTTAATTTAAGCCTACTTGTGACCAATAAATTAACTTTACTTCACTAAGGAAGCATTCAGGGAGTCACTAGGCTCTGAGGCCAAATGATGAGATAACAGAGAACATCAGTAGCACAAAGTATCCTACTTATTGATTAAGATATGCATAGTATTTGCAAAAGCAACATCAACGATTGAGAGCTATGCCAAACAGTGTTTTGGTGTGTGAGAATCAAGGGCTATAAAATTTGACATTGAATTTGAAATTAGAGCTTTCTGGCTGTTCACACAAGTGGGATCTTCTGGTCCAACCGATGGTGCATCCCTGCCACCAGTCTTCCAATGGCATGGGGTGAGTCAATGGGAAATCCATTGCCTGTATTATTGAGAGATCCTTGAGAAAGAAACCAAGATAGATTTGATATGCTTCATTAAAACCTTCGCTTTCTGGAAATGTACAGACTCAAATGATCATGTTTACCATAACACTTTCCTGCTCTTACCATCCATCATACTGGAAGAATGTAAAGGCTGATAATCAACCTGTTTGGTCTCATCTTGAGCATACCTTCCATAGCAATCATATTCAAGTGGGACTTAAGCCTAAAGCTTCTTGTCCAAAGGTAGTAATGCTACCACTCTGCCACAAGAACCCTACAGTAATGTGTAGTATTGTCCAACAGTTGGAATATACAGAGCTGTATGGACCCTATTGTGCATAAACATTGAGAAAACAATTGGAGTCTTAATCAGTTTTGTCATTAAAGTATATCTATTTTGATTTTTTTTAATATGGTTGCATCCACATTAAAAATATTTATAAGTGAGCATAAGTCCTGAGCTAATAGTGAAAACAGTCATTCTGATAAATCGTGTGGAATGTCATGGTGGAACAGTCGCTGAAGGTTGGCATGCAGCTATAGCAGATAGTGAGGAAAGCTAATGGCATGCTGGCCTTCATAGCAAGAGGATTTGAGTATAGGAGTAAGTATGTCTTGTTGCAGTTATACAAGGTCTTGGTGAGGTGACATCTTGAGTATTGCGTACAGTTTTTATCTCCTAGTTTGGGGAAGGACTTTCTTGCTATTGAGGGAGTTCAAAGAAGCTTCACCAGACTGGCTCCTGGAATGGCAGGACTGACATATGAAGAGAGATTGGATTGACTGGCCTTGTACGCAATGGAATTTAGAAAAATGAATGGGGATCTGATAGAAAAATACAAAATCTCATGACTGGACAGGGTAGATGTGGGAAGAATGTTCCCGATGTTGAGGGAAGTGCAGGACTAGAATTAAGCCATTCAGGATTGAGATGAGGAAGAACTTCTTCACTCAGAGTTGTGAACCTCTACTACAGAAAGCTGTTGGGGCCAGTTTGTTGGATGTATTCAAGAGGAAGATGGGCGTGGCCCTTGTGGCTAAAGGGATCAAGGGATATGGAGAGAAAGCAGGATACTGAAAGTACATGATCATGCTCATATTGAATGGTGCTGCAGGCTTGAAGGGTTGAATGGCCTACTCCTGCATCTATTTTCTATGTTTCTATCAAATTCCTACCTTGCAGGAGACCATTCTGCCCATCAAATCTGCACCAACTCTCTGGCAGAGCCTCGTACCCAAGCCCCACCTCCCATATCCCCTCGCAGTTAATCTATTTATCCCCCTGATCATCTTGGGACGCTAAGAGGTAATTTAACATGCTCAATCCATCTAACCTATACACCTTTGTCTGCGTGGGTATCCTCCAGGTGATCCGGTTTCCTTCCACAATCCAAACAATGTGCAAACTCCACACAGATAGTCACCTAAGGCTGGAATTGAACCCAGGTCCCTGGCTTTGGGAGGTAGCAATGCTAACCGTTGTGCCATTGTGCCACTGAACAAAGGAACTGTTCAGTTCCTTTACAATGATCTCTTTTCTTAAATGTTTTCGAACATCAGGTAGAAGGACAAATCTTTGTAGGTGAAAATCAATGCCAATTTTACATGTTGCACATCCTATTTAAATTTGCACAAGGCTTTCTGATTTTGGATCTAATCTAAATTTGAAAATTCAGCATGTATTATATTTGTCGTAATTATTTTAGATAAACAATATTGTATTTTCTAGGGAAAGGTAGATTAGGAAAACAAACATTACTTGCGATGCTGAATAAAATTAAAACTGCAAAATGTCAGAAATTGATTTGAATTAATTTCTAAGAACAAATTCCTTTCTGTCACAGCTTACAGAAAGAAAATCTTTAATTTATATAGCACCTTCCGTATCCACCAGAGATCTCAAAGAGTGCTTTACAGACAATGAAGTTTATTTTTGCAACCAATTTTCCCGCAGCAAACTCCCACAAAGAGTAAGGTGATTATGGCCAGATAATTTTTTTTTATGTTGATTACTGGCGAGGATACCAGGGATATCTTTGCTATTCTTCTTCAGCATAGTGTCATACAGTCATTTCCATCCACCTGAAGGAGAGTTAACATCTCTTTCAAAATACAGCACTTGTAACAGTCCGGCAATGGCATATCAGCCCAGATTGTTACACTGAAGTGGGTCTTGAAACCAACTTTTTTCACTGAGGCCGGATTATCACAGTTGAGATGGTTGGCTCAAATATTGCACATTTTCAAGAAGGTCACAATGCACTTACACATTTTTGCATAAGAGGAAGCTAGTCTATTCAGAAATATACCTTCTGCATGCAGTGTTCAACACAATCTTTTCAAACAGAAATATGTCTGATTAATATATGGGCTAAGCAATTTTGGTGTAACTTTGAAACTACTGAAAAGTTAGTTAACTCGCCTTTTTCAATAGAACACATGAGTCCAGTAAAATTTATATCTACTCAGTTTCCATGGCAAGCAACCACAATGTTGCCAGATTAATTGTTGGGCGTTCCTGGATTTGGCCCAGGAAAGGTTGTCCCAAAAGTAGTCTGTTTTTGTCCTCACAGACTCTCTGGAAGTTATCAGGTTCCACTGGATGAAATAGCCAAGTCTATTTATTGGTCATTGCAAAGTAAAGATGCAAGCCGTCTGTATCACCATTCATATTCTCTTCTGTCGTTAACTTTGAAAAGCTAATGGAGACCCACCCAATTGTAACAGTGTTATTCTGGGGCATACCTGTGAGACTATAATGTGTTTTCAGTGTATTTTTGGGATGTGTATTCTCATATTATAGCAAAAAAAAAGCAAGATCTAAACAAATGTTCCCCAGGTGATATTCTTACTGGTGCTTTGAGAAGGTTTTAACAGATCTACACATTAAACAACCCCAAGATTTTAATGATCTACTGGACAGCAATTCTTTTACGAAGACATTAAAACGTTGATTCATTCTGGAGATGCTTTTAGGAATCCAAATGAAATCTTTTAAAATACAATCTTTTCAGGTTCTGAAGTTAACATTTTTGATGTGTGTTCTCAGACTTTCTGTAGATACCTGGATAAAAACATATTTCAAGAGGGAATGAAATAGATTGAGCTGCTGAGGAAATAATTCTTTTGGGCAGAATTGAAGTGGAAGGGACAACCATCTCTTTATTCCACAAATAATTTGACTGATGTGTGTGGTTTGGAGGCTTCCTGCCAGTGGAAACAAAGTGATGGGGAATGACATACATGCTCATTCTTGCTATCACCATCATCACTGAGGTGGCACAGTGCTGCCTCACAGTGCCATGGACCTGGGTTCCAAAATGCATTACCTCATATTTGTCCTCACATGCATCAAAATGCATTACCTCACATTTGATCTCACAGTGCTGCCCAGTTGATCCACTCAGGTCTCCAGCAGGACTATACCTGATTCAATTTCTGATTATCTAACCAACATCAGAGGCTTTGAGATTCCCTGACCATGGCCTTGGCTCTTTCTTATTGCAACTACAAGTTCCGGACTCCACTCCTACTCCTTCCATACTTCTCACTCTCTTATGTCATCTGATTCTGCTGTCCCCAGCCTGCCAAAGAGACTAAATCCTGCACAGAGAAGCCTACAGGGTCCACCAGTTCCCCTGTTTGATGCTGTCTCCCAACATCACCGTTTGCTGGTGGGGTGTCCACGACACTTCAGTAGATTTCATTAAAATATTTATTGGCATACGTGCGGCAGGACTCTCTCAATTTTTTTTGGAGAATTGGCTGTCCATCAAAACTCCTTCCATGACAATATACATTATGTTGTATAGTTTGTTGACCGCACTTTCAACCATTTCAGTGTTAGGAATGGAGTGAAATAAGGGCTGTCCCTTTGCTGCCACCCACCCCCCCTCATTCTGTTTGGTATATTCTTTTCCACTCTCTTGACCTTTGCCTTCCCTGCAGATGTGGAAAGAGTTTAACCTTCAAACTCACTCAGATGGCAAACTCTAAACCTGTCCAGACTGAGAGTGAAGACAAAGATACAGCATATCTTGATCAGGGTGTCCCTCTATGCTGATGTTGCCGTGCTGCTCCCACACAATGGAAACTCAACTGCAAGGTCTCTCTCTCTCTCTCTCATGCCTGAACTTGTTCTCCCCAACTTTAAGTGTCAAGAAAACCATGGTCATGGGACAGGGTATCACATCTGCATCCCTGATCTCACAAAATAATACTCCTCTGGAAGTGGTTAGCACATCCTCCTCCTTTCGGTCCATAGTAACACACAATGAATCTCTTGATGGACAAGGCCAACTAGGGAGACATACGTGACATAACTTCAAGCTAATTCTTTGGACCAAGGAACTGGTTTACAAGGTTTGTGTTCTCAGCACATTGGTATGTGGCTATGAAGCAGGTTCAGTTGCTTGCTGTGCAATCTGGACATAGCATGGAAGAATAAAATTATGAATCCATCAGTCCTCTTGAAGGCAATGCCCCAATGTACATTGACATGTATCAAGCAGAGATGACTTCATTTCATATACACCATTTGTGGCAGAACCTCATGTATTGCTACAAGACCGTACCATTTTAAAATGTATGTATTCTCAAACTTACAACTGACTGGAAATTTTGCAATTTGAAATGAGACAGAAGGAACTACTTAAAAATGCATGGCTACCTTCCAAAGCGAAGCTGAAAAACAAACAAGCCAGTCTCAGGGGAGTGCTGAGGAAAAGACAAGCAGAGTGCTGAATATTGAAAAAAGGCTGCTACAAGTAGACCCAGCCTTCTCCTCTTTGGCAATCCCTCAGGATCAAGGATGACTTGCCTCCACTCTGGGGGACTATGGCGCTGAACCATGTCAATGGTGATGTTACATTTATTTAGGGAGGCTTTCAGTGTGTGCTTCCTTTGCCCTCCTCATGATCACTTGTCATTGCGGAGCTTGGAGTAGATCACTTGTTTCGAGAATCTTGTGTCGGACACGCGGAGAATGTGGTTCACCCATTGCAGCTGGTCGAGCTTGATCAGTGCCTAGGTACTGGTGAAAGTGGCCTGGGAGAGGATGCTTACATTGGTACAGCTGACCTGCCAGTGGATTTGCAAGATTTTACGGAGGCAACATTGGTGATATCAATCCAGGGACTTAAGGGATGGGATTTTCTGGCCACACATGCCCCAAGAGTGGAAAATCCTGCCAGAGGTCAATGCACCTTTGCATGGTCTGCCTAATTTTCTGGCCTGATTGCTACAAATCCTGTGGTGGATGGGATGGAAAATTCTGCCCATGCCTATAAAGTCATCAGCATTTGGACATGCCCCACCGATTGTGTATAACTCTCAGATTCTTATGATTTATCAAATGGAAAATAGAAAATTCATGATGAACGCATTCTGAATTACTTAACCTATTTCTTCAAACGAATTGCTTTTGCCAATTTTGAAACATCATTCAACGTGTTGTGGGATCTATTCTTTTGCTTACTTAATATAAGTGTCATTGTCTAATTTTAATAGCATCACATCAGGCATGTGAGAGCTCTGAATCACAGTCAAACAATAAGGCAGCTTTAGCGATGGGAGCTCACAACCTGTTGATCTGGAAATGCTAAATGCAAACTGGAACAATGTTCATTTATGGATGTCACCAAAGAACACTATGCATTCAGTCACAGGCTAGTTATGTACGGCTCAAGTAATAATTGTAATCACTTCTCAGAAGAGACATCAATTCAATTTATACGCCAAAACTATTTATTTCACAGAGTCTTGGTCTTGACAGGGAGATAAAAGGTGAGCGAAGCAACAGGAAAACTGATAACCAAAAATATAGAACGGAATGCGAGCAGGAGAAAAACCATACCAAAAAGATGAAAACAAGATAGAGAAAGAGGAATTAAAGGAAACATATCACTTAAAAGGAGAAAATAACATGTCAACATATTGTTGAAGACTAAAGGGTAATAGATTCGAAACAAACTAATTTGCTTCAACAGCAAGCATCAAAAATGAGGGAAGAGGATTAGAACATTAATGTATCATTGGTTTATTACTTGGCGAACATCAAAAAGCATAGCCTCATAGATCAATGATCTAAATACAGGGATTTTATTACATTATACATATCACATCTCCCATTGGAATGAATTTATAAGCATAATAACTGATGTCCTGCGTTTACAGTTCTTTAAATGATTTCCTTCAAAGTCTTGTCTTTATTGAACATATTCATCAACATTATTAAATCTAGGAGGTTTAATCATGATGGGTTGGAATTTTTTTTCTGATAAAATGCTTATAAATGGAATTGGTGAATGTACGTTCTCAATCATTTGATGATGTTTTATCTACAATTAAACATTACATGTAGAGTCAACTTTTTCTAATTGAGAAATATCAGCGTATTTGGAATTACAGCCAGAAGTGTTGAATGAATAATCCATCTTAGTCTCCTCTGGACATTCCCTTCGATTCCAATTTGATTCACTCCACCTGATATCAATGGCTGAAGGCACTGCACACTGCAAAGGCTGTGGGCCCTGACAATATTCCTGCAATAGTGTTGAAGACTTGTACCACGCTTGTACTTAGCAGGGAAGGTGCAGTAGAATTTGAACAGGTTAGGAGAGTGGGCAAAGAAGTGATAAATGGAATACAACGTGGAAAAGTGTGGGGTTGTGCACTTTGATAGGAAGAATAGAAGCATAGACTATTGACTGAATATGAAAAGAATTCAGAAATTAGAAGCAATAAGAGATTTGGGAATCCTAGTTGAAGATTCTCTTAAGGTTAACTTGTAGGTTGAGTTGGTAGTTAGGAAGGCAAATGCAATGTTAGCATTCATTTCCAGAGGACTAGAATACAAAAGTAAGGATGTACTGCTGAGGTTTCATGAGGCTCTGATCAGACTATATTTGGAATATTCTGAGCAATTTTGGGCCCAGTATCTAAGGAAGAATATGCGAGACTTGAAGCGGGTCCAGAGGAGGCTCGTGAGAATGATCGTGGGAATGAATGGCTTGGCGTGTGAGGAGTGTTTGAGAGCTTTGTATCTGTACTCAATGGAGTTTAGAAGGTTGAGAGGGGATCTCACTGAAGCTTAGAGAATACTGAATGGCCTGGATAGAACGGATATGGAGAAAATGAATCCATTAGTAAGAGAGCACAGCCTTAGAGTAAAGGGATCCTTTAGAACCGAGATGAGGAGGGATTTATTTAGCCAGAGAATGATGAATCTGTGGAATTCATTGACAGAGAAGGCTGTGGAGTATATTCATTGAGTATATTTAAGACACAGATAAATAAGTTCTTGATTGGTAAGGACTTCAAAGGTTACGGGGAAAAGGTGCAAGAATGGGGTTGAGAAACATATATAATCATAGACTCCTACAGTGCAGAAGGAGGTCATTTGGCCCATCAAGTCTCACCACCCACAATTCCACATAGGCCCATCTACAAGATGCACTGCAGGAACTCACAAATGCTCCCTAGGCAACATCTTTGAAACCCACAACCATTACAGTCGAGAAGGATAAAAGCAGCAGGTACCTGGGGCACCACCATCTGGACATTGCCTTTCAAGTCATTCATCACCCAGACTTGGAAATATATTGCCATTCCTGTCGCTGAGTCAAAATCCTGGAATTTCCTTCCTAAGAACACCTTAGAGACATCAGTGGTTCAAGAAGGCAGCTCACCACCATTTTCTGAAGGGCAAGTAGAGATGGGCAATAAAAATGTTAGCTTAGCCAGTGATGTCCACATCCTGTAAATGAATTCCCAACCCTCAACCCCCAGTATTTACCCTGCTATTTCCTCTGACACCATTGAGCAATTTAGTATGGTCAGTCAACCTAACCGGCACATCTTTGGACTGTAGGAGGAAACCGGAGTACCCAGAGGAAACACACGCAGACACAAGGAGGACATGCACACTCCACACAGTACCCCCGAGGCCGGAATTAAACCTGGGTTCATGGCACTGTGAGGCACTCTATGCTAACCATTTTTCAACTCTGCTGTCTTATCAGCATCATATCGGCCATGATCAAATGGCAGAGCAGACTCGATGCACTGAATGGCCTAATTCTACTCCTATACCTTATGGTCTTAATCCAGAACTTGCCACAATCTAGCCAAGATGTTTCAGCGTGACTATAACACTGACCCAGCAATTGTGGAATGTTCTGTATACAAGAGACAAAACAAATCCAAATTAGTTGATTGCTGCCCCATCAATCAACTCTTGATGATTAGTAAAGTGATGGAAGGGGTCATCAACAGTGCTATTGAGTGGCACTTACTCAGCAATAACCTGCTCACAGATGCTCAGTTTGGGTTCCATCATGGTCATTTAGTTCCTGACCTCATTACAGTGAGAATGACAGCTCTTGACATCAAAGCAGCATTTGACCAAGTGTGGCATCAGGGAACCATAGCAAAACTGGAGTTAATGGAAATCATGTGGAAAGCCCAATGCTGGTGGGAGTCATACCTGGCACAAAGAAAGATGGTTGTGATGAAGATAATCAACTCAGCTCTAGAACATCAGTGCAAGTTTTCATTGTGGCAGTGTCCTAGTTTCTGATCATCTTTAGCTGCTTCTAAATTACCTTCCTTCCATCATAAATTCAGAAGTTGGGATGTTCACTGGTGATTACATAATGTTCAGCATCATTCAAGTCTCCACAGATACCGAAACAGTCCATGTCCAATTGTGGCTTGACCGGGACAATAACCAGGCTTGGGCTGGCAAGTGGCAAATCTCATTCATGCCACACGAGTGCCTATCAATGACTGTCTCCAACAGAGAATCTAATCATTGCTCCTTGACATTCAGTGGCATTACCATTGCTGAATCCCCCATTATCAATATCCATTGATCAGAAACAGCTAGCCACACAAATACTTGGAGTAAGTAACTGACCTCTTGACTACCCAAAATTTGTCCACCGCCTGCAAGACACAAGTCAGGAGTGTAATGTAATACTTCCTACTTGCCTGGATGAGTGCAGCTCCAACAACACTCAAGAAGCTTGACAGCATCCAGGACAAAGTAGCTCACTTGATTGCTAACCCTTCCACAAACATTCAATCCCTCCACCATCAACAAACAGTGGCAGATGTATACCATCTACAAGATGCATTGCAGGAACTCACAAATGCTCCCTGGGCAGCCTCTTCGAAACCCACAACCACTACCATCTACAAAGATGTCCGGTATTATCAGCTGACTACTTTTCTGGAAAATTCCTACATGGATTGCACTGCAGATGTGCCCTGGCAGGTCACATGAAATTTCACCTCTGGGAAGGTGTCAATTTTCTTTCAAAAAAAGGAAATCTTGTGAAACAAGCATTAAAAATGCAAAGTGCTGGACTTCAATCACTGTAGTTCTGAAAATCAATGGGGATTTGTTTTTTTTTAATTTTATTCCTTTTTCAGAGTTATGAAGCCAATGCACAAAGTGGGGCAAGCACCTAATCAATCTCCTTGCTTGTTCCAATTGCTGGCTAGCAACGATTACACCCAATAAATACCTAAAACATTCGAGGGAGATAAAGAACCCTATCACTGTTGGTTTCTCATGTCTTGAAATGTGTCAAAATTTTCTGAGATGAAAGGTCAAAAATGTGATTACTTGTTCGACAAGACTGACTGAATGACATATTAATCAAATCCCTTTTCTTGGAGGCTTTTTTTTTAAAGTTTATTTATTAGGCACAAGTAAGGCTTACATTAACAATTCAATTAAGTTACTGTGAAATTCCCCTAGTCACCACACTCTGGCACCTGTTCGGGTCAATGCACCTAACCAGCATGTCTTTCAGTCTGTGGGAAGAAACCGGAGCACCCGGAGGAAACCCATGCAGACATAGGGCGGACATGCAAACCCCACATGGACCTTGACCCAAGCCAGGAATTGAACCCGGGCCCCTGGTGCTGTGAGGCAACAGTGCTAACAACTGTGCCACTGTGTTTTTAAGAACTGTTTTTCTTTGCCAAGCTGGAAACAGAGGGAAGCCACCTGGAAAAACTGTTGGTGGGAGCAGTAAGGAACAGCTCTGTCTCTCTTCACAAGAAAAGTTCCACCTCTTTGCATATAAAATCAATCACAGAGATCATGACTGTCTACTGGGAAAAAACCTCAGAAAAAAACGCTTCAATTTCCAGGAGAAGGATCACAAAACTCAAAAGGAAGAAATTGTGTCCAGCTAAGGTGCAGTGATAGGGACTTCAATTCAACTCCAGGATCTTAAATGGAACTGTCCAACTCTAAATGGCTGCAACATTCAACCAGCTACACTCAAGGACAAGCAAAGAACTTAATTGTAAATTCCTATAGCTTTTATTCAGATATCTGTATAAGGAAGAACAAAGACGTGGACTGAAAGTCCAGAGAGTATCAGGAAATATCTCACCAGTGACGACATGATGTTCACACCAACAAAGGACAAGAACTTCATATTTTTGTAGTTGACTAAATGTTTAAATAATTACCAGACCCCCTCCCCCGCCCCCCCCTTTCATATTTTCCCTGTTTGTCATTTTTACAACAGATTCATCCAGACAGTCCCACCGAAGGCCAGAATTGAATGTCTGATACAGATAAGAAATATACAGTAAATGGCAGAACCCTAAAGAGTATTGATAGGCAAAGGGTGTACAAGTACACAGGTCACTGAAAGTGGCAATGCAGGTGGAGAAGAAGTCAAGAAGGCATAAGGCATGCTTGCCTTCACCAGCTGGGATATTGTGTTAAAAATTAGAAAGTCATGTTGCAGCTTTATAGAACCTTAGTTAGGCCGCACTTGGAATATAGTGTTCAATTCTGGTCGCCACATTACCAGAAGGATGTGGAGGCTTTGGAGAGGGTACAGAAAAGATTTACCAGGATGTTGTTTGGTATGGAGGGCATTAGTTATGAGGAGAGGTTGGAGAAATTTGGTTTGTTCTCACTGGAGCAATGGAAGTTGAGGGGAGATGTGATAAAAGTCTGCAAGATTATGAGAGGCATGAATAGAGTGGATAGTCAGAAGCTTTTCCCTAGGGTGGAAGAGTCAATTACCAGGAGGCATAAGTTTAAGGTGCAAGGGGCAAGATTTAAAGGAGATGTGTGAGATAGATTTTTTACACAGAGAGTAGTGGGTGCCTGGAACTCATTGCCGGGGGAAGTAGTGGAAGCGGCTACAGTAGTGACTTTTAAAGGGTGTCTTGATAAGTACATGAATAGGATAGGAATAGAGAGATATGTCCCCAGAAGGGTAGGGGGTTTTAGTTAAGTCGGGCAGCACGATGGGTGTAGGCTTGGAGGGCTGAAGGGCCTGTTCCTGTGCTAAAATTTTTTTAATTCTTTGTTCAAGAAGCCTTGAGGAGAGGTGGATTTCCATTGTGTCTGGGAGACAAGTAATCTGGCTCAGGCATTCAAGAGGAAATTAGCAATAACAGCCCCACCAACTGAATTTTCTTACCTATGTAAAAATCACAAGGACATGAAAGACCTGCTGACAGCCAGTGAGCAGATGAATAACATCATGCAGGACCTATCAATGAAAAGGTTCAAAAAGTTGATTTATTTTAATTTAATTGCATGCTCGTTTTATAATTATCTTTCAGAAGCTGAATCATCTCAATCCAGTGTGTGTTTATGTTTTAAATTGCAGGATATCAGGCCTCTTTCATCCAACTCCCTGTCTTATTTAACCATGAGATCAAAGGTTTACACAACCAGTTGTCTAGATAATATTCACAAAGCTGAGTCTTTTATATCATCACCAGTCTTCCTGTTCAAACTCTTTACTTTAAACCAGAGAAACACGGACACATCCTCTGCAGCTTTAACTCAATCAGGAGACTAAACATCACGTGTTGCCTGAGTGAAACTCACAATGCCCTCGTTCACTTTCACACTTGACACATTGATCCAATGCCCTGGGGAGAGTATGCAACTTCAGATATGCTGGCCTCCTTTCAGTGATACAACAAAAGACAAAGGAAAGGTATGCCTTTCTTATACCGGTCTGCGTTCAAATCCTGTGGTAATCAGGGATTGGTTACTTCCAGCAGGGTGATGACTGAGTTGTAAAAGGGTGACTGTGATGACTTCAGTCAGGCTAATGAGGTTGGCTTGCGAGAGTATGAACTGCCTGATAAGCCCTTTGAGTTAGTTTATTTGCTTGGTGTCAAAAGAGATGCCTGATGAGTCCTAATTGATGGTTAAACTAGGGATCCTCATGCTCTCTATTTAAAGCAGGTATGTCAGACTGCCAGCCTGCATTCAGCAGAGAGCAGCTGGAGAGCTGGCTGTATACAGATGTATGGTGTAAATAAAGTAACTTTGGACATGGCTTTCACCTCCATGGAGTTATTACAGTGATGTTAGCCCTCATGGATAGAGTCCATGAGAACCATTTCAAAATGTCCTTTTTGACTATTTCAAGGCTCTCATTTGATTAATGAACCTCACACAGGTTCATCTTCACACTTAATTCAAACTTGCATGTTCCCCCCTGACCATCCAATGAAGTCAGCAGGAATTCCAAAATTTTCATGTTATTAGTGTCAGCTGCATTTTGTTACTGCCTTGACCATCATAAGTGTTGATACAATTGGATTGTTTCCTGACCCTGTAGATTATAGATTCTTGGTCATTTTATTGCCTACATCTTGCCGATAGAAATTTTGAATGCAAAATCCCTTCATGCTGATTTTCTGTAAGTGCTTGCTTCACAGGTGAATTGATCTTTACTATTTTTTTCACTCCTTTAGCCGTTTAGTTCAATAATAGCCAATGTGACTTACTCTGATTGTGTCTAATGTTCATTCTCACAGAGTAACAGGCATAACTATATTGATAATATGCAGCCAAAAATGGATCATTATCATTTCAGTTGTTTCACTTCATGTTACAAAATGACAAAGGTATTCATATAATTGTTTAGTAATGAACGAAAAGAAAAATTTTCATTTATAAAGCACATATTATGACCAGCTTCAGACTTAAAGAGATTTGCACCAATGAAATAGTTTTGCTGGTGTCCAGATGCCACAAAGAAAATGGGAGATTGTCAATAGATCTCCCCTTGGGCTTTGTGAAGTACAAACTCCCTTATTGAGTGAGTGAAGGCCTACCCAATAGGAAGTGTGTAGCCAGAGTTAAAACCCGTTGCTTCAATCCAGACTGTCTGGTGCTCTGCATGTTGCAAGCCTCAGAAATACCTCTTTTCTGAATTGTTATTAAAGGGTTTTTGGGGGTAGAAGACTAGCCTTGGCAGAATTATCACAGAATTGTTGTAATTGAGTAAATGCAGCAAACAGCAACATGATAATTACCTGATAACCAGTTTTTGTGTTGTTGATTAAAGGATACATTTCAGCCTGATGTTAAGGATAGATAACTCCCCTGCTTTTCTTCAAAAGAACACCATGGGATATTTTACATCTACCAAAATGTGCAGTGGGGGTCTCAGTTTAGTGTCATAACTAAACAGCAGCAACCAGAACAGAACATGCTGTTCTCCCTCCCAGAACTGTACAGTTGGCTGTGATCATGGATGTAAACAGTACATTTATTCATATAACTCACAGAATCCTTACAGTACAGAAGGAGTCCATTTGGCCCACTGAGTTTGTACCGACTACAATCCCACCCAGGACTTATTCCCATAACCCCACAATTGACCCTACTAATCCCCCTGATGCTAAGGGGCAATTTAACATGGCCAATCCACCTAACCCACACATCTTTAGAATGTTGGAGGAAATCGGAGCACCTGGATGAAACCTATGCAGACACAGGGAGAACATGCAAACTCCACACAAACCGCGACTGGAGGCCAGAATTGAACCTGGGACCCTAGCACTGAGGCAACAGTGCTAACCACTGTGCCACTGTGTACCTATGGTGGCGCAGTGACACAGGGAGAGGCCTCAAGTTGGAGTATTAGGCAAATATAGGATGCAAGCCAGAGAATTAGAGAGTGGGAGAGGCCACTCCAAAAAAAAGCAACTAGGTCACATGGGAAATAACTCAAAATTAATTTTGTGATGTTCAACAAGATTACAGGACCAATAGTATAATGACATTAAAGCAAAACAGTGTTAGACATAGAAACATGAAAATTAGCTTTGATCTGGTATCATAAGACAGATTTTTCATGGAGATCAAGGAGAAACTGTTTACGAAGCATTAATTGTTTGGGATAGGTGCATACCAATTACACTGAGTTCACAAATCAGTTGAACTACAGCTAAATCATGGAGTAACTTATCAATGTAACAGCTTATTCCAAGTGTGGTTCTGTTTTGCTCTCTTACTATTTCACGGAGAAGGCAATGGCCTAGTGGTATTATCAATGTACTAGTAATCCAGAAACTAAAAGTAATGCTTTGGGGACCCAGGTTCAGATCTCACCATGGCAGGTGGTGAAATTTGAATTAAATTTAAAAAAAAGAATCAAAAATTAAATGGTGACAATGAAAACACTATTTATTGTTGTAAAATCCTATCTGCTTCACTGACGCCCTTTAGGAAAGGAAGTCTGCCCGTCCTTACCTTATCTGGTCTGTCTTAATGCGACTCCAAATCCACAACAATGTGGTTGACTCTTAACTGCCTCCTCAAGGGAAATAAATGCTAGTCCAGCCAGTGATGATCACATCCCATAAAAGAATTTTTAAAAATCACCAGCATGGTTTCCTCCTTTCTTCTTCATCCAGTTGAAAGCTGCAATGTTCCAAACTGCATGTCTGCAATGCAGCTGAATGTGGATGAATTGCAGACTTCTGCTCATTAATGCAATCTTTCTTGCACTGCGATTACATGAATTGAAAATATACCTCAGATCAGAAAGAAGGAAGTTACACAACGCTGTGCATTCATATCATGGGTAAGAGTGGAATGTATCCTTCTGTTTAGGCCATCAGTCTGTCAACTGAAATTGGATACATGTTCTGTTACAAGATCATATGATTAGCAAATAAAATCTAGAAACATATTTTTGCAAACCAAAATGTTGAATGTTAAAAAGCAAAAGTTTATACAAAACCCGGAAAAATGGTGCACAAAGGTGAATAGTTTTGTATTAAACTTTTTTTTTGTTATTTCAAAGCATAAATGCTGCTGCTGTCACCAAAATTTAGGGTCATGATGCTACAGTCAGCCCACAGTATATCATACAGAACTGAGGTGATGGCATATTTCCCCAAATTATTTTCAATGGCACTTGTCTGCTAGTTTGCACGTCTGCAAAAGTTGTCTGATTTCAAAGTATGTTGGTTATTTTGTGAACATCTTTGATAGTTTGTGGCCAGGACTAAAAATGATTTATTTCATGTAAACTTAATTTGTATTGTAAGAGAAAGACTAGTCTAGTCTCAAACTGCTTGCTCTAATCTAGGGGACTCATTTACACTGACAGACTAATCAAGTGCACAGTGGGGAACCTCATTCCTTTCAATCCACTATTCCTCATTGTGTATTCACTAATTACAGTTATTATCTTGTAGTGTCATTAAATAATAACATTCAGAAGGCTTTGTTATCCTTTCCTAACCTGCTTTTAGCTTTGTGACACCATTTCTATCATGCAGATGCTGTTATTAAATTGGTATGGACCCAGGGGCTAAAGTGAAGATGTTCATAGCAGCACTGTAAATCCTGTGGATTTGCACAGACAGTTTAATGCTTCAAAAGCAATTCCACCCCTGTGTGCTGTCTTGCTTATGCTGAGACACGAGGCTGTAATCCAGTCTCAGCTTTTGAATTAATTGTGTCCATTTTCTTTTGAATACCCTCTTTATAGTGTAAGGCACCTCTAGGAGCCATTGAGGCACACAGACTAAGGGCACGTGTGTGCCTGCTGCTTCCAGCTATTATCACTTCACCCTTTCGTTCAGTAATTATATATTTTTTTCACTGAACTGCTGCTTCAACAGTGAAATTTGTTTCTTTTAAAGGCAAAAGCTAAATGCATGTGAACCTGTGGTGACTCTATGTATTTTTCAACGTTTTTTGCAATGCCACTGCACCATTCAACAGTACTTGAATGCTGAATTGAATTTCGGCAAAAAAAAGTCACATTGTTCTGAAAATGCTTTGAAACAATATGAGGAGTAAGCAGCTTGTGTGAATCCACAGAACCCACTACTGCGATGAAACAAATATACATATTGAAATTTATTTAATCCGTTTAGTTTATATACGTATACAATTACTGAGACAAGTGGGAAGATGGCCAATTAAACTCAAATCCTGTTTTGCCACTCCAAATGGAATGTTTATATAAGTAATGCCCAGTGGACCTTATGCAATAAGGGGCACTCAAGCAAGAAATAGAATTAGGTGGCGATAATAATAACTACAATACTGAAAATTGAATGTCTTTTAACTTTAGGCTCAGACTTGTTCACCAACATCTAAAACACAAGTGTTTGAAGACTGAAATTAGAATCTTGTTCCTGCCCTATTGAAATAAATGACACAAGTTAGATTAACACAATATTACAATGCAATTGCAAGTTCACTCTTCGCAAGGGCGCAGTGAGCAAAATGATGCCACCCTTCCATCTCTCCCCACTCCACCACCAACCCATATCCCACACCCTTAACTTATCAGCAATTTAGTATATGGGTGGGATTTTCTGGTCACTCTCACCCCAAGACCAGAAATTGCCTCCCAAGTTCAACGGACATTTGCATGATCTGTCCCCACCCACTACGAATCCCGTGGTGGGCAGGCTGGGAAAATTCCGCCCTATATGTTACAACAACAATGTCTGACTGGAGCTTTTGTCACAGATGGGAGACATTTTATCATCCTTTGCCATCATGATGACATGGGATACACAAAATGAAAGCGTAAATCACACTTCAAATCTAGCAAAGTGTGGATTCTTGTGAAGAAAAAGCAAAGCATAATCATTTTTCTCACCGCCCAATTGTTGCAGTTGTGATTCGGTTGTTTGAGATCTTATGAAAACATTAAAATAGTTTTTAAAATCACCTCCAGAATGTTAAGTCAGAGAGAAGAAAATCTTGGAATGTACTTTTTTTTTAAGAAAACAATGATTTGATTAAGATTTTAATTCATATGTGTTCACATTCAAATGTATTCCAATTCTTGCAATAAGTAGTTTTCTGTTATCAAATGAATTGTTGTGGCAGTTGCACAAAACAAAATATAGCAATAGACAAATGTAATTTTCAGGAATCTCAAAATTTTGGGAAACAAACAGAATTCTATTTCGGAAATGCTCAACTTTCAGACGCCCAACTGAATGAATGGAGCCTGGAGGCTCCAAAGAATTTGGTGAGAATGATAGACTCAAGTACCTTCTGGTCAATACCAATAGTTCTTTAGGTTCCTTCTCAATGTTGCATGTAAAACTCAGACTGTTCTAAAAACAATAATTATATCAAGTGCCATTCTCATCAGAATTCCAGGATCTGCTTTGTTTGAATATTCACGGTCAACACTTGAGAAACAAAACATTGATTTACACAAATCACAAAGAGTGAAGTCATGTCCAAATCATTGTGTCTGTAGTTGTCATGGTAACTAATTGCTCAGGGTGAAAATCTGACACAATCAAAAGTTTAATGCAATTAAGTTTTTTTTGAGAAGCATGGAATAATAGAAATGTTTTTTAATAGTTCATTGAAAAATATCACTCTGTCCATGTCACCGTGCGGATTGTTTCAAATGTTAAAATTGGAGACGTATTTGACAAGTGTTGTCTCCTGTGAGAAAGATGTTACTCCCGTCAGTTGTAGTGTCATTATTCACATGACAGAATTGCCGCTTTTCCTGCATGAGATTCCAGATATACAGCATCTGGGGCTCTGAGATTGTATATTACTGTACAAACTGGCTTAAGAGATATTCACCTCAGTACCTTACTGGCAACACTGTGACACTCGACAAGAAACATCACTTTTTAAGCAACGGGCTTGCCCACAGAGAAGAAAATGTCAGTGGTTGAAGTATATGTTGAACTGCAGTAATAATGCTGCATGTACGCAATAGATCCAACATCTTACAAGGATGGCGATAGGCAAAATAATTCATCATGGCTTTTATTCAGATGAACATAAGAAGGCCTGTCATATGATGGCTGGAATTGTCTAGCCATTCACAGTGGGCTGCTGCTGCAGGCGAGGATGGAGAGTTTGGCGCTCAGCCAATTCTCCGTCCACTACAGCAGGATCAGAGAATTCCGCTGGCGTAAACAGCCAGAATTTTCCTGCCCATATGTTTTGAGGTTTAGGCTCATTCTTTGGGTTAGAATATAAAATAAAATCACTACTTTGAGAAAATTACCATAAAAAATTGGTTAAAATAAAACAATTAGTCATAGTATTTAAAGATGTTTTGTCATTTTTTAAATAATCCACTCATTGAGGATTATTTGCATTTCATTGAAACTTGAGTCCAGACTCAATAATGTGCTAACAAATCCTCAGCAGTAAGGCTGATTTTGAAGATGAATGTAAGGCATACAACAGATAGGAAGGACTTTTTATTTTGTTCCACAAATGTTTTAGTTGAAAATACTTTCAGTTGGAGAAATTATATGCCACAAGTTATTTCAATTGAGGTATTTTGAAGTGCTGAGTTCCAATGATTAGCAACCAAAGACTTATAACAACAATGGTTTATTCAGCTCTCTGAGCAACTCTTACATGCTTCTACTCATCTCGTGCTGGGAGGAAATTCCCATGCTTCTGTCACTGGACCCTTTAAGTAGTTGCAGCAACAGGTCATCACGTGACCATTTGGTCTACATCTTCCCTGGTTATGTTGGAACAGCCAGTGGTACTGAGATGTAACTAGTGGGGCACCGTGACCCAGAAAGCCATGGACACTGAACCAAGGGTCTCTGGACTTAATCTCCCAGCAACTATCAGCATTTCTCGTGTATTTTTGGCTGTGTTTTTTTCACATCTGTTCAATTTTTATTTATACAAGAACAGTACACAAGAACAGTGCACAAACAATCACTATGTGTAAACCATTTTATAACATGCAATTTGAACAAGCTAGCAATGCATAACCATTTACATAAGGTGAGACATGAGTTAAGCTGTGGCAGCTGGTGCACAGCCATTGAGTTTCCTCATTGCCAACTCCACACCCCCACTGCTGTTTTGTTTTTTAAAAGCAAAAAAAAACGAAGGCAAGGATGGAGAATCTGGCGCTCAGCCAATTCTCTGTTCACTACAGCAGGATCAGAGAATTCCACTGGACTAGTTCGTGACTTAGACCTGAATCCTTGTGGTCCTGAGTGTGTGACTGTGCCAGTTGGCTATGTTGTAGATGTTCTTGGGCAAGTGTCCTCAATGTGGATAACCTGGGATGTTCCTTTGATGTCCCTAGTGGGTGCAGGACTTGCTCCCGCTTGGAGGAGCCTCCAGTATTATAGGCTGAATGATTGGGGTACTGTGGCATTTTCTAGTGCTGTTTCAATGCCTGTAATAGGTGACATTGGTTTTGTACACAATGGACACGGTCCAAGGTTACCACACAACAGTTATGCTGTGAGGCATTGCTGTGTACCACTGCCAACTTGTTATGGTCATGTGTCATTTGGATCCTGACCATTTGACTAAATGTTAGTGGATTGAGTTTGTTAGCATTGTAATTATAATTCATTTCCCCTTTTAATCAGTGTTCCATTAGGGCACCACTCACATTGGTTTTGAGTTTGGTCTGCAAAAGAGCCTTGGCAGTGAGAATTGTAGTCTTGGTGCACCTATCGAATAGTCACTCTGCTGATGAAGCAGACCTTGTGGAATGTTTCACAGGCTAAGGAGTGCAGCATAGTAATGTGAGAACTTGGCGAGCACTGTCAGTCTTAAGTCTCTGGGATGCCATGTATTACAAAGTGGCTCTTGAGCTTGATGGTGACTGTGTTGCTCGGTAGGTTTGGTAGATAGTCAAGTTCAAACCACCCAGATTGTGAGTCAACTAAAACCAAATATTATTCATCATTCCATCTGAAGATGTCAATTGCAGTGAATGACCATGAGAGGTCCGGGACCTCAGGTAGATACAACAGTTCTTTGTTGTAGTTTGAGTGCATTGCTTGGTGCACTCCTGGAAACTCCACCCTCCATGTTGGAGTACATGGAAGGCCTGTAAAGTGATTCCTTGGTCCTGTAGATGGTTACTTCCAACCTAAGGTGTCTCTGATAATGTTGTTGGGTGTAGTATCTCTGAAGAGAAGTCGAGATGATGGACACTGGCCACACAGTCTCAGTCCATCCTGTATGGTTAATTTATTTCTGATGGCAAAGAATGTGTGAAGCTCATGAGGAAGCTCCCTTGAGGACTCTGGCCAGCTCCTCATGATGATGTAACGCAATTGTTTGCATGTGATATCTGCCTGTAAGGTCTCTTTGTGTTCCTGGATTTCATGAGAGGACAACACCTCCATTGTCATGATATCTATGTCTTCCTCTGCCTGGTCCATCATGGGTAAGAAAGCTCTGGAAAGAACATCAGGCAAGTACAGCTCCTTATCATGTTTGTAGACGATGCTGAGATTGTAACATTGCAGCTTCAGCTTCACGCACTACAGTTGTGCAGATGCAGTGTGATGAGGTTTTTTTAGAATAGGTGTGAATGGCTGACAATCAGTTTCAACATTTGCAGCACAAGCATATAAGAACTAATGATGTTTATGACAGACAAAGACTAGAGCAAGAAGTTCCTTTTCGATCTGAACATAACGAATCTCAGTGCCTGTCAGGGTCCTTGATAGAAAGGCTATTGCTCTGTCATTCTGGATGTAGACTGTCCCAATTCTGTGCTGGGAAACGTGTGCTGATATGAGTGTGGGTGCTCAAATGTCAAAGTATTGCACAAAGTACAAAGGGGCTGGGAGTGCCTGTTTGAGTCTGTTGAAGACCGCTGTGTGGTGCTCTTGCCAAAACCATTTGATGACTTGGTGGAGGAGCTAACAATGAGATACAAGGGCCTCACTGTAACAAGGGATGAACTTAGAAAGATAACTTGTCATACCAAAGAAGCATTGTAAAGCGTATAACTGTTGTGTTGCCTGGATCTTGCTCCATGCTATCGGCTATGAGTAAGTGACCTATGTAGGGAACCTAGTTGACTCTGAATCTATATTTCACAGGGTTAAGTTTCAGCTGTAAGGTCCTGATTCTGCCAAGGGTGAAATTAATACGTACATCATGTTCTTGCAAAGTGTGACCCCAGATCAGGATATCATCAACAATAATTTTGCAGCGTTGGTCTACGAGCAGTTGCTCCACACACCACTGGAAGACCTCATTGTCAATGGAAATTACATAGGGCATATGAAGAAAACAATATGTGCCTACCCGATACACAAGTGTGTTAAGTTTTGAGACTTCTTTATTCAGTGGGATTTTCCAGAACCCACAACTCGCCCCCAGGAAGCTGAAAATCTTAGTACTGGGCATATCTTACATCACTTGTTCCAGTGTCTTCATAGGGTGATGAAGTCTGAGCAGCACCTTGTTTAACAGCTGGGTCAATACAAATCCTGCTTGTACCATTTTTCTTCATTGTGGCCACCATTGTTGAAACCCATTCTGTGGCCTGGTCTAGATCAGTCGTCACCTGATGCAGCTCATTGTCTACTTGCTGCTTCACGGCTGTTGGTACTCTTCCTGGAGCACTCGGTACCGAGTCATTTAATTTCATGTGGTATATTACTGGTAGCTTGTGAAGACATCACAGGTGAAGAGGTCTTTGTACTCTCTCATTTCTGAGACTTGGTGTTGTAGAGGACATATCAAGTTAATGAGGCCCAGTGTGATGTTGTCTCGAAGACTTAGAAGTGACCTTGTGTTCTGGACAACTGTGTGAAACTTGAATCCGCCCCACTGTACAGTGGAGTGTGCCCACACTTTCAGTGTGAATGGTTTGTCTGCCATAGGTCATGAGGCCCACCTGGATGTTGGGATCTGGTGCCTTGTTCCTGTAGCATTCATCTGGGCAATATGTAACGTTTCGATCCAGTGTCTATCTTTACCTTCAGTTTTGCATTGTTTGAAATCATGTTCAGGGTGGTGAAGATCATGCTTTTTTCTGTGACAGTGTTGACACTCTCACAGGAGGGTGTGGCTGAAGGCTCAGCAGTTTGATTACTCTGACTAAGCTTCAGTTGAGTCACATTGCTGATGTTCCTAACCTTGGAGGCTGGTGGCAAAGGAAAGCAGCTGTGGTTTCGATCTGCAGCATTTTATAACATGGTTCCACTTACCATACTTATTACAGCATTTACTAAATGCCAAACATGCTGTTCTGTTTTAAGGGTGATGGCCACTGCAATTGAAGCAACATGTGCTCTGTACCACAAAAATTCCTTTTTCCCACCTAAACTCCTTGCTGCTTTCTTCACACTGTTTGTTTAGCAATGCAAATGCTAATGGCTGTTTATAGTATTAAATGTTTCTCTTGCAGTAGCAGCTTTGGGCAAGATCACTGTGGATCCCACAGATTATGTGATTCCTGTGGATCCCACAGGCTATGCAATCCCTGACTAATTCATCAGTAAGGAGGCCAAATGCAAATTTGTTTTGCTAAGATTTCCATGGTTGCTGTGTATGATTGCATTGATTCATCAGATCTTTGATTTGTAGTAGTAAACATGTTCTGTCAGGCACTATGTTCTTCACTGGAAGCCAAATGTTTTCAAACTCTTTAAAGATTATCTTGGGGCCCTCTGTCTTCTCCATTTGAAAGAAAAACAATTCAAATTTCTTTGGCCTTGGAGCCCATTAGATTTAATAAGATGGAAGCTTGTAATTTTTGGGGTTTTTTTTCAATAATCCGACTTTGCAATATGTCAGCCCTTCCTTTTCCAATTGTCCACAATGTTTTTGTCAGATATGAGCAGGTCAGTGTGGTGAAGTCCTTATTCCAATCTGCCAACACCTGGCAACATGTAGATGTTCCGGCCTTCAGTGACTGGCGTCCAAGGATTTATAACATTAGTTTATTTAGAATTCTGAGCAGGTCTCACATACCTCAAATCTGCCCGCAGTCTGGGTAGAATGCCCATTGTTTCTGTCACATGACTCTTTAATTGACTGCATCATCATGTGACCACTCAGGCTATAAGGTAGATTCCTCGTGAAATTTGCCTATGTACACACGAAATAACTCAGCAAGTTAATTACGTAACCCTATGAAATTGTGCTTTGATGGGTTATATTAGTGCATGTAGTTAGATCCTCCTATCTTATAGTGTCATAGAGTCATAGAGGTTTACAGCATGGAAACAGGCCCTTTGGCCCAACTTGTCCATGCGGCCCTTTCTAGTTTAAAACCCCTAAGCTAATCCCAATTGCCCGCATCTGGCTCATCTCCCTCTATACCCATCGTACCCATGTACCTATCTAAATGCTTTTTAAAAGATAAAATTGTATCAGCCTGTACTACTACTTCTGGCAGCTTGTTCCGGATACTCACCACCCTCTGTGTGAAAAAATTGCTCCTTTTGTATCTCTCATCTTAAACCTATGCCCTCTAGTTTTACACCCCCATATCTTTAGGAAAAGATATTGACTATCTACATTGTCCATGCCCCTCTTTATTTTATAGACCTCTACAAGGTCAACCCTCAGCCCCCTACGCTCCAGAGAAAAAAGTCCCAGTCTATCCAGCTTCTCCTTGTAACTCAATCCATCAAGGTCCGGTAGCATCCTAGCAAATCTTTTTGCACATTTTCTAGTTTAATAATATCCTTAATAACATATTTAAGTTTATTTATTAGTGTCATAAGTAGGTTTACGTTAACACTACAATGAAATTATTGTGAAAATCCCATTGTCGCCCCACTCCAGCACCTGTTTGGGCACACTGAGGGAGAACTTAGCATGGCCAATGTACCCAACCAGTGCATCTTTCAGACTGTGGGAGGAAACCAGAGCACCTGGAGGAAACCTACGCAGACACGAGGAAAATATGCAGACTCCGCACAAACAGTGACACAAGTCGTGAATCGAACCTGGGTCTCTGGTGCTGTGAGGCAGCAGTGCTAACCACTGTGCCACCATGTCACCCTAGAATTTATGATTCTATACCCTCACTAATTTTAAGAATTATGAACCATTGGTACTTTCAGAAAATATTTGCTTCTTTAGCAGTATAGCAAATAGCCTGTTGAAGCCAGGACTGGACATTTAAAAGATATGTATGATTGCAAGGATTTTCAGTTATTTAAAACTATTAAACAAGGGACATCAAGAAGAATATTTGGAAAAATAAAATACTAAGGATGTTGGAAATCTGAAATAAAACAAAAAATGTTGGAAATACCTTGCAATTCAGACATCTGTGAAGTGCAAAAGAGAGTTAATATTGGATCCAATTTTATCTCTGTGTAAATTCAGTTCTTTTGAGGGCATTAAAATCAGGACTCATAAATTTTGGTTTGATGAATATTTAACATGCTACTGGATTTAAGCTTAATCTACCATCACCACAAACATTAATTGTGTACTTTTAAATAAAAATAAAATTAACACACAGTGAAAATATACAATTTTGAACTACCAGTTTTCGATAAGAAATTCCCTCCGGAGAATAAACCAGGTTATAACTCGATGTTTCCTTCCATCTAATCTTCTCATTGACACTTTGGTTGAAAACTGGTCCAATTTATATAAATATGATCTTTTACAATTACAAGAATGGAATTTCCTTTGGCCCATTTTCAGGCCTAAATCTGTGGTACACTTTGAGGGGTGTCCAAATTAGAAAGCACAAAGCCAGCTCAAAATTAGGTCCTAGGTATCATTAATATTATTTGGACAAACTGTTGACGTCTGTCAAGCCTCCTAAGGCTGCTCTTCCATTTTAGGAAGTTGAATATTGGGCTGCTTGACTTGCTGGCTGAAGAAGCCTGGGTGGAGCAGGTCCTACCATGTGCATCATTCCAAGTTCCCAAAGAACATCAGGCAGCTGTCAGAGATGCCTGATAAATTATCAGACCCAACACACGACAGGTCAAATGTCTTTTGGACCAGGACACCGGTCCTTGAACCTGGCTCTCACTGCATCCATTTTGCACTTGTAAAGTGGAAATAAATTAAGTAAACTTTCTGCCCCAGGTTACCTTCTCATTAGCAGAACAAATGGGGTTATATTAGTGCCTGTAGTTAGATCCTCCTATCTTATAGAGTCATAGAGGTTTACAGCATGGAAACAGGCCCTTCAGCCCAACTTGTCCATGCTGCCCTTTTTAGTTTAAAACCCCCAAGCTAATCACAATTGCCCACATCTGGCTCATATCCCTCTACACCCATTGTACCATGTAAGTATCTAAATGTTTTTTTAAAATATAAAATTGTATCCGCCTCTACTACTACTTCTGGCAGCTGCCAAATAATAATCACAAGCAAACTGGACGACTGTTCATGAGTCAAAGAACAAAGAAAAGCACAGCACAGGAACAGGCCACAGGCCCTACGGCCCTCCAAGCCCATGCTGATCATGATACTCAAACTAAATTAAACAAAAGCATTCTGTCCTTACTGAGACCAAATCCCTCTAATCCCTCCTTTTTAATATACCCAACCAGATGCCTCTTAAGTGTTGTTAATATATCTGATTCAACCACATCTTCTGGCAGCATGTCCCATGCTGACTATGCCAGTGTCATTAAGTGAATATGATGCCCAGCATTGATCTTCTGTTTCAGCGATCGTTGTACCACTCCCACACAGAATATTTTGAAAGTTTAACAAAGCTTATGCCTGTCACATTCGGTTGATAAATAGCCAACCATAACAGTGAAGCTGCCCAGCCCAATGTTTTGATTTTTGAGGTACAAGAGGACAGAATGTTTCTGCTACAACTACAACCCAAAACTCTTAGTTGGTAGGCAGTTCCAATAGACAGCAATTGGTATTAGGGTCAGGTAATAACTTGTGTGATCTTTCTAGCAAAATCATTAACATTCTGTGGAAGGTATCAGTGCAAGTTTCAAGCATTATAAAGTCAGCATACACGAGGGACAAGTAAATTGACTGAAAATAACACTGCTAGAGAATTGATAGAAGCTTTTAAATGCCCACAGCATCTTAATCTGTGTACGCTACTTGATAAATTTACATGCCATTAACTGTGGATATACACTATTTTACGTTGACAAAATGACATAATTCATATAAACGTGTATGTTTAGGTCTTGTCATTGTAAAGATGCATCATTGATGTTAAATCTTCCGCTGATTAATTTTATGCATTGAAGTTTTTGGTATTAGTTTTCTCAGTAGCACTTTGTTAATAAAGAAGTATGACCTGAATTTATGGTATAGAAATCAATGTTTGTAACATTGGTTGTGGGTTCCCTAATTCACCGACAACAGGAACTTCCAACAAATATAGTTTATTCCTGAGCTTAACAGCTATATAAAACACCTGTGATCTTCCCATGCTCCCTGGGGGATAACTCCCGTGCTCCCACCACATAATCTCTTTTGTAGCTGCATCATCACCTCGTCACATGACCATTCAGTCTACATCTCCGTTTGGTTGGGACACCTGGTGGCATGAGACTAACAGAATGTGCCAAAGGAAACCATGTATAGACCATTTTGTGACATACAATTAAGCAAACTGACAATGCCTATATTATTTATATATATATATATATATATATGGACCATAGATCCAGCTGTAGCAACTAGCGCATAGCCCATCATGTTTCCTTCAGTGCTGAGGTTGTACCGTTGCAACTTGAACATCAAGGGTTGCAGCCATGAAGAAACAGTGTGGAGAAGCTTCATTAAGGTAGTTATGAGTGACTAGTTATCTTTTTCAGCAGTTGCAGGATGACCATATCCAGGACAAAGCAGCCCGCTTGATTGGCACCACACCTCCAAACATTCAATCCCTCCACCACTGACACTCAGTAGCAGCAGTGTGTACTATGTACAAGATGCACTGCAGCAATTCACCAAAGGTCCTTAGACAGCACCTTCCAAACCCATAACCACTTCCATCTAGAAGGGCAAGGGCAGTAGATAAATGGGTATACCACCATCTGCAAGTTCCCCTCCAAGTCACTCACTATCCTGAATTGATATATTCAATTCAGTCGCTGGGTCAAAATCCTGGAATTTGCTCCCTAGTGTCATTGTGGGCCAACCTACAGAACATGGGCTACAGCAATTCAAGAAGGCAGCTCACCAGCACCTTCTCAAGGGCAACCAGGGATGGGCAATAAATGCTGGCCAGCCAGCGATGTCCATGTTCCACGAAGGAATAAAAAAAGACATACATTAAGTCCTGAAATTTGTGACAGGTAAAGATTAAATGAAGAAGTTTCTTCTTGATTTGTGCAAAACGAGTCTCAGCTCTGAATGTCACTCGTGTCCTGATGGACAACTTAACAAAGAGGTCCAGTGACCTTATTATATCATGGGTTAAATTTAGAAAGATAATTGTACATACCACAAAAACACCCTGAAGTGTGCTTGTTACCTGTTTGGATCGGGATTTACACCATCGACTGTGAGTACGTGGCCCACATAAGGAACCTGGATCACCCAACTTAAGCTGTATAGTCCTGATTCTGTCAAGGGCGAGACAAGGATGTGCACCATGTTCTTGAATCGTGTGATCCCAAACAGGAATGTCATCAACAATGATCTGGCAGTGTTGACCTGTAAAGAGTTGTTTCATTCACCACTGGAAAACGTCACCGCCAGTAGAGATTTCATAGAGCATGTGAAGAAAACTATATCTGCCTATCAGAGACATATATGTCATTAGGTTTGAAGCCTCCTTATCCGCTGGGATCTACCAAAACCCACACTTTGCATAGAGAATGCTGAACATCTTGACATGTTTGCTATCTTCTGTTCCACTGTTACCTTGGGGTGATGTGGTCTGAACAGTGCTTTGTTCAAGTGCACTTGGTCAATAAATATCCTGACCATGTCATTTTTTTTACTGCGGTCACCATTGCTGACACCCATTCAATGGCCTCATCTGTAGGAATTATGATAACGAGAGCTGTCATCGGATGCAGTTCATGAATGACTTTCAACTTCTTAGCCATCGGTACACTTCTCAGAGCACAGACTGTGGTGCTGAATCATCCAGGCTCATGTGGTACACAACTGGCAGCCTGTTAATGATGTCGAAGGTGAAGATATCCATATGTTGTCACTTATGGGGCTTGAAGTTATCGAACGTGCACTTCTGAGGTAAGTTGAATCAGCCCCAATGTAAAGCTGCCCTGAAGCCTGGTAATCACTTTACATTTGACCTGAAATTTCTCTGTGTATAGTGGAGCATTTGGGGTGGATCACCTGTCTGTCACAAACCTGGGATCCGATACTACTTATGGGTCTATTCCCTGTAACCTTTAGCTGGATTGTATATTATTCTTTGCTCTAGTGTCAGTCTTGACTTTTAAGTCTGGCATTACTGCTAATTATGTCGATGGTGGTGAAAATCTCACCCTTTCCTGTAACGTTGTCAAAACTGTCACAATAGAGTGCTGTTGGAGGCTCTGTAGCTTCTCTGTGTAAGCTGAACTCTAATTCATTTACCTGACCCTGGAGGATTGAATAGCTGCCTTGTTCTGATGGAGGAGGAGGGCTGATCTGAAGTTTGGACCTGAAGCACTTAACAAAATGGTTCCATTTCTCAAGTCTTTGCATCTTTTACCAAATGCAAAATACGTGGTTCTGTCCGGTGGGTGCTGCCTGCTGCAGCTGGAGCACGGCACTCCCTGAAATGCTAATATCATGATTTCTGGCCTGAAATCTCTGCTTCATTTTTTGGATTGCTGGTTTAGAGATATTGATTGCTGCTGATAACAATGAGTCTTTTTCTTACAACAGCTGCATGTAGAGTAAGTGATTATATATTTCACTAACTATTCGATGGCTGATTAGGTCTTCAGTGATAGTTCTGAACACACATTTCTTTGCCCATATTTTAGGGTGGCTGGGTCAAATTGCATTGACTCATCTGCTTTCTGGTTCATTAAATTGAACACATGTCTGAGAAGGATTATGTTTTTGACCAGGAAATAGATGTTCTTGAATTGTTTCAAGACTATCTACATTTTCCCCCTTTGTCTGGAAAACAAACAACTCAAATTTTTTGGTGGCTTTGTGGTCTGTGAGGTTTGATAGGGTATGTTTACCTTGCCTGTACCTTTTCCAACTTGTCAGAGATCATAGCACCGCAGCAAATACTCCACTCCTTCTGGATTTCATCGAATCCTACAGTGTAGAAGGAGGCCACTCAGCCCATCAAGGCTGTACTCACCACTATCTCAACCAATCCCATAACCCCACGAATTTACCCTAGCTAGTCCTCCTGCTACTAAAGGACAATTAAGCATGGCCAATCCACCTAATCCTGCACATCTTTGGACTGTTGGAAGAAACTAGAACACCCGGAGGAAACCCACGCAGGCATGGGGAGAATGTGCAGACTCTGCACAGACAGTGACCCAAGCCGGGAATCGAACCCAGATCCCTGGCATTGTGAGGCAGCAATGCTAACCACTGTGCCACTCTGACAGCTATTTAACAGCTATATACAAGACCTATGTTCAGCTTAAGCTCCTGCCTCCACGTGACCTCTTTTGTAGCTGCATCATCACATTCTCACATAAACTTTCAGACTACAATTAGCATATTATGTAACAAACTGGTTACTAACTTAACAAGAGTTATTAACCTGGTGCTTCTAAATAAATCACCTTCATGGTGGCACAGTAGCACAGTGGTTAGCACTGCTGCCTTACAGCACTAGGGATTTGGGTTCGATTTACAGTCACTATCTATGTGGAGTCTGCACGTGCTCCCCTCGCCTGCATGGGTTTCCTCCATGTGCTCCAGTTTCTTCCCATAGTGACGTGCTGGTTAGGTGCGTTGGTCATGCTAAGTTCTCCCTCAGTATACCAGTGCTGGAGTGTGGTGACTGTGCGATTTTCACAGTAACTTCATTGCAGTGTAAGCCGACTTGTGACTAATAAATAAACTTAAAATAGCAGAAAGAGAACTTCAGTAGAAACCTGGTAAAGTTTAGATGCCAATGTTACATTCCATAAACTGGGCTAATTTTTGTGGGTTGTGTTATGCAAAAAGAAATATTCCCAGCATGCATTGCCCTAAGAATGCTCTAGTTCTTGAACTCTGGCCTCTTGTTCTTGGCCCACCTCATTCACCCCTGAATTGGTGACCATCATTTTGATCATTTAGGCCCAAAGCTCTGGATATTCCACCCACCCGCACCCCTCCCCCTGCCACCCCACCCACCGCAACTCTTTGCTTCTCTATCTCTCCTCCTTTTCGACCCTGATTACCTTTTTGAGCAAGCATTTGTTCCACTTCTCTTTTTGGACTTGCCGCTAATTTCCTTCTGTTTTTTGCTCCTGTGAATTGTCTTGGGTTGCACCTTAATCTTGAAGGAGTTACATAAATATAGGTTGTGTTCTGTATTTTATGCTTTATGGTGTATTGTAGGATGAAGTACGCCAAATATTTAAACTAGGCTCAAATCAAGCTCCTAGTGAATTTATACCTGCAGCAACAAGCCAGGTGGGAATAGCTTCAGATGAGAAATGTCTTCCATTTCAAGAAAAAGATCTACCTGGAATATAAACAAAAGCATAACATTGATGGCCTCCTTGTGATGCTAAGGGAATAAAATGTGTTTTTTTAGCGTGATTTGTGCAATAAATCGGAGACATTTGTTCTGCTTTGGTCATTTTGTTTTATTTTCCTTTAGTTTATCGCACAAAATATTGGTGCTGTTAGAGATTTTTCAGTAAACTTGACCTTTTTAATCTATGCACTAAAATTCAATTGTTTCCAAATCTCACAGGGGTTATTTTTAGGATTAAATATACAAACATGAAATAATTTCAATAATTGCATCTTTTGTTGCAGTTATTTGATTTCTACCTTTGTAAAAGGATGAACTTAATTAAGCAGTTGGGAATAATCGTTGCTTTTTGTGTTGCAAAAATTGGGATTGATGCCAACTTGAAAAAACCCATGATACAACTTCCATTTTAAAATGATCTCTGTTATCTGACTCTCAGTAACTTTGGAAAGTATTTGGTACTATTTTGCTTTAATTTCTGATATTTGCTCTTAGCTTTTTTTTTGACTTTTAAGAAGTGTTTTTCAGATCTGAATTGGTACACTATCCAGATCATCAGAGAGCGCTGTAGTTCACTGATTCTCGTCAGCTTGCAAAGGGCAATAATTTAACCTCCCCTTAAAATGAGTCGAATGTGATGGTATATTGTTTAATATTGGAATCCCAACTACAATCCATCTACTTCTGGTTTTTGCAGCAACAAAGTGTGGGGCAAACATATTCTTCTTCTCGGCCTTTTGCCTAAGATCAAACATCAGATCAGGCCCAATATGGGGTGCAACACCTCACCTCATCAGCTTGGATCTCCTTTGTCTCTCTTATGGGGACCTTGAATTGGATTCAATTGGATTTTGAATTTGGTTCTTGGAGCAAGCAAGGAATGGGTTTCCCCAATCCATTCTGAGCATTTAACTTTAAGAATGGAGTAATTTTAAAAAAAATTAATAAAACCATATCCTTCTTCCAGGAAGTGAGTTGGCATATTTTTATATCACAACAGGTGGCGTGCTTCATGTTTTAACCTCATTTTAAATTTAACCTGGACCGGTCAAGCCCCTGAGGCCTTAGAAAACCAGGTCGCCAAAGGGAGATGAGAGCTGTTGATTTGTGAGGGAAGAATCTTTGCACTTAGTTGCTGGATTCAGTTTACTTCTTTCAAACCGTATTTCCTACAGCACAGCCTCGTCCCTTTCGACTTTTGTGATCTCTCCACTGGCTCTTTTGATCTCTCCCACTACCCCTCTCCTCCCCCAACCCTGTGAGATCACTGATCTAACACTTCCAATCTCCTGCACATCTATCCCCTGTCTAAAGGTCTCAGATTTCTCCCTCCCTACACTCCACTCCCTAGCTAGAGTCTGGTAGTGAATACCTACCCATCGGACAGCCACTCAGCCTCTGAATTATGGCCAGCAGCGACCAGGAAACAAAGTTAGCTGATTTTTATTCCTGCCACTAAATTCTGCAGGATGTGAGGCAAAATGTTCTTCCGGGTTTCCTGAACCTTAAGAACACCTCCCCCCCCGCCCTCACTCAACACCCCCATTGCCTTCCTATCTTCTTGCTAATATCTACCTTACAGGCAAACCCCCCCCTTGATTTTGGGGCAACAAATCAACATGGTGAATAAGCTTTTCCACATCACTGTAGCGGTGCTTTGTGTCAGAGCTGGCACAGTGAATTTTAATCCTTCCATATAATTTACGAGACTTAAAAAGGGGCAACTTAGCATGTTCCCAATGAAAATAATGATGCTTTGCCAAGTGCTGCTCACCCGTTAGTTTAATGAATAGCTGAGCCACATATACCAGCCTATTCCAATTGTCATCCTTGGTTTGTGCAATGCTTTCTAACCCATAGATTTGCAACTCAAGCAACAAACCTGGCCTCAGTATCTCCCAGTTCATAAACTGGAACCTTGGGTCAGGTTCTGGCTGTGTTCCAGCAATTTCTGATGGAAGTGCATGTGTGAGCAGTCTTAGACTCAAGGGATGATCAAATTACATGGTGTTGTGTACATTTTGATATGATCGGTTACTTTTATAATTGCATTTTTAATGATTTTTGTTTGTTAATTCCAGAAGGAAATTGTTCATGTCATGACTTAAATATTCCATAGCAATTAAGGAATTGAGACTGGGATTTGTAATCAATAGGAAGAACACTTGGATTTTGCCAATACTTGTAAAAGGATTATATTAATTAAGAAACAAACTGAAAGTTTCAGTGGGAAGCCAAGGTTAGTGTTTCTGAGAAGGCAGACTGTCGGACGGTTTGCCACTTGACAGGTGCAATCTTTCCACAGGTTCAATAACAATTGATCTAGTGAATGTACTTAGACTCCAATGCATCCTTCTGTTCAAAAAATAATTTGCAAATGTGTGGCATTTATTTATATCTTAGGAACTTTCTGGCACCCATCAGGCATGAACACTATGTTTAGCCCACCATAAAGAATGTGAGGTTGGCTGATAGTGAAGGATGCTCACTTTACACCTGGTTCATATCTCCACTCCGCTGCCAGATGAGAGACCATGGTCATCTGCTTTCTCTTTTGCCACGTTATTAAGAGAGCTCAACATTGTCATCAGGCTTTCAGAGGGCACCTCAGGAAGAGGAGGAATTGGAAACAATGACTGCAGGAGGCATCCAGGGATCCTCCTTTTCTGATTGGCCATCCTTGAGTGGATGATTCCAGCTCTCCTGAGGTCTCACCCTACAGCACAATTGCTGCCCAATTTTGCCTCTTTCACTCCATTTGCTATAACCCATCTCAATGTCCTCTTAGCCAAGGATGTGAAATAAAAGTCACTAACAAAAGAAAACATTCTGCACCAACTTTACCCAATAAAACTTCCACTAATATACAATAAAATTTTGCATTCTCTCTTTGCCTGTTTTTCAGGTACCTTTGCATGTACTTGTGCTCCAACACAGTGCCCCACAGTGCTACAGTATGGCTGGTGATAGGGTGCTGCTTGTCACTGGGAAAGACTGCACATGTCCTTGGAGGATAAATTTGAGAAGTTCTGAGCCTTGGGATCCCAACTTTGGACCTGGGGATTGTCGACAATGAAAGACAACAGCAAGGACAATGGTTGGATGCCTTTGGTGGGAGCACTGATGTGGTTATTTTGAGAGAAAACAGCAGATTTATGGCAGCATGGAGTCACTGCCTTCTGTTTTTGTGCTACCTGCCTCAACAAGATTGGGTTCAGGGTAATAGTGCTTTATAATCTCCTTGCCAGATATCAAGCCTATTTAGGTTTTCCTCCTCAATGTTGAAGGGACATCTCTATTAAGTCTAAGACCATCCACACACATACTTTAATCAGAGATTCCTGGACCAAATTTCAGAGTGACTCAACTTTGTACTTCAAGAGGAAGGGGAAAGAAAGACATCGAGACCATTTGGATAATTTTGCTAGCGTGTTGCATGACTAAAAAATGGATGAGAAGGGATTGTCGGTTATTTGATGAATAGGGCATCATTGCATTCAACTTTATAGAAACTACAAAAACTTCAAATAGTTTATAAGTCAACAATGTCACAGCAGTAAGGACAAAAAATTGATATGTAATGATTTACCCCTCATATTATTCAGGTTTTGAGTTTGTCTAGTAACTGAAATGACTGGCCTGTCCAGCTAAGGTTCTTGCAATAAAGTCAACTCTACTCCAACTGTTAATTGTTGCTAAAATATACAATGAAAAATTAATGGGAATCTCTTTAATTCCCCTTCTTTTCTCTTACCAGGATGTAATCTCTGAGGGATATATTTCTCAAAGTTACACACACACAACTTCCCAAATATACATGACATAAGTTATATGAACTAATTTAAATCTTTTTTCAATTTTTGCAGCAAGTGTGTTGAATAATATTCTTACTTCAGAGACAAATAGCAGCAGGCCATTCATAAAATATTCAGATAATATTGAAATACACCCTACCTATATTAAGCTTTTGGGAACATTAAATCAGAAAATACTTATTACCCATAAAAGAAGGCGTTAAATGCAATAATTATTTATGTAATCAATCCTCTTGATAGATTACAGAATAATTTTTAATTTTAATCGTTCCACTTGAAAATTTCTGTGTTATTATTCAGTATTTGGTGAGATAAATTGAAATTGGAAACTGGAAAACTTAGAAATTTTAATTATTGGACAATTCTTTTCATTTACATGCACGATTGAATATAGACAACATTAATCTGTAACTGAAGCAGATATTATAATGGATAGGCATTCAAAATATATACTGCAGTAAATAAAAGATAGCCCTTGTTAATACTTTAGGATACAGTAACAAGACAATCTGAATGCTGCCTTGCTTCCTGACCGCAGTAAATTTGATCTTTTTTAAAGCACTATAATGTTGTACACCAGATTGTACACTATATAATATAGAAGTGAGAGATTGACATCTAAAATAGTTTGGTTTCTTTCTCTGCTGTATTTGAACTGCTATAGATTAGTAGCACAGCATCAATCAATGGGTGAGAATCAGAAAACATTCAGGCCAAATCTGGCATCAGGTAGGTCTGTCTGCTCTCCACTGCCCTATTTGTGTTTTGCATGGAACCTTTTGCCAAGTCCATCAGAAAGGATCTGGGCATAAAAGGAGTGTTAATCCCAGCCAACTCAAAATCTCTATGTACATGGACAATGTTCCTGCCTTCTGCTTGAATCTGATGTCTGTGTGCAGAGTCCTGACGTCTGTGACCAGTTCAAACTGGCCTTGTGAACCAAGGTGACCTATCGCAAAAGGAAGACCATATTTGTTGGGAATTAGACTGACCGATCCTTGGTCTTCCTGACGGTCAGATCAGATTATCTGAAGGTGCTAGGGATATGGTTTGAAACACGCATCAAAAACTGGGAGGACCGAATTGCCAAGCAAAGCTCCCCTCCATTGTGGAGGAAAAAACCTCAATCATTGGATTGGGCTTTGTATACAGATTTGGCCCATAGCCCCCATCCTCCCGCAGCAGTCTTCCCAGCCACTTTCAAATTCAAGTGGAAATCCAAGATGGATCATGTCCAAACGGACACCAAGCTAGAATCTCTGGATGCGGGAGGAACAAAATGTACCCATCACTGCCCTCAACCTGATGGCCACCTTTATATGTGGCTGCATCAAGCTGTGCATAGATCCTTTGTATGGAAACACCAAGTAACATGTGTACTGAGTTTCTGCCTGTTCCCGGTGTTCCAAAGGATGGGTCTGGACAAGTGCCATGGAATGCTCCAAGTGGTTAGACTGTGCCATGTTAGTTGGACCTCATGGAAAAATTTGTTCAGAAAAACACCTTTGACCACGAGGCAATTAAGCAGTCATCTACACATAATATCCTCAAGGCCTTGAGGGAAAAAGAGATTGTGGATTCTGGCAAATGGTTTCCTGAGCAGACAGTTAGAGTAATTTGGCAGACCATCTCATCACCAGAACTTTCAAATGAGCACCAAGACCTAGCTTGACTAGTGGTGAAAACGGCAACTGTAATTTCCCACGCATGCCAAAGTCTCTGCGCCATTGCACACTACCCTCAAAGTGACTGTGGTGGGCGGCGGCGGGGTGGTGGTGGTGGTGGTGTGGCAGGAAGAGATAGTAACGCATCCCCTTGTGGAATGTGGCTTTTGCAAAGAAGGTCTGGAGAGTGATGCAGTGGTACCTGTTGAGGTTTACTCTAAGCAGCTCTGTAATGCAAGATTGTCTGCTCTACGGGCTATTCCCAGGGACGCACACGGGAAAAAGGATCAACTGCTGCTTGAGGATCATCAACTCAGTGTAAGGTGCTCTTTGGCCTGCCTGAAACTTATTGCTCTTCCAATGCAAAAAATTGTCCTTAAACGAGTGTTGGTCACACACACATTCCATGGTCCAGGACTACGTGCTGAGGGATGCACCTCAGCCACCACTGAGGTGCAATGGGGAAAGGTCAACATGTAAGGTCTTTCAGCCAATGTAAAATGAGGGCTGGTAACCGAATAAAACCCCTCTGACTGTGGGCACGATTTTCCATCCATGCCCACCCCAAGACCAGAAAATCCCACCCAAAGTCATCAGACTTTTGCACGGTTCATGTCTCGCCTGGTGCGATTATCATGGCGGACGGGACAGGGAAATACCACCCTGTATGTTTAATCCTAACATATTTAATGAAGCACAACAGAGTGCAACATGACTAATGTGTACAGTTTGTAAGGACTTTTACTTCCTCTAATGAAAATATTTAAATATATGTAAAGTTCTCATTACTGAAGCACCTCAGTGGTCATCCTGATCTATGGAGAAAATGTGAATATCATTTACTGTGATAACAATTTGAAATGATTTGTAATATGTCTTTCAAATTATATGAGTAAAGTATATTTTTGCCAAAACAATTGATGGCATTTTCAAATTTCATAGCTTTTATTGAGTTATGTATTCCCATATTGACTTCACAACTCACTTAGCGAAGACAGAACATTTTGGACCAAAAACATTTACTGAAAAATGTAGAACAAGTAATGAAGGAAGCATGTGGTAGAACTGACTGGTTGGGAGGGAGGACTGGAACAGAAGGGGGAGGTTGGGATGGAATGGAGCTGGAGGGTTGGGGGCATTAGCTCGGAGCCAGAGCTGGAAGCAGCGGTGGGGTTGGGTTGAGATGGGGAGGTCAGAACTTAGGGGGAGGGCATGCGGGGGGTTGGGGAGGTGGGGAGGTCCGGATTGGGTGGCAGTGCAGGTCCAGTCAGAACCAAACGTGAGTTGGTGTGGTGAATCCCCTTCTAACCCTCTCAGAGTAACTATCAGGATAAAAGTGGCATAACCATCTAAAATTAGTAATTTAAATTGTTTCTGTCAGATGGTTCTCAACCCAATGTAATTGTCCAGAGGAATTTAGAACTTCTAAGCAAGTTCCAGGTAAACCTGTATGTGGGAACTTCCTGGAGGGATTCTCCAGAGCATCATTGGGTTACACCCGAAATATAATGCTAGAGAACCTGAAAGTTATGGACCATAAGTTCAGTAACAGAATCTTTTTCATGAACCAGTGTAATTGTTCAGGGTGACAGGAGATAATTGCATATTATTTCTTTGATTAAAACATATTCATTGATGTATCTAAGAGTGGGAAGCTGGTGCAGTTTAAGCAACACTGGGTTTGTTGTTTAAAATTAGATATTTTTAATAAAGGTACCACTACCAGTTCTTGATCAGGCTTTATATCTCTGAAAATGACTAAAACAAAAAATACTGAACCCATTTCCCGGTATCATTGAATTCACTAGGTGAATAAAGTATTTTTTAGTAAGTAAACTATTTTAAAATGGGTCTGTTACTGCCTGGACATCTCAGAAAAAGATTAATTTAAAAAGGTCTCAAACAGTCATATAGGCACTTGGTGGGAAATGACTGTCTTCAATATTTTGACCTGTGGACATGGTCAGTTTTGTGGGTGTGACAGATTCTGGGAGAAATTAATGTTAATTAACGATCATGGAACCTCAATTTATGTTCAATGCAATTTATTCTCAAACGACCACTGCAACTACTGTTTTTTGGACTGGCTAAGTCGATTTTATCCAAATTAATCTGTTATTGATTTCTCATTACTGATTAGTGGGAGAAGAATTATTGTTGATAAATTCACAATGAAATAGATTTAGTCCTTCTATTGTTACCTCCACAGGCAGGCCTGGAAGTGGTTGTGGATGTGGCACAGGAAGGATGCCAATCAGTTGGCAGCAATATCATGAATGTGGGACACATGGTCATGCCACTGTATTGCATGGATGGGGACGGATTTGATGTCAGGAAGCTCGTGTCATCTGAACACTGGGCAGGATCATTCAATAGAGTTGAAGTGGAACAGACTAAACTTGAAGATAGAACAAAGGACAAGATATAATTTCCTTCACTCAGTGTGACAGTAACTACACTTAAAATGTGCTCCATTGTCTGTGAAGAATATTTTTCTCCAGGATGTGAAAGGCAAAAGCTTTCTTGCCTGTGCATGTTTTATGCACTGTCTTCTAAATATTACATTTTCAATTAATCATTTACAGTGCAGGGATTGATAAAAACATGGGAAATTGAAGCCAGAGAAGGACATTCAGCTCCTCGGGCCTGCTCCATTCAACTAAAAATAGACCATGACTGGAACATTGCCACCTCGCCTGCCACGGAACTGATGGGGATGAGGGTCTGGCAATGAAAATTTCCATTGATCTCAGGCACAAATTTTTTATCTTGTCCAAGTGAGGTCATAAAATCTAACCCCACGGCTTAACATCATTTTCCAAAACTATCACCAAATTCCTTACTATCTTAAAGAACTGGTAATCTATCCACCTTGAACTTACTCAATGACTTCATGGTTCTCTGAGGGAAAGAATTCCAAAGATTTACCACCTGAGTGAAAAAAAAAATCCTCTTTGTCTTGAACATAAATATCCTAATTCTTAGTCTGAGAGTGTATCCCTGGTTCTAGATCTCACAGCCCATGGAAAATCTGTCCTACTACATTTGGCCTGTTGAGCCCTGTAGAAATTCTGTACGTCTCAATAATCCACCATCCTAGGTGGATGGATGGTGGATAATCCACCATCCTAGGGATCAGTTCAGCAAATCTTTGCTGCACACACCCTATTGCAGGTATATTTTTTTTTCGGTAAGGAGACCAAAGCTAAATGCAACACTTCAGGTGCCTTCTCATCAAGGGTCTATACAACTGCAGCAACACTCTATCATTCGTCTACTCAAATCCTCTTGCAATAAATGCCAACATACCCTTTGCCTCTTCAATTTCTTGTTGCACTTGCATGTTAGCTTTCAGTGATGTGCGAACAAGAATATCCTTAAAAGAAATCCAACAAGTTTGTCAAACATGATTTCCCTTTCATAAGTCCATGGAGACTCTGCCCAATCCTACCATTATTTTCTAAATGTCCAGTTATCAATCACATTGTTTAAAATAGGCTTTAATATCTTCCTATTACAGAGCTATTCTACTATTATCAAGCTAACAAGCCTGTAGTTCACCATTTTCTCTCTTTCTCCTTCTATGTTTGCTACCTTACAGTTCTGCAGGAACTGTTCTGACATCTATAGAATTTTGGAATATGAATCATCCTTGCACCCACTATCTCTACAGTCATCTGTTTCAACACTCTGAGTTGTAGAACAACCGGTCTATGGGATATTTTGACTTCAATGTGTAGTTATAGTTTGCTTATCATATATTTCCAGAACGATTATGGGCTTTCAAGCTGTCACTTGTCTATATAGATTGACAGATGCCAGTGAGTACTACAGCCCCTCCCTATTTAATGCCTGTCCTACCCTTATCATAGTTTCCTGTCATTAATCACCAGGAAGTGTTTCCTTCTGGCTTTCAATTTAAAATAAGTAACAATTCTAACGAAGCCTTTGTAAATCTGGAGTGTTTTTCAAAGCTGGATGTTTCAGTCTGCTCTTCCTTTTTGGTAATTAAGTCTTTAATGCATTGTATTTATCAAATGATATGAAGGTTAATGGGTTTATATTGCACTTTAAGACTAAAGACATTTTGATTGTTCTCCTTAGAGCAGGGAAAGTGAAAGAAAGATTTAACAGAAATGTTTGAAATAATTTTGATAAAATAGTTCACGAGAAACTATTTCCATTGCTAGGAAGATCAGGAATGAAAGGATATTCCCTTTTAGAAGGAATTACCCTTGGTTTTGGTGTTTTAGTCATCCTTTAAAGCCTCGAAAGAGCCTTCTAAAAACGGGGGTTGACTTGTACCTGAGTGTAAAACTGAATTGCCAATGCGGCTATGGATGGTCACTATCTTTGCCATTCTCCACACTGGGTTTGATTTGTGGCCATGGCTTAAATTCCTAGACATCTTTTCAACACAGCCTGTATCACCTGTTTAATTCCCTTGGACATAGTTATAACTCACCGGTAAGTAAAGCATATATCTGTGGGCATAAAATTGAGGCTGACTACAAATGCATGCAGTGGCTGAAAAGGAAGATCTTCTCAAATGCCAAGTGTGCAAAACGTGATTTTTGGAGCCAAGAAAATAGGATTGTCTAATTAGTCGGGCTGACTTATACTCCCCAATCTGTGGTACTTGTTCATTCTTGGGCTGTAAGCATCTCTGACAAGGCCAGCCTTTTTTGCCCACCCTTAATTGCCCTTTGGAAGGTGGTGGTGAGCTGCCTTGTAATCCACAGACTGTAGGCATTACTACAGTGTTACTACAGAACTATTCTAAAATTCTGGCTCAGTGACTTCTGGCTCAGTGATAATGAAGGAATGACAATATTGTTCCAAGTCAGGATGCTATGTGGCTTCAAAGAGAAGCTGTAGGAGGTGTTGCTTCCATGTGCACCTGCTGCCCTAGATCTTCTAGGTAGTAGAGGTCACAAGGTTGAAGAAGTCTTGGTGAGTTGTTGCAGTGCATTTTGTGTGTCAGTTGCAAGGGCTTTTGGAAATGAACTATCTTTCAGAGACGTGGAATAGGCATGATGGCCTGAATATATATTTTTTAAATACTCTGGGAAAGCATACATGATGTTCAGTCTCTTGTACAATGTAGCCCATACAATGTGACATCAATCTGATGTCACATTGTATGGACTACATTGTACAATTTGAGAAAAGGAACAATGCACCTTTTGTCAGGGAAAGGTATAGAGCTACTTGTGATTATGCTGCCTTTGCAGTGGCTAAGGGAATAAAGACATATCTTTCTCTGAAGACAGTTTCCCAAAACATGATGAAGTAAAGCTAATAGAAACATCACTGCAGCAGTTATCTTCCTTAATAGGTACATTTCCAGGAGAAAGATTATACCTTGTCACCAGCTTAATCTTCAAAACCAATCCTAACTTCCAGTGCCTAATGTAACCAATATGGTTGTAAATAAACTGTCTTATTACTTCTGATTAATGTAAAACAATGAGCTTGGCACCTTGTAGCTGTTGTTTCTGTAAATGTTGTTTAAATAAATGGCTTAAAGATATTGTTGCACACAATATTTATAACAATAGATGTTATGGATGTTATGTTTAATTTACCTAATTGCTCCATTTACTGCATTTACACCAACAAGGTCTTGAATGTATTATTGTGCTTCCTGCTTTTTCCTCTTTGAAATGTGGCTCATGATGGCACAGCCAGGGAAAGAAACAGGCACCCTGTTCAGAATTTTCCCAGCCCAGTGGAGCCAGTTTTGGATGCAGGAGGCAAGAAAATTGGACTGAAACGTGTCGGATCAGCTCCCCCATCCCCCCTCCCCTCCCCCCACCACCCCGTCCCCCCTCCCCCCCTTCCCACACTTTCCCAGTGATGGCCACCCACCCAGTAGGCTTTGAGAATGTAACCAGGCTAATTAAGAAGGCAGTTAACAATGATCATTGCAGTAGCACAGCAAGTCCACCCGCGCTGCCTCCCTTTATTCCCTCATGGTAGCAAGTGAACAAAGGCAGCTGCATGGTGAGGAGGATGAGGCTGCGATACAGCTGAAGGAGATCACTTTGCACTCAAGCTGCTGCCATTTTTTGAGAGGAATAAGGTTTGGATTTGTTGTCAGAATAGGCAAGTTATCGTGGATCTCGACCAAAGAGAGGATAAGACGAATAGTGCCCTTCATCCCATGTGATCTTATCCTTCCAGAATAGCAAGTCTACTGTTTCCCTATTGCAGCATTTAACCTTGCTTTAAATTAATCCAGTACTCAAGCCTCAATTTTTATGTGCAACGTATTTACCCCATTAGTCATTGCTTTTATAAAAGGGTATTTTGGTCATTTGTTCAACATCTATGTTCAAAACCTTTACTCTTGTGTCTTTCAGTATCTGAAAATATTGTTTTGAATTTACTTTTTCTACATTACATATTTCATATAATTTAGGAAGATCCACTTGGAAATATTTCAAGGCTAAAGAATCTAAGCTAAACAAATCCTTCCTTCTCTCTCTCTCTTCTCTCGAACAAGAGGGATAGTCCTTGATCCTGTCTTCTGCAATTTCTCTGCTGCTTCTGAAGAGAATAAGTAAGAGAATATTTTTATCATATTCAGTGGTGTTTTTAAGCTCCGGGAACTGAGCACAGAAGTCTAGACTGACACTCCAGTGCACTACTCAAGGAGTGCCAGGCTGTCTTTCCCATAAGACATTAAACCCAAGATATGTCTGCCATGTCAGGTAGACGTGAAGGTGCCATGGTACTATGTCAAGGAAGAGGAGGGGAGTTATCTGCATTGCCCTGACCAATATTTATTCCTCAGTCATCATGACAAACCAAATTAGCTGGTTGCTACACATTGCTGATTGTGGAAATCTGGTATGAGCAAATTGACTGCCATGTTTCTGATTTGCAAAGTACTTTGTTCGCTATAAAATATTTTGAGAGAAGTGGTGGTTGTGGGAAGTGTTATATAAATGCAAGTCAACCTTTTTCTCTTTATTAGCTCAGCTCATAATTATCTGAGTTTCTGTCTGTATCATTCTTATTCACCTATTTGAACAATTAAAATAGCTGAATTTGCTGTGATGAATTCAAACTCGTAAAAATGTTATGAACTTAAAGATGTATCATGTTTAAGTTGATTATATGTGATATATTTGTGTGTTAGAAAAGATCAAATATTTTCAGTTTCATATAGGTTGTGTGTGCATCTTGATGACTGGGAATCTGGATAGACCCCTAAAACTTTACTGTTACTTAGTGATGGTGCCCAAGTCAAGGAAAAGGAAAGAGTTCAGTCTGTCTACCAGAGACAGAAGAAAGGGATTTTGTAAGCTTTCTAAGAAGCAAAACTGTAAGATTAGTGGGACGGTGGTTAACTGGATAATCAATTGCAGGACTCAGTCAGGTGATCACTTCAGTAGAGGTGCTCATGAAAGCCTGAATTTTGGGAACACATTTGTTTTCTGTGCAGGCAAAGGAACGGTGAGCTTGAGTGTAGATTTTGGGTGTCTCAGGGAAAGACATGAGTTGGGTGAGAAGCATCAACTGAATGCTTAGTAATCAGCCAGAAGAAAGCAATTTGCAACTGTGCCAGTCCCAAATGTCAATGCCTATTGTGTCATGCTAATGTTGACTCTTCACTGGTTTATGTGTCTGTAACAATATTGCTGGGGTAAAGGAATGGTGTGAATTTGAAATGTCTTCTTTGGTTGTATTGAGATTTTCCTAACTGTTTTATTTTGATGTAATATAGTTAATTTTTCTTATTTCATAAATATTTTATTCTTGGTGTTAAAATCTCAGCAGCAGACTCCAGTGAATTTGTTCCATAACTTTCTTCATTGATCCTAATTTTGATTTTTAAAAACCAATCAGGCCAGGTTTCACTCTGGGATCTAACGTGCCCTGTGTTACACCAGCTGGGATGGTAACACGGGACAAAATAGGCAGCAGTGAATCAGCTGCCCAGTTACATCCACCAAAGTCAAAAGGAAAGAAAATCATTTGGATACAGCATGAAAGATTGATCCATCACTGCTCATTTTGTGCCCCATCTCTGCTTAAAATAAGACCCACAACAGAATAGAAATTTTCCATTAAATTTCTATGCACATCTATGTTCAGTTTGAATGAGTTTTTCATGATTACTTGCCTAAAAGTTCATTGATATTGACATAACTTTTGTTTCTTTGTATCTTGGAACCTGGATCACAACTGCTTGTAATAACTTCGCTGATAAAAATTGATTTAACTACATAAATCCCCTGTCACACCTTAAAACCTTGAATCTCAACCAGTTCTCTGACTTTAAGGTCAATTCAATGGCCTCCACACCATCTAGCAACAAATCTGTTAGTAGACGAGTATTCTCGAAAGAAATATCTTCTCTCAGCTAACACCATGAAATCAGATTATTTGGTATCCATTTGTCTGCTGTTTGTTGAACACTTGCTCTATTAACTGCTACACAAACTCTCTGATTTTAAACTGAAAATCCAACCATTGTTGTAACAGCACTGGCCTCCAAGATAAAGAGAGTTTCTTGAATCCAGTGTAACGCTAGGTGATGTGATAGATTCTGTGAAGTGACCGAATCTCTCAATTTTCATGGTGCTGAAAGAGGCCATTTTGTCCATAGTGTCTGCATCAAGTTTCCAAATGAGGATCATGTCTTGTGCCATTCCCTTGCCTTTTCCCCATACCCCTGTGTATTGTTTCTATTCAAGTAAACATCTAATGTCCTCCTGAATACTTCAATTGAACCTGTCTCCACTACACTTCCAGCCAGTGCATTCCAGATCTAAGAATCTCATGTGAAAAAGCTTTTTCTCATATTACATTTGCTTATTTTTCAAATAACCTTAAATCTCTGCCCCTCATTCTTGATTATTTAACAAGAGGGAAGTTTCTCCTTATTTACCCCGTTCAGACCTATCATGATTTTAAACATAAGAACATAAGAAATAGGAGCAGGAGTAGGCCATCCAGCCCTTCGAGCCTGCCCCGCCATTCAATAAGATCATGGCTGATCTGTCGTGGCTCAGTTCCACATTCCCGCCCTCTCCCCATAACCCTTAATCCCCTCTCTTATCAAAAATCCATCAACCCGCGTCTTAAAAATATTTAGCGAGGCAGCCTCCACCACTTCAACGGGCAGAGAATTCCAGAGATTCACCACCCTTTGAGTGAAGAAGTTCCTCCTCAACTCCGTTCTAAACTGCTCCCCCTTTATCTTGAGGCTGTGCCCCCTAGTCCTACTATCCTTTCTGAGCGGAAAGAGTCTCTCCACCTCTATCCTATCCCTCCCATTCATCATCTTATATGTCTCAATGAGATCTCCCCTCATTCTTCTAAACTCTAACGAGTACAAGCCTAGTTTATTCAGCCTCTCCTCATAGCTCAACCCCCTCAACTCCGGTATCAGCCTAGTAAACCTCCTCTGCACTCCCTCCAAGGCCAAAATATCCTTGCGTAAGTACGGTGCCCAAAACTGCACACAGTACTCCAGCTGCGGCCTCACCAATGCCCTATACAGCCGCAGCAAGACCTCCCTACTTTTATATTCAATCCCCCTCGCTATGAAGGCCAGCATCCCATTCGCCTCGCTATCAAATCTCCTCTTAGCCTTATTGTCTCCGAGAAGAACATTCCCAACCAATAAAATCTATTCTCATTATAGAAGTTTATCATCCCTGGACCCATTATTTTTAATCTCTTCTCTCCTTTCCTTTTCTATGTACAGTATGCTTTGTCTCTATAGAGCACAAGAAACAATACATTTCACTGTATACTAATACATGTGACAATAATAAACCAAATCAAATCAAAAAAATCCAGTGTTCACTTTCTTCTTATAGTGCGGTACCTAGAACTGTACACAATATTCCAACTGAGGTCTAACTAGTGGCTTCTATATGTTCAGCATAACCTCCTTGTTCTTGTATTCTATGCCCTTATTAAAAAAAGATGTGGAGATACCAGCGTTGGACTGGGGCAAACACTGTAATAAGTCTCATAACACCAGGTTAAAGTCCAATAGGTTTATTTGGTAGTACTAGCTTTTGAAACCCTGCTCCTTCATCAGGTGAGTGGGAGTTCTGTTTACAAACAGAGCATATAAAGACACAAACTCAATTTACAAAATAATGGTTGAAATTCGAGTCTTTACAGCTAATCAAGTCTTAAAGGTACAGACAATGTGAGTGGAGAGAGGGTTAAGCGACAGGTTAAAGAGATGTGTATTGTCTCCAGCCAGGACAGTTAATGAAATTTTGCAAATCATAGGGGTTACAGATAGTGTGACATGAACCCAAGATCCCGGTTGAGGCCGTCCTCACGTGTGCAGAACTTGGCTATCAGTCTCTACTCCGCTACTCTGCATTGTCATGTGTCGTGAAGGCTGCCTTGGAGAATGCTTACCCGAAGATCAAAGGCCGAATGCCTGTGACCCCTGAAGTGTTCCCTAACAGGAAGGGAACACTCTTGCCTGGTGATTGTAATGCGGTTTTATTCATCCGTTGTCGTATAATCTGCATGGTCTCCCCTATGTGCTATGCCTTGGGACATCCTTTCCTGTAAGTATCAGATAGACAATGTTGGCTGAGTTGCAAGTATATGTACTGTGTACCTGGTGGATGGTGTTCTCACAGATGCCATCATCTCATGTGTCAATGATCCAGCACGTCTTGCAGAGATTGCTGTGGCAGGATTGTATGGTCTTGTGGTCACTGTTTTCCTGAAGACTGGGTAGTTTGCTGCAGACAATGGCCTGTTTGAGGTTGTGCGGTTATTTGAAGGCAAGAAGTGGGGGTGTGGGGATAGCCTTGGCAAGATGTTCATCTTCATCAATGACATGTTGAAGGCTCTGGAGAAGATGTTGTAGCTTCTCCGCTTTCTTTTCTTCCTTTGGACTCATGGTGAACAATCGCTGAAACAACTATATGATGACATCAACAAGTTCCATCCTGCCATCAGACTTACCATGGACTACTCTCTGGAATTGATTGCATTCTTGGACACACACATCTCCACCAAGGATGGTCAACTCAGCACTTCATTGTACCGCAAGCCCATGGATAACCTCACAATGCTCCACTTCTCCAGCTTACACCCTAAACACATTAAAGAAACCATCCCCCACGGACGAGCCCTCTGTATACACAGGATCTGCTCAGATGAGGAGGATTTCAACAGACACCTCAAATAGATCATTGTCCACAGCAAACTAACCAGCCTTCAGTAGAACAGTGACCACAACACCACATAACCCTGCCACAGCAATCTCTGCAAGACATCCCGGATCATTGACACTGATGCCATCATCTCACGTGAGAACACCATCAACCAGGTACATGATAAATACACTTGCAACTCGACCAACGTTGCCTACCTGATACACTGCAGGAAAGCATGTCCTGAGGCATGGTACATTGAGGAGATCATGCAGATACTATGACAACAGGTGAATGAACACAGCTCGACAATCACCAGGCAAAAATGTTCTCTTCCTGTTGGGGAACATGTCAGTGGCCATGGGCACTCGGCCTCTGATCTTCGGGTTAAGCATTTGCCAAGGCAGCCTTCACAACAGACGACAACTCAGAGTTGCTGAGCAGAGACTTATAGCCAAGTTCCGCACACATGAGGACTGCCTCAACCAGAATCTTGGGGTTCATGTCACACTATCTGTAATCCCACGACGTGCCTGGGCTTGCAAAATCTCACTAACTGTCCTGGCTGGAGACAGTACACATCTCTTTAACCTATGCTTAACCCGCTCTCCACTCACATTGTCTGTACCTTTAAGACTTGATTACCTGTAAAGACTCACATTCCAACCATTATTTTGTAAATTGAGTTTGTGTCTTTGTATGCCCTGTTTGTGAACAGAATTCCCACTCACCTGATGAAGGAGCAGTGCTCCAAAAGCTAGTAGTACCAAATAAACTATTAATAAAGCCCAGAGTACTGTATGTTTTATTAACTGCTCTCTGCATCTGTCCTGCCATCTGCAATGATTGATGCACATTTACACCCAAGCTCCTCTGTTCCTGTGACCCTTTCAGAATTTTACACTTTATTTTATATTGTCTCTCCATGTTTTCCTACCAAATGCATCAACTCATACTTTACTGAATTGAACTTCTTCTGCCACCTATCTGCCCACTCTACCAACTTCTCTATATCCTTTTGAAGTTCTACACTATCCTCCTCACAGTTTACAATGCTTCCAAGATTTATGTAATCTGCAAACTTTGAGATTGTCCCCCATACATCAAGATCTAGATTATTAATAATCAGGATAAGCAAGGGACCCAGTACCAATTCCCCTCTGGGGAACTCCACTAAAAACCTTCTCCAGCCTAAAAAAAATCCATTTGTCATTGCTCTGTGCTTCATATTAGTCAGCCAAATTTGTATTGGCATTGTTACTGTTCCTTTAATTCCATAAGCTAACTTTTCGCACAAGTCTGTTGTGTGGCCTTGTGTGGCTTTCTGAAAATCCATGTCGACAACATCAACAGCGTTAACCTCATTGACCCTTTCTTTTACTTAAAGAAAAAGAAGTAAGAACAAAATCAGCCCGGGAAACAGGCCCTTCGGCCCAACGAGCCCGTGCCGCCATCTCAACACCACCAGTCCACCTCTCTACTCATGACCCCTATCTAATGTTTTATGGCCATCCAGATTGAGGAAAACTGATTTAGGGACAATTTATTCCTGCCAATTATTCCAACTTACTGAGAAAACTCTCACAACTCATTTAAACATGATTTCCCCTTTAAAAATCTATGTTGGCTCTCCCCAGAAAACCCAAATTTTCCATGTGACTACTAATTCTATCTCAAATAATTGTTACTTGAAGATTGCTCACAACTGATATTAAACAGACCAGCCTATAATCTCTGCGACTATCCTTATATAGAATATCATTTCAAAATCTCTGCCCATATAGGTTGACTTTGAATTGTCTTTCATTTCTAGCAAGAAATTCAGTAGATGGGATAGTGTCATAGATTTTACAACATGGAAATAGGCCCTTCGACCCAACTTGTCAATGCTGCCTTTTTTTAAACCCCTAAGCTAAGCCAAATCATCCAGATTTGGCCCATTTCCTTCTATACCCATCTTACCCATCTAACTGTCTGAACGTCTTCTAAAAGACAAAATTGTACCTGCCTCTACTACTACCTCAGGCAGCTCATTCCTGGCACTCACCACTCTGTGTGAAAAACTTACCCTTCTGGACCCTTTTATCTCTCTCCCCTCTCACCTTAAACCTATGCCCTCTAGTTTTAGTCTCGCCTACCTTTAGGAAAGGATATTGACTAGCTGATCTATGCCCCTCATTATTTTATAGACCTCTATAAGATCACCCCTCAGCCTCCTACAGTCCAGAGAAAAAATTGTCCCAGTCTACTCAGCCTCTCCTTATAACTCAATCCACCAAGCCCCAGTAAATCTTTTCTGCGCTCTTTCTAGTTTAATAATATCCTTTCTATTATAGGGTGATCAGAACTGTACACAGTATTCCAAGTGTGGCCTTACCAATGTCTTGTACAACTTCAACACAATGTCCCAACTCCTGTATTCCATGTTCTGACCAATGAAACTAAGCACGCTGAATGCCTTCTTCACCACTCTGTCCACCTATGACTCCATTTTCACGAAACTATGAACATGTACCCCTAGATCTCTTTGTTCAGTAACTCTCCCCAGTGCCCTACCATTAATTGAGTCAATCCTGCTCTAGTTCAATCTACCAAAATGCATCCCCTCACATTTATATAAATTAAACTCCATCTGCTAGTTGTTAGCCCACTGGCCCAATTGATCAAGATCCCATTGCAGTTGGAGATAACTTTCTTCACTATCCACTCCGCCACCAATTTTGGTGTCATCTGCAAACTTACCAACCATATCTCCTATATTCTCATCCAAATCATTAATATAAATGACAAACAACAGTGGACCCAGCACTGATCCCTGAGACACACCACTGGTCACAGGACTCCAGTTTGAAAAACAACCTTCTACAATCACCCTCTGGCTTCTGTCAAGAAGCCAATTTTGTATCCATGTAGATACTGCACAATGGATCCTGTGAGATTTAATCTTATGTAACAACCTACCATGTTGTCAAAGCCTTTGCTAAACTCCATGTAGACAACATCAACTGCACTGACCTCATCTACCTTCTTGGTTACCCTCTAAAAAACTCAATCAAATTTGTGAGACATGATTTTCCACTCATAAAACCATGCTGACTACTCCTAATCAGTCCTTATGTCTCTAAATACCTGTAATTCCTTTCTCCCAAAATACCTTCCAACAACTTATCCACCATGAATGTGAGGCTCATTGGCCTGTATTTCCCAGGCTTTTCCCTGCAGCCCTTTTTAAACAAAGGCACAACATTTGCCACTCTCCAATCTTCAGGCACCTCACCCGTAACTATTGATGATTCAAATATCTCTGCTAGGGGATTCGCAATTTCCTCCCTGGCCTCCCACAGTGTCCTAGGATGCACTTCATCAGGTCCTGGGGATTTATCTACCTTGATGTGCTTTAAGACTTCCAGCACCTCTTTCTCTCTAATATGTACACTCATCAAGACATCACTTTTTATTTCCCCAAGCTCCCTAATATCCATGCTTTTCTCAGCAGTAAATACTGAAGAGAAATATTCATTTAGGATCTCACCCATCTCTTATCGATCTGCACATTGATGACCTTGTTGACCCTTAAGAGGCCCTAATCTCCCTTGTTATCCTTTTGCTCTTTATGTATTTGTAGAAGCTCTTTGGATTCTCCTTCGCCTTGTCTACCAAAACAATCTCGTGGCCCCATTTAGCCCACTTGATTTCTCTCTTAACTTTACTGCTACACCCCCTGTACTCTTCAAGGGATTCACTTGATCCCAGCTGCCTATGCATGTCATGTGCCTCCTTCTTCTTCTTGACCAGGGTCTCAGTATCCCGAGTCATCCAGGCTTCCCTACTTCTGCCAGCCTTGCCTTTCACTCTTTCCTTTCACTCTAAGAGGAATGTGCTTACCCTGAACCCTGAGTAACACACTTTTAAAAGCCTCCCACTTACCAGATGTCCCTTTACCTTCCCTCAGACTCTCCCAATTAACTTTTGAAATTTGCTGCCTGATACCATCAAAATTGGCCTTGCCCCAATTTAGAATTTTAACTTTTGGGCCAGACCTATCATTCTCCATAGCTATCGTAAAACTAATGGAATTATGGTCACTGGTCCCAAAGTGATCCCTCACTAACACTTCTGTCACCTGCCCTTCCTTATTTCCCAAGAGGAGGTCAAGTTTTGCCCCCTCTCTAGTCAGGCTATCTATATACTGAATGTAAAATTCCTCCTGAACCCACTCAATAAATTTGTCTCCTTCTAACCTTCTAAAACTATGTCTATCCCAGTCAATGTTGGGAAAGTTAAAATCCCCTACTATTATCACCCTATTTTTCTTGGAGCTTTCTGTAATCTCCTTCCATATTTGCTCCTGAGTTTCTCACCAACTATTTGAGGGCCTACAGTACAACCCTATCAAAGTGATTTCCTCCTTCTTATTTCTGAATTCTACCCACATAGACTCAGTGGCCGAACTTGGATATATCCCCTCTCAGTACTGCAGTGTGATGTGGATGTAGTCCAAATCACTCCTCAGTTTTCGCTTCAGTACTGTCTGAAAACTGACAGATGGAGGACAGCAGATGCTGGTTAGAATTTTAAATGGATATTTTTTAAATCTTCTCTTGTGACTATTTGTACTTAAGGCTGTTCACACTGATCTTTCAAAATAAAAAAAAGAAAACCAAAAGGTCTAATTTGAAAAAGTTTGAGGCTAACCTTAAATAATCTTTGGTCCCAATTAGGTGACCATAACGTTTGGTGATCATTTAAAACAGATCATGATAAATGGACAATGTGGCGCACAGTTTGTCCCTAGCCTTCTAAAGTAATGCTCCTAAACTAAAGATGTTTAACTTTCAACTTCCATCTAATAGACTTTCTCTGAGCCTTATACCATTTCTCAGGCCTCCCAGCTGCATGTTTCTTGGTGATGGGATGTGGTGCACTGTTCACTGATGGTGGGGGCCGCATTGCTGAAAATGGAATTTCCCATTGATGTCATACTACCCCACCGCAAAGTCCACATGAGGGGATGCACTGTCAGCAGGACCAGAGAATCCTGTGAATGTGAAGGGCCAGAGAATTCCACCCAATGGCTACCACAGCTGACACCCAAAACATCTTGGAATGTACATAATGGCTGAAGTATTTCAAGGCAAGGCTAGAAGCTGCTTGAGAGAGTTTGCAAGTGAAAGCCTTCAGTAGAGAAAGCAAGCTGAGCACTTCTCCATGTGTGCACACATGTACGTGTGTGTGTGTGTGTGCGAGTGCATTTATTTACATAGTTAAATACATCTGATTTGGAAAAGTGTTACCCTCATAAAATGAGACGTAAAGCTTTGTGGTGACCAAATGAGGAGGTTGAATAGAGGGACCCAGTTCATTCTTTCTCACCCAATCACAACACTGTGGAAAATGATTAAAATCACGCTTGATGTTACAGATGCAGGAAAAATGTCAAAAAGTCTCATAATGTCACCTAGTTCCATCTTCTTTGTTTATCCTTCAACATATCAAAACACTATAACAATCAACCTGATTAAAACCTGCTGACTTATAATTCAGCAAAAAATTGCTGAACTTAAAGTAACAGAAATATTGTGGGTGAATCTTCCAGCCCCCTGTGCCGTACTAGCAGTGATGTGGAGATGCTGGTGTTGGACTGGGGTGGGCACAGTACGACGTCTCACAACACTAGATTAAAATCCAACAGGTTTGTTTTGGTAGCATGAGCTTTCAGAGTGCTAGACCTTCATCAGGTGAGTCCTGATGGAATGGGGGGAACCAGAGCACCTGGAGGAAATCAACGCATACACGGGAAGAAAGTGCATTCTCCACATAGACAGTAACCTGAGGCTGGAAATGAACCCAGGTCCCTGGAGCTGTGGGACAGCAGTGCTATCCATTGTGCCACCATGCTTCCTAGTGGGGATTCAACACTTAGGATTTTTTTGGGTGATTCCCATCCATTATTTCAGAAATTCAATGCAGGGAAATATTGAATTCTACCTTCCATTGAAAGTAACAGGAATAAAAGTGATGTACAGAGGAAAGTAGTGCAAATGTGCTTAATATTTGTACATAAATTTCACTGATTAAAAATTATGCTCTTTAGTTCAAATTAATATCATTAAAAGTTTTGGACCGCTGTATAAAATGTCTTGCATACAAAATTTCCCAGTTTCAAGTACATTGTGATGTGAATATGAGTTTGCCATCCATTTTACAACAAATATCTTTGCTGACTTTTTGAAATATGTAGCCAGTAATGTGATTTGAAATCATCAAAACACCCTTTATGGTAAAAATGACTGCTGTTTACGTGCAAAATCTCTGATGTCTTTCCATTATCACCAGTGCAGCAAAGCAATTGTGATACCTTGGCTGAATGTGTCCTTTCCCGTTTTATCTGCATGCAGAAGTGACAAGTAAGGTTTGAAAACTGCGCAATAAATTTGTCTCTCTTGGGTTAATTCAAATGGAACAGCACGACAATAGATTGAATTATCAGCTTTGTTGATGAATTGTGATAAAATGTAATAAGCAAAATGAGGATGTATTAACTTACATGACGTGACACATTAGGTGAAACATCATGCATGAAAATACTTAATTATGCAAACCATTATGAAGTTTTGTTTACATTGTAATACCCTTTAACAATGGTGAAATGAATAAATGAGCTAAGAGGCAAAACCAACATTTAAATGATAAACCTGTTGAAGCGACCCCTTGTTTTCTGTGACACATTTTGCAGAAACAGGTAATCTTCTTTGTTTGCTTTTATTATACAAAAAAAAATCTCATGGACTGCCATGTACATCAGCAATGATTCAGCAGCATAATGATGATCTGACTTTACAATTTGAGGTTCCTGCTTTATATTGCTTGTGTTGACATTTATCTTTCCTACAACTGTTGGAGCACAGATGCTTATTTGTGTCCAAGTAATAAAGAAAATATAATGGTTTTCTAGGCTGAACATAAAATGGTTTTCCTGTGGATGCTTTAGAAGAGTTATAGCATTGAATATGCTATGTAAGTGCTTAGAGTGTCATCAAGTAAAATTTGACAATGAGCCACACAACAGCACATTAAGAATATTAGGACATATGACCAAAAGCTTTGTCAAAGAGGTAGGCTTGAACAAATGTCTTAAAGGAGGAGAAAGAAGTGGAGACGTTTAGGATGGAATTCCAGATGGGCCTGGTTGGTTGATGGAGTAAAGAATTTTGGGAGCCAGGGTTGAAAGAGCACAGAAACCTTGAAATCTTCTAAGGAAGAAGGAGATTACAAAGATGAAGCCACAGAAGGTTTTGAAAACAATGATGAGAGATGCTGTCATGTGACATTAAACTGAAGTGCTACCTTCTTGTTTCATTAGGCGAAAAATTGATAGCATTATTGAATGAAAAACAGTATAATCCCATGAATATGTAAAATGCGGAATTTCCGAGAGCCAACAAATGTTGTTAAGAAAATAAATTATTTTGCAACCCGCATGCTAAAGAACTGTTGAAATTATAGCAGCCAGTTTTGGTACAAGAGTGAATGATGCCTGATGCTTACCGAACCATGTTACATTACCCAAGTTAGATTGAATTTGCATATACCTTTAGGATACCACAAACTACATTTCTTTCCAAATCATTAATAAGTCAGACAATTCATGCACTATTTATTGACTATACAGTTACAATGTTAAGTTCAAAACTAAATATGCCAACATGTAGCAGATATACATGAATGTAGTTAAAGCTATCTAACACTTTTCATGGTCAACCATTAATGGTCAGTTACCCAACAGAATAAGTAACAGTGGTTGTAAAAATGATTCAGTATCACTAACTTTGTCTTAATAGGCTTATTGAATATTAAAGGACAATTGTGATGTGTCTGAAATTATACAAATTGGTGAGATTGATTTAGTTTTCAGCCTTCAACAGCTGATAAATTAGCAATAATAACAGCAAGCCTATTGAATAGATTGTCTATCTGTTGTATAGCAATGTTCGTGGTGCTCACACAAATTCTATGCCATGCAACTAGGATCATCTCTTTCTTTTTCTGCTGTCATCCCAGGTTTCTAGCACTTGAAAAACAGTGGCAGAATCAGGAAATCATGCTTGGCAAGTCTACTGGAATTCTTTGAGGATGAAACTGGTAGAGTCATGTGGAAGAGCCAGTGAATATGGTTTATTTGGACTTTCAGAAGACTTTCAACAATAGAAGAGATTCATATGTAAAACTAAAGCACACAGAATTGGGGAAATTACATTAAGATGGCTGGAAAACTGGTTGGCAGACAGAAAACAAAGTGTTGTAATAAATGGGTCATTTACCAAATGGCAAACTAGTGGGGCACCACAGGGATCAGTGCTAGGATCCAAAATATATATTAATGATTTAGATGAGGGAACTAAATGCAATATCTTCAAATTTGCAGATGCAACAAAGCTGGGTAGGTGGGTGAGCTGTGAGAAAGATGTAAAGGTGGCTTCTTCAATGTGAGTTAGACAAGCTGAATGAGTGGGCAAATACAGGATAAAGGTTATCCACTTTGGTAGACAAAACAGGAAGGCAGGTTATTATCTGAATGGCTATAAGTTGAAAGAGGGGTAAGTGCAAGGAGATCTGGGTGTCCTCATACACCAGTCACTGAAGGTAAGCATGCAGAAGCAGGAAGTGATAAAGAAGGCAAATGGTACATTGGCTTTCATAGCAAGGTGATTCAAGTGCAGGAGCAGAGATGTCTTGCTTCAATTATACAGGACTTTGGCGAGGCCACATCTCGAGTATTACGTGCAGTTTTGGTTGCCTTCTCTGAGGTAAGGTGTTCTTGCTATTGAAGTAGTACAGTGAAGTGTAGTGTTTATCAGGCTGATTCCTAGGATGTATGAAGAGTGATTAAATCAATTGGGATTATATTTGCTGGAGTTCAGAATAATGAGGGGGGGATCTCATAGAAACCTATAAATTGGAACAGGATTAGACAGGGTCGATGCAAGAAGGTTGTTCCCAATGGTGTGGAAGTCCAGGGCCAGAGGTCATAATCTAAGGATAGGGGTAAATCTTTTAGGACTGAGATGAGGAGAAATTTCTTCACCCAGCATGTGATGGGCCTCTAGAATTTGTTACCACAGAAAGCAGTTGAGGCCAAGACATTGTATGTTCTCAAGAAGAAGTTAGACATAGTTCTTCAGTGAAAGGGATCAAAAGATATGGAGGAAGGCGGGGACAGGCTATTGAATGGATGGTCAGCCATGATCATAATGAATGGCGGAACAGGGGCTAATGGTTGAATGGCCTCTTCCTGCTCTTATTTTCCATGTTTCCAAAGTTGTTTTTGGAGGTGAATTATCTTCAGTTTGCACGAGTGATGGTTTCATATAATTGGCTTAACTCTGTTTGATCTCAGATATATACAGTGAAGTGAAAATGGATCCTAGTTTCTAACTGGTTAATGTAGCTTTTTTTTTTACCTCTTACTTTCTGTCCTGAATATACCTTTAAAGAAAGCTTTCTACACCTGCATTAAAATGTTACTAAAGTTGAGACTTAAACCCATCACCCTCTCATGCACCCCAAAGTGGACCTTTTTCCAGCTACTAAGAGAATCTAAGAAAGAATAGGTGAGATTACTGCTGCTACCCTATCATTGACTCACGGCATGTCCCAACTCATCTCTTTATACCTTAATATTTAAGAGAAGCATTTGCATTCAATTGACCAATCTGAGGACACATAATAGAGGGTCACATTCCTATTGCTGTCAGTTGAGGTACTGTGGGTGCTTTTGAGTTCACAAAACCTGAATATTTTTTGAGCTAACTTTTTCTTGCCAAATCATGTTTGAAAGCCTCGAGTCAGATTTCCAGCCCTGCCACACAAAATCATGATGTACAAGAGACCAGAATTGAAGCTAGGTCCCTGGCACTGTGAGGCAGCAGTGCTAATCATTGTGCCACCATGCTACCCCTACTTAAGTTATGGGTGGGCACAGGATCAACTTAGGGCAAGGTGTTGTTGACTGCATGCATGTAGCCATCAAGGCTCTCCATCCAGCAGCCTTCCTCAAACAGGAACAGCTTTCATTCCATCAACTACTCTGTTAGTACTGAATCTGGATCCTTTAAGTTCATTTATTAGTGTGACAAGTAGGTTTACATTAACACTGCAATGAAGTTACTATGAAATTCCCCTTGTCGCCACACTTTGACGTCTGTTTGGGTACACTGAGGGAGAATCTAACATGACCAATATACCTAACTAGCACATCTTTCAGACAGTGTGAGGAAATAGGAGACTCAGAAGAAACTCACGCAGGCACACGCATTGTACATACATAGATCGACATCCCAGACCTCGAGCAGTTCTCACCCCCCCAGGTTTGTTTGCCTTCCGGATTAGGCTCCAGTGAGGCAAGAGCTATACATTAAAGACATTCCTACTCACATCCTTGAGGAACCCAAGCACCACAGCACTGCTGCAGGTCCACCTGCTTGACCGACAAGCAGGCCGTTGGGTTGCTGAAGATGAGATTCTTATGCCTAGATTTGGTGATAGATGAAATCCATCAGTGTGCTTCAGCAAAGATCTTTTGTGTCATGATGATCTGCTGAGCTGTTTACAACTTAGTGCGGCAGAAGCAGGAGGCCATGAATAATGAGGACATCATCGATCATCCAGTGAGAAGGATAAAGGATGAGAAATCCCCTGAACTGAAGGCAATGGGATGTGAGTGATACAAAAGGGAGGTTCAGGATAATCTCGACAAACCCATTTCTTGTGACCCTGATGCCTTTTCAACGTTGGTGCAATAAAACCTCATCTCAATGCGAACCTGCTGAGGCCCCCCTTCTTCTCATTCTCCATCATTTAGTAACTTTCACTGCGCACACTGGCTAAGCTGAGGAGCTGTCCAGATGTGGCCTATTAGCAACAAATAAAGGGAAGAAGACTGCTGATGAGAATTAGCAAGGAAGCAAGAACTCATGAAATTCAATGTTTCATATATGGTGACGTTAAGTACAAAGTTATACAATCATTGGTAAGGTTGTGATTAAAATATTGCGCCCTTTTTTAGAAAAGGTATGAACAATCCAGAAGAGACTTATTAAAATGATACTAGGCATGAAAGGTTTTAGTTATAAATATGGATTAGAGAAAGTGGGCCTGATTTCAATAAAACAGTATTGGCAAAGAGGAGGTCTGGTGGTGGTTTTGATGATGTAAATCAACCAAGTAAATACCCAATTTCTTGGCGAGTAACTTCAAACATCTGATACAAGCAAGTGAACATTCTGTCTAACCAGAAGCAAAAGCCATAATAACTTTTGAAAGGGAAGTGGTCATACATTTGAAAAGAAGAAATCAAAAAGGGTATGGGATTCTGGATTATTATCTTTCAGAGGGCTGCCTTCTGAAAAATTCCAGGGTCCTGACATTCCAAGGAGTTTTCGATAGCAGATCCTCCAGAAAAGCAACTGTTTTCATCCACGTACAGTTTTCCTTTTGGAATTTCCTCTTTGGAATTTGGAATTTCTTTGGAATTACTGGGAGTGAGAGGTTGGTGGAACCTCCATGGAATTCCAAGGCTGATACTTCTGTAAATTGCAATTACCCGCTTTGCTAATGGAAGAATGGCTATTTAAATTTGCAAGATTTGAACTGCTGCTGCTTGTAATTAACAAACAATGTTACCAGACTAGTACAGCATGAAAAATCCCTTGTGCAACATATTGGAATAATACAACACGACACCCCTCTAAAGGCTGCAAGCTGACACATCTCCCAATTATTCATAACAAGCTGACCACAAACTTTAAAGGAATTCAATACACTTTGAATGGGTCTGTAATTACCCTGTGCCATTGATGGTACACTGGTGTAATTGTGTTGCATTTGGCACTCAATAGGAACAGGCCTGTTAAAACAAATGATGCTTATTTTGAGAGTGAGTTAATACTTTTCCTATTTCGTATGGTTTTTATTTTGGGGATAAATCGTCTCTTTGTAAGTGACCTCTGTTTGAAATCTGACATTCATTATTTTAATTGTAATATTCTTTAATATGTCCAGTCGGAAATCTATTGTTGGGAAAAACTAGTTATTCTGATTTTTTTTATCAGTTCCAAGTACCATTTTACTTCAGTTCATTGAGAGCAGAAACGTGGAAATACTCTACCCAGTAAGTAAAACAATTATTATTACTACTTTGGAATGTTTTATCACTCCTTCATATTTCAGCTAAGTGTGGTGCTTTCTGATTCACACACTTGTAGTTAGGCATTTTAACATCATTGTATTATGCAGAAAATTATAAAGTCCAGAATGACTCAATCCCAAGCATTCCAGATAGGAGAAGTTGCAATTATTTTCATTACATAATGAAGAATGTGGAGAAATCGCTTAACTTTTGTATTTTTAAATACAAAAATAGATTCAATTTCTTTGTGTTTGACTTGCCAGGAAGTTAGCTAATTTTACTGAGGTACGTTTCTCCAATGCTTTAACTGAAAAGGCCAGTGAGCCATTCTGAACCAGAAACTTTCAGGTTGTATTTGATCTGTATTGGGATGTGAGTAAGGGAACCATAAGTTGGCTTGACACTCTGGAATACAGAGAAGGAAAATAAGATGGAACTTTGTGCGTGCTTGCCTCCATTAATGTGTGAATGTGTATAACTACGTACATGTCAGGTGAGGATAGCATCAAATTGCCTGAATGCACCTTGTCATTACCACAATAGGCTTAGGGAGCTCAATCCTTTTATTCCAGGAAAGTGCTGACTTGATTCAGGTCTTGTATGGAATCCACAACAGTGAAGGAATCCTTCACTGTGTATGTGGATAACTTGTTCAATACTGAACCATTTAGCTAATTCATGTTATGTAGAACATCGACAAGATAGGGTGTAAAAGGACATCACCTTTGTGTGTCTTAAATTAATGTCTTAAATACTGGCTTAAATTAAATAAAAGCTTAGCAGTTAACTGTTTCCTACCACATTATCCATAGCAGTACCTCTACCAATCAGAGTCCATTTGCCAACCAACCAGCACCTTCTCATCATTTAGCATTAATTGTTGTAAAATTTTGCTTTGGTATTGTTGCAGTTCTAATCTGATCAGTGCAAGACAAAAAACTTTGACAGTGTGTCTCTTTTTGCAGCAGTCCCCAAATATACCTGTCTTCCCATCGTATTTGTAGATAAAAGAAGAGTAGGGAAGGTGGTACTAACTACGGCATTAGCATGATGAGTGACCCTATTACTGATAGACAATGAAGACTTGGATGTACTCATCTTTTCTTTTCTCTGCTGCACCACCACCCCACCCTCCCAAACACTGGTTTCAGATCTGCCTTCAAGCATTAAGTCTTTGAGTGGGTGATCTGCATGTTCTCTATGCCAACCATGGATTCCCTCTGAAGAAAAGAAAATGCTGACAGCCTGGTTTGCATGTGTAAGACCTTGGAGACTAGGAAAGTGGCCTCAGATTGCCTTAGGGGTAGGTCTTGACCTGATCTATCAGCCCCAAGTGTCAAATGACATTCAGAGTAGTAGGGGGCCACAAAATACTGGATTTTAACAGAGTCTTTAGTATTTCATTATTAATGCTTTACAAATGTAATGTAATATCCAAGTAGTAATGAGATATAGCATATCCATCCCCTGGAAATTTGTGTTTTGATTTCCATTTGACTATCTAGAGTATGATTTTTATTTTTATCAAAGTTAATCAATTTGTATTGGTTATCTCTGTTAATGGAGGGCATATTGCAGAATTCTTCCACAGACAGGATTCGATTGGCTGGAAAATGGTGCATTTGGCAGTTTCGTCTCCCTGTCAGACCAAAAATTGGATTCTATGTGAATAAGCAATAGTAGCTGATTGTGGCTCTTTTTAATGGTAGGAAAATTAAGTTTTGAATAAAGGAAGTGTCAAACGCATTTGTAATAATTAAAAAAAAGACAATGAAGTTTCAGCCGGATTTACACAACCTAATTCCAAAGCAGTTGTATTTGGCAAAATAATTTTAAATGCAAAGAGATTATACATATGCTGATTGACTGGAAACACTTTTTTGGATAGAGTTTACCAGAACTCCCAGGTGCATAAAAGAGGCTGAGAAAATGCAAATCAGCAGGAAACAAATAGCATTTTAATGCCTTTTTTTAACCTTATGCTAAACATGAATTTCAAGAGACTGTTCTGAAATTAGTCAATTATAAGCAAAACAAATTTACTTCTTTCTTTACTTCATTCATAAAAAGAGTCATAAAATCTGGCAACTTCTACATCTGTGAATTTCTCAGCAGCTTGGTTTGGGAATCCTTACACTATTCTATGCTCTGATATGGAGATGCCGGCGTTGGACTGGGGTGGGCACAGTAAGAAGTCTTGGGACTCACCTGATGAAGGGGCAGTGCTCCGAAAGCTCATGCTACCAAATAAATTTGTTAGATTTTAGCCTGGGTGTTGTGAGACTTCTTACTGTACTCTATGATACTCCAGGGCACTAATATCCCTTGTTTTCACTGCTAAATCTAACTGTCTTATCCCAATAGCAGAATCAGTGAGGTCAAGTTGAATTTAAGTCGCCTGATGAAATCCAAATCAACATTGTTTTTTTACTCCACTAGATTGTACTCATTATAGAAATAAGTGACAAATAATATTGACTGTGGTGTAAAATTAATGTTCCACCTGATGACATGACTCCCCTGTGAATCTCTCCCCTGTGAATCAGATTTAAATGATTCCTTTAGAAGAATGATTACTTATTTGTGTGTGTTGGGGGGGGGGAGAGAGAGGGGAGGGGTCGGCGGGGGTGGTTGGTGGAAAACAGTAGCGCAATGGTTAGTGCTACTGCCACACAGGGCCAAGGACCCAGGTTCAAATTCCGACTTGGGTCACTGTCTGTGTGGGGCTTGCATGTTCTCCCGGTGCCTGTGTGTGTTTCCTACAGGTGCTCCAGTTTCCTCCCACATTCTAAAAGATGTGCTGATTAGGTGCATTAACCCGAATAGGCACCACATTGAGGCGACTAGGGGAATTTCACAGTAACTTCATTGAAATGTTAATGTAAGCCTTACTTGTGGCTAATAAATACAACTAGACTTAGTTTTGTAGATTTCCAGTACTCTGTACCGAACAAACACTAGTGTCATGCTACATTTTAGCATTTTGGTCATTCCTACATATGACAAATGTAAGCTAACCAACATGATACTTTATTAAATGTACAATACTAAACGTAGCAGTGCTGATGAATGCATCAAAAATGTGACAACACAGAGGATATTGCAGTTTTCTTTGTCATCTTTCCTGAAAAGGAGAAACAATCTATGTTAATCCTATAGTTTAATCGTACATCTTAATCATTTTTACATGTGTAACTAATTTACTAGTAAAATCCAAAGGGAAAGCACAAAATGACTGTAAAGATGGTAAACTCTCAAAATCATCAGTTAAACTTTTTTTTTACGGAAAGTTGATAAGTGAAACAGATTATTGGCTTATGTGGTGGGTGGAATCATTTTTTCATCAATGAGTTATCATTTTTCCTTGAATGAGTAATTATCTTCTTCCAGTGAGATTTCATTCTTTCTTAAATACGTAATCATCCTTCTCTCAATGAGTAATCATTTTTTTCTTAAGTAAGTAATCAACTTTCTCAGTGAGTAATTATCCTTCCCACAGGAGTAATCATCAGTCCTTCAGTTAATCCAGATATTCAAGTGAGATGTTTTCTTTCAAGCATCCCCTTAATTTTCTAAGTTATTTTAAAATTAATTGACATCAAAAATAATGTATACATTCTGAAATAAATTCAGGGCAATATTGTTATTCAGCTCACAGCGGCAAACGTCAAGCTTGTTACTGAATCGTAATTGTGTAACAGAAATCCAAGTTGCGATTCTCCCAAAAGTGCTGAATTGATTCTGGAGTTTTATTCAACCACTTTGAAACATCAAGAAACCAAAGCATACATTAGAAAATATTACCACTAGGACTACGTTGAAAAACACAATTATATGAAAATAGCACACTTTATTAAAAAAAAGATTATTTAATCATCAGATTTGAATATGATTAGATTTTATTGAAATTAGCATGTCTTCCCAAGTTAACTAAAATGATGTTAAAGTACAGAGAAGTGCACTGATTAGTGTCAATGGCCCTGGACCTTGCTGACACCTCTAACATATTGGAAATAAATATTTACGCTTCAGTACACTGTAAATTTGAAAATAAAAGAAAAATAAGTTTAGCCTAAAATTTTATTATGACCCCCCAGGGGAAAATTATTCTTGGAAACAGATAATAATGGGATGAAGCTCATCTGATCTCTAACTTTAGTGGCCTGATAGGTCAGCATGTAAAATAATGAATACCATTTTAGATCTTTTCCTTAAGATTTAGAAATTAGGGACCATATATTCCCAAATAATTCAATAAATTATGCCAAAGGAAATAGGGAATTCAACATTTTCTGTTTTATTTTTATTTTTAACTCTTATTCTGATATGGACATTGTATTCTTTAATTGTAAACATTTGATTTCAAATGGAGAGTATTTCTGTAATTGTTAACAAAGCATTTGGAAGCCATTGAATAAAATAGGTAATACTCTGGAAATGTTGAAAATAACTTCTTCTTCAAGGAAGTTTTCCATTGTCGGTTACGCAATAAATTACATAGAAGATAATCACAGTTGAATTTCCCAAGCTTATGTTCAATCAAATGGCACACTGTTCCATAAAAACTTTTCTTTTCATGTGATGCACAATATATATTGTGATACGAGCCTTGTAGCGATCGATAGCCCACAAAAAAGAGTTGAACTCCCAGTGATTGACTCAAAGAACCGCCTAACAAGATTTCAGGTTTTAAGACTTTTATTGTAACCAATAAATTAAATTGCCTTGATCAAACATTACTTATTCAGCAACTAACAAAGTAACTAGAGGAAGGACATTCCCCTTAACTTGCTAGCACAGCCAAAAGCCATGTATATACATTACACTGCACTGCATTCTCAACGTGTGGTGCACCGTTGACGGTGGTCCGCCATTGGCCAGTGGCTGGATCTTTCAGTCCCACTGCTGTCAATGGATCAATAAGGCTTTCCATTGTTCGCACCCTCCACAGCTGGGGAGCCCGTGCTGGGAGGTCGTCGTTGGTTGGGGATGGAAGATTCTGCTGGCGGGAACAGCCAAAAGTTCCACTTGTAATTTTGACTGCAATCAGTCCAAAGTTACTCCCAAATTCCACCAGGCTCACTTCTTCCTATTTTGCTGAGTTGTAAAATACCAGAGGGCGATTCTCCCATGCCACTGCGTTAATTGTTTAGTGCAGCTGACTGGAAGATTTAGGCTGCACCCGATCTGTGGGATCCACGCTAGGCGTCTGGCCCCAAGCATGTCTCTCAGGGCCAGATATCCAAAACTGTTAGTTATTAGAAAATGTTTGCTGCTGTAGCAGAAGAGCAAGATTATTCAGAGACTATAAAGAGACCAGTTTCCCACAATTAATCATCAGCAAAAATACATATGCACATCGTGTCATATCAGTAACATAAATGAAATGCCCATGAATTTCAATAAATCTACCAAATAAACTGCAGCGGACAGGTTCAAAAACAGTTTTAGTGAAAACTGAAGGACGGGAAGACCAGATTCACAATGGTACACGCTGCAACAAAACTAAAGCCCATTGTAATTTCCAAACATAAAGCCATGCTGAAAACCCTATTCTATGGGTGAAGTTGGTGTATATTCATGGATTGTCCAATGAGTCTTCAAGATCTATTGAGCTTTGCTGAAAGAGCCATTGATGAAGCAACGGGCCAGTGAACAGCAGCAGGGAATGTGCAATGTACTGACAGGCATTCAAAGTGGACTCCCCATGACTGCAGTGAAATCAAGGAGTCCAGTTCAGACATGAATTGCGGGGGGTGATGCTGCGAGCTAATGAGATGATGCCTTCTTTCCATGGATTGAGCAGCCAGCATCATGGATTGAAACACATTCCAATCAACAGGATCCACATATACCTCAAACACCACTCTGTAGATTTTGGTTACTGAAATGTTTGCCATTTTAAATAGGATGATAGATACCTTGGTATTGTGTGGACACGCTGATCCACAGCCAAGTGTTTTCCAGCACAATGATTTGATTCTATTTGATCTGATTTGTTATTGTCACATATATTAATATAAAGTGAAAAGTATTGTTTCTTGTGCACTATACATACAGAGCGTACCGTTCATAGAGAAGGAAATGAGAGAGTGCAGAATGTAGTGTTACATCATAGCTAGGGTGTAGAGAAAGATCAACTTAATGCAAGGTAGGTCCAATCAAAAGTCTGACAGCAGCAGGGAAGAAGCTGCTCTTGAGTCAGTTGGTACATGACCTCAGAATTTTGTATCTTTTCCTGATGGAAGAAGGTGGAAGAGCGAACTGAGGGGTGCCTGGGATCATTAATTATGCTGGCTGCTTTGCCAAGGCAGCAGGAAGTGTAGACAGAGTCAATAGATGGGAGGCTGGTTTGCATGATGGACTGGGCTACATTTTGTAGTTTCTTGCGGTCTTAGGCAGAGCAGGAGCCATACCAAGCTGTGATACAACCAGAAAGAATGCTTTCTATGGTGCATCTGTAAAAATTAGTGAGAGTTGTAGCTGACATGCCAAATTTCATTAGTCTTCTGAGAAAGTAGAGGCATTGGTGGGTTTTCTTTGCAGTGTAGTATATATGGCCGCGTGTTGGAAGGGATGACACTGAAGTGGGAACTCAACTCGAAATGCATCAACTTCTCACTCACACCCCACCTTATCTGTCACTCACTGTAGCCTTATGCTACCTTATCATCTGATAGCTGAGGTTTACCCTGCACAGCTGCCGGTCGAACAATCTTTAGTGGGTCCCAAACTCTGAGCTGTCAGAACAGGGACCTGCTGCTACTTGTGTTGAAACCACACAATTTGAAACTTGCAGGGATAGCAGTATCTGCGCACCTAGCAGATAACGGAACAATGATGATGAGCTTCCTGCTATATTCTGCTGAGACTCCTTCAGCTTCTTCTTTTTATATTCACTGGGAAGTTTGAGGAAGTGTGGAAAACCCATCAACCTTTAATTAAAGTTAGAAGTGTGTTGAAACCGTGTTCTAATTAAGTGATTAACATATGCTGATAGGCAACATACCTCTCCAGAGTGGTTTTGCGCATGCTACCTAACATACTTGACTCAAATGCAGAAGGCAGCAAGTCAAAGCTCTCTCGATTTGCTAAATTTCAACACCTCACCCATATCAAATACCATGCACCTGTGTAGATTGAAATTCAGTCCAAAACGTCTGAAGTTGTACCTAATAAGCACAACCTGTGTTGAACAAGTCGGCATATAAATTTTAAAAATCCAGCACACTATTGATTAAGCCTCAAGCAACATTCTGCAGGTGCCAGAAATCTGAAAATATAGAAAAATGCTAGAAATACTGAAAGACCACTGAAAAGATCTGCCTCTCTAGCAGCTATCTCTCAGTCGGTTGCCCTCTTAGCACTGGCATCTGAAATTTGTGAGTTTGAGTTCCATTCCAGGAATTAAGTACAATAATCTAAGCTGAGACTCTTGTGACCACTCAGCAAGTACTACTGTCAGAGGTGCAGTCTTTTGAATAAAATGAGCCCTTCTCAAGAGAATGTAAAAGATCTCAAGGTACTAGTTTGAAGTAGAACAGTGGATTTATCCATTGTGTCCTGGTCAATATTTATCCTTTAATCAATATTGTAAAAGAAACACACATGATTTGGCCATGAGTACATTTCTACCTGTGGGAGCTTCCTGAACTGACTGCTGCATTTCCTACATTATCACAGTGACTCACATTTAAATGTATTTTATTTGCTGTTATAAACCTGCAACGTAAATGCAAGTTTTTTTTTATTCTCTTTATCATCGGGAGTAAAGAACAGTTGGTCTCAGTGGAGCAAAGACTAAGATGCTTGCGACATATCCCTCATTTATACAAATTTATTCAGAGTTGGGATTAAAGATAGATGTAAGTAGATCTAAATTAAATATTGTATGAAATGCTATGGTCCCACTGAGACTAGGAACTCTGACTGTAAGTTGTAATGCTGGACTGATACTTCGGAAGATATAAAGTTTATCTTGAGGTGCCAAGGAGAAGTTTTATGGATTTTTCTTCTTATAGAAATTTTTATACATTATTACTTGTCTGCAGATGAATATCGTACTCATAGAATGATACAGTTTAGCAGATTTTAAGCCAATTTATATTTCCTCATAAGTAATAGTCATAGTCCACAAGCTATGGTGAACATCTCTCTACATTAGAGAGAGGCAATTGGTTAGATATTTTGAGGGGTCTCTGTCAAGCATGGTGTAAGGCAAGGAGGCAGGCCTCCATGAACTACCTCAGCCATTACAAGGATCAAACCTACATTGGTTAGCACCATTCTGCACTGCACTCTAGCCGTCTAGCCAACTGAACTAACCGACACCCATGTGTTGCTTCATAGGCAGTTGAAAAATATGGGTTTATTGAGTGTTTAGATCAGATTTCATTCAAATGTTCAAGTTGGATGCACAATCTTATGCCCCATTGGCTTCACAGAGCACACAATGAGCAGAGTGTAAAAAAGATAAACAAGCTGAATTCTCCCTACTCTGATGGGGTGTGTGATCCTAAAATAAGGGATGGAATATCTTTAAACCCATGTTTTGTTATATTTCAATGCTTTGATTTTAGTCATGTAATAATGTCCTACATTGAATCAGCTTCCTAAGCATTTGGAAAGTTTTAGAGCACAGAGTTACACCATGGAACAGTAAAATACGAAAGTAAGTATTGATTAGCACCTAATAAAACATACTAAGGCACTTCACAGAGAATTACAAAACACTATAGACACTAAACTACGGAAGGAGACATTAGGACAGATAATCAAAAACTTGATCAAAGAGGATTTTTGAGGAGTGTGTTGCAATGGAAAATGAGGTAAAAAAATGGAAATGTTTAGAGAAAGAATTCTAGAGTGCAGACAGCCAAAGGCATGACCACAACAGAGCAATTAAAATCAATTCTCAAGAAGCATGAAAAGGAGAAGCAAAGTTATATGGGACTGTTGTTCAGGCTGAAAGTATGAGGTCATGCAGGGTATTGAAAATCGACAGGTTGCTTTATAGGAAATCTGTCTAGCTCAGTGAGCGTGTTGGTGATGCATAAATAAGATTTATTGTAGGACGTGGTCAGCAGAGTTTTGGTTGGCCTTAAGTTTACAGCTGGTAGAATGTGGGAAGCCAGCCAGGAGTGCAAAGAATGATCAAGTCTTGAAGTAACAAAGGATTGAATGAGGGTTTTAGCAGCAGGAGAGCTGAGATGGGGCAGAATTGGACAATGTTACAAAGGCAGAACTTGTCAGGCTTAGTGTTGATATTATATTTAGGGTGGGATTTTATAGGCCCTACCACCACATGGATGGGGGCCAAATCTCTTGCGATGGGTCCAGGCACAATGGGGCCAGAAAATCCCAGCTTTAGCCAGAAGCTAATCTCAGAGTTAAATATGACACATGGCGACCAAAGTCTTTCAGTTCGGAATTGCCACAGAGATGCATGGACTCAACAGCTAGGGACTGAAAGCTGCGGCAGGTTTAAGTTTTTCTAACATTTAATTGCATAATATTTCTTCTCAGTCAGCTCTGGACAAGCAGTCTGACAAGTTAGAGACACTTGAGGGGTCAATCTAGATAGTGGTGCAGTAGAGCTGGGTTTTGTCAGTATACGTGTGGAAATTATTATATATTTGGATGATAGTATGAAAGAAAGTTATAATTATCAGGCCATACATTTCTCATAATGACAATCAGTGGCAGATTGTCACTCTACACCAACTTATCAATGCTAAAGTTCTAACATGCCTATTATATCTGGCCTTCCTGATTCATGCTAGGTGAGATTGAGTTAGCGAAGCGCATCACCAGCCCCAGCAGTGAAATGTAAAAGGAGTGGACAAAGACTTACACAGCCCGTTTCTTTGGCAAACAGCTCCACTTACAATTTATTATAGGGCAGTCACTCTCACCTCATGTCTGGAGTTCAGCCTTGTCCATGTTTGAACAAAGGATGCAACGAAGTCAGGAGCTGAGTGGCTCTGCTAAACCCAAACTGAACCTCAGTGAGTTATTCCTGATTAAGTGCCACTTGATAGCACTGTTGATGACTCCTTTCATCATTTTATTGTTGATAGAGAGTAGACTGATAGGGCAGTGATTGGCTGGGTTAGATTTTGCCTATTCCTTGTGTGCAGGACATACCAGGGCAAGCAACAGTTTTTCACATTGCCTGATTGATACCGGTGTTGTAGCTGTACTGGAACAGTTTGGCTAGGTGTGCAGAAAGTTCTGGAGCACAAGTCTTCAGTCCCGTTGTCAGAATATTGTCAGGATCCATAGCCTTTGCAATATCCAGTGCCTTCAGTCTTGTGGGGTGAATCAAAATGACCAAAGACTGATAACTGTGATGCTGGGACACTCAGAGGAGACTAAGATGGATCATCCATTTGGCACTTCTGGGTGAAGACTGTTGCAAATAATTCAGCCTTACCTTTTGCATTAATGTGCTGGGCTCCTCCATCATTGATGATGAGGATGTTTGTGGAAACACCCCTTTCGGTGAGTTGTTTAATTGACCACTACCATTCACATCTGGATGTGGGTCTTGCAAAGCTTAGATCTGATCCGATGATTCTGAAGTTGCTTAACTCTATCTATTACTTGTTGTTTATGCTATTTGGAGCACATGTAGTCCCATGCTGTGGTTTCACCAGGTTGACACTTCACTTTTCAAGTATGTCAGGTGATGTCCCAATTTTTATACGAGCCCCCAGATATTAGTTAGAAGGACTTTGCAGGGTCAACAAGGCTAGGTTTGTTGTTGCTTCTGGTGTCAAGGTTGATGCCGGGAGGTTGATCAATTTTTCTTCCTTTTTGGTTGCTTTATAGTTGAATACAACTGAGTGGCTTTCCAGATTATTTCAGGGGCCATTTAAGAGTCGACCACATTGCTATGGCTTTGGAGTCATATGTAGGCCAGACCAGGTAAGAGTGGCAGATTTCCCCGCCTAAAGGACATTAGTGAATCAGTTGGTTTTCACAGCAATCCACAATGGTTTCATGGTCATCATTAGACTTTCAATGCAAGATTTTTATTGAATTCAAATTTCACCATCTGCATGGTAAGAGTTAACCTCAGGTCCCCAGAGCAGTACCTTGGGTCTCTGGATTACTAGTTCAGTGGAAATATCATCTTGCCGCAGCCTCCTTGCAATATGGAAAGTGGGGGTTTGGGTATGGGAGAAGGATGGACATGGGGGGACTTTGAAAATGGGGGAGCGATTGGACAGGGATGAGGAAGAGGGTATTGTACATTGAGGTGTTGTTAGAAATTGAGGGGTGTCAGACACTGGGGAGGTTGCCAGATATTATGGGGTTGGAGGGTTGGCAGTAGCTTTGTGGTGGTCGGGTCAGGGACAATGGGGATAGGGTCTGATCAGAGGGTTGGGATTCGGGTTGGTTTAGGAGAAGTGTTGGGAGTTGAGCTAGATCGTGTCTGGGAATTAGGGTTAGGATGATGGTGGGGTGGGGTGGGGGCATAGGGTGTTGGGGCGTATGCCATGGATGTTGGAGGCCGGGTGATGTCGACTGGGTCGAGAGGTGAAGTCAAGGTGTGGGGATCCCATGTGGGTGAGGTCTCTGGTCTAGGGAACTCAGTAGGGAAAAGGTGCTTAGTTTGGGGGGACTGTGGGTATGAGTGGTCAGGGTGGTTAGGAGTGTGGGGATCATCCCATAGGGAGACCGGTCTAGGCCTTTAAAACAGTTATACTGAAGTTAGAAGTATTTTTATTTCTTTTAATTTTTTCAGAGTAATTATTGGTGTTACTTTGGCAGAACTTTATTTCAGTGTGAATGTAAGCCCACTTGTGACTAATAAATAAACTTCTTTAAAAAATTGTTTTGTCAGATAGTTCCCAGCTCAGTGCAATTGTCTAGGGGGACTTAGCACTTCTGGACAGTTGATGAGAAAACCCTTACTTGGGGACTTTCGGGAGCATTCCCAGCACACTTTGGGATAATCCCCAAATCCAACAGCCAGAAAATGGTGCTGAATTTCCTCAGTATGCATATTTATCAGAGACTTTAGTTCACCTCTTTAAATAGCATTCAACTTCACATAATCATATGAAGTACATTTTCCATGTGCTATGGATTCATTTTTGGGCCTTAAATAAATGAGCAATGCAATCTGGTGAATTATTTTGTTCAATATATCCTGCTTCAGAATCTTTAACTTGATATCGGGCCCAATTTTACCATTGCATTGCGCCCGTTCTCGGGAGCAAAAACTTGGTAAAATTGGGCATGAGGCAAGTAGTGTGATCTGTGCCCACCTCCGCACCAGTTCTACCTTTACCAAGGCCCGAAAATGGCCATGGTCAGGACTGCTCTCTGCCTGAGATCGGTGGTGTGGGGGGGGTTTTAGGTCTGACAGCTTTCTGCTTCAGTTCAGTAGCGAGAGAGGGGGGGGGTCTGCTGCCAAGCTGCCTGTGATCAGTGAGGGGGAAGGGGGAGTCTACTGACACTCTGCCTGTGATTAGTGAGGGGGAAGGGGGGAGGAACTCTCGATCGGTCTGGGTGCGGGGGTTGGGAGAAAGCAGTCAGTAATGTTGGGGGGAATGGGGAAACGTCTGTGGGGTCAGGGGGAGGCATTATCTGGCCCAGGAGCGATGTGGTAGGGGAGCCACATTCGATCTTTTCTTTCTGTGCATGTGCAGTTGGATGCACCAATCAGAGTTACAGGGTTTTGGGCACATTAAACCCCGTCCACAGGTTTCTGCAATGCAATTTGGAATCGCTGATATTTTTTTCAGGCAGAGTGGACATCGGGGTGCCTGAGAACAGGTAAAAGTCGGACCTGAAACACTCCCGGTTTCAAATCCGCCCAGCACTTAGAATCAAAATGGTAAAGTAGGGCCCATTGGCTCTGCACTTTAATATGAACACCAGTAACTAGGAATACAAGAAATTTGTTTCTATGGCAATGGCCTTTTTATATTTTTGTTTAAAACTGTGACTGCATTTAATTAAATCTATGTAATATATTGACCTACAAATATTCATAATTTAAAATAAGTTGTTTAAAATATTACCTTTCAGTATGCTGTAAATGCAACTGAGATAGCAAAATATTATTTCTGGTGTTTCCTTAAAAATAATGCTCTTTAGCTTTCCAATAATATTTAGAAGTTTATAATTAAGTCACATATATATGATAAGACTAGATGGCCTAATGGTATTATTACTAGACTATTAATCCAGAAACTCAGCTAATGTTCTGAGGTTCAAATTCTCCTCGGCAGGTGATGGAATTTGAATTCAATAAAAAAAAAATCTGGAATTAAGAATCTACTGATGACCATGAAATGTCTGTTGGAAAAAATCATCTGGTTCACTAATGTCCTTAGGGAAGGAAATCTGCCATCCTTACCTGGTCTGGCCAACATGTGACTCCAGAGCAACAGCAATGTGGTTGAGTCTCAACTGCCTTCCATGGGCAAATAGGAATGGGCAATAAATGCTGGCCAGCCAACGATGGGCATGCCCCATGAACGAAAAAACAACTTGCTGATACTTCTCCAAATTAAATGGCTGGAATGCTGGGTAGCAAATTCTCCGACTTCACTGCAATGGGAACATGGCGTGTATGGTTGGTCAGATCACACCTAATGAGTTTGTTGAGTTAGAGTTTTGTCCATAGTATTTTCTGGATTGCGATTTGTAACCTGCCCATACTCATGCCTGTTTAGGTGAAGGTCGTTTGTATTCTACTTAATTGCTGATTGTAGCATTAGACTACGCTGCTGCTCGTTGTATAACACTTCCTGAACGCTTCCTCCTACCCCTCCCTGATCCATAACCCACATCGAACCTCAAGTCAATATTTCCAGGACAGTTAATATTCTCACTCTTTTCCCTGACCTCCTTTCCGTAGCTCCCCATTTTATAATTCCTGAATCTGAGACAGTTCACTTCTTCCTCATTCCCAAGATGCATAACTGATTGCTCTGATAAGCCTATCATTTGGTCCTGTTCCTGCTCCACTGAACTTTTTTTTTAAACCTACATTGACTCTAATTTTCTCCCCCTGTTTAGTCTCTCTCCACCTACATCCATAACTCTTCTGATGCCTTCCATCTCTTTTAAATGTTTCCTAATTCCTGGTCCTAATTATCTCCTCTTTATCATGGATGTCCAATCTCTCTGCACCTTCATCCTCATCTGAGGGCTTTCTACTTCTTCCTTGAACGGTTCTCATTCATCACCAACCTCCTCTGCCTGGCTGAACTTGTTCTCACATTGAACAATTTCTCTTTTAACTCATCTCACTTCCTGCAAATAAAACATATGGTTCGTGTTTCCTTATGACTCCTAGCTGTGCTTGTCTTTTTCTCGGGTGTCTGAAATGTTTAATGTTCCAATCTTACTCTGGCCCTCTATTTCAACTCTTTTTCTGGTATAATGATGACTCTCATGTATTGTTCTCCCTCTGAAGTGGGAAACTTTATCAATTTTGCTTCCAGTTTCCACCATTTGCTCAGTTTCACATTGTCTATCTCCAATGCTTTCCTTCTCCCCCTTAACTTTTTGTGTCTCTGTTCTAAGCCCACTGACTCCAACAGCTAATTTGACCAACACTCCTGACATCCTACACCTTCTAAAGACCCACCCCATTTTCCCAGTCCCTCTGACTTCACCATATCAGTTCTGATAATGCAACCATCCACATCAATATTCTAAGATATCTTGAACTGAGGATTCTTCTCCATTTTGATTAGCACTTTTAATAGCCAATTGAGGACCCTGCCCATTTTTCCCACTTCTGCTCCCATCCTTTCCCATTTGTCAAAGAATCAAAACAAGTTACCCCTGTCCTGACTTTCCACCTCACCAACTTCTGAATCCAATGGCTCATTTTCCCTAATTTCTACCACCTCTGCAGTGATGTCACCAGGAAACATATCTAACCTATCCCTCCTGATTCAGCATTCTGAAGGAACCTTTCCTCCCCTTGATAGTCTGGTCATCTCCTCAATGCTAAATAGTTAGGAGCTGCTTAGCTATGTGTGTACGTATACGTATAAGTATTCCAGGGGGTCACATTTTGCATCTGCACTACACTTTGAAGTGACATGTATATGGGCAATTCAATCCAGTTTCTCTTTTGATCCAGACAGCATGGATAACTTAAACATAAAGGGCAGGATTTTCCAGCCGCGCTCACCCCAAGACCAGAAGTTCCCGCCCGAGATCAACGAACCTTTACATAGTCCACCGAATTTTCCTTTCCACCCGCTACGATTCCTGTGGCGGGGCAAGGTGGGAAAATTCCACCCAAAGAGTTCCTGGTCTTTACAGACTGAAAGTGTGATCATTAACAGTGTCTTGGAGCCAAAAAAGCAACAAGAACCCGAAGCACCAGGATTCAGAATTAACTACCTGCGCTGATCCTTGTGTAAAAAGAAAAATACATGGCTACTATAAATCTGAAATAGAAACAGAAACTGTTGGAAACACTCAGCAGAGCAAGCCTCCTCTACGCAGGGAGTAACAGTGTTAATATTTCCAGGTCATTGAATGACCATCAACCTGAAATGTTGGGATAGAATGTTGTCTTAGGCAATGATGGCCCACAGGTTATGCTCCCTACATAACACTCAGTTCCATTTAACCAAGTTGAATAACAGATAGGGTGCACAAGGGATGGCCAAAATCAAACAACCCAACATTCACGACTACCATAGACAAATTTTCACTAATTTAATGCTGTTTCTCACTCTAAGGAATCTGCCTGAAGTGCTTTTTCTGTTTTTAATTTCTTGAATTATTTGTCAAGCTAAGTGAGGCATTGATTGAAGGTGTCCATTGTGATGCGTGATATGAACTACGGTTCTGTCAGTTGCTCAGTCAGAAATTTGTGGGGTTCAGTCCCAGTCTTGGGCTTGAGAACAGAAACATGGGCTTGAGCCTCCCCAGCACAGCACTGAGATGATGCTGCATCCAGGACGAAAGGTTAAACCAAGGCCTTTCCTGCCCTCTCAGGTGAACATAAAAGTCGTCTTGGCCAAAGAAGAGCAGGGGAATTACCCCGGGTACCCTGGTTTTTCTCTCAAGTTAACATTACAAAAGTAAAATTATCTGATTATTATTCTAATGCTATTGTTTGCTTGGTGCAAATTTACTGCCATGCTTCCTCTATTACAACAGTGGCTTCACTTCAAGCATACTACTGAGCTGATAAAATGTTGTTTATAGAATCTACAGTTCAGAAGGAAACTAATTGGCCCATCGAGCTTGCAGCAACAATCCCACCCAGGCCCCATTGCCCTAACGCCACATATTTACAGTCCTAATGCTGCTGACACTAATGGGTAATTTATCATGGCCAATCAACCTAACCTGCACATCTTTGGATTGTGGGAGGAAACCAGACCCCTTGAACAAATCCCACACAGACAATCACCTGATGCAGGAATTGAACCTGGATCCCTGGTGCTGTGAGGCAGCAATGTTAACCATTGTGCCACCTTGCCAGCCAATGAGCAATGCAAATAAATGCAAGCCCTTCTTTTTATGAAAAGCAAGCTTTGTCCAAGTTTTTGTTAAAATGAAATACTGTAATTTCCTTCAACATCTGTAAAAGCAGCTTTGCTGACTACACTTTTGTCCTCATGCCTGTTGGCTCCAAATCAAGAATTCAACTTCTAAACTAACGTAACAGTCTCTAAGGAATGGAACATATGTCCAGACAGTGTACGGGACTCCATTAATGCTATAAATGTGTTAATTATGTAATCTCACCCAATTATAACTGTCGGCTAATAAGGTATAACACAACCCGCTTGTCACAATTGATTAGTTGACAAATTGAAATTGATTATCCTGCAGGCAATTAATTAGCATTTGGAACTGAGAGATTTACTGGCATTACTTAATTTGTATTGTTATGTTATTATACATTAAAGAGCTTGGTACAAAATCAAACATAGCACACATCATAAATCTTCTGATAATAAGAAGCTACGTTTCCTTGTACATGCAATTAAATAAATTTAGACATTTTTCCATAAAATTTTCAATTATTAGTTCACATGTTCAGTTCTGTTCATCTCCAGTGTCCACTCTCGGACTCTGTATCTACAAGAACAAGTGAGAATCCATGATTCCCCTAGATGATCCTAAAATATCACAGAACACAATGATTGCACAAGTTAGCCCAGCCTAACATGGCTTGCTGCTCTCCCACACAACACCTCACCAGAATTTGATTTATTTTTGCATGAAGGGTTCTTCCTATCAGCAATTTGTACCTTTTGCCTCCTCTCTTGCAGGCAAGGTTGAACACAAATTGTCCTGTGAAATTATCTTTTCATTTCTTCCTAGATAGTTGGCCACTCCATGTTTTTTACCCAAAAGGCTCTTGAGCCTTCAATACAGCAAGCAGGAAGCTTACGATCCTTAAAAGCAGGAAGCTACCAGCTGACATATTAAAAAAAACGAAAAGATTTATATGTGGTGCGCACAGCTGAAGTGGGTATTAACTTTTTTTGTATTTGCGAGTAAGAGACTTCATATCTATTAGAAGACCTCATAATAGTATTGGTTTGCCTGAGACAGCTGGGGCTGAACTTTAGAAAATCAGCAATGTAATTTTTAAAAACTTACTTGTCTGAATGCAGAACTTCCTGACCTGATATTACAAAGAAATGGTGATAGCCACCATTCCAGTTATGATCAGAGGGGAGAGTTGACTAGTGGTGATTTAACCTGGGGATCACCATAGCTCAGGTGAAAAGCAGGGCTAAGAAAGGTGGTCCTTCCTGAATAAGCTCAGCCAATACAGGAATTGAACTGGCACTGTTGGCGTCTCTCTGTATCACGAACCAGTCTTTCCGCAAACTGAGCTAAGTTTCCCCAACCATTACTATTTCACTTCTCTAGTTATTGATTACTACTCTCCTTCCTCACTTACTTGATGGTTGCTAAGAGCATTTCAACAACCCCAACCACACATCACTACCAGATCTGCCTCAAATTCATCGACTTTATAGAAATGAGGCCTAAAGGCCAACATGAGAGGGCCTCAGGCCTCATGATTCATTTGGCTCGATGTGACCAAACTCACTCAGATTCCCAGGTCCCAGCATTAAGAAATCACTATTCTTAAAATTCATTCATCCTTCCACTAACTTTGTGGGTGTTTCTTCTTACTTACTCTGACCAGAACTGAAATAGTAATCTGGAAAAAGCCTTCCCAAACACAACAATACTTTGAGCACAATAATCTCAAATTCTCCCCTGCTGGTTTTATTCATTCATGGAATAAGTATGTCCCCCCACTTCACTTTTCCCCACATAATACTTTGGATTTGTTTGTAATCCATATCATTATAATGCTTCCCACCACCAACTGTTATTTCAGCCCTAAAAACTGGGTAAGTTTTTGCCTGGTTTATTATTCTCAGCTGTTTCTTCTCACTGTAGTTCTGCAAGTTTGACCAATTTTTCATAGCATTTCTAAATCCATGTCATTCATGTGGTTTAGCAATAGTGCAGACAGAGCATTAATCTGTTCAGCACTGCACTGAGTAATTGCTGCCACCCAGATATTGTTAAATATACTTTTACCTTAAACTTGTGCAACACTCCAGCACTTTATCAGAAGCTGCCAGGGTAAAGACTCCTTCTTAAGAGACAATGCGTCAAAATTTTTCCAGAAATTAGCAAAGGATAATAAGTCACCTGCCGCAAAGGTGGCTTTCTCTGCCATGTAGTGCAGCACTACTAAATGATCTTTAGGGACAGGTCCTGTTATGTAACACTGATTCACCAGCCCTGCTAGAAACTTAGAACTTTAAAAATGGGGCACCATTTTTAAAGGCTAACATAGGGCAAATGAACCCTCTTCCCTGCCACAACCTACCCCCCTCCCCCTCATTACTCCCCACCAGCACTGCTCATGAAAGTGCCTGACCACTGTCCCCTGCACTTCCACTGACATTGTCCCCAGTACTGCAGCCTGCACTGCCAGAACATAGTGTGGACACTGCCATTTGGCAATGCCCCTGCATTGCTGCTGCAGTACTGTCTGGTACTGTCCCCTCTTATTGCCAAGGCTCTGCAGAGAGTGTCAGGGCTTGGGCATGAACCTTTCTCTCCCCACCCCCACCCCTCCCCGAACACTGCATTTACCTGAGTGCCCCGGGAAGTCTGCTTGCCAGGTGCATGCAACGGGAGACAAGTTGAGTTTTACAACGTTTTGTCCTCACATTGACATGGATGTTTTTTCTGATAGTGCAGGGAATGATTCACTTGGGGTGGATGAGAAAAATATCAGCCATGATTGAATGGCAGAATAGACTCAATGCACTGAGTGGCCTAATTCTGCCCCATAAGGCCATTATGGTTTTATGGCCTCATAATGATATGGAAAGTAATTCAAATAGTGGTCCTTACATTGAACAGTGCAAAATGTGCCCCACACTGTCAAGGTGAGGGAACAATCGTGCCATGCTTTTACATTAGTGTGAAATTCAATTTGAGAGTTCTTGTGGAATCTTCCACCATATCTGCAAAGCACAATTGTGAGCAGAAAATCCTGACCAATATCTCAGTTGGGCCTTTTGAAGCCAGTTGTACTCAATGCACAAGAGCGTATAAGTATTGAATGAGTTTCCTGAATTTGTCTGTGGGGCAATGCAACAGGACACTGTGCTTCTCTAGACGGTTTGTCAAAGACTCTGCCCACTGTCTCCTGGATCAAGTGGCCACAATTTGCTGGAAGATGAAAGTCACCACTGCCTCGCACTTTTTTGTTGCAAGCTTCTTAGTGGTGTGCTTCAGTTTTCCGTATCTCTCAGAATGCATATTATTATTGCGTCAAGCAGGTCACCAATGAGTTCTGTGCCAGAACTAATCACTGCATTACTTTCCCAATGAATGCAGCATAAATCCGAAGTCTCTGGGCTGTTGTCCAGTGCCTGGCTTCCCTCATTTACAAGAGGTCATAGACTGCAGGCTTGGAGCTATTAGGACACTAGCATGTAAAGATTGTACTGCTGCCCCATGATCACTGCCACTGAACAGTACAGATCTGTGCCAGATTTTCAAGCAGCTGTCACAATTCCTTTAATCCACACCAGTCAGCCTTTCTCCTTCTAATCACTCAACACAGAGGATGACTGCAAGGGATCAAGATCCAACCACTCCCCATGTGGCTTATGACATTTCTGTATAACCCCTGCCCACCCAAAGTGATGAGGGTACATTCTGATAAATGGGACCACCTGGAGCATCTTGAAATGCATGATTGAGCTCCTACAGCAATAGTCTCGGTAGCTGTCTAAGTGAGAATGTAAAGTTGACTGCTATATGGAGTGGCTAAGGCAAATCGAGTAGTTGCATATAAGGGGAAGTTAGACAACTGTATGAAGGAGTAAGGAATAGAAAGATTTGTTGTTAAGGTGAGATAAGTAAAGTGGGAGGAGACTCGTGTGAAGAATATACACCAGTATAGACCTGTTGGGCTAAAATATGTATGCCTGTGTTGTAAATATTATACAATTCTTTGTCTAAAGATTTGAAGGTTTACTTTAGTACAGTTCACATTTACTTTGTGGTAGTCTGTTACATGAAATGGAGATGCCGGCGTTGGACAGGGATAAAAACACTAAGAAGTCTCACAACACCAGGTTAAAGTCCAACAGGTTTATTTGGTAGCACAAGCCACTAGCTTTCGGAGCATTGCCCCTTCATTAGGTGAGCGGAAGTTCTGTTCACAAACAGGGCATATAAGACATAAACTCAATTTACAAAATAATGGTTGGAATGCAATTCTTTACAGATTATAAATTCTTAAAGGTACAGACAATGTGAATGAAGAGAGGGTTTAGCACAGATTAAAGAGATGTGTATTGTCTTGAGCCAGAACAGTTAGTGAGATTTTGCAAGCCGGGCAAGTCATGGGGGTTACAGATAGTGTGACATGAACCCAAGATTCTGGTTGAGGCCATCCTCATGTATGCAGAACTTGGCTATCAGTCCCTGTTCAGTGACTCTGCGTTGTCGTGTGTCCTGAAGGCTGTCTAGATACACTCGCAACTTAGCAACACTATCTATCTGATACTGTGAAGGAAAGGATGTCCTGAAGCATGGTACATTGGGGAGACCATGCTGACGCTATGACAACGGGTGAATGAACACTGCTCGACAGTCACCAGACAAGAGAGTTCTGTTCCTGTTGGAGAACACTTCAGCGGTCACAGGCATTCAGCCTCTGATCTTCGGGTAAACGTTTTCCAAGGCGGCCTTCACGACACACGACAACGCAGAGTCGCTGTGCAGAGACTGACAGCCAAGTTCCTCACACATGATGACGGTCTCAATCGGGATCTTGGGCTCATGTCACACTATCTGTAACCCCCACGACTTCCCTGGACTTGCAAAATCTCACTAACTGTCCTGTCTGGAGACGATACACATCTCTTTAACTGTGCTTAACCTTCTCTCCATTCACATTGTCTGTACCTTTAAGACTTGATTATCTGTAAAGACTCGCATTCCAACCATTATTTTGTAAATTGAGTTTGTGTCTTCATATGCCCTGTTTGTGAACAGAACTCCCACTCACCTGATGAAGGGGCAGCGCTCCAAAAGCTGGTGGCTTGTGCTACCAAATAAACCTTTTGGACTTTAACCTGGTGTTGTGAGACTTCTTACTGTAATCTGTTACATGCAGGGTGCACTAGCATTCAATCCAAAGAGGATTCCATGTGATGGGGGAACAGGAAGAGGACTTTCCCTCACCCGATGGGGGTAAGTGAAGGAGGTGCAGTAGAGGGAGGACCAGTGCAACATCTTGCACTGACAGATACCAGGGATAGATTTAATCATGCAGTGTTTTGGCTGCTCTGTCCATTACCTTCACATATTCCATAATGGCTAGAATAATAAAAGCATTACCATAGCTTATACTTGTACCTTTTGTCAATTTATTATTACTATTCTGGCTGTTACTGTGAAGTACTCTCTGAGTTGCTAATGGAAAACTGTTCTTGCGTAAGTGGGAATCGTTGCGATATTCACGACCAATGTTCTTTATGAATGCAGAACTGTGTAAAGACTGAAGTCAGAGGCAAGAGCATCTTGGCTTTTGCTAAGTAGTCTGATCCAGTATTAGGGTTTAAAGTGAGTGATGGGAGAGCCAAGTCAGGGAACAGAAATGTTACCATTCTGAAGGGCAACTTGCCAACAGATTATCACTTCCAGTAATTTCCGGCAGAGCGGAAGATGAGTGATATAAAACCCAATTCCATATTGTCCACCAGCCTATTCAGTGAAGAGCAGATTTTGGAGTCTGTGGTCTAAATGTTCCAATAAAACTCACAAAAGCTGGTATCACACACTGCTGATGTGAAGGCCTGTCCGCTGTGTAGAAGAGCTAACAGTATCCTCTGTGAAAGACTGCAACAGGGCACCATATTCCACATAAAGTGGAACCGAATACCTCCAAATTTTCAGACAAGGTATGCCAACTCTTTGACCAGTTCACCAATACAAAGTTATAATAACGCACGCTACAGACTTCATCAGGAACACAGAGGGCATCTATTTATAAGAAAGAAAATGTACAGAGGCTGGTGGCCCCCCCAGCTGCCTTCTAGATGTTTTCTGCCCAAGGTAGGGCTGCACCCCTGGAGTAATTACCCACTCACAGTCCCAATTGGTCCCTCAAACCAGGTGACCTTCTGCTGTGCTGCCCTTAAAGGGCAATCACCATAAAAGTACAAATGCATGGTTTGCTGACAGGTACATCCAGACTTCAAATAACCTTTGAGAGTCAGTCCTTCCCCATTGGGTTGGCTTGCCTGTTGCCAATGTTGCAGCTAAGTATAAAATCATCTGAGCATCACACATGAGGTCAAAGGGATGATGCACCAGATTACATTTCTCATTATGTGTGAACAGACAATTAATACTTCTGTTCAATTATGAAACTTCAGTTTAATGTACTATACACTGCACTGTGTTCTAGATAGTTGATCCCAGCAATTACAACTGGTGCCACTATGCTATAAATTGCCCTTCAGAATTTGTAAGTTTGCATTATGCACCAGAAGAATTTATTATATGCAATGATAAGTGAAACATCCCACTCTAAGGAATCTTTCTAAATATGTGCGTATCAAGTATGAAATTCAGTGCCTTTCTCAGTTTGATCGTGTAAGAAGGCAATCATTAATCTAAACACACGAGTTTATTTTGTATTTACTCATCAGATTAAGGTATCACATTATCTGCTGTAGATCCTCAAGGACAAGTTGTTGACCTTCAGTTGTATTGTGCCAATAATTCGTTTGAACATCCGTGTGAAGATTGCCTTCTGTTTCCTTCACTTTAATATTTTCCCTGTTTCTTCTTTCCAACAAATAAATGCTGTTAAATTTAAATTCTGTTGTAATTCTGTTGGAAAATGAATTTTGATAACTTTCACTAACCTGTCGCTGCCCAACTTGAAATCATGCTCCCACTTTTATGGACTAGTGGAGAAAGAAATATGTTCTGATTCTAACATTCTTGCTCCTCAGTCCCCTGTAGGCTCCAATTCATTATCATTTAAAATTAATCTCCACACTGTATTCCCAATAACATAGTCCAATTTGTACTAAGATTTATGGAGATATTTTGTTAATAATGTTTTAATTAGTACTGGCAGAAACTCATGTTTTAAATATCTCCAGTGATTCATAAGCTGCTGGTTCTCCAAAGCTGAATGATTCATGGAAGAATTCTCTTTACTCAACATTGGTTTTGGTCAGAGTAGAATCTAGATTGTAAAAGCATTGTCTTGTTGGCTTTACCTGTGAATGACAATGGCTTTCTTTGAATGACTGGAAACTGTTAAGGTTATTTGCTTACTGCATAAGATAGGTTATCACAGAAGTCAGTATTGCAGGTAACTGCAAGGTACAAATTTCAAAGATCCTTATTTCTGCTCTGACAGACCAGATGAAAAGAAGTAATATAAACAATATTTTCCTATCCTTGCACAAACATGTTATTTTGTATTGGAGACCATGAGACTGTGTTGTCTTGGAGACTGTGTTCTGCACCCTCTGCTTTCCTTCTGCCTAATGTACTCTATGAATGGTATGTTTTGTCTGCATCACACATCAGAAATAATACCTTTCAGTATACACTAATAAGTGTGACAATAAGAAATCAAATCAAAATAGCATGGTTTTAACATGTGATACTGCTAAAAAGCTACATGTAAAGAGCACCTGGTTATTGACCATTTCATACATTATAAATGGAAAAAATGCACACATTCAGCATCTTAGATTAAGTGAACATTCTTCCCAGTGAGGAGCAAAATTATTTTGTTCACTCAGACCAGATTGAATAAAACATATTTTACTGCAGCCAGTAGAAGAAAATTAGCGTACTTTCACCAAGTATGAAGAGATCTATAGGTAGGTGAGCCTACATCTTTCCTCAGATACTCCTATCTCTAACATTTGGCCTGACCTCATCAGAGTGGAAAAAATAGTCAAAGTTCATAAGACTTCTTGTTATTCATTTATTGCAACATCAAAATACATCAGTACCCTGCTTCCTGTAGATGAGATCAGTACTTACAAATGTTATTTACCATTGGTAGCCTAGAATATGTTCATATCCTGTTCCCTTTTGAAGTTCAATCAGCAAAATACTGTTCCCGTAAATTCTGAGCTGCATTCACACTGTTAATCTTTTCTGCTACTGAAAAGTTGCTATTTCTGTTGCTGCTGTCCCTTCAGCTTAACTGTCCAATTTCAGCTCTTCCATTTCCCTGAGTAAACTTATCTTCTGAGAAGCTCCATACTGTGCAGTACTGCTACTGCTGTCTGTTACTCCCTTTACTGCTGTCTGTCACCGCAAAACACAGATTACTTAACACTGTCAGAAGATTGCACCGATGCCAATGGATTACCTTACTGCAAACTCCTTCCTAAATCAGTCCCTTTGTATACAATGTAACAATCTCACATCCATGTTCATGAATAGTCCATTCATATTTGAAGGTGTTTGATGGGGAAGATCCATATCAGTTAGATTTTATTCCAATCAAAAAACTGTTTGGGATTAGCGTTTACATGGAATGGCAGGAGCGTATTCCGACATAATGGGAAGAATTTTCCTGTTCTCCCGCCACAGGACTTGTAGCAGGCGGGGGTAGACCACGCAAAGGTGTGTTGATGTCTGGCGGGATTTTCTGGTTTTGGGGCAAGTGCAGCCCGAAAATCCTGCCTATTAGTTCCACATCTGTGGGTACTATTTAAAGTGTTGTAGTTAGGTCACAGGAATTCAATGGTCAAGACAAATCAGTTAATTTAACTTGATTTGATTGTTTATTGTTACATGTATCATTATGCAGTGAAAGGTGGTGTTTCCTGTGTGCTATTCCGTCAAGGAAAGGAGAGAATGCAGAATGTACTGTTGCAGTCATAGTTAGGGTGTAGACAAAGATCAGCTTAATTAAAGGTAGGTCCATTCAAAAGCAGGGAAGAAGCAGTTTTTGAATAATTTGGTATATGACCTCAAGTTTTTGTACCTTTTTCCTGAAAGAAGAAGGTGGAAGAGAGTGACCTCGGGTGAGTGGTGTCCTTGATTATGCTGGCTGCTTTTCCGAGGCAGCAGGAAGTGTAGACTGAGTCAATGAATTGGAAACTGGTTTGCCTAATGGATTGGACTATATTCACAACCCTTTGTATTTTCTTGTGGTCTTGATCAGAGCAGGAACCATATCAAGCTCTGTTACATCTGTGAAGGGTGCTTTCTATGGTGCATCTGTAAAAGCTGCTGAGTGTCATAGCCAACATGTCAAATTTCCTTTGCCTCCTGAGGAAGTAGAGGCATTGGTGGGCTTTCTCAATTATAGCAGCAGCAGGGAGGGGCCAGGACAGGCTGTTGGTGATCTGGACACGTAGAAACTTGAAGCGCTCGACCATTCCCACTTTGTCCCCGTTGATGAAGATAAGAACATGTTCTCCACTACACTTCCTGAAGTCAATGACTCTCTCCTTCATTTTGCTGACACTGAGGGTGAGATTATTGTTGTTGCAGCAATTCACTAGAGTAACTAGATTGATGCATAACAACTTTGTGGTTTGATGGCCTCATTAGCTGTCTCTTGATTAGCCTATTGAAAATGCCACTCATTGGGCCCTATTTTACTATTTTGATTCTAAGTGCTGGGTGGACTTGAAACTGGGAATATTTCAGATCCAACTTTTAGACTCATTCTGAAGCTCTCTCATGCACACTGTGTCTGCAAAAATATCAATGATTCTGAATCGCGCTGCACAAGCCTGTGGATGGGGCTTAACACACCCAAAACCCTCAGCTCCAATCAGTGCCTCCAAATGCGCATGTGCAGAAAAAAATGATAGAATACTGCTCCTCTGCCACATCCTTCTGGGCCAGACAATGCCCTGTGGCCCCCACAGATGTTGCACCATTCCCCCAATATTATTAACCCCCTTATTACCCAATCTCTCTGCTATTCAGACTGATTGCAGGCCTCTCCCCCCTTCACCCTACTGATTTCAGGCAGAGTGGCAGCTGACCTCCCCCCTTCCTTACTGAGCTCAGAGTGGCAGCGAATGCCCCACTTCCTCTCACTGATCTCAGACAGAGCGGCAGCAGACCCCTCCTTCCCCCTCACTGATCTCAGACAGAGCGACAGCAGAAGCCCCCTTCCCCTCTTTGAGCTCAGACAGAGCAGTAGCGGATCCCCCCTCACTGATCTCAGACAGAGTGGCAACGGTTGGCCCACTTCCCCCTCACTGATCTCAGACAGAGTGACACCAGACACCCACTTCCCCCTCACTGATCTCAGAGAGAGTGGCAGTGGATCCCTCCCCTCCACCAATCTCAAGCAGAGAGTCTTTGGATGCTAGGCACCTATCTCCTCACTAACTGCAGTGCCCAAATTGGACTTTGGATAAGCATGTCTGTTTCATGCCAATTCTGGGTGGGCAAACGCTTTGGTAAAGGGGGAAGTGCTGGTAAGTTTGGGCGTGTAGCCTATTAAGTCAATTTAAATGCATGCAAATGCATTTAAATGGCCGTCACACCTATTTCGGGTGCAATTCTGATCACACCCATTTTCAGGCCTTGGTAAAGGGGGAACAGGCATGGAAGTGGGTGAGGATCACGCTGCTCGCCTCACACCCAACTTTACCAAGTTTTCACACCCAAAAATGGGCACAATTTGATTGTACATTCGGGCTCATTGCATCTCTTTTAAGTTTTTAATGTTCCGTCGAATGTGGAAAGCAAAGTTTGAAAACTGTCAACTGCAAATCACCTGCTTTTGAGATTTTAAACGTTGGCTTCTTTTAAGTTAAATGCATTTTTGCTGAAGGACTGGCTGTAGAACCCACCCGTCAAGTGACGAATATCTTATTCCTCAGTGCACTTTTCGTTTTTGATCCACTTCTCCAATTTCTTGCTGAGTCAAGAAATCACACATTAACTTTCACTATCAGCTTTTAAAGTTGAATGCGCTCTTGCTAAAGAATCAGTTACATACACGACCTCCTCACATTTTCATGTAAAGATCCTGGAAGGTAGATTTACAACAGCAGGACATCTCTAAATTGTAAAATGAAATATCATCATATTTTCCAAATCATTCCTGTGCTTACTAGATGGTGAAGACAAAGGGTAATAATTTTACAAAGTAATGCTGGGGCTAATAGCCATGAGCATTAATATGACTGATTTTGAATAGAAAAAATGCAAATATTAAAGTACAACTGGGAGTTAGGAAAAATGGACACTCAAATTACGGATTATAAAAAAAATTCAAAGTAACAAGCCCTGTTTACTTGGTATATTTTGCACCTTAAAACGTGAAGCACAATTGTTCACAAGAGATGATTTGATGCCCAATTATAAAGGGTTGATTGGAATGAAGATACTATATTACAGAAGGTCAGGGGGCATGGAGTTGGGGCTAGGGTGTTAGCGTGGATAGAGGACTGGCTGTCAAATAGGAGGCAGAGAGTAGGGGTTAATGGGTGCTATTTGGATTGGCGGTTGGTGACTAGTGGAGTGCCCCAGGGATCGGTGCTGGGGCCTCAGGTATTTGCCATTTATATAGATGATCTGGAGGAGGGAACCGAGTGTATGGTGTCGAAATTTGCTGATGACACCAAGATTGGTGAAACAGCAAATTGTACGGAGGGTGTGGAGAGTCTACAGAAGGATCAAGATAGGCTGGGTGAATGGGCCAAGAAATGGCAAATGGAATTTAATGTTGGCAAATGTGAGGTTGTCCACTTTGGTAGGAATAATGGTAGGAAGGACTATTACTTACATGGCGAAAAACTGCAGCAGGCGGCGGTGCAGAGGGACCTTGGGGTCCTTGTGCATGAGTCGCAAAAACCCAGCCTGCAGGTGCAGCAGGTGGTCAGGAAGGCTAATGGGATGCTGGCCTTCATAGCGAGGGGGATTGAACATAAAAGTAGGGAGGTCTTGCTGCAGCTGTATAGGGCACTGGTGAGGCCGCAGCTGGAGTACTGTGTGCAGTTTTGGTTGCCGCACTTACGCAAGGATATTTTGGCCTTGGAGGGAGTGCAGAGGAGGTTTACTAGGCTGATACCGGAGTTGAGGGGGTTGAGCTATGAGGACAGGCTGGATAAACTAGGCTTGTACTCGTTAGAGTTTAGAAGAATGAGGGGAGATCTCATTGAGACATATAAGATGATGAATGGGATGGATAGGATAGAGGTGGGGAGGCTCTTCCCGCTCAGGAAGGACAGTAGGACTAGAAGGCACAGCCTCAAGATAAAGGGGGTGCGGTTTAGAACAGAGTTGAGGAAGAACTTCTTCACTCAAAGGGTGGTGAATCTCTGAAATTCTCTGCCCGTTGAAGTGGTGGAGGCTGCCTCGCTAAATATTTTTAAGACGCGGGTTGATAGGTTTTTGATAGGCAAGGGGATTAAGGGTTATGGGAAGAGGACGGGAATGTGGAACTGAGACACGACAGATCAGCCATGATCTTATTGAATGGCGGGGCAGGCTCGAGGGGCTAGATGGCCTACTCCTGTTCCTATTTCTTATGTTCTTATGTTCTAATTGTCATTTTCTTCCCACCTAACACTCCATTACCTGGTTAAGACTTGTAAAACCTCAAGCCTCCACTCTTCAATCCCTCAACAAAGGCATAACCAAAACCATCAAAATCCACCTTCAGACACATCTACCACACCCTATCATTACAACTTGTGAATAGTTCTGAACTTAGCAACTCGGGTAGTTGAGTTCAGTTTTAATGACACTGTGTATGCCCAAATAGAAGATGTTGCCCTCAGATCCCCTTTAGGCTTAGCTCTTGCCAATACCTTTGTCATTTTCCATGAGAAATGCATCTGAATGGACCTTAATTTCCTACCCTTGCACATTTCCAATATGTGGACTTGCCAATGTTGGACTGGGGTGGGCACAGTAAGAAGTCTCACAACACCAGGCAAATCGACACAGAACTTTAAACTGGCATTGTGAGACTTCTTACTGTGCCCATCCCAGTCCAACATGGTATCTCCACATCATGGCTACCATCAACACCACAAACCACCAGCTCAAAGTGGAGAGGATCTCCAGGAAGATCGTGCATATTGACACAGACGTTAATCTGGTGTTATGAGACCTCTTACATTTCCAATATGTAGACAGTATGTTTACTGTATTTAAATCTGCAATTGCATGAAAGAACTTCCTTGTGCACCTTAGCAGGCTCCCTTCTGTGCTCAAATTTACCTTTAAATGGAGCAATGAAATGCACTTTTTTTTTCTAGAATTGCTGGTTGAGAAACCTGCCAATGATTCTCCACTACTGCCTGTTGGAGTTCCACCTTTGGCTGGTCAATGTATGCATTGGAATGCTTGAAGTTAGATGTGCTATGAGATTGGCCTTACTGACAAGCTTGTTAATAGGACCCAGGCCATGTATTCACCATTCAAGCTTAATCCTGAAATAGCGTGCCTCAAAGCTACCCTGATCTGTAATTTCATGCTGTTACAGTGCAGTAGCAACAGTTGTGTATTTGCAACTAACAGAATGCTGCAGTTGAGCCAAAAAGATGTTCTGTCTATCATACAAATGAGCATTGTGGCATGAATTGTGTGATGCTAAGTATAGATCATTCATCCCAAATAGTGGTGGATTGTACCAAAAACACATCCCTTTGGCTATTTTTAACAGGCAAAGAACAGACCAAACTCAACCAGCCTATTCTTGCATTTCTTATAACATGATATCCAATGTTAGATATGACTCTGTGATTGGACAACAATTATTAAACAAACCCTGTGGTGCTTAGAATTACACTGTCAACCAGTTGATGATTATCAGTTGGGTTCAGTGAGGTTCAAATATATGTGCTAGGAGCAATGTCCATTCACTGAGGGCTGTGTCCTTTGAAGACAGAAAGACCATATTCACACATTATGCCTTTTTCAACAAAGAAAGGCATGGGGGTAAGCCACTCAAGCCAAAAAGACATTCTGCCTACCACATAAATAAGTTACCTTAAATGAACTTCAGTGCCAGCATAATGCCAGGTACATAGGCTGTATATTCCAATGACTGGCAGAACATATCTAACAGCATGTCCCTTTTGGCTGTTTGATTGCCAATCAATCAGTACCCTGTTCTTATGCAGGATAAATTGTTGTTCCCTTTCAGATTTAGTATCTTTATGAATCTGTCCTGATTAGTACAAGATGAAAAATGTTGATAGCAAGTCTTGTTTTTTCAGCAATGAAATAAGTGCACTGTCAGTCAATGTCTGGGCTGGTGGCTTCAGTATAAGATTGGGAGACTTTGGGGGGGATTTTCCCATTCTGCTCACCACAAGTATCATAGCAGACATGGGGAGTAGTGGAGGGGCCGAACCATACAAAGGTCCATTGACTTTGGGTGGGATATTCTGATTATTGGGTACAGGCACAGCCAGAAAGTCTCACCCTTTGTTTCTTCATTTTCATTGACTTCTTTCTCTTCCTTCACTGACTGAGTAAATTTACTCCTTGAGCATCTAAAATGAAAATGGATTGTAGTAAGGGGGTGAGAGTAAGAAGCATATTTATTGTCCTCTTGTTCATTGCTTCTGCTTTCTCTCATGTGCCACCTCATTTGGCAATAAATTCTGTCAGTTAATGAGGTGCAATATGTTTGATTGATCTGTTTGTCATGTCTGAATGACTGTCTACGTATGCTGTGAGGTGTTGGTGCAAGATCTGTTGCAGTGCTAAGTGTGTGAGTGTGAGAAAAGAATGGTAGGTTTGTGTTCCGGTTGATTGGGATTTTGGTAGCCAGGTGATGGTGTTTTAATAAATTCAGAAATGGATGAGCCACATGGTGGTAGAATGTACCATTTAAAGATGAAATCCCTGACCTTGAAAGGATTATTAAGGACCTTGAGGGATTATTAAGCTTTGTCTTGCAGTGCATCTAGACTTTTTTAGGAACAGGTCTCAGACTGACTTTTGTATTTACTCCCGCTGCCCTCTGAGCATCTGTCTGAAGGACCTCTTTTCTTTTATTTATTAGTCACAAGTAAGGCTTACGTTAACACTGCAATAAAGTTGCTGTGAAATTCCTCTGGTCACCACAGTCCGGCAGCTGTTCGGATTGTTCCCTACAGTTATGGCATGTCTCTCTTTCATTCCACTGCACAGAATTGTTACAGCACAGAAAGTGGCCATTCAGCCCATCATATTTGCATCTTGAAGGGAATTGCTTGATAGGGAGGACGCAACACGGTTTCATTAAAGGGAAGTCGTGTCTGACAAATTTACTGGAGTTCTATGAGGATGTGTCTAGGGCAGTGGATAGAGGAGAGCCGGTGGATGTGGTCTTTCTGGATTTTCAGAAGGCGTTTGACAAGGTACCTCACAAGAGGTTATTGCAGAAGGTCAGGGGACATGGAGTTGGGGGTAGGGTGTTAGCGTGGATAGAGGATTGGTTGTCAAATAGGAGGCAGAGAGTGGGGGTCAATGGGTGCTATTCGGATTGGCGGTTGGTGACTTGTGGGGTGCCCCAGGGGTCGGTGCTAGGGCCTCAGCTATTTACCATTTATATAGATGATCTGGAGGAGGGAACCGAGTGCAGGGTGTCGAAATTTGCTGATGACACCAAGATTGGGGGAAAGGCAAATTGTGTGGAGGGTGTGGAGATCTGCAGAAGGATCTAGATAGGCTGGGCGAATGGGCCAGGAAATGGCAAATAGAATTTAATGTTGGCAAGTGTGAGGTGGTCCACTTTGGTAGGAAGAATGGTAGGAAGGACTATTACTTACGTGGAGAAAAACTGCAGCAGGCGACGGTGCAGAGGGACCTCGGGGTCCTTGTGCATGAGTCGCAAAAACCCAGCTTGCAGGTGCAGCAGGTGGTCAGGAAGGCGAATGGGATGCTGGCCTTCATAGCGAGGGGGATTGAATATAAAAGTAGGGAGGTCTTGCTGCAGCTGTATAGGGCATTGGTGAGGCCGCAGCTGGAGTACTGTGTGCAGTTTTGGGCGCCGCACCTGCGCAAGGATATTTTGGCCCTGGAGGGAGTGCAGAGGAGGTTTACTAGGCTGATACCGGAGTTGAGGGGATTGAGCTATGAGGAGAGGCTGAATAAACTAGGCTTGTACTCGTTAGAGTTTAGAAGAATGAGGGGAGATCTCATTGAGACGTATAAGATGATGAATGGGATGGATAGGATAGAGGTGGAGAGACTCTTCCCGCTCAAAAAAGACAGTAGGACTCGGGGGCACAGCCTCAAGATAAAGGGGAGGCGGTTTAGAACGGAGTTGAGGAGGAACTTCTTCACTCAAAGGGTGGTGAATCTCTGGAATTCTCTGCCCGTTGAAGTGGTGGAGGCTGCCTCGCTAAATATTTTTAAGAAGCGGGTTGATGGGTTCTTGATAAGAGAGGGGATTAAGGGTTATGGGGAGAGGGCGGGAAAGTGGAACTGAGCCACAACAGATCAGCCATGATCTTATTGAATGGCGGGGCAGGCTCGAAGGGCTAGATGGCCTACTCCTGCTCCTATTTCTTATGTTCTTATGAATGTCCAACTGATCATTATGACACAGTGCCATTCTCTTTTTCCTGTACTCCTGCAAACTGGGGAGCATTTGCTCCAAAATAGGCAGAGTGGTGCAGTGGGCTGGAATAATGGTGAAGAAGCCATCAGTCCCAAAGGCAACTTCCCCTGCTGTATTGTTCGGCACACAGCCAAAACAAAAATATAGGCCCAATGGCATTATGCTGGCAGGGTGGGTGCTCAAAAAGCTACCCCGTCAGCAACATCATTTTGAAAAGATTAGCACATCATTTTTAAAGGACAAAAACCGCTTTGGCAGTCCCAGGCAAAGCCAAATGTTCAATGTCAGGATTCCTGTAATGTCATTAGCATGGGTTCAGGAACAATTTGGGATGGAAAATCCCACTGGTGTGAGCCATATTTTGGGACTTCTGCAGTTTTCCCATTCTTGCAACTGATCCTACCCCCCAAAAATAGGAGTGCAAAATCACCTCCCCCCCCCCCCCCATTGTTTCTGTTCAATTAATCATCTAATGGCTCAATTGAACTTGCCTCCACCACACTTCACCAAAACTGATCCCTGGGAACTCCACTACAAACATTACTGAAGCCCAAAAAATATCCATTTACTAATGGTCTTTACTTCCTATTATTTAGTCAATTTTGTATCCATGTTACTACTGTTCTTCTTATTCCATGAGCAATCACTTTTCTCATAAACCTGTTGTGTGGCATTCTATTGAATGCCTTCTGAAAGTCCATATACACTACAGTAACAGCATTACCCTCATTTACCCTTTCTGTGACAGTTTCAGAATCTGTCACTATGGCATGGGAAGTTTCTGCCTCCTTGGACAAGATGGATGCAAGGTGTTCATTTAATATCTCAGCCATGATCCCAAGCCTCCAAGTTTAAATTCCCTTTGAGGTTCTTATTCAGTGCTCCTCTTTTTGCCATCCTCTCAACTTAGAGTGGAACCTTCTGGCCCTGTCCACCACCGAGGATCATCTAGTCCTGCCAAAAGTCAATGAACGTTTGCTTGGGGCCGTGAAATCTGCCACACTGGGTCTTGCACCGACGGAAACAGAAAATCCCGGCCTCCAAAGAGGAGGAAATTGAACTTGGACAAACTGTAAAGTGGATTTTTCACCAGTCCTCCAACAAAGTTATAATAACCGACTCCAATGTCTGAGAAAACTCCCACTATGCCCATGTTTCCAGTGCTTTTATCTACTGAAGTGCTTATGTGTCATGAGTGCATGTTTATGCTTTGTGGGATCTCAGATCTGGCCTTGTGTTTACTATGTAATTACAGTAATCATTTTATGTTCATTAAGTGGATATTTACTGTGAGAAAGTCATTCTGTGTGGCAAAGGTGATCATTCACTGTTTAATAGGTAGAAATTATTGATGTTGTAATTATAGATGTGTCATTGTGATTGCAGTGAATTATAAAGTGATTGTTAAATTTAGTCCAAAACATTTTATCAAATCCTTATGTACTAATACCAATAAAGTCTTACATCACAAAAAATGAATTCAAACAACATACATTGCCAAAAAATACGACAAGTACAATGTTTTTTCCATTGAAAAAATGGCACTTGTGCTCTTGAGCTTTAAAAAAGAGTTTATGATTTCTTGAAACCTACTAGATAGTATTACAGTGACTGAACAAAGATCATACTGTTTCTTTTGCTCAAGTTGTCAGTTTATTAATCTTAGTAATTCCTTTGAGAGCAACAGAATCTGGAGGTGGGTTGGAAATCAATAAATTTCACTGGACCTTGAGCTGAAAAATATATCTGAGGTTTGGATTGCCTTGAAATAATTGCTGTTTCAGAATAATACAAATTCAATGCAGAATCGAGAGTTTGAAATTATACCTTTTGACTCTGATGCACAATAAAATTTTAGAAGGAATATAACACGATTGTTTTATAGCCAGTGGAACTGGCTCCAGCAGTAATAATTGGACAAGGTAGAGAACTGATTAACAAGCTATATTAAACTTGCAATATCCCCATTCATAATCTGTGCCACAAAAAATCTTGTACCCTGTATTCAATATCCTGTTAGTATTTTTCACCCTGTGTGGAATGGATGATGGTTTCACTAGCAATTGAAAATTCGTGTTAAGGAGGACAAATTTTCCTAGGGTTTTCTAAATGATTCCGCCCATCTCTGCTTCTCCCTTTAAAGTGGATGTTGAATTTATGCAAGATCATCACCATGTCTGAGAAGAATGCTCTTAAAGGTACATTTTTATCAACTTCCGTTCTGCACCTATCACGGAGAATGCATAAGAAAAAAATAAAGATCTGATAAGCTACAACAGCATGAATGAATTTGCCGTTGTGCCAACAATTTTCTGTATTTCCAGATTCATCAATCTGTCAGTCTGCTGTAACTGAGCAGAGTTACCTCTGCATTCTACCGATTGCAAAATAAGAAATAAAAGAGCTGTATTAGCTGCTAAAATTAAGCTTGCAACCAAATAACCCAAAATTCAGGTCAATCTGAATAAATATTAAAAAGAAACATTTTCAGATTACTTGTAGCTGTATGTGGGATATGTGGGACATCAGAAGGCCACCACTCACTTGTCACAAATATGTTTGGGGAGCACCAACGGGGGTTATTGACCGAGGGGTAAGATACTGCTCCCTTGTGCCCTGTGAAGGCTAAACACTAGTTCTGCTCCTTGCAAGACAATGTGAAAAATCCAGGGAATATAGCGAAGACTCAATTCTTCACTGATGTTTATTTCAGCTTTCTACTGTTATTGCTGAGTGGTACCACCGGCATAACTCTGATGTAAATTTAAGACCAATGTTTGAAACCTGCAAATGTCAACGGTGCATTATGTCTTTCAACAATTGAAAAGACAAAATTAGATTTCCTGTCACCCAACTAACATGAGAGTAACAACTCCAATTAGAACATGGCAGGTTCTCCTGCTGAGAGTTGAATGAAGTGTAATTCCTATGTGGGCACAGAAAATTAGAATTTGTAAGATAAAACCCAAACCATTTTATTAAAAAAAAACAGCTTTACCTAATTAATTCAGATGAAATAAGACAAAAACCTTAGTTCCCTTCACAATACTATTAATATCTTCAGGTGTCAAGGGCTTTCTCTCAGGTTCTATTCTGTACATCCACTAATCTGTGGGGATGAATGCTTTAGTTAATCTCTCAATTTGCTCAAGGCTTGTGAATTTTGTGCTTGTGTCTTCTGCTCTTGGTTCAAGCTAATTAGTTTGCTTTTTATGGGCTCATCTGTGCCTTTTCATTATTTTCGCTATCCGTGCCACATCTTCCCTTCTGTAGTTCTTCTCAAGAAAATAAGTTTAATAGCCTGACCCTTTTTAGAAAACTTACTTCCTGATTTAAGGGATCATCTTGGTCATCGCTCTGTGAATATCCTTTTGATGCGTTCACTTCATGTTTGTTGCACATCAACCAGTACCCAGACACCACTCCACAATAGGCCTCACCAGGCTACAGCTGGCATGAACTGGATTACATGCCAAAACAATACTGACATTATGTAAATGCAAGTTCTGTAGCGCTCATTCAGAAAGAAAGTAGCTCTTCGGAGAATTGCATTGATAGAGTGGGAAAGAAGCAAGGGCGAATGATGAAACAATGTCAGTGTAACTTGTTTTGACTTGTAATCCTGTGCTGCCAGATGTAACCCACTGCACAGTTCGCTTTGTTGAGAATTTTGCCACAATTCTTTATCCTACAATTACTCATTCAGACATGCGGGCAATAAAAACAAATAATTTTTGATCCAAATGGAAGAAGAATTGTGAAGGTTCAAATTGTGCACATGGCCAAATTCTTGGCATGCTGTCTTGGCCTGTGGGGCTCTCACCCGGCCCTATTAAATTTGAAAAGTAATAGCCGCAAAATGTACCTTCCTTCTTCACTCTCTCCCACAGTTTTATCTCTGTCCTTCCTCAAGGGTCTATTTTCTCCAGGGATTAGAACAGTACTTCTCTGCTTCAGCCATATTTAATATTCTTGTTATTTTTATGCATAAACACACCTTCATTTTATTTCAAACATAAAACAGAGACTGGTTTACCTGAAGTCAGATTATTAATGATTCAATTAAATGTATTACAAACCTTGCCTTGCACCAGTTTCTTAATGAAATCGTAGTAATTGTCAAACAATACTATTCTGTGCAGTAAATCAAAAACTCTGGGAAGAAAGTAAAACCAGCTCTCCATTGATTTTCCCCTGATGACAATAGAAATCGCAAATCGGTTCGTGGGGAGCAGTTAGACGAATGCGAGCAATAGAAATCACGTATAATTTCCCAGAAAGGAAACTAATTCTTTTGAACGGTCAAGGACACATAAGGACGTTACGTGTTTTATCAATTTTCATCCAAAATTGCTATTTGGTATCATTCCCAGAAACCTTATTCCCGAAAACGATCCATGTTGGGATCATCTATTCTTGGCTCAAAGTCCAATCCCCTTTGAACCAATTGCAAAGAAGATGAAGATTTCCACTGGTTAATTTGTCTTTCCCTGAGTCTGGAGTTGGCTTCAAGGAGGAACAAGATGCCTGAACCAGAATTTACTGTGACAGTCGGACTCTACCTGTATCAGGCCTAACAAAAGCAGATCTTGATAATGAATGCTATGGGTATAGAATGTTCTAGAAAAATAGATCTGGCAGGAAACGGGCACAATGTAGCTGAATGCATTTGAGACATCACAGAAGTTAAAATGGTTAATATTAAAGGAGGTGCAAACCTACCCATTGGATTACTTTGATTATACATCTTTAGTATGCAGCGACAAAGCTAACACTAGTGGTATGCACTAGAAGGTCAGAGCAGGGGGAAAAAGAAGGCAGATATGAAAAGTTGAAGGCCCGGAATTTGCAGACCACTTCCCCCCCCCCCCCCCCCCCCCCCCCCTCCCCCCGGCATGCAGCGGATTTTTTAGCCAGCAGAAGCAACTTGCCATTGGTTGCCAGAGGGATCTTCTGGTCCTGCTGATGTCAGTGGCCATTTACACCCACCATGGGAGGGGTCGCCTTCGGCAGAACTGCAAGATTCTGCTGGCAGGAAGGGCTGGAAAATCCTGTCCAAAAAGCATGTGAAAATAGGAAGACTATGTTAATAGAGGGTGCCAGTCAACCAAACCCAAATTTAGAAAGCCCAATTTTTTGAGCTGATGACTTTAATATCAAACTCCTCCATTGTCTGGTCACTGAAGCCACAAATAGCTGTATACACCTTGGTTTACTGATAACTGACCCTGGTAACATAACAGAATGGAAGTTGTGACACTTATAGAGGGAGGAGAATAGCAACCCCAAAATAATCAAATATTACATCAGCTACAATTTAGAAATATTGAGGTTTAATCTTAAGCAGAATAATATTTCAAAAGGGCTAACTAAAATTATGAAGGGGCAAATTAATCAAGGCAAAGTAGGAGTGAGGATTTGCAACAAGATCTTCATGGAAGGCAGGTGGCACTCCTTTCACAGCCTGTCCTGAACACTCAGGGTAGATACATGCTCAGGATAAATAAAGAAAACCTGAAAAATGGACTGTGAATGAATGAAAATAGAAGGCTGGAATTCTCCGGCCGTTCACGCGGGCGGGATGCTCCAGTCCCGCCAGCAGTACACCCCTACCCGTGGGTTTCCTGCCTGCATGAGGTAGTGTCAATGGGAATTCGCATTAACAGTGACAGAAACAGGGAATCCCGTTGCTAGCTAACAACACACCACTTCTGAGGCTCAAAATGCCTCACTGGGAGGCTGGGAAATCTCACCCATAGTGTGTAGGAATATATCACAAGGGTACTGAGAGGTGCAAAAGGGTCGGGGAGGAAGGGAATCATGCTTCAGATCCAAATTGTCTTTCAATGATCCTTTCAGAATTTTTACCATAAGGGGGTGGTCAGTGAACAGGGTTGTGAAAGATTCACGTAAGAATGAATTGATAAATAAGCCCTGTGGTTGCTTGGAAAGATTAGGCAACATAACTACTTTCTGCTGTGGTAATCCTCAATTCCAAAATGAGAGCTGTTGCCTTCCCAATATTGCCTATGGGTCATTCTCAAGCAGATAATGCAGATTTGTGGCAGTGTATGTTGGGCAGCCATGGTAGTAAAAGCATCCCCTCTCTCATCTGTCCATGTATTTGTGGAGGTGCTTCTGAAAACAGGAGTAATACCAGGTGTGGAAACAATGCCTCAGCAGCTGTTGCTTTTGCAAATGTGGTCTCTTCCTGATCTCAACTCCATCTCAATCACAGTGCATCATCAAAAACTGTTAAAGAAATTCCCAAACAGAATAGTATTTCACTGATAACAGCACCAAAAACAATGAGGAACAATGACAGCCAAGCAGTTAGTCATCTGTGCTAATGTCACCTCCTTTGGCTCAGTGTCAATTTTTCTATGATTATGCTCTTGTGAATAAACTTGGGATGTTTAATTACAAGAAATGCACCGCAAATTCAAGTTTAAAAATAACACCATACAATGAAGCTTGTACATGTCTGTGCAGGGTCTCATTTTTATTCAGATATATGCATCACAAATTGAGGACATGAGATCATCCTGCCTTGATTTAGATTTTGCCACCTGTGTTACTAGTTAAAAAATGGTAAAGTTGCCATTGTCCCAGATGGTCAGAGTCTGCTCTCCCTTTTTGAGGGGGAGAGCTGACTGGTGCTGATTTAACTGGAGGGTTACCATAGCTCAGGCAAGGTTGAGTAGGTTGAAACCTTAGCCATTACAGGAATTGGACCCATTCTTTTGGCATTGCATCACAAACCAGCCATCCATCTAACAGAGCTCCGATCCAACCAGTGAAGCTAAGCTCTAATTTATTTGAGAAAATGGTGGCACCATGGTTAGCATTGCTGCCTCACATCACCAGAGACCCAGGTTCAATTCTGGCCTCAGGTGACTGTGTGGAGTTTGCACGCTCTCTCTGCGCCTGTGACCCCCTGTGTTCTCCCAGGGGCTTTGGTTTTCTTCCAAAGCCCAAAGATGTGCGTGCAGATTAGGTGGATTGACCATGCTAACTTGCCCCTTACTGTCAGGGGGATTAGCAGGGTAAATACTTGTGGGGTTTTGTGCATTGGGCCTGGATGGATTATTGTTGATGCAGGTTCAATTTGCTGAATGGTTTCCTTCTGCCCTGTACAGAATCTAAAATCTATGTCAAAACCACTGTATCAGAGCGGGGTGACAAAACAAGGGTATGGATTCTATTCGATGCACCATCTCTTGAAGCTAGCACTCTACACATTCATGAAATCCTCCACTTATGTCAATTACTGGCCAGACTGAGGATTCTTTTTACAGATCCCAAAGGAATTGCCAAGTGTTGAGGATGTACACTTTTAATGATAAACAACCGAATTAATTCTCCGACAGTGAATACCTTATAACCTATGTCAAAAAAAGTGTGATTAAGTGTAGCCATCGCAAAGACAATCCTATTTAGCTGAAGGCAGTTTCATATTGAACCGAAGCTTGCATGGTAGATGTTGTAGAACACAGTTTATAATGATTTGACTTTATTGCCATAAATTTCATCTTACTTTATTTAATCACTTTTCCATTATGTTTAAAATATAATAAATTGCTTTAGCAAAATAGATAATGACAAATTCATTTTGAAGTTTACTTCCACATTATGCAGTTTTTCCTCCAATTTATTTTAGTTATGTGCAATCTCTGGGTACTTACTTACCATGTTTTTATTTAGTATTGCTATCCACAAGAATTTTAACATTGAGCATTTCACACATTAATTATCCACAATAAACAGCATAATTTATCCATAGCCTATAGATTACAATTGAGAATATGGCTTTGTTTTACAGTCTATGAATCAGGGATTTCACTCAGCTGTTTGTCTTTTTTTTAATTGAACATATAAACCTGGAATTTCTGTGGGGGATTGGTTTTCTGATTTTCCGTCATCATTCGAGCGGGAATCCTGGAAACCAGCTGTTGGGTCTGTGTAAACCGAATGGTCACTTGATAACGCGATGACATGGCTACAGAGGAGGTCACATGGCGAGCACTGGAGTAATCCACAGGATCTCAGGCAGAGCACAAATACAACGTGTAGCTGTTAAGCTTAGCAATAAAGTTCCCAGGAAGTCCTTGGTGTTGGTGGTTTGAGGAACCCACAAGTTTATACAGTCTATATCAAGGGCCCACCTGCTTTTCTTCAGAATATTGCCAAGGATACTCTACATCCACCTGAGAGGGCAGATGGGCCCTTGGTTTGACATCTCATCCAAACAAGGACATCTCTGGCAGTACCAAATCCCTCAGTACACCACTGGAGTGTCAGCTTAAGTTTTTGTTCTCAAACCTCTAGAGTGGGGCTCTAGATGAAAACTCAGGCAAAATTCACCACTCTTCACCACTCTTCTCCTTAAGGCTGCTGATGCATCTCAGAAGCTCAAGAAAACCCTGATGCATGCACAGCCACAGCAGTTTAACTCCTGATTGTCAGATTTAACCTCTCCGGACTATTGCAATGATTCCTAATGATCAGATGGCCAGAACAATCAAGCACTGGGCTGATCCCGGCACCAAAGAAAAACTAGGTAGCATGCCTTAATGACTATCATCCAATGGCTCTGACATCCATCATAATGAAGTGCTTTGAAAGGTTAGTCATGGCATGAATCAATTCGAACCTCCAGGATCACCTGGATCCACTGCAGTTTGCCTACCACCGCAACACGTCCACAGCAGGCACCACCTTCCTGGCCCTGCACTCAGTGTTGGAACATCTAAACAACAAAGACACAGTGAGCCTTCAACACTATTATTCCTACAAACTCATCTTCAAATTCTGTGGACCCCAATGGTTCCTCCCTCTGCAACTGGATCACAGACTTCATAAGCCACAGATTGCAATGAGTAAGGATAGGTAACAACACCTCCTCCACGGTCATCCTCAACACAGTTGCCCCACATGGCTGGATCCTCAGCCCCTCATTATAGTCCTAATACACCTATGACTGTGTGGCCAAATTCCCCTCCAACTCGATTTTCAAGTTTGTTGATGACATCACCGTAGTGGGCCAGATCTTAATAGAACATAGAACACTACAGTACAAACAGGCCCTTCGGCCCACAAGTTGCGCCAATTGCATCCATACCTACCAAGTCATAGAACTATCTGTAACTCCCAATCCCATTAAATCCCATATACTCATCCAGAAGTCTTTTAAAAGACCCCCATGAGTTCGCCTCTACCACCACCGACAGCAGCCGATTCCACTCACTCACCACCCTCTGAATGAAAAACTTACCCCTAACATCTCCTCTGTACTTGCTTCCCAGCACCTTAAACCAGTGTCCTCTCGTAGCAACCATTTCAGCCCTGGGAAATAGCCTCCGAGAATCCACCCTATCTATACCTCTCAACATTTTATAAACCTCTATCACGTCGCCCCTCAACCTTCGTCTCTCCAGGGAGAAGAGACCTAGCTCCCTCAACCTATCTTCATAAGGCATGCCTCCCAATCCAGGATGTAAATCTCCTCTGCACTGTCTCAATAGCTTTCACATCCTTCCTGTAGTGAGGCGACCAAAACTGCGCACAGTACTCCAAGTGGGGATCTTAAACAATAACGAGACGGACTACAGAAACAAATAGAGAATCTGGAGATCTGGTGCAAAGGCAATAATTTGTCCCTCAACAGCAACAAAATGAAAGAGATCGTCATTGACTTGAGGAAGCATGCCGCTGTCTACATCAATGGGGACGAAGTGGAAATGGTTGCGGTGTCCAGATCGCCAACAATCTACCCTGGTCCTTCTATACTGATGTTATAGATAAGAAAACCCACCAATGTCTTTTCTTTCTCAGGAGGCTTAGCATGTCTGCTATGACTCTTACCAACTCTTACAAATGCACCATAGAAAACATTGTTTCCGGTTGTATCACAGCTTGGTATGGCTCCTGCTCTGCCCAAGATCACAAAAAACTACAAAGAGTTATGAATGAAGCCCAGTCCATCACACAAACCAACCTCCCATCCATTGACTCTGTTTAAATTTCTGCTGCCTCAGAAAAGCAGGCAGTATAATCAAGCACCCTACTCACCCTGGACATACTCTATTCCACCTTCTTCCGTTGGGAAAAAGATACAAACATCTGAGGACATGTATCAACCAACTCAAGAACAGCTTCTTCCCTGCTGCCATCATACTTTTGAGTGGATCTACCTTGTATTAAGTTGACCTTTCAGTGGTTAGCACTGCTGCCTCATACCGCCAAGGTTGCAGGTTCGATTCCCGGCTTGGATCACTGCCTGCGTGGAGTTTGCACATTCTCCTCATGTCTGTGTGGGTTTCCTCCAGGTACTCTGGTTTTCCTCCATGTTCTGAAAGATGTTCTGGTTAGGTGCATTGACCTGAATAGGCGCCGGAGTGTGGCAAGAAGGGGAATTTCACAGTAACTTCATTGCAGTATTAATGTAGGCATTACTTGCGACTTATAAATAAACTTTACTTCTCTGCTCCCTAGCTATGACTGTAACACTACATTCTGCACCCTCGCCTTTCCTTCTCAATCTACGGTATGCTTTGTCTGTATAGCATGCAAGAAACAATACTTTTCATTGTACACTAATACATGTGACAATATCAAATCAAATCAAATCAAAAATGTACCCTGGTTTTTAACACAGATTTACTTTGAGCTTTCTCTAAGAGCTTCATAGCCTGTTCATGAGTAAAGCTTCAAATAAATTAGCTGCACAGTCAGAGGCATTCGCATATCGATGGTGTGTTAAATCAAGGCCCCACCCAGACTCCAGCACCAAGGCTCAGCACCCACATGGACATGTTCAACTCCACCCTCTCTGTTGGAGGGAATGAACAAACTAAGTCTTCCGAGATCATATAGAACATCAACAAAAATGGCTTTATTCAACATGCATGAGAGAGCAGTACTTGGAACTATAATTCCAGCTTGTTCCCAAGTTACTCTACCCATCATAGGCGCCTACACATTTTTATGAGTTTTCACGATATAAAGCATTACATTTCAATTAGATCATCAAATTGTTACTTTCAGTTTGTTAAGGTTCTGTTTTAATCATATTATGCTGATCTGATAAGGGTTTCATCTGATAAGCGTTTGATAAGGTTCACCATGGTAGGCTTCTGCAGAAAATGCAGATGTATGGGATTGGGGGTGATCTAGGTAATTGGATCAGGAATTGGCTAGCAGATAGGAGACAGAGGGTGGTGGTTGATGGTAAATATTCGTCATGGAGTTCGGTTACGAGTGGTGTGCCTCAGGGATCTGTTTTGGGGCCACTGCTGTTTGTAATTTTTATTAATGATCTGGATGAGGGTATAGTTGGGTGGATTAGTAAGTTTGCTGATGACACCAAAGTCGGAGGTGTGGTAGATTGTGAGGAAGGGTGTCATAGTTTGCAGGGTGACTTAGAAAGGTTGCAGAGCTGGGCCGCGAGGTGGCGGATGGAGTTTAATGTGGAGAAGTGTGAGGTAATTCATTTCGGTAGGAATAACAGATGTGTTGAGTATAGGGCTAACGGGAGGACTTTGAATAGTGTGGAGGAGCAGAGGGATCTAGGTGTATGTGTACGTAGATCCCTGAAAGTTGGGAATCAAGTAGATAAGGTTGTTAAGAAGGCATACGGTGTCTTGGCGTTTATTGGTAGGGGGATTGAATTTAGGAGTCGCAGCGTCATGATGCAACTGTACACAACTCTGGTGCGGCCGCACTTGGAGTATTGTGTGCAGTTCTGGTCCCCACATTACAGGAAGGATGTAGAGGCTTTGGAGAGGGTGCAGAGGAGGTTTACCAGGATGTTGCCTGGTATGGAGGGGAGATCCTATGAGGAGAGACTGAGAGATTTGGGGTTGTTTTCGCTGGAAAGAAGGCGGCTAAGAGGGGACCTTATTGAAACATATAAGATGATTAGAGGTTTAGACAGGGTGGATAGTGATAGCCTTTTTCCTAGGATGGAGAAAGCTAGCACGAGGGGGCACAGCTTTAAATTAAGGGGGGGTAGTTATAGGACTGATGTCAGGGGTAGGTTCTTTACCCAGAGGGTGGTGAGGGACTGGAATGCCCTGCCAGCTGCAGTTGTAAATGCGCCTAGTTTGGGGGCGTTTAAGAGATCTGTGGATAGGTTTATGGACGAAATGGGATTGGTTTAAATTAGTGGGTTAGTGTTGTTTTTTTTTTAAAAGCTGGTCGGCGCAACATCGTGGGCCGAAGGGCCTGTTCTGCGCTGTAATGTTCTATGTTCTATGTTCTATCTATTGTCCTGTGTGTTTTCACTTTAATTGTTTTCTGAGCATATCTTGTCTACCTTTTTTTGCAATATTAAAGCACTGTAGTTGTCAAGCCGATTTCAGTGGCATGTTAATTGTTCCCATTTCCCTGACACTTGATTAATTTTCCAGAGGCACAGTGGCTCCTCTAGACATTGTGGAGTCTCAATAAGTGGTATGAAATCTTATTGTTGCGATAACCTCAGAAAGATCTCATCTGGGGTATAACTGTTTAGTGCCACCTGGGATGTAGTTATTTGTAATTTGTCATGTGTCTGCCTACAGGAAGTGTGGAAAGTACAGTCAGGCTGTCTGTTTAACCCTTTCCATTCTTTCCTCCCCTGCTGCAGCCCATGCTCCCTGGGTTGCCTGACTACATCCTCCATACAATAATAATCCCCTCCAGACAATATTTAATCCCCTTCCTGACAATGTTCTCTCTCCTCCCATCCCCACTCTTGACACCACCTCAGTGCCGACAATGTGCCCTATCCCAGTCCCAATGATGTCCACCACCCCACCCCCACCACCCGCCACTCCCAACAATGTTCACCCCCCACATCAGACAATGTTTCTTCCCCTCCCCACTCCTGACAATATACAAGCCCCCACTCCCAATCATGTTCAACTCATCATTCCCCATAATGCTCACCCCCTCATCCCAAGAATGTACACCCCCCTCCACTCCCGACAAAGTTCAGCCCTTGACTCCCAACAATGTCCACCCACCCACTCCCAATGATTCACCCACCCACTCCTGATGATGTCTACCCACTCACTCCCAACAATGTTGACCCCATTCCCCACTCCTGATAATGTTCACACCTCCCAACTCCTCAGCATTATTGAGCCCCGGCCACCTACCACCACCCCCGCCCCCCCACCTCCACTCCCCACTCCTGACAATGTTCACTCCCCACATCTGACAATATTCAACCCTGTCAGACAATAATCCTGTCTCTCCCAACAATGATCAGCTGCCTCTTCTGATGATATTCAGCCACCCCATCCTGAAAATGTTCACACCCCTCCAGACAGTATCCACCCACTTCCAACAATGTTCACCCACCCTTGATGGACGTTCATACCTCAGTCCAGACAGTGCCTATCTCCCTGCCTGCACCCCTTCTATTGACTCAAATTCTGGAATTGCTGACTCCAGTCCAGTGTTGTGGATGACAGGGATGTTTATAAGCTCTGCAAGCAAATGGACTGAAAGCACACCTCAATGGTCTTGTCCTCAGTCATGACAAAAAAGACAATAATGCTTTTCTGTAGTTACACTTCATCATTCAGCGTCTTGACTCTGGGGTGAAATATTGCGGTGAATTTTCCCATTCTGCCCACCACAGAAATCAAGGCAGGCGTGAGGCGGATCATGGAAAGGTCCATTGATATGAATGCAAAATACTGCGGATTCTGGAGTCTGAAACAAAAACAGAAAAATCCTCAAAAATCTCAGCAGGTCTGATAGCATCTGTGAAGCGAGAGGCAATGTTTTGAATCGCGATGACTCTTCGTCAGAGCTGAGAGGAAAGAGAGTCAGCAGAGATTTATTCTACGAGGATAGGGAGGGGTGGTGAAATTGGACAAAGGAAATGTGAATGAGCATGCAGAAGGCTGAGAAGGTGCTAAAAATGTTCAGTAAGTGATCAGAATGCATTAATGACAAAGCAAAGGTACAACTAGGTAAAGGACTACCTGAGGATCATGGCAGTTGGTCTGAAAAGGGGGTCCATTGATCTCAGGCAGGATTTTCAGATGTCAGGGCGAGTATAGTCAGAAAATCCCACCCATTGTGTTTTTGTATCATGAAGTCTGCCTGCTTTTCTGACCAATGCTTATCCCTAAACCGGTATCGCTAAATTGATCTGGCTTTTATCACCTAGCTGTGTAGGGACCTTGCATTGCATAAATTAGCTGCTTGCAAAAAAGACTATACACTTCAAAAAGTACCTCATTTGTTGAAAAGTACTTTGGGGCACCTTAAATTGTTATCTAAAGACAATGTTTTATTCCTGTTAGTGACAGTTTACAGATAAGGAGGTCCAGTTTTAATTTATGTTTGATAATTTCATCTCAACCAAGACAGTAACTGGGGCAGTGCAATTCAGCTCAGTATCTGTGGGTCCCAGCTCCTGATCTCTGTCTGATGAATTTACAATTGGATATTTGGCTAGACTGTGACAGTCGCCATATTTATTTAGCCTGACAACGCACTATCAGGGTTCACATATAAAGGACGCTGTGTTTACACGTTGGGAATTTCACACAAACTTCATTGCAGTGTAAGCCTTACTTGTGACTGAGAAATAAACTTTACTTCAGCATCATGCTTCTGAACTACTCGCACCCACTGCGGGGGGAGGGGTTACGGGGAAGGAGGAGGACCTCCTTGTGAACCTGCACCTGGGCCTGGTCAGACTTGCCATCAATAGGTCCAGGCAGCTCGCAACCTAGGAGGGTTGTCCAACCCAACTGTCTGCCCGCTACTGCAGCTATATTCGTGGCCAAGTGTCCCTGAAGAGGGAGTATGCAGTGCCCACTGGCACCACATTGCCCAGTGGGCTCCATAGAGGCTGGGGAGTTTTACTGAACCCATTAACCATATTTTGATGTGATGTTAAGTTTTCCTTGCAATTTGTTTTTTTTTGATTGATGCAGTGTCTGATTAAGGCACTACTCTATTTTTTTCCTTCAGCTTGTTTAATTGTTTCAACCTGGAATAGTAGAAAGGATGGACATTTGGGTGACCTATTCACAACTTTCAGCCTCGACAACAACAAGAGCTGGTAACTTTGGGAGAGGAAAGGGTGAAAGGGGAAGAAAATTGTTGAGAAGGAGCTTAAGACCTCTGAGAGACTGATGGAACTGAAATCATTCTGAAATGAATTTCATGGATTGAAACTCTAACAAGAATAATCTAATTTAAACCTGCTCAAAGTAGTCTGTCTGAGTGATTGAAAAAAATTTCCAACATTGTTGGTAATTGCAGAGGAAAATACTCTTGTCTATACAGTTATTGTTAAAATAATTTGGATGCTATTATTCGGAAAATTGATGTTCCATTATCGGTATCGCTACAATCTGTGTGGGGATGAAAGGCTTGAGAGGCTGTCCAACTGCACAAGCAGCAAATACAGCAGTAATTTCGACAAACTAGATTGAGAAGGCAGATTGTGGAGTGCTCTTCTTAGTATTTGAAGGCACATGCGGTATGCCATGTCACAGCAATGTAAAAGCCATCTAATATTAATACAGTTATTTTAACATTTCGAAAGAGATCCATTGTAATATTAGGAGATCACTTCCAGTTTCCAATTTCCAATAAAGAAAGGCTTGAAAATGAACCATTTAAGTTGTGATGGCGAGTCAATAAATTTGCACTGTTGAAATAAAGATTTACATTATGATAATGCATTTTCTTTCTTTACAAAATATTGATCTGTGTCGCAATTAACAATTTTGCCCCTGCAATTGAGCGTTAGTCCCATGGAGTAGAACTTGTAGTAATATGCCTGAAATCAGCAGAATCAATGTAATAAGATGACAAAATTTTAAGTGTCGTTTATGTTGAACAGAAATTCATTTTCCATGATCACTCATTGAGAAAGGATCACACTGGAAGCAAGCCCTGCTCACAAAACTGGCCGTAACCACAGCTTGAAATCATCAGCCTGGCGCCCATGTTCATTAAAGCATACAAGGCACATTTTAGAAATATTTCAAAAAAGTGAGCAACACTTCATTAACTCAGAAGCTGACCAAAAAATTAAGTTAAAGTTTATTTACTCGTCACAAGTAAAGCTTACATTAACATTGCAATGAAGGTACTGTGAAATTCCCCTAGTCACCACATTCCAGCACCTGTTTGGTTCAACGCACCTAACCAACACGTCATTTAGACTGTGGGAGAAAACCAGGACACCCAGAAGAAACCCACACAGACACAGGGAAAAGTGCAAATTCCATATGGATGGTGACCCGAGCCAGGAATCAAAAACATTGTTGCCCCAATGTATACCAATAGAGTTCATTTAGTTTTGTATAGTCTTAATAAAAGTGATTTAAAATTAATTTGCTCACATGTGGATTGGACTCTGATTAAAAATGCATTTTTTTGGTGAGAAGCCCAATTGTAACTGCATTAATAAATCATGACTGTTGTTACAAGCTTCCCCAAGTATTGTTGATCTGGCAAGACCTTTCGATTTGTCACCATCAGTTGGGATATCCGCAAAATTGTTACAAACCTGGGTTGGGGGGGTTTGGTAACTAGCCCCATGATTTATTCAACCCACCCTCTACTGATAACAACAAGGTTTGATCTAACAAGGTTTACTTACTCTTGGGTACCATTCCGTGACCCCATAGTTATGTGTAAAGAGGAGCCAATTTAACCAGGCTTCCTAGAGTTAAAATAGAGTAAGTTTATTAACTACTAAAAAGGTAAGGAGAAAAAAGTAACACACATGCATCTACATTCATATGGATTAGAATTAAGAATTGAGTCCAATGGTAAATATAAATGAAAAGTTATATGGAACAGTCCATGAATTGCAAGGAGTAGATGATGAAGCATTGCAGTCATTATGAATTGATTCCAGGAAATCTGACTTCTGCAGATAAGTAGTTAATTCTTTGATTCAGGTGTTCTGTGGTTCGGTACAGATACTTCTGTTCTTTTATACAGCTGCGATTCTTTTCTTTTGCTGGCTGGTTGCCTTCCACAGTCAGAAAGAGACTTTTTAGATTTTCCTGAAAAAGAATGTTCCCAAGGGCACAACTTCTGGTATTGTGTCACACACGTTCTGTATGGTTAACTTTCAGCTTTCTTCCTCACAGTATACGCACACAGCCCGACCAGCATAGTAGGCAAGCAAGCTAGCCCTGGCCAGCTCGCTCGGCTAACTTTTAACCCCCATCTTTGTGTATTTGAATTGGAATTCGCTTGTCAGTCTCGAGAAAAATTACACCCAGGGAGTGGGATTCACCGAAAAAAAACTAAGTGTTGAATTTGCATAAAATCTGGGTAAGTCATGCTGTTTTTTCAGTGGGAGTTTAAAAAACAAACTCCTACATTCTATGGACTGCTGAATGCACAAGCATGAATCGCATTAAAAATAATTGGGCGGGACCTATTCCCACTGGACAGGCTGGCAGCATAGCGCTGAGTGGACCAGTGCACTTGCTCTAATCTGTCAGTGTCGTGATCAGTGCATGAGCAGTGGCCCCTGTCTGCTGGACTGCCGATTGCTGGCCAGCTTCATCGCCAGCCAGTCCCATGAGCCTCCACAATGCCAGCCTCTCACCCCTTCCCTCCCCCCGCCAATGGCCTGATTGCTCATCTCCTGGACATGTCTGGGCCAGCCTTGACTTCTCCACCTCCCTCACCCCACCTCAGCATCCCCCAATCTCCTGCCCACCCTACCCCCACCAGCAGTTCCAAAGTCCACTCCCCATGTTGCAAATTGCCAATCACCCCTGCAGTCTTGATCCCTAGCATGCTGGCCTCTGCCCTCCCCCATACTCTATCCCGATGGCCAGTCCTGATCACTGGCCTCCCTCCCCCATCGATTCTAACTGCAGAGAGGCAGCGGGATCCCCCACTCCCACTGATCGCCCTTAAAGGCACCACCCCCAATAGCCCCCTAAAGCACCACTCCCCTGGATGCAATGCCACAGTGCCCCCTAGGCAGTGGCACTTTCCCCTTGGGCAGCGTCGGGGGCCCAAGGTTGCTCTGCTGATGTAGCAATGTAAAAAGTCTGACAACACCAGGTTTTAGTCCAACCGATTTATTTGATAGTAAACTCACAAGCTTTCGAGGCTTCCCTCTTCGTCAGGTGAATGGAGAGTTCTGGCCTCGGACAGAGCATATAAAGCACAGACAGTTTAGAGATTACTGATTAGAATGCGAATCTTTACACCTAACCTGCTGTTCAAGTCCTAAAGTGGCTGACAATGTGTGTGGAAGGAGCACTGATCACTGGTTAAAGAGATGTGTATTGTCTCCAGAGAGCACAGTGAGTGAGGTTTTGCAAACTCAGGCAAGTCACGGGGGTTACAGATAGTGTGACATGAACCCAAGATCCCTGTTGAGACCATCCTCATGTGTGTGGAACTTGGCTATCAGTCTCTGCTCAGCGACTCTGCGCTGTCGTGTGTTGTGAAGGCTGCCTTGGAGAACGCTTAGCCGAAGGTCAGAGGCTGAATGCCCGTGACCACTGAAGTGTTCGCCAACAGGAAGGGAACAGTCTTGCCTGGTGATTGTCGAGCGATGTTCATTCATCCGTTGTCGTAGCGTCTGCATGGTCTCCCCAATGTACCATGCTTCGGCACATCCTTTCTTGCAACGTATCAGCTACGACAACGGATGAATGAACATCGCTCGACAATCACCAGGCAAGACTGTTCCCTTCCTGTTGGCGAACACTTCAGTGGTCACGGGCATTCAGCCTCTGACCTTCGGCTAAGCGTTCTCCAAGGCAGCCTTCACGACACACGACAGCGCAGAGTCGCTGAGCAGAGACTTATAGCCAAGTTCCGCACACATGAGGATGGTCTCAACAGGGATCTTGGGTTCATGTCACACTATCTGTAACCCCCGTGACTTGCCTGAGTTTGCAAAACCTCACTCACTGTGCTGTCTGGAGACAATACACATCTCTTTAACCTCTGATCAGTGCTCCTTCCACACACTTTGTCAGCCACTTTAGGACTTGAACAGCAGGTTAGGTGTAAAGATTCGCATTCTAATCAGTAATCTCTAAACTGTCTGTGCTTTATATGCTCTGTCCGAGGCCAGAACTCTCCATTCACCTGACGAAGAGGGAAACCTCGAAAGCTTGTGAGTTTACTATCAAATAAATCATAAGAACATAAGAAAGAGGAGCAGGAGTAGGCCATCTAGCCCTTCGAGCCTGCCCCGCCATTCAATAAGATCATGGCTGATCTGTCGTGGCTCAGTTCCACATTCCCGCCCTCTCCCCATAACCCTTAATCCCCTTGCCTATCAAAAACCCATCAACCCACGTCTTAAAAATATTTAGTGAGGCAGCCTCCACCACCTCAACGGGCAGAGAATTCCAGAGATTCACCATTTTTTGAGTGAAGAAGTTCCTCCTCAACTCCGTTCTAAACCGCCTCGTCTTTATCTTGAGGCTGTGCCCCCTAGACCTACTGTCCTTTCTGAGCGGGAAGAGTCTCTCCACCTCTATCCTATCCATCCCATTCATCATCTTATATGTCTCAATGAGATCTCCCCTTATTCTCCTAAACTCTAACGAGTACAAGCCTAGTTTATTCAGCCTCTCCTCATAGCTCAACCCCCTCAACTCCGGTATCAGCCTAGTAAACCTCCTCTGCACTCCCTCCAAGGCCAAAATATCCTTGCGTAAGTACGGCAACCAAAACTGCACACAGTACTCCAGCTGCGGCCTCACCAATGCCCTATACAGCCGCAGCAAGACCTCCCTACTTTTACATTCAATCCCCCTCGCTATGAAGGTCAGCATCCCATTAGCCTTCCTGACCACCTGCTGCACCTGCAGGCTAGGTTTTTGCGACTCATGCACAAGGACCCCGAGGTCCCTTTGCACCGTCGCCTGCTGCAGTTTTTCGCCGCGTAAGTAATAGTCCTTCCTACCATTCTTCCTACCAAAGTGGACCACCTCGCATTTGCCAACATTAAATTCCATTTGCCAGTTCCTGGCCCATTTGCCCAGCCTATCTAGATCCTTCTGCAGACTCTCCACACCCTCCGCGCAATTTGCCGTTCCACCAATCTTGATGTCATCAGCAAATTTCGACACCATACACCTGGTTCCCTCCTCCAGATCATCTATATAAATGGTAAATAGCTGAGGCCCCAGCACCGACCCCTGGGGCACTCCACTAGTCACCAACCGCCAATCCAAATAGCACCCATTAACCCCCACTCTCTGCCTCCTATTTGACAACCAATCCTCTATCCACACTAACACCCTACCCCCAACTCCATGCCCCCTTACCTTCTGCAGTAACCTCTTGTGAGGTACCTTGTCAAACGCCTTCTGAAAATCAAGAAAGACCACATCCACTGGCTCTCCTCTATCCACCGCCCTAGACACATCCTCATAGAACTCCAATAAATTTGTCAGACACGACTTCCCCTTAACGAAACCGTGCTGCGTCTGCTCTATCAAGCAATTCCCTCAAGATGCCTCGCTAAACTAACTGGCCTATAACTCCCCGCCTTTTGCCTGGCACCCTTCTTAAACAAAGGCATAACTTTAGCCGCTTTCCAATCTTCCGGCACTTCCCCGGAATCCAGCAACGTTTGGAAAATAACCACCAAGACATCCACTATCACCTCCGCCATTTCTTTCAGAACCCTCGGATGCATTCCATCCGGTCCTGGGGACTTGTCCACAATCAGTCCCTCCAGTCTGTCGAGCACCACCTCTCTAGTAACAATAATGTCATTGAGATCCTCCAGTCCTACCACCTTTCCATCTCTAACATCCGGCAAATTATTCACGTCTTCCTCCGTGAAGACAGAAACAAAAAAGTTATTCAAGACCTCAGCCATTTCCCCATCCCCTACCACTAAGTCCCCCCTCTCATCCTCTAAGGGTCCAACGTTCACCCTAGCAGTTGGACTAAAACCTGGTGTTGTCAGACTTTTTACTGTGTTTACCCCAGTCCAACGCCGGCACATCCACATCATGATGTAGCAATGCTCAGAGGGCAACCCCCCAGCACTCGATCCTCTGATTCCCACCCCCCTCACCCCCCAACCCCACCTTCACTCCAGCAGGGTTGGGCCACCAACTCCCTGCAAATGGAGAGCTACTGTCACCTCCGCTGGAGTGACACATTCCTGGTGGGAGGAGATACTAACAGGTCTGGAGCCTTCAGTCCTGGGCCTGCTAACAGCACTTAAATAGTATGCAAATTAAGCACTGCATATATTATGTAGCTCCGTGCCGGAAATGCGGTGCTGGGGCATGTGCCCAGCAGGGATCCCACAAAACGGCTCCTGTTAGATTCTCCTGGCCCACTGCACTAAAAAAGCAGTGTAGCAGGATGGGAGAATTGCCCTCAATGGCCTTTAGATGAGATACCCATTCTGTTCTTTTGTCTTTATCAGAGGTGGTAATCAGATTTTGGGTGCTTTTAGAAGTAGCTTGTCTGGAAACGCCAGGAACAGTTCCACTGTCACTCAGAGAAGCACTCTGCAGCCATTCCTATCAATAGCTCTTTCTCAACAATCTTTGAGGTTTGTGTCTATTTTAAAATATGCAATTCAGATCTTTATAAAGTCTGACAATTTTGTGTATATTCCATGCTTTTTTCTCCATCATCATAACACTCATAAATACATCAAGCAATACATTAAATGTAAATAAAAATTTTGTCTGTAACATTGCCCAATTGCCCTGGTCCTGGAAAGTTTATGCAAAAGCATAACGTGGCTTCAGAAAGCATGATTTGTTTCCAGATTGCCAATTGCATCCAAAAAGCAAACCCTCTAATTTTTTGTACCATGGTTGTCATTTTTCTGAATAAAAGCAAATTACTGTGGATGCTGGAATCTGAAACGAAAAGAGAAAATGCTGGAAACTCCCAGCAGGTCTGGCAGCATCTGTAAGGAGAGAAAAGAGCTGATGTTTCAAGCCCCCTTTTCTCTCCTGACAGTGCTGCCAGACCTGCTGAGATTTTCCAGCATTTTCTCTTTTGGCTTGTTATTCTTATGTCTTGACTGTGAGGATTTGATATTAGCATAACTTTGGCAATTTTAGTTTAGTTACAGTTATGTGAATCAATGCTAAAAAATTTACCACAAAGGAAAGAATAAATTGTTTTTGTCATGTGAAACCTAAGGATATCCCAAAGCACTTTACAGTCACTGAAGTATTTTTAAATCACTGCTGCATTGTAGAACTCGTAGATCCCAATTGGGCCTTGTAAGATAGGTACTTTAATAATCTTCATATAGATTGCATAAATCAAATTGGCAAATTGACTATCCCACTGTCAATATCCTGGGAATTACCATTAACCACAAACTGAACTAGACTAGTCATATAAATATGTTGCTTCAAGAGCAGGCCAGAATTAGGGAATTCTGCATTTAGTAACTCACTTCCTGACTCCCTAAAGCCTGTTCACTACTTACAAGGAACAGGCCAGGAGTGTAATGGAATACTTTCTGCTTGCCTGGACAAGTACGACTCCAACAACACTCAAGAAGCTCAACATTATCCAGCACAAAATATCCTATACATGCATATTAAACATTCACTCCCTTCACCATCAATGCACAGAGACACCAATGTGTACCATCTACAAGATGCACTGCAGCATCTCACCAAGGTTCCTTCGACAGCACCTTCCAAACCTGGGACCTCCACTACATACAAGGCCAGGAGCAGTAGTTGCATGGGAACGCCACCACCTGAAAGTCTTCTTCCAAACCACATAGCATCCTGATTTGCAGATGTACTGCAGTGTTTCAGAAACAGCTCGCCAGCATCTGCTCAAGGGCATTTAGATGTGGTCAAAACCAATAGATGTTACATAATTCTTAAAGGCATTAGATGATAAGGTACCACACTGAGGGTTATATTAGCATGGATAGAAGATTTGGGATAAATGAGTAATTTTTAGCTTGGCAAAGTTACCAAATGAGGTGACACAGAAATCTGTGCTGGAGCCTGAACTATTTTCCAATAGTAATATTTCTGATAACCAATAGGTTTCGACAATGGAAGTCCTGCTTAATCAACTACGTTGGTTAACATCAATGTAAAGCTAGTTCTGCTACCATCCAATCAGAAAGTTCCTGGATTATTTTATTTATTAGTCACAAGTAGGCTTACATTTACAGTGCAGTGAAGTTATTGTGAAAAGCCCCAAGTCTCCACACTCCAGCACCTGCTTGGGTACACCAAGGATGAATTTAGCATGGCCAATTCACTTAACCTGCACACCTTTAGACTGTGAGAGGAAACCAGAGCACTCAGAGGAAACCCACGCAGGCATAGTGAGAATGTGAAAACTCCACACAGTCAGTGACACAAGCCAGGAATTGAACCTGGGTCTGTGGCGCTGTGAGGCTGCAGTGCTAACTACTGTGCCAGCATGCCACCCATGGGTGATTTCATGGTGATGCACAGATTGAAGTCTTGCAAGAGATGTGGGACAGTAAGAATCGAATTCCAGGGGAACATGATACTGCAGAACAGTGAAAGACCGAGGTCAAAGTGAAGCCAGACTGCTGACAACAACTACTGATGATTTTTGACAATTATTAACAGTTGTGTGAAGGTACGACTCTGATGGGATAAGACACAACTCTTTTAAACAGTGTGCCAATTGCTGCACTTCTGGATGACATAAATTTCATTGTACAGTAATGAGTTGTATAAAGGGAACAACTGTATTGAAAGCACATTTGCTGAAGGCATAAAGATAAGTTGTGAAGAGGATAGAAAGAGTCTGCAAAATGATATGTTAAGTAGAGGGAAAAAAAATTGGTAGCTGGACTGCTACATGACATAATTTCTTGAACCAGGGACAATGATGTGTTGTGGACCATCAGTTTTGAGCAATGAAACTTTTGGGGTTGTACGGTCACTCCACAAGAGATTGCTCAGTGTGGAAGGAGTGGTCTTGAAGAATACTGGGCCAATTGCATCTGTTAATGATGCTCAGATCAAGTTAGTGTTGAAGGGTAGATCTTGGAGTCTGTGAGACATTGTGATATTTCTTGCCCTGGAGGAAAGTGTTGGTGATAATTAGTTCATTGTGGCCATAAAATCTAAGAAGTTATGGTCCATTGTCATTGACCTTGCCTACCTCATGGAAGCAACCCAAGGCATGTTGGCCATGAATCTCTGTCTGACCCAACAAATGCTTTGGAATCACCTAAAATGAATATTTGAAAGTTATGTCGAGAGTCATAGAATTGATCATTGTCAAAGCATTCATTACAAGGACAGATGATGAAGACATGGCCTCTGTGAGACAATAGAAGCAAAGAGAGGCATTCAGAACTTGCTACTCGTGGCTCAATGTGTCAATTTGTTACTGATAGCAAAACCTATATCATGTTAATGATAGTTGTCTGTGCTCTTGCCATGTCAATGGTAGGTATACTTAGCTTCATGCAGAGAATCTTTGCTGGCTAATCTGGTCTCCTATAGAGCAACAATACCCACTTCATGTTTGTGTAGCACACAGTCAATCAGCACCATGGTGTGTACATTCGCTTTCTTCTACGGCGAGTGTGTGCAAGATGGAAAACTGGCTATAAATCAATAGAAAGCCCTCTGTGAATGCTAATTTTAAATGTTTCAGTGCTGATTTCTTTTCTCTATGCATTTTTTTAAAGTTTGAAGCAATTGGAAACCTTTTAGTACAGATTGATGTATTTGGCTTCCAAGGTAAAATGGTAAATCTGGACTTGAGAAGGTCTAACCATCACCTGAATACAATTTTGGTTTGGATTGTTGATTATCATAATTTGAACTTCCCTGGGATGCTGAACTCAACTCTGCAGATTTAGCACTCCAGCACTGCTTAGGCACAGTTTTAATAGAGGAGTATATGTAGACTCCTTCCAATCATTTCCAGTGGAGGTATGGAATACAATGGATGGCACACCACATTGCAGGATGGTTCAGGGATGGTGCAAGCAGGCACCCAGATTCTCAGATTTGGCACTGGATGCTCTGGTGAAGGAAGTCCAGATGAGGAGGGGTGCCCTGGATTCACATGCTACTGTCATGTTTTCTTTTAACGCTGTGTCCAGAGTAAAGGGAAGGGGGTTGGGGGGAGGGGGGATTGGCATTCGTAAGATGACGGCAACCAGGCATTGCCTTTCTCCTGGTGATTCCTATAAGGAAGCCAATAGAATAGAGTAATCCAGAACTCTATGTATTCAGGAGAAGTTCTCAGGGAATTTGTGGAATAAGTGTTGCTGGAGTGTTAATGAATTCTTGACAAAGCATCCCAGAAAGTCTACTGACGTTTTTCAGAGATCCTTTTCCCAGCTCCAGGGGCAATGAAAGTGAAATTGTGAACATTCCTTTAATTGGTACGTGATCATTGAATTATAGAATTCTACAGTACAGAAAGAAGTCGAGTCTGTACCGACCACAATCCCACCCAGGCCCTATTTCTGTAACCCCACACATTTACCCTGCTAATCCCCATGACATTAGGGTCAATTTAGCATGGTCAATCAACCTAATCCACACATCTTTGGACTGTGGGAGGGAACTGGAGCATCCAAAGTAAATCTACGCAGACACGGGGAAAAAATGCAGACTCTGCATAGACAATTACTTGAGGCTGGAATTGAAACCTGGATCCTTGATGCTGTGAGGCAGCAGTGCTAACCATTGTGCCACTGTGCCACTCCATTCCCACTATCTCTCACACAATATCAACATCAGTAGTGTTTTAACTCTCAAGCAACTGTTTGCTGTTGGGACGGGACATTAGTTGAAGTGCTAGCCACGAATGATTTATGTGGCCTCTTCACTGAGCAGTAGCAATCAATTTAAGTGGCAACCAGCTTCTTAACTAGCGACTCAGTAGCCAATGCCAGTGCTGGCCTCACCTCCTCAACAAGATGGCATCTCGCACTGAAATGCAAACGAAACAGGAACGTTGGCTTAAGATCTTATTTTGACCATTATTTTGCCTCTTTAAATCCAAAGTATTCATCAAAATTCACTTTCTGCCTCCATCACTTAAACTTGATTAATGTTATGCCACTCTGGAGGATACATTTTGTATTTGTGTTCTGTTATTGTGGTTTTATCTTGGGATTTAGTACCTTTTTACTTCAGAAGAGATCTTGCAGGAGGCAATGGTCTTTTGTTGAAAACACACCTACTCACATGCCATTAACAAAGCTGAAATAAAGGCAAGACATAGCTACAGTTATTCTTTAAGATGCTTCTCAGTCATCTCTCAGTAAGTGGCAGCACTGTCACATTATTCTTGACATACATGTTCAGTCTCTATCATTAGCATTAATTCTTTACTCTACACACTCATATTCTAGGGTAGTCTTCAAAATATGTGTTGGGAAATGGCTTCCTAATGCTTCTGTTCTGCAGAGCACATTGAGATGGATTTTGATGATCCTGGGCGCAAGGCCAAGGGTTCAGTTACGATTAGCTGAAATAGCTTGAATGTAATATTATGGACATTTGGGCCCGAATTCTTCCATCCTGCCCACCACGGGAATTATAGTGGGCGGGTCGGGAGATTGGGGGTGAATCATGCAAAGGTCCATTGATATCGAGCGGGATTTCCTGGTCTTGAGGTGAGCGAGGCTGGAGAATCCTGCCCATTCAGCACCATAAAGATTGAATAAATTGGCACCTTTGTCTTTGAATATCTGGGAAGTGGTAAATTTAGGCATTTATTGCTAAAGCTAAATCTGTGATGTTGTTTCTTTGTTACCATTTTTGTGAATAAATCCAGCCTATATGTGACTCCAGATCCACAGCAATAGAGTCACAGGACTGAATTTTACGAGAAAAGTTTTAAATGTTGAGCTCACATGAAAATGGGAGAGTTGCAGATCTGGTTTTTTTTGGGGCGTGTTTTGCTTCCAATCTTGTGCACAAGCTTTCTGTTTCTTTTTGACTTTCACTTTGGGTTGCAGGAGAAATTTGGATGATAGGAGGTTTATCTCACTCTCCTTTTGTCAGATTTCCTCTCAAGCAAATGATCTACATGACAAATGACATAGTCTTTCTTCAATCTTCACTAGGTATGTGAATGCAACTAGTCTCTTCACAACAATTCTAATTACATACTTCTACTTATCCCTCTGTGGTTTTTCACCAGAACCTTGTCAGAATTGATCTCACTGAAGTTTTGTGCCTGATGTATTATGAATCATCTTCACTTTGTCTTTCTTTTTTCTTACTTTGCTTTGATGTCAGACTTAAGTAAACTAAAACTTGTACTGGAAAAATGTTTAGGCACTAACTCATAGGCTGAGGCACCTGTGGTTAGTCTTTAAGTGAACAGGAAATTGAATACCCTGGGTTGAAATTAAAATTGATTAAGAAGAATTAAGCAACTCTACAGTCACAAACGTTAAGGGGAGTTGTTCAAATGTGATACAGTTCAGGGATGTTAAGTGAATATGTCAAGCTAATGAAAATGGAAGGCGATATTCAAACAAATAGAGTAAGATGCCAGATAGGTTAATCTAAAGCATGTAGGATGGAAGAAGAAAGTTGTTATTTTCATTATTTCTCATTAAATTATAATATTTTTATCCAATGCATATTGACTGGTGTTAAGGTAAAACATTCTTTTAAACGTAATATATTCTGGACATATTGGCCATGTATGTTTTGGTTCCAATTGCACTAAAAAACAAGTATACAACCCAACTTGTTAAATATTCAGGGATTGGTGATGTTGGTTTGGCCATACTCTATTCTGGGAACTTGTATACATGTATAATTTTACACTTTAATGTTTAAGTTTATGTAAGTCTTTTACTGTAAAATTTGAGTGTTTAATTATATTGCCATCTGTGTTGGGGAGGTGGAAGTAAAATTGTTCAGTAATGGCAGCCTGCTGTGAGTCTGCATGTTAACGTTTTCCTTAGTGCAATACACAATCCCCCTCTTCTCTTAATTTTGACTATTCTGATGCCAGGGCTTTATTGTGACTTGTGTTTCCCAGAAGTCTAAAATAATCACACTTAGAGGCCAAAGTATTCCAGCCATTCACACACTGTCGCCACTGCCAGAGAGGATGGAGAATTTAATGTTCAGCCAAATCTCCGTTCACTGCAATGGGACGGGAGAATCCCACGAGCATGAATGGCCAGAGAGTCCTGACCACAGTCACAAAAACTGGAGCTTTCTTTGGTGTTATTTCTTCAATTGCCTTGTGCTGCACAATGATACATCAATATTTTGTAGTGCATTAGGGCCTGATATGGCATTGTACATACTTTTGATTGGGGGTGGCATGGTGGCACAGTGGTTAGCACTGCTGCCTCACAGTGTCAGGGACCCGGGTTCGATTCCTGGTTTGGGTCACCAACTATATGGAGTTTGCACATTCTCCCTGTGTCTGTGTGGGTTTCCTCCAGGTTCTCTGGTTTCCTCCCACAGTCCAGAGATGTGCAGGCTAGGTGAATTGGCCATGCTAAAATTGCCTCTTAGCGTTAAGGGGTAAATACATGGAGTTATGGGGATAGGGCCTGAGTGGGATTGTGGTCAGTGCAGGCTCAATGGGCCAAATGGCCTCTTTTTGCACTATAGGGTTCTATGATTTTGGTTTATTATTGTCACATGTATTAGTACACAATGAAAAGTATTGTTTCATGTGGGTTTTACAGACAAAGCAGAGTGTATTTAGAGAAGGAAAGAAGAGAATGTGGTGTTACAATCATAGCCAGGGTGTAGAGAAAGATCAACTTAATATAAAGTACGTCCAACAATATGGTTTGTAATTCTTTCTGAATAATATAACAATATAACAGTCTTGCTTTGCTTTTTATTTCAGTTTTGACAAAATATCTGTCCCTGAAATGCTAACCTATACTTTCATGCACATCCCGCATCATTACAATCTGTTCTCGCTTTTTTTAAATCTTAAGCATTGAAGAGAATTTTCTTTTACCTTTCATACTACATAATTTTCCAGCTGGAAGGGAAATATTGATAGCTGATTATATTCAGAGCCTTGGAAGAGAATGTGATTAAGCACCAAAAATAAAACGTATTAATGCATAATTATTACATAAATTATTACATGAATGCACCCCATGTGTTGTTCAATGGATTAAACACTTTCACCAGTAACAAAACTAAAATAAAAACCTCATTTCATCTGTTGGATGATTTTATCCATTTTATGAGCTTCTGAAAGTGTAAAGCCACAACAAAGGTGAAAAGTTGAAGTCAGCTGATTGTTCAGAATACAGTCTAGCAAAGCTTTCAAACTGGATGCTGACACGACGAGAAGAATGTTTTTCAATTTCTGTATTGGTTGGAGTGGTACCTTTTAAACCTATTTTTGCTGAAAGAAAACTATCAGTGAAAAGATACTGGCAGCAGTTAATAGATTTTAGAGTAACCCCATCTTAAATGTGATCAGTATTACCGATGATGCAGATAAGATCTGAATAATTTTCAACAATTGCAACATCTGCTGAAAGGCGACAATCTGTTCACCACATAAAAACTGTACTGACAGTCATAGAATCTCTACAGTGCAGAAGGAGGCCATTTGGCCCATCAAGGCTGCACTGACAACAATCCCACCTTGGCCATATTCCCGTAACAACATGTATTTACCTTGCCGATCTCCCTGATATTTAAGGGACAACTTAGCATGGCCACTTAACCTAACTTGCACATCTTTGGAGTGTGGAGGGATACACGGAGAACATGTAAACTCCACACAGGCAGTGACCCAAGGCTGGAATTGAACCTCGGTCCTCGGTGCTGTGAGGCAGCAGTGCTAACCACTGTGCTGCTCTTGAGGACTTTTACTCAAAGAACCAAAACTTGTTTCATCACTGAACCATCAAATAATTTATTCTACACTCTCTTTGGATTATTAAGGCTGTCTTACTGAAGAAATTCCAGAGTGTACAGAACTTTGTGGGTACAAGAAGTAAAAGAGTGGATTGATTTGAGTTATCATCCCTCATGGAATTGATTCTCATGCTACTACTTACAGGGCGAAAAGCTGCAGCATGCTACGGTGCAGAGGGACCTGTGGGTCCTTGTGCATGAGTCGCAAAAACCCAGTCTACAGGTGTAGCAGGTGGTCAGGAAGGCAAATGGGATGCTGACCTTCATAGCGAGGGGGATTGAATATAAAAATAGGGAGGTCTTGCTGCAACTGTACAGGGCACTGGTGAGGCCGCAGCTGGAGTACTGTGTGCAGTTTTGGTCGCCGCACTTGCGCAAGGATATTTTGGCCTTGGAGGGAGCGCAGAGGAGGTTCACTAGGGTGATACCGGAGTTGAGGGGGTTGAATTATGAAGAGAGGCTGAATAGACTGGGCTTGTACTTGTTAGAGTTTAGAAGGATGAGGGAGGTCTTATTGAGACGTATAAGATGATAAAAGAGATGGATAGGGTAGAGGTGGAGAGGTTCTTCCCGCTCAGGAAGGACAGCAGGACTAGGGGGCACAGCCTCAAGATAAGGGGGGGGGCAGTTTAGAACGGAGTTGAGGAGGAACTTCTTCACTCAAAGGGTGGTGGATCTCTGGAATTCTCTGCCCGTTGAAGTGGTGGAGGCTACCTCACTAAATATATTTAAGATGCGGGTAGATAGGTTTCTGACAGACAGGGGGATTAAGGGTTATGGGGAGAAAGCGGGAAAGTGAAACTGAGCCACTTCAGATCAGCCATGATCTTATTGAATGGCGGGGCAGGCTCGAAGGGCTAGATGGCCTACTCCTGCTCCTATTTCTTATGTTCTTATGTTCTTATGGGTGTCACTGTGGTCAATACTTCTACTTCACAGTTCTGGGGACTCGGGTTCAATTCTGGCCTTGGGCAACTGTTTGGAGTTTGCATGATCCCTCCATGTCCATGAGGGTTTCCTTTGGGTGCTCTGATTTCCTTCCACCATCCAAAGACGTGCAGGTTAAGTGGACTAGCCATGCTAAATTTCCCTTTAGTGTCCCAAGATGTGAGGGTTAGATGAATTAGTAAATGTGTGGGGCTACGGGGTCAGGATGGGGGAGAAAGCTAGGGTAAGATACTCTGTCAAAGAGTTGATGCAGTCTCAATGGGCTGAATGGCCTCTCCTGGCACTGTGGGGATTCTATGATTAGTAGAAAAAAATAGCTGCTCAGTATAATGTGACGAATACAACTTAAAATCATAATGAGAGGCAATTGAGGCATAGATGCGTTTTAGGGGAAGCACATGAGGGAGAATGGATATTGATGGGGTTAGATGAAGAAGCATTGGAGAAGAGTTGAGTGGTGCATTGTATTTGCATGCATAAGAACATAAGAACATAAGAAATAGGAGCAGGAGTAGGCCATCTAGCCCTTCGAGCCTGCCCCGCCATTCAATAAGATCATGGCTGATCTGTTGTGGCTCAGTTCCACTCTCCCGCCCTCTCCCCATAACCCATAATCCCCTCTCTTATCAAGAACCCATCAACCCGCTTCTTAAAAATATTTAGCGAGGCAGCCTCCACCACTTCAACGGGCAGAGAATTCCAGAGATTCACCACCCTTTGAGTGAAGAAGTTCCTCCTCAACTCCGTTCTAAACCGCCTCCCCTTTATCTTGAGGCTGTGCCCCCTAGTCCTACTGTCTTTTTTGAGCGGGAAGAGTCTCTCCACCTCTATCCTATCCATCCCATTCATCATCTTATACGTCTCAATGAGATCTCCCCTCATTCTTCTAAACTCTAACGAGTACAAGCCTAGTTTATTCAGCCTCTCCTCATAGCTCAATCCCCTCAACTCCGGTATCAGCCTAGTAAACCTCCTCTGCACTCCCTCCAGGGCCAAAATATCCTTGCGCAGGTGCGGCGCCCAAAACTGCACACAGTACTCCATCTGAAGCATTAAAAGGCCTGTTTCTGTCTGATAAATATTTTTCAATACTTATACATTTACACATACATTTAAAGCTGTCATTATCATTGAGACAGCAAGATTTTACCTCAAGGTATCTAAATTAAGATGACAGAACTGATTTATTTTTATTCTACTGATCAAATGGGCTTACTTTACTAATCCTTACTTGAATAGGAAGAGAGCATCACAGCTGTCTTCATTACACTAGTTTTACTTGAACAAATTGTAGTACATTACTCGGTCTTATCTCACCCATTGATTCAGGCTGATTAAAGGGTGGCTTGTGCATTGAAAAATCAACAGGCTCTTCTGTGAGATCAATACTCTTCGTCAGTGCACCGAGTGGGTGGATTGGCTCCTGACCACCTTAGATTTCATAATGTGACTTCATTTCAGCCAGAGGACACCAGCAATGTTTGTAGGCACAGGAACATGAATGTGTATTCAACTTGTTTTTTTAAATGCTGTAGAGAATAACATTTTCATCTTTGATTTAAGAAAGGTAGAAGCAACAAATGCCAATAGTGGATAAGCAAAGAAAATTACTGTTTAAAAACAAAACAGAGACAACAATTGGGATCTGATCTAACTGAGAGCCAAGACATAATGTTCACATAAAAGTTATTAATTGCACCCAAGCCACAACTTACTATGGACGGTATAGCACGCAAATTATTTCTTTGACAGATAGATTAAATAAGGATGAAGCTATTAATTTCTGTAAAGTTCTGTGGAGTTTTATGTTAACTCAACACTTTCTTAAAGCAATCCTACAGCAATCCCACTGTGAAAGTTTTGTCAAGCTCTGATATAAAGGCAAAATATTCTGAAAATCTGAAATTAAAGCCGAAAATACTGAAAAAAAAACACAGCGTGTCTAGTAGCATTTGTGGAGTTAACATTCTGAGTCCAATAGGGCAGTTCCAAAAGTCATATTGGACTCAAAATACTAGGGGCAACTTTAACCCAAAAAAACCTGAAATGTCCAACAGGTGGAAAAATGGGAGACTTTCCGTTCCATTGTTTGGGCAAACTTAGTTGGTTGAATTTCACTGACTTCACAGAGTGGAGTTCACACTGGTAGTAGGGGTGCAGGGCCTAATCCTGCCCGAAGGGCCAGCATCAGTGTGCTTGTGCTGATTGATGCATGTGCACTGGTCCCATCATCACCAGCCTCCCAATGGCTTCCCCAACCTCCCCTCCACCCCACTGCCTTCGGTCTGGCCTTGTCCCCTCAAGAAAGCCCCACTCCCCTCAGGCCTCATCCTCTTTGCACCACTCGATGCCCAGTGGGCGGTGGCAAGGTGTCCAGTGGGCACTGCCAGTGTGCCAGGCTGGCACTGCCAAAGGGGTATCCACCCACCATGACTCGATGACTCTATGACCCGACCCCCAAGCCCAGATGATACCTTCCCAGGCTCACTAATGATATTCAAATGCTGATTTCAATATTGTGATCAACCTTGTGCTGTTTACTTGCACAATCACACCATAAAAAGTGGCCTGGGAAAGTCACGATCGACCAATGCAGTGGGCCAGGAAAATTGTGTCCATCGACTCTATTTCCTTCTCCACTGATGCTGCCACACCTGATGAATTTCTCCAGCATTTTCTATTTTTAGTTTGCTTCCTCTGATACCTGCAAACTCCTAAAAATAATACATCCTAGGCAATGCTACTTAAAAACAATGAAGGATATTTATTAATCACAAGTAAGGCTTACATTAACACTGCAATGAAGTTGCTGTGAAATTCTGGTCAACACAGTCTGGCACCTGTTTGGGTCAACGCACCTTACCAGCACATCTTTTAGAATGTGGGAGCAAATCGGAGCAGCGGAAGGAAACCCATGCAGATACAGGGAGAATGTTCAAACTCCACACAGAAGTGAATCAAGCCAGTAATTCAATTTGGGTATTTGGGGCTATAAAGCAGCAGTACTACCCCACATAATACTTAGCAAAACAAATAATTTACATCACCATTAAAATAAGTTCTATATACATATATATCCTTCTCACTCCAGTTATAGATTTTGCATTAAGAGCCCTAATTGAGATGCAATTTCTCAAAACTCAGTTGGATAGTCATACATGAATGAACATAATTTGCAAATTGGAACTAAATGATTTTGAATGTTTCAGAGTTGTTGGATGTACACACATAATAGGGGTACCATCATTCTGAAGAACACAGAAAACACCAAATAAAATTAATTTGACAGTGAGTAACTGATAACTTCTTCTTGTTTCTATAGTTGCAACATTTTGTATTATAATAATAAACCTGGGCAGCATTGGCATTAAATAAAAGCAAAATACTCCAGAAGCTGGAAATCTGAAATAAAAACAAGTAGTGCTGAATAAACTCAGCAGGCCCAATTTTACCATTTTGATTCAAAGTGCTGGGCGGACTGGAATTTTGGAATGTTTCAGATCCGACTTTTAGACCCATTCTCAGGCGCCCCCATATGCACTCAGCCTGTAAAAATATCAGCAATTCTGAATCACACTGCACAAGCCTGTTGGGGGTGGTGGTGGGGGCGGGGGGGGGGGGTGCTTAATGCACTCAAAATTGTGCAGCTCCGGTTGGCGCCTCCAATTGCGCATGCGCAGAAAAAAAAGTGATAGAATTAACACTCCCCTGTCACATCACTCCACCAGATAATGCCGCCCCCCCCCCCCGGCCCCCACAGACATTGATTCACCCTCACAACATTACTGACCCCCTTATCTCCTCTCCCACCCGCCACGCAGAGCAATCCCGAGTCCCTCACGCCTTCCCCCAACAATCACAGGCAGAATGGCAGTGGACCTCCTTCCCCCCTCACTCCAATGATCGCAGGTAGAGTGGCAGCGAACCCACCCCCCCCTTCCCCCACACTGATCTCAGGCTGAGAGACCCACCTTCCCCCCTCCAGCCTACAGATATCAGGGAAGGTGGTCCGCCTCACCCACACCCGGACCCTCCCGCACAAGGCCCCCTTCTCCACCAGACCCTGATGGCTGTCCGACACCTCCCTCTCTCTCCCCTGTCCCCAATCATTGAGGCACTGATCCACCACACTTCCTTCCCCAGTAGCACACCTGCAATTGCTCACTTACATTCCCCTCAATGCTAACAAGCAAAATGCATGGAACTTGCTGGAATGCTCTGCTAAACTGCCCGCAGCTGATCTGCCTTAATGAGGGGCAGCTCCATAAAAACCCAAGGATGGACAGGCAGGTAGGCATTCCTGCACAAAATGTGTACATGACTAGCCTCCCAATTATCTGAGGGTGACCTGGGTGAGGCTACTGCAGAAGATGCCATGCCATGCCACCTGGAGGGGGGCAATCAGTGCCAGGGCACTGGCTCCTGAACTGCAAAGCAGTGCTGGAAAAAAGTCAATGACTTCATCTGTGCAGCAGGGCTGAGTGCTGAACCCCATCTTGCATCTTCCCTCAAATTTCCCCCAGATCCTCTCATCCCCAACTCCTGCATGCTTCCAGCTTCTGACCCCCAAGCAACTCTTTCCTACCCCCCAACAGCCCCACTGTGCTTGCCCTCTAAGAGCCACCACCTGATACTCTGCAGGAGTCACGCATTATTTCTTTCTAGGCTTCTGTTTCCACAGGAGAAGACTGACCATAACACCTCTGAGAGGGCAAAGACAGGGGCTGGTGAGCCAGACCTATGGGTGTTAGTCCCTTTTGAGGAGCAGGCACTGGAGCTGCCAAGAGAAGGGCAGTTGCGGGCTGTCAGTGACAGCATGCTTGGGCTGCTGAGAAGACGTGTCATTCCTCCACTCATTTTGAGGCAACTTCTTGGGGGGCACAAGTTTCAGCTGCAAGGGGCAAAGTTTAAAGGACATGTACAAGGCATGTTTATCTGCACAGAGTGGGTAGTGGGTGCCTGGAACTTGCTGCCAGGGGGAGTTTGTGAATGCATAAATGATATTGATCTTTAAGGGGCATCTCTACAGCTTTGTGACTAGGATGAGAATAGAGGCATATGGTCTCTGGAAGGGTAAGGGGTAACAAATCAGATGGACAGCCTGGTCACTACAGGCTTGGAGGGCTGAAGGGCTTGGTGCTTTTTTCCATTTTCAGTGGAGAAATGTGAATCGGGTGGTTGGCATCCTGGATTCCTCTCCCTCCCTTACACTTAATCTTATGTCCTGTGTTGTAGGGACACATTCAGCTGACCCGAGGCCTTCTGGACTCTAGCTGGTCCTGCAGCCCCTGCCCATCCTGGTCCAGACAGCTCAGATGAGTCCTCAGAGGATATGGGTGAAGGGACCTCCAAGGCAGGACTTGAGCCCATGCCGGGGTCTTCCAGCCAGGAGACTGTGGCTGTGGCTCCACATTCTGGCTCTCCCCTTAGTGACACCAGGACATCTCAGGGATAGCAGGATGAAAAGGGTGTCATGGAAGCATCCCAGGTACCTGGGAGCAGGCCAGGGCCCTCAAGGTCCAGAGACTCCAGATGATGCCCGTTACGCACATCACAGGCCTCAGCATGGTAGGCAGCTGGCCCCCTCCACCTCCAATGTACATTCTTGGGAGTCACTGAAACGTAATGGTAGGCCACATAAGATTAGGAAGTTGTAGTTGCAGTAAGATGGCATGGATGAAGAGCTGCACTAATTAGAAAGATATTTAAGCACCTTAACATTTTCTGTTCACAAGTTTTAATGTTAGAACATATTAGTTAAACACCTTTATTGCAATTGAATGTTTTTCACCACCCATCTGTGACTAATTTGTCTTGCATAGGAATCCTCTTCCACTGATAATCGCTGCAGAGATTCTTCATGTTGATATCAGTTGGAGAGGCCACTCAATCTGAGAAAGAGAAGCCATTGATCCCCTAGTCCTTCCTTCTCCCACCCCACCCGTCCCTGTATAGAGGGTTCAGATCCCTTACTTACTACACAGACATGGGCCTAGGTGCCAGAATTCACGTGGAGCTCAGATAGGAGTTTACACCAGGGCATCATCATAATGGTGCTTAGCGAGTCATCATCACTCTCTTGCCTGCCAAAAAACTTGCAAACACAAACCCAGGCCCACCACTCTGGTGTGACAATGTTACAGGATAGAGAAGGAATTTTGGATGGGAGAAGTGATGGAGTCAACAGACACAAGCCCCAGGGACTGAACCACCTGGTGATCAGGCCCTCCCTTGCTGCCCCTGCATGCCTCATTTGGGCTGCCAGCTGTCCAGTGCCTGGTTGGTGTTCCTAGGCATGTTCTTCCTCCTCTTCGTCCTGCTGGTCATCCACCCCAGCGATGCACAGCTGGTCAGCTTCCACATCTGCCTCCTCCTTCAAAAGGTCACCTCACTGTAGAGCCAGATTGTGGGAAGAGATCACTGGGCCGTATTGTAGGGCCCCATCAGATCGGTCCAGGCACCAGAATCGCATTTTGAGGAGCTCAATTCACCTCTCCACTACAGCACAAAAAGCTACATGGGCTTCATTATAGTGGGTCTTTGCCTCAGACTCAGGCCTAATGTACAAGGGACCATCGACTGCATACATGTCACCCTCGAGGACCCCCCTACAGAATACATGGAGATTCATCAACAGGAAGGGGTTCCATTCTCTAAATGTTCAACTCGTGTAAGACTATAACATGAACATTATGCATAGGTGTCATTAGCCATGAACGAAGCAGGTAACCCATATCACCCACTAGCTACCCCCGCAGCCTGGGCTCCTTCTCAAATGTCTTGAATGTCTGAGCTCCTGACAATGAAGCTTTCGTGCTCACTACCTGAACGTCTTGCGCGGACATGCATAATGTTTATGTTCTGGTCGTACGCGAGTTGAACATTTAGGGAGTAGAACCCCTTTCTGTTAATGAATCTCTGTAGATTCTGTAGGGGGCAACATGTATGCAGTTGATGGCCCCCTGTACATTAGGCAACCCCTCAATGGCTGCAAAGCCTGCAGCCCAGGCTTCCTGATGAGCCTGATCCAAGTTAAATTGGGTATACTGCCAATCCTGGGCATACAGGCCTTCTGTGACCTGCTTGGCACAGGGTGCAGAGCTGACTGGGAAATGCCACAGAAAGCTCTGCCAGGGGTCTGGAAGGAGCCAGTTGGATAAAAGTTCAGAGTGGCAGTAAATCTGACAACCAATGAGAGTTGGTGCCCTGTCCTGCCCTGAGGTGCCAAGTCCTATAACAAGGGCACAGGTATTGCACAGTCTCCTTTCAGAGGCAGAGACGTTGGCAGCACACTATGTCCGACATCTGTTCAAATGACACTTGTGCACAGAACTGCCAGGGTCTCCGTTCTGTTCTCCTGCACGTGCCCTCTTGGTGAATGGCAGCCACCTTCCTGCCTCTGGTGGTCGTCTCCCTCTACCCCTGCAAGTGGTAAGGCCCTGGGCCTCCTGTACCCACAATTCTTCCTCCAGCTCCTCCTCCCTAGCTCCAGCAGCAACAGCAAGATCAATCATCGCAAAAGCCATCTCATCACTCTGAAGGGGGAATGGGGTGGGAGATAGAGGGGAACACATGTAGAGTTTAAGGAATGCTGCTTGCCCCTAGCACACCAACAGTCACAGCTCCCCCTCCCAATTTCCGGAGCCACGTGCTCCCCACAATCACAGCTCCTTGCAAAGTTGAGAGACTGCAGCAGTGCAATTTGCAAGGGCTTTGTGTACATCCTTCAACTAGAAATGAGCTGCACCACAAGACCTGAGGTCAGCGCTGAGACCTGGGTCTGTGCTGCAAGTCGAACATTGGTGACCCTGCTGAGCAACAGGACCGCCCCCCCCAGCCCCCACACACTCGCAGAGCTGCCACCGCCACAAGACAGAAAATGTCCACACCAAAAGGACACCCGTGAGCAGCAGAGTGCTGTTGGACGCTATGTATTTACCTCCTCACTAACCCTCACTGATGGAGTAACCAAATCGGATTTTTATGGAGCATGTCTGTTTCAAGCCGATTCTGGATTGGTGAATGTGCTGGTAAAGGGGAAAGTGCCAGTAAAGTTGGGTGTGCAGCCCATCAAATCAACTTAAAAGCATTCAAATGCATTTAAATGGTCACCGTGCCCATTTCGAGCACGGTCCCGATCGCAGCCATTTTTTGGACCTTGGTAAAGAGGGAAACAGTGTGGAGGCGGGTGTGGATCACGCTACTCACCTCACGCCCAACTTTACCAAGTTTTCGTGCCTGAAAATGGACACGGCTTGATGGTAAAATCGAGCCCACTGACAGCATCTGTGGAGAAGGAAAAGTGCAACATTTTAAGTCCATCTACAGAACTGAAAAGGAGTAGAAATTTAATGAATTATAAACTGGGAGAGGAGATGGGGCAGAATGGAAAGTCAGTGTTAGGTCAGAGCTCGGGGGAGATTGACATTGATGTCACAGACTTGAGACAAAGGAGCTGTTCATAATGCCATTAGGGACATTAACAATGGCAAAGGTAGGACAGCAGAATGTGTTAATAGAACAACAGAGGTCAGTGCTCAAGGGAGCAAAACTGAACAAGAGATAGATGGTGTCCATATGGGGGAGTGATGGGTGATGATGGGACAAGCCTGGGGAACTGAATTAGCATAAGCAAAAAGAGGGGGTGTCAAAATGGAGGGGAAGTTCACAACCTAAAATTGTTGACCTCAGTGTTTAATCTAGAATGCTGTAATGTGCCTAATACCTTTCTGATTATTAATACATCTAACTCTTGACCTGTTAGCCCAATCAGTATATATTTCCTTTCATTATTTATGATAAATCAAAACTTTCTCCCTGTCTACTTGCTGCATAGTCAAAAATCATTGCTGTTAGTCCTTGAAAAGCAGTACTCATGTCTTTTTTTAATTTCCAAAGGATAAATTGAAACACCAACAGTAATCCAAGTGCTCAAAATGAGAAAGAAAACGCACCGATAAATCTTTAAATAGATGTGCAAGCTGGTGTCAGTTTCAATTTCTGATTTAGTTTGATCTAAAACAGAACCACACCATATATCACCACATATACTATAACTTTATCAAACGATAAGTGGGAATTTTATTTTGTAATTTCATCAGTAGCTATTCTTAAACAATGTCAGCACTTAAATAAATACACAAATGATGGATAAACTCAACAGGTCTGGCAATATCTGGAGAAGTTAAGTTTAAGTTAAGCGTATTTATTAGTGCCACAAGTAGGCTTATATTAGCACTGCAATGAAATTACAGTGAAAATCCCTGAGTTACTGTACTCCAACTCCTGTTCGGGTACACTGAAGGAGAATTTATCATGGCTTGAGTTTATCTAGAAAATGCTGGGTAAACTCAGCAAGTCTGACAGTATCTGCGGAGAAGTTAAGTTTAAGCTAAGTGTATTTATTCGTGTCACAAATAGGCTTACATTAACACTGCAATGAAATTACTGTGAAAATCCCTGAGTTGGCACACTCCAACACGGAGGGAGAATTTATCATGGCTAATGCATCTAACCAGCTCATCTTTCAGACTGTGGGAGGAAACTGGAGCACCTGGAGAAAGCCCTGCAACCCCGAGTGGACATACAGACTCTGCACAGACAGTGACACAGAGCACAGAGCAGCTGGAATCAAGCCCGGTCCCTGGCTGCTGTGAGGCAGCAGTGCTAACCACTGTGCCACCGTACGGAAAGAAACAAACTTAACAAAGAAGAGCTTTAAATTCTCCACAGCATTACTCTGAATATCATTTGTAAGTTACTGAACTAACTGAGACTCTCAGAAGGATTATTTTAAATAAAACATGTTTTAAAAAGAGGGACTTGATGCAATTTGAAAACAGCAGTCAACAAATGGATATGCTGGTGAAATACCCTCTTGGAGTTTATGAATATTGAATTGAGGCTAGTTCATAATCAACCAAGATTGAATTATAAAAAGATTCCTCAGAGAAAAGTTGGCTGCATCAAATGATTCTGGCTCGAAAATCCCAAGCTGAGAAGCAACAATAGAGCTGGCAAATATTTAATTGTATAAATTATACCTACTTTTTTTTAGCTGAGCACTTATGTAAATAATTCTCAACAATCCTTTCGGATGGTTGTGAATAATTAACTGATCCTTTTTAAATGAAAAATTCAACAGGAACCAGGTTGAATTTCAATAATGTATCACAGATAAGGGCCGGAATTCTCCGACCTCACTTGCAGCTGGGATTCTCCGGTCCCACTGCAGTGAATGAAGTTTTGGTTAAGCGCTTTGGTTAAAACATTGGTTAAGTTTGGTTATTCTTTGTTTTCAGTGGTAGCAGGACGAAAATACCAAAGAATTCCAGCCAGGGATTTTTGCCTTTGGACACGAGCATTGACTTTATTACTTTTACAAAAGTGGAAATATGCTTCACTGCACCTCTTAATCCTCAATATTTAATAATCTATATGGCTTTTGAGAGTAACAATTTGAGTTTGGTATGGTGATGTGGTGGGAGTTTGAGGTCTGTAGCCTGTGGTCCCACTGCCATGTTGGAGATCTTGGATTCATTGTGTGGGAAGTGTTTCCACTGCGTTAAGGTCAAATTTTCTGAATCTTGAGTCAGAGAGAAATGACAGGGAAACTGAAGTGCTGCAAGTGAAGTTTAAGCTTATTAGTGTCACAAGGAGGCTTACATTAACATGAAGTTACTGCAAAAATCCCCTAGTTGCCACACTCTGGTGCCTGTTCAGGTATACTGAGAAAGAATTTAGCATGGCCAATGCACCTCACCAGTGAGTCTTTTGGACTCAGACGAAACTGGAGCACCCGGAGGAAACCCACGCAAACACCAGGAGAGTGAGCAGATTCCACACAGACAGTGACCCAAGCTGGGAATCAAACCCTGGTCCCTGGCGCCGAGACGCAACAGTGTTAGCCACTGTACCACCCTGCCTCTCATAGTTAGAAAATAAATCCTGATAAAATTTAAAGCGACCACAATCAAACACAATAACAAAATATCCTATGAGAGTGAATTAATATTGAATTGAGGTAAGTTCATAATCATCCAGGATGTACTTATAAGATTAAAGTTTCAGCTGATTGTGCAACATGCAATTGATATTCAGAATAATGTTTCCTTTATGTTAAATGGTTACTCCATCTGTCTCTTGATTTGTCAGCCTGATGTGTAAAATCAAGATTAATAATTCCCTGATTATTCCCTCTACCACATGCCAGTCAGTGTAGCAATAATAGGATCAGGGAGATAAATGTATAGTTTTAAATGATGGTGCAAGAGCGAGACTTTGGGAAATTTGCAGCATTTTGTAACAAGTGTTAGCTGAATTAGACAGAATCTGATCAAGACTGGGATTAACGTCCCGGTTGGGAGAATGACTGTTGCTGCTGGGGAAAATTTAAGCCAACATGATTGAGGGAGCAGACAAAATGCAGAAGTTGAGAAGACAAGAGGTGTTAAAAAAGCTATGAAAAATAAAAACAACAGGAGAGAAAGAATGAGTCAAAAGAAGGAACAAAGTAAATAGGAAAACTTTTGATATCTTTAGATGCTGATTAAAAAATTGAAATAAAAACAGAAAAACGAAGGAAATACACAGCAGGTCAGGCAGCAGATTTGGGAAGAAGGTGGTAGGCCCCTCTGATCAGAGGATTCCTTTTGGATGGCTTGTTAGGATTGCAGGATGAGCCTTTTTTTTCATGCATCTTTCTTCAGATTTTAGTCTCTGCCTCTGATGTCCCCGGGATGACTGCAGGGAGCGCTATAGACCTCTATGACTAACCAAGTGACACATGTTCTTGGATGACTCACTGTCCCAAGCTATTGAGTAGCTCAAAAATGCAGTACTCAACCCTGACTGCACTAAGGTGTGAAAGTGGCTGAGGAATGTGCAGCACTCCCGTTAGACTGATCCCAGCTCAGAAAGAATCTTTCATCAGCCCTGATACCTTAGCCTCACAGCTTGAGTTGTCTCTTGGAAAGTCCTTCTGTACCATTCCACTCTGCAACTGTCCATTAGGGATTTTTAAAGTTTATTTATTAGTTTCACAAGTGATCACATTAACACTATAATGAAGTTACTGTGAAAAATCTCCCAGTTGCCACAAACCAGCGCCTGTTCGGGTACACTGAGGGAGAATTTAGCATGGCCAATCCTCTTAACCAGGATGACTTTTAGACCGTGGGAGGAAATCAGAGTACCCAAAGGAAACCCACACGGACACAGGGAGAATGTGCAGACCCCATACAGACAGTGACCAAAGCCGGGAATCACTGTCCGGGTCGCCGCACCCTCACCCCACCACAACCACAACCACAACCTTGATCACTGCACTTCATGGAGCTGAGGCAACCCAGGCAGTGGAGTGGCCTTTCTATTTGCTGATGTCTGTAAAATCCTTCCCAATTGAGACCTCAGCAATGTTAATTGGGTGTTCACCTCTGCAAAGTAAGCAGGTGATCTACTTCCCAAATTATCCATGGGAAACACCCCTGGCAGCAGAAGTGCTTCAGGGAACCATTCTGACCCACATTATATTTGCGGCCATCATGAAAACACCTTGACTAAGAAAAATCAGCCCAAAATGTCATAGGTTAAGAAACTTTCATCAGAATTTGCAAATAGGAACATTTGGCTCCCAATCCTGCTGTAAACTAAGCCATGTATCTATCAATACTATTACATGACAACTCACACCCAAGATCTACATGCCTGTCACTCCCTGGGCTAGGAGTCCAACATTCTTTGTTACAAAATACTCAGAAGGGATCGCGTAGAAGATATGCTCACAATCTTTGAAGCCAACATCCCATTAAAAGAATTATTCTCTCTCACCCTGGCCATTCCTCATGAAGGCTCTCACCTCCTCTCACATAGGCCCATAGGATGCAAACATGAGAAGAAATTGTTTGACCGTTGACCAGCAGATCTGTCTGGACTGCTTAAAGTGTGAAGAGATCCCATTCTTGTCTGCAGAAAACTGCTTACTGCTTCAAAATTGTGCAGGAATGTAAAGGTGGTTCCTTCCATCTGTTCCCTACACTGGATGCACCCATACTGATTTGACTTCCTGAATTTCTGCACTAAGATACTTTTACGTTCACTCTGGTGCCACCTCACCTCCTTTTTCTTTTTGCTCAATTTCAGTCTAAAAGTTAAGTTCCCTAGAATATTTAATTCCCAACGTTGGTCTCCCTGTAATTGCTACTAGATGAAATTATTTAACTTGTAGTACCCCATAAAGTGAAATGCCTGCTTCTCATAACACACAGGTAGGATAGCAGAATGTTTGAATAGAATATTATGGCTGATTTAATTGCAACATCAGCCCCACATATCCTCCTTCCCCAAATAACATTTCAACCCCTTTTTACTCAAGAACATATCTAGTTCTACCTTAAAGATATTCGAAGGCTTTGTTTCTTCTGCCTTTTGAGAAAGAGTGTTCTGCAGAAGGACAATATTCTGGGAGGAAAGAAAAACTCTCCTAATCCCAGTCTTAAATGAGCAATGAGATTTAAAAGAGGCTTAAAATGAAGTTTAAAGAGATGTATGAGGAAAGTTTCATACACAGAGGGTAGTGGGCGCCTGGAGCTCGTTGTCTGGGGAAATAGTGGAAGTGGATACAGTAGTGAATTTTAAGGAACGTCTGGATAAATGTATGAATAGGATGGGAATAGAGGGATATGGTCCCCGGAAGGGTAGGAGGCATTCGTTTAGACTGGCAGTATGGTTGGTGCAGCCTTGGAGGACCGAAGGGCCTGTTCCTGTGCTGTAATTTTCTTTATTCTTGGTGCTTTTTCAAACCTTTATTTTTAAACAGTGACACCTAGTTCCAGATTCTCTGACAAAAGGAAACATCCTCTCCCCATCCATTGTTTCAATAACTCTCTTGATCTCAAAGGTTTCAATCAAGTTGCCTCTTACTTAAACCAAACCTGTCCAACCTTTCTTCATGAGGTAGTTCCTGGTTTTAGTCCAGTAAACCTTCCCTGAATTGCTTCTAACTCATTTACAGCTTTCCTTCAATAAGAATGCCAATACTTGACACAATACTCCAGATGTTATTTCATCAATATCCTGCACAAATGAAGCATCCCTACTCTTGCAATCAATTCCCCTCAAAATGAACAATAACTTTCAATTAGTTTTCCTTATTATTGCCTGTACCAGCCTGATATGATTCAGATATGAGGACATCCAGGTCCCTCTAAATCTCAGATCTTGATAATCTGTCCTCACTTAGATAATAAGCTTCTTTTTATTCTTCCTGCCACAATTAAGAATTTAACATCTTCCCACATTATACTACACTTTCTGGATCTTTGCCCACTTAGCATGGTCAATCCACCTAACCCGCGCATCTTTGGAGGGAACCGGAGAAAACCCATGTATACAAGGGGAGAACATGCAGACTCCACACAGACAGTGACCCACATCGGGACTCAAGCCTGAGTCCCTGGTACTGTGAGGGAGCAGTGCTAACTACTGTGCCACTGTACTGCTTAAGTTACCATGCTGTTCACGTAACCTCCACTTTAGGCCTGTTAGCATAGGGTACCAACCTTGCCTTCAAGCATTTTCCTCGGCTTCCTTCTTTAATCTTCAATTTAACTCTGCTGTTTTTCATACTTCCCAACCTTGAGTTTCTTCAGAATTTTTGTGAGGCCTGATTCTCCATTAGTCGTTAGGTTGACTTTGGCCCAGTTCAGTTAAGTCTCCTTAACTGTTTTGGACACATCAAAGCTGAATAATTGTTCTTTATATATGTAGAGACAAATCTGTTGTTTGTCCATTAAATGCACAGCTAATTCAACCCCGCCCTTCCATGCAATCGCTTCACTTGTGTGTAGCTCCAACGCTATTCTTGAAGCTTTCAAGGGAATATGCCTGAATTTTTTGTGATGTAAAATTTCTGGCACTAGCGAGTCTGCTCCTCCAATGTTGACTTCTATCCTTGCTGGCTGTCCGTCCAGCAATAGAGTGACCCAGTATCAATTCATAGCATTAGTAATGGCTAGCATATTTATCCTCAGACTGTGAGTCACTTCATTTCTTTTGACTCTTTTGCACATCATGAACACTCCTTTTATTCTGTCAACACACTGTTTTGGATAGTTCTGACTTCTTATTATTTTTATTTATCACTTGGTTTTTCTTCCAGCAGGCATTGTCTTTTTTTTCCCACCACTTTTGCGTATTATGTCTATATATCAGCATTCTGCCTGGTTTCACACATCGGTGACAAGCATGAGTTTCAAAACTCTGTGGTGTCGATTCAGTCAACATTTTGTGCATTTGAGTACACAAACTCAGTTGCTGAGCTCCTTTTGCTGCCAGCGCCATCGAAGCAGCAATTTCCATAGCCTTTTTCAGAGAAAGGCTGCTCTCAGTTAACAAACATTTCTATATTGCTTCACTTCGAAGACGAAAGACAATCTGTCCCGAATTGTATCATTCAGCACATCATCAAACTTAGGGTATTCTGCGAGTCTTTTTAGCACAGCCGCGAACTGCACAATTGGGACTCTTACTTCTTGATTTATTTTGTGGAACCTGAAGCACTCTGTAATCACTAAAGGATTTGACAGAAAATTTATTTGCAAAATATCTATGATTTGTTTGTATGTTTTGATGCCTGGCTTCTCTAACTGCACTCAATTTCTGAGGGGATTCAGAGTTTTTTCCCCCATTTACATTCAGGAACAAATAGCAGTCTAATATATTTTATTTGTCTGTGCAAAATAATCAAAATGCTCAATGTAGGAACTTCATCATTTCATATTTTCAGATTTCCCATGATGCTGAAAATCTCCGCCATTGTCTTACTAATGGAGGTTCCCCGTATGTACAAGTTGTAGCATTTCCAACAGCTAATCTGATTTTTTTTTATTTTAAACAAGGCGACAACCTGAATTTCAGCCTCTTTTTTAAATACACCCAGCTCTCTAATTGTTCTGTGGAGGGTCATTACTCATGTTATCCTCTTCCAGAGTCCATGCACAGAATTTCTAATCCTCTTTTCCCAACTTTTTCTGTAATTTTCCTCTTCTCTAGTACCTTGCAGGCATCATTCAAAGCCTCGTTATCAGTTTTTATGTTGCATATTGGAGAATTTATGCTAGGAAACATGGAGGATTAAAAATAACAGAGCTTTGGAGCTTTACTTACAGGTTGGTGTTCGCTACACGGCTGTTTCTTCATAATGGCATTTCCCATGCTAACAACATGTGATATCACTTCCAGTAAAGAAATACACATGTATACCTATGTATACAGTGCTTAGTGTAGCTACCAAGAATCAGTATTAGTAAATGACAATTCACATAAATTGTAAAAGGTTGAAGCTTCAGCACTGATCCCTGTGGCATAATGCTCATCACATCCTGCCATCCTGCAAAAGACCTCTTTATGCCAACTCTCCATTTCTTGCTATTTCGCCAAACTTGCCAGTATGTTAACCCCCCTCTTCCTCCATACACACACTTTCAACCATGTGTCTTTTTTCCCCGACACCAAACTTTGATAAAAGATCATGGCCTGAAGTACTGACTTTATTTCTCCCTCCACAGATACTGCCTGACCTGCAGTGTGTTTCCAGCATTATCTGTGTTTATTCCTAATATGTGCTGCCAGGAACGGCACTGTCAGCACAATCCAAAATATCTTCCAAAAGTAAGTTGATAAACATTTGTGAGAGTAACATTTTAAGAAACAGCGAAAGGGTGGGGACTGGCATTAAGTTGAGTGTACTGTCATAGAACTGGTATAAGAACAATGAATCGCTCCTTCTATGCTACACAGTTCTGTGATTGACCTGATAAAGTCTTTGTTTGCTGATATGCTACTTTGAAACTGTGGGTGAGATTCTCCAGCCTCCCAGCCGTGTGTTTCCTGGTGGTGGGAGGTGGTGAGTTGTTTGCTAGCGACTGATTCTACCAAAGACAATTCCCATTGACGTCACCCCATGCCGATATGAATGGCTGGAGAATTCCGGCCTACGTATTTAATGTGATTTTAGTATAAAAGTATTGAGGAAAGTGGAACATTACCATGCCTACATCAGTTTTTCACTCAAGTTAGATAATGAATTGTAAGATATATCTTGTTAATCATGTACGGCAAAATTTTATAGGTTAGTTCATAAAATGCATACATATGGAATAATTTGATAATATTGGACATCTCATCTGTCAATTAATATATGTATTAATATAAAACAATCTAAGAGTTGATTCTTGAGGTATTTGGCAGCCAGCATTTCAATGGAGGAATTGTATCTGGAAGGTGAATAATTTATGAGCATGTACAAATTCTACAGTTTCTTCTAAATAATCCATTTAATTTAATGCAGAAAGTTTAGGACAGTAACAAACAGGTAATGAACAGCCAATTAAATGCATTGATCACTAATCTGGTCAGAAATTACACCCAAGGGGCCACGTGGAGAAGTCTATTTGAACTGGGCACTTAAAAGTAAGGTCATTACTGACTGCAGCATTGAAACATTTCAATTTTACCAATTTTAACATTCAGGTGGATGAGAGCAAATGGAGCCCAATAACCTCATGTAAATTGAGACACTAGTTAACTGAGTCAGAAGTGGAGAAGCTTCTGTTTTGCCTGCAACTAGCCCATTTTATGCTTTTCTGGGCTCCAGGAAAAATCAATCTTGTTTCCAATCTGCACAAATTTGTCTTTTTTGCAATCCAAGCATAATCTCCCTATCCACATTCCTGCCCAGTGAAGCATAAGAGACTTTAAGCCTCCAGCTGCTCCCTTTGTCCCAGAACTTGGCAAGATATCCTATCTCTGAGTTTTCAGATATATCTTAGAAAAGCTTCCCCTCTCAGGTCCCATCTCTATGGCAAGGTGAATCAAAGGGGCCTTGTATCCAGGTTGAAATGTTGATTAGCTATCTTTGTGATCCTAATTCTGTTCTATCTTGGAATTCAATGAACAATTTAATGCATACTGCATTATTCTACAGCTTCTTAGGACCTTGGGGACTGGTAGCCTAACCACTGTAAATACAGATACTTCTACCATTGTCCCTAAGTGAGAACACCTAACACCTTCGTCCCAACAAAATAATCTGATTCTTTCTTTAATCTTTAACAATCATTACATGCCAACCTGCTGTTAAGCAGATTTGAGAACATGCCACATGACCCCATTCATTTTATCCTAAATATAAGGTACAATCTGTAATGTAACAAACTTACAGACTTCATATCTGCAACACACTGGATATCACAGTGATCTATCATCAATTAAGTATTGTTAAATCATAGTCACTCTTGTAATGTAGGAAATCAATTTGTGCAACGAATTTGTGCATAGTAAGATCACATAAAAAGCAACGTGATGACAACCAGATAACCTATTTTGATTATAATTGATTGAAGGAGGAATATTGGCCAGGACATGAGTAACTCCCTACTCTAATTTGGAAAGTGCGCCGTGTTCTTGTACATCTATCTGAGAGGACAGATGGGACCCTCAACCAAGCCTCATTATGTACACTAGAGCCAAGACAGCCACCACAATACTGAGAACACCTGCTCCTCAGAAGAAACATTGTTTGCTTATAACTCAGGCTCTCTGATCTCTACTGTCAATTTGTTTGTTGGCTCAAGTTAATGGTTTTTGAAACTTCAAAGAGCCTTGATGATTGATATTTTTTGTTTAAGCTTACCATCAGGACCTTTCACAAGTGGCATAGTGCGCAATTGTTAGCACTGCTGCTTCACAGAATCAGGGACCCGGGTTTGATTCCCAGCTTGAGTCACTGTCTGTGTGGAGTTTACTTCTTCTCCCTATGTCTGCGTCCATTTCCTCCAGGTGCTCCGGTTTCCTCCCACAGTCTGAAAGACATGTTGGTTAGGTACACTGGCCCGAGTCAGCACCGGAGTATGACGACTAGAGGAATTTAAAAGTAACTTCTTGCAGTATTAATGTAAGTCTTATTTACTAATAAATAAACATTTTTTAAAAAAAGCTTTTAGCTTTTGGACAGTTGCCAATACATTATTTTTTAACTTGACATTGGGTCATGAAGAGCCATAGGAAGTGGACAGAGGTACATATAGAACATAGAACATAGAACACTACAGCACAAACAGGCCCTTCGGCCCACGAGTTGCGCCGATCACATCAACTCCTATCTATAACCCCCAATCCCATAAAACCCCATATACTCATCCAGAAGTCTTTTAAAAGACCCCAGCGAGTTTGCCTCCACCACCACTGACAGCAGCCGATTCCATTCACTCACCACCCTCTGAGTGAAAAACTTACCCCTAACATCACTTCTGTACTTTCCTCCCCGCACCTTAAACCTGTGTCTTCTCGTAGCGACCATTTCAACCCGGGGAAATAGCCTCTGAGAATCCACCCTATCTATTCCTCTCAACATTTTATAAACCTCTATCAGGTCGCCTCTCAACCTACGTCTCTCCAGGGAAAAGAGACCCAGTTCCCTCAACCTAACTTCATAAGGCATGCCTCCCAGTCCAGGCAACATCCTTGTAAATCTCCTCTGTACCCTTTCAATAGCTTCTACGTCTTTCCTATAGTGAGGCGACCAGAACTGCGCACAGTACTCCAAATGAGGCCTGACAAGGGTCTTATAAAGTTGGGATGTAAGGAATCTGAAAGGGTGGTTTGAAGGGAAGATTTTAACATAGATGGTAATGAAAGGGCATAAAGAGTGTGGGGAGCATGATGTGATATTGATAGCGCATAGGGTGTGTTTGCAGGGTGAAGGAGGTTTGAGGGATGAGGACTGATAAGTTTTTTTGGTGATCATCATGTCTCCTGTCATTGATGGGAGCCTTTTAAACTTTCCACCTCCGCACCCAGCAGTACCTGTAGCTGTTTCCACACTTTTCCCTGGGTCAGCTAGCGAGACTCCAGCCCACGCCCAGCTCTATCACGAAGATGTAGGCTTTGTGGGCATTTTCTCCTGAGACAGGAAAGCCGAGCCTGGAATTTCCTCGACTTCCCTTACCTGCTTTGAGGCTTGAAATCCAATCTATTCGGTCTGCTCACACTGTGGTGATGTGAGCATTCTGACTAAATCTTTCTGTTGATTTTTAATCATGCTACTTCCATGAATATTTTTTCAAGAGGTCTCAAGCAGCTGGCAAACTATTTGACTGGTATGAATTTCCCTAAATTCATTAATCTTCATGTGCAGTGTGTAATTGTGACCAGAGGTAGCTGAACACCAGCAGGGAAAGTCCCCATTTGCCTTCAAAACACTGAACATGTCCCAGCATCTTCTGGCAGTGATAGACATATGCAGCACAGCAGATTTCCTTCAAAGATCAATACTCTCACTGATGCTACTTTAATCTTGTGACTGACACATAGTTGCTGCACTTAAAATGTCAGAAGCAGGAAAGAAAAGAAAGGCAATCATTTCCTGTTGATTGCACTGACTTTCCAAGCAATAGCCAATCTACAAAAGATTATAAACAACCACAGAACATCCCAGTTGACAGCAGTTACACTCTCTAGACATAAAGGAAAAGGCCAGTTTCACTCAGCTAGAGGAATAATGGCTGGGATTTTCCGGCTGTTGATGCTAGTGGGATTTTCCGGTCCTGCCAATGGCTCCTTTCCAACACGGGTTTCCCGGCAGTGAGGGGTGCACGCAACAGGAAACCCTGTTGACAACGATAGAAAATCCTGCCACTGCCAATGCCATGCTACACCTGCTGCCATGAATCACTCGGTTGGTTGCATGAAAAATCCTACCAAATGGTCTCTTACCTGGTAAACAAGCTCTACCAGGACACACTCATTACCCCCCTGTGGAAGATGCCATGTGAGTCCTTCAAGCTGGTGAGCAAACATCGCTGAGTTAGTTACAGTCAAAGTAGTGATGCAAAATATAACTGGGACACATTGCAACAGGGGATGGGTCCGTAAAAAGCAGCAAACAAAGTTACAGGAGCAACATAGTTCTTAATAACCCTGTCAGCAGAATCTCATACTTCATTGTCCAAAACCCTTGTAAAGAATGAAAGCAGAGGAAGTGCAGATAAACCGGTACTAAAAGTTAAAATGTAATTATTAGTCACAAGTAAGGCTTACATTAACACTGCAATGGAGTTGGTGTGAAATTCCCCCAGTCACCATACTCCAGTGCAGGTTCGGGTCAATGCACCCGCCCTGCACATTCTTCAGGCTGTGGGAGGAAACCAGAGCACTTGGAGGAAACCCATGCCTACACAGAGAATGTGCAAACTCCACACAGACAGTGACCCAAGCCCAGAATCAAACCAAGGCCCTGGTACTGTGAGGCAGCAGTGCTGACCGCTGTGCCATCACGCAGACCATATCACTCACACAAAAGAGACAGATGGAAATCATTATATTGGAAGAGATGCTTGTGATGATGTGCCTACATGTATTATCATGTAAAATGCTTGGCAGAGCAAGGATTAACTGGAGTGTGGCACTGCCCCCATTGTGATGTATGTAGTCACATGGTTGGAGAACAGTCTCGAAGAACTCTGTAAGCAGCTCACCCACATAGTGGTAGCAACCCCGTGTAAGATCATATTTGGAACTGTAAATTATTAAAATCTACCAATCAAAATGTTTATGCTTAAACACACAATCCTCAAAATTTCAGCAATATGCCAACATCACTACAACACAAAGAAGCCTTATATAATAAAGTACTAACAACCACTTATTCGCGCTCTTAAGGTGGAACAATAGAATTCTGGCCAGAAATACAGAAACACATTCTTAATTTGCAATAAACCATTTATATGACATGTTATACGATGTGAAAATCCCAGTGTTGGACTGGGGTAGACACAGTAAGACGTCTCACAACACCCGGTTAAAGTCCAACAGGTTTATTTGGTAGCACAAGCCACGAGCTTTCGGAGCACTGCCCCTTCATTGGGTGAGTGGGAACTGTGTTCACAAAAAGGACAATATAGACACAAACTCAATTTGCAAGATAATGATTACATTACATTTATTTTGTAAATTGAGTTTGTGTCTGTATATGCCCTGTTTTTGAAGGGGCAGTTCTCTGACAGCTTGTGGCTTGTGCTACCAGATAAACCTGTTAGACTTTAACCTGGTGTTGTGAGACTTCTTACATGTCATATGACCCAAGCCTCTGGCCTTTTTGAATAACATTCACATGATTAGTCTCACAAGCAATCTGATATTTAAAATTCAAATGGTGACCATCAAGATGCAGCCCTCTGCTGCAAGATTTTCTACTATTGTCTGTAAAAGTTACCCAGTCTCTGAGTACCTACTTCAACTTGCAATTTCAGCATCAACTGTAAAGCATACTCTATGGTGTTGATATTGCCATTTTTATTCTCAATGCTGGACTGACTTGAAACTGGGAGCATTTCAGATCCAATTTTTAGGACCGTTTTTAGTCTCTCCCACACACACAGTGCCTGCAAAATTTTGAGCGCATCAAATTCATACTGCAGAAGCTGGTAGATGGGGCTTTACATGCCCAAAAGCCTGCAGAGGGAGATTGCTCCTGCGCAGGCCACTGATGCTGCACGTAAGCATGAGCAATTGCACAGGTCTGACAGAAAAGAGAGTGCTGTCCGCTGCCCTCCACCGCTGAGAGTGACAGAGGGCACCTTCTCCTAATTAACCCCTTCCCCATTAGCCTCTCCCCATTAGCTCCTCCCCCATTAGCCTCTCCCCGTTAGCCTCTCCACATTTGCTCCCAACTGGCCTCACCTCACTGGCCCTACCCTCACGAGCCCACCGCCACTGGCTTCTCCCCCCATTAGCCCCATGCTCTGGCACTGTCTAGTAGGTATTGGCCAGGTTGCCAGACTGGCATTGCCCAGGTGCCAGGGTGGCACTGCCAGTCTGGTACCATCCAAGGGTCACCCTACCTTGCACTTGGCCTTCACGGGGATCTCAACGACTTCTGGTTCCACTGGCAAGACCAAGTTGATGCTCCCCGTTCATGGCATGAATCTTCCTCATTGGCGTGAACCTTTTCTGGAGAAGTTATAAAATCGGGGAGTGGGGGGGGGAGCGGTGTAGAGGAGCCCAGACGATTGAACACCAGGCTCAGTAAACAGATGCAAATGTTCTTTTTAATAAATTTAAGTACATTAATCTGCCTCTTGTTCATTTCCAGCAAGAGGCTGTCAGCACCAGACATCCAGCACTTGTAAAATGGTGCTGGCCACGAAAAGAGATACCGATCGTGCTCAGCGCTTTATGGCCCACTTTACCACCTCTTCGCAACCAAAAACAGACGCAACGTGATGGCAAAACCATCCCGAGAACTCCAGTCTTCAGACAGCTGAGCTGGAACTCCTGCAAAAGTGTGTTCCCCATGGGACTCAGACTTTGGACTCTGGAAATCATGTGAACTAATATCCATTTCTGTGGTTCTTGTACTTTTATTATTCATTTTTCTATAACCCCTTCACTGCGTGTATATGTGTGGTTGTGAGTGTGTTTGTGTGTGTGTATGTAATGGAGTGGGAAATTGCAATCACTCCTCCCTGGCTTTTGAATGTGAAACAAGCTAACCTTCTGTGTTGATCATAATGCGTGCTTGCTGCAGGTTATTAGTAAATTGGAGCATATAAACTGAGGTTCTGGGCAAACACGCCACCGCATACTTTAAAAATAATTCAAAGCACCATCTGCTTACGAACAGGTGGTGAGAGAAAAATAAGGACAGTTTGCCTATCTCGCTCCTGTCTTGTAACAGTTCCATTCAATCTGAACAGAAACAGACCAAATTTCTTTGACAAATACTTGGAAAATATTTCAGTCCATGTAATACAAAGGCAGAGAATTTATCTGATGGGCATCAAGACTTCTATTTGGATATGTTGAAAATATACATTTTTTCATAGTGTATTGACTGCATGTCAGTGTTAACAAAAAAAAACAAACAGTTGTAATATTGTTAATAAAGATGTATATGGAATCAACTTCCACTGAAAATAAAAAGCCTAAAAATAATTGTCAACAGTTATTCGTGGCCAAACACTTAATTTGTTAAAATTAATGTGTTGACCCTTGGAATAAAACAGCAGAATATCTATTACTGTTAAAGTGTTTGCCTGTTCTCATCACCAACAAATATTGGTCAGGGATTGGGCTACCAGATGGCAGGCTTCAAGGACGTGCTAAAATAATACACTTGTCTATCTGTCCCCTTCAACTGAGGTGTCCTCCTGAACTTGCATATCAATGTTAGAAGAGAATTTGGATTAATACTAAGGTTTCAAATTGAAGAGACCAAACTAAATCTGAATCATTTCTTTGGCCTAAATATGCCTCATATGCAAAAAATGTATTTATTAGCCATGAATAGGCTTACATTAAAACTGCAATGAAGTTACTGTCAAACCCCTTAATCGCCACACTTCAGCGTCTGTTCGGTTACACTAAGGGAGAATTTACCATGGCCAATCAGCACATCTTGTGAGATGTGAGAGGAAACTGGAGCACCTCCTGTGAGAGGAAACTGGAGAACCTAGAGGAAGTCCACATGGGGAGAACATACAGATTCTGCACAGTCACCCAAGCTGGGAATAAAACCCAGGTCCCTGGTGCTGTGAGGCAGCAGTGCTAACCACTATGCCACCCTGCTCTGCAAGCATGTGCTGGGATGAATCATATCAGATATAAAATTAATATTACCCTTTACCAACTATAAGGACCACCACAAAGACTTCCTTTGACAGTCGCTGTGTGAGTGAGAAATGGATTGTTTTGGGGGTTGGTCTGCTTGGGAAGATGTTGGTTGGGGAGAGATTTGGGTTGGGTCAGAGGGCAATGGGGTCAGGCAATGATGGTGGAGAAAGGAGTTGAGTTGTTAGTGTGGGTTAGGCAGAGCAAAGGGTAGCGGGGGGGAGTGGGGTGGAGTAGGGGAGGTAGGTAATTTGTTTTTGGATCTTGAGATCTCCAACCCTTGATGAGTACCTTCTCTTAAAAGTCTTTACATCAGAAATAATCAACAGGAATCCTACCCTGCACCTATCAGCCAGTAGATGTGTCTTAAATGCTCAATAATCAGAAAAGAGATGTTATGTTCCTGAACCTTAAACAATGATACCAGGATTAAGTCCAATTCTCTGGAATTAATTGAGAAAATACATCAGGAAATGTCAGGAACACTGAGCAGACAGGCAGCACTTGTGTAGAAAACAGATGTGTTAATACTTCAAAATGGATCCTTCATCTAAGTTTATGAACAAAGAACAAAGAAAATTATAGCACAGCAACAGGCCCTTCAGCCCTCCAAGCCTGCACCAACTATGCTACCCGACTTAACTAAAATCCCTTATCTTTTCGGGGACCATATCCCTCCATTCTCATCCTATTCATGTATTTGTCCAGACACACCTTAAATCTCACTATTGTGTCTGTTTCCACTCGCTCTCCCGGCAACAAGTTTCAGGCATGTACCAAACTCTGTGTAAATCATCTACCTCATACATCTCCTTTAAACCTTGCCCCTCGCACCTTAAACCTATGTCCCCTACTAGTTGACTCTTCCACCCGGGGAATAAGCTTCTGACTATCCACTCTGTCCATACCTCTCATAATCTTGTAGACTTCTAACATAACTGTTATCTGCACTATTTGATTGAATAGTATTCTACATAACCTCGACAACATTTTATCTCACACCGATACTGGCTTAATTGACCCACAGTATTTTCTTGTGTCCATCTTTGGTAACATGGTGGTACAGATGTTAGCACTGCTGCCTCATAGCACCGAGGGCTTAGGTTCAATTCCCAGCTTGGGTCACTTTCTGTGCGAGAGTCTACATGTTCCCCCTGTGTCTGTGTGGGTTTCCTCCAGGTGCTCCGGTTTCCTTCCACAGTTCAAAAGATGTGCTGGTTAGGTGCTAAATTCTCCCTCAGTATACCAGAACAGGTGGTGGAGTGTGGTGACTAGGGGATTTTCAGAGTAACTTCATTGCGATGTTAATATAAGCTGACTTGTGACACTCGCAAATAAATTTTTAAAAACTTTAAATTTGCTTATGAACATTAGTATAACCTTTTCTATGTTGGTTCTCAGTAATCACCCCAGGTGATACCTAGACCCTGACAGAATTTTTTTTATTTATTTTTATTTCAAAGAGAATTTTCAGATAAATTTCACCTAAAATGGGCACTTGGAGATATTAAGTTCCATAGTCAGAACTTACAGTTGCTATTATTCTTGAATCAATGTTTAATGTATTCATATCAAATTCCCCTCTGTAGATGCCCAAGTTAAGCATTTAAAAGTGCACTATTATTTCCTTGAATTGCTGTTAGCATTACTGACATTCAATGTCCTTTTGCTCCTTGTATTCTTTTTCACAGGTATCATTGCTCTACTTGAATACAGGATAGGCTTTGACATGGCCTTTGAATTTTTTCTCGATGGTTGTTTATAAGGGCTTGTCTTTTTCAGATCTCTGATGGCAAAGTATTTAGTCACAGCATTTATAAGTCATGCTCAAACTGCTGTGTCAGTGACCTGTGTAACTATGATTATCACTAGAGTTGGCACTGTTATCACTGCGTGCTGATGGTAGTGGGCTACATGACTGATAATTATTCATCTGTCCCTTGAGTGATTGCAAGCATGGATCAAGTCCTTCTTCCCTACAAGCTGCCTGTTGTAACATTACTAGTTGCAAAATAAGGTTGCTAAGATCTCTTTCCAAAAGATAACTTGAGTGGCATTCTGCTTGGTAGACCTATTAGCCTCTCATTCATCATCAGTTTTATGAACCTTTTATAATAGTGACCTGTGCTTCACCTTCTGCTGTCTGATCCTCATAACTAAATAATAGATGCAAGGTATGTGCAGCTGGATTGCTGATTGATGAAAATGAGTGTGAATATAATTAATGTTGAGGTTTTCAAAGAAAGTGGTTAGAATATTATTAGCTAGGCACATTTATCTATCTGGGTATTGTGTTTTCATTTTATGAATTAGGCAACATGTATTGGGCACAATGGTGCCAGATATAGAATACAGGATTATTTAGTGTGCAGGTGATCTTTGCTCAACTCCACCCCTCACTCCCCCCGCCCTCCTCCCCCACACTCTTTGCCCTTTAGGACTAACATTTTCCAAGCCTCCATATAAGTCCCCTTTGTAGAGTTTAATTTCACTTTGCTGTGTGCTATCTGTATACTGTCAAGGACATAGAAATATTGAAGATAGGAGCAAGAGGAGGCCATTTGGCCCTTCGAGCCTGCTCCGCCATTCATTAAGATCACGGCTGATCATCCAACTCAATAGCCTAATCCAGCTTTGTCCCTATAACCTTTGATTCCATTCGCCCAAGTGCTATATTCAGCGACCTCCTGAATACATTCACTGTTTTGGCATCAACTACTTCCTGTGGTAATGAATTCCACAGGCTCACTACTCTTTGGGTGAAGAAAGGTCTCCTCACCTTCATCCTAAATGGTCTACCTAGAATCCTCAGACTGTGATCCTTGGTCCTGGACACCCCTACCATCGGGAATATCCTCCTTGCATCTCCCCTGTTAGAATGTTATAAATCTCTGGAGATCCCCCCCTCACTCATCTGAACTCCAGCGAAAACAATCTTAACCTAGACAATCTCTTCTCATACATCAGTCCTGCCATCCCTGGAATCAGCTTGGTAAACATTTGCTGCACTCCCACGAGTGCAAGAACATCCCTCCTCAGAAAAGGAGATCGAAACTGTACACAATACTCAAGGTGTAGCCTCACCAAGGGCCTGTATACTTACAACAACACACCCTTGTTCCTGTATTGAAGCCTCTCACAATGAAGGACAACATGCCATTTCCGTTCTTTACCACCAGCTGCACCTGCATGCTTATCTTCAGTGAGTGGTGCACAAGGACACCCAGGTCCCGCTGCATACTCCCCTCTCCCAAATAACAGACATTCAGGTAGCAATCTGCCTTGTATTGTACAACTCGTTATACAATACAGTTGATGCAAGCTTCATACTTTCAAACACGAGTTCAGTATGAATTTGTGAGGAAGGCTTCTTTGCCAACACTTACTCACTTTCAATTTTTGGAATGTTTTCTGATTTCCTCCAATCTCCTTGAGCTGAAAGACCAGCATTGATCTGTCTAGGGATTCCCTGCAACAAATATTGACTGGAATTTTACTGGGCCTGTAAGAGTAAGTTCAGAGTTGGGAATTAAAATGCACTTGGGACAAATTCAACCAGAAGTCTGACACAGTGACATTGCTTCTGCGTTTTATTATTTCCAGAAACCATTGTAAGTTTACCAATTTCCTAACAAGTATGCTAATTGTTCAAATCTATATTATGACACTTTTCACTTTGCTAACACAACTTTATTAGATACTCTGCTTTGCAAAATGAGGCTTGCAGAGCACAATATATAAAGAATGCCAAGGTGAAAGGATTCTGGGATTTTATCTCAAGTTGTGAAAAGCTTGTTCACTGCAAAAATGGACGAGGCCTGTCTGTGAAAAACTACTTGTGTGAGAATGGAACGTAGGTGTCATACTTTCCTGGTTAAGAGACCATGGAATATAAAAGTATTGAGATACAAAGGACATTATTTAGTTAAATATGTAAGGTTACATCTTGGAGGGCAGACCCCAGACATCAACATGCCAACACATTGATTAAGGTACTTAAAATATTAATTAATTTGAACTTTAAAGTACATTTCTAGTTTTATCAGCAATGCACCAGAACAGAGTATTAGTGTTCAAGTCCCTGCCTGGTTAAAGGAGGTGGCAAGTAAGTCAGAGTTCAGTGCTATTTCTGCCAGCCATCTGGAGAGATGGCTTGCAGAAAAGGGAGGGTGGCACACAGAGTGCACTGCCAACATAAACTGAGGCATTGTACTGCACAAGGATCATAGGGAGGTGGTGACCCTTGCTCCCAAGTGATTAGCCAGAGAAAGGTGTGAGGGGAATTGGGCTACATTGAATGTGCAAGACTACCAGAGTGCCTACCTGCCATGAAGCTGATCCACTTAGACTTTGTAGCAGACCCGCCAGCATGTCCCACTCCGAGAAGGAGGAGCAGCTTAGCTGGAAATCCTGGCACCAGCTCAGGGGCATATCAGGAACATCAAGAGCAACAAGGCCAGCCTTGCAGTAGGGCATGCCATTTGCTTCCTGGGCTATTAAGGAGCAATTCCTGGGAAAGAGTTTACTGTCCTACGGCAGTGTTAATGTGGACAGAAGATCTCCTGGGAAGCCATCATTGATCTCTTTACCATGCCTCAGGGCAAGCTGAGATCTATGGGGTATGGTGGACACCCAATGACAGTATCTCTGAAGATCATTGTAGTTCTCGACTTCTACTCCTGTGAATCATTCTAGGGATCCACTGGGGACAGGTGTGGCATCTCCCAGACTACATTCCGTCAGTGTATCAAGGAGGTGGCCAAAGCCATGTTCAAGAGGGCTGGTGACTAACATTACCAAACTGACCCAGATGGTCAATCTTCAGGCCCATCTGTTTCAAGAACATTGCTAGATACTCACAGTTGCAAGGAATCATCGACTGTGTGTATGTGGTTATCAAGCCCCCAATAATAAGCCAGTTGCCTTCATCAACAAAAAATTGCCAGTTAACTGTTCCTTGATGCATTCTCCATGGCAGTGCCTCGACCAATTAGAGTCACTAGTCAACGGTCAGAATCTTCTTCTCAAGCGTTGTAAATTGTTGTTCACTTTGAGTTTTGGTAGTCTTGTGAATCGGTTTTTCTGCAATACTCGTTCCATCCAACCAAATGTCTACAGAAAAAACTCAGATTCCATTGACGCCTGCAACCATCCAAAAGGAGTCCATCAACCTCAGGTATGTGGTGGCTCCTGGGTACAGTGATGACACCCCCATACTTCTGCAGTACCAGGTGGCAGAACAGTTTGGATTCAGGGATGGATTCTTGGGGACAAAGGCTATCTATTATTCATTAGACAGGAGAGGGGATGACCTGATTGTATCACCACTAGACTATTGATCCAGAAACTCAGCCAATGTTTTGTTGCCTCATAGTACCAGGGACCTGGGTTCGATTCTTGGCTTGGGTAATGGTCTGTGTGGAATTTGTGCTTTCTCCCCGTGTCTGCGTGGGTTTCCTCCAGATGCTCCGGTTTCCTCCCACAGTCCGAAAGATGTGCTGGTTAGGAGCATTGGCCATGCTAAATTCTCTCTCAGTGAACCCGAACAGTGTGGCGTCTAAGGGATTTTCACAGTAACATCATTGCCGTCCTAATGTCAGCCTACTTGTGACACTAATAAATATAAAACGTGTTCTGGGGATCCGGGTTTGAATCCCACCATGGCAGCTGGTAGAATTTGAATTTAAAAAAATTCAAATTAAGAATCTACTGATGACCATGAAACAATCATCAATTGTCAAAAAATCTGGTTCACTTATGTCCGCTAGGGAAGGAAATCTGGCATCCGTACCTGGTCTGGCCCACATGTGACTCCAGAGCCAAAGCAATGTGGTTGACTCTCGATTGCTCTCTGAACAATGTTGCTAGAGGTGGGCAATAAATGCTGGCCAATCAGCAATGCCCATGTTCCACAAATGAATAAAAAAGATACAAGAGGACTGTGATAACAGTGAACATCACAGCTGAATTGTGTCTACCTCCATCCTTTTTTGTTAATACTGATGAAATCAGTTTCATGAAAACTCAGCAGCAAAATAACACAAGTCTAGCGTCTTTATTCAGTACTCTGAAATTTGCAATATATTCACAAGAATGAGGAAATGTCATCCAGCACTTTATCCTAACATCGTGCATTCCTCCCAGCAGTTTCCTAAGTTTGAAAGCAGAGCAAGAAATGGTCCCAGAAATCCAAGGTGTTTATTAAGTTGCAGTTCAGAGATTAGAAAAGGATGCAGCAACTTAAAATTCTTATTTTATGTTGTGAGTGTTCCAAAAATGTGAAGATTAACTTCAAACTTCACATGCTTTTAATTATGAGCAAAAACATTCTTAAGCTGGTACATATATTATTAAACCTTAAGTCATCTCACAGCAGTCAACTAATACAAACAAAGAAAGTGTACTCAGCCAACAATCAAGTATGCAAGGTGTTTGATTAGAGTTGGTGTAAACATTCAATACTTACAGATTTATTATTGATAATATAAAGTAGGAATGAGCAATTGTTTTGCTAAGACTATAACATATAAGGATTAAGGCACAAAGGTTGCCAGTTTTGCAAAAAAAATGAGGCACAAAATCAGCCACACTCCAGAACTATTGTCCAACAAAAGAATGTTACATAAAGCATGAGGCCCATGACTGTGTAATCAGGAAAAACTAAACCAGTAAGGATATAACTTAGTCTTGACACAGATTTCCACCCTAATTGGGTGGGTTTTCACAATTCAACAGTGACAAATTCAGTTTGTGGATTTTTACATTCATTGTGATCATGGCTGACCATCTAACTCAGTAACATGGTCCTGCTTTCCTCCACCTTATCCTCTGAGTCCTTCAGCCCCAAGAGCTATATCTAACTTCTTCTTGAAAACATTTAGGGGGTGATTCTCCCAGCCCGCTGTGCTACTCTAGCAGCACAGCCATCCAGGAGACACTAGTGGAGGCTGTTTAGTTGGCATCATTTTGGCGCCACTGCCCCCACGCTCAGGATTTCTGGTGTCATCAGCTCTGTGCCAGTAATCGGCATGGTGCTGGTTTAAATACTCAAATTATCATTTATACCCTATTAGCAGGCCTATGACTGAAGTCTCCAGGCCTACTAGCCTCTCTTCCACTACCAGGAGGTGGCATGGTGGCACAGTGGTCAGCACAGCTGCCTCACAGTGCCAGGGGCCTGGATTCGATTCCTGGCTTAGGTAACTGTGAGGACATTCTCCCCATGTGTGCGTGGGTTTCCTCCAGGTGCTCCAGTTTCCTCCCACAGTGCAAATATGTACAGGTGAGGTGAATTGGCCATGCTAAATTATCCCTCACTGTCCCTGAACAGGTACCAGAGTATGGTGACTAAGAGCTTTTCACAGTAACTTTATTGCAGTGTGGATGTAAGCCTACTTGTGACGGATAAATAAACTTTAACTTTAGGAGTAGTTCATTAGAGCGGGACTTACAACAATTCCCCACCAATGGGCAGCTGACGGCCCAACCCACTGAAGTGAAGTGAAAGGACCCCCAGGCGGTCAGGGGTAAGGGGCCTGGGCCTGGGCATTTCCAGCCTCGCAGTGCCAGCCTGGCCCCCTGGCACTGCCAAGGTGCAAAGTAGCAATGCCCAAGAGGGTGGGGCCAGAAGGTGGGGCCTACTTGGGGTAAGGCCTACAGGCTAGATCAGTGGGGATGGGCCCACTGCAATTCTGCAGTTGGGATCAGTGGCAGAGAGCCAGAAGAGTTGGGGTTATTGGGATGATCGGGACTGGCGGGGAGGGAGATGGTGGCCTGAGGGACATCGGGTATCGGTGCTGACATGGAGATGTTGGGGAGGCCAGCAATTGGGAGTGGTGGGGGGATCGGAGATTCACTGATGCGGGGTCAGTCTGCTGGCCATCAGTTGAGCTGGCACAAGATCAGGAGCCGGGCAGTGCGGGGTTACTGTGCAAGCGCTGATCTCCACTATGACGGATCGGCACAAGTGCAGTGGCCTGCTCACCACTATGCTGCTGACCTTTCCAATGGGAATAGCCCCAACCCCAGATTTTCATTGTGAATTCCTGAGGCACTCTGCAGTGCACAGAGTGTGGGAGATTCATTTTGAAAATTTGGCAAAAAATAAAACAATGGAATTACTCCAGTTTTTAGGTGAATTCAGCACTTAGAATAATTTTTTTTGGGAGAATCTCAGTCTCAATGTTTTATCCTTAACTGCTTTCAGTAGTAGAGAATTCCAAAGGCTCACCACTCTCTGGCTGAAGACATGTCTCCTCACCTCACTCCTACATGGTTACCCTGTCTCCTCAGACATTGACTCCTGGTTCTGGACTCATCAGCCATCTTAGATCTTTTCTGCATCTGCACTGTCTAGGCCTGTTAGCATTTTATTGTTTTTTTCTGAGATTTCCCCACCCTCCGCTTCATTCTTCTAAACTCTAGTGAATATAATCTTAACCAACTCAATCTCACCTCATACTCAAGTCTCATCATTCCAGTAATCAGTCTGGTAAATCTTTGCTACACTCCCTCCACAGCAAGAACATCCTTCAGATAAGGAGACCAAAACTGCGCACAATATTCCAAGCATAGTCTCACCAAGGCCATATATAACTGCAGGAAGACATCCCTGCTCCTGTACTCAATTCTCCTCACCAGAAAGGCCAACATATCATTTGCTTTCTTCATCACTCAGTGCATCTGCATGTTTATTTTCAGGAACTGGTGTAGAAGGGCATCCATATCTCATTGCACATTCCTTTCTCTTAAGACGTAGCCATTCAGATAATAATCTACCTTCTTGTTTTTGCTGCCAAAGTGAATACCTCACTTTTATCCAAATTATGCTGTGAGAAGTAGTGTAATTTTTAAGGCTGCAAGAGCTAACAGTACAATCAGCAGTGATGGACGAGTTCAGCAGCATACAGAAAGGGGGAGGCACATGACAGACAGTTAACTAGGTTACACGAAACAGATAACCGCAGTGATGAGATTAAGTGCAAAATGGGAGTTGAGAGAGTGTTAATTGAAGGAATGACACAATACAAGCCATTTACAGTGTTTAAAGTTAACAAGGTTAACAGCCAAATAAGGGGGAATAACACAATACAAGCCATCACAATGTTTGAAAAACAGTATAAAATGTGCTGCAAATCTATGTAAGGTGTGCCTATTTTGACTAGACACCCGGTCTTGCAAGAACGACAAATAAAATCTTGCTCCTTCAGAACTTGACTTGACTAAATTGTTTAACTGTGAGCTGTGTTTCTCACATGCTACACCTGTCATGCATTTGCCAACTCACTCAACTTACTCAACTCGTCCAATCATACTGAAAAGACCATTTCATTCATACTCTTTGTTTCCTGTCTGCAGACTAGTTTTCTATTCATGTCAATATACTAACCCCAATCCCATGCAGTTTAATTTTACACACTAATCCCTTATGTGCGATCCAGTCAAAAGTTTTCTCAAAATCTTCTCAAAGTCCAAATAAACCATATTCCTCTCTTCTACTCTACTAGTTACATCCTCAAAGAATTCCAGTAAATTTGTTAAGCATGGTTTCTTTTTCATAAATCCATGCTGACTATGTCCGATGCTACCACTGTTTTCCAAGTGCTTTGGATTCAATCTTTTGTAATAGACTCTAACATTTTCCCCACTACCAACATCAGACTGACTGGCCTATAATGATGGAATTGTAGTCTTCTAATCTTCTGATCCAGCAGGCATCCTGTTGGATTGGTAGCATGGCATATACATTGCCTTCTGTTCCCAAAACCATTCACCTAAGCATACCATCCGGGTCTTCTAGTTTAGTGATAATCATTTTGGTGAAATCTGGTGCTACTTCCTTGATGCCATTGTCAGATGGAAATGGGAAAAGAAATCCCATAATATTTGTGGTCGGATGGTGTTTGAAAGCTGTAACCTGTCTAAGGCAATCAATTATTATGCTAACAAATAGACTCTGGACCACTTAAATCTCATTGTAATGCTGGGTGACAGAGATAGATTGACATTAGGAATGCATTCATTATTAAAGCATTAATGATGGAAATATGTCAGACATCATTAACCAACATTTTGAATATATATATCACCCTTCATCACTTCAAGTGGAATATTATAGAAGTGGCCACGGGGTTAGTAAAACAAGTCCCCTATTTTTTGTTCTCAACTGCTCTGTTTCTAGTCAAAGTGCAAGGTGAAAAATCCAACCGGTTGGAGTCCAACAAAGATTGCCGAGCCTTATTTCCATTTTTAATATGGCTCTCAAGATCAGGTAGCCCATTTCTTGTCTGGGCTGGCTGTACGCTTGCACAAAAATTATTGCTGATAATTGAAAACATGGATTCTCAAAAAAAAGGAAATGACTTCTCCCATAACATGTAATTATGTTCATAGTTAGGAATACGAGTATCAGTAAAATGAGTACCCAACCGAACTGAAGTTTCAAGTCTTTCCCTCCTACTTTGTTAAGTGAGCTTGTCATCTTTGTATGTGTGACAAAGTAAGTGCCCTGTTTTAATTTCCACCTCAGCTTCATGGTGTGAAAGCTCTTTCATCTATTAAATACTGCAATTTGAATGTCACCAAGTGCACCGCAAAATAATGAGCCCAGGAGGAGAGCTTTTGTTACTTCAAATGAAAGGCTTTGTGTGTTCTCTTGTTAAAATGTCATTTTCTCTATATCATTGTGTAATTAGGCTTCAGTGTGAAACACTGTATTTCTACAAACATGAGATCATTGAATCTCTTATTTCTCTTAATGCTTCAATTTCTAACATAGTACTTCATCGAGAGGTGATTTTATGCAGCCATCAGTCCCTCCTAATGGGAAGAAGCTTGTGATAATGTCAGATTTATACAAGCGTGGTTGTGCATATTTTTAGTCAAGGTGGAATTCATTTGACTTGGTGAAAAAATTAAGAAAATTAAACATTTTGAACCATGTTGAATTTATTCATAATCAGTGCAGTTGGAATCTTATTTGGGTTAAGGTACAATAACTTGATTTTAACTGACATTTCAGATATAAATGCATAATATTGTTATCTTTTGTGATGTTTTAGCTTTAATTCTACCCAGGAGCTGAGAAAGGTCTGGAAAACTCTGATCTTTAAGTAATATAGTTAGGCTCCTTCTTTGGAATCCATGCGTAACATTGAATAACAAATCTATGTTTGAATTTAATGGTGCCTCAACATCTTAGCAATGTGTTGGAGGATAAATTGTGAGACCTTACTTGCCCCTATAAGCACTTATGTCCATGGTTATGATGATAGCAACCTGAGCATATGTGACAGCAAGCTGAGATTACCTGACTTCTATCAGAGCAATCTAACACTGGGCGGGATCTGCCTATGCTGCAATGAAAGATAATCAAAGCCATTATTCGCTACATCATGATTGAGTCCATGTGGAATTGAAGCTCTGCACAAAGCCATGTACAAGACTAGTGCTGGACTTCTCCATGCTCTTTGACAATTTCTCTAGGCTTCCTGTAGGCCTGCCAATGCAGCATGCATTCCCTAGGTGCATATAACTTCAGCTTTTTTCACTGACCCAGCAGAATCCATGTGTGGCATCACCCCCTAGCAAGCTGACACCTATATTACCCTCTCCATTACCCCCTAACAAGCTGACTCCTATACTACCCTCTCCATCATCCCCTAGCAAGCTGACATCTACTTTATCCCCTCTACTTACATTATCTACTGCCTATTTTCCCCCAACACTTCACCATATCCAGATCCTACCTCTTGAGTATGTTCAGTGTCAGTACCTGGGCTGGTGTCTGCAAGTGTGAGGGCAAGTGATGGTGTTTCTTCATTATCATTGTCCTCTTGCTCTTCTATCTATTACTCTTCCATCACTGTCTGGCCACATTGTAGTCCTTCATATATAAAAGAAGAAAGGCACAAGGGAAAATGGTGGTGATGGGGGTTGTAAAAGGTGGGGGCGGGGGGGTGGCCAATGAAGAATGCTTAGGCCATCTGCAAATTGAGTAACAGAAGACATTGTGGGATGTGAGGGAGTGGGATGTGAGAAGGAGAATTGGGTATGAGGATACTGAAATCTTTAATTGTTTCAGCATTTGACCATGGCCTCAGTTATGGCAACTAAAATGGCGGAAAGCACCATGTCCTCCATTGGAACAAGGGCCATGCCTATCCCCCAATGGCTGTGTATGCAAGGTGAGTTTTTTGCATCCATATTTACTAAGGAAACTGGCACAGCGTCTACAGAAATAAGGCAAACAATTAGGGAGGTCATGGAACCTATACAGATTAAAGGGGAGGAGGTGCTTGCTCTCTTGAGGCAAATCAGAGTAGCTAAATCCCCAGGACCGGACAGGGTATTCTCTCAGACCTTGGAGGAGACTAGTGTTGAAATTGCAGGGCCCCTGGCAGATACATTTAAAATGTCGGCATCCAGGGGTGAGATGCTGGATGATTGGAGGATGGCTCATATTGTTCCATTGTTTAAAAAAGGCTCAAAAAGTAATTGGGGAAATTATAGGCTGGTAAGCTTGACATCAGTAGTAGGTAAATTATTGGAAGGAGTACTAAGAGATAGGATTTACAAATACTTGGATAGACAGGGACTTATTAGGGAGAATCAACATGACATTGTGCGTAGTAGATCATGTTTAACCAATCTATTAGAGTTTTTTGAGAAGGTTACCAGGAAAGTGGATGAAGGGAAGGCAGTGGATGTTGTCTACATGGACTTCAGTAAGGCCTTTGACAAGGTCCCGCATGGGAGGTTAGTTAGGAACGTTCAGTCGCTAGGTATACATGGAGAGGTAGTAAATTGGATTAGACATTGGCTCAATGGAAGAAGCCAGAGAATGGTAGTGGAGGATTGCTTCTTTGAGTGGAGGCCTGTGACTAGTGGTGTGTCACAGGTATCAGTACTGGGTCTATTGTTGTTTGTCATCTATAGCAATGATCTGGATGATAGTGTGGTAAATTGGATCAGTAAATCTGCTGATGATACAAAGATTGGAGGTGTAGTGGACAGTGAGGAAGGTTTTCAAAGCTTGCAGGGGGATTTGGACCAGCTAGAAAAATGGGCTGAGATGGAATTTAATGCAGACAAGTGTGAGGTATTGCACTTTGGAAGTTTGAACATACATGGTAAATGGTAGGACATTGAAGAGTGTAGTAGAACAGAGGGATCTAGGAATACAGATACATAATTCCCTAAAAGTGGCATCACAGGTAGATAGGGTCGTAAAGAGTGCTTTTGGAACATTGGCCATTATAAATCAAAGTATAAGAGTTGGAATGTTATGGTGAGGTTGTATAAGACATTGGTGAGGCCAAATTTAGAGTCTTGTGTGCAGTTTTGGTCACCTAATTATAGGAAGGATATTAATAAGGTTGAAAGAGTACAGAAAAGGTTTACAAGGATGTTGAGAAACTGAGTTACAGAGAAAGGTTGAATAGGTTAGGACTTTACTCCCTGGAGCACAGAAGAATGAGGGGAGATTTGATAGAGGTGTATAAAATTATGATGGGTATAGATAGAGTGAATGCAAGCAGGCTTTTTCCACTGAGGCCAGGGGAGAAAGAAAAACTAGAGGACATGGGTTAAGGGTGAAGGGAGAAAAGTTTAAAGGGAATATTGTTGGGGGTGGGGGTCTTTCACCCAGAGAGTGGTGGGAGTGTGGAATGAGTTGCAAGATGAAGTGGTAAATGCGGGCTCACTTTTAATATTTAAAAAAAACTTGGACAGGTACATGGATGAGAGGGGTTTGGAGGGACATGGTCCAGATGCAGGTCAGAAAAATGGTTGGTGCAGCCAAGAAGGGCCAAAAGGCCTGTTTCTGTGCTGTAGTATTCTGTGGTTCTATGTGAAGAGTGCTTGTAAGTCTTGCAGAAAGCTAAGTGCATGAGGATGAGGTAAAGCTATAATTTATGAATGTTGGACTGTGGGCTTTGATGAATAGAGATTGTCAGGAGGTGAATGATGGGGTGTGGTGTATTGAGCAGAATGAAAGATTCATGGTGCAGATGGTGGGATATGGCATTCGGCAATCCATTCACTGACCTTAACCACTTTGTGAGGTTATTGAACTTTTTGTGGCTCTGCTTTCAGATCCTTGTTTTCTTGACTGTGCTGGATATTATTCCCAGGAAGGCCTCCTGGTCTCTTATGAGTAGAGAACCTCTTTCTACCTGGCCACAGTTACACTTAGGCTTCAAAAGTTATATTGGGAAGCCTTAGATCCTGTTCTCGGATATATTTTCCAATCTTATGTCATTACCAAGGTAAAATTATTCCATAATGACTTCCAGCCCCAGCTCCAGTCAACTCCCCTTTCAGGTGTGCAGGCTAACTTTCACTTCTGATGCCTCTCAGTATTTTGCAATTCCCGATCAGGCATGCAGCCACTCAACAATGCACTTCGCACAAGCTGCAAGCTCCAATCATGAGCAGACAGTGCGAGGTTTGCCCACTGTCGGCATTAGAGCAGCGGGCACAGGGTAATTGTTCAGTCTCCACATTTGTTTTCAGGTTAGCAAGTTTCCAGATCCAAGACTCCAACTGCTTTGCATTAGCTGACAAGTCCAGGAATGCCCACAATCGTTAGCACTGAGACAAAATCAGAGAATTTTAATGGAATGCTATTTGAGTTTCTTACTCTGACAGTTAAAAACAGCTTCAATCAATATGAATGTTACAGCTGTTGGAAAACTATCTTGTGAACAAACTTAGAATTAAAGTATTTGTTAGACCAATATTCTCAACAAAATTTCATAAGCACACAAAATCAATTTCCATTCCTTCCTATTGAGCCATCTCTATCAAACCAAACCAGTGTGCCAATAATTTTCCCCAAGTTAATGGATTCCCCGAAGTTTTCTGGTCATTCACACTTTCATTGACTCTTCATTTAATCATTTTCTGTGCATAATCCCAGTGTTGATGCATGATAAATGTATGAGGAAGAAAGGGATAGAGGCTAATACTGACAGATCAAGAAGAGGAAAGATGGAAGGACCTTGAGTTGAGTATAAACATTGACATGGACTGGTTGGGTTGACTAGCCTGCTCCTTTGCCTTGTTCATTTTTTATGTAATTGTGCATTATATTACGGCCTTTCCAACTAGGATCCCATTCAGCTCTTTCTTTTTGCAGCAATTCAGTAAATTCAGAGGGTCACTGTGCAAAAAATATTTTATTTTTGTCAGCATGTAAAACATTGCTATCAGCTTTGTTTTTATTTAGAGTTTAAACATTGGATTTTGAAATTAGGATTTCATTACAGAGTTTCCGTTTCTCCCCTGTCTACATGGTTTTCCTCCGGGCGCTCCCACTGTCCAAAGACATACAGCTCAGGTGAATTGGCCATGCTAAATTGCCCCTTAGTGTGCAAATATGTGAGGTTAGGTGAGATGCTCTTTCAGGGAGTCGGTGCAGACTCGATGGGCCAAATGCGCTCCAGGGATTGTTTGATTCTATTTAATAGAAGAAGGAAGTAAAATATTTTAATCGCTGTCTTGAAGAAAAAGCAATATGACCATGAATGCTAGAAACACACAGTTTAATATAATTGGGATAAGTTAAACTCATGTGTGCACAATGTACTGTGGGCAGAAATTTTAACTTTACTTGTACGGTCAGGAGAACGCAGGAAACTCAGAGATTGGGTTGCCTTGATTTTTGAATGGACCTACCTTATATTTAGTTGACCCTTCTCTACACCCTAGCTATGACTGTAACACTACACTCTGCATCTTTGACTTTGCTTCTCCATTTACAGTATGCTTTATTTGTACAATGCACAAGAAACAATACTTTTCACTGTACAGGTGACAGTAATAAATCAAATCAAATCAAATCAAATCAAGCATGGCTCACCAACTCACAGTTAGTGTCCAGCTCTGCAGCGTTGCAACATGGTAGAAGATCTTTGTGACTTGGAGAACGTTTCAGTGCTGAGATAAATGCCCCTTGAATGGAGCTCTAATTGTCTCCATGGATTGGTCTGACAATTCAGGCGACAGTCTGTATCTAAGAAAGCTGCAAGAAGATGGGACAATTTTGGGGATCCACCCTAATGGAATTTCCCATTGTCTCACCCTGCCTCCACACAAATCTTGATGGGTTGGCAATATTCAGTGGTATGTCCTCAGGTAAAGGGGGATTTGTGGGGTGGAATTCAGAGGCCTCATAAAGGAGGTACAAAGACCCAGGGAGAGGTGAAAACCTCAGAATGGTTGAAGGACTCACAGGGGGATTGGAAGGGTCAGAGGGAGTTCCTGATCCTTATTGATTTGATTTGATTTATTCACATACAGTAATAAGTATTGTTTCTTGGGAGCTGTACAAAGCATACCATTCGTAGAGAAATAAATGAGAAGTGCAGAATGCTGGGAGGTGGTTTGCTCAGATAAAGCACTTGATCTGGAAAACAATTATCTTCTGATCTAGCTGTCCCTCACCACAGTTTCCCTGACAGTTTTCCAGAGGTCCTGATAACTGAGGCACCAGGGCATAAATTTCAAATGGTAAACATGAGGCACACAGCTGGGTATAAAATTTAAAGGACCAATCCCTCCTTACCTGCATAGAAAGTTGCTCACCCACACTGTTTCCCCACCTGACCCTACCTCTGCCATCGCCACAGAATTGTTACAGTGCAGAAAGAGGCCATTCAGCCCATCGTGTCTGCACTGGCTCTCCAAATGAGCATTATGACTTACTGCTATTTTTCTGCCTTTTTCTCATAACCTTGCAAATTATTTTTATTCAAATGAACACTGCTGTGGAAAAAATTCCTGAAAACTATCTAGGAACGTTTGACCCTCTCTGCCCTTTGCATTACCACTGTCCCAGTCTTCATTTAGATAATTAGGTATGTGTCTAGGAGAAATGTGACTGGCAACAGCAGAACCATTGTCGTTGTCTGCTGTCCAGAAAATTGGCAGCAATAGTTTTGATCTGAAGCTATTAAGTTTAATGTTGAGTCCGGAAAACCACATTGTGCCTAATCAAAAGCTGAAATGCTGCTCCTTAAACTTCTACTGGGCTTCATTAGAATAATGTTGGAGGTCGAATGGAGAACTAAACTGAAAAGTGACAAAAATCACAGAGTCATATTTGTGGACTCAACATGAATATTCAGCAAAGGGATCATTTTAGCTGCCTTTTGTCTCCCCAGTGTAAAGAAGACCACATTGTGAGCAGTGGTACAATATAATAAACTGGAAGAAATAGAAATAAATTGCTTTTTTACCTGGAAGGCGTGTTTGGGACCATGGAGAGTAGATGAGAGGAGGCAAAAGGATAGGTATTATATCTCATGACCTTGCATGTTAGGTGCCAGAGGAAAGGAAGCAAGTATTTGATGCAATGGAGGAGAGAGCCTGAATGAAGTAAAGGAAGTTATCTTTTTGGGATGCTAGAAGGGGAGAGGAAGATGCATTTGGTGGTAGCAGCACCCTGGAAATGACAGAAATGGTGGCGCGTGATCTGTTTAATGTGAAGATTGGTGTGGAGGTTACGTAAAAAGGAAGACATATCAGGTGCATGGGAGTGAAAGGAAGCATCATCAGAACAGATGCAACAAAAATGGAGAAATTGGGAAAATGGAGTAAAATCCTTATAGGAAACAGGGCAGGAAGGAAGGCTGGTCAAGGAATCTGCCACGTCAGTGGGCTTCTTGTGGATATCGATAGACAGCTTAACATTTCTGATCAAGGAGGCAAGGGAACGGTTGGGAGGGATTACGTTAAGGCAAAAGAGGAATAGAGTTGGGAGTAAATTTGATTAAATTTTCCAGTTCTGGGAGGAACAGGAAGTGATACCAATATGGTCATCATTGTGTGCTCTCTTGCCTCTGTATTGCCATAACATTTCTCTAATGCTTCTAACATCTCACAGTTCTGCTGAAAAGTCATCGACCTGAAACATTGGTCTGGACTATTTGCAACCCTGGCCTCAGGTCCATATACCATTTCTGAACCTGCCCTGTTATCAGTGCACCTGTAAGTGTATCCTTCCGGGAACTGGCTTTCTAATTGGCCAGCTCTGCACTTTCTGTACTTGCCATTATTAGCTAGCCCAGCAGAGACTGTGGGACCACAATGATGCTAAGACAGCATCTACCACCACACCCCCACTCCCCCACCCCGTGCTGCTTTCCCCACCCACACCCCATCCCCACAGGAGAGGGGCTGAGGGCACCTTAACATGGAGGTATCCTTGCGGATGACTGCATGTAATCTATGAAATAAAGAAGCCTGGAGCTGGGAGGACATCAAAGTGTAAGAGAAAATCCTTCATAAGACAAGTGACAGGTGACACTGTGGGCAGGATTTTCCCATCCCGCCCAGCAGGGGAATCGTAGTGGGTGGGACAGGATCACGCAAAGACCAGCTGACCTCAGGCAGGATTTTCTGGTCTTGGGGCAAGAGTGGTCAGAAAATCCCACCCTGTGACTCTCACCCCACGGCCCAGTTATGGCAGAATGGTGCTATTGACTTGGATGACTTCTGGATCCCCTGCTCATCAGACCCCCCCCCCCCCGTCATCCCTCAGGCCTGCCATTTCTTGCAGGTGATCTGCGCACATAACAGGGAGCTGCTCCAATGGTGAAAAATATCAGCCCTTCACAAAATAATCTCCAAGTGGGATCTTAATTGGACAAATTGCCCTCCCCCCTCCACCATGGTGACCATGTTGCCAGCCCTTCCCTGGGAAAGGCCCTGGGAAATGGAAATGCATTAGGGAGGCACCCTGAGATGGCTTCCCCCTTATTCCCAGCCCCTTAACCCCCAATCACCCACTTCTCCCTCTCCATAGGATTTGAAAATTCCAGTTGTCAATGCACCTAACCAGCACTTCTTTCAGACTGTGAGAGGAAACCCACACAGACACGAGGAGAATGTGCAAGCTCCACACAAGCAATGCCCCAAGCCGGGAATCGAACCCGGGTCCCTGACGCTTTGAGACAGTAATGCTAACCATTGTACCACCCATTTGCTGAGTATTTTCAGCATTTGGTGCCTTTAATCCTTCTATGAATGGTTATATTATTGTTATTTATAGTCATAGGATGTGAAAGCAGTTTCTACATTAATAAACAGACTACCTTCTGTCACCAATTAAAATTTGCCCATTATAAGCTTTTGACATGATTCAAAAGGAATTTTTACAATAAAACCTCATTCAAATCACCTCAAATCCTATCAATGGAGGTTTGCTTTGATAACCCAAGGTAAATTCAATTGTTTTAAGAAGTAAGAAGTCTCACAACTCTCCTGATGAAGGGTCAGTGCTCCAAAAGCTCGTGATTCCAAATAAACCTGTTGGACTTTAACCTGGTGTTATGAGACTTCTCACTGTGCCTACCATAGTTCAATGCTGGCATCTCCACATCAAGAGATCAGAAAATGAGGTAAGTCTAAAGTTGAAGCCAGAAGTAAACAATGTTTTTGATACAGAGGGAGATTGCCGGAGTTCATGGAGATTTTAAGAACTCCGGTATCAGGAAATAATCAAATAATTCCACGCTTGTTCAGACTTTAAGTCAAAGTTAAGCATCTGAGAATAAAACAAGGTTAGTTCTATGGAGATACTCATCAGTAAAAGGAAGACAGAAATCTGTGGTGGTAGATGAAGGTTCATTTTGCAGATGTAGTGGAAATAATTAGAAGGGAGAAGCAAATCAGCTCATTACCACAAAGAAAAGATTGTCTAAGCTCTTGGAATCATTACTTTGCAAGCTTGCTAACAATAAACTGAAGTAATTATGTTTTTGTACACCCAGTAGACATTTAATCAAAATGGTTAACCTGTCACCTGCCAGCAAATCCAATCTAAACTAACCTTGCTGACTTGATGTCAATTTTGAAAAATTACAGATAATGTCAGTCAGAAATAAGTAGAGCCAAGCTGACATTCGTTGCTGTGACATTAGAAATATCTTTGTCTTCCATACCTTTAAAAAAATGGATGTGGAGGCATAGGGGAGAAGGTGCGCAAAAGCTTTGCCAGGAAGACAACAGAACTAAGGAGGTAATAATTATCAGGAAAGATTGAGGTGGTTGGGGCACTTTTCTTCAGAAGAAAGGAACTGAAAGGTGACATGATAGAGAGCTTTAAAATATGGCAGGGTAATCATAGAGAAGATGCTTCCAGTTGCAGAAAGCTGAAGTCAGCAGATAAGGTATTATGTCAGGTATAAGATGGTCACAAAGAATGGTAAGACTGGGGAATACGGTGCTAGAGGAGTAGTTGAGAAAATAGCATAGATGGATTTAAGGGGCATCTAGATAAACTTATGAAGAGGAAGAAGAATAGGATATACTGATAGGGTTAGATAAAGTTGGTAACCAAAGAGGGTCATGTGCAATCTAAATGTCAGCATAAACCAGTTTTATTGAAGAGGCAGTTTCTGTGCTGTAGATTCAAGGTAACACAATGTAACTTGATGCATTAGTTCCATCAATTAATATTAACCACCGATGGAAGTTGTATGCTAAAATTTGCAGACTAATTCTTTTTATGCCATTACTCGGGTGTGAGGGTTGGCCATCACAACTGCTGGCTGGACAATATGACTTTATGAAAGGATGAATTCAATTGCTTCAACGCTCACGAGTCACCCACATGGGATTGTATGGCGCACATGTTGTGTTTCAAGTACTTGGCAGCACAATGCGCACCTCGGGAGGGCAATTAATTTTCATAATGCCATCTTCAGCAGGGGTACGGATTCCAATTCCTCACTATTTGGCTTTAAAATGCACTTCAATTGAAATATTTTAATGGAAAAAAGTTAGGAAATTTTAAAGTGATTTTGATGACAAGAAAACACTAACACAGTTTTTTAGCTTGCATGGATCCTAATTAGTGATTTGTGGTGTAAACTTAATATAATTTGCACCAGTTACATGATTCGGTTCAAACAGCTGAAGATCCACCGCAGGTGGAGGTAGATGCGTCCCAGGGTACTAACTCTCGGAGGGATGACAGAGCCCAGGGCTCTGCTGATGATGTGCCCCTGCACCCACTCACCCCAGATCCTCTGGAGCTGTACAGCCAGAGTTGTGAACATCTGGAAGGGATAATAGCAGCTGTCTCTGCTACTGCTCTATTTCAATAAGTAGAATAGTCAACTTGACAGTCTCCAAGGCCCTCCAGAACGTGCACTGTAAAGAAGAGAAAGCCACAGTGAGCTATAACGGTTCGTGAGAGAGCCCCAACTCTCCTCCCTCAATTTCTCTGGGACTACCATCCAATGGCAGCACACTCAGTAACTGAACTTTCTCTCATACCCTCTGCTCGGATACTATAGCCACATCTCCACAATGGTCTCTGTCAACTCAGTAGGATGCAATGCATGGACATTATCAGAGTCTCAGTGGCACCAAACGCCTACATATGCCAAGCCCAAAACCCACCAAAAAAACCTGGCATCACATTAGAGGGCGCGCAAGTGGTTGCATGTGATCAGTGTTTGCATCTTGACAGGATGCCTCGCTGATGCAACCTGTCATGAACTCGATTGGGGTGCATGATGATAGACATCACCATTACACCTTGCATAGGGTGTACATCTATGTTATTTGTGTGATGTTGCAGATTTATTGTGAATGTCAGCTCAATGCCTGGGCCATTGTCTTGCAAAGTGTTAACATGTGACCTCCACTAAATAGCACTACTTTTTTGCTGCACACCATTTAATGGCATAATGTCTTATGTAACAGTGGCTGTTCAGCCAAGCGGCTGCCTCCGGTGGCAGACGAAGCACAGTGAATCGTGAGGCAGCAATTAGCATGTCCAGCTCAATCCAATAGGGCACCCTGTTTCTCCCAGGTCACAGGAGGTGCAGAGTTGAGCAACCTTCCACAACCTATTGATATCAATCATTACAACAAACACCACTGAAATTGGTTTTGGCCTTCTGGACAGATATTTACCTTTACCCTGACACTCCTGCTCTCTGATGAAGAAGCAGCACTCTAAATGCTTGTAATACCAAATAAACCTGTTGGACTTTAACTTGGTGTTGTGAGATTTCTTCCTGCTATCTCAGTGAGGGCTCCAATTGCACTAAAGTCATTCTCCCCTGAGTGCGAGGCACTTCAGGCCACATGATTCTTAACACAGTAGCAAAGCATTGAGGGGGCTCCCCAACTGACATCAACATGAAGCATCCCCCTGGAGATCATCAATGGAAGAGGATTCCTATTTGAGACAAATGAGTCATAGGTGAGTGGTGAAAAAACATTTAATGATTACAATAAGTGTGTTTAAATCATAAATTTGACCATAAAAGCTTGTGAATAGAAAATGTTAAGGTGCTTAAAGATCTATGGAACTAGCGCAGCCGTTAACCTGCGCCATCTTAGTGCAACTGCAACTTCCTAACCTTATGTGGTCTAACACTTTGTCTCAGTGTCTCCCCAGAATGTACCTTGGAGGAGGAGAGCAGCGCCCCATTGGGTGTGGCGCGCATGGCAGTTTCCTGTGTTGGTCTTGGACCTTGAGGGCCCCAGTTTGCTTCTAGGTGTCTGGGATGTTTCCATGACACTCTCTTCATGCCACTGCCCCTGAGATGTCCCGGTGTCAGGAAGGAGAGAGTCAGGAGGTGTAGCCACAGTCACAGATTCCTGGCTGGAAGGCCCTGCCATGGGCTTGAGCCCTTCTTCCCTCCTTAGGGTTCCTGTGGGACCCTGGGTCACTTGATGGGACAGCAGTGCTTCTGCAGTGAACTCCAGAAGCATTGACATCAACTGGCCCTGCCAGTCCTGGAGGATCACCTGCATTCTACTCATGGCTGTCAAGCCCTCTGCGATGGCCACCTAAGTTGGGGCCACCTGTCAATGGCCACAGCAAGTGCCCTCTGAGAATGGGCCACATGCTGCAGCCCCTCAGCCATGACCCTCTGTGACTGGGCCACATTCTCATGGTCTTCTGGCATAGCCTGCTGTGCTGTCTCAGCGCTGCCCTCTGAGACTGGGCCTTATGCTGCAGCCTCTCAGCCGTGGGCCGCAGAACTTTCAGAATCCTGTTCAGTCCCTCAGCTGTGGCCTGCTGAGACTCAGCCATGGCCATCTAGGGCTCCGCTGTGGTCCCCGTGATTTGGCCATAACCCTCTGAGACGCCACTGTGACCTGCTGTGACTTGGCTATCACTTGGAGCCTGTCACTCATGGTGAGGATCCTCCTGCCCCAGGCTTCCACTACAGACACCAACCTTGCAGTGTTGACCTGGAACCCATGCAAGACAGGCAATAACTGGTCCATCTGAAAGCTTTGACGCTCCTCCCAAACAGCCTCATAGTTGGTCCAGTGTGACCGTCAGCCCATCCTGCATTCTCTGGCTCTGTTGCTGCATTTCCAGCAGCTGAGGGAGAAGTGATTTCAGAGGCCCAGCATATTGCTTGGTACCAGCTGAGTCCTTGCCTCCAGCAGCTCCCCACATGCCAGAGGCCTCAGGTGTTCCCTCCTCCATCCAATGTCCATTGTCAGATGTGTCGTGCTCACCGGAGAGTGACCCAGAAGCTTCACTATTAACTGGATCCACTGATATGTTAGCATCTGGGATGGTGAACTGCAAGGTGGAAGCTGATGCTAAAACAGTGCCATCCTCAGAGGGCCCTTTTCCCATATTGTCCAAGGATTCAGCCGAGCTGACTGGAGCAGGCTGGGCAGGAGGTGCAGTGGGGACCACAATGTCAGATGGCCCCAAGGCATCCGGATCTGTTCCTGCAACACAGGACACAAGGGAGGGAGAGGAATCCAAAACGCAAAAAATGTGATTCAAATTTCACCACAGGACATAAAACAAAAAACAAAGAAGCTTACAATGACCACCCTGCCCATCTGAATTGTAACCCCTTACCCTTTCGGGGACCATATCCCTCTATTCCTATCCCATTCACATAGCTCTAAAAATGCCACTTAAAAGTCACTCTCTTATTTGCCTCCATGACCTCCCCCAACAGCAAGTTCCAGGCACCCACCATCCTTTCTGCACAAATAAACATGCCTCATATATCTCCTTTAAACCTTTCCCCTTCCAACCGAAACTCACTCCTCCAAGAAGTTGCCTCAAATTGAGCAGAAAATTGACAGCTGCTCACATCTTGACTCCAGTCCGACCATGTTGTAACTGACAGCCCGCATCTCCCCTTCCATGGACAGCTCCAGCACCTGCTCTTCAAAGAGGGTGAGGACCTGAATGTCTGGCTCATCACCCTCTGTCTTTGCCCTCTCTCTAGTGTTTTGTTTGGTCTTCTCCTTTGGAGGCAGAAGGAGCCATTGAAAGAAATGATAGTGTGATTCCTGCAGAGTATCAGGTGATGGTGAACCTTAGAGGGCAAGCGCAGTGGGCTCTTGGGGGTGATTGGAAGGAGGTGCTTGGGGGTCAAGGCCTGGAAACAAACAGGGTGCTGAAGATGAGAGGATTTGGGAGAAGATGCTAGTAGGGTTAAGCACTCACCCTTGCTGCTCAGGTGAGATCATTGACCTTTTTGTGGCACTACTTCCCAGTTCTGGGAGCCAATGCCATGGCACTGACGGAGGCAGCAACTGCCTCCCAGGTCACATTGCCATCAGCCCCCCTCTGGGCCTGTGTCACGCCTTGCCTCTGATGCATCCAGCAGCCCCCCCATGTCAACCTCAGTAAATCGGGGGGCTGGTCATGCGCACATTGTTCTGTCCTGTCTGCTTGTCCATCCTTGGGGTTTTTTATGGAGTTGTCCCTTGTTAGGGCAGATCAGCTGCAGGCAGTTTGGCAGAGCATTCCAGCAAGTTACATGCAGTTTGCTTATTGGCATTGAGGGGAAAGCAAGTGAGAACTCACAGGTTTGCTGATGGGTTGGGGGTGGTGGAGGGGATGGTGTGGGGGCGAGATCACTGCTCCAATGATTGGAGATAGAGGAGAGAGGGGGAGGTGTCATCCAGCCATCTGAGTCAGGAGAAGATGGAGGCCTTGTGCAGGAGGGTCTGGGGTTGAGGGAGGGGGATCACCCGGCCCGAGATCAATGGGGGGGTGGGGGGGAGGGGCTGGTCACTCCACCTGAGACTGATGGGGGGGAGGAGGGAGGGGCCTGTGATCATTCTGGGTGGGGGAGGAGGGAGGGGGATTAATTTTTTCAATAATGTCATGGGATTGGGGCAATGTCTGTGGGGGCCAGAGGGAGAGATGTGGCAGGGGAGCAGCATTCTATCATTTGTTTTCTGTGCATGTGCAGTTGAGGTACCGATCAGATCTGCAGGGTTTCGAGAGCCTTAAGCCTCGCCCTTAGGCTTGTGCAACGCAATTCGGAGTCGCTGCTATTTTTGCAGGCAGTGTGTGTGGGGGCATTTGAGAAAGGGCCTAAAAGTCTGATCTGAAACACTCCCAGTTTCAAGTCTGCCCATCACTTAGAATCAAAATGGCAAAATAGGGCCCACTTTATCAGTCACGTACACACAGTCACAGTAGCACACCCACACACAATCGATCTGTCTGACTTTTGTTTTAATTTCTTCACCCTCTCCAACTGGTTCCCTGTCTCCAGCATTATTTTCCCTCCTGCTCACTTCTTCTGACCATTCAGTTTGGTATTGATTCTAAGCATATACAATTAAAAAAAAATGTTTGTTGCATCTGCTTTGTAGTTAACCTGCATTTTCATTGGATATTTAAAAGAATCAGCAAAGTACTGTTCCACTGTATATATTCCACTGATACATGTGAACTGGAGTTTATAATTGATATTAACTTCACTGCATGGTTTGCCACCAAGGCAGATGTATATTAGGCTGCCCACTCATAACCATGCTCTATAATGTTAATGTCTCAAGTTGAAGTGACCCCATCATCATCTTAGCAGAGGTACAGGTCTAATATCACCACCAAAATTAGGCTGAGCGCAGGATTCTGTCTCTTGAGGAGAATATGTCATGCCTCTGTAAATAAAGCACAGATGTTGAATGGCACAGTTACATCAGCTGAAATTCCAGATCCAGTGCCAGACATCTTATTCAAATATGAAACTTAATTACTTGAGTCAATGCCAAGTACAAGAAATGACTTCTTCAGAGGTTTCTTCTGGGCAGGAGAGTTCAGGTTTTGGATGCACAATCTGATGAATAGGAGAAATGACTTGCTGCAGCAAGTGACTCATTATCATTCATCAGGCGGCATTTTCACTGCCATCAGGACTTCTAACACTAGATTGATGAACTTAGGTAAATTGCACCACATAGTATAAATATAGAAAGATGTGGACTTTCATAGGATCATAGAATAGTACGGTGTAAAAGAAGGCCATTTGGCCCATTGTGTTTGTGGTAGCTCTTTCAAAGAGCAATCCAGTTAGTCCCACTCCCCAGCTCTCTTCAACCACGATACCTATTCACAAGAAGAAACTGAAGTCAGACCTACAACTACAGATCAATATCCCTCTTGTGACTCAATTGTAAATCAACTGAAAATCATAGTGAATGAGAAGTTGCACTATATTGATCATAATTGGCCATCATGTCAAACATGTGAGCATTAATGCATAACTGTGTATAAATTATTCAGACATGTCAAAGTTTATATGTATTGTGACATGAGATTTGAAAGAAAAAATGTTTTACATAATGAATTTTAAACAGGTTATGTATAAATGTTAAATGTAGAAATGGATGGAGAGTATGATTGTTAGCTTTCATTGTGACGATCTCTATTAGCCACACCGTGTGAAAGTGCTAAACGGACTGGTTATGTTCACATGAAGCAGTGACATTAGCTGTGGCTGAGCTGACAATGTTAGAGTAAGGGATATTAAAGCAATGGTTTCCAAGTCCCCGCTGAATATAGCCACTGTAGGTTTTGAATTTACTTGTCTACAATCATTATCAAATCAATGTCAAATGTTTGAAATTAACAGACTTTGATGGAATCTGAATAAGCTGTAGACAATTCCTGCTCATAGCGAGACTAAAGTGACATAAATTTGAAAAGAAAATGAAAAACAACTCTGAGAATGTCGGATAATTTCTTATCTGTAATTTCTCCCCACTGATAATGGCTGTGTGTTGCATTTAGACCTGATCAGGCCTCAGACAGCTACAAACGACATGGTCAAAGACTTTCACATATACAAATGATTTATGAAATGTCAAACTAATCAGTTGCTATGGCTACCATATTTAATCCTTTCTGCACATTGATACAACTGGCTTGCTAGGCAGTGTTTCAAAGAAACCAACCTTTCCTTCTATCTGGATTTAATTCTAATAGCTCACCATTTTCATTCATTTTGTGTCTATGCATATTTCAAAGATTAATTTTCTATTTCAAATGTTTACTAAAGTTTTCAAAACTGATTTCCTTGTCAGTTTTCCAGAGCACTGAACCTGACATTTGTTTTTCAAGTACTCCTGTTAATATCGGAAAGCATGCATGTGCATTACAAGTGGTCTATATTAATATTCATTCAATTATTTCATGAAAATAACATTCTTTTAGTTGAAATTTAATGAGTTGCTGCCATGTAAAGATTCCACATGCCTTACATTCAGGCTGCTAATGGTTGTTCATCAGGCAAATACTTGGGAGATTAGGATTATGCAGCTGACAAGGAAATTAGTTTTGAAAACTTTCAGTAAGGGTGGCACGGTGACACAGTTGTTAGCACTGCTGCCTCACAGCGCCAGGGACCCGGGTTTGATTCCGGGTTTGGGCCACTGTCTGTATGGAGTTTATACATTCTGCATGGGTTTCCTTTGGGTGCTCTGGTTTCCTCCCACAGTCCAAACATATGCGGGTTAGGTACATAAAGAACAAAGAAGAACAAAGAACAAAAACAGCCTGAGAAACAGGCCCTTCAGCCCAACGAGCCTGCGCTGCCATCTCAACACCACCAGTCCCCCTCTCCACCCACGACCCTTGTCTAATGTTTTATGGCCATCCAGATTGAGGGAAACTGATTTAGGGACAATTTATTACTGCCAATCAGCCTAACAGCACATCTTTGGGGTGTGGGAGGAAACCGGAGCACCCGGAGAAAACCCACGCAAGCACGGGGAGAATGCGCAAACTCCCACAGACACCGGCCCAAATCCATGTGTCTGCACAGCAATCAGCGATAGTCACTGAGCTGTCGTCTTGCCCAGTATCTGGTCCAGTTTAGGCACACACTAACGACATGAAGCACTAGGCCAATCTCGAACAACCAAGAGCGGCCCAAGTACAACCCATCGCGTGTATGCCCCTCGTTGGACACAAGGCGGACCGACTTAAAACCTGTGAACGAAAAGAAAAAAACATTATTATTGTACCATATCCATTTACCTTACCAGGGATGCCCCAATGCTAATGACCCTTATTTAAAACAATCTCCGATATCCACCCATCTCCAACCCACTCATGTGCCTGTCTAAGTTACTCTTAAATGACTCTAGTGTGTTTGCCTCCACCACCTTACTTGGCAGAGCATTCCATACTCCCACTACCCTCTGTGTGAAAAACCTCCCTCTAATATCTGTGTTATACCTCTCCCCCCTCACCTTAAGCCCATGGCCCCTTGTCCTATGTGTCTCTATCATAGGAAATAGCTTACCTCTATTTACTCTATCTATACCCTTCATAATCTTATATACCTCTATTAGATCCCCCCTCAGTCGCCGTCTTTCAAGGGAAAAGAGCCCCAATTTCTTCAATCTTTCCTCATACCCCAGTCCTTCCATACCAGGCAACATCCTGGTAAACCTCCTCTGCACTCTCTCCAGAGTCTCCACGTCCTTCCGGTAGTAAGGCGACCAGAACTGGACACAGTACTCTAAATGTGGCCTAACCAACGTTCTGTACAACTGCAACATTAGACTCCAGCTCTTATATTCTATTCCCCTTCCTATAAAGGCTAACACACCATAGGGTTTCTTCACCACACTCTCCACTTGCACTGCCACCTTCAAAGACTTGTGCACTTGCACCCCCAGGTCTCGCTGTGATTCTATACTCCTTATGGGCTTACCCTTTATCACATAACTCCCCCCTACATTATTCCAGCCAAAATGCATCACCTCACATTTATCCAGATTAAACTCCATTTGCCATGTATCTGCCCAATCAACCAGCCTATCAATATCCTGTTGTATTGCCAGACACTGCTCCTCACTGCCCGCCAATCCAGCCATCTTGGTGTCATCAGCAAATTTGCTGATCACACCACCTACTCCCTCTTCCAAATCATTTATATACACTACAAAGAGAAGAGGTCCCAATACTGAGCCTTGCGGCACACCACTGGACAGACCTCCAGCTAGAAAAGGACCCCTCCACTACTACTCTCTGACTCCTCTTTGCAAGCCAGTTCTCTACCCATCTAGATACCTGGCCACGTATCCCATGAGCTTTAATCTTCTCTACCAACCTACCATGAGGGACTTTGTCAAACGCCTTACTGAAATCCATATAGATGACATCAACGGCTCGTCCTTCGTTGACCATTTTTATCACCTCCTCAAAGAATTCTACCAGATTCGTAAGGCAAGACTTCCCCTTTACAAAGCCATGCTGCGTATCCTTAGTCAGATCGCAACGCTGTAAGTGCTCATACATCCTATCCCTAAGAATCCTCTCCATCACCTTGCCTACCACTGACGTTAAACTCACTGGCCTATTGTTACCCAGGCTATCCCTCCTACCCTTTTTAAACAACGGTACCACATTCGCTATCCTCCAGTCCTCTGGGACCTCACCTGTGTCCAAAGAAGAGACCATGCTAAATTGCCCCTAGTGCTAGGGGGATTAGCAGACTAAATGCCTGAGGTTACGGGAATAGGGCCTGGGTGGGATTGTGGTTGGTACAGACTCGATGGGCCAAATGGCCTCCTTCTGTACTACAGGGATTCTATTTTATTCTATTCCAACTAGTCAAATCTCTATGATACAAATGCACAATTTGGGGGGATTTCTACTTGCGTGACTTCCATCAAAAACTCTTCATGGTGCTGTAAGGAGTCGTTCTCACATTGCATTCCTCCTCCTTCATGTCTACAGTAAGTTTTGGGGGGGTACTTGTGGTCACTTTTAGAAATTCTGCTGAGCATGAGCCTTATAGGCTTACCAGCTGAAAGCTGAAGTCTTAGGAAGACCAAGTGTGAATAATTCCAGTGAGGATTAATTACCTTCTAAATGAGGTCCTCACAATATTTGTTGGTATTATTTTTTACAAGCTTTGCCAGCCACAGGTAACATTCTTCCTTTGCAATTCATCAGGACCGTTTTTTCTTCTGCACCGTTACGGCTGGACTGCCCAACTCTAATTAGAAGAAACAATTGACTCCAAAATTTCAGATGGGCCCACCTCCGGGTTTCTGTGCTACTCAGATGTTCTGCATCCCCTCACTTCTGGTGACAGAGCAGACCTCCGAGAATTCAGCATTCTGCATGGGCCACTCACTCCACGATACTCTGGTGCACTCCTCCATCACACCCAACTCAGCTTCTCTTTTGTACAATACCCCTCACCTTGCAATCTCAGGATCTGCAACTTCTGCCCCCCTTCCTCCTCACTGCTTGATACCTTTCAGGTGAAGCAGAATTCCATCGCACCTCCTTCAATTTGGTCTACTCTTTCCACTGCTCCCAATGCGGTCTCCTCTTCACTGAGGAGACCAAATGAGGGCTCGATGACTGCTTTGCAGAATACCTTCACTCAGCCCATAAGCATGACCTCAAACTACATGTTCCTTGCCTTTTTATCTCAGTACCTTTCTCTCATAAACCACATGTTCAGAGTTGACCTGCTCTAAAGCTGAAGTCAAAGCCAAAACAAACAGAAGCAGCACCTCACTGCCAACTAGGCACATTACAGCCCTCAGGATTCAAAATTGAGATCAACAAACTTAGAATGTAACCTTTCTCCTTCACCGTATTGTAAAAATGCAAAAAAAATCCTTCCAACTCCCTTGCCGTCCATCTGTCACTTGTTCTTTTGTTTTGCCACATCTTTGTCGCAATCTCTCCCAGCTCCCACTGAACACTGTTCCAACTGCTCCCCCTACTCTTACACAGTGTCTTATCAACATATTCCTCAGCTCCCCCTTTAACTCTGAAGAAGAGCCATGCAGACTCAGAACATTAAACTCTGCTTCCTCTCCCTACGGATACTGCCAGACCTGTTGCGTTTTCCCAGCTTTCTCTGTTTTTGTTTCAAATTCCAGCATCTGCAGTATTTTATTTTTAATCCAAGAACTCAGACCTGTTGTGTTTCTAATTGCAGATGTGTAAATCATTTTCTCTAGTTGTATAACAGCTCTGATAAAATTCACTTTGTGTGGCACATTAAACAGCTATTAGGTTGAAAGGTAATTTTAACTGACTCAAAATAATGCATTCAGTGCTGCAAAATCAAAATACTGCAGATACTGGAAGCCTGAAATATAAACAAAAAATGTCGTCAGGAGGTTAGGCAGCAAGTGTGGAGGGAGAAACACTGTTTGTTTCTTTTGTTATTTTGTGGAGTTGATAATAGTTGCAAAAGTAATAGATTAAAATATTTAAAGGCAAGATAGTTATGGGTCAGATTGGCCATCCAGATCATCTAAATTCATTCATTTGCAAAAATGCCTACTAAAAGCATTATGTGTCTGCTTTTTATGTGGGTCTGAGTGTCATATAAAGGGTTAATGTTAAATATGTCCAAATGTAGTCTACATTGTCAGTGATGCAAGATCGCATGACACTGGGCCACGGCAAGAGATAGTTTCATGGAAGTCCTCATGCTACGTCTGTATTTGGTGGGTTTTCTGGTAAATAAAAGGTATCCTTATGTCCAGCAGTATCTGTAAGTCTAGATGATGAACAACCCCATTTAACACCCACAATAATGATTACAAATTTAGAGATCCAATTTGTTTAATGATCTTAGTACTGACACTGATTGTAAATTTGTCTTCTGCTGATTTGGAGTTGTTTCTTCATTTCCAACTTTCTAGCTTGGTCTTGAGTGAGATTCTAGATTTACCTCCTCCTCACTGACTTAAGTAACTCTCTGTGAGGCAACTTTCAGATATTAATATTTCCAGTAAATGTCCCTGGTTTCCCAGTCATGCTCATACCCCAGGCCTTTGACGTTAAAGATCAACTTTGTTTACCTTCTCTGCACCACCTCCAAGACTGAACTGTTGCCTTTATGTGTTGGTGGACAGGAAATACTGCATGTGGATCAACCCAGAGCAGTTCAACACCGAACATGTTTTGTTGATTGCGGCCCTACACTGGCTGGACCTGTTAAATTTCTAGGCCATTAACACTGACCCCAATCCCTCGCCCACCCACCATCCGCATTTCATCACTCCTCAACACAGTTTTCACCTCACCCTCAGTACCAGAAGCAGAAATGCGAAGGAGGGAATGTTTACGCTTGTGTTTATAAAACCAAGAGTGAGGAATGGAGAGTCGACAAAGCTGACAAACTCAAACACAATGAATGTTAGCTTCTCTGTCTGACTTTTGAGGGATCATGCCCACTGGGAAATTTTGGATGGATTACACTGAACTCAGACCAACAGAAGACACATCTGATTTTTTTTATCCACAGAGTCACTCAACTCTAGGAAATTCTGAATTGAAATTAGCTTTCTAAATATTCAATCAAGGAGACAAATATTTACAGGGAGTAATCAATAGCCAAGTGACAAGATGATAATCACATTGTTAACGATTTACTCAGGAATGGAACATTCTTTGTTTTGATCCTATCATTGCGTGTTATAAGCATTTATGTATTTAAATAATTTATTTTGTCCGTGTGGAAACAATTTGAAATATTGCATAGCATTTGAAGTGAATATCTTGGAAATCCTTTATGATGTTAATAATAGTTCCATTGATCGTAAGGGATGTGACACAAATCCAGCCTCACTCATGATCATACGAGAGTGCAGGGAAAGTTTGTGATGCTTTTTGTTGCTGGAATTGACCAGCGAGTGGGTCTTTGGCTGAAGTCAGCCAAGTCATCAGTTCTATGTTAACAAGAGCCCCAATATCAATTTTAAGAATAGTGTAAAAGCCTTGAATTTGGACTGTGGCTGACTAGTAGTTGGGTTCAAGACTATTTACTTTCCCTGGGAAGTGTGTCCTTGTGTCTTCTTCTTCACTTTCCATTTCTTGTAAAGAATGTGTCTCATAATTTTTTTCTCATGCTTAACTTTGATTAAAGTTATTGAATTTGCAAAAATGCTGGAAATACTCAGTTTTTTCATATTGGAAGCATGCCTCGCCCCCTGATTGGCATCCCTGGCATCTATGCTTGTTTTTCATGCCATCGTGATTTCATGCTATTTTGCTTGATTTGGCAGGCTTTCTTGTGGATATGTTTGCTGTCCCTCAACGTACCCAACCTATAGAGTCATGCAAATCTCAAAGTCACCCCTAATTAAAACCCAAATTGGTGCTCAGTGTTGGGGCTGCATTGCACACTCAACCACCTGTTCAATGGCAAGGTTCTGCGAGGGAATAAAAATGCTATTAAAGGTTTTAAAAATGGATTCAAAGTCCACAGTGGACTCCTACAGTCCTTACCTTCACAGAATGTCATTTACTACCAGACCTACTGCATAAAGAAAAGACTAACTGAAAATCTTTGCTCCTTTTCCTGCAGAAATGATTGTCACGGAGAATATAGTGCACAAGATTCCCCGACTGCACTCAAACAAACAAAGGACAAAGTTATGTTCTTATGTTCTTATGTAACAATACAGCACAGGAAACAGGCCCCTTAGCCCTCCAAGTCTGCTCCGCTCATTGGTCCAACTAGACCATTCTTTTGTATCCCTCCATTCCCAGACTGCTCATGTGACTATCCAGATAAGTCTTAAACAATCCCAGCGTGTCCACCTCCACCATCCTGCTTGGCACTCACCTGAAAACCGGAGATTCCCGCCCGACTTCAATGGACCTTTACATGGTCCGCCCCCTGCCTGCTAGAATTCCAGTGGCTGATGGGATGAAAGGATTCCAGCTAGTGTTTCCACAGCACCCAGTGCTGGTCCTGGAAGTAATCAAGTGGTAGGATCGGGATAGGGCCTGCCCACCTTGTATAGTTACCATTATCCCTTTCCTGTGTGCCTCTTCCTTCTGCCACATTTTTACAATCTGCTTTTAAAGGTTTCTTCGATTTTTGCTTCCTTTAATGACACCAATGTGTTTAGTGTAATGTCTCTACTGCTGCCACCGTGTTTTGAGATGTGACCCTCGGGGCTCTATTTTACCATTTTGATTCTAAGTGCTAGGCAGACTTGAAACTGGGAGTGTTTCAGATCCGACTTTTAGACCCGGTCTCAGGCGGGTCTAAAACGGACTCTGTTTGCAAAAATATCAGCGATTCCCAATCACACTGCACAAGCCTTAGGCGGGGCTTAACATGCCCAAAATCCAGCAGCTCCAATCGGTGTCTCCAACTGCGCATGCGCAGAAAATAAAAAGATAGAATGTGGCTCCCCTGCCACATTGCTCCTGGGAGGGACAATGCCTCCCCCAGCCCCACAAACATTGCCCCACACCTACAACATTATTGGCTATCACCACCACCCAGACCGATCACGGGCCCCTCCCCTTTTTCTCCCAATGATCTCGGGCAGAGTGGAAGTGGATCCCCTTTTCCTCCCATTGATCACAGATGGAGTGGCAGTGGACCCCACTGATCACCAGCAGAGTGGGAGCAGACACCCCTTGCAACTCATTGATCACAGGCAGAGTGGCAGCAGACCCCCCTCTCTCCCCCTCACTGATCTCAACCAGGGAGCCACCGGACCCACCTTCCATCCACCCCGCATCCCCCCATCCCATGCCCTCACCTCCCCACCCCTTCCAACCAATCTCAAACAGAGAACCGTCGGCACTTACCTCCTCACTAACTGGAGTGCCATAATCGGACTTCTGTGGAGCAGACCTGTTTTGCACTGATTCTGGATGGGCAAACACGGTGGTAAAGGGAGAGTTGCCAGTAAGGTTGGGCATGTCAATTTAAATGTATGCAAATGCATTTAAATGGACTTCGCATCCGTTTTGGGCACAATCCTGATCACAAGCCATTTTCGGGCCTTGGTAAAGGTGGAACCAGTGCAGAGGCAGGCGCAGATCACACTATTCACCTCACGTCTGACTTTACCAAGCTCTTGCACCCAAAAATGGGTGCAGCTTGATAGTAAAATCAGCCCTAGGTGTGTGACTTGGGTTCTTGCACAGACTGTGGTCCAGTATCTGCTTAACACATGTTTATTAGTATTACATCTAAACAGACATTTTGCTCCTAGGCATTACCCTCCCTCTCTCTTGAGTGTAACACATGACTGACTGAAGGTCATTATGCATTATACATTAGCATTTCCCTCTGCTAACTCTTTATACTAAAGGAATCTGCACTTGCAGCTCACCAAGTTTATTACCACACTCCATGCCCACTAATGCTGATTTAGAATCTATTTCCCCTTTATTCTGACCTCAAATATTAACTTACGATTTCCTACCATAGTACTAAATATCCCACCCTATAGTCTGTGCATCTTGCTATTCCTCTCTAATGTTATCTCCTGATTCTTTTTTAACTCCTGTTTATTTGTTTAAACCCTCCCCAACAGCAACAGCAAAACCTCCTGCAGGAAAGTCCATCCCTGCTTGCTTGGGTGCAACCTGTCTAGTGTATACCGCTCCCATCTTCCCCACACCAGTTCCAATTCTGTTAGAATTTAAAGCCATCCCTCCTGCATCATTTTTCCAGCCATGTACTCTTCTAATGTATCATTCTATTCCTATACTCACCTATGCATGGTGCAGGGGTGAACCTGGAAATTACTACCTTTCAAGTCTTGCTTGCTAATTTTTTATCTAGCTCCTTAAACTCAGGCTGCAGGATCACATCCCTCTTTCTACCTGTATCATGGTTACTGATGTGGATCGCAAATGATGACTGTTCCCTCTTGCCCCTCAGGGTGCTGTTCAATGACTTAGTGACATCCTTGACCAGGGTCGCAAAACACCATCCTGGATTTATGCCTACAATCATAGAAACTATTCCTCTAACTATCAAATCGTCTATCACTATTGCTCCTCCAGAACTTGTGTACCCCAAGTGCAATTGCACTACTCAGGGCGTCATGAACTTTGCTCTGGCTGCACGGCCCAGATGAAATCTCACTTTCATCAATATGCAAAACCAACTACTTGTTGGAGAGTGGGTTACACTCAGGGGATACTTTGTCCATCTGCTTTTTGACTATCTGATGGTCACCCATTCTCTCTCCTCCAGTTACCAAACCTACAAACATGCTATCCATATAGCTTTCACCCTCACAGAGGCACCTCAGTGACACTGGCTGCTCCCCAGGGTCTGAAACCCAAAGCTCTATCTGCTGCAGATTGAATCCACACTTCATGTAGAATTGGTTACCTAGGGCAGGAGAAGTGTCCTGCACATTAAAATCTCCCTCCAAGAAACTACAAAAGTTGTGAAGGTAGCCCAATCCATCACACAAACCAACCTCCCATCCATCGACTCTGTCTACACTTCCTGCTGCCTCAGCAAAGCAACCAGTATAATTATGGACACCGGACATTTTCTCTTCCACCTTTTTCCATTGAGAAAAAGATACAAAAGTCTGAGGTCACATACCAGCTGACTCAAGAAAAGCTCATTCCTTGCTGCCATCAAAATTGTGAATGGACCTACCTCGCATTAAGTTGATCTTTCTCCACACCCTAGCTGTGACTATAACAGTACATTCTACACCCACTCGTTTCCTTCCCTATGAATGATATGCTTCGTCTGTATAGTGTGCAAGAAACAATACTTTTCACTGTATGCTAATACATGTGATAATAGTAAATCAAATCAAATCAAATCAAATTCCAGGTTGGAGTAAGACTGCCATTTCTCTATTCATTAATTGATAACCTTGTTGCTAAGAATAAACTTGACTACCAGTGATAATTCCCTTCCAATTCTCTTCTTGCACATTTTGGTGCACTAAGGCGGACTTTCATCTTTTCCACAGATATTAATTTCTGGAACAGGATGCTTGTCTGTTGCCAGGGGCTTTTAACTTGAGGGGCTCCACATTCCATCAAGTGTGGCTGACCAGGATTCCGTCATGCTCTTACCACTAACCATTGGCGTGTTGGAAGGATTTGCAGGTTGACACTCAACCTCTTTGACCATGCTTTGAGTGCAATTTCCTTGGCCATCAAGTCCTGGAGTGGGATTCAGACCCAGAGGTTCTGGCTCAGAGACAGGGATGCTACCTGCAGTGTGACAAGATCTTCCTACCAGTAATAAACCTTTGCAATACGAATAAAACTTTACAATTAAAAAAAACTACTATTAACACACCTTACCAATACTGATAAACCCTACCAATGCTTGGCACATCTTATTAGTGCTAATAAACCTTACTTAAGAATTAAAGTTAAAGCTCAATTGCTTGTCACTAGCTCCAAATAGTTAATATGTTTAAATGTTTTTAAACCCCCAGTTGTTTAGACTCATTCCCCATCCTGAAATACTCATCAGCCAATTCATCACCTTATGATTTTCTGGTGATGTTATTGTTCCAACTCAGGGCACTCCTGTTCTTTGTTGCCTCTTACCCTAAATACAAATCATGTCGGCACTGGCGCATATTTATGGAGTCCTTGGCTGTGTATGTCCTGCAGGTCTGCCTCTCTGCCTGAAGGTGTAAAGAACATCCCAAATTGTATTTTGGTAGATTTTTCATCAATATTACACATGCCATCAAGGCAAACAAAAGAATCAATTTCTATATTAATAGCACCAAGAGACATTTGAAGGAATTAATCTATTCTCAAGTTTGTAATTTATTACATTTTGAAAGCAATGATGTGAGAAAATCAGTTTCCAGTTTGAGTGAAGGTTTCACTTGTGAAGTTATGAAGATATTAAATGGACAATTTCCCCATTGTCAGTAAAGCTGTTGCCTCTTTTCCTACTGTTTAGGAAATGGGAGTTGAGTAGAAAGCTAAATTCGGCTGATCTGAATTGTCCACCACCTGTAAAACCAGATTGAAAAATCTATTGCAGTTTTTTGAGGGCTGAAACTAATCTAAATTGGTGGCAGTAAGATCTTACTGAAAAATACCCTCGATAGCTATTGAATTGCAAAGATTGTTCGTCAGTGTAGTTTAGCTATTGCATTATAGATCTTTTGTTATATCTGGGAGAATTGTTCCATTGCAAGGAAGGAATGAAATGTAACATTATTCGGTCACAGAAAAGATGAAGGGAAAATAGAAAGGAATTAGGGTAGGAGGAATTAGGGTAGGAGGCTTTATAAACTAAAGATGAATAACCTTGGGTGGTCAGAAAGATAATGCCTATGGACATGCAGTTTGAGTGCGAAGGAGATCATGGTGATCTGTATAACAACCAGTTGATTGTTATACAGATAGGCATTGATATGATCAATTTTTTGAAAACAAGTATATAAATTGTCCTTTTAATAAGGAACTGACTGCAAATATTTTGGTGCATGTTGCACAATTCAACTACATGTCAAGAAGTGTTCAGATAGCAGAACACTGCTTTAGGATCTGGGTGGAATCGTATCAGCCACACAAAGGTAGCTTTGGAGGCAGAAATATCAGGAATTCCTCAAACTTGTGTGCATTGTGTAAAGGGTTGTCTTTTGAATGCGTTCCCTGCCTCCAAGCTTTTAAACCAGGGATATGGTACAGAGGGGTAGTGGATGTGGGGGTGCAGTTTCCTTCAAGTCCAACTACCCAACAATACATATGTGCCTCTATACAAGGTGGTTGAAACACCAATCAGAAAGCATGTCATGGTTACCCAGGCTCATGTACAGGCACAATAGTAAACAGGTGATATGTAAATATCCTTGAAGCTCCTGGGGAACCTGGGCCATTAGCAGCAACTTTACATCTGAGTGAGGCACAAACCTTTAAGTTTGGCCCAAACATTCCAGTCAGATAGAAATACCCATTTGAGTTCTTTGATTCTTCTGGGCAATTTTCAGATGGAGGATCTTTCCAAGCTGACTCAAAGCAGAAAACCTCTGAGGTATCATTGGAGGGAATCCATGCAAACACCTGTTTTGGCACCTGCTATTGTATTCTGGTTTAAGTGTCACAAAACTTCTTTTAAAAGCTACCAAAGAAGGTAAGTGGATAAGGTGGTCAGGTGAGTAAGGTAATTGGGTAAAGTGATTGGGTGATGAGGTAAAGTGAGTTACTGAAATATCAGGTTATGGTAGGTTGTGAGGAAGGGTTGGGGGTTCAGGGCCTGTAGTCAGGTGAGAGGGAGGGAGGTGCCTAGTCAGGTTGGCTGGGAGTCAAAGAATGGAGTCAAGACACAAAAGTGAAGATCGAGAGGTCAATGAGAGTGATTAGGGGATCAGTTGTGTTATCCAAGTATTAAGACTTGGTTTGGATTGGTCTAACATTTTCTCTGGTAATAAGGTTGGAATTCTCTGAAGTCCATGACTTAGACTCGGCGTTCAAGACTTTTTCAAAGGGAACAGGGGAATTTCCCTTCGGAAATACAAACTCCCTGGACAATTTCCTCAGACATGCTTCATTGGGGTTTTGGAGGGGCCTCATGGCAAAATTTGGGAGGTGATATTCAGCAATCAGAAGCTCTGGCTAAAAGTATAATGACTAAATTATGGCAGACGCAATTACCTTTATTGTTAGATAATTCAATAAGAATTTGCAGGAACACAAAATGTACTGGACATTTATGCCTTCACTTCATTTATTCTTGTTATTGTGTTTGGTGATGGATCAGTGTTTATTTTTTGTAACTGCTGCACTGTTAAAAAATTTAAAGCTAGCATGGTGAGTTGGAATCTGCTGCTTGAGAATATTGTGCTGTAGTACTCTGATCCAATATGGTCAGACACATATCTATTACTCTCAGCTTTTTAATGTACTTCAACATTTGAAGGACAGTCCATCATCATGTCCACTAATAGTTAGAATTGGACAAAGAAAATGTCCCAGTGGTGCAGGTATCTGACATTTGATCCCTAACTGGTATAGTTGGGATATGTGACTCGATTCTTGCTGATACACAGAGAGTCAAGATGGGGAGAGGGCATTGTGAGATTAAGGTTGCGAAATAAGTGAAGAAAGGTAAACGTAAAAACTTTGAATCATATTTGAAGATGGATCCCAAGTGAAATCAAACTATCCCAACTGGTGACTAGTCGCATTAGTGCCATAATCATTGCCAATGATGAGGCATTGTTCAGAAAAAATGAAGTCCCAGAAAGTTCCCTACTTTTGCTAAAGGTTATATAATCCTCACCTTTTTCTTCATTATTTTTGTGACATCTCTTTTTACCTAACCCAATGGGTAGGATCTATCAAATAAGAAATGGTCTATCAGGAAATCAGCAGTGCATCATTCTATTTCAGAGTCAATTCCAGAGGGAAAGATATTTCATTCACCATAAATCCAAGTTAGTGACCCAAGGAGGGACTGATATGTGGATACCTGTATGAGAGTTTAAAATTGATAGCATCCAGTTATCAGTATAAGAATGATCAATTCAGTGTGTCAAAGAAGAGATGACTTAAAAACTTGATGATTTGTAAGATTAGTTATAATCTAATTGTTTCATTAGTTAATCTCCACATGATAGTAGTTTGGCAATAAAATAATTTCACCGCTGAACCTGCTTGTTATGTTGCTGGGGCATTGTGTTTGACATGCCCTGGTACATTTTCTGTTCTTATATATTTTTATTTGTTTGGCAATTTGCTGGAAGTGTGAGCTGATCATATCACAGAAAGGAAGATCTGTCACCTACCATCAAAGCGAACAAGCAACTGAGAATCACTTGGCCAGTCAGATTAAAAGCTTAGGAAATAAAGGGCAAAGTTCTCCCATTTTAAGATTAAGTGTCATATTGGCAATCAGGATGAAAATTCACCAAATCCTCCAGCTCCAAATTCATTAATTATGTTCCTGGGTGTTTACTGCTGTATTTAGCAACAGGATAGTCTGTATTGTGTAGTCTGCCTCGCTGTTTGAGTGCCAAATTGGAAAGATATCCATCATCACTAATCCACTATTGGAGAAAGAAGGTGGACCTCCTGAAAATGAAGATGGATCTCCGGAAACACTTTTGAGGCTGGAAAATGGGCCCTTTCTAGTAACCCTTATCCTAGATCCCTTCAGTGCACAACGAGGCCATTTGGCTCATCGAACCTGCACCGACAACAACAACAACCTGCAGATGCACCCTTGATCCACTGCTGTGGTGTTCCAGGGTCCAGGATCACAGGCAGCCTCCATCTTGAACTCCAGAGGCAGCCGCACGCATTGTTCAGCTAAGTCCTGACATCTGTACAATACATTGTTCCAAGCATGTTTCATGCCGTTCTGTTTTCCCACTAGTACAGTGGAGAACCTGGCCTGTGGCAGCAGGGATGGGGTCAGGCCTTCATGTGCACGCCATTGACAGGATGCATATGAGGTTCATGCTGGCTTCTGGCGGCTTTTCTGATTCGCCATGTTGGGAAGATCCCACTGTAAATTTGAGCTGGTGTCAAACCGATTTCTGGATATCTCTCCCTTCCCATGTCTGCCATTGAAACCATAGGTGGGGGACTGGGAGAATTCTACCCAAAGAGTGAAATGACTGAGGAGGAAGTTTAAATTAGAACTTGAGCAAATTAGAAAGATAAATAAAAGTGAAAGCAATATTGGATTCCAAAAGAGGGAGAAGTGGAAGTGAAAACATAAAAAAACTTTCTTTAGCAGCAATTAAAACTTAAAGGAGTCACACTATACACTTGCAATAATTAATTTTCTATGTCAGAGATGTTGCTTGGCAGTAATTAAATGAAATCACAGCCAGACATTTCCTATCTTGTCAACTTTAAATTCATCCTTTTTACACTATTTCAATAACCTCCCTATCATGGTCAAACTTATTGTGGCCAAGTGATTCTGCATTATTTGAAATTTCATCCTATCTAAATCAAATCGATGCTGCTGCATGGTTCAGTAAATGGCACTGAAATACATTACAGCAGCAGATCCTATTGTGAAATTAGATCTATCATGTTGGCTCGGATTTTGCGATGGTATTAATGGAAAAACGGTCAGTGTTCCCTGTGTTACTTCACTGAAATTGACAGCACCTACAGGAGTCAGCATAAGTGCTGAACAACATGGCAAACTGGAAGTTGCTGCCAGTTATTCAATGCTCCTCCAGCATGCAATCCATGAAAATCCAGTGATTTGCTCCCTCATCTACATTATTAGCCTCACTGTAAAAACACTTAGAATAGTTGCATATTGTTGAATGAGTTGTAACCGGGTATTTAATAGTACAAAAGTTCATAATTGCTGTTAGAAACTCTCACCTTGAAAAGTTAATTCGGTGGATGGAACCAGGCCAGAATTTGTCAAACTGTCACCTCTGGCAAGAAGACTGGTGTGGAGCTCTCCAGCTCCACTGACCCGTTTTCTCCCAAAATGTTCACATTTAAAAAAAGAGTGGAACAGCAATGGCAAGAGTTTTTGAGAGTTATTCGGGAGGCACAACAGAAATTCATCCCAAGGAGAAGGAAACATGCCAAGGGGAGGACGAGGCATCCATGGCTGACGAGGAAAATCAAGGACAGCATAAAAGCAAAACAAAAGACATACAAAGGATTAGTGGGAAGCCACAGGATTGGGAAGCCTTTAAAAGCAAGCAAAGGGCAACCAAAAGAACAATAAGGTGTGGGTGGGGGGAGAGATGAAATTTGAATGTAAGCTAGCTCGCAATATAAAAGAAGATAGGAAGAGTTTTTTCAATTTATAAAAGATGAGAAGCAAAAATAGCCATTGGACCACTGGAAAATGAGGCTGAGGAAGTAATAATAGGAAACAAAGCAATAGCAGAGGAACTGAACAGTTACTTTGCATCAGTCTTCATGATGGAAGACACCAGTGGGATGCCAGAGTTCCAGGAGAGTCGGGGGCACAGGTGGGTGCAATGGTCATCACTAAAGAGAAGATTCTGGGGAAACTGAAAGGCCTGTAGGTGGATAAATCATCTGGACTGGATGGACTACACACCAGGGTTATAAAAGAGATAGCTGAGGAAATTGTGGAGGCATTGGTGATGATCTTCCAGGAATCACTGGAGGCAGGGAGGGTATCAGAGGACTGGAAAGTAGCTAATGTAACACTGCTGTTTAAGAAGGGAGCGAGGAAGCAAGCAGGAAATTATAAGCCAGTTAGCCTGACTTCAGTCATTGGCAAGATTTTAGAATCCATTATTAAAGATGAGATCACAAAGCACTTGGAAGTGCATGATAAAGAAGGACTGTGTCAGCACGGCTTTGTCAAGGGGAGGTCATGTCTGACAAATCTGTTGAGTTCTTTGAGGAGGTAACATGAAAATTAGATAAAGGAGAACCAGTGGACATGATTTATTTAGATTTCCAGGAAGACTTTGACAAGGTGCCGCATAGGAGATTGTTAAATAAGTTCAGTGCCCATGGTGTCAAGGATAAGATCCTCGCACAGATAGAGAATTGGTTGACTGGCAGAATGATGCGGAGATGCCGGCATTGGACTGGGGTAAGCACAGTAAGAAGACTCACAACACCACGTTAAAGTCCAACAGGTTTATTTGGTGGCACAAGTTTTTGGAGTATCACTCCTTCTTCAGGTGAAGGAGCAATACTCCGAAAGCTTGTGCTTTCAAATAAACCTGTTGGATTTTAACCTGGTATTGTGAGACTTCTTACTGACTGGCAGAAGGCAGAGAGTGGGGATAAAGGATCTTTCTCAGGATGGCAGCCGGTGACTGGTGCTGTGCCTCAGGGCTCAGTGCTGGGATCAGAAACTTTCACAATATACATTACGATTTGGAGGAAGGAACTGAAGGCACTATTCCTAAGTTTGCAGATAATACAAAGATATGTAAAGGGTCAGGTAGTATTGAGAAAGCAGGTGGGCTGCAGAAGGACTTGGACAGGTTAGGAAAGTAGGCAAAGAAGTGGCAGATGGAATACGATATGGAAAAGTTATGCACTTTGGAAGGAAGAATGGAGGCATAGACAATTGTCTAAATGAGAAAATGCTTAGGAAATCAGAAACACAAAAGGACTTGGGAGCCATTGTGCAAAATTCTCTGAAGGTTAGCGTGCAGGTTCAGTCAGCAGTTAGGAAGGCAAATGCAACGTTAGCATTCATGTCAAGAGGGCTAGAATACAAGAGCAGGGAAGTACTTCAGAGACTATATGAGGCTCTGATCAGATCTCACTTGGAATGTTGTGAGCAGTTTTGGGATCCGTATCTAAGGAAGGCTGTGCTGGCATTGGAAAGAGGAGGTTCACGAAAATGATCCCAGGAATGAAGAGCTTGTCATATGAGGAACAATTGAGGACTCTGCGTCTGTACTCGTTGGAGTTTAGAAGGATGAGGGGTGGATCTTATTGAAACTTACAGGATACTGCAAGGCCTGGATAGAGTGGACGTGGAGAGGATGTTTCCACTAGTGGGAAAAACTAAAACCAGAGGGCACAACCTCAGACTAAAGGGACGATCCTTTAAGACAGAGATGAGGAGGAATTTCTTCAGCCAGAAAGTGGTGAATCTGTGGAACTCTTTACTGCAGAAGGCTTTGGAGGTCAGGTCATTAAGTGTCTTTAAGGTAGAGATAGATAGGTTCTTGATTAGTAAGGGGATTGGGGGATATGGGGAAAAGGCAGGAGAATAGGGATCAGGAAAAAATCAGCCATGATTGAATGGCAGAGCAGTCTCGATGGGCTGAGTGGCCTAATTCTGCTCCTGTGTCTTATGGTCTTTTGATCTTATGGGGCTTGTGCTGCCATTCTGGCGAATTGGAGATTCAGAGCCAGCGATCAGGGACGCTCCACTCTGAACAGAAAGTTAAATTCTATGCCCCTGCCATCACCTCGAGCTATTGTGGACTTTTTCCCTACACCACAACAATTATCGCTGGCATCCCTAGCCCCCACCCCCAAAGTTATTGCTGGCATTCCCATTTCCCACTTCCATGCTACAATTGTCAAATCGTCAGTGGCACCGTCACCCCCTACTCAGCTCACCCCCCACCCTCCCACAATCATTGCTAGCATCGCTATCCCCTCTCAGTACCTGCTCTCCCTCCACCCACTCCGCCACACACAAATTAATTCCCCACCAATACCTCACCCTCCCACCTGCCCCCTGGGGATCCCACCTAATCCTGCCTCTGACAGTAGCCCTGGCACAGTTGGAACGATTACATTGGCACTGTCAACCTGTGCCAGGGGGCAGTGTCAAGGGGTATTGTTAAGACTTTGCCTGACCATGTTCCTCTCCCCTTGGGGACATACTTACCATTTTACCCCGAGAGGGATCTCCACAGTAGATTTATATTTTTATAGCCTATTTAGAACCTCGTCAATGTGAAGTTATGTCAGCAAGGTTTGAACATTCAGTGAGGGGGGGTTAATTTAATGAGGGGACTAATTAATTAAATGGAGATTTATTAAAAAGTATCAAAACTAGGTTCTCGCACATTATGGATGTGAACTGGACTAAGTCATCGGCAAGGGGCCAATGAAAATTGGAAAGCGTGGTCATGGCTTTTCAAATCTCACAAGATTTTGACCTCTCTATTGATCCCTTGCACAGACAGTGTGGGGATAATATTCCCCCTGATATTTCAAGAATGTTAAATTTTGCCATTATGATAAAACAATTCCACATTAAAAAAGTGATTTTAAAGGTTAATATTTTTGCTTCCATTAGAATTCATTCATAATCTTATTTTTTCATCTGAAGTGTTAAACTAACTTCCTTTAACTTCCAGCTTTGCTGTCTGTGAGAATACTTTAATGTGAGTAGTTGCTTACTCAGCTTGAAGCCACCACTGCTATTCATCACCTGGCAATCCCATTGATTTGGGATTTTAGTCGCCATCAGGGAAATCCACAACACTTGAGATCTGTACAGTTGAGCTTGTACAGTCTAACTAAATCGTCTGAACTGTGGCAGACTTAACAAAAAAAAAGCTAATTTACTTTAGATTTATTGAAAAAGGGGCAGGATTTTCCAGCCATGCATGCCCCCAAACCAGAAAACCCCACCCAAGGTTAATGGGCCCTTCCATGGGCTACCTCTCGCCTGCTCTGATTCCCATGGTGGGCAGAATGGAAAAATTTACCCCCACAAGCAGAATCACATCCTATTTTTAATAAACCTCACATCTTTCGTAATTAATAAAATGTTCAACCCTTTATGACAATCCTGATCAAATGTGTTTGAACTCAAAAGCTTTGGTTGTATGTTGATTTCTTTTGACCTGATATTGAATTCATTATTTCTCATTCTTACTTCTTACAGCTTGAATTCTGCTCACAGATAGCTACAAAATACATGTTGCTGATGTCCTCTATTGTTAGAGTTACTGGGCACCTTTTGATAAGTGCTTCTTTTGGCACCCTATCCCATCTGACCTCCTGCCATGTACAGTCGGAGGAAGAAAGATTTCTGTCAAGAATATTGAGTCAAATTTACTCCCACCATCTGACACTAAATTAGGGGTTGCTAAACTACGGACAGCTAATCATACTCATTCACTATGTCTGCAGTTTCAAACATTATTCATGATTAAGGATAAAACGTAGTTGGTAAAATTGTATATTTTCAATAAAAGATTGCAAAGTGGGTTATTCTTGTTCTAGGCTACATTGCTGTGATATACTTGAGGTGAACAAATCACCTTTTGACCACATGGAAAGCCATAGTTTTTAGTGATGTCTAATATATCAACATGGGAAGATAATCTGACACATCTTGGCAAATACTGACAGAGATATAACGAATCATAGCTTGAGTGGCTCAGGCCAACACAATCATCAGTTCTTGTCCCACTTTATTAGTTGACCTGAAATGTCAAGGACAAATCAGTTTTGTGTGAAACAAATGATGTCAGTGTCTCATACACTTTGAGAAATGGTGTCATTCTATAGATGCAGCAGGCATCTTTCTTTAACTTTAGTGTCCATATAATTCCTGAGCTTTATCGTCCCAAAGTCCACTTTGTTCATTAACGTAGTTTTGTTCTGCCCCTTGCAAGTAACAGAGGACATGAATTTTCTGAACCATTCCGAACAGTTATCATTTGATGCAAAATTTTATTTTTAGGCACAGTAGAACCAGCAGCCATTACTTTTGGTGCTTTATAGCATTTAAAAAAAAATGCTTTAGTGTAACCAGCCCTCTATTTTCCATGTCTTTGAGTGGATTGAGAATGTCTTGCAGTAATAGGAGAAAAGTCTGTGCAGTTTGATTTTCTTAAACTTGCTTTGAATAAAGTATCTAAATAGCAGTTTGATGGCTTGTTACTTCATCTTTTATTTGTTATAAGATTTGATGTGGGGCTTAAAGAAGGAAGATGGTGTCTGTTTCAAGCTGTCCTCAGGCTTTGATTGTTTATTATGCTGATTGCAACTTGCTTTATATGATTTTTATCTTCTGACATTTTCTAATGTGATCCTCAAGAAACTTGGGAATCAGCAAAATTGACTTAAAAACCCATGGTAATTTTGGTATGAGATCAGCAAACATACTAGCCAGGAAATTTGAGGCCAATGTATCATCATTGAGCGAATACTCCACAATGCTGAATGAATGAATGGAGCTTCTTTGACCAGTGTCAATATCTGTTCATATTTTTAATATTTGGTGTTTATTAATTTCATTATTTTTTAATTTCACAAGCTTAGCCTGTGACATTTACTGGGTGCAGGAAAGCCCGTAGCTATTTTGAAATCAATTTACTTGACCTTACTTGAGCTTCTACTTGTAATACATAGACATAATCATTCATAGTTCTCAGTTTCAAGTTTTAATTAAAACCTTCCCTGTGTCTCATAGCAGTCTCATTTTTAAATGAAAGGATGTACATTACTATAATGCGCAAATTCATCATAGATTCAATCACTTGGAAAAGTACATTTTAATGCACCACCATAATAGATTACATCTGGTTTTCTCAAAGATCTGGATCAAATGATATGGTATAGATAATAATAGTTGGGTAAATACATTTTGACTATTCTAGCAGTTAATAAATACTTCATATTTATTCATATGTTTCTTTGAAAGAGCATGAGGGGTAGTTTTGAGGGTTTTGATGTGACAAATGTTTGATACACATGCTTAAATATCCATTTGTATACCTTTGCATCTCCTAGACTCAGAATAAGAGAATTTAACCAGACTTCTTTCAATAACCTGAGAATAATTAGTTTGTTACTAATTTATTTTTTATAGCAAGTTGCAAAACTGGTTAATGTAAATTTATAATCCAGAAATGTAATTATTTATCCCTTTTGAAAACTCACAATACATACATAACATAAAGGACAGTAAAAGAAGGTCTCTGCAGTTTGGGGGTAAAGGAACCGACTAAAAGGGATAAAGTTTGAAAAGGTCTTAGTGCAGTCAATCGGAGAGAGTGCTGGTCACATTAATTATCTGGAAGTCCTCTCACGTGGAACCTTTGGTGAAACATCACCTTGTTTCAAAATACAGATGAGGTATATTGAGATAAGAATTTTCTGCTAAAGGTGAACAGCCACTGTGGACAACACAAAGGAGAGACAAACAGTCTTCCTTACAGTTTTCTTGCAAAGTGCAAGTTTAATGAATTTAAATCATAACACTATGCGCAGGATTTTCTACTGCGCTCCCCTAAGGCCGAAAAGTCCCATCCATGGTTAACAGACCTATGCATGATTTGGATGGATGGATGGATGGAAAATTCCATCCTATCTTGCTGGTTTATTTGTCCTATTGTCACTTCCTTTTGCTACTGTCATTCTCTTTGTTGCTTAATCTCTCCTGTTTACACACCTTCCTTTTGTCTCTTGCCCATCTTCCCTTTCCCTTATTCCCTTTCCCTGCCTCAAATTCACTTTAAAACTATTACATATCTAACTGTTTCCAGTTCTGAGGAAGATCCCAGCCATTTAAATGTTACCTTTTTCTCTGTTCACAGAAGCTGAGGTGCTATCTGACCTGTTGAATATTCCTAGCATTTTCTGTTTTGATTGCAGCTTCCCTACTCTTTCCATGTAACTGAAGACCTGCACCAATAGTATCATTCTAATTCACATAGGTAATTGGTTGCAATGTTACAGTGTCAGCTATGATGTGGCGATGCCGGCGTTGGACCGAGGTAAACACAGTAAGAAATCTCACAACACCTAGTTAAAGTCCAACAGGTTTATTTGGTAGCACAAGCCACTAGTTTTTGGAGCACTGCCCCTTCATCAGGTGAGTGAAGGCGCCCCATCATCAGGTGAATCACCTGATGAAGGGGCAGTGCTCCGAAAGCTAGTGGCTTGTGCTACCAGATAAATCTGTTGGACTTTAACCTGGTGTTGTGACACTTCTTACAGTATCAGCTACCAGCTTGACCACCTTGGTTATAATGTTTTAGGCATGTCCCAAAGGACTAACTTCTTCATTCTTCTATGTCACATACATAGCTGGCAATTTTACTACATTTGTAATCAGGTCTGGAACTGAGTTTACCAGTTTTAGAAACAGACAGAGTAATATGATCCCTCGTATTTTCTGGTGGGTTATACTGTACGTAATGAAAAATTATGGCTGTGAGCGGAGCATATCATTCATGGCATGAGTACATGTGCAACTTTCAGAAAGATAGAAGCAGGAGTAGACCATTCCGCCTTTGAGCCCACTCCACCATTCATTTTGATCATAACTGATTATCAAAATCAATATCTTGATCGAGCCTTCCCCCATATCCGTTGATCCTTCAGCCCCAAGACCTACCTCTAATTTCTTCTCGAAATCAAATAATGTTTTGCGCTCAACTAGTTTCTGTGGTAGTGAATTCCACACATTCACCACTCTTAAGTCAAGAAGGCCTATGGCATGCTTGCCTTTATTGATCAGGGCATTAAGTTTAAAAATTGACAAGTCACGTTGCAGCTTTATAGAGCCTTAGTTAGGCCACATATAGTGTTCAATTCTGGTCGCCACACTACCAGGAGGATGTGGAGGCTTTAGAGGCGGTACAGAAAAGATTTACCAGGACGTTGCCTGGTATGGAGGGCATTAGTTATAAGGAGAGGTTGGAGAAATCTGATTTGTTCTCACTAGAATGACGGAGGTTGAGGAGCAATTTAATAGAATTCTACAAGATTATGAGTGGCATGGATAGAGTGGATAGTCAGAAGTTTTTTTTCCCAAAGTGGAAGAGTCAATTACCAGGGTGCATACGTTTAAGGTGCGAATGACAAGGTTTAAAGGAGATGTACAACGCAGGTTTTTTTACACAAAGGATGGTGGATGCCTGGAAATTGCTGCCAGGGGAGGTAATGGGAGCAGATACGATAGTGACTTTTAAGGGGCGTCTTGACAAATACACGAGTAGGGTGGGAATAGAGGCATATGGTCCCTAGAAGGGTAAGGGGTTTTAGTTCAGTCAGGCAGGATGGTTGGTGCAGGCTTGGAAGGCTGAAGGGCCTGTTCATGTGCTGTAATTTTCTTTGTTCTTTGTTCTTTGCTCTCTGGGTGAAGACATTTCTCCTCACCTCAGTCCTAAAAAGTTTACACCTTAGCATCAAACTATGACCTCGAGATCTGGATTCCCCCACCATCGTGAACATGCTTTCTGAATCTGCCCTGTCTAATCCTGAATTTTACACATTTCTATGAAATCCCCTCTCACTCTTCTGAACTCCAATGAATACAATCCTAATCAAAATAGTCTCTCCTCATGACAGCCCTGCCTTCCCAGAAATCAGCCTGGTTTCAGTTCACAGGCATCTCTATCCTACTTAGATGCTACCCTGTACCTGTGAACATAAGTTGAAAGTGATGGGATAAAACCAAGATATTACCAGGCTGATGACAGGAAGAGATCCATAGGTTTACATTATGTTTAGTTACTTTTGCAGATTTTTTCAATTAATTGCAGATATTGAGGTACAACTGTAGCAAATCTCATGTTCGAGACACAGAAGAAGAAGCTGCTGTGCGACCTATTCGTGAACCATTTCTATTATTAATTTCCTATATTTTGATGTTCATAAGTGAAGCTGGCCATTTTAGCAACATTTGAAAAGGCTTCCTCCCTAGTTGTACAGCCTTATAACAATTCTGGAGAACTCCTGCAAGTTTCAGGCTCCTCTATTGATCGCTAAAAAGCTGACATGTTTGTAAATGTATTGATTTTCAAGAAGAAAAACATTTTTAGAACAAGAAGAAATGTTTTTCTTTATCTTTTTCTTTGCACCAGTAGATAATAAGTGAGATTCAAAGTGCATTGTTTAGCCACTGCAATGGATTCTCATCCAAGTCCAAGCTCAGTGACATTTACTCAAAAATAAATGTCTTTTGGTATGAGGAATCTTGACAGTAGCATTTGATGTCCCGATCAAATCAGATTATGACTTGTATATAAATATTTTGTGAAGACAAAGAAGACCTGGAAATTTTAGAAACAGTCTGGTAACAGATCACCTGGAAGATAGCTGATTGACATTTGTAAACTTACAGAGTCAGAAAAGACAAAACTAATCATGCAGCAACACTATCGTGGTCAAATATCATTAAAAACTATTAGCTTGTGTCTTTGTTTCATATAAATTTGAGCTGTATCAGCAGCTATAAAATTTTATCACAGCTTAACAATGTAACCTGCCATGAATTATTTACCAATTAGACATGTATTTGCTCATTTCTGCCTAGTTATCTGAATGAAGTACAACACTCAATTCAACCCTATACTCTGCTGTCTCTTTTGTCTTCCTTACCCCTGATCTAACTTGTGTTTTAAAATTTGCTTGTTGTTATAATATTCCTAAGAAAATGACGTAGGGGTGTGAGAGTCCCCTTGGAGTCTTATTAGGTTTGGAGCTGTACTCTGGATGTAACGGGGTTGAATGACATTGTCAAGCAATATGTGAAAACAACAATTTATATTGAATGAACAATGGTAGTTGTTTACTGGTACAGAGCCTGAGTATTGTTGAAAAAAGAGGCATTTCAAAGCTTTTTGTCTTGTACTCATCAGGACACTTTGCAAGAATATTGCAAGCAACAATTTGTAGTGTATGAGAAGAAAGTGTGATTGGCTAGCAAGTAGTTTCTGATTGGCAACTGGTCACTACTTTCTTTTCATACAGTGTAAATTATTGGTATTCTTGCAATGTGTTCTAATGAGTGCAAGATAGAAAGATTTGACATGTCTCTTTTTTCAGCAACATGGCAGTAACATAACAATTATATTTGATACAAAAAGAAAGAAGAGAAAACAAAAATGACAACATTGTTGAAAGGAGAAAGCGCTTTGTACATTAGAAGAAAGGAAGGAAATCAACTGTACTCATAGACCATACATACTATGGTCGTGATTCTTCCATTGTAACCTGTAACTTTCCTGTCAGGTCGCAGTGGGAGATGCATGTCTGTGGCCTTGAACAGGGATTTGCACATGCAAAATGGGAATGAATGCGCATCTCCAGGGCTAGCAAACAGTCGCTGGTCAGACCACACTGGAAACCGGCTGGAAGGCAGGTAAATCATTTAAATCTTTTTGCAAGTATTTTAAATATGTATATTTATTAATTATCGGGACCTTTCAGGTCCCAATTGAATCTCCCACACTGCCAGGACTACTTCATTCCGACGGGGTTCAGACTAGCTCCTCACGTTCGGGGAACTAATGGGAGACCCTGCCGGAATTAAGGGGGGCAATTGAGGTCCCCTAGGGGGTTAGGTGGCAGGGTGGTGGTGCCCCTTGGCCATGGGCACCCTGGCAGTGCCTGTCTGTGCTCCCTGGCACTGCCCAAAGGGCAAAGTGTCCATGCCCAGGGAGCATCTTGGCACTGCCCACTGGGCATCAAGCAGTGCCAAGGGGGCAGGCCCTGTTGTGGGTGGGGCCTAGGAGGCGATTGGTGGAGATGGGGGGGGTCCCACTGCCATTCTGGATTGGTCTGGGGTGGAAGGAGGGCAACAATTGGGGCTGGGTGAGGGCTTTGGTCTGCCGGGGGAGTGGCCTGCCTCATGGAGGGGTCTGAACCCAGGGTGGGGGTAGAGGGACCACCACTGCTGGTGAGTGGGTCCTGGACATCAGGACACTCCAGGACAGTGGGGGTTCAGGACTCGTCCGGAAATTGCATACCTAGAAATCAGCCCAGTTGCCAGGTTTGCTTTCCACTTGGGAAGGTGCTTTCTGGAAAAGGCCTCAGGACCACTTGAGTGAGAGGCAAATGCATGGCAATGCAGCATAATGTGGATAAATGGACTTCCAACAGGAAAGCAGATTATTATCTGAGTGGCTATAAATTGAGAGAGCAGAACATGCAATGGGACCAGGGTGTCCTTGGGAAACATACAAGGTGCAGCAGGCTGTAAAGAAGAAAAACGGTATGTTGGTCATCACAGCGAGGGGATTCAAGTACAGGAGCAGTGATATCTTACAACAGAAATACAGGGCCTTGGCGAGGCCACAGCTGGGATATCGTGCGCAGTTTTGGTTGCTTATCTGAGGAAGGATGTTCTTGCTATTGAGGGAGTGCAGTGGAGGTTTACCAGACTGATTCTTGAGATGGTGGGACTGATGTATGAGGAGAAATTCAGTTGATTAGGATTGTATTCATTGGGGTTCAGAAGAATGAAGGGGTGATCTCAGTAAAGCCAATATAATTCAAACAAGACTAGACAGGTTAACTGCAGGAAGGATGTTCCTGATCATAGAATCCTTGATCATAGAATCCCTACAGTGCAGAAGGAGGTCATTTGGCCCATTGAGTCTGCACTGATAACAATTCTACCCAGGCCCTATCCCCATAACCCCAGGTATTTAGCCTCCTAATCTGCCTGACACCATGGGGCAATTTTAGCATGGTCAATTAAACTAACCCACACATCTTTAGACTATGGTAGGAAACCGGAGAATCCAGAGGAAACTCACACAGGAATGTGTAGATTCCACACAGACAGTGACCCGAGGCTGGAATTGAACCCTGGTCCCTGGCATTGTGAGGCAGCAGTGCTAACCACTGTGCCACCAATGAAGGAGTCCAGAACCAGGGGTTATTGTCGAAAAATACATGTTAAACCTTTTAACAATTGAGGTGAAAAGATGTTTGTTTACCCCGAGAGTGGTAAACTTATGGAATTTATTACCACAGAAAACATTTGAGGCCAAAACATTGGATGTTTTCAAGAAGGAGTTAGATATAGATCTTGGTGTGAAGGGGATCGAAGGATAAAGGAGAAAGGTGGGATCTGCCTATTGAGTTGGATGATCAAACTTGACCATAATGAATAGTGGAGCAGGTTCAAAGAACCAAATGGTCTACTCTAGCTCCTATGTTCTATGCTTCTATGAACAGGTCCCTATGTAGAAGTGGTGGCAACGGCGGGAAGGTATGGTGCAGCAAGGGTGTCTGATCCCAGTTATTGTAGGGGAGGTGCTCTCCTTGACCTGTGGGGTGCTGTCCAACCAAAGGACCCTTTGTATGCAGGGGTTTGTTGGGCGATAATCATGGAGGACCAGAGGAAAGCATCACTACTTTCATACTTTTCTGAGGGAGAAGACAGAACCTATCTAAATGACACCTTCAAATCTTTGGATTGGAACTTAAATCCTCAACCTTCTGACGGGGATGCGTGACAGTGTTATCTCTGAGATAATGTTTATCACTCTCCATTTTGATGGGGGTGTTGGTATTTTCTGTGCATGATATTAAATCTGATGTACTGTCTTTACCATGGCTTACCTGTTATTCTTCTTCGATAAATTAGGTAGCATATAGTTTAGCCCCAATGATTAGCATTTACTCAGTCGGTTTTGGAAGATGAGGAGACTATGGAGCACATTTGTCCTTCACTCCCTGATTGGTACTCTGAGAGACTTTCAAGCAGTTACCAGATTACTACACACACAGAGAAGGTGAAAATTATCCCCACAAGTGCAATTGTGGCATAGCTAGTAATTGAGATCTTGCGACCTTAGTTGGATGTGGGACTCTCAATGGCCACTTTGATTCACGGGGAGTGATGATTCACACATGAACTTGTGTGGCCTTTAATACTCACCACAAGGAAACCTCTGTGTAAATCCCAAAAATGCAACATTTTGTCTCTCTCTCTCCCCACCAAAGGGTTAATAACAATATTGTTTCCTCTGTTTTAATGAGCACATATCAAAATAGTGAGTGAGAACAATTTGCTCCAGGCAACTTGGTTAAATCAGATTTCATTAGGCGGAGGGACTGTAAAGCAGACGATCAGGATGTACCTATAATGATATGCCTTTAATATTTCTCAAACATCTAGACAGACATTCAAGCAATAGAAATGATGGAAAGATCATTTTCAAGCTTCAGAATGGGCAATATTTGTGCTCCATGAAAATGAAACACCTACACTTTCCCTGTGTAAACATCCATGCTTCATCAAATGATATAAAGTTAAAACTCCCAGAGTGACTGGGTCTTAGCTTTTGGAAAATGGCTGATGGACATTAGTGTCTTATCTTTAAACATCCGCAGGGAATGAAACCAAACGTATAGTATAAGAATCGCAATGAGCCACACTGACCATAACAGCAAATGAATCGTTTTAATGAAACAGAAAGTTACATGGGGCAAGAAAGCTTCTCCAGGGATCCAATCCTGTATCTTTCTCTCGGCTTGTATGCACGCTTGGATGCCAAATTGTCACTTTGTGCAGTCGCAAAATTTCCTAATTAGCTTATAAGTTTACTGCTACACTGTTCTTTGCATCAGCGGCAAGATCTCGGTGAGCTATCAATGAAGCGTCAAGGCATAAACAAGTGCTTAAAATCTGTCAGAGGACAACACTGCTCTCATTCTATTCCTCTGTATTACCCTATGACTTATTTTCCATGAAGTGTGCAGTTCTGCTGGGACAAATGAGATTTGAAAGTCATGTCATAATTTGTGTATGCGTTCTGACCTTGGTGACTGTGAAAGATGGAACAAACTTTCTCCCCCTTTCCTTACAGGAATGTTAGTGTTATTGGCAATATTTGGATAGCTTTTATGATCTTTTGCATAAGCAGCATCACTAAAAGGAAACAAACAATCTGTAAACAGAGCAACATAAGCAAATCTAAGTGGCAAATTAGAATGAAAAGCAAATTAAAAATTGCAAATTACTTTTGATCTGTTATTCCTGCTTGTCTTCATTTTTGAAAACAAACAGCATGCATGAATAATAAATGAGCTACCTTGAGTTTGTGTTCATTTCCCTATGATATAGCTGTATTTGTCTCACTTCTTTGAGTAACAGTAATGTATACCTCTTCCTGACACTGTGTGAAACACTGTGAGCTTTTAAATTCATCTCTTTCAACTTTCTGAATACATGCTGGGTGTTCAGAGTAACTGCGAGCAGATGCAAAGAATTCTTCACATGGGTGCCAGATTTGCTGAAGTTACCAGAGTTTCCACTCTGATTCCATATTGAAGCTTGAAAAATGCCATGACCTCAGAGTGGAAGAGGTGAGGGGGCGGGGGGGGGGGGGGGGGGGGTGGGCGGTGGCTGCAGTATAGTCAAGTTTTAAAGAAGTTTTTTTGACGGGGGCTGTTGAGAGGGGGAGAGAGATGTGGGGGAGACTTGTGTTAGGGAAGATGATTTAAGGGGAAAGTTGTGAGAGTTTGAGGGGGAACTGGGGGAAAGAGCTATGAGAATGGGATGGGGTTGGAGAGCAGACAGTGCTGATATTTCTTTTGGGAGCAGCGATTGAACCTCAGAGATGATTTAATTAGGCCATGCTCATCTCGCCTCTCTGAAAAGGAATTGTGGACGTGAATGTCAAGGGGTCTTGGAGCTTTAATAACTTCAGGAATCAGTTGTAAAGGAACAGTGCTTTATTGCACAAAATGAAGTGAAGCAAAACCATAAGCCTGTGATGAACACAAACGGGTTCCAAATGGGACAATCCAATAATGGACCCACTCAGGGGCCTGCTTTATACAGAGCTTGGTCCATGAGCCTCAGCTGGTGAGTTAATGACCAATCCCCAGGGAGCTCATATTTAATACTCCTGCAGGGAGGTCAATCAGTGATTCCTCAGGCAAATCCTGGGGGTTATCACAGGGGCCAAACCTAAAATTGTCTCATCTGGGTCTCTGCTCCCTGGTTGCCATGGAAAGTTGTAGGCTCTGCTCAGCAAAACACATTATTTACAGAAAGAAAAAAAAACATTTTTACAATGTCTCTTTATGACCATTGGACATCTCAAAACACTTTACAGCCAATGAAGTAGTCATTGAAGGGTCATCATTGTTACAATATGGAAAAAAATCACAGCAATCAATTTATACACAGGAAACTCCCAGAGCAGCAATGTGATAACAACCAGATAATTTGTCTTTGTGATGATGATGGAGGGATAAATATTCACCAAGACTCCAGCGATAACTCTCCTGCTTTTCTTTGAATTAGAACAATGGAATTTTTTTGTTTACCCAAGCGGGAAGATGGGACTTGCATTGTGTAGCTCATCTGGGAAACTGTGCCTCTGACAGTGCTGTGCTCCCTCAGTGCTGCACGTAAGAATCAGCCTTGATTTTTGTGCTTGATCCCTGGAGTGGGACATGAACATAGTAATCCAGAGGTAAAAATGCTACCAATTGTGATAAAATATGGGGCCTAAGTTTAAAGATGTCTGATAGCAGTGTTTGCATTATCTAAATGCTAAAGATGATAAGTTAAGGGACTTGGGTTCTTTTGAAACCCAGGGTGGAATTCTCCCATATTTTTTTCCAAAAACAGGATTCTCCAGCCTTGTCAAACAGTCCACAGAAATCTCAATGCCCCACAGATGGGGCATTGGACAAAAATTGAGATTCCTGACTGGCATCAAGTCACCCAACTTGCACTGGCGGTCCCGATTAGGTTCCTGCCCAGAGCAGGTGGCAACCCAATAATTATGCAACAATTACAATACAATTAATGGGATTGACGGCCCATCCAGCAGACTCTGCCATTCACCCAGCCTCACAGTGGGATCGGCACCGGACGGTCTTTGTTGTTGTTAATCACAAGGGACATGGGGTGCTAAACCCTGAGGGTCCGGGGTAGCAACACCACCAACCCCTCAGAAAAGAGGTACATCCTCCCCAGTATCACTGAAATCACTGGCCACTCACCACCTACCAACAGCTCCCCCCCCCCCCACACACACACACACACACACACACACACACACACACACACACACACACACACACACACACACACACACACACACACACACACACTCAGCACTCCACCCTCCCATCTCGCTCAGCTCCTATCCCCACTCCAGCCCTCCATTCAGGGCACACACCTTGGCAATGTCAATGGTGCATTACCCACATGGCACCTTAGCATTTACTCTCTGGCCTGGCACCGTGGGCTCCAACTGCAGGTCAAGGGGTTAGGTCCATTGACCATTTGCCCATCTGCTGTTGACAAGCTGCAGGGAAAGGGTTCCTCAAGTGTTCCATCTGTTGCATGGGCTTGAAATAAGGGGTTAACCTCACCAACCTCCCCTGGGATTGGTGTGTTGTGACTGGACTGCCCCTGCTTGCCTTGGCAGACACAAAGATCAGCCCTGACATGGTGAGTTTAGGCAGCCCTGTGATCAACATCTGTATTCCCGCTTGTCCACTGTGCAAATTGTCAGGTCACTTCAATCTTGCCTTCACCCCCAGCCCCACCCTGGTCACCTCACAGGCTTTTAAACCATTACAGCATTCCAACCTGCAGCAGAAATCTTCCTTTCTCCCTGTCAGAAGCTGCAGGTGTGAGCAACGCCTTTGAAGTCCTCTAACAGAGAGAAGATGTCCATTTCACCTGGCTGGGGGAAGTGGGGTGATGCAGGGTGTAATGATGGTTACATTCTGATGTGAAGATGCTGGCGTTGGACTGGGGTAAAAACAGTAAGAAGTCTCACAACATCAGGTTAAAATCCAACAGGTTTATTTGTAACAACCTGGTGACGTGAGACTTCTTACTGTGGGTACATTCTGCATAGCTGTGCACAATCAGCCCCAATGTATGCCCACAGCCTTGATTTGACGCTTTTGTGGTTTCCGAGCAAGCTGAAGCCTTTGAAATGCTCTCTATTCAGCTGGAAAGCCTTGATCAGTCAATTTCAAAGTCAAGCGCTGTGGGAGAGGCCTCCATTGACAGCTATATTTATTTACATCTCCCTCCATGCTTGAATGCATTGAAAACGCTGCCGCTGATCCTAACTGCGATGCTTACAAAAATTCTAACTCTGATTGACACTGTGTGGTTTCTTCAAAAGAATAAGTCGTTTAACTTCCTCTTTTGAAAACCACATATTCCTTTTGAAGAAACCATAGGCTGCTCCAGGCCAGGGTGTCAGCACCAAGGGACAGTGCACCGCTGGGCTGCACGAGTGGGGACGGGGACTGTGGGGAGTCTGAGGGGGAAGGGAGAACTGGTATTCTCTTCTCTCTCCTCCCCACTGCACATTCCATGCCCCATGCCTGAAAGTCTCCCCCCAAACCCCCTCCCCCCCGCCCCCCCCCCCACCCACCAAATAGTCTTGAGACTCTGCACATAACGGGAATGTGATGTAACATGAGATCCTCATGTGGAGGGTACATATAGTGAGGGAACCACTTAATGAAATGGTAATTTATTGAAATGAGGTTGCCAATCTTCCTGGGGGAATCTGAAGTTGGTTATGTTACTGGCGGGAGTGGGTTTGTGATGGGATCGCAAGATCTCAGCAGTGAGATTCGCGATTCTTAGATCTGACAGAACTTTGCATTCACATCACTCTTTGCAATTGTGGAAAACACAGGCGCAAAATCAATGCCGAAGAAACTGACTGTCATACCCCAGAATAACTAGGAACTGGTTATGTGCGTATATATATTTCTTAATTTCAGCTATATATATAAAATATATATGGGTGGCACAGTGGTTAGCAGTGCTGCCTCACAGCACCAGGAACCCAGCTTTGATTCCCAGCTTGGGTCACTGTCTGTGTGGAGTTTACACATTCTCCCTGTATCTGCATGGGTTTCCTTCAGGTGCTCCAGTTTCCTCTCAAAGTCCAAAGATGTGCGAGTTAGCTGGATTGGCTATGCTAAGACATCCAATGGTGTCAGAGGGTTTAGTGAGGGTAAATGCACGGGGTTACGGGGATAACACCCAGGTGGGATTGTGGTCAGTGCAGACTCGATGGGCCAATGGCCTTCTTCTGCACTATATAATTCTATGAGTATTTTTAAAACAGTTAACAAGAAACTGAATTTTCAAGCAATGCTGAAATGTATCTTTTTCTGATGGGTAGTGCTTGCTCATGACCAATGTATGAATGAGTTTGAATGGACCCTGAGTAAATAGAAAATGTTTTTTCAAAATGGTCAGAATTTTGAGCACAATTTGCACCCATTTTGTTCTTCTGCCCAAAGTGAAAACTGTACCAGTGTCCAAGGTTTATGGTTAAAAAGGACCGTGTTGTGTGACAAATTCATATTTACATTGCAGATGTTAGGAATCAACAAGAGTGCCTTAGAAAAGGGAAGAGGGAAGAAATTCATATACAAGAACAATTCACTGTTATGGATAATAGTGAATTATGGATAATAAGATGGATAATATAACTTCATTAATATTCACAGTCTGTTTTTTATTAATTCTCAGTTTTATATATCACCGATTAAACTGGTTAAAATACGTTTCACTTGAGAAGGATATTAAATCTTAACTGCAAATAAGTTGTCAAAATTTTACTGATCTTTGTGTTTGATTTATATTGGTTGTTTCCAGGGAGTAAACATTATTTCCTTTTTTGTCCTTGAATAACTATTACAAGCATCCAATATTATGAACTGTTGATGGAAAATAAACTGGAAGTATATGCAACGACACAGATGAGTGGAGATAGTAAACAGCTGCAAATGTACAAAAAGATAGAAAATCATTAATATTTCTACACTCCTGCCCCTTCCCATATTAAGTAGTTATTAAGCTTGAAAATTATCAAAGTCAACCTCTGACACTGCAAAGTTTTTTTCATTCAAACCAATTTTGTACAAGACATTAGTTAGATCTCAGCTGGAATATTGGCTGTGACTCTCCAATCCTGCTGTGCTAATTTTCACCTCAGCCAATTTGCGGGGTTCACACCCCACTATTATTTCCCAGTGCCGGACTTCCAGCAGTTTATATCCATGCTAGAAATCGGCAGGGAGGCAGAAACATATTTAAGAGGTCATTTGCATAGAATTTAAATGTGATTAGTGGGTCCAGGACTGAAGTCTCCTCTGGGCCTATAAGCATTTCATCCTGCACCCCACTGCCCCCCGCACACCCCCCTCCCCCCCACCCACCACCCACCCCGTGCCCTGGTAAGGTTTAGAGTAGCTCCCCACTAACAGGGACTAGCAGGACATCCCGCTGGAGTGAAGACAGGGCAATTGGGCCCGCCCACAGGCTCAGATGGTGGGGTAGTGCTGCCTGGGCATTGGCACCCTAGCAGTGCCAGCTTGTGCCCCTGGCACTGTCCAAGGGATCAAAGTGCCAATGCCTGGAGCACTTTGGCACTGCCTATCAAGCATGGCGTTGTGCCAAGGGGCCGGGGCATTTGGGGTTGAGGCTTAGGGGCAGAGAGGGCAATTGGTGGGATGGGGTGTCCCACTGGCACTCTGCATAACGAATGTTGGGGGTAGGAGGTAGGGCATTGATTGGGGTATGCTGAGGGGTCAGCTGGGGAGGCAGTCAGCCAACTGAGCAGTCAATATTGTGGGGGCGGTGATTGGGACTGTGAAGGGGGGTCAGGGCTGTGAGAATGGGAAATCGGGGGGGGTGGGCTAGAGATCGGGGTGGGCAGGGAAGTGGAGAGTTGGGGCTGGCCCGGAAATGTTCGGGAGCCCAGCCATCAAGCCATGGGGTGGTGGAGGGCCAATGATGCCCAGCGATCAAGCTGACCAGAAATCTGGAGGCCATCAGATCTCATACTGACAGATCGTCACATATGCAGTAGCCCGCTCACAGCACTGATTTCAGCCTCACCAGCGGGGATAGGCTCTGTCCCACAGTTTTTAATGATATTCACACTGGTAGCCTCTACAGTACACAGAGCATGGGAGATTCTTCTCTGAACTCCCATTGATAAAACTAACGTGAATTATTCCAGTTTTCAACCAAATTCGACATTGAATTTTTTTAGGAAAATTCCGACCATTGTGTCCAATTCTTGGTATCCTCACAAAGAAAGGGAGTGAATGCGTTAAAATGAGTGCAGGAGAGATTTATAATAATGGTTCCAGGGATGAAAAACTACAGTCATGAAGCTAGATGGGAGAGGAGAAGACAAAGAGGAAATCTGAAAGAAATATTCAAAACCATGAGGGGGCTGGGCAGAGTACATTGGGAGAAATTGTTCCCACTTTGAAAAGGATCAGGAATGAGAGGGCACAATGATTTTCCTGTCCTTATTGAGGGTTTTTGTGGGGATTGAAGATTTCCATGACACTAATTTAGAGTTACAGTATAAATGGACTAAAAGATAGTCACCACTTTCTTCCAGATTCACTCAGTTGCCCACTTTGTTCATTAAATTTAACAGACGCAGAGAATACTTGAAGTCGATAATCTATACTTAGCCTCATCAGTGGGGCAGCCACTTTGAACCAATTTTAAGCCTATAGTCATTAAAACTGGTGAGAACACACTTTTAATTTAATCTGAACGTTTAATGTCAGGAAATTCTGACTTCAGTTGAGGCATTATAAAATGGATTGTGTCCTTGACCCTTGGAATTGACTCTTAATACAGTCTTTGTCATTTTGTTAACTTACAAGTTAATAGATTTTCATTAGAACTTCCAACTGTAGTCATTATAAAGAATTACAAATATATGGAGCTGAACACAATTTGCTATTTATTATAAAAGCTTTCCAGAAATATTCATATTAAAGTCAATCCTATTGGAACAAAGAATAAAGAAAATTACAGCATAGGAACAGGCCCTTCGGCCCTCCAAACTGGCATCAACCATACTGCCTGATTGAATTAAAACCCCCTTCCCTTCCGGGGACTGTATCCCTCTATTCCCATCTTATTCATGTATTGGTTAAGATGCCCCTTAAAAGTCACCATTGTGTTTGCTTCCTCTATCTCCCCCAGCAGCAAGTTCCAGGCACCCATCACCCTCTGTGCAAAAAAACCTGCCTTGTACATGTCCTTGCCCCTTGCACCTTAAACCTATGCCCCTAGTAATTGACTCTTCCACCCAGGGGAAAAGCTTCTGTCTATCCATTCTGTCCGTACCCTTCATAATCTTGTAGATTTCTATCAGGTTACCCCCTCAATCTCTGTCGCTTCAGTGAGAACAAACCAAGTTTCTCCAGCCTCTCCTCATGGTTAATGCCCTCCATACCAGCAACATCTAAAATCTTTTCTTTACCCTCTCCAAAGTCTCCACATCCTTCTGATAGTGTGGCAACCAGAATTGAACACTATATTCCAAGTGCAGCCTAACTAAGGTTCTATAAAGATGCAACCTGACTTACCGATTTTTAAACTCAATCCCCGACGGATGAAGGCAAGCATGCTATATGCCTTCTTAACAACCTTCTCCACCTGCATTGCCACTTTCAGTGACTTGTGTACCTGTACACCCAGATCCCTCTGCCTATCAATACTCTTAAGGGTTCTGCCATTTACTATATATTTCCCATCTGTAGTAGACCTTACAAAATGCATTACCTCACATTTGTCCTGATTAAATTCCAACTGCCATCTCTCTGCCCAAGTCTCCAACCAATCTATATCCTGCTATATCCTCTCACAGTCCTCATCACTGTCCACAATTCCACCAAAGTTGTGTCATCAACTAAACTTACTAATCAAAACAGTTACATTTTCCTCCAAGTCATTTATATATATATATATATATATATATATTACAAATGGCAAAGTAATTGTACTATTGTAAAAGTCAACCTCATTACTTTTTGCCTTAAAGAAAAGTCCTGATTATTAATTTACCACCTGAAAAAGCTGAACCTAATGTTTCATGAATCAAAATTGTGTTGAGATTATTAATAATTTACCATAATTATTATGATTCATTGATTTAAAGGTATGTACAGGAACTTTTAGATTTTCCCTCTGTTAATTCCAATAGCAACCTCCTCAGCAATCAATATATTTAATGTGTACCACACGATCTAATTTCATGTCTTCAAGAAGGGGTAACAAATTTGCAGTACAACCTAAACTATTGAAAAAACAAGTGGCAGTACGGGTTAACAAGCATCATTAATAAGGTAGGTGTTAGAATCAATCATTAAAGATGTTATTGCTAGACATTTGGAAAAATAAATACAGGTAATAGGGCAAAGTCAGCATGGTTTTGTGGAAGGGGAATTATGGTTGACCGATTTATTAGAGTTCTTTGAAGGAGAAACATGAACCGTGGATAAAGGGGATACTGGATTGTACTTTCCTTGGATTTTTAGAAGGCATTTGATACAGCACTACTTCAAAAATTATTGCGGAGAATAAATGTAGGGATATCATGTTAGCATGGCTGTAAGATTGGCTGGTTGGCAGAAAGAGAAAGTGTACATAAATAGGGCTTTGTTTGATTAACAGAATGTGATAACTGGACTCCAGCAGGGACCTGTGCTGAGACCTCAGCTTTTTACAATTTACATCAATGATGAGATGAGGGTATTGAAAATATGGCAGCTAAATTTGCAGGAGACACAAGAATAAGCAGGAAAGTACGTTGTGAAGAAGTCGTATGAAGTTTGCCGAAAGATCTAGTTAGCTGAGTGAGTGGGCAAAAATTTGGAAGATGGTGCAGAACGTGGGAAAATGTGCAGGTGTTCACTTTGGCAGGAAAATTAAAGAAAAACAGAGAGTTACTTAAACAGAATGACTGCAGAAATCTGAGGTGCAGAGGGATCTTATAGTTCTCAATGAATAAATTGAAACACATTAGTATGCAGGTATAGTCACCAAAAAAGCTAATAGAATGCCATCTTTTAAAAGTTAAAGTAAAGTTTATTTATTAGTCACAAGTAGGCATTCACATTCACACTGCATTGAAGTTACTGTGAAAATCTTTGAATCGCCACATTCAGGTGCCTGTTCGGGTACACTGAGGGAAGAGTTTAGCATGGCCAATTCACCTCACCTGCATATCTTTTAGACTGTGGGGGGGTGGAAACTGGAGCATCTGGAGGAAACCCACACAGACATGGGGACAACATGCAAAGTCCACACAGACAGTGTCCCAAGCCAGGAATGGAACTCGGGTCCTTGGCGCTGTGAGGCAGCAGTGCTAACCACTGTTCCACCGTGCCACTGGTTACTGGGAATTACCATGGACACCACAATCAGGCCATGGGGGTACTGGAGAGGCAGCACTGTGGGGGTCCCGGGCTGGCTAGTGATTGAGCTGGCCAGCAAACGGGAGACTGACAGATCAAGGCAACTGCGCGTGCACAAAGTTCCAGAACTGTCAGACTCTGGCATGAATAGGCCCCGCCCACCTGGGTTTTTAATGACATTCACGATTGTTACCTCTACATTGCACAGAGGGGGAGATTCAGGTCTGAAGTTGCACTAAAAAAACAGTTGTGATCTAGACTGGTTTTCTCGCCAATTCAGCACTTTTGGGAGAGTCGCCCCCTCTGTTTCCTCTTGCGTGTGAAGCCAGAAATAGGGGGCATTGTTGTAAAATTAGGGTTTGGTTTTGTTGGGCAAAGATGAGGAGAAATGTTTTCTCTGTGGATTGTGCAAATTTGGACGTTTCTGCCTCAGAAGGCAGTGGGTGTGGTATCATTGGATAATTTAGGACAGAGGTCGGTAGATTCTTATTAGGTAAGGGAATCAAAGGCTATCAAAGATTAACCAACAGATTAGAGTGTGGGGAAGAATAGAATCCACAGAAATAAAACCACTCTATACACTCAGTGGTTTGGGTTGACTCAGTCTGATCATTACTGAGGTTAGACTGACTGACCTGTAATTATTCAATTTATCCTTACTTCCTTTTTAAACAAAGGAATAATATTAGTTGTCTCCAATCCTCCAGCATCATGCTCATATTCAGTGAGGATTGGAAAATGGTGGTTAGGCTTTCAGCTATTACCTTCCTGGCTACTCTTAGCAGCCTGGGTTAGATTTCATCTGCCAGTGGTGATTTATGCACATTCAGGGATATTATTCCCATTAATACTTTGCCTCTCCCCATGTTAATCACATCCAATACTTTTCCCTCCTCCTTAGCTACAATTCCCACAGTACGTCACCCATCTCTATTTGAAGATATATACAAAATAGTGTGTGGGTAGATGAATGAGGTGGGAGATCACTGAGATGGATGAGTGGGTAGTTAAGTCAGGAGGTTTTGATTTTGATCTGACTTAATTTATTATTGTCACATGTATTAGCATACAGTGAAAAGTATTGTTTCCTGTGCGCTATACAGACAAAGCATACCGTTGATAGAAAAGGAAATGAGAGAGTGCAGAATGTAGTGTTACTGTCATAGCTAGGGTGACGAGAGAGATCAACTTAGTGCGATGTAGGTCCATTCAAAAGTCTGACGGCAGCAGGAAAGAAGCTGTTCTTGAGTCAGTTGGTATGTGATCTCAGATGGAAGAAGGTGGAAGAGAAAATGTCCGGGGTGCGTGAGGTTCTTAATTACGCTGGCTGCATTGCCAAGGCAGTGGGAAGTCTGGACAGAGTCAATGGATGGGAGGTTGGTTTGCATGATGGACTGGGCTACATTCATGACTTTTTGCAGTTCCTTGTGGTCTTGGGCAGAGCAGGAGCCATACCAAGCTGTGATACAACCAGAAAGAATGCTTTCTATAGTGTGTCTGTAAAAGTTGGTGAGAGTTGTAAATGATATGCCAAATTTTCTTAGTCTTCTGAGAATGTAGAGACTTTGGTGAGCTTTCTTAACTATAGTGTCGGCATAGACAGACCAGGACCAGCTGTTGGTGATCCGGGCACCTAAAAACTTGAAGCTCTTGATCCTTTCTATTATGCTCCCATTGATGTATACAGGGACATGTTCTCCTTTATGTTTCCTGAAGTCAATGACAATCTACTTCATTTTTTGACATTAAGGAAGAGATTATTGTTGCCACACCAGTTCACCAGATTTCTATTTCATTCCTGTACTCTGTCTCATCATTGTTTGAGATCTGATCCACTATGATGATATCAAACTTGAAAATCGAATTGATGGGAATTTGGCCACAGAGTCATAGGTGTATAAGGAGTATAGCAGGGGGCTGAGAACACAGCCTTGTGGGGCACCAGTGATGAGGATGATCGTGGATGAGATGTTGTTGGCTCGCTTTACCGATTGTGGTTTGGGAGTTAGAAAGTTCAGGATCCAGCCGCAGTGGGAGAAGCCAAGACCCAGGCCACAGAGTTTGGAGATGGGTTTCATGGAAATAATGGTGTTGAAGGCTGAGCTGCAGTCAATAAATAGGAACCTGACATCAGCCCAGGCTACTAAATGAAGTCAGGAAGGGAGTAGCAGAAAATTTAACCATGATTTTCCAATCCTCATTGGATGCGAGCACGGTGCTGGAGGATTGGATACGACTAATATTATTTCTTTGTTTAAAAAGGGAGTAAGAATAGATTGAATAATTACAGGCCAGTCAGTCTAACCTCAGTAGTCAGGTTGTGTTGAGAGTCTTGTCAGGTCAGGGAGTAGTCAGATTCTGTGGGAAGCACGTTGGGGCATGTCAGGGGCTAGTTGGTGGTTGGGAGCATTCAGGTGGTCAGAGTATAGCCAAATCGGGCTGTGAGAATAGTCAAGTTGGATCAAGGGGATAATTGGATCCAGTTGGATGGGTAGAGGGATTTGGAGTGATAATCAAAGGTGCCAATGGTGATTGACACAAGGGTCAGTGGTACAGTTATTCAGATGTTAGATTAGCTTCTAATTTGTCTAACATTTCCTGAGTAACTATCCAGGTAAGTACCATAGACCTCTCCTAAGTCTCCCATTCTAACTTCAAATGGAAGACATTCGGGTAGGGTTCTGTGGAACAGGGGAAATACTCATGGGAAGTTTAAACTTCCTGGGCAATTCTCCTCTAAGTCCCCTTAAGTTGAAGTGATGGTTTAGTGGTATTATCGCTGGACTATTAATGCAGAAACTCAGCTAACGTTCTGGGGACCAGCAGATGGTGGAATTTGAATTCAATTAAAAAGACTAGAATTAAGAATCTACTGATGACTATGAAACCATTGTTGGAAAAACCCATCTGGTTCACTGATGTCCTTTAGGGAACAAAATTTGCTGTCCATGCCCGGTCTGGCCTACATATGACTCCAGATCCACAGCAATGTGGTTGACTCTCAAATGCCCTTCAAGGGCAAGTAGGAATGGCAAATAAATGCTGGTCCAGCCAGCGGTGCTCATATCCCACGAATGACTAACAAAAAACTTATCAGAACTTCAACATGGTTGCGACAATGATGTGGAGACCAGAAGATTTGGCCACATGGTGCAATGAAAATTCTGAAGTTTAAAATGTATTTATTAGTGCCACAATTAGGCTTACATTAACACTGCAATGAAGTTGCTGTGAAAATCGCCTAGTCTTCACACTCCTGCATCTGTTTGGGTACACTGAGGGAGAATTTAGCATGGCCAATCCACGTAACCATACCTAGAGCACATTAGTGCAAGCGCACTTGATGAATATGTATGTAAGTCTATCCTAGTGTCAATTAATGGTTTTGCACATGCTTGGTAGCAGGTTAACAATGGTAGGAATGATGAACAGTGCTTGCAAGTTTTTACTTGGCAGAAATTGTTTTATTCCCTCAGAAACATACTTGATATGTGTGAATTTATTTCCTCCACTGTGAATGATCAAGGCTGCATAGCAACCATTTACCTCAGTCATGTCAGAGTTTTTGTCCACACTGAGCTTCTATGATTGGACCTGGATTTTTGTTCATTGTATTCATTTCTAGTCGTTTTTTCCCACATGAGTAATTAATTGGGGGGCGGGGGGGAGGTTGGTGGTGGTGGTGTTGGTGGCATAGTCATATCATTAGGCTATTAATCCAGAAACTCAGCTAATGTTCTGAGGACTTGGGTTCGAATCCCTCCACGGCAAATGGTAGAATTTGAAGTCAATAAAGGATATCCTTAATTAAGAATCTACTGATGACCATGAAACCATTGTTGATTCTCAGAAAATCCCATCTGGTTCACTAATATCGTTCATCTGCCGTCCTCCCTTGTCTGGACCACATGTGAATTCAAAGCCGCAGCAATGCAGTTGACCTTCATCCGCCTCTAGGCAATGAGGAATGGGCAATAAATGCTGGCCAGCCAGCAGTGCCCATGACCCACAAATGAATAAAAAGTTGTATCATGTGCTTTTATGGCATTGTTGAAGCTGTTATTTAAAATGTTATGTGGGATTCTACCAATCCCTCCCAATGATTTTGACGGCGGGTGTCGGACAGAATATGGTGGGATGCACAAAAATCATTTTCACGTTGGCATATATTTACCATGGGTTCTTCCAATCATGCCCACCACAGTGGGTCAGAAATCCCACCAGAGGCCTCATTTGCCTTCTGTTAATGGAAGATGAAGGGCCAGCTTCCAATGTCAAATACTCTGTGGTGAGAAAACATTCTGGGAAAACAGAGTACTGGGGATGCTGGAATCTGAAACAAAACCAGAAAATGCTGGAAAATCTCAGCAAGTCTGACATCATCTGTGGAGAGAGATATTTTGAGCCAATGCTTTGAGTCTGGATGACTCTTCATCAGAGCTTTGGCATTAAACACGTTCTGAACAAAGTGGCATGCAGATGTCAGGGCTCATCTGAACAATGCCTGGGGTTGCCTCCAGACTTCAGAATAAAATTTACCCTGAACTCTGGAACACCACAGCAATGAGGGGTGCATCTGCAGGTGAACCTTCCAGATTAGGTGCTCTGGAGGGGTCCAACTTCTGGTCTTGGAGTGTTTCCAGAGATCCATCTTCATTTTCAGACCACCCACTCTCTCTCTTCAGTCATGAGTCAATGGTTTAATAATTTAGCTTTCAATGATAAATAGTTCAACTTCATGGAGGTATTTCTCACACCAGCATAATGGCAGTGTGGGGTTGGAAAAAGCTCACAGCACTGGGAATCCTGAGAAAGGGGCACCTTTGTTAAAGAAAAAATGGACCCCCCCCATGTACATGGACAACCTCCCACCTCCCCACACCCCCGCCACATGAATACAGGGAATGCCCCCCTCCACAATGAGGCTCCCCCAAGATGCCCTCATTGTCACTGCCCCTCCTGTTAGGATTCCGGGGGCAATGCCAGGTGCCAGCTATCAAGGTACTGCACAGGAATGTCATTTCCCCCGGGGGCTATAGTTAGCTGTGACCCCATAATGGGTGCCCTTCACCTGACGCCTCTTGTGGACTTCGCTGACAGATGGGAGATATCCCATTGTGGGGGGACGACGCAGCAGGAAAGCACTTTAAAGACATTATAATTTATTGGGCAGGAACTCTGTTATGTCCCCAGAAGGTGGCGGGGAAAATTTGAAAACACAATCTCATCAATGTGATTCATGTTTTCTGACTTGTGAGATTTTGCGCATGTTGCCCTCCATGAACACAAAATACAGCTAATATTTTAAAGAAAGAACATTTTTGTTGTGATTTATAACCTAATACTTGTGTGTTATAATGATAATGCAGTGGTATGGTAACATTTGACAGAATGTGATTAGCTATGGCCAACTTGTTTCAAAAGGAACAAACACATGTATTGGCAAGGGATAAGAGATATGTGACATAAGATGTTATCTAGGCTGACAGCAGACAATTACTAATTGAGCTCTTCTCCTGTGCAACTCAATCTTGGATCATCCTTTTTGCTAATCCCCTCTCTCCTACTGATCCCTTGTTGGATGCATTTAGTCCACTGAGGGAGCATCCGGTTGTTGGCATTGTTGGTTCTTTCGGCCTAGCTCCAGGTTTGAAATACTTATGGAAGAATCTTGATGACTAAATGCTTTACTTATCTGAGACTTTAAGGAGAGCAGATGGAAGAATTTCAAATTAACACATTCAGCCTTTTACCTGTTCTGTAGTGTATTTTCAAGTTTGATTCATCATTGAGGTGGAGTAAATATTGTCCTACAATGTTAGATAATGAAATACGTACATGAAAGGAGACATGGTTTATCTGCTAAAGAGAACATTTCCCAACCTCCAATGATCAGGTGCTTTTTTTACCCTGTTATTTATAATGTTTATTTATTTTAGATTTTATTTTTTAGCTTCTTTCCTGAAACAAAGGCAAAGGACTGCATTTTAACTTTGGCATGGTCTGAATTTATGGCACGGGGTCAATATCTGGCTGAGGGTGTGTGTTAATTATATTAAAATGTATTTAAATCAAGTTCACGCCCATTATGGCCATGAACCTGATTACGTCGCCAGAGAAGGGCAGCAAAACTGAAAGTCGCAATCTTGCCGGCGGGATACACAACTCGCAAATTTCACTGCATCTCAAGTCCATGCCACAATGGTGCCTATGGGCTCAAGATCCCATCCAATGTTCAGGGTAATGGGGGCAAGGCAGGAGAATGGCACTAAATTGAGGGGGCTACACTCAGATGACAGCCATGTGGATTGGTTCAAAAGTGAAAGAGTACAGTTCTTGCAATGCATTGCAGGATACCAAACAAATTGACTATGATAGTGTTTAATTCTCAAATTAGCTATGATAGTGATGGTGATTATCAGGCAGTTCTGAGAAATTTTCAAAGCATATATTATTGAATAACTTTCATCATCCCAAATTGCATTGACAATTTGATCAAAGTTGGTTTATTTTTTAGATTGAATCAAGGACTCTCCCTAGATCAAACTATATAGCCAGGTAAATAAAGACACATGGTTAATTTAATCAGGCATATAACTGGCATGAGATCAGAGCATTGTCTCGTAACATTACCAACAGCATAGGCAGGTTCAGTTGTGGAGTCAATTTATGGAGGAGAATAATAGAGCTGAGATATTGACCCAGATCTTCCCCAGACAATTGGGAACAGGATATATGACTAAAGATGTGGAAGTCCTGATGCACTGACTCTGTGGGAATTTTCTGGGAAGCTCGAACTTACAATGGGCAATTCCACTGCTCCCGGTACCATCCACACAAATCATTGACTCTGCATTGGAGTCAGAGACTTTGAACAGTTCCATCATACTTACACAGTACAGACACAGAGTACGGGAATGAGATAGAGAATCTGATGAACTGGTGCGGCGACAATAATCTCTCCCTCGATGGCAACAAAACGAAAGAGATTGCCATCGACTTCAGGAAGCGTAAAGGAGAACATGTCCTTGTTTACATCAACGGGGATGAAGGAGAGAGGGTCGAGAGTTTCAAGTTTTTAGCTGTCCAGATCACCAACAACCTGCCCTGTCTCTGCTTATTGACATTATAGTTAAGAAAGTCCACCAACGCCTCTACTTTCTCAGAAGACTAAAAAACTTTGGTATGTCAGCTACCAACTTTTACAGATGCACCATAGAAAGCATTTTTTTCTGGTTGTATCACAGTTTGGTATGGCTCCTGCTCTGTCCAAGACTGCAAGAAACTATAAAAGGTTGTGAATATAGCCCAATAAATCATGCAAACCAGCCTCCTATCCATTGACTGTGTCTACACTTCCTGCTGCCACGGCAAAGCAGCCAGCATAATTAAGAATCCCATGCACTCTGGACATTCTTTCTTCCGCCTTCTTCCATTGAGAAAAAGATACAAAAGCCTGAGGTCACATACCAGCTGACACAAGAACAGCTTCTTCCCTGCTGCTGTAAACTTTTGAATGGACTTACCTTGCATTAAGTTGATCTTTCTTTACACTCTAGCTATGACTGTAACACTACATTTTGAACTCTTTCATTTCCTTCTGTATGAATGGTATGCTTTGTCTGGATAGCAGGTAAGAAACAATATTTTTCACTGTATGTTAATACATGTGACAGTAATAAATCAAATCAAATCAAAATCAGCTACACAGGAAACGAAAGACAAAAAATCCTTGAGTAATTCCTGGCAACTAAACAACTGATTCTCCAGTCATCCACACTGACCCACCCTCCAACTAAGCCTAGAACCCCCTTTCCGCCCCCACACCCAGCAAACCCAACCAATCTGCCCATTCAACACTCTGAAGTTGCTGCCAATGGCTTCATAGAAAACAGGCCGCTCATTCACAAATGCCCTGGGAGAGATATAAGATCCTGGTTAGGAAAGCTCTCCTTTGTAAATGGTTGCCTATCCAGAACTGCAAAAGCCTACATTATCTTATGCATTGGCATGGTCAACATAAACTTCTCTATCTCCTTCACATGGGAAGAGTAACATACTTTTATCTTCTTGGACAGATACACACCTCACCCTCGGCAACTTCCTGCCAATCTTCCACCTTGGCAATGTCAAGAGCCTCCTCCTGCATCATTTCAGTGTAATAAGATCAGCTCTGGGGTAAACCCCGTTCTCACTCATTTTGTGCTTTTTAGAAACCTGCAAAATGAAGAGTGAGAGAGTTCAGACTTTGATGTCCTCTATCATATCCTATTGCTCATTTAACACAGAAACATAGAAACTAGAAACAGGAGTAGGCCATTTGGCCCTTCAAGCCTGCTCTGCCATTTGTTTTGATTATGACTGATCATCTAATTCAATATCCTGATCCCCCCTTTCCCCCTATATCCCTTGATCCCTTTAGCCCCAAGAACTACATTTAATTACTTCTTGAAATCAGAATGTTTTGGCTTCACCTACGTTCTGTGGTAGTGCATTCCATAGATTCACCACTCGCTTGGTGAAGAGGTTTCTCCTCACCTCAGTTTTAAAAGGTTTACCCCTTATTCTCCAACTATGAGTCCTCATTCTGGTCTCCCCGCAATTGGGGATATTCTTTCTGAATCTACCCTGTTTAACCCTTTCAGAATTTTATAAGTTTCTATGTGATTGTGATTCCCCATTACTCTTCCAAATGCCAGTAAATATAATCTTAACCAACTTAACCTCATCTGACAGACCTGCCATTCTAGGAATAAGACTGGTAAACCTTCAAATCAGCCTGATCAATCATTTACCCATCTGCCTCCCTGCCACCATAAATATCTGCCCTCTAAGCACCTACCACTCTACCCAGATGCCACCCGGAAACCCTACCCACCTCCTACTGTATCCACTTAAATTACCCACTCTATCCTTTTAACTATTTATCTTGTAGATCCTATACTCTTACACATTTACCTGCCCACTGTCGATTTTCAAAGAAGCTTTGGGACATTTAAACTCTTTAATTATCAGAATACAACAGCTAGTGCCAGAAAAGGGGGATATGGTTTCAAAGTTTCGACTAACTAAAAATTCTGCAATTTGAAAGAAACCAGAACAAAATGCTTAAAAGTGCAAAGTCACCCTTCCAAGGTATAAGTGTGAAGAAAGAGATGTTTATTATAATGCAGAGACCCATCAAAACTCTTAACTATTAAAGGAAGAGTCACTAAAAATCAAAGTGCTGAATATTGAAACAACGGCTGCCACAAACAGACACACCAAAAACCCATTGGAAACACACAATCCATGAAATATAACTGGGCAGACTGAAATCACTGCAGACAGATTACGAGAAATACTTGATCAGAGGAACAGGTTGCAGTCTGATCTGTTTCTTTTATTTGTCTGTATTTCCTTTTGGGAAAAGTGTACTTGTTGGTTTAGAAGACAACTTTGCTCCAAATCGATCCAGTGAACTGAGATATCATAATATTTGCAATATCTTCTCTATCTGACTGTATCCACAAAATCAACTAATCTGCCCATGTGTGCTCACATGCTTGTGTACGTGTACTTGCATGCATATGCACGTGTGTGTATGTATGTCCCAGCTTTAGCGGTTAATAAATGCCCTTTCCTTAACAGACTACACGCTGGTTAGACTGGCCCTTTAGTACTCACAGCCTGACTAATGAAACACATTTTGATGTAGAAAAGGCATATCCTTATGAAAAATAAATTTAAACCTTTGTTGTGATCAACCAAGTTGAATAGAGGGGAGCCACTTCAACCTTTCTCACCTAGTCATTATAGTAGCAACAGAGCATTTGGAGTGACAGAACCAGTCTTGGAGTTATATTTAAACCTGAGATGAGTTTCTGAACTTATACTGCACCATCATTGAGACTGCTTCTTTATACTTCCGTAATATCAGCTAACTACACCTCAGCAGGAGCTCATTTGCTGCTCAAGTCCTTATTTATGCCTTTGTTACCTCTAGAGTTGACTATTCCAATGCATTCCTGGCCTACCCTCTTCCATTGCACCATTCAAAACACTGCTGCCCATGTCCCTCCTTGCAGCATATCCCATTCACACATCAGCCCTGGAACTTGCAGAACTGCTCTGGGTTTCATTCAAGGAGCACTTCAATTTTATAATACTAATTCTTGTATTTAAATCTCTGCATTACCTAGCCCCCTTCTTATCTCTGTAATCTCCTCCAGCTCCCCAACCTTCTGAGATATGTACATTTATCTTATTCAGGTCACTTGAGCATCCTCGACTTTCAATCGCTCTACCATTGGCGACAGTGCCTTTAGCTCTACCTCTTTCTTTCTTGAATATTAAGATGGTCATTAAAACCAATTTTGACCAAACTTTAGTCCATCTGATCTTGATGCCTTAATGCCTTATATTCTTTGGAGTGCAATTTTATTTTCTAATTTTCCTTTAGGACATTGTGAAATACTTCAGGATATTATATGTCAAAGGTGTTAGATGAACATTATTGCTGCCAGTTATTAGCATTCTGCATTTAAATCAACTCCATTGTGCCACTTAAACCCCAGCAATATGTCACAACACAGAAGAAACAGGCTTTCAGAAAGTATGTTTGGTAAGGATATTTGACACAATGTGAATGTAAGGATAGGCCAGCATTGAGAAATCCTACTCCAGGTTAATAGCCTGTTGGCACTGATAGTCACATTCACACTTCAATACTGGCCTTGGGGCAAAGGTACCAGTTGGAGCATACCTTACTCATGGGTCAACACCCTCAGGGAAGCAAGAATATTATTAGATTAAAAAGAGAACGTACATGCTTTCTAGATTACTTAGGTCAATTACATTTCAGATGATGTGTTATAAAATGGCACAGATTGAAGGAAAACGCTGATACTAACAGGAGAAATAAAACTTGACTTTGAACTCTAATTGCCAGAGGAATATAAAGTGAGCATGAAACATTTATCAAAGTTATTCATTCAAGTCAACTGTTCAAATAAACTCCATCCTTCTGCAAGAGAAACCTGAAAGATTAAAATTATTTCTGTTTGTTGGTTTACTGGATGAGTATATATTGGGAATTCAAAAGTATTTCCACAAAATAGGCCATTAGTTTGAATTATCCTGTGCACTGTTCTTGGCTGAAATTTTACCACCCCACCCACGAAGTGAATCAGAGTGGGGCGAGGAGTGGACAATGGGAAGATCCGTTGATCTCTGACAGGATTTTACAATTTTGGGACAGACAAGACAATAAAATCCCTCCATAGTCTTCATTCCCCATTAATCCAGCACAAAAGGAATGTTATAGAGCATCAAATACACAAAGTTGTGGCAACTATGATGCCCCCCTCTCCCACTCGGTTAACTGTCTTTACTGGATATCAAATGGTTGTGCCCTTTGACATAATAATGGCAAACCCTTGGGGAAATTTTATGGGGGTATGAGTTGGGGGGGGTGGCGTGGGGGGTGGGCGCAGTGTGGTGATGATGAACCAACTGACTTAAAGATAAAAGGTTGACCTGCAATGAAAACACATTGCTAGTGGCCTTAAAGAGCAGAGGGTGGGACGTCTTTCCCGCAGTCAGAAGGAATCCCAACCTGAGGAACAACCAGCCAATCTGATTGACCAATAGCTCTAGCAGCACAGAAGTCAGTTTGCAGTTTGTAGAACTGCTGGGACAGCAAACAAGGCCTGGGAAGAAGAGCAATGGATCCCGGACTTTAGCGAATCCCAGACTTTTAGGGTAGGAAGCGATCGGGCATCTGAGAAATGGAAGAGCAAAGGAGGGAGGAGAATGGGTTTTAAGGCAAGATGGGGAGGCACAATCTCTGATGAAGGGTCATCTAGATTCGAAATGTTGGCTCTATTCTCTTTTCACAGATGCTATTGGACCTGCTGAGATTTTCCAACGTTTTCTGTCTTTGGTATTTATAAACCTTGAGCTGCATTATGAGCTCTTGCCTGTGAAATACAAACATATAACCATTTTCAAATATATACTCTGATTATTCAGAGCTGGATAATTGGAAAGGAGAATTTTCTAAAGCAAGAGCCCAGATCTTCCAATCAGGATCGGAAATCAACCTTCCGATCTCGATCAGAAAAAAAAGAGTTCTTGGAATGCTGCCGGGATAGTTTCCTGGAACAGTGTGTGTTGGAGCCGACGAGGGAGCGAGCTATCTTGGATCTGGTGCTATGTAATGAGGCGGGTAGAATTAGGGACCTTGAGGTGAAGGATCCTCTTGGAGAGAGTGATCATTGTATGGTGGAGTTTCTGTTGCAGATGGAGGAGGAGAAAGTGGGTTCCCGGACACGTGTCCTTTGTTTGAATAGAGGGGAGTATGGTAGGATGAGAGAAGAATTGGCGAATGTGGACTGGGGGAGCGCGTTGGAAGGTAGGTCTGCTGAGGAGCAGTGGAGGATCTTTAAGGAGATCTTTCTTGGTGCTCAGCAGAAATTTATTCCGATGGTTAAAAAGGACAGTAGGAAGAGAGGTAATAAGCCGTGGATAACGAAGGAGGTGAAGGAAAGTGTTAAATTAAAAGCGGAGGAATTTAGAGTAGCTAAGAGCAGTGGGCGAGAAGAGGATTGGGAAAGGTTTAAATGTCAACAAAGATTGACAAAAAAGTTGATAAAGGAGGGTAGAAGAAGCTATGAAGCTGGGCTAGCGCTTAATATAAAAAAGGATAGCAAGAGTTTTTATAAATATATAAAAAGGAAGAGGCTGGCTAGGGTGAACGTTGGTCCTTTAGAGGATGAGAAAGGGGACCTAGTGGTAGGGGATGGGGATATGGCTAAGGTCTTGAATAACTTTTTTGTTTCTGTCTTCACGGAGGAGGACGTGAATAATTTGCCGGGTGTTAGCGATGGAAAGGTGGTAGGACTGGAGGGTCTTAATGACATTACTGTTACTAGAGAGGTGGTGCGCGACAGACTGGAGGGGCTGATTGTGGACAAGTCCCCAGGACCAGATGGAATGCATCCGAGGGTTCTGAAAGAAATGGCGGAGGTGATAGTGGATGCCTTGGTGGTTATTTTCCAGACGTCGCTGGATTCCGGGGAAGTGCCGGAGGATTGGAAAACGGCTAATGTTACGCCGTTGTTTAAGAAGGGTGCCAGGCAAAAGGCGGGGAATTACAGGCCGGTTAGTTTAACGTCTGTGGTAGGTAAAATGTTAGAATCCGTCATTAAGGAGGAAATTGCGAGGCATCTTGAAGGGAATTGCTTGATAGGGCAGACGCAACACGGTTTCATTAAAGGGAAGTCGTGTCTGACAAATTTACTGGAGTTCTATGAGGATGTGTCTAGGGCGGTGGATAGAGGAGAGCCGGTGGATGTGGTCTTTCTGGATTTTCAGAAGGCGTTTGATAAGGTACCTCACAAGAGGTTACTGCAGAAGGTCAGAGGACATGGAGTTGGGGGTAGGGTGTTAGCGTGGATAGAGGATTGGTTGTCAAATAGGAGGCAGAGAGTGGGGGTCAATGGGTGCTATTCGGATTGGCGGTTGGTGACTAGTGGGGTGCCCCAGGGGTCGGTGCTGGGGCCTCAGCTATTTACCATTTATATAGATGATCTGGAGGAGGGAACCGAGTGTAGGGTGTCGAAATTTGCTGATGACACTAAGATTGGGGGAAAGGCAAATTGTGCGGAGGGTGTGGAGAGTCTGCAGAAGGATCTAGATAGGCTGGGCGAATGGGCCAGGAAATGGCAAATGGAATTTAATGTTGGCAAGTGTGAGGTGGTCCACTTTGGTAGGAAGAATGGTAGGAAGGACTATTACTTACGTGGCGAAAAACTGCAGCAGGCGACGGTGCAGAGGGACCTCGGGGTCCTTGTGCATGAGTCGCAAAAACCCAGCCTGCAAGTGCAGCAGGTGGTCAGGAAGGCGAATGGGATGCTGGCCTTCATAGCGAGGGGGATTGAATATAAAAGTAGGGAGGTCTTGCTGCAGCTGTATAGGGCATTGGTGAGGCCGCAGCTGGAGTACTGTGTGCAGTTTTGGGCGCCGCACCTGCGCAAGGATATTTTGGCCCTGGAGGGAGTGCAGAGGAGGTTTACTAGGCTGATACCGGAGTTGAGGGGGTTGAGCTATGAGGAGAGGCTGAATAAACTAGGCTTGTACTCGTTAGAGTTTAGAAGAATGAGGGGAGATCTCATTGAGACGTATAAGATGATGAATGGGATGGATAGGATAGAGGTGGAAAGACTCTTCCCGCTCAAAAAAGACAGTAGGACTAGGGGGCACAGCCTCAAGATAAAGGGGGGGCGGTTCAGAACGGAGTTGAGGAGGAACTTCTTCACTCAAAGGGTGGTGAATCTCTGGAATTCTCTGCCCGTTGAAGTGGTGGAGGCTGCCTCGCTAAATATTTTTAAGAAGCGGGTTGATGGGTTTTTGATAAGAGAGGGGATTAAGGGTTATGGGGAGAGGGCGGGAAAGTGGAACTGAGCCACGACAGATCAGCCATGATCTTATTGAATGGCGGGGCAGGCTCGAAGGGCCAGATGGCCTACTCCTGCTCCTATTTCTTATGTTCTTATGTTCTTATGAATGCCCACTTACCACCTCTGATTTTTCTGACAGAGTATCTTTCACATTTAACCCAGTGCAGCAAACCTTTGAGAGAAAGCATATATAATGCATGCAGAAAGCATACCCCTTTTTTATAACCTTAGCTGCCATATTCTTGTAACTAAAGAGTTTAAATGTCTCCAAGCTGCTTTGAAAATAGCTACAAAGAGAGGTCAAATGTTCAAGCAAAGTGGGTAAATGGGTAGGATGAGCAATAGGGTGGGTTTATTAAGTGGGTAGGTGTCTCTTTAAGGGAAACAAAGCAGAGTAAGGGTCACATGACCTGTGTGACCAATTAGAATTCAAAGTGTGGAATTACCACGCCGTAAGAAAAGCTTCCAGGCAGAGACATTTTGGGATCTAGGTATGGCTCAGACTGCTGTATAATTCTAATAATGATTACATTTATGTTCATTAATGAAGTCTGTTAAAGTGCATTTTTACATTTAGTGATGAGGATAAATTATCCTTAAATTGCCTCTGGCTCAATACCTGTGAGTATCCAGTTTTGAGCAAAGTTTTAAAAGGAAAGTACTCTCTTTGCGTGAATAGACCCATGTGACTCTTCCACTGAGAACTGGACATAACACATCGAGTGCCTTGGTATCATTTCCAAGCAAACAAGATGGGAGTGGTGCAAAACACAAAGCAATTTTTCTAAATGTTTGTGGAACTCAGATCTATAACCTTATTCACAGTCTTTCAATCTTAAGTGTGCCTGACTCCAAATCATTTAGTGAGATTATGAATTTAGTGAAGACTCAATTGCAAATTCAGCCATCACTCGTACTCCAGAGATTCAAAGTTTAGTCAAGAGTGACTGCCCCAGGCAAATCGATCGTGACTTACATTGCTAAACTGAAGCAATTATCAGAGTATTGTGATTTTGGAGGCACCCTAAATGGCATGTTACATAATAGGTTAGGCTGTGGTGTTCCAATAATGTTGTTCAATGAAGATTGCTTGCAAAAGCTGGTGTAAATTTTAAACAAACAATGGAGATAGCGCTGGCCATGGTGGGTCAGGTAGATAGGTGGGAGTCAGATTATGTCAGGGGTTAATCAGGTCAGGTTGGAGGGTGTTGGGAGATCAGAGCAGTAGTTTAAGATGAGGATCAGAAGAGTAGGTAAGGGAAGAGTCAGCGGAGGGTAGTTGGCGGGGGTCGGGGGTGGTTGGTAGGAAGATTGTTGGTAGCTATATGTTTACCCAGCAATTAGACTAGAATCTTTCTATCTAACGCTGCCTGTGTAACTATCCAAATAAATTGGAATCATCTGACCAACTGAAGAGTTGTAGGCTTTTTCGGAAGACCCCATGAGCAGGGGAGTAGAACATAGAACATTACAGCGCAGTACAGGCCCTTTGGCCCCCGATGTTGCGCCAACCAGTGGAACCAATCTAACGACCCTCGAACCTAAACTAAATGGTCCAACAGAGGTCAAACTTCCTGGGCAAATCCCATGGCTGCCTTTCATTGGGGCTTCCGAATCATCTCCTGTGCATCTACCAGGCAATATCCAATCTCCGAGCATCCAAAGACTGGAAGATTTGGACTGTTGTTACTCTCAACAAAGTCATACCATGTTGACATTTTCTTTCCTGTAAGTTTGATACAGTGTTTTATTGAGTTCAGTGTTGTGAATTAATTAGGAATAATGATACTGAAAATGTAGCCTTTTGTTGGGTAATATCACAAAAGATTTGGTGAACTGATTTACTTACATGTGTATGAAATGTGGTCCATGTTGGATTATAATAAAGCTAGGCTGTGATTCTTCATCAATTGAAAGTCTGAGTGAAATCCACCATCACAATGGTGTAGGGTGAGATGAACTACAGCAAATAGTCTCAATTTTCATCAAAATTGCAATACCTTGGGCAGTAGAAAAATGTAATAAAACTAATGCAATAGTGGTGCACTTTAATGGAGAATTTAGCCTTATTTCTGCCTTCAATTTTAGTCATCCAATTGCATTATGTAGGGTGTAATTTGTAAATATTTAATGATGTTATTAAGTGCTTACTTCAGAGTTAGTAAATAGTGACATTACAAGATTTAGTTGTACTAACTTCCATGTTTCAGTGCCCTGGGGTAGTAAATTTTGACTTTACAGCTCTGCTAATTAACATACTTCATTTCATTATGCATACATGAGAATAGTTGATTGAAGAACACAAGGTCTGCATCTGAGCTTCAATTTATTGCCTTGAGCAAAACTGTCAAAGAAGGTTTCGGAGGAGGTTGACTTATCTCCACTCGAGTAAATTGTAAAAACTTGTGGTTGGTGAAGTAACGCACATCTGAGATGTGATGTATTAAAGTTAGGGGGGATGGTGGTGTAGTGCTAATGTTACTGGCTTAGCAATCCAGAGAGATACTCTAGGGATATGGGTTCAAATCCCTTGCCAGCTGGTGGAACTTAATTAATAAATCTGGAAATTATAAAGCAAGCCTCAGTCCTGACAATCATGAAATCTATGAGCTGCTCAAGAAGCCAACTGACTTTAATGTTACATTTATCGTTACTGGCAGGCAGGCAAGTGGGAAGTCTGATTTTTCCACCACCCGCCCCACCTTCCTCACAAAGGCGATATTTCCCACATTGTGGCTCCCCATCGTCCTACCCCCTCACTCCCTCTTTCTGCCCTAAAAGCCTGGGACTTATTTTAGTCCTAGATAGACTCATAGAATCCTACAGTGCAGAAAGAGACCATTTGGCCTATCAAGTCTGCATTAACCATCCCATGTAATTCCATGCATTTATCCTGCTAAACCCCCTGACAATAACGGGCAAGTTAGCATGGCCAATCCACCTAACCTGCACATCTATGGACTGTGGGAGTATACCAGAGCTCCCAGAGGAAACCCATGCAGACACAATGAGAACATGCAAAGTCCACTCAGTCAGTGACCCAAGCTAGGAATTGAACCTGGGTCCCTAGTGCTGTGAGGTAGCAGTGCTGACCACTGTGTCATTATGCTGACCCAATGCTGAACCATTGTGTTTCTCCATGGAGCCTGCTTGCAGCCCAACTCATGCCCATTACTGACCACTGCTACAACTGTTGTCCAATCAAATTGGCTGAAAGGTCCTGAGGGTACAAGTTCCTCTCAGTGCAGGGTGGAAGTCCTGCTCTCTGTTGTTAAGGCCACCAACAGTGTGTGAGTGGAATGGACAAGGCAAGATATGGGTGGCAGAGAATTGTATGACCTCAAGTTTACAGCAAATAGAATGTGGGAGATCAGCCATAAGTGTGTTGAAATATTCAAGTTCCAAGGTGATGGAAAGCATTGGATCACCTGAGATAGGGTTGAAGTTGAACACTATTAAGAGATTGAAATAGACAGTTTTAGTAATGGCATGAACATGAGGTCAGTATTTCAGCACAGGATGAAATGTCAGACAACATTGCAAGCCCTCTGGTTTTGTCTCAGGCAGTTATGACAGACATGGATTCAGCTGGTAGCTAGGAAAATGAGTTAGAAGCAATGGTCAAAGATTTCTCTCTTAATATTTAATTGGAGGAAATATCTGCTCATCCAGTACTCGGTATCAGATAATTTAGTGGCAGTGGGGGTGTCGACAGAAATAATGGTGACGTGGAGCTGGGTATCAGCAGCATACACGTGAAAACTCATTCTGCTTTCGGATGATGTTGCGAAACAGGAGAGGCCTAGGATAGATCAGTGGGGGGGACACCAGAGGTGGGAGCAGGAAGAACGTAAGAAATAGGAGCAGGAGTAGGCCGTCCAGCCCTTCGAGCCTGCCCCGCCATTCAATAAGATCACGGCTGATCTGTCGTGGCTCAGTTCCACATTCCCGCCCTCTCCCCATAACCCTTAATCCCCTAGCTTATCAAAAACATTACAACATTACAAGTGGATTCCCTGACTATGATTAGATATGATGTGGATATGCCAGTGTTGGACTGGGGTAAACACAGTAAAAAGTCTGACAACACCAGGTTTAAGTCCAACCGATTTATTTGATAGTAAATAAATAAATTTTACTATCAAATAAATTGGTTGGACTTAAACCTGGTGTTGTCAGACTTTTTACTATTAGATAGGAATGAATCCAGGTGAGAACTGTCCCAGCCAACTAGGTAACAGTGGAGAGGAGTTAGTGGACAATGGTGTGATCAGCCATGTCAAAGGCCGCTTACAGGCCAAGAAGGACAAGAAAGGAAAGTTGACCATACACATCTGACATGGACTGGTAAAATAACACACCCACTTTATAGGGACTGGCGAAGAAACACACACTTTGATACAGCATCTTTAATCAAAGTAAAACACTTTACACATTTTCAAAGAAAATTTAATACCAAGCCACCTGAGATGACCAAAAGCTTAAGCGCAGAGATAGGTTTTTAGGAGTGTTTTGAAGGAAGGGTTGAGATGTTTAGGGAGGTAATTTGAGTCACTACAGCTTAAATTACAACCACAAATGGTGGTGTGAAATACTTTGGGGATTTTAAAGAGGGTAAGAAGTCTCACAATGCCAGGTTAAAGTCCAACAAGTTTCTTTAATAGTAAATTCACAAGCTTTCAGGGTTTGCCCCTTCGTCAGATGAATGGAGAGTTCTGGCCTCAGAGCATATAACAGCACACACAGTTTACAGAAAACTGATTAGAATGTGAGTCTTTGTAACTAATCTGCTGGTCAAGTCTTAAAGATGCAGACAATATGAGTGGAAAGAACATTAGGCATAGGTTAAAGAGATGTGTATTGTCTCTAGACAGTACAGTAAGTGAGGTTTTGCAAACCCAGGCAAGTCATGGTGGTTACAGATAGTGCGACATAGTGGGATCTTGGGTTCATGTTGCACTATCTATAACCACCATGACTTGCCTGGGTTTGCAAAACCTCACTTACTGTACTGTCTAGAGACAATACACATCTCTTTAACCTATGCCTAATGCTCTTTCCACTCATATTGTCTGCATCTTTAAGACTTGAATAGCAGGTTTAGTTGTAAAGACTCGCATTCTAATCAGTAACCTGTAAACTGTTTTGTGCTGTTATATGCTCTGTCTGAGGCCAGAACTCTCCATTCACCTGACAAAGGGGCAAACCCTGAAAGTTTTTGAGTTTACAATCAAATAAATTGGTTGGACTTTAGTCCAACGCCTGCATCTCCACATCATGATTTTAGAGAGGCCAGCACTGGACAGACTCCAAGATCTCAGAAAGTTTTAGAAGAATTATTTCATCAGTGGACATTGTTGTCACATCCCAATCAACAAGCTGTATGCAGCATGATATTTACAACTAATGTATAATAAGTTAGCTGATTTAGAAAATACATGTTTTGTGCAAAGGGGTTAATAAATCTTTATGCAGGATCATTATTCAATGTGGAATGTAATAGCTGTGCACCCATATTTAAAACTTTATTGGATTTATTATCCACTAATTAAAGCCTGACTTGTATTGATGACCCTACTTCTAAGGAAATATATATCACTCAAGGGCATATTAATTAATCAGCCAGTTTGATGTTTCTTCATGCAAGATCTGTGAACTATGCTTCAAACTGCAATTATGAGATGTAATACTTAGTTACTTTTGCCTCAGTCTTAAGAGTACATGGGAGTTTGCACCCATGGTGGAAAAATTAACTTGGCTCAAAGATTTCAGGGCAACTGTTGTTACTTGAATCTGTGCCACTGATCAATCCCTGGGTGCATTATAGTGGCTCCAGGGTCCTTGAACTACTATCTTCATACCACATCGCTACAAATGGTCTTGAACAAAGCCCAGTCCATCATTCAAACCAACCTCCCATACATTGACTCATCATTTCCCCACACCATCCTGAACACACAAATTTGTTGGACCATGTTGGCAGTGGTGGCGTAGTGGTATTGTCACTGGACTAGGAATCCAATGACACAAGGTAATACCCTGGTCACAAGGTTCATAATCCCATCGTGACTGATGGTGGAATTTGAATTCAATAAAAATCTGGAATTAAAAGCCTAATGATCATCATGAAACCATTGTTGATGATCATAAAAACTCATCTGGGAAGACAATCTGCTATCTTCATATGATAATACATAAGAACATAAGAAATAGGAGCAGGAGTAGGCCATCTAGCCCTTCAAGCCTGCCCCGCCATTCTATAAGATCATGGCTGATCTGTCGTGGCTCAGTTCCACATTCCCGCCCTCTCCCCATAACCCTTAATCCCCTCGCTTATCAAAAACCCATCAACCCGCGTCTTAGAAATATTTAGCGAGGCAGCCTCCACCACTTCAACGGGCAGAGAATTCCAGAGATTCACCACCCTTTGAGTGAAGAAGTTCCTCCTCAACTCCATTCTAAACCGCTCCCCCCCCCCCGCTTTATCTTGAGGCTGTGCCCCCTAGTCCTACTGTCCTTTCTGAGAGAGGAGTCTCTCCACTTCTATCCTATCCATCCCATTCATCATCTTATACGTCTCAATGAGATCTCCCCTCATTCTTCTAAACTCTAACGAGTACAAGCCTAGTTTATTCAGCCTCTCCTCATAGCTCAACCCCCTCAACTCCGGTATCAGCCTAGTAAACCTCCTCTGCACTCCCTCCAAGGCCAAAATATCCTTGCGTAAGTACGGCGACCAAAACTGCACATTGTACTCCAGCTGCGGCCTCACCAAGGCCCTATACAGCTGCAGCAAGACCTCCCTACTTTTATATTCAATCCCCCTCGCTATGAAGGCCAGCATCCCATTAGCCTTCCTGACCACCTGCTGCACCTGCAGGCAGGGTTTTTGCGATTCATGCACAAGGACCCCGAGGTCCCTCTGCACCGTCGCCTGCTGCAGTTTTTCGCCACGTAAGTAATGGTCCTTCCTACCATTATTCCTACCAAATTGGACCACCTCGCGCTTGCCAACATTAAATTCCATTTGCCAGTTCCTGGCCCATTCGCCCAGCCTATCTAGATCCTTCTGCAGACTCTCCACACCCTCCGCGCAATTTGCCGTTCCACCAATCTTGGTGTCATCAGCAAATTTCGACACCATACACTCGGTCGGTTCGCTCCTCCAGATCATCTATATAAATGGTAAATAGCTGAGGCCCCAGCACCGACCCCGGGGCACTCCACTAGTCACCAACCGCCAATCCAAATAGCACCCATTAACCCCCACTCTCTGCCTCCTATTTGACAACCAATCCTCTATCCACGCTAACACCCTGCCCCCAACTCCATGCCCCCTTACCTTCTGCAATAACTTCTTGTGAGGTACCTTGTCAAACGCCTTCTGAAAATCAAGAAAGACCACATCCACCGGCTCTCCTCTATCCACGACCCTAGACACATCCTCATAGAACTCCAATAAATTTGTCAGACACGACTTCCCCTTAACGAAACCGTGCTGCGTCTGCTCTATCAAGCAATTCCCCTCAAGATGCCTCGCTATTTCCTCCTTGATGGCCTACACATGGCTCCAGATCCACAATAATGCCATTGGAAACCATTCAGTTCAAGCCCAATTAGGTATGGGAAATAAAGGCTGTCCCTGCCAGTGACGCCCACATCCTATTAAAGAATGAAAATCATCTCTCCTTATCTGATTTGATTTGAGTTATTATTGTCATAGGTATTGGTATACACTGAAAAGTATTGCTTCTTACACACTATACAGACAAAGCATACCGTTCATAGAGAAAGAAAACAGAGAGTGCGGAATGTAGTGTTACAGTCATAGCTAAGCTGTAGAGAAAAATTAACTTAATGTGAGGTAGGTCCATTCAAAATCTGGTGGCAGCAGGGAGAAGCTGTTCTTATGATGGTTGGTACGTATACCCAAAACTTTGTATCTTTTTCCCCCGAGGGAAGAAGGTGGGAAAGAGTACGTCCGGGATGTGTGGGGTCCTTGATTATGCTGGATGCTCTTTTCAGGCAGTGGGAAGTGTAGACAGTGTCAATGGGGGGGGGAGGTTGGTTTGAGCAAGGGGCTGGGCTTTGTAGTTTATTGTGTCCTTGGATTGAGCAGGCATCATACCAAGATCTATTTCAACCAGAAAGAATGCTTTCTATTGTGTATCTATAAAAGTAGGTGAGAGTCGTAGAATTTGTATCAAATTTCTTTAGTCTTCTGAGAATGCAGAAGCATTAGTTGGCTTTCTTAACTATAGTGGTGGCTTGGATGGATTACATCAGGTTGTTGGTGATCTGGACACCTAAATTCATATTTGGGAGAATGATTTAATATTTGCAACCCAGATAAACTACACAGGATCCTTTTTACTTTTGCAGAAGACTTTCTTCTCCCTGTGTGCATGATAGTATTCAATATAATTTTGTGATAGGAGGTTGTGATTGGATTCTGTTTTATCTGCAATCTCACATAGCATAAAGGACAAATAACCCCTGTGCAACAAACTGGAATGATTGCACAATGCAGGTCTTTGCTGTCAGTGAGAAGCTTTGGAGCCAACAGGTGTCTCTGTATAACATAAATTTGAAGAAGCCAAAAGACCAAGACTGACTCACAATTGTATCTGTTTTCTTGATTGGTGAGTCTGACGACTCTGCTGCATCTCACCACAGAATATTTTAGATATCTCTACAGAACACAACTCCATCATAATATTTTAACAGCTCAAAAAACTAATTAAAAGCACCAAGATATAGTAGAATAATAGGTAAGTAGACAAATGAACAAGATTTAAGTCAATGGAAAGGAGTCTTGAAAATCATGTGTAATGTAACACAGATCAAAGATTCACTATGAGCCCCCTATACATGGCAATCACAAAAAACCCACTCAATAAACGGAACTCCACTCATGATTCCATCGTTTACATGCAAAGTATTTATGGGAGACAAAGGCCATTTAGCTCTGTTTATCTCTCCATCCCAGAGACATTTCAAGCAAGAGTAGACCAGTCAACCTCTCGAGTCTGCTCTGCCTTTTGATATCATTGCCTAAATTATAACAATAAATATCTAATTGGCTGCAAAGCAATTTGCGACATAGTGAAAGGTGCTGAACGAGTGAAGGTTTTATCTTTTCTTTCATTATAGCTACATGCAGTAGGCAGGGTGGCAAATAGTGGTGAAATTGAGGGTCAGTGCTGATTCTCAAGGGATAATTAATCACAGAGCAATCAACTGACATCAGGAAAGTGACTACAAAGAAATCATTACATTTACAAAACAATTCAACACCATACTAACACAACAACCCTCCCCCCATCAAACCCCTCACCACCCTCCCCTTAGCATCTCACCCAATCTACCCTCCAAATTCCCCCTTCACTGACCCCAGCCCTCACACCAGCCTCACCCGACACACCCTCTGACTTCTTCAAAAATGTCCCTTGAACTTCTACCCCCCCAACTTTTCCTCATCTCCTGCAAAACTCGTCCCTTTCTCCCCTCCAATCTTCTCCAGCAAGCTGACCCTCCTCCACCACCTTCTGTCACCATCCCTCCGCAACCACCCCCCCCGTTTGCTGGCCATACACAACACATACACAGACGCACAGAGCATCCAATTGATTCTAGGGATTCCACTTGCCATTTTTCAAGCGAAAACACTCAGTTTTTTAAGTTTATTTATTATTGCCACAAGTAGACTTACATTTACACGGCAATGAAGTTACAGTCTGCCAACAGTTGCTTTGCTCCTGTTAAGCGTTGCCCAGCTTCTATTTTCAAAGTGAAAACTCACAAAGCTGATGGAAGGTTGGAAGTGACACTGACAGACCGGTTTTAAGAAGATTAAAAATCTCTGGTTCTGATTTTTCAAAACCGTTCTGCAGCTTTAGTGCTGAGTCTGAACGATGAGCACCTTTGTTTAAAGCACGGAGCCCAGGCCACCAATAACCTATGTCCCAACCCCAACACGTATCCCCCCCACCCCTGCCAGCCACAGGCCCTGTGTTGTTTTGACATCAGTATTTTTGGCTATTTTTGCAAGAAACTTCTGATTGGAAAATTTAATCTGGTATGTTGTGCCTTTCATAAAAATAGTAGCAACACCCTCCCCTGAGCCTGTCCTTGTATGCCATCCATCAAAGTCCTTGACTGAGTCTCTCATAGCAGAATGCATTTGAAACTGTGTGCTGTGGATAGCTGGCAGGTGAGTAATCCTGGCATAGCTGCAAACACTTCTTTTGATTCAATCTCAGTCCGGAATGATTGCAGTGTTCTCAAGTCATGAGCCACGAGGGCTCCATTTAAGTTGCAGCAGACAGTTGAAATGCACCTTAATTCCCATCTTGCAATAACAAGTTCTGAATCACAGGCAGTTTTCAGCTGAGAGCTTGTCTTTATCTGTTACTTGGACTGACTTCATCATTCTGCTGTGCAGTAAAGGTCGAGCAAGCACTCTGTTGCTGCATTTCCAATCAAGCTGACATGTGATCAGAAAATCTAGATTTTTCTTCCCCCCAAGGTAATATTTGGTGAATTGTATCTTCTAGAACAATACCTGGAAGCACAGAGCCAAACCAGTGCTAAACTTGTGCTCAGTTTTTGTCATAAGCTCCTTTCAGATAATGGCAAGGATCAGCCAATTTGCAGTTAACTGCTGCATTATCCAGGTCTCTGCCTTGTTTTTATAACTTGACAAATGCATGGTACTGTGATTCCATGATAATATATGTGGCTGATAACAGGTTGTTGAAATGTGTAGAATCCTAAGAGTGTTTTTGCAACATGCTGAATCCCAAGAGTGCATTTTGACAGTATTTAAACTCATGTGGCTATTTTTGCAAGAAAATCCTGATTGGAAAATTTAATCTGGTGTGTTGTGCCTTTTGTTAAAACAGTAATAAAACTGTAGAGTATGTTTTACTGTAGTGTGCCTCTGCACTTTCTCCCTGTACGGTTTACTGGTGCTATGTGGATGAGATGTTTCACTTCAAGGAGAAAATGCTCAGATTCCCAGAGAGATCTGCTGAATATTGTTTGTCTCAGGTGCTCAAAGTCTACTCTGTTGCTTGTGTTAAGACAGATGCAAGTAAGGAACCAGCATGGGCTTGAAAACTCACTTGATTCACAATGTACTTCTTCCCATATATTTATTCTGGATGCTGCTTCCAGAAGGTTGCCTCACAATCATTCCATTGATGCAAAAGGGTTGGAATTTAACAGCATGCTGCAGTAGCACAATGGTGTTCAGGAGCATGTGAATAACCGGGAGTCAGTGTAGCATGCCTGTCAGTGTTTTTTTTCACTGTTATCACACAGTATTCCCAAATAATTCATTTCAGTGGTCTTGCATTGACCCGAACAGGCGCAGGAATGTGGCGACCAGGGGAATTTCACAGTAAAGTCATTGCAGTGCAAACCTTAATGGTGACTAATAAATAAACTTTAACTTTGATTATATTGCAAATACCTCAATTTTAAATGCAGTAATTAAAGGCATCTTCCAACATACAATCTGAAGAAGTTTGGAATTATGAGCCAAGAGAATTGAATGTAAGAATGAAGACATGTCAAACAAAAGCTGGTCCTCTCTTCAGGGCTCCCTCCCTGAATATGTTGTTAGGGGCTGTGAGGACATGGAACAATACATTGTTCTGTATCAAGGATAGGAAGGAGCTGAGTTGGGAAGCGGAGAAGGTTGAAGATGGAGGAGGTCAGCAGCAGGAATGTGATGCCATGTTTCTGGATACAATATAGGATGTGATTCAATGTTCTGAGCATGGTGGGAAAGATGTGAGAATACATTCACAAACTAATCATATGCTCTTTTACCAATACCCTTTACCTTTCCAAGCCTAATCCAGCACACCTCTCCTTACACACTTATCTTACTCTTGCTCCTCATTGAAGTTCTTCTGGGATTTTGCTTAGAGTTTAGTAAGTCTGAAGAAGTCTTCAGTGGCATACATGGGTTAACTGAAGTCCTAATCTTACGACTATTTACAAACATATAATAAAGGGTACAAGCTAGGAGCTGTCTCCATACTTGCTGGAATCCACAGTTCTGTCCAACATCGGCCCTCCAAGAAACACCTCTCCGATTTCTTGGTGCAGGTCACGTAGTCTTGCATACCACTGTGTGTGATATTACACTCAGTCCCATGTTAACCCTAAATGTGCCAAATCCTTGTATTATACTTCCCCAATGTACTTAACCAATGTATTCAGTGTTGTACTGGTTTACTTCATCTCTCCCTTCACATACATGAACTCAAAGGCCTGTTTGCCTGATAACCCTCTAATCCCTTTCGCATTACTCACAGAGGTGTGGTGTGTTCTGTTGTTGCAGGTTTCTTCTGTTGGTTTGGAGGTTAAGCTGTGTCAGTCTGATGGTTGCATTGAATGGTGGTTGCTACTCAAATTCATTTCTTATGGGGTGGATGAGCATTATGCTCATCTTCTCATCAAATCTTTCATGTTTTCCATCATTGTATGGGTGTTTCAAAGTCCCCTGTGGCTGAGGAAGAGTATTCCTGTGACGAGAATGAAGTTTAGTCCTACACTCGCCTCTGTGTCTCTGCATTTCGCTGTGGGCAGTGGATTGATGCTCCCAGGTTCCAACATCTTTATGGTTTTAGCATGCTGGCTGGGAGTTGCAGCAAATGTTTGGTGATTGTAGTGGTGATCTGCTGTACCATTGCCGGAGGTTGAGGCTCATTAGACCACCGGTCACTCTCTTTTATATCCTCCATTGGAGGCAACATGGTTGCATCTTGGATGTTTGGCTGGTTTGATTATTGTAGGTTGTTCAGCTCCTGTAACAAGATGATCAACTCTACTTCACCAGGAGAGAAGACAGTTCATCCAGAGATGAGGGGGTTGGACTATGAAGAGAGACTAAATAGACGGGGTCGGTACTCGTTGGAGTTTAGAAGGATGAGGGGGGATCTTATAGAGACGTATAAGATAATGAAGGGGATGGATAGGTTAGAGGTAGAGAGATTCTTCCCGCACAGAAAGGACAGCAGGACTAGAGGGCACAGCCTCAAGATAAGGGGGGGCAGTTTAGAACGGAGTTGAGGAGGAACTTCTTCACTCAGATGGTGGTGAATCTCTGGAATTCTCTGCCCGTTGAAGTGGTGGAGGCTACCTCGCTAAAAATACTTAAGTCACGGGTAGATAGGTTTTTGATAGACAAGGGAAGTGAGGGTTACGGGGAGAAAGCGGGAAAGTGAAACTGATCCACTTCAGATCAGCCATGATCTTATTGAATGGTGGGGCAGGCTCGAAGGGCTAGATGGCCTATTCCTGCTCCTATTTTTTTATGTTCTTATGTGCTTATGTACAGTTCAGAGCTGAAGCCCTAATCAGGATATTGTTTTTGTTTCAGTATTTGGTTGCAGTGTTGAATGATTAACAAGTTGTCGTGACATCTTCTGCTGTTTTGAGGAGATCCAGGGCCACACAGGGCATCTCTGCTCAAGAGAGATTAGATCAGGATGACATACATCAGTTCAAAGATTTGCTTTCCACTATACCTTAGTAATTCCAGAAACATGCCAGTTACTGGAAGTCAGATATCTCCAGGTCCACGGATTGGGGTGTGTTGTCGAAACCAGGTTTGTCTCCTTTATCTAAACTAGAATTTTTTAAATGACCATTGACTATAATGTTCCTGTTCCAAAATGAGAAACCAAGATGTTTGACCTCACCCAAAGAGCACTAACAGTAAACTGAGCCCATTTCAGATTTTTTTCCCCTGCTCAGCTTACCGTTAGTGCTCAATTCTGTTGCACTTGATTCATTGAGCTGAACTTGCAGGACATTGATCTCGCCTGTGGGGGCAATTCATTTCACAACATTAGCATAGTTTCATTAATAGCTGCCTGGCACAGTTGCTTGCAGACTTCCCTTGCTCAGCCATGAACTTGTTAAATCCTGACTTTTTGTTTTCTCTCAGCTGAGTTTAGAAATGGCAATTCATTTAAAAAATTATGTTTCTCCTTTTCAGTGCAAGCTTAGATACTATGCTATGATAAGGTTTTGGCATTGGGCCTTTTCAAACTGCACATCTGACTCTGAACTGTTTAAAGATTTTTCAGGACACAGTCCACAATCTGTGGGGTTTTGGGGGTAGAATGGGTGAGAGGTCTTGGTAACATACTGTGTTATAGGGTTGGTGCATACTTGATGGGCTGAATGTCCTCCTTCTTCACTATAGGGATTCTGTCATTCTATGACTTTCTAGAGCCTGGAATTTTAAATGATTTAGTCCACTATTCTGACTCTGCACTTTAGGATTTGAAGCTGGACTTCCAAAGGAAATATAATGGTGTCTTCTGCTGCAGTATGGAATTATAAATCTCTGCCTTCAGCTTCCAAACCTTTCTTTTGAGTTTTTAAAATTTTTCTCAGTCTTCCAGCATTTTCATGAGTTTTTTTTCAATCAGATATGGAGCATTGATTACAGTTCAAGTCTTCATTGACTCTTTGAACTATTTACAAACATACAGTAAATGGTGCAAGCTAGGAGCTGCCTTCAAAATTGCTGGTACACGCAAACCTCTCAACACCACAGTAGTGTGGGTCATCTGTTCTCTTGCATACTGTGTGAACTATATTATACTCAATCACACATTAGCCTACATGTACCATCCCCTTTGAAAACAGCAGAGAACTCTTCTGCCTTCATCTTCTATACCCATGAAAAATTATTCAGCCTAAGCTTCATTTCCTAAATTCCCTCCTAAATGTATATGCTTAGTCAATGGTTTCAGCTGAGAGAGCATGATACTGCTTCTTGTATTTTTGAATACCTTTAATAAAAAGGAAAGGTTCATTATAAATGCTTATGCATCGGTAAGATGTTGTTGATTTGGAGACAAAATACAATTGCATTAATAAAATAAAATACTGTCAATACTAATCAGAGGCATGCTCCTTTTCTTCAATTTGCATGTCATTATTGCCTCCTGAAATAAAATTCAATAATGGAAAAAATATTCTCACCTTCATTATTATCCACTGAAACTGACAACAACTACTACTGTCCAGAGATGTGCAGAATAATATGGAAATCTAGAAGTTGCTGCCAATGAATCTATCCCCCTCCAGGGAGTGCATTATTAAGGCAACTGAAGACTGCAATCAATGGAAAATCAATTGAATTGACAAGAATTTGCTCTCTTACACTGTTATCTTGCTGTATAAACCTTTGGAAAAGGTTGCAACTTTGTAAATGATGTGTGGATGAGTTTTCAATCGCATTCTCACTTCTTCATCACTGCAATACAGTTGCACTGGCTTTGAGAAGCTAATCTTGTATATCAAAAATTTTCCTTTGCACAGAGTTCCCCATGTGAAATAAAAGTTTGTTTCTTTATTTTGGATTCAATCGTGATCCAATTATAATCATTAACTTTGCTCACAAAAAATTAAAGTTAAGAGTGATAGATATTAATTAACTTGAATCCAAAAGAGAAAACATTGGAAAATCTCAGCCGGTCTGGCAGCATCTGTAAGGAGAAACAAGAGCTGATGTTTCGAGTCCAGTTGACCCTTTGTCAAATTGATTGTGTGAAAATAATTCAGTATGATTGGCTGCTTACCTGCTTGCTTCACGATAGCTATGTGCCATGGCAAGCTTCTGATTTGGTGCCAGATTTAAATTGTTATCAGAAAAGAACAATGATTGCCACACAAATCACTACACTTCCGTGGGCAGCTTTCTCTGAGTTTGTAGTGAGCATCATTGCTTTGCAGCTGACTGCAAAATCTACTCCAATATCTTTGAATCAGTATCAAGAATTTGGGTTGAATCTCTCCCATTGTCCACCCTTGGTGCCTTCTGGTATACATTTCCCTTTCCTGGAAAGAGAAAAGAAGTGTGAATTGAAGGAGCACCTTTTGGGACTGTGCCTGTTAAATGCAATATAGCTTTAAGGCCATATGTTAATATGTTTACTTACTGAATGAAATAATGCATGTTGATTATGAGTTGTACATGTCAATTGCTAACATGGTTAGTCTTCAACCTTCCCCCAGTGTATTCAATGCTATCCTCCTCTAGGTTTGTTCTATTCATTTTCAAACATAATCTTTATTTTCCTTTATGTTGCAATTGCAGCAGGTTACTGAATTATTTTGGCTTGAGGCACTCGAGCAGTCATCCTCTACCTGATGTCTCTTGGCATTAGCAGCTTTCTGTATCTCTGATGGCTTCATTACACATTGTCTGTATTTGTTGATGGCCACACTCTAACTTCACCTTTGTGCTTTTTTTAAAAACCTGACACGATCTTCCAGATATTTGATATAGCTCCTCCATACTGATTTCCAGGGAAGTGACCTCCCATAACTGTTTTATTTTCTTTGCATGACCTCCGTGCTCTCTGCATGGTCCAGCACACTTCCATGTTCCCTCCTGCCATCATCTACACATTATTACAGCTGAATCCAGTTTATTAGCTTGTGTGTTTTCTCTTAGTGTCATGGAGGGGGATGACTGTAGTGCTGCAAAAACTAGTTTTTAAAAAAACCTTTTGCAGACTAAATACTCAATTTTGCATCTTCAATGTACACCGAACAAAACAGGATCCAGTAGGTCTACTTAACAAAGCAAATTAGCCAAACAATTAACTCCCAAGTTAGGCAAATTCTTTGTGTTGTGAAAAATGGCATCCCTACAGTTAACTAAGATTCATGAGGAGGCTCAGGATAAAGAGGACGAGTGAGAGAAAGCAAGACAGAAAGAGAGACAGGTTATAATCAATCTGGCTACAGTTCTGCATTATTTTGTGTCAGTTACAGATAATCACAGAATGAGATCTGGAAGCAGGCTGATGGCTGGTCCTCTTAGCAGCAGGAAGGGGTAGAGATATATCACATTTAAAAAGAAATAAATGAAAGCAACGTCTCCCCTTTGGTGCAGTTTTTCATTGTCCTCATTGACAGGTCTGCAGCGTGACTAACACAAACATGAAAGCTGTCATACTCAACTGAATTTAGGAGGTGTCTCACCATAATAGCTCAAGTTAAATTGCTTCCATTTAGACTTCTGGAGGACTTGAGTTATTTCGGAGATTGAAATTACATCAACCAAACAATTAAATGTTATTGTAGGTATATCAGACCATTAAACAATAATAAAATAAACAATCTGATTTGTGTAATCACACTGCTCACCCACAGAGTCTAGATTAGTGTTGGGTGCAGGAGCTAGCTATTTTACATATCATTTAAGGTTCTACATGAGAAACATATCAGACTTTATCCTTCCCATGTAGTCTTTCAAATCAATATCTATATGTCACATATCCAACCTCTGGCAAGTTAGCAAACTCTTAACTTCTATTAGCCATTGTAGGCATTTCACTTGCAGATCTTGTTCTCAAACTGTTCATGTTAAGCAATGATAGAATTGAAACACTCACTTCCACAGTATTCAGTTTAATTGTGGCTGTGTTTAAAAATAGCTAATTTTATCTTGTAATATATCCATATGGTCCTTAATCATCAATGGATACATGGAGCATGAAGGTGGGGGCATTTATTTCACAACAAGTTTATAAAGTCAGTGTCTACATTTCTGGCTTACCGAGTCCAGTTTAAAATGTGTGAGCTCAGCTACCGGTCGACTTTTTATCTCAGTCAAAGGTACACCACACATCTGAAACCACATAGCAGTTCTTTAATCAAAAAGTAAATATGGGCTTGATTTTAAAGTGGCTGCAAAGTGAAGCCAGAGTGAAGACTCTATGATCTGTGAATGTGAATCCCCAAGCAATTTTACCTCCTGTGTATTATTTCAGTTGGTGGAGGGGGCATTGTGATGGGGAGGGGGGCGGGGGGGGGGTGTGCAAGAGGAGATGGCAGGAGTGGGGGTCGTTGTGGTACACAGATGTCAAGGTGAGGAAGGTAGTCAGAAATTCTCTTTTGCTTCATGGCTAGTTGGAAAAGAAACCACTTGCTCATGCTTGAATTTGAGATGAAGGGCTTTTCATTCCTAAGGTTGGTGCCAGCTAGTTTCACAGGTTATCCCTCAGTAAAATGTTATCAGGGATTTTTTAGTTATTTTCAATGTCATGAAGCTCGATGTGAAACAGGCTGGTTCACGGAAAACTGTTCTTGATACAGCTGGGTATATTGTGTAGAAGAAAGCAGTTTCTCAGTAGCAATTAAACTTGTCTCATGATCATGTCCTTTTCAATTTACCTTCCAGAATGTAGCAGAAATGCACATAAGACCCAAGCAAGATTGTAGCCTGATTGTTATAGACTCCACATCACACTATCACATGATTAAATATTGGGCAGTAATATTGGGCAGTATAGGTATCCCCTGATTGTAGGGAATATAGAGAATATAGTGTTGACTAATGCCGAATCGGAGACTAACTAGTGCAAACTATAATTTATAATCAGCCCCCAGATTGGCCAGTAAGAGTACCAATTGTTTCCTGGTTCCTGTATTGGAAATTCTCATGGAATAATCAGTAACTTACTGTATTCCTCAGGTCGAGAATTTGATATTAAATATATAGCTTGTACATGGAACTAGGTTTAATGGCTTGCATTTTAACCTGGAGATAAATTATGTTTGGGATGAGTGGTCAGGGGTACATTATAAAATTGGAAACGCTGGAGGAATGGTTTTTCTGAAAAACCTGTAGTATTTAATTGCAGAGCTGCTTTAAGTGATGTTTCCACTGACAGGCAGCCAGACTGAGGGGCAGGAGACTCCACAGGTCCTAAATCCTATAAAATGCAAAGGTGTCCCAAGGGATTGAGATAAATCACAGTGAGTACGGTTTGATGGTGTTCCAGGAGCTTTGGTTTGTGGTGGGTAAGATGTGGAAATTGTTGTTGGTAACCCCTGGTAATCTTTGGCTGGGAAGTGCGCAGAAACCATGGGCCCAGTGGGAAGCGCACGAAACGGCCTCCGCTGATGTCTCCTGGCCACAGCAGCACAGCTTAATCGCCTCCTACATTGTTGTTGAAAAGCCTGACAACTACTTATGTAAGCATAATATGAGTTGGAATCTGTGGTCGGGATTTCCTGCTCCTCGACCAGGATCTTATCAGCGTTCATGTTGGCAGGATTTTCCCATCCTGCTGCAGTGAACAGAGATTTCGATGACCGCCAAATTCTCTAACCTTGCTGCAGTGGCACCATGGCTTGAGCAGCAGGTAAGATCGCGCCTCCTTTTTTTGGCGAGTTTGGTGGCAGGAGTGGAAAATCTTGCGAAAAGCCCAAACCGCGTTTGACACAAATGTAAAATCATGACACAATTTTCCCCACTCTCTGCTTGTGATGTAGTCGGATTCCCAGTATTTAACATTGGGATCATCATTTCCATACCTTACCCTCTAATTATCAGCCTCTACATGTGAATCATCCCCTCCCCAACCCATTAGAAAGTCCATTCATGTCGGTGTGAAGGCTGGCCTGTGTGAATCACAACTGCCCTCTCTCTCATGGTATGCACCTGATGAGTAGCTTTCCCAGAAGATCTTAGGTTTGTACATTGCTCAGGAGATAGGGTCATATCCTGGCACTGACAAGGTACTACCCAGGCATTACGCGGGCACTGCCCCCAGCACCGTTCAAGCATTTGCCCATACCACACTTTTCCCCACCCCAATCTATCAGTGCATGGCAGCATCTGTAAGAAGAGAAAAGAGCTGACATTTTGAGTCCAGATACTTTTCATGACAATGTTGTTGATAAATCATTTATCATTTGTGGAAACAAATCAGAAAGTTTAGATTACAGAGTCCCATAAAATATAAGTATCAGTGTTTCTCCTTTAGTTATGAAAGTATTCTTCTAAATTCCCCAACCCTGTGCCACTGATTGACACAATGATTAGCATTGCTACCTCATAGCACCAGGAAACCAGAGTTCAATTTTGGCCTTTGGTAATTGCCTGTGCGGAGTTATACATTATTTCCGCATCCGTGCATGTTTCCTCCTGGTGTCCCGGTTTCTTCCCACAGTCCAAAGATGGGCTAGTTAGGTGCATTGGCCATGCTAAATTGCCCCTTAGTGTCAGACAGATTAGCAGGGTAAATATGTGGGGTTACAGGGATAGGACCTACAATTAGGACTAGCTTAGGGGTTTTAAAAAAATGGTCGCATGGACAGGTTGGGCCGAAGGGCTTGTTTCCATGCTGTAAACCTCTATGACTGTCATGTACAGATGATAGCTTAAAAATCTATTGATAACTTTGTGATTCTAAAGAGTGAGAGCTATAATTCAGATTTATTTTTTGATTTGATTTATTATTGTCACATACATTAGTGTACAGTGAAAAGTATTGTTTCTTGTGTGCTATACAGACAAAACATACTATTCATAGAGAAGAAAGGGAGAGAGTGCAGTCATAGTGAGAGTGTAGAGAAAGATCAACTTAGTGTGAGGTTGGTCCATTCAAAAGTCTAACGACAGAAGGGAAGAAGCTGTTCTTGAGTCGGTTGGTACGTGACCTCAGATTTTTGTATCTTTTTCCCGATGGAAGAAAGAATGTCCAGGGTGCATGGGGTCCTTAATTATGCTGGCTGCTTTTCCAAAGCAGCAGGCAGTGTAGACATAGTCAGTGAATGAGAGGCTGGTTTGTGTGATTGATTGGGCTACGTTCACACCCTTTTCTAGTTTCTTGTAGTCTTGGGCAGAGCAGGAGCCATACCAAGCTGTGATACAACCAGAAAAAGTGCTTTCTATGGTGCATTTCTTAACATTGCTGAAAGTCATAACTGACATGCCAAATTTCCTTCGCCACCTGAGAAAGTAGAGACTTTGGTGGGCTTTCTTAACTATAGTGTCAGCATGGTTGTTGGTGATCCGAGCACCTAAAAACTTGAAGCTCTTGACCATTTCTACTTTGTCCCCATTGATGTAGACAAGAGCATGTCTTCTTCTCTCTTCTGTGCTTCCTGAAGTCGATGACCATCTCCTTCATTTTTTGACATTGAGAGAGAGATTATTGTCATTGCACCAGTTCACCAGATTCTCTCTCTCATTCCTGCACTAGCTTGTTGTAGTTTGAAATCTGACCCACTATAGTGATGTCATGAGCAAACTTGAAAATCAAGTTTCATCAAACATTAATATTACAAAAGGAATATTGTGAAAATGGAAAAATATTAACATTAGATTATGAATGAGGAGATAGCTAATAAAAGTTCAATTTAATATTCTATTATTGTGTCTCCTACTTTCCAGGGTGATCAAATCAGTAATGTTGCTGAAACCGGCACTAATATTGCTCAACAATTAGAATTAAATGGTGAGGTTTCTTTCCTGGTTTGGAAGGTGATACCTCGTAAAAAAATAAATCTATAAACATGGGATTTCTTGTTGTTATTTCTTGTTTCTATTATCTTGCTACACTGGAGCAAAAGAACAGCAGCAGAGGATTAGTGAGACAGTCCCATTGATCCAACATATAAAGGCGTGAAGCGCACTTCATAAGGAGTCTGAGATCACTGTACAATCCAAGTTTGTTTCCATTTACTGAAAACAATACACATAACTTAGTGGCAAAAACACAAACCAGCAGCTCACAAAGTGCATTCTGTTTAATGGTGCCTAAATCCACATTTGTGAAATCAGGGTGGCTTGCTGAAAGGACCATACATCAGTTCAACAAGGATAATGCAGCCAGGTTTGTGATGATGCTTGCTTAGATTTGTCATTAAAATATATCACTTCATCACATACAAAGGAATCATTGATATCACAGAAGTGTATTATTTAGCGTGGGTGTCTGCAGTGTAGAAAGTGATTATGACAGGTATTTTCTATTACTCATCTATAACTAAGAAGCAACGTAAGATAGCTGAGAAAGCCTCTGTCCTTGAATTTCAATGCTTTTCTTTATGTGCCACTGCTACTGCATATCTCCAGTCCTACTGCATTATCTCCAGTCCTACTGCATTGGTTCTGTACATCCCGGACAAGGGCAGTAGATACATGGTTACACTACCACCTATAAGTTCCCCTCCACACTGCTCACCATCCTAACTTGGAAATATGTCATCATTCCTTCGCAGCCGCAGGGTCAAAATCAAAGCGGTATTGTAGGTTAACCCTCAGCACGTGGACTGCAGTGATTCAAGAAATTGGCGCCCCACCACCTTCTCAAGGGCAGCTAGGTATGGGCAATAAATGCTGGCCAGCCAGCGACACCCATGTCCCACAAATGAATAAAAAAAAATTAAGTCCCGGGCAAGAGGGCCAAAAGATTACCTTCCTGTTTGGGTGCTAATCCAGGCCCTAAAGTGATCAATTAATGCCAACTGCCATTGGTATTCAGTGGAGGATAAAGGGGGGCTCACCAAGTGTGGAGCCTGAAAAGCAAACCGTGTCATGCTTGGCTTTTCTTGTTCAAAGGCACTCAGTACTTGATGGAGGGACCAAGTGGAGGAGGGGGAGGAGGTGCACAGAGAGCCCGCCATTCTTTTTTATGACCCCACTTATCCCATGCCAGTGATTCCCTCCCACTCTCACTCATTGTGGTCGGGGTCCCTCAGCGATCCCAGGCCTCTTCCTGGCTGCATTATTGGTAGAAAGATCTGCTCCCAGTGGCACTCATAGGCAAGCAAAATCAAAGCAAATTCTTGCAGATGCTGGAATCTGAAACAAAAAGAGAAAATGCTGGAAAATCTCAGCAGGTGCTATGTTTATTGGAAAGATTGGCAGATTCTAGTCTATCTATATACATAAATGGTTTCTCTGGTCCTCTGCTGCAAAGTGTTCTTTCCTCCTGGTTCAAACTTTATTTTCTGTGAAGACTATAGGTTGCCCCTGTGTTCATTGTTGAAATCAAACTAACTTTAGCAATGATTTTATTCTTACAGGAATTGTTAGGAACATATGGCATGTTGTTATAGTGAACGAAGGACACAGAATCAACTTCTATTGAAAACATTTGCACACGGTGTACTGTTTATCATTGCAGCACTTTCTTCACCATCTGGCTCTATCTTACACTCTTTTTGAATACTTCATGCATCAATCACTTTGCTGACTGTATAACAAAACCAAGGCTGAATTTATCACAAATTGATCTATCCTAAAATGTAGGATGGTTGTCTATTATTACACTACTATTACCTGGTAATGTATATTGTGAAGTAAAAATTTGTTTTTCCAGAGTATCTAAAAAAAAGGACAAAGCTCGCGCCAAGGCCCTTTGAAAATGCTATTTTTCCCCAGTTTTCATTTTTAATATTCTCACCAGCTGAATATATTACACTATTACTGGCAGACCTCATACACCATTAACATGGCAGACTATAAATTGTCTATACAGTCATCACTGACACATTGGGCGGGATTTTGGGTGGCACCATAGCTCATGGTTAGTACTGCTGCCTCACAGTGCCGGAGACCTGGGTTTGATTCCCGGCCTTGGGTCGCTGTCTATAGAGTTTGCACATTCTCTCCGGGCCTGTGTGGGCTTCCTCCGGGCGCTCCGGTTTCCTCCCACAGTTCAAAGACATGCTGGTTAGGTGGATTAGCCGTGCTAAATTGCTGCTTAGTGTCAGGGGGACTAGTTAAGGTAACTGCCTGGGGTTATGGGGATAGGGCTTGGTGGGATGGTGATCAGTGCAGACTCGATGGGCCAAGTGGCATCCTTCTGTACTGTAGGATTCTTTGATTTTATGGCCTCGCTCGAGCAAGATCAGAAATTGCTGTCCAAGGTCATTGGAGATTTCCGTCGTCGGACCTTCGCCTGTGCCGATTCTGTTGTGGGTGAGATGGCAGAGTTCTGGACATTGCCTACTATTAGTTCCTTCATTCCATTATGCCAGTATGAAGCATTTCTATTCCATTTTACTGTGACATTTCTTGACTACTTCCCTGTCAATCTCATTTTATGTAAGCCTGTATTCATTTTGCCATTTCAAAAAGCAGCATGAGATTTGTCATGAGGATCTGATGCCCAACTAAATCAGTTTAGTGCCAGCTTCCTGATCAGCATTGATGCTGAAGTCTATTCATTTTCCCTTCTGCACTTTCTTGCTTCAATTCTAATCATTATTGAACATGATAGTACTGCTCTATATACTAAAAAAAACACATTGGCTGAAAACAAAGGCATCTTTAGACACTTTTGATAAGCTTTTGGAAACAATGAGATACTGAACAGTGTCCATGTACAGGTATAATTCTTAATGATAAGCTACTTAAGTCGAAGAATTGATTGAATTTAGAAAGGCTGATTATAATAGTACCTCATACAAGAGTGTTTTTAGCAAAGTGCATTGAAATAACTACTAGCATGCTATAAAATATATACTGTACTATATCTTATTAAAACTGTTTTCCTCCTTAACAGGCACAAAAAAAAAGTTAGCATTCAAAATTGTTGTGTCATTGAAGAAGTTACAATTCAGTTCAACTCTGTTTTAAATTAGGAATATAATTCGTTCAGTCCCTTGAGTCCATTCCTCTATTCACTGACATTATGGCTGACATGTGACTGAACATCATATACCCACATTTGTCCCATATCCCTTAATTGATGTGGTTAACAGAAAACTATCAACTTCAGCTTAATAATGAGCAATTGATCTAGCTTCAATTGCAAAATGTTGAAGAGTGTTCCAAACTTTTACCACCTTTTGCATGTAGAAAGAATGTTTCCTACCCTTAATCCTTAACGCCTTGTCCTAATTTTTAATCTGTGTCTCCAGTCTGAAATTCCCAACCACAAGTCAAGGGGACTGAATTCTTCTTATTATTTTGGAAACAGTAACCAAGAAACCTCTTAACCTTCTCAATTCTAGTTTATGTAACCTCTCCTCATAACGTAGCCCTCAACAACTGCTTCTTCCCTGCTGCCGACTGACTTTTGAATGGACTTGCCTTGCATAAAGTTGATCTTTCTATACACCCTAGTTATGACGGTTACACTAGATTCTGCACTCACTCATTTCCTTTTCTATGAACAGTATTCTCTGTCTGCATATGCAAAAAATAATACTTTTCACTGACAATAATAAATCAAATCAAATTAAACCACCCAAACACACTATGCCATATTCACTGATACATATGGCCCACAGAAAGCAACAACATTACCTAACCTGCTGGGGAATAGTTCAGTGACATGAGCTCACTCCAATGAACCTATGGCCAGAAGTATTCCATCGTATTGTATTTTGATCCCCACCAAATCCTACCCTTACAGCTCCAATTAGTGTTGTCTGATCACGTTGCACTCTTGGTATTGTGTCTTTGTACATGGGGCAGCACAGTGGCACAGTGGTTAGCACTGCTGCTTCACAGCACCAGGGACCCAAGTTCGATTCCCAGCTTGGGTCACTGTCTGTGTGGAGTTTGCATGTTCTCCCTGGTGTCTGTGTAGGTTTCCTCCAGGTGCTCAGGTTTCCTCACACATTCAGAAAGATGGGCAGGTTAGGTGCATTGACCTGAACAGGTGGTGGGCCGCAGTGACTAGGCGAATTTCATAATAACTTCATTACAGTATTAGTTTTTAGTCACAAGCCTTACTTGAGACTAATAAATAAACTTTAAAAACAACCAATGCTTGTAAACAGTTATTTCAATAACAGGGACTGGGACTAATTGGATAAAATTACTAAATGCCATCAAAAGATGGCACAGGTATGATGGCCTCCTAAAGACATTTTATAATCCTGTGATTTATTTTTATTAATCGTCTGTTCTCAAGTTGTTAATCATAGACTAAACAAGAATCTATATTAAAACAAATGTACCCATCTTTCCTGGAGACTGGGTCTACCCTAGTTGAGGATTGAATGGGAAATAGCTCATATTACTATTATCTTGTTGCAACTTATGGACCACTGAGTTTCATAAAGACTGCAGTATAAAATGAAATAGTTACATTAATCCTTTAAAACCTTGCAATTTCTTTTGAAGCTTTAGTTTGGGTGGCAAAGGAGATCAGTTATAAAGTACCTTCATGTTGATACAAAATGATTTCAGTAGAACATCATCATGAAAAATGACATTTTAACTTGAGTATTAAATTCAGTCTAACCCTGAAGTACATGAAAGCTTATAACTTGAAAACTTCAGCCAGTGTGAAACAAAACTCCAAAGTATTTTTCAGAAATGTTTTAATGCCAGACTAAGATATTCCTACCTTTTTTCAACTGACAGAATAAATATTACCACCGCTTATGTGTACTCTATATTGTATCTGTGCATGTTGATTCAATGGCAGACTGAATTGCTTTTCCAACATGACTAGTGTCTGTTAACTGCATATTCTACTCATCAGAACTTGCTGTAAGATCAATAAGTGCAACAGTATGAAAATGTTTAAACAGCCACTGTTCTGTTGCTGGATCCATTTGTTAATGATGATGATGTTTTGGGACTGTGTCTTATTGGGTAAATGTAGGGGTTAAGTAACGTGTTCTGAAGTTTGATATAGATTTGATTGTTAAAGAGTGAAACAGGCCCATATAATTTTACTAGGAAGAGGATGCAAGTATCTAACTTGGACACAATGGCAGCAGACAGCAGCCTGTATGCTAACAGAGGACGGACTGTAAGTCTCCAAAGCTTCAGAAAGCATTGAAATCGTAAGATTATACATAGTCGTGCTTCAAAATGTCAAGTTATTTCTGAGATAAAAGAGAACTGAGGTCTCAGTGTTACCTATTTGGCATCTCTACCTGGATACGAGCCCATGTGATTCATGTTGCCACAGGAGCCCGACAATGCAAGTGGAGGACATTTGGCCCATTGAGTCTGTTCCAACTCTTCAGAAGAGCATCTCACTCAAACCAACCTCTGTCCTTTCCCCATAACTGTACACAAACTTACCATTGCTAATCCACCTAACCTATACATCTTTGGACTGACAATGACTAATGAAGATGATCGATAGAGCTTTTAGGTTTTTATTACAGTAAAGATCTTTAAGCATGAAACCTTATCCTATTACTCTTCCAGCTATTACTTGGAAGTTAGATTTTTTTATAACATTATCAGTCTCAATAGCAAATTGCATCATTTTCATGAAATAAGTAAACAGAACTAATAAGTGAGTCATTGAAATGACCTGGCAGTCTTAACTAGATGCACCCAAGCTCAGGGCACAAAATGAATAATTTTTGCTTATCATTGCTTAATAATCATCCCATTTACCTACCACACATGAGCTAATCCAGGTCACAGATCAATAGGATGCGATAAAAATCTTGCATCTGAGTAAAAACAAAAATTAAGATAACACAAATGTTGCATTTCTATTAAAAATGTGCCTATTTATTAGCGTATATGACATTACACGTGCAAGAAAAACCTATTTCAGTGGGGAAGCATTTGGGAATCAATGATAATAATATCATCAGGTTTAAAATAGTTATGGAAAAGGACAAGCAGTAATCAAGCATAAAAATGCACAACTCAAGGGGGAATAAGTTTAGTGAGTTGAAAAATCTAGTCCAGGTGGATTAGAATCAAAAATTGGTGGGCAAAAATACAACTGAGGCCTTCAAAGAGGAGATGATCCAAGTACAGACTACATTTTCCAAAGGATTAAAAAAAAGGCATTCATAGCCTGTGCTCCCTGGATATCTAAAGCCAGATCTCCCTGGATCTCTAAAGAAGTGGGGTATAGTTTCCATTAAGGATTCACCAACACAGCACAATATTTCATGGAATTTCAAGCCCAATTACAGCCATCACAAATCGAGTTTGGGCAAACCTTTGTGCTGTTTTAGAAAATACTGTGGTGCAAGCTGGCCCCACCCGCAAAGTGACATTCATCCAAAATTGAATTAATCTGCATGGCAGATTTTGTCAATTGTGCCCATATATGGTTCTTTGAGAAGACATTTACTCAAAATTGAGCTTGAGTATTGATGAGAAAAGACATTTTGTCAAAGCTTTTCGCCTTGTACTTGTCAGGACAATCACAAGAATGCTAATGTTGGGGAAAACAACAACTTTATATTGTATGAGAAGAAACTACTGATTGGTTGGCAAGTGGACTCTGCTTGGTAGAGGAGTGGCCATAGAGAATGCAAAGGTTACTGACAGTTAACTGTCAAACATAGTTTGAAGTTTTTTACTGTGCCAGTGTGATGTTAGGTATGTAAGCCATATGTCCTAAAGACTGGCCAAATTTATATAAAAGAAGCAAGTCCTTTCCACTGTTCACTATGGGCAAGGTGTAGCCTTTATACAAACAGCCCATGCTTGCAAAACTGAAAGCATAGTGTCCAACATCAGATGTGATTCTGCGATTGGACAACTTTGCTTAAAAAAAGACCCTCTGTGTGAAAAATTATACTGTCAATGTAAGATTGTCAGTCGGGCTCACAGTGTGGTGCATTTGTGTGTGCATAAATTATAGACATAGGGCTCTATTCTTTGCAGAGAGAAATAACATGTCAGTACATTGTGCCCTTTTCAGCCACACAAAATAAGTAATAGCCCTTCACTGGTTCATTCCTCAGGGTAATGCCTTAACCAATCAAAGTCAAAGTTCCTAGCTTAAGTGTTCAACACCGCTTGACAGTTAATGGTCTGTCACCATTAACTGAAACATACTCCATGACAAGGCCTCTAACAATCAAAGTCCACTTGCCAACCAATCAGAAGTGCCTTCTCATACAGCATAAAGTTCTTGTTTCCCTTGACGTGGGTATTTCTGATGAGTGCAAGACAAAACATTATAGCAAAATGGGCAATACTCAAGCTGTGTTACCAAACAACTATTTAAAATGTAATTGATGTCCTCAGTACAATGCACCTCTTAAAAGCTTTTAAATATTATAAAAATTGAATTTGCAAAGTTTTATTTGCTAGTGTACACTAATGGTCTGTTTGTTGACACTTCATACTTAAAATTCAAATTTGAATTTTTGCATTGATTAAGAGGCTCTTTATCTGCAGGAAACTGCCGGCCGAAGCCCAAATTTGGAACTTCTGCCTACAAACTTGGTCTGCGTGGCTCGCCGAGGCAGTTGCCCATGTAAATCAGCAGCTGTCCCCACTTGAGTGATTTTTGTGGGATAGGTGTCTAAATCCTGAACTATGCAGATTAGACCTGTTAGGAGTCTCACAAACCCTTACAAGTTTGTTTAGAATTTCAGGGTACCCTTTTGTAAAGATTAGATTTCCCTGTGGATAAGGGCACCTTTGGAAGAGGTTGGATGCCCTTTGGTAGAGGTAAGGTACTTTTTAGCAGAACTCAGTTATTCTTCGGGATTGCTAAAATTAGACATGAATGCATGTAAGAAGTAATTATTTAAGCCAGATTTGATGAAGAATTTCTCACAAAGTGTCGCGATCCTTTGGAACTCTTTACCCCAGGAAGCTGTGGGAAGTTAAGTTTAATCCTAAGATCAATAGGTTTTTAATCAGTAGGGGAATTAAGGTTTATAGAAAGAAGGCAGAAAAACAGACTTTGTGAGGGTTAGGTCAACTATGATTCTAATAAATGGCAGGGCACGTTTCAGGATGAATTGTCTACTCAGGTTTTTATTCCTTATAATTCTTATGGTCATTGGAACTGTCAAACGACTGTCACAATGTTAAAGAACTTTCAAAGCTGTCAAAACTCATTGCAATTGGGAAAGCTGCTATTAAGGGATTTATTCTGCTGGGCTTTCCATTTAGAAAAATGTGTGGAACTTAAAAAATGTGTTGACTATTCCACCGTTTTGACATAAAAATTGTGTTCCACATCTGATTTTACAAACTAGCATTATCAGAGTAGGATCCCCAGGGGAGCAGTTTGATTGACAGCTCCAAGTGATAATGGAATGGAGATGTCTATTTTCATAACGGAAGGGTTTAATTACTTAAGTGAAATGTTTATTTTTATAAGAGATTAGTTGAAGCAATTTCAATATATTGAAAGGTTTTCTTAATCAATAATTTTAATCCATTGGCTTTTAAATAGCGATGTCATTAATAGACGTATATTTCATGACAGCATGGCCCTTGCACATTGTCCATGTTGGATATTGGGTGAGTTAGCATGGAGGGGGTAAAGGAAAGTGTGGTGGACAGGGACCATGGATTGGCATGACTTTGCACTAGGTTTTCATAGCAACTGTAAAGGATCATGCAGATGAATGGAGGCATAGGTTGGCACGGGGGATTGAAGGGTTGTTTAGGTGAGAAGAAGGGCATATGGCAGTAGAAGGATATAAGGAATTGTGGGTGAGTAGAGGGGTATTGGTGGAATGAGGTCCCATAGGAGTTGGGCAGAAAGGCATGGAGTGGCAGTAAAGTTTGGGAGCCAATGGGGACTGAGCACTGGAGCAGACTGTGTCAACCAGAACTGCACACAATACTCCATATGTAGCCTAGCCAATGTTTTATAAAGTTGTACTGAGACCTCTCCGCTCCTATAGTCTATGCCCCAGCTAATGAAGGCAAACATTCCATCTGTGTTCTTCATCATTCTGTGCTGACACCTTCACGGATCTATGAACTTAGACACCAACATCCATTTTTCCTTAATGCCCCCAAGGGACCTACTATTCATTGTGTACATCCTAAAGTATCAGACCTTCTAAAGTGCACTACCTCACATTAATCAGGATTAAATTCCATTTGCCATTGCTCTGCCCAATTTATCAGCTGCTCAATATTAGTCTGTAGCCTAAAATGATCTCCTCACTATCATCAACACCACCAGTTTTTGTGTCATCCAAAAACTTATTAATCATACCTTCACCATTCACATCCAAGACATTAATTATGTAACAATCAGCAAGAGTCCCAGCACCAATTTCTATGGTTCGCCACTGATCACAGGCTTCCAATCAATAAAGCAGTCTGCCAACATCATCCTTTGCTTCCTATTTACAAGCCAACTTTTGGATCCAATTTGCCTTGGATCTCATGGTCTTTACTATTTTGGACCAGTCTTCCATTCGTTCACATGACGTGGAGATGCTGGCTTTGGACTGGGATGGGCACCTGGTTAAAATTCAACAGGTTTATTTGTTATCATGAGCTTTTGGAGTGCTGCTCCTTCACCAGTGAGTCGATCAGGTGAGGGTTCACCTGATGAGGGAGCAGTGCTCCAAAAGCTTGTGATTGAATATAGCATGGGACAGATGGAGAGAATGTCTCTACAATCTGTGTTAACAACTTCCCTTAAGGCTAACCTTTGAAGAGCATAATATGATGCACTAATATCATTGGAGAGATAACATTCCATGCTTCGTGATCGATACATTAGCTTTAATGTATTTTATTGTTGTTACAGGAACAGTCAGCTGGATAATCAAAATAGAAAGAGGGACAGAGAGACTTGTAAGAGTGAGAATCATGTGTCTGAAGAAGGTTGTTTAAACTAACATCACCACAATTAATTTGGCTACTTTAAACAAAATTATATCCTGCTTCTTTAACATAGCCACAGTGGCTTTGTGGATTTTTGGTATGCTTGATTTTGCGATACTGGAACTGAAACGTAAGGAGATAGATACTATAAAAAGAAAACAACTACCAAGCAATGAATCCAGAAGTTCCACCTCTGTTTCCAGTGCCAAGTGAGGCATTGGAGAGTGTGGGTTGGGGGAGAAGTGGGGGTAAGGTGAGGGGAGATCTGACTTTAGGATTCTGTTAAAAACATTTCTTCAGCATTCTCACCAATTGATTCATTCTCAGCTTTGTTTGGGATGCTTATGAACAGTATTTGGTTCTACTTCCAGGCTTCCAGAACCAACCACTCTTTAGCCCCTCTGTAGCATGCTTTCTTGCACATTACTCCATTATCGGGTTTTTCTTCTTGCGGAGACAGATGTTTCCTTGCTAGCTGCCTTTCACCAACTGCCTTTAACAGAACTGTAGGAACTGCCTGGCTTCCAGTTAAACTGAGAACAAAGAAAAAGCTTTTCTTCTCCTTACAGGAGCCTCTCGTTGCAAAATAATGCCTGGAACTTTATTTATTTTTCGCACATAGCTCTCTCTAAGCACAGAAGAATCCTCGTTGGAATCAAAACCAATCCCCACATGTACAAACACCTTTGTCTGGCATGAAATCTAACTATAAGTTTCTTTCAGCCACAGAAGTATTAAATTAAATGCAGCTAAAACTATACCTTATTCCTAATGTTTACACATACAAATATAAATTCCTGAAAACTTCCTTTGGCTTCCAAACAAAATATGTTTAATTTTATGTAGATTCAACTTATGTTGAGACAATTGAAGAACTAGTTGATTTTTTTTGGGAATGGAGGCAAGCCTGTTAACCTGGCCTTTTGACATTGATCCCTCTCTGTCTCTGCCATGGACCAGTCATAACATAGACCCCTGGAGATCCCACCTGCTGAGTCCGCTGTGCTGGAGGTGGGTTTCAGAATTAAACTTGACCTCCGATTCATAACTTCAAAATCATAAGAACATAAGAACATAAGAAATAGGAGCAGGAGTAGGCCATCTAGCCCTTCGAGCCCGCCCTGCCATTCAATAAGATCATGGCTGATCTGTCGTGGCTCAGTTCCACATTCCCGCCCTCTCCCCATAACCTTTAACCCCTCTCTTATCAAAAACCCATCAACCCGCGTCTTAAAAATATTTAGCAAGGTAGCCTCCACCACTTCAACGGGCAGAGAATTCCAGAGATTCACCACCCTTTGAGTGAAGAAGTTCTTCCTCAACTCCGTTCTAAACCGCCCCCCCTTTATCTTGAGGCTGTGCCCCCTAGTCCTACTGTCCTTTCTGAGCGGGAAGAGTCTCTCCACCTCTATCCTATCCATCCCATTCATCATCTTATACGTCTCAATGAGATCTCCCCTCATTCTTCTAAACTCTAACGAGTACAAGCCTAGTTTATTCAGCCTCTCCTCATAGCTCAACCCCCTCAACTCCGGCATCAGCCTAGTAAACCTCCTCTGCACTCCCTCCAAGGCCAAAATATCCTTGCGTAAGTACGGCGCCCAAAACTGCACACAGTACTCCAGCTGCGGCCTCACCAATGCCATATACAGCCGCAGCAAGACCTCCCTACTTTTATATTCAATCCCCCTCGCTATGAACGCCAGCATCCTATTTGCCTTCCTGACCACCTGCTCCTGCTGCACCTGCAAGCTGGGTTTTTGCAACTCATGCACAAGGACCCCGAGGTCCCTCTGCACTGTCGCCTGCTGCAGTTTTTCGCCACGTGAGTAATAATCCTCCCTACCGTTATTCCTACCAAAGTGGACCACCTCGCACTTACCAACATTAAATTCCATTTGCCAGTTCCTGGCCCATTCACCCAGCCTATCTAGATCCTTCTGCAGACTCTTCACACCCTCCGCACAATTTGCCGTTCCACCAATCTTGGTGTCATCAGCAAATTTCGACACCATACACTCGGTTCCCTCCTCCAGATCATCTATATAAATGGTAAATAGCTGAGGCCCCAGCACCGACCCCTGGGGCACTCCACTAGTCACCAACCACCAATCCGAATAGCACCCATTGACCCCCACTCTCTGCCTCCTATTTGACAACCAATCCTCCATCCACGCTAACACCCTACCCCCAACTCCATGTCCCCTGACCTTCTGCAATAACCTCTTGTGAGGTACCTTGTCAAACGCCTTCTGAAAATCCAGAAAGATCACATCCACCGGCTCTTCTTTATCCACCGCCCTAGACACATCCTCATAGAACCCCAGTAAATTTGTCAGACACGACTTCCCTTTAACGAAACTGTGCTGCGTCTGCTCTATCAAGCAATTCCCCTCAAGATGCCTAGCTATTTCCTCCTTGATGACGGATTCTAACATTTTACCTACAACAGACGTTAAACTAACCGGCCTATAATTCCCTGCCTTTTGCCTGCCACCCTTCTTAAACAACGGCGTAACATTAGCTGTTTTCCAATTTTCCGTCACTTCCCCGGAATCCAGTGACGTCTGGAAAATAACCACCAAGGCATCCACTATAACCTCTGCCATTTCTTTCGGAACCCTCGGATGCATTTCATCCGGTCCTGGGGACTTGTCCACAATCAGCCCCTCCAGTCTGTCGAGCACCGCCTCTCTAGTAACAGTAATGTCATTGAGACCCTCCAGTCCTACCACCTTTCCATCGCTAACACCCGGCAAATTATTCACGTCCTCCTCCGTGAAGACCGAAACAAAAAAGTTATTCAAGACCTCAGCCATATCCCCATCCCCTACCACTAAGTCCCCTTTCTCATCCTCTAAAGGACCAACGTTCACCCTAGCCAGCCTCTTCCTTTTTATATATTTATAAAAACTCTTGCTATCCTTTTTTATATTAAGCGCTAGCCAAGCTTCATAGTTTATCCTACCCTTCTTTATCAACTTCTTTGTCAATCTTTGTTGACATTTAAACCTCTCCCAATCCTATTCTCGCCCACTACTCTTAGCTACTCTAAATGCCTCCGCTTTTAATTTAACACTTTCCTTCACCTCCTTCGTTATCCACGGCTTATTACCTCTCCTCCTACGGTCCTTTTTGACCATCGGAATAAATTTCCGCTGAGCACCAAGAAAGATCTCCTTAAAGATCCTCCACTGCTCCTCAGCAGACCTACCATCCAACGCGCTCCTCCAGTCCACATTCGCCAATTCTTCTCTCATCCTACCGTAGTCCTCTCTGTTCAAACAAAGTACGCGTGTCCGGGAACCCACTTTCTCCTCCTCCATCTGCACCAGAAACTCCACCACACAATGATCACTCTCCCCAAGAGGATCCTTCACCGCAAGGTCCCTAATTCTACCCGCCTCATTACATAACACCAGATCCAAGATAGCTCGCTCCCTCGTCGGCTCCAACACACACTGTTCAAGGAAATTATCCCGGCAGCATTCCAGGAACTCCTCCTCGAGCCCACCGCGTCCAACATGGGTCGACCAATCAATATGCAGATTGAAATCTCCCATAATTACGGCCGTCCCATTCCTGCACGCCGCACTTATTTGCGCGTTAACAGCCCGCCCCACCTCCAGATCATTATTCGGGGGCCTATAGACGACACCCACCAGCGTCTTCTTCCCTTTGCTGTTCCTAATCTCCACCCACAACGTTCCAATTTCTGCTCCTTGGCTCCAATATCATCCCTTGCTACCACCCTGACGCTATCCTTAATCAGCAGAGCTACGCTCCCCCCTTTTTCCTCCCGCCTATCCTTCCTAAACACTTGATACCCCTGGACATTCAGCTCCCAGTCCCTGTCACCTTGCAGCCACGTCTCTGTAATGGCCACCAGATCATATCCATTTGTGCCGATCTGCGCCACCCGCTCATCCACTTTATTCCGAATGCTTCGTGCATTCAGATACAGCGCCTTCATCCCAACCTTCACCTGGGCCCTATTTGCCGGAATGCCACCAACCATACTCACGCCCCCTACTCCCTTTATTATTGGGACATCCTCGGCCTCTTCCCTTACCTGTACCCTCTCCTTAACTTTAGGCCTCGTAATGTCACCTACCCTCGCACCCTCCCCCCCTCCCCCCCCTCTAATTAGTTTAAAGCCCTGTCTACAGTCCTCTTTACACGATTTGCTAGGACTCTGGTCCCAGCACGGTTCAGACCAACCCCATCCCGCCCGAACAGGTCCCACCTACCCCAATACTGATGCCAATGCCCCATAAATTCAAACCCATTCCTCCCACACCAATCCCTGAGCCACCCATTCACTTCCTTAATCCTATCAGAATCCAGTTCCGTGAATTCAATGCAAAATATTAAATGAAATTTTGTGAATCATCCCCATTGAAAACCATACTAAGACCACAGCCTCAAGATAATGGGGGGGGGTGGGGGGTGCAGTTTAGAATGGAGTTGAGGAGGAACTTCTTCACTCAAAGGGTGGTGAATCTCTGGAATTCTCCGCCCGTTGAAGTGGTGGAGGCTACCTCGCTAAATATATTTAAGACACGGGTAGATAGGTTTTTGGTAAGCAAGGGAATTAAGGGTTATGGGGAGAAAGTGGGAAAGTGGAACTGAGCCACTTCAGATCAGCCATGATCTTACTGAATGGTGGGGCAGTCTCAAAGGGCTAGATGACCTACTCCTGCTCCTACTTCTTATGTTCTTATATTCATTCTCTTGAGGATGGATGAAGTTGGATATCAGAATTTTTCCCATTGTTCTGACATCAATCCAAATTTAGGCTATCAAGCTAAGGGAATAACATTTTTTTTATTAATTCATTGGATATGCGTATCAATGGCGAGGCCAGTTTTTATTGCCTATCCCTAATTACCCTTGAGAAAGTGGTGTTGAGCTGCCTTTTTGAATCCCTGCAGTCCCTGTGGTATAAATGCCACAGTGTTGTGATGGAGAGATTTTGACCCAGCGACAGTGGTGGAATTTCCAAGTCGGAATGATGTGTGTCTTGGAGGGGAACATTCCAGGTGGTGGTGTTCCCATGTGTCTGTTGCCTTTGTCCTTCTACTTGGTAGTGGCCATGGCTTTGAAAAGTACTGTCTGAGGAGCTATGCTGAGTTCCTGCCGTGCATCTTATTCATTTTACACACTGTTGCTATTATGTGTTGGTGGTGGAGGGAGTGAATGTTTGTGGGAGAGATAGCAATTAAGAGGGCTGCTTTGTCCTGGATAATGTCAAGCTTCTTGAGTAGTGTTGGAGCTGCATTCATCCAAACAAATGGAAGACATTCCTGATCTGTGTCTTGTTGGATGACAGGTTTTGGGAAGACAGCAGGTGAGTTATTCACCTCATGATTCTTAGCCTCTAACCTGCCCTCATAGCTACAGTATTATGTCACAAGTTCGGTTCAGTTTCTGATCAATGTTAAACCCCAGGATGTTGATAACAGGGGATTTAGCGATTATAATGCCACTGAATTTCAAGAGGAGACGGTCAGATTCTCTCTTGTTGGAAGTGGTCATTGCCTGGCACTTTTGTAATGTAAATGTTACTTGACAGTTGTTAGCCCAAGCTGAACGTCCAGGTCTTGCTGCATTTGGGTACGGACTGCCTCAGTGTCTGTGGAGTCACAAAGAGTGCTGAACATTGTACAGTCATCAGTGAACATCTAATCTTATGATGAAAATAATGTAATCTGGGCAACAGACACATGGGAACACCACCACCTGGAATGTTCCTGTCCAAGCCACACATCATTCTGACTTGGAAATATATCACCATTCCACCATCATTGCTGGGTCAAAATAATGAAGCAGCTGAAGACGTATGGGCCTAGGACACTATCCTGACAGCTCCTGCATTGACGTACTGGAACTGAGATGTTGGACCTTCAACAGCCATCTCCCTTTCTGCTAGGTATGACTCCAACTAGCAGGGAGTTTTCCTCCGATTCCCATTGATTCCGGGGCTACCTGATGCCACACTTGGTCAAATGTTGCCTTGATGTCAAGGGAAATCACCATCACTTAACCTATTGACGTTTAGTAGCATGCTTTATCTAGATTAAGCAATTTAGTGATTTTTAAACTGAAGGTGACCGCGTCAAGGAATTTTATCAATACTGCGATAAGCATAATGACATAAAGAAAATTAAGATTTGTTTATCAAACTTTAGAATTTGATCATTCTTTCATAATTTTGTTTGAGACTTTTGTTGAAGTTAAGGTGTTTTAATGATTCTCATGTTTTTAAATGAAGTAGGCATCATTTCTTAGAAGTTTTTCTTCATTTTGAAAGGCCTGTTCAAAGATTGAAATGGAGACTAATAAAGTAGAACACAGCAACCATGTGGTTGACTAATTTATTATGAATCAGTGAACTATAGCTCGCCTGGCTTTTTAGCATTCTAAATATTAACAAGAATTTAAATATTCCATCAGGGCATATGGCTTTATCACTAAGTACCTGCGGTGGAAATACAATTAACTTCACTTCCTTTCTGAGCCGTCGGTTTCAGAAAGTGGTGATTCAAACAGATAAAAAAGTGGAATCGGGCTGCGATTAACCTTTACAATTGGAGAATTAAAACAAGGCACCTACCAGGGCTAGGCAGAGCAAGAACTTTGTTCTTGTTTACATTCCAAAATAAAATTATACAAACAAAAATGATGGTTAAAGGATTTATTCAGCTGCCTGTATCCTAACATCGTGAGATTAATTGATTTGTGCCAACGCGTGGATATTGGAGGAGTGTTTGGTGTATCCATTTAAACAGTTCTGAGCCTGCAGTTTTCTATTAATTATGTAAGTTGGGAGCTGGAGAATATTTCAGCTTCAGAAGCTGATGTAGAGCTAACAGTAATCTAACATTGCATTTGAAGTCTATTATACATTGTCTGTTACTGTTTAAATAATATATGAGTGACTCAATGCAAAATGCACACTGTTGTTCGATAAAAGGGAGAAAATATGTCTGCAGGGGTACTATAATTAAAATGAAATAAATAAAATAAGCTCCACACACATTGAGGCTAGCAGGTACAATGATTACTCAAGCAATGAACATAAATAATATATGTAGTCAGGTAAAGCTGTTTTCATTAACACTGTTCCACTTGTTTCAAATGTTGTAAATGCCCTCGGCTTCTACTAATTGAAATGCATAACAGAAACTAATTGACTTTATCTATACTCTCATTTTATTTTTATTTTGATTCAAACGTTGACCCACATTTTAAGTAAAATTCAGAACAGCTTAATTTATCCAAGGTAGATTAATTATGAACTTTGCATTCCAAATTGGAATTCAGTTTCCATTCTCTGCTGACTGCTTTACAATTCCTCTCTGATCTGTTGGGCAGCGCTTTCCTCTACACTGATTTCTTGAGTCAAAGGAAAACACTGAACCAATCGATGAGACAAGGGCGATCAATATTAATTTTAATGGCAATTATATCATGTAATATGAATGCAAAATGAATACAGTGTATGCACAAGAATGAATTTTTTACATTTGCCATCACCGTTCTTTTGTTTTTGCCAATCATCTTAACTTGTCACCTGATTATCGACCTTACCACCAGTGTAAATTATCTCTCCTGATTACTTACCAAAGCCCTTCAAGATATACAATTATGGAGGGAAAAATAGTGAGAATGTGCCTTGTTCTTTAAGAATCAGCTCATTTATTGAGTTTAAATTCACTCTTTGGCTGTTTCAACCAAATTTTACAATTTGTTCATTCAGCCATGCATGGGAAAAACTTTGTACATAAGTAAACCACCAGGCCTGAATGACATTTAGAGCAAAACATCAGAGGGGCATATCAATTTGCTTCTCAATGAAAAAAGTTGTATTTCAATACTTGTCCTGTCCATTGATAAATTCTTATGTTGCTGATACAGTTGTTTCTGAGCAGAATTATTGACCTTGCAGCACTGAAGGGACAGTGTGTGCCAATGAGTTCAAATAAAGCTGCACAAACGGTATAATGAGCTCCATAGCTCTGAATTATGATGGTAATTTACTCTGATCCTAGCAATAGGGATCCCTGGCATCCACCAGCAGTGCTGTCATCAAGCAGGCATTTTAGGAAAAACTTTTCTTCACATCATCTTTAGTTTTCCAAACACATTGCATCTGTGATCCTTAAATGAATGTTTTTTTATTGAGTTTTGTTTCCATTTTATCGCAAGATGTGACAAATTCCTAAAATCTAGTACAGTACAGAGTGATCACTATTCAACATACACAGAAAAGAAAACAGCAAATGCTCACACAAATGGTTCAGATTATTAATCATTGTAATCATTTAGTTACAGATGATGAAAGGGTACCAGAAAGAGTGGGGATCTCAGGATAAAACCAAGAGCACATGTCAGCATGGTGCACTTAATATTCTTCAAGATAACAAAAACACAATATATGGGATCTCTTGAGATAAAATACAACCAGTTGAGACCTAATTCAGCATCCCAAGATCTCTGAGCAATGAAAGGATATTCCTGAAAAAGGGGAACATCAGGGTACCACCAAAACATGGCTTGGCAGTATACAGTCATATACTGCAGCCAGTAAGCCAACGATTCTTACACCACACCAAGACTTGCAGAACAACAGACCTCACTTTACTCCAATTAGATCAAAGACACCAATCAGACTCCCCATCACTGGAAAACATAAACCTTTTTCCACCATAGAAATCCTATTGACAAAGAGAAGAATTGTAAAGACACCCATCAACAGGCTAGCTTATGGAAAGATACAATTCTCCTCCTCTTGACAAGATAAGGAAAGCTCTAGAATTAAATATAACAAATCAGAGTCTGTATCAGCACTTCACCTACCCAGATGAAGAAAAGAACTTTATAGAGAAAGGGATCCCAAGCCCTAAGACGACTTGGAGGAGAATGACCCACTCCTTCATCCAGCCTGGTCTCCAACTGAAGAAAGACTGTAACAACACTGAGCCAGAGCACTGAGATTTGCACTCAGGCTCCACATCCAGCAGGATATTATACCACCGGGGAACAAAACCTCAAGAAGGAATGTAGTCCAGAGGCCTTCGTAGGAGGATGACCTCCTACACATCCTCCATTCAATGTACCCGTATAAGCGCAATTACTGCTGTCCTAACCTACTCACTGGAGCTAAAGTAGGATTCATGACAGATTAGAATAAGGGCTGACAGGCCAAGGATGCTCATATCACTCATACATTGAACAACGCATACTACTCCTATCTCTCAGCACTCTGGAGGCACGACTTAGGCCCGGGCATCAACAGAATTCCACCCATTTCCCCTCATCAAAGAAGCTGAACAACTGGGTGTCATTGCCTGTGTAGCCAAGTAAATATAGAAGACCAAACCAAGAAAGAATAATCATCCAAGGATTAGCTGACAAAGTCTGAGTGTGACTAGTACATATTCTCCCCAACTCCAACAACACCAGAGGCACCAATAACAGAAAAAACAGCCTTTTCCAGGATACATGCCTGTGCTTTCATAGGAAACAAACAAGCTTTCCTTAATCCCAAAACAACAAAAGTAAAAGAAAAATGTAACACCAGTTGTTCTAATGGGAGTTTTCCTCACCCACAATGAAGACTTATCACCCTGACGAAACAAACAAATCCACGGCTTGCTCTTAGCTGCACGTTTATGTTTGCTTGACTTCATTTGATTTATTATTGTCACATGTATTAGTATGCAGTGAAAAATATTGTTTCTTGTGCGCTGTACAGACAAAGCATACCATTCATAGAGAAAGAAAGGAGAGGGTGTAGAACAGAATGTTACAGTCATAGCTAGGGTATAGAGAAAGATTAACTTAATATGAGGTAGGTCCATTCAAAAGTCTGATGGAAAAGAATTAGAATAGAATTTTGAAAGTGGAATTAGAGGGTATGCTGGGCACAGTTTGCAAGAAGTCAGCATACTGTTGTGCCATCTTGGATCACTTCACACAGAAGTGAAGACTGCTGCTCATTAAATGGACAGCAGCACCCTGGATCCATGTGTGCAATTTATAACCCAGCCCAGTTTTGTAGTGGTATTGTCACTGAACTAATAATCAGAGACCAAGATAACACTCTGGGAACCTGAGTTTAATCCCACCACGGCAAATAGTTAAATTTCAGTTCAAATCTGGAATGATGACATGAAACCAAGGCTGATTATTGTGAAAACCCATCCTGTGTCATGCTCCTCTTGTGTAACGTGGGAATTCAGGGACCCTTCTAGTGACCCTGGCTCCTTCATGTGCAGGAAGTGTGTTAGATCCTGTTAGATCGCTTGATGGTCTGGATCTGTAGATGGATTCACTTTGGAGCATCTGTGATGCTGAGGAAGTCGTGGAAAGTGCATTTAGTGGGTTGAATCACTTTGTAGATAAAAACTACTGAGGGAGATCGGAAATGGGTGGCCCCCAGCAGAGGAAGAGTAGGAATGCAGTGCAGGAGTTCCCTGCAATCATTTCCCTCCAAAACAGATATACCGCTTTGGATACTGTTGGGGGAGATGGCTCATCATGGGAAGATGGCAACAGCCTGGCACTGTGGCTGGCTCTGCTGCACAGAGAGCAAGAAAAACAATGGCAGAGCTATAGTGGGATTCAATTGTAAGGGGAAGAGATAGGCATTTCTGCAAATGCGGATGAGACTTAGATTGATATGTTGCCTCCCTAGTGTAAAGATCAAGGATGCCTCGGAGTGGCTGCAGGGATTTCTGGAGGGCGAGGGTAAGCAGCCAGATGTTGTGGTGCATATAGGCACCATGATATAGGTTAAAAACTGGATGAAGTCCTTCAAGTGAATTTAGGGATTTAGGAGTTAAGTAGGACCTCAAAGGAAGTAATCTCAGGATTGCTACCAGTGCCACGTGCTAGTCTGAGTAGGAATGTCAGGATAGCTAAGATAAATATGTAGATTGAGGGATGGTGCAAAAGATTGGGAATGGGTGACCACCAGAGTCCAATGGGACATTGGAACCAGTTCTGAGGGTGGTGGGACCAGGAAAAATCAGATAATCTGCACCTGGGCAAGACTGGAACCAATGTCCTGGGGAAGTGTTTGCTGTTCCGTTGAGGAGGGTTCAAACTACTGTAGCAGGTGGATGCGAACTGATGCAGGAAGTCAGCAGGAAGTAAAGTGGGAACGGAAACAAAAGATAGTAAGGGGAAAAGTGGAAACCAGAGAAACGAAAGACAAAACCCAAAAGGGCCACATTATATCATAATTCTAAGAGGGCAACAAAAGCCAAAAAAGCAAGCCTGGACGCTCTGTGCCTCAATGTGAGGAGCATTTGTAATTAGGTGGAGGAATTAACTGTGCTATCATTAATGAATATGATGGTATTGGGATCACGGAGACCTCGCTCCAGGCTGACCAGGGGTGGAAACTGAACATCCAGGGGCACTCAATATTCAGGAAAGATAGCCAGAAAGGAAAGGGAGGTGAGGTAACATTACTGGTTAAAAAGGAAATTAGTGCAATAGTAAGGAAGGACATTAGTCTGGACAATGTAGAATCTGTATGGGCAGGGCTGCGGAACACCAACGTACAAAAAACACTGGTGGGGGTTGTGCACAGACCGCCAAACAGTATAGTGAGGTTGGGGATGGCATCAAACAGGAAATAAGGGATAGGTGCAAAAAGGATCCAGCAGATATCATGGGTGACTTCAATCTGAATATTGATTGGGATAACCAAAGTAGCAGCAATGCAATGGAGGAGGATTTCTTGGAATGTATAAGGGGTGGTTTCCTCACCCAATATGTCAAGGAACCAACTCAAGGATAGGATATTCTAGTTTGGGTATTGTAAAGTGAGAGAGGATTAATTAGCAAACTTGTGATGTGAGATCTTTTGGGGAAGAGTGAACATAATACGATAGACTTCTTTTTGATGGAGAGTGACACAGTTAATCTGAAACTAGAGCCCTGATCTTGAAGAAAGAAAACTTTGATGGTATGAGACTTGTATTGGCTAGGATAAGCTGGTAAAGGATGGTTAAGGGGTTGACAATGCATAGACAATGATAGACATTTAAAGAACACATGGATGAAGTTCAATAACTCTACATCCTTCAATGGTATAAGAGTAAAATTGGGAAGGTGGCTCATTTGTGGCTAACAAGGAAAATCAGAAATGGTATTAAAGCCAAAGAGAAGGCATATAAATTGGCTCAAAAAATACCAGCAAACCTAAGGACTGGGAGAAATTTAAAATCCAGTAGAAGAGGACAAGTGGTTAATTCAGAGGAAGAAAATAAAATATAAGGACAGGCCTATAGAAAACATAAGAGCTGAATGCAAAAGCTTCCATAGATTTAGGAAGAGAAAAGTACAGGTGAAGACAAATGTAGGTCCCTTCCATTTAGAATCAGGTGAATTCATACTAAGCAACAAATACTTTGGATCTGTCTTCACTAAGAAGGACACAAATAACCTTCCAGAAATACAATGGAACCGAGGGTCGTGCATGAAGTTGGAACTGAAGGAAACCCTTATTTGTCAGGAAGTTGTATTGGGGAATTTTCTGGGATTAAAATCCGTTAAGACCCAGGGCCTGGTGCTCTGCATCCCAAAGTACTCATGGAAGGCCCCAGAAATAGTGGACACATCGGTGATCATCTTCCAGCATTCTATAGACTTCCAGAGTTCCAGTGGATTGGAAGGTACTTAATGTATCCCCATTTTTTTAAAAAAGGAGGGAGAGAAAATGGGAATTATAGTGTGGTTAGCCTGACATAAATGGTGGGGGAAATGCTGGAGTCAATTATTAATGATGTAATAACTGAGCATTTGGAAACAGGGTCGGTCCAAGTCAGCAATGATTAATTAAAAGGAAATTGTGCTTGAAAAATCTCCTGAATTTTTTTGAGGATATGACGAGGATGAACCAGTGGATGTTGTGTATTTGGACTTTCAAAAGGCTTTCAACAAAGTCCCATGAGATATTATTGAGAAAAGTTAAAACTCATGGTATTGGGAATAATAGAGTGGGAATAAATGGGTCCTTTTCAAAGGGGCAGGCAGTGACTAGTGAAGTACCACAGGCTGTTCAGTGCTGGGACTCCAGCTATTCACATATACATTAATGATTTGAACAAAGGAATTGAATGCAATATCTCCAAATTTGCAAACAGCGCTAAGCTGGGTGGCAATATGTGCTGTAAGGAGACTGCTAAGAGGCTGAAGGGTGACTTGGACAGGCTGGCTGAATGCCCAAGTACTTGGCAAATGCAGTATAATGTGGACAAATGTGAGGTTATCCACTTTGGTCGCAAAAACAGAAAAGAAGATTATTCTCTGAATGGTGGTAGATTAGGTAAAAGAGGAAGTGCCACATGACGTGGATCTCATGGTGGAACAGTCATTGAAGGTTGGCATGCAGGTTCAGCAGGCCCTGAGGAAAACTAACTGCTGGTCTTCATAGCAAGAGGATGTCTTGCTGTAGTTATACAGGACTTGGTGAGGTCACACCTTGAGCATTATGTGCGTTTTTCAACTCCTAGTCTGAGGAAGCACATTCTTGCTATGGAGAGTATCCAGTGAACGTTTGCCAGACTGATTCCTGGAGTGGCAAGACTGAAATATGAAGAGAGTTCGGATTGACTTGGCTGGTACTGACTGGAATTTAGAAGAATGAGGGGGGATCTCACAGAAACATAAAGAACCCTGATGGGACTGGACACGCTAGATGCAGGAAGAATGTTCCCGATGTTGGGGAGGTCCAGAACTAGGGGGTCATGGTCTAAGATAAAGAGTAAGCCATTCAGGACTGAGTGAGTTGTGAATCTGTGGAATTCTCTACCACAGAAAGTTGTTGGGGCCAGTTCATCAGATATGTTCAAGAGGGAGCTGGACATGGCCCTCGCTGGTAAAGGGATCAAGGGATATGTAGAGAAAGCAGGAGTGGCGTACTGAAAGTGTATGATCAACCATGATCATATTGAATGTGGTGTAGGGCTCAAAGGGCTGAATGATCTATTCCTGCAGCTATTTTCTATGTTCTATGTTTCTATAGAACTATAGAATCCCTAAAGTGCAGAAGGAAGCACTTTGACCCCATCCGGTTTGCACCAACTCTCTGAAAGGGTATCTTACCCAGGCCGAACCTTTTGTCCTATCCTTGTAGCCCCATGCAATTGCCATGGCTAATCCACCTAACCTGCACATCTTCGAAACTAAGGGGCAAGTTAGCATGGCCCATCTGCCTAACCTGTACATCTTTGGACTGTGGGAGGGAAGACCTGGTGAGAACGTGCAAACTCCACACAGACAGCCACCCAAGGCTGGAACTGAACCCAGGTCCCTGTCGTTGTGAAGCACTCAGTTCACTAATGTCCTTTAGGGAAGAAGATCTGCCACCTTTTTCTGATCTGGCCTACATGTGACACCAATTCCACAGCAATGTAGTTAATTCTTAAATGGCCCTAGTAAACCAGAGTTCAAGAGCAATTAAGGATGGGCAATAAATGCTGGCTCAGTTAGTAATGCCTACATCCCATGAATGAATTTTTTAAAAAATCCTCCAAACTCAGACATGGCAGAGGCTGACTTCAAAAGCAGAATGCTCTTTATCTGTGTCAAAATTTAGACAATTATAGCAAATGTATATCTACAGTTCAAATTACAAAGCCTGTGAAACAGTTTGCCTTTCTATCTTCTTGAGTTATCTTAAAAATTGCCATGTTCTTTAGTTTTGAAGATGTTCCTCACTTTTCCTAGTTTTCTATGTTGACATGTATGGAAGTTAGAACTTAATAGAGCTGAGAAGATTGGAGAGAGTTTGATTGGTGTCTTCATGATTATTGAGAGCTATGTGTTGTGGGTTAATACTAAGTAAGAAAATGATCATGGAAGTAGTTGGAATGTAATATAAACCCAACTAGTTCAATGTCTTTGGAGGGAGAGAACATGCCCTCACTGCTTGTTCTGATCCATATATGACTCCACCCCCATGTTTTGTTAACTTTTAATGGTATCACATCAACCAGGATAGATAATTCCTGCTGCTTTTACCATTGCTATCTGTATCCAAAAAATACATTTTCATATAGAGTGTGAGTTAATAGCAGGTTGCATCCATTGGTATTAGAAATTGGAAACAACAGAACACAAATTCCCGATGAACACAAGAAGAATTAAATGAGAGGCTTTTTTTTCAGTTCCTATTTCCCAAACTCATATTTTTGTGTTAACAACAATCACTCAGTCGTGACTTTGCTCCTTGTCATTTTAATGTTCATTCTCTTTGTTTCTGTTTCAAAATGCATTTGGAGGCTCAATGGATTTTTCTTTCTTAAAATAACTTTCTTGAGATTTGCTACTTACGAATGGATTTTCTGCTGGGAAGATTTCTCAACATGTCAGAAAAAAGACATGTTGGCGTGGCAAAGAAATCTTCACAATACTCAAACATAAGATAAAATTATCGATCCACTTATCACCACTTCCAGTTGCTGAGTTCAATGCATGATTATTTTCTCTGTTTAACACCAGGGGCTTCTGGGGAAGCTTCCCATTTAATCTCATACATACTACAGTATTGTCCCTATTAACTGGACAACTGCGATAGGATACACGCACCCTCTGTTTCTCTCATGATTGGAAACTTCATGAGACAGAAATACGCCTCATGCAATTATGTCCCCAATATTTTGACTGTTCTTACTGTCTGATCAGCTGCCTAGGAGATCTCTACCTTCTTCATCTGTGTCAACTCCTGCTGTTATCGCCTGTGTTCATGAAGTCCCTTGATCCTCTGTTGAGATGATTAGAGCTGAGCTGCAGTTGTTAAATCCAGTTTTGTGTATATATTACACAAAAACATAATCCTCTTTAATAATACTATTTGCATAGAATATTAGTGGACTGATTTCCAGCTAGATAACTGTTCTTTTTAATTTCCTTCTCTTCTGTGCCTAGCAGCGCAATAGACAACTTATTTCTCCCCTTTACATTGTTATTGAAACAACTGACAACAAAGCACCTATTTCATAGGGAAAGGTCGTTAGCCTGACTCACAGCTGCTTACCAGAAGTGTCTGCCCTATTGGTATGCCCCTTTGATATACCTGACAGTCTGTCATTCTTTTATAGCAAAGACGTTACATCATTTGTTGTTAAAACTAAAGAACAGAACACAAGTTGTGCAAATATGCTCCGGGTCTTTCGGTACTAAAGATCGACTTCTGGTGCACTGGGTGCTGAGGCAGTAAATGTGAATTCAAGGAGAGTTCAGTGGAAATATGCAGAGCAGGCAGATTGTGATGTTAATTAACATGTGACACTGATTTGATACCACTTTGGAGCTCAAGGGCATTCCAACCAGCGTGGCTTATTAATCCCGCAAAACTGAATGTTCATTCAGCAGAGGAAAAGATTCACTACCTGTGAATATCAAGAGATCATCAACTAATTTGAAGTGAGTTGCTGATTGATTTCTCCTGGTTCTTGCTGTAGCTGTACAAATGTTTAGTGGTTTCAAGAGTCCTTTAGAGTTACTGAAGTCTATGGAGATTGGTGTGGCACCTGCTGAAGATCATTATCCTGACTTCAAAGATTCCATTGAAAACAATTGCTCTCAGACATTATCTTTTCCTTTCAACATGACATGGAGAATGAGCAGAGGCAGCACAGAGCAAGACTACAGTGGACTATTTGGATATATAGCTCAGAAAGAGGCCATTCAGCCCAACCAGTCTGAGACAGTGTTTAGCTCCACCCATGTCTCCTCCCTTTGTTTTTCATCTAAACCTACCATAGTGACAGAGATCAAATGTATGCTTATGGTTACTTTAGCCTATGCAAAGACTTTGTATTAATATATTTCTGCCTCTGCAACTAACTCCATGAAGCTTAAATATTGACTGCTAAATTGACTACACATAGAATCAGAAGGCTAAAGGTTAATTTAGGCCAGTGAGCTTGATGTCAATGATAGTGGAATTGTTGGAGAAGATTCTTAGGAAGAGGATCTATACACATTTGGAATGGAATGGTCTTGTTAAAGAAGACAGCATGGTTCTGTATGTGGAAGGTCATCTCTCACTGATTTAACTGAGTTTTTTTGAGGAGGTGTCAAAAATGATTGACAAAGGAAGGATGTTGTCTACATGGACTTTAGTAAGGCATTGACAAGATCCCTCATGGCAGACTGGTGCAAAAGATTAGATCTCATGGGATCAGCGGTGAACTAACTTGATGGATTCAGAACTGGCTTGGCCATAGAAGACAGAGGGTAGAGGCGGAAGGGTGTTTTTCTGAATGGAGGTTTGTAACTAGTAGAAAAATGGCAAATGGAATTTAACCCAAACAAATGCAAAATGATGCATTTTGGTAGATCCAATTCAAGTGGGGGCTATAAAATAAATGGAAAAACAATCTTGAGCATAGACACGCAGAGACATCTGGGAGTACAGGTCCACAGATTCTTTAAGTTGGCAGCACAAATGGAAAAGATGGTGAAGAAAGCATATGGTATGTTTGCCTTCATTGGATGGGGTGTCAAGTATAAAAATTGGCAAATTATGTTACAATTGTATAAAATGTTTGTTAGGCTGCAATTGGAATACTGTGTGCAATTCTGGTCCCCACACCAGCAGAAGGACGTGGAGGCTTTGGAGAGAGTGCAAAAAAGGTTTACCAGGATGTTGCCTGGTATGGAGGATATTAGCTATGAGGAGAGATTGAATAAACTGTTTTCCTTGGAAAGATGGAGGCTGAGGAGCGACCTGATAGAAGTTTATAAAATTATAAGAGGTATAGGTAAGGTGAACAGTTTTTCCCAGAAAATTGTCAGAAATTGTCAGAAATAACAATTACAAGGGGACACAACTTTAAGATAAGGGGGAGGAAAGTTCAACTGAGATGTGCAGGGGAGGGTGGTGGGGTCCTGGAATGCACTGCCAGATCAGGTGGTTGAGGCAGTTATGCTAGCCACATATAAGACTCATCTTGATAGGCATATGAACAAATGGGGAATAGAGGGATATAAGCAATGGGTTTAGATAGGTAAACATGATCGGCGCAGGCTTGGAGGACAAAAGGGCCTGTTTCTGTGCTGTACTGTTCTTTGTTCTTTGTTCCAAGTCCACTTTTTCTTTTAGCTTTTGCCATGTTAATTTTTTTAAGTTCTGTTCAATAAAAGAAAACCATTTTAAAACTTGTATCAGTGCTGTCCTCTCATCTATTCAAAAGAATGAATGGTCCCAACAGTGACCCTCCAATCCCTTCTCTTACATTTGTTTATTTAACTTCCCCCTATATGTGTCTATACAGTTTTTTTCACCCACTCTTTCTAGTAACGAGTTCCACATCCCTACCACTCTTTGGGTGAGGAAGTTTCTTCTGAAGTTCCTTTTGGGTCTCTTTGTGACTGCTTTATATTGATAGCCTCTGGTTTTGCTCTTCCTGGTAAAAAGTCTGACAACACCAGGTTTTAGTATGTTCTTGAATGCATTCTGACAAAATGATTTATAATTTTAAAGAAATATTAGGTCATCCTTCAGCAATTCTTTCAAGAGAAAAGAGTTTCAGCCTGTCAATCCTTTCCTGGTATTCATCCCCACACATTTCTAGTATCATCCTTGAATTCTCTCTCCAGTGCCTCTCTTTTCATAATTATGGTGACAAGAGTGCACCCAGTAATGATGGCACGGTTGACTGCAGGTTTAGCATAATTCCACTACATTTCGATTTTATCATTCCTCAAAAGAAGCCCAGCATTTGGCATTTTTTATTAATGCAACCTTACCAACCTGCGACACAACTTCTAATGAGTGGTACATTTGTATTCTGAGATTCCTGTATTTCTCTATCCCACCTAGATTTTGACTTTCTAATAATCAGTTACCTCCCTGTAATTCTTACCAAAATATACCATCTCAAATTTAACTGTGTTGAATTTAATTTGCCAATTATTTGCCTATGTTGCAAGCTTATTTATTTATTAACTGTTCACCTGTATTGGCTAGTGCTGTCTACCCCCCAATTTGGTGCTATCCGTCAATTACGGTTGGGATTTTCCGGCAGTTCCCACCAGCACAATCGTCTGGTCCCGCCGATGGCAAGCTCCTGCCACAATGACGCAGGGTGTGAAAAATGGGAAATTCCATTGACAACTATGGGACTGGAACATCCCTCCACAGGCAAATGATGGGCTGCATCTGCCATTGCAAGTCACACCACAGGGGAGCAAAAATCCCACCATCCATTTTTGATTCCAAAGTCTGAATAGTTATTGTGTATTGTAGACTGCAGTGGTCCCAACACTGATCCTTGTGGATCACCACTTCCAACTGCCTGCCACTGTGAATATATTCCCTTTATTCTGCTGTCTGATTTATCTTGAAGCTAGCTAGTAATCCTTTCTGCAACTTCCCCATGGCTCCACATTTTCTGACTTTATTCATTAGTCTGTTATGAAGTATGTCATGGATGTTTTCAAAAGGTCCTTCCTGAAAGTCATCTGTGAACAATGTATTTGTATGCAATTGTGTATGTTTTACCCTCGAGGTGAAAAGTCCGATTTAAAATAGTATAGCAACAAAGCCTTTTGCTAAAAGGGGAAAAAATAGTTTATTTCATGTGATTGCTTTGGAAGTTACTTAATAAAAGATACAGCTGCTAAAACATACACACACAAAGATTAGTTATGGATGAAAAATATAATACTAATGTATGCGAATTAAGTTCAGTTTATATTGTTCGATGCAGGCCTGGTAGCTTTTGAGGTTGAAGTGTTGCATTGTCAATACTGAATATCTTGAGGTTGTAGGATTATTCCAGCAACAATATCGCCTCCAATGTCCATGTGCCAGCGGCTGTTTTAACAAGTAAGTTTGGTATGTGGAATTATGCTTCCAGAGAAGAGAGAAGGTTCCTTTTCTCTGTGGTTCTGCGGCTTCTGCATTTTTGATACTGTCTAGTTACTTACAACTGACCACCAACTATTTCTGGATGTCTCTCTCTCTCTCTCCCTGAGTTGAAGTTCTTATCTGCTTCTCTGAAGATATGTCCAGATGATTCATTTCTGCCCTTTCAATGCTTTGTGCAAGAGCTAAGAAAGCTGCTGTTATCATGTGACCTGTGAAAAATGCCTAATAATTTTGTAAGTAAGGCATTTCAAACAATCTTCTCCCACCTTTTGTCCCTGCCATGGTAGAATTTATATTCATGCAGTGAGGTGTCAACAAAACCTGGTACTGTCCTGGAAAAGACAACAGTGATCTGTAATTAAATTAAGGATCATATTTTGCTCTCCAGGAAGAGGTAGCCCAGCCTGAAATCCACAATTTTATATTGTAGCTTGGTAGCCACTTTAAAATAGTCTTTAAACTCAGTCCAAGATTTAAAAAACTTTAAAATCATTATCCCTAAAAATGTGTAATATCATTACTGTACATTGTAACAGGCATCCATAAAAAATCAAAAAGATTGGTCAAGCAAAATGTTCCCTTTTGAAATCCACGCTATCTACTTAGGAATATATTTCTCGTTTCAAGATGTTCTTCTATGTCCTCGTTTAGTAAGGATTCCATTATTTTTCCAGACACTGTAGATAAGCTGGGAACTTTATACCTCTTTCTTAAATATAGGAATTACCTTAATGATCCACCAGTCCTGTGGCATAACACATTTTTCAAATTAATAATTATCTCAGTGGTATAAAGCCTCTGCTATGTCTTCCCTGCATTCTCTTATTATGTGGGTGCAACCATCTGGTCCAAAGGCTTTGTTCTTTTTTGAGTTTATTTGATTTTTCCAATAAATTTCCTTTTGTAATTTTAAATACATGTTTCTCAACACAAATCTGGTCACTCAATGCCATGTCAACTTGTTCTATCACTACCAAAGCAAAACAACACTTTCTGTTATTTCTGCCATCTCTTTGTCATTACCTGTCATATTATCCTTTCTATCCCTTTACAGCCCTATATCCATCGTAGCCTTCCTATTTTTATTGACATGACTGTAAGCTATCTTAGTCTTTTGTATTCTGTTCCTTGATAATTAAATTTAATGGTTCCTCTTTGTCTTCATAACATTTTTTGGGATTCTCTCATAATCTATTCTTATTTTCTCTTTCATGCTCCTCTTCTGTCCTTTGACTTAGTATATGCTTCTTTCTTAACTCTCAATTAGTCCCTCTTGTCTTTCTTAATCCATGAAGTCTCATCAGCGTACAGGTCATTCTTTTTAACAGAATATATTTTTCCTGTATCTTCCATAAAATCCCAATTGTGCAGAAGACATCGGCTTATCAAATCAGCACTGACCCACCGAAAAAGCACTCTACCTCAGCCCTCTCCCGCGCCCTATCCCTGTAAACCCGTGCATGCATTGATCGTGACCAGTCCATCCAGCCTGCACATCTTAGGATTGTGGGAACAAACTAGAGAACCTGAAGGAAACCCACATGGACAGGGGGAGAACGTGCAAACTTCACATAGTTACCCAAGGCCGGAATCAAACCCAGATCCTTGGCATTGTGAGACGGCATTGCTAACCACTGCACCGTCATGCCTCCCTGGTTGAACACCATTTAACTTTTTTCCGTTGTTGTTCTATGTTGTTATTTGCCATTATAAATGCTCATTTCATTTTCCCAAATTCTATTCTGAACTCCGACAGATCAGTTTTGTTTTCCCAACCTATTAACTTGGTTTTTGTTATACTTATTTCCTTCTCTATTAATATTTTAAAATGTTTACATTATAGTCCCTATTTTCTAGCTGTTCCCCCACTCACTTCTTTCATCTGCTGTGGTTCATTTCCCATTACTAGACCGAATTGTGAATCGTCCCTTGCTGTACATTTTACAAATTAGACTGGAAAAGCATCCTGTACATGTTATAGGAGCTCAATTACCTTATCCCTGTATCCTCTCCTGTCCACTTAATACCAGGGTAGCTGAAACCCTTAGTGAGTATTATTTATGGCAGGATCTTCCTAAAAATATGGTAAAGTTTCAGGGTCTGACTGAAAATTGATGTATTTCTTCCTAAATTTTCACTTCAGATCTTCTGACACTTTGTCAAAAAAAGCAAGGAGGGTATGGTGTGTTTTGCATTATCATTCCTAAGGGGTGGAGCCTAAAGATGACAGCAAAGCCAGCTTCACAGAGGCCCTGTTAAAGTCCCTCCCCACGGACAGCGGAGACCCAGTAAACAAGGGGAACACTTCCAACTCTTGGCCACAGGCAGGCAACCTCCCCCCAACACTTAATGAATTGGTCACCCACCCCCATCGATGCTGGCATTCGGGTGAGCACTTCACCCCCTCATTACTGGCATATCACCCTTCCCACACATTATGAGAATTCCACAATGAGCAATATGTGGGCTAATGTTATATTTAGTGACTTATGACATTTGTAGATATATTCATGGGTGGCATGGTGGCATAGTGTTTACCACTGCTGCCTGACAGCACCAGGGACCTGGATTCAATCCTGGCCTTGGTTCAACATCTGTGTGGAATTTGCACATTCTCTCTGTGTTTGCATGGGTTTCCTCCCACATTCCAAAGATGTGCAGGTTAGGTTAATTGGCCTTACTAAATTGTCCCAGAGTGTCGGGAGGATTAGCAGTGTAATTATCCCCAGGACTATGAGGATAGGGCCTGGATGGGATTGTTGTCAGTGCAGACTTGATGGAGTGAATGGCCTCCTTCTGCACTGGATGGATGCTATGATCTTGACCCTCAGTGTGAAGTAGATGAAATATATGCAACATTGTTTCCACATCCTTTGAACTAGACTGGCATTAAAATGCCATAGCTTTCGGGTCACACCAATTTTGCAAAATTTAGTTGAATAGTCTCTTGGTCCCCTGTACTCAGGTGCCATCTCATCTTGTCTCCACCCTTGCACCAAGAACACCAATGCAACAGTGGAATGTCTTGGGGCCCGTTTTCTGTCACATTTTATTATTAGTGGCTATTACGCAAGTCAAAATCACTTTTACACTAACTCCCAGCCACTGTGCACCTTCCTCTTTAAAGATGAAGACTTGCTTAAAGTCGGTCAAGCTTACACAAACTCATGTTGGCCTTTCCTGATTTTTACAGCTCCTCAGAAGTTTAAATGTTGTCTGCTTTGGAAGCAATGTAGGTTTTTGGGCCTTAACAAATTATTGCAGAAACAAAATAGAAAAAAAGAGTTCAGGAGTTGTGTATGTGCTGAATAAAAAGTAATGATAGCTAATAGCAAAAATAACCTGGAGAAATTTGACAATGAAACCATGTACATGCCTTAAATAGTTTGTCATTTCATGAGATAAAAGTTCATGCTAGTGCCTCAATCCATTTCAATATTATGCAGCATTCAAATTAGCACCCAAAATTTCCTAAGGCTTATTAGTTGTTTCCATCACGGATCAAAAATACATCTTCATTCAAGACCCTGGTTCACTCCTGTGCTTTATTGTTTCTTTTCTCTTGTCTGTTCAGGAGCCAGGTGTAAACCAGGCATTGTTAGACTCCATTGTCCACTCTTTACAGAATCAACCTTCATTATTCCTTCTCTTTCTAAGATCTGAGTTGCATTTGATTGGTTTGTGAAGAAGGTATCACATATGCTCTTTGGGAGCACTGGGGGATATTTCATTTGCAGATTGACGGACCCATTAATATCTTCCGATTGTTACCAGGTATATAAATGATCGTGCAAGCACATTAATTTGGAAAAAAAAGTTAATGCTTTTGTGTTTTGTAGTAATTTTTGAAGCCTGGGCAATAGGATGCAAAGGATGAAAAAGTTCTAACTTTAAAGGAGTGGCTCATGGTAAAATATCTGCCTCTGCAGCATTCCCCTGGTGTACGTCAGGTTGGCCTAATCTATAAGCATTAAGGGAAATGCCAGCCATCACTTTGGCTGGTACTCGTTCATGTTTTATGGTCTTCCTAAAGCAGCTGGCAAATCTCACTTGCAGCTCTGCCTGAGTCGTTTATGTTCTCCAGATTTCTCAGGCTATTTTATTCTCCTGCTGCTGCACTGAGACACACAACAATCATTTAAATAGAACATAGAACACTACAGCACAAACAGGCCCTTCGGCCCACAAGTTGCGCCGACCACATCACCTACCAACCTACAGACCTATCTATAACCCTCAATCTCATTAAACCCCATATACTCATCCAGAAGTCTTTTAAAAGACCCCAGCGAGTTCGCCTCCACCACCACTGACGGCAGCCGATTCCATTCACTCACCACCCTCTGAGTGAAAAACTTACCCCTAACATCACTTCTGAACCTCCCTCCCCGCACCTTAAATCTGTGTCCTCTCGTAGCGACCATTTCAAACCGGGGAAATAGCCTCTGAGAGTCCACCCTATCTATTCCTCTCAACATTTTGTAAACTTCTATCAGGTCGCCTCTCAACCTTCGTCTCTCCAGGGAAAAGAGTCCCAGCTCCCTCAACCTAACTTCATAAGGCATGCCTCCCAGTCCAGGCAACATCCTTGTTCTGCATTTCTGCATTAAATTTCTGTTGATGGATTCACCCTTTTCACTCCTATCACTGCTGTGGTGATATTTTCTAAATTTTCTATTGTTGTTAGGCTCACTAATACTAAATTAGGCCTGATGAAAAATATTGTCTTACAAGTACATGATAATATGTCCTATTTTCTTATAACTTAAATTGGCTATTCTCATGATTATTTTGTTGATGCTTGTGGAGTTATCTTGGAGTTGGTGGATCCAAGAGTCCGAAGCATGAACAAATAGTTTGTTCTTCACTTGTGTTCTAAAATTATCACTGAGGGAAAAAAAGGCCATTGTTCCTGTTGGTGGTCTCACAAGTAAGCATTAAAGCATATGTAATGTGCACTTCAATTGAACTGTGCACAGTATGCAATTAAATGCCAACGATTCTGCTGAGATTCATTTAAACTGAAATGTGCATATCCCATTATGAAAAAAATTTCAAATGGCACATTCACTATCTTGCAATGAAATGTTATTGTTGCTGTAATAAAGCGTTGAAATTATCAGAAGTATAATCTAAGATATGGTCTAAGGAAATGGATCAAAGATGCCAAAAGACAGTACCGGAACAAACGACAGTCCCCGGCTAGCCACACAGAACTCCGCTGACCAAGGCAAGGTCTGCAAGACGTAACAGGCTACAAGGTGAAGGCATGTAAAATTGCACCCCTCTCTGATGAGCTCAGTGCATTCTACCCCTGTTTTGAGCAAGAGGTCAGCACGAGCATGCCTCCATTCTGGAAGCCTGACACGGACCTGTATCTGATGTTACCATTGCAGATGTCAGAGCAGTCTTCTTGCAGGTCAACCTACGGAAAGCGACTGGCCTGGATGGGGTACCCAGATGAGCATTCAGATCCTGTGCGGATTGGCTGGCAGGGGTATTTGCAAACATCTTCAACATCTCTTTACAACAATCTGAGGTCCCTATCTGCTTCAAGAAGACGATCATCGTCCCAGTACCTAAGAAAAGCCAAGCAGCGTGCCTTAATGACTATTGGCTCTGACATCCATCATTATGAAGTGTTTTAAAAGGTTAGTCATGTCAGTTAGAGCCTCCTGGACTGTCTGGATCCACGACAGTTTTCCTACCACCGCAACAGGTCCACAGCAGATGCCCTGGCCCTGCACTCAACCCTGGAACATCTAGAAAGCAAAGCCACCTATGTCAGACTCCTATTTATTAACTACTACTGAGCCTTCAGGACCATTATTCCGATGAAACTCATCTCCAAACCCCATTGGCTGGGCCTTGGCTCCTCCCTCTGTGACCATATCCTGAACTTCCTAACCCACAGACTACAATCAGTAAGGATAGGCAACAACACCTTTTCCATTATCATCCTCAACACCAGTGTCTTATAAGGCTGTGTTCTCAGCCCCTGTGCTACTCCTTATACACCTATGACTGTGTGGCCAACTTCCCCTCCAACTTAATTTTCATGTTTGCTGTTGACACCATTGCAATGGGTCGGATCTGAAACAATGACGAGACAGAGTATATGAACATGATAGAAAATTTGGTGGACTGGTGCGGCAACAATGATCTCGCCCTCGTGTCAACAAAACAAAAGAGATTGTCATTGATTTCAGGAAGTGTGGTGGACAGCATGCCCCTATCTACATCAGCGGAGACAAAGTAGAAAAGGTTAAGAGCTTCAAGTTTTTAGGTGTCCAGATCATCAAAAGCCTGTCCTGGTCCTCCCATGCTGACACTATAGTTTAGAAAGCCCACTAATGCCTCCACTTTCTCATAGAATCATAGGATCTCTCCAGTGGAGAAGAAAGCCATTTGGCCCATTGAATCTGCACTGACCACAGTCCCGTCCAGGGTCTATTCCTGTAACCCCACATAGTTACCCTTCTAATCCCTTAGCACTAAGAACACTTTAGCATAGCTGATCACCCTATCCCACACACCTTTGGAGTGTGGGATGAAACTGGAGCACCCGGAGGAAACCCATGCAGACACAGAAAGACTAAGGAAATTTGACATGTCAGCTGTGACTCTCACCAACTTTTACAGATGAACCATGGAAAGTATTATTTCTGGCTGTATCGCAGCATGGTATAGCTCTGACCTGCCCAAGACCACAAGAAACTACAAAAGGTCATGAATATAGCCCAATCCATCACGCAAACCAGCCTCTCATCCATTGACTCCGTCTACACTTCCCACTGCCTTGGCAAAGCAGCTAGCATAATTAAGGAGCCCATGTACCCTGGACATTCCTCTTCCACATTCTTCCGTCGGGAAAAAGATACAAAAATCTGAGGTCGTGGACCAACCGCTTCTTCCCTGCTGCCATCAGACTTTTGAATGGACCTACCTTGCATGCTCTTTCTCTCCACCCTAACTATGACTGTAACACTACATTCTGCACTCTCTTGTTTCCTTCTCGACGAGTGATGTGCTGTGTATAGTGCGCAAGAAGCAATACTTTTCTCTGTATACTAATACATGTGACAATAATGAATCAAATCAAATCAAAATCAAAAAGAGGGGACGCGTGACATTTTGGACGTCCAGTGTAAATATTTGATGTACTTACATTATTTGTTTCCTATGATTGTAAGTGGACAAATCATGTTTTAAGTTGATATACATGTTTCTATTAAAGCAAGGTAAAAGTATAGGGGCAGTGCAATGGGCCAGGAGACTTCACTGGAGAACGTTTAACGGGCTCCCCACTAGGCACCGCGGCCTCTGTGCGTCTCCGGCTTCAAGATTTTTGAAATCATTAGCTCCGCGCCGGAAATCGGTGTGGAGCTGACTTCCATAATTAAATTTGAATTTAAATCCCATTAGCCAGCCTGGGACTGAAGACTCCGGACCTATTGCATCTGCCCCTCCCCCTCCCCTCTCTACTACCTGCCAGGGGCGTTTAACTCCAGCAGGGATTACTCCTGCTTCTAATGGGGAAGAGGCAGCCCAACACCGTTGGAGGGAACAGAGTTCATGGAGACCCGTCCCCCACCACCCCCAGGAAGTCAGGGGAAATGTCTCCTGGGTATTGCCAGTCTGGTCTCCTGGCACTATCCAAGAGTGTATGTTGGCACTGCCCACCAGGCATTGGGTAATACCGCGAGGTTGTGGCTGGATGGCTAGCTCTGATGACTCATTTCCCTCCTTCCCTCCCTCTGCTGCCAATTCTCATGAAGACTGACAGTGGAAACCCCCATCTCCACTGATTGCCTCTCCCCCTCCAAAGCCCATCCCCTTTGGCCACAACCTCTTGGCATTGCCCAATGCCTGATGGGCAGTGCCAAGGTGTCCCCTTGGGTAGTGCCAGGGGGCCAGGCTGGCAATGCCCAGGAGAAATTACAATGTAAAAGTGTTGATGAGGGTGCAAAACAGCTGGTAACTCATTGATCATCCATTAAACTCCTTGTCTGTTCTGCTGAATTGACTTCAATACAACTGGACATTAGGAATAGCCTGTGTAATTCATTCTGTTCTCCATCCACTTATGTCCATTTTCTAATTGCTGATACATCTAACCAGATGCTAACACTATGCACATTGCAGAATATAACTTTTAATTGCAAACTAATATGTTGGTACACAGGAGCGTACATGCTGTCATAGCATTGATAAATTTGCTTCAGATTGATTGCTTCAGATAGTTAAATTGGCATTAGGAATAGTCAGTGACTGAGGGAAGGTAAGGTGTGGGACATATGGTGATTGGGGAATTGGGGTTGTGGTTACCTATATCGCATTGGGTGAACTCTTTTCAGGCAACCCAGCCTGAAAGAGGCTGTCTTTGCTGCCTCATCTCCTCCTCCTCCTCCTGATGCCAAGCTCCTACTTCTTCATTGGAATCTGGAACTGCCTTTGCCCCAAACTGCTGTTGATGTTAGAACAACAGAAAGATTCAAAATTGAGATTGAGGGCTTTTTTTGTCAGGCAAGGATATTGAGGATTGCAGAATGAGGTTGGGAAGACAGTTAAAATACAGCACAGCCATGAATGGGCTTCAGGAGTTGAATAGATTACTGCTGTTCTGATGTTCCGATCAGTTTTATGAGCAGACACTCATGCTATTTATCACTACAAATAGTTCAGTACACAAGGTGGACAATTTGTACTTCTGTGCATTACTGTAGGGCTTTTCCTTGTAGCAGCCTTAAAGAATAGGATTCAGTCAGGATATAAATAGGAACTCATGCTGAATTTAACTGTACCCTGAAGAAGGAAGCACAGACCTGGTGCTGTGTCTCCATATGTTGCTGTCAACAGAAATATCTAATAACTTCTGATTGAAATATTTTCTGGATCAGACATGCACCTTTTTCAAATGAACATGTTTTTAAAAATCAGTTTAACTGTTAGATACGTTTTAAAACCATGTGATCCAAGAATCCTTCAAGACCCAAGGTGAGAATTAATAATTGCTAGGGTAACAATTAACTTGATCACTATACTGTAGAAACATTGAAATGCTGCATTTATACGTCATTGTCTACATTCCATCTGGATAGTTATGCAGACAATGCATGTTTGCATTAATTTCCAATCAAGGGTGTGCATATTAAATTACACATAAGGTCACTTGAACAGTTGAGATAATAAATTATTGATTTGAATTTGGAACTAATGTCATGTCTGCATGTTAAATAGTAAGGTCATTAGCCATATCAATGCATGTTTTCATTATCAAGCATGCTTTATTACCTCTTTAACTTTATGCCTAGGGTGTCCTTCATACACTAAGCAGGGCTTTCATTTCCTACAAGAAAAGGCAAAAGACATATATCTTCCATTTCACAGCCTAAGTACCCGATTAAGAAGTGAGTTGGAAGTTAAGTCACTCCTATTGACAAATAACTGAAATATGTAAGAAAAAGTTAAGGATATGTAAAGATCAGGGCTCAAGAAAACTCATTCCTCTAGACTGTCAGCTCACCATTATAAGATGCAATTGCTCTTCAAATGTCCCTCATATTTAAGTCTTTGTACAATCCCATCTGGAAGATTATTGTAAGCTTTTACCATTCTGTGAGCAATCCAGTTCTTCAAGTCATCTGCTTTAATTTCACATGCAGCAGTTTTATTGTACATCTTTATTTAGAAATGTTATATCCTATTTCGTACTTTAGATACACCTCAGTGATGTTTCCCTTGTATTTCCAGGCTCTAGATATCAGTTTTTTTCTAATCTTTCTCCAATTTCAAGCTCTTTACACTGAAGATGTCACTTTTTTTCCCTGCAACGCTCCCATTGCTTACACATGTTTTCTATGATGCAGTAACCAGTGTGAATTGGAATTCCAGATTTATTGTGAAAAGTTAATTTTAAAGTTTTGAGAACAACCTATTGAAATGTATTGTCCTGATATTATATCCAAATATTTGCTTAGTTTATTTCATGCTTTGCCACATTGACTTAATATTTTCAGTAATTTGGCAATCACTAATTCCAGTGATTTTGTCAAAGTCCCGATTCAGGGCCAATCACCAATTACTAGCAATACTGATTTTTGCAGCCAATACAGAGTATTACACGTTTACAATTGCTATATTTTAGTGTCTGTCAAATTCCACTGAAGAAGGTAGAAATTGTTATTGGTGCTATCAGAGAAAAAAAAACTGAACGCACTTTACTGATTTTCTTTGCCTGTCTTTCAGTGAATAATTAAACAGTTCCGACTAAATGATTTAGTACCACAAGCAGAGGAGAATGTGGTGCAAACTTGATGAGCTTTGTGCAGCCACATGGTTGACAGTGAGACCTATCCTTGCTTTGGCTCAACTATAAGAATATATTTCCTCCAGTTTTGAATGAAATTTGTGAGATCAGCCAATTCCTCACACGTTTTGGCAGGATAAAATGTCAGATTGACTACACTAAACATCCAAGGTGGGCTTTAATGAAACCATCAAGCATCATGTCTCTCCGCCAAATGGTTCACAAAACATTAACATTAGACACTGTTTGTACTGAGCATGGCAAACAGCAGTCTTGAAGGACATCAGGACACAAATACTCACTTCAGATTGTAGGATTAAAAGGTGTAGTCCATGTGATTCTTGAACAAACAAATGGAAACATTTACTTTTGACAACTCCATTGTTCAGTTAAATAAATTAGGGCAAGTTCAGCATGCTCTATCTGCTCGATTGTAAGGCTGTATGAGGCTCTGGTCAGACCCCATTTGGAGTATTGTGAGCAGTTTTGGGCCCCATATCTAAGTAAGGATGTACTGGCCTTTGAAAGGGTCCAGAGGAAGTCACAAAAATGCTCCCTGGAACGATCAGCTCGTTGTATGAGGAACAGTTGAGAACTCTGAGTCTGTACTCATTGGAGTTTAGAAGGATGAGGGGGGATCTTATTGAAACTTACAGGCTATTGCAAGGCCTGGATAGAGTGGTTATGGAGAGGGTGTTTCCACTAGTAGGAAAAACTAGAACCAGAGAGCACCACCTCAGGTTAAAGGGACGATCCTTTAAAACAGAGATGAGAAGGAATTTCTTTAGCCAGAGAGTGGCAAATCTGTGGAACTCTTTGCTGCAGAAGGCTGTGGAGGCCACATCATTGAGCGTCTTTAAGTCAGGTTCTCAATTAATAGGAGGATCATGGGTTATGGGGAAAAGGCAGGAGAATGGGAATGAGAAAAATGTCAGGCATGATTAGAATGGCAGAGCAGACTCAATGGGCTGAGCGGACTAATTCTGCTCCTTTGTCTTATGTTCTTATGGTATCATGAGGGTGGCATCTTTTATACATTCCAATTTTAAATGCCTCCTAACATTACCACTTAATTTTATTCAGTCGGCATGGACATGTTCTGGTGAAAGATATAGGAAATAAGAAGGAGACATCAATATCACACATACACAGCTTTAAATGGTACATTTGTAGTATGCTAAATACCACATGATCCAGCAGTTAAGAATTCAGTAGACTTTGCAAGAAAAATGTTTTTCTTCTTAGGCAGTCCCTCGGAGTCAAGGATGACTTGCTTCCAAAATACAGTTGAGTTCTCAGGAGAAAAGAATGAGCCTGGATATGAAACTTCTGGACCCGATTTTACCATTTTGGCTCTAAGTGCTGGCTGGACTTGAAATTGGGAGTGTTTCAGATCTGACTTTTAGACCCATTCTGAGGTGCCTCTGTATGTAGCCTCGCTGCAAAAATATCAGTGATTCTGATTCCAAGCCAGTGGGCAGGTCTTAACGTACTTGGAACCTGCAGCTCTGATCAGCACCTCCAAATGTGCATGCACAAAAAAATGATAGAATGCTACTCCCTTGCCGTATCCCTTCCAGGCTGGATAATACCTCCCCCTGACCCCCACAAGCACTGCCCCACCTCCACAACATTATAGACCCTCTTATTCCCCCACACCCCCACCACCCGGAGCGATCGCAAGTCCCTCCCCCGCTTCCCCCCCACCAATCTCCGGCACAGTGGCAGCGGATCCCCCTTCCCCTCACTGATCACAGGTAGAGTGGCAGTGGACCCACCTACCCCCTCCCCACGATCTCAAGCAGAGAGCTGTCGGACCCACCCCCCCAACACCCATCTCAAGCTGTCAAACCCTCACCAATGGCATGCCCAAATCAGACTTTTATGGAACTTCTGTTTCATGCCAATTCCGGATGGGCGAACACAATGGGAAAGAGGGAAGTGCTGATAAAGTTGGGCGTACAGCCCTTTAAGTCAATTTAAATGCATGCAAATGCATTTAAATGGCCAGCGCGCCCATTTCTGGCTTGGTCTTGGTCGCAACCATTTTCTGGCCTTGGTAAAGGGGGAACCGGTGTGAAGGCAGGCGCGGAACACGCATTCACCTCACGCCTGACTTTATCAAGTTTCCATGCCCAAAAACAGGTGCAACGCGATGGTAAAATTGGGCCCTCTTTTTCAGTTTGTCTGAGTTTGAGAAATAGCTCATGGCAATACTTATTATGGTGCTTTCCAAAGGGCACTGTTAATGTGCTTGAACAATCCTCGTGTACTGGGGTTTTGTGTGTGTGTGTGTGTCTGTGTGTGTGTGTCTGTGTCTGTGTGCGTGCGTGCGTGCAAATGGGCGGAGGACTAAATCCATCTAAGTTCCTGAATAATGTCTACAGAAAGAACAGCCGTCTATTGATTGATCCAACAACGTTTACGATGAACAATGCTATTTTGATGCTATGTACCCCTTTATCTATGTTGAACATATTGAACATATGTTCTTGGAATGAGAAATGTTAGCAATTCACATAATTTTCTTGAAAAGGTGTTTGTCATTAATTTTGTAGAGTTGATGGCAAATATTGTACAAACAACCATCAATATCAACAATCTAGTTTGAACTGAGTCTATTTGTAAGAACTATTATTATTCTGATGTCAGTCCTGCTCCTATACCTACTAAAGCTATCTGACAATTATAGAAGAATAAAGCCCAAGAAGTATTTCTTCTAATTGATTAATAATAAATGTTCTCTTCCTCCCACCATAAATGTTGGAAGCTTTCTGCTGAAACAACATTTCTACATGGAGTAGGATTTGAATAAATAAAATGTATCACACTAAGCAAATAACACAATGGCTGCAGCATTGGACTTCCAAGTGCCATTAGTTGCAGCCCTATTGGAGAAGTTTCAGTGAAAGAAAGTAGCACAGGTCCTGTCCGGGCTAACCATACGGTTTTCAATGTAATAGCACTGCCATTCTGTACCTACACCCACAGTAGGTCACCAGTCAGCATCAAATGTTGATCTGACACATGACCTGAGTTTGCCACCTTGTCCCCATCTTCAGGGGACTTTCTTGCTCTGTTCTGTCTTAGTAATGATACAGAAATCCTGTTAATAGAGGAAAGAGAACACTTACAGCAGGAAGCCTTACCTCCCTGTCTCAGTTGGTGATATAAAATGGAAAGTCTAGGATTGCGCACCCATTATTTGCAGTGACTAATATTCAGTTCCAGTTTCACCATCTACACAGTGCAGGATGAGGATGAAATGGGATTTCCAAAGGTGCCTAAAGCACCTGGATGGTTGCAGTGACAATTTTGCTATTGCTTCTGTGATGTTTGTGCCAATAGTACTGAGTACCATCTCCCCCAAGTGGGAGAGGAAACACAATCTTACCTACCCATCCTGGTTTGTTGCTGCATTCTTCTGTTATGTGTAATGTTCTGCAACAGAGAGGGAATAGTGCCAGTGAGTGTACTCTAACATGTTTAGAACGTGTGCCTGTCATCTCTGAATCACATTGGCAATTTGTGGAATCTGTGAGATGTGGATGTGAGGGCTCCAGCAGTGGTAGATGTATGAGAGTGAAGCACAGAAATGCTAGGCATGAATCTTGATTGCTAATGATTGTTAATGTGTCAATAAAGGGGTGTAGTGCATTGTATAGTTCGTGAGGCTTCTGATGTAGTAACTGGGATTTGGAATTTGACACTTGTATGAGGGTATCAAACATTTTGTAGCAGGTTTTCAGGGTCAGACTCCTGGCATTGATCTCTGTGATTATCTGGTCCTTCTGCCTTTTAAACTGGAGATCTGCCTGCCCTCTTTGGATTGATCAAATCCCCTGCTTTCAATCTCCAGCACCAAGGCCTCCAGCATTGCATCAGAGAACCTGGGACTCCCTCATCTTTCTCCTATTTTCTTTCTCTCTCTGTGTGATCTGATGCACCATTACTTCAGTTTATTCCTGCCCCATATGTATTTCTCAGCCATGTGACCAATTTGACTTCTCATTGTATACTAGTACATGTGATAAGTATTGTTTCCTGCGTGCTATCCAGACAAAGCATACCGTTCATAGAGAAGAAAGGAAGAGAGTGCAGAATGTAGTGTTGCAGTCACAGCTAGGGTGTAGCGAAAGATCAACTTAGTGTGAGGTAGGTCTATTCAAAAGTCTGATGGCAGTAGAGAAAAAGCTGTCCTTGAATCAATATGTGGCCTCAGACTTGTATATCTTTTTGCCGATGGAAGAAGGTGGAAGAGAGTATGTCTGGGCTGCATGGGGCCTTTACTTATGCTGATTGCTTTTCCAAGGCAGCGGCAGGGTCAATGGATGGGAAGCTGGTTCGAGTGGTGGACAGGGCTCTGTTCACAACCCTTTGTAGTTTACTGCAGTCTTGGACAGAGCAGGAGCCAGCTGTGTTACAAACAGAAAGAATGTTGAATATGCATCTGCAGTCAGTTTACATCGCTAAGAGATGCCAGCTTACACAGGCTAGCTTTAAATTGTGGTAACCTCACATAAACATGGGCTTCTGGTAAGGGTACAACCATTCAACCGCTCATTTAGTGCTATGCTACATGTCACTATTGTGGAGATGAACATGCAGTGTGAAGTTTGCATTCTGTTTGCATTCCTTTCAACGAGTGTGGGTTAATTGTCCATTACTGTACCTGCCCCTAGTTAATGGACCATATCTAATTTTTAATACATACATATTTTTAAATGCTGATTTCAAAATTACCAACTTGATCTTTGTTAAGGTTCAGAAGCAAGGAAAAAAAATCTCATTCCATATTTCTGGGTCAGGATAGTATTTCCTGTTAATTAATGTGACTTGTCCCACGGTTATTTCACTTATCAGTGTGAAACCAGACCTGAACTGAGCTTTAGGCTGTAAAAATCATTAACAACTGAGCAAGATAATGAAACCAGAGGGCTGGTTATGACATCTGCCTAGACTCAGATCATAGCTTAGTTTAAAATGCTTGCTGTTTATGCTTCACACTGACTCGCTAGAGTAAAAGTATTCACCATGTAAAATACAGAATGTAACATGAATTAGAACTGAACAGCAGGATGATTCGTCAGATGCCATTGTTCTTCTAACATTTCTCCTTGTAGCTTATTGCATTGGCTAAAATATTGTGGGTGATGGAGGCCTTGTGCTGCATCTGTTGTGTTTCCCATGCTGCCAGCTGCTTCCTGCACAGCCCACCTTGCATTGTTCCAGGAAAAGGACACGGGCATGTGCAACCCCCTGCCTATACTAGAACAGTTCCAGATGGGTGTGATCCTGCCGTCATGCAGCTCAACCAGTTAATGTAACACCAGAATCCCAAATTCAGGTAGTGAACATCCGGGCTGCATCTGCATTATTTACTGCAGAAAAAGCATGAGAAGCTGCAAAGTGGCCCTTCAGAGAGAGTTATTTAAAGCAATAGGCAACCTGATTGCAGGCAAGTTACACCTTTGACAAGTTTTATATTGAAAACAGTCTGGGTGTAGTCTGAAGTATTTCCGGAGATGTTTGGTGAGATGCTGGATTTATCAGAGAATGCTGTCACAACCTCACGTGGTGGTGGGTTAGACTGGGGCAGAGAGGACAGAGGAGCCACGGATCTATTCAGGCACAAGCTTGCAACAGGTATGGGCCCTGCAATGATAGTGGCCCTGACTGGATAGCAAGTCAGAGAGGACGGGGGGGCAGAGGCTGCGGGCAATGATAACTTACATTGTTCACTCTGTCTGCTGCAGCTGGACTCTTCTGTACTTTCTGACAGCAATCAAAAGCTATCTGGCAGATCAGCCTATGAACCCAGCACTTTGAAGTCCATTCACCATTTTCCTCTAAGTGTTGCCCCATCGAGGTTCTCAATTGGAACACTGTTCAACTTCCACCTTATCTTTCAGTAAGTTGACAAATGCATAATCATTATTCCTCATGGCTTCAGGTCATACATATCCAATGAATCACAATGCTCTGATTGATCCCAACTCTGCACTAGCCCCCTGTGTATGTGCAGTACCAATGTCTGACCTGGTGCTGAGAATGTCAGATCAAATGATGGAGCATTTTCATTAATGCTGTGCTATTGGTCACTTTCCTCCTCTTGGAGACCCTGTATCTAGATAGATGACAGTTTTTGGGAGTTTGAAATTTTTACATTTGGGAAGTGGTTCAAGTGTGAAGCAAAAGGTCCATGGTCGCTCCATCAGCAGCTTGCTCATCATGCCAATAAGCAGGGCAAGGGTAAGTTGGGAGTCGAGAAGAGGCAAAAAGCAGGAAGATGCCTTCATCCAGACTGTTCTCAGTGATACCTGATATCATGGGTCCTGTCACAAATGGGCCCACTTTGTGGAGAAACATCTCCTTTGTAGGCCTCAGGAGATGCCGGTGTCTTTGTGTCACCTTGTGTTGCAAGAGAAAGGGCAGAATATTAGTGATTGGTTTTGTGTGAAATGCTTGTCATAGCTGAAGTAAGTAGTCTCACAACACCAGATTAAATCCCAACAGGTTTATTTGGTAGCATGAAGTTTCAGAGAGCTGCTCATCAAACGAGTGCAGGATTTGTTTCACAAACAGGGCATATATAGACACAAACTCAATTACAAGACAATGGTTGGAATGTGAGTCTAATCAAGTCTTTACAGGTACAGACAGTGTGAGTGGAGAGAGGGTTAAGCACAGGTTAAAGAGGTGTGAATTGTCTCCAACCAGGACAGTTAGTGAGATTTTGTAAGTCCTGGCAAATCATGGGAAAGTCGAGGGCAAGTCCAAGCAGATCATGCATATCGACACAGACATCAAGTTTCTATAAAGACTCACATTCCAACCATTATCTTGTAATTAAGTTTGTGTCTATATATGCCCTCTTTGTGAGCCAAATCCTGTACTCACCTGATGAAGGAGCAGTTCTCCGAAAGCTCATGCCACCAAATAAACCTGTTGGACTTTAACCTGGTGTTGTGAGACTACTTACTGTGCCTATCCGAGTCCAACACCAGCAACTCCACATCATGTCATAGCTGAATAGCTGAAGGAATGTTGAAGTGGTGAGATTTGTGTGTGGGACTGGCAACATTCGTAGCTGTATGATGGTGAGGTCAAATTTCTGAATGTTGGGTGTGGGTTTTGACTGTCACAGTGGGCTGTTGGGTGAGCAATGGGATTGTGGTGCATTGAGTGATGGATAGAAGATGTTCTGTGAAGACATTCATTGATGTTGGTTTACAAAGTTGGCCTTTAGACCACCGAGACCTGAACAGGTCTGGGCAAGCTACCAACAATGATACCACATCAAAAAAAAACAGCAAACCAATTAACATCTTACCAGCAGTTGGAATAATTAAATTGATCATTTTTAAAAAACTATCAATTTAAAACAATAACTTTGTTTTTTGATATTTGTTATATAATTTGTGTCATATGTTTCCTCAAGCCCCTGGCAAGATTACCTGACATTAGGTAAATAACTGTAGATTTATTTTATCGTCATTAATAATTTGACAGCTTCTAATGGTAATATACATTTGCAAGATCAAAACACAACGCAAGAAATGAAAGTTGGCTAGATTTTTAAAATTTAAGTCCTATTCTGAATTCACTGATTATTCGTAAATGAAACAGAAACACCAGTTGCAGTTAAAACTGCATCATGTTGGAAAGTTGTGGAGTTGGGGTGAGGAATGAAGAATATTTTGTAATGGAGATGTAAGTGAAGGATGGCTAGAAATCCCTCTTTTAAAAGCATTTCACCAATCATGAACACAACCTGTGCTTATTGCAGTGTGCAAATGGGAATAATATTATTTAAGATTAAGTAAATTGTTTCATTAAATACCAATTATTTCAAATGGATTCCTGTGCAAGAAGCAGACCACTTTAAATAAAAGTAAATATTTTATTTTCCTTTCTGTTACTCACACTTGAAAAATCATTTATTGCATGACTTGTCACTGATTGGTGTATGATCCAATATTTAGATAATGTATGATTGGAATGCTCAATGTTAAGTCAATGTCAACTTCTGAACTTACATTGTCCAGTATCTATACTGTCGAAAAGAACTTGGGCTATCTTGAGTAGTATCTGACTACATTTCTGGCATTCTCATCTATGTTATAAATTGCTTGCTTTCTTTTTTTATTTTACTCATATTAGTTAGTGCGCCAGACATCACCATCATTAATTTCTGGGGGTTGCAGAATACAAAATTGTAATTGCAAATGCTGCATCTCTTATACTCTTTTATTAGTCTATTTATTTTTGATTGACTAACTTTCACCACATTAAACCAAAACATGTAACTAGCTGTTCAATTTATTGTAAGGTGCGTGGACCGCATGCTGTGTACATTCATTTCTGAAGCATTGCTGTGAGTTAGTAATGATCTTTTGAAATTAGAGAGGCTCAGCTTGCTTCTACAATCGATCTCATTCAAATTCATGCTGTGGGAATCTAGTCAAACTTAGTATTTGATTTACTGAGAAACCACATTTCATTACAAATTCATTGGGGGAGAAAATATTCAGGGATAATACTGAGCACACTAATCTACTTGCTTATCTGTGCCAGGAGTAGGGAATCTCAGCTATGTGTGATTATTACTGACTTAAGCGTAGGAGGCATGATTGAAAGGATTAAAAGTATTTACAGTAAGCAATCCTTGAGACATAAGTTGTAAATAGTATAAAGTGGATGAAATAAAATTGCATTTATATTATCGCAATTCAATGAGCATACGCGCGATGGAATGAGATCAAATCAAGACGTGTTTAGATTATTTTAGTCATAGAGTTGTAAAGGGCAGAATAGGCCCATTGACCCATGGAGTCTTCACTGACAATAACTACCACCAAAGTTATGCTAACCCCCTGGTTCGGTTTGGCTCACTTCATTTGATAACCCAGGAATTCTGCAACGTCACTGATCAGAAAGGGTAATGGTAATTGCTAATGAAATCTGTCTGATTTTAATGGTTAATGCTCAGGCCCTAAGCTCTGGGGTTTCCTGCCTAAATCTCTGTCTTTCAATTTCCTGCCCTTACTTTGAGTCATCCCTTAAAACCTATCCTGACCAAAATGTTTGGTCACCTGTCCTAACATCTCCTGCTGTTGTCCGGTGTCAAATGTTGTTCATTATTGTTCCTTTCGATGTTTTTTTTCTATGTTAAAGATGCTACATAGTGCTCCATGTTGTAATTATATTCACACCAAACATTTTTGTTGCACATACTACATCTGTGCAGTGACTCATGAGCGACTCCAATGAATACACTGGCAACATTGCTCTGCAGCAAAAAGTAATCATCATTGCAGCATGGGAGATTATGCAATTTAAGGGTGCATTTCTGGAAACCTAAGCACTGATTATAGTTTTGAAAAAGTCTCATTTATAAAAGATGTCTCCGTAGGTTTTTCCTCTTTTGTAGTGAAGAATAAAATTAAAGTTAGGGCAACCTTATTGCCTCTGCAAATCATGTTGTCATGAAGCTGTGGCTGCTTACTGGATGACACACAAATTGCACATTGCTCGACAAATTAGTTTTTCCCTTGCACACCGATTCAAGGTTCAGTGAATGTGAATGATTCCACTGAGTGTGGCCATTGCTTTCCTGCATCTGCTGAAACCCCTGTGCTGCTGTCTACCTCCCTTCATGCTCACTGAAGTTTTTAATTTGATTTAATTGAAGCCCAAAGTAAAAGAAACTCTCAACAGAGGATTATTGCAGTAAATAAATAAACATTTTGGCCTTGAACTTACACAGTTGGATACTGGCATATGCAGGCTTAACATCTTCAGCTGAAATATCTCCTCTCACTAAAGTACCACAGAGATTAACATTTAAAATGAGCAAGTTAGTGCTGATGATAATTATTTCTCAGTGTCAACCAGTGGGCCTGAATTTCTGGTGGTGAGAAAAGGCACATTTCCCTAGAGTGTAGGGGAGGGAACTGATATTGCAACTACAGGGTCAAAGATCAATGGTCATGGACAGGTAGAGCAGTACTTGTCTGACAGTGGAGCAGAAACTCAAATCACAAGTGCCCATATGCTATTGTTAGTTCTAGTTTCTAGTTTATAATCACCCATGTTGGAGGGGAAAAAAATCTTTCCAATTCCAATTTTCTCCCCATGTGGTTCTGCTAAAACTAATTCAGTCCATCATTTTCTAATGACAGAACAAGTCTACGAACAAGGATATTGCTATGTTAACTGATAAATAATGACCTAGGCTGATAATGCATGGATGGATAATAAAGTCATTGCACTATTATTTATTTTGTAGCTATTCGAACTTCCTGGTTGTATCGCAACCTGGAGATCACTCAGTGTAATGTGTCCTTTTCCAAAGTAATGATTTCATTTTACATTAGATTTTGGGAGATGTTTGTGCCAACTGCTCTTATTGCTGATGTTAGCTGTCAGGGCAATCATGGTTAGTGTGATGGTGTGCATCCTGCAGGATTATCAATCCTGAAACACTGCTGCTTGTTTATCAAGGAATAATCTGGAGCTGGGTAACGTCAGAAAATCCTGTAGCCAATAGATTTTATCAAATAACAAGTGGTTTTTGAATTTCCATCTATCACAGGATAATAGTTATATATATTCTGCCTGCAGAGAGAATCAGCTAGGTGTTAACCCATTGTTTTACAAGGAGGGTAACAAGTTGGACATTCTGGGGAGAGTTAGCCAGCAAGATGCTCCTCTGAAGTAGACCCAGAGGTGACTGTGCACATTCAGCTCATCCCACCGCATTTTCCCACCCTAATTGAAATAAGTCTCTCAGCATAAGTAGGGATTCCATGTATGACTCTGGTCAGGATCAGGTGCTAATCACACCTATTTCCTCCCCCTTAAATGTGAATTGTTCTAAATAAAATCTTCTAGGATATGTTTACAGGTTCTGACATTGACAAAGGTTAAGCATTGAGCTATCATGGGTCACACATTCCTTGGATTTCTTAATTCACTATGGGGAAATAATTCCTACTAAATTAAAGTGAAGTAAATGGTGTACAAATTTTTTATTGATTGTTTTGGTTGAATGAAGAATGGTGATCAGGTCAACTCAACTTGATTGGCTATAACAATGTTACGTATACCAACAATAATAATGCTACTTGAATTGATTAGAATCATAGAACCTACAATGCAGAAGTGCAGATTGTTCTCACTTCCATCACATCCTTTACTGCTTTTGTTATTCTGAACTTACCCAATTTTAATTATAGGCTAACTGGCAGCTATTTAACAGACCACTGGCCTGACTGAGTATTTACTTAAAGAAATGGAAATAGTATACATTTTACTGTTCAATGAAAATGATTTGAAATGTTCATTTGCTACAAACCTACAGGCAAATATGGCAAAACAAGTATTGAGAGGGTGGTTAACAGCAGTATTTCTTAGACCTCTGTTGAAAGATAGTTGCTCAGAAATTCATTTTTAAATTCTCATAGCTTCACTGGTTTACATCTTCTTATATTCAAGAACTCCTGCAGATGTTAGCAGTGGGACTCATTATATATAGTAGTATTCTGCAGGAAAAGAAACATGAAATTTGAACATCCATCTTCTCTCAAGTTCTCAAATTCTTCAGAACTTTTGCTGTGTCCCTATGACATGCACAAAAGCAATTATTTTCAAAGTGACTGTCAAACACAGTATAGAACACTCTGATACCTTGTAAAATCAAAAGCCTAATATAATATTTTAGCCCAATTGTGTTACATTATGACACATTTTGTGGGAGTGATTCCCTGTGGAATGAAGGTTATAAAATAAATATTTATACAAAAGAAAAAAAATATAAAGTTTGTGAGAAATTTATGTCTTGGATAAAAGTTTTGAATTCAGTATTTCCATAAATCTCTCTCATTTTTAAAAGTTTTGATCAGTTTTGTTATGCCTCCACACATTAAATATTTACGCATGTTCATTAAACATGTTGTCTTCAAACAATATCACTGTGAAGATTTAATTAAGAATGCCATTTTCAAGAACTAAGACGATAGAGATAAGTGTTGTTGGTGAGGTATTAGCTCACTTTAAGAGCAAATTCAGCCTTTGATATTTAAAAGTTGGTTAATTTCTCCGAAATGTGATGTAACTTATGCATTCACTAAATAAATGCAAATAAATGCACATTTTTAAAAATGCAGCAGAACTTTTACCTTTCCATAAAACATGGACAATCTGTTGGAGTAAATTTTCAACTTGTCAGCTGAGCATGAAATTGGCATTGCGGATACACCATCAATTATAGAAACTGCCTGGCATTCTATTTCATTGGAATCAATGAACATCGATTTGCTTCTATAATGTATGACTGATCCACGTCAGTTTTACGCCCAGAAGGCAGGTTAAAAATTTACACCTTCTAATACCTGTAAATGCAATACACGTAGATTGAAAACTGATGAGTGGCCTTCTTCAAAATCCTTCAATGTGTTTTAGCCAGTGCCTTGAACTTGAATTCATCTCCTAGCCAAAATGAACAGAGTCGAAATTACAGTTGAAATCCTTGAAAGCCAAAACACACAGTGGTCTTCAGCTTTTTGGCTCTGTCTCCTTTCTTATTTAAATTATTTTTAGGACTACTTGTGGCTCCTCGATTTTGCCACAAGGAAATATTTACAAAAAAACGAACAATATGTTATCTTTGGTTGCTGGGCGAATCACGTTGTTGATTCCACTGAGGCGTGTGGACTCAGGAAGCCTCTGTTGCAATCCACAAATCCTCTCGAGCTTTCATTAATACGAGAACGCCACCTAATTATGGAGAAGCTATCTTCAAAGACTTTTTCACAGCAGTGGTAGAAAAAGATGCTGAGTGATCATGATCTGTATCCAGTGATCACTGGCTTAAAAGTACATGTTCTTAATGTCAATGAGGAATATGATTAGGCTAAATTTTGGTATTCCCCAATGAAACACATTGTGCTAACACTTGGTACAACTCGACTCAGGTGACACATCAAAGGGATGTTGTTAAACATTAGGATTTATTTTGGCAAAGTTTGCGATTGAGATTATGAGACTAAAATGCGTAGAAATAAAATGTCATGCAGCAATACATTGTTAAATTAATGATATATTTGATGACTTCCATGACCTGTCTGATGCACTGATGAATGGTGTCCAGGTTAACATTGGAAATGTTTCCTGTGCCTTGAAGAACATGAACACATTAATTTTAAGTGACAGTGACCTTCACATTCTCTACCCAATGCTGTCTCTACGCCAGAGTGAGGTTGAGTTGTGGGAGGTGGCACATTGTACTGACCAGCTCCACATTGAACTGACTCACGTCATTAGGAGAAGTGCTCTTGAAAAAGCTTTGAGTCGTCTCTTCCATGTACAGCCCTCCTCCCTAATTACCTGCATAATGTTTGCCCAGTCCGTAGCCTTTGTTCCATCTCATGTTAACGTTGAAGAACAAGAGATACTGCAACCACATGTAACAGGCAAAATTCTTGTATCCTCCATATTTTTAACACCAGAGGTCGGATTTCTGTCCTCAGTTTGGCAATCGTAAATTGGGCCATGTCCTGATGCCGTGGTCCCAAATTCTCTAGGAGTTGCGACTGGAGTCGAGCAGCCATCTTATGACATGGCAATGGAGGCAGGTCGATGTTGAGGTTAGCAGTTTAGAAGGTCCAGATCTATTTACTTGGACATTGAGTTAGTTTTATCCATGGTTGATAGGCTGTCTAGCCCTAACCCCTTATACCCAATCCAGTTTCTATGGCCCGACAACATTCACATTTCCCTTCAATCTCCCTCATATCTCCCATTCCTCCTTTAGGCCTTCATGTCCCCTCATCCAGCATTCACTCGGTTTCAACTGGTAAGCCATAGAACAACTCTGGCAAGTTGTTGAAATGCCCATGACGTAAAGAAAGCTATTCAAAAATCCCTGTAGCATTGTCCTTTATATTCTCAGAAAGCTGTCAATCAAACATAGGCAGTGAAATTCCAATTGAAGAAACCTTTAATCCTCATGACACCTCTTGATCTTGCCCAAATAAGGGAAAGGCATTGGAAAACCACTTCAAAGCAAGAACAGCTTATTACACACTAATATAATAGTCAATCACACAAAGCTAGGGATCCTCTTCAAGTTGTGCAAACAAACCCCTACAGGGTTGAATGCATTAGTCAGTTTTGGAGCCTAGCCAGACATCCATAATGAAGCCATATGATAAATCAGATAACTGGACTTTTTCTGTTGAAATGTTCCCACAAATCGACTTACCTGACGTCATCTCCATACCTTTCAGGTATCCTTCCACCTCAGCAAAAATAGCAATGACAGGAAAAGTTGAATTTATAGCAGTTATTTAAATACTGGATATTCTGCTAATTTAAGTGAGCGTTGAGTCATGACTGACTATGTTTCCACCTCACCCCCACCCAGGAAATATGGTAGGTGGCAGGAACTGAGGTAAGGTTTAAAAATGTGGTCCACACATTCCCCCATTTTGTCCTCTTGATGCAATTCTGCTCTGCGTCAGGGACATAAATTCAGCTCTAGCTATCAAAAACATCGCTAAAAATGTGTCACTGTTTTCCTATACACTCAGCCTAAACAAATGTAACTGCAAATCACCTCACCTGCAACTCATTGCTTGATCCTTGAAGTAATGCTAGGGCAGGGACTTTCCTATAGCGGACCATGCTGGAAGTGCCTGGAGGCATAACACATCCCATTCAAAGAGCCTCTGACTTGTAAAGAACTGACTCCAGCAATGCTACGGGTCTGAACCTTTCACCCAGTGTCTCTGAAAGAATCCTTCAATCTGATGGGTTGAAGAGGTGGGTTGCTTCTTGCCTGATACACATGGGCCACAGTAGAGGCTGCAGCTTTGGATGAGATCAAGGATTAGAGGAAGTCAGTGCTGAAAAGCTCCCAGAAATTCCAGGAACAATCTTGGTGAAGTAATTGGCACACACAAGCACTTTCTAACTGAAAGCAAAATCCTCATCTTAGTTCTGTTGGTAATTTTGGTAACAGCATCCTCCACATGTCTTCCTGTCTGATTAATTCACCAAATAGGATTTAGATTTGACAGAGCCGGACACACCAGTTATATATGTAAAGATGCGCAAAAGATAATCTATTTTTACTAATCAATCACAAGTAGGGGCTTCATAAAGCTCCTTGGTACTTTATTCATTTGCAGTCCAGCACTTGTCTATGTGGCTGGGGAGTCATGCAATCTCTCATATTTTCTTGTTTTCTACTGGCAAGATAGTTATCTTTGTCCCGAAGTAGGAAAAATAGAAAAATCCCATCAGGCGGGTACAAATTACTGAAGAGAACAGAATGAACAATTTCATCAAATCCCTCGCCTTGTTTCCACTGCCAGCACAGAGGTCGGAGAGTGCCGGCAGCAATATATTGCACTTTTATTTAGGCTTGATAAAAACTTAAGTACAGCATCAGTTTCCTAACTTGTGAAATACAACAACAATGCAGCTTAAACAGCTCGCAAAGCTATAATCTATGTCTGTCAATGTGAATTTCATTCTTAACTGTGAAATTAAAATGGTAAACGTGCTGTGATCAAGATTGTTTTTTGCACTGATGAACACAGCCAGTGATAAATACATATATTAACATAGAATTATGTCAGTTGCCACTTTAATTTCTTCCGTCCACTGGGATCAGTGTGTCAAATTCACTTGACCTAATCAGAATGGGTTGAAGATAATTACACCTAGAAACATGTTTTACTTTGCCTTCAAGAATATAGCCATCCAAGTACCAAATGATAAATCCGATAGTATTAAAGAAATAAACATTTTGTGATGTGTAGAAATCAGTAAAATTACTGCTTTGTATCAGCTCTTTTGGCGTATCATTTATTCATGAAATCACCTTTTCAGGGCTCAGTAAGAATTTCCAAACTTTTGCCAATATGCAAAATAACTTTCAAACTGCTTGACCAGTTGGAGATAGATTAGTAAAAAGATTTCTTGGTCAAATAGTGTTCTGTGTTCCATCTTGGGGAGAGGGCGGTAAATGTTTACCGATCACAATACCTTTCAGGGAAATTAGTCAGTTTTATCAGAGCTGAAACATTGCAATGTTCAGATCAGAAAAATACACATTTGCATGCTTTGTCAGTTGCCATCTGCATTGTCTCTGGCATCAGCAGTCTGTTCAAGTTTTTCAGAGCTGACTGGAGCCCAGTAGTGAAAGAATCTATTTGTCAGCCGGTTTATTCTCCTATTGGGTGATTGGGGCCGCTGTTGCCGAGATAGAATCAACCTGTCGTCTCAACTTGCAGCAATGTTTTTTTTTGCGTCCAGCTGCAAAATGTTTCACTTTGCTGGTCTGGTCTATCACATATCCTGGGAATAAATTGGGAATCTGCACATTGACCCCTCTGCGCCTTACACAGGCTCTGCTTGGGCTTCCTGAGAAATCACCATTTATTTTAAGCCAAGATTGTTTTGAGTTTCCATGAGTGAAAAGCAGTGATCAAATGTCACTTGCTGCAGCCCCATTATTAATAACCTATATTCTTTTGCACCTGACGGAATATAAATCATAATTCTGACAGATATAGAGTGGCAGCTGAAGGCTAGACAGCTTGTATATCTAAGAGTAGCAGCACAGTTTTGACTTCAGTATGAAAATGGCTCTTGAAGAACCCAAGAACATTCAGTGCTTGTTATAAAGCTTAAAATGGAGGGCATTGGGCATCGATAGTGGGGTGGTGCAGAGGCGGATATGTACTTGTGCTGAGCGGACATGGGAAGAAATATTTTCAGCTTTGTATGTAGAAAATCATAAACCCATTCCAATGACTCTTAGCAGAAAAAACCTCCTCACCCATTGTTTTAATTAGATTGGAAATTGTCAAGACATGATGTGACAATTTGGATGAGTTCATTCTAATTTTTAGTATGAGCAGAAACCTGTGGGGGTCATGGAATGCCCACCTTGATACAGCTGAGGTTCATCTCCATCTGTCCCCCCACTTGTATGGGGATTCCTCTGATTTAAAAAAAAGTATCTTTGGCCAGGCCTACGCCTACAAGGTGGCTCCAGAACTATTGTGGAAAAGGTCCTCTTTAACCTTCCGCAAGGCCAAAATTGTTGGATTTGCAATGTTGGGTAGCACAGTCTGTAAATGGTTTTCATTCAATATACTGATAGGAGGACACTAACGTAGAGGTTTAAAAAATTATTTGAGTTGATTTATTATTGACACATCGTATTCCATTGTGTTGGTGTATAGTGAAAAGTACTGTCACTTGCACTTGGTATACAGACAAACCATACCATTTATAGAGTACCTAGGGGAGAAGGAAAGTAGAGAGTATAGAATTTAGTGTAGAGAAAGACCAGCTTAATAAAAGGTTGGTCCATTCAAAAGTCTGATGGCAGTAGGAAGAAGCTGTTCTTGAGTCGGTTGGTAAGTGATCTCAGACTTTTGTATCTTTTTCACGACAGGAGAACGCAGAAGAAAGTATGACCAGAGTCCATAGGGTCCTTGATTATGCTGACAGCAAGAAGTGTAGATGGAGTCAATGGATGCGTGATTGACTGGTCTATGTTCACAACCCTTTGTATTTCTTGCGGTCTTAGTCAGAGCAGGAGCCATACTAAGCTGCGAAACAATTGAAAGGATGTTGCCAAGGCTTGAAAATTACAATTATGGGGAGAGATTGGATAGGCTAGAGTTGCTTTCCTGAGAACAGAGGGGCTTAAAACTAATTGACATGTACAAAATTATAAGGGGCTTAGACAGAGTAGACAAGGAAGATGCGTTTCCCCTTTGCTAAGGGATCAGTTACCGGGGGAATCAATTTAAGGTGATTGGTAGAAGGATTAGAGGAGACATGAGGAAAAACTTTTTCACCCAGAGGATTGAGAGTGTCTGGAATTCATGCCTAAGTTGAGGCTGCAATGCTCAGCTCATTTAAAGGTACCTAGATCTGCATCTGAAGTGCTGGAACCTACAAGGCTATTGAACAGGTGCTGGAAAATGGGAATTAAATGATTTTCTCTTTTCACTTCTTTGGTGGCATAGATACAATGGCTGAATGGCCTCTTTCTATATTATTTTATGTTTCTAGGTGCCCAGATGTCACCAGCTAACACAGAAGTGCAGAAAAAATTCTCAGTTAAGATTATAAAACTGATTGGCAATTCAATAGACCAACACTCATCACATGAAGTCACTCTATAATCTCAATTTGAAGAAGTCAGGGAAGTTTCAAGCTAAGAAGTGAACAAGAGGCAATTAAAATAAAAGATTAGTGCTACTTAATTCAGAGAATGTTATTTTGTAAATCAGGTTAGCTCATAACAATTAGAAGACTTTGTATTTTTTAGTTTGAATGAGTCGGTCTCATTGTGAAAACTTTATTCTGTTCTTTCATGCGCTTTCATTTGTTCAGTTTACAATTTTGCTTCAATCCACTTTCCATACACCATGTACCAGTATATCCAAGTTCATGGGTACCTAGTACATCTAGCAAATTAGCTTCTTTTTCTTCTTTGACAGTCCCCTGGAGTTGAGGATGATTTGCTTTCATACTAAAAATGTGATTCAGGTGACTAGGGGTCCAATGCATGATAAAGACGGAGCAAACGGTGGTTGGAAGGTGGGTGAGATTCCTGGGGCACCATGGGCTCCTTTCCTTGGTTTCAGCCTGCTCCTAGTGATGAAACTCGGGAAATTTAGCCCCTTCCCAGATGCCTTTCCCCTACTTCAGGCAGTCTTGATCCAGGGATTCCCAGGTTTTGTTGGGATGTTGTTTCGAGAGTCTTGGGTCAGGTATGTGGACTATATGGTCTACTCAGTGGAGCTGATCAAATGGGGTCAATGTTTCCATGCTGGGGATTTTGGGCTGATCAAGGACACTGACGTTTGTGTATCTATAAGTCCAATGGATTTGCAGGGTTTTATGGAAGCAGCACTGGTGCTACTTCTCCAGGGTTTGTAGGTACTTGCTGTATGTAGTACACATCTCTGAACCATACAGGAGGGCCAGTATCATTGTTGTTCTGACCACAAGCTTGGTAACAGGACTAAGTTCCTGGTCTTTGAACACTCTTTCTCAGATGACCAAAGGTTGCTCTGCTATACTGAAGACAGCATTAAACCTTATCATCAATGTCTACCCTTGACAGTAGGTTCCAAGTGTGGAAATTGATCTGTATTGTCCAAGGTCTCATTGCACAATTTGATAACCAGAGAGTACTGTTTTGTGGCAGGGGCAGATTGGTTGAAGATCTTTGTCCTTGGGATGCTGAGTGTAAGGTCCATGCTCTCGTACCTTAAGTGAAGGTATTGACAAAGGCTTGAAGTATGGACTTGTGTGTTGCAGACTGAGGCATTATCAATGACAGTAATGGCCTGCAGGTGGCAGAGGTTGAACAGATTCCTATTTAGCTCCATTTCAACAGGGGAATTGTTAAAGGTGAGATGGAGCAATTTCTACCTTAAAACAGAGAAGCTGTCAATCATTAGAGGGGAGCAAGTCTAGATAGTTTCTTCAACTTTCAAAAGCAGAGCTCCTTCCAATAGCCAGAGCTGTCAACCCATTCAAATCATAGCACAAAATATGACAACATTACACTTTAATGCATCATGCATAAGGAAAAAAGTACTGTAATACATGACAGTAACAGAATGGTGGTTAATATAAGGGTCAACTCACATCTGCAGAACGGATCTCTGAATCACTGCATTTCTAAACACATCTAAGTTACAATACCCTACCTAATAATATCTGAAGGTGTCAAAATATTTAATATCTAACTGTTAGAATGTTTCTAACTCTTCAGTAGGCAGGCTGACACCCCCCGCCCCCCCACTCTTTTGCCATGGCCATGAACTGTCCAAGGAGATTTTTTTTAGGCTTTCCAACATCCACACCGGCACATAGAATGTGTGTGTAGCAGGAAATATAATTTTCCTAAATGTGGAATCCGACCTCAGAAGAGGTGCATCTGTATTTTACACACAGAGTCATCCTGATCTGTCCAGAGGCTGTGAAAAATGGTTTGGGTGGGGTGGGAAAAAAAAAACAGAGGAAAGGTGTTCTTCCATTGACAAAAACATGAAGTCCGGTGCTTCACAACCCGATTAACACCTTCGCTGGGAGATGAAAATCAGGCCCTTGTTCCCCCTTCTTTACAAAAGATTTGGATGTGTTTGCAGAAGAACTGGTATTTCACTATCCAGTTAAAAATCCCCAAGAAGTTTGAGGCTGCCTTGCGACAAGCTTGAATTGAGCACAAAATGCGTACTTGAAGATCAACAGAATAAGAAAGGGTAAGTTCGGCACATCTGATGGGGAAGGCTGCACTGGGGAGCAAAGACTCGAGGATTTAAAAAAAAAACAGCTTTAAAAACAGCAAATGCAAAGTTCAAAATGCCATCAGTGGTGTTTGTGTACCAGAATCACTGCCAGCCCCTGGAGAATGGATATAAAGTACAAGTCTGGAAGGCAGAAACTGTAAATTATTTAGTGTGTGATTACAGTAAAGTTCCAATCTTTCTGTAGTTCACTGACACTAAGTATCGCTGTCAGCAACGTTCTTACCTTTACATATGAAACAATGAATTCCATACAATTTGCGCCTCCTCTCTGTATTGTTTCCAATTTTCAAAAATCACGCGTGGGCCAGTAAAGAGAATGTAAATGGAGCTAGGAGCCAAGTCTTGACAGGCAATTTGGTTGGATTTTACTAATGATCGAAGAAACACAGTGTGCGATGCTTGAAATTTGAGAGAGTGCCATTGTTCCATCCACCCACCCAAAGCATTTGCCAAGGTGCCTGAGCCATTTTTTTTTCGAGCTGCAACTTAGTGGCTAAAATAGTTGTCATCAATAACCCAGTGGTCAAGGCAGTGTGTATGGGAGGGGAGGGTGCGTGAGGGATGTGGCTAAGGATGAGGATGGCCGTGCCAAAGACCAGTAGTTTTTTTTTGTGTGACCAGGAGAACCTTTATTCTCTTCACAATGAGCCAAATCAAGCATGTATTCTTTGCAGAAAAATCTGCTGTGGTTCCTTTTCAGGCCATCAATGTCTGATGTTGACTGATGGTGTATGCCCAGTACACAATCCACCTTTTTTTCCTAATATTAAGTTGGAGTGCTATTTATGTCACAGTGCCACCAATTAGTGCATTTGAATAAGGCCCCTGTCTGATACAGACAGATTTTGGTTAGATTGCACAGTTGGGGTGAGAGTGACTGCCCTTGAGGTCAAGGCAGCACTTGACTGCACGTGGTATCAAGGAGCCCTAAAATAATTGGAGCCAATGGGAATCTGGGGGAAAACCCTCCACTGGTTGGAATCATACTTTGCACAAAGGAAAGTGGTTATGGTTGTTGGAGGTTAATGAACTCAATCCCAGAACATCATTGAAGGAGTAGTCAGGGTACCAAACCATGCATCTTCAACAGCTTCATTAGTGATCTTCCTTAGGTCATGAGGTCAGAAGTGGGGATGTTCGTTGACATTTGCAGAATGTTCTGTACCATTTGTGGCTCATCAGATACTGAAGCAGTCCATGTCCATATAGACTGGTTTTGGGCTTGGACTGATAAGTGTGACACAAGTATTAGACAATGGCCATTTCCAACAAGAGATGATCCAACCATGTCCCTTTACATTCAATGACATTACCATCACTAGATATGCTGCTATCAACATGCTAATCACTATCATTGACCAAAAGCTTAACTGGACTAGCCAGATAAATACTATTGCTGCCAGGGCAGGTCAAAAGCTGGGAATTCTGCAATGAGTAACTCACTTCCCCACTCCTCAAAGCCCGTCCACAGTCTACAATGTAATAGTCAGAATTACAATGGAATACTCTCCACTTGTTGGATGAGTGAAGCTACAACACTCAAGAGGCTCAATATATTACAGGATAAAAAAGCCCAATTGGTTAGCACCCCATTCTTAAAACATTTGCTCCCTCCTCCACTGATGCAGGGTGGCAGCAGTGTGCACTACCTACAGGATGCACTGCAGAAACTCATCAAAAGTCCTTCTGCAGAAATTTCCAAACTCTCAGCTTCCACTATCTAGATTTTTCTTTATCTTTTGGGAAGGCAGCAGATAGCAAGAAACACCACAATCAGCAAGTTCCCCTCCAAATCACATACCATCCTGTCTTGGAATTATGCTTTTTCTTTATTCATTCCTGGGACATGGGCATCACTGGCTGGCCAGCATTTATTGCCCATCCCTGGTTGCCCTTGAAACTGAATGGCCTGCTAGGCCATTTCAGAGGGCAGTTGAGAGCAACCATATTGCTGTATTCCTGGAGTCACAAATAAGCCACATCAGGTAAGGATGGCAGTTTTCCTTCCCTGACGGACATTAGAGAACCAGATGGGGTTTTTATTTCTGACAATCAGCATCATGGTCTTCAGTAGACTCTTCATTCCAGATGTTTTTCAATTGAATTCAAATTCTACCATCTGCCGTGGCAGGATTTGAACCTGGTCCCCTGAGTTTTTGGTTTATGGTGTAGCAGTAATACCACTAGGCTATTGCCTATATTGCCATTTCTTCACTGTCACTGGATCAAAGCCCAGGAACTCCCCACCCCCAATAACACTGTGAATGTACCCTATACCACATGGACTGCAACATTAAATAAGATGGTTCAACAGCACCTTCTCAAGAACGAGATGGGCAATAAATGTGAACTTAACCCATGATACCTTCACCCTGTGAAAGAATTTTAAAAACAATTTGGGCTGATACTCCAGTATGGTACTGAGCAAGTGCTGCATTATCTTTTAGATGTAATGTTACACCTAGGCCCCATTTCCTCACCAGGTGAATATGAAATATTCAATGGCAAGGAGAGCAAAGGAGCAATCCTCAATGTCCTGACCAATGTCTTGTCTCTCAATCACAAAGACAGAGGAATTTGCTGATTATCACATTGCTGTTTGCTGTATTACATTTCACAAAACCTTTCATTGGCTGCAAATTCCTGTAAAGGAATTTGGAATGTCAGGTACTTTGCAAGCACAGAGATGTTACAGCACAGAAAGGAGACATTCAGTCCATAGTGTCTATGCCAGCTGAAAAAAAAACTGACTATCACTTTTAATCCCATCTTCCAGCACCCATTCCATAGCCTTGCCTGTTACAGCACTTCAGGTATAGATCTCAGTACCTTTTAGATGTGTTAACGGTTTCTGCCTCAACCACCAATCCAGGCAGCAAATTCCAGATGCCTACCATCATCTGGGTGAGAACATTTTTCCTAATATTTTCCCTAATCTTTCTACTGATCACCGTAAATCTGATAATTGATCTCTCCCTTCGGGAAAACAAGTCTTCTCCGCGTACTCTATCTAGGCCCCTCATAATTTTGTACAACTGAACCAAGTAATCTCTTAACTTTCCCTCATTATAAGAGAAACAGCCCAAGCCCACTTGATCTTTCTTCATAAGTGCAATTTTCCAGCCCAGGCAACATTCTTGAAAATCTCCTCTGTATTATTTGTAATGTGATGATCAAACCTGTGCACAACTGTGACCTAACCAATGTTTTCTACATTTCCAGCATTAGTTCCCTGCTTTTGCATTCTATACTTTGTGTAATAAAGGAAAACATCACACATGCCTTCCTTACCTATCTGTTCTGTCATCTTCAGGGGCTGATGGCCATTCACTCACTTCCTCTCCTCTGCTCAATATCTTCCTGATTATTGGCTATTTCCCTTGCTTTGTTTGACCTCTCAAAATCCATTACCTCACACTTCTCTGGATTGAATTCCATTTGCCACTTTTCTGCCCATTCAATTGACCCATTGATTACATCCTAGAGTCCACTGCAATCCTCTTCACTATCAATTGCATGTCTGACATTTATGTCATCTGCACATTTCCCAATCATGCCTCCTGAATGTAAACCTGATTCATTAATATGTATGGCAAACAGCAATTGAAGCAACTCTGAAACCTATGGAACACCACTGGAAGTCATTTTCCATTTACTAAAACATTGTTTGATCATTACCCTTAAAAGGTGTTAAATAAATCCAAACTCCCCTTTCCCTACCCTCACTCCCTTCTCCTAAAAGTTAAGGTTTATTTATTAGTCACAAGTAGGATGGCACAGTAGTTGGCATTTCTGCCTCACAGTGCCAGGGACCCAGGATCGATTCCTGGCTTGGGTTACTGTCTATGTGGAGTCTGCACATTCTCCCCATCTCTGCATGGGTTTCCTTCCACAATCCAAAGATGTGCAGGTTAATCAGCGTGGCCATGCTAAATTGCTCCATAGTGTCAGGGAGACTAGCTAGGGTAAATATGTGGAGTTACAGAGATAAGGTCTGGATAGGATTGTGGTCAGTGCAGACTTGCTGGGCTGAATTGCCTCCTTCTGCACTGTATGAATATATACATTAAGACTGCAATGAAGTTACTGTGAAAATCCCTGAGCTGCCACACTCCGGCGTACACTGAGGGGGAATTTAACATGTGTGCCTTCCTTTCCTCCCAGTGCATGGATAACAGAGAGCAGGAAAGAACCATGATTTCAGTGTCACTGTCCCATTCCCAGCAGGTGGAATGGCTTCAAATTTCTAACATTCTACCCTGGCAGCAAGAAATATCAATTCTAACTCAACTGATGAGGGTAATTTTGACTTTGGCTGATGGATAAAATAGATGATCACAATTTTCAGAAGGTTTGTACAACAGATGGGTGAATTGAAATTGCCTTTTCACTATGACTAAAAAGGCAAAAATCATCCCCATTATCTCCAGACTAATATACTATATCTATGATGTCTTGCTTGCCTTAGGAACGTAGGAATTAAGAGTAGAAGTAGGCAAGTTCAGCCCTTTGAGCCTGTTCCGCCATTCAATCAGATCATGGCTGATCTCTCACTGGTCTCAAATCTATCTCCCCACCTATTCCCCATATTTCCCTTCCATTTTTTTTGAAATTAGAAATATGTCCATCTCCCTCCTCAAACCATTCAGTGATTCTGACTACACTGCACTATGGGGCAGCAAGTTTCACAAATTCACCACCCTCTACGAGAAGTAGATTCCTCCTCATCACAGTTTTAAATCTATCACTTGACAACCTGTACCTGTGATGTCTTGTTCTAGATTGCCCCATTCGAGGAAACATTTGGTCTGCATTTACTTTATCAATTCTTTTTAAAATTTTATATATCTCAATCAGATCCCACTTTATCCTGCTAAACTCCAGAGAGTCCAAACCCAAACTATTTAATCTCTCCTCATACATCAACCCTTTCAACCCGGAATCAATTTGCTGAACCTCCACTGCACTGCCTCCAATGCAACCACATGCTTCTTCAAATAAGGAGACCATAGCTGGACACAACACTCCAGATGTGGCCTTACCAAAGCCCTATACAATTGCAATATATATTCCATTCCAGAGTCATTTCTTTTCCAATAGTACAAACTGATATGGAGTATACTAATCACTTCCCCTTGATTCTGAATGAACTTCCTTCATCAGCTGTAGGTTATGCATCAGCCTAACTTGGCACCACACTTCTTCTCTTCTATGTTGAAATCATCCCCAAGATTAATGTCCAGAGATCTGTCCCTGTCTGCAGTAGACTGAACATAGATTTGATCCTGGGTACCACAACACAATACATGGGTGGCATTCCACCCTTCCCTGCCTCCGGCCCCCACAGCACATTTTGCAGTGGCAGCTTGCCAGTGGCCAGTGTTAGCAAGGTTTCTCATTGTTCCCATCCTCTGCTGCCAGGCAATCCATGGTAGGGCTCACCATCAGCTGGATCAGAAGATCCCGCTGGCAGGAAAGGATGGAAAACCCCACTGACTGAAACAGTGATTAAGTAAACTCAGAGTAATAAAACCAGAAAAAGCTGGAAAAAACCAGCAGAGCTAATCTGACGATGCATCATGCAGACTCACAATGTTGACTCAGTTTCTCTCTCCAGAGATGCTGCCAGACCTGCTGAGTCTTTCTTTCAGCATTTTTCTGTTTTCGGTTCAGATTTCTAGCATCTGCAGTATTTTATTATCTGAATGCAGAGTCATTCTGGTTTTGAACTCGATCTGACAGAACAGTGAGATTCTCCGAAGGGAAGGGTTTTAGTTTGTCTTATGCTGGTGGCAGGTCAGGACTTGACTCCAGATTTACAGTATGCAAGTTTAATTTGGTACCATTTCTCACCAATGTGAAGGTTAAAAATCAATGCACCTCGCAAATGATTAACACATCTATAGAAACAAATCAGCCTTAGGTGCTGAGTGGTACACAATGCCTTTTATTAAAAACAGCTGGATATCACTTTTAATATGTATGGCAGCTATTAAAAGCAAATGAAAGTTGTAATTACAGGAAAACAGGTTAACTTGGGATGGCTCCATCTGCAGTGACTACAGCTTTCACTAGACATTGAACTCATAAAAGGTCGTCATATTTTGTTGGAACAATTATGAACCATGCAGGCATAGCAGCATGGAACCTTTTTAAATGAGTCAATTTTACACAAGTAAAGGTTTGCACATTACCATTTAATCCTTAGCTGAAGCAAATCAGGTGAAAAGTGATTCAAGAACCCCTTAATTGCTGATTCAGTCAAATGGTAACAACCTCATTATAGGGTAAAATATTCTGCAGACGTTACAGACTAGAATATGGAATCAACACATGCCACATTTTTCATGCTACACTGTAGATCACATGGGAAAATTGTAATGAAATGTTGTTGTGTTAAATGCATGGATGAAAGTCATCTTTTAAGTGAGAAGTAAGATTGAGTTTGGATATCATTGGTTTGGCTTCAGCATTTTGGTGAGTTGAGCTTTCACTAGTCTGAGCACAGTTTCAAGTAAGAGTATAGCACATCATTCCGTTCTGAAATGATTTCTTGAACTCCCCATGTCTGCCAATCCAATAGAGTCATGTATAAGAACAATAGATGAGGTCTCACTCTGCTACAGTACATATACACAACTCCAGTACCATTGCAATAAAATGTTTTTGCATAATATCAAACTATTTCTTGGTGTAAGTGAAGTAAAAATAAAGTTTAAAAAGTGAGCATGAGAAGGAGGCAAGAATACAATCGAAGTATTTAACATTTATTTGGTAGCTGGGGCTTAATACCATAATAATACTGGGGCAGCATGGTGGCACAGTGGTTTGGCACTGCTGCCTTACAGTGCCAAGGCTCAATTCCAGCATTGGTGACTGTCTGTGTGGAGAGTGCACATTCTCCCTGTGTCTGCGTGGGTTTCCTCTGGGTGCTCCAGTTTCCTACCACAGTCCAAAGTTGTGCAGGTTGTGCAAAGATGGATTGGCCATGGCAAATGGACCCTTAGTGTCAGGGGGATTAGCAGGGTAAAAAGGTGGGGTTAAAGAGATAGGGCCTGAATGGGATTGTTGCCAGTGCAAGTTTGATGGGCCAAATGGCCTCTTTTTGCTCTGTAGAGATTTTATGATTCTATGAATAAAGCAACTCATGAGACCTGAACAGCTTTCTTCCTGCATTTTCAGTTTCTTTCTCTATCACAGCTTGGGGAACTAAAACATCTCTGGCTCCAAAATGTTCTGGAGTGGTCAGCAATCAAAAGAACACATTGAAGGTGCTAATTTAAATAAAACGTAAATGGATTCCACAATAAAAAGTTAGATCAACTCATGGAACTATTGCATCCATAGGTTTGTTCAGGTGCTACTACTTGTCCTGTGTTTCATCAGGTGAGAACTAGTATTCTTCTGCTTTTAAGGGGTAAAGCTTAGTCCAAGTTATTGAATGCTGCATACTGTTCAAAAGAAAGCAATTCGGATTCTTGCATTAGATTGCAGAGGGTAAATATTGCTTACGGTACTGCGTCTTTTTTTAAAATGAGTGGTAACAGCTACACGGGCTCTACAATCTGTTCATCTGCTCTACACAGCTTGTAAAATACTTCAATTAAGAATGCGAGCGATATTGATCCTTGTGCCAAGAACACATTGATTGTGTCGGTGAGTGGTTATTTATGCCTTAGTTTTGAATTATATTGAAAACTGTTAAATCAGGGCAAGTGTTACAGACATTATATTTTGTTGTCGATCAATTTATTCATATAAGCAGGTTATTGCTAGCAGGATGTTTTCTCCTTGAAGGACCCAAATACATATGAAAAATAATTCAAAGTTAATCCTCGGCCTGAAGACTTTGTCAACTGCTGGTGAACACATGCCTCAGTTTGAAATTGCACATACATTTGAACTCTTTCTATCTGGCTGGTAATCCAAGCTACATTGTGTTATCCCTCCCCACTTCAATTACAATGGTCAAAGAGGGGCTGTTTAAAGTTTAAGTTTATTTGTTATTGTCACAGGTAGGCTTACATTAACACTGCAATAAAGTTGCTGTGAAAATCCCTAGTCGCCACAGTCCAGCAATTGTTCGGGTACGCTAAGGGAGAATTTAGCAAGGCCAATGTGCCTAACTTTCAGACCATGGGAGGAAACTGCAGCACCCTGAGCAAACCCACGCAGACACAGGGAGAACGTGCAGACTCTGCACAGACAACAACCCAAGCTGGGAATGGAATCCGTATTCCTGGTGCCGTGAGGCAGCAGTGCTAACCATTCTGCCACCATGCCAGAGGGGAAGGGAAAGTATTGCCATTGCAGTAGGCAAGGATGAGGTGGAAGATGACACGGCGATGGTGGAGAATGAGAAATTCACCCTGGTCTTTATGTTATCAACCAGTTTGCTGATTCATCTAAATATAGGAGGCAGGTCTTCTGTTTTGTTGTTGTGCAATACTTACTGCTCTATTCCATGTTGATTTTTGCTCATCTCCACTTTAAAAGCTAATACCTTATTTTACAGTTAAAATTGGGAAGATTTCAATTGTATATTGTTGAGTTCTTATGTGCTTTTTTTTATCGTAGCTTCATTACAAACTCAACATCTAATTAACATTTCTGAACTCTGTTGGTAAGTGCAGAATTATGGTGCATTTCCAGTTATTTAAGGAATTAGCTCTCTCTATTAAGACCTTGACAGATCATTTGTCATCTCCTATGTCACAACATACTGAGAGCACTGCAGCAATAGGAGTTGTTAAAGAATCTGTGATGATATCCTGGGGATAATACTCCTCTGGAAGTTTGCTCCCTACTTGTGAAGAATAAAATCGATATGATTCAGCAAGTCCAAAACTGGCACCGATAGAGCACTTAGAATGGGAAGGGTCACATGTGCAAGTCATGATGCATAGGCTGATGAAAATACTGTAGCTCTGACAAAATATGAATATTTTCCTTTAGCTTCATTGTGCTATGGTGGGAAGAGCTAACTGAAAGAATATTAACACCAACAGTAACAATTTTTTAATTATGTGATGGCTTTCAAATGTTCTAAGGTCTTTTACAGGAAGAAGAACATTGAAGAGAAATAAGTTAGATAGCATAACCATTGACAAAAGAGGTATATTTTGAGAATATATTTAATAAGCAATAAAATTAGCTAATTGAGAGAATTCCAGAGTTCAGATGCTTGAGGAGCCTTGAAGGTGTCATGGTGGCACAGCAATTAGCACTGCTGCCTCGCAACACCAGGGACCCAGGTTCGATTCCCAGCTTGTGTCACTGTCTGTGCGGAGTCTGCACCTTTCCCCCGTGCTTGTGTGGGTTTCCTCTGGGTGCTCCAGTTTCCTCCCACAGCCCAAAGGTGTCTGGGTTAGGTGGATTGGCAATGTTAAATTGCCCCTTACTGACAGAAGGACAAGCTAGGGTAAATACATGGGGTTATGGGGATGGAGTCTAGGTAGGATTGTGTTTGGTGCAGATTCGATGGGCTGAATGGCCACCTTCTGCACTGTTGGATCCTATGATTTTATGATATGGCTTGTGAATAATTGCAGAATAAAGAAGAACCTGTACACTCAACTGGAATCAAGAGGACAGACAATGCACATCATGATGTACGATGAATGATGCTTGCAGATGTAGAATGGAACAATATTATGAAAGGAAAGGACAAGAAGTATTTTCATGTTAGTGTAGTGAAGGACAAAGAACCAGTAGATAACAGTGAGAAAAGGGCTGATGTGTGTTGTAGATAGCATAAGGACTTCAGGGTTATAGATTAATTAAAGTATGTATAGAATGAAGAGTATGGAAGAAGTCATGATGTGGAGATGCTGGCGTTGGACTGGAGCGGACACAGTAAGTAGTCTCACAACACCAGGTTAAAGTCCAACAGGTTTATTTGGTATCAAAAGCTTTTGGAGCACTACTCCTTTTTCAGGTGAGTGGAAAGTTGGGTTCACAAACAGGGCATATATAGACATAGAAGCAATTGCAAAATAATGGTTGGAATATGAGTCTTTACAGGTAATTAAGTCTTTACAGGTACAGGCAATGTGAGTGGAGAGAGGAATAATGACAGGTTGAAGAGGCATGAATTGTCTCAAGCCAGGACAGTTAGTAAGATTGTGCAGGCCCAGACCAAATGGTGGGGGTTACACATAGTGTGTCATGAACCCAAAATCCCTGTTAAGGCCTTTCTCATGTGTGTGGAACTTGGCTATCAATTTCTGCGTGGCGATTCTGCGTTGTTGCGTGTCTTGAAGGCCGTTTGGAGAACGTTTACCCAAAGGTTGGAGGAAGAAGCCAAGTTTTGAGGTGATAAAGACATGAAACAGATTGGAGGTAGACAGGCAAACAATGCTTTGAAAATACAAATGGATAACACGAGCAGTAGATTGCATGGTGTTGTGAAGTTTGGCTCAAGTTTGAATAGAACTCTTAAAGCCTCTTAAAGGGCGACAATAGGATTCTGGAGTTGGGTTGATGGGTGAGCAGGAATAGAGAGGCTGGCAATTGCTGCAGCATTTGATCCTCCAGCTGCACAAAATTAACCATGGTTTAAAGTATAGAAAATTAAAATCCTACTGAGCAAGATTAATGATTGATCTATTAATGCGGTTATGAAATTCCTTCATTTGCCATTTGAGCGAAGGCAACAACCTGCAAACAATTTAACGATTTCATTAAAGTAGAGGACAAATGGATTTCATATAAACACATTTATCCTCATGTTACTGATGAAACACTGTATCAATTACCTCTCTCCTGTCTTTGAATTATTCGGCTCAGAATCTGGCTGAAGGTTTCAGTGTAAGTGAAGTTCAGGTTAAAACTGACAAATGCTGTCTTGTTTTTGTGTTTTCAGAGACAAATGTTTTATTATTTTCTTCATGTTGTGTTGCATGTTGAATGTATAATACCTTCCTAAAGCCAGCCACCATCTCAGAACTTGTTTTGTTAAAAAGATAGACACGTTGGTGATCTAGATAATTTACAACTGCTCCACTAGAATATTTTGATTGCCTGATAATTAGTTCGGGATGAAGCAAAGACCTCATGCTGTGGATTCTGAACCTACCACTGTGCAACTGCTCTGCCTCAACAACTTTCTGCTTGTTGCTAGTGAGACCGAAGTATATGCTGTTTACAATGATGGCAAAATATTCACTCTGTGACCAAGGATGAATACTTTGCAACACCACCTGTTTTGCACTTTCAAAGAAAGTTACTGACCATTCAGTGACAAGAAGTGGATAATTGGAAATGGGCATCATACTATTTGTCTGAGGTGAGCAATATGTTTGAATTCTCAGCTCACGCTCCTTCCAAACTAATAACCTACAGGTAGGAAAAATAAAAGAGTTGGATATTGTTTAAGTGGAGGAAGACTGCAGAAAACTGCACCACAAAAGGGATTTGGGGTCCTCGTGCATATGTCACAAAAAGCTAGCATGCAAGTTCAGCAGGTAATTGGAAAGGCAAATGGAATGTTGGAGTGGAATTCTCCTCAAAATATTCTATGTGTCAAATTCATGAGAAAACTGGAGTGATTCATGCTGTTTTTCTCGGTGGGACTTCAGACAAGAACCTCCTACACTCTGTGGAATGCAGAGATCACCAATATGAATATCAGTAGGCTTCAGGGGATGGGGCCTATTTCCGCTTCGGAGGCTAAAATCAGCAGGACTCTGTACATGCGCAATGGCCCCTCACTGACAGCCTGCAGTTTCTTGGACAGCTCAATCACTGGCCAGCCCATGACCTTTGCAGTGCTGTCCCCCAATACCCCCATGGCCCAAATGTGCCACATCCTGTTCCAGACCTCCCTGATCTCCAGCCGCACAGTTTCCCACCAGCATTGCCATGCCAATTCCACCCTCCCTTGCAGGCAGCCCACCCTCGCCGCAGGCAGATCTCACCCCTGGCGGACACTCCCCTGATCACTGGCCTCCCTCCTGTCCCCATGCAGAGTGGCAGCAGGGTCCCCCACTGCCGACCCCTAGGCCCCACCCCCAATGGGCATCTCCCCTTTGGCATTGGCACTTTGCCCCTTTGACAGTGTTGGGGACAAAGGCTGGCATTGTCAGGGTGCCCATTAAGAAGTCTCACAACACCAGGTTAAATTCCAATAGGTTTATTTGGTAACAAACACCACGAGCTTTTGGAGTGCTGCTCCTCCATCAGATGAGTGGGAGTTCTGTGAACAGGAAGTATATAAAGTTTGTTCAAACTATATAAAGCATTAATTAGATCATAGTTGGAATACTGTGAACAATTTTGGTCTCCTTATTTAAGGAAAGATATACTGGCATTGAAGGCAGTTTAGAAAAGGTTCACTCAGCTGATCCTGGATACAGAGGGATTTTCTTATGAGGAAAAACTAAGTAGGTTTGGTGTGAACTCATTACAGTTTAAAAGAATGAGATGTGACCTTATTGAGACTTACAGGATTCTCAGAGAGCTTGACAGGGTAAGTGCTGACAGCTCGTTTCCCCTTGCAGAAGAGTCTAAGACCAGAGGATACAACCTCAGAGTAAGGGATCACCAATTTGAGACAGAAGTGAAAGGGAATTTCTTCCATCAGAGGGTAGTCAATCTATGGAATTCTTTGCTGCAAAGAGTTGTAGAAGCTGGGTCACTAAGCAAATTCAAGACTGAGATAGATTTTTAATCAGTAAGGGAATCAAGGGTTATGAAGATAAAGTGGGAAACTTGAATTGAGGATTATATTAGATCAGTCATAATCTCATTGAATGGCAGACCAGACTCAATGGGCCAAATGGCCTACTTCTACTCTGAAATTTGTGTGCTAATGACCTTCAAACGTTACCTAAAAACATGGTCTTCAAGTTAAAAACCTGCCAACTATCACTATACGAATTTCATGAATGTTGCTTCTCAACTAAAATTACCTGTTCCTCCAGGCATTGTATGAGTGCAAGGGGAGTTAATTTACAAGAGTGATGTCCTTGTTACTTATATTGGTATTGTTGTTCTTGGAGTCTACACTAATTTTAACTGAAGTAACTCAAGCAGACATTTCTGTCCTGAATTAAACAGCTATGGAGGATTAGTACATGGTGTTTAAAATGTCAATTAAATCAATTATCACTTAGCAGATCAGATTACATTGAGCCAAGGTCTGTGGTGTTATAAGGATGCTGCAGTGTTTGTTATTTACTTGTATTGGTACCAAATGAGAAATAATTTTGCTCACAATTATGCTTTTGTTTTGATCAGCAATTTCATGGAACTTTCTGTACTGGGTGGTTGTACACCCAAGAATGATGATAATATTGGTACAGACACATTTCAAACTGAACACCTCAATGAGGCAGATTTTTTTTTCAATTCATTTACGGGAGTTGGGTGTCACTGGCTAATCCAGCACAATGGTTAGCACTGCTGCCTCATAGCACCAGGGACCCAGGTTCGATTCCCAGCTTGGGTCACTGTCTGTGCGGAGTTTACGTATTCTCCCCGTGTCTGCGTGGGTTTCTTCCAGGTGCTCTGGTCCCTTCCACAGTCCGAAAGACGTACTGGTTAGATGCATTGATCCTGCTAAATTCTCCCTCATTGTATACAAACAAGTGTCGGAGTGTGGTGACCAAGGGATTTTCACGGTAACTTCATTGTTGTATTAATGTAAGCCTAATTGTGACATTAGTAAATAAACTCAAATTTATTGCCCATCCTGGTTGCCCTTGAGAAGATGGTGGTGAGCTGCCTTCTTGAACGGCTGCAGTTCCATTGACACTGCTTTGGTTTAAGTGCTATCGTAGAAAGTGCTCAGGCAGTCTTAACATTCTGGGCACTTTTTTTCAAACCTAACTGACTTCAATTTAAATATTTAGAGAGCTCAGTGTTCAAGCTGAGACAGAACTCCCTTCTGGGTATAATAGTTAAAGCTGTAGCCAGGCAAGAGTGAAGCAATGTAATCTTGGAGCATTTTTATACTGTTGTTTTCGCTTGGTATCTGCTGTTGAACTATACCCAAAGGGATTTTTAATATTACTGCCAGCACAAATACCTAGTCACAAATTCATGACATTTATTCTGCTACACATAAAAATTATCTGATGGAATTGCAGCAGAGAAGAAGGTCATTCAGTCCATCGCATTTACGTGAAGAAACTAAACTCTGTCGCTGAAATCTAGCTGACTTTAATGTCAGCAGGATCTTGTGGTCCTGCTGACAGTGCACCTCTACCATGGGTTTCCCAACTGCAAGGGCTACCTTCAAATTAAAGTTTAATTATTAGTCACAAGTAGGCTTACATTAACACTGCAATGAAGTTACTGTGAAAATCCCCTAGTTGCCACATTCCACCACCTGTTCAGGTACACTGAGCAGGAACCTAGAATGGCCAATTCACTTACTTAGCTATCTTTCAGATTGTGGGGGGAATCCGGAGCACCCAAAGGACTCCCACGCAGACACAGGCATATTTCTGCATAGATGGCGGCCTAAGCCAGGAATCGAACCTGGGCCCTGGCAGTATGAGGCAACAGTGCTAACCACTATGCCACCGTGCCACCCCATTAATGGGAATCCCCATTGACAATGGCAGGACCATAGGATACTGCCGCCACAAAACACATCACAGAAAGGTGGGAAATCCTGCCCATATGTCCTTTTCTCTTCCCTTTCTCCATTACCTTTAGAGCACTGTTTCTTGCATTTGAAATTATCTGTGATCACCATGATTCCTGGTAAGGCATTAATGTCAAAACAATGGTTTGCATTAGATAAAAATCCTAACTTGTCCTTTTATTTGTTGATCATCTTAAGCGTATCCCCTCCAACAAGTTCAAATGTTTTGTTTCTCTCATCAAAAAGCAGTCAATTTAAAATAGCGACCAGCAACTTTTTGTTTGGGTCCACTGTAAGCACAAAATTATTGGAAATTTGTAGCAATTTATCTTTGAAACTCAAGCTTTACAAAATAGTTTATCTTAAATGACTAGAAATTAAGAAGACAAAAGGTCTCCTCGTACCTCAGTGTAATTATAGATTTCCTTCAAATTACATGTCAAATATCTGAAAAGATTGCACATGTTTTTAGTTTCTCTTGTAGAGATATTATGCAAGATATGAATATACAGATTGATTGCATAATATCTTATGAATAGAATGTAAATGAGTAGAATTCAAATACAGGGAGCAATGTGTTAAATGGAAAATCAGATATAATATTCAAGGACCTTTTCCAATCTTTTGATTAATTAAGTAAGTAATTTTCTCCCCCAAGCTTATATAACATTACTATTAATTTTAGATATCTTGTACTATGAAATTAAATAATTATTTCCTATTCTTATTTAATTGAATATGCGACAATTAATTTTGGATGAAAGATTGCAACTAAATTAATTTCTGAAAAAATGCAAAATTGAGAGAATCATTTAATTAGGGTCCTTAAACTTTGAGAAAATTACTTCAATTGTGCTATTCATTAACCGAATTTAGAGCATTTAGTAGAGTTCTTAAAAATGACATTATCTGATAAATTTAAAAATAAGTGTCGCCTCCTTGAAAATGGTTGGATTAGAAATGAACAATTTCTATTTAATTGATTCTTGAACTCTTGTCTCTTGAAGTAGCTATTACATTTATGTGCTTCTCAAGGAAAGACGAAACTAACTAAATGTTACCACAGAGGAACAATGAAATCTCCAGACCTGGAAAAATAAAGTTTGCAGATTGAGTGGGATTTTCCAGCCCTGCTCACCCACTAAGGCTGGAAATTCCCACCCGAAGTCAACAGACCTTTGCATGGTCTGTGTCCCGTCTGCTATGATTCCCATGGTAGTTGGACAGGATGGGAAAATTCCACCCCATGTTACAGTTGGCCAATGTGGATGCAGCAAAGTTCCTTGGAGATGGGCAACTATCCAATTACAACTCAGTTGCAAGATTGTGTTTGAGCATCTTTCCTGATGTCTCTTCATTTAAAAGGGCAAATCCTTAAGTCAAAAAGGAAAGAAATTTGCTTTATTAATGTTGTTCCTACATATATGTATTGATATTTTTAAACTGAGCTCTTAAGTGCAAAAATATTTCATTGGTGATTTTTAATTTTCAAAAGTGTTTATTTTTGTGTGCTATGCCTCACTTGATGATTGAATGTGCCATCAGCAGTGTGTCACCATGTTAAAAAGCAGCAAACTTCACACAATGACATTTGCATCATGTCTTATGTCCTCAGGAACTATTGGTGTTTCACAGTCAGCAGGTTGTCTTATCACAATCATAGTATTTGTTGGAAACATGACACATAATTTGCACAGGAAAGTCCTACAAACATCAAATGAATGATTAATTTATCTGCTTTTAATTACGGGGAAAACATGGCTGGGCCGCTGGGAGAACCTCTTCCACTTCATCGATTACTGCCATGTCTCATTCTAAAGAATGGGCCTCAAATTTTGCACACATGTGCCAAATAAGATTATGGCCTGAATGCTCAATAAGTTGAGGTAACTTGGGAGAGCTTCAAAAATGGCAGGTGGGATAAGATAGCTCAAATCTGCTGGGCCATTTGAAAGTAATGTTGAGTTCAAACAGAATCCAATTTGGCTGTTCTAAGGGCCTAAACCCACAGATGGGCATATTGTCCTTTAGAAGAAGCATAAACATTTTTGACGGATAGACTTAAGGTTTGTCTAAATACAATGCTCTTGTGATTTAAGTACACAACCCTTTAAAGATAAACAAAAACAAGCTACAGCTTTTAGTTAGATTAGGAAAAAAACACTACTGCAGAGCACTGATTGACATGCCATTTGGTCTAGCTTAAGCAAAAACATTAGTCATCTGTCCCAGGCTTCATTGTTAAGATTTCCCAATGTCTGTTCTTATAGCTAAGCTCACCATGAATGCGAGGCTGCATTCCAAAACCTTCAAAACTACTCATCAGAGCAAAAGGTTGTGTTTTAAGATGTTTATCATTAATTATCATTTGTGTGGTTAATGAAAACAAGTTAATTTGTTTTTGTAACTGATTAACCACTTGGGGAAATGTACTTTCTTGAATGGCTATCGTGAATGAGAGATCTGTTTTTAAGGATAATGTGTATTAAGGATGGCTCTCATAGGTTGTTCAATGTTTAATTATATTTCGTCCTCACATGGTTCCTGAAGTTTGCCTCTGGTGGATACTGGATGACTCGCTATGGAGGAGGTATGGTAGAAAAGAAAGAATATGGACACTATGGCCATAATTCCCCATCCCATTGTGCTAATTGTTTAACCGTGAGGCTGGCAGTGCAGGTCCACTGCACATGTGCCGATCTCAGCACTGACAGATCGACGCATGCTCAGTTGCCTGCTCAGTGCTGTGCTGCCTGTCTCTTCAGCGGGAATAGGTTCTGCCCACTGATTTTTAATGATATTCATGCCAGTGACCTCAGCAGTGCACAGAGTGTAGAAGATTCTTCTCTGGGCCCCCACTGAAAAAAGCAGTGAATTATCCCAGTTTTGACATTTAGGCTGGAATTCTCCCAAAGAAATTCTATGAGGGGGCACAGACTTAGCATGGGAGGAAACAAAGGTGGCCTGGGGTAGGAGGTGACATGGAAGTGACATAGGGGTTTTGGATGTGTGTGAGTTGGGTTAAGGGCTAGTGAACTAGCTGAGACAGGCCTCATAACGTGACCTCTCAGAATCTGCCTACCTCCGTGGCCAGCTTCAAACTGCTTCATGAGCTAGTAAGCCCAACTCCATTCTAACTCACCTTCCTGGAATGAAAATATGATGGACAGTGGATGGGGACCCTTTTAGAAGAGACAACTCTGCTGAATCAGGGCATTTTCTGCCCCCTCCATGCAAATCCACTCCAATGTATTCAGATTTTAAAATGTGGTTGAATTCATGACCTTTTGCGTCAGATCAACAGTGCTATCACAGAACTGTATTATGTATTAATATTTTAGCAGTAATTTTGCTTTGTTATACGATTGTTACAAATCAAATACTATTAATTTTTTGGATGGGGTAACTGTAATCTGGAACTTCAGGTTATTTCAAATAACCCTGATCTATGTGTTATGTTTATTTATTAGCCACAAGTAGCCACATTAACAATGCAATAAAGTTATTGTGAAAATCCCCTAGTCACAACATTTCCAGCACTTGTTTGAATACACTTAGGGAGAATTTAGCATGGCTGTGCACTTAACCAGCACATCTTTCAGACTGTGGGAGGAAATCCACACAGACATAGAGAACTGGCAGGATCCCATAGACAGTGACACAAGCTAAGAATAGAATCCGGGTCCCTTGCACTGTGAGGCAACAGTGCTAACCATTGTGCTACCATGCTGCTTGTACATTCAAAGTATATTGTACTGTGATGTAGAAAAATAGATAAAGTAATGATGGAAATGAGTTGTATGGTTTTGTGTCTATAGTTCTGAATCTAATCTTAAAGCCAAGCTGTTTGAGAATCATAAACCAGTTTTTCCTTTCAGCTGGGGGGCTGATTAGTTCAGTTGACTGGATAGTTGGTTTGTGATGTGGAGCGATGATAACAGTGTAGGTTCAATTTCCATATTGGGTGAGGTTATTCATGAAGACCCTCAAATGTAGGAAATAAAGCTTCAAAAAGAGCCTAAGATCGCATGTTTCAAAAATACACCATACATATTCATGGGATGTATACATTCAAAAACCTAATTCCTCAAATGGACAAAGAAAACACAACCCTTTCAAACATACCATATTTCTCCTTTTGTTAAGGGAAACCAAACAAGTAGATTGTTTCCCTGAGGTTTTAAACCATCTACCCTCTTGAAAAAAAATGTTTAAAAGTATGATTTCAGTGTGAAAGGTTTGCGCAGGCAACTTATATTAAAAATGTTGACATTGGAGTTTATGTCAGAATTGTATGAAAGATATGCAAATATAAAATAATTTAAAAATATTCTAGGTATATATCTTTGCACATAGACTTACCCAGTATATTCGTAAAGCTTGTTATTTTATTATTTTACCTTCATTCATTTATTAACTGGAGTATGAAATAATTTGCATTTTTGATTCTCCAGTTAATTCCTGACCTAAATACTTTGGCATCATTGATATCCCATCTGATATTTTCCATGCAATGACCATTTCAATAGTTTTTAATACTTTGTATTGAAGAGGAGCAAGAAAGCAGTGCTCAGAGTGATTTTTCTAACATGTATAACCTTGTGAATGTGCAGTTGCTTCAGGATTGTCACTGGTGTACTTCATCTTGTACACACTATGAACAGAGAGAATGTATGATACAAAGAGCTTTAGGCACCATTTCTATCGGGAGCAATTTTGCAATGTCGGAGACAGGGCTTCTATCCTTTGATAATAAAGAATGATTTATGATTATACTGTTGGAAGTCATGACTGAAACAATGACAACATGGCTGCTGCACACAGACAGCCTCCCGTCTTCCTAACTCTGACAGCACTGCAATTAAGTATAGGTAGTTTATTTTCTGGAAAAGATCACATTGGGAGTTTAAATTAACAGCATTTGCACCAATTAGCTGCCCTTGTCAGTGATGCTGTTGTACATACAGCTTTTTTCTTAGCTACATCTACAGGAAGAATTTCTGCACAAACTTTATCAGTTTTGCTGGTATGTAAATAAGAGTGCCCCTGGGGAAGTCAACTGAATTCAAGCCAACAGTCCCCCATTATTCGTCCTCGGGAATATTGAGGCTGGCCTTGGAAAGAGAAGGGTTGTGCAAACCAATGGTGCAGAGGTAACAGACATAACAGCAGCTCAAAAGGGTGATTACTCAGTAAGCATAATGGATAGTTCACAGAAATAAAAAACATCAATGTTCCTCCCTCCAGCTTAACTGAACCCCAGGCACCATAACTAAATCATCTCAACTCATATAAATAAATTCTCTTTTCTTCATTGCTAGTGTGTTAGCCATTCTTCGAGTCCAAAGCCATGAAAACACACAGGAACTTCTTTAAACATCATCATGTATCTTCCCGAGTGAAAAAAATGGATCACTCCCTTTCACCATTGTTAACTAGCCAAATCCCTGAACTAATTTTAAACCAAATTTATCAAGGAACCAACATTGACTTTTCATATCTTCCAAAAAAATTTCATTTATAGTTTATATGACTTGCACTATTTTATCAAACCCAGAGTAAAGACAATAAAGTCTCAATTAACATCGCATCAGGCAGCGAGATTTCTCCACCAGCTATTAATTAAGTTAACACACTCAGTTCTTTAGAATAAATTTTGATAGCAGACATAAATAATGTAGATTAAAGGAGATCAAAAATATATGGATTCATATTGTTATAAATCTGCTATCCAGGAATGATGATCTGTTCGAGATTTATATTACTTATCTGTGACAAAACACCTCTTATGGCAGTTTGCTATGGTCTATAAATTTCACTGGCAACTTGGGTATGATGAAGAGAGGGTTCCACTGTGTGCTTTTAAATTAGATTTATCAGCAGCATTAAGTGAAGCTCCCGTATTAAATTTTACAGTATATGAGCTAATGCGTTTGAATATTTAGATCATAAATGCTGACAATATTCCCATAGCATTTCAAATAGTTTTATGCAAAAGATTAATGTGGGCCAAAGTTTTCAACAAATGCATCACCATGACAGTGCTGGTCTGGTACTGCAGTTTAATCCCTTGGGTGGTATTACTGAGAGACTACCTGAATCTCAAGTCAAGGGAAGACACACAGGGGTATGAAAATTTGATGGAAACCAACACAATATTGGATGGGATGTGAAGGGGAGAAATCAGCAAATTGAGATGTGCAAAATACAAACTAGGAATTGGTCTGATTTGTTTATGAGCATGGAAGTCAATTTGTGACCTGTAGCGTCCATTGCAGTGACCGTAGTCACTACAGAAATCTTTTGTCACCTTCTCATTAAACTGATTCAGCTCGCAGCCCAGGCAATCCACTCCGTGGTCTGGCTGCACACTCAACAGGGGATCTAATAGCACACAACTTTCAACTAGCTCATGTTCCAACTAACCCCCATCCCTTAAAGGCAGCCTGTCCCTCTTAAAGAGAAGCTGGACTATAATGACATAAGTCTGCTGCTAATGTTATTGCTACAAAGAAAAATGGAATATCATGGCAGAAAGTAGGCTTCCAGGTTCACTAATAAGGCATTAGTGATAGAAGGAGAGAGGCCATGTTTCCCTTAAGGAAGACCACCATCCCCCCAGCCATCCCCCCATCCATCCACCTGTTCCCCAATGGGAACAGGTGGCAAGTGAGGTCAGTGTCCAAGGTCTGGGCAATAATGACTGAGGTCAATGAATGCATCTTGACATCACATCAAATTTCTCCACCAATCCAGCAGATTTCAGGCAGCTCAATGACCATATTACTCACCTGATTCTTGATATTCAGCATTCCCATCTATCATTCACATACCCCAGCTCACCAACACATGCATTCCTATAGTGAAAGCTTCAAACCCATTGCTGCCATTTTGCTACAGCTATTTAGCTATGCCAGACACATCACCTAAAACAATAAACTAATCTGCCTTTTCTCTTTCAGTACAGAGGGTTGGGTCTTTTGTGATGTGTGACCTTACCTCCTAAATCCTTAATATTTGTTCCCTATCTACAGGAATTCTTGAATATGTGCTTTTAAGACATTCTACACTATTCAGGACTAAGTCATCCATTTGGTCAGCATCCTGTCATTAAAACTGGATATCCACCCTCTCTACAGCATTAATGAGCTGTGGCTGGTGTATTCAAGATGCATTGCAGCAAGTCTCAGAATCACAGAATTGTTACAGTGCATTTGAGCCAAAGTGTTTGCACCAGCTGTCTGGATCAGCAATTCAGCAGCACCATTCTCCCATCTTCTCCCCGTGACCCTGAACATTCTTTCTTTTCAGGTAAAAATCCAATTCCCTTTTGAATGTTTTAATCAAGTCTGCCTGCACCACAGCCTCAGGCTGCGCATTCTAGACTATAACAACCTGTTGTGTGAAAGATCACTTCAGCAGAGCCTCCCAAACTTGTGGCCTCCAACCCCAAGGTGGATAAGACCAGCAATGTCATGAGGACACCATTATCTGTGGATTTCTGTCCAAGTCACATGCTGACTTGGACACTGACCTTCATTGACTTCACGTCAAAGTATTGCAGTACCTCAGTATCACTGTGGGAGCACCACAAGTACAGGGGCTTCAGGGCACCTAGTGTTGGATAACATAATGACAGAAAATGCTAGAAAAATCCCACGGTCTGGTAGCATCTGTGGAGAGTGAAACAGAGTTAAGGTTTCAGGTCCATATAACACAACTTCTTTACAATAAACAGTACTTTGCTTGTGTCCGTCATATTGTGACAACAAGAATTCATAAGAGAAATCAAGGATGAGTTGGGACAATTAATTCAAAGTTCATCGCGTTGGAATTTAACTCCCTAATCACAGTATCTAAATTTATTTAGAATAATCTGAATATGTTGTTGCTCTTGGCACTCTGAGCATGTTTTGTTGCCTGATAGCTGTTCTGAATCCACTTTTCGTACAGGTCTTATGGTCCTACTTTCTTGATGCCCTTTGAAGTAATAACTGTGATGTTTAATATTTGATGTGCTTCAATAAATCCCTGTCTTAACCACCTCCTTTCTGGAATATAAAGATTAAGCTTCAGTAATCTTCTCGCAACTTATCCCCTTTACATGTGGGGATAGTTCTGCCGTTATGATTAATGGAGTTGGCTAACCATTTGAATCATTCTCAAGCTCAAAACTATAAAGACGTTCACTGCTTTTAAAGCCCAGTATTAATTGTAATTTAGGTATTGCAGTTAAAAAAAAGTCTCCTGTAATGTGCATCTGCAAGTATTATAATGTTATGACGAGTAAGACGTTATACTAAATGAATTCTTCATATAAGTCCACACAATTAGGAACATGGTCAATGCCCAGATCCATTTTGGATTTTGCAAATCCTGTTAAAGCTCTTTATTTAAACATTCATGGCTAAACAGGCATTCATCTGTTACGAGGACACCCTTAATGGTATCATTTACAGATATTAACATCAGGCTTTAGGTCAGGTGCTTTTGACTTTAATTTAGTGCTGCTGAAGTTAGTGACAGTGCTGTGTTTTGTTTAAACAATAGCTATCAGAAATTGTTGGGGTCAGAAGGAAATAAGGCGGCACTTTCTGAGGAGTTTTATGGAGTTTGAAGGCCTCTTGAGCAGAAAGCCTGCTATCCAGTAAAGGGGGCTGCAACACAACAAGGGGACAGAGCACAGGCAACAGAGAGAGAGAACTCTGGGGCCATATTTCCATTGTTTTCTCAACAAATGAGCAAATTTAGGAAAAATAAGGTTTGGCACAACATTAAACATGAATTGTAAGAAAACTGACAAGTGAGAAAAACAACTTGCTAAGTGAAAAACAATGTCAAAGCAATAAATTGATCATTGAGTTATAAATAAAGTTATTGATTGGAGAGGGTGAAGAGTGAATGTCTGTCCAGCTCACTCCCAGTCTTTGGGTGCTCACTCATCCACTGTAAGGGCAGGTGAGAGTGTGTAGAGGTGAGGGCGAGTGAGAGGTCAGAGAATGGGAGTGAGCCAAACACACTCTTTTCTTTCTTTCACACACTCACACCCACATTTTCACCTCTTTCTCTCTGACACACACACTCACACATTCACTCTCCCCTCTTACACTCAGATACACGTGCACATACTCCTATTGCACACATATACTCTTCTCCCCTCTCACATGCATACTCTTCTCTCTTTCTCATGCAGACACTGTCTCGTCTCTCACTTACACGCTAACAGTCTCCCTTTACTATCTCACGTCAGTTGGCCATGAGCTCCACTCTTGCTCAGACTCCAATTTTCTTGGCTGCAAGGCCCTCTCTCCCTTTTGTTCCAGGGACTGCTCTCCCTTTTGTTCTCCCTCTTCCTCTCATTTTGAGGCCTGCTCACCCTCTCATTCTGGCACCCGCAAACCCTCTCTCTCAGGGGCTGCCCTTCTTCTCAATTTGGGGCCCACTCACCCTCTCACGCTGCAGCTCGCTCTCTCTCCCTCTCTTTCTCTCTCTCCCCCCTCCCCATCCTAAGGTCCTGTTCTAGCTCTTGTTCTCATTTCGATGTCTATTCTTAGCCTTACTCTCGGCCCCTCTCTACGTCTCGCACTGAGGCTTGCTGTTACTGTGAGACCTGTTTATCTTTCACCCTTGCCCTGGGCCCTGGAATTTACCATGGAAACTAATTTTTCTTTCATCAGAGGCTGATCTTGCCTTGGATTTGTTACTGATATTAGCTCAACCTATCAGAGCAAATGAATGCAAAAAACAGCCTCTGGCCGAGCAGCTTTACAGCCTTTTTCAAATTTCAGTCAGGTGAATACCGGCTACAGAGGGCTCAGGGTCACACTGTTGCTATAGGCCACGAGCCAGACAAGCTTGCTTTTGATGGTTTCGTGGGATGATCTTTAACAGTTCTGGATCTTGAGGGCATAACTTCAGAGTCCACCAACTCAGCAAATTTATCAGAGCAGTTTTTTCTTCCTATCTGAGTGCCACTGGCAGAGTGGCAGTTATAAAAGCACAAATACTGTCATGGAATGATAGAATCCCTACAGTGCAGAAAGTGGCCACTTGGCCCATTCAACCTACACTGACAACAATACTATCCAGGCCCTATCCCTGTAATCCTACATATTTGCCCTGTTAATCCCTCTGACACTCAATGGCAATTTAGTATGACCAGTCAATTTAATCCGCACATCTTTGGTCTGCGGAGGAAATCGGAGCACCCAACAGAAACGCAGGCAGACATGGGGACAATGTGCAAACACCACATAGACAGTCATCCAGTTCGGAATTGAACTTGGGTCCCTGGCGCTGTGAGGTAGCAGCGTTAACCACTGTGCTGCCTCAAACTTACTTGACTCTTTCTTAAATTACCTCCTGCAATCCTTTTAAGGATATTAATCAGGTAGCTGTGGAACCTAATAAACAAGTTGGATTGTGTGCAGCACAAGATCCAACTATTCTTGACAAAAAGGAATTCTGAATGGTTGGTTTACCATAGGCAGTTAATCATCAGCATTAATGCCACAGCCCTGCAAATTGCCACAATTCATTGTTCATCCATGGTGCTATCATCATTCCAGTGATCAGAAAGACATTAAAACGATTCACTGCAGATTCCTCAGCCCATTGAGAGACCCAAGGGCAAATTCTGAAAAAAATTACCATGAGGTACATGAATCTTGCAATGGAGCAGAGTACCTGCATCTTTAAACAAATAGTCAGATACTGGAGACATTTCTGCAATTGTTACAGCATAATATAACCACAAATAACAGTGCTCACTGCATCTCATGCAGCTTTATTCGGTCTGCAAAAAGGTATTTCCTTTGAATGGGCAGGAGTGAGCTGACAGCCTCAGTCAGGAAACAATCGCGACCACGAGCCAAAAGACATTTCTGCACAATGGAAGTCATTAAAAATCTGAATGCCAGTTTAAAAGTTGAAAGTCTACTGAAATGCCTTAGTGTGGCCACTTCCAGCAGTCAGCTGCACATATATTTAATATCCTGGCCAAACAAAAGATAGTCTTCAATAATAATTGATTGTCTTTAATATAAGCCCAAAGACTTGTATTAAAGACACTCAAATATAATAACATCTCTTCATAACTATTTTATTCTGCTTCATCCCAAATGGGTCATACCACTGCAGATCCATTGAGTTAACTTTTTTTTATCTTAGAGGTGTTTCCAATACCCTTAGCTTTTGTGTGAATATGGTCAAAGGTAAGACTGCACTGTGTCAACTCTACCCAAATTTCTCTGATCCCTCTATTTGATATAAGTTAGTGAAAGGCATTGCATTTTCAATTTCAGATTGGTTCTGTCCTTTTCCCTACCGTTTTTGATTCAAATATTTGAGAGCGGGCAGCAGCCCTTGAAGTAATGGTTACATTGGAAATCCAGTTACTTCTGAATACTCCCAGTGTTGTCAGTGTCATCAAAATATTCAAATTAGCAGAATACACCCCTGTTTCCATCAATAGAAACAAGGTAGAAATGGTCATGAGCTTCAAGTATTTAGGTATCCAGATTGCCAACATGTCCTGATACCCCATGCCTACACTGTAGTTAAGAAAACCCACCAACACCTCAGTTTGCTCAGAAGACTAAGGAAATTTGGCATATTTGGTATGACTGTCACCAATTTGCACCATAGAAAGCATTCTTTCTGGTTGCATCACAGCTTGGTATGGCCCCTGCTCTGCCCAAGACCTGCAAGAAACTACAAAAGGGTCATGAATGAACCCCAATCCATCACACAAACCAGCCTACCATCCATTGACTCTGAACACACTTTCTACTGCCTCGGAAAAGCAGCCAGCATAATTAGAGACCCCATGCACCCGGACATATTCTCTTCCACCTTCTTTCATTGGGAAGAAGATACAAAAGTCTGAGGTCACGTACCAACCGGCTCAAGAACAGCTTCTTCTCTCCTGCCGTCAGGCTTCTGAATGGACATACCTTGCATTAAGTTGATCTTTCTCTACACCCTAGCAATGATTGTAACACTACATTCTGCTTTCTCCTTTCCTTCTCTATGAGCGGTATGGTTTGTTTGTATAGCGTGCAAGAAACAATTCTTTTCACTGTATAATAATAGACAATAAATCAAATCAAACCAAAATTGACATTTGGGCACTGTCTGAGATGGGCACCAATGTCCTAGTGCCACCACAGAGGCTGCATTCTCAATCCCTTTTCAGCTGAATTCACCTCTGAGCAGCTCATTTAGTAGAGGTTTGAACTATAGCATAACTGAGCTGGCTGATCCACCTCCCTTCAGTCACTCTATCTGTAAAATGGCACTGTACTAACAAGAGTTGCTGAACTATCAAAACAACTCTAGGCATCTGCATGCATCTTCTGGGTGTAAATCCTGGTAAGTGTGGTGAGGACAGATCATGACTTAACCATTAGAGAAGTACCAAGAGTATGAAACAAACTCAAAGTTTTTTTTATTACAAAGCAAGAGGCAGACAGTGATTTATAATATAAAACATAAGAAAAGGAAAGACCATCTTCATTTAGTCTAGCAAAGGAGATGCTAGTTCTGCAGCATCCTGATTCACTCATCCACCATCAAATGTTCCACTCTCTTGCTCAGACAAATGTAGGAGATCTCCAGGCGACAAACATTCCTTCCAGATGAAATAATGATTTACTTATATATTTTTCAATTAGTGCACTGTATTCACTGCTCATGGTGCCATCTCCTCTACACTGGGGAGATCACAATGAGGTTAAGCTCTTCCTTTGTTGAATGACGGGCGGCATGGTGGCACAATGGTTAGCCCTGCTGCCTCACAGAGCCAGGGATCTGGGTTTAATTCCGGCTTCAGGTCACTGTCTGTGTGGAGATTGCAAATTCTCCTCATGTCTGCGTGGATTTCCTCCAGGTGCTATGATTTCTTCTCACAGTCCAAAGATGCACAGGTTAGGTTGATTGGCCAATGCTAAAATGACCCTAGTATCAGGAAATTAGCAGGGTAAATATATGGGGTTATGGAAATAGGGTCTGCTTGGGATTGTGATCGGTGCAGACTCAAAGGACTGAATGGCCTCCTTCTGCACTGTAGGGATTCTATGATATCACTGTCAGTCTACAAGCAAAACCCTGAGATGCCAATTGCTGGCGATTTTAACTCTCTGCCCAACTCCCACTCTGACCTCTCTGTCCTCAGCCTCCACTGTTCTAATAAAGCTCAGCAGAAGCTCGAGAAACAGTATCTCATCTTTTGACTAGTCAATTTATAACTACCTGGGCTCGACAATTTCAGCTCATATCCACTGCCCCCAGGTGACACAAGTCTGAAATGTGGTGCAGACCTGCCTCTCCATTGCCCGGGGTGCTGGAGGGGAGGGGGGTTTGAGCATCCTGTAGATGGATTTTTCACTGTTGTTGGAAAGGATCAGCAACAAGGCCTCCAGCCTCAAAAACTCACTTGGAAAATTCTTTCAAAATGTGTGCACTTACCTCAGGGCCTGTTTTTGACTTGCTGCTGTACTCCCCATTAGATTCTCCTGGAATAAGTTCAAAGGCAGAATTCTGGGGCATGTGGGTACCCAGGCATCCAGCAATCAGAGACTGGAGGCCATATGCATACCATCACCAGTCAGACTTAGGACCAAGGCAGCCCCAATACCCCTCCCCAATCCCACATAAACTCTGGAACTTTTGAAAAGGAAAACAATGCACTTGGGAAATGGGTTTGCTGATAGCAAAGATTAAAAAAAAATGTGGCCCTACAAGGGGTGACCTTATATAAATTGTAATGACCCAGACATGCATATTCAAAATAAATGGTACCGCATGTCAAGCATCAGTGATTAATGTTCTACTGCTAACAGAAATATTCTTAATTAATGAAGCAGCATTGCAAGCATACACCACCTTAGGCCAAATGATTTATCTCCATCCAAACTACCTACACGCTACTGCAATACAAACTCAACTATCACTCCAGGGCAAGCAAGATTTTCTTCTTCATCATGGATTCCCCATAGCCCTGCAATGTTAGCAAGCCTCACTTTAGCTCAGTCCCTTGTCATGTTGCCAGCCATCCACTCAGAATGGCAGGATCATAAACATTCAGCATGGAACAAGACCCGTCATGGCCCGCTCTGCTTCTTAAACAGCTATCCATTTAGTATCATTCACCTGCTTTTAATAACACCGCTTATATTTCTTTTCCAGGTATTTTTCAAGGAAGAAAATTCTAGTTACTATTGCAGCATTTCAGTCAATCCAGCTGATAAATCAACCCCAATTTTCCATCCTAAGAAATGGTATTTTTGTCTATACTCGGCATTTAAGTTGATCTTCTCCACCTCCCCTCCTTTTCAGCAACGCATTCTGTATTTTCGTCAGTAATTAGCTTCAGTTTTTCACCTCACAAATACATGTTTTACTGACTGTGTAACTGAGCGCAAGGAATCAAGCAGTGATACTAGTGATGTTGTAAAGATGCGTGGGAGTTTAAGGCAGACTCACTCTTAGTATCAGGTGCTGATAGCATTTCAAAATGGCAGCCACCCATGTCAGCAATTCACTTTTAGAGTTGGCATATAGATTAATCCCCTTTCTGGAGGATTTTTTTGCAGCTTTCATCGGCTTATGCGCCAACATCTATAATACATGAAATAACCCCTCCCAGGCTGGTGTTCCTTCACCAAATTTAGGTTTATTTACATAGTAAGCAGCGCTTAGACACGTACTTTCTTGTACAGAACAGAAAACTGGAGTACCAATAACCCAGACACTCAACATTATGTACATATACACTGTGACATAGTGGCTAGCACTGCTGCCCTCCAGTGCCAGGAACTCATGTTCAATTCACGGCTTGGGTCACTCTCTGTGTGGAGTCTGCATGTTCTCCCCGTGTCTGTGTGGGTTTCCCCCAGGTGCTCCGGTTTCCTCCCGCAGTCTGAAAGACTTGCTGTTAGGTGCATTGGCCATGCTAATTCTCCCTCAGTGTCCCCGAATAGACACCGGAGATTTTCACAGTAACACCACTACAGTGTTAATATAAGACTACTTGTGACACTAATAAATTAACTTAAACTTTAAATATGCATGGCTTCCTAATTCAGAAAGCTCTTTCTGCCTTAATTTAGGAGCTCATATTCTTAGCATTTCACATCATGGGCCTTGTTCAAGTCATTGCAGTATTTAATACTTTTTATGACCACTGGACATCTAAAAGCACTTTGCGGCCAACATGGTACTTTTGCAGTGTGGTCACTGTTGTAATGTAGGAAATGCAGCAGCTAATTCCGATACAGCAAGCTCCCACAAACAGCAATGTGATAATGACCAGATTGTCTGTTTCTATCAGCCAGAAAACTGACGATAGTCACTTCTATACTTCAGAAGATGGTGGAGAAGGAGCCTTTGAATATTTTAAAGTCGGAAGTAGATAGAATCTTGTTAGACAAGGGAATCAAAGGTCATCACAGGGTAGATGGGAGTATGGAATTAGAAACACAAACGGATGTGATATTTTTGAATGGTGGAGCAGACCCATGGGGTTGCATGATCGACTTCTGCTCCTATTTGATATGTTTGTATATTATAAATAGTAAGAAGTCTCACAACACAGGTTAAAGCCCAACAAATTTATTTGATAGTAAACCCACAAGCTTTCGGGGATTGCCCTTTCATCAGGTGAGTGGAGAGTTCTGGTCTCAAACAGAACACATAACGGCACACACAGTTCACAGAATACTGATTAGAATGCGAATCTTTACAGCGAGTCAATTCTTAAAGGTGCAGACAGCGAGAGTGGAGGTAGCATTAAGCATAGGTTAAAGAGATGTGTATTGTCTCCAGACAGGACAGTAAATGAGATGTTGCAAGCCCAGGCAAGTCATGGAGGTTACAGATAGTGCAACATGAACCTTATCTCACGTGAGAACACCATCCACCATGTACATTAGCACATACGCTTGCAACTTGGCCAACATTGTCTACCTTATACGCTGCAAGAAGAGATGTCCCGAGGCATAGTACATTGGGGAAACCGTGCAGGCACTACAACAACGGATGAATGAATAACGCTTGACAATCACCAGGCCAGACTGTTCCCTTCCTGTTGGTGAGCACTTCAGTGGTCACGTGCATTCAGCCTCTGATCTTTGGGTAAACATTCTCCAAGGCGGCCTTCACGACATACTACAGTGCAGAGTTGCTGAGCAGAAACTGATAGCCAAGTTCCGCACACATAAGGATGACCTCAACTGGGATCTTGGGTTCATGTCACACTATCTGTAACCCCCATGACTTGCCTGGGCTTGCAACATCTCACTTACTGTCCTGCCTGGAGACAATACACATCTCTTTAACCTATGCTTAATGCTATCTCCACTCTCACTGTCTGCACCTTTAAGATTTGATTAGCTGTAAAGACTCGCATTCTAGTCAGTATTCTGTAAAATGTGTGTGCCTTTATATGCTCTGTTTGAGACTAGAATTCTCCACTCACCTGACGAAGGGGCACACCCCGAAATCTTGTGGGTTTACTATCAAATAAACTTGTTGGACTTTAACCTGGTGTTGTGAGACTTCTTACTGTGTTTACCCCAGTCCAGTGCCGGCATTTCCATATCATATTTAAAATAGTGCCTTGGGATCTTTTACATATCCACCCAGAAACAGGAAGATGGCACCTTGGTTTAACATCTCATCCAAAGATAACACCTCCAACACTGTACTAGTCTCTCAGTACTGCACTGGAGTGTCAGCCCTGATTTTTGTGTTCAAGCCCTGGAGGGCAACTTGTCCTTTATCTTTACTTTCTTTATTAAAACCTTTTCTACTTGTGGACACAGTCTTCCCTTAACCTTTTCCATTCTCAGGCAAACAATTCTAACTTTTCCAGTCTCTCCATTTAACTGAAGTCCAGAATTTGAATACTGAGAGAGCGATGTTGCCGATTCGGAGCGAGTATTTTTTTTAATACAATTTCTTTTTTATTGTTCTTCTGGTTGTATTTTCAAAAGTAAACTGAAATCCTCTTAAGACAATGGAGACTGCCAGATGGCTATGATGTGCCAACTTGTATTCTACAAAGTGGGATAGAAAAAGAAGCACTCACCCATCTGGAGAGCAGGAAATGCCCCATCTCCTGTTGGCATTCTATGCTATCATGAAGCTTTTCAACCGTTGCTAGCAAAAGCGATTATCTGTTTTACAAACAATGACTGCAGAAGACATGGATTAATACAATTGCTGTGGTATATAAAGCCAGCAGGGTACTTTGAGGCACTGGGAACAATTCTCCCATCCTGACGTGCATCTCTCAGCGCCTGATACCTGGCACAGTTAGGAGCATGCTGGAAACCAGTGGGACTAGCAGTTAAGCAATTTTAATCGTATTTTTATCTTATTTAAATGTCACTTAAATGCCAGTATAATTTCACTCTGGTGAGGTTTAGAATAGCTTCCCGCTTTTGGGGAACTAGCAGGAGATCCTGCTGGAGTAAAGGGGAGGCAATCTGGGTCTCCCACAGGGTCAGGCAGCAGGGGGGGAGTGGTGCCCTCTTGGCATGGGCACCTGGGCAGTGCCAGCCTGTGTCCCAGCACTAGCTAAGGGGGCATCTTGGCATTGCTTAGGGGCAATTGGCAATCCTGCTGCCACTATGCATTGGCATCATACGGGGCTGGAAGGAGGCCAGTGATCAGGGCGGGCTGGGGGATTGGTCTGACTGGGGTTCTGCTTCCCGTGGGGATGCCTGTCTCAGGGTGGGGGGGGCCTGCCTCCCTTGGGTGTTCTGCCAAGGTGGGGGGTGAAGGGGAACCATCATTGCTGGGTCTGAAGATTGGGGTGCTCTAGGCTGGGGTGGGGTCAGGGCTGGCGTGGGAATGCTCATGGGGGCCATGATCAGACCATGGGATACTGGGGGGTGCAGTGCAAGCACTGAGGTCCTGGGCTGGCCAGCGATCGAGCATGTGCAGATGCTTGGAAATGTCAGATCCTGATATGAATAGGGCCCGTCCTCCGAGCTTTTAATGATATACATGATTGTGACCTCTGCATTGCACAGAGTGGGGGAGATTCGAATGTGACCTTCCGATGAAAAAACAATTGCGATTTACACCCGTTTTCCCACAAATTCAGCACTTACAATTTGTTTGGGAGAATTGTCCCCCACTGTGTTATGAACATAGACATCAGAGATCAGAATGCTGTATTAAAAGAGCCTGCAAATACTGTTTGCTTCCTATTGTCTCTTCTTCTTGGAATTATTGTATCCAGGTTTTCAAAGTAATCATTCTGAAAAGAAACTTCCATTGCAAACTAAGATCTATTGGGAATAAAATAGGAAATCTTCTACGTACAGCTACAGCCAGGGAGACAACTGAACCAAATAATCATTACATATAATCACAACACCAACAGTAGCCAACTATATACTCCTTTTTGTCATGTTCTTCATGACCTGTAAAAAAATCCTTAAGCTGTCCTCTTATTCTGCCAACTATACTGGTGTGTGTGGGTGGGGTATCCAGATGATTATGTGTACCACATGAATGGTAGTTACAATTTACCTTTTTTTAAATTCAGGAAGCTATTTCAACAAACCTACTTTATTCATATTTTCGTTTCAGAAAATCTGTCTGATTAATCCTTTGCAATCTGAATGTATAAATAGCAAAATCCCTTTCAGTATTGGCAAAACATATCCTCTCTAAATTCACAAATAATCCTTGCTGGGGTCAGACCTGGAGAGGTAGAACAGGCCAGTAATTTTAGTCCTCCACTCGCGATCATAACAGGCTAAAATTTTTCATCTTGACAAATGCAAGAATTTCCAAATTTCAAACAATCACAACAACTTATACTATAGAAAGAAAGGAGTTCAGGTTGGTTGGCAAATTGCGTGAAGGCCAAAGTGTTGCCATGAAGAAAGCAAATGGCAATTACAATTTAAACAACAGGTTAAGGAAGCTGATTCGTGCTGTTACTATACAGTGATAACACAAGTAGAGCTTTCCACTAATAGGTTGCCACTGTCTGTCCAAAAAGCCATGCTCTTTTCAAGCAATTGAGCATCATTGTGTCTGAATTTCAGTGCTGGCACAATGCCAAGTGCTCAGGCTGTATATCACAACAATTGATGGATCAAATCAGACCTCAGTTTCTCTGGCTTTTCATAATAGGCAGAGTATAGATGATGCTTAATCCAATACAAAATGTCTATGGTAAATGTGATTCCATTATCGGACAGCACTTGATGAACAATCCTGCATATACTAATAGCTATACTAACACATGTAATCTGTTAAACTCATAGGCCAGCATTCTCTTGGCCTGCTGCACTGCTCGAGTAACACAGCGGGCCCCAGGACATCAGCAGGGGGACTGTAGCAGGATTTGCGACCGGAATGTGGGGAGTTCTGGGGAAGGCCAGCAGTCAGAGGCCAGTGATCAGGAGGCCAGCGATGGGGGAGGTGGGGGGTGGCAGTGCACATGCGCAATTTTGGCATTGACAGATTGGCACATGTGGCCTGCTCAACACTATGTTGCATACTGTGGCTCATTTACACTTGCTAGAAGCAATTACATTCACACACAGGGACCTGCTCTCTTCAAACAAAAAGAATATGTTCAAGCCTTGTGCCTTTTCTGAATTTGGTGTGGGAGGGTTGGGGGTGTGGGGAGGGGGTGGGTACAATAATTCTCTGTTGCTATTTCCATAGCTTTCCCAATCAGAGTTGACTTACCAACAAGGGCAGTCTTTTGCCCTTGTGGTATAAATGATTGTGACCGTTTAAAATTTGACATTCTGGCATTTATCCTGAAGAGTGCAAGATGGAAGGTTTCAGCAACATGTCTCTCTTTTCAGCAATATAGCTGAAGTCCCTCATTTTTAATACCACTCTGATAAGTCTATCCTTCGAGACTTTGATATGCTTACAGAAATGTGGTGCTCATAATTGGCCATAACCATCCAACTGAGCTCTAACTAATGTTTAGTTTAGTTTATTTATTGGTATCACAAGTAGGCTTACATTAACATTGCAATTCAGTTACTGTGAAAATCCCCCCAGCTGCCACACGCTGGCACCTGTTCTGATAAACTAAGAGACCATTTAGCATGGCCAATGCATCTAACCAGTATGTCTTTTGGGCTGTGGGGGAAACCAGAGAACCCGGAGGAAACCAACACAGACATGGGGAAAATGTGCAGACTCTGTAAAGACAGTGTCCTAAGCTAGAAATCAAACCCAGATTCCTGCCCCCCCCCCAACCTGCCCCCAGTCCCTTCCAAACCGTTCCCCAACACCCACACCTACAACTCTTTATTACCCCGAATCCAACTTATTACAACTCTGTGCAATCTATGCACCCTCCCACCCTTTGCCCTTACAATCTTCATTCCACTCACCCACCTTAGACAGATTTGAGGACCCATGCTGAGAGGATTTGAAGTTAAGTTTTATCTGTTGATAAATCCACAATGAAAAAAAGTTATTAATTTAAAAAAAATGCATTTTATTTAAATCCCTTCAACTAATTAATCCCTTATAAAACAAGCATTTGTATTCATAACTACATACCAAAGACTTTCTAAGCACTTGGAAATATCAATTCAACTCAACTGACAGGGACACTTCCGTGATGGTAAGTTGTGAAACCAATTAATCCACATAAATCCTATAATGATAACCTTCAGGTTTATGTCAACAAACAAAGTGAAGTGGCAAATAATGATTTATTTATAAAAACAAACTAGACTGTTTGTTTAATTTAATTTTGATTTAAAGCCCATGAAATTTAAATTCCTTAACAGCTTGATAGTCTCCTTGCTTGTGCCATTGATAGTCTAAGATTTTTTATTATCCAATGAGTTTATCCACTTCTTATGTACATTCAAGTCTAATTTTAACATCTCAGAAGGCACTTGATATCTCCCAAAGGTTACCTTACTTCCCTCAAAAGACACCTCAACTCTCCAAATGACACCTTCATTCTCCACAAAACTCCACAGACTTTAGATCACCTCCTTCTAGGTCTAATGTGTACAATTCGTATTTCTCACTCTGTCCATGTGAAAATGAGACTTGACTGCAGGCAGCTGTAGTTTTATATGCACAGCATTCTCTCTACATATGCCCAAAGTGTGACCCATGTCCTTTCCACCACCCCCCTGCCCCTCCTCCACCCTTGTAGAAATTGTGGGGGCTGCCTGCGGGGCAGGACTGCCAGATTTGATTCTCCAGCGTTATCTTTGGTATGAAGCAGAGTCTTTCTGATTGCATGAATATTAAGGCTTCTGCATCTATTTATCAAGCCAAGGAGCTACACTTTTCAACAGCTTAACTATTTGACCTGCCACCTTCAGATATTTTTATATATAAGCTCTCATTAACTGTAGAATTGTAGAACCCCTACAGTGCAGAAGGAGGCCATTTGGCCCATCGAATCTGCACCTACTCTCCAACAGAGCATCTAACACAGGCCCACACCTACTTCATCTCAACCTCACTATTTACCCTGCCAATTCTGTTAACCTACACATCTTGGGACACTAAGGGACAACTTAGCATGCTCAATCCACCTAACGTGCACATCTTTGGACTGTGGGAGGAAACTGAGGCCCCCTGAAGAAACCCGTGCAGAACAGGGAAAATATGCAAGATCCACACAGATAGTCCCTGATGCTCTGAGACAGCAGTGCCATCCACTGTGCCGTCATGCCGTTCCTCTCTTTCTGAATCACATTTGAATTCGTACAACCTAGTTATTTTACTGCAGTTCATTTCTCCTTATGCGTCACCTTACACATCAATGTATTAATTTTATCTGACATGTATCTGCCCTTTTCACCAGTCTGTCCAAACCCGCCTGAAGCCTGTGACTAATGATTTTGCCAATATTTATTATACTTCCAAGTTTTATCTTCAAATTTTGAAATTATAAGCCCCCTATACCCAAGGCTAGGTCATTAACATTCACCAAAAAGAGTAGTGTTCCTAACATCGGTATCTTGAGTACGGCACTGTACACTTCTCTCTAGTTTGAAAACAATGGTACACCACTACCCTAAGCTTTCTGTCTTCTGCTGGTTTTGCATTCATGCTGCCATGGTCCCTTTAGTCCATGGGTTTCAATTTTGCTAACAAGTCTATTATGTGGTCCTTCACCCAAATGTATTTTGAAAGTAAAACACAAAATTGTAACACTTTGGCCTAGATTTTCCAAACATATTGCCATCAGCAACCCATTTAAAATGATTTGGCTCATCAAATAATTTACCTCAGCCTTTACTTTCAGCCTCTCATTCAGACCACATCACATGATGGCTCCGGGTATTATTTATTCTGGAGTGCAAGTAACAGTACTTGTAGTGCATGCCTTGTGTCATTCCTGTATGAATCATAAAATATAAATTGAACATTCAAAGGACATGGCTGAATGCCATTTGAACAAGATAATTTTCAGTAAGTGCTTTCCTTATTTTCTCCAAACTAAAGTTTCTGTCAGATCCACTTATTCCCTTCCAAATAGGTCACAGACCAGGAATGTGATCTATAAAAGCAGATGTCTGTCCTGATCCCCTGATATGAAGTTCAATAACTTCATGATGGGCAAGGTGGAGAATGGCACATAAATCATAAGTGGCCACTTGGAAATACAGTTCAGCAAAATGATCTGGCCTGGGGCTCAATTCCCACACTATTTTTATTCGATATAGAAAATTATGTTCAGATTACTCATTTTCATATTTCTAAACACCCCCATCCCATAACTGTCCATTTTGTTCACTTAGTGGAACCAATTAATCTGCACAGCCTATGAATACAAAATGAATGTATGTTTTGACAAGTAGGGGCTTGTCAAAAGGAAATGTTACAGTGATGTAACATTCTACATGTTCAATTGAAGCTACTTTTCGGCAGTTAGGTATTTTATGATGACCTTTCATGTCAGAAATTAAACTTTCTTTTTTAAAATATTTCAAATTGTTAGAAATAATTTTGCTGAGTCAAAACTCCCCCCCGCCCACCCCCAACACCATCATCCTTCTGGCCAAAAAAAAACAAATAAAAGTTGCTGTTTCCATTTTGTGCAACCACACTGAGAAATTGTCGCCATTGCTTCTCAAACTTTTGATTAAGCTCAAGCATTAGATCAAGCCCAAAATGCAATGCCTTAAACTTAATAGCTTGGATCTTGTTTGTCTTTCTTGTGGGGACTATGAATTGGATTCAGTTGGAGTTTGAATTTGGTTCTTGAGCAAACAAAGAATGAATTTGGGTTTCTCCAGTCCATTCTGAGCAGTGGCCTTGTAACTTTCAGGATGGAGCAAAAAATTGTTACCACTGTGAGTTGTGAAGTCCTTATGCTAGATTTTTAATTCAATTCATTCATGGAATGTGGGTATTACTGACTGGGTTGGCATTTATTGCCCATCCCCAATTGCTGTTGAACTGAGTGGCTCACTATAGGCCATTTCAGAGTCAGCCACGTTCCTGTGGATCTGGAGTTACATGTCAGCCAGATTAGATAAGGATAGCATATTTCCTCTCTGAAAGGACATTAGTGAATTAACTGGGTTTTTACAACAATTGACAATTGTTCTAATCATTTCTTATAGTGTAGTGTGGGATTTAATGCCCATGCCTGAGGTGAGTCAGGAAGTTGGGATTAATCAATTGGGCAAGAGTTTGGGTGAGGAGACTGCTGCCTATCTACATTAGCTCTGATTAGTCCTGGATCAGATGACTCATGGTTGGTCATTAAACCAACCATGTTAGTTTCGGCCCATCAATTGGAAATTAATACCTGCCTCCTCTTGATATTCAGCCTGTGGCGGATGGGCAGTCACCACATGGAGAGCCTTAAAAGCAAATGCCATTGCTTTTGACACCATGACAAGAGGTGGAATACTGCGTGACCACCGGTGTCTAATTCCAGTGCACAACCCATGCACACATGGGTATCATGCATTTCACCAAAACGGTGCTGTGATCACACAGACTATTGAGGTGTTTAAACAATGCTTCTACTTGTCTGCCCTGAAGTACTTATCATAATGTGAGTCAAGGTTCAAAGCATAATTTTACCATTATGAGGGCAAAGCCTTTACCACAAGGTAAATGGTCAGCAGGTGAAGAAGAGGAATGGGGACAAAAAAGGAGGGACCATCCAACACATTCCCCTTTTTTTTCCAGGATGTCCATGTTGTAGGTAAAATGTTAGAATCCGTCATCAAGGAGGAAATAGCGAGGCATCTTGAGGGGAATTGCTTGATAGAGCAGATGCAGCACGGTTTCGTTAAGGGGAAGTCGTGTCTGACAAATTTACTGGAGCTCTATGAGGATGTGTCTAGGGCGGTGGATAGAGGAGAGCCGGTGGATGTGGTCTTTCTTGATTTTCAGAAGGCGTTTGACAAGGTATCTCACAAGATGTTATTGCAGAAGGTCAGGGGACATGGAGTTGGGGGTAGGGTGTTAGCGTGGATAGAGGATTGGTTGTCAAATAGGAGGCAGAGAGTGGGGGTCAATGGGTGCTATTCGGATTGGCGGTTGGTGACTAGTGGAGTGCCCCAGGGGTCGGTGCTGGGGCCTCAGCTATTTACCATTTATATAGATGATCTGGAGGAGGGAACCGAGTGTATGGTGTCGAAATTTGCTGATGACACCAAGATTGGTGGAATGGCAAATTGCGCGGTGGATGTGGAGAGTCTACAGAAGGATCTAGATAGGCTGGGCGAATGGGCCAGGAAATGGCAAATGGAATTTAACGTTGGCAAGTGCGAGGTGGTCCACTTTGGTAGGAATAATGGTAGGAAGGATTATTACTCACGTGGCGAAAAGCTGCAGCAGGCGACGGTGCAGAGGGACCTCAGGGTCCTTGTGCATGAGTCGCAAAAACCCAGCCTGCAGGTGCAGCAGGTGGTCAGGAAGGCTAATGGGATGCTGGCCTTCATAGCGAGGGGGATTGAATATAAAAGTAGGGAGGTCTTGCTGCGGCTGTATAGGGCATTGGTGAGGCTGCAGCTGGAGTACTGTGTGCAGTTTTGGTCGCCGTACTTACGCAAGGATATTTTGGCCTTGGAGGGAGTGCAGAGGAGGTTTACTAAGCTGATGCCGGAGTTGAGGGGGTTGAGCTATGAGGAGAGGCTGAATAAACTAGGCTTGTACTCGTTAGAGTTTAGAAGAATGAGGGGAGATCTCATTGAGACATATAAGATGATGAATGGGATGGATAGGATAGAGGTGGAGAGACTCTTCCCGCTCAGAAAGGACAGTAGGACTAGGGGGCACAGCCTCAAGATAAAGGGGGGGCGGTTTAGAACGGAGTTGAGGAAGAACTTCTTCACTCAAAGGGTGGTGAATCTCTGGAATTCTCTGCCCGTTGAAGTGGTGGAGGCTACCTCGCTAAATATTTTTAAGACCCGGGTTGATGGGTTTTTGATAAGAGAGGGGATTAAGGGTTATGGGGAGAGGGCGGGAATGTGGAACTGAGCCATGACAGATCAGCCATGATCTTATTGAATGGCGGGGCAGGCTCGAAGGGCTAGATGGCCTACTCCTGCTCCTATTTCTTATGTTTTCTTATGATCAACTCAGCTGACACTAGTATCAGTGAATGTGAACCCATTCTCTCATTAACTAACCATCCCTCATCCTATCTTTCCTCCATCACTGATCATCACAGTGAATCTTTGTTCACAATGTTAAAATAAAGGCCAACTCAAAATAACAATTCCAAACCAAATCATTTCACATTCCATGTATTCTTGTGCATTACCTCAATACCTGATTTTCGAGTGTTTTTGATTATCCTAGTGTTTCCAGACAGTGCTACTTCAAAAGCTGCAACTTGGATGGTGCCAGGCATTGCAGATGACAATCTCGAGCAACTCTGTGCCTCCACAAAATCTGAATTGGGAATTACTGCCTTGACATTGCTGGCATCAGCCTGGGATTGGTTATCTGACAGACAATAGTAAAGGAATGACAATGCTGGTTAGAGATACTAACTCGGGAGTTGGTGGGAATGAACACTGTTCAGGATTGATTAAGAGCATGCAATATTACCATGTTGATGTGGATAAGCCTTCTGGAATTCTTGATGTGGCACTACAGAAGTGTCTGAGTTCACGTGTTATTATACTTTGCCACTGGAGAAATGTACCGTTAAGTACTTTGTTTAGAAATCATTTGTAAGCATTTCCGTACAATGCATGGTGGATAAGAATTCCAGGCAGGATCTAATTTTTAAGATTTTGTACCTTCTCTTTAACAACTATTTAAAGAAAGAGGAAATGAAGTCTTTAAATTATTGGTCCACCCCCAACATAATGCCAAAAGTGAACATCTCAGAATATCAAAATATAACAGAAATTTGCCTCTGGTCTCGTTCTGATTGCAGGTATCTTTCTGAAAGATCCGTTTTCAAATGGGGAAAAAACTGAGCAAAAGCTGCTTAATACATTGAAATAAACTTTCACTCCTGCTTTTGTTTCCAGTAACCTGGATTTACAATTGCAGCACTGCTCCTGATAAAACAATTTGAGCCCTTCTTATTCAAGCTGCTGATAACAGAGCCAGTCTCTTTCCAGTGTTAAGACCTCAACTTTTGAACAAATGTATGTTCGGTACAAAGAAAGGGTTCTTAACTGTTGTACATGACCTGAATATGTAAGGTGCATATATTTCCAGGCAGAAGTCTCACCATTCAATCTCCACAGACTTTTGAATTATTCAGACACACAAGTTGTTTTGTAGTGAAGGTACGCTAGGTAGTTCCAGTAAAATGGATATATGACTTTGAAATACTATCTAGGGAAACAACAATTCTGTTCTTTTTTTGCCATTTTCTTTGAACGAAAACAGATATTATTTCCAATCAAAGCCTTGAATAGTTTGACTTTCTGAAATTTAGTGACTGTTGTCATATGTTTTGGATGCTAAACTCTGTATCACTAAATATTTCATTACTTTATCCCAGGCATACACTCTTCCTGTTTGTATAATGAATCTGACATTTAATATTAAGGCAAGTAGGTGTTACAATTTACATCTCACACTCATTCTCTGGTTCCAACTGGTTAAGCTTCCAAGTAGCCTCCACTGGAGTAATTGGGGCCACTCAGAGTTCCGTTTATTCCTGATGATGCATAAGACTCCACATTCCATAGGAACTCATTCCATCTTTCAAGTATCATTTTAAGTGAATCGGGTGACTTGTATTTTAGATTTCAGCAGGAAAAACTTTTGCAAGCAAAAGGGAAAACATTGGAAAATCTCAGCAGGTCTAGCAGCATCTGTAAGGAAAGAAAAGAGCTGACATTTCGAGTCCAGATTGTCCAATTTGACACAGGGTCACCTTGACTCGAAATATCAGCTCTTTTCTCTCCTTACAGATGCTGCCAGATGTGCTGAGATTTTCCAAAGTTTTCTCTTTCGGTTTCAGATTCCAGCATCTGCAGTAATTTGCTTTTAGACCTTTTGGAGGAGTTTGAACAAAATAAATTGAAGAGGTTATCATAAAATAAATAGAATTAATGCATGAAACGACTATTCTTGTTCCCCTAAAAAAAATACTGCAGCTGCTGAAGATCTGTAAGTTTTGAAGGAGAATCATGTTAGGCTTAAAACATTTACTCTGTTTCTTTCTCCACAGATGCTGCCAGACCTACTGAATTTTTCCAGCTCTTTCTGTTTTAAATCCTTATTCCCCTGATTGTCCTATGCCATTAAAGTTAGAGGATAATTCAAATCACATTTCGCATACACAATTTTTTTGCAATTGATTTTCCGAGATGTAGGTATCACTGGCCATGGTCAGCATTTAATATCCATCCCAAGTTGCCCTGAGATGGTGATGGTGGGCCTTCAAATGGTCTGCTACATCCTACAAGAGTTATTTGTCTCTGAGTGGTTTGCTCAACCACTTCTGAGAACAATTAAAAGTTGACCACATTAATGCAGGACTGGAGCTACCTCTAGGCCAAAAAATAATCAGTAGCTTCCCTTCCCAAAAAGCCACTCATTTTGGTTCTTACAACCATGTGACAGATTCATGGTCACTTTTACTGACATCCGCATTTTATTTCCATTTCAAAACTGATGTCAAATTACCATGATGAGTCTTGAATTCCCAACCTCTGAATTGCTACTTTGGTAGTATAGGGCAGATTTGAGGAATTTGATGATGTTGAGTTTGAGGCCTTTTTGGGGGAAAGCTGTCATGAAATTACACTTGGAGCATTGTACTCACATTTGGTCTGCATAATAAGTATATAATTGCCTTGAAGACAGTACAGTGAACATTCACTGGAATGAGAAAGTAGGTTTATGATGAAAGGCTGAGTACAAAGGCCCTAATTCTCTTCAGTTTAGAAGATCAAGAGATATTAGAACTTAGGAAATTTTGAGGCAGCTGTTTCCTTGGGTGAATAATCCAGAATGAGGAAGTGTAGCTTTAGGATAAAGATCAATCATTTAAGAATATAAGGAAGACATTGGAAGGTAGCTAATGTCACCACAATATTCAAAAAGGGAGGTAGAGAAAACACAGAGAATTATAGACCAGTAAGCTTAAGACCAGTAAGGGAATGGGGTTTTCAAATCCATTAGCAAGGACTTTATAACAGAGCATTTAAAAATCAGACAGAGTCAGCATGGATTTATGAAGGGGAAATCATGCTTGACAAATCTGTTGGAATTCTTTGAAGGTATAACTAGTATAGTTTACAAGGAGGAACCAGTAGTAGTATATTTGGACTTTCAGAAAGCGTTTGACAAAGTCCTGCATAAGAGATTATTGTGCAAGATTAAAGCATTTTTTGAATTGGCAGGCAGTAACTAGTGGGGTGCCATAGGGATCGGTGCTGGGATCCCAGCTATATATATATTAATGATTTGGATGAGAAACTAAAAAGTAACATCTCAAAGTTTGCAGATGATACCAAATTGGGTGGAAGGGTGAACTGTGATGAGGATATAGAGATCCTCCAGAATGATCGGGACAGGTTGGGTAAGTAGGCTAATCAGTGGCAGATGCAGTATAATTTGGATAAATGTGACATTATTCACTTTGAAAGCGAAAACAAGAAGGTAGCGTACTACCTGAATGGCTATAAATTGGAGAGGGGGGTGTGCAGCGGGACCTGGATGTCCTTGTGCATCAGTCACTGAAGGTAAGCATGCAGATTCATGCAAAGAAGGCAAATGCATGTTGGCCTTCATTGCGAGAACTTTCCAGTACAGGAGCAGGGATGTGTTGCTGCAGTTATACAGAGCCTTAGTGAGACTACACCTAGAGTATTGTGTGCAGTTTTTGTTTCCTTTTCTGAGGAAGGATGTTCTTGCTCTTAGGGGAGTGCAGGAAAGGTTTATCAGGCTGATTCTGGAGATGGTGGGACTGATGTATGAGGACAAATTGACTAGGTTAGGATTGTTTTCGCTGGAGTTCAGATGAATGAGAGGGGATCTCACAGATACTTATAAAATTCTAACAGGACTAGACAGAGTAGATGCAGGGAGGGCGTTCCCAGTGTGGTGGAATCCAGAACCAGGGGTCACAGTCTGAGGATTCAGGGTAGATCATTTCAGATGGAGGTGAGGAGACATTTCTTCAGCCAAAGACTGGTGAGCCTGTGGAATTCATTACCACAGGAAGAGGTTGATGTCAAACATTGAATGTATTCAAGAGGCAGCTGGGTATAGCACTTGGAATGAATGGGATTGAAGATTATGGGGAAAAGCAAGATTAGGTTATTGATTTGGATGATCAGCCATGATCGTAATGAATGGCGGAACAGGCTTGAAGGCCTCCTCCTGCTCCTATCTTCTATGTTTCTACGTCTATTTCTTGATACGGAGGGCTGAGATTTCTCAGTCAAAGGCTGAGATTGACAGATTTTGGAAATTGAATTCCAAGATTGTCCATAATTTTGTTGATTTGCAGAGTACATTCCAGTATGATTGTATGAGTCATTCTTAATTCCATTTCTGACATGTTTATTGAATACTGGAACTTATTATGTGGCACCGTACAGAAATTGACAGGAATCTTGGGACGGAATTTTCCCATAATTTGTCAGCATGGCAGTCTCTGACTGGAAACTTGCGTACATCTCTCATTGTCAAGTTTTCAAACTAGTTCTGCAGCCACTCAGACAAAATAAAATCCAGGGGGGTTGGTTTACACCATCCATCTGAATAGATTGAATATTTACCCCTTGACTGTATATGTATCCAGGGGCTTCCCCCCCCCCCATCTCGCACAATTACTGGGTGGCTCCTCGTACAGCTATCAGAAGCTCTTTCTCATCTCCACGACTCCCCTACACTCTTATCACAGTAGTGTCGCTGGCAACCTGCCCTCATTGGCAGGTCTCCCATCAATGTTAGTGCTTCCCCACCACTGCCAAGTCCACTCCTCCTCACCCCTCCTCAAAGTCTTCAGCTCTCTCCCTCCCGTATTACATATAAAGGGAACTTGCAAGATTTTGTGCCCATGTAGCCATCTATGCTTAAAGCAAATGAGGGGGCAAAATTGTCCCCTTGATTTCCCAAGCTGTCATGATATTCTCTGTATTCCTGAGAATTACTGCTTTGCTTGAAAACTGTTTAATGCTGACTAAGTTAAATCAGATTCTTCTGAAGTTCTTGAGCACCCTTTCAAATTTCAGGTTCAATATTATGAACATACAGCTGTGGATCTATTTAAACCAAGTTTTACTCTTGATTAGAATTTCTAGTTTGTTTGAAATAAATACTCTATCATCTGTTTAGGAGTCATTCCAGTAACATATTTCCGAAAAATCAATATGTCATAACATATTTTTGTTCAGCAGCAATTAGGGGAGAAAAGAAAAAGAAACATTTCTTTACTAAACGGCAGGAAACTAATTTCAGTACAAAGATCAGAACAATTATCAACGTTCTACAATTCTTCCTATTGTCTGAAGCTACATATTGCCGTATAAAAGCAGAGCAAGCAATCCAGCACCTTCTCAACATCCATAAAAGATTATTGTCACTAGCCTGGCCCCTTTATTTTTGTGCCTGTGGGCTCCAATAACTGTACGAGGGCCAAATGGCTGCATGAGGGATGCTGCATTTATAATAATTTTCTCAGGTTTAGCAGTTAATAAACTTACTCATTCTTTGACTTTATTGGCTCCCTATTCCTCACAGCTTAAATAGTTAAATGCATTCTGATTTGAAAAAGGCATAAACTTGTTAAAAAAAGAAACTTAAATCTTTGTTGTGACCAACTGAAGAGGTTGAATAGTTGGGAGCCAGTTCACCCCCTTTCACTTGCTCGTAATGTTATCTGTACCCACCATTTTTTAAAAAACATTAAGAAAGAACTTACAATTATATTCCCCTTTCCATGACCTTCAGACATCCCAATGTGTTTTGTAGTTATATGATACACATGAAGTATAGTAATGATTATACTGCAGGGTAATGCAGCTTCCAGTCTGCCCATGACAAGGATTCCCAAAAGCTGTTATGGACGGAGGACAGGCGGTCAGACAGTTGCCTTTTTGTACCTCTCGACTAAATGCACAGACCTGTCTTAAAGAAGTATCTTAACCTCATGAAAGTTTGACTCTCAAGAACAGCCAAAAACAATTGTTTTCTCCTCAGTTTTGTTATAATTCGGGTCAGAAACTCCAAAGTGTTTTATGAAACCCATCTGGATCATAAGTTTTGCGCTTTGAATTTGACAAGGATAAGCATGACATGTTTCACCTCTGGTATGATTCAAATGACCCACCAGGGAGATTTTTTTATATAAATAAAAGTTTATTTAAGAATGTAGTTAGCATGTATGGAAAGAAAATTAGCAATAATTTTTATCATTTATAAACAAAAACAAAACAATCATGATAATGTATAACCCTTAACAAATATATCTAAAATATTCCAATCAAACAAAACTTTCTATAGATTAAAAAAAAATCCATAAGTTTAACACAGCAAAAACTAATGTTCACGTGATACTGGGACTGAGTCCATTGGGTTGAATGCTGCTGTTCTCTTGAGGCACATGCTGACAAGCTTGGAGTCAGAACACCAGGGAGAGACTGGTTGAGCAACCAACAGCCGATTCTCTACTCTAGGAATGCAAGAAGCCTTGCTTTCACCTAGCCAGCAGAATTTCCAAATTCAGGGAGAGAGACAAACACCTCTTTTCACATTGATGGCCCTTCTAAACCAAAACTGCTGCCAGCCGAACAGAAAAAATGAAACCTTAAATTCGTTAGGAAAGGGAAAAAAAGCTCTAAAACACATGACCTTCCTCCTAACACTGCAGGGTCATAAAAGATCCCAGAATAAAAACAAACAAATCCCATTTAAATAGCAATAAAATTACTTCTACAGACAGTTTGGCAACTTTGAGGGCTGAGAGTACAGAGAACATGATTTTAAAAGAAATCTCTTAAAGATACACAAATGTTACAGTTTACATATTTTAATTCAAACATCTTTAGGAACTTAAAGTGGGAGTAGGGTAATTTGCCCCATGAGCCTGCTCTACCATTTGAAAAGATCATGGTGGATCTGTGAATGTGGCCCCCTATACACTTTGACTATCTTGTCGATCAAGTATCTATCCAAATCAGCTGTAAAAATATTCAACAACCCTGCTTTCACTGATCCCTGAAGAAGAGAATTCCACAGACTAATAACCCTCTGAGAGAGAAAAAAACAATTCTCTTCATCCTCCTCTTAAATTGGAAACCCCTTATTTTTAAACTTCGCCACTTAGTTCTAGTCTGTCCCATAAGAGGAAACATCCTTTCAACATCCATCCTGTCAAGTCGACACAACATCTTTTATGTTGAACATTATATATTTTGCAAAATCACTGCATTCCCTTTGCAGTAAACACTAACATTCCATTTGCCTTCCCAATCACTGGCTATATCGGCATACTGGCCATTTGTGATCCTTGAACTAGCACACCCAAGTCCTTCTGTGCAACAAAGTTCTGCATCTCTCTCCATTTAAATAATAGTAAAAAGTCTCACAACAACAGATTAAAGCCCAACAGGTTTTTTTCTGGAATCACGAGCTTTTGGAGCACTGCTCCTTCATCAGGGGAGTGAAGGTAGTTGACCAACACAGCGTAATGTGGGGTAGACACAATAAGTAGTCTCACAATGTCAGGTTTATTTAGTAACATGAGCTTTTGGAGCACTGCCTCTTCATCGGGTGAATGAAGCATTTGGTTCACAAACAGGGCATGTATAGACAGCAACTCAATTACAAGATAGTGGTTGGAATGTGAGTCTTAACAGGTAATCAAGTCTTTACAGGTGCAGACAATGTGAGTGGAGAAAGGGTTAAGTACAGGTTAAAGAGGTGTGTATTGTCTCCAGCCAGGACAGTTAGTGAAATTTTGCAAGCCGAGGCAAGTTGTGTAGGTTACAGATAGCGTGACATGAACCCAAGATCCTGGTTGAGGCTGTCCTCATGTGTGGGGAAGTTGACTATCAGTTTCTGCTCAGCAACTCTGCACTGCCATGTGTCGTGAAGGCCGCCTCAGAGAATACCTAACCAAAGATCAGAGGCTAAATGCCCTTGACTGCTGAAGTGTTCCCCAACAGGAAGGGAACACTTCTGACTGGTGATTGTCAAGTGGTGTCCATTCATTCATTATCGTAGCATCTGCATGATCTCACTAATGTACCATGCTTCGGGACACCCTTTCCTGCAGCGTATCAGGTAGACAATGTTGGCCGAGTCACAAGTCACAGCATATATTGCCAATGACACAATTGCTAGATGATTACATGTTGGAAAGTGAAGAATGGTTGGAATGTGTGTCTTTACACATAATTAAGTCTTTACAGGTACAAACAGTGTGCATGGAGAGAGGTACACTCTCTGAACCTGTAAAGACTTGATTACTTGTAAAGGTTCGCATTCCAACCATTCACCGCATTCCAATCTTTAGTTACCTTGCAATTGTGTCTTTGCCTGTACATGCTGTGTTTATCAACTAATCTCCACTCACCTGATGAAGGAGCAGCGCTCTGAAAGTTCATGATTCCAAATAAACCTGTTGGACTTTATTCTGGTGTTGTGAAACTTCATACTGTGCCCTCCTCAATCCAATGTCAGCATCTCCACCTCATTCAAATAATATACTGCTTTTCTATTCTTTTCTATTCCAGATAAATTCACATCCTCGCAGATTATACCCCCGTGCCAATTTTTTACTCACTCTCTTAACCTGTTGATATCTATTTGTAGGTATTCCTGTCACAACATACTTTTCTAACTATTTTTGTGCCATCAGTAAATTTAGCAATCATATATTCTATCCCTTCACCTTAGTCATAGTTATTGATTGTAAATTGATTTGTGGCACTGCACTTTCTGTCCATCCCCCTTTCTTGTTGTTATATTTTCCAATCTGATGGAGCAGTCCCAGAGCCTGGGACATTTTGGAAAATTGCACCTACTATTTCTGTTGCCACTTCTTTTAAGATTTTAGGATGAAATCCATCAGGTTTTGGGACCTGTCAACCTTTAGTTCTAACAGTTTTCTCGGTGCCCATTCCCTTATGATTGTGATGGTCTTACACTCCTTCCCTTTTACATCTTGATTTGAAATATTTTAGGATGTTATTTGGGTCTTCTACAGTGAAAACAGATAAAAAAAAGGGGTGGAAACGATAAAGTGAGTGCAAAGATCTCGTGAGAGTCAGAAATTGAGAATTTTGCCAGTTTCCCCGCTGGTGACAAGAGCAAGATTCCCACCTAGAAAAATTGGGAAACTCGTTTAAATGAAGTCTGATGATATTAAAGGACTTCCCCACCGTATTGTCCCCTGACAACGGGATCTTCCTCCTTTGATAACGTGACGTCGTGTGAGCAAGTTTTGGAAAACAGGAACAAAATGGAGGCAACCTGCTAATTGTGGGATGGGATGGGGGGGGGGCTGCTGGTGGAGGTGGGATGCATGGGTAAGTATAGCCCCATAAGAGTGGGGGACATTCATGGCCATGTCCCCAGGGGTTTCCTGACACTGCCCTGGCAGTGCCAAAGGACCATGCCAGGAGATCCCTGGGGAGCTCTGTTGTGGGAGGTACGCTATACTTGTGGGGCAGGGGGTCATGGAGGAGGGGTTGCCCATGTATGTGGGTGGGCAGTGGTGGAGTCCACCAGTGCATGGGAGGGGGTTTCTGTGTTTTCTATTGGAGATTAAGGCACGATTTAAAGATACTGCCTGATCTCAGGATCCTGACTTTTTCCAGCCCCACACTGACAGCCTGATGTCATGGGTGACACCTCCATTTCATTTTGCACAGAATGCTGTAAGATATGGTGAAAAAAGCTAACTGTGCAGCCAACAAGATATACACCGGTTTTCTTGCTTCAGTCAGCATTTTACAAAAAATCGAAAATGCCACTCACAATAATTGTTCAACACTTCTGCCATTTCTTTACTTCCCATTACTAATTCCCCAGACACACTCTCTAGAGGACCAAAACTCACTTTCGTAGGTGGAGAGGGGTGTAGCACGTGAGGAATTTTCATGCAGTGTATGATTATGATTTGGAATTCGCTGCCTGAGAACGCAGCGTAGACAAATGGAAGTCATGACTTTCAAATCCAACGCATACTTATCAGGACTGAGGCAACATTATTTAGAGTGATCTTCTTCTACATGTAGATAAGTACCTGGTTTAAAGTTACCGACTGCTGCTGTTGCAGGTTCTTTTTTTTGAAGCTGAAAGGCAATCATTACCAGGGGCTTCTACACAAACTGCCTCTGGTGATACTCTGGGAAAGCGATTCAGCCCTCACAAGCAGTTTAATAAATAAAACTGTTCTTCTATTAACACCGTTTCTTCTAACAGTATTCTTTTATGCCTTCTGTAGCGGGGCCAGAACGTGAAGCTGGACTCCAGTGGGTTGTTTTCTGGGTTGTCCGATCACCCACCTTTGCTCCTGTGTAATTTACTCTGCAAATTTCCCAGCATAAAGCTCCCTAACCAATTCTGTGAAGCATCTGTGATCATTCAGCTGCTGCTTGTGATGTTAAGGTTGTGTGATGTTGTGCCTTCAAACAACTGTGGACAAACTGACCATGAAAATTAGGTTTCATTAGATGTAGACCTCTGAACTATCAAACCCTGCTTGTGAACCATTTGAACAGTATCAAAGTCCATCAACTTTTTAGTCACCATTGATGAAAGTCATTTGATTGGTTTTATATCCGAATGCAGGAAATGTAATGACGAAAAGAGAGATTAATTTTTTTTTCAGTCTAGGCTTTGGTAACAGCTCATTAAGTATGAAGTGAGCATATCTCAGTTGCCTTGTGATTTCAAATATCTTGATCTGCAGACAACTCTCAATAATCCCTTCGCCATGTAACAGTAGTTGGATTGATTTTTGTCGAAGCTATTGGAATGCAGGTTTTCAATTAGCTCGAAGGTCAATGTCTCTCTGGAAGATGATGAAATTTTTTTCGAGCTACTTTTATGCAACCACAAATAAACCATTCGTATTCCCCCTTTCAAGGGCAGAAAACACATTTGGTCTAAGATATCCATTAATTAAAATGGATTTTTCTCTTTGTCGACAATATAGAATCAGATCATGACATTTAGATTTCTTATTATGAAAAGTGTTTAAACTATGACTTCAGTAGGTAGTGATAATAATTAATTTTCTACAGAATGACACAGCAGTCATGGTCAGTATTTTCCATGGAAACTACATTAGACCAGAAAATCTTGAAGTGATTTTGAAGCATGAAGTATCTTTTCTTCATAAACTGCAAGGACGCTTGTATTAAAGCAATTTCTTTCAACTGAAGGGTCACTCTTTCATGTCATTCTAAATTATTTTATCAATATAATCAGTCCTCCTTGATTTGTTAGATAAATGTTTTTTTGGATTCTTGCAATGATTTCCTATAGAGCAGGAGACATCTGTGGCCTGTGCTGCTTGTGGCTTGTGACTGAGTAATTAAACACAGAAATAACTCCACTTGCGAGTCCAAAACACATTCAGAAACACATTCAGTTGTCAGCTGCAAAACATCGCCACAAAACATTATTTTCAGAGCACTAAATCAATAAGTTCATTCAAATGTCACCTTTGCTTTAAAGTTGCCGCTAACAAATCTATAGTCATTCAATGGAGACACTCTGGCACAAAGTCCTTTAGAAGGAAAAAAGGAGACTGGAAATGAATTACTTTAAACAGATGAACACTACTATTAAAATAATAGATAGAGACATGGCATGAATTAGCATTTTTCAATGCTAATATTGGCAACAGCAATTTCTAGTTGAAGGTTTTCAAAGAGAGAAATATGTGGCATTTTATCGGCAAGGTATTAGCAAAATTCCATAAGCAATATACCATAGTTAATTTAGCTGCCATATTGGGAGAATACAATGTACTAATTTCATTTAAAAACACCAATGAAAGATGCTTATTCAGTTTGTCTATGTGCTCTGGGATTCTTCCTCTAAACCTTCTGCCTCTCTATTCTCACTTTTTCTTTAAGATGCTTCTTATAACTCATAGGGGCAAAATTGGATTGTTGCTGAGTATAGACACAGGGATCATGATATGAGAGTAATCCAAGCCTATTCCTTCCAATGTGGGCAGCACATTATCTTTATGCTGCTTTCTTATATACATGATAGCTGAAACCAGCCTGAGGTAAATGCGCTGTTGAGAAGCAGTGTGCCTCAGCAGGGGGGCCACACTTGTGTGAATCAGGTGTCATTTAAAGCTAATCTACATTACTTAAACGCAAAGTGTAATTTTGTTGGAGCAGGTGCTGGGGAGATTCTGAGCAGGGAAAACCTACAACAGGGAGAGTGTGCTGCATGATTCTCAAATACATCAAGACATTAAAGCAGGAGGTTAACATGAGTTGAAATGTCCTCTACCCACAGGGGCCCAGGAAAGCCACCAGATTAATTCCCAGTGTCCCTGTGTTTCAGTGAAACCTGAGACGAAAGTCTTGCATGCAAACTCAGGCTGCTACTATCATGGCAGACCTTTGTAATCAACAAGGTTTGCTGCCTCTCACAGTAGACCAGCAACCTGTGTGCCGATATATTTCTAGGATTGCAGAGTAAGAAGCTTCTGTACTCCCCTCTCGCTCAAGATTAAATCATTCATCCTCTCACTGTTACCACTTCACCACATCAGTACCCTTGTTTGTGCCTGTCAGCTAGGCTCCCCAGATCTGTGCCAAGTTGCAGTTCAATATGTTGCCTTCTTGGGTCAGGGCTACACTAGGTTATCCTGTAAGGCCATCTGTAGTCTTCCCCACAGAAATCCAGCAGTCTCTTATGTTAAAATGCAGATATCCAAGTGGAGAAGAATAGAACTGGAGCCTCGTCTTTATTTTAGACAGTGGTTTCCTCCTGAGGCTATGTATTCGTTCAGGTTTAAGCTAAATACAATGACTCAAAAGGCAGTGTACTAATTCTGAAGATGTGACTTCATTTAACCAAATGATCGAATATGAAGATGATATGAGGAAGCCCTACATTCAAGATAAAGAATGCAGGCAGCCAGACATCAGTCAAGAAAACAATGCCCTGTGAAGGCAATTACACATTTACCAAATTATATTGCCCATCTTTCCGGTGGACATTATCCAGGAAATATTAATCCAAATGAGTCAATAACCATCCTGTCATTAACTCTAGCCAATAGCAATTCACATCATGACCTCATGGGATTTCATTTGTCATAAATTACGGACGTTACCTCCCATCGTTGCCCAGCAATATGGGATGCTGGACAGTTAAATGGGAGAATGATTACCACCGGCTTGAACCCACATGACTCATCTGACCCTGAAAAATTCATTGTATCTGTTCGTCACCTGCATTATCGCTTGGAGTTGTATGATCCTGCTCATAAGGCTAACATTGGTAGCCATCTTGTTCCCGACCATTGCTGATAGCATTACTGCTTTAGTCGACCTATTGTCTCTTACCTCTCCCACCAGGGCTTGCTGTATTTTGTCACTGACTGAAGTTTCAAAAATGGAACCAAAAGCAAAACACATCCACCTTGTAAATTCGGAATACATAGAATCATAGAGGTTTACAGCATGGATACAGGCCCTTTGGCCCAACTTGTCCATGCTGTCCTTTTTTTGACAACCCCTAAGCTTATCCCAATTGTCTGCATTAGGCCCCTACCCCTCTATATCCATCATACCCATGTAACTATCTAAATGCTTTTTAAAAGACAAAATTGAACCCGCCTCTACTACTACCTCTTGCAGCTTGTTCCAGACACTCACCGCCCTCTGTGAAAGAATTGCCCCTCTGGACTCTTCTGTATCTCTCCCCTCTCACCTTAAACCTATGCCCTCTAGTTTTAGACTTCCCTATGTTTGGGAAAAGATATTGACTATCTAGCTGATCTGTGCCCTTCATTATGTAATAGACTCTTATAAGGTTACCCCTCAGCCTCCTACGCTCCAGAGGAAAAAGTCCCAGTCTATCCAGCTTCTCCTTATCATTCAAACCAGTAGCATCCTAGTAGATCTTTTCTGCACTCTTTCTAGTTTAATAATATACTTTCTATATTACGGTAACCAGAATTGCACACAGTATTCCATGTGTGGCATTACCAATGTCTTGTACAACTTTAACAAGACATTCCAACTCCTGTGTTCAATGTTCTGACAAATTAAACCAAGCATGCCAAATGCCTCCTTCACCACTCTGTCCACCTGTGACTCCACTTTCAAGGAGCTATGAAGATGTACCCCTAGATCTCTTTGAACTGTAACTCTCCCCAGCGCCCTACCATTAACTGAGTAAGTCCTGCTCTGGTTCAATCTACCAAAATGCATCACTTCGCATTTGTCTAAATTAAACTCCATCTGCCATTTGTCAGCCCACTGGCCCAATTGATCAAGATTCCATTACAATTGAATATAACTTTCTTCACTGTCCACAATGCCAACAATCTTAGTGTCATCTGCAAACTTATTAACCATGCCTCCTATATTCTCATCCAAATCATTGATATAAATGACAAATAACAATCGACCCAGCACTGATTCCTGAGGCACAGCACTGGTCACAGGCCTCCAGTTGTTCCAAATGAGAAGCTGTCTTCTATTGTAACAGCCCTGGCTGCCTTACGTTCCCATAGTCCAAGATCATTCATTCTGAAGTCACAGTAAGTAGCCTCACAACACCAGGTTAAAGCCCAACAGATTTATTTGATAGCAGGTGCTTTTAGAGCAGTACTCCTTCATCAAGTGAGTGCAGGCTGCAGCAATCCAAAATCTCATGCTACCAAATAAACCTGTTGGTCTTTAACTTGGTGTTGTGAGACTATTTACTGTGCCTACCCCAGTCCAAGACCAGCAACTCCACATCATTCTGAAGTTGTATCGTGTTAGTGTTCTTAAATCTATTGTTGTTTGTTTATTAGCCTAATTATTACACCTACATCATTTATTCACTTAAAAGCTTTTATTTACAGAGACATATATTACACATTTTGTACTTTCAACCAATAAATTTTCAGTCTGCTCCTCCATCTACTTTGATTACTTGACCCTAGGATGAAAAATTGAATGGTTTGTTTGATAAAGTTAGTTTGAAATGTTTGCTTTGGGTGGCTTTTATTTTGTCATTGCAACCAATAGAACACTGTGATGGTTAGTAACAAGTGGATGTAACATTGGGAGTGTTGTTTAATGGGGAATGCAGTTGGATCCCAAACAGCTCGACCGGAAAGAAGATGAGTTAGCAATCTCCTCCCTCCTCTCCTCTGCAGCTGCTCACCACATATCAAGTGTTGTGCCCTCAAAATGACAAGACTTTTCTGTATGCTGCAGACAAGGATACGTGTGCTCTAGAGATTACTGCATAGCTCCTCCAGAGCCATCCAAAATGTGGAAATAAAAACAAAGTGCTGGATGAACTCAGCAGGTCTGGCAGCATCTGCAGAAAGAGAGAAACTGAGTTAACATTTCAAGTCCTTCTCCACAGATACTGCCAGACATGCTGAGTTTATCAATTTTCTTTTTTTTTAATTTTCGATTTTCAACATCCACAGAATTTTGCTTTGATTACAGGGAATGGAAATGTCGCTGAGAACCACAATGAAAGCATTCCATATGGATGGCACAGTGGTTAGCTCTGTTGCCTTCCAGCGCCAGGGACCCGAGTTCAATCCCAACCTTGTGTGTGTGGAGTTTGCATGTTCTCCCTGTGTCTGCATGTTTCCTGCAGTTGTTCTGGTTTCCTCTCACAGCCCAAGGATATGTAAGTTAGGTTGATTGGTTAAGTTAAATTGCCCCTCAGCGTCCCAAGATATAAAGGTTATAGAGTCATAGAGGTTTACAGCATGAAAACAGGACCTTCAGCACAACTTGTCCATGCCCCCCTTTTTTTTAAACCCCAAAGCTAGTCCCAATTGCTCACATTTGGTCCATATCCTTCTATATCCACCTTACCCATGTAACTGTCTAAATACTTTTTAAAAGACAAAATTGTATCTGCCTCCACTACTACCTCTGGCAGCTTGTTCCAGACACTCACCACCCTCTGTGTGAAAAAAATTACTCTTCTGGACGCTTTTTAATCTCTTCCCTCTCACCTTAAATCTATGCCCTCTAGTTTTAGACTTCCCTACCTTTCGGAAAAGATGTTGACTACCTAGCTGATCTATGCCCTTCATTATTTTATAGACCTCTATAAGATCACATGTCAGCCTTCTAGGCTCCAGAGATAAAAGTCCCAGTCTATCTAGCCTCTTCTTGTAACTCAAACAATCAGGTCCCAATAGCATCCTAGTAAATCTTTTCTGCACTCTTTCTAATTTAATAATATACTTTCTATAATAGGGTGACCAAACTGTACACAATATTCCAAGTGTGGCCTTACAATCTCTTGTACAACTTCAACAAGATGTCCCAACTCCTGTATTCAGTGCTGTGACCAATGAAACCAAGCATGCTGAATGCTTTCTTCACCATTCTGTCCACCAGTGACACCACTTCCAAAGAGATATGAACATGAACCCTCGATCTCTTTGTTCTATAACTCTCCCAATGCCCTACCATTAACTGAGTAAGTCCTTCTCCCGGTTCAATCTACCAAAGTACATCACCTCACATTCATCTAAATTAAACTCCATCTGCCATTTGTCAGCCCACTGACCCAATTGATCAAGATCCCATTGCAATCGGATAACTTCCTTCAATGTCCACTATGCCACCAATCTTGGTGTCACCTGCAAACTTACAAACCATGCCTCCTACATTCTCAACCAAATCATTAATATAAATGATAAATCACAGTGGGCCCAGCACTGATCCCTGAGATACACCACTGGTCACAGGCCTCCAGTTTGAAAAACAACATCTATAACCATCCTCTGGCTTCTGCCATGAAGCCAATTTTATATCCATTTAGCTACCTCACCCTGGATCCCGTGAGATTTAACCTTATGCAACAACCTGCCATACGGTATCTTGTCAAAGGCCTTGCTAAAGTCCATGTAGATAACATCAACTGCATGCCCTCATCTACCTTCTTGGTTACCCCTTCAAAAAATTCAATCAAATTTGTTAAGGGGATTAGAAGGCTATACACATAGTGTCATGTGGTAAGTCTGGATAAGTGTCAGTGCATACTCAATGGGCCGAATGGCCTTCTGCATTATAGGATTTCTATGATTCAATGTGCAGCATGGCGTTCATTATGCACAAGTGGGCATTGTGCATATAGGTTATGATTTGAAGTCAATAGTTGGGACTCAGTGAATAGCCCTTATTTTCTAGCCACCGTCCTCAGGTGCCTCATGGTAGCTCAAATATTGATGATATGAAATACTGGCATAGAATGAATGTTTCATGACTACATCCAGAAAACCAGCGCTCGTCTGCATGGCATTCTGAATTGAAATCCTTTGGAACTTGTGATATATTTCTGCATTTAGATGTGAAAGCTGCAGAGAAATGTGTGTGCAGTCAATGACACCTTGCACCATGGCAATCCAGGTTAACTGACAAAACCATATGCATACTCAGCCCTCTTCTCTGAGAGGACATCACCTTCCCTCTCTTTGCACTTGGAACGTTAATCATTTACCTCAAAAAGCAGCAGATGATGAATTGTGAGATTTTAGAGATGTCCCCTCCTCCAGCCTGGAAAGAGACCAATCTGATGAAACTTATGGCCATGGTCACTACTCTCACTAACTGTCCTGGCTGGAAACAATTGCACACCTCTTTAACCTGTGCCTGATCCTCTCTGCACTCATATTGTCTGTACCTTTAAGACTGATTAACTGTAAAGACTTACATCCCAACCATTATCTTGTAAATTGAGTTTGTGTCTGTATATGCCCTGTTTATGAACACAACTCCTCACTCACCTGAAGAAGGAGCTGAGGCTCCGAAAACTTGTGCTGCCAGATAAATGTGTTAGACTTTAACCTGGTGTTGTGAGACTTCTTACCATAGTCACTAGCACGACCATTAGCAATTTAATTCCCAGTCTGCTTTTAGGCTGCAAGTCTAAATGTAAGAGGTGGTGGATTTCAGTGAGAATTGCCTCAGAAACTGAAATGTCACAAACACTTTACCTCCTTGAGATATAAGAAATGCGCCCTCTAAGATCCTGATGACTCAGGCCTCCTGCTTAAAGCTCACCTTTTCCTTCTTTGAGGCAATTTAACCTCTTCTTTGTTACCTCTGTCATATTGCTGAACAAGAAAAATAGAATATGCAGCACCCAATGGGTGCAAATGGTTTGAGTAGAATACTTGCAGAGAGAACCAAGGCCTTCATCGCATGCCACTGCACGCCCTGTAGACTTAAGTAGTTATACAAATCACTTAACATGTCTACTGACTCCAACAGACAAACAACAACTAGTCTGAAGGTAGTTGATGATCCCATTACATAGCACCGGTGAGCGATCCTTCCAGATGCTGAACACAAGTTGTTTAAGATTAAGAGAGAACTGGAATGTTGAGAACAAAAATGGTTAGCATCGACATCAAACCAGCATTGCACACTGACTGGCCTCATTTCTGAAAGTTGCTCCCAGTACCCATGTTGATAACCACATCAAAATGGCACCCAATGTGGCCTGCACCAGGAATGTGCGTACACAATGTTTAGGCCACTTTGGACTTAGGACAGTGCCAATAGCACCAAAAATACGGACACTGGACATCTGAATTTGACAGATCCTTAATTTGCCTATCCTAATATCACTTGCCCTCTTATGTGGCGTTATGACAAATCTTGTTTGATAACAGTGCTATAAAGTTCTTTAGGACATTTTACTACTTTAAAGGCTCTACATCAATGCAAACTATTGTTATTTGATGAACTGGATCTGGAGATTTCACTGCAGTTCATAAAACAATAGAATGATAATACCACTGCCATTTTATTCACTAATAGGTGACACCTTGATAGCCACACTGTTGTATTAAATTAAGTCCTTTACCTTTCAAAGAAAATATGTTTTAAACTGTGACATCTGCAGTCAGTGATGCTAATTAATTTTCTACATAACAATACAGCAGTCATTGGCAGTCTTATCCATGGAATCCACATTATGCCAGCAAATCCTGAAGTGATTTAGAGGCATGAAGCATCTTTTCTTCATGAACTCCAAGGATGCTTTGAAAGCAATTTCCCTCATCTGGAAGGGTGAGTTTTTCAAACAGAACAAAAATAAAGAATAATCCAGCACAGGAACAGGCCCTTCAGCTCACCAAGTCTGTGCTGACTCAGATGTCTCTCCAATCTAATATTTTCCTACCTTGACAAAGGGTCATCTGGGCTTGAAATGTCAGTTCTTTTCTCTCCTTACAGAGGCTGCCAGGCCTGCTGAGATTTACCAGCACTTTCTCTTTTAGTTTCAGCATCTGTAGTAATCTGCTTTTATCTAATATTTTCTTGCCTCTACATGCCTCTATATATGATCCATATCCCTTTATCCCCTGCCTATTCATGCATCTATTTAGATGCCTCTTGAATGGTGCTTGAGAATCTGCTTCCACCACCTCCTTCGGCAGCGTGTTCCAGGTGTTCACCACCAGGCATTTACCCCTATGGCACGATGCCACAGTGGTTAGCACTGCTGCCTCACAGTGCCAGGGTTCGATTCCTGGCTTAGATCACTGTCTGTGTGAAATCTATATGTTCTCCCCTTGCCTGCGTGGATTTCCTCTGGGCGTTCCAGTTTCCTCCCACAGTCCAAAAGATGTGCTGATTAGATGCATTGCCGTGCTAAATTCTCCCTCAGTCTACACAGACAGGTGCTGGAGAGTGATGACTGGGAGATTTTTATAGTAACTTCATTGCAGTGTTAGTGTTAGGCTACTTGTGACTAATAAATAAACTTCAAAGCTTTAAAACCCACTCTGTGAAAAACTTGCCCCTTACATCTCTTGTAAACTTTCTCTCTTTCATTCTCAACTTATGCCTTCAAGTAATTGACCCTTCAACCCTGAGATAGACTCTGACTATCCACTCTACCCAAGTTTGCAATAATCTTGTAAATCTCTATTACGTCCCCTCTCAACCTCTGATGCTCCAGTGTAAACAATTCAAGTTTGTTCAACGTTTCTTCATAGTCTGTACCCTCCAAACCAGGCAACATTCTAGTGAATCTCTTTTGCACCCTTTCCAATGCATCAACATCCTTCCATTAACGAGGTGACCAGAATTGTACACAATAATCTAAAAGCAGCCTAGCCAAAGTCTTATACAGCTGCAGCATACTTTTCCAATTCTGATACACAATGCCTGACCGATGAAGGCCAGCGTGCCATATGCCTTCATGACCACTTTGTCCGCCTGAGTTGCCACCTTCAGGGAACTGTGGATCTGCACATCTAGATCCCTCTGCATGCTAGTATTTCTAAGCGGTCCACTATTTACTGTATACTTTCCTTCTGCAGCAGACCTTCCAAATCACATCACCTCACATTTGTTCGGGTTAAGTTCCATCTGCCATCTTTCGGCCCATGTCTCCAGCCAATTTGTATCCTGCTGTACCTTCCGACAATCCTCTTCACTATGCTTTACTCCCCTAATTTTTGTATTATCTGAAAATTTACTAATCAGACAATCCACATTTTTCTCCACATCATTTATATATATTACCAGCAACAGAGGCCCTAGCACTGATCCTTGTGCAACACCGCTTGTCACAGACCTCCAGTTAGAAAAGTGTCTTTCCACCACTAGTCTGCTTTCTATGCCCAAGTCAGTTTTGTATCCATTTTTCCAGTTCACCTCAGATCCCTTTTGTACCATGGAAACATTCAAAAGGAAATTCAATTGCTATGTGAATGTGCAGGGCTGGGGAGGCAGAGAATGGCACCAAGAGAATTGGGAGGGAACTGAAGCACCTGGAAGAAATCCACATCGACACAGGGAGAACATGCAAACTGCACAAGACAGTGACCCAAGGGCAGGATTGAACCCAGGTCCCTGGTGCTATGAGACAGCAGTGCTAACCACTGTGCCACCATGCTGACCTAATGGTGGCAGCCATTTTAGATTTCAGTCTATTTTTGAAGTCACCCTCAACATTGGAAGGTGTGAAATTCCACAAGATGTCTGGGCAGGTCCTATTGGTAATGCGCATTGGAAACTTCCAGAAACTTGACCAATTTTCAGTTACAGACATGTCAAGTGACTATCTGGAAGATGTATCTGGAAGCCATCAGTGTCTTTGTTTCAACAGTTAGAGCTGCATTTTCTTGAAAAGTTCCAGATGTGAGTTCAGCAGATGAAATTGAAATTTAATATTTGATATCAATACATCTCCATACCAACACTAAAATGCTTCATGTTGCTTAAAGTCATATAACCTATGCATCTTTGGCCATCTTTTAATTGCAGAGTAGGCATTTGTAATGTATAATGGGTTTTTTGCTGCTATTATAATTGAAATCATCTCTGCAAATGGTATAATGCTGCTTTAATATATAAATTCTGATAAATCTTAATATTGAAGGCAAAGGTTTCAGTTGTTCTCAGTTGAAAATATAAGATGGGATAATTTGACAGAAACTGTGAAGTTGCGCTTTAAAAGTGGCTTTATTATTGTTGCATTTGAAATTGCTCACCTTATTTTCCTTGACGTCCTTGGCATCCTTTAATGCGAGCCAACAGTGAGGTGAGCAGACAAGCAGAACTGAAAACTGGTCCTTGGGGGCTGCTGGAACACTGATCCACAAAAGGGGGTCAATGCGGATTAACATTTCGAAAACTTCACCTCACTTTCAGAGGGCAGGAAAAATTGGTTTACCTAAGTAAACCTATTGTGATAAATGTTGGTGCACAAGCGAGGCAGTCAGACATTACAGATACAGTGGACCATCAGGCATATCAGACCTCCACAGGATTCCAAACACTACGGAAACATAGACCCTAAGCCATCAGGGAAATCAGATCCATCAGAAATTAGAGACTGGAACAATAGAAAACTCAGCCACATTGTAACTGAAGTACATTCTTTTAAATTGCCTGAACTACAAATGGTTCACAAACCATGGCCTTGTGCTGCCTTGAATAGAATTGGCTCATTCAGCTGTTCATCCACAGAATTAGAACATCCTATTCTAATATAGAGTTGGCAATTAGAGAAAACATGAGAGGCGCATCTGTCCGAAAGTTGATGGAGGGATTAGGTTTTTCACACTATTTTTTTCCCCGAGTGTAAAAGCTTTCAGAAACCATCCAGTAGTGAATTATTAAAAGTTGCCATGTAAGTTTGCATTAGAATCGATTCCAGGGAAATTAACTGCAAAATATAAACTTCCAAAAGCTAGACATCAAGGGAGCATAATTTCAGCTCATAGCTGCCAATTTTGCACCCCTAACTTAAACGCTAGTACTCCAAATTTCATGTAGGGATCTCTTGTGCCTTCGGTGTTCCAGATGTGCACTCGATATCACATTGAGTCAAGTGCATGTTAGTTGTCCAGGGGCCAAATGCATACACATAAGTGCGGGCATATGTTTCAGGACTCTTCGACTAGAAATCAACTTCCTCACGGTTGAATTTGCCAGAAATCCTCGGGGAAGCAGTTACAATGGAGGTCATGCAATTTTTATTTTAAAAAATCCTCAGCTGCATTTAGGTAAGTACCTGGTTAGATACTTTAAAATGCTATGGGCTTTCTTGTCTATTTCTGGCTGCATTGCAAATATAATAGACTGCACAAATAATTGCAAGGTTTTTATTTTAAGAGTTACAGGATGATCTCTGCCTGGAGCTTTCAGCACAAAATACCTCTATAAACATTGGGATTACTGTTCAGCTTCTGGACCAGCTCCCTGGGAAGCGGTTCAATGAATCAAACCTTTGGATAGTGCACAGCCATTATTCCTCTTTTGTAGGCAAAGTCTTGGCAGTATTCTCCTTTCACCTGTGCAGCAGGGCTGGGTTGTGAACTTGTCCTCCAGTTGTTTGCTGGGCTGTCCTATCTCCCAGTGTAAACCCCTCAAACTAAAATTCTAAACTGATTGTTGTGTGATTATTTGGGTATGGCTTCTAAGGTTAAGGATGAGTGACGATGTTTCTTCATGAGGATGTGTATTTCTTCCTTTACTCCAGCTGGGCTGATAACTTTAAATGGACATAGAAAGAGAAAAGAAGAGAATGACTAGGATAAGCGGAGAGAGATCGATGGCAATTGAATGCAATATTCAGTAATGCGAGAGAAATAGTTCATTGAAAGGGGAATAGGAAATTAAGGAGTTCAAGCACTCTGCAAACTGTCCTTTCCAGCCTAAACAATTATGAGATGTCTGACCTGGTCTTTGCTCATTATATCAATGCTGTTTTCCGCTGTGAAGAACACTTGCAATGTTGGTGACCTCCTTCTGAATATATCTGTTCCCTCTGATCGTATGATATCCTATCTGAAAGGATGTCAAGTGGTGGCCCCGCTGAACTGTTGTGAAGATGTACCTGTTGAGCTGGTTTAGTGTGGATGAGTCACAAAGGATGCCACAAGAATGAGGAAGTGAAAGGAATACTTGCAAGGAGTGTCCTGGCAAAGGCAGAATAAGAACCATATAAGGGTACTGCTTGTGATTGGAGGAGGGTGAGATAGCGAGGGATGCTTTAAGAGTGCTGGGCTGAATGTACTTCAACCTAAGAAGAAAGTAAATGGTTAACTTCACATTGGTTTTGGGCAGAAGTTGAATTTTTTTTTACCTGAAAAAGGTGTTAAATGTTAACCATAAATTAAACTATATTGGAACTTCACCTTGCTCTGACATATATGATCATCTTATCTGGGAGAAAATTAGATGCAGTTGGAACTGAAGCTATAGATATAGTTGGGCTTTGACAACTGGCAAAGATCTTGAATTTGCAATAACAATTAAAAAAAAAGATTTTGCCGCAGGGCCACTTTTTTTGATAAAAAATACACAGGACTAATTGGATTTTAAGCAAGCATAATTTGTACCATGTCTGCTTTTGAAGGGATTTATATTGCAACAGTAAATGTTTCTGCTTGTATTCCTTCTTAAATACATCTGACTTTTGATTTTGCTCATTACGTCAAAAATCAAAGAGCATAGAAGCAAAACTGATAAACCCATCTCATTTACGCACAACAGGGGTCTCCAGGATTTTGTAGAAGGGATTTACTTTTATTCAGGAAAAGACATGATTAAAGACAGCATATGCGGCAAAAAAGTGAGATGCTGTCAAGAGCAATAAATCTTGGTTTTGTCAAGATATCAACTTGTTTCTAATTAGAGTTCTATACCACTGAAAGTTTATTTTTTCACTTTTTACTATTTCCATGGCAACATGTTTATGCATTGGCCATTCAGTGCATTCCTTTTCTATTTTATTGGAATGTCAAGGGTACTAACTACTTGGAAAATCTTTTCCTTTATTCATTCATGGGACGTGGAGCATCACTGGCCAGCATTTATTGCTAATCCCCAATTGTCCTTGAGAAGGTGGTAGTAAGCTGTCTCCTTGAATCTCTGCAGTCCACACACCCACAGTGCTATTATTAGGGAGGGAGTTTCAAGATTTTGATCCAGTGAAGAAATGGTGACATATTTCCTTGTTGGGATGCTGAGTGGCTTGGGGGTGAATCTTCCAAGTGGTAAATGTTCCCATATGTCCGCTGCCCTTAGCCTTCTAGATCAGGCTTTTCTAACTTTTTCTTTCCTGTGGCCATATTTGCATATTTTTCCTCCTCAAGGGTTGAAGAACAAATTTTGGAAAGGTAAGGTTTAGCAAAACAATAACTGAATTTCAGAAAAAAATCGAGGTTTGCTGAACAAATCTAGTGCAATGTTGGTGAGTTTAAAAAGAGTAACCAACAAGGTGGATCTAACCATCAACACTTGACATTCAGTGGTATTACCATCATGAAATTCCCCATGATGGTCTGTCCACCATCTAAAGGCACAAGTCAGGAGTGTGATGGAATAGTCTCCACTTGCCTGAATGGGTGCAGCTCCAACAACCTTCAAGAAGATAGACACCATCCAGGGCAAAGCAGCTTTCTTGATTGATATCCCTTACATAAATATTCAATTCCTCCACCACCGACAAACAGTAGCAGCTGGGTGTACCATTTGCAAGATGCACTGCAGGATCTCACCAAGGTTCCTTCAGTAGCACCTTCTGAACCCACAACAACTGCCATCTAGAAGGAAAAGTGCAGCAGTTGCTGGGAACACCATCACCTGGAAGTTCCCCTTGAAATCACTCACCATCCTGACTTGGAAATATATGGCCTTTCCTTCACTGTTCCTGAGTCAAATTTCAGGAACTCCCTCTCTAACAGCACTGTGGGTATACCTACATCTCAAGGGCTTCTCTCCTGATTTGTGCCTTGTAAATTGTAGGCAGGTTTCGGAGACTCACAAGATGAGTTACTTACCATCGGATTCCTAGTATCTGAACTGCTTTTGTACCCATTGCATTTATATGGCTAGTCCATTTCAGTATCTGATTAATGGTAACTCCCAGGGTGTTGATCGTGAGGAACAGAAATGGTAATGGCATTGAATGTCACGGGGTTGTGATTAGATTCTCTTTTGTTGGAGATGGTCATTGCTTGGCACTTATGTGGCATGAATCTACAATATATGTACCAGGCAATGAAATATGATAATTTGCTGATGTAAAATAACATTGGACATGTTGCACTATGTAAAACACAGGGATATAAGGTCCCCTTCAAACCACATGTCATCTTAACTTGGACATATATTACCATTTCTTCAATGTCGCTGGGTCATAAACTCAAACTTTTTACCCCAAAACATTGTGGAAACATAATCGCTACACACATTGAAACAATTCAAGAAAGCAACCCAGCATTACCTTCTCAAGGACAACTAAGGGTGAGTAATAAATGCTAGGCTTACCAGATGTGGGATCCTTTGCATGCACAGCCCTGTTTGCTTCAATCTATCCAAAGACTTCATTTTAACATATTTCTGCCTATGCAATTAAGATATTTCTGCCTGTGAACAAGTATATTTAAATGCTCGACTGTAGAGGTTAACTAACTCTGCTAAGCTTTACAATTGTAGCTGGCTTGACTACTTGTAGAATCAGAAGACATGCTAGGTTAGCTAAACATTGACTGGATTCCTGAAGGGTACACAATGCAGGCAAACAACAGCATACAACAGCTGCAAGGATTGTTTTTCTAAATTGAACACAGCTTGCAAAAAAACACTTGCAGTGGCGAGGTAAGGGCTGAAATATGTTTTTGGTTTCAGTGTGTGTGTGTGATCAGTTATTTCAAGTTCACTTCCATGTGTTCAAGTTCAAGAGCAGTACAGAGACTGGCTTGCTTAGAAGCCAGCCTCCAAATTCACTTTGTTTTTGCTTCTGTCATGTTAATTGCTTTTTCAGTTCAGTTCAATAAAAGAAAATAATTTCACAACTCATATCAGTGCAATCCTCTCAGTCTTTTCAAACGAATGGGTGGATCCAACACTAGACACAATCATATCCCTCAAAAATCAATCAATAAATAGATCAACCCCCATAGAATAAGTACCTCAAAGGCAAGTTCCAGATGGGTCTGTTGGTCATACAGAAGGAGGCAGGCTGATAACGTGCTTTTTGACATCGGCACTCTGAATCATGTGAATAATCTTCACACTGCCCTGATATGTCAAGATTTGCTTTACTAACAAAAAGGGAGAAACAAGAAGCTCTTGCCGTGCTGGCATGTCTAGGGAAACTAACTGTGGTCTAAATCCAGATGGTTTTGTACATGTTTTTCAGCTTGCATACTGTGATGATGAATCAAACACAAATAGCATGGTAATGAGAATCTAACTCATAATGCCAGCAGCAGCCTTCCATGCTTTCTGTCATTGTGCTCAGTGCAGTATATTTCAAGGCTGGGATTTGACAGACCAGTCAAAGATCCATTGACTGAGGGCAGGAATTTTTGGTCCTGTGGTGAGCAGGGCTGGAAAATCCCAGCCAAAGTTTGTTAGTGCTGGTGAAAGATTGTTTCAATAACTCAAAGTCACGGTTAATGTTTCCTCTTAAAGGAGAAGATCAAGCGATGTGGAGGAATATTTCCTGAACAAAATAAGATACCATATCTTTGTCTGTGAATGCTCAGCACTGGCAAAATACATGGCTGCTGTTCGCATTTTCCAGTAGTGATGGAGATGTAGGGTTTGGGTAATGTTGCTTTGACAGTGCAACACATGATGCTGTGTTGACAGCCCATGTTAAATTTATAGTCTTTCGACTTGCTTTTGCTCATTTCACAAGACCTTATTACGCAAAGTTAAATTTACCTCCATTGCTCCTGAATAGCAGTCGGCTGCCAATCATGCTGCTTTTTATGTCGCTAACAGGACTACCTCCGAGAATTCACATAAGTCATGCCTGCATGCAGAAATCCAAAATGCTGGTATGCTGTGGGCTGCAAAGGTTACATCTCAAATATTTCTTATGAAGGAGAAGGATTTTGTTTTTGATGGATAAAAACACAACAATAGCATTCAGTAAGAACACAAATGCCAATTTTAGACATTTACTAAACTTAAGGCTAGATTGAGCAGTGTCCAATGTCAGACTATCAAATACTTTTCTGAATCAAGAAAACTATTTTACTAAGAGAAACTGCTTTTTTCTGAGCAAACACAAAAGATCTGTGTTCACCTTCTTAGTGGCATTTTTAAATTATTACCTATTTAATAAATAATTAAGGTGTTTCAGATATTTAAACATTAAAGCTATTAGGGAACACCCAAGTTATGTTTTCTGAAGAAGACAGGTTACAGGGAAAGGCTGAGATTGATGAGAAAGAAATAACATATTTTGCTTGTACAAGTATAACTGCCTCCAGTCTAAGCCTGAGGGAATAGCTTTCCTCTTCATTTTTTGCTTGACATTTTACTCATCAACTTCAAGAAGCAAAATGTCCAGGAGAAGCTTTGTCTCTTGGTTAGCAAAGCCAGCACACTAAATATAAATCATGTACATTTACTTGGAGATGATATTGTCTCTTTCAGACCTTCACTTCTTCATGACTTAGGGATCTCTCTTTCTTTTAACTTGGAGAATAGTCCAACAATTCTCATGACAACCATTCTCGAAGCTAAATATACTAAAGAAAGTCAGTTCCCCTTTGTACTAAATCATCTCAAATTATAGCCTCTAATCTACCACTTTTTCAGAAGTATCTTCAAATAGGTGTGTAAGCTGATAAACAAAAATACTGCTTAATTTTGAATGCAAAAGTAATGGAGGTCTGGCAATGGAGAAGTGTGCAAGAAATCTGCAAATGTGAAGTTGTCAACTTTGGTAGGAATAATGGTAGGAAGGACTATTACTCACATGGCGAAAAACTGCAGCATGCAACGGTGCAGAGGGACCTCGGGGTCCTTGTGCATGAGTTGCAAAAACCCAGCCTGCAGGTGCAGCAGGTGGTCAGGAAGGCAAATGGGATGCTGGCCTTCATAGCGAGGGGGATTGAATATAAAAGTAGGGAGGTTTGGCTGCAACTTAACAGGGCACTGGTGAGGCCGCAGCTGGAGTACTGTGTGCAGTTTTGGTCGCCACACTTACGCAAGGATATATTGGCCTTGGAGGGAGTGCAGAGGAGGTTTACTAGGCTGATACCGGAGTTGAGGGGGGTTGAACTATGAGGAGAGGCTGAATAAATTAGGTTTGTACTCGTTAGAGTTTAGAAGAATGAGGGGAGATCTCATTGAGACATATAAGATGATGAATGGGATGGATAGGATAGAGGTGAAGAGGCTCTTCCCGCTCAGAAAGGACAGTAGGACTAGAGGGCACAGCCCTCTAGTCATACTGTCCTAGGGGCGGTTTAGAACGGAGTTGAGGAGGAACTTCTTCACTCAAAGGGTGGTGAATCTCTGGAATTCTCTGCCCGTTGAAGTGGCGGAGGCTGCCTCGCTAAATATATTTAAGATGCGGGTTGATAGGTTTTTGATAGGCAAGGGGATTAAGGGTTATGGAGAGAGGGCGGGAATATGGAACTGAGACACGACAGATCAGCCATGATCTTATTGAATGGCGGGGCAGGCTCGAAGGCCTGCCTAGTCCTGCTCCTATTTCTTATGTTCTTATGTTCTTAATTAAATTTAGGCATAAGCCAGATATGCTGCAACATCCTTCTAATATATAAACTGAATTCTAGTATAATTGGATTCTGGCAGAAAAGGTGTCCCTTCCCAAAATACCGAGTTACTAAGACTAAAGCCACTAACTCAGAAATCTCACCCAGTTACACCAGAATTGTCTCTGATTTAAGTTTATCTTGCAGCAAAGAAGGATAGGTTACATAGAGGATTTTCTATACCAGGAATTGATTTCTCACTGTGCCTGAAACATCCCTCAGAATTCCCCCGGTCCTGCCTGCTGTGGAATTGGAGTGGGTGAGGGGTGGACAACGGAAATGTCAGCTGACCTCGGGCAAGATTTTCCAGCCTCGCTCAAGCAAGGTCATAAAATCCCGCCATCATCTTTGACTGAAATAGGGCAGCATGGTGGCACAGTGGTTAGCACTGCTGCCTTACAGCAGCAGGAAACTGGGTTCAACTTTGGCTTTTGGGTGATTGTCTGTGTGAAGTTTGCATGTTCTCTGTGTGGGTTTCCTCAGGGTGCTTCGGTTTCTTCCCACAGTCCAAAGGTGTGCACGTTGGGTGGATTGGCCATGGTAAGTTGCCCCTTAGCATCCCAAGATGTCTAGGTTAGATGGATTAACCATGGGAAGTGTGTGGTGTTATGGGGATAGGGTGAGGAAGAGGGCCTGAGTAAGTTACTTTGGGGATCAGAGCAGTAGGTTTCTGGAATGTCAGCCAAGCCTTGATATCTATTATTGAATGAGAGCTCATACATCCATTAGTGCATTAAAACACCTGAGCTCCAGAACAACTATTGCTTTAATTGACAGCTCTGGCTCCCTGATCTCTGCTGTCAATTTTTCATTACTTATAAAATGATAAGAAGTTTCACATACTTGCAGTTCTACTGTTGCTCTTTTAGAAGGTCTGGATGATTGATAATTTTATTGGCCTCTGGTAAAAGGACATTCATTAACTCAGTGGAAACTAATGAATGAATAACAGATATTTTTGAACCTTTTTTCCAAACACATTCCCTGTCACTATTGGATAATTGATATTATATGATACATAGTGGGTACATAAATGTGAAAAGTTATGAAGAGCTTTGGGGAGTCAGTGAGGGGCACAACTTGGATAAGGATGTAAGGACCTATGGGCGTAAATGGCCAGGCATAGCTGGCATGGAGAGCATTAAGTGGGATGAATAAGACATGGGGAGCATCTGGAGGTGAGGTGGCATAAAGGTGAGGGGTAGAGGGATTTATTTTTTTCATTATTAAGCCAAACTAGTCTCTTTCTATTCTTAATTCATATATGCATACATATATTAACTGGATAAAATCCCACAGCATCAAAGCAGATCTGATAAAAAGCTGTTTTTACCCTCATTTGCAGGTTGACTGCACAACACACCCAGATCCCTGTCCACCGGCAATGAAGATGCTGCCTTTGTGGACAGTTTCTCCTCTGGCAAGCATGTGAATTCTGGAACTTTCTCAACTTCCACTCCCTGGCGAGGTGATGAAATTCTAGGCTCACATCGCAAAGTAGTTTGGCAGCACTCATTTGTATTCACAGCACGTATTCATTATCACAACCAACTCTCCTCCTGGTGCTTCTCTGTGCTATTCTTAAATCTATATTGATCATAGAATTTCTACAGTGCAGAAAGAGGCCATTTGACCCCTCAGGTCTGCACTGACCACAATCCCAACCAGGCCCTATGCCTGTAACCACACATATTTATCCTTCTAGGCCCTCTGACAGTAAGAGACAATTTAACATGGACGATCATTCACATCTTTGGACTGTGGGGAGAAATCGGTGCAGCTGAAGGAAACCCATGGAGACACAGGAAGAATTGTGCAAACTCCACAGTTTCCCCGGGTCTCTGGCACTGTGAGGCAGCAATGCTAACCACTGTGCCATCCTATATCAGTCAATAATGCTGGGCGGGATTTTATGGCCTCGCTCGAGCGCTAACCACTGTGCCACCAAGCTGCCTAGGGAAGCCTGAAATTTTACACAACTCAGAGCCCAACCCTGCAGCTTCCAACTCTCCTTTAGGAAAATTGTTGAACGTCTTCGTTTTGACAAACGTGGAATTGGCTTTTTGCGGAAGGCAAATAAGACCGACTGACGTGTCACCATGCCACCCATTGATGCTGTGCTAAGCAGATATCTGACAGTACTAATTGCCAGAGATGCTTGATTGCAAAGTGTGAGGTTTGCAAAACATATTTTATTCATTCATGGGATATTATCATCACTGACTAGGCTAGCATTTATTTACCCACCCCTAATTGCCCTTGAGAAGGTGGTGGAAAATTGACTTCTTCAACCACTACAGGGAGCCTAAAGCCGTTTCAGCCATGGTCCTGGAAGTCTCTTTCTCTCTCTTCACCAGCTTGTCAGGAGCTATTTTATTGGTGTACCCATGGATAGTGTAGATCATACTGCCACTTTGGCACTCCTGTTATGCCAGTTTCTGGGCCTGAATTTGCTCCAAATAAGCATGAGTGAATGCTACAGAAGGTTGATTAAGGGCATTAAAATACCTCCACCATTAAGAAAGAAAGATGCTGGTTATGAAGTTTTAATCAGTGTTAACAGGATCTCACCGGATGGATGAATCAAGATCAACTGAACAAATTTCCTCAGTTATAAGTTTCTTGTAATTTTGCAAGTTGCTTCCGGTATTTACGGTGGGGGGGGGTCTAAAGGCATCAAAATTATGAAGGAAGATTTTCAAAATGTAATTGAATAACTGAAGCAGATTGCCAAATTATACTCAATTATAGTTAATTAACTGTATAAGTTTGGATTTCTCTCATGATTCAAGTGTTCTAGAAATGTTTGGCATATTAACTTGTATTATTCTCATTTTAAGCTTAGTATTTGAAGTGTACAAAATATAACTCCAGAAAAAAATGAGAAAATATGTTACATTAATTCAGTTAATTCTTGGCTTAAAGTTAATGCTAGCTTGTTAACAGAATGTTGCTTCTCTTAATCTGACAGCTGTGTGAAGAATATGCCGAGCAAATTTTATTCTTCCCTTTTTCTGGGAAACCATTTGAGATCGCAGTTCAGAAATGTTGTTATTATCAAACATTAGAGGTGGGAGGCAATGTTAACAACAAGATATTGTTTATATATGGAATTTTTAACATAATAAAATGCCCTCAGGTGCTCCAAGGGGTGTCATCAAACAAAATTTGACACCGACAATAACAGCTACTTGTTTGTATATACCATCGTTAATGTAATAAAATACCCCAAGGCGCTTCACAGGAGTTGAAGGTCAGATTTGATATAGTATCACATTGGGTGAAATTAGGGCAAATGGCCAAAGGCTTGATCAAAGAGGTCGGTTCTAAGAAATGTCTTAAAAGAGGAAAGAGATGGAGAGATCTGGGGAAGGAATGCCAAAACAGATGTTGTGTGTTACTGAGCAACACTACAAACCACCATCATTTCGGGCACTCTTTCCTCACTGCATTGCAGGAAGCTAGTGAATCATCCAAGCTACACTGGGGCCTCCATTAGTCTGCACGATGTGGATTCTGGTTGATCCATGGATTTGATTCTAATGCATTTCTTCTGCCAAGTGCAAAATCACGAGAAGAGAGAAGTGTGCAGAGTAGAATGCTTTATAGAATGTTATCAATCTCCCACTTGATGTGCAGGGGCATAAAGAATGGCACGGAATGGTAGAGGATTTACTCAAAATAAGGTTGTCATGCCAACTACCAGATAAGTAAGCAGAGATCTGCTTGAATCACTGAAGATCATCTGGTCATCCATTGGTACAACAGTCATCTGAAAGCCCTTTGCAGTTGTGAAGACAATGGAGCTTGCAGTTTGATATCAGTGCAGTCCATGATGCCCTGGATTTAGAATGGAATAGAATTCTATAAAATAAAAGAGGCCATTTAGCCCATCAAGATTGCACTGACAACAATCCCACACAGGCTCTATTCCCATAACCCCATATATTTACACGTTTAATCCCCCTGACATTAAGAGGCAATTTAGCATGGCCAATCAACTTAATCCACTCATCTTTTGAACTGGGAGGAAACTGGATTACCTAGAGGAAACCCACACAAACATGGGGAGAATGTACAAATTCCACAAAGTCAACTGAGGCTGGAATTGAACATGGGTCCCTGGTTCTGTGAGGCAACAGTGCTGACCACTGTGCCACCGTGCTGCCCAGGGAAGCCTGGAATTGGCACAAACCCAGAACCCAAACCTACAGCTTCCAACTGTTGTCAGGGAAAGTGTTGAATGTCTTTGCTCTGACAAACATGGCATCAACTACTTTCTAATGGCAAACAAGACCAACTGATGTTTCTAATATTCCCCGTGGCAGCCTAGAAGGAAGCAGAGGCAAAGAAATGTTTGGCTATAGTCACCTTGATTCCAATATTCCAAATATACAATGGCAGTGCGTTGCAGGTCTTCTTGCAGGAGGTTGCACATCTTAGTCACACCCTCACAGCAGAAGTTATTACTCACTACAGCTCAAAGATCTACAGTTATGGTGTCCATTAGCTTTGTTGACTACAGAGATAACTTAATGATTGGAGACATGAAATTTACTGGTGTATCTTGCCATTATTACAGATATAGCATCATAAATCTCATTAAAGTGGGGGAGATTTTAACTGTCTGGATTTATTGATTGCTTTTGTCTGCATAATACATGAACAGTAACATAATCAGTGAAAACTGTACTTTTGGACTTGGAACTGTGCTGAGTGTTACATAGTGGGCTATTTAAAGATACAATATCTTCTAGGTTATTTTACCATGTTTGCAACAGCACACGGCTGTAGTAGTAGTGTGGTTAGGTATTACGGTTATAGAGTGTGCTCAAAAATATTTCCCCAAAACCAAACAGGACGGATAACACCTGGCAGGGGAGCAGAGTCAGGAAACCCAGTTTGGGTTACCCCAAGAGCTAAGAACTTATGACTGCACAAAGCGCATTGTTTTGCTTTTGAAAGGGCCCATTCCTAGAAAGCTATCTGATTGACAGGCCTGATCTTCAGTCAGGTGGGGAGCACCTGGGGCAAGTGAGGACCACAGGTAACTTACCTGTGTCAAGTAGAGAGACTTGTGATATGGTGGGGCTGGTGGGATGGTTTCAAACTCACAGTCTGGTCAGGAGCAGTGATGCAATTTTGAGAAGGAGGTCCTATCCTGACTCCAGGAGATCAGGATGATTTTCACAGGGAATGAGTGCACAGGGATGAAGTGCACACGTTCTCCACAAAGCTATTTTCAGCCCTCTTCAGTGGACCGATTTTCTGAGGGCCGGAAGCACAGCAAAGGTTGAAACTGCAAATCAAATCGAGACTACCAGTCTCTTTAAAATACTTCCAGTTTATTCCTAGGAGCTTGTTAGTCACTCATCCCTCATCTCATTGAATCATAGAATCCCTACTGTGCAGAAGGAGACTCATTGAGCCTGCACTGACAAGAATCCCACCCAGGTGCAATTTATGAATCGGCCAGGCCATTTAAGCTCAGTGCATTGGAGAAGCAGATTCAATTTCACTGCAGGAGTAGCCTCAAATCCAGCACGTGTTTTATGACTTTATGGGGATGATGTGTACAGAATCCACAACTGTCAAGCTATTTAAACACCCTGTTCTTTAATTTTTGAGAAATAAAATTGACTGATGTGACTGAGTGAATAAAAAATCTGTTCTGGCAGTTCAATAGATGTTTGAGAAAAGATGTCATTATTATTGCTTGACCTCTCCTACAACCTGCCATCTTCATAATGTGGGAGTGAGCCTATAAATTCACAGTTTGATTGACAGCTACAAGTAGGTATTAAAGGATAAGTTGTCTTTTATATCAGGTTATGAGTACAAATGTGTGTTTCTATAATGAATTAAGTGCTTGACATCATTTAAATGTATTGAATAGGCTTTAAAAAATTGATTTTTTTATATATGTAGTGAAGCTTGTAAAAGATAGTTAATAACTTTATTTTATTTAATCACAACATGGCTCCTGAGATCTACCCCTATTGTGTGAGTTGGAATGGAGGGTGCAGTGGTAAAAAGTGGTGGAAAAATGTATTGGCACTGTTGGCATCAAGGTTATAAGGCATGATGTAGATAAAAGGAGGGGGTCATGGGATGGCATGAGTTAGCATGGATGAGGCAGATGCAATCAGTGAGGGTGGAGGCGAGGATATGAGAGCTAGAGGGTGTAATATTTCACAAAACTGGGACAAAGTCCCAAAGAACTGAAGCAGGCCTTTTAACCAACCCTCCTCAGCATGTGACAGCCTTTGTGGCCAATTCTGATCTCCAGCCAAAAAATAGCAGACAAAGTCTTCGTTGCATCTGAGCCCAACCCTCCCTGACTTGACTCAAGCCAACTACCTCTAACATGAATATCCAACCCAATCTTTCAGCTTGCAGACCTTTCACCAGAGAGCCTTTGAGTGGAATTTTCCAATTCCAGCAATGGGAATTGTGCCAGGAGGGGGTAACTAATTTGGCAGGAGGCAAAAGATCAGTTTTCTAACAGCAGAATAAACTGTTTGACTTTCGTTCTCCTGACTTTCAAGGTGGGCTAAAGGCAGGTCGAGCTTCCCAACGAATAATGTCAGGAAACTCATTTCCAAGCATTAACATCTGATGCTTGCTTTTGAAAGGCCACCTGGCCTGAATTAAGTTCACCTTTCAAATTAAGTTCTCTGCCAGCGAGATTTTAGAACATTCAGTTTTACTACCTATTCCACAACATTTTCCTTCTGGGGATCTTGCATAACTTGACTCATATTGAATGCCATTAGTAAACACTGTGCCAAGGCTGGACAAGGGAAACAGGTGAAGGCTGGAAGTGGGATGGGTGATTGGGGGGACAGGAGGGCTTCCAAAAAGGGGGTGAGAGTGACTTAGAAGATGGGGTCGACTGTGAGGTCCCTGGAGAGAGAAGTCAGGGTAATGGCAATAGGAGAGGACAATCACAGTTGGGCGAGTGGGATGAAGTTGGATGGCAAGTCCAGGATGTCTGTTTGATAAGTCTCATGGGATGGAGTATGGAGGAGGATATGGCTTGAATAATGGGAGGGAGCAGGGTCAAGGTGGGCATGGGGATGGTAATGGGTAGTAGCTCTGAAGGGAGAATGGGTACTTGGTGGTGGATTGTGATAGGATCCAGGTGGCGGGGTGGGGGGTGGTTCAGGAGTGACATAGGGCAAAGGAAATGGTGATATTGAAATGGTCTATGATAATGAAAGAGGTAAGTTGGTGGGTGACAGGTGAAAGGTGGTGGAGTGAGTTTGAAAGGTGATGCACACCATTTTTCCAAACTGATCTTGACCATATTTATTCAGTCAGTGAGATTCCATGAGGCAGGAGGAGGGTCCTTGGGGTTCAAAGTCAGCACAAGTGACTGACAAAAAGGAGACCCTAATAATTATAAAGCAAGTGGACATCAAAGTTCATTATGTTCTCTCTGTGCTGAATCCCATTTTGTAACAAGTTTGTTCCTGACTCATGAGTCTCATAACATCGAGATCCCAGCAAGTTGTGGAGCTGCTATATGTTCTGTATCATTTGCCATCAGCTGTAGTCAGGTTGAGGGAAGGAGGAAGAGAGAGAGATGGATGATACCAAGAAGCACAGCTGTGTGCTCCTTGGGATCATGCACATCCCTTTCCTTTTTCATCCTGGACAGCAGTCAACCCATGACTCCAACTCCTCATCCTCATGGTAAATAGTCATCGTTGGCAAGGAATCAAGTTAATCTTTCTATACTGTCCACAAGAATGGACTCTCTATGGAGTTTTGAGGGTCATTGAGAAAATTGGAAAAATGACCACTTGAGGCATCTTGCACATGGCTCTTAGATAAAATCACCATAGTCCCAGTTAGGCATAGGCTGCTCTCCCCTTTGAGAGGGAGAACTGACTGTGGTGATTTAGCACGAGGATCGCCACACCTCAGGCAAGGGGCAAGGCTGGGAAGGGAAGGCCTTCTAAAATAACCGCAGCGAGGACAGGAATTGAACCCATGCTGTTTGTGTCGATCTACGTCATGAACCAGCTGTTCAGCCAACTGAGTTAAACTGGTTTTTATCACCCTGGTCAAGGAGCAATGTCTCCACATGCAGATGAATGGGAGTTTTACTCATCTCTGGTCCTCCAGAATGTTCTTTACCTGGAAGGGGCGAGAGGGAGGCCAGGGAGAGGACTGAGCAGTAGTCTGCTAGCTTTGAGATGAAGGGAAACCTGCAAAGATTGTGCTCACTTAATGTATCACTTCAATTCATTCACACATCCACTGAGGTTTCAATGATGCAGGCAGCACTACTTTGAAATGCCTCTGATCAATAGAAGGAGAAGGAAGGTCTGTTGCTGGCTGAGGAGCAAGGACCTGAGCAGCAAGAGGAAGTGGGCTTCTACAAGGCCATGATGCTGATGAACGTGGCTTTCTTCAACAACAAGCACTAACCCGAGCATGAGTGTACTGCCGGCCGTGCTCTTATCTAAAGATGAGTGAAAGGCAGCATCGAAGGTGCCCTTGTATGTGTGGGAATAGTTACTCACATCTGCAAATTGCACCAGTATGAATTGGAGCCTCAAGGGCTCTGGAAGAGTGGTGTGGATCTCCTGGCCTGCAATGAATGAACATCTGTCCAGGTGCCCTTTAAATATGCCATTGCGACCTTGGACCCCATGGTAATGGCTGGGTGGAAAACTTCCTAATGGTCCCTACATGAGATTCACTGAGCTTAATTAATGGGCTCAAAAGCAGAAGAACATGTGTGTTCACCTACCCACCGCCCATTGGGAATCATGGGAATCACACTTAGTTTCCCCCCTGCCTTGCATCGGATTTAGTCTCTGAAACAAAAAATTCAATGCTTTGGCATTAAATGGTAATTTTGCCTCTCTAACCACAGAGAAGGATTTGATGAAACAGAATGTATTACCTATCATTTGGCTGATCATTTTATTGTGCACCTCAGTTCAATTGAAGAAGTTCATCATTTTGCAATACTATCCATTGCCTCTTCCAGTAACTCTAAACTATTTTTTAAACGTTTCTTCAGCGAATGCAGCATCCTCAGCCCAATTCTTTTTCCCTTCAAGTCTTTCCCAGAAATCTGACCCCAATATACTCACAATTAATCACCATGTCACTTAGTTAAACAACATAATTGCAATTTGGACCTCCCATTGTTTTTTATATACTAGGTATCAGCACACAATTAGTTTATCAGTAATTATGGATATCGTCCATTATTCATTATGGCTGCTCTTGTCGCAAAATTTGCTGTCTTTGAAACTGATAGCCAGCTATTAACAACTGAACAGTTCCTGAGCAACAAAGGCATGGGAATCAGAAACTGGCAGAAACACAACAGACTTTCAAGCAAGCTTGTATCAGATTATTCTACACGGGATGTGGCTAATTAATTAAGATGATCTGTAAATAAAGAGAATTTTTATTTAATTAATAGTTAGCTTTCCTCCTTTGGATTTGGGAAGAAAAGATGGACTAGTTACTGTTAAGTGAATGACTGAGAAAACAGGAGGAGGTGTTCAATGCTTACCAGTGAACGAGCCTCGGCTAAGTGTGGCACACAATGCAATTTGGAGTAAATAGTCTGTGACATCTTTGAACATCTGATTGCCCTTCATGAACTGCTGAAAAGGTCATCCAGAAAAAGGATATGAGAACAAGTACTTGTTTGCATCATTGAACAAAGTCAGAGAAATTCCATAACACTGATTGTTCTGTTTCAAAACTGTACAGAGAAGCACACTGAAAGGCCGATGATCACAGAATCATAGAGTCTCTATGATGCAGAAGGAGGCCATTCTGCACATCGAGATTGCACCGATCACAATTCCACCCAAATCCTATTCCCGTAACTCCACATATTTACCCTGCTAATCCTCCTGACACCAGGATCAATTTAGCATGGCCAATCAACCTAACCTGCATATCTTTGGACTGTCAAATTTTATTTTCATAGTGCTGTGTTCCGCAATCTGCCTTTATCTTTGATTTTCTTTTCTCTGTTAAGCTCCTCAAGACAATTTGACTCCCACTGATGAAATAATCAACGCCCTGGCTCACCTAACTTTAAAAATAATGGATGGGATTTTCTGGTCCTGTTCTTTTCAGGCTTGGTGGAGGGAGTGAAAAATCTCACAAGAGGCCCAAATTGCATTTTATGTCTCACCGTGATTGCCCCCTCCTTCCACCCCACTAGCGAAGCAGTGTGAATATCATTCAATGTCAAGAACATTATAATACATTTGAATCTGATTATCAGGTCTCCACACCTTTGATTTGATTTGATTTTTTAATGTCACGTATATTTACAGTGAAAACTATTCTTTTGCACTATACAGACAAGTTTCTTGCGCGCTATACAAACAAAGCACACTGTTCATAGAGAAGGAAATGAGAGAGTGCAGAATGTGATGTTACAGTTGTAGCTAGGGTATAGAGAAAAATCAACTTAATGCACGGTAAGCCCATTCAAAAATCTGATGGTAGCAGGGAAGAAGCTGTTCTTGTGTCAGTTGGTATGTGATCTCAGACTTTTGTATCTTTTTCCTGACGGAACAAGGTGGAAGAGGGAATGTCCAAGGTGCATGGGGTCCTTAAATTATTTTGGCTGCTTTGCCAAGGCAGCGGGAAGTGTGGATAGTCAATGGATGGGAGGCTGGTTTGTGTGATGAATTGGGCTACATTCATGACCTTTTGTAATCTCTTGTAGCTTTGGGCAGAGCAGGAGCCATATTAAACTGCCAAACAACCAGAAAGAATGATTTCTATGATGCATGTGTAAAAGTTAGTATTCGCAGACATCTTCAACTTCTCTTTACAACAACCCGAGGTCCCTATCTGCTTTAAGAAGACAACCATCATCCCGGCACTGAAGCAAAACCAAGCAGAGTGTCTCAATGACTATTGTCCAGTGACTCTGACATCCATCATTATGAAGTGCTTTGAAAGGTATGAATCATGGCATGAATCAATTCCAACTTTTCAACAACCTGGATCCGCTACCGTTTGCCTACTGTTGCAGCAGGTCCACAGCAGATTCCATCTCCCTGGTCCTGCATTCAACCCTGGAACACTTAGCTAACAAAGACACCTAGTCAGGCTCCTATTTATTGACTATAGGTCAGCCTTCAACGTTATTATTCCCATGAAACATGTCTCCAAACTCTGTGGCCTGGGCCTCGGATCCTCCCTCTGCGACTGGACCCTGAACTTCCTAACTCATAGACCACAATCAGCAAGGATAGGCAACACCACCTCTTCCACAATATCCTCAACACCGATGCCCCACAAGGCCATTCTCAGTCCACTACTATACGCTCTATACACCTATGACTGTGTGGCTAAATTCCCCATCAATTCAATTTTCAAGTTTGTTGACAACACTACTGTAATGGGACCGATCTCAAACAATCACAAGACAGAGTATAGGAATGAGATAGAGAATCTGGTGAACTGGTGCAGAAACAACAATCTCTCTCTCAATGTCAACAAAATCAAGGAGATTTTTATTGACTTCAGGAAGCATAGAGGAGAACATGCCCCTGTCTACATCAATAAGGACAAAGATGAAAATGTTGAGAGCTTTAAGTTTTTAGATGTCCAGATCACCAACATCTGCCCTGGTCCCCCATGCTGACACTATAGTTAAAAAAGCCCACTAAAGCCTCTGTTTTCTTAGAAGACTAAGGAAATTTGGCATGTCAGCTGCAACTCCCACCAACTTTTACAGATGCACCTTAGAAAGCATTCTTCGGGTTGTATCACAGTTTGGTATGGTTTCTGCTCTGCCCAAGACCACAAGAAACTACCCCACATCTAAATCATCCCCGCCATAAGAAATTCCATTCTCATCGGTTTGAGGACAGGCAGATATGAGATATGATCCCTCGGAGTGTACGCTTGGTGGGCAGACCTCCCATAGGAGCTCAGGTGAGTACATCACCAGAAAGGAGAGAGTCATGGCCGGGCATTGCTGACATATTTCAGAGAAGGACAGGAAGATCTACAAGAATGATAATGGGTTCCATGATGAGTGGGGGCAGGAAGGAGAGTGATCGGAGTGTGGGAAACCTACACAGACTGGTCTTCTACGAGGGTGAGTGGGATTTGGGAGGGATGGTTCGGAAGCTGGTCTCATGATATAAGTTGAACAATACCATCTCTACAGCTGATAGAATGATAGTTGAAAAATAAGTAGAGGAGGGGTTCTGAGGACTTGTGGGGAGAGATGATGACTGTATTTTTGGGTCGATTGAAGAGGCATGATAGTAATTACTGTTTCAGGACACAGCGAACGAAGCTGAGACATGTTAGGAAAAGTCAAATACAGTTGAAGGATTTGAGTAATTTAATTCATGGTGCACAGTCTTCCATGAATCTATTGGCTTGGGTCAAACGTTGATTGAGTTTGAATGGATTTATTCTACTCAGTGCTTATGCAAACAGCTCCAAAGATCTCTATACAATGCAGCTCAGAGTCTCAGGCTTTACACACCTCAATACCTACATAAGATTAGTAACTAGAAGCCAGTTTTGCACTTGAAAGGAAGCAACTTGACGGACTCCTCATTGAAGCTGGAAGTGTTTGGCTGTACTCAGCCAGATTCAACCCCCATTATGAAAGTGCTGTTGTGTGAGTGAATTAGGGGGTAGATGGGCACAGCTTCCAGTGAGCCTTAAGGGAGTAACACAGCTGCAAGGGAGGATCACAGACTGGAATGCCTGGAAAATGAGCAGCCCTTCATAATGACTCCCTCGTTTGGTAATGGAAGGTGATCATTTACCTGTTCCAGAGAAACAAGAAGGCACGTAGAATGGAAGCAGTAGGCAACACTGTCGTTTTCATGGCTCTCATGCAACTAAGGAGGAGAAGAAGGGCCTGTCACCACCAGGCTTTGCAAAGGGAACAGCCTCGTCCTGAGAAATATGGCCCAGCAGGACCCCATGAAGACTCAGAAGCTGCAGTGGAGAGATCAGTTCCACTGAGGCATTCGGCATGATTCAACATATACCAAAAATGCTTTACATACTTGCAGGTGAAAGAAAGAGAATGATGTAAATGTCTTCACTTGTCAAGGGATATGGTTGCTCACATCTACCACATTCACTGGGGACAATCTGACACTACATAGACTGGGAAGAGATTCATTTCTAAAGGTAACTACCACTCTCAATTTCTTTGCTAATGGCTTGTCCAGGAATTGACTGGGGATCTTTGGTGACATTATATTCCCTTGCTCATAGATGCATTTATGAATTCACCAATACCCTGTCCAGTAAAGTTCACAATTCCACCCATTTCTCCCAGGATGAAGCCAGCCAGGTTACCAGAGCAGTGAGATTTTCAGCTATATCTGCCTGCTTACAGCTGCAGGGTACCATTGACTGCGTTGGCTTTAAGAGCTTTCTGGCAGCATTGACAACAGTTCATCAATAAAGCAGATGTTCGCTCTCTAAAAATGCACCCGATCTACAACAACCAAAAGCAGATTATGGATGGAATTTTATCAGTTCATCCCACCCATCGATGCGCAGAGTGAGCTGGTAAAGACACGTGAAAGCTGAGAAATCAGGATCACGCCCGATTTGTCAGATCTTGCGATCTTACCAGAGGTGGATTTCCAGCGAAAGGCTGTATAAGTTATTTAAATAATTTATAATCCTCATTTACATGCATTAACGAGCCCGTCACTCAATCATCCAGTCTCAATTGCCTCTATGGGCTCACTAGAAGAGGTTTTTTTCTGGTGAGAGAAACACCACCTCCCATGAACGGGGAACAGTCATGCTAGCCTCACCAGTGGAACGGGAGGCCACTGTGGCCCCACCGGCGACCGAGGGCCAGGGGCGGTGCTGCTTAGGCAATGCCAGTGCCAGCCTGTCATCTTGTCAGCACCTTGATGGGATCTATGAGGGTGTGGCTTATAGAGGCAAGGCCTGTGGGGGTAGGGCCAGGTTGGGGTGGCCCAACCAGGGATGGAGTGGGGGCTCTGCTGCCTCTCTGCTGTCTGATGGGTTTTTGGAGATGGGAGAGCCCACTGCCACTCTGCATCAGATCAGTGGTTGGGAGAGGGTACACGATCGGTCTGGACAATGAAATGGGCTGGTCGGGGTTTCATTTCCGGTGGTGTGGGGATCACGATCGACTGCAGGCCACTGCAATTATGGGGGGTGTTGGCTAAGGCTGGCTCCAATAACAGTGGCTTAACAGCTCCTTCTCTCTCCCTGTCAGGCCTCTGCTGTTGTTATTGTGCATTTGTAGACATGGGAGAACTATACATATGAAATAAATTCCTCTGCTGCTGGCTTGCGAATTAAGCCCTGCCCACTGTCTAAAGTAGCTATGTGCACAAGATTGGGTGTAAAAACTCACCCAACAAATGGAGCTGCAGCTCTCCCATTTTCACGCTAGCTGGACATTTAGAATTTTTCTCGGAAAATTCCAGTCTATGCCTCTCATTGCAAGGGACCTCACACAAATCTTACATCATGAGTCACTCATCGGTGCCACAGACCCTCAAGGTCATCAACACATTCAGGGGATGATGCCGATTGGGTAACCACTAAGATCTTCAGAGAAGTACAATGCAACTCATTCCACGACATGTTCCTTGATTGAGCAGACCGTTGGCATGCTGAAGATACATTTCCAATGCCTGGTGCTCTCCAGTAATCTCCCAAGAGGGTGAACTGCATCCTTAGGGTTTGCAGCGCCTTGCACTCTCCAAAGGGGGAAATGAGTTGCCAGATGGAGAGATGGATGAGCTGCATTTCTCCTCTAATGAGGAGAATGTCATGAGGGATGAAGTCAATAAGGCAAGGATGATGATGCCCTAGAGATGGAGGCCACAGCATGGGCCAGATGTGGCAGTCATGCCCAGGTGATCTTTATAACCACAAGATTCTAGGATAATGAAAACAAATGACTCATATAAACCACTTTCGTCCATACAGGATTAACATTAACATCTTTATTTTCTATCCTCAGCATCTCAATGAAGGTCATCAACCTCAAAATAAGTAAACACAATTTTGTGTGACAGTGACCTTATCTTTGGAAGGTGAGACAGCCTCTGGAGTATGTAACCATTCTATTATGGGGTAAGAACTTCACTAGCATTCACTGTGACAAAATTAAACATGGTGCACTCTTTTCAAGCATCAGATCAACATTTTGTAGAACCCCTTCAGTGTAGGAGGCCATTTGGCCCTTTAAGCCTGCACTGACAACAATTCCATCAGGCTGTATTCCTGTAACCCATGTATTTACCCTGGTAATTTATTCTGACACGAAGAGGCAATTTAGCATGGCCAATCAACCTAACCTTCATACCTTTTCAGTGGCAGCCTTCAAGAAGCATTGCAAACCTTGGTGCACCATGGCAGCATGTTTAAAGTGTTACAATGTCCATCAAGGAGGACAATTTTCCATCACTGGTTCTAATGTGAACATCTGATGGCTGAAATGAATCCAGGCTCCAGCACCTCTCCACAGGCCATCACTCAGGCAAGAGTAATGTTCTGGTGTCATCCTCACACTAGATTGTTCTTTCTGATTCTGTGATGTGTCACTCTCAGTCATGGTTGTGAGCCTATGAGTTGGGTCACTTTTGTGCGCACAGAGAAAGCTTTAACACAAACATTCATGATCCAGCCTTACTATAGCATTTCCCAAGTTCACAACTAACATTGCCTTGGTATCTGTGGACAAGAAAATGCTGACATTGCATTTTGGCATTATTAAGTAATTTCATTTGTGAAGTTGTACGAATGAAGTAGGGGCATGATGGGAAAATTGGTCAAGTATTTGGTACAAAATAAGGAAAGCTCACCAAGCTATTCCAAACTGTCAGACCCCTGTAAGACTCTGACTCTGCATAACTTAAGACATGAATAAAACCAGAGAAGGTCAAGCTATGCGAGCCTCTGCAAGACCTGATAAGGCTGACTCCACATGATCTAGGGCCGTATTATTGAGACAAGGTAAGGTCAGAAATGACAAAGTCATTGGCCTTCTTCTGTTCTATCAAAAGGACAAAATAAAGGTATGAATGATGAAACAAAGAGTTCTAGGAGGTCAGCAAAGTGTTTTAGGAGGTCAGCAAATTGTACCATGATTTATGACATTGCTTATGATGCTGCTACTGATCGAATTCCTGAATAAGCTCTGGTCACGCAAACTGATAATGATTATGTATAAATACTAAACTGATTCTTTATGTAAGCGCAGACTTGAGAAGGAATTAGTAATGACTGCTCTCCAAACTCAAGTTACTGCCAATACTGCATGCATTCTTTCGTAAGTAAAGACAAGTTATTTTGTTGGAATTAATTTTGTTGAGTCTTTCTATCACAGTCAAGAAGCAGGAAAATTTCCACTTCAACACATTGAAAGAAAGAACACCTGAGCCTAGCCATCTTCAGCTGTTTCAATAATAACCTTTCCTCCATCAGAAGTCAGACATGGGGACATTCACTGATGACTGTACAATGTTCAGCACCATCCATGACTCCTCAGGCACTGAAGCAGTCCATACCCATATTCATCAAGACCTGGGCAACACTCAGGCTTAGGCTGATAAATGGCAACTAACATTCACACCACACAAGCGCCAGGCAATTACTTTTGCCAATCAGCGAGGGTTCATTAATCCCCTTGACATTCAGTGGCATTTCCATCGCTGAATTCCACACTATCAACATCCTGGGGGTTAGCAAAACCTGCAGTTAAAAGAGTAATGATCACCACAAAACCATTATTGATTGTTCTAAAAACCCATCAGGACCCCCCTGCGAACAGAAATGCAGACTCTGCATTCTAAGGCAGCACAGTTTCATACTGGTTAGCACTGCTGCTTCACTGCACCAGGGACCCGGGTTCAATTCCCGGCTTGGGTCACTGTCACTGTCTGTGAGGAGTTTGCACGTTCTCCTCATGACTGCATGGATTTCCTCCAGGTGCCCTGGTTTCCTCCTACAGCCTGAAAGATGTGCTGGTCAGGTGCATTGGCCGTGCTAAATTCTCCCTCAGTGTACTCAGACAGATGCTAGAGTGTGGCAACTAAGGGAATTTCACAGCAACTTCATTGCAGTGTTAATGTAAACCTACTTGTGACTCTAATAAATAAACTCTAAATTATAGAAACAGACCGAAAGGTCAGGATCCAAACCATAAGCGGCCACAACAAGCTGGCAGTGGTACACAGTTATGCCCACAACCAAACATCTATGTGGTTGCTTCAGATGGCACTCTCCACATCAGACATCACTTGCTGTAGGTGCCTGAACCAGTATCACCAAGTACCACAAAGTCCAACGCATCGATTCTGCAATATCTGCACCAGTGGAAAGGAAAGCCACTCCCAAAGCCAATGGAACAAACCCTGCAGCCACTGGGCACACCACAAGGACTCTGAGGACTGCAATTCAAGCACAGCCAAATGGCACAATCATATGCTCAGGACACCCGAGCAGGCCAAATTCGAAGTTCAAGAACAATGTACTGACCTAATGTGCAGATGGACTGTGTTTTTTAAAAAGGTTGGGGAGGAAGAGACACATAGGGCTTTGTGTCAGGTGTAGCAGTTCACATCAGTGCTCTGCATAATGTAAATAATTTATGTTCTGTTGCCCAAGTTAGTGCTCTATACATTGTAAATACTTTATAACCTGTCACGGCTGTCCTACATTGTAATATGCCTGTAGTTCCGGTTATCCTAACTTAAGTGGAGAAAATGTAGACTGGGTGGTGAACGCTACATTAGAACAAAGAAGAAAGAAAATTACAGCACAGGAACAGGTCCTTAGGCACCAACCACGCTGCCCAACTGAACTAAAATCCTTTACCCTTCCAGGGACCATATCCCTCTATTCCCATCCTATTCATGTATTTGTCAAGACGGCCCTTAGAAATCACTACTATATCCGTTTCCACCATCTCCCCCGACAGTGAGTTCCAAGCACCCACCATCCTCTGTGTCAAAAAGCTTGCCTCGAACATCTCCTTTAAACATTGCCTCTCACACCTTAAACCTGTGCCCCCTTGTAATTGACCCTTCCACCCTGGTAAAAAGCTTCTGACTATCCACTTTGTCCATGCCTCTCATAACGTTATAGACTTCTATCAGCTCACCCCTCAACCTCCATCCTCCGTCGTTCCAATGGTGGATGATGTGTGGACACAGGGGGCCCGACTTTACCAAAGATTCTGGGCGCAAAATCGTGATAAATTCGGACATCAGGCCTTTAATACGATCTGCATGCATTTAAATTTATTTAATGATTTAATGAACAGCGCAGCCAACTCTCCCACCAAATCCCACTTTACCTTCTTCTCGTCCATTCCAGATCTGCACTCTAAGTGACCCGCAAAATAAAAATCGGAAGCCAATTTTTATTTTGTAGGGGAACCTCTGAAGCGGCTTCAGAGCCTGCAATGGCTCTCTGACACAGATCATTCTCTGGGAAGGTGGGAAGGGGGGAGGAGGAGGAGGAAGCGGGTCAGAGCATCCTCTGGGGAGTGGGAGGCGAGAGGGCTGATCGTTGTCTGGTGGTGGAGGAGAGGCCCGATTGCTCACCGATTGGAGTGGGGGGGAGGTGGCGGACCGATCTCTGGTGGGGGGCAGGGGGGTCCACTGCCACTCTGCGGGCAATGAGTGGGGAGTGGACGTGTGGCCACTCTGGGAGGAGGGATCGCCTGCAGACTGGCAGCAGACACCCCTGCCCACCCACCACCCCCAGCCCCCACCCCCCCACCCTCCCAACCGATCGCCCACAGAGTGGCAGCCGACCCTCCTGCCCTCCCACCACAGATCCATCTGCCACCCCCATCAGTGAGTGATCAGGCCTCCCCCCCACCCACCACCGCCCACCCCCCCACCAACTCCCCCCCCCCGCCCCAAAACCACCACCAGACAACGATCAGCTCTCTCACGTTCCCTCCCCGTCCAGAGGATGCTCTGACCCACCTCCCCCTCCGCGCCCCCAACCCCCCCCACCATCACCAGACAATGATCAGCTCTCTCGTATGCCCCCCTCCACCCAAAGAATGCTCTGACCCACCTCCCCCTCCCCCTGAATGCATGTGCAGTTCAGAGCTCCAATCGTTCTGGTAGTGCTAAGCCCCGCCCACCGCGCGGATTGGACCAAAGAAAGCAAAAAGCGTATGGGCACGCTGCAAAGATGATTCCGAGCTCAGACCTGTATTACACCCGGATCCGGCCCTTAGACTCCAAATGTTAAATTGTGCCCAGGAAGTGACATATTAGCAGCACAAGAGGTTCTCCCCCAACATGGATAGACACACAGTGTGTAAAAGTTGCTAAGATTGTTGAATAAACCTTTCTGCTTGTTTGTCTTTTGTTATCAATCTATACAACTCAGCAACTTCAGCAGTTGTTTAGTTTAAAATATATTTGTTCAGTTTAAATAGAACACAAAGATAAAACATAGTTAAATACAAGTGAATTTGGTATTAAACTGGATCCACACAGAATGAAACAAGTAATTGCTTAGTCTGGCTCCATCATCAATAAGCAGTTAACATCTTTATATTGGGAAGCTGTTAGTCCCAGACATTTGACAAGTGTCACCACAAGTGAAGAGAGGGAGGGTGCATTTCACTGAAATTTTAACTCCCCTTACCTCCAACTAACCAGCCTTCCTTTTCCCACTATCCCATCCCAACACACTCCCCTCCCAATGTCCATTTTTGGTTAAAATCAGACCTTGAGTTTTTGGTTGTAAAGAAGCCAGGGAAAAATTTGCCAGCTTCAGGAGAATGGGATACAGGAAGAACATAGAAGTTACTTTATTTAAATCAAGCAGGATGACTCATTGATCTGGGAAAGTGTTCATTATTTTTTATTGTAATGCAAAGACAAGTTGCACTGATTGCACTAAGTGAGTCTGATTAGAATAGAGCTCTATGCGTTCACTTGTTGGCTGAAAAATAAAACAACAGTGCTTTGTTCTGGCCTTGTCTCAATAAAATGTAATGAGTGGAGAAGCAGGCGTGAGAATGTGTGCACCCGAGACAATATCCATTTGGTATGTTAAAGGGCTCACGTTGTTACATTCTCAGGTTACATTCTGATTTAAGTAAATACTTGGAAGCTAAGTCAATTTTGGAATTGAAGAGATGTATGGCTTGCTTACAGGAATGATTGACACTAGTGAACCAGTCTCAATTATGTATCAGAAACAAACAACTTGTTTCTCTGCTTTCAGACTTTCTTTCACTTACAGGAACACATGGCTAACAGTCTTCACTGACCTACACGGGTCAGTACATTATTTTTTTCATCCTCACTTTTAAATACATTCAAGGTCTTTATCTTCCTCCAATCTGCAACTTCCTCCAGTCTGACAACCTTCTACCAAATCCTGCCTGCTTCTGATGCTGTCTTTTATTGATTTCCCTCCGCTTCACCCCACCATTAATATCCATATCTATACTCAACTCAATCCTGTACAGTAGACTTCCTCCCAAATGGGAAGCTGTAGTGGCTGGAAGACCATGAGTCTCTTCAAGTCTGCTCCACCATTCATTTTGATCATAGCTGATTGTCAAGTTCAATATCCTGATTCTCCTCCCCTCCCCCATATCTCTTTAGCCCTTAGAGCTGTATCAAATGGGAAGCAGATTCAAAATGTGTCAGTTCAGAGGGATCTGGGTGTCCTTGTGCATGAATCACAGAAAGTTGGTATGCAGTGCAGCATATAATAAGAAATGCAAATGGAGGTGATGCATTTTGGTAGATCAAACCAAGGCAGGAATTATTCGTTAATTGTAGGGGGCTGGGGAGAGTTATAGAACAAAGAGATCTAGTGGTACAGGTTCACAGCTCCTTGAAAGTGGAGTCACATGTGGAGAGATTGGTGAAGAAGGCATTCAGCATGCTTGTTTTCATTGGTCAGAACACTGAATACAGGAATTGGGATGTCTTGTTGAAGTTATACAGTTCCAGTACATGTGAGCATTCATCTTGCCTGTGTTAAACCCATGGAAGGGTTTTGTTTATGGAATTGGTTTGATTGGAACATCTTAGATTCCTCTGTTTAGAGACATACATTATCATGGTGGTTTTGTTTTTGCTTGTAATTGATAAAAGTTATTGCGAATTTTCTTTCCATACATTTTAGCTATATTCTTAAATAAACTGTGTTTGATAAAAGCTCCCTAGTACATCATTTGAATCATATCTGAAGTGAAACATATCATGCTTATCCAAGCCAAATTAAAGGTGCAAAGCATATGATCCAGGTGGGCTCCATAAAACACTTTGAAGTTTCTGCCCTGAACAATAACAATTTCATAACTACAACCCAAGCCACTTCCCAGAATATACAATCTCAAAAAGGAAGGTACACCAAAGAAAGGGGTATAAAAGGGTTTGAATTTCTATCAGTCAGTTTTGTTGCATGAAAGAATGGTGCCCAAGAAGGTTGCCTTAGGCAAATTTGAAATTAGGTTTTCACTTGATTCCATATTTTGGGGCGCGGAATGCTGCTCCCCAAAATTGGGCATTGTTGCACCCATTTTCTGCTCATAATACAGAATGAGAATCATGGAATTGTTACAGCGTAGAAGGAGGCCATTCAACAAAAAACAAATTCCAAGTCTTATTTTGAGGCTCAAAATTGGTCAAAGGTGCAGATTTAAGGAAGTTTTAAAGATGGAGTTAGAACACTGGAACAGGAAAACGGTTACTTACATAAGAACATAGAAATTATGAGTGGGAGTAGGCAATTCACCACGTAAAGCCCACTCCGCCATTTGACATGATCGTGGTTGATCTTATCTTGGTCTAAACTCCACTTTCCTTCCTATTCCCCATGGCCCTTTATCCCGCTTTTCATCATAAACATACCCATCTCTTTGTTGAATCTGTTGATTGATTCTGCCTCCGCTGCACTCTGGAGCAGTCAGTTTCACAGATTCACGATCCTCTCAGAGAAGTGGTTTCTCCTCATCTCAATTTTGAACATACCTCCTTTTACTCTATGTCCATGAGTGCTTGTTCTAGACTGTCTAACATCTGTTCAATGTCCACCTTAACAATCACCTTTAGCATATTATATACCACAATCATATTTCCCCCGTTCATTCTTCTGAACTCCAGTAAGTGCAAGCCCAAGCTATTCAAACACTCCTCGTTCGACAGCCCTTTCACTCCTAGAATCAATCTCTGAACTGCTCCACTGCCATCACATCCTGCCTCAAGTCTGGAGACCAACACTTGGACGCAATAGTCCAAGTGTGGTCTCACCTATACAATTGTAACAACACTTCTTTACTTTTAAAATTCAGTCCCTTTGCAATAAATGCCAAGATTCATAGAGTCATATAGAGGTTTACAGGATTGAAACAGGCCCTTCAGCGCAACTTGTTCAAGCCGCCTCTTTTTTTAACCCCTAAGCTTGTCCCAATTGCCTGCGTTTAGCCCATATCCCTTTATACCCATTTTACCCATGTAATTGTCTAAACGCTTTTTAAAAGACAAAATTGTACATGCCTCTACTACTACCTCTGGCATTTTGTTCCAGACACTCGCCACCCTCTGTTTGAAAAAATTGCCCCTCTGGATTGTACTGAATGTGGCAGTTCTCTTAATACACTAAGAATAGTTTGAAGTCAGAACAGCTTCCCAGACCACCAGGGAGAGACTCTGGTCAACCCATCAACAGCAGATTTTCTACTCCAGGAAGGCTTTCAGCTAACCAGCAGAATTTCCCAAAACCAGGAAGAGAGAGTGAGAAAGATAAAGAACATAAGAACATACGAAGTAGGAGCAGGAGTAGGCCATCTAGCCCTTCGAGCCTGCCCCGCCATTCAATAAGATCATGGCTGATCTGAAGTGGCTCAGTTCCACTTTCCCGCTTTCTCCCCTTAACCCTTAATTCCCTTGACTGTAAAAAACCTATCTACCCCTGACTTAAATATATTTAGCGAGGTAGCCTCCACCACTTCAACGGGTAGAGAATTCCAGAGATTCACCACCCTTTGAGTGAAGAAGTTCCTCCTCAACTCCATTCTAAACTGCGCCCCCCCCCTTATCTTGAGGCTGTGCCCTCTAGTCCTGCTGTCTTTTCTGAGCAGGAAGAATCTCTCTAGTTCTACCCTATCCATCTCTTTCATTATCTTATACGTCTCTATAAGATCCCCCCTCATCCTTCTAAACTCCAACGAGGACAGACCCAGTCTATTTAGTCTCTCTTCATAGTCCAACCCCCTCATCTCCGGGATCAGCCTAGTGAACCTCCTCTGCACTCCCTCCAAGGCCAAAATATCCTTGCGCAGGTACGGCGACCAAAACTGCACACAGTATTCCAGCTGCGGCCTCACCAGTGCCCTGTACAGTTGCAGCAAGACCTTCCTGCTTTTAGATTCAATCCCCCTCGCTATAAAGGCCAACATTCCATTCACCTTCTTGATCACCTGCTGCACCTGCAGACTGGGTTTTTGCGACTCATGCACAAGGACCCCCAGGTCCCTCTGCACCGTAGCATGCTGCAGCTTTTCACCCTTTGAAAAGTAATCCCTCCTACTATTATTCCTGCCAAAGCGGGTAACCTCACACTTGCTAACATTGTACTCCATCTGCCAGGTCCTTGCCCACTCGCTCAGCCTGTCTAGATCCCTCTGCACAATTTGCTTTTCCACTCATCTTTGTGTCATCAGCAAATTTCGTCACCCTACACAGCCCCCTCCTCCAGATCATCTATGTAAATGGTAAATAGCTGAGGCCCCAGCACCGATCCCTGCGGCACTCCACTAGTTACCAACCGCCAATCAGAATAGAACCCATTGATACCAACTCTTTGCCTCCTATTAGACAACCAATCCCCTATCCACGCTAACACCTTACCCCCAACTCCATGCCCCCTAACCTTCTGAAGCAACCTTTTGTGCGGCACCTTATCAAACGCCTTTTGAAAATCGAGAAACACCACATCCACCGGTTCCCCTCTGTCTACCGCACTAGTCACATCCTCATAGAATTCCAATAAATTCGTCAAACACGACTTCCCCTTAACGAATCCATGCTGCGTCTACTCTATCAAACAATTCTTCTCTAGGTGCCTCGCTATTTCTTCTTTGATTACTTCTTTCCAGCTCGATGTCCCTTCTAAAACTAAAACTAAACAGCAGCTCAGAACTGAAAAGGAAAGAGCTCCTGTCATTGGACCTGCAAACATTCTTCCTCCTGACAATGCAGGGTCATAAAACTAATTTCCAATGTGAAAGTAAACAACCCCCATTTAAGCCACTAAAGGAAAAGAAAGGCTTCCTAGTAGACAGTCCGGCAACAATTACATCAGCTAAAGCTGTGAGCTACAGAGAACATTATTTTAATTAAAATCCCTTAAAGTTACACTAAAGTCACAAAATGCAAACCATAGATTTTCTACCTGTGCCATTTGTGGCAGAACCATAAAGTTTTATAAAGAGTTTATTTAAATTTTCGATTATTCGTAGTAATACACAAAGACACCAATTTTTAGGATGACAAGTATTAAGCGCTCACCATCCAGAAAGTCAATGGGGAACTGATCCCAGCCAACTCTAATAGAACTGCTATCATGTTACACTCTAATGAGTATTGCTTGGTGGAGAGCAAGACTTCTGTCTTCACTTGGAAGGAAGTCTTACCTTGAAGAGCTGTTGGCCAATCAGATCAGCCAACAGTTTTCCAGCCCATCCAAATACAGCGCTGTAGTGGCTGGAAGACCATGTGACTCTTCAAGTCTGCTCCACCATTCATTTTGATCATGGCTGATCATCAAGTTCAATATTCCGATTCTTCGCACCCCCCCCCCACCCCCCATACATCTTTAGCCCTCTGAGCTGTATCTAATTTTTTCATGAAATCAGACAACATTTTGCCCTCAACTATATTCCGTGGTAGAACTGGGCTCACCAACCATTGGGGGAAAATTCTTTCCGAATTTGCCCTATCTTAATTGTGTTTGAATTTTATAATTTTCTCTCACTCTTCTGAACTCCAGTGAATATAATTCTAACTGGCTTTGTCTTTCCTTATATGACAGACCTGCCATTCCTGGAATCAGCCTGGTAAACTTTTGCTGTACTCTCTCTATAGCAAGGACACCCTTCCACAGATAAGGACACCAAAACTGTACACAAAACTGCAGGTGTGGCCTCACCAATGCCCAATACAATTGCAACAAAATATCCCTATACCTATACTCAAATTTGCTTGCTACGAAGATTAAAATACCAATTGCCTTCTTTGCTACCTGCTGTACTTGTGTGCTTACTTTCAGTAATTGATGCATGAGGATACCACGGTCTCGCTGAATATCCACTCTCTTGATTTATTCCCTTTCAAGTAATAAACCGTCTTCCTATTATTGCAACCAAAGTGGATAACCTCATACTTATCCACATTATGCTGCATCTGCCATGCGTATACCCACACATTCAACCCGTCCAAATCATGCTGAGGCATCTCTGCATCTTCCTCACAATTCACCCGCCCACCCAACTTGGTAATGTCTGCAAATTTGAAGATAATATGTTCAGTTCCTTCTTCCAAATCATTAAGATATAATGTGAACAGTCTGTGTCCTAACACTGATATTTGCAGAACTCCACTAGTCATTGACCGCCAATCAGAAAAAGACCCATTTATGCCAACTCTTTTCTTCCTATCTGCTAACCAACTTTCTTTCTGTTTCAAGACATTACCTGTAATCACGTGTGCTTTAATTTTACGTTGTAGTCTATTATGTCAGACCTTGTTGAAAACCTTCTGAAAATCTAAATAAACCTCAGCCACTGGCTGTCCTCAGTCAACTCTAATAGTTGCATCCTCATAAAATTCCAATAGATTTGTCAAGGATGATTTTCTTTTCACAAATCCATGCTGTCTGTCTGATTATACCCCTGCCTTCCAAATGCTACACTATGAAATTCTTGATGATGGATTCTAGCGACTTCCCCAGTGCCGACATTACGCTCATTGGTCCAAAGTTCCCTGTTTTCTCTCTACCTCCCTTTTTGAGTAGCGGGCTTACATTAGCCAACCTTCAATCAGGAGGAACCAGTCCATAGTCCAAAGAATTTTGGAAAATAACCACCCATTGATCTATTATTTTCAGGGTCACTTCCTTAAGTACTCTGGGGTGAAGATTCTCAGGAGCTGGAGATTTATTCACCTTTAATCCCACCATTTTCCCCAAAACCATTTCTCTGCTAATGCCGATTTCCTTCAGCTCCTCAATAAAACTTGTTTCTCTCAGAACTTCTGGTACATTATTCATGCCTTCCTTTTTGATGACGGAAGAAAAATCCAAGTTTAATTCCTCGGCCATTTCTCTATTTCCCATTTTAATTCTCCCATTTCTGACTGTAAGGGGCCTACATTTGTTTTTGTCAATCTTTTTCTCTTTATATACCTATGGAAACTTTTGCAGTCAAGTTTGATGTTCCCTGCTAGCTTATTTTTATACTCTATTTCTCCTTTCCCATTATTTTTTTCTCGGTCCTTAACTGACTCTAGTTCTTGATTTCTCTGCCTAACACTTTCCTTATTTTCCTTACTGACTTTTTCTCTTGTTCTTAATTCCCCTTTTCCCTCTTGCAAAGGTTCCCATCTCCCTGCCATATTAGTTCAAACCCTCCCCAACACTCTAGCAAGTACTGCCCCAAGGACACCAGTCACTGTCCTGCCTCGGTGTGACCCGTCTAGTTCCTACATTTCCCACCTCCCCCAGAACCAGTCAGTATGCCCTAGGAATCCAAACCCCTCCCCCTCACACCATCTTTTCAGCCATGTATTCATCCTATGTATTCTGCTGTTTCCAATTTCACTAGTATGTGGCACAGATAGTAACTCTGAGATCACTACTTTTGAGTCCTACTTTTCAGCTTGCTTCCTATATTCTGTTTTTAGGACCTAATTTTTTTTTTACCTATGTCATTTGTATAGTGTGTACTTGGTTGTTCGCCCTCCCCCTTCAGAATACCCTGCAGCTGCTCTGAGACTTCCTTGACCCTCGCACCAGGAAGGCAATATACCATCCTGGAGTCTCATCTGTGGCACAGAAATGCCTATTTATTCCCCTTACAATTGAATCCCCCATAACTATTGCATTCCCACACTTCTTACGCCTCCCCTCTTCAGCAGAACCAACCATGGTGCAATGGATTTGGCTATTGCTGTTTTCCTCTGAAAGGCCAATCCCCTCAACATTGTCCAAAATATTATATGTAATTTGCAGGGAGCTCTCTTGCTCTATCTGGTGGTCACCCATTTCCTTCCTGCTTGTTTTCTGAGCCTGCGGAGTAACCACTTCTCTATTTGTGCTATTCACGATACTATCTACCTCGCAGATGCTCCACAGTGTCCCCAGGCACCGCTTCAGCTCCGAAATGCAGGCTTCCTGAAGCTGCAGACACTTCCTGCACACATGCTGGCTCCAGGCACTAGAAACATTCCCGGCCTCTCACATGGAGCGCAAAGAGCAGACCACAGTTTGTAGCTCACCTGTCATGTCTTAGCCTTTTAAATTAAACTTTTGAAAGATTATGTCCAATTCTCTAAGGCCCTTCTTTCCTGCTCCTCATTACTACTGCATGTAACCTTTACAAACTGTAAACCACAGAAATTAACTCAGTGACTACAAGTGATAAAATGATTAAATACTTATCTGACCATTTGACTCAGCAATCAACTCTTTCCTTTGTGTCCTTTATTAATGCAGAAGAGCAAGTCCACACCATGCTTCTCCCAGAATGCTTCTTAGTGAAGTCTCTCTGCCACCTCTGCTGGATGTTCTTCCTCCAGGTTATCTCTGGAGGGGTCCTCCCTCTACCCACTATGCTGTCATGGTGATTGCACCAGTTTCTCCCCGAATGTTTCTCAGAGAAGCCTCTTTTGACTGAAGGCCTGCATTCAATTACTGAACCCTTGCAGTTTTTTTCTCAGGCAGGATGCAGAGCAGATCATTTGACCACTTTCATTCCTCCATTTTACTCCAAACTAAAGACACCGCCCCAAAACATTTTAATCTTATAAATGCTGCATAAGTAAGATTGTCTCTCCCAATCCTTTGTACACCTCATTCCCTTTTATAATATGACATCCTGGATCCTGCTGCCCTGGCAACTTAGGTTAAATCCTTCCCAATGTCGCCAGCAAACTGTCCAACGAGGATATTGCCCCTGACTCTGTTCAGGTGCAACCCATCCAGCCTGTTTATGTGTCAATTCTCCTGGATCCACTCTGAATGTCTGAGGAATCTAACACCCCCACCCCACACTATTTTTACAACCTTGTACTTCCGTATTTGCTAGTGTGTGGCACTGGGAATAATCTCTGAAATTGTTAACTGTTTAAGATCCTCCTTCCTTGCTTACTAAAATGTACTTATAGAATCTCATCCCACTTTATACCTATTCTGTTGATATCAATATGGACCATGACCTCTGGCTGTTCACCTTACATCAACAGAGTGCTCTGCAATCACTAAGTGACATCCTTGACCTTGCCACTAGGGATGTAACACAGTATCTTGAAATCATGTTAGTGGCTGCACTAATGTGACCTGTTTCCCTCAACTATAGAATCCCAATCGCTGATGTTTTCTGAACCTTCATCCTGTCCCCCAGTATAGCTGAGTCTACCTTGATGATATGGATTTGGCTTTGGCTACACATGCTAGGGGAACCATCAGCATCACCAGAATTCAGAATTCTGTATAGGTTGGAGAGTGAAATGCACTCAGGAGACCCTGCACTACCTATCTGGTCCTCTTTGATGGGCGGGTATCATTCCCTTTCTGCCCATAATATCTTAAGCTGCAAAATGACCAAAGTGCTATCCATGAAACTTTCAATCTCATGGATAGACAATAATGAGTATGGCTGCCAGTCAAAAGCCAACTCTCAAGCACAGAAACATGGAACAAAAGCTCCAAAACGCACAATTTGAGTTCTTCCTGTGGATGTCACTCTCTACTCATGTCCTGGATTTCCCATGTGGAGCAGGATTTGCAATTAATGGAACTAAGATATCTTGCCATAGTTCAATTTACCTTAAGTAAACAAAAGTGAAACTGAAGACTTTAATATCAAACCCAATTTTAAACCTAATGTAATTATTCCAGTTCTTACCTTAGTTCTTAGCACCTTACCTCAATACTTACCCTCAATATTGCTCTGAATTCTTATGGGTTCTGCCACTCCTTCCTGCCTGCACTAATTCTGAGCCCACTCTAATGTCACTCTTTCTAGTTCTGCCTGTGCTGCTTTTGATCTGGAGCTTATGCTGTCACTGTCTTCAATCCCACTCTACTCTCACTCAACTCCTGCAAAAAGAAAACAATGACGAAAGGAAAAGGGAGAATTCTAGCAGTTTAGCCCAAGTGGATTAGTGCATTCCTCTGTTTCTGAATAGTTTTATTTCTTACTGTGCCTGAATTGAAGTGACAGCACTTAAAATGCCAATTTTTGCTTGTCTCGTATTGAAAACCCGGGGACTTGGTTAATGAGGTGAGACTCCCTGTTCTCTCACAAGGATGAGAGGAGCTATGGTAAAACGAAAGGAAACCCGCAACATGTTAGAACACAAAACGGAAAATTAAAGGTGCACTGTATCTGATCAATGATCAACAGTGCATATGGAACAAAATGATTGAGATGCAATCTTACTCAAAAGAGGTGATGAGGAGTACTATGCTAAATTATGATTAAACGTAATTCTGCTGAGTAAATTATATTGCATAAAATGAGCAATAAAGTGTTAAACAGCTGCTTAGAGTTCATGATAAATAGATATAACCTAAATAAAGGTGCTCTTGTACATTATCTGGATTGCTCTTTAATGGTATTATACCTATAACCTTCAATTGCCACCAAATGGATGGATTTCAAAATTAATTCCAGTGCTGGGTGTAAGGCCGAGTCTCCAGAGGAGAATGTGACTGCTTCAGAATAGGTTTCAATGCACAATAACACTATATTCAGCAATCGTTCTGAATTCCTTTTACTGTGTGTTACATGTAACCCCTTCTTTTTTATAAATGTCTCCACTATCTTGTATTATACACTTGGTCCTTGAGAGACCTGGTGTCCCCTAGCGCTGAATTCATACATGCTGGTAAAAGGGTTCTAACTCTCTTTTGTGATGTTCTATAAGATGTTAAAAGTTGTATAAGGTTATGTTAAAACAGCCCTACTTAAACCCTGAAGGTTTGCACAGCTCAATCTTTTTGCTGCCTAATGTCCTTGTGTTAATAGGCTGCTGTACTTACCTGCGTGTCAATATTCTATTTGAATAAAACCAAAGGGATTTGTAAGGTTACTAATCTCCCATGTTATATAGTTGCAATTATACTGCACTGAGACAGGGCTATTATGATATTTTAAATAGAAGTCATGGCTGTTGCTTCCACCCTTCTTTAATTTATCATTTGAGTCGAAAGGAAAAAAATATGCCTTCACCTGAAAATATTAATTACCAGGAGTTTTCACTCAGTTACATTGGTTTATTCAGCACATTTTGCCCAAATTCTGTTAAACTAGTGCAAATGATTAAGAAATTTCAAACATGTTCCATTCAGTGCAAATTGTGCTTTCACATTGTATTGCAACGGTTTAAAAAAATATTGCGCAAGAAGCAGACCTGTTCATAAAATTGCCTGCATGCCCAAACTGACTCGATCAGTATATTGGGTGTATGCTAAAATTTCAGGCCTTCGCGGTTCTCCTAAATTTAAGCTTCTTGGCGCAGAAGTAAGGCTGGGCAGAATATATGGCATTATGGGTGTGAACCTGATTATGTTGCCAGTGAGAGGTGATGAAAATTAGAGATCACATTCTCGCCATTGAGATTCACCAGTCCTGGGTTTTGCCAGGTCAAGAGTCCCCTGCTGCCAATCATGCACATTGAACGAGTGGGTTCCATATCTCATCCCTAATGTTACAGCTATGGTAAAACATTCATTCTGAAAGTTTTGTGTGAGGGCAACGTGATTGTGTATTCTACTAAACCAGAAGGCATTTTTCAATTAGCAGTCTTAGGGGGATACTTTTAACTCCCCCTAGCCCAAATCAGATGGATTTTGGTTAAGTGGAAGGTTAAGAGATTAACAATGTGAAACATGAATCCAGTTTGCCTGGGACCTGCCCACTTCATCTTTTAACGGAGCTGGGAAGAGGGAGGCGTGACCAACCCATTTGCAGGAGGCAAATTGGATGTTGAAAAGTTTTAAGGAGAATATGTGTATCATTTTAACATTGGGAAACTGAACAAGTAAAACGTGGTGCAAAGGGCTAGATCCATAAGCTAAGTGTCTTTACGATGCTGCTTGTGGTCCAGAAGGACCATGTTGTATTTCCTTAAATTCCAAGAAACTACCCAATAAATTCCAGCTCCATGATCTTGATTCCTATCCTCCACAATTGGATTCCCTGCCCACCATCCAACCTCTCCTCTCACTATGTAATTTCTTCCTGGTCACCATCTCTGCACCTCTGTGTTTGAATATCTCCAGTCCACCATTACCCAACCTATCATCATCTACCACGGACAATGTTCCAACCATAACTACAAACCCCTCCCCTCCATGTTCCATAGCCTACCACTATTTACCCCCGACAAAGATCTACTTGATCAACTGCAATCTCTTTCCAACAACCCTCTCCCCCATTTGCTCCACAATCTCATCTCTACAATTGGTAAGTGGTCTCTCCTCACTTGTTGTAATCTCTCCCTGACTGTTTCTTACGTTATGGATTCTTATGCTGCAGGCCTCCCCATTCATAATGCAATCAGCTTTGTCGCTTATCTTTTTCTCCAGGTGGGAAACCTGGAGAAAAAGTGTTCAAGGAACTCATACTTCCTGGTTTTCCATCCATAATTACACCACTGGCTATCCCTTATTCCCTACCTTCAAACTCACAGCAACTGAAGAGCCCCATGAATACCAGGGCTTAACTTTCAATGTTCATCAAGAGCAATGATAACATTTGGAGTTTTCTTCCCTCCAGCTGATTTGACAAAGTTTCAGTCACATTTGGGTCATCATCAGAAATGTCACTGGACCAGGTAAAGAAGACTGACCTCTCAAGGCATACATTGCCTCAAGAGTTTTAGAGGTGATTCTTATGAGTAATGAAAGCATGGGAATATTCAGGATACAATAATCTATGAGGAGAAAACTGTGCAAGAGCACTATACCATGTGAAATACAGCTGAACAGAGCTCCCATATGCAAGAGGCAATGACTCTATCGTAAATTTCATGGACCATTTAAATTATCAGAGTCAGTACCACAATGACACAACAGCAACATCTAAACTGTTAACCCATTTCATTCTGGCCCCCTTCCATGTCCAGAAGAGAAAACCAAAGCCTGGATTTAAGTAACGAGCAAGATCTGGATGTTCCAGTCCCCTTGATGCTCAGGGGAAATTTAGTATAATCAATCAACCTAACCCGTACACCTTTGGACTGTGGGAGACAACCGGAGCCATGAAGGAAGCCCAGACAAACATGGGGAGAACATGCAAATTCCAGTGACTCCCAAGACCAGAATTAAACCCCAGTCCCTAATGCTGTGAAACAGAAATGCTAATCATTGTACCACCGTGCTGCCCATACCTCGAGGTATCTGATGGCAATTAAGGCTGCCAATGGCAGTGTGTTGAAAATCCAGAATCTTGACGAGGACAGCACTGGAGCAAACACAGAGATCTCTGAAGGGTGCCAAGCTGATGGTAGACATAAGGATAGGGATGACTAAGACCATGGAGGGATTTGAACACAAGAAAAGAATTTTAAAATCAAAGAGTTTCTGCCTATGCTGCCATTCGTGTCTGATCTGTAAGTAAAGGGGAAATTAATGAGTAAATATATTTAATCTATAGAACATGACTTTTAATTGATATTGGTTTTCCAATGGCAAAACATTAAGTTAAATGGGAAATTAAATCAATCAAACAGAAAGTCCTTGTGTTCAATCATAATATGTAATTGATAATGTTTATGATATCAATTTAGAAGTAATATTAAAATTAAATGCCCACAGATAAAAGTGCACTGCATCATTTGATTGTACATCTTTCAACTGTTAGTTTGAAGACTCCTACCTCAGTTATGCTAATTTATTTTGCGATTTTTGACCATGACTTAATGCAATGGTTATCCTGATGTCTTTGATATGGTGTCTGATTTTTACTGTGAATAGAAAGGTGTAAAAAGAAGGCAAACATTTATAGGCTTATCAAATTTGATCATCCAGATCTGGAGCATCTTTTATCCTTCTCTTGACTGCAAAGTCTGCTGGGAGAGGCAAGACATTCTTTATTCTTTTGTTCTTAAGCAGCTGATGGTGAATTTTATCAAATTGTGACTATGTGCCTGAGAATTTATTACGGCGGAGGTTGGGGGTGGACGATTCTCTCATAAAAATTCGAAGTGTTGAATTTGTGTAAAAACAGGAGTAAATATCACTGTTCTTTTCAGCAGGAGTTTCAAAATGCATTTCCCACACTCTGTGCACTGTAGAGTGCAGTAAGAAGCCTCACAACACCAGGTTAAAATCCAACAGGTTTATTTAGCAACACAAGTTATCGGAGCACTGTCCCTTTATCAAGGAGCGAGACTCCAAAAGCTTGTGCTGCCAAATACACTTGTTGGACTTTAACCTGGTGTTGTGAGAGTTCTTACTGTCTTAGCCCAGTCCAACGCTGACATTTCCACATCATCACATAAGAACATAAGAACATAAGAAATAGGAGCAGGAGTAGGCCATCTAGCCCTTCGAGCCTGCACTGCCATTCAATAAGATCATGGCTGATCTGTCGCTGCTCAGTTCCACATTCCCGCCCTCTCCCCATAACACTTAATCCACCCGCTTATCAAAAACCCATCAACCCGCAACTTAAAAATATTTAGCGAGGCAGCCTCCACCACTTCAACGGGCAGAGAATTCCAGAGATTCACCACCCTTTTCACCACCCTTTCACTGCAGAGTGCGCCAGCATGATGCAAATGAAAAATCTGTGGGTCGGGCCAATTCCCACTGAGAGGTCAGCAGCATAGCACTGAGCAGGCCACTGTGCATTGGGTGACCTGTCAGTGCCAAGATTGGCACATCGCTACCTCTCCAACGTGACCTGATTGCTGGCCTCCTGGATGTATCCAGGCCAGCCTTTCCCCCACTCCTCCATCCCACCCGGCCCTCCTCGATCTCCCACCCCCTCTCATCTCAATCACCCGATCTCCTGACTCTCCCCAGTCCTCAGCAGCCCCCAGGTTCCCCCGATCCCCTTCACAGATATCCCCAACACCCTCCGCAGTCCTGATCACTGCCCTCCCCAGCCCTGATCCCAATCCTCTGACCCTTCCACCCCAGCAGCCCCGATCCCCTGATCCCCACTACCCCCCCAACTGGTAATCCCAACGCCCACCCCTCACCAACCCTGCTGGCCAGCCTCAATCGCTGACCTCCCATCCTCTGTTTCCCAGCCAGAGTGGCAGTGGGACCCCCCCAGCAATCCCGGAGATCTTAGTCTCAGCTCTGCTACTTACATTTAAATTGTATTTAAGTGATCATGATAATAACTTACTAAGCTCCGCGGCTTAAATCGGCCCGGAGCTGACAGTGCCGGGAATCCGGCGCCGAGAGAGTCGTAAAGGTTGTGACACCCAGTGGGAAGTCTGCCAAAAGGATAGCACAGCGGGATAGGAGAATTAGATCCTAGGTGTCTAGATTTGACAGCCCTAAAAGATGCCATTTCCAACTGAGCACGATTCTTCTTAAAGCCTCAAACCTTGAAAAGCTCCTTGATGATAACTGTTTTACGTGATTGATGGAACCCAGAAGAAGTAAAATACAAGTTCCTCCAGATGGTTGCATGTCCAAGTCAAATTATCAAATTGCACAACTTGCATTGTCACAGAGCAGACTTCATTACAGTGACACATCAGTAGAATAGAACCTGCCTTCTAAAATGTAAAGAATGAACTTGTATTGATGGAGCGCACGTCAGGATGCCACAAAATGCTTTACAGCCAAAGAAGTATCTTTTAAAAAGTTTAGCCATTGCTGTAATGTCGGAAATGTGACAGCCACATTGCAGACCACAAGCTCCCTCTAGACAGAAATGAAATAAATGATCAGATAACCTGCTTTAGTTGAGCGATATATATTGACCAGGACATCCATCGAATCTACCCAATTTCTTCAAATAATGCCATGGGATCTTTTGTGTCCAGCTGTGAGGATGGATAGGACCTAGGTTACACATCTCTGAAAGATGCCATTTCCAATTGTGTAGCATTCCCTCAGCACTGCACAGAAATGGTAATCTGGATTATATGCCCATGTATTTGGTGTGGGACTCAAGGATATGAGTATCATCCACTGAGTTACAACTGCCACTTGCTCAATGCTATGAATGAAAAACCTAGATTGAATGGAGAAGATGGGTGAGAGGAACTCTAACATTCCAACCCTCAGCATCTGACACTCATTGTAGAACAATATTTGAGCAGCATAGAAGTACACAATTTAAGATAATCCAGTTCAAAAATGCAGGAGTCAAACTGAGACGAATGGACACATGAGAGAAGAAAAATTAAAGTAAATGTGCAAGCCAAATAAAAAGCTTTTGACTGCACGTATTGGCAGTTAATTGCTGGTGAATTAATTCTCCATTTTCTTCTCTTTCTGTGCGTTGGTTTTCAGATCTTATTGCCAGCATGGCACATTGTGGGCTCTCAAGATGAAAAATGTGCAGTGATTGCAATTACTGTGGGCTATAAGGTCTCTACATTGGAACATTTTTCTAAACATTCTGCTTATAAATACAGGCATTTGAAAACACTTATCCTGTACGCTTCATCATTTAAATTGAAAATTTAATGCAGGCTGTCATAACGCTCAATAAGAATTGCCAAATTTCTGCTGGCTGATTGCGAGCTTACATGGAACTCGGTGAAATTACTGTGCTAACAGTAAAATAAAATGATTACTGTCAGTGTTGAAAAGATAACCAATGAGTCAACTATTCATGCATGAAAGTAAATCATGAAAAAAAGGAAAGAAAACAGCTTTTAAAGCTTTGTGTTCATTCTCACCCTAAGTAGATGAGGGAATGGTTAAATACTGCAGTGCACTTGGTCCACTGGTGCGAGCTTAGTTTAGCTTCATCTGAGAACGCCATGCATATGCAGAAACACAGCAAACAGTAACCAATTATAAGGCGCCCATTAATGAGTGCATTTATATATTTACTAATGATACTCAGAATAAATTGTTTTATTACTTTGACATGCTTTTACTTTAAGTGTCATCGTTATTGGGTTATTGTTGCCTTCTGTCCTTTCATAATCACTGGACCATTTTGTGAAATGCATTCAGGATATTAGCCATTAAAACTTAGGCAGGAGGTCGAATAAACTCTGCTCCTTATTTTTGCTCACATTGAATTATTCAACAAAATTAGACATTGAAACAGATATTGTAACAGCAGTGAAGAAAGCCAATTTTAATCGAAGGGCTATGAGGACTTGTTTTCAAGTATTCACCCATAATTTATTCTAACATTTTATCTTACAACTTATTCCAACAATTATGGTCATTATGACAGGCATCAGAATGTTGATTTCTGCAATCATTCCTGAAAGCTTTCCTCATTAGAGAAGGTATATACAATCCCAGGCATGATAACATTACATTACATTACATAACATTACAATAACATTACAATTAGCACACCCAAACATTTTCATGGAATCCTAACAGCGCAGAAGGAGGCCATTTGGCCCATCGAGTCTGTACCAACAACAATCCCACCAGGTCCTATTCCCCTAACCCCACATATTTACTCTGCTAATCTCCCTGAAGGGCAATTTACCATGGCCAATCAACCTAACATGCACATCTTTGGGTTGTGGGAGGAAGCTGGAGTCTGAGGAAACCCACACAGACACGGTGACAATGTGCAAACTCCACACAGACACTCACCCAAGGTCGGAATTGAACCCTAGTCCCTGGAGCTGTGAGGCAGCACTGCTGACGTCTGTGCCACTGTGCTGCCCTATGCTTAGGTTAGCATACAACAAGTCACATTAGTAGAAATACTTGTATATTTACACTATTGAGTTAATGCGCAAGGTGGTGATTGGTATCTTGCCCTCACAGTTGTGTGGATTTGAAACTCATCAGGGCTCTCGGATAAATGAATTATGAATGTCACTTTAATAACTGAGATGCCTTTGCAGGACCTTTGCTGTATTTGTTTTGTTTCTGAAACATAGCTTTTCAGTTTTAAAATCCTTCCTGAACAATGCATATAAACTGTGAAGAAAAGGCAAAAGTAGAAATATTATATGTTATTTCTTTGTTCTGCAATATTTGCCACCACAAAAATAAATTTCACTTACATGATGTCTTTAACATCTGAAAACATGCCAAAGTTTAACATATTGCTGCTGCATGTACAGACTGTGCTATATTTTATGACAAATGCAAGAACTGTTTTTAATCTATTGAATGTCAAAATTTTGCCGCAGAGATTACCATTACACAAACTAGAAGCATTGTCACCTCTACAAACTGCAGCATTCTCCATGGTGGTCTCCTGCTTCCCGTAAGGAATTTTATTTACGGAACTGTATCAGTCCTCATGGATTGTGTGTTGAAGATTACTGTCTTCTGTAAAGAAAACAATGGTGTGTACCTTGCAAGCTGAACTTTTAACAGCAGACTGAATATGGTCACGTTATCACTTCTGTCAGCTCTTTCTCATTTGCAACTTACATCTTTATTTTTGTGTTTTTTTTCATTCATGATCTCCTTTTATTCTCCTTCTTTTCATTTCCACTTCCAGCTCAGTACTGCATATCATCGAGTTTAACAAAATTATTTCCTTACAGTACAAGGCACACAACCTCCTTGGATATTTGCAATATAATAGCTGGTAATCTTGTTTGTTTAACACTTTATTCTGGACATGTGCATTATCCCATCTTCATGGTCTATGTCATTCTCTTCTCGTACCAATGTTGGCTTGGTAGTAACTTGGTGTCAGCTTGGACTTAAGCTTTACTGCAGAATTTCAGCTCATAAATTAGAGCAATATTGTTGGGATATCATGATGGTACAGTGGTTAACATTGTTGTCTTACAGCATTAGGGACCTAGGTTCTATTCCTGGCTTAGGTTATCATCTGTGCAGAGTCTGTAAGTTCTCCTTGTGTCTGTGTGGGTTTCCTCTGGGTGCTCTAGTTTCCTCCCACAGTCCAAAAAACATTCTGGCCATGCTAAATTCTCCCTTGGTGTACTTGAACAGGTGCTGGATTTGGCAACTAAGGGATTTTCACAGTAATTTCATTGCAGTGTTAATGTAAGCCTACTTGTGACACTAATACTTAAACCGAATGAGCAATCCTTTTGATGAGGCGTTAAATTGAAGAATTTTTTGCCTTTTCACTGAAAATCACACAACACTATTTTATGGTGTCCATGTCAACATTTCTACCTCATTTAAAACCCATTGTAAACAGATGAAATTCTTACTTACCTTGTTGGCCATAATGGGATCTAATTAAAAATTCCGTTCCAGCTGCCTAAATGCCAGTAGCCATGGTGTCGAGTTGCTGGTGTTGGACTGGGGTAGGCACCATAAGTAGTCTCACAACACCAGGTTAAAGTCCAACAGGTTTATTTGGTGGCATGAGCTTTTGGAGCATTGCCCCTCCCTCAGGTGAGTTACTCTTTAGCTCCATTAGATGTTAGAGTTTGTACACTCTTCCATTGGATTGATCTACTCTGGATTATTTATTCTAGTTATATGACTATTTGGATGGATGATGGGTGATTCAGCAGCATTATTTCAAGTGATTGGCTTGACATTCTTTGTGATATATGATGAGAAGGTGATGGCCAAGTGGTATCATCAGTAGGCTCAGAAACTCAGTTAATGTTCTTGGACCCAGGTTCGAATCCCTCCCTGGCAGGTAGTGAAATTCGAATTCAATAAAAAATACCTGGAATTAACAATCTATTGATGGCCATTGCTGATAGTCGGAAAAACCTATCTGGTTCACTAATATCCTTTAGGGAAGGAAATCTGCTGTCCTTACCTGGTCTGGCCTATATGTGATTCCAAAGCCAGAGCAATATGATTAAATTTGAAGTGTTCTCTGAACAAGGGCAGCTAGGGATGAGCAATAAATACAGGCAAGCCAGGGATTCCCCTGTCGTAAGAGTGACTTAAAATAAAAATAAGACATATCCAACCTTTTAAAAGCACAATCAGTAAACAGGAACAAATTTGCCTGTAAGGATACAAAATTATAGAAAAAATCTTGTTGAAGCAGCTTGCTTCATCATTGACCATTTACAACAACAAAAACAGCAACAATCTGTATGCTCTATCGTGCCTTTAACATTGTAAAATGTCCCAAGCTACTACATTGGAGCATTATGCCACAGAGCCATGTAAGGAGATGTGAGGAATGGTGTCCAAAAATTTAGTCAAAAAGATTGGCTTTTAAAAGTAGCTTAAAGAAGCAATGTAGGGACGCAGAGATTTGGGAGGATATTCCAGAGCTTTGATCTAAGCTACTGAAGATGTGGACTCCAATGTTGAAGTAAATAAAATTAGAAGTACACAAAAGGCCCAAAATACTGGACCACAGATATCTTGGAGAGTTGTGGGCCTGGAGGGGATTACAAAGGTAGAAAGGGACAAGACCATGGAGAGATTCGTAAACAAGAATCAGATTTTTAAAATGGAATAATTGTTTGACTGGGAGCCAACATAGTGAGCACAGAGGTCATAGGGAAATGGAACTTGGTGCCAGTTAAGTCATGGGCAGCAGAGTTTTTGGATGGCCATTAGATTCCAGAGGGTAGAATGTACAAAATTGCCAGGAGTGTGTTGAAATAGCCAACTTTTCACAATTAACGTTTCTGCATTTTCAAAGTGCCTTGTAAATATATATTCGGCAGAATTCGCCCATTTTCAGACTAAGTGCCTATGCTGTCGAGAAAACAGAAATGTTTACTGTCCATGTTGACAGTGTCTGTCAAGTGAGAGTCACCCATTTGAAAGATAGAAATGAGATCTTCTCGGAAAACCTGCCGGTGAGTCCCATTGTTGCAAGACCAGTATGCCATTTTTAAATGGTGCCCCAATCTCTGCGCTTGAAGACAAGCCTCCCTCCCAAAAAAATGAAATGGTGACCCCCGCACTGACTAGGAGAGCACCACCACCTATAGAAAAAGGAGCATCTGACCCCCACCGACAGGTAATGACTAACACTACCCCTACACAACACGTATGTGTGAGGGTGACCCAATCCATTCCCTTCTCCTCAGATCCCACACTCAGGCTCCTTTCCCCTCAGACCTCCATTTGGGGACCCCCTTCCCCCTCTGTGCTCCCATTCAGGCACCCATTTTCCTCAAATTCCCTTCTACCTCATTATCCCCATTTGGCATGTCACCTACGATTCTCATCAACTCTTACAGATGCACCAAAGAAAGCATTCTTCCTGGTTGTATCACAGCTTGGTATGGCTTCTGCTCTGCGCAAGACCGCAAGGAACTACAAAAGGTCGTGAATGTAGCCCATTCGATTGATCATGCAAACCAGCCTCCCATCCACTGCCTCCGTCTACACTTCCCACTGGCTTGGCAAAGCAGCCAGCATAATTAAGGGTCCCATACACCTTCTCTTTTCCACCTTCTTCCTTTGGGAAAAAGATACAAAAGCCTGAGGTCACATACCAACTGCCTCAAGAACAGTTTCTTCCCTGCTGCTGTCAGACATTTGAATGGACCTATCTTGCGTTAAACTGATCTTTCGCTCCACCCTAGCTATGACTGTAACACTACATTCTGCACACTCACGTTTTCTTCTCTATGAATGGTATGTTTTGTCTGTATAGCGCGCAAGAAACAATACTTTTCACTGTATGTTAATACATGTGACAATAATAAATCAAATCAAATCAAATCCATTCAAATTCTCTTCAGGCCACACACCTTGGCAGTGCCAGAGTTGCACTGCCTCCTGGCATTTGCTAAAGAGGAAGTTAAACCACTTACTCTTTTTCAAGAAACTTCAGATATCAATCAAGCTTAGAATCCTTGTAAATATTGCAGTTAGGATCATTGGAAGTACTTGAGATGCATTCAAGTGTGAAGGGAAATTAAAATAAACATAGCTGACTGGAACATGAGTAAAAATTCATTAAGCTGTCGGCTGAGGTTTATTTGAAAGCACAGTATGATAAAATTCACAGAAGTCAAAGAGTTCCAATGTAATAGAGAGGATTTCAAAGGTTTCAGCTTGGTTGGAAACCTCAGAGACTTCAAATCAAAGCTGTGTGGATATATTGGGGCTGAGTGCACGGCTATGCAGAATGGAATCACTCCGCCACCCCTGGTGAAATTGACATTCTATTTGTCAGAGGGGTCTGCTCACAACTGAAGCTTCTGCTAAGGAGAAACAGAAATCCTTGCTGCAGAACAGAGTGCTGCTGTGATTGACCAGAAGACATGGAGATTAAAGTGACCTGGCCACATCAGAGTTTTCACACCTGACAGGCAAGAATGCAAATATTTATCACAGGGCTGCCTGAAATCAACATAATAAGAAGTCTCACAACACCAGGTTAGAGTCCAACAGGTTTATTTGGTAGTAAACGCCACTAGCTTTTGGAATGCTGTTCCTTCGTCAGGTAAGTGGAGAGTCCATGATCACAAACAGGGCATATAAAGACACATACAGTTTATAGAATACTTATTAGAATGTGAGCCTTTACAGCTAATCTGCTATTCAAGTCCTAAAGGTGCAGACAATGTGAGTGGAGATGGCATTAAGCATAGGTTAAAGAGGTGTATATTGTCTCCAGACAGGACAGTAAGTGTGATGTTGCAAGTTCAGGCAAGTCATGGGGGTTACAGATAGTGTGACATGAACCCAAGATCCTGGTTGAGGCCGTCCTCCTTTGTGCAGAACTTGGCTATGAATCTCTGCTCAGCGACTCTGCACCGTTGTGTGTTGTGAAGGCCGCCTTGAAGAATGTTTACCTATGCTTAATGCTATCTCCACTCACATTATCTGCACTTTTAAGACTTCAATAGCAGCTTAGCTGTAAAGACTCGCATTCTAATCAATATTCTGTAACCTGTGTGTGCCTTTATATGCCCTGTTTGTGATCAGAATTCTCCACTCACCTGATGAAGGAACAGCGTTCTGAAAGCCAGTGGTGTTTACTACCAGATAAACCTGTTGAACTTCAACCTGATGTTGTGAGACTTCCTACTGTGTTTACCCCAGTCCAACACCAACACCTCCACATCATGTAATCAACATGCCAGGCTTGAGAGTCTGCCAGTGCTGGAATGGCCATTCAGACACAAGAGTCCCACCCCAGAGGAGAGTGGTGAGCTTAACCCCTTGCCCCCAGCCTAAGCCAACCTAACCCCCATAAACCTTGAGAAACCTTTCCTCTACAGCCTGCCAAGAGGAAAGGGCCACTAGACCCACCTCCTTAACTCTCCTTAGGGCCCAAAGTGCCAGGCCAGGTTATCAGTGCCAGGGTGCAGTGCCACATTTGCATTGCCAATGTGCATGGAATGAATGGGGGGGTAGGGTCTGGGGGGGTGGGGGAAGGTGGCCTAAGTTGGGAGGGCCAACAGGCTCACAACATGCCTGTGGGGTGTGGGGACGACTCATGACTTGAGTGGTAGAGAGAAAGATGGCTCTCTTTTCCGAGGAGGTTGCTGGTGCTCCCCTGTGCTCTTGGGGTCCATCAAACCATATCCCCACTCGTGATTAGCAACACCAAAGCTCACCCACTGCCATCCTCGCTCGGGATGTCGTTGTATGGTGGGGCTTGTGAATGGCTGTCAAACACGTTAATTGTATTACAATTAGCAGGTTTAGAGAATTATTGGGGTTTGCTGTCTGGTATGGGTGGTATAGGTTGGATGAATCCCAATTGCCTTGACGTCCTTCGGGAATTCAGATTTTTGGCTGAATCTTCAAAGTATCAGGATTCCTGCAGGCTGTGTGCCTTTGTAAAGCTTGCATGTAAAGTGTATCTTTAAAAGAGTCAGTCTAATGCTTTAACCATATTATTTTGATGTTTAAGTTGATATCTGAACAGGATCATGTGATATTTATTAAATAAAAAAATCAAATCCTCAAGACAAGTTATTTGAAAGTGTTGTCAGAAAAGACTAACAAAGATTAATTTACATAAAGATCAATATTACTTCAGGGATTATGAATGGCTGTAGTATGTAAATCTTCTGGACCATGCAGAATGGTTATGCAATGGATCTGAAATTTTTGTCAGATCCTCATTCTGCATTTGGTTTGATCATCTAGAACATCTCCTCACTCGGCATAAAGTTCTCTGACATGGTATGTAAAATTGTTTCATTAAAATCCTGATCATTGATCAAATAAATTCCTGACACTATCCTTTAAAGTTTGCTATGCACTCCGGTCCCCTATTTCAATTATATAGTGAAGAGCAAGCTAACTTCTGTAAGTAAGTACTTGAAGCCGTTGAACTGAATTTTTCATTTCCATAATCTAAATTCTTAAAATGGTTTTCGGATTGAGTGCTTTTCAAAGTATTTTTGAAGCAGAAGAAGAAATAACTTGCATTTAACTAACACCTTACTCTAGCCTCAGTGCATTCACAAACAATGGATTTACTTCTAAGATGGCAGCAAATGTACAAAATGCTACCAACAAGCAATGGCCTAGTAGTCTTATTGCTAGACTATTAATGCTCAGCTAATATTATGGGGACCCTGGATTCAAATCCCACCACAGCAACATGGTCACTCCTGAGGGATAATCACATTTAAAGGATCATTGTTAAAGGAGGAAAATCGCTGCAGAATTCTCTGGCGTGTCCAATTATTCCTGCACGGGCTATAATTTCAATAAGCTCCGTATGAAACGATTGTAATATGCAAGTCTTTAATTATCCTGTAAAAGATGTAGGATGAGTTAACTAGATGTTAAGACTATTGTTAATAATTACATTCAGTTAATAATCTTTTAATGCACATCCATTGGTATCTAAATTTGAGGACTCTGAAAAAGAGGGGGAGGGTACCAGGTCCTCCCAGCGAGTGGATTTCTGCTCCTTCTTTACTGACGCTTCGTGCCATTCAGCCAGATTTTCCCTCAAATGGATAATCTCAGGGTGATGTACATACACTGATATTGAGAACAGAAGGAGTGAGTGATGCTCATACAGTGAATAGGCAACATATTGCTGAACCCTCTGGCTGCAAAATGCCCCATCATATTGTACCAACATGACAATAAGCTATGTATCATAGTGCTATGCTTGATTGTATGTTTCTAAGCAACTGAATGAATCTGGGGAGAAAGAGTATCTGATAAAGTGTGGCACAAGCCCTGAGTTGGTTGATGACTCCTGGATTTACCCTACCCATTCCCTTTATGGCCTTAGTCCAAACAAGTGATAATTTTGAGTCTTGTTTTGACCCAAATCCAACACAAGCTTTTTCCTTCCTATTGTGTCTAATTGTGTGCAGCAGTAGAATTAAGATTTTGAAAATTTAAAGTACAGTGACATTTGAGTTCCTATCCTGAATCCCAATATGTGGGATTCAATGAACATTCATCATGTAACTTTGATGGAAGCATATTTTCCAAACACGTGTTTAACTTGATGCTCTGTTGTAATATAGTTTCATTTATCAACGTAGGAAAACTTGGCGTTCTCCATATAGTCCAAATGTGTAGGCATTCTTGTTCCATCTACTTGAAATAGGGAAGTGCTGGATAGTGTATTTTCTTCATTGCCTTTCTGAGCTCGTCAATTTTTTTCTCACATGCTGACATGTCTTCTGAATGATTGACATTGCATTTACCTTTTTTGCCACCTCCTGCCACTTATAGTCTCAGTTATGATTCAGTTGGCAGTAATTCCACCTCAAAGTGAAAAGATTGTGAACTCTGAGCCCCACTCCAAGGAGTTAAATACAATAGCTAGGCCAACACTCCTGTTAAACTAAGTCTGGAAGATGGCAAGTGAGTCACTAATTAATCCATAAGGATTGAAACTGAATGCACTTGCTGACTGAGATATTAAACTAAGACCCTTATGCCTTCTCTGGTTGATATAAAAGATTCTAGTGCAAATGAAAGAGCAGGTTATTTCTTCAGAATTCTGACCAGTATTAATCCCTCAAATATTGTTGCCCAAATTACGAAAGTTGTTGTTTAGATGGCAAGTTTCTGGTTAACCTTTTTGCTACTTAACACCATAATATTAGATTGCTTTACCTGAAGTGTATCAATAGTTAATTGTTCAGTGGCAAGAGCTGGTCTAGATTTAGCTGGTTGATTCTCAAGGCTCGTCAGTGAGTCAGTAATTAGTCCATGTGGATTAGAACTCAACGACCTTGCTGACTGAGAGAGTTTCACAACAATGAATTTCCAATGCAGAAAAGAAATGCAAAACATGATGTGATTGAAGGTCACACTGATGTAATGATTTACTTCAGATGCCTCAGTGTCAACTTTTCTCGGAATAATTTCTGGCAGATAATAAACTTGCTTATACAGAAGAGGTGGGAGGATTTCCAGCTGATTGCATTCACACCTAGATATTTTCATGTTTTCCACTGAGATATATAAGATTGTTTGCTTCAGCACGGATGACAATTTTACTTTGTTGTCCTTGATTTTAATGATAACGGGGAACTGATAGTTACAATATTTCAGGGTCTTCTTGCAGTCAGAGGAGGAAAGGCTCAGATGTCCTTAGAGCATTTGATACCTTTGCTTCAGAAACCTGGGGTAAAGGGCTTGTAAGTTACAGCAAATCTGTAACTGTTGGGAGAGTGGATAAAAACTGCAAATCTTTATATACAAAAATATAATGGACACGTGTCTTTGGCAAAACAGGAATCTTGAAGGAATTCTATTCTTGGATTAAGATAATATAGAAGAGGAATGAAAATATGCCTAATAACGAAATACGGACACATACTGCGTGATATATAATGCACTCAAAATTTCATTGGTTTTTCAAAGTTGGCCCCAGAATCCACTCAAACTTATTTACATAATCACAAACTTATCTTCAGCACAATTAGTCAGCATTTTAGAACATAATTGCTTATTTTTATTTGAAAAAATGAAACGATTAAATTTTAATAGTTAGGACAGGAAGCCTGGTATGGTTTAATTAATGAAGCTGAAAATGGATTTTAAGACAAAAGATACAATTTTAATCAGAGTCCAGTGAGTAACCTGATTTTAAGTCTCTGGAAATTACTTTTTTTAAAAGAAACTATGCCAGATCTCTTTTTTATTCATTGATGGGATGTGGACATCACTTGCTGGCCAATATTTATTGCCCATCCCTCGTTGCTCAGAAAGGCAATGAAGAAAATACACTATCCAGGACTTTCTCATTTCAAGTAAATGGCACCTTGATTATATGGAGAACACCAAGTTTTCCTACATTGATAAATGTAACTATATTATAGCAAAGCATCAGCTGAAAGAGATGTGTTTCGAAAATATGCTTCCATCAAAGTTTCATGATGAATGTTCATTGAGTTGAGAGTTGACCACATTGTTGTGGCTCTGGAGTCACATGTAGGCCAGATCAGGTAAGGGCAGCAGATTTCCTTCCCTAAAGGACATTAGTGAACCAGATGGGTTTTTCCGATAATTGACAATGATTTCATGGTCGTCAGTAGATTCTTAATTCTAGGTATTTTTTTATTGCATTCAAATTCCACCATCTGCCATGGAGGGATTCAATCCCAGAACATTAGCTGAGTTTCTGGATTAAGAGTCGAATGTTAATACCACGAGGCGATCGCCTCCCTATAAATAATTTACTGGATTTATTAATGTACACTTGGTAAATTAATTATATTTTAAATGTTTACTTTTTAAAAATGTGCCAATTAGTGTCCTTGTATCCAAAGGCAATACTTACTTTTCAGTGTCCTTGGAAAACCATAAGCAGGATTCTTTTGATCTAGGGATTTGGGCAATTTTATGTTTCAGTTCAATGCTTTTCAAACCAGTAATAAAAAGCCTGATTCTCCCAAAAAAATTCTAAGTGCTGAATTGATGAGAAAAATTGTGTAAATCGCGATTGTTTTCTCAGTGCAACTTCAGACCTGAATCTCCCCACTCTGTGCAATGCAGAGGTCACAATCGTGAATATCATTAAATGGTCAGGGGATGGGGCTTATTTACGCCAAACAGCCTGAAATCAGCAGAAACCTGCGCACGTGTACATTGCTGAGAGATCACTGAAAAGACCTCCTAGAATCTAGATCACTGCCACCCAACCCCCACAGACATTGCAGCTTCATCACTGGCCCCCACAACCCTCCCCCCCCCACAAACATCGCTGAGCACATTGCTGCCTCCACCCACACACAGACATTGTCAACCTCATCGCTGACTCCGTACCCCTCCTCCCTCAGACATCGCTGGCCTCATTGTCGGCCCCCACAACCCCCACACAGGAATTGCTGGAGACATCACTGGCCCCCACAACCCCCACACAGGCATCGCTGGAGACATTGCTGGCCTCCACAACCCCCACACAGACATTGCTAGCCTCATCGCAGCCCCCACCCCCACACAGACATCGCTGACCTCATCGTTATATGTCCCTTCAGTTGTCTAAGCAAGAACGAGTAAGCATGCCACTTGGAAACCCGCATGTGCTTGACTCGGATCTCAAACCATGTTTCGACATCTGTAGGGCATGCAACAAGGCCCCCTTCCCACAGGAACAGAATCTAACCCTTTCCCCTCACCCCTCAATGAGCACCGTTCAGTGGTGACTCTTTTCCCTGAAACTGCCAGCACAATGTCCGAGACACAGGCACAAATTGAACACCATACACTTCAATATATTAATGCTTGCTATCCACCTTATGTGCCCACAGGAAAAAAACATCCATAACCATCAGGAAACTGCACAGACTGGTGGTGATGTGCCTCACCTGCGGCAGCTGACCAGCCTTGAACAGCATGCCATGGAGCTGGCAGGGAGTAATGGGGCATCCCGAATGGTGACGGACAGCCAGGACAGCGTCCAACATGTAAGTGAGCATAAGCATGGCCCTCAGCCTAGGTCCTCCTCAAAGTAAGTGCAATGCTGCATAGAATGATTTACCTTCTTTCCCCTAATGTGTTTTGTTTCTTGCAGCCCTGGCCCCAGAGGAACCTGACCCTTCGGCCCAGTGGCCCTTCAGTTCTGCTGCTCCGGAGCAAACTCTCCACGACTCCCTGGATGACACCTCAGGGTGAGGCTCTGAAGACTGGTCTTCAAAGAGGCGAGGGATGTCCGTCTGCCTGAGGGCAAAGCTGTCATGGACGCTTTCTGAATGACGTGCATTGACCTGCATAATCCTCATTAGATGGTCACAGACAAATTGAACATTCAGGGAATGGAACTCTTATCAGTTTACAAATTGCTATGGTGCTCCAAGTGGGGCCCACAAGGCGATGTGTGTCCTGTCCACTGCTCCTTGAACATCGAGAATCCCAGGAATGGCAGCGAAGCCTACAGCCCCGGGCTCCTGCTGCGCATGGTCAAAGAACAAAGAACAAGAACAGCCCGGGAAACAGGCCCTTCGGTTTTTGGTCCACATCAAAATTTATGTGCTGCCCTGTTAGGGGCATATACGGCACCTGTGCCCTGCCACATACATCTGTGCATGGAGGCCTGGAAGATCCCAACGAGATCAACGCTGGGTGCCTGAAATGACCCAGACCCAAAAAAGTTCAGGACAGCCATTACCTTAACATCCACAGGTAGTGGGTGGCTGCCCCTCCCCTGAGGTGCCAGGTGTGTGAGAACCTCACAAAGGAATCGCACCGTGGTCTTGGAGAGGTGCAGCCAGCAATGGCACATCTCCTCCAAGAGGGGCTTGAATGATTTCCGGGACCTGTTCCTCCTTGCCCTTGGCACTCTCCACCTTCTGTGCACCCTCTCAGGAGCCTGCTTACCCGCCTTCTAGCCCTCAGCGGTAACCCTCCTGCCTGAGGGACTGGTAGTGGCTGCTCCTACAGTGGTGTCTCCACACCCGCGACCTCCTGAACTGCCCCCGCCTCCCCCTCCTCCTCTGCCGCCACCGTAATCATGATGTGGCTTGCCAGCGTTAGACTGGGATATGCACGGCAAGAAGTCTCACAACACCAGGTTAAAGTCCAACAAGTTTATTTGGTAGCAAAAGCCACTCGCTTTCGGATCCAACAAAGTTCTTATGAAGTGTAGTCACTGTCATAAAATAAGGAACACTCTAATCAATTTGTAGACAGAAAGGTTTCACAAAAAGCAATGAGATAAATAACCAGAGAATCTGTTTCACGAATGTTGGTCACCTGGAGAGCTGTCTGCCATTCTACATGTATGGGATCAGGTTAACTCAAGAAAATTTTACTGTCACACCCACCCCGATTCTGGGGACAGTTGAGGCTCGCAGAACAGTATTTCCTGTTGGCCTCGGGCAGGATCGTACGAAGCTCGGGCGAACGTGCTGGTAGAGTTCCACCCAATAAGTTAAGGGTCTGCTGTACATTGGATTAATATTGGATTGAATACTGCACTGCCTACACAGTGATGCAAGAAGGCACAAGGCCCACAGCTCAGGTCAATGGGGTGTTGGCCAGAGAGTATTAAGATCTAGAAATGGAGATAGCTCCTTGCCTGTACCCTTTACAGTATTTATGTATATAGTTACCAGTTAATAAAGACTTGTTAACATAGAGAAGGCAGCAGTGATAAAAAGACAACAGTTAGTTTAGAGGCCTCGCTACTCATTTCACTACATTGCTGAACAAAGCAAGTCAGCAGATCTATGCGCCGTTGCTAAAATAAATTCAGTCAGAAGCGAGCTGTTGCCATTTTGTGGAATCCGCCAAACACCAAATAATGTGGGAAGCTCAGAGAGAAAAATAAATCACAGCTGTGAAGCCATTTAGAGGAGAGAAAAAGGAATGGTTCCTGAACAGCATTCTTAAAAGGACAATAACATCTAAAACTGTAACTGCAAAAAAAAGCAAGAAAATATAATTAACTGTATTGCCATTCTTAAAAGGGCACTGACATTTAACTCAGTAGCCCTTCCAATCTTTCCTCCTAGCTACAATTTTCAAGTCCTGGCAATACTTTTATAAATCTCCAAAGCAATTATTTCCTCCTGTAATATGATGACCAGAACTGTAACAAAACACCAGTTGTGGCCAAACTAATGTTTTATGTAGTTCATCATCATATTCCTGCTTTTGTATTAAGTACCTCACCCGATAAAGGAAAGCGTTCCATATGCTTTCTTGACCACCTTGTCCATCTGTTCTGTCCCCTCCAAGGAACTGTGGATCTGCACTCCAAAATCTCTCACTTTTTCAACCCCTCTCAATAACTTCCCATTGATTGAGCATTCCCTTGCTTTTTTTGCTCTCCCCAAATGCTTTACCTCACACTTTTTCAGATTGAATTCCATTTGCCATTTCTCTGCTCAGCAGTGAAACCATTCATTCAGGACTCAAAAACTGTCCTCTTCACTGTCAACTACGTGATCAACTTTTGTGTCATGCCATCCACATTTGAGCCAAAATCATTCATATTTACAATAAACAGTAAGAGCCCCAACACTAAGCCTTCTGGAACATCACCAGAAACCATTTTCCATTCACAAAAATATCCATTGATCTTTAACCTTTGTTTCCTGTTACTAAGTCAGGCTTGGATCCAACCTGTATCCCATGGGATCTCACTTTTCTGACCAGTCTGCCATATGGGACCTTGTCAAATGCCTTACTGAAACCCATGTAGACAATATCCATTGTACTACCTCAGCAATTTTCCTTGTTACTTACACAAAAATTTAACTAAGTAAGTCAGATCTTCCCCTAACAAAACCATGCTAACTGTTCCTGATCAATCCATGCCTTGTAAGTGACAGGTTATCTTGTCTCTCAGAATAATTTCCAATAATTTTCCTACCACTGAAGTCAGACTGACCTGCCGATAGCGTTCTGACCTATTCTTTGCATTATTTTTAAGAAATGGCACAGCATTAACAGACCTCTAACTCTCTGGGATCTCACCTGGATCTAGTGAGGATTGGAAAATATTCCCCAGAACATACATTATTTCCTCCCTGCCTTCTTTTCTTTAACTGCCTACTAATGTCAAGACTGCCACTGTTGTTATCCAATCAGGATAGCATGGACTTGAATGCACAAAGTCTAAAATGTATTCAGTATCAGATATAATCTTTGGTCTTTTTTCTCTCTTTGTGCAGCAGCTTTGTCCATTGTCATTCCAAGTTCCAGGAAGTCCACAATGGTCAGAAGAACCTACCGCCGCTCCCGCCCCACCCACCCACCCCACACACACACTCACACCTCCCCCCGCTGCCCCCCCGCCATGAAATTACCTTCACACTTCCGGTGGAAATGGTATAGGGAATGATCAGCTGTTTGAGAAGCCTTTGCTTCCTGCAATGATGATGGTATAGCTAGTCAACACAGCAACTGCTGTGCGCACACAGCCAGGATGCCACAACCACAAGGGATTTCTTTCACCATCAGTAAAAAAGTGAGTTTGTACTTAAGCCTTCTTCTCATCACAGGAACGCTCTTCCTCAGAAGACTTTGAGATGGGTCACATGGAGAAAGAAGAAAAAAAAACAACTCCAAGGAGATGATGACTATGTCTGTTCATCCTGCAAGAAACAATCAAATTTACAGCAAACATGGATCAACATAATAACCAAACCAAATGGACCAATGGTGAGCCAACATTCAGCAATGGAAGAAAAGAATAAAAGCATCTCCAAATTCCATTCAAATCTCCTTCCCTCCCCTGCCCCCCACCCCGCCCACACTCCCTCCTGAACCAACAGAGTGTGGCACTCATCTAACAGAATAGTGAACAAGACATGGACTTGAAGTGGGGAGGTGGGTTCGTGAGAATGTTGCTAATGATCATATTATCTTTGTCATAATGTTGGAATTGCATTAAGTTTGTAACAATATGGTAAATGCATAAGATTTAGAACAAATAAGACTTGAAGTAAACTAATGTAACTTCATATTCATGGGATAAAAACTTGGGGCATGGCGAAGTACAATGGTCTGGTATGTATAATGTTGCTAAGCACAACAGCACCCCCATAGTGATGTGAGGAAGTGCATGGCCAGAGGTAGGATCAGATTGGTGTTGGCCAGAGATGTGTTAAGATCTAGACATGGAGATATATTTTTACCTGTACCCTTTACTTTATGTATGTATATAGTTACAAGCAGTTAATAAAAGCTTTTTGTTAACATACAGAAGATTATGACAGCTTTCTTGAAGAGCCAAGTGACCTACTCCTGTTTCTAGATTTTATCCTTAAGGCACATTCCGTGACCAACACCATTATAACAAACAGAATCTTGGTTTAACTTTTCATCCAAAAGAAATTGAATGTGAGCCCATCTGCATGGATTTAAAACTAACGGTTCTTGAAATTATAATGTATAAAGATAAAGGAAATGAGGTAGGTTTTGATTATACAGATTACCGATAGGTGTTTGATGAAGTGACTCATTTGCTGCTTGTTACCATAATTAAGGTGCATGTATTGAAAGATTGTTGGAGAGAAGTTCAAGAATAGAAAACAAAGCGTCAGAATGGGCAATTTGCAGATCATTAGGTTGTGGTTAATGGTAAGCCTTCAGAAACTATTTACTATTTTCTACATATATGAATGATTTTAGACAAAACCCTTGGAGAATAATATCACTGTTTGCTGATTGTACAAATTAGGGTGAGTGACAAACAGGAGGAAGAATGGAAAATTATAATATTACAAAAGTTTATTTACTAGTCACAAGTAAGGCTTACATTAACACTGAAATGAAATTACAGTGAAAATTCCCTAGTCGCCACATTCTGGAGCCTGTTCAGGTCAATGCACCTAACTGGCACATCTTTCAGACTGTGGGAGGAAACCGGAGCACCTGGAGGAAACACACGCAGACACCAGGAGAACTCCACACTGATAGTGACCCAAGCTGGGAATCAAACCTAGGTCCCTGGCGCCGTGAGACAGCAGTGCTAACCACTGTGTCACTATGTTGCCCCCTCGAAGAGACAGAAATGAGTGAAATGGATATTTCAATGCAGTGAAATATTTAGTACATGTTCAAAGCACGAAAAGAACCAGATCCTTCAGGCTATGTGAATTTTATTCCCTCCAGTATTCTTTTCTCTTCTAACATTCATAGCTTAGTTCAAATAATTCTTTCTTCTGTCAACCTAATGATACTAGGTCTCATAAGGATGGAAAATTACTTCTTAATGAGGGTGAATAAATACCACAAGATAATCTGAAATAAAAAAACAGGAAACAAAGCACAGAAAATTGGAGGAATTAAAGATCAAAGAAAACAGAGAGAAGATATGAGGAACCTACAGCTTGGTTTGAATTTATTTGAATATTAAAATAGGAATGAAGAGAAGCAAATAACTAACTTCTGTGTTACCCATTTTGCTGATGTTTAGGATTTCTTCAAACATTTTGCAGCTAAGGAATTAATTCTGAGTGCAGTTGCTTCTGTTATACAAACAAACATGATAGTCAATGTCTGTCTGGCCAGGTCCCATGACAGCAATGAAGGTGAAATTGGAACATTGCCCTTCCCGGCGACATTGAAGGGAGAATGTTCTCCATTGCTCTTCTTCAAATAGCCCACCTGATCAGGCAGGTTAACTTCAAGCTACTGCAGCTTCGCAACTGCTACTATTCCTTCAGCGGAGTGTGGTCTGAGTGACCTACCCACACCGTAGAATAAGCTTGAACCCACAACCTAATGACTTACAAGTAGGAGAAAAATCAGTTGAGCCAACTGGCATTTGATTTCTTAGCAGTCATGGATTTTAGGAAAATTTAAAAGTTATGATCGGGGAAGATGCTTTCAGCACGGAAGAGGAAACTAAACATCTTGGAGGCACAATGAAGGAAATATGGAAGTTCTATTTAAGATCAAAAGGGATAACAATATTAGAAAAATATATGCAAATATAGAAGTTCTAAAAGATAAGAGGGAGCATTTGAAAGTGGGATTTGCAAGAGTCCTATTGTAATCATGTGTATTTTTTCAATGTATTTTCATGTATTCACTGCTCATAATGTGGTCTTCTCTGCACTGAGGCAACTAACACAGGTAGGGTGACCCACTTAGCAGAGCACCACCATTCAGTCCATAAGCCTGACCCCATGTTTACAATGGCCTACCATTTTATTTCTCAAGCTTGCTCTTGTCCTGATATCTCTGTCCTCAGCTTACTGCAATGTTCTTGTAAGCTCAAGGAGCAGCACCTTTGAAGCCTTCCAAACTCAACATTGAATCCAACAATCTCAGATCTGAAACTCTGCCCCACTCCACTTATATTTGGTTTCCTTTTTTATTGTTTTGCAGATTATTCCTATTTTCACTTTCTGACACCAGCACAGCTGCTTTAGGCACATCTTTTGTTTCTCTGGGTGGTATTATCGACACTTGCCAGGATTGTCTAGTTTTGTTGTAAGTTGATGGATTGTGGCTAAGCTGCTGATTCTCCCATGGTGAATCTTGCCTTAACAGGGCCAGAAACTCAGGCCTTTGTTTCTCTTCTTGCCCCATCAACACTCCCTTTAGCCATGAAGGACTAACTCTTTTGTCATTCGATCTTTTCTGTTTTCCATCCTATCACAGACGTGCCTCTTTCCCTTTACTCAAAACATAGAACCATAGAATCCCTACAGTGCAGAAGGAGATCATTCTATCCATTGAGTCTACTGACTCTGTACACCTTACCCAGGTCCAACCTCCCCCCCACCCCCAACTCTATCCATTTAACCCAGTGCAATTATAACCCACCTAACCTACACATGTTTGGACATCAAGACACCACTTAGCATGGCTAATCCATCTAACTTGTACATCTTTGGACTGTGACAAGAAACCAGAGCATTTGGGGGAGACACGAGGAAAATGCACAAACTCCATGCAAACAATCACCAAGGCCAGAATTGAATCCCAGTCCCTTGCGCAATGAGGCAGCAGGCTTTCCCCCTTTCTGATGAAATCCACATACCTGACATTGTAATTCTGTTTCTATCTTAGCATTTGCTGCCAGATCTTCAAAGTATTCCCAGCATTTTCTGCTTATTTTTATATTGTCTGTCATTCCTTTCTTTCCTGTATTGTGGCTTGGAGGTCACTGAAGTTATTAACTCCCTCTCTGAGATTGGCTTGTTGTTCTTTTCTTCCTTTTTCCAGTCCTAGGACTGGAAATAGCTGAAACGTGAACCTCCGCTTTGCTATTTACAAACGCTGATGGTCCTGATAGGGATTTCCAATTTATTTTTCTGTTCTCTGGCATTTAATATTTGTTTTCTCTTTTTAAATATAGTACAGGGAGTTTCCAGATCCCTCCACGTATCAGTGAAGCATTCATTTTCCTTAGTGAGCAAAGCACGTCAACTTTCGTTGAAGGTTTCTGCCATACATTAGGTTTATGGAGTTGTGTTCAATCCCTATAAATGCACTCTAATGTTAGATGCGTCAATTCCTGGCTGGGGTCACTGCCTGCCTGGCATTTGCATGTTCTCCCCGTATCTGTGTGGGTCTCCTCCTTTCCTGCATTCTGAAAGACATGCTGGTTAGTTGCATTGACCCGAAGAGGCACCAGGCTGTGGCAACTAAGGGAATTTCACAGAAACTTCATTTCAGTGTTAATGTAAACCTTACTTGTGACTAATAAAGAAACTTTAAAAAGATACAAAGAGTAGTTTGCCTGGTACTGGTGTGAGCATGCATCTGTGTTGTACAGTGGCAGACATTTGTGATTATATTTATGGCAAGTACACTTTGTGACCTTAATTTGACCAATCATTTTAAACACAAATGCTCCTCAGCTTCACAATAATAGATCTTGTGTTAGGCAGTATAATACTCCTGTCGCTATAAAATAGCATGTTATCTGACTTGTTACGTGCAATGGACCAGGACTTCTGCTAGCAAGTACTTAAAAAGCCAGTGGAATGAAAATAAATAAATAGGAAATTAAGAATCAAAGGTAATAATACAACAGTGTCCACAAGGTAAATCAAATATATTGTTTCCTATTTTCTACACTAGACTATTTTGCTCTGTAACACCAATGAATTTTTGTTGCAGAGTATAGACTGATTTCGGAATGACAAGTACCATATGTTGTAGACATGAGGGACTTGGTCATCAACTTACTGCAGTGTCTGTGACATTCAATGAATCCTCAGCTATTTCCCAGTGGCTGTTGGAATTCTAATCTTTATTACAAGCAAAAGAGATTAATGTAATTCCACTGAGCATTTTCCACATTCATCCGCAGTGACAGGCTGTCTGCTTTGTTTGTTATTTCTGGCTTATGGTCATTGCAGTGCTTTAAAACTAAATGTTCAAAGTTTGCAAGGCAGCTGCAGTAATCATAGAATTCCTACAGTACAGAAAGGAGCCATTTGGCCCATTGGGTTTGTACCGGCCACACTCCCACCAAGACCCTATTCCTGTAACCCCACACATTTACCCTGCTAATTCCCCTGACACTAGGATCAATTTTTAGCACGGTCAATCAACCTAACCGACGCATTATTGAAATACGAGAGGAAACCGGAGCAGCCAGAGAAAACGCACGCAGACACAGGGAGAGAGTGCAACCTCCACACAGACAGTGACCCAAGCCAGGTCCCTGGCACTGTGAGGCAGCAGTGCTAACCACTATGCCATTGTGCCGCCCTGTGTTAGTGTTAGTAAAATATTTAATTCTTTTAACTGTGTCAGGACTGAACATGTTTCTCATCGATTGCCAGTTATGATTTGAATATTTGTACAGTTCTTTTTCATTGTTGAATGCTATATAACACGAAGGTGGAGTTGAGACCACAGTCAGATCAACTTTGATCTTATCGAATGGCAAAACAGGTTCAAAGGGCCTAACGACTTATTCCTATTCCTATGGCCAGAATCCTCTCATTATTCATGCCAATAGGTTTTTTCTCATCCCACTGCAGTGAATGGAGATTTAGTTGGCTGCTAAATTCTCCGACCTCGCTGCAGCAGGAGTGTGGTGCAAGTGGGAGGTACAATTGCACCCTATGTAATTGATTACAACATATTATGTTGCACTTAAAGTTTTGTGGTTTTACTACTTCTCCAAGTAGATTGAACATAAGAGCTAGTTAGAAAATAATAAAATGCCCTTTAGGAAATAGCTAAGTACAGGATAGGACAGATAATTAGTATGCAAATACGCATTCCCATCAACTGTTTGTTCCTATTTTGCTCATATCTGCTGTTAGATCATATTAATTTAGGTTAAATATAGATGGGATAGATTCTTAAAAGTTTGTTTCCCTGATTATCATGTGGAACCTGTGATCATTGAATCTGATGTAATTAGCATTGCTCCGATGTTACTTAGCAGGCAAATAAGGCTAATGATATCAAATATTTTGCCTGGGAGACAGTTATCATAAGAGTGAATGCTAAATGAATGAAGTGAAATAGAAATGTTCTGAGACCAAAATGGATCAATGTTAATGAAGAGCCTGGGACTCTTGAGCTTACATCACAAGCATTAATGGGAGTCCTGCACCTCCTCCATTCAGTTACTGACTAATGTGGGCTAGAAGTGGTATACTTTCATTGGGACTGTATATAGACTGGCCACTGTTTCTGCTCAAAAATAACACATAGGCCAGCAAAACAATCATGCATATCCTTCACGTACCAATTCTATTTCCGTGACTGACCTCTTGGCATTGAGTCTAAGTGTATTTTGCTTTGAATCTATTGAGTGTAAATAGGAGTGATGGATATTTTTGATTTAGGTTTTTGCCACAAAAGTTCTTTTGAGGACTTGATTCTCTCTTATTGTCTTGTTTTATTTTAGAATGCAGTTTTCTTTTGCATCAGAGGTCACTAGTATGTTACTGCTTTGCCAGAGAGTGTTTGGGAGCACATCAGCTTACGTGACCTCCCAGTAACTGGTTATGGAGCAGTGCAAATAAACGAATTGCAATATTAACAGAAGCAGCAGTCTATCCTTTCATCTAAGCTTTGGCACATGGTAGGAGTAAGCAGGCAAAATGAAAAATATTACAAATTAAAATAATGAAGTCAAAGGAAGTGGAGATAATTGTACTGTCCCAATTACTATTAGTGAAAGATCTTACAGAGGTATAACTGAGGAGCCATGCCTCACACTTAGGCTTTTTTTTGTTTGATATTAATTAAAGGAGGATATGTAACCCAGTGAGAATGCAACAGTGACCCCATCTAACATTTCTTGCAACACAACAAAAGATACTTAATTGGCAAAATAATTGGTGATGAGATTGGCTCTTACATGTATTAAATCCCAGTCGTGAAGGAGGAATAAATGCTTCTAGCAACAAGGCTCATTAATAAAATGGACTTTGTTCATCCTTGTTCATGTGTGCATTCAACTCCAACTTATATTTCACACCAGTGTTTGGCTAAATCACTGTCTCATATTGTTGCAAATGTGTATTGTTAAATGCCAGATGATTTTGTCTGAGGGAGAAAAAAAACTTCAGAAACTGGAAATTAGGCTGTGGAATGTGATTATATAATGTGTTCCTATTAAACTCCTTTGTCTGCACTTTCAACTGAGGCATTAAAACATTTAATACAAATGCAATAATGCATCACTTAAAATGGATGACATGAATTTTGATGTGAATGTGGTGAATATTTTTATTATAATATTCCAAATACTGTGATCAAAAGAATATTTCAATGTCCCAGTATACAAATTAGATTCTTACAGCATTGTGTGTATTGAGGATAAGCTAAATGCTTATCATCACAAAGGGAAAAACAAGCACTTGAGGTCAAATTGGCATAAAATATGTTATATTTTGAATCAAATAATTAGCTGACAGACTAAATTCAGAGAAACATGCAAATTAGGCGCATTTGCAGATGGCTTTTGGCATAGTAAATGGAGTAGTGTAAATGGGAGCAATAAGTTATAAAAGGACACAGATTAGGTGAGTGGGCAACACTGTGACAGATGGAGTCCAATTTAGGAAGCTGCGAGATTGGCATCAAGGAAGACAAACAGAATGGATGGGATTCTTCGGCCACGCTCACCCCCAAAACCGGAAAATTTTGCCCAAGGTCAATGGACCTTTGCATGGTCTGCCCCCCTGCCACCCACTATGATTCCCATGGCGGGCGGGGTGGGAGAATTCCCCCCAATATTTTCTTAACAATGGAATATGCTTAACGCGGAGGAGAAAATCAGTTTGGGTACCCAAATGCACTGATTACTAAAAACTAGTGTGAACGTGCAGAAAACAATCAGCAAGGTTAACTAAATGTTGATCTCTAGGGGTTGGCATAAAAGTGGCGAAAGTTATGCTTCTGCTGTACAGACCCAATCTGGCAGGTAGCGTTCAGATGTAGACAATGTACTTCAGGAAGGATATTTTGCCCTTGGAGGATTTGCACTGCAGGTTCAGTAGAATGATCCCAGAGTTTATAGGGTCAACATATGAAGACAATTTGCATAAATTTGTCCTGTACTGCCTAGAGTTGACCTTAGAGGGGTGACCTAATTAAGGTCTTTAGGATGATGCAAGGCTTTGATAGGTTTAGGTGCAGCGATGCCATTTCCAATAGTAGGGAATCCAGAATAAAAGAATATAATTTTAAAATTAGAGTGATGCAATTTAGAAGTGAGATCAGGAAGCACATTTTCACACAAAGAATAGTGTGAATTTAGAATTCCAGTGCCAAAAGAATGTGGCTACTAGGTCAACTGAAAAACAATAAACTTTAATTTCATAAAGGAACGTGTATCAAAAACAGGTAAATGGAATTGAAGCACAAAATAACCATGATCAAGGTGAATAGTGGAATAGATTTGAGGGGCAGAAAATCTTACTTCTGTTTGATAGTGAATAGAGAAGTTTTAGCCTCATCATATAACTGTAATAACCATCGCCTTTTCTATCCCATTGTACTAGTATTTCACTGAACTAGTATGCATATTAAGTAGAACGCTTCAGCACGCAGATTCAAAACCTCAGGCCAGAATTTTACTGCCTTTCCCACTAGTGGGATTTTCCAGTCCTACTGGATTTCTAAATGGCTTGCTGAATTTTATGGCCTCATTCCTGCCACAACAAGAAGATTCCATTCAAGTGTAGGTTTTCGAATGGGCAGACACAAAGCACACTGGTGTGCTTCCATATTTGGCACTCAGTCTTGCCAGGAGATGCCTTGTGGTTTGTTTGCTCTCTTGAGTCAGCGGCGACTCCATTGGCATTGGTCATTTAAGTTGAATGGACGACAGCGACATCCACAAAGACATGCTCTGTGGTGAGCTTGCTTTTGGCACAAAACCAACATGTCTCCCATATTTACAATACAAGGCCACCTGCAAGTGAGACAGGATCAGAGTTGGTGCATGGGAGAAATGACCAGGTGTCCTCAAAGAAAGCTTACTGGAAGGAAACCTTGGGCCAAAGCTGTTCATTTGTGTCAGCTGAAGAAGAGTCTGTCACTCATGAACTGGCCTCTACGACCACAGCAGACAATATTCAACACAGAAGTGACATACTGGATACAGTCTCTCAAGACAGACAGACAATAAGGTTTTCAAACAAACTTTCAATTAACTATAGCGTTAGGAAAGTCATTAGTTTTCAAATTTCTATATTTGTCTCTTTCTTTGCGTACTTATTGAAAAAAAATGCAATGATAGTACATGTATAGTTGACAATATTCTTGAGGGATCAGGAGAGAGATTCTTAGAAGCTTTGTGAATAGTTTAAAAATAGACCCCCATATGAAAAATAGTTTGTAAAACACGGCTTTAGATGCCTCTTCTGTTATCAATTGTCAAGTCATTTGAAAATCAAGCAAATATTTATCGCTGGATAAAAACAATTAACTAAAATACTTTGTTTGAACAGCATTTCAAAAATAATGCTCATCAGCATAGTTTTGGTAAATATGTGTTCACAGCATGAGTCCGCTTTGAACCAATGGTTTGAGCTTTGCACTCCCAGAAATCCAAACTGTTTGCAATTATAATAAAGACTTCACTGAAGCAGATCTGTGCAGCTTTGATCTGATGCACTCAAACCATGGCACGTTTGTGGCATCTGAACTTGGGGTTAATGGAAATTCTGTTAGTACTGTCAGTAGATACAAACAGGAAATAATTTTAGCAGCGCAGACAACCAGTGGTGTTCAAGGGACAGAAAAAGTCCGTAAATATTGTCAAGGGTTTTCAGACGGTCACCACAAAGAGCAAATATCAAACCAACAGTGCCACAAATATATGACTATACTGTGTAACTGCTTTAGTTTATTTATTAGAAACATGCCATTGCAGTTATGCATTAAGAATGGAAGCAATAATCACTATTTGCTTAGAAACAATCCTGATAAGAATCAACATTAAACCTTATACTTCTACATAAAAAAAATTAAAAAGTAATTAGGTACTACGTCACAACCTATATCAAATTTGAAGTCCCTTTATGGTTCTGACTACCTCCACCACACGCACACACACACACAACCCTCCACTCCCTGCTTTCATCAAATGTACAATAGTGATGAAGGGATAAGAATATAACAAAATATGAAATGCGGGAGTCTTATAACTCATTAAACTCTCTTCAAAGGCAAACAATTCCTATGATTTAAGACTTGTTCATTCCGGTGGGGGAAAGGTATCTGTCAATTTGACCTCGCAAAACTATTCCCGATCAACAAAAGTGAAATATTTAAGTGTCAATTTAACATTAGAACCTATATTGTTCAGCTGCAGCTGATTCCATGGACCCAAGAGTCCTGAACCATAAAGCCTCATGTTATATTTAATAATCTATAGCTCTAATTATCTTTATGACCTTTAATCTCATTGTGAGCCAGATCTTCATCCAGCTATTCCTTAATAGCATTGCTTGACAATGTAGTAATTGCTTTGCTACCAACACTTTGGGAAATATCTGCTACTCTACTGGAAGACCAATAGCATGAAAACCGCTCAAATCCAACCATTTTCAATCCTATTACTGGATTAAACTATGTGGTGATGAAGAAATGCCTAACTAGTAAATACTGAATTTTCATTATCCTCTGATAATGCCATCTTCTTGTTGAAAGCTGTCAACTGTCAATTTTGAACAGCTTAACTTCATATATTGTATGTCTATAAAACTCTAGATCTGGCATTTAGCATAAGAGCATTTTCTCAAGCTAGGGCCACTTTTTTGAAAGCATTAGTCTTGCTAATGGAGTAAATATATCTGTTGCTGACAATTCTGCTCTTAAAACGGTGACCCACAACTTCACCCACTTCATCAGAAATGAACCTTGAAAAGTGGGCAGTGACTCCAAGCTTTAATTGAAATATATGCCAGAGTTGGTTGTGAAGTGCCAAAAGGAATCATGCTCAGTGTTGCTTACTGAAGGCCATATTCACTGTTCACTGACATTGTACATTTCTATCGCTTTAATGTGGAAGTAATCTGTTCAAAGCAAAAATACGCTTGTCATCATCACAGTAGCCCTTGCTACAGATTTAGTCCTGTTGTAAACTGATCAATATTCTATTCTTATGAATAAATATCTTGCAAACCTTCATTGATCCTCTTTCCTCTGCATGACACTGAAACATGAATAGCCTTCATCTGAAACTGTTTACTGTCAGGATGTTTCCTAATTCGTTTGAACCAACTTTTTGCATTTCATCTGTCACTCTTTCTTCATTGTAATAAGTTGGTACAAACTTTTTTTCTGTCACTTCTTTATTATAATCGGATTTTTGTTCCAAAACTTCAAAGTGTGCAAACAAACGCTTCATTAAATTTTTGTCAAGGCAGATTTTCATTCTGTGTCACATATGCAATGCATTAATTGCCATCATCTTTGTAGTGGGGTTGTTCTGGTGTTCTGAGTTATCATTTCTGACTGAGATTAAATGTGACTTTATTCTGTTTATTCCAAGTGCTTTTGGCTTTGTAGCAATCATTAGCAGTGGATTCTGATTGTTACCCATAGACTGTGGATAGGTTGATAATGCATAACAGATGAATAGTGACAACAGTACTTCTAAAATTATACAAAGGCAATATAACCAATGACAGTTACGTTTGGGATGAAGTAATTGAGTGAAATCGAAGCTCATACATTTCAGTTACTACTGCTTTTTTTTTCTCACTGGTTGTCACAAACATGATGGCTACAAAGCAATTATAACAGTTTCTGTGCCAAACAAAATATAACACACATGGTGATTGATGGGCTTTTGGTAATGCAATATTTGCAATGCTCAGGGAGCACCTCCTTACCAGTGTAATCACGACTCAGTACTCCTTCCGGTACTGCCAGGAATTGGGGCCTTCCTCAGAGTCCTCCCATGTTTCAGAGACCTTCCCATTACTGCCGCACTTCCAAGACCCATGCTATGGTGCCATGTTCCAGATAGCTCTTCCCAATATTCCCATTCCCATCCGACTCCCAACCACTACCCTACCATCTTGAGATCCACCTTCTCAACAGATCACAAAAAATTAAAATCAATCTAAATAAACAAACCAAATAGTTTCCAAACTGAGCAGGAAATCTGGAATGCTAATCCATCTGAATGACTTTTCCACTTGGGAAAATTAACTCTTACTCCTTTGGCAACCAATCTTTCTTACTGATACAAACCCATTTTCAGCTCCATCCGTCCATGACAGCACTTGTTTTATAATGTCACCCAAGTTCCTCACTGACTTGTCATTGACTAGTAATCCAGAGACCCAGGGTAGAGATCTGGGGACCCAGGTTCAAATCCCATCACAGCAGATGGTGAAATCTGCATTCAATAAAAATCTGAAATTGAAAGTCTAATGATGAACATGAAGCCATTGTTGATTATCAGAAAAACCCCTCTGGTTCACTAATGTCCTTTGGGGAGGGAAACTGCTGTCTTTACCTGGTCTGGCCTACATGTCACACAGAGCCACAGCAATGTGTTTGACTCTCAAATGCCCTCTGAAATGGAGGGCAGTTTACGGACGGGCAATAAATGTTAGGTCCAGGCAGTGATGCCCACATCTTGTGAACAAATAAATAAAAAAAAATCAAAAGCTTTGTTGTGATTTCCAGCATGATCTATATTGACAATCATCTGCCCGCTCTCCAACTCCAAACTCCTAGTAAATTGTGAGAAAGTAGCGTGATGACCTCAAAGGATCCAGCTTCAGGGTAGCTGCAGAAGGACACAAAGTGGACACCATTTATAGTTGGTGATGAGGGTTCATGCTCACTTGTGAGCCACACTTGGAATATTGCATACAGTTCTGGTCTGGAAGGATATGGAAACATTGGAAAGGGTGCAGAGGAGATTTACCAGGGTGTTGCCTGGTATGGTGGGAAGGTCTCATGAGGAAAGGCTGAGGGTCTTGAGGCTGTTTTTGTTAGAGAGAAGTTTAAGAGGTGACTTAATAGAGGCATATAAGATGATCAGAGGATTAGATAGGGTGGACAGTGAGAGACTTTTTCCTCGGATGGAGATAGCTAACACGAAGGGACACAGCTTTAAATTGAGGGGTAATGTTGTTCGTCCATTGTCATCAATGAGGACCTCGACACCATTAGTCATTTTGAAGCTGGTTGCAGTGTGTCCAAAGATGACTGATCAGGCCAATTCGGGCACGGAATGTCCTGGCACATATTGGGCAGACTTAAGTAGGCACTGTAGTTGCGCTGGTGGCTCTGGTCTTGCGCAGCTCGCACTTAAGATGTGCTTCAGCAATGCACCTTTCATTGTAAGCTTGACAGCCCTTGTGGATGAGGCAGCACCAGGTAGGGAAGTTTTGTGCCAGCATTTCCCAGGTAGTCGTGTCTATGTCAAGCAACTTCAGGGAGGCCTTGAGTGTGTCTTTGTAGCGTTTCTTCTGCGAGCACCTTCTAGCAGAGAGTTCCCCAAAAAGGAGTGGCTTGGGTAAGCGCTAGTCCGGCATACGGATGACATGACCTGCACACCGGGTCTGCGCTCTCATCGGCAGTGTGTGGACTGATGGTAGACTTGCTCTAGAGAGAACTTCAGTGTCTGGTACTTTGTCTTGCCATCTGTTGCATAAAATTCTGCAAAGACAATTCATGTAGAAATGATTGAGCTCTCTTGCATGCCTTCGATACACAGTCCATGTTTCACAGGCATATAGGAGCTGTAGACCTTCAGTTTTGTTGCTGGGCTGATTCTTTGACATTCTCATACAGTGGATCGCAGTCTACCTAAAGCAGAACTTGCCTTTGCTATTCTGCAGTTAACTTCTGTATCAATAGTCACTGCGTGGGAGAGGGTGCTGCCAAGACAAGTGAACTGGTACACTGCCTGTAGTCTCTGCCCTTTGATTGTGATTATGGGTTCTGTGTACGGTGCATGAGGAGCAGGCTGGTGCATGACTTTGGCCTTTTTAATGTTGATGATAAGTCCAAAGTTGTCACAAGCCATGGAAAATTTGTCCATACTGACTTGCATCTCTGGTTCTGAGCCAGTATACAAGGTTCAGTCATCAGCAAAAAGAAAGTTTCTCAGAACAGTTTCCTTCACTTTGGTAATAGCTTGAAGTCTCCTCAGGTTGAAGAGTTTCCCATCCACTCTGTACTTGAGGTTGATTCCAGCAACACTGTCCTGGAAGGCATCATTCTTTATGGCAGTAAACATCATGCTGAACAGTGTTGGTGTAAGCACACAGCCCTGTTTGACACCATTGGTGACCGGGAATGCCTTAGAGGATTCTCTGCCGTCCACTACTCTGGCCAACATGCCATCATGGAACTTGACCATGGAAGAAGGTAGTGCCAAAGTGACATGAAAAGAGGCGTTAGTTAAGGTACTGGATATGTGAAAATTTGATAAAGGCAGGAGGTTGGATTTTCAGACACCCCACAGCATGTTTTCCAGTAGCAATAGTGGCTCACGGTTAGCCACTGGCAGGATCTTCCAGTCCTGTCAATGTCTATGGCAGTTTGCGTGGCTTGCCTATCCTACCACAGGGGAACTCATCACAGGCGAGGGATCGTCTTGAGTGGGACCAGAAGATCCCATTGGTGAGAAAGTCTGGAAAATCCTGCCCAAGATATTAGAAAGATTGGTTGCACTGATCAGTTGACAAGAGCCGGATCCAAGGATACTGAGGGAACTGAGGGTAAAAATTCCAAAGACACTGACTATAATCTTCCAAACCTCCTTTGATAAGAGTGCTGTAAGAGTATTGGGTAATCTCAAATTGTACATCCTTATTCAAAAAGAATATAAGGATAAGTCCAACAATGACAGGCCAGTCAGTTTAACATCAATGGCGGGAATGTTTTTAGAATCTATAATCTAGGACAAAATTAACAGTCATTTGGATAACCAGGTCTGGTGACCTGCAGGGATTTTCCAGTATTTCCTCTTCTGGTTTCAGATTCCACATCCACAGTGATTTGCTTTTCCCGAGTCATTTGGATAAACCTGGATTAATTAAAGAAAGTCAGCATGGATTTTTCAAAGGCCAATAGTTTTTTGATCATGCCACAGAAATGAGTTAATTTATTTATTTATTAGTGTCATTAATTAGTAGGCTTATATTAACACTGCAATGAAGCTATGGTGAAAATCACCTACTTGCCACGCTCCAGCTGCTCCCACTCAGGTACACTGAGGGAAAACTTGGCATGGCCAATGCACCCAACCAGCACATCATTCAGACGTGGACGCGCTGATAGAGTGGGTGGACATATTGTGAATGAAATTTAGGCACAGTTGTCCATTAGCTAATCTGCATTTTCTGGAGAAAGATTGCTTTCTGTGAATTAGCAATGCGAAGATTAAATGAATACTTAGACCATTTACTAGAGTTAATAACTACTTAATGGAAAATTTACGACATATTTACATAACTTCTCTTCCATTCATCCAAATAACATGGTGGGCTAAAAACTGCATCAACTTGGTTTTTGCCTGCAAGCATCCAAGTTCGCCACCTTCCCACATGGCAATGTTCTTTCCTGATCTTTTGGTACAGCCAGCCTACTCTTCTTAAAGACAGGCTGCACCTTAAAGGAAAGCCAAACAGAAGTATTGTTGCAATGTAAATTATAAAGTGAACACCAGGGTAGACAAGGGGTTCCAGGGTGACTGATGCAGCAAGAAAGAATTAGTGGGTAGAGGGCTGATCCTCGACTCTTCTTGAGCCTAGAAGATCTTCAATGACCACTTACAGGAGGGAAAGAGAATAGATGACTGGGAAGGTTAACTCCCAGAGTCTGAATCTAAGGATTTGGCAGCAATGCCAAAAGAAATTTAATAATCTCACACCAGAGGTCAAGGTCAGTGAATGCATGTCTAAAAATGTATTGCCCCCATCACACCACCAATCTCTCACACTCTCAATGCATTTCACCCTTATTACTCACCCAGCACTGCAAACACAGGGCTCGCTCCTAACATACTGTTGCTCCACCACAGTTTCAAACACTAATCAATGCAGGCAACCTCATTTCTATATTTCACTGTCCCCACATATGTCCAGATACTCGGCTACAGCAGGCACACCACTGAGACACAAGGTTATACAATCACTCCTATTTCTCCCTCTCTATTGCAAAAGGAAGTAGCACGCAAGGAAGCACAGCTGACCAGCAGAAGACAATAATGCCCGTATCTTCTGAACCCAATAGAGATGCTTCTTCACATCAGAGGGCTGATTGCATCGTGGTCCGAGGCTTCAGAACATTGAGAATAATGGCATTTTCCTGTGTTATGCCCTTTCTCAACTCCCTGCTGAACCTTACCCTGCTATGTAGCATGATGAGCAAGCTGCTGCCGGTGTGAGCATGGACGTCTTGCTTTCAATCCCACTGCACTTCCCTCTCACCAATCTTCCACTTCTGTGTTCTTTCATTGAATCACAAAATAACAGTCGGCTGCTCAACCACAGCAGTTCCAAGGGGTGGGTAGAGAGCAACAACACAGCACTGTTGATTAGTCCAATAATTTGGTCTGACACTCGTCGCTACCAACTCAGACATTGTACTGCATTTTTCATATAGCTGGTATAGAGTTGGAATCAGCACATAGAGTTGATTTGGGTATGATTGGGCAGTAGCCAGGCCAAGGGCATTGGACAGGGTGTTTGACAGCTCACCAAAGGGCCAAGTGCATGGCTGATGACTACTACTGCAGAGAACTCAGATTGGAACCTTAGTGGGATAGCACACAGGACAATGTTGATGGACATGAAACATCTAGATGCTTGGTGCATGAATTGACCTTTTGACAGCCTGCTTTCACTGTCAAGGAGCATGCAAGAGTCCAGCTTCAGCCTGACAGAGGCGATGGTGTGGAACTCGCCTTCTTTGCAGCATCCACTCCCTCTCGCTGTTGTGCTGCAGAGCCAGGGACACAGCCACAGCTGTCCCTATATCTGGTCCAGTGTTGTATGGATAGACAGCCGACTCCTCTGGCCCATCTCATGAGACTGCAGCAACATGTTCTGGCAAACCCAAGAGCTCACCAAAACACCAAAAAACACACTGCAGAGTACACCCAGGTGTTTTGCAATGAAAAAAAGTTTAAGAGAAGTATCAGTGCTTTTCCCCTTAAATAACTTTGGTGCATGGTCCAGCTTGCAACTATACATGGCCCATGAGAAAGCTGCTGCACATGCAATACCCAAATGAGGAATGCTGGAGTCACATCTATAGGTTGGGATGTTTGACCTTGGCATGGCATTGAACCATTGTTATCCAGCACATGTCAAAAATGCACACACATTCTTCCAGAATATTGTGTGTGCCTTCCTAGAATCAGCTGGCAGTGCAGGATACCCGTGAGAACACCAGCACCTACCTGCTCTGCACAAAGCAATTTGACCTCCTATAACCTTGGCCTAAACAGAGACATTGATATACACTGCTTAAGCTGCCCTGGGTAGCTTAATTTTATCTATTGTCTTCTAAAAGGTCCTTCATGGAATCAGAACTAGAGTTTTTCTTGCCTCAATAAAATTCCATTAGTCTAGAAGTTGGTTTGCAAGAAGTCATAGAGTCATAGAGGTTTGCAGCATAGGAACAGGCTCTTTGGCCCAACTTGTCCATGCCACCTTTTTTTTAAACCCCTAAGCTAGTCCCAGTTGCCGGCATTTGGGCCATATCCCTCTGTACCCATCTTACCCATGTAACTGTCTAAATACTTGTTAAAAGACAAAATTGTACTTGTCTCTTTTACTATCTCTGGCAGCTTGTTCATGACATTCATCACCCTCTGTATCAAAATATTGCCCCTCTGGACACTTTTGTATTTCTCCCCTCTCTCCTTAAACCCATGCCCTCTAGTTTTAGAATCCCTTCAGTATTGACAATATTGGATATTGGCAAATCCCTGGCCCCAGGGTTATAGGTGTCAACATGAACTGGTAGGCCCAAGTCACACTTGATATTGGCCTCATTTACAGGAGACAAAAGAGCAGATAGAAACGCCCAGGCAGCTTTGCCAATAGAGACAATTTCAGTTTTAGACCACTGCATTGCAGGTGTTTATCCTTGTTAACTTCTGATGGATTGTGGAGTGTTTGGAAGTGAGATGGGTTCTGTAGGAGTGTGTTGGAGCTGTGGGGAAACATGGTATGAACTGCAGTGGTGATGGAATTAAAACCTTCTAGCTCCATCTTCAGCTATGTATTTTTTGATAAACATACCTTTTTGGTGGCAGTCTGCACCAATCCCTTCAGGAGCAATAGTTGGAAAACATAATTTTCCTGAATGTAGCTGGCCTGGCTTAACTTCAGGGCAGACAAATATGTGAAGGGGTTGTCAAAGAGACATTGGGGGTGATTTTACCATTTTGTTCTCAGTGCTGGGCAGACTTGAAACTGGGAGAGTTTCAAATCCATCTTTTAGATGTTTGGTGGTTTCCGGCTCCCCCACCTCATATGCACGCTGCCTGCAAAATTCTGAGCGAGCCTATTGCTTGCTGCAGAAGCCTGTGGATAGGATTAATACCCCAGAAAGCCTACGAAGGAGGGAGAACACATGTGCATTTCTCTGATGTTGAGCATACGCATTAGCAGTTGCAGAGGTCTGGCAGAAAAGAGAGAGCTGTCAAGGTGGAGTTTGTTCATTTCCCCATGTTTATGACTGTTTCCTCCAGATGCTCTGGTTTCCTCCCATATTCCAAAGATGTGCGGGATAGCTTAGATAACAATGGTAAATTAGAATCAGTGGCATTAGCAGCGTAAATACTTGGGGTTACAGGGATCGGACCTGGGTGGGATTCTTTTTGGTCAGGCTTTATGGGCCAAAAGGCCTCCTTCTGCACTGTAGGGACTCTATGATTCTAATATGACACACAGCACATTACTGGCATGCAATGAGGGATCTCAGCCTCTATATCCTATGTTTATAGCGATCATTTTGGTCCTGAAAAATAAGTGCAGTGCTATCATATTCCTAGACCATTAAGTAAAGCCTTCCTGCTGTGCAACCAGGTTTAGAATTTGACTCAATCAGACCGGATGAATAATTTGGATACCAGATTAAAATTCCTTTGCTTATCCTCACAAAGAAAAATGCTCTTTGTAAGATTTAAATTTCATGACGTTAGAAATACTAATAATTGAATACAGTACTAATTTCTTTGTCCACACTCTGATGAAAGATTACTTCTCAATGGAAATTAATTTGTCAATTCTTTTCTTTAGCATGTACAAAACCTGTGAAATTAAAATCCAAGGGAAAAGGAAGAACTTTGGAGAAATGCTGCATTTAATTTCAGTGAGGATTTGGAGCTGTACTTACAAGATCTGGCCAGCCAGTGGCATCAGAAGTCCAAAGAGATTTCAAGTGAAAGAATTCAAATAAAGAGTACAGTGAAATTATAATATTTGACTGCCCCTCATTTGAACTGCGTATCAACCATGAAGATAACATTAGATAAAGACTATGTCAGTTCCCAATGATCACAACTGGGTTGAGTTTAAACTGCATTTATTGAACATTAAAGGAATGACTGCCATTGGCAGAGGATATTTGATTCTAAATTAGGACATTAATCTTACACATCTGGATCCCAACTACAAAAAAACCCAATGCAAAAGAGTGAACAAAATTCAACAGCTTTGTCCAAATGCTCAACGTGGTGTGTTTTTAGACAATTTCATTCCAGTTACTTACACTTCAGTTCACACCTGATCCATTGTTTGTCTCTAACTGGTCATGAACGTAATAATCAAATCCTGTTCTGACACAAGGATATATAAGATAATGCAGCATAGTCCTCTATGCTTTTGTTGTGGTATATTTGTATGCTGAATATCCTCTCCAATGCATATAACTCGCTAGCATTCTGCTCTCACCTCTGAGTCAGAAAGTTGTGAGTTCAAGTCGCACTCTGGAGATTTGTTCATGGATATGTAGCCTGACACTGCATTGCAGTAACAGAGGGAGTGCTGCATCATAGAAAATGTCAGCTTTGAGACGGAATGGCAAATCGAGGCTTATCTGATCTTGAAGGTGGTTCCAAGTAGTAAGCTTGAGGAAACGCAAATAACTAGAATGTCACAGCAAAGGTGGTAGATGTGAACAGTACAGGGAGAACAGTACAGGGGAATCACTGTGTACAAGTATAGATGTTACAATGCAACAGGAAAATGAGTTGGTAACACAGAACACTTTAAAGGGTGTATGACCTGAAGTGAGTATCACCCCATGCCTTGGCACAAAAGAAAGTCATTTCCTGCCCAAGGTGGAGAGGCAGAATGGACAGTCAATCATCTTCCTTCTGCTTCTCCCACAGTGTAACCTGTGCTTGTGTCTTTCTGAAGTAGGAATGTTTGGGCCTTTTGGCTAAGATCAAGTGTAGTATCGACATGCTGCACTTGGTTGAAGTCATTAGGTTACAATTTAGCTTCATTTGAAGCAATTTTTTAAAGCGGCATTTTGGCCTTTTGGCTAAGATGCAAATGAGATCAAGCCTTGGCGGAGGTGCTATACCTAGTCCAATCAGCTTGGATCATGTAGATCAAGCCCAAGACAGGAGGTGAGAGCCCTGTCTTGTCAGCTTGGATCGGGAATGTCCCAACTTGTTGGGACTCTGAATTGGCTTTAATTTGACTTGATTGGAATAAAGTAAACAAAAAAAAGGAATGTTTGTTGCTTTGATGAATTGACTCCTCAGGTTCTGCAAGAGGAAAATTGTTCTGTGGAAACAAAAGATGTTACATTCTGAGCAAATGTATCCATTTAGAGAGTGCAATATGTGACAGAATTTAAAAAAAGTAAGGCGTTTTGGTGTCTCACTAAGAGGTCAGGAGATTTGTCTGGTTGAACATAAGCTGTTTATTGTTAACACAGAATTAGATACATGTTACCAAGGCATAACCCTATCTAAGTACCATTTTGATGTACCATTTTGACTTCTCTCAGACTCTAATCTAGACTCTCTATATCCTTTGATCTGATTTGATTTATTATTGTCACATGTATTGATATACAGTGAAAAGTATTGTTTCTTGTGCACTACACGAACAAAGCATACCATTCATAGAAAAGGAAAAGAGAGAGTGCAAAATGTAGTGTTACAGTCATAGCTAGGATGTAGAGAAAGATCAACTTAATGTGACGTATGTCCATTCAAAAGTCTGATGGCAGCAGGAAAGGAATTGCTTTTGAGTTCGTTGGTACAGGTCGTCAGATTTTTGTATCTTTTTCCCAATGGATAAAGGTGGAAGAAAGTATGTCCGGGATGCGTGGGGCCTTTAATCATGCTGGCTGCTTTTCTGTCGCAGCCAAAAGTGAAGACAATGTTAATGCATGGGAGGCTGGTTTGAGTGATGGACGGCGCTTTGTTCGTGACCCTTTGAAGTTTATTGTGGTCTTGGGCAGAGCAGGAGCCATTCCAAGCTGTGAAACAACCAGAAAGAATGCTTTCTATGATGCACCTGTAAAAGTTGGCGAGACTTGTATTGGACATACCAAATTTCCTGACTTCTGAGAAAGTAGAGGCGTTGGTGTGCTTTCTTTCTTAACTGGAATGTTATAATCTATACCAGAATGTTTCCCCAGTCCCGTATTAATCCTTACTAACCCAAATATCCTTGCACTACAAATAATCACACCTATTTGGTTTCATTTCACTCCACAGAAAAGGAACTTGCCACATTGGCTGACAATCCTGAAAACACCCATCTTAAGACAAAAGAATTGTCATACACATACAGAAATTGATCTTTTTTTTAATGGAAAGGAGGGGAATTGACAATTTTTAATTTCAAGAGACTTATAAGCTTCAACTTGCCTTGGACTTGAGCGGCAATAGTTCAATGGATCCATCTCCTCCTCGCATACAAGACACACATATCTCATTTGACCTTATGTTGCCACCCTGAGATGGGGATTTTAGAATTTCAAACACATTCTCTGTCAAATATAATTGTTGTACACTGAAGTTATTTAATTTAAGAATTCATGGCAAAACTGTGCTCATAGAATGTTGTCCATAAAGACCTAGCCATTTCAATGATGTGGATTTTCCCGTTCCTGATATTAGTCTGAACGGTTCCAATTCAAGGGATTCTCCAAGCATCCAGCAACAATAATGTTATCAAGCAGCCAATCATGCTGAAGTATTCTCACTGGGAGCAAACCAGGAAGTAAAAGTCCTTTCGCTTTTAATATTTAAATTTTACAGATAGCAACATAAAGTAGTATGAGATTAAGAGAGAAGGTAAATATCAGAGACTACGTTAAAACAAATATGACTTCTTAAAATATTGGTGGAATTTCTTATTGTAATGTCATATTCAACAAATATAAAATCATACTGTCAGACAAAGTTGGTCGCAGTGATTATGAATTTCGTAAGTTGTTGAAGGGTCAATTATACCTCATTTGGCAAGATATTATTTCAAGGGCTTTTGCAGTGAGACTAAGAGTATAAGCGTGGAAAGCCCTTGTCAGATTAATAATTGCTAATTGATCCCATTCTGGGATGATATCATAAGCACACTCTCAGGAGAAATGCAAAATCACTGACAACGCTTTGTGAATTTCTGTGCTTTACTGAGCATGTGCAAGTTGCAGAATCTGTTTTCAGTTTTAGAGGCATAATGATTATGAATGCTGGCAGTTTTTCCACGCACAAAATCTGGCCCAGGGAGTGGAGTCATCCACTTACATAGTCAAAGGTTTGCTAGAGAATACTACTGAACAATAAAACACTTAATCTAAGTAACCTGATATTGATATAGGCTAAAAGCTGGCTAGCCGGTAAGATATACTATCCGTTCTGTCCATAAGACTTGAAAGAGATCACAAACTGTTAAAATCAAACCTTCCTTTCATCTTATTTAAAGATGAATTGCTGACATTCTGAACTCTGACATTCACGTGAATCAATATCCTTTTCTTTTCATTTAAAGTTATTCTTCATTGTAAAACTCTTTTCTCTCCTATCTCCTTCTTGTGTGCGTGTGTGTGTGTGTTTGCATACGTGCTTGTGTGTGTGTGTGTTTGCATGCGTGCTTGTGTGTGTGTGTGTGTGCGCGCACGTAGATGTGACAGCCATCATGAGTGTATGAATAAATAAGTACTTCTGATTTAACCTGAAAGAGAGTTTGTTGTGAGTCACTTTAAAATTAATTTCACAGAGGGTTTGGGGAAACATGCCAGAGCCTATTTCAAAAAATGTAAAACATTTCTGCTAATGGATAGAAGGAAAAAAAACAAATGAGTTCATTTTGCCTCTCTTCCATCTGTAATACCTATCATTGCTATCTAACATTGTAAAATTACTGCTGTTCTTATAGATCTCCATATTTGGTGTTACATATTACTTCTGGACCAAGAGTATCAAATGTAGTAAGAAAACTAGTGTCAATGGTATGCTCCTTGGATTTCAAGGTATTCGTGTACAATCACATCTTTCCTAGTGTCATTACATGAATGTTCACTCCACTTGTGGCCTGAACTGTGTTTAGTAGAGTTCCAACATATCCTCCCTGCTCTTATATTGTATGCCTTGGCTAATAAAGACAAGTATTCTGCATGCTTTCTTGGCCAGCTTATCTACCAGTCTGGTCACCTTCATGGATCTGTGGAAATAACTCAAAGGTTCCTCTTCTCTTCTACACTTCTCATTATATATTACCATTTATTATCTATTCCCATGCACTAGCCTTTCCCAAATGCCTTTATCTCACACTATTTCTGGACTGAATTTCATTAGTCACTAACTATACCCACATAACTAGACCTTTGACATCTTCTTGCTTCCAGATAACCTACTCCATGAGCAATCCTGACACAACAGTGGACTCCAGATATGAAGATTTATTGAAAAGACCTAGCCTTGTATTATTGCAACTTGGTGGACAAACAGAAAGACTAAACTTTCTCTGTAACATCACAAGTTAAAATACAAAATGACAAAGACAATGTCACATGAAAGGTTATTGCAACATTCTCAAAAGAGAAATCGTGTTAATGGGTGAGAGCCATCATGTCCTCCAATAGAACAATACAATTTACTGATTTCTCTGAAGATCACAATAAGGGTAAACAAATTATAAATGCACAATCTTATAAAATGAACACATGCCAAGGGTAAGGAAATCATGTGTTAACTATTGTATTGGCGAAGTAACGTGATAGAGTGTTACTAGTTGGCCTTGGGCTGAATTTTAAAATGTGAAGCAGTGTTTTCAAATCCCTGTTGCTTTTCTATTCTGGTTCAGCCTATTTTAAGTGAGCTTACTCAAAAATATGTCGCCATATAAATTAGATGACTTTTTTTTTACTTATACAGGTCTAAAATGTTAATACAGAAGAAAGACTTACCATGCAATTCTAATCTGTGTATTACAGAAAGGACACACAAGTCAGGAAATTTTCTGAATGTCACATTTTAATTATTTTTCTTTGTAACTTGTTATTCATATTACTACCTTTTATGAATATTTATAGTACCCATCTATTTGGGCAATGCCAATGTTTCTTTTTCTTTCCAGCACCAGCATTAGGGACTTTCATCTCATTCATGACATGGGATTAGTGTAAATCAAAGCTCAGGTTACATGGAAATAGGTTTTCTAAATGACATTAACAATCACATGCAAAATATTAAAAGATTCAGTCACCAATTATGGAATGGAAGATGACGTGTGACTGAATATTGTTTCCTAGGCATTGATTACTTCTGTGTTTGATGCATGCCAGAACATACGCTGTAGATGGTTTAGGAACAGTAGTATTTAACTTGGGAATGACTGGTCATTCACCATTTTTTGACATACTTTCTATCCAGGAGAGTAAGAGTGATGAAGAGAATTACATGTGACATCTTCCATGCAAACCTTCAATATTTGAAGGAATCCTTGTTCAGCAAATGATAGTTAACAGCAGCAACAGCAATGACCCAATGATTAAATATTTAATCAAAATTAAAGAAAGGGAAATAAATCAGGGAAGAGAAAGAAAAGTAGAATGAACTTCCCTTTATGTAATACTTTCGATGCACATTGTTGAGAGAATATGAGAAAGAAGAGCTTAGAGTCATCTGTTCCAGAAATGGAAGTTCAAAGTGCAGAGTCTTACACTGTTATAAATTTATTAGAGGACATCATACTTACAGATAACAGGCACACATCCTGAACTCAGCAACTATAAGGTGAAGCCTCTCTCAGCTTACATTACAATTGCAGTGTTCTGTAATAGGGTGATCAGTCTTGGTATTTCTAACCCCTCATTATGTTAGTCCCATTTTTGTGCCTTAGCCATAAGTCTTCCATCATTTCGCTTCCATGACTTTTACTCTCGGTTTGCATCAGACCTTTATCATTTTTATTTGTTACCTCTGTGTTATCAGTTAGTGGATGTTCCATGATGAACTGAATTGTCTCTCTCCTCACACATATGAAATGGGTAATTGTAAACTTATTTATCAAACAAAGGTTAAAATTACACAAAGAATCAGAATACTATCCTGAATGACATCCAATGCTACGTAGGGCCTTGCAGGTTGGGTTTGTTAATAGTGTTTTCTATACATAGATGTTTCAACAAAGAGTTGAATTTTAGCTTTCAGATCTACTTGCCGCTAGGGATATTGGCGGTGTGTCTGGAATCTGAAAGTTTCTGCAGCCAGTCTGTCAGTGGTTTTCAAACCTAGCAGTTAAATTTGACTTTGAGGTTTCCCAACCAATTTGAGTGAGACAGTCTAATGCTGCTTCCATTTGGATCTTTTCCAGCTCCAATATTTAAAGGGATCCTGCGAGTGTCAGAACTGAAGCATTATCCTCCTCCCTCTTCAGGCACCCTAACTGCCCATTTGCAACCATGGTCTTCCTTTGGATTGGTCCATGATCATACATGACATGAATTGTTCTGGATAGCCTGAATCCTCCATTATGTGGGGCATTGGATGAGTAAATTTAAATGCTGATGAACCTTGGGACCTGAAAATGTTTCAATACGTACATATGTGGAGTGCTTGAGAAAGTTTAAACTTCCAGTTGCTGTTTTTGCCTATGATCAGAAGGCCAGAACCACATGTGGTTTGGGCTTTTTGCACTATCCTTATCCTCAATCAGGGAAAACAGTCTACCTCCATCCATCATTTTAAGTATTTTGTAGATTTCAAGGAGATCAATTCTCATTCTTTGAAACTCCAAAAAAATTCAGGCCTAGTTTCCCCAATCTCTTGTCACAGGATTGTCCTGCCATCCAGGAACAAGTCTGAAAATTTGCTTTGCATTCCCTCTATGGCTATAATATTCTTCTGACATGCAGGAAACTAAACTGCAGACAGTACTGCAGGTGCAGTCTAACCAAAATTCCATATAATTGAAGCAAGCCTTCACTAATCCTTTATTCAAATCCTCTTGCAATAAAGGCCAACATATCATTAGCCTTCCTAATTGCTTGCTGACAAACTCTGCTGGAGTTTAGAAGATTGAGAGGCAATCTGATTGAAACAATGCAAAAAAAATGTTTCCTCTTGTGGGAGAATGTAGTACTGGGGTCACTGTTTAAAAATAAAGGGTCAGAAATGAGAAGGACTTTCTCTCAGAGGGTTGTGGGTCTTTAGAAGGCACTGGAAGCAGAGGCTTTGAATATTTTTAAGGCAGAGGTAGATAGTTTCTCGATAAGCAAGGGGGTGAAAGGCTATGATAGATAGACAGATATGTGGAGTTGAAGTTACAATCAGATCAGCCATAATCATGCAGAAAGGCAGAGCAGGCTCCAAGTGTCGAGTGGCCGACTTCTCTTTCTAATTTGAATGTTTGTATGTTCATATTGACTTAAAGCTCAAAGTAAATCAGCTGGAGTGACAAAACACTCCTACACTACCAAACTCCAATAACATTCCCCCCACCACCTCCATTCCCCTTCACCCTGCCCACCCTCACTCATTCCTGGTAATGTTCATTTTCCTCCTGGTGACATTCACCCGTCTCTCCCAGCTCCAGGACCACCCTCTCCCGACTCACTTTCCAGAACCTGTCTGGCTGATGAGATCTTGAGGGAGTCAGTATTTCAAGGAGAAATTTGAGATTTTTCATTTTGGCATGAAGAATATAAAAACACAATATTATTCAAAATCCTGTGGTATAGAGGATCGGAATGGCCTTTTGCAAGAATCATTATAAAGTTAGCATGCAGCCACATCAAGTAATTAGGAAGGAGCTGGAGACAAAGAAATTAAGGGCTTCTTCTAACCTCAATACCTTGATGGTATTAGCAATGTTAATCTATCTGGCCATTGGGAAACGGTTCTTCTTCCAGGAAGCTGCAAGGGTCAACAACTACTGAGGAAACTGAGCTTCCTGATATATTGATGCACAATCTTTCCCGTTAAACGATATATTCTCGTCCATGCTCATCTCTATGCACTATGGATTGTTGAGAAGAAGGCAGCTGTTGTTCCTGCTGTCGTTGGTATTGCTGGTACCTCATCTGAGGCAGAGCTGCAATAGTGATACCTACTTAGAAAGTTAATAAATGGACAATGCAGATCAAAGGCAGTAAAACACTCTGGGTTGGATTTTACAGCTGCATTCATCCTGAAACCATAAAATCCTGCCCGAGGTTTACGGAACTTTCCATGTTCTGCCTCTCACCCACACCGATTCCTGTGGAGCTGAAATAGCCTCTAAAGCATTGGAAATAACATGCAAATCTTTGAATAAGGCCTCAAAGCAAAAGCTTTTCTCTTAGGCACGTGCATACATGTACTCAAAGGGCCCTATTTTGATTCTAAGTGCTGGACCAACTTGAAACAGAGAGTGTTTCAGATCCGAATTTTAGACCCGTTCTCAGGCACCCTCATACACACTCTGCCTGTATCAGATATCAGCAATTCACCCCCATACACACTCTGCCTGTAAAAGATATCAGCAATTCACCCTCATACACACTCTCCCTGTATCAGATATCAGCAATTCACCCTCATACACACTCTGCCTGTATCAGGTATCAGCAATTCACCCTCATACACACTCTGCCTGTAAAAGATATCAGCAATTCACCCTCATACACACTCTGCCTGTATCAGATATCAGCAATTCACCCTCATACACACTCTGCCTGTATCAGATATCAGCAATTCACCCTCATACACACTCTGCCTGTATCAGATATCAGCAATTCACCCTCATACACACTCTGCCTGTAAAAGATATCAGCAATTCACCTCCATACACATTCTGACTATAAAAAATATCAGCAATTCACCCTCATACACACTCTGTCTGTAAAAAATATCAGCAATTCTGAATCTCGCTGCCAAAGCCTGTAGGTTTAACACACCCAGAATCCTGCAGCTCTGGTCAGCACCTCCAAATGCGCATGCGCGGAGAAAAGAAATGATAGAATGCGGCTCCCCTGTCACACCCCTCCCAGGCTGCATAATGCCTCTCCCCAGCTCCTACAGATATTGCCACACCCCTACAACTTTACTAACCTCCTTATCCCTGCAGCCCCCCCAACCACCCAGACCGATCACTTCCTTCCTCCTTGCTGATCGCAGGCAGAGTGGCAGTGGACTCCCTCTCCCCCTCACTGATCACAAGCAGAGTGCCAGCAGACCCATCCTTCCTCTTCACTGATCTCAGGCAGAGTGGCAGCATCCCCACCCCCCCCGCCCCCCGTTCTCCCCCTCACCCTTCACTGAACTCAAGCAGAGAGCCGTTGGACACTCCGCACTTACTTCCTCATTAACTGGAGCACCTGCATAGGACTTGCATGGAGCATGTCTGTTTCATGCCGATTCTGGATGGGTGAATGTGCTGGTAAAGGGGGAAGTGCTGGTAAAGTTGGGCGTGCAGCCTATTAAATCAACCAAATGCATGCAGATACATTTAAATGGTTGTCACGCCCATTTCAGGCACGATCCTGATCGCGACCTTTCTCAGGCCTTGATAAAGAGGGAACCGGCGTGATGGCAGGCGCGGATCTACTCGCCTCACGCCTGACTTTACCAAGTTTCTGTGCCAAAAATGGATGCAACTTGATAGTAAAATTTGGCCCAAAGACTTTTTTCTCCATCAGTTTCTCAAACCCACCAATTCCTGCTGCCTTTTTGTCTTTTATGTACCTGCTGGATTCTCAGAAACCTAGGAAATCCACATGCACATGGTTGAGGTCAACATTCTTCGTTAAGAATAATAGTCAGCTAATAATCATTTACCACTTTTAAATGGCAGGCAACCATCTCATAGGAGTTTTCTAGGACCCGATTAAAGGTGAAAATGGTCACATTCTAGCCAATGTCCCAACAGGCTGGCAGTCTCAGCTTTTTCAGTCTGCTGCATCAAAACTCACCCAAAATCTAAAATTCCCCAGCTGATGTTTGGCCACAAAATTGAAGTTTTAGCATAAAATTAATTCTTTAATACATCCTTTCCAGCCAGCGTTTCTAACATCCTTGGATTGTCTCAAGCTAGTGGTTACATCCTTAGTGCTGTGTATCCCTATCTCCGAGACTAGACAGACCTGCATCTGTTTTAACATGCATAATGTCTGTGTGGACCCATTGGAGTGAATGACTGCTCTAATGAGTGTCCAGGTCCAGTATTTGTACATGAATACCCATGCTTAAAACAAACGACAACATTTTATTTCTTAATACAATGGTACTCTTATTGAAAGTATGGAAAAAGAAAATAATATTTGGTACACTGGCAGTGTTTGTAATTGAGGGGGAAAAGACAATGCAAAATATCCTTCAAACAGAAAAGAATTGAAAAAGAAAGGATAGTCAAACTGATTGTATCTTTTTTTACAACTTATCAACCGCAAATTCTAATTTGAGGCTTATACATCAGGTTAAAGGACAGCGCTTTCAGACTCTTGCAGTGCATTACAATCACTCAATCTCTTGTGTTTTAGCTGTGATTTGCAGCTGAGGAACGGTAAACACAATTATTCTTCAATAGAGCTGATTTTAGGTAATTATTTGTGCATGATAAGTGAATGATTCTGATTAGCAATGTTATAATTATTTCATGGAGGTCACAGGTAGAGGGATGCCATTATGTTCTCATCGTGTGGTGCTCTATCATTTTCTATTTCCTGACTGAAATTGGGAGAGGATGAAATCAACTGCAAATGTATAATTCACTCTGATTGCCATCAAATCAACCCCCATGCTCAATTCTAAACAACAGAGCTGTTATCAAACTGATTCAAACACTGACTGTTTGCAAAGGTAGCTGAAAAAATTTCTTTTCTGCCTCTTTGTCTTTGAAATATAAAACACACAAGTGTTATGCCGATTTGTCACGAGCCTTCTGAATACCTGGTATTCTGTGGAGTTCACAGGCTCAGTATAGGCCTTCAACAGCCCTCCTAATTTATTGAGGCATCCCAGATGTCTCATCCACAGTGAAACATTTTGTTGCTCTCCTTTCGTATTTAAAAAAAATGTATTTCTTTTCGAATTGATCATCAGAATGAATAAAGCCACGTTCTGTGGTGGATTTTTCAGTGTTAAGTTTTCAGAGGGGGTGAGGTGTGGGGAGGTGCGGGTGGTGGCAGTTGGATGGAGTTAGCTCTCTGTTCCAAATCAATGCTGAAGCAATTCACCATTCGAGTGGGCCGTAAATTGCTGGCAGATCAACAGTCAGAACATTGTTGAGGGGAGGGGCGGTGGGAGGTGGGGATGGAGGGGGGATGGAGGGTTGAGAGACCTGGGGCAAGTGTTGGGGGAGGAGAGTGAAAGGGATAGAGAAAGCTACACATACTTGTACTCCTATCACATCGGAGCACACAAAAATAATAACTTACTAATCAATAAAAATCAATCATCCAAACCTTTACTTTTGAGCAGACTCCAAAGCAAGTAAAGATGGGGAGAGCATGAGCAGTACATACACATGTTGGGGTACACAGTTGGACCTCAACATACAACTGGGATCCAATATACATCATAAGGCTTGATTTACATACCAAACGCATCCTGTCATCTGAAACACGCGGGGACTTGGTGGCCTTTTTTGGGATACTGTCCAAATGATATCTGCAAGGCCGTAAGTGTCATGGTACCATTTGGTTATTGGCCATACATGCCATGCAGAAGTGGTAAAACTTGAATTCTGCCCAGTCTTTGGTGAAAGATTAAGCAATGCCGGTGTCTGCTGAACATGAGAACTATTTAGTTGAGTGCGCAAAGTGAAGATCTTTCTTCAGTGTTCCTTTTACTGGCAAAATTGTAAATTTAAAACATGATCAATGAAATTGCAATGTAAAGTACAATTCTGCCTTATTTAAATCAATGTTTGTTTTTCATCTGAGGATGAATAAAGTAACAGAAATACTTGTAATGATGACCTCAGTGCTGTGAATTTTATAAAGGCTTTTTTTTCCATTTGCATTATCCAGCATCTTTCTTCTAAATTCCATTGAACATTCCTTGTTTGCATTTTTGAAGAACATATTACCATATTACCAGATTATACAGCTTTAAATTTCACATGAGGCATTTTCTACCAAAATAGAGATTACTTAACATATGTTAAAACTATTTTCCTCTTGTCACAGTGATCTGATCTATTAAAGGTACTATTTTCCCTATGCCAGGTACAAATTTAAATTGATGAAACTTGTGAATCAAGTTCTAAGAAAATTGTTATTTACACTTAATTGCTTGTATGATCAATAGATCCTGCTCCAGCAAGTACAAAATGGTTTCCATTTTAGTTTGCGTTTGTTCATTGACATCATATAACTGCTAAATGAATGTGTCAGTTCACAGAACTTAAGCACTCTGCTCTCCAATAATTGATAGCTTCTTTGATGAAACTATATGAAGAATAATTAATGCCACGGAATAATAATGTGGTGGTTATATTATTGAGACACTTTAACATTTTTCTTATTCATTCGTGGGACATGGGTAAGACCAACTAGCCAGCATTTACTACCCTTCCCTGGTTGCCTGAGGGCATTTAAGAGTCATTGCTGTGGATCTTGAGTCATGATGTGGAGATGCCAGCGTTGAACTGGGGTAAACACTGTAAAAAGTCTTGCAACACCAGGTTAAAGTCCAGCAGGTTCTGGGGACCTGGGTTCGAATCCCACCATGGCAAATGGTGAAAATTGAATTTAATAAAAATATCTGGAATTAAGAGCTTACTGTTGACCATGAAACTGTCAATTCTTGGAAAAACCATCTGGTTCACTAATGCCCTTTAGGGAAGCAAATCTGCTGCCCTTACCTGGCCTGGCCTACGTGTAACTCAAGATCGTAAGAAGTCTCACAACACCAACAGAATTATTTGGTAGCACAAGCCACTAGCTTTCGGAGTGCTGTTCCTTCATCAGGTAAGTGGGAGTTCTGTTCACAAACTCCTGTTCATATATAAAGGCACAAACTCAATTTACAAAATAATGGTTGGAATGTGATTCTTTACAGGTAATCAAGTCTTAAAGGTACAGACAATGTAAATGGAGGGAGGATTAAGCACAGATTAGAGACATGCATTGTCTCCAGCCAGGACTGTTAGTGAGATTTTGCAAGCCTAGGTAAGTCAAGGGAGTTACAGATAATATGGCATGAACCCAAGATCCCAGTTGAGACCGTCCTCATGTATGCGGAACTTGGCTATCAGTGTCTGCTCAGCAACTCTGCGTTGTCGTGTGTCGTGAAGGCCACCTTGGAGAACGCTTACCTGAAGATCAGAGGCTGAATGCCCGTGACCACTGAAGTGTTCCCCAACAGGAAGAGAACACTCTTGCCTGGTGATTGTTGAGCAGTGTTCATTTATCCGCTGTCATAGTGTCTGCATGGTCTCCCCAGTGTACCGTGCCTTGGGACATTCTTTCCTGCAGCATATCAGGTAGACAACATTCGTCGAGTTGCAAGAGTATGTATCGTGTACCTGATGGATGGTGTTCGAGAAACTAGATGGTTCTAAGTCAAGATTCCGGGTGGCTTGGAGGTAATGGTGGTGTGTCCCATGGCCTGACTTTTCAGGATGGCAAGCGCTTGATGCCCACCATCCTAATAGTTTTTTTAGATAAGAGAGAGCGTGAATAATAATCCTCCCTGTGACCCCAACAGGCCCGTTGCTATGTTCAACTCAATGGAACAATCAGTGATAGTAGCCAGGACTTCCATCTGCCCTTGGATGCAAGTTCCACCTTGGAGAGCTGCTTTCCAATCAGGGAAGTACCTGGGTTCCCAGGAGTGAGAGAGTAGCTGGGATCCTGAGAAGTCCAGAGGATGTCTGGGGTAGGCTGGTTGGGAGGAATGGGAGGATGGGGGGCTGGAGCATCTGGAAAGGGTGTCCCACATGTGCATAGAAAATAGGAGCTAGTGGTCTCCCAAGCTTTTCTTTCTCATGCAGTTAGATCATGGCAGATCTCTCCCCATCCCCATTTTCATACATTCTCTCTAAACCTCTTACCTAAGAAATATCTAGGATTTCCAGTGTTCAATTGTCTGAACATCCACAGCATTTTGGTGAAGAGAGCTCCAACATTCAACCATAATTTTCTAGCTTGAAGAGATTTGGGAGTGGGGGCAGGTCCCTGTCAGGCCTTCATTTGTATCCTATTAGAAATCATAGAAACCCTAGAGTACAGAAATAGGCCATTCAGCCCTTTGACTCTGCACCAACCACAATCCCACCCAGGCCCTATCCCCATATCCGTACATATTTTACCCACCAATCCTCTAACTTATGTATCTACGGTCAATTTTAGCATGGCCAATCAACCTAACCCACACATCTTTGGACTGTGGGAGGAAACCAGAGCACCCAGAGGAAACCCACACAGACACAGGGAGAATGTGTAAATTCCACACAGACAGTGACCTAAGCAGGAATCGAACTCAGGTCCCTGGAGCTGTGAAGCAGTGGTGCTAACCACTGTGCTACCGTGCCACCCCCATGGGATGCAAATCGATTTCACGCTAGTCTCCAGTGGGATTCCGGATCCACCATAGTGGACACCATTGTAAGATCCCATTCCAAATTCATGCTGGTGTGAAATCAATTTTTGGGCTTCCTGACAAATTCTCCTCCCCACCTGCCATTGAACCAGCCAGCAAGAATGTGGAAGAGTTCTGCCTGCTTCTCTCTCCACAGATGCTATCAGACCCACTGAGTTTCTCTGGCATTTCCAGTTTTCAGTTAAAATTGTCGTACTTGTTTTCAAATCGCTCCATTGTCTCACCCTCCCTATCTTAGTAACCAGGCCCACAACAGTCTATCCTCCTCCAATTCTCACCCACTGTTAGACTGGATAACAATGCATGATCAGTGTGTGGATGAAGATGAGTGAGAACCCTGATACTGGGACTAAGATAGACTTATGGACACATTGGCACAGTGGCTAATACTGCTGTCTCACAGCATCAGGGACTCGGGTTCAATTTGGCCTTGGGTGATTGTGTGTAGTTTGCACACTCTCCCCTTGTCTGTGTGAGTTTCCTCCGATTCTCCAGTTTCCTCCCACAGTCCAAAGTTGCGTAGGTTAGGTGGAATGGCCATGTTAAATTGCCTCTTAGTGTCCCAAGATGTACAGGTTAGGGGAATTAGCGGGTAAATATGTGGGGTTACAGGGATAGAGGAGGATTGGTGCATACTCAATGGGACAAATGGCCTCTTTCTGCCCTGTAGCGATTCTGTGATTCTGTGACGATTCTGTCCCCACATTCTCACTAGTGAGCCTATCAGCAGCAAACGTGGGAAAGAAACATCCTGTGACTAAAGGAGCAGCCTTCAGGCTACACATTGACAAGCTTGTTCTACTATATTAAAGGTATGCATTGATGTTGTTGTTTTTGTGAGCCAGTATAATGATCTGTCCACATATCAATGCCTTTTGCTGTAATGCAGCCCAGAAACATGCACAGTCTGTTGCAGGCTTAAGCATGAATTGCATAAAGAACTGCAACATACCGCATTTTAGGACAAGTTGATATGCCAGTGAAGTCAAATATCATTCGCTGGGCAGACTGCAATAGATAAAATAGGTTATGTCATGTGCCACTAGGCACAAAAGTGTCTACTTCTCCACTGATGCAAAGCTGAATTCAGTCGTTCAGCACACAGGCACAACTAAACCCCCCTTCAGAAAACCCGAGCTTCGATATTCTGTTTCACAGCGCAAACATTAAATCATTTACCCTCATTTATGGTATACTTTGTTTCTCAACGCAAAATAAGAGGAATAAATTGAAAGGCGTGTAAAAGCTTTGAAAGATGAAGGGAGTATTGCCAATGGTGGGGAAGCAGACTGAAATAATAATGGAAACACTAGATATAACTGATAATGTGGGAATTTTGTCATTCTTGACAGCTCTGAAAAAGCTATTACATTGATTTTCTGCTAGAGGATCTTAGCAGTGCAGAGGTAAACATTTGCTTCACACTTCTGTGGCTGCACATTGGAATCTCTGCAGAGGACAGATTAAAACTTTTGCTCAGTAGATGTAACGAGGTTGACAAAGTGTTTAACCAAATGCCTGATGGGCTGGTTAATTGACCACCATAAAATCTTTCTGAGGAAAGATAATAGGTTATACCTATCTGAATAGATTGGACTAGTTGGGTATCTTTTTTCCAGAAAGAAATGGAGGCTGAGGAATGGCCTAATAAAGTTCTCTAAGATATTATGAAAAGCTTTGATAGGAGTGAGGCATTGGTCTGGATTTCCCTGCTGGGTCGGGTGCACCAAGGTGCATCAGGGTGGTGCCAAGGAGGTGGCACCAGAGGGGCAGGGCTTATTGAGGGTGATGTCTGTAGGGGAGATCGATGGAGGGTCCAGCTGCCACTCTGCAGGTGAAATCAGTAACAGGGAGGAAGGGGATGATTGGGGCTGGCCATCAGAGTGGGGGGAGGAGGTGTAGGGGTCGCTGGGGGAGTGGGGAGGGGGAGGTGGGGAGGTTGTTCAGGACTGCTGGTGGTGGAGGTCAGGGAGATTGGGGCTTCTTGGGGGTTGGGGGTTGAGGCTGGCATGGAGATATCCAGGAGGCAAGCAAATCGGAGCAGGGGGTTTGGAAGGGCAGCGATGCAGGGTTGCTGTGCTGGCTAGCAATCGAGCTGGCCAGTGATCAGGAGACTGGCAGTGTGGGCTACTGCACAAGTACAGATCTCTGTTATGATAGATTTGCACATGCACAATGGTCCGTTCAGCACTATGCTGCTGGCCTCTCAGGTGGGAATAGGCCTCACCCCCAGATTTGCAGAGTGAATCTCTGCGGCATTCTGTGATGCAGAGTGCAGGAGATTCATTTTGAAAATCCCATTAAAAAACCCATGGGACTTACTCCTGTATATATGAAAATTTGGCATTTAGAATTTTTTTGGGAGAATCCCAGCCATTATCTCCAGCCTATTTCAGTCATATGACCAAGACTGGTATTGACCATCCAAAATTGCTCAGCTAAAAGCCTTTGCCATAGAGTGGAGATAATGGATAAAATAATAACATTTAATCCAGCTGAGTTGCTTTCTGCCTAGCTCTTAGCTGTCTAGGGTTCCAACTCATAGAGATGGAGTGGAATATTGTTGAGGCATTGGCAGTCTCAACTATTGGCTGGAGGATCAGGAAGAGACCCAAGCTGCCTCTTCTGAGAAGGCCTGCTGAACAATAAGTCTGTCAGGCAGCGGTGAGGGCAATGGTGAGTCCTCCCCTGAAATGAAAACCCCAAAGGGGTAGGGGTTGCATCTGCTGAGAGCTACTGGTCAGTCAGAGGCCTACAACTCCTGTGTTCAGCAATGCCATAGAGGAGGTCATGGCTTCTGCCAGAAGGAAATACACCAAGGTCCCATGATCACAGAGCATTCCAGGCCAGAGATAATTAATGTAGGTATTGATTTAATGGAGTGGGTGTTGAGGGAGAGGTGTGAAGGAAGTTGGCAGTAAGGGCAGGGTGGTGGTTCTCCACAGGTGATACTCCTCAATGTTCATTCCCTCAGTCAGGCACTGAGTTTCACCAGCCTCCCTGTGACAAACTGCCAATATGATTTTAGTTGTTATGCCTGCCACATGGTGACATCCCTGCCTGAAGCTAGTCTAAGACCAGTAGCAGTGGGGTGAGGCCCTCAAGTAGTCATTAATTGACCAGTTAAGGACTTCAATAGGTGGAGGAGCAGGAGGTCAGCCATAGGCCTTCCTGCCCAATACTTAATTCTGGCAGAGACAGTAAGGTAGCTCCAGGTACACCATCACATGCCTTTCCCTCCTCCAAGCTCCCCACTAGAAAGAGCTGAGGATTCTGCTCCTGAGGACTGGGCCCCTGTTTTGAGTAACTCCTCAAGCGGTAACAGGGGTAAATTCCACAGACAGTGCTTGTTTTAATACGTCCATTCTGGGGGGAACTCCCCATCCAAGGCAGTGCAATTAGCAACTTTCCAGAACTTTCCAGTACTGCATTGAAAAGTCACGTCACCTTTGCTAGTAACTTGTGAGTGTCAAGTTGTTAAATAAGAGTACCACATTATTTAGATTCTGGTTTTGCAGTTCAGCAGGAACTTCTATATCAATGCAGAGTGCATATTTAAAGTTACGACTATCACATGCTTTTTACTGGGCATAACAAGATCATTTTTTACTCAATGTATCTGCATCTACATTTTCCTGTTCCTTTTACAAAGGTAATAGGACATATTTTAAGGATACTAATGATCCCTGGATCAAGTTCATTAAATAAAAATAAAAATAAAATCACACTAACGTGAAGGTAACATTCTTGAACACCAAAATATAAATGCCTCTCAGGTGAATTAGTGCACTTTTTTTAAGAAGAGCAGAGGAGTCCTCCCCAGTGATCTAGCTAATATTTATCCCTCAAATAATATCGCTGAAAAGAAACAGGTTAGCTGATTATTAGTCATTGCTGTTTGTGGGACATTGCTGAATGTAAATTGATCACCATAATTCCTATGGTATGATAGTGACTAGAATTTATTGGCCATAAAATGCTTTTTGGCAGCCTGAGATCAGAAAAGGCTTTATATCACCGGGTGTTCTTTTTTTCTTTAGTTTATTAATTGGGGATATTTTTATGTTTATTGGTATTTTCCACTTTTGACGATTAGGTAATATTGTTTCCCTGTGCCAATTTGTTTCATCATGACAGAGCAGCTCCATGGGAAGTCCTGTGGATTGGCATTGTGTGTTTGTTCAAGGTACAGAACCGTGTCAATATATTATACGTTCAGAGGCCAGAGTGTAGAAGACAGCAGAGTAAGGAGCAGACAAGCATGAAGCTACAAGCATAGGGTCCGGAATGTCCTTGTGTTAATTAGAGTTCTTGCTCACTTAAGCAAAGAATTGAAGGGATGTTGGTTGGCATGCATGCAATCATATCTCAGTATGGTACTGCTTTCAAGACAGGAAGGGAGAAGAACGAGAAAAAATAAACAGAATTGCCAAGAGTTCTCAAATCAGCAATAATGTAGAAGGTCATTTCTTTGAAGTTAAAAATAAGACAGTTAAGAATAAGCTATTTTAGATCATTACAGGCATGTGGATACATGAACATCAACTGCTAGGAATTAATTTTTTTTGATACAAAGTAAAACAGCAGATCAACACAGTGTTCCTAAAACCAGAACCTAAATAATGTCATTTGAATTGTTCAAAATGGCAATGACATTCACAGTAATTGATGCCAAAACTAATCACTGATTTCCCTCTTGTCTTATTATTGCTAAGGAACTGTACTAAACGTAATCTGGACTGCACAGTAATAATGCTAAATTAGACGCACTACTTTAAAGAAAATTAAACACTTCTGCCTATTATGCAGCGAAGACAGGATAGGATAACAGCAGAAATATTAACTGTGAGGCCGTGGCATTATTTGGATAAAGTATACGACAATGACATTGACAAATATTTTTTGACATTATGCAGCCTACTAGGGAAATTTGCACTCTCACATGTGAATGCTGCACGGATGCACTGACACATTTGCTTTTCCCAGTTTTAGTTCAGTCACTAGTTATCATAGCCAAACACAATGTTTCTTCAGTGACATCACTTGAGTCTACAATATTCTATTGTCCCTGGCAGTGATGTAATGAAATTGAGCTTTATTTCTGATGGGCACTCATTGCAATGTCCATACAGACATTTCTTAGAAAGTGCGATTCAGTACCTTTTAAGCTCTTTTCAGTACCTATCAAGAGAATCTGATTGTTTTTGGCAAGGATGCTGAGGTATCACAGCAGACAACGCTGAAAAAGTAAGGTTTGGAGGTAGTCGTGATTTATTCTCATTTGTCTAGTCTGCAGTTGATAGCACGAAGAAAGGCACCTGGCATTAAACAGTCACAGCAAATGAATACTTTATCCGCATAGAGATGTGAAGTTTGAAACTGCATTGCAGTAGACATAAAATGGTTGAATGAAAGAATGCAAATACTGACATTTAGGGGCTCAGAAATCAACCAAAATGTGACCTCCACTTGACAATATAAATTACTCAAACTACGTGAGCTGAATTGATGCTGATTTGAAGTTAATCCATGAGAAGAAGCTCATGTCTTTATTGATTTTGGTGTCTTCCGGTAGAAACCCTGTATGGATTTAAAGCTAAATAAAACCTTATCTTTTCTGGCTATGTATTCATCATTACTTACAATTTGCCAACATGCAGGTTACATTGAGTCAAATTAGCACTAAGATTAATGGCACTCACTATTATTTATGGAAGGGATAAATATGTGGTTAAATGCTGATGTGCAGACCTTACTATCTGCCACTATGAGTTCCATCATTCTACCATTAACTTTTTAAGAATGGCATGTCATTTTCTGCTTCACCTCATTCCTTTACCCTTAAGGCATTTCAAGTCTCAGTGCCCCTTTAACAATGTGATCAGTGTTAATTACAGCTCAGCAACCTCTTTGACACTGAAACGTAACAATTAGAAGGAACAATTAGTGAAATCTCAATCCTTTAAGTTTTAATTGTTGTTGGAGTTTTAAATGCAGATGAAGATTTTTTCCATTTTCTCTCCTGCCTCCAGATCCAATCTTTCTTTCCTCTATTCCTCTCTCCGTCCTGGATTTGATGTTGATTTCACCCACACTAATTTGCTCTTCCTTCTCAGTCCGCGCACTCCTTTTTTGCTTAATCATTCACTCTGATTGGTTAAGGAGACACACGTCTGCTTGCCCTATTCACACAGACTCTGATACCCAGTTCTTTTCCTTTGAGACATTATTAGCCTGTGTTTTCAGCAATTTGTCATTAATGAAATGACAATCAGTCATGTAAAAAATTTTAAGCATGCAATGGTCTGTTTAACTACCAGGTACCATTATATGCAGTGCTGTGGCAAAAAATCTGGGTCATTGATGAAAAAATATGTACAATGTGCAACTGACAGACTTAGAAGGAAACGGTATGAATGAGCTGCATTAGGCTCATCACAAAGCTACATTTTGATCCCAACTCTCACTATAAACATTATCATTAAAGAAGATATATTACATTACAAATCACAATTGAAGATATTAGTGCATGATATTCCTCTGCTCACCACTCTCACTAAAGCTTTAACCTATTTAAAATGCACTGATTAATGTCTGCAATAAAGTAACAGACTTAATAATGTAATACAAATATGTTGGGCATTCATCCTCTAATGCAACCAATGTTAATTTCAAAGCAATTTGGATTATATAACATACTCACATAAGAGCAATTTGCATTTGTAATAATGTATTTAATATAATGAAATATTCCAAGGTGTATTACATAGAAGAAAGATGGACCAAGCAGGAAAGAATTTAGTGGAGTGGGTTGGAAGTTAATTGAAAAAGGTTTGATTAGGAGAAGAGCTTTAGGAGGAATATCTATGGCCCGGACCTTCTGGTCCTTTTGCAGCTGACCTTGGAGGCACAGAGCATGTTGGAGACTCCACTCCAAAGACCTGGCATCTGGAGAGAGGAATAAATTCAATAGGGTGGCATTGGAGCAGAGTTGGTACAGATTTTATCAGCAGTAAACAGGAAATCAAGCAGGAGTGAAATATAGCTCAAATAAAAGTAATTGAAAGGCAGTAAAATGGCTGAGGCTTTACAAGCCTGTTCCAATGTTCCAGAAAGTACACAAAGGCCATGGGGCACCAATGACTTGGCAGGTCTATCAGGACACTAATGGAATGGCAGTTCAAGTCAGTGTTGAGTTTGGCAGCTATCAGATGAGGTAGAGTGCCTTCAGGCTAGGATGCCCTGTCCAGACCATCTTATAGTGAGGAGGGAAGGTCAGATGTCAAGGCTTTGTGTTGTAGCCTCAATTGTGTGATTTGTCTGCTATCACTTGGGCATATTGAAAGAGGGCTGAGAAGGGATGGTTGGAGGCAGCATCTTAGAGAGTAGCCCTTGGGACCAGCAGTGCATGATTGCCGTGGGTATCATGCACTCAAAAGGCATTTCTCCTAATGAGGCTGAGGGCTTGAGAGAAACAGAGCTGCAACAGCTGAGATCCAGACAACAGCAACTCATGGTCATCTGGTGGGACAACATTTGGATGGGAAGTGAAGAAAGCTACAGGGAGACCGCAATCCAATGCCTGTGCATTGGATGATACAGGAGCATCATTCTTTTTACCTGGTAAAGAGGCTGGTCACCTTCTTTCTCCAGCATTATTGCTTCACTACCTATATATAAGTGTCCATCATGTTGCCCTGCCAGTTCCAGAGCTTATTTTTCCATTGGCATTCAAATTGTGAGAAATGGGAGCCTGCCCTTGATCTGAGCTCTTTCTTTCACATTGTAGGATCTTTTCTTTTCCAGGAGTAGGAAGGAACATGTTAGCTGCCCCACAATAACAAGCATAATTTCTAAGCAGCTGTTTATTTTTGAGGCTATTCTAATGGATCCAGCGTTCAACCACTCTGCCCGGAAAGCACAAAGGTCACTACTGACAGACGGACAATTGTTGACCTCTTCTTCAAAATTGTGTCTTCGAATCTTTAATGATCACCAGAGACATAAGAGTGGGCCTCAGGTTTTGATGTTTCAACATAGAACATAGAACAGTAAAGCACAGGAACAGGCACTTCAGCTCATAATGTTGTATCGAACATGACGCCAAATTAAATTAATCCTTTTTGCCTGCCCTTGGTTCATATCTCTACTCCTTGTATATTTGTCTGCTTATCTGAAAGCCCCTTAAATGCCCCCAGTGAATCTGCCTGCACCATCACTCCTGGCAGCATGTTCCAGACACCTACCACTCTTTGTGTGGAAAGCTTGGCCCTCTTATCTCCTTTCAACTTTCCCCCTCTCACCTTAAGTGCATGCTCCCAATTACAAAGATGAATAGCATAAACCTCGATCAGAAAGCTTGAAGAACATAGAAATGCTATTGTATATCATAGGTGTTCTGAAATTGTGGTGAAACTATATTGTTTAACAACCCGTGCACCTAAGTTGCTGTTGAGGAAAGCCAGAAGTGTTTAATGTTGACACTGTGTCTAAAGAGTTATATAATTTTCCAGTGCTCAACATCAACATCATTCACTTTGAAGTGCTCAGAATTACTTTCCCAAATAAAAGTCTGTGTAGTTCTATTCAATTCATTATGCTGCATGCCATTACAAGGCTATGAGATGCACTTTCATGTCTTACTGTGAAACCTGACCTTTCTGAAATATGCATTTGACTTTCTGTAATACTCTTCCAAATCTCTCATATGTAAGTAAGATGTTAAGTTGTTGTTTTGCATAATTATTAGCCATGCTCACAGATGGTCAGTTGTAGTAATGAGTCCCTTCAGTAATACCAGGTCCAGAACTGATTCATTGGTATTGCTGTTACATTGTCCATGACAGATGTTTCCTCATCCCTGCAGCTGACTGATTTTGTGACTTAAAGGAACACGACTGGTATGAAAATTTTGGAGAACAAAGTATTCTTCTTTCAAAAGCAACCATGGTCAATACGATTCACAAAATAAAAAAAAGGGAAGGGGCAATGTTAATTCTCTTAGATTTTTACATGAACTGAAATACCTTTAAGAAGAATGAGCATTACAATATTGTTGCTCATATGAACAGGGGTTTAATTGTATTCAACTACATTTACTTTCAATAATCAAATTGAAAGCTTTGATCCTTATTAAAGTTCTGCTTGAGATCCACAGAGATTACAGCAAACATCTGTCTCAGCCAAGGTTTCTAGATTGTGAAACAAAAAAGCCTACACAGCATTACCTTGCACTTATCATACATGTATCATTCATAGAATGAAATTAGCATTCGATTGTTTTTATTTGTTACTTATTTATAGAAGTGTTACAGTGCCTCATTCAAATCATTAGTAGATAATCTTTCTCAAGGCTGAGACAAATTAAAAGGTATGTTTCGTACTTTTCACGTTATTGATTTTGAACTGCAGTTCAACAAAAGCACAAATAAGATTGGTTCTTTAAATATTGCCTCGTATATGTGAATACACTGATATGCTCCTTTGTGTGAGCTAACACTTACCTGACACACAGGATATTCATTTATAGTGTCAGGCATGGATTTTGCACAGCTCTCCACTCGGCCCTCAGGTGGTTCATAGGTATAGTAACCAACTCTCTAAGTAAAACATCTGCATGTTTACATACTCAGAATGAAAATCAATTGACTACAAATTCAGCAGTGATTGAAATTGTGCTGAAAATGGAAGATTCTGAATGGTTTATACTTTTTGAACTCAGATTAGATCACCTTTAATATATTTAGCCAAAGCTGCCTGATCTAGTGAAGTATTTTTCATTTGTTATCATATGAGCTCCACCTACAAATGTGTTTTAGCTGACTTAATCTTATTGAGGAAAGTTCTTAGTTTTGTGACAGATTGGTTGCTGATGTACAAAAGACTGTTGTTAGAGAAAAGGATTAAAGATTTACATTGTAGTCAATAGCTTCGTGTTCAGTAACTTTCCGTATAGTGCAGATTAAATGATAATGAAATTAGTTTTCTTTCTATCCAGCTTGAGACATGGATTTGAATTCTTGATGTACAATACACTGAATATTTGAAATTTCAGACTTCTACATAACCATACAATCTATGGGCTTTAGTAGATGTCATAAGCTGTGGTAATGAAACTCAATTTTTTTCTGCAATTCTTCTAAAACCTTTAGTTATTTTGCAGCTTTCATATTAAATATAAATTTTACATTTAATGAAGAAAGTACAATTCCTCCCTTATCAAAAGGAACTAAAACTCTTTAAATTTGTGAGTTTGAAGTTTCAAACTGAGCCTGGTTAAGTCCAGAGGAGTCACTGGTAAGGTGCCTGATGATTGATTAGTCGTGTCATGTTATCCTTCAGGTTATGGTTATGTACAGTTATATGGAGCTGAAGGAGAATGTTCCCAATTTCCAATGGCAAGTCACATCAATGAGGGATCCCAGATTCACTGAGTTGGAGTGGCACAGAAGGGAGCATTTGGCCCATCCTGTCCGCACCAGCTCCCAAACAAGCATTATGAATTGGTTGCAATTCCCTTGCTTTTCCCCCACACCCCTGTACATTGTTTCAAGTAATCATCTAATGTCCTCTTGAATACCAAGATTGAACCTGCCTCCACCATACTTCTAGGCAATGAATTCCAGGCCAAAATCACTTGTTGTACAAAAAAGTTTTGTTTCACGTCACATTTTCTTCTTTTCCAAATTTTCTTAAATCTCTGTCCTTACACTCTTGATCCTTTTACGAGAGGGGACAGTTTCTTACTCTCCATTCTGTTGAGCCTCCTCATGATTTTGAGCATCTCTTTCAAATCTCCTCTTAATCATCTTCTCGCCAAGCAGAATAATCCCCAGCCTCTGCAATCTATCCACATTGTTGAAGTCTCTCATCCCCAGAACTGTATTGAACATCATCTTCCATCTATCTGCCCACTCCACCTAGCTCTGTGTCTGTCTGAAGTTCTACACTTATCAGTTTACCGTACTTCCACGTTTTGTATCATCTGCAAATTTTGAGATTGTGCCCTTTACACCAGGATTTAAGTTATCAATATGTATCAGGAAAAGTAACGATTCCAATATCGATCCCTGTGGAATTCCACTACAAATCTTTCTCCAGCCTGAAAAATATCATTGGTCATTGCTCTCTGCTTCCTATTATTCTGCCAAATTTGTATCAATGTTGCGACTGTCCCTGTTATTCCATGAGCTTTACTCACAAATCTATTGGATGGAAAGGTATTGAGTGCCTTTTGAAAGCTAAGTATCTCAACATCAAAAGCATTATCCTCATCAACCCTTTATGTTATGTCCTCAAAAAAGTTAATTAGTTGAACACCCTCCCCCCTTTTGAAATACATGGAAGTTCTTCCTAATCAACCCACATTTTTCCAGATGACAACCAATTCTATCCCAGATGACAACCAATTCTATCTGGAAGGTTGTCCACCATGGAAGTTAAACTGACTGGTTTGTAATTGCGGGGGCAAACTTTTTTTTTGAAGAAGGGCATAACAGTTGCTGTTCTCTAGCTTTCTGACACCGCACCTAAGTCTAGAGAAGACTGGAAGATTATGACCAGCATCACCACAATTTCTATTCTCATGTTCTTCTATAGCCTTGGATGTATCTCAGCTGGTCCAGGTGCCTTGTCAACTTTAAGTACCAACAGTCGAATCCAGTGGTTCCCAACCTTTTAAATCTCAAGGCATTCCTCTATGCTATAAAATAATTTTGTGGTATTCCTCTGATTTTCTCTATCTTCTTCCATTACAGGAACTATATTTTTAACTTCTCATTGTCCTCGCGCCTGTTTTTTTTTTTAACCATTCCCTGTCTCTCTTGATTTCTTCTTGGAGCTGAAGACAAAGGTTTCATGTGCCCTTTTTGAGTTTTTACTTTCTGTGCGGGATATGAAATCTTTGCCTTCAGTTTTAAGTCCTGTTGGTCATGCGCATAGGCCTGACCAAGATAAAAATTCTAAATTACGGCTTATTACCAGCCGGCATATATGCGAGAAGCCCAAGATTCATCAGCCACAGAGCTTAAGATGAAGGTTAGTTTTAGTTCAATTCTATCAATTTTGACTCTTTTTTTAGTGGCACACTTGGGGGATCTTCACAGCACACCGGTGTGCCATAGCACACTGTTTGGGAACCATTGGTCCAGTCACCACTTCCTCCTTATTAATTTTTGTAACAACTTTAATCAGGCAAGTGAGGTGGGCCTGTTAGAATATGAACTGCCTGATTAAGGGCCAGATTGATGGGCCAAATAGGGAACCTCTTGCTTTGTATTTAACCAGGACTGTCAGTTCCTTTGGGACTCCTAGTGTAGACTACTAACTGACAGCACTCTGTCTGCTGTTGTCAGACTTGTAAATAAAGAGATTTTGGTGAAAGGACTTTTGCCTCCAAAGACTTATTACAATTTTAAACCTTTCTAGGGACAGTATTTCCTCATCGGTCACCATGTCCTGGGTAGCATCTACCTCCATGGTAAGACAGATGAAAAATATTAATTTAATACTTTAGTCATGCCCCCAGCTTCTTTGTGTAAATTTTCTTTTAGGTCCCTCATCAGCCCTACTTTGACCACTCTTTTACTATTTATATGCCAATGGAATAAAATTTATTTATTAGCCACAAGTGAGGCTTCCATTAACACTGCAATAAAGTTACTGTGAAATTCCCTGAGTCACCACAGTCCGGCGCCTGTTTGAGTCAATGCACCTTACCAGCATGTCTTTCAGGATGTGGGAGGAAACTGGAGCACCCGGAGGAAACCCACGCAGACACGGGGAGAGCGTGCAAACTCTACACAGACAGTGACCCAAGCCAAGAATCAAACAGCAGTGCTAACCGCTGTGCTACTATGCCGCCCAATACTTTGGGAATTCTCCTTTTATGTTGGCTATCAGTCTTTTCTCATAATCACTCTTTGTTTCCCTAATGTGCTTTTTCACAGGAAATTAGCCGTGTCCAATAACAGCTCTGGTCTTTAGTTGACAATGGGGATTGTTTTGTTCCACTACTCAGGTGGCTGCCTGTGTAGAGTTTGTATGTTCTCTCAGTGCCTGTGTGGGTTTCTTCCAGATGCTCCGGTTTCCTCCCACACTCCAAAGATGTGTGGGTTAGGTGAATTGGCCATGCTAAAAAAATGCCCCTTAATGTCAGAGGGATTATCAGGGTAAAGATGTGGGATTATGGGGATAGGTCTGGATGGGATTGTTGTTGGTGCAGGCTCAATGGGCCAAATGGTCTCCTTCTGTACTGTAGCAAATCTATGATTCTATACTTCTATTCCATCATGAGGTGCATCATCTTGGAGCCAATTTAACCACAAATGCAACCCTCCTGCCCTCTAAGAAGAGAAGAAAATTGAACCTCAAATAATTCTTCGCCCTTTGCAAGTGTTTTCCAGCCTAATAGTTCATGAACAGCATTGTGTGAAGCTCATATTGGGTCCCTTCTATAGATTCTTGAATGGTTTGTGATTTATGTCAAAAATAACACATCAAAGGTTTGCTAGTAGGTTGATATATAAATTAAGGATAATTGAGAAAGATGAGATCCACACCAACTCCCCTGGCTATTCTCCCCACCTTTAACTACCCCCCTTCCCAAGGGAATCCCCCAATCCCTGCCAGGCCCAATATTCATCCTTACGCACCAAAGTCCAACCCAACCCCACACAAAGTCCAAACCCCCGACCTCCGGCCCTCCCAACCTCCAACTCTCCCATCTCTGATATCCTCCACCTCAGCTCCCCCAACATCCGACCACTCTGAACTCTGCCGCCCCCCACCCCCGCACTAAAGATCCCTCCTGACCACTAACCAGCCCCAACCTCTGACCACAGAGGTAAGTTATGCAATTCATTGGTATTGAGACAATGAAAGGCAAATATTCTAACAGAATTCAGTTTTGTGCAGAAATTTCCACCAACCATTTATGACTTTCTCTGTTTTTTCATTCGTTCTTGAGGAGTTGCTGAGGCTGACAAGATTGCACCCATTGTCTATTATTAATTTGCTGAGATAAAAGAGGTAGTGGATCTTCTCGTTGGGTCATTGAAGTCTTTGTGGTGATGCTCCTACCATGATGAATGGAGGGTGATACATGGATCATCATGGTAACTCCTGGTGGAGCATGCTTCCTGACAGGTAATAGCTGTTTATATAGTGCTTTTCAGAAAGGCAAACATTCACAAATGTATTTGGACTGCAGCGGAGAGAGGAAACACATGTAGGGTAGCAGTAGCCATTAATAATCTTGAATAGCAATCAACATTGGAAATTCTGTCTATTTTTTTCCAGCATAAAGTGGAGATGCAAAAGCCAATTGAATTATTTCAAACTATGATCTGCTCAAATAACATATTACCACTTCACCTAAAAATAGGGTGACTCATTATTTGACTAGCATTGACATGCGATAAAAGCCTTTGTTATTTTCCTCTTTTAACCTTCAGATCACATTCACATTCCTCAGGCTTTCTAATCTCTCTATTTGTTTCTTTCTTTATCTTCAATAACTCTTATAATCATTTGTTATTCCTGCTAGAATTATTATATACCTTTCAAAAAAAGTCAAATTTATTCCAACCTCTATTTATCTGTCCACTAACATAGATTTGATGAACCTAAACTCAACTAGTTCTTATTCACGCCATTCAGTTCCATTCTACCAGTTTTACTTTGCTCGCCTCTTTCTCTTGTACTATTTTCATTTAATGTAATGAAGTCAAGATTGCCAATTCCTAAACATTCCTTGACTTTCAGGTCACTTGTGTTTTTGTTTTGTTGAACTAGCACTGCATATTCTTCATTGTAGAATATGCAACACGCTTATTAATGAACCATGTCTTAGTACATTATATAAACCCTATCCAATTTTGGCTGCAAATGTTTATCTCCACTCGATTTAGAACAATTAACTTTCCCATAATTACAATTCCATTACAAATGTAAACTTTTCCAATGTGCTGACAAAAGTTATCCTTCATTTATTTTGTTCTATTTTGTGATCTATAACGGGCTCATCCATTAACTCCATTCAGACAGATTCTGATGACCATCAAGAAAACATCTTTTTTTAAAAACCTAAACCACTACTTTTAATTTTTGCTGCCTTCATCTTCCTTTCCCATCTGACCTGAAAATTATATGAATGGGATTATTGCATTCCCAGATCTGGACTGACTGAAGCCAACTTTCTGACAAGGAGATGCCTCAAGGATCTGTTCTGGGACCCTTGTTGTTTGTCATTTTCATAAATGACCTGGATGAGGAAGTGGAGGGATGGGTAAGTAAGTTCGCTGATGACACGAAGGTCGGTGGTGTTGTGGATGATCTGGAAGGATGGCAAAAGTTGCAGCAGGACATAGATAGGATGCAGGACTGGGCGGAGAAGTGGCAGATGGACTTCAACGCGGATAAATGTGTAGTCGTCCATTTTGGCAGAACCAACGGGATGAACGAGTACACTATCAAGGGCAGAAGTCTGAGTAGTGTTGAGGAGCAGAAGGATCTTGGGGTCCGGGTCCACAGGACTCTTAAATCGGCCTCGCAGGTGGAGGAGGTGGTCAAGAAGGCGTATGGTGTACTGGCCTTCATTAATCGAGGGATTGAGTTTAGGAGTCGGGAGGTAATGCTGGAACTTTATAAGACCCTTGTCAGGCCTCATTTGGAGTATTGTGCGCAGTTCTGGTCGCCTCACTATAGGAAAGATGTAGAAGCTATTGAAAGGGTGCAGAGGAGATTTACAAGGATGTTGCCTGGACTGGGAGGCATGCCTTATGAAGTTAGGTTGAGGGAGCTGGGACTCTTTTCCCTGGAGAGACGAAGGTTGAGAGGCGACCTGATAGAAGTTTACAAAATGTTGAGAGGAATAGATAGGGTGGACTCTCAGAGGCTATTTCCCCGGTTTGAAATGGTCGCTACGAGAGGACACAGATTTAAGGTGCGGGGAGGGAGGTTCAGAAGTGATGTTAGGGGTAAGTTTTTCACTCAGAGGGTGGTGAGTGAATGGAATCGGCTGCCGTCAGTGGTGGTGGAGGCGAACTCGCTGGGGTCTTTTAAAAGACTTCTGGATGAGTATATGGGGTTTAATGAGATTGAGGGTTATAGATAGGTCTGTAGGTTGGTAGGTGATGTGATCGGCGCAACTTGTGGGCCGAAGGGCCTGTTTGTGCTGTAGTGTTCTATGTTCTATGTTCTATGAGATAATTTCAGTCACTCAATTTTAATTTGTATCTTTCATTCCCTGACTTCATTTCCAATGCTTTACACCATTGTATATAAACATTGCAATGTTGATGCTATGGGCTGGATTACATGCTCCCCCTTTGGTGGTTTGATGGCAGGGGCACATAAAATCGAACAGGTTTTGGACTCATCGCTTACCAGCCAACTTCTCCCTCCACCACAAATGGGTGAGCCTTGGGCAGCACACCTGCCACATGGTATTATGTCCATGGCGGTGGGGGAAGGCAGGCACAGCAGACAGGAAGCTCAGCAGCTTTAGCCACAAGACTTGTGCCAGCAAAATCCTCCTTTGTTGGCTCCCTTAGCCTTTTGGAAGCAACTCTCCTGGATGGGAGACGGAGTTGGGATGTCCTTCGGTCACCACTTCCATTGATGTGCCTGGGATCCTGGAATTGCCAGCCATCCAATTATCCAGCAGTTCTCTAAGATGGGACTTCTTTGAGAAAGAGAGGCACAGCTCTTGCATCCTCCAAACAAGTAACATTGTGCCCAGAATTAAGTGGCTGTGGAGCAGCCATCAGGATAGGGGGTAAGATACTCCTGACCTCAATATTTTACGGAGGGGACCACAACATCCATTAAATGCAATTCTTACAATGCATAAATGAGCCACAGAGTGAACCTGACTGACGATCTTAAATTCATTTTCAGTGGAATCCTTAGCACAATCAAGATTGTTTGGCAACTGTTGTCCAATCGCGGAATTGCAGCTTAATATAAACTTCAAACTCATCATTTATTGGTTGATTCTGCATTAACCAATCAGAGTTGATTTGCCTGGTTTGAATTTGAAACCTGTTTGGCAGACAAGCTTTGGCAGACAAATTTGATTGTGTTTTTTGAAGGGGTAATCAACAAGGGTGATAAGGGCAGTGCAGGTTATGCTGTCTACATGGACTTTAGCAAGGCCTTGATAAGGTACTGCATGGTAGGTTGTTGCATAACGTTAAATCTCACAGGATCCAGGGTGAGATAGCTAAATGGATACAAAATTGACTTCTTGACAGAAGCCAGAGGGTGGTTGTAGTGGGTTGTTTTTCAAACTGGAGATCTGTGACCAGCGGTGTACCTTGGGTTTCAGTGCTGGGTTCAGTGTTATTTATCATTTATATTGATGATTTGGATGAGAATATAGGAAATATAGTTAGTAGGTTTGCAGATGACACCGAGGTTGGTGGCATAGTGGACAGTGAACAAAGTTATTTGGATTGCAACGGGATCTTGGTCAATTGGACCAGTGGGCTGACGAATGGCAGATGGAGTCTAATTTAGGTAAATGCGAGGTGATGCATTTTGGTACATTGAACCAGGGCAGGACTTACTCAGTTAATAGTGGGGCACTGGGGAGAGTTACAGAACAAAGAGATCTAGGAGTACATGTTCATAACTCCTTGAAAGTGGAATCATAAATGGACAGTGTGGAGAAGAAGGCATTCAGCATGCTTGGAATCATTCGTCAGAACATTGAATACAGGAGTTGGGACATCTTGTTGAAGTTGTACAAGACATTGGTAAAGCCACACTTGGAATACTGTGTGCAGTTCTGGTCACCCTATTATAGAAAGGATATTATTAAACTAGAAAGAGTGCAGAAAGGATTTACTAGGATGCTACTGGGACTTGATAGTTTGAGTTATAAGGAGAGGCTGGGTAAACTGGGACTTTTTTCTCTGGAGCGTAGGAGATTGAGGGGTGATCTTATAGAGATCTAAAAAATAATGAGGGGCACAGATCAGTTAGATAGTAAATATAAGAACATACATAAGAACATAAGAAATAGGAGCAGGAGTAGGCCATCTAGCCCTTCGAGCCTGCCCCGCCATTCAATAAGATCATGGCTGATCTGTCGTGGCTCAGTTCCACATTCCCGCCCTCTCCCCATAACCCTTAATCCCCTCTCTTATCAAAAACCCATCAATCTTTTCCCAAAGATAGGGGAGTCTAAAACTAGAGGGCATAGGTTTAAACTGAGAGGGGAGAATTACTAAAGTGTCCTGAGGGGCAATTTCTTCACACAGAGGGTAGTCAGTGTCTGGAACAAGCTGCCAGAGGTAGCAGTAAATGTGGGTACAATCTTGTCTTTCAAAAAGCATTTAGATAGTTACATGGGTAAGATGGGTACAGAGGGATTTTGACCAAATGCAGGCAATTGGGATTAGTTTAGAGATTTAAAAAAGAAAGGGCAGCATGGACAAGTTGGGCCAAATGGCCTGTTTCCATGCTGTAAACCTCTATGACTCTTTAACAGTTAACAGTTAATTAACCTCTGCCTCATTCTCTGCATTCAAGAGTCAATTACTTATCTTTCACTTGCACATTATGCAATGGCTCCTGGTGAAAACTATACACACTGCAGGATGAAGCTCAACTCTCAAGCCCAATTCACTCTAATGATCGAATAACTTAGAACTCACTATTCATGGGGTTATCTCACTCTGTTTTCATGCCACTGGAGAGCCTCTCCTCCCCAGTAAACATTGTCCAAAAATCAAGAGTGTGCACACCTTCGGTATCAAAAGACAAGGTTCCCCAAGTCAGTGCAAAGCTGAAAAATGTCAGAAATCAAATGGAAACACTAGCCTTTTAAGGATCATGTGGAAGAACCGCCCAAAAGCAAAACCTCACCAACAACAGCCAGCACCTTCACAAGAGGTGTAAACAGATCAGCCAACTCTTTCAATCAGAGCAAGAAGAGCAAGCTGATGTATAGAACACCATGGTAACTCATTAACCTGAATGTAGATGACACTGAATTCCACCCTCTGACCTCAATATGAAATTTTTTTTGACTGGTGTGTTGTTTCAAAATACAATACACATGTACTTGAATGGCTAATCGCAGGAACAACAGAAGTATGAATATTGGGATACCAATATTAATAAATAACACTAGATGGAGAGTTGAGGAAATTGGGAATATTATTGTGCTTGAAACAGACATCTTTCTCTGTAGATTTCCAGATTCCGTGCTTAGCAATGTTCATGATGTCAGCTGATTATTTGCATCAACATTGCCGTATCATAGATTAGAGCAAATGCAATTTTCAGGAGTTTAAAAATTCACAGCTCAACTTTGAAAATTAAAGGAATTCAGCAACAACATTCAGCATTTCTGTGACAATGATTGGAGGATAATCTTTCCCTTTGAATGGCGCAGATGACACAATAAATCACAATTCAAAAAGCTGAATAGTATTGGAATAGTACTTAGAAATGAACTGTAAACACCTGATGCCCCCACCCCATCCCATCCTAAGTGTATCCATTTGATACACTCTCGAAAAAAAACAATAAATTCACAGACTGAACTGAATATATTTTGTTGTGTGATTTGGCTGTTGAGGTAACAACAGCTGGCAGCTGCTTGAATGTGGAGCAGATTATGACATCTTATTGAAGGGTCTGATTTGTTTCATGCTAGACTATAAGCTATCATATTTTGACATGTGGTTCAGAAGGATATAAAACACTTTAATTTAACAGTGTGATGGAGCTCAGTTCAGTGTTTTGTATATACCACACACAGTAATTCCAATATAGCCACTGGAAGAATGGGTAGTCACAATATTTATGTTGTAGTAATAGCTGGATTAATGAAAGCCAGCGAACCAATTGGCAGACCCAGTTCTGAGTGTGACTTAATATTTCCTTGAGTGTACGCTGCATACTTATTTGGAAAATGAAACATGACTAAAATTAATTGAAGCTGCCACCCAACAGTTGGCTTCACGGCTGTCTCTGACCCACTGGTGAAAAAACATTACCGCTGTTCTAAAACTAGAATTAGCATCAACACTGCGTGAAAGACACTTCTAAAGTACAATTGAATTTCTCACATGCAGCAGGTCAATGTCAAAATTACAGATGAGCTGAAAATTACCCTTATTTGCTTAACATTACAATTTTCAGCTATCACGGGTACCTGTATATCTTCCAACCCTTCCTCAATTGTCCCTCAGTCTCAAGCATTCTGAAATACTTTTTTTTTCCTTTTCACCATATTTATCTAATTTGTGAAGAAACCTCGCACAGCTGTGCTTCTTTGAAACAAATCACATTCCTTATGTGCTACACATCAGAGCTTGCTCTCACTTTGTTAACACATCCAATCTACCCCTGATAGTGTCCCTCTTTCTGCCTTTCCCACCTTACACGGGGTTGCCACAATTGGTGGTTGACCACCCTTCATATCAACCATCCTCTGTTTTTGGATTTGGCGGGTGCTTTTATAGCTGGATGCCCTGCATGTCACTAACCCTCGCTATTTATTCAAACCGAGGGTTGGCACCAATACATGCCGACTTTCCTGTGCCTGTGCTGAGTTCTTCTGTGGTCAGCAAGTCCTAGAGTGGGGCTCAAATCCAGAGCCTTCTGGCTCAGAGGCAGTGTTACAATCAGAGACACCAGTTAGTTTTCTTTTCAAGCTATGTCTAGTGGCATTACCTACATACTGTTGCAGTCAGACTCATGTTGTGAAAAAAATGAAAAACATGGTCCTCCCAGTAAAGTTTAAATTCTTTAGACTGAAAAGCACAAAGTAATGGCTGGATAGTATATACTATTTCCATATTCATCAATAAGTAATCGAGTATTTGACCAATTGTGAACTGCTAAATAATTATGTCTAAATGCCCTTTCAAAGGGTAAGCATCAAAATTAATTTTGTTCTCAAAGATATACATATATGTGCCCTGAGCATGTTTTCAAAAAAGATTTGAGCATAGCTGTCAAAGCAGCAGCGCATCTGCTAGATGGCAGTGCAAGGTAACACAAGGTAGCACAGGAATAACCAGCCGGATAGCTAAATGAGGTTTTGCATGGTACATATTCTTTAATAAAAGCGTTCTGTGTGTAAATCAAAGCAAGCCACAAGATGAAAAGACACACACACAGTAGCACATTTATATGCAAAATATTTCAGAGGAAAACCTTGCGCAAATAAGCAATGGCATTGTGCTGCCAGAAAGATCTGCTGCATAATGTATGAGACAACACAGTCTCTGCCGATACTTTCTGTTCCCAGTAAAAGACAAGACTCAAGGCCAAGTAGTACAATCACTTAATTGTGGATGAAGAAGGGAAAGCAGTGCCTCTCCTGAAACGTTAGGTAGCAACACAACTTATGTTGGTGGTAAAGGTGCCTATAGGTTATTGTCCAGAGAAAAAGGGCGAATAATAAAAGTTTAAAAGGTACGGCTTATCTCATCAATCAAAATTCTAGATCTTACACCCAAGCTTGCTCCCAAATCTTTTTTCCCTATGCTCATAAGTCAACCCCTGGCATTCATGCTATCCTCTTTAATTAGCATTAGAAGAGTGAGAAGGTCTAACTTCATAAAATCATAGAAATGCTACAGTGCAGAAAGAGGCCATCTGGCCCATCGAGCCTGCACCAACCACAATCCTACCCAGGACCTATCCCCATATCCCTACACATTAACCCACTAATCCCACTAACCTACGCATCTCAGGACACTAAGGGGCAATTTTTTTAGCATGCCAATCAACCTAACCCACACATCTTTGGACTATGGGAGGAAACCGGAGCACCCAGAGGAAACCCATGCAGACTCCACACAGGCAGTGACTCAAGCCGGGGATCCAACTCAGGTCCCTGGAGCTGTGAAGCATCAATGCTAACCACTGTGCTATCATGCCTCGACTGGGTTACTGTTTGTGTGGAGTTTGCACGTTCTCCCTGTATCTGCATGGGGTTTCCTCCGAATGCTCTGGTTTCCTCCCACATTCTGAAAGATGTGCTGGATAGGTGCGTTGACCCAAAGAGGTGCCAGACTGTGGCGACCAGGGGAATTTCACAGTAACTCCATGCAGTGTTAATGTAAGCCTTACTTGTTGCTAATAAATAAATCTTTACTTTAAACTGGCAGGACAAGCAAATAGACACTTTTAAGTTCCTAGATACATAAGGTGCAAACTGCATAATATGTCCTTTTAGCAGACCACAAAGTATAAACTTTGAACTGAGGCTGGCAATACTTATCGCATCTCTGGGACTCTGATGTGTTTAAATAGAAGGGAGTAACGAGATATCACTTATTTGAATAGACCAGTGAAACAAAGAACCCGCTTGAAATTGGATTTATAGTAAAGTTTATTCATATGTTACAAGTAGGCTTACATTCACACTGCAATGAAATTACTGTGAAAATCCCCTAGTCTCCACACTCTGGCGCCTGTGTGGGTACACTGAAGAAGAATTTAGTATCGCCAATCCACCTAGTCAGCCCGTCTTTGGACTGTGGGAGGAAACCAGAGCACCCGGAGACAACCCACACAAACACAGGGAGAATGTGCAAACCTCACACAAACAGTGACCCAGGTCGGCAATTTAACCCGGGTCTCTGGCACATTGTGCCACTATGCTGCCCAAACATGATAATAATAACATGGCATTCAAGCCATGTTGATGTATAACAATGAGTTTGAAAGATATGTCTGGCCATGTTGCTGAGGAATGCCCCAGTCAGTTGGACTGTGCTGTATCCCTGCCCTTGTGAGAAGTATGTGCAGGGAAATGCATTTGATCATAAGTATATCAGGCAGTAGTCAGCAGGTAATATCCTCACGATTCTATGGGAAAAGGAGATGATGGATCCTGTCCAGCGGTTCCTTGTGCAGGTTAAGTGGCTTGGGATGCTAAATTGCTGTTTAGTATGGTAAATGCTTGGGGTTATGGGGATAGGGCCTGGGTGGGATTGTGGTCAGTGTAAACTCCATGGGCAAATGACCTCCTTCTTCACTTTAGGATTCTAGCAGCCTGCAGAGTCATTTGGCAGAATGCCACATTGCCAGAGATTTCAAACAAGCACCACAACACAGATTAGCTGGTGGTGAGAGGAACGCTCTACCTTAGATTCTTCCTGAACATTAGGATTCTCATCACCTCCACAAGCTGCCCAAGAAGTGGCTGCAGTGTGGAAGAGGCTGTCATCTGATTCCTTCTGGAGCTTCCTTTGCAAAGCGCAGGTGGAAAAATGGTGTTTGTTCAGCTTCATTCAAACAGCTCCATAGCACAGAACCCTTTGCTGTTTGGGCTGTTCCTGGGAACCCACATGCTAAGATAAACTTCAACTGCTGCTGGAGGACCATTAACTTGGCGAAAGACACTTTTTGGTGTGCCTGAGAGTTGCTGGTCTTGCAGCATTTTTGGAGGGGCTGGAAACCATGTAAAACCCTTTTGGTTATATACACCAGAAACCATTTGACAAAATATGTAAATGCTATATCAGCACCTCGTATATTATTGAAAGAACCTGATTCAAATTGTACTTTCTGTAATGTAAAATTTGTATTGATATGTAATGACTTTTACAACTTACATAAATTAAATATGTCTTTGGAAAAAAGTCAACAAACATTATACCAAGGAACCAGTGGAGATTAAATTGTAATAAAAGTTCAAATGCAAGCAGCTGGAATAACATGATCATTAATAAAATGGGTGGCACTGTGGCACAATGGTTAGCACTGCTGCCTCATAATGCTAGGGATCTGGGTTTGATTCCCGGCTTGTGTGACTTCCCTGTCTATGTGGAGTTCGTACGTTCTCCCTATGTCTGCCAGGGTTTCTTCTGGGTGCTCTGGTTTCCTCCCACAGTTAAAAGATGTGCAGGATAGGTGAATTGACCATGCTAAGTTCTCCCTTAGCGCACCCGAACAGGCGCCAGACTGTGGCGACTAGGGGGTTTTCACAGTACTGTCATTGTAATGTGAATGTAAGCCTACTTGTGGCTGATAAATAAAACTTTAAAATATATAACATGTAATTATTTTCCTTTCAATACAACAGCAATTACACTTCAAAAGTACGTCTTTGGCTGTGAGGTCATCTTTGGCTGTACGTCTTTGGCTGTGAGGGATCTTCAGATGTAAAAGGTGATATCTAAATGAAAGTTCTTCTTTCATATATTATGTCTGCATGATGCGAACAAAGCAAAATATCAGTTGAACAAAGTGTATGGTGCTTGGCAACAAATTGATGTTCCAATTTGTGATTGTGATTTGTTTATAATTTAGCAGTGTTGTATCACCAATGTACCTTTACTTCACTGGCAGACCCCTGGGAAAATGAAGTAAGTGCCATTTATACCACATGGGAACAAGCACCCACTTTGTCAAGCTGGCTAATTAAAGGAAGGGAAAAACAAAGAACAGCACGCTGACTTCCCCCATTTCCTGTTCCTATCATCGGATCCATTGGCGGCCTCCTCGATCCCCTTGTTGAAGTAAATCTAGGCTTTGATCACTTTGTAACACACCCAAGACAACTTTCATTTTCATTTGATTCCTATTGCTTTGAGATTTTGATGGAAATTCATATCCTGTGCAATCACCGATGTAAAACTGCAGGATGTATTTTCAGAGGATTTTCAGCTGTTTTTTAAATAAAAAATAGTCATGAACGTTGGCGAGGAGGTAGAGCGTGCAAATTCAATAATGCGATCAAAACACTGGGATGGACAATGCAATCAATCTTCAGTGTCCCTGTATGGCAATGCCATATCTGTCAGGTTGTCAACGTTGTGGGAACTGAGGCCTACTTCGCCTCTGCAGTACATTGATGTTATATTGTTTTCAGAAGCTGTATGTGTATTCTGCAGACAATCTGAATTGCTGTGCCTGGAATTAATTGGATGCAAATAGTCTCAAAATGGGGTCAGTATCCTTACTACCCTGTTGACCCTAATGATACAGTTGACAGCACTTTGAAAGAAGCCTATTGTTAATCTCCAATGGTGTCTGCATGCTTCAATGTGCAAATTGGTATCCTAGGCCCCATGTTGCTATTTTAGGTTGAAAATGGCCAGAGTGTGCGCCGTGCTGATAAATCACTCAAATGTCTAAGTCGATTTTGTTTGCATGCTGAACTTATTCAGAATCTTTAAAATATGTAAATAAAAACAAGCTCCTGTAGTACAGCAAGAGAGCCTACACAGTACTCCAGAAACTTAACAATGCTGTGAAATGATCAGTATTAGAAAATTGTTTGCATAAACTTAGCTGTTTCATGTGAACTTGTTGCTCATACCAACTGCATATTTTTCCAGCATTTTTCTACATTGCTTTCAGCTGCTTTGCATTGTTGTCACAAAGGAACGGACAGTCAGTGTCTTAATGCTGCAGGCTATCTGCTAGCACTTCATGTTTCCCCAAGGATATTTCATAGTGTGCTCCTAATATGTAGCCCTTTGGGCTTTACACTGCTTATTTGCAGCCTTAGGCAAAGGAGAATCCAAAGACATGTGCTAGACAGCTGCATTTTCACCTTAGATGCCCACTGCGGACCTTCACTTGCAACACTCTCGGTGTGTACAAGGCCAGACAGTTGTATTAGCAATGTCTGAACACAGCTGCATAACCAGATTACAGCCCAGAAATCCTCCTGCAATGCTGTTCACTTTAAGGGCACTAAATGTACTCCTAAATCAGCTAATGAGGAAGGCAGGAAGTCACGACCATTATGAATCAGATGAGTACCACTGCCTTTCTGCAAAAGGATAAAAAATTGCTGTGGCATAACCCTGCCTAAAGGAGGCACTCAATTCAGAGAATAATGCCTGTTTTGCACTCCAATGTCAAGGCTGGCATCTAGGGTGACACACTGGCACTGGTTAGCAATACTGCCGCATTGCACCTGGGACTCAGGTTCGCTTCCAGCTTTGGGTGTCTGTCTGTGTGGAGTTTGCACATTCTCCCCATGCCTGCATATGGGTTTCCTCCAGGTGTTCTGATTTTCTCCCACACTCCAACGATGTGTATGTTACACAGATTAGTCATGCTAAAATGCCACTTACTGTCCAAAGTTGTGGCCTGAGTAAAATACTCTTTCAGGGGATCGATGCAGTCTTGATGGGCTGAATGGCTTCCTTCTGCATTGCAGGGATTCTATGATTCCAGCATCGTCACTGATTTGATTCAGAAGAATCAAGTCTACATTAGACTTTAGGCAATAAAATGAGATTTTGAGATGGGTAGCTGGAGGCAGGAGAAGTGCTCATCCCTACTGCACATTCAAAACAAGGAAACCAATACCTGTCACTGTGCCTCCTTCAATCATGAGAAATAACTTTTACCCCCAGGTCAGTATTAATCCCGACCCAACCATTCTCCATTCCCATCCCAATCACATTCCTTCTCAATTGTCTCCCACTGACTTGTCCACCCATTCTCATGCGTACAAATACTTTCTATTCTGTCAGTTACGGTGATTCATTCATTCATTTCATATCAGTCCAGATGGTTGCTGGTGAGTCAAGGTTATCCACTGCAGCCACGGTTATTTACTCCCACGGAGGCTTTTCTAAAAGTCATTCATGGGATGTGGGTGTTACCAGCTCAGCTTGCACTTATTTCTGTGCTATCTGGGAATTGTTAGTCAAATGAGCAGCATGCTGTAGATGTGGGGTGATTCTCCCAGCCCACTACACTGTGCAGCAGGCCAGGAGAATTAAGCGAAGACTGTTTAGTGGTCTTCTCACTGGGCACCAAGGCCCCCGTGCATCTCTGGCTGCTGGATTTCCGGTGTCGCCAACTACATGCCAGAAATCGGTGTGGAGCTGATTTAAATATTACAATCAGCATTTACATTTCATTAACTGGCCTGGGACTGGCATCTCCAGACCCATTAGTCTCTCCACCATCCCTCACTTCACCTGCCTGGAGTGTTTAACTTCCGCAGGGTCTATATCAGCTCCCCACCAGTGGGGAGCTGGTGGCCCAACCCCACTGGAATGAAGAGGGACGGGCCATGGAGACCCCCCCCCAGGATGACGGGGGCGGGGTAAGGGTGGGTTGCCTCCTGGGCATTACCAGCCTGGCCCTCTGGCACTGCCTAACGGGCAAAGTGGCACTGACCACAAACATCGGGCGGTGGCAAGAGGGCAGAGCCAGAGTGGGGGATCAATGGGGCAGCGATGCGTGGGTTGTGGGGCTGGCCACTTCAATCGGGGCTACTGCGTCCGCACCGATCTCAATGCTGACAGATTGGCGCGTGCGCAGTGGCCCGATCAGCACTATGCTGCCAGCCTCTGCAGCGGGAATAGACCACACCCACTGATTTTTACTGTGACTCAGGCTAGGGCAGTCTATGATGCACAGAGTATGGGAGATTCAATTTGAATATCTTGCTGAAAAAAAGTGGGATTTACTCCAATTTTTACGCAAATTCGGCACTTAGAATTTTTTTTGGGAGAGCTGTGGTTTTGTCTTGTCAGTTACCTTTATCATTCCTATCAGTTTCTGTCTTTCTCCTGTAGCTGGACAGCTGTACGCACTGCATGGTCAGAGATCTGTGTGGGAACAGTATAAAATCATTCAGGCCCTGTTTTATAGGAAAAATGAACACACTGCTCTAGCTTGGAGTCCTTGTCTGTACATGACTGGTAATTGTATCCTTCCTCCACAGTGAAAACAAATGCTAAGTATACTCATTTAATGGGCCTGCCATTTCCTACTCTTTACGTGCTTTACATGGAAGCACACAGATTTAAAAATTACATTACAACATTAATTGGAAATTGATTAGCAATTAAGAGACAGAGAGTCGTGATCAAAGATTTGGCAGGCGTTGGAAAGTTGATGGGGTGCCGCCATAACATCACTGAATTAGTAAACCAGTTTAATGTGGAGAGAGAATAGAGCCAACGTTTCGAGTCAGGCTGACCCTTCATCCTGATTCAAAACATCGGCTCTATTCTCTCTCCACATTAAACTGGTTTACTAATTCAGTGATGTTATGGCGGCACCCCATCAACTTTCCAACGCCTGCCAAATCTTTGATCACGACTCTCTGTCTCTTAATTGCCAACATTTCGAGTCAGGCTGACCCATCATCCTGCTTCAAAACATTGGCTCTATTCTCTCTCTCCACAGTTACGATCAGACCTGCTGAGATTTTCCAGAATTTTCTGTTTTTGCTTCAGATTCCAACATCCCAAATGTTTTCCTTTTAAACCGCTTTAATGCTATGGAAACGTGATTCAAAACCCGCCACAGAGCTCTTGGACTTAAAATTCAATGAATCAGTCTGGCATATAAAGCTCAGTTCAGTAACAGTGGCCGTGAACAGCTATCATCGATTGCTGTAAAAAGCCCATCTGGTTTCTCAGGGCCCGATTTTACCATTGCGTTCCGCCCATTTTCGGGCGCGAAAACTTGGTAAAGTCGGACATGAGGCGATTAGCGTGATCTGAGCCCGTGTCCGCATGGATGCTCACTTTACTAAGGCCAGAGGATGGCCATGAACTGAACTGTGCCTGAAACGGGCGCAACAGTGATTTACATGCATTTGCATGCATTTATATTTAATTAATGGGCTGCCTGCCTAACCTTACCTGCATTTCCCCCTTTATCATCGCATTCGCCCATCCAGATTCAGTGCGAAACAGATATGCTCAGCAAAGGTCTGTTTCAGGCGCTCCAGCTTTTGAAAAGGCAAATTCAGAGCTTCCAACGGCCCTCTGACTCAAATCGGTGGTGGGGGAGAAGGGAGGGAGGTGGATCAGATCATTCTCTGGTGACGAGGGGGAGGAGGAGGACCAGTCGTTCTCTGATGGGTGGGGGAGGGAGGAGGGAGGCCCGATCATCCTCTGGTGGGGTAAGAGGAGGAGGAGGAGGCATGGTCATTCTCTGTTGGGCGAGGAGTAGGCCCGATTGTTCTCTGGTGGGTGGGAGGGGGAGGAGGGAGCTAGGTCAGATGTAAATCTGGTGGTAGGGGGGAAGGGGGGCCTGATCATTCTCTGGTGGGGGAGGGGAGAGAGGAGGGAGGCCCGATTGCTCTCTAGTGATGGGGGGAGGGAAGCCAGGTAAAAATCCGGTGAGGAGGTGTTGGGGGAGCAGGGATGGGGAGGCCGCTGCCACGCTATGGGTGATTGGTGGGGGGGAAAGGGGGCAAGGGATCGCAATCGGTCTGGATAGTAGGGTAGGTGGGTGGATAAGGGGAAGAGTTATGTCGTGCGGTGGGGTAATACCTGTGGGGGCCATCGTTCCTATTTTTCGTCCTCGCACTGCTTTATCTGCTTTTTGCGGTTCGGCAGCGATGTGACAGGGGTGTGTTTTTCAAATTTTGTTCTCATGCGCAGTTCAAAGCTTTGATTGAAGCTGCAGCATTTCAGCAAAATCAGCCCCACCCACAGTGCGATTCAGACCCGCAATTTCTTTTCAGACTAAGTGTATATGGGAGCGCCTGAAAGCAGTTTTCCAAGTCAGATCTGAAGTGCACTCAGATTCAGCACTTGGAATCAAAATGGTAAAATTGAGCCCTCAATGTCATAAAAAAAGAATCTGCTTTACTTACCTAAATGTGGCCTAAGTGTGTCTCCAGGCCTACAAGGTGATTGCCTCTTAACTGCCTAGCAAGCTACACAGTTCAAGGGGAATTAGGAATGGGCAACAGATGCCGGCATAGAGTTATAGATGTTTCCAGTGTGGAAATAGGCCCTTTGATCCAACTTGTCCATGCCACCCAATTTTTAACCACTAACTAGTCTCAACTGCCTGCATTTGGCCCATATCCCTCTATGCCCATCTTATCCATGTCACTGACCTTGCAGTGTTGCTTGAACTCCATGAAAGAATTTTGAAAAAGTATGTGGTAAGTGATGTTGCCCAGGGATTTGTGCTGGGGTCTCAGATTGCCACCATGTTTTTCAAATGTGTTGATGGAGGAATAAGAAGTTGTATATGCAAGGTTACTGATAATTCTAAATTAGGGGCCCAAGAGGGAGCAGAACTGGGAGTAAGAAGTTAGAAATGAGCATAGATTAAATAAGTGGGTAAGAATAGATGTGAGTGGGGAGAGGGTTAAGCGCAGAGGTGTGTATTGTGTCTAGCCGGGGTCGGGGGTGGGGGAGAGTTAGTGAGATTTTGCAAGCCCAAACAAGTCGTGGGTGGTTATAGATAGTGTGACATGAACCTGTGTGCTATACAGACAAAGCATACTGTCCACGGAGTACATAGAGGAGAAGGAAAGAGAGGATGCAGAATACGGGTAAAGAGAAAGCTACTGAGTGTGACACTGGCCAAAGCTGTAAATTTCAAACTCTTGGTAAAGCATAATTGAAATAAGCATAACACAAATCACGTAAATAAACAATTTGCAAATTTTACATGGGGCATCATGGTGGCATGGTGGTTAGCACCACTGCCTCACAGCACCACAGGCTCAAGTTCAATTCCCTGTTTGGGTCACAGTCTGTGCGAAACTGCACATTTCCCCCATGTCTATATGGGTTCCTCTGGGTGCTCCGGTTTCCTTCCACAGTCTGAAAGAGGTGCTAGTTAAGTGCATTGACCATGCTAAATTCTCTTTGTACCCGAACAGACACCAGAATGTGGTGACTAGGGAATTTTCACGGTAACTTCATTTCAGTGTTAATGTAAGTCTACTTGTGACACTAATAAATAAACGTATATCTAATTCATCCCCAGGGAATATTTACTTGCATGGTCTTATATTTTTGGGATGTAATTGTCTATCTTCTTGGCCTCCTTTAGTAACTCCCTTTGCAATTTACCCCAGGGTGTTGAAGTGGTGGATGAAGCATGCTAGTGGTAGCATGGAGATAAAGATTAAGCAAGGATTTATTTAAGCTTTTACTCACTGCACAGAATGAATATCCAATGACTGGCAAGTAAGTGTGATAAATAAAAAGTACCTCAGAGACACCTTAAAAACAAAGAATGTGACAGCAATTAATGTTAAGTTGTGCATTTAGTCAATGCCTTTGACAGCATTCAGCTTTATTGGCTGAAGCACTGGCTTCACAGCATCCCCCTTCTCACAAAGTGTGGACATGCTCTGTTGCAGACCAACTGCTCCCAGGCATCCCAGAGCCTAAGATGCCAGCAGCCAGACAATTAACAAATAAAGAATATGTTGTTTGACCATTGATAGCATTCCAAAGTAACAAAGGAATTTTGATCCCACCCAACATTTGTGTCTGTCAGTAAAATCAGAGACAGATCAGTATCCCGTATCTTACATAAAAAATATTGCATATTTCAATTTCTTAATTGTTAAGGTTCAGTATCAATGAATTGCCATTACGCACGATTAACACTGCAATCAGTACTGTTGTATTAATCTGCTTCTCCAAGCAGATGTAGTCATAATACAGGTGATGGTCAGAAAATCATTTAAGATTATTTACCTTACCTGTACTTCGACCACTTCCATCACTACACCACCTCAGGACATGGTCTCTAACATTCCTGGTCGAGTTTTAAAACCAGAAAGATCACATCTGTTGTTTTGGATCATTTCACCATGTGTCCCAGTAGGTAATTTAAAAGTGTTCTGGTTTTCACAGTGGAAAAAGAATTAGCTATAAATGAAAAGTTAGTGAAAATGAAGAGAAAATTAAAACATCCATTTAACAAACCTGAAGATAAAAGAAAAATCTGCAAAATTATTGTTCTGCAGTGTTGCCTAGAGGCAATGCAGATGTCAGTAAGACCCTTACAGAGGTTATTCGCCCTGCCTTTGTTGAATATACTGGGCAGGATAAATAATTGGTCAGAATATAAAGAATGACAGAGAATGACAAAAAGGTTTATCAGGAGAAAGAAATTACAGTATGAGAGGAAACTAGCTAGAAATGTAGGCAATGGGGCAGCATGGTGACACAGTGGTTAGCACTGCTGTCTCACAGCACCAGGGATTCAGGTTCAATTCGGACCCTGGGTGACTGCCTGCGTGGAGTTCTCCCCGCGTCTGCATGGGTTTCCTCCAGGTGCTCCGGTTTCCTCCCGCAGTCCAAAAATGTGCAGGTTAGTTTGTTTGGCCATGATAAATTGTCTCTTAATGTTAGGGGAATTGGGAGGGTAAATATGTGGGGTTATAGGGATGCGACATGGGTGGGATTGTTGACAATTCAGGCTTGATGGGCCAAATGACTTCCTTCTGCACTGTAGATCCTATGAAGTAGGTTATCTTATGGGGATAGCTTAGACATGTTGGTAGAGGTAATGGCCTAGTGGTATTGTCACTAGACTATTCAGATAGAAACTCATCTAATGTTCTAGGGACAACGGGTTTGAATCCCACCATGGCAGATGGTGGAACTTGAATTCAATAAAAAAAATCAGGAATTAAGAATCTACTGATGATCATGAAACCATTGTCGGTTGTTGGAAAAACCCATCTGGCGGGTGGGTTAATCTTTTTTGTAAATGTGTTTAAAAATGGTTAAAATATATGTAATGCAGAGAAAGTGAAGTTTTTTTTAACTTTTACAATTTTGTCATGACATACTAATTCCAGTAAAAAGGGCATTCATACATAACAAAGTGGATTTGCAATGTCTGTAATACCTTTCAGCTAAAGTCCATGTGGATTTTGCTATGAATTAAGTAGCACTGTTTATCTCAATTTTAAGAATCTCCCTGATGCAATATTGATCCTTAGAAGCCTCTTGGTGAAATGAGTTCTACATTTACATTGGGAAATATGCAATTTGGCTATCAAATGTGTTCCTTAAGATGACATATGCAAGTCTCCTCTAAGCTAATGTGAACTATCTCTTCGATAGGCATTGCAGAATCCAATGCCTATCGGACTTAAAATCTGGAGTCATGTTCCACCACTGCTGGTACATCACACTTTTAGCTTGGCTTCTTAAAATCATTGAAGTTCTTTTGAGGGTTTGTTGTAGGTGCAGAAGAGTCAAGGTATATGTAAAATGTACTATTTTATTCACACCCTCCCCTACCCCTTCCTCTCCTCCCCTTCTACCCCTCCCCACATCGCTCCCTCCCTCATCTCCTTGCTTATGGAGAAAACAGAACTGTTGTGTTTATGGGTAAAAATATTTCATTAGCCATCGCATTAAAGAGGAACATATATATTTCATTGTAACAAATTTGAAAAGATGAGGCAATTAAGTGAAATGTCATAGTGCAGCTACTAAAGTAAATGTTTAGTTGACATGGTATCAAAGCTTTGTATTTGACACTTTAATATTTTTGTTAATAAATGTTTTCCATTAAACTTTACAAAATTCTAGTAACACTTCATTGAAATATGAAAACAGAAGTTAAATATGAGATAATTATAAATGAAGTAAGCAAGGCAGAAGTATACTGATAATAGATAGATTTAGGTTTTCCACAGCCCAAAGTATGAACTCTCCTTTGCTTAACCTTATACAATAAGGAATAATGGTTCGAGAATTTCTGATCTCGCTTCTTCCCAATACATTTTTAGTTTCCGTATTCTGAATTAAAACATACAAACACCTATAAGCATGCTACACATAAAAAAAATGCTAATTTTAAATAGGAGTTTCACAGATCTAAAAGAAATAACAAAATCTATGTTAATTTATATATATATAAATACTCATCTTCAACCATAAAAATAAAATTAAGAAGTATACTTTAAGTGAGTCAATTACAAAAGGATTAACTACTTAAAAGAAATAGCAAAGAATATTTGTTTTAAAAAAATCTTCAAAATACCTTTATATTAGCAAGGAATCCTTCTGCTATCTATTTTCAATACAAAACTGCTATTTCCAAGCTGGACCTCAATGTGTGTTTCCAGTCTGGTCCCATCATAAGGGGTGTGGTTACACACCTCCTGCACTGAATTGTGCTGAGACCTACGGAGATTGTATTGCTGAAGGCCAAAATCTGCTGCTCCCTTTGGGAGTTGGATCACAATTTTTGAATGCAGGTAAGTGGGCAAAACAAACAACTATTTTTTGGTGGCCCATGGCTTTCCACCGCTAGTCGGAAGTTAAGGGCCTATCTGTTTGTAAGAATTCAGTGTATTACTGAGAGAGAAATATTGACTGGGATAATAGGGAGAATGCCGCTCTTCTCCAGTAGAGCACCATGGGATTTATTACATCTATCTGGGAGGACAGATTCGGTTTAATGTTTCACCTGAAAGATGACACTTTGAAACAGTGCAGCAACAAACTCTCCCTACTCCCTGCCCCGTGGTGTCAGCCTAGATTTTATGCCCAAATTCTTGGTGCAGCATCTGAACCAGCACCTTGTCATACAGCGGTGAGAATATTACCAACTGAACTACAGTTGACCTAACTCTCAGTCAACTGAATGAACTCTTGATCAAAGCTGCTGTCCACAGCTTCAGTTGAACAGAAAAGCCTTTGGGTCTATTATGGTCACCTTGTCTGCTATCTTTACTGTGAAATCACTTTCTTAGGCATCCTGATGATAAGGTGAAGTAACTCATTTTCACTGCAGCACAACCATTAGGGCAAAAGAAATTGCATTTGAGAAGAAGTAGTGAATTCAGAAGTAGCACCTGAAGTGCAGCACACTTTGATTTGATCAACAGTAAATGAGTTTGGATGCTTTGTTGTGTAACAATGGATGTAGGAAACTGCAGCAGAATACATGCTCATCCAGACCTATTCTAACATGAAATACAATCATGAAAGAAAACTACTCCATCGGAAGAAGAAGACAGAAGTTAAAGAATTGTATACACTGGGATTAAAAACATGGGCAACAGTCATATTAACTGAATACAGAAAGCGGTGGAAATCCTCAGCTGATCAACCAGAAGTTGTGGAGTAAGGTGTTATGAAGTTGTATATCAAACACCATATAAAAATGTGGTGTTTGACAAATGTAAATATTGAAAAGAAATGCTATGTAAACCAAAATAAATCATATAGCATTGTCTCTAAAAAGCATGTTTCTTTGTACTTGGGATGTTAAACTGCAGAAAGCAGACTGCAGAAGCCAATTTTGCAACTGTGTCAAAAGCACAGAAGCCAGAGTTCCAGAACAGCAAAGCAGGTTTTTGAAATTGGACCAATGCTTTTAAAGCAAGCACTCAAAGACACAGAACTAACTGAATTCAAATTTGAGTGTTGTTGACAGCCTCAAGCTACTCAAATTGCAGGAATACTGTGAGGTAATTCTAGGTATTCAAACCCAAACAAGGGGAGATGACAGTCAGAGTAATCTGGCCATCTCTTTAGACAGAAGGAGGGAGATGCTAGGCTCTCATATATATCTTACAGTTGAATGTATGTGTTCATCAAACTTACCATCTACAGTCAAAATTGGATCAACTCGGAAGATGTTTTAAACCTAAACACCAAAAACTTTCAGACTTCTAACAAATGCCTGGTTATGTATATATGTATATATATATTGAGAATGACTGGAATTTATAAGCCTTTGTTTCATTTGTAATTCTTGCATTATTAAAACAGCGTTCTATTGGGGAGTTTATTTGGTTTGTTAATTGTATTAATAAGGTTGTCACCAGTTTTAAAATAAAGACTTGTTAATTGTTCATGATATGAAAGTGTCAGATCCTGCTTTAATTTACCAAAACTAATAACATCCTACTCCCTCATGCACACTTATTTAAGATTACAAAGTGAGGTATATCCCTTTGAAGGATCCCAAAATCATGCAGGGGGAATCAAGTGTATGTCCCCTGACCCCAAGGAGCCACATACACCTTTCTCCAATATGAGAAACAACCATTCATCACAACTCTCTGTTTCCTGAAACTGTTTTATCGTTGTTAACACAAAAAGAATGAACACAACTTCAGCCAATCCAGTCTCTCTTTGTATGTCAGTCTTGCCATTCCAGGAATCAGTCTGGTGAACCTTCATTAGACTCCATCAAAAGCAAGAATGTCTCTCCTGTGACATAAGTATACATTTAAAAGATTTTTTAAAAAAAATCATGATCTCTGCAGCTCTTACAGTCACTATTTCTCACTTCATAACTTTAGCAGATATCATTAAGTTATCATTATGTTATCAAACTGATTACGTTCAGTCATTTTATTTCTACTTAAGTGGCTTTACAGGTATTCTTTGTGTTTACTCTGGAATTAGTTTTATGGTCATGCATTGTTAGAAGGACGGTCATACGTTTTTAGACAGTTTTTTTTCATTTTCAGTTTGGAGCTGCAGGTTTGAATTCTAACTTTAGAAAGGACAGCAAACTAAAAAGAGCAGTTTTTCCTTTCTCCCTGTTTTATATTCTTTGGAAATAGTCTTGTTTTTCTGAAAAGTGAAAATCTGCAGTTGCTGGGGGCTGTACCAGAGTATCTCTGGTGCTTTGGGGAGCAGTCTTGTCTTCAACCTGTTCTGAGTGAATTAAGACTGAGAGTTTTCAGTTCTCCCACCAAAGGACTTAATTTTCAGTATGATGTAAGCATTAGTCCTTGCTGTGTTGAACTTGATTAAAGGGTTTGTCAATGGGAAGTTTTGAGTCTGATTGGAACATTGTAGATACCTTTGTTAAGGGTTATACATTATCATGATTGTTTATTTCTTGTTTGTAATTGATAAAAGTTCTTGCTACTTTTCTTACTATACATGTTAACTATATTCTTAAATAAACTTTATTTGATAAAAGCCCCCCAGTGGGTCACTTGAATCATAACTGAAGTGAAACATCTCATGCTTATCCTAGGCAAACTCAAGGTGTAAAACTTATGATTGAGGCAGGCTCCATACAACACTGAGGTTTCTGACCTGAACCATAACATTGCTCAGACTTGGAAACCAAAACTGTACACAATATTCAAGGTGCGGTCTCACCAAGGCGCTGTATAACTGAAGAAAGGCATCCTTACATCTAAGATCCTCTTGCTTTGAAGGCAAGTATGCCACTAGCTTTCCTCACCACCTGCTGTATCTACACGTCAACCTTCAGTGATTATTGCACCATGATACCCAGGTCACATTGCACTTTACCTAAACTGCCACCATTCAGATAATAATCGCTCTTCCTGTTTTTGCTGCCAAAGTGGATAACCTCACATTTGTCCACATTATATTGCATTTGCCAAGTACTTGTCCACTCAGTCAGCCTGCTCAAGTAACCCTGAAACTTCCTAGCATCCTCTCACAGCACACACCGCCAACCAGCTTAATGTCATCTGCAAATTTTTAGTTTACTAGTTTTAGTTTAACTCCTAACACCCTAGATTCAACTTGTAGGACCTCATCCCATTTTTACTTATACAGTTGGTGCCTATATGCACCATGATAGTTAGCTGTTCACCCTCTCCCTCCAGAGTGCTCTGCAGCCACTCTGAGATATCTCTGAACATTGCGCAAGGGAGGCAATATTATATCCTGGATTATATTTTGTGTCCGTAGAAATGGTTATTTATTCCCCTTACAATTGAATCCCCTATCACTATAGCTCTGCCACTCCTTTTTCCTGCCCTTCTGTGTATGGTGTCATGAACCTGGCTGCTGCCACCAATCCCTAATGAGCCATCTCTCCCAACAATATCCAAAACAGTATATCTGTTTTGAAGGGAGATAACTGCAGAGGAACCATGCTCTGCTATCCAACTCTTCCTCTGTCTGGTAGTCACCCATCCCCTATTTCCCTCAGTAATTTTTACCTTTGGCTTGTCCAACTCACTGAACGCGCTATCCACAACTTCCTCAGCATTGTGAATGCTCCAAAGTGAATCCATCCACAACTCGAGAGCCATCAAAGAGTAGACAATTTGATGGCTCTGGAGTTGTGGTTGTATACACTTCCTGCACATGAAGGAGCCAGGGACACTGGAAGAGGCCCTGAATTTCCACATCACATGAAAGGAGCATGATATGGGTCTGAGATCTCCTGCCCTTAAGTTAACTTTCAACAACAACTACAATGTCAAGAGAAACAAAAAAATAAAAAAAAAGAAAAACTGCTTACTAAACCAACTAATCACTTACTTGCTGGTTATGACAGCACAGTTCGATTTCTTTCTACTTCTCACTTCACTCAAGTCTCCCTTGCAGGTCCATCGATCTACTCCTCCTGAACATGAGCACCTCTTTCCCCGCAGCACTGAATTCCCACTCAGCTCCAAATTTCCGATACCCTCGCTCTGGCAGTATCTCACTCCAGCTGTAGCCTCTCTCCCACCGGCGTGTAGAAGCACACTGGTCCAGGGCTTTCCCTGGATTTGTGATCCTTGCAGTGAATTTTATTTTTGGTTAGAGGAGAAGGAAGGGAGAGAAACACTGAAGTAGCGTTTGGGGATTAACTGTCCCTTGACAGCAGCTCCTCCACAAACCATTGTCTTGCTCACATCCTCCTTCTGGAAATGTTGACTGCGCTAAAGATGCAAATCTTCACCCCCAGCAGCCAATCAGTGTCTCCACTCTGCTTCCCTTTGTCATCTATCATGCACACCTTATTCTGCTTTATCCCACTATCCATCTCTTTTCATTATCAAGGGAGCACTGGCTTTTATTTTCCCCTCATGGAAAAATTAGAAATGATTTATGCTAGGAACATGGTGGGGGGTTGGGGGGGTGCAGATGGCATAAAAGGACAAAGAGAATGTAAATGAGGATAAAGACAGCTGAGCAAGGTGGTAAAAGTGTTCATTAAGAGGTCACAATGTGTGAATGGCAGAATAGAGGTATGGATAGTTAAGGCAGTTGGCCTGAAGAAGGTTGTGGGGCAATAGACGAGCAGGAATGGGGAAGTGGAAAAGTGGAAGAGAGAAAGAAGGATGATAAACATGGATGAATGAGATGAAAAGAACAAACAGAATGGCATAAAATAAATGGAAATGAGGTGAAAGTGGCAGGGAAATTTAATGCTATGAAGTTGTTAAACTCAATGTTCAGTTCAGAAGGATGTAAAGTACCCATTTGGAAGATGAGGTGCTGCTGTTCCTCAGTTTGTGTTGGGGTTCTCTAGAACATTGCAAAAGGCCAAGGATAGACCTGTGGACAGGAGAGTAGGGTGGTGTGTTGAAGTGGCAAGCAACAAGAAGGTCTGGATCTTGCTTGCCACTTCCCCATTCCTGCTCTCCTTCTTCCAACCTCTCCTCCTTTAGACCAACTGCCTTAACCATCTGTACCTCTATTTTGACATTCACTCATTCTGATCTCTTAATAGGCATTTTTAGCACCTTTCTCAGCCGTCTTTATCCTAATTTACTTTCCCCTTATCCTTTTACCACACCTCCCCCCCCCACCTCCACTCGCAGTATAAATCTTTTTCTGATTTTCTTTGTCCTTAGATCTGATGAAGGGTCATTCAGACTCGAAACATTGGCTCTATTCACTCTCCACATCTTGTTAATGAACCTTTCTGACATTCCTAACAAGGAAAGGAATATTGGCAGAAACATTTTCTCTTCCATGTGTGAAACATGTACCTTGTTAACAAGCCATCAGTAAAATTGCAGATATAGAGCGAAGCTTATGTGTAATGCCACTTTAAAGCAAATGCAGAAAAGATCTATTATGAAAAGCCAGATCAGTTTCAAATGAACTCTGTCATGTCGCATTACGATACTTACACTTGCACTGTGCTGCAACACACTAATCCAAATTAGTTAACTGCAGACCTAACTACGATAAGTAATGTATGGTAATGAAATAAACTGGATGAATTAAATTTGTGGTAATTTAATCTACTAAATTATCATACATGCCCTTCTGGCCCTTATTTCCTTTTTGCCAGATGAATTAATGGTGATGTGATGTGTGATGCTACAATCCCGCAATGTATTACTTTTTGCTGAGTTGCTTGTCTTTGAAGAAGGATTTGCACAATACAAATTTGTAATTGGATTATCTGGCATTATGAATCAGAGCTATAACTGACTATTTTGAAATGCCATGAACAAAGAAATTTGTAATTCCTCTGAAAATTCCCTTTATGAAAAAGCCACTGTGCAGCAGCACTAATATATATTGAAAGGGAAACATTGAAAAGCATAGCAGCATCTTTTTTTTGTTTTAATAAGCTTAAAGCAAGTGGGTTTATAAAAGTGTAGCTTTATTTTATGTTTTTTTGGTTTCATGGTGCTTCTGATATGAAAGTAAAGAAAGTGTGCAAAAAAAAATCTGCAACTAAGATAGAGACACAATAAATGATTTATCAGAGTTTGGCTTGTAGAAGCAAAGAATACATACATGAAGAATTATCTTTAGGGATCTATAAAAATGGCTTACCTTCCCATTCATCTGAACAAAAAGAATCGTAGCAGTGGTTAAAACTGCAAAGGCTAGCATTTATTCTAAATATTGCTTAACCTGCATTTCTCCCCTTGCCTTATTCTATTTGTCTATAGTATATCATGCTGATTTTTAAAAGAATGCGCGTCTACATATTGTCACCTTCTTGTTATTAGAAAAATGCACAAAGGAAATGTTCACTGGCAGTTTCAAATCTATCTTAAAAATAGCCATAAAAATAGCAAAAACAATTAGCTTAAATAATTATTGGGTTGGAAGCAGCCACAATGGTTCATATTTTCTTTCTATGTTTACATACCAATAGATTACAACACAAACACTGGTGACATTGTGTATAAAACGTCTTAAGATGGTGATAAAATCAGGTGACCTTTTGTAAAGTGCTGATTATTTAAATAATAAACGTGGAAATGCAAATTAAATGTTAATTTATGAACAAAGGTGAAGATGTTTAGGTGTCAGTGGAGATCGTAATGTGAACCATGTTGGTTGCTCCGGGATGGTTAAGCATTAATTATCCCACTGGCTCAAGTCTACATTCACATATGATTCCGAGAGCTTGTCATAACCTCTGCCCTCAAACACCATCCAGTTAGTTAAATATGAAGTACGTATGATAATGGTATATGTTCCTCCTGCAAGGAATCTGTACTTTCAGCAATGCACGTACAATTGCACATCAGTCAGCCAGTAAAAACATTCCCAATATATTGTATAAAGGTGCAGACTTGAACAGTTGAGGACTTTACTAATTAATGTTATTTGATACAATTGCTCATGTCATGGACAGGGCTGGGAGAGAACAGAAACCCTTGTACCCGTTCACTTGCTGTTCATAATCAGCATGTTTTGGAAAAGAAGGTGTGTGTATGTTTCTCACCACCTGAGTGTGTGGTCTTTTGTTTTAATATCCAGGAGCCAGCTTTCATGGATTTAAATGAAGAGGATTATTTATTCATACGTTCATCTCAAAAGTCAATCCATCCCTCACTGCTGAGAAATCCACAGCAGAGGTGCAGCAGTGGCTGAAACAGAAAATCCCATTGATGTGAACAGGCAGAAGATCTTGTTCATGCACACACAAATGCACATGCAAGCATAGACAGACAGACAGACACACACACACACACACACACACACACACAATAACAATAGTGCACTTTTACAAGTTGTAAACAGAAGATTGTGTCATAATTCATATGTTTGACTCTTCTCATGAAAAAATACTTCATTCTTTGTTCTAAATTGACGTCGGGTGTCTCTGTGAGAAGAAATGGGGAACAAATTCCAAACTATACCTTCTCGGCCAAAGCTCCACTGTGAAGATTTTGAAATTCAGCCTCGTCGTTTTCTATAATTGTTTCTGGAACAGATTGAAGTTATTCTGGACTGATACTTGATTGCCAAACACCCATCAGAGCAGTGGGGGTATTCATGGTCTGTTCTGCACATCTTGGGACACTAAGGAGTAATTTAGCATGGCCATTCCACCCAACCTGTACATCTTTGTGGGAGGAAGCCAGAATACCATGTGGAGACACAGGGACCATGTGCAAACTCCACCCAGATAGTCACCCAAATCGAAGCTGGTGCTGTGAGGCAGCAGTACTCACCATGGTGCCACCATGCCACTCATTTGCCATCGTGCCACTGGCTCTGCACAATAGCAGATACACAGGGCAGAATTTTACCAGTTTGCACCATCCATCGATAGGCAGAGAGAACCGGTAAAATCGCGCGAGAACTGAGAAATCAGGGTCATGCCCAATTTCTCGTCTCTCGTGATTTTATGAGAGCTGGATTTCTGGCAAGGTCAGCTTCCTGCTGGAAATGGGTGAAAGACCGAATAATTTATTCAAATATAATCTAATGAGGATCTTCATGGAATTACTGAGCCTGGTGCTGAATTGTCTGGGCCCGCGTGCCTTTATGGCCTTGCTGGGGGAGAGTCTCCCTGGCGAAGAAAACACCTGCTCCCCATGAACAGGGAACGGTTATGTTGGCCTAATGGTAGAAACAGAGGACATTGAAGCACCCTAGGGAGGCTGAAGGCAAGGGAGGATGCCCCTTGGGCACTGTCAGCATGGAATCTTGGCATTGCCAGCCTGGCACCTTCGTAATGCCCACCAGACACTTTGGCACTGGGGCCTATGTGAGCAGGGCTTATGAGGGGCCTATGGTGTGGGGCTTATATGGGCAGGGCCTATGGGATCTGGGATTAAAGACGTCGCCTGACGGGGAGGGAGGGGGGGGTCCACTGTGCACTTTGCTACTCTGTAAGTGATTTGATGCGGAGGGGTGGTGACGGGGGCCTGCTCTGCAGTATGATCATTGCAGGGGAGCGCGATCAGTCTGGTTGGTGGGGGCTATGTTATCAAGCGATGCGAAGCTCATGATCGGCCGGGGATCCTGCAATTGTAGGAGGGAGGAGCTTGTCCCTGTTGCCTCCAGCAACAGCCCCATTCACAGTATGGCCTGACAGCTCTTTCTCTCTGTCTGTCACACCTCCACTGTTGCTATTGTGCATGTGCAGAATCAGAGATCTGCTCATGTGAAATAGCTCCCTTTGCAGACTGGCTGGTGAATTAAGCCTATCCCACCTCCTGCAGCAGCTGGAAATGCTCTGGATCATTTTTTCATGCACAAGATTGGGTGTGAAACTCATTGAAAAAAAAAATCTGTAGCCCTCCCATTTTCATGCTAGCTGGACACTTAGGGCCTGATTTTACCATCAGGTTGAGCCTGATGGTAAAATCAGGCCGAAAACTTGGTAAAGTTGGGCGTGGGGCATCCATTTAAATTGATTTAATGGGCTGCATGCCTAACCTTACCAGCACGTCCCCCTTTGCCACCCCATTCACCCATCCAGAATCGACGCAAAACAGATGTGGTCCACAGAATTCCAATTTAGGAACTGCAGTTAGAGAGGAGGTAAGTGTCGAAAGGTCTCTGCGTGAGATCCGTGGTGGGGAGGATAAGGGGGGTCCCCTACCACCCTGCCTGAGATCAATGGGGTGAAAGAGGGGGCCCACTGTCACACTGCCTGAGATTGGTGGGGAGGGAAGGGGGCTTTGTTGTCACTCTGCCTGAGGGGAAAAGAGGAGTCCGTTCCACTCTGCTTGATATGTGGGGAGGAGGGTGTGAGGGGCCTGTGATCAGTCTGGGTAGCGGAGCGGGTGAGGGAATACAGGGGTGAGTAATGTTTGTGGGGGGGGTGGGGGGGCAATGTCTGTGGGTGCCAGGGGGAGGCATTATTCGGCCTGGGAATAATGTGGCTGGTAGTCGCATTTGATAATTTTTTCTGTGCATGCGCAGTTGGAGGTGCCGATCGAAGATGCAGGGTTCCAGATGCATTAAGCCCCATCTATAGGCTTCTGCAATGCAATTCGGACTCGCTGGTATTTTTTCAGGCAGAGCGTGTATGGGGGCACCTGAGAACGGGTCTAAAATTTGGATCTCAAACACTCCCAGTTTCAAGTCCATCCAGCATTTAGAATAAAAATGGTAAAATAGGGCCCTTTGAGTCATTCTCGTAAAATTCTGCCCATTGTACAGAATGACTTACATCCAACCTTGTCAAAGGATTTTGCATTGGCCGGTATATGAAGACTAATTCATTGTCAAACGTGTTCAATGTATTGTAACATTGTTTCTTTCAAGAAGGCTTCCAGAAGCCTCAACACAATAAGAGTGGACAGCAGTCTGGAATTTGTGTTCCACATGCTAACCTTGGTAAACTTAAACTTTTGCTAGCCCTGCATCATCTGTACTCTGTATTTCATCTTGTACTCCCTCAGCCCCATTCACGATATAGTTGTTGTTTGATGTCATTGTCTAATTCTTGCCTGAAGTGTGTGGTGATGATTTGTGCTTTGTTGACCATTTCAATTCAGCCAAATCCTGGACAACACTTGATTATTCTTGGTCTGTGATGGGGGCAGATGAGATATTATCAGTGGCTTTGCACTTAGACTTAGCAATTACACTTACCTTCATCTTTACAATCCACCCTGTACAATTGTTGGGCACTGATCTCGCATAATCTTGATATTCTTTTTTAAGTCATGGAATGTTCTCTTGACCTCTCGCCATCTTTTCATTGTGGTTGAGACTAGCTTACATAATAATTACATACACTTAGGCAATTTTTTTTGGAACAGTATAATTAGGTGCCCTGTATTATCAAAATGTTTCCCTGTTCTTGTGTCATGTAGTTGACAAGGACCTCCATGATATAGTCAGTGCGATAGAAATGTGAAGTTTTGTCACTGAGCTACTTTCTCATGTGTCATGCTCACGACAACTGTATTCACAATTCAGAACAATTTTACCAATCAAACTGCTTTTTTAATGGCATGAAAAGGGTCCATTGTTTATAACAGGTGATAAGGCAATTTTATGGCATGTTGTGTAGATAATTTTCCAATTGTGTGTCATTAAAATCTATGACTAAAGAACATTTAAAAATGTTTGTAGAAAAGAGGAAAATGTTGTCCTGGTAAACTTAAAGTGTTAAATCTAAATTAATTATACATACAATGCCATGAAATATCAATGCTAGGAGAATAAATAAACGTATTTTGTGCATTATTGCCCATGTGAATCTGGTGTAAATTGATGTCGGAACTATGATATGAATTTGAAAGATTAGTGGATATAATGCCACATTGTTTAACTTGTCTATCCTTCTGGTTAAGTATACATTATTTCAAAACTATCTGCTCTTAAATGTTTCCATATTGTCCACTTAAGTGCTTTGTTTTAATCACAGAAGGTACATTGCAAATACCAAATGCTTCTTCCTCCATTTATTATTGGATTTCCTTTGAAACAGATTGCCAACTCCAACATTTTGAGTAACTAATGATTTTCCCTGAATTGGCCAATTACTGGCCAGAGGATGGGTTTTCCACACAATTAAGAATGGCAGGAAGGCTCTGCAGGCTGCAAGACCAACATAAATCTCCCCAACAAAATAAGCAGGCTGGCTACAAAGGTATGTAATGCAGAGGATTTCTAACACAAAAGTAGCCTCCAAACAATATTTTTAAATTTACTATAAAAAATGTCCTTGGCCACTGGACTGTCATTGGTAGTTGTTGTGGTTGGGAGGGCGTAGGGGGTGTATCTTTTCATAAAACCATCAAACGTTGAAGCAACAGTTCCCTTTCAGTTGACAGCAGACTAAAATGAAGTGGTACTGAAGTATTTTATTTGCTATATGTCACAGTAATATTTGGTGTAATGTACTGTACATTAAGTAACATGTAGGATGCTTCATGATGCAGGGGAGTAGGTTGTGCTATATTGTATCGTTGTATTTATTATAGTTTATAGTACATTAAAATTTGATGTGCAGTATAAATGGTATAGTGCAAGATATGATAACAATTGGTGTCATGTATTTTACAGTATTGTTTACCATGTATGGTATAGTAACAACAGGTGTGGTATATAATAGCTTCATATGGTTTGCTTAATGGGGCTGTTGTGCTGCAGTTTTGGTGGTCCAGGCTCTTCTGTGGAGAGAAAGAAGGTAAATACATTTGGAATATTGTCATATGACAGTAAAAACGCCATCTACACATCCTTAGCGGCAGATAATATTTTACACAAAGCTGACAAAAAGGTTGGGATTCTCCCAAAAATGTTCAAAGTGCCGAATTCTTGTAAAAACTGATGTAACTCATGCTGGCTTTTTTTAGTATGATTTTCAAAATTAATTTCCTGCATTCTGAATGCCTCAGGGAGATTCACACTGAAAATCTAGGGTCAGGGTCTATTTCTGCTTGAGAAGCCGGCGCATAGTGTTAAGCGGACCACTGCGTATGTGCCGGTCTGACAATGCAGAGATCAGCGTGTGCACAAGAGCACTGCACCACTGGCATCCCGATCACTGGCCAGCCTGAGTGTTGGCCCATCCTGTAACCCCCTGCATCGCTGGTCTCCCAATGTCTCCCCATCCCACCAGCCCCATCTCTCCGAACCCCATAGCCCCCGGCAGTCGTGACGTCCCTCCTGGCAGCCCTGACTCCCCTGGCAGCCACACCCCAACCCCAATGGCCAGCCCTGTTCACTCCCTTCCCTACCTTTGTCACTGATCCTGACCCTTCAACCCCACCAATCTCCCCCACTAATCTCTCCCCACAGGCCCCACCCCCCAGTAGGTCTCACCACTTTTGTCTTTACTCCCCCTTGGTAATGCCCAATGCCTGGTGGGAAGTGCAAAGGTGCCCCTGGGCAGTGCTGGGGGCCAGGTTGGCACTGCCATGATGTCACTGCCCAGGAGGTACCACTCTTTACACTCAATCTCTTGGGGGCCTCCATAGCCTTACTTCTCCCCAGTGGGGTGGGCTGCCAGCTCACTGTTAGTGGTGAACTGTTGTTAACCCCACTGGAGTGAATCGCTCCTTGCTGGGGTGGGGAGAGGATAACAGACACAGAGATTCCAGTCTCGGGCCCACTAATAAGATGGAAATCAGAATTTAAATATAGAAGTGATCTCCACACTGGAAATCGGCACAGAGCTGATGACACCAGATACTTGTCCTGGAGATGTACTAAGGCCATTGCACCCAGCGAGGAGACTGCTAAATAGCCTCTTCTGATAGAGCAGCACAGCAGGCTGGGAGAATTGCCTCCATCATCTTGTATTGATGGGCATCTTTCATAACAGCTAAGATGTGGTAGATAACCAATCACATAAAAGAAAATATTGGATTTATTAGTGGATGTGTCTGCAATGTCTTTAGACCTTATGAGCTCCCTTCCAATATAGGATTGTTAAGTTAAAATGCTTCAGTGTTAATGTTGTAGGACAGAGAATATTGTTTGGTCCGACTTAATGAAGTCCTCAACGTCATAAGTTGGTTAACTGCATGTACTTATTAACCACAAGAAATATGTCCATTTATACACTAAAGGGTTCAAGCTAAGAGCTGTCTCCATGCAGACAGCCCTCCATAACTTGAGATTGACCCCGAAATGCCGGTTATGTGTTTTCCTATCTCACTGTATGAGTGGAAATGTAACTCAGTCCCATGTAAACTCCATGTATGCCAAACAGCACCCCATCCCTGCGCCCTGACTTTATCCAATGTATTTAAAGGTCTTCTGGTTTAATCCTTTTCATTACATCACTATTACTACCCCACCACCCTCCTTTAAATCTCAAAGTTCAGAGGTTAAGGAGATCTGGATGTCTTAACCCTCCCACATCTCATTGACACTACTGTTAGAGGAGTGGCGGACTTCGTTACTGCAAGTAAATTTTGTTGATTTGGAGATTATTCTGGCTTCTGAATATTTTTCCCTCCTCTTTTTCCATTCTTTGGTATTGAGACACTCCTCAATTTGGCAGTTGTGGTAGTAGGTGGGGATTAATTAGTGCCATTGTTTCTGGGGTGATCGAATGCTATGCTTGTCGCCACACAATTTTTTTCTCTTCTTTCATCATGTGGCACACCGCGATGCATATGAATGTTCAAGAGCAGATTTTGCCACTCATTCCTGCCAGTGTGATTTTCCGATCCAGTGGAAGATGACCCCTTCCTGCGACCTCACAATAGATTCTCCAGGACAGGATGGGCAAGCCATGCAAAATACTGTTGAATATCAGCAGGACTGGAACATCCTGCTGAAGGCCAATGGGAAGCCATCTCCACCACTAGAAAACATACTGTGGGGGAGTGTCTGCAGAAAGTCTCATCCCCCTATTTCAACAATGGAACCTTCATTCCCACTTGTTTCACAATTTAACCAAATTTTTGATTACCTTTATCTTTTCCAGTTGTTTTATGAGCTCATTAGTCCATGTATTCAGTTGAGCACCAACCCTGGTAAGTTCAGTTTTTGTTTCAGAATTACCTGCAGAAGTCTTGCATGCATTTAACAAATTTGTCTGCCATTCAGTTCTCTTCAGAATCTTTCTTCCATAGTTACTGACTGTTCCTTAAATCCTTTCAATTCATTCATTAGATCTTCAAACTGTTCTGTTGAATTCAGTCTGCTTGTAAAGTCTGGATTTGCCCTTCCACACTACATATCTCATCCTTCATGTTGTTCAGGTTGCACTGAAGTTCAAGAAATTAGTCACTTTTGCTTGTCACTTTTGCTTTCAAGCAACTGCCCTCATTCGTCAGCAATTCCTTCTCCTGTTCTGAAATTTTGCATCTCTGTTTACTTGAGATTTTTAATGCTTGAAGTTCATAAAATTTTAGCTTAAGAGAGGAATTTCCTGGTTTCCCTGTGACGTATTTCTCACACTGGGAAGTGGTGCAGTTTGGACCTTCTGGTCCTACTGCTGTCAATGGGATTTCTCATTGACTGCACCTCACACCAATAGAAAGCAGCATGGATGCGTCGTGGCAGGTCCAGAAGATGCTGCAGTTGTGAACGGTCAAAAGATTCCAGTCAAGACCTATTTTTGTTAAACGTTTATCTACAAGTTCAACATTTAAGCATTTCAATTCTTCTTTCAAGTATTTTCCCTATATCTTACATTCCAGAGTTCTCATCAGTTCTCATTTCTCCTTATTGAGTACATCTATTTTATGTAAAAGTTGATCCTCTGCATTGATCTGTTTCTCCCTAACAAGGTACTATTGTTCAAGCTCACATTCTATAATTGTGCTTTATTTTTTCCGGCCCCATGCCCTTTTAGGAGAAATTAAACTTTCTCTTGCGATTCTAGGTTCTTGATTTTCAAGAACCTAGAAAATGTAATACTCCGAGAAAATGTAATACTTTCTTCCAAATATCCAAACATTTTTGTCAGCTCTGTAGTCTCCTTCTTGTACCTCTGTGATTCTTCAAAATCTCATTTGTTCAGATCTTGAACAGTTTCGTTCATTGACAACTCTAGTGGCTCGTACATTTTCAAGGATATAAGCTTGTATCTTGAATTTAAGATCTTCCAATTCAGTTCTGATACAAAAAAAACATCAATTTTCCTTTTCCAAGATTTGCTTATTTTGGTTTTCATCAGATAGCTTTCCTTCATTCACAGCCAACTGCTTGTTTTACACTATCACCTGCTGTTGTAGTATGGGTGATGGATCAGGATTGCCAAAAAGTGGCATTTTCTCAATTAATTCTTCCATATTTACTTTCTGGTGTATAAACTGAGAAGGAGTATGCGGCTGTTGAAAACTAATGCACTTTCTGCAGTCCTTTTTATGGCTGTAATGCCTCATACTTTTTCTTCTGAGATATAAGGCTGCACATTTCTAATCAGTGTATTGGAGTTATTGGAGATGTTATTTAAGATATTAGCCTGTGATTATAATAGCTAGCTGAAGTTATTGAAAGGTGGAAATTATGTTGCTGCTCAAGTACCTGTATGTTTTATGGTGGGCGTGTGATTTGCTGGAGTAATAAATCCATCATTTTAATGTACAACAGATAGAAATCAACCTTCACAGAATTTTTAAATTAGATCAATAAGCAGTTAATCTACATTTCTATAAACGGGACAAATTATGAGCAAAGCATTGGTAAGGACAATAGCTTTATGGACATAGTGAGCAACTTCATCATCCAATCAGTTGATAGGTTCACAGTAAATTTCTCTTTTGGCTATTCTAGCCCACTTCATTTAATCGTGTTACCAATATCTCCATTGGTAAAAATGAAGAAAGGAATTTGTTAGGCCTTTGTAAGGTAGCAATCGCTGACAGTAATCACAAGATATATAGTTTTAATATTGATTCCGAAACATCAGATTGCTGTGTTCAAACAAAATATTGTGCAGTGAAAACCAAGGGAAGTTGATTGACAGGGACTTTTATAGAATGCTTTAAAAGGTGCACATGAACCTCTATCGGATCAGGTCACAACTTCAATATCTATAGTTAAAATCTCATTTAAAGTCAAGATCTCAATTTGAATCGAAGATCTATGTTTGTAATAACCTTTCTAACTTATTGATGTCAGCAGACTGTTTTGAATTGGTGAGAATCAGAAAGAAATCTGTTGAACAATGGTAATTTTTAAACTGCAGGTTTGACTCTGAATCCCGATTTGATATCGATTGACAGCTCTTTTATTTAAAATGCACTGTTTGAGAATATTGTGAATGAACTTACTTCAAAAGGTTACAAAACTTCTACTTCACCAGGCAAGTTGAAAATCTCCTGCAGTATAATTTAATTTGCAATTGACTCGTAAGTCTGACTGGGATTGCGGCAACACTCCAATGTCTACAGCGCAAATGCCTCAGACATGTGGTGTTCCATCTGTTGTATATTTTAATTAAAGACAAAACTATGTGTGAACAGGAGTCAGCTCAGACTACATTTAATCAGGGCAATCAAAATCAGGTCCGATCAGTTGTGACAGCTGCTGGCAGAGGGGAATGTGTTTGCAATGCTTTCAGATCATGGGAAGGCTATTCCTGTCCATCATACATAAACAAGTAAAAATATAGCACAGCAAACGCATGGGCTTGATGAATTGTATCTCTGTGGAATCTATGTAATTGAAATTCATGCAACTGGAAGGGAGTTGGGAAATATCAATCATCCCCTATTTGTGTTTGTGGGCAACAAATACCTCATTGGCTCAGCTTTTCTGTAAATTGAGGGGAAATAGTGCAATCAATCAGGATTAACTGATCAGCCCAAAATTATCAGGTCAGAAAGCCAACAAGGGCCCATGTTCTCCATTGGACAGCAAGTATCTACCAATAAAGTCTTAATGCACAACTAGCAAGCATTAATATGTCCACCAATCAGGTTTTTCAAGACATTTCTCAAGCTAGGCCCAATATCCCACTGAAAATAATTTTTATAAAGTAAAAAAAAATCTTAATTTACTCTTCTGGTTTGTTTAACTTGTCATACAAGACACTTAAATTATTTTTGGCTTCAATTCCAGAGCTGAAATGTTTAACCCTTGGTCTCAGGTTCTTTACTTTGCAGGTCGATGCATTTTATCTGCCTTTTACTGCGGTGTTTTCTTACACTTTTTCAGGCCTCTGCTTCAGATTCCTCAGCTACCTTTTTGTTGCTTATCTTTGAGTTTCTCGATTTAACTTCTGTTTTGCTTGAGTCTCTCAGTGTAACTACGGTTTGTAGTAGGCTTCATGGGCTATTAGTAATGTATTCCTGTTTCGATAATGAGAGGATGAAAACTGAATGGATGTGGGCTGGCCTTATACAGAGAATGGATAGTATTTCTTGCCTTATATTGACGTGACCTAGCAACACATCCTAACACCCCAATTCTGTTTTCAGTAGCTTTATTTCACTGGTCATGAGCTTTTAATGAATTTGGCACTACAAATCCCAGATCCTTCTTTGCGGCACTTTGAACATGCAGCCCTTCTCAGATTTTTCTCTGTCAAGTTTATTATCCAACATTTCATTTATTCAGTCATAGGTTATAGACATCACTGGCTGGCCAGCATTTGTTGCCCATCCACAGTTCATAGCCAACCACATTGCTGTGGCTCTGGAACCGCATGTAGGCCAGACCAGATCAGGACAGCAGATTTCCTTCCCTATAGGACATTAGTTAACCAGATGTGTCTTTCCAACAATCAACAATGGTTTCATGGTTATGAGTAGATTCTTAATTCCAGATATTTATATTATAGAATTCTATAGAATTATATTACAGAATATTATAGAATTCATTATAGAATATTGATAGACTAACGGGACTGATGGTGGACAAGTCCCCAGGACCGGATGGAATGCATCCCACGGTCTGAAGGAAATGGCAGACGTGATAGTGGATGCCTTAGTGATTATTTACCAAAATTCACTGGATTCCGGGGAAGTGCTGGAAGATTGGAAAATGGCTAATGTTATGCCGCTGTTTAAAAAAGGTAGCAGACAAAAGGCAGGGAATTATAGGCCGGTTAGTTTAATGTCTGTAGTTGGAAAAATGCTTGAATCTGTCATCAAAGAAGAAATAACAAGGAACCTAGAAAGGAATGGTTTGATAGAGCAGACGCAGAATGGATTCGTTAAGGGGAAATCATGTTTGACGAATTTATTGGATTTCTATGAGGATGTGACTAGTGCGGTAGACAGAGGGGAACCGGTGGATGTGGTATTTCTAGACTTTCAAAAGACGTTTGATAAGATGCCTCACAAAAGGTTGCTACAGAAGGTTAGGGTGCACGGAGTTGGGAGTAAGGTGTTAGCGTGGATAGAGGATTGTTTGTCTAATAGGAGGCAGAGAGTTGGTATCAATGGGTTCTATTCTGATTGGCAGTTGGTGACGAGTGAAGTGCCACAGGGATCGGTGCTGGGGCCTCAGCTATTTACCATTTATACAGATGATCTGGAAGAGGGGGCTGAGTGTAGGGTGATGAAATTTGCTGATGACACGAAGATGAGTGGAAAAGCAAATTGCGCGGAGGGTGTGGAAAATCTGCAGAGGGATCTGGATAGGCTGAGCGAGTGGGCGAGGACCTGGCAGATGGAGTATAATGTTAGCAAGTGTGAGGTTATCCACTTTGGCAGAAATAATAGTAGGAGGGATTATTATTTAAAAGGCGAAAAGCTGCAGCATGCTACGGTGCAGAGGGACCTGGGGGTCCTTGTGCATGAGTCGCAAAAACCCAGTCTGCAGGTGCAGCAGGTGATTAAGAAGGCGAATGGGATGCTGGCCTTTATAGCGAGGGGCATAGAATATAAAAGCAGGGAAGTCTTGCTGCAACTGTACAGGATACTGGTGAGGCCGCAGCTGGAGTACTGTGTGCAGTTTTGGTCGCCGCACTTGCGCAAGGATATTTTGGCCTTGGAGGGAGTGCAGAGGAGGTTCACTAGGCTGATACTAGAGATGAGGGGGTTGGACTATGAAGAAAGACTGAATAGACTGGGTCTGTACTCGTTGGAGTTTAGAAGGATGAGGGGGGATCTTATAGAGACATATAAGTTAATGAAAGGGATGGATAGGGTAGAGGTAGAGAGATTCTTCCCGCACAGAAAGGATATCAGGACTAGAGGGCACAGCCTCAAGATAAGGGGGGGGGCAGTTTAGACTGGAATTGGGGAGGAACTTCTTCACTTAAAGGGTGGTGAATCTCTGGAATTCTCTGCCCGTTGAAGTGGTGGGGGCTACCTCGCTAAATATATTTAAGTCACGGGTAGATAGGTTTTTGACAGACAAAGGAATTAAGGGTTATGGGGAGAAAGCAAGAAAGCGGAACTGATCCACTTCAGATCAGCTGTGGTCTTATTGAATGGCGGGGCAGGCTCGAAGGGCTAGATGGCCTACTCCTGCTCCTATTTCTTATGTTCTTATGTTCTAGAATTCAAATTCTACCATCTGCTATAATGGGATTCGAACACAGGTCTCCAGCCTGAGTTTCTGGATTAAAAGTCTAACGATAATACCACTAGCCCATTGCTTCCCCTATCTACAGTATAAGATTGAGGCCAAGTATAGCTTCTTTCCCCCATTGCATCTGTGTCTGCCTGTGGTCTACATATCTTACTGAAGTTCCTTATATCTGTACAAATGTATGATATGGACATGTAGTGAGATAGTGAAGAGCAATGGTCCTAACATTTATCCATGTAGGATTTAGTTAGTAATTCTGCTGCATGCACAAGAATGCAGTCAGTTCTTATTCAAACTAAGAAGTTCCCATCAATTGCAGGGCAATAAATCTTACTTAGGTTTTTTATTACTGTGTCACCTTATGGAAGGTTTCTTTTAAAATCAAAATCACAGTGTCAATAAGGCTATTGTCATCCACCAATTTCCTTGTCCATTATTGTAATTGAGGAGGAGTATCTGCTGCAGATTGTTGGTGGAAAGAATGGTGAGGCAGCATTTGAGGATTACCTCCTCCCAATAAATATAAAAGCTAGTGTTAAGAGGTTGTGCTTTTAAATTTTTAAATTTTATTTTTCTGGTGAGGACCCCATAGAATGGATTTTTTTTTGAAAAAACTACCCTGACTCCTGCAACACACACACACACACACACACACACACACACACACACACACACACACACACACACACACACACACACACACAATTTTGCATTTTACCAAGTGGGATGAAGACAGGCGTTCGATCCTCTTGGGAATGTGAAAGACCCCATTGCCTGTTGATTCACAGCACCCTGAGACTTTCAAATGATTCTGAGGTGAGATGTCAAAATGTGATTACCTGTTCTGAAACAATAACTGTGGCTGACATGAATAATATAATTTCTCTGGTATATACAACCAGTGAGGTACTTCAATGGTGCCTTAACAAGCAGGAGAGGGCATGGGTAGAGAGCAAAAGACAAGACTGCAGTGGAGACAAGCTGATTGAAGCTGAGTATCTCTTTGTCTCTGTCTCTCTCTTTTGGAAGTGCAATTCCCTATTTGCAAAGTGAACATTCTGAGGAGAAAAGAACAGTTGCAAAGCATGAACTTTAAAAAAAATCATGGAAATCTGCTCCATATAACTATACCCAGGAGGACAGCTGAATGGCTGTCACATTGAACCACTGCATTGAGGCTAGCCAAGGAACTACTAACCATATGCTCTTCTGTTTTAATTTTCATGAACTGTGTAAAAAGGAAACTGCTTTAAGTCTATCCTCTTACTCTGCCATCTGCACTGGTATGCACATAGGTGTGTATGTATGTTTGTGCGTGTGGGGTGGGGGGACAGAGGTTCAGAGAGGAGGGGGCAGCCACATGTGTATGAATGATGGTTGCCTTTTAACTAGTCTTTTTAGCTCAGGAAATGGTTTCAATGAACTTATCCTGTTTTTTTGCTTAACCTAGGAAAATCTGTGTGAACAATTCTTTATAACCTCAAAACACAAGCAGTGGGACTCTTACAGAATCAGTGAATGTAAAAGACCCTGTTAGAGTTAACCATGGAATGGGAGAATAGGGGAGTTGTTTCACTCCTCTTCACATAATAATCAGGTACAGTCTCTGAGCACTTCAGCCAGGAGATCTGCATTGAACAGAGTAGTGAATTAAGGAAAAAGTAGGAGAGCTTCAAAGACTGATCCCTGAGGATCTGTGCCTGAGGTTACCTGTCTGTATAGCTCTGCCATAGTGCTATTGGGTAAACATTTGTCATGTGCCCAACATACTGTTGTGAAACTATATTTTATATCAAAAGTTGATTTTTGATTTTACTGTCTGGAAATCTCTATTTTTTTTTAAACTAAAGTCACATTCTTGTGACTTGAGATCATTGTCAAAGATGGCTACTCATTCGTCTCATTTTAGTTTCTGTTTTCCAAAAATATTGAAATGGAGAAAATCTGTTTGCAAAGCCATAACAGTAACAACGCCAGTGAAAGAGGATGAATGGGGCCATCTTTTATCCATTAGGAAAGCATCCAGATAATGAACTGGGTACTCTGCTGGGTGAAGACAAACCATGAGACATATTTACTTGGACTTTGGCTAAAAGAGGAATTCCCAGCCATGATCGAATCAAGGTAAAATGAATACACTAGCCATGTCCATATTTGAGTCACTGGGGAGTTGGAGAGAGACTGCCATGTGATAAACCAACCCTTTGTGTTTTCTCTTATTTTCTCTGCAGAATGAGACGAGGAACTGATATATTAAAGGAACAAGGTGTTTAGTAGGTTTCGTCCCTCTCCCATTCTCTCTCTTTCTATTCAACTTGCAAATTTTGAACCCTGTCTGCCTAAAATAAACATCCAGGTTCTAATATATAACAAACTCAATCCAGCATTGTTGTCCACAGCAGAACAGATGCATTTTCTGTCTACAGTTTGTTACGACTGCAATGGAAGAATGTGTATATTATCTAGCCCCACTATTCCATTAATTTAAAAGTTCACTTTACTCAGCAAGATGGCCAAATATTTACCTTCTCTATTGGATCTAATAAGAAAGACTTTAACCAAGCTTCTTTCAATAAACTCAGACTGAATGTTCATTATTAAACCAAACTTTTTTTTTTACAAAAATTGCAATAACTGATTAACACAATTGCTCTCTGGAAGTATAACTATCATTGATTAAAAATTCCACCAGCACATACACACACACAAATGCACCACATAGACACAAAGGACAATCAGAAAGGTTGTCTCTTCAGAGATGAGCTTTAAATAATGGGCATGGTAAAATAAAAGGTAAAGCCCACAGGATCTTGATGCTGATCTGGAGTTCCCTTGTGCAAAAACACTGTGGACATCTGGAAGCTCTCACTAATGGGTCTTCGACATAGAGGAGAATACAGGGTTGAACCAGTTCTTCTCCTCCCAGCTTTGCAGCTTCAAATGAGGATTTTCTGGAAATAGTTCGAGAACCACGTATGATTTCAGTGAAAGAGATTCCAGTTGGGTAACTTTCATTTCCCAGCTTATTTCCCAACAAAACACACTTCAAAACCCAAAAGCTGTGCCATATGATTTCCAGTAATTTACGAGCCTTTTCCTGTCTATTTCTCCTGCAATAATGAAAATAATTGCAGTCCAAAGCAAACAAATATATTGTCCTTAATCCCCATGCAGGTCAAGCAATTTTTTTTGGAAGATGGCAGCCTTGCTTCTGGTCAAAGGTGAACTAGTGAGCTTTCAAAAATAAACTCAAGGTAACATCCAAGTGTCCAGATACTGCAAAGTCTTTCCATATTAGGTGTAAGTATATGTGCGTGATGTGTGTTTCATTAAACACTTAGACCTGATTAAATACAATAAATCATGATCTTTCAAAAAAAAACTCACAAAAACCTTTCTGATCATGCCTTTTATGGTCAGGGCATGTAAACAGAAAACCACTCAAAGAATTGGCAAGGATATTATTCTGTAAAAGGAAAGCCTCGGCCAGAAGTTTCTGGCTGTTCATGTCAGCAGGATCTTCTTGTCCCACCGCCGATGGTGTAGCCCTGCCACTTTCCGGTTTCCTGGTGCCATGAGGTGCAGTCAGTGGTAAATCCCATTGACAACAGCAAAGCCAGAATATCCTACCACCGGGAAACAGTGCGCTATGTCCTGTGGCAAGAAAGATGCCGCAAGGAGGCCAGAAAATTCCCCACATCTCCCCATTGCAAGAGAGGGCAAAGAGGGGAGTCATTCATCCCACTCCATCTGATAGCAACAACTTTCTTTGTCAAGTTGGGGAATCCACCCTGCTTGGTTTTTCAGCACAGTAGCATTGCGATAAGAACATAAGAACATAAGAAATAGGAGCAGGAGTAGGCCATCTAGCCCTTCGAGCCTGCCCCGCCATTCAGTAAGATCATGGCTGATCTGTTGTGGCTCAGTTCCACTTTCCCGCCCTCTCCCCATAACCCTTAATCCCCTCTCTTATCAAGAACCCATCAACCCGCTTCTTAAAAATATTTAGCGAGGCAGCCTCCAGTTAATTATATGGCATTCTTAAATTCTCCAAAGTGCAGAATACAGTGTGTGGCATCCATTTAGCACAGCGATCCTGCTGTGAATTCCTTCAATTTTCTACCCCAAAAATCTTTTACTCACTGAATATCCAGATTGAGTGCAAGTAGGAAAGAATTCCGGAAAGTTGCCTTGACTTATTTATCCCTTGGAATTCTATGCTCTCTAAACTCTCCATGGACAATATTCACATGACAAAATGTCTTGTGGTGCTAAATCATATTCTTTACCATCAAGGATAATGATCCAACCAAGAGTGACAAGCAAAACAGCTTAAAATGAAGAACATACTTCTTTGATTGTACGATGGAGAGGACTATTTGAGTCTTAATGGTACACTTTCAGTATCTTGATAAGTCATGAGATGTTCTGCAATGTACTCTAAATTAGATGTACAGCTTACTTTGCCCTGCACACTCAGTCATCTAAGACAACCTAAGCATAGATATTACTGCAGAGGTGACCAAAGCTGCTTCAGTGACATAGTGACAAGGAAGAGAACATTAGAATGATTGTCACTCAGAGGACTCCTAAGAGATAACTGTGAGGATGTCAGAACACAACTTATCATCTCCTTAAACAAGCTGTGCTTGTCGCAACTGCTATAATCATCCAACTCTTCCAAGAAGCAGCAATTATCATCAGATCATGCTGCAATTGAAAATTTCCATAACTTGATTCTGCTCTGCATTTCTTCCAGGACCATTCAAGGAGTTAATATTCAATCACCTTTGGATATCACAATTGCTAGCAGCATGCAAGAAATTAGTAGTCTGATCTACTAGAGGTTACTATTGATATAAAGAGCTTCTCTATACATGCACCACATGGACTGTAGCAGTTTAAGAAGGCAGCTCACCACTATCTTCTCAAGGGCAACTGGGAATGGACAATAAAGACTGGCCTTGCCAACAATACCCAGAACTCATGAACAAATCAATAAGATAAAAAGGTAGTTACCAGATGTTGTACTAGGTTGTAATCTGTCCAAATGTTGCTAGATGACTATCCAGATAAGCACTGTAAAATTGTCCAAAGTCCCTGGGTATGATCTTATCTGCTGTCCACACCACTCTTCCGCTGGGCCACCCAAATCACCAATCATTGTGGCAGGATGGGAACATCCCAACGGCATGAGCGGTGGTGAGATTCTGTCTTTTGGCTCCAATTCAGAGTCACAGACATTCACAAAGGTTCCTGGAGTGCAAGGGAATTGCCCATTGGAAGTTGAAACTTCCCAGACAATACCCATGGAGGTTGGCACATCAGGACTTCTACAGGGTCCTGACAATCTGGAGACTGGAGGATTTGGGCTAATATCTTTACAAAAATTGGGATTTCTTCAGTTCAGAGATGTAATCCTTCCTAAAACATTACCTTACCTCTTGTTGTATCACATCAAATTTCTGTGGTGCTCCATGGCCATTTAAGTCTTAATCATTTATTTGAATAATTCAATATGAAACAAATGCCTGATTACTGCCTGATTATAATATCCATGAATATCAAAGCAAGATTTAATTGTTGATCATTTTTTAATGTAAGGAACTGAAAATTGACCATAAGCTAATCAACTCTTTCCTGACCCCATGGGAGACACTTTTTCATTAACATGCCATTGGGAAATTCAAGGGATTGGAAGAAGGAAGTACAAAGAGGACACAGGTTCAAGGTGAGAGGGGGAAAGTTTCAGGAAGATACGCAGAGGAAGTTTTTCACACAGAGTGGTGGGTGCCTGGAGGTGGTGGAAGCAGGCACATTAGCAATATTAGCACTAGCTAATTGGTCAATATCTTTTCCCAAAAGTAGTGGAATCTTAAAACTAGAGGGTATAATTTTAAGGTGAGAGGAGAGAGATACAAAAGTGTCCAGAGGGGCAATTTTTTCGCACACAGGGTGGTGAGTGTTTGGAACAAGCTGCCTGAGGTAGTAGTAGAGGCGGGTACAATTTTATCATTTAAAAAGCATTTAGACAGCTACATGAGTAAGATGGGTAAAGAGGGCTAAATGTGAGCAATTGGGGCTAGTCTCGGGGTTTAAAACAAAAGGGTTGACTGGACAAATTGGGCTGAAGGACCTGTTTCCACCCTGTAAACCTCAATGACTTTATGATTCTATTTAAGAGGCATTTGAATGGGTACATGAAGAGAAGAAAAAGGACCGAATAAGGACGGAATTTTTTTTTAGTTTAATTTGGGCATCCTGATTGGCACAGGCTTGAAGGGCAGAAGGGCCTATTCCTGCACTGTACTTCTCTTTGTTCTTTGAGAGTTAAACTGAACAGGATATAAAACCAGTGTTAAATTAATTTCAGCACATTGGGTTAAAATTTCACCCCTTCATCTTTCTGTGGCTAAGCATGCATTTATACCCCACTCCTGGAGCTTGTGCCTGTGCACTCGGTATCATAGACCTTTATGTGAACATACCATATACAGTGGATTTACTGCTGGAGAGAATTGGCAAACACACACCCCAACATGAGGATGTAAATAGCTCTGTGGGATGTTAGGGCTGCTATCCATATCCTCCACTTATTCTCACACATACATACACTCAGAAAACCTCTTCTCATCTGATCTTACTACCCACTCTCGCCTGCTACATACCCTAGGCTTAGGTGACTTAATTTGAGTATATTGATGAGTGAAAATTTAGGAGTGTGAGACTGGGGGCCATGCAAAAAAAGACAAGACAAGAGAGCGTAAAATATGCGTAGGAAGAGCAGCAATCAGAGGATAGCAATACAGGCACCACAATAAGATAATTATAGGAGAGGTAATCCAAGAGATGGAGAGGTGAGTGGAATACAAACACGAAGACAAGAATAGCGATGTGGAAGATAATAGAGATAGGATGGAAGCAGAAAGACAGTTACATGCCAAGAGAGCATGTTTTATTTTTGTCTGTGAATAACAATTGTGTCTCAAACAATTGTATCTCTGACTCAGCCTCTGCTGGTATATTCATCTCATCGTATTGTTATAGAGCCTGCAGACATGAGGCATGGTTTCAAATTGATACCTATTCAGATTAAACTGGGACCTTTTCTCTTGTGAAACAAACGCATCCCTGTTGTGTCAAAGTGAGGTTTGAGGGCAGCAAGACAGAAATTTGTGAAAGCTGAAGTACTAAAATGAAACCTAATTAGATTGCATCAGTTTTTAGAACACTTAAAAATCATATTTGGTCCATCTCATGGATTATTTTATATGATTGTTTGTATTCAGATGATGTAACATTATCCCATACTAAGCAGTGAGTAATATCTTTTTGAATAGATAATGGAATGAAATAAATTTCTGCCATAAACAATAGATAAGTCTAGTGTATTCATTCTTTGCTATACTACCTACCAGCTTAACAAAGAAATCCTGCATACAGTTGCAGTGACTTTAAGCTAACATTCCTGCAGTCTTCTATCTGCCCGAGGCAGCTTTGGATTCAGTGCATTGCCACTTTTGTAATACTATAAAGTGGTTCAATTTGCAGCAACACAAGGTTGATGTATAACCCTGGAGAGAGGTCCTGACCTGAGCAGGAGTGAAATGAAGTGAAACTCATTTGCAGAGATCTGCTTATTCCACTTGGACTTGACACTGCAAGGCACATAACGCAGTTTAGTGTCAAGTTAAGTTTGAAGAATGTACCGTCATAGGACCTCCTGGATATTTTATAAACTAGAACAGTGCTTAACTTAAATCTTTTGAGGTTGTTACAGCTCTCACCTGCGCTCTCAATGCACAGAGTTTTCCTACCAGAATTTGAGCTGTGCTTGGAGTTAAACATTGACGTGCAGAATTCATTTCTGGCTTTCTGTTTTTGGATTTGCAGTAAGTAATACAGAGCTGCAACTATCAAACTACAACCTAAAAGTAACAACACAAGGGCAAATTTAGTGATGCCATGCTGACTGCTTAGGAAACCCATTAAAAGAGTGAGTGAGTCAGAGAATTAGGATTTGAAAACTTTTTCCAACATGTGCTCCTTCCAAGTGCAGTTTCCCTGCTGGGCACATTCAGGATCACGAAACTTATCCTTCTGTTCTTTCCTCGAGGGCTTTCCGACAAATTATAAGCTCACCATTATCCCATTGTAAAAGAAACATGTGCAGGCACTTAAGTACGTGAAAGTATTGAATACTGTCAAATACATTTAACACCAAAATTATAATTTATTTATCTTACAACTTCAAACCTCCAAACCATTTCTTATTCATAGTGTGTCACGTTACATCAGGTTGAGACCCTTTGCGATTCACATCATCTCACATCACACTTTGAAACCTTTTACCTTTTGTCTTCATACAGATACACTACCAGCAGATTTTTTTTTCTTTCAACCCTAATTCTATCTCATGGCATCCACCATTTTCATTTTGTTTCACCTGTTTCCATGTTTCTTAAATATTAAAAATAATTTCACTGAAACTTCATACCTACCGGCAATGTTGCTGTATTTTTGGTTGATAGGGTATAAATGTATCGCAGAATGATATGGCGCGATCCAAAGAGATTTGTACTGAAGACAAAAGTGCTGGATATAATTCTTGGGTCAGGCAGACATGATGACAAGAGGAAAACAGAGTTAACATTCCAGATCAATGATTTTTTGTCAGAATGGAGGCCAACAGCTGGAGATGGTTTCTCTCTCCCCACAGATGCTGCCTGATCTGTTGATTATTTACAACACATTTTATTATAATTTCAGACTCCCAACATTCACAGTATTTCAATTTGGTACTTAGGAAACATTAAGAAATTGAAATTGAATGAACATATTTTCTTCTTCAGTTAACTTAGGTCAATGATTTTGATTTGAGCTTCGTGCTAATTATCTTAACTTGGTAAATTGCAAAACACACACTGATCTTCAGAGATATCAAGTCATATGAATCAATTTTGATTTGCCCTCAATGTCCACACAATGTTCCCACAGAAACAATTTCACAGTTATAGTTTGTGTGGAAATGGATACTTCTGGACCGTAGTCTTCTTTATCTTTCATTATCAGAGATGTAAATGGCAGAATGATGCAGCTGCTGCCTAAAAGTAAAGGAAGAGAAAAGAAATATAGTAAAATGAAAACATACAAGGGAAAAGGATGTGGCCAGAGGTGATGAGCCAAAGCAGTTAAACTCAGTGTTAAGTCCAGAAGGCTGTGAAGAGCCTAATTGAAAGGTGAAGTGCTGTTCCTAGAGTATATGCTGAGGTTTATTGGAGTAGATAGAAGTCTGAGGACAGAAAAGGCAGCACGAGAGCAAGCTGGAGAATTAAAATTACATTTGACTGAAAGATTCAAGGTCATGCTTGCAGCCTGAAAGGCAGGGCTGGATGTTAGAATGCACAATGGCTAAAAAGCCAAGCACGAAGCCCAAAAGCTGCCCCAGACCAATTTAAATTTAACATAGAACTACAGCATATAACATATAACTACAGCACAAACAGGCCCTTCGGCTCACAAGTTGCGCCAATCACATCTATGCCTACTAAGCCATAGACCTATCTATAACCCCCAATCCCATTAGATCCCATGTACTCATGCAGAAGTCTTTTAAAAGACCCCAGCGAGTTCACCTCCACCACCACTGACAGCAGCCGATTCCATTCACTCACCGTCCTCTGAGTGAAAAACTTACCCCTAACGTCTCCTCTGTACTTGCTTCCCTGCACCTTAAATCTGTGTCCCCTCGTAGCGACCATTTCAGCCCGGGGAAATAACCTCTGAGAATCCACCCTATCTATTCCTCTCAACATCTTATAAACCTCTATCAGGTCACCTCTCAACCTTCGTCTCTCCAAGGAGAAGAGTCCCAGCTCCCTCAACCTATCTTCATAAGGCATGCCTCCCAATCCAGGCAACATCCTTGTAAACCTCCTCTGCATCCTTTCAAAAGTTTCCACATCCTTCCTATAGTGAGGCGACCAGAACTGCGCACAGTACTCCAAGTGGGGTCTGACAAGGGTCTTATAAAGAATATAAAATATTAAATCAGAGTAAAATTGTTTTAAGGTGAGAGCAATGCTGCTTTCTTAGTCAGAAGTCTAGCAACTCTCCAATGAGCCAAGGGAACCAACAAATCTTGGCCAACACAGTTAAATCTGCTGGGATCCCCAAATGGTGTGGATGAGTAAGTACAGATTTAGGGTGGTGGGGAGAGGGTGACAGGAGAGGTCGGTGAGGGGATAAGGCTCTCAAGTGTCCACTGATTACCTCAATAAGTCCAAGGGTCACCCATTGCCTTCACCCCATGACCTCAAAGATTTAGATAGATCAGGAATGGATTGGTAGGGGAAGGCCACCCATTGGATTTGACTTGCTCCCCACCCCGACCTATCACCCGGCTGTTTACAAACCGACAGGCAGAGGAGTGTAATATCCAGCCTGAGGTGTTCCACAAAAGAGTCACCCAATCTCTTTTTGATCTCCCCAATGTACAGCAGATTGCATTCATAGAAAATTTCTACAATGCAGAAAGAGGCCATTCAGCCCATCGAGTCAACACCAACTCTCCAAAACAGCATCTTAGCCAGGCCCCTCCCACCCTATCACAGTAACCCTGCTCATTTACCATGGCTAATTCACCTAACCAACATGTCTTTGGACCCTAAAGAATAATTTTGCATGGCAAGCCCACCTGGCCTACACAACTTTGGACTGTGGGAGGAAACCAGAACAACTGGAGGAAATGCATGCAGACACAGGGACAATGTGTAAACTTCACACAGACACCCAAGGTTGGAATTGAACCCTGGTCCCTGATGCTGTGAGGTAGCACTGCTAACCACAGTGTCATTGCAAACTGGAAGAAGTTGCTCTTTCTCAAGGAGTGTTTGGGGCCTTGGACAGTGAGCAGAGGTAGTGAGAGGTGTATCATTTCCTGTAATTTCATGAGAATCTACCAATAGAACCATAGACTTACAAACAACTCACTGGCTAGCAGGATTGTACGTCATCTGACTGATGAACTGCATGTTGTTCATAATGGTTCTAGTACAGCACATGAGCATTGAGCCCATGGAAATAGGTCCACAAAGGGATGTCATTATCAATGCTTGCTGGTGGTGGCCTCACCGCCTAACCCCTTACCATCACTATATATCATCTGAACTCTCTGTGAAAGGATCAGGGACCCACAGAGGCCATTCCTCCTGCAGTCTAAATTTGGGAGATGGAGGTCCTTGCGATCAGTGAACTATCTCATTCAACAGTGGGTATGTGTGATGTCTGGGTGGCTTTTAAATATGGCACCTGAATATGACAGTGGGGCACACGCCACTCAGCTTTCCCCATTGCAAAAAGCATTATGGAATCCTCAACTGCTCAATTAATGAGCTGGCATTGTGTGATATGGCTTAATTTTCCATCTCCCATCCCCACTCCAACCCCTTCCCCAACCCACAGAATGGAGAATTCCACCTTATAAGTTTGGAGGCCAGGAAGGGAGTATGTAGGGAGAGCAGATTATTGAGACCTAACGACACTGGTTTGATGTTTAGTGTTATCACTGATTTATTATGAACTATCCACAGGAAACTCCGCAGGTTACCATTGCTTTATTCAAGCAATTTAAGGAGAGCTCTACTTCATAGCAACAGTGGAGGCAGGCTTTGGTGTTTACAGAAAAGCTACACATATTTATACCATGATTGTACGTACACAAGCTGTGTTAAGGTTTCAATCCAATGGTACGTATAGGTTTTACCAAAAAATTGATGTGGAGATACCAGTGTTGGATTGGGTTGGGCACAGTAAAAAGTCTCACAATACCAGGTTAAAGTCCAACAGGTTTATTTGGTAGCACGATCTTTCGAAGTGCTGCTCCTTCATCAGGTAAATGAAGAGTTGGGTTCACAAATAGGGCACACATAGACACAATTGCAAGATAATGGTTGGAATGCAAATCTAAACATGTAATCAAATCTTTACAGGTGTGGACAATGCGAGTGGAGAGAGAGTTAAGCACAGTTTAAAAGGGTGTGAATTGTCTCAAGCCAGGATAGTTAGTGAGATTTTGCAAGCCTAGAAAGTTGTGGGGATTACAGGTAGTGTGACATGAACCCAAGATCCCGGTTGAGGCTGTCATCATGTGTGCGGACTTGGCTATCAGTTTTTGTTTGGTGATTCTGCATTGTTGTGTGTCTTGAAGGCCACCTTGGAGAACACTTACCGAAGATTGGATGCTGAATGTCCTCGACTATTGAAGTGTTGTCCGACAGGAAGGGGACATTCCTGACTCATGATTGTCAAGCAATGTCCATTCACCCATTGTTGTAGCATCTACATGGTCTCGCCGATGTACCATGCCTCGGGACATCCTTTCCTCCAGCATATCAGGTAGACAACATTGACAGACTCAACAGACTGATTAAAAGCTTTGATCTGGACCTTTGGAGCACCCTCCATGCTGTCATAAGAACATAACATAAGAACATAAGAAATAAGAGCAGGAGTAGGCCATCCAGCCCTTCGAGCCTGCCCCGCCATTCAATAAGGTCATGGCTGATCTGTCGTGTCTCAGTTCCACATTCCCGTCCTCTCCCCATAATCCTTAATCCCCTCTCTTATCAAAAACCCATCAACCCGCGTCTTAAAAATATTTAGCGAGGCAGCCTCCACCACCTCAACAGGCAGAGAATTCCAGAGATTCACCACCCTCTGAGTGAAGAAGTTCCTCCTCAACTCCGTTCTAAACCGCCCCCCCCCTTTATCTTGAGGCTGTGCCCCCTAGTCCTACTGTCCTTTCTGAGCGGGAAGAGTCTCTCCACCTCTATCCTATCCATCCCATTCATCATCTTATGTGTCTCAATGAAATCTCCCCTCATTCTTCTAAACTCGAACGAGTACAAGCCTAGTTTATTCAGCCTCTCCTCATAGCTCAACCCCCTCAACTCCGGTATCAGCCTAGTAAACCTCCTCTGCACTCCCTCCAAGGCCAAAATATCCTTGCGTAAGTACAGCGACCAAAACTGCACACAGTACTCCAGCTGCGGCCTCACCAATGCCCTATACAGCTGCAGCAAGACCTCCCTACTTTTATATTTAATCCCCCTCGCTATGAAGGCCAGCATCCCATTAGCCTTCCTGACCACCTGCTGCACCTGCAGGCTGGGTTTTTGCAACTCATGCACAAGGACTCCGAGGTCCCTCTGCACCGTCGCCTGCTGCAGTTTTTCACCCCATAAGTAATAGCCCTTCCTACCATTATTCCTACCAAAGTGGACCACCTCGCACTTGCCAACATTAAATTCCATTTGCCAGTTCCTGGCCCATTCGCCCAGCCTATCTAGATCCTTCTGCAGACTCTCCACACCCTCTGCGCAATTTGCCGTTCCACCAATCTTGGTGTTATCAGCAAATTTCGACACCATACACTCGGTTCCCTCCTCCAGATCATCTATATAAATGGTAAATAGCTGATGCCCCAGCACCGACCCCTGGGGCACTCCACTAGTCACCAACCGCCAATCCGAATAGCACCCATTAACCCCCACTCTCTGTCTCCTATTTGACAACCAATCCTCTATCCACGCTAACACCCTACCCCCAACTCCATGTCCCCTGACCTTCTGCAATAACCTCTTGTGAGGTACCGTGTCAAACGCCTTCTGAAAATCAAGAAAGACCACATCCACCGGCTCTCCTCTATCCACCGCCCTAGACACATCCTCGTAGAACTCCAATAAATTTGTCAGACACGACTTCCCCTTAACGAAACCGTGCTGCGTCTGCTCTATCAAGCAATTCCCCTCAAGATGCCTCGCTATTTCCTCCTTGACGACGGATTCTATCATTTTACCTACAACAGACGTTAAACTAACCGGCCTATAATTCCCTGCCTTTTGCCTGGCACCCTTCTTAAACAACGGCGTAACATTAGCCGCTTTCCAATCTTCTGGCACTTCCCTGGAAAATAACCACTTCGTCTGGAAAATAACCACCAAGGCATCCACTATCACCTCTGCCATTTCTTTCAGAACCCTCGGATGCATTCCATCTGGTCCTGGGGACTTGTCCACAATCAGTCCCTCCAGTCTGTCGAGCACTGCCTCTCTAGTAACAATAATGTCATTGAGACCCTCCAGTCCTACCACCTTTCCATCGCTAACACCCGGCAAATTATTCACGTCTTCCTCCGTGAAGACCGAAACAAAAAAGTTATTCAAGACCTCAGCCATTTCCCCATCCCCTACCACTAAGTCCCCCCTCTCATCCTCTAAGGTCCAACATTCACCCTAGCCAGCCCCTTCCTTTTTATATACTTATAAAAACTCTTGCTATCCTTTTTTATATTAAGCGCTAGCCCAGCTTTATAGTTTCTCCTACCCTTCTTTATCAACTTCTATGTCAATCTTTGTTGGCATTTAAACCTCTCCCAATCCTCTTCTCACCCACTACTCTTAGCTACTCTAAATGCCTCCGCTTTTAATTTAACATCCACGTACTACCCATGTTGGAGATCTCTACTGCCTTCCAAAGATATTCAAGGCCCACACACCCCACCATTTCAGCATATCAGGCAATGCGACCCTGTGCGAGAATCTCTCTGGCTACATTGAGGGCATTCTGGAACCCATTGTACAAGGAACCCTCAGCTTCTGTCACAACACTACAGACTTCTTACCAAAACTCAGCAGCCATGGAGCAGTTGAACCAAGAACACTCCTCGTCAAAATGGACGTCTTGGCACTCTACACAAGCATCCTCCATGACAACGGCATTGCTGCAACTGCCTCAGTACTTAACACCAACAACTGCCAATCTCCAGGTGCAATTCCACAGCTTATCCACTTCATCTTGGACCACAACGTCTTTACCTTCAACAAACAATTTTTCATCCAGATACACGGAACAGCCATGAGGACCAAATTTGCATCTCAGTATGCCAATATCTTCATGCACAGGTTTGAACAAGATATTTTCACTGCACAGGACTTCAAACAATGCTTTACACGAGATGAAATTTTCTTCCTTTGGACTCACGGCGAAGAATCACTGAAACAATTGCAAGTTCCATCCTACCATCAGAATCACCATGGACTACACTCTGGAATTGGTTGTATTCTTGGACACACGCATCTCCATGAAGGACGGTCACCTCAACACTTCATTGTACCATAAGCCCACGGGTAACCTCACGATGCTCCACTTCTCCAGCTTCCATCCGAAACATGTTAAAGAAGCCATCCTCTACAAACAAGCCCTCCGTATACACATGATCTGTTCAGATGAGCAGGATTGCAATAAATACCTACAGATGCTGAAAGAGGCTCTCGTAAGAACAGGATACAATTCTCGATTCATTGATCGATAATTCCGACGCACCACAGAGAAAATCTGCACCGACCACCTCAGAAGACAAGCACCGGACACGGCCGACAGAGTACCTTTCTTTGTCCAGTACTTCCTCAGAGTGGAGAAGCTATGATATCTTCTTCAGCGCCTTCAACATGTCATCAATGAAGACAAACATCTCGCTAAGGCCATCCCCATACTCCCACTACTCGCCTTCAAACAACCGCACAACCTCAAACAGACCATTTTTCACAGCAAACTACCCAGCGTTCAGGAGAACAGTGACCATGATACCACACAACTCTGCCACAGCAACCTCTGCAAGACATGTGGGATCATCAACATGGTTGCCATCATCTCACATGAGAACACCACCCACCATACACAATACATACATACGTACATGGAGAGAGAGATCAACTTAATTTAAGGTAAGTCCATTCAAAAATCTGACAGCATCAGGGAAGAAGCTGATTTAAGGTAGTTGATATACAATCTCAGACTTTTGTATCTTTTCCTGATGGAAGAAAGTGAAAGAGAGAATCTCCACGGTGCATGGGATCCTTAGTTATGCTGGCTGTTTTGCCGAGGCAGTGAGAAGTGTAGACAGAGTCAATGGATGGGAGGCTGGTTTGTATAATAGATAGGGCTACATTCACAACCTTTTGCAGTTCCTTGCGGTCTTGGGTAGAACAGGAGCCATACCAAGCTGTGATATAATCAAAAAGAATGCTTTTTGCGGTGCAACTATAAAAGTTGGTGAGAATCAGATAAATATGCTTCAAAGCAGCCTTCAAGACACACAACGCAGAATTGCCGAACAGAAGTTGATAGTCAAGTTTTGCACATATCAGGATGGGCCTCAATCGGGATCTTGGGTTCATGTCACACTATCTGTAACCCCTATCATTTTGCCTGGGCTTGCAAAATCCTGCTAACCGTCCTGGCTTGAGTCAATTCACACCTCTTTAACCTGTGCTTAACCCTCTCTCCACTTGCATTGTCTGTACCTGTAAAGACTTGATTATCTGTAAAGACTCGCGTTCTAACCATTATCTTGTAAATTGAGTCTGTGTCAATAGAAACCGTCTTTGTAAACCCAACTCTTCACTCATTTGATGAAAGAGCAGCATTCCAAAAGCTTGTGCTACCAAATAAACCTGTTGGACTTTAACTTGATGTTCTGAGATTCTTGCTGTTACTAAAAACAGGCATATTTGCACTCATCATCTTTGCATCCATTGCAGAGGCTTGTAAATTATCTTGATATGATTACTGTCCTTACAGTTTTGCCTGGTGATTGTTGAGTGGTGTTCATTCATCCATTGTCATAGCGTCTGCATGGTCTTCCCAATGTACCATGCCTGGGGACATGCTTTCCTGCAGCGTATCAGGTAGAGAACATTGGCCGAGTTTCAAGAGTATGTACCGTGTACCTGGTGGATGGTGTTCTCACATGAGATGATGGCATCCATGTCGCTGATCATCTTGCAGAGGTTGCTGTGGCAGGGTTGTGTGGTGTCGTGGTCATTGTTCTCCTGCAGGCTGAGTAGTTTGCTGTGGATAATGGTCTGTTTGAGGTTGTGCAGTTGTTTGAAGGCAAGATTTGGGGGTACGGGGAAGACTGTTCTCTTCCTGTTGGGGAACACTTCAGCAGTCATGAGCATTCGGCCTCTGATCTTTGGGTAAGCGTTCTCCAAGGCGGCTTCCACGACGCCCAACAGTGAAGAGTCACTGAGCAGAGACTAATAGCTAAATTCTGCACACATGAGGATGGCCTCAACCAGGATCTTGGGTTCATGTCACACTAACTGTAACGCCGATAACTTGCTCGTGCTTGCAAAGTCTCACTAACTGTCCTGTCTGGAGACAATACACATCTCTTTAGCCTGTGCTTAATGCTCTCTCCACTCACATTGTCTGTACCTTTAAGACTTGAGTAGCGGTAAAGACTCACATTCCAATCATTATTCTGTAAATTGAGTTTGTGTCTTTATATGCCCTGTTTGTGAACAGAACTCCCATTCACCCGACAAAGGAGCAGCGGTCCAAAAGCTAGTGGCGTTTGCTACCAAATAATCCTGTTGGACTTTAACCTGGTGTTGTGAGATTTCTTACTGTGTTTACTCTAGTCTAATGCTGGCATCCACACAACATGTATTTGTATACATTGGAAAGTATTGTTTCTTGTGCATTATACAGACAAAGCACAATCTACATAGAGAAGGAAAAGAGGGGGTGCAAAATGTGATGTTACAGTCAGAGCTAGGGTGTAGAGAAAGATGCCGGCAGTTCTCAATGCAAAGGTCAGGAGAGGATAAGAGATCAAGGAGTGGTATCCAGGTAGAGTGAGATTACTGGAGGAAGATGAAAGATCTACTGTGTGGACTATAACCATAGTTTTCCAGCCCACATTCATTACTAGTCAAAGCTAGAGCCAACAATACAGTCTTGCAAAATTATCATTTCACTGCCAACAGTAAAATATGAAACTGGTGTCAACAGCCAGAATCCGATGAGTGAGGGAATGGCAGAAGGAGAGTGGAGAATAATGGCAAGGGCATTTTTTTTTTGAGATCAAACTTGAGTTATGATTGGTTAGGTGAGGTTCCATTCATTTGCAAGCTGGGGCTTAGTTAGTTGCCAGCTTTGATGAGCTACTATAGAAATCCCTTTGTCACATTATTCCAGTAGCTGTGATCATTCAGGCCTTTACGCTTCCTTGTTGCAATTGATCCTCTGCTCTTGGAGCTTTTGCCCTGTTTAACTCTCCATTCAGGTTCCAATTGCTAAAAAACATCAAGAAGCTCAGTTACCTTTAACTGCTGGATTTGGACTCCAAAGAGTTAATATCGTAGAGCACCTTATGCAGTCTTTCATGATTTTGAGGTGAACAAAAAGAAAATCAACCTTGATAGAACGGAATAACAAAATTGGAAGGAGTGAGTAGTACTTGCCACATGGTCAGCATATTTCCACTGGCATTGACGTTGGAGGCTTTGTACCCTAACAATAGGCAATTTATTTCTTCACATTTCATTTCATTAACAGCTTTTGGCATGACCTGATAGAAAATTGGAACCATTTTTCCTGTATCAATTGTCATTAACTTTTCTACACATTCTGGCCCCCAACAAATTATAAGACATTGCACCTTGGCTTAAATACCTTTTCCAAATCTGGGTTGCTGACACTGTCACAATAAAGGGGAATTGATGAAAGTTCTGCTCGTTTTATAACTTTGGTGAGATACATTTTAGGCCCCATTCAATTCAGCAATGCAGGAATGCTCAGTTTAGACTAGAAACATAGAAACTAGAAGTAGGAGAAGGCCATTCAGCCCTTTGAGCCTGTTCTGCCATTCCTTTTGATCATAGCTGATAATCAAATTCTGATCCTCCCTTCCCCCATATCCCTTGATCCCTTTAACCCCAAGAATTGTATAGAATCATAGAACCCTGCAGTGCAGAAGGAGCCCATTCAGTCCATCGAGTCTGCATTGACCACTATCCCATACAGACCTCTTAACCTCATGCATTTACCCTAGCTAATCTCCTGACACCAAGGGGTAATTTAGCATGGCCAATACACCTAACCCACACATCTTATGGATTGAGGGAGGAAACGGGAGCACCCAGAGGAAACCCGCACAGACACAGGGAGAATGTGCAAACTCCACACAGACAATGACCTAAGCCAGGAATCAAACCCAGGTCCCTGGAGCTGTGAGGCAGCAATGCTAACTACTGTGTTACCGTGCCGAACCTATAGACATATTTAATGTTTTTTTGAAATCAGACAACGTCTTGACCTTAACTAATTTCTTTGGTAGTGAATTCCATACATTCACCAATCTCTGGGTGTAGAAATTTCTCCTCACCACAGTTAGACCATAAGAACATAAGACATACGAGCAAAATTAGGCCACTCGGCACATCAAGTCTGCTCCGCCATTCAATCATGGCTGATATTTTTCTCACCCCTGTTCTCCTGCCATTTCCCCATAACCCCTGACCCCCTTATGAATCAAGAACCTATCAATCTCTGACTTAAAGAGACTCAATGAACTGGCCTCCACAACCTTCTGCAGCAAAGAGTTCCACAGATTTGCCACTCTCTAGCTGAAGAAATTCCTCCTTATTTCTGTTGTAAACGATCGTCCCTTTAGCCTGAGGTTGTGTCCTCCGGTTCTAGTTTTTCCAACTAGTGGAAACATCTTCTCCACTTCCATTCTATCCAGGCCTTGCAGTATCCTGTAAGTCTCAATAAGATTCCCCCTCATCCTTCTAAACTCCAATGAGCACAGACCCAGAGTCCTCAACCATTCCTCATATGACAAGCTCTTCATTTCGGGGATAATTTTTGTGAACATCTTCTGCACCCTTTCCAAGGCTAGCACATCCTTCCTTAGATATGGGGCTCAAAATTGCTCAGAAAACTCTAAATAGGGTCTGACCAGAGCCTTAAACAGCCTCAGAAGTACATCCCTGCTCTTGTATTCTAGCCTTCTCGACATGAATGCTAACATTGCATTTGCCTTCCTAACTGCTGACTGAACCTACACATTATCCATAAGAGAATCTTGAACAATGACTTCCAAATCTCTTTGTGTTTCTGCTTTCTTAAGCATTTTCCCATTTAGAAAATAGTCTATGCTTCCATTCCTCCTTCCAAAGTGCATAACCTCACACTTTTCCACATTGTATTCCATCTGCCACTTCTTTGCTCACTCTCCTAACCTGTCCAAGTCCTTCTGCAGCCCTCCAGCTTCCTCAATACTACCTGTCCCTTTACATCTCTTTGGATCATCTGCAAACTTAGCAACAGTGCCTTCAGTTCCTTCCTCCAAATCATTAATATATATTGTGAAAAGTTGTGGTCCTAGCACTGACCCCTGAGGCCCACCACTAGTCATCGGTTGCCATCCCGAAAAAGATTCCTTTATCCCCACTTCTGCCTTCTGCCAGTCTGCCAATCCTCTATCCATGCCAGGATCTTACACTTAACTTATTTAACAATCTCCTATGCAGCACTTGTCAAAGACCTCCTGGAAATTCAAATAAATCACGTCAACTGGTTCTCCTTTAACTTTCTTGTTACCTTGTCAAAGAATTCTAACAGATTTTTCAGACATGACCTGCCATTGACAAAGCCTTGCTGACCCAATCCTACCTTATCATGCACTTCCAAGTATTCTGCGATCTCTCCTTTAATAATAGACTCTAAAAGTTTTACCCTTATCCTCAAACTATGATCCTAGTTCTGGACTCATCCACCATTGGGGACATTCTTTTTAATTCTACCCTAACTAATCTTGTTAGAACTTTATAAATTTCTATGAGCCCAGGGTCTAATAGACATTTAAATTGCTCTATGTGAGGCCTGTTAAAATTTAGAAAGAGATTTGGAGCCTGGACTCTAAGGTGGGTCCAACATTTGTCTATTTCTATTTATGTGCCTGGTCTCATCAGGCACCGATAGTGTTTATTTTAGATCAGTTTTGTCTCGGATGGCCAATTGATTTGGATTCAGAAATCCAAGAATCTGGAATTTCCAAATTCTACTTCAAGTTATGTAGCCAAGATTCATTCCAAGAGAAAGGAAAGAGCCTTTACAATTCTGAAAGTCCAAATTTCATGTCAAGAACTACAAGAAGAAAAGCATGGGAGGGATTTTACAGCCTCGCTTGGATGAGACTGGAAATTCCCGCCTGAGATTAACGGATGTTTCCACTGCCGGATCTTTGCCCACGCCGATTCCATGGCAGGTGAGGTGGTAGATTCCAGCCCATGTCTTGTACTTCTCCAGAGAATCAAAACCAACAAGAAAAGCAGACATGATTCTCTTCAAGTACTATAAACGTTTGATGCAATAGAACGAACACTGATATACACCAGAAAAGACCACAGCAAGCAAAAGGACATTATCAGTATAGCAGGCAGAAATTTGGGGCCCTATTTTAGCATTTTTATTCTAAATGCTGGACAGACTTGAAACTTGCAGTGTTTCAGATCCAACTTTTAGACCCATTCTAGACACTCCGTATGCACTCTGCCTAAAAATATATCAGCAATTCCAAATGGTGCTGCGGAAACCTGTAGTGGGCCTTAACACACCCGAAATCCTGCAGTTCCGATCAGTGCCTCCAATTGCGCATATGCCGAAAAAAACATGATAGAATGGGGCTCCCCTGCCACATCATTCATGGGCTGGATAATCTCTCTCCCTGACCCCCACAGACATTGCCCCACCCCCGCAACTAACCCTCTTACCCCCCACCTTCTTTGCCATCCAGCCCAATCATGGGGCCTTTTCTTCTCACTTCCCCACTGATCTCAGACAGAGTGGCAGCAGACCCCTTCTTCCCTCTCACTGATCAGAGGCAGAATGGCTGCGGATCCCCTTTCTCCTCACTGATCTCAGGCAGAATGGCAGTGGACCCCTCCTCCCTCTACACCCCATGGTCTCAAGCAGAGAGCCTTTGGACCCTCCTTCACTACCTAACACACACACACACACACCGGATCTGAAACACAGAGCTGTCGGATGCTCGGCGCTAAGTGAAGCACCCAAATCGGACTTTTGTAGAGCATGTCTGGTTCGTGCCAAATCCAGAGGGGCGAACACAGTGGTAAAGGAGAAAATGCCAGTAAGGTTGGGCACGCAGCACATTAAGTCAGTTTAAAGTCAAGTTAAATGCAAAGGCATTTAAAAGGCCTTGAACCCATTTCGGGCACAGTCCTCATTGTAGCCATTTATGGGCTTTGGTAAAGGGGAAACTGACTCGCCTCACGCCCAAATTTACCAAGTTTTCACGCCCCAAAATGGGCGCAACTTAATGGTGAAATCGGGCCTTTGAAATCTGAAAGACCACAATTTGATCAGATTTTGGAGTAGATTTTTCTCTTTGCACTGTAGACAGTAGTCTGTGTATGTATCGCGGGCTTGTCATTATAGAACTAGTTTGATTTCCGTTCCAGTTATTGCACTTGAATAGAAATCAGGCAGCATACATAAAGAATGGCTCATCTGTTCCTCCAGATTACCATCTAGGGGATGAAGTGAAAAGTCTACCTCATTGTATTTCACTGATTTAATCTGAACTGACTCAATTCAGGCGCTTCCGATTAAGTCCAAGTGATGATGGTGGGGAATTAGAACAAATTGCATGCAGATATTCTGAGAACCTTGTCCTGAGGTTTTAGATGTTAATCTTATGAAATTAAAATATGGTGAAGGGTGGATTCTGAACTCTTTTGTGCTGTCCAATCTAGGCTCTGGTCTCAGATGTGTATGGCTATATCTGTTGACAGCTGCCAGCTGTTTATGCACATGGATTATAAATTTACATTACATTACATGGCCTTCAGGCCAACCTGTCATTTCTTGCTGGTGTTGCAGTTTCTGATAATTTTGACGTACTGGGTAACAGTGAATCTTTTTTTGAAGGAGCCATAGAATCATAGAGGTTTCACAGCATGGAAACAGGCCCTTTGACCCTACTTGTCCATGCCACCCAATTTTTTAAACCCCAAAGCTAGTCCCAATTGCCTGCATTTGGCCCATATCCCTCTATACCTATCTTACCCATGTAACTGTCTAAATGCTTTTTAAAAAACAAAATTGTACCCGCCTCTACTACATCCTCTGGGAGTTTGTTCCAGACACTCACCACCCTCTGTGTGACAAAACTGCTCCTCTGAACACTTTTGTATCTCTCCCCTCTCACCTTAAACCTATGCCCTCTAGTTTTAGATTCCCCTACCTTTGGGAAAAATTATTGACTATCTAGCTGACCTCTACCCCTCATTATTTTATACATCTTGTTAAAATCAACTCTCAGTCTTCTATGCTCCAGACAAAAAAGTCCCAGTCTATCCAGCTTCTCATTATAACTCAATCTATCAAGTCCCAGTAGCATCCTAGTAATTTTTTTCAGCATTCTTTCTCGTTTAATAATATCCATTCTATAACAGGGTGACCAGAACTGTATGCAGTATTCCAAGTGTGGCCTTACCAATGTCTTTTATAATTTCAACAAGATATCTCAATTCCCTTATTCAATGTTCTGACCAATGAAACCAAGCATGCTGAATGACTTCTTCACCACTCCGTCGACCTCTGACTCCACTTTCAAGGAGTTATGAACATATATCCCTAAGAACAAAGAACAACGCAGCATGGGAAACAGGCCCTTCGGCCCAACGAGCCCACACCGCCGCATCTTCCTACACCTACCCTGCCCTGTCCTGTCCTGTCCTGTGTGTATGTGAGTGGAACCCCTAGATTACTTTGTTCTGTAACTTTCCCCAATGCCCTTAACTGAGTAAGCCTGGTTTAACCAAAATCACCTCACATTTATCTAAATTAAACTCCATCTGCCATTCGTCAGTCTACTGGCCCAATTGATCAAGATCCTATTGCAATCTGAGATAACTTTTTCTACTGTCCACTATGCCACCAATCTTGGTGTCATTTGCAGAGTTACTACAATGCCTCATATATTCTTATCCAAATCATTAATATAAATGACAAATAACAGTGGACTAATCCAGCACTGATCCCTGAGGCACACTGCTGGTCACATGCCTCCAGTTTGAAAAACAACCCTCTACAACCACTCTCTGACTTCTATAATCGAGCCAATTTTGTATCCATTTAGCTATTTCACCCTGGATCCTGTGATATTTGGCCTAATTCAACACCTACCATGCGGTACCTTGTCAAAGGTCCAAAGGCCAAAGGGTATGATTCCTTCTATTTTCTCATTAGTTCTTTCCTTTCTTTCAGGGCAACACATTGTGATTGCACAGCACTTCCTCCAAGGCTAAGAGAAATTATGTGAGAATGGAATGGATGCATAATTTAATTGTTCCTTTGAGCCATCTTTCTGACAGATGTTTAAAATCAATTTGGTATCTCTTGATTGATAGAACGTTGGGAAAAAGTAGCGACATCAAATCAGCATTGCCATTATTTTGATGATTTGTGAATTATTCTTAATGAAACTGATTGTGGACACAATATTGCTCCTCAGCTGTTGTCCATGTTGATTGGGCTGCTGTGCAGATGGTGAACAAAATGCTGGTGTTTTTCATTGATAAGATTCCTTGTAATGTGATTATCTTCATGGATTGATCAACTGCTTTTTCTGATTAGCGACTAAGATATTTTGCCACAAAGTTTGATTTCTTTCATGAGAGCAATCTAGCCTCCCTTTTGCAGTCTCTAGTCAGCCTGATTTTCTCTCCAATAAAGATAATGCTTGGTTAGATCAAGTGTTGAGATCTATTGCTCAGATCAGACAGATTCATTGTTTGTTATTTAATGGCAAAAATGTTAAATGCAATCAAAACTGTGTATGACATTCAAACGTTGACTACCCATTTAGTTGTGGTAATTCCATTTTCATTTGTATAGGACAAAGCATGATTAACAAGCCAGGTTGCTACTAGTCTTACCAAGTAAAGCAATGAATATAACAAAAATGGTATAATGTGTTCCTCGGGGGTAGAGTCATGTGCTGGAATTTTACTGCCTCACCTGCCCAAAGCCTGTAAGATCCCACCTGAGGCCAATGGAGAATGCCCTGGCGGGGCAAACATACTGATAAAATTTGGCAATAGAGTCGTAGTGGTCTACAGCACAGAGAAGGCCCTTCGGCCCAACACATCTGTGTCAAAAACAGCCATCTAACAATTCTAATCTCATTTTCTAGCACTTGGCCCATAGGCTTGTATGCCTGGGCATTGTAAGTGCACATCAGAAAAAAAAGAACAGGGAACAAAGGAAAGTACAGCACAGGAACAGGCCCTTCAGCCCTCCAACTCCATATTAATCATAATGATGTAACTAAATCAAAAAAGAAACTTCAGCCCTTATTTGGACCATAACCCTCTGTTCCCTCCTTATTCATGGTTCCATCCAAATGTGTCTTAAATTTTGCTAATGTGTCTGTTTCCAACATCTCCTCTGGCAGCACATTCCAGGCACCCACCACTCTCTGTCTGAAAAACTTCTCCTGCATATCTCCCATAAATTTTCACCCTCTCACCTTCAACCTATGCCCCCTTGTAAATTGAAACTTCCACCCTGGGAAAAAGCCTCTTAATCATACATCCTGTCTATGCCTCATAATTTTGTAGACCTCTATCAGGTCTCCCCTCAGCCTCCGTCTTACCAGCGAAAACAGTCCTAGTTTATTCAACCTCTATGCATAGTCAACACCCTTGTGAGAAGGCAATATCCTGGTGAACCTTCTTTGCACTCTCTCCAAAGCTTCGACATCCTTCTGGTAGTGTGGCGACTAGAACTGCACACAATACTCCAAATGCAGCTTAACCAAGATTTTATATAGCTGTCACATGATTTGCCAACTCTTGTACTAAATGCCCCAGCCAATGAAGGCAAGCATGCCAGACGCCTTCTTCATCACTTTGGCCATCTCTTTTACCACTGTTAAAGATCTGTGGCCTGCACACCCAGATGTCCCTATATATTAATGTTCCTTATAGTGTAATTCACACCTAAATTTAGTCCTCCAAAATGCATCACCACGCATTTGTCTGGATTAAACTCCATCTGCAATTTCTGAGCCCAAGTTTCCAATCTATCCATATCTTGCTGTATCCTCTGACAATCCCCGGCACTATCAGCAACTCCACCAATCTTGGTGTAATCTGCAAATTTGCTAATCAGACCACTTACATTTTCCTACAGATCATTTATATATATTGTAAAAAGCAGAGGTCCGAGCACTGATCCCTATGGAACACCACATCTCCATTCTGAAAAACATTCTTCCTCTTTTACTCTTTGTCTACGATGACCAAGCCAGTTCTGTATCCAGCTAGCCAGCCCACCCTCGAATCCCATGTGATTTTAGTTTCATACCAGTCTGCCTTGTGAAATCTTGTCTAACACCTTATTAAAGTCCATATTAACTTCATCCACAGCCCTCCCCTCATCAATTACCTTTATCACTGCTTCAAAAAACTCAATCAAGTTGGTGAGACACAACCTTCCAAGAACAAAACCATGCTGCCTATCATTAACTAGTTCGTTTTCTTCCAAATGTGCGTATATACTAGGGAGCAACATTGGCTATTCTCTAGTCCTCTAGAACATCGACTATTGTCAATGAGGGTGTGAAGATATCTGTTAAGACCCCAGCTATTCCTTCTCTTGATCCCACTCTAACCTGGGATAGATCCCATCCGGCCCTGGGGACTTATCGGCCTTAATGTCATTTAGAATACTCAAAACTTTCTCCTTCGATATATTAACATTCTCTAGAGTGTTCACATACCTATTCCTGACCTCAACATTCTTCATGCCCTTCTCCTTGATGAATACCAATACAAAGCACTCATTAAGTACCTCACCCACTTCCTGTGTCTCCACACATTCCTTCCTTCCATTGTACTTGAGTATTCCCATTATATGCATAAAAAACCTTGAGATTATCCTTAACTCTGTTGAATAAAGATATTTAATGGCCCCTTTTAGCCTTCCTAATTCCACGTTTAAGTTCTTTCCTACTTCCATTATACTCCTCAAGGGCTTCATCAGTTTTTAGCTGTCTATATCTATCATACGCCTTTTTCCTTTCGACTAAGTTTACAATTTACCTTACCATCCATGTTTCCCGAATCCTGCCATTTCTATCCTTCCCTTTTGTAAGAACATACTTGTCCTTCACTTCAATCAACTGGTGTTTAAAAGTCTCCCACATGCCAGACATGGATTTTCCTTCAAATAGCCACTCACAATCTACATTCTCCTGTTTCTGTTTAATTTATCTAAAAACATCTCAATACTTCTTAAGTATTATGAGGTCGCTGCCTACATCGCACTTTCATGTAGTGAGTTCCTTTATTCTCTAAAGTCAGCTGCATCATAGATTCATCTCACCCTCACATGCACTACTGAAGACCTCACACCAAAATATCACAGCTAGCTATCATGCACACACTGCCAGCTGCAACCATCACATTGCACCACATTATATTACACTGCTTGACATATTTCCCTTCCTCTTGCAGAACAAGGTAGCGGATAACTGTAGGTAGCAGTATCTTACACCAATGAGGGATATAGTTGTCACTATAATTGGAATGGCCATGATTGAGGCTGTGACTAGTGGTAAAGCTGAAATCATCAAAGATGATGGCATTCTTATACTAAGTTATCCTCATATTCCAATGCCCCCCCCCCCATCCATCATTTTTTTCTATTTATAATCTTCAAATGATGCAGATGTCTAATTTTTGCACTTGACCCCTTCCCTCACCACCACTCTATCCTTGTGCCTTTCTCTTTTCCAGGTTCAATTCCAGCGTTGGGTCACTGTCTGTATGGAATTTGCACATTGTCCCATGTCGGCGGGTGTTTCCTCCGGGTGCTCCGGTTTTCTCTCACGGTCCAAAGATGTGTGTTAGGTTGATTGGCCATGCTAAATTGACTCTAGTGTCAGGGGATTAGCAGGATAAATACGTGGCATTATGGGAATAGAGTCTGGGTGGCATTGTTGTCAGTGCAGACTTGATGGGCTGAGTGGCCTCCTTCTGCACTGTAGGGATTCTATGATCCTTCCCAGATACCCAAGAACTGTGAATTGGCCAATTAGTGGTAGAAGGTAAAGAAATGGAAGAGCAGAAGACACTCGCTCAGATTCTGACACTCTATGTACTTTGGGAGGTAGTTCACAAGTGGAATTGACTTGCAGGAGCTGAATTATTGCTTTTAAGTTTGCAAGGAAGGAATCTTGTGATATTGTATTTAAGTCATCACTACACTGGGGAAACTAAATGCAGACTAGGTGACTGCTTAACAGAACAGCTTCGCTCAGCCCAGAAACATGACCCCATCCTTTCTGTTGCTTGCCATTTCAACTCTGCATCTTTTTTTCTTACCCACAGACTGTCTTTGCCTGTTGCAATGCTCGAGTCAAACCAATACGAACAGGATAAGGAGCATATTATCTTCCAATTTGACATGTTATAGCCCTCAGGACTCAGTATTGAATCATAGAATAGAATCTCTCCAGTGCGGAAGGAGGGTATTCAGATTATCAAGTCTGCAACAACAAATCCCACCCTATCCCCGTAACCCCACATATTTACCCTGCTAATCCCCCTGAAATTAAGGTAAATTTTAGCATGACCAACCAACCTAATCCACACATCTTTGGACTGTGGAAGGAAACAAAAGCACCCAGAGGAAACCCATGCAGACATGGGAAGAATGTGCAAACTCCAAACAGACAATGGCCCAAGTCGGGAATCAAACTCTGGTCGTTGGTGCTGTGAGACAGCAGTGCTAATCACGGTGCCACCCTGCCCCCCCCCCCCCCCCCCCGCCATCTTGTTTGTTTTGAGCTGGCTCAGCTCGAGATAGAGTGAAACCAAGGGGGGCAGTAGTAACAAGATGGCTTTTGTAAGCAACTCGTGTGTACTACTGGAGCCATTATAGGTTTTTGGCCATCGCATCATCATTATCATCATTATCGTACATACCACTTAACTTTAGTTTACGAAGAATCATAGAATCATAGATTCTAAGAAATACAGAAGCAATATGAATGCACTATATGAAGTAAATATCGTAGAACATATTGATGTTTGAATTCAAGAATTTCTACCTGTGTAACTGCCGTGAATGTGCATAAATAAATCTCCTGTTCTTTTCAATGTTAACGAAGCCCACATGCCTGGAATTATTCTTTATCTCTTCTTACACTGAGTTAACATGTGAAGCATAAGAACTGGATGGTGACTTGGGAAACATAAGCCGAAGGAACTCAAACAAGCCAAGTTTTGTTTTTGCTATGAAGCCACTACATTAGGTCAAAAATCTCTTTCAACTGGAAACCTTTTGCTAATAATGTGAGAACTATTTGAGGACAGCGGCCTTGTGAAAAATGCCAGCAAAATGGACAATAAACAGCTCCAGCTAATATCGCAGAAGCCAGCATAATATAATCCCAGACTGAAAATGATCCATATTCAGCACAAGAACTTGGCAAAAGGCAAATTGTACGGACACAAGGAGCAACAGAGAACCAGTTACAGAGCTCAAGGGAGGACAAGCAGCTGCAACTCACAAGTAAAACTAATGAGATTTGGGGTTTCATGGGAGATGATCAAAATCTGGGCAAAATCAAGAAACTGATTAAGGATTCGTGGACAGTAAGCAGAGTTCAGAGACCTGCACGAAAATGACTTGCTGGTTGAAGAGCAGCTGACTTCACTCACTGTTATCAGTCAAAGGAAGTTTTCAATCAAGAATTTAAACGACAAGTGGACAATGGATAGATGAAGCTCGGCATTGTACTGCACAACCACACAATGAAGCAATGAAGAAGTAAATCCTGAAGACGGTAGAAAATCTCAGAAGTCAGATATAAGTCGACTTCTGAGCTTTTCTATCGTCTTATATAAGTAGTGGGAAGTTGTCAACTGCATTGTCTACACAGCATTTCAGAGTGTTTGAAGGCTAAGGCAAAAACAGCATTGCTTTTAGCAATTGCAGCAGCACTGAAACAGAAACATATCATAAAGCAGAAAGAATGGTGCTTGTGCCAAAAGAGGGATGAAGAAGGAGGAAGAGTTTGAAATACAAACTGTGATAGCAATCTCAAGAACTAAATTAACAGTTTGTAAGGCGTTTGAAGGCAAGCAAGGTTCAATTAAGAATGGAGGAGACAGCCTGAATGCATGTCTAGACTCCACAGTGAAAATACTTTCAAGAAAATAAGGACCACTGCTCTGACTGGTTTTTAGCCATTTTCTTCCTTTGAACTGCTGCCTGGTGGAACACAGTAATAAGTCTCACAACACCAAGTTATAATCCAACGGGTTTATTTGGTAGCAAATGCCACCAGCTTTCGGGCCCCTTGACGAAGGGTCAGAGGCAGACACAAAGCTAAATAAATTGAACAAAGGTTGAACAAGGGAAGGATCTTTGCTATTAACATTGCAAGTATTATAGATGAGATAACAGATTCCAATGAAAATCAATTTAAGACAACTGAATGGATTACACAAAATGTATTTCAGAGACCTTGCCTTTTCTGTAAAGAGGATCATGCAGAAGAGATGTGTATACACCTCAGAGGCATGATTCATGAAGAAAAGATTCAGTTTCTGAAGTCAAAGAAAATTTGTTTTAGCTGTCTCCTTTACAAACACATGAGTAAAGAATGGAGAAGGGGAACATGCCAAGTCTGATTGCAAAAATACCTTATAAGTCAACAAAGATGAGGTTTCGTTTGTGAAGAAAGAAGACAGAAAAGATCAGGATACACCTAAGAAGGAAGGAAAAATGAGAATGCCCCTGCTAAGAATGAATAAAGAGAAGGTGAACTTGGAGAGGGAAAGGTGGGTAGTGCTTGTTTTCAGCTGACAGTTGTAAACCTGCAAGAATTAATAAAACAGCAGTTCAATCATGACTTTAATGAATGCAGTGCTGATGAAAAGGCAGAGATGTCAAGGAAGGATCATCTGCTTATGGATACAGTATTGAGTGAAATATATAGACAGGCATTACTATGTACAGCTGCCTTTCAGAAACGGACAAATGAAGTGCCAAACAATCAACATGAAGAAGAACAACGTGCCTCAAGCCTTAAGAAGAAATTCAACAAGGACAAAATTGATTTTGAAGTCTATAAAGGATTCACGAATGACGTAATTGACAAGGGTTATGCACATCAAATATCCCAAAACTATGATAATGAAAAGGCGAGATACATACCGCATCATGGAGTGTGTGAAGATTTGTGTTGGACTTGATTGTGCTGCTGTGTCCCAAGGGATAACTTTGAACACCCAACTCCTTCAAGGTCCAAACTTAACTGTCTAATAGGCATCTTGACTAGTTGTTGCCAAGAGCCTGTTGCATTGTACTGATCATGCCCTAGTAGTAGGATGCCCTAGGTGGTAGGACTGGAGGGTCTCAATGACATTATTGTTACTAGAGAGGTGGTGCTCGACAGACTGGAGGGACTGATTGTGGACAAGTCCCCAGGACCGGATGGAATGCATCCGAGAGTTCTGAAAGAAATGGCAGAGGTGATAGTGGATGCCTTGGTGGTTATTTTCCAAACGTCGCTGGATTCCGGGGAAGTGCCGGACGATTGGAAAATGGCTAATGTTACGCCGTTGTTTAAGAAGGGTGCCAGGCAAAAGGCAGGGAATTATAGGCCTGTTAGTTTAATGTCTGTTGTAAGCAAAATGTTAGAATCCGTCATCAAGGAGGAAATAGCGAGGTATCTTGAAGGGAATTGCTTGATAGAGCAGACGCAGCACGGTTTCGTTAAGGGGAAGTCATGTCTGACAAATTTATTGGAGTTCTATGAGGATGTGTCTAGGGCGGTGGATAGAGGAGAGCCGGTGAATGTGGTCTTTCTTGATTTTCAGGAGGCGTTTGACAAGGTACCTCACAAGAGGTTATTGCAGAAGGTCGGTGGACATGGAGTTGGGGTAGGGTGTTAGCGTGGATAGAGGATTGGTTGTCAAATAGGAGACAGAGAGTGGGGGTCAATGGGTGCTATTCGGATTGGCGGATGGTGACTAGTGGAGTGTCCCAGGGGTCAGTGCTGGGGCCTCAGCTATTTACCATTTATATAGATGATCTGGAGGAGGGAACCGAGTGTATGGTGTCGAAATTTGCTGATAACACCAAGATTGGTGGAACAGCAAATTGCGCGGAGGGTGTGGAGAGTCTACAGAAGGATCTAGATAGGCTGGGCGAATGGGCCAGGAAATGGCAAATGGAATTTAATGTTGGCAAGTGCGAGGTGGTCCACTTTGGTGGGAATAAGGGTAGGAAGGATTATTACTTACATGGAGAAAAACTGCAGCAGGCGACGGTGCAGAGGGACCTCAGGGTCCTTGTGCATGAGTCGCAAAAACCCAGCTTGCAGGTGCAGCAGGTGGTCAGGAAGGCAAATGGGATGCTGGCCTTCATAGCGAGGGGGATTGAATATAAAAGTAGGGAGGTCTTGCTGCGGCTATATAGGGCATTGGTGAGGCCGCAGCTGGAGTACTGTGTGCAGTTTTGGGCACCGTACTTACGCAAGGATATTTTGGCCTTGGAGGGAGTGCAGAGGTGGTTTACTAGGCTGATACCGGAGTTGAGGAGGTTGAGCTATGAGGAGAGGCTGAATAAACTAGGCTTGTACTCGTTAGAGTTTAGAAGAATGAGGGGAGATCTCATTGAGACACATAAGATGATGAATGGGATGGATAGGATAGAGGTGGAGAGACTCTTCCCGCTCAGAAAGGACAGTAGGACGAGGGGGCACAGCCTCAAGATAAAGTGGGGGGGGGGGGGGGGGGGTGGTTTAGAATGGAGTTGAGGAAGAACTTCTTCACTCAAAGGGGGTGGTGAATCTCTGGAATTCTCTGCCTGTTGAAGTGGTGGAGGCTGCCTCGCTAAATATTTTTAAGACGCGGGTTGATGGGTTTTTGATAAGAGAGGGGATTAAGGGTTATGGGGAGAGGGCGGGAATGTGGAACTGAGCCACGACAGATCAGCCATGATCTTATTGAATGGCGGGGCAGGCTCGAAGGGCTAGATGGCCTACTCCTGCTCCTATTTCTTATGTTCTTATCATTGCACTGAGAAGGCTTTTCTTGTTGCCAGTTAATGCAGATACGGTACAGACCTGATGTGTGAGGGAGAGTGTATCGACTCCTTCAAAATTAATAAGCAAAGGGAAGCGATATCACCGCTGGGATCATAGATTTATTTGCTGTCATATTTATTTATTGTGCAAGCTGCTGTTTTTTTTTCCCCAACATCTTCTCCCAATGTATATTTTTAATTCGTCAAGTCATTGATTTTGAGCCAAAAATCCATCAATAAGTTCACTCAGGTTGGTGCCATCTTCAAAATATTCATTACCATACAATCAAACAGCACAGACATAGCCATTTGAGCCATTATGATTGTGACTATTTTTAAGAAATATCTCATTTAGCCCCACTACCCTGGTCTTCCTTCATTACCTTGCAAATTGTATTCATAGAATCATCGGAGCCCTACAGTGTAGAAGGAGGCTGTTTGGCCTGCATCGAGTTGGCACCAACTCTCTGACAATATATCTTACCCAGGCCCTCTCACCTGCCCTATCATTGTAGGCCCACACATTTCCCATGGCTAATCCATCAAACCCACCACCCTTCGCCACCACCCCCCCCCCCCGAAACAACCCCCCCCAACCCCCGACCCCCCACCTCCCTCAACCTACCACAAAAAGAAAAAATGTCCTCACTCCCAGGCAATTTTCTACCACTTGCACAAGTTTGGGAAGCCTCTTCAAAGTTGGCTAATCCATCTAACCTACACATCTTGGGACACCAAACGGCAATTTGTACGGCCAGTCCACCTAATCTGACTTTTGACTGTGGGAAGGAACTGGAGCACCCAGAGGAGACTCACGCAGAACATGCAAACTCCACACAGTCACCCAAGGCCGAAATTGAACCCGAGTTCCTGATGCTATGAGGCAGCAGTGTTGACCTCTGTGCTGCTGTGCCACCCTCATATTATCAATAATTATATTATTTTCCTAAAACAAAATAATAATTGCATAAAAAATAAATTAGTAATATTTATTGCAGTAGGACTATTTGGCATCCATAACAGGAGAGGGAGTGAATAATTTTATGGGCTTTATTTTGAGCTTATGCAGCTTTAAGGACTTTTAATTACCGTTTCTACAAATGAAATTGAGTTGATGCCATTTTTGTGACCTTGGACAAGTGCTAGTTTTATTCATCAGTTCAGGGCAGAACTGGCCAAAGCAAGGCAAAGAGCAGGAATCTTATACATAAAAGATCTACACCCAAAACGATTCTTGCTCAAGTTTCCATGATTCTTTTTACAATGGTTTAATATCAGTTCAAGCAAATCAGGTCTATTACTCATGGAATCATAGAATCTCTACCGTGCCGGAGCGGCCATTCGGCCTATTGATTATTAATGAGATAAGCTTTTTGCAGTATGTCTTTTAAACTAAAACAAGAGATTGTGGATCTTTAACAGTTGGAAACATAGTTTCAGGATGCCTGATCTTTTATGCAATTTACTCTGATTTTGAGCAAATTAGTTCAAATAAAACAATACAACTGAGCAGAAAGCCTGTCTCACAGTCTGTGTGTTCAACCTTTCCCAGATACCCCCCCAATTTTATGGTTACTTAAAGTGAACTAAGTTCCTTAAAGACAAAACCCAAAAATTATGACCATCTGAAGATCAATTATACATTAACTAAAGGTTATACAGCACACCTGGCGGTTTTGCAGTGCACTGGTAATACCCCTGCCTCTGAACCAGAAACTCCAGAACTTGATGACCAGGGAAGGTACATTCGTAACTAGAGCAAATAGGTTGAGTATCAACTTGTAAATCTTTCCAACATACTAATGGCAGACAGTGAAAGATTTATAATCATGGAAAGAAATTATGACTCATTATGACAGCCCATAGCCCCAGCTTTAGTTTACAACTTGCTTATACAAGGTGTATGTTGCAACAATAACTTGGGCCAGCGGAGATAGGGAAGCGGTTGGTTCAGCTGGTTAGATGGCTAGCCCAGATAAGATTTGTGGCAACAGCATTGTGTTTGATCTTCATTCTGGGCTGGAGTGGACTTGGAACCTGCCGCCTTTCCAGTACCCAAGGTGGGGGCGGAGGTTTTGCCTTTGGACAAAGAACTGAAAGGGGTTATACGGAATGTATTACAAGAATTTGCATTACCTGAACTCTGTTAGGCTGTACAATGATCAGCCTTGTACAGTGACACAATAGCTACCAAGAATAATTGCACAATCTGGGGACAAGAATCAGGCATTTTCTCAGAGGAATATCCCATTGACCATATGACGGAAGATCAGTCCTGAATATACTCTATAAATGGAGTTACAGTTATTCTTCTGCTGTTTTATGGTCTATGATCTGGAGAACACCTGAGTGAATTTCTTGCTTGGGTTCCCAAAGATCAGTTAAAATGTTTCCTGATTTTTTTAAAAAATTGATCCTTCATTTTTTTTTCCTCATGAACTAAAAATGTTATTGTTCAAGTTAATAACAGAAACAAATTGAAAATTGTGTTTTTTAAAAGTCACAATGTTTTGATTAAATGTATTGTCTTTGGTATCTTCTAATAACTTCATTTTAGTGAGGGAAATTTTAAGCTTTAAAATGGATGGGCTATGAAATTTAAAAAAAAGCTTGAAGCATAGCAGGAGTGTCAGAGCCAGTATTTTGATTGCCAACAGCTGGCAATGGGCTCCTGGGTGGCTGTTCAGGATTGTCCCTTACTAAATGAACCACACTAGGCACTGAGCAGAGACGGCACCAATGGGGAATCTAACTGTATTTCTTTGTTTATATTTAATTAAGATCTCCCCTTCAGTGACCATTTCAAACGAACTTTGCCCACAGCTTCCCTACACAATTCCAGTCCAGTGGTGACAACCTCAGTTGCTTCAGTCATACTGCAAACTTCAAGCTGGCAAACACACATTTTGTCATGCTCACCATTGGATCTCAGTCCCAAACATAACTTACTTAAAATTTTTGATTTGATTAGATTTGATTTATCATTGTCACATATATTAGTATACAGTGAAAAGTATTGTATCTTGCATGCTATACAGACAAAGCATACCATCCATAGAAAACGAAAGGAGAGAGTGGCAGAATGTAGTGTTACAGTCACAGCTAGAGTGCAGAGAAAGAGCACGTGAGTGGGTCGGTTGGTACATGACCTCAGATCTTTGTATCTTTTTCCGATGGAAGAAGGTGGAAGAGGGTACACCTGGGGTGCGTGAGTTCCTTTATTATGCTGGAGTTTTTCCAAGGCAGCAGGAAGTGTAGACAGTGTTAATGGATGGGAGGCTGCTTTGTGTAATGGACTGGGCTTCATTCATGACCCTTTGTAGTTTCTTGCGGTCTTAGGCAGGACAGGAGCCATACCAGCCTGAGATAAAACCAGAAATAATGTTTTTTTATGATTTATCTGTGCATCTTTATATGTTTAATGCACTGTACAGGTAAATACATTCAGTAGCACTGAAGTAATGGGAAATCAAAACTTGATCATATTTAATTTAATTGGAATTAATTTAGTTTCTGGATTCTAATTGTTTGTTATCTTTTACAAAGCATGATAACAATTTAAATGTATTTTAAGAACAACTCAATCTGTTAAAATGCTGATTTCTCTTTTTTAGATCAAGAATTAATTTAATTGTTGAATATTGAAGCAATATCTTCACACATGATAAGTATAATGATGTGAATAGATGGAGCAGAATAATAACTAACAACAGTACATTCCATTACAGTGTTTATAATGAAAGCATTTAAAATATTCTTCATTAAAATATCCACTTACCATATAATATAGGTTAGTCATAAACCTGTGAAAAGCTTCATAATTTTGTATTTAATACTCTGTGAGCAATTGAGGGGGTTGTCCTTTCAAATTCAAGGATAATATATTATCCTCTCAATAATCTCTGCACAAAAGCAATGGTGTTGTCATGAATGAGAATTTTAAATAGACTTAGAAGGGAGAGAAAAATTAAACCATGCTCAATCATTATCCAGTGTCCTCACTTGGAAAATGTAAGCCTGAGGAGAATAGGTAGGGATAGGATCAAATGGTGTTTTTAACATGCCCAAGAGATAACTAGTTAATCACCACTGACTGTGCAGCCATACACATATTAAATAGATACTTTAGAAAATGTTGCACTTCCAACAGCAATGGAACTGTAAGCCATCATGAGACTGAAGAGACAAAAAATGCAACAGCAAAAGGTACATGCTGCAAACATGTTAATTGTAAAATAATTAGAAAGAAGAAGTAATTAAAAGGAAAATAACTTCTATTCAGTAGTTTTGGATTAAATTATTCCTTTATTGTTTGAAGGAAAAAGTCTGAGTTGAAATTTCTTTCTGAAACAGCTTCCTATCTAGTTATGTTAAAGACATCCCAAGAGCTTGATAATATACACCATCCAACTTCCCACCACCTCTGACCCGGGTCCCATTACACTGGGGTAGATAAGACACACACTAGCCCAGTCACTCTTAGACCTACTGGGGCCTTTAAAAAGCCAATTAATGTCTATTAAATAACTCAATCCACCTCTGCTGATACAATATAATAGGTGTTGTAAGGTAGATGAAACAGAAATCCTACAGCACAGAAAGAGGCCATTCGGCCCATCATGTCCGTACTGACCACAATCCCACCCAGGCCCTACACCCATATTCCCATATATTTACCCACTAATCCCTCTGACCTACACATCTCAGGACACTAAGGGGCAATTTTAGCCATCCTCCCTTCCCCTAGGAATTCCAATCTCTTCCCATCTCTGGTGCTGTGATCCTTCTTTGGAGAATTCATTGCAGTCCATCACTCTCTCCAGTACACTGCTGTTACTGCAGGAGCTGCCCATCAATCTGATTTATTCCTACCACTGAGCAGTAGATATCCTCAACAGCACGCCACCCACCTGCAACATTTAGTCCTCAATCCAGTGTTCTGCTTCAGTAGAATCACACTAGAAGATTCATCATTATGTTTGAGGTTTTGCAGTGCCTGTTACCTCTGGAGTGTGCAGTTTGGCTTTTAACCTTTGTCCTTTCATCCTTTGAACTCATCGGTTACAAAGGAGTAACTGCAGCACATGCCCATATTTTACATACTTAGTGGTCAAACCAGGGGGGAGGAACAAAAATGAAACACTTTAGTTCCCTTCATGATTTCAGGTCCCAACATTCAGTCAACAAAATACTTTTAAACTGTTGTATTGTAGGAAACACAGCAAGCTCCTACAAACAGCAAAATTGATCATGAATAACAATTTGTTTTCATAATGTTGCTTGAACGATTGACTATTGGCCAGGACACCAGCAGTAACTCTTTGAAAGTGTGTTCTCTGATCATTTATGTTCAACTAAAAGAGTTTAACCTTTGAAAAATGCCACCTCTGTTGATGAAACACTGTCTCCCCATGCTACACTGGAACATCTGAGTAATTTGTTCTGAAATCGCCTGAAGTGTGGCCTAAGCCCACACGTTTGTGGCTCAAGGATGAGAGTGCCACTCGCTGCATGAGCCACAGCAGCCACTTAAACACAGGAGCATTGGGAAATGGAGCAGTTTTTTCAACACCTCGGGACTGCTTCATCATTCAATTAGATTGACTGAGTTGTATGTCAACTACCATGGAGGACAGATTTGTTCACATAGCATGTGAAGTGGCACAACACAGACTACCTTGATGCACCATGGGCAGACAACATTGCAGGCTGCTACCTGATATGGCCTGTGTTGTGGGAAATTCTTCCAAGGTGGCCTGATTGATTTAAAGACTAAATCATTTTATTAACGTTTCACTTTCACAAAGGCAATAAAAAATTTATTCAATTCAAGAAAAATCTTCAATTAAACTAGCTTTATTAGTACATTGAAATGTCTGAATAACAATTTAATATTAAGAAATGAATACAAATGCACAATTAAAACAAGACAAATCTCATTTGGGCCAAAACGGGAGCTCTATGGTTTCATCTACATAGCTAATGCGCTCGCAGGCTTTCACAAAACTTCTCAAATTTCACGCCAAAGAAGCAGAATAGTTATACTTTTTTTTCAATCAGATTAATCAGCCCAGCACTTAACTAAAAGCAATTTCATTCATTCACTGATCTGTCAATCAAATTATGGCATGTCCTTCAATCAACAATTCTTTGTGACCTTTAAATATAAGTCTGTCATTCCCTGTCTGTTTAAGGAAGTTCTCTCCCAAAAAAATGGCTTCTTATGGTTCAGCATTTCTCTAAACAATTTAAACTGGTTCTATTAAAGGCATCTCTATCTATTGGGCTTATTTCCCCAGCCTAGATATGCATTGGTAATTTGATGCATTATTTGTGCCTGACTTGTGCTGGTATCTTTCATGAATACATCTTTCATTTTACTGGCATATTACAAATTCATTTCTTAGAGAACATTATGAATATGTTACTTACATATTTTGTATTAATCTCAAACCACCTATTAAAACATTAGCTGTTAATTATCCTCAAGATGAATACATAGAATTAATCAGAATTCTCAACTACAAATTCAGTTTTCCTAACTGGTTTTCTTATCTCTGATATTGACCTGCTGTCTGGCTTTTGTCCCAGAATATTTCATACTTTATGTTTCAGTTTCTTAATCAAAATTTCCATTGTGTTTCTATGTCTTTTATTTCTGTTCAAATGTATCTTGCACATCTGCCTTGAATGAATATTCAACATTAATTTTTCATATAATGTTTATAACATATAAAAAATGTTAATATGATTCAATTACTTATTTAAAACAGCTGTTTATCTGATGTTAAGTTGATTCCTATAACTAATTCCTAACCTATCTAGTCCCTTCTACTGTTAAATCCCACCTACAGCCTGTATGGCTCTCTTCAATGTTATTAAGGAGAAAGCACAGTAAGAAGTCTCACAACACCAGTTTAAAGCCCAACAGGTTTATTTGGTAGCACCAAATTGATGTGCTACCAAATAAACCTGTTGGACTTTAACCTGGTGTAGTGAGACTTCTTACTGTGTTTGCTCCAGTCCAATGCCAGCATCTCAACATTAAGGAGGAACACAGTGTAAGCTGCACATGTAATGGCCCTCAGTGTCTGCCCCTTGGGAATAGATTGAAGTCCACATAGCACCATTTGAAGCAGCACTATACAAATATTTCCCCATGCTCATATCCTGATATCCTAGCTTCATAATAATAAATCTCCCTTGATCTTGAAAGTTCCAATTGTCCTAGAGTATCCAAAGCCCATTGGGCAACAGTTACAAATTTCTACTCATCTTTGCTATTTTCCATTGCCTGTGTTAGACTTTCCATCTGATCAATAACATTGATTCAAAAAATTCAAAACTAAAACTGAAATTCTCTTTTAAACGAGATAGCACGTTTAATAAAAGAGAATATTTTCTTCAAAATGTGTCCTGTAATAAGATATATTTGTAGTTATTAAATGTGTATTTTCATAATAAATATTGCATCCCAAATAAAAGAAAATTATGAAATCTTGTCTGTGTAAGATATTTAGGGTATTTAGGTTGCCGATCAAAGATCTATTTCGCAACAAATCGACCAAAAGAATTTGATGTTATTTCTGCATTCAAATGCACTCTAAGATGATCAATGACCATTTAACCTCAAGTGTTCCAACTTGGAATGAATATTTCATAGTACGCAGTGTTTTGCCATCTTTGACAGCAAGTAAGATCAAAGACAAAGGGTGTGCAAAGACATCAAGGGAAATTTCATTGCAGTGTTAATGTAAGCCTTATTTGTGACTAATAAATAAATTTTAACTTTAAACTTTAAAAAGTACACTCTATGGTATCAAGTGCACCCATCATTGAAAGATACAAAATCATTAATCACTTTCATAGTATCTGAATTTTTTTTTGCAAAAATCTTTCCACTATACATGCTTGAGAACAATACCATATCCTCATTAGTTCTTACTTCATTTATTTATAAATATATAAAAAGGAAGAGGCTGGCTAGGGTGAACGTTGGTCCCTTAGCGGATGAGAAAGGGGACCTAGTGGTAGGGGATGGGGATATGGCTAAGGTCTTGAATAACTTTTTTGTTTCGGTCTTCACGGAAGAGGACGTGAATAATTTGCCGGGTGTTAGCGATGGAAAGGTGGTAGGACTGGAGGGTCTTAATGACATTACTGTTACTAGAGAGGTGGTGCGCGACAGACTGGAGGGGCTGATTGTGGACAAGTCCCCAGGACCGGATGGAATGCATCCGAGGGTTCTGAAAGAAATGGCGGAGGTGATAGTGGATGCCTTGGTGGTTATTTTCCAGACGTCGCTGGATTCCGGGGAAGTGCCGGAGGATTGGAAAACGGCTAATGTTACGCCGTTGTTTAAGAAGGGTGCCAGGCAAAAGGCGGGGAATTACAGGCCGGTTAGTTTAACGTCTGTGGTAGGTAAAATGTTAGAATCCGTCATTAAGGAGGAAATTGCGAGGCATCTTGAAGGGAATTGCTTGATAGGGCAGACGCAACACGGTTTCATTAAAGGGAAGTCGTGTCTGACAAATTTACTGGAGTTCTATGAGGATGTGTCTAGGGCGGTGGATAGAGGAGAGCCGGTGGATGTGGTCTTTCTGGATTTTCAGAAGGCGTTTGATAAGGTACCTCACAAGAGGTTACTGCAGAAGGTCAGAGGACATGGAGTTGGGGGTAGGGTGTTAGCGTGGATAGAGGATTGGTTGTCAAATAGGAGGCAGAGAGTGGGGGTCAATGGGTGCTATTCGGATTGGCGGTTGGTGACTAGTGGGGTGCCCCAGGGGTCGGTGCTGGGGCCTCAGCTATTTACCATTTATATAGATGATCTGGAGGAGGGAACCGAGTGTAGGGTGTCGAAATTTGCTGATGACACCAAGATTGGGGGAAAGGCAAATTGTGCGGAGGGTGTGGAGAGTCTGCAGAAGGATCTAGATAGGCTGGGCGAATGGGCCAGGAAATGGCAAATGGAATTTAATGTTGGCAAGTGTGAGGTGGTCCACTTTGGTAGGAAGAATGGTAGGAAGGACTATTACTTACGTGGCGAAAAACTGCAGCAGGCGACGGTGCAGAGGGACCTCGGGGTCCTTGTGCATGAGTCGCAAAAACCCAGCCTGCAAGTGCAGCAGGTGGTCAGGAAGGCGAATGGGATGCTGGCCTTCATAGCGAGGGGGATTGAATATAAAAGTAGGGAGGTCTTGCTGCAGCTGTATAGGGCATTGGTGAGGCCGCAGCTGGAGTACTGTGTGCAGTTTTGGGCGCCGCACCTGCGCAAGGATATTTTGGCCCTGGAGGGAGTGCAGAGGAGGTTTACTAGGCTGATACCGGAGTTGAGGGGGTTGAGCTATGAGGAGAGGCTGAATAAACTAGGCTTGTACTCGTTAGAGTTTAGAAGAATGAGGGGAGATCTCATTGAGACGTATAAGATGATGAATGGGATGGATAGGATAGAGGTGGAAAGACTCTTCCCGCTCAAAAAAGACAGTAGGACTAGGGGGCACAGCCTCAAGATAAAGGGGGGGCGGTTCAGAACGGAGTTGAGGAGGAACTTCTTCACTCAAAGGGTGGTGAATCTCTGGAATTCTCTGCCCGTTGAAGTGGTGGAGGCTGCCTCGCTAAATATTTTTAAGAAGCGGGTTGATGGGTTTTTGATAAGAGAGGGGATTAAGGGTTATGGGGAGAGGGCGGGAAAGTGGAACTGAGCCACGACAGATCAGCCATGATCTTATTGAATGGCGGGGCAGGCTCGAAGGGCCAGATGGCCTACTCCTGCTCCTATTTCTTATGTTCTTATGTTCTTATGTTCTTATTTACAGCCAGTCTGGGAATGAAGCCAGCAGGACAGCAGAAGGGCACAAGGTAGGCATGGGTCCCAGTATCCCTGAATCTTCCTAGCTATCTGCAACACCCCACTTGCACACCCACCCCTCCCATCACCAAGTCCCTAGTGGTTCAATTCCACCCCAGAACTCCTCCTGGTGAGTCCAGTCCCCACCGCCTCCCCCGCCCCATTAACTCCATACCCCCCACTCTAAACCTCTGATGACTCTCTCCTCTCCTTCCAACGGTATTAGCTGACATCTCCCCACCCACCCCACCCCATAGTTACTCTGTGCTATGAGGAAATATATGAAGCAATTAGCTTAATTCCTTCATGTACACTGAATTATGTTCAACTCACTTGATTAATGTATCTTCAATATTTCATAATGAAAGCAACTTTGGGATTTTACAAAGATGGGAATTATATTCCTTGATTGATGAGAAATGAATTTTCAAATTTATCTATAGATAATCATTTGATCTAAATAATGACATTTAATTAACTCTCATTTCAACAACTACGTATGTTACAGTGGGAGCAGTTGCATGTTTGAGCTGGTAATAAAAGTGTAGGGAAACTCACATGGAGAACAATTAGACTATCACTGCCTCTCCTGCTGTCTGTTCGATGGGCTGCCTGCTAGTGGCTTTTGCTACCAAATAAACCTGTTGGACTTTAACCTAGTGTTGTGAGACTTCTGTGTTTACCCCAGTCCAATGCCGGCATCTCCACATCATGTCTGTTCAGTGGAGCAGCGATGTAATTTCTTCGCCAGCTCCCACTTATACACCATTGTCTTTCATGTCAACATCTGTAAAGATATAATACAAACATTGAATAAATGAAATTAACTTTCCAAATGTGCCTCTGAAAGGAGAATATGCATAGCTTGTATGAAGCCATAATTCACTTGAGCAACTTTAAACACAAGATTTTAGGTCACGTTTTCAGCCTAATATTGAGGAAGTTCTGCGTTCTTGGAGGCATAGGGTGAGATTTTCCGGCTGCACTCATCCCAAAACCAGAAAATCCGGTCATCGGACATGTTCATGGTGTCCCCCCATCCTTATGATTCCCATGGTGGGTGGGACGGGAAAATTTCCCCCTGGCTATCTAAGACCTTGCCTGCCATTTCAAATTGATTTAAAAGATCCCATGATATCATTTCAACATTTACCTCTCAGGCAATAACTAAAACAGAAGCACTAGGCTTTGATTTTTACAGCATTTCTAATATTGTGGGATATTACAGTCCTGTTTATCTGGACAGATGTTTAAATAGCCCATTGCAGGCCAGACGTGCCATGACAGGGTTGTATTGTCTTGGTCCTGGTTGTTTATCTCATTACTGTTTGTACAAACTCACTGTGCACAAATTGGGATCACAAGTTGTGAAAGGTGCCACATCAATGCAAGGCATTTCCATCTCAGGATACATTGTTGTTTCCTTTCTTCTTTCATCTAATGTGATTTTTCATGACAATACTAGTGCAATGAATGTGGAGGAGGCAATGGATATGAACAAAATGGTTCAAGAACTACAATTCAGAAGCATTAGATTAAAAAAAATGCAAGAAGTGGTAACAAAACACCCAAGTGACCCGATCTGAAAATCTCAATCACAACATACACACACATACACACGCGCGCACACACACACATGCACGCAGGCACACACATACACATGCAGACATATACACACACTCACACACTCACACACACACGCACACACTTGCACACACACACACACACGCACACACACACACGCACACGCATGCACACTCACACACAGGCACACACTCGCACACATACAGACACACACACAAACACACACAGACACACATACAGTCATGCATACACACACATGCACACACACACACACACACACACACACACACACACACACACACACACACACACACACACACACACACACACACACACACACACTACTCTTCAGATAGTAAATTCAATTCAATGAATGTATCCACAGAATTTGATCTGATTGTCCCTATAAAAATTCATTGGTTCATCTATAATTGTTTGCCTGAAGCAAAATCCCCCTTTAATAAGGAAGTTCACAAATGTAGGGGAAGTGAAATAGATTGAATTAATGAGTACGACACCTGATTTGAACAACACAGAAAATGTGTCACAGAGGTGAAAATCAGGCAAGCATGAAGACAAGCAGGACAAGAACAGTTGGACAATTCCACTGGAGAAGAACAATTTCTGTTTTTTGGCAATTAGAGACAGCAGAGGTAATCTGTCCTTAAAATTTTACTCTGCATATCTCTCAGAGTACATCAAATCAATTCTACCGATCAATCGTTGTCCTATCTGCCTTGTAACTTGCAATGAATGTAGAAAAGATCAATGGAAAAATACACAACTCTGTGCACATTTCCCAACCAAGATCACGGGTCACCAATCTTCCAGCTCTTCTTCCTGTCAATTCATTACGCACAAGAAAGATGGGCAAAAATCAATCATATCCTACTGTGCTTCAAATGAGCATTTTGTGTCTCCTATTGTAAAAGAAGACAAAAGTAAAGTATTTTGGGCACAGGAGGAAAGCGCTGTTGCAAACATTTAATGGAAATATTTTTCAGGATGTTCTTTATCACAGTGCTTTCAGACTGGGTTTTTACTCAGACAAAGGGTGGGGCGATGGTGCATTGGCTGGCTTGAGGTGCAAAATGTTGGAAGAACAGTTTCTTCTGAGGCCTTACCAAGTTTAACAGCAGGACGTTTCCTGTATTTCCCAGCTACGGGCAACCAGATTGAGAAGGACAAGTAAAGAGACACTAGATGAATAGTCTAGCGAAGGCTTAGTTGGGAAAGCTGCAACACAAGGTTCTGTTCCCTGAGCTGACACGGAAGTGGATATGCCGGCGTTGGACTGGGGTAAACACAGTAAAAAGTCTGACAACACCAGGTTTCAGTCCAACCGATTTATTTGATAGTAAATTCACTATCAAATTTACTATCAAATAAATCGGTTGGACTGAAATCTGGTGTTGTCAGACTTTTTACTGACATGGAAGTTCATTGGAATAGTGCTGGTGGCTGAAGTTAGAAAGGCCAGAGTGCAAGTGGAGCCGAGCATTAATAAAAATAGATAATCAGTGGCTTGTGGTCATACTTGGGGGGATTTAACAGAGATCTTCCACAAAACCATCAGCCACTCTGCATTCAGCTTCCCCAAGGTAGAGGAAACCAAATCATGAGTAGCGAATCCAATAGAGTAAAACAAGAACATTATACAATTAACTTGCTGTTTCACATGAAATAAGTTTCCAGTCACTTCTACTTAAGTTGATAATATTGATTTTTTTTTCCCTATTTACATTTCATCCAGACATTTTTTTTTATATTTCTCTCATGATCATTTCTTTGCCTGGTATTATCTATTTTATCATTTAATCTCATTCATTCGACCCCACCAAAGGCCTCCCCATTGCGTCCTTCCTCTCCTTCACCTCTCCTTTCCCCCTGCCCCTTGCTTAAAAAGTATTTGATGAAGGATCCCCAACTTGAAACATTGGACTGCATTTTGTTCTTGCAGCTGTCATGTTATTGCACTGATACAGGCACCAGTCGCTCATAAGGGATTGGATAAACACATCATAGGTTCATTTATTAAGATGAGACGCACAAGAACAGTTCAACATAGGTATAAAGCTTGAAGATACCAGGGCTCTATGTGTATGAGTGTGATCTGCTCAAAGCAAAAGTGAAAGTCAGACTGTGTGATATCCTGCTGCTATTGATTAAAGGCATATTACGGCATCCACTTTCTTTTTAAGGATACTTTCTCTCCTTCCAAAGAAGGTTAACTATTTATGATACATGCTGATGTTTAGTTGCTGTCATATAAGTCTATAGAATTGACGTATCAATGAGTCACTACAACATAGAAGTAGTCTCCTGGTATGTCCAGACTGTTTCATAGTATCTTTAATTTCTCATTGTGATTTGTGGATTATCATTCTTGGACTTTGTTCTTGGTTGCTTTAGGGATCTTGTCCTCGATGCAACAAGGCTGAACGGTACTTGGAGAGTTGGAATGGATCTGATTCCCCGCCACCCCCCACCCCCCCCCCCCACGCCTCCCCCCCCCCCCCACCAACACACACACACACACACACACACACACCCACACACACACACCCACACACACACACACACAAACCCCGCCCCCCCCCGCCATTGAACCAGCCAGTGAGCACATGGGAGAATTTCAGATGCGGCTGGTCAAAATCCATTATTCAGCTTTGGAGATAAATGTATGTGTGCATAACAAATTTCAATGGTTCTCCCTTTGCTATTGAACAAGGCTGAGGAGGCACGTCGTGGTCCCTGGGTTTGATTATAGTGCAAGCAATGAGATAACACAAGGACGATGTCCCGTAACTGTTGTTGGTAATTTTCAGGAACTTTGGTGAACTTGTGAATCATGTGAGCTGTAGCAGCCATTTCTTGGTTCAGCAAAGTCCACTTTGTAAATAAGCAGAAAGATAAGCTTTGATTTAATAGTTTATGACCTTTTTCCTGTCTTAGAAGATGTCAAACACAACCTCTGTGACCAAACCACTGGGCTTTTTTTCTAATACTGCTTCATGTTGCTTGGTGTTCGGTTTTGTCTGCTGACACTCCTGTGAATCATGTTGCAACATTTTACTATACTAAAGGCATTATATAAATCCAAGTTTTTGCTGTTAGCATGTACATTTGAACGAAACATTGGAAGCCTTGAGGAATTACTGTTCAAAGGCAAGAGATAAAACTTATTCCAAAATTAAAGGAGATAAAATTGACAGCTATTCAGCTGTGCCACACAGTAAGGCTAATTGTGCCAGAAGGGACACATCTTCTGTTCTTGACTTTTATTTGCAACTGAGCTACTTAAAAATATATCAAAAGTTTTCCTGTTAAATTTGCTGAATGATTCACTGATTTCCTCCTTTTCAGATTAGTACTAATTACCTCGGACCACAGAACTATAAATGTTGAAGGCTCAGTTGGAAGCCATTCTGTGTATGATGCCTGTGTTAGCTCTTTGCTTGATCATTTCAGAAATAACCCCTTTAGCCTGATCTTTTTCCTGAGCCATGTAGCTTACTTTGCTAAATATATTTTCCCTTAAAAAAGAGATAGTCGTCTGCCTGGATCATTTCTGTGACAATGCTGCATGAAGAAGTTTCCCCAAGCCTCTCAGCTTAATTACTTCCCGGTAATTTAAAATTCATCAGTGCCTTCCTAACTCGATTCATTGTATCATAATCCTCCCTGACTTTATGTCACTTACTACAAGCATCCTTTGGGCCCTCTCTGTTCAAGGGAGAATAGTCTAAACATCTTAAATCTCTGCCACAACTTTTGTTTCCCATCCCTGGAATTCTTCTATGGTCCTGATGTTTTTCCTATTCTGCAACACCCGAAACTGCACAAAGAATCTTAACAGTGGTTGTCTTGTATGAGCCTTTTTATCCTTCTTGTCCCTTATGCCCTGACTGATAGCATCTACATATTGCAAGAAGTCATTTCAGAAACTTTGAGTTTTATCCTATTGTATCAAAGTAAAACTGATGTAGAAAACTGACGGCAGACAGACTCTAAGGAAAAGATAACCCTGTGTTTCATGAAGTATGGAATGTATATTTCATACTTTGCTTCATTTGAAGATTACTTCTCAAAGATTTAATTAGCCCAAATATATTGCAGTTCTTGAAATAATTTATTCTTTTGCTGTGTAATAGAAACTTGGGCACTACTGCCAAGAGAGGGGGCTATTGCAGGAGATTAAAAGATAACCAGAAATTCTTCAGACAACATAAACTATTAGAGGGATTGTGACCATCCAGAAGACTATATGTAATTTGACTGAATGTATGAGGAGATGTGGTTGTTTGAAGTGCGAACTTCATTAGAACCAGCTCTTTTTCAGTCTTATTAGACTCCTAATAAGAGGAACTTAAACCTCCTTAAAAATGATAAATCTTTGGGCTTGTGGTAACAAGATTTGACTATGTCATTACTCCTTGGAAAAAAGAGCCCAGGGCAGGATTTTGTGACAGCTCCCCCTCCTCCCCATTTCCAACCCCACTATAAGGTGCTTTCTGGCAGCAGAAACAGCTTGACATTGGATGCCAGTGTGTTCTTCTGGTCTTGTCGATGTCTACGCTGTTTTCTGTGGCTGACCCATCTTGCTATTTGCTGGATCAGAAGATCCCACTGGTGTGAAGGCTGGAAAATCCTACCCCTGGTAATTATTTCCTGGCTGGTTAAAATAATCTACATATAATACAAGTGGAGCGAGGTAACAAATTGCTGAACAAAGAACAAAGAAAATTACAGCACAACCCCTTCAGCTCTCCAAGTCTGCACTGACCATGCTGCCTCTCTGAACTAAAACCCCCTGCCCTTCTGGGACCATACCCCTCTATTCCCATCCTTTTCATGTATTTGTCTCCTTAAATATCATATCTGCTTCCACCTAAGAGTTATGGGGAGAGGGCGGGAATGTGGAACTGAGCCACGACAGATCAGCCATGATTTTATTGAATGGCGAGGCAGGCTCGAAGGGCTAGATGGCCTACTCCTGCTCCTATTTCTTATGTTCTTATGTTCACCCCCCAGGCAACGATTTCCAGACACTCACCACCTCTGTGTAAAAAACTTGCCTCGTACACTTCCTTTAAACCTTGCTTTGCAAAGGAGCATTGTCATGGGAATACTGTGAAAATGCACATGGTTATTTTTGATTTACCAGTGGCAGTGTTGTCCTTAAGAGGAACTTATTTCTTTAGCTTTGTCCCATATTTGAAATAAAGTAAAAAATGGTGCACAAGGTTGTTTTTGGCAGTGAGTGAATTTAATCTCAATAGAACCCTTTACAAGGTAGAGGGGAGTAAAGGTACTTAGCGATAATGGATGAGTTTTATGTTGTGGAAACAGTTTTGATTGCTTTTTAATTGCAGGTATGGCTCCGAAGACCACTGGGCAACGTAATCCAAATTTTAGCAAGACCATTTGAGAGGGATGAAAAGATTAAATTGAAAAAACAATTGAACCAATGTCCGGATTGTCAATTATAGAGTTACCTGTGAATCGATGGTTTTTGTTGGCAGATTGTTCCCTTCATTAGAACATTCTAAATGTTGTACAGTGAAGCTAAAAAACAGGGAAAGTAATTTAATTGGAGGGAAAAAGCAACTCTACAGCCTAGATAGAAAGGCAATAATCATTTACATGTTGTTGTACTGAAAGGATGATAACTGGCAAGATTATTTGGCCTCCTCATCGTGTAGACCGCAGAGATGGAAGGCAGCCCACCATTGGCCAGTGGTAAGATCTTCTGCATCCACTGCTGTCAATAGGATTTCCCATTGAATCCACCCCACACTGCCAGGAAACCCGTGGCAACTTTGCACGATCAGTGGAGCTGGAAGGTCCCGCCAGAGTGAGCAGCCTTACCCATGCAATTTTATGTAAAATTTAATCTGAATGATGCAAACTTACATTGAAATAATTCTAGCTTGTGAATGGGAATTGTTAAACGTAAAGATTCTTTATTAATGTGGGAAGGAATTGACCTCACATAATCTGGCTGAAATATTGTCGGAAATTTATACTGTACCCGAATGTACTTTTTCTCCTTCTGAAAATAATACTGCGGCAGCACTATACTGATACACAGAAAGTAATAACAGCTGTTATCAGAAATATTGAATATATCCGTTCAAGTTCAGTTCTGCTTTTAGTTGAAGATTTGGAGCAAAATAACTGCCTGAGGAGTTTTGCTGAAATATATTCTGCTATCTGTCTGCAGTAAAACAGTCAACAATTTTGCAATTGCTCCAAACTCCATTCTTCAAATGAAAAATCTAATACGATAAAAACAAATATTTGAGAATATTATTACATGAATGTGTTCTTTGGTCTCCCTTTATTACCTGAAGCACATTATATCTCTGTGTTGCTTTGATCGTCAAACCCAAGTTTACCACATTATTGGAATAGAGTGAACTTTGTTCTGAAGCATTTTGTGGTTGGGTCCTGGCCACACAATGCCTTACTGCTGCTCTTCTCGCAATCACAGTATTTACAGGGCTACAGGGTAAGAGCTGAGGAGTAAGACCACTTGCACAACTCTTTGAAAGAGCTGGGTGGGTCATGATAGGCTGAATGGCCTCCTTCTGCGCTCTAAGATTCCACGAGTCTCCTTTAAAATAAGGTTTGAGTAAAGGTGGGCATGCTGCAAGAATTTTAAAACAGCAATTTGTCTCCTCAGAATGTAATCCTTGTGGGAACACACTGTACCCTTGACACAAAATATGAATGGAATTCCGTATAAGGCTAGCAAGATATTTGGTATTCTAACCATAAACTAGACCGAAGAAAGAACTAATAATTCACTTAGACTGCCTGAAAGATCAATTAAGGTTAAAGGATTAGTGAAACCTCTTAGATTGAGTACATTAACAATAAGTATAGATTACTTATGGATAGCTACAGCACTATTGTTTAATGTCTTACAATGTTAGAAAGAAGGAACAAATATGAACCAAGGGTAAGTTATAAGAAGTACTGAAATCATTTATCAAGAATGCATGTGGTGTGTAATCTTTGCAATTGCTAGTATTTCTGAACTGTTTAGGTTGTAATGAGTGGAATGCTGCAAAAACTTAATGTTTGTGATTGTCAGCAGTGGAACAGGAGAATAAAATATACACTGATGATTTAAATTGATTGCTTTGGGATCATAATCATTTATTCATAGATTTTCAAATTTGGATACAACCAAATGCGTAATGCAATTTTAAGGTTATCAGGATGGACAGTTAAAGTTGTGTGCAAAAGTGTCCATGAGGAAAAAAGTCTGTAGTGTATCAATTAAGTTGAGAGGCAGGAGTGAGAAAATTTCAGTTATTACATCAAATGACTCATTTCTGAGTAGAAAACCACAAAGAAAACCAATTTCACCTTTCCTGGCAAATGTTTAAAAATTGCTTTCCAACAGCTGCCAGAAGTGTAGCCTCCAGTGGGCACAGTCAAGAGCACAAAACTTCCTTCAATTTCAACACTATTTGGCATTAATTCTGTAATCTGACTTTCAAGAGCCCAGAAGAGTAGTGAGTGAGAAATGAAATTGGCACACCAGCGGGGAGGCCACATCTCCTGAGATCAGGGGAAAGGGAAGGGAAGGAAGTGTACTGTTGAGTCATCTAAAAAGCTGTGCATTATGTCGGGCCCAGAGGAGACGTTTTCCTATGTACCCTCTGTGTGGTAGAACCCTTGCTGTGTTTATAATGAACAGGTTTGAGATAGTGTACAAGGGAAACCCTCCTGCTAAAGATCAGTTTGATTGGTTCATTCACTCAGTGCAGTTAAGAATTTCAGCCGTCTGAGCTCTGTTGATCCCCATTTTCACAAGAAGAAAAGAAGCACATTCTTTTAAAAGTTTGGAAGGCAAGGAATAGAACAACGTTCTCTCTATTAATGTAGATTTCACCATTTATAAAAGCAGGTAGTGATAACCTTGCATTGTTCACTGTACTTTAGAACCATAGAATAGAGCCATTAATATCAACAGTGCTGAAGAGGCAATTCGGCCCGTTGAGTTTGCGCTGACTGTCTGAAAGAGCATCCCATCAGGGCCAAGCCTGCCACATAACCCCATGCTTTTATCATGGCTAATCAACCTAACCTACATACCTTGGGACACTAAGGAGCAATTTAGCATGGCTAATTCGTCTAACATGCACATCTGTGGAGTGTGGGAGGAAACCCGTGCAGACATAGGGAGAATGTGCAAACTCCACACAGACAGTTCCCAAGGCCAGAATTGAATCCAGTTCCCTGGAGCTGTGAGGCAGCAGTGTTAACAACTATGCCACCATGCCGCCCCTTAAATTATCCCTATTAAGAATGATTTTGAATGATTGGTCTGCCATTGTATTGTACACAGGAGTTGAATGTTGATCTTAGCTCAAGTAGATTTAAAGGGGAAGGTTTTGTCTACTCCTCTGACTCCTTCTGCACAAAAGCACCCCTCTGCAAATGCATCGAACCAGCATGTCTTTCAGACTATGGCAGGAAACAGAGCACTCAGAGGAAGCTCACACATACACGGGGAGAACATGGAAACTCCACATGGACAGTGACTCTAGCCAAGAATTGAACCCAGGTCCCTGATGCTGTGGAACAGTAGTGCTAATCACTGTGCTATTGCACGGTAACACCACGGCATTTGCTACCTTTCGATTTGATAATTCTAACTAGCACCTGGCTGGGCTATTATGTTCTACCCTCTATAAACTTGAGATCATCAAGACTTTGCTCACCTTCCTAACTCACAGTAAGTCTTGTTCATCCATTGCCCCCTCTTCTCGCTTGCCCACATTGGATCCTGGTCCTACATTGTAACAATGGCTTTACTTCAAAAATACTTCACTGGCTATAAAAGGCTTTGAGTTGTCCAATGGTCATGAAATGTGCCATGTAAAACTGAGGGCAGAATTTTACCATCCCAAGAGAATTGTAGTAAGCGGGACAGGGGCCATGCAAAGGTTCATTGACTTTAGGCAGGATTTTCTGACCTTAGGACGAGTGTGGCTGGAAAAGCCCAACCTAAGTCTTTTTATGTAGTGTCTTAATATCAGCTATGTGTTTTCAGACATCCCTCAGCCTCATCCATCTCGGAAATCCTCTCCAGCCTTACAGAAGTCTGAGACATCTGGGTTCCTGTAGTTTTGGCCTCTTGTGCATCCCTGATCATCACTGGCATTGTGTTTAGCTGCCGAGGACAGAGGCTTTGGAGTTGTATACCTATACCACTTTGCTTTTATCATATAAAATGCTCCTTTAGACCTACCTCTGACATATCATCCCCGTAGGTGACCTGGTGTCAAATTCTGTTTGACATTGGGACAACTTAATCTGCCACTGATGCTGCATGAATGTAACTTGTTTTTGCTGACTTCAATTCCAGAACTCTCAGCCAATTAAATGATCCCAAGATTTATTTCTCCAGGAAAATATGCCTAAATATGGTCCAAGGTGTTTCACAAATTTGCTGTGAACAAGAAATTCCTATTATCAATCCTGATAATTATAGATGGATATAAAGCATGTAAGAAAGAAAATTAAAAAGAGCAGCATTTTCTTGCACATTATTTTGGAATGTTGAAGCAAAGATAAAGGCTGGAATTTTACTGGCACACCCACCCCCATTCCGGGGGCAGGTGAGGCTCGGATAAAGGCATTCTCTGTTGGCCTCGGGCGGGATCGTATGGAATTTGGGTGGATGTGCCGGTAAAATTCTGCACGTCATTTTATCCTGGAAATATGTCATAGAGGTTTACAGCATGGAAACAGGCCCTTCAGCCCAACTTGTCCAAGCCACCCACTTTTTACCACTTAAGCTAGTCCCAATTACCCACATTTGGCTCATATCCCTCTATACCCATCTTACCCATGTAACTGTCTAAATGCTTTTTAAAAGATAAAATTGTATCCACTTCTACTACTGCCCTTGACAGCTCATTCCAGGCATTCACTGCCTTCTGAGTGAAAAAAAAAACTGCCCATCTGGATCCTTTTGTTCCTGGATTCTTTACTGGATCCTGGATTCTTTACTCAGAGGGTAGTAAGGGCGTGGAATGCCCTGCCTGCAGCAGTTGTGGACTCGCCAACTTTAAGGGCGTACAAATGGTCAGCGGATAGGCCTGTGGATAACATTGGAAAAGTTAAGGTTAGAGGGTCATTAGGTTGGTTCCACTGGTGGGCGCAACATCAAGGGCCTGTACTGCGCTGTAATCTTCTATGGCCTATGTTTTATATCTCTCCTCTCTCACCTTAAACCTATAACCTCTAGTTTTAGACTCCCTTGCCCTTGGAAAAAGATGTTGACTACCTACCTTATCTATAACCTGTATTATTTTATAGACCTCTATAAGATCACCTCTAAGCCTCCGTGAGATCAATGGTGGGGACTCAACATCCCGTGAAACCCAGAAATCACGAAGCTCACCAACATGATTGTGATTTCCAATTTGCGCTACCCCTCTCCGGTGATGTAACTGGGTTCATACATGTAATGATTTCAATACTTTTCAATAAATTCTAATATTGTTAAACTCCCCCCTTCGCCTAATTATTACTAGCTTTTCATACCACATTGACATGATGTCACATTGGTGAGGTTTACAACATGATCATCTAGAAGTGAACATATTGAGGGGAACCCTTGGGGATGCAAAAATCAGTCCAGTATCCGGGGGAGTCGGACACGACCAAGCAGTCTCCTGGCAATGTTCCCTAGCACTGCCCCGGCATGCGTTGGCTGTGGCAACCTTGTAGTGCCCACCTGGCAGAGTCAACCTGGAAGGGCCAACCTGGCAATGCCAACCTGATCCATGGCTGTGCCGGTGCAGGCCTTAGGGATGCCTTATGCACAGGGGCTCATTGATTTGTGGTGAGGCTGGGAGTAGACATTGCTAACAATGGGAATTTTGGCAATGTGCGGCATGAATGCAGCCGATGCCAGGGATGATCAGGATGGAGGAGGATACTGGATGGCATGAAGGGGCAGCCAGAGTATTAGTGGGATAAGCTTCAATAGCCTTTACTTATCCTTGACCTTCCTCTATGTTCTTAAGTACATGTCACTATTATCAACAACGGCCAATCAAATTATTGTGATAAATCAATGAAAACAGATGTGCAGAAATGCCAAGTCAATCGAGCACTGTCATTTTAAATATTGTTTACGAAAATGTCAGAGAAGGGTTGTCATGAAAAAGTCATTTATATTGCATGACATGAGACATAGGAGTACGATGTGCATCCCTCCAGGTAGAATACCACAGACAGCCTATCTCCGGAGAATATTTGTAATGATTCTGATACTAATCCACAGTTGTTTCAAGCTCTTTCTGAAAAATGAACTGTTTAGTTCCAGTTGCTGTTGCACAAAAATGAACCTGTTTTATGTTAATTTCAAACCAGTCTCTTTATAAAATTATTTGATATAATTTGCTCATTCAATGATGCATATCATCTTTGAACACAGGTTTACTCTATGACATTTCAAATTTTCAAAACTGAATCAATGTTTAATTTTATGATGCCAAATTAATCTCATTGTTAATAGTGTGGGAGATTTTAAACTAAGTCCATGATCATTGTCCTTTACCTTCTTTGTGATCATTCCGATGACATTTTATCTACCTTCTATATTTTAATGTTAAACATGTTGGGCCTTTTCAATTGTTTCATTTTGATTTCCATCTGTAAGTGTGCCATCTAACTGAAGCTGAACATCTGTTATATAAGTTAAAAAGAATATTTGACATACTCGTGATCGTGAGCTATTGATTTTGATCCACCGTGGCTTGTAACCAGTAAAGGCAGATTGCGGATGCACTATTATTTAGTTGGCCTTCATCACATTGTCATTTTAAATTATTGATATCTGACAACTATACTGCTGCTTTTGTTAAACTGGGTGTCAATTTGGAAAAGGATTCAATACTCCAATATTAACACCTACCTTTGACAAATGGAATAATAGAAATCAACATTGAGAATACACTTTATTTAGTTTGCCCAAAAAAAGACATTCCATTGAAGCTTTTCATCTTGCAGTCATCAGGACAATTGCAAGAACACCAATGTCAGGGAAAAAAAACAACTGTATAGCATATGAAAAGAGAGTTCTGCTTGGTTGGCAAGTGGGCTCTGATTGGTAGAGGTTTTGCCATGTAAATATATCGGTTGGTGGAGACTAAGTTTGGATTGCCAAGCATTGTTTGAGGATTTAAACCAGAGAATTTGACTCTGATTGGTCAAGGCATTGCCCTGAGGAATGAACCAGCGAATTGAATCATCACTCTCTTCTTGTACAGTTTGAAATTGTTCTTTCCACTGACATTGGTGCTCTGTGCCTGCAACTATTTCATCTTAACACTCCAACAAATAACAGCTGTTTTTTACTCACTTATAGTGTGTGAGTATTGTTGGCAATGTCAGTATTTATTGCTCATTCCAAATTGCTCTTGGGAATGTTGGAGCCATTTTCTTAAAATAGCTGCAGTCCATCTGGAGCAGGTACACCCACAGTGCTGATAGGGAGTGGGGTTGTGGGGGGGGGGGGGGGGGAGGGGGGCGGGGGGGAGAGAAGTTCCAGGATTTTGACCCAGCAACAAAGAAGGAATGATGACGTAATTCCAAATCCAGATGTTATGTGGCATAAAAGGGAACTTGATGACCCCCTCGTGCTAGTTGCCCTGTACTTCTAGAGCGTAGGGGTCATGAGCTTGGAAGGTGCCATCAAAAGAAGCTCTTGCAAGTTGTTGCAGTGTATGTTTTATATGGTACATGCTGCTGTCACTCGACACCAGCAGTGGAGGGAGTGAACGTTGAAGGTGGCGGATGAGGTGCCACCAGCCAGTCTGTATATGTGGATTGAAAAGACTAAAATTATGATGTAACTGATCAATTTTCTACTGCGCACCATGACTATAATTATGCCTGCTGTGCTTTAAGAATGCAGATAAGTAATGATATTTTAAGGCAAACTGACTACTGTTGAATTTTCCAGCTTGATCTTCATGGGAACGTAAGGTTTAAATGAGTTAACAAGTGGAATGTCTTGTGTGCTGCATTCCTAAGGCAGGATATAGGCAATAGGATGATCAAAAGCCTGTTATTACAGGAAGACAGGGATGGGATCTGTTCTTACTGCAAACATTGCAATGGTACAAATACCTATGGTTATCAAAACACTGGCAAAATGAGTCTCATCTTACAACTCTTTCTGGTCCCATTGGTCATCATTATTATGGGAATCTTGAAACAGTGTTAAGGAAGACCCCTGGGTGATCAGTACCATCTGCTTTTCACATGATTAACTTGCCTAGATGAGGAATGGAAGGCTTCTTTGGGTATTTTCTAACAGTCAAAACCTTTCATAAGTTTTAAAACCTTTCACTCACAGAACTAATCATGTAGTGAGTAACCAATCCTTTATTGCTCCAGGTTTCAAATACATGTACTGAGGGGTATCAGAAAGATGTACCTTCCTTTGCTCCTCACCGTAGAGCCAAAGATCATTGGTGAAGCAGCTGGAGGTAGTTGGACTGAGGAACTCCTGCTGTATTAGCCTGAGGCTGATATGATTGGCCACAAACAATCACAATTATCTCCCCTTGTGCTGCATGACGCCAGTGACTGAAAAGTTTGACTCCAGTGACTGGAAAGTTTGTTGCCTGCTTCCAATTTAATTTTAATTTTGCTAAGATTTCTTGATTCACACTCAGTCAAATGCTGCCTTGATGTCAAGAATAATCACTCCCACCTAACCTCTGAAATTAACTTATTTTATTCATGTTTCGACCAAGGCTTTAATGAGGTCAGGAGCTGAGTTGCCCAGGTAGAATCCAAACTGAACATCAGTGAGCAGTATGTCTAGCTTTTAATTCCAGTTATATTAATTGGAAATTGGATTTAATTTCCACGAGTGAATATGGTGGGATTTGAACCCTTATCACCAAGCAGGTACTCTGGGTTACAAGTCCAGTGACGTTACCACAGTGCCACTGCTTCCTTCTAGAGATACATAAGGTAGGTCTGTTTTCCAAAGCATGGTTTTTGTGTAATCAGTGCTAGCCTGAAGTCAATTGATTTGAGTGGCGCGACTGCACATCAAACATGGCTGACTTACTGCTCTTACTGTTTGCCATAAGTGTACTGGAAGGATTGATAATCAACTTTTTGGTGGTACGGTGGCACAATGGTTAGCACTGCTGCCTCACAACACCAGGGACCAGGGTTCAATTCCAGCCTTGGATGGCTGTGTGGAGTTTGCATGTTCTCCCTGTGTCTGCGTGGGTTTCTCTGGATGCTCCAAATTCGTCCCACCGTCCAAAGAACTGCAGGTTATGTTGATTGGTCATGGAAAAATTGCCCCTTAGTGTCTGGGTGGGATGCACATATTCCATGGCCATCGAAGCCTGGAATTCAACTTGAAACCTGAGTTTCTGGCTCAGAGGCAGGATCTTTATGCACTGCACCACAAGACATCCTTGCTTCATTAGAACAGCACCCTATTTTTGGATATGCCTGTTGCCACTCTGGCATGCTTTTGAGCGCTCCTTGCTGAGCCAGAGTTGATCCTTGGCTTCATAATAATGGTAAAGCGAGGGATGTGGTGAGGGATGAGGCTACAGATTTTAATTGAATATAATCCTACTGGTGCTGATGCACCACAACACTTCATGGACATCCAGTTTCTAGCTGTGAGATCTGTTCTGAATATATCCCATATAGAATAGCAGTAGCGTCCTCATTGTGAAGGCCGTCCTTTGTCTCCACTGGGACTGTGAGGTGTTCATTCCGACTATTACTGTCATGGACAGATGCATATGCTAGCTCTATCAGTAGTGCTGCTACCAAGCCACTCTTGGTGATAGTCCCACAACCAAAATACATTTTGTGCCCATCTTACCTTCAGTTCTTCCAAGTGGTGTTCAACATGATGGAGTACTGATTCATTAGCTGAGATGAGGGTGGGGGAAGGAGGGTGCAACAATTAATGATAAACAGCAGATTGTCCATTTTTGATCTGATTCCAAGAGACTTCATGTGGTCCAGAGTCAACGTTGACAACTCCTGGGGCAACATCCTCCCGACTGTATACCACTAAGCTGTCATCTCTAGTGGGTCTGTCCTGTCAATGGGACATGACATGATGTGATGGTGGAGGCAACAACATTGACCGTAGGCTATGATTCAGTGAATGTGATGATGTCAGGCTGCTGCTGAAGATTGACTGTATACGATAAAGCTTTGTGAATCCTGAAAGTTTAGCTTGTTTGTATCATTTCCCACTGACTCGGTCAACATATATTGACAATATGAATTCCAATCATCTTTCAGAGCACACAGTAGGCTCCTGAGTGATTTAAAGTCCCCTTACTAAATTGTCAAAGAAATCAGACAGCAATATCCTACAGTATCATTTCTTTATTACCACAGCTGCTACAGCATGGTTAACAGTATCTAAATATAAACATTTAAGCACCTAATACCAACGGAAGAAGTTAGGAACAGCGCAGGCAGTATGCCATTTGAATTGTGTCACATTATTTAGCATTAGTTTGCTCAATTAACAGTGAAATAAAATGCCCAGGATTGACGTGAAGTCAGCATGATTAATTTAGAATTGCACTCGTTGCACAGCTTACACTTTGACAGTTTTGAATAGCAAGTTTCTCAGATTTTTTTTAAAAATCGAGTTTGAAATATTGGTAAGCTTATAGCTTTAACAACATGATACCCTGATCTCATGTAAACTTACCTTCGTAAGTTTCTAAACCATAGATTAGGCTGTTTCATCTCTCTCTGATCCCATATTCACTTTGGAGATGTTAGTATGGGATATAGAAATGGGAGTAGGCCTTTCAGCATTTGATGTATTTCAGTTCAATCATGTTAAATAACCTTCTGAAGCTAAAGAAAATCTTGTGACAAGGATACGGAGTAAATTGGTGATGCATGGACTGTGGATTCCATTTTCCACCCACTCCCAGTCAAGGGTGTCAAAACAACCTCCTGAAAAGTGTTCCAATGTCCCATTTTTCACTTTTTCCCTTATTGTCAAATACATAGAATCCCCACCGTGTAGAAAGAGGCCATTCGGCTAATCAACAATCCAACCCCGGCCCTATCCCCGTAACTTTACATATTTACCCTTCTAATCCCCCCAGCACTTAAGGCACAATTTAGCGTGGCCAATCAACCTAACCTGCATATCTCTGGACTGTGGGAGGAAACCAGAGTACCTGGACAAAACCCACATAGATATGGGGAGAACGTGCAAACTCCACACAGACAGAGACCCAAGGCCAGAACTCAGGTCCCTAGCGTTATGAAGCAGCAGTTCTAAACACTGTGCCACCATGCTGCCCTAGATGTGTGAGAAGAAATTAGTTTGGAACTTTGTCCTTCCTTTGTGATGACTTCAGCTAGGCTAGTGAGGTTGGTTTGTTAGAGTATGAGCTGATGAGGACAGGGAGCATGTGGTGTCCACGGGCGCAGTTGACGCCTTCCGTGCCCGTTGGGCACTGCAGGGGCTGGGATGTATTATAGACATTATATTACATTTAATTACATTTTAATTTGATGTTTTAAGTTTCCTTTCGACTTTGTTATTTTGTTCAGGCTGTCCCGTTTCCTTTAGGGGAGCTGCCCCTTTTAAATTGTCCCTAGGTTAATTTGAGTTAGTTTATTTGGTTGGTGTGGAAAGAGATACTTAATGAGTTTTGCTGTCAGATTTTGTAGCTTAGTTGGTTAAGACACTCATTCAATCACCAGACAATTCTGGTTTCAAATCCCAGCAAAATCAAAATCGCTCTAAAGTGAGCTATGTAATTGCACAAAGGGGAATATTCTTTTCTTGAAAGTATGAAAAGAAATACCTGATGAGTCTAACTGATAGTTAAATCAGGGAGACTCACGCTCTCTGTTTAAAGCAGGTATGTCAGCCTCCAGTCTCATTCAGCAGGGAGCAACTGGAGCGCTGGCTGTGTACAGATTATGGTGTAAGTAAAGTAACTGGGTGACGGGACTTTCACCCCTGTGGAGTTACTGCACCCTTAAACACACATCACATAGCATTGTGTCACATGAGATGGACCTATATCCCTCATGCTCCACTGCCTTCTCGATGTCACCAAGGGTGCTGTTATTATCCTTTTGGCACTGATAGTTTCATTGCTAAAATTGCCTTTTAAACAATCTACGGAACACAGTTGCTAATTCTGGCTGGACATATTCATCGCATGACTTCCCATCTTCCAGTCCCCTTCCCCATCTGTCTTCCTGGCGTGTCAATTCTCACAAGTTTCTAATTTTCCATATGTCCCAGTTTTGGCATTTGAAAATATGGTCCCTCTATCCCAGCCCGTCCCACCCACTCCCCTCCACTCCTCCCAACTTCTCAAAGTTAGTTACCAATTCAAGGATTCCTATGAAATTATCTGTTAATCCAATCCTGGAAGTTGAATGCAATGAAGGTCAGTTGTTGTGTAATTTGGTCTGCAAACATTGGCTCATGACTCACTTTACGATAACTCCTGGATCCCATTCAAACACAAGTATATATAAGCAGGCTATTGTGCTAACAATGAAGATCCTCAATCAGCAGTTCTGATGTCTAGACAACACATGGAAGGGGCAGGGAGAAGGTTTTATGCTCCAAGCTAACTGAACAACCCAGCACATGCCTAAAATAAAGAATGATTTTGCTTTGTTCAATAATGGATGCAGGCTGCACCTATACTATTTTGTGGAAAATGATAGACTCCTTCTCCTATTGCCTTCACTAGCAGATGGTGACTTAGCTTTAGGGACATATGGTTGAATGAAATAATTTGCATTTATATAGTGCCTTTCATAAATTCAGAACACCTCAGCCAATTCACATAAAATAAGTTCCCCAAAAAGCACTATGACAATGGAAGTTTTAATTTTAACTGTGTTGTTTGAGGCATAACTACTTTTGTCAGGATCTTGAGGAGAATGCTCTTGTTTTTTTTGAAACATTCCCCTGTCTCTCTGAGGCAATCTAATGGCCACACGTTTGAACTAACATTATCTAATGTACTTAATAGCAGACACACAAAGGTACCAAGCACCAATTGGAAACATTGAACAGGCTGACAGAACCATTGCTGAATATTACAACTCTTTCTGCATTTTCAGTTCAGCACTATTCATATTACCTGAACTTGCCCTTTGTTCTGCACCTAGTCTGACACAGTTGTAATGGAGAAGGCAAAGTTTGTATGCTAAATTAATTTCATACTTGCTTTGAATTAATGGGTCTTTCTATCCATTGAGTGTACCATGGTGTCCCCACATGCAGTCTGGTAATTGAAGGCAAATTTCTGCTTCATTGGGTCATTTTAACATCATGGAAATATCCTCTAACCTGCTGCCAGGTTCTTTGGATGGTGATATCTTTTCAGGCTTATTTTCTGGTGGGTGAATTGGAGGAGGATGCGTGTCTGAATCATGTACTGCTGCTCACCCCATCCAGTGTCACTTCTTTGACACTTTAGTGTCAGTGAGACAGAATTCTGTGGATGATTTTTGAACCATAAATCCAATCACAGTTCAGTACTATTTGGTAAAGTTAATAAATAGCAACTGTTGTGACATCTCTCAGGAAGCTGCTGTATTTTGATTTGTTTGCCTTGAACAAATGAAGTCCTAGTGAATAGCATCTAATGTCACCGGTAGTCTATTTTTAATTTCTATGAGTCAAATGTTAACCATAGATACAGTCACCTGATTGAGATTAAATATCAGATTTCTATTATATCTTGTGTATACCCAAGAGATTGATAAGACTTTTGTAATATGTACAAAAAGTAACTTGCATTTATATAACTCCTTTATTGTCCTGAAGCACTTCAAGCAGTTTCATCGATCAGAACTTGGCACTGGTTCATTAACTGAGGTGTTCAGATCTGTGACCAAAAACTCATTCAAAAGGTAGACTTAAGGAATTTCTTAAAGTAAGAGAGAGAATTTAACAGGGGGAGATTGCTTCAGAGAGGGAATTTCAAAGCTTTGTGCCTTAGCAGCTAAAGGTATAACCACATTTTTTTATATATTTATTCATTCATGGAACGAGAGTGTCGCTAGCAAGGTCAACATTTATTGCCCATCCATAGTTGCCCTTGAAAAGGTGGTGGTGAGCTCCCTCCTTGAATCACTGAAGTTCATGTAGTGTAGGTACACCCACAGTGCTGTTAGGAAGCAAGTTGCAGGATTTTGATCCAGTGACAGGAATGGTGGTTTAGTTCCATGTCAGGATGAGGTGTGGCTTAATAGGGAGGTTGTGTTCCCAAGGATCTGATGCTTCATCCTTCTGAGTGATAGAGGTTATGCTTTTGGAAGATGCTGTTGAAGAACCCTTGGTAGATTGTTGCAGTGTATCTTGTACATGGTGCACACTGCTGCCACTGTGTGTCAGTAGTGAAGGGAGGGAATACTTAAGGTGGTGGATGGGGTGCTAATCAAGCAGGCTGCTTGGCCCTGAATAGTGTTGATCTTCTTGACTATCATTGAAGCAGGAGGTAAGTTATTCACCACAGAATTCCCAGCTTCTGACATGGTTTGGCAGCCACAGTATATATATGGCTGATCCAGTTCCCCAGGATAATAATAATAGAGGATTGACTGTCAAGAAGGGTGATTGGATTTTCTCTTGTCGGTGGTGGGCATTGGCTGGCACCTATTAACACAAATGTTATTTACCACTTATCAGCTCAAGTCCAAATGTTGTCCAGACCTTGCTGGATATGAACTGCTGCACTACCTGAGGAGTCACGAATGGTACTCAACATTGTGCAAACATAAGCAAACATCCCTACTTCTGATATTTTGATGGAGAGAAGGTCTTTGATGGAGTGGATGCAAATAGTTGGGCCTGAGGAACTTCTGAAGTCATATCACAGGATGGAGATGACTGATCTTTTACAACCAGAACAATCTTCCTTTGTACTACATATGACGCCAACCAGTGGAGAATTTGTCCCTCATTCCCATCAATTCCAGTTTTGTTACGGCTGAATGATGCCATACCCGATGAAAATCCTGTCACTCATACCTCATATCTCGAGTTCAGGCCTTTAGTCCATGGCTTTGATGAGTCAGGAGATGAGTGGCTTTGGTGGAACCAAATTGACTATGAGTGAGCAGGTTTTTGCTAATCAAGAGGCACTTGATAGCGCTGTCAATGACCCTTCTCATCACTATGCTGATGATCAAGCGTAGATTGTTGGGTCTTTAATTAACCGGCTGGATTTGTCCTGAGCTTTGTGGACAGGACATAATGGGGCATTTTTCTACATTGCTTTGTAATTGTCAGTGTGATAGCTGTACAAACACAGCTTGGCTAGGAGGGTAGCTAGTTCTTGACCATCCATCTTCAACACAATGGCAGGAATGTTGTCAGGGACCACAGCCCTTCCAGTTCAGTTGTGATTTCTATGCTCATAAAAGTTGGTTGCTGAAGACAATCTTCGAAGGAATTAAAGATATGGAGGGGGGGGGGATTTTCTGTTCCCAGTTTTGTTTGAGGAATCGGCAATGTGGATGGAAAATTCTGCAGGAGACCCAAATCGTGTTTTACATCAATGTAAATGCATGATGTGGTTGTCCCCGTCCCCCACCAGTGACATAAGGGAATCCTGATGTTCAATGATGGGAATCCCATTACAATAAATTAGTATCTAACTCTCAAGCCTCAATGCCTGATACTCTTCCCCCATTACATAATCAAAGGCACACCACCCATAAAGTGGGATATGGTTCAACATTTCCCTCTAAAAACTGTTTCATTCAACTATGTTCTGAGTAAAGTTAAAAGCCAAATTTGCTGGACTATTTCCCTTTAGCTTATAACCTTCTTTGTGCTAAGGTCAAATGGGAATAATGTAAAAAAATCAAGATTCAAATGATAAGATATAACTTTTTTTGTGAAATCAAGCTGTTTCCATGAGAAATTGCCATAGGGAATGTTTCTCAATCTATTATCCAATTATTCTGTTGTATCATACTTGCATTATATATAAATTAACTAATTATATAGCAATTGAATCAGTAATTTTATTCTGTCCGCACAAGGTGTGGTGTTTGTTTTGTATTTTTTAGACAAACCAATCTAGTGGGAATCCTATCTCAATTATTTTGTTGCAAAGTTGCAACAAAATAAGTCATCATTAGCTCTGAGTTCTGCCAACTCTGTATGGCAGAGTAAAGGAGGTTACATGGGATAGATTCATTTGTGCAACCAACAGAGTTTTTCGTAGTATCATTGAATCCCTACAATGCAGAAGGAGGCCATTCGGCCCATTGAGCCTGCACCCAGGCCCTATCCCCTTAACCCCAGACATTTACCATGCTAGTCCTCTCTGACAGTAAGGGGCAGCTTAGCATGGCCAATCAACCGAATATGCACATCTTTGTTCAAAACAAAGCCAGCATTGGAAATAACATTATTTTTTATGTCGGAAAATTGTATGACCCACATTTTATACCGAGAAATATTTTTACATGTTCTTCCAGAGAGGAAGGATCCCCACACAGATCTTTAATGGAAGTTACTGGCCCCTGGGTAACAAGTTAAAGTAAAAGCCTGGCTATTTGATAATTTGGTTCTCGTGAACACGCTATTTGAGGAGGAGCAGAGTGTTTCCTTAGCATTATCAGGTTACAGTTTAATTTGTTATTCAACATATTGTTGTTTGTGGATTGCTTCAAGTGCAAAAATTTGGGTGTGTTTTCCTATGCAATTCCAGCCACTGCAATTGAAGAGTAATTTATTAGAAGGAGCACTTCAAAAAATTCTAATGTCGCGCTGTATAGATGTGAATGCAGTTCTTTATAAGTCATAGCATTTAATGTGAACTTGCATGCCAAATTGTCCTTATATTAAGATCATTATATTAAATTACTTTGGATTGCACAGGCATCGGATCGCATCAACAAATTTGAAACTGATGTTTTCATACTTTGCTTACTTGATCCCAAAATTCAGCTGCTGAAGCATTCTGAAATCACGAGAGACTTCCTTCCACAGAAAGTGTGCTCAGAGCAGTGAGCCATTCATTTGGCTGCATGAAATAAGAAAGCCTGGTTTTCCCAAGGAAATTCTGCTTCGCAGTGAAAAGAAAAATTAACTGCTAACTGCAGTGGCCAAGGGATTGTGTGCAGAAGGCTATGTAAACAGCTCCTGAAAAATAACCAGTTTAGCTCAGTGGAAAAGATTGTTTTGACAGTGTGGCAGATTGGAGCTCTTTTGTGTCCTACCAGAGTTTTTCCTACATTGCATCACAGAAACTAAACTTCAAAAGAACTTCACTGGCAGAAAAACAGTTTTGGGCATCATGCAATCATGAAAAATCTTATTTCACTGAGGCAGAGCTGCTCCTATGTTTATTGGACTTTTCCATCCCTTTTTGATTATATCTGTTTCATTGTTGACATGGCCTAACGTAAGGGAAAATGAATGGCTCCATGAGAAGCCTGATGAATTGACATTGTGAGTATGTCCAAACAATCAGGACCATGTAAAAGAAAAATAAAAGTGGGGTTTATGTTTTGGGCACAGTTGGCAATCTGGGAGTAAGGTGCCCTCAAAAATGGTTTTCTAACTTGAAGTAATGGTTCAATTTTCTGCTCAAACTCATTTGCATAATAAAAAACTTAAATTCTTCCCTAAACCATTGTAATTGTACTTTACTTTTATTTTTCCTATTGAATTAAAAATTACTGATTGGTATATTTAAGAGTGATACCCTGCAATAGTTTTATTAATCCAGCTGAATGGATTTATCGTAAATAAACATTCTCATAACATACAGGAAGAATACAAAAATAAGAATTCTAAACCTTCACAAAACATTTGTTAGGGATTAGCTGGAATATTGTGACAGTTCCAAGCACTGCATTTTAAGAATAATATCAAGGTCTTGGAGAGGGTGACGAGAATTACTAGAATTATGCCAGGACTGAAAGACTTCTGTTAAATTACGAGACTATAGAAATTGGGATTCTTTTTCTCAGAGCAGAAAGAGGCTACAGGGAAAGCTGTTCAAAATGTTGAAGCATTTTGGTAAATATGTTTTCGGTGGCTGGTTGGCTACAAAGTGAAGGCAATTGGCAAAAAGAAGCAGAGGAAAATTACACAATGCATTGGTATACTGTGGTATGTTATGGCTGAAAAACAGGTTGAACCAGATTCAATGATAACATTCAAAATGCAACTAGATAAATAATGAAAGGGAAAATCAACAGGGCATTTGGGGAAGAGCAATTGATTGGGACTAATCAGATAACTCTTGCAAAGAGCCAATGCAGGTATAATGAAGCAAATTGCATCCTTCCATGCTGTACCATTTCATCTATGAAGAGACAAACATAGTTAAAATTTCAGGTCGATGTAAATTGTTGATCGACATTGGTAGCAAACACTTCAAGGATGTTATATTGAAGATGCTTTGAGAGGCATTAAAATGCTTTGAGACCCTCATGCTCAAGCCAAACATGGCACTTTCCTCAGTTTAAAGAATCTGTGCTGTGACTGGACCCCTGCTTCTCTCTCTTACAGATTTTTGTTTCCATGTTAGATGGGGTCACCACAATGCAGAATTGATAACTCCTTCACATGATCCATCACCTTTTAGACCCGGCAAATTGTTTTATTACTGATAGCCTTCTTGCTATTAACCCTTCCTATTTTTCCAGATTGCCGGGGGCTGACACCATTTGGCCTGATGTGCCTTGCACTAGTGGCTGCCTTCTGTCATGGTAAGAAGTCTCACAACACCAGGTTAAAATCCAACATTTATTTGGTAATACAGACTTTCGGAACACTGCTCCTTCTTCAGGTGACTGAGGAGTTCACAAACAGGGCATATACTGACACAAATTCAATTTACAAGTCAATGGTTGGAATGAATGTCTTTACAGGTAATCAAGTCTTAAAGGGTACAGACGATGTGAGTGGAGAGAGGGGTAAGCACAGGTTAAAGAGATGTGTATTGTCTCCAGCCAGGACAGTTAGTAAGATTTTGCAAGCCCAGGCAAGTTGTGGGGGTTACAGCCAGTGTGACATAAACCCAAAATCCCGGTTGAGGCCGTCCTCATGTATGTGGAACTTGGCCGTCAGTTTCTGCTCATGATTCTGCGTTGTCACGTGTCATGAAGGCCACCTTAGAGAACGCTTACCCAAAGATCAGAGGCTGAATGCCCATGACTGCTGAAGTGTTCCCTGAAACAAAGTGAACACTGGTGATTGTCGAGCAGTGTTCATTCATCCATTGTCGTAGTGTCTGCATGGCCTTCTCGATGTACCATGTCTCGGGGCATTCTTTCCTGCAATGTTTCAGGTAGCCAACATTGGCTGAGTTCCAAGAGTATGCACCGTATACCTGGTGGATGGTGTTCTCACGTGAGATGATGGCATCCATGCCGATGATCCGGCATGTCTTGCAGAGGTTGCTGTGGCAGGGTTGTGTGGTTTCGTGGTCACTGTTCTCCTGAAGGCTGGGTAGTTTGCTGCGGACAATGTTCTGTTTGAGATTGCACAGTTGTTTGAAGGCAAGAAGTGGGGGCGTGGGAATGGCCTTGATGAGATGTTCGTCTTCACTGGTGACATGTTGAAGGCTCCAGCAAAGATGTTGTAGCTTCTCTGCTCCAGGGAATTGTTGGATGACAAAGGGTATTCTGTCCGCCGTGTCCCGTGTTTGTCTTCTAAGAGGTCAGTGCAGCGTTTCACGGCAGCGCTGCGTCGGAACTGTTGATCGATGAGTCGAGCACCATATCGTGTCTTATGAGGGTGTCTTTCAGCGTCTGTAGGTGACTGTTGTGATTTCCTCATCTGGGCAGACCCTGTGTATATGGGATGCTTGTCCATAGGGGATGGCTTCTTTAACGTGTTTAGGGTGGAAGCTGAAGAAGTGGAGCATCGTGGAGTTATTCATTGGCTTGCGGTACAGTGAAGTGCTGAAGTGACCATCCTTGATGGAGATGCGTGTGTCCAAGAATGCAACTGATTCCTGAGAGTAGTCCATGATGGGTCTCATGGTTGCCAAGTTATGAAATGAGACTTGAGCCCAGTGTCTTCTGGCTCAGCAGCAGCATAGCTACCCATTTAACCACTCCAGCTCTGAATTATAACCCTGATTCTTGCAGTTTATTTATTTGTCATTTATTTACTTAAATAGTTTATTTATTTGCTCTTCTTTGTAATTCATCCACCTATTTCTTGAAGTCCTGTGGAATTTGGAGAATGCTAAAAATTATGTTGACTTTTTTGTATGATGTACACATTGTGGTAAATTAAAAGTATATTTACCTTTAGTAAATTACCAGTGCTTATTTTGCTTCAAATAATGGAATTATATTTCTATTTTAAGAACTGACTGAAGTATACAATTGTTTCTGTTGGAAGCTTTGTACTCCTCTTCCATTTCCCATTTGTGTTCCTATGAACATCAGTGTACACTACTGTCTCAGTTATGTAATATAATTGACAGGCAAAGTATGTGACATGTAATGTAAATAGCTGGGGAAAGAACTTGAAAACCAGATCACAGAAAAAGACAGGTTACCAGCAGATAGATATGGACACAGCCAGAGAAAAAACCTTGATCTGGAGAAAACTGCAGACACTGGGGTTGGGGGATTGTAGGGTCTACCTTTATATATATGAATATATGTGTATATGTATGTATATACACGATATATATGACTGTGTGTTTTTATATATAGGTGTGTATGGATGTGTGAATATATGTGGCTACATATTGTGTGTGTGTGTGTGTGTGTGTGTGTGTGTGTGTGTGTGTGTGTGTGTGTGTGTGTGTGTGTGTGTGTACGTGAATGTGTGTATAAGTGTTTGTGCTTATACATTTGTGAATATGTATAAATATATGTGAATGAGTGTACGTTTATCTATTATATATATGAATGTGCAAATACGTGTACATAAAAATATGAAAGCACAAATTTGTGTGCAATATATATATATATAAAACACTATTTAACAGACCTTTATAAGATACCTCTACCCATGTCCTTATTACATGGTTTTATAGTAATGTTCAAGGGGGGTTTTTCCCATCCCAGTCACTATGGCGCGGGGTGGTGGGGGTGGTGGTGGGGGGGGGAGGTGCAGGGCGGCAGGTCGTGCAGGGGGGTTGTGGGTGTTGAGGGGGGTGTGGGGGTTGGGCGGGTGTGGGATAGACAAAGCAAATTTTGGCTAAACTCAGGGGAGATTTTCCGGTTCTGGGGTGAGTGTGGCTGGAAAATCTCACTCCAAGTCTCACATTGATGTAAGTCAAAGGCATTTACCATGTTGTTACAACTTTAATTCTATTCCAACGTTATAGCTATTAAAGTATTAACAACATTGTCACAATTCTATATACCCTCAACATCTTGAAGTTGGGGCTGTGGGTGGTCTGGAAGTCTTGTAACCCTTCCCTATCTCATTTGCCATTCTGTCAGAAGAGTGTCAGGCTTCTTTGGTTCTGGTTTTTATTGGTGGTTAAGAGGTTGGACTGGCATTTGGCCTGCTTTCATTCTTTCTTGTATTGCTTAACGTTGACTAACACTTGGCTGGTTGGCTGTCAAGTTGATCTATGGTTGTTGTTACTCACTATCATTTCTTGTGAGGTTGGCCAATATGGTCTTTATCTCTTTGATGTTTTTTTTCCTTTTTTCTCTATGTGACCCACCTATGAGGCAGAGGAAGAGATTTCCTGTGGCATGAAGAAGGTTTATTGGCACATAAGGTGACATAGACAACCCTGATCAGGAGACAAAAGGCTGGTTATGGATGAAGTGCATTAGCTCAGAAACCTGTTTGCTGCTGTAACTCAGTGGTTCTGAATCATCAAGATGCCTGGGATCTGGCCTTCCCCCTGCTCTGTAAAGTGGAGTGCCCACTATCCAAAGCTAGATGCCACTGAGCTATGCTTTCTTCTTTGAGAGGACTGTCATGCTGGCACATTCATCTAATTTAACATTTGTTCAATGACAAGTGACCAGGATGTCATAGAGTCATAGATGTTTACAGCGAGGAAACAGGCCCTTTGGCTCAACTTGTCCATGCCACCCTTTTTTTTGAAAACCCCTAAGCTAATCCCAGTTGCCCGCATTTGACCCATATCCCTTTATACCCATCATACCCATGTACTATGTAAATACTTTTTAAGAGATAAAATTGTACCCGCCGATGTCCCGATGGAATGTCGGCACTTCAAAATTAAAAACTACAATCTTTAACCTCACCAAGAAGCATGGCTGTGAGTCTTCTGAGTTTTCCGTCTTGACCTCGTGGGTGGCCTTTGGGGTGTCTGTGCGGTGCTGGAGTTTTGACTGGCACAGATATCAAATCGTCCCTCTCTGTTGCAGTGGATGCACTGGGCTTTATTTACAGGACACTGATGGTTCGCATTGCAGTGTTGGCCACGTTGCTCTGCTGGATGATTCAGGAATTTCTTTCCCTGACTTGGATTTTTGTGATCACATAAACTGAACTGACCATCTGACCCATGGTGTATTCACGCCCTGTAGGATACTCCTGTGCTGTTCACATAGCTCAGACAGTCCAACCATCTGGATTGCCTTATTCAGAGTAAGGTTACCTTTAGTATGGAGGGCTGCAGACTTTTTGCTGAAGTTTGCAGCAATTCTGAGATATTTTCCTCCAACGACTCATATTTTATGACTGTTTTGGGCTTAAGGTGAGTCCCAGTGGACTTGAATGTAAGGAATTGTGACCTATGTTGAAGATTTTAAAAGTGTGGGTACAGCTTTAAAAACTTACAGACTTCCAAGAAATGTTACTGTTCATTACAGAATCATGGATTTCCCATGATTGCCAGTTTTGGAGGCTTCGCAAAATGCTGATGCTGCAGTTTTTGAGGAAGATTATTTAACAGTTGCAGCGTGGCTGCCGAAATGATTTTTCAGCATTGCAAGTAGCAAGGCATTTAAATAAACCACAGGCTTGCTGTTTAAGGATTCAGATGGCCAATAGTTGAGTAAATTAATAATTAGTTGTTTCTCTCCTTAACTTGGAGGTCACATTGAGCATTAGAGTCGGGGATTGGGTTTAGTGATGGGTCTCTTTTGAATGGCACTTCTAACTGAATTAAGAAAAGGGGCTTCTCAGAACTTACTGCAGCCTGGAAGTCCAAATGATTTGCAGACTATGTCTGTGTGCTGAAATTGAATTTCCAAGGGAGAGCCTCTCGAATTTTCTGCTGCAACAAGGCTTCTGTCTTTAACTTTGATGGTCTTCTGTCTGGAGCTTTTTATGGCAAATTTTCTCAACAACTGTAGCTTCACTTGAGAGCTTCGTTCAGCTCAGAATCCATTGAAGATTTTCATTCTCTTAGTCTTCAGCACTCTTACGAAACTGAGTGTTTTTTGATTCCCAGATGTCTCGATGCAGGGATAATGTGGGGTACAGAACAAGCCTGTTGAAGAAGTCTTCAGAGTCTTCTTTGTGTGAACAGCAAATCTTCATTAAATATTAATTATATACCTACATAGAGTAAATGGTGCAGGTATGAAGCTATCTCTGTTTCTATTCTATTCTCCATCTTGACACATCTCTGGCCAACACCACACTTACCCTAGTCTGGGTCATGTGCTGCCTCACATTGCAATACAGGTGGTACAGTATCAATCCCAAATCGACTCTGCATATAGTAGATCTTTATTAGATTAGCTTTGCAGAAATTCTATGTTACCGCCTAGCTCCCTGTAGAAATGTATTGAATTTTGTACAAAGCTGAACTTGGATGGTAGGTCCAAACTAAACTCACAACAGATAGTTAGTGCTTATCTTATGCCAACATGCAGTCTTTATGTAATTTAAAGGTTGTGCATATTTAATTAAGCTTGCATTCAGGCAGAGGGAGCTGTTCAGCTGTCAATGCTTCTTTGTAAAAACATAATTGAGACCGTTAGTGTCAGTTTCTTTCATGTTTATGTGACATTGACGGCCCTGCAAGTACTTAAAGAGACCTGGGAGACAGAAAAGAGGGAAAATGGCCTTTTCCAGTGAGGATTCCACTGTTTATGCATTTACTTTACAGAACACCAATCTGTCACAGGGAGCTACAACAGCTCCAGGCACTATGCTATGTGGTTCACTGTGAGAGTTAGCTACTTCTGGTAAAGAGGCAATCTCTGTGTCAGGTTAAAAGATGACTTTCAGCCATGCTCTAACTCCTGCAGCACTCATACATATGCAGGCATGCCCATTCAGGAAGGTATCAACACCTCTCCCAGAGTGCTGCAAGATCTGATATTGGCCAATCTTGAATGTCATATTCCACAGGGTCTCTAATATCAGCAGCAGTGGCAAAGAGAAAGATTGGCCACGTGCCTCAGGGGATGGAATCCAGCTGCTGCTGAAGGCACCCAGTGATGCACCTGTTATATACATCAACGGGAAAAGTACCATTCTACAAATGTGATTGTCCTTTATGATACCTCACTATAGATCAAAATTATCGTTATATGCTGCCAGGGAAAAAAATTGGTTATAGCTTCATCCCCCAGCGCTCAAGGAGCCAGATGGATCTTAATGACATTTTCTCCTTGAGAACATCCGACCAAAGAGCAACAGCAGAGCAAGGGAAAGGAAAAGCCATGCTCATGAGTTCATATGGCGAGTGGTGCAAATCATTGCATCTGTTGCCTGGACACTTTTAACAAAGGGCTGTAGATTATAGTGCTGCACGTTGCAAAATGTTTCTCTTAGGCAAAGACTAACCTTTCACCCAGTGAACAAGATGGAGATTAAGGTGGTTGACATGGAAGCCCTCAACGCAGATGTAAGGGTTCAAAGGATCATCTAGACTCACTTCAAAGATGCTGACAGACCTGCTGAGCTTTTCCATTGTTTCCTGTTTTCGTTTGTGTTATAGCAGTTGGACTTTGTATGAAAAGGATACCCAATGCCCTCTGGTCCCTCAACCTTCCCTGTTAATGGACTCATCTTCTGCTCAGGCAGAACCTCTGTATTTGGACTGTTGGTTGTCATCAAGAAGTTGGAGGCTGGTGTGCTTCTGCTCCAAGGGAACATAGGGAGAAGGAATGTCCCGTGAAGGCTAAGCTGCTGCCTCTTGGGTTCTGTCTAGTTCTGCAGTGGAAAATATCACTTGCAGTCTAGCAGTCATTGCTGCATTTATTTCAACATCATTTGAAAGAACCTGCCAAAGGTTACCCACATCCTACTCAATGATTCCTCATCAAGGTCTTATCAAGGTGATATGATCCAACAAATCAATATAGTTTTTTAACTGTCCATGCATTAATTTTTTTTAAGGTTTCCAGTTATTAAAGTCACTTCTTTGTAATACTCCTACCTGAAATAGTGGGTGCTTTCACTGCTGATAGTGTCCACATGCTTTGACCTTTACCTGGTCAACTTCACATGATGTTCAGATGCTCTATAAGGACACCATGCTGTTTGCATCTCATTCTTGCAGTAACTTGTGGCATTAAATACTGGTGACGCTAAATGGGCAAAGGCATGTCTTAATTATTGCTGTTGGATTCACTCCTACATTAAATAATGGCCCAGTGGCTTTTGTCTTCCCAATATTTCCCAGTCAATTACTCCTCAACCAACATTGGATGTGAGGCAAGTAGTGTGACAAATCAGAGGCAGTGAATGAATATGATAGTCTTAACAAGTGCAAAACGCCCATTCCTCATGATTTTAGCCATCAAATGCTATACATGGCTGACTGTACTGTACACTTTTCAAAAATAATTAACAACTGAATTATTTTAGCTTAATTGTTTTTAAAAGGATCAAAAAATAGTCACTATTGCTTGAATGCCGCATTGGGTTTAAATTTAATTCTAATGACACTTGCAGACTTTTGATAAACTCAGGAGAAAATGTTAATAACTGTGGAAACAGACATGTTGCCATAGTAAGAAGCTAGTCTTATTAATTTGCAAAATGCATCCAATATATTGGCCCAAAGTTTAAGTGCTTCACATGATCTTCGGTGCCATCCAGCCTAATTTAATAAAATAAAAGCAGCTGGCTGAGCTGAAACAAAATGTGTGCGCATATCTGCCCAGCTGTGCAAAATGTCACATTAAATTCATAGCCTGACAACTGGATTGTGAGATGAAACTTTCAACAGCTGCATGTTAATATCCCCCAACACCACATTCTGCAACCTTAACTACAGGTGTCAGTCTTACCTATGTCTTACATGCTACCTTTCACACATTTGATTCTCTTTGAAATCAATTCTAATTCATGTATCCTTGACTGTTCACAAATTATAATTAACTTTTAATGTTGTGGATTCATCTTTGAAGCAATTAGGTGTGGTACTTTGCGAGTTTTTTTCAATCTCAATTTTGAATAAAATATATTTTAACGTGAATTTAATTTGTTGTTTTAAGGATTAAATAAAATTTGCCTTTTTTGCAGCATTTCTTCCATGAGACTCATCACTAGGAAGGAAATAAGAACTTAGGAAGGTATTGGTTAAGGTACTGGATTCATCAACCAGCTATGATTACTATACAATCCAGCACTCAATGTCTTAACTTGCTTAAAGCATCAAGATTAGAGTTCACTGATCATTAAAACACCGAAGAAAAAGAAGACAGGTCTTCAATGATTCCACTGCTCCAAGTTACTTCAAAGAATAATGCCATCAAGATTGATTAAAACATGGCAGTGGTGTGATTAAAAACTGCAAAGGGGCAGGTTCAGAGAACAGAAGGTAGTTGTGGCTCGAACAATATTCTCAAGTGCCTCAACCTACACATCAGAAGGCAGACATGCAGAGGAGATATCATCAATCAGACTGCAATCATAAGCAGGGCTTCATTGTCCTCCTCCTGTGTGATAATAGCTCTCATATTTCCCATTCTTTATTCAGATAGCACTCTCCGCCAAAGCCCCAGAGCCAGTAGGTAATTCTCCCTCATGCTCAGACTGTAAAAAAAAACACACAGAATTGAATCCAGACAACAGCAGGGAGGAAGCTCTGATTCACCCCTGCTGTGGAAAGATTGAAAGATTGCATTTCAGTGACCACTTGACCACCATCCGGTCTTCTTCAGGATTAAGGACTGTGGGGACAGAAGTCTCCTCCTCCCACTCCCGAGATCTGCAGGTCCATCAAAAATTTGCAGCTGATCCTGGCAGGAAGCACCATGGGGGTGGAGGTGAGGGGAAGGGGGGTGGTGTGTCAGCTGCCAGCACTGCATTCACCAGATGGTTACAATTAATGAGGGACATGAGGCCAAAGGTGAGTAAGGGCAGGATGGGATTCCCAGGGAGTGGGAGAAGGGGTGGGGGAGCTGGAGGCAAGGTCAAGTTGTTGACTTTCAGCCATCCTTTCTTCTTCCCAGTGTTGAGATCCTTAATCAGGCACTGACTGCCTTGAGGGATCCTTACCATGCCTTTTAGCACAAAATATAAAAACTGATAGTAAAAGTTTTTACAAATATGTAAAAAGGAAAAGAGTGGCTAAAGTAAAGCCAGAAGACAAGAAGGGGGATTTAGTAATGGGAAATGAAGAAATGGCCGAGGCCTTAAACAGGTTTTTTGTGTCGGTCTTCACGGTTGAGGACACAAATAGCTTACCAAACATTAACGGTCATGGGACTGTAAGGGATGAGGTCCTTAAAATGATTACTGTTACTAAAGAAGTAGTGCTTGGTAGACTAATGGGACTAAAGGTAGACAAGTCCCTGGGCCTGGATGGAATGCATCCCAGGCAGAAGTAATAGCAGATGCATTAGTAGTAATTTATCAGAATTCGCTGGTCTCTGGGGAAGTGCCGGCTGATTGGAAAACAGCTAATGTGACGCCACTGTTTAAAAAAGGAAATAGACAAAAGGCAGGTAACTATAGGCCGGTTAGCTTAATGTCCGTAGTTGGGAAAATGCTGGAATCCATCATTAAAGAAGAAATAGCAGGACATCTGGAAATGAATGGTTCAATCAAGCAGACGTAGCATGGATTCATGAAGGGAAAGTCGTGTTTGACGAATTTACTGGATTTTTATGAAGATGTAATGAATGCGGTCGACAGAGGGGAACCGGTTGATGTGGTATTTTTAGATTTCCAGAAGGCATTCGATAAGGTGCCTCACAAGAGATTGCTGCAGAAGATTAAGGTACACGGAGTTGGGGGTAAAGTGTTAGCGTGGATTGAGGATTGGCTATCTAACAGAAAGCAGAGAGTTGGAATAAATGGCTGCTTTTCTGGTTGGCAATTGGTGACTAGTGGCGTGCCGTAGGGATCAGTGCTGGGGCCTCAACTGTTCACCATACACAAAGACGGCTTGGAGGAGGGGACTGAGTGTAGGATAACAAATTTTGCTGATGACACAAAGATGAGTGGGAAAGCGAATTGCGTGGAGGACGCAGAAAGTATGCAGAGAGATTTGGATAGACTGAGTGAATGGGTGAGGATCTGGCAGATGGAGTATAACATTAGCAAGTATGAGGTTATCCACTTTGGAAGGAATAATAGTAAAATGGACTATTATTTAAATGGTGAAAAATTACAACATGCTACTGTTCAGAGGGACCTGGGGGTCCTTGTGCATGAATTGCAAAAACTCAGTTTGCAGGTACAACAGGTGATCAAGAAGGCAAATGGAATGTTGGCCTTTATCATGAGGGGGATAGAGTATAAAAGCAGGGAGGTCTTGCTGCAATCGTACAAGGTACTGGTGAGGCCACAACTAAAGTACTGTGTGCAATTTTGGTCCCCTTATTTGCAAAAGGATATGTTGGCCTTGGAAGGAGTACAAAGAAGGTTCACCAGGTTGATACCAGAAATGAGGAGTTAGCTTATGAGGAGAGATTGGGTAATTCGGGCCTGTACTCGTTGGAGTTTAGAAGGCTGAGGGGTGATCTTATAGAGATATATAAGATAATGAAGGGGCTAGATAGGGTAGAGGCAGAGGGATTCTTTCCACTTAGAAAGGAAACAAGAACTAGAGGGCACAGCCTCAAAATAAGGGGGAGTCAGTTTAGCACAGAGTTGAAGAGGAACTTTTTCTCCCAGAGGGTAGTGAATCTCTGGAATTCTCTGCCCATTGAAGCAGTGGCGGCTACCTCATTAAATATGTTTAAGTCACAGGTAGATAGATTTCTAACCAATAAGGGAATTAAGGGTTATGGGGAGCAGGAGGGTAAGTGGAACTGAACCACTTTCAGATAGGCCATGATCTTATAGAGACCGGAGTTGAGGGGGTTGAGCTATGAGGAGAGGCTGAATAAACTAGGCTTGTACTCGTTAGAGTTTAGAAGAATGAGGGGAGATCTCATTGAGACGTATAAGATGATGAATGGGATGGATAGGATAGAGGTGGAGAGACTCTTCCCGCTCAGAAAGGACAGTAGGACTAGGGGGCACAGCCTCAAGATAAAGGGGGGGCGGTTTAGAACGGAGTTGAGGAGGAACTTCTTCACTCAAAGGGTGGTGAATCTCTGGAATTCTCTGCCCGTTGAAGTGGTGGAGGCTGCCTCGCTAAATATTTTTAAGACGCGGGTTGATGGGTTTTTGATAAGCGAGGGGATTAAGGGTTATGGGGAGAGGGCGGGAATGTGGAACTGAGCCACGACAGATCAGCCATGATCTTATTGAATGGCAGGGCAGGCTCGAAGGGCTAGATGGCCTACTCCTGCTCCTATTTCTTATGTTCTTATTGAATGGTGGGGCAGGTTCGAGGGGCTATTTCTTATGTTCTTATGTTCTGTTCTTTTCACCCAATGCTGCCCCAAAAGGCTATGCCAGATTTGCTTCTAGGGCTTCTGATGTGGTGATTGTCCCTCTCCTGGTATTCATCCATTACCAGCAGAATGAGACCCTTAAGTGACTGAAACCCCACCAGGGGCCCTCCCACTCAAGTAAATGCCCAATGCCTTGCAGCTTGCCACTGTGAGGTGTGGGGAGTGAATTAAATGATGCAGATAGAGTTCTAGGATGGAACTGGTTACCTCTTCCACCTTTGACAGGATTTGATGACCAACTAGAAAGAGAGTCTCAGATTCACTAATCTTACTACTGGGACATTAATCTATTAAGTGAGTTGGCAAAACAGTGGATAATAAAGTTCAGTGTGGGAGAGTACAAGGTTATCCATGTTGGCCTAGGAAAGTTACTTTCTAAATATATGGCAAAAAGCTAGGAACTGTAGCAACTGTAGTACAATTTGGAGGTCTAAGTGCAGAAGTCACTAAAAACGAGCGGGTGCTTACAAGGAGAATGTAAAAGGCTGATGCAACATTGGCCTCTATCTCAAGTGGACTAGAGAGAAAAGAGTATTAGTTATGTTACAGCTGTACAGAGAATTGGCTAGACCTTAAGTGCAAATCTCGAGCTCTCTTACAGAAAAGCTGTTGAGGTTGGGTAAATTGAAAATGTCAGAATAAGATTGAAAGATTTACAGAGCCAAGGGGAATAAAGGGAGATAAGATACAGGTCTAATTCATTGGTGGAACTAGCTCAAGGGCTTGACTGGTCTATTCCCATTCCTGTGTCCTTGTGTTAGCCCTTTTAATCTGGCTGCAGTCCTGGAAATTCTGCACAAGAATTAATGCTTCTCTGAATGGGAAGTTTCCCCATGTAATACCTGTAGAATAATAATTGGGTTGATCCAGAAATTCAGTGAGATATTGGTGTGCTACATGTAAGGTGAAGCCACCCAAATTAAGTGCAAGGTGGAGCTCAGTGTAAAGACTTTACTTACACCGTTGCCCTGACTGTCATGAAAGAGATAGTAGCCTGCCACAAAAATATGATTCGCTACCCCTGCCCTAAATTGCATCAATTTCCATTAAGCTATCACCATTGTGATCATTCAGCTACATTGGCTCCTGGTTAAGGAACAACTCAACTTTAAAACTTTCATCTTTGTTTTTAAATCCTTCCATGTCTTCATCCCTCTCTCCTCCAGCTCTGCAACTCTCCAGGATACCTACATACCACCAAATCTGATCTCTTCAGCATTCCTGAATTCAATTGCTTCATCATTCGCATCTGTGTCTTCATGTACCAAGGCTTTAAACTTTAGAATGCCTTCTCTAAACCAGTGCCACTTTAGTTTGCTTTCCTCCTTTAGGATTTGTGTGTCATTTTAGTGATTTCTTACCAGCAGCTTTTTGAAGCTGAGCAAGGCATTTTAATGGATGCACAATGTTATTGGCGTGACGCCATCGGCCATTTGCATGGGTAACTGTGCAGAGTAGGTCTGTACTGAACATATCTCCTTTATAAAGCTCCACGGTTTGTTGGACCTCCATGGCCTCCTAGCCTGAATCCTGTGAACAGCAAGGTAAAGGTAAAGTTACCATAGTCCCAGATAACAATAGGCTTTGACTCATGATGATTTAAGCTAAGGATCACCACACCAGGTGAAGGGCAAGGTTGAAAAGGCAGGACCTTCATGAGTAACCTCCCAAGTATGGGATTTGAACCCATGCTGTTGGCACCACTCAATATCATTAACCACCAATTGAGCTAAATCAAACACCAACATACAAGATGCAACTCCACATCTACTTCTTTGACTAAGTTTTTGGTCATCTGCCGGCATATACCCTCATTGGCTCAGCGTCAAATTTTATTTAAAGATTCTGTGGAATGCTGAGTTGTTTACTGTGTTAAAGACCCGAAATAAATGCAAATACTTATTTGTGATAGCAAATATTAAACTCTATTTGTGAAACAATAAAACCCTACCCTTAATGTTCCACGTACTGGCTCGTGTGTTCTTCAGCTTATAAATAGCAATTTATGTTCAATTGGTTCGTCCCTGAAAGATGAAGACTTGGGTAAAATTAGATAGCAGTCTTTCAACATTTTAACTCATTCAATTACAGAAAGCACTGCTCAGTAAAAGACAAGTCCCCGAGGCTCATGTGTTACATTTCCCTGATCCTGTAAATGAATTGCAACTCCCATGGTGTGTTGAAATCAATGTAACAGGAATAAAGAATATCAGAGGAAGCTTTAATAGTGCTCAGGTAGAATGACATAAAAACTTATTTCCTATTCAAGCAAATGCTTTGGTTTTGAAAAGCGGCAGTCACATTCTCTGCAAAATAACATTTGATGAGGTAACTTCTTTTTCAGATAATACTCTGGTTAAATACATTTTACATATTTCTTTATCTCTCTCATTTTGTAGGTTCAGTCAGTGATGCAATGATATAGAACATTATAGTTCTATTGCGGTTTGCATGGAATTACAGGATGAGCTTCATAAGCAGATGATATTTAACCCTAGTTGTCCAGCCACAAATTGAGTATGTGCATATTTAAAATTAGAAGTTCCTTACCCAACCCCAGAACAGCTGGGAACATACAGGCTCCCATTTCACCTGCTCTCATGTGCAGGTGGAAATATCATCTGCCCAAAGCAAGTGAAGCCCTTTCCAGCAAATGCATAAGTGATCCAGAAAATGCCATGGAGACCCAATTGCAGTTTGTACTGGACATCACTGACTGCTGCCCAGTAGGTTTGGTCAATGGGATTTAAATGAGGCTCAAGAGTTTAAATAGCTTGTGTCTACATGTTAAAGTTTATTTATTAGTAGCGCACATGGGCTTACATTAACACTGCAATGAAGTTACTGTGGAAATCTCCTAGTTGCCTCACTCTAGCACCTGTTCAGGTACTTTGAGGGAGAATTTCACCTGGCCAATATACCTAACAAGCACATCTTCCAGACTGTGGGAGGAAACCAGAATGCCTAAAGGAAACCTATGCAGACACAGGGAGAATGTGCAGACTCCACACAGACAATAACCCAAGCCAGGAATTGAACCCAGGTCCCTGGCACTGTGAGGCAGCAGTACTAACCACTGTATCACCATTCAGGGAGGTTCTGACTCCCCTTAAGAACCAACAGCCCCTTAGTTAAAATCAAATTTTTGACTCTGCATTCATCCACAGAGTATCCATTCAAGAATGGGTTAGAAAAATGAGAATGCACACATGCACAGAGATTGTGGTATGTTTTAACTGAGCTAAGCTTGGATTCTGGCTAGTTTACATAAAATTGGTCAAGTCTGATGACGTTGGATTGGGAATGATTGGTTTGATCACATCGTTTGTTACTTGAAGGAAACTAGAGGCTGGTCTGAAGAGAAAAGGCAGTACAGAGAATAGCTGTTGATGTGACAGTGTACTCTGCTAAAAATCTGTTCACCTCAAACTGTTCCATTTGTACTGTGCATTAGCCTATTGTGTGTTACAATTGCTTAAATTATGCTCACATTTAGCAGTTTGGCTTTTTTTTGCAGAATAATGCTGCATGTGTTGTACATGGGTCTTTTCTTAAACTTTGAAGTTTAAAGAACGTATTGTCAACTTGACATGCAGGTTTTTAAACTCTATCCTTTCAGTTCTCTTGCATGATTGGAAATTTCACCAGCAGTGGGAAGCTAATGAGCAGTGTTTTATGTGCTGTTTGAGTACAAGTGTATGGAACTAAACAAAGCGGACAGCATTACCGTGACAGCGCATTAGCCCTGCTTTTAAATAAGCACTAGATATTGCACCACTTGCAGTAATAGACATGACTTTTAGACACAATAACTGATCCGTTACCAAATGAGCAAAGTTGTTAACAGAAGTCTGATGTACTTTACTTTCCAAGGACAGCCTAAGCAATGTGTAGCTATAATTGAAGAGATTTTTCATCCTTCATTTTATTGGTGGGGTCTTCAGATGATCATGGGCCAATTTAATTTCTCTCTGCCTAATATAAATTTGCATAGGTGGACAGCGAAATGCAATGTTGTAAAGATTGTTCAAGAGCAGAAAAGATCAAGCTGCATGTTATTAACTAAGAGTGGACTGGCCTGTTTTACCTTTGAATTTTACCTTTGAATCAGGTAGAGGTTGTGATGTTGTGGATGCTACGACATTGTCAAGAGCTTGAACTGAATTGAATTGATTCATTATTGTCACATGTATTAGGGTACATTGAAAAGTATTGTTTCTTGCGAGCTGTTACAGACAAAATACACCATTCATAGAATACATAGGGGAGAAGGAAAGGATAGGGTGCAGAATATGGTGTTGCAGTTACTGATGGATGAAGAGAAAGATCAGCTTAATATGCGATAGGACGATTCAAAAGTCTCATGGTAGCAACAAATATTCATTGATAAAGGAATTGGTACAGGAGATTTATGCAACATGGAGGCTAAGGCAAAACCCTGTTCTAACATGCTCACAAATTGGCTTCAAATGTAAAACTGCCTAACAGAGGACATCATCTCTCTGGTATGATCATTCACTCTCAGTTCCTTTGGTTCTTCAAGTCAGTTGACTCACTTCTGCTGAACTGACTAAAAGTAACACCATATACACAACGGAGGTCAAATAAACCAGATTGAGGAGCATTAAATAAAGATGTGATGAGCGAGGGTAGAGCTGGGGTAGGTGAGGTGGAGATGCAGTGAGTGAGATGGAGATGTGGTGAGTGAGATGGAGATGTGGTGAGTGAGATGGAGATGTGATGAGTAAGATGGAGATGTGGTGAGTGAGATTGAGATGTGGTGAGCGAGGTGGAGATGTGGTGAGTGAGATAGAAATATGGTGAGCGAGATGGAGATGTGGTGAGCGAGGTGGAGATGTGGTGAGTGAGATTGAGATGTGGTGAGCGAGGTGGAGATGTGGTGAGTGAAATGGAGATATGGTGAGTGAGATTGAGATGTGGTGAGTGAGGTGGAGATGTAGTGAGTGAAATGGAGATGTGGTGAGCGAGGTGGAGAAGTGGTGAGTGAAATGGAGATATGGTGAATGAGATGGAGATGTGGTGAGTGAGGTGGAGATGTAGTGAGTGAGATGGAGATGTGGTGAGTGAGGTGGAGATGTGGTGAGTGAAATGGAGATATGGTGAGTGAGATTGAGATGTGGTGAGCGAGGTGGAGATGTGGTGAGTAAAATGGAGATATGGTGAATGAGATGGAGATGTGGTGAGTGAGATGGAGATGTGGTGAGTGAGGTGGAGATGTAGTGAGTGAAATGGAAATGTGGTAAGCAAGATGGAGATGTAATGAGTGAGATGGAGATATGGTAAGAGAGATGGAGATGAAGTCAGTGAGATGGAGATGTGGTGAATGAGATGGAGATGTGGTGAGCGAGATGGAGATGTGGTGAGTGAAATGGAGAGTGAGGTTATCAAGTGTGAGGTTATCCACTTTAGCAGGAATAATAGTAGGAGGGATTACTATTTAAAGGGCGAAAAGCTGCAGCATGCTACAGTGCAGAGGGACCTGGGGGTCCTTGTGCATGAGTCGCAAAAACCCAGCCTACAGGTGCAGCAGGTGATCGGGAAGGCAAATGGGATGCTGGCCTTTATAGCGAGGGGGATTGAATATAAAAGCAGGGAGGTCTTGCTGCAACTGTACAGGGCACTGGTGAGGCCGCAGCTGGAGTACTGTGTGCAGTTTTGGTCGCCGCACTTGCGCAAGGATATTTTGGCCTTGGAGGGAGTGCAGAGGAGGTTCACTAGGGTGATACCTGAGATGAGGGGGTTGAACTATGAAGAGAGGCTGAATAGACTGGGCTTGTACTCGCTGGAGTTTAGAAGGATGAGGGGGGATCTTATTGAGACGTATAAGATAATGAAGGGGATGGATAGGGTAGAGGTGGAGAGATTCTTCCCGCTCAGAAAGGACAGCAGGACTAGAGGGCACATCCTCAAGATAAGGAGGTGGGGGAGCAGTTTAGAACAGAGTTGAGGAGGAACTTCTTCACTCAAAGGGTGGCGAATCTCTGGAATTCTCTGCCCGTTGAAGTGGTGGAGGCAACCTCGCTAAATATATTTAAGACACGGGTAGATACGTTTTTGGTAGGCAAGGGAATTAAGGGTTATGGGGAGAAAGCAGGAAAGTGGAACTGAGCCACTTCAGATCAGCCATGATCTTATTGAACGGCGGAGCAGGCTCGAAGGGCTAGATGGCCTACTCCTGCTCCTATTTCTTATGTTCTTATATTCTTACTTATGAGATGTAATGAGTGAGATGAAATGTGGTAAGAGAGATGGAGATGTGGTGAGCAAGATGGAGATGTGGTGAGTGAAATGGAGATGTGCTGAGTGAGATGGCGATGTGGTGAGTGAGACGGAGATGTGGTGAGTGAGATGGAGATGTGGTGAGTGAGATGAAGATGTGGTGAGTGGGATGGAGATGTGATGAGTGAGATGGAAATGTGGTAAGAGAGATGGAGATGTGGTGAGCGAGATGGAGATGTGGTGAGTGAGATGAAGATGTGGTGAGTGGGATGGAGATGTGGTGAGTGAGATGGAGATGTGATGAGTGAGATGGCGATGTGGTGAGTGAAATGGAGATGTGGTGAGTGGGATGGAGATGTGCTGAGTGAGATGGAGATATGGTGAGCGAGATGGAGATGTGGTGAGTGAGATGGAGATATAGTGAGCGAGATGGAGATGTGGTGAGTGAGATGGAGATATGATGATTGAGATGGAGATGTGGTGAGTGAAATGGAGATATGGTGAGCGAGATGGAGATGTGGTGAGTGAGATGGAGATATGATGATTGAGATGGAGATGTGGTGAGTGAAATGGAGATGTGGTAAGAGAGATGGAGATGTGGTGAGCGAGATGGAGATGTGGTGAGTGAGATGGAGATGTGGTGAGTGGGATGAAGATGTGGTGAGTGGGATGAAGATGTGGTGAGTGAGATGGAGATGTGGTGAGTGAGATGGAGATGTGGTGAGTGGGAGGGAGATGTGATGAGTGAGATGGCGACGTGGTGAGTGAGATGGAGATGTGATGAGTGAGAGGGAAATGTGGTGAGTGAGATGGAAATGTGGTAAGAGAGATGGAGATGTGGTGAGCAAGATGGAGATATGGTGAGCGAGATGGAGATGTGTTGAGTGAGATGGAGATATGGTGAGCGAGATGGAGATGTGGTGAGTGAGATGGAGATGTGGTGAGTGAGATGGAGATGTGGTGAGTGGGATGAAGATGTGGTGAGTGAGATGGAGATATGGTGAGCAAGATGGAGATGTGGTGAGTGAGATGGAGATGTGGTGAGTGGGATGAAGATGTGGTGAGAGAGATGGAGATGTGGTGAGTGAGATGGAGATGTGGTGAGTGAGATGGAGATGTTGTGTGGGATGAAGATGTGGTGAGAGAGATGGAGATGTGGTGAGTGAGGTGGAGATGTGGTGAGTGAGGTGGAGATGTGGTGAGTGGGATGGAGATGTGGTGAGTGGGATGAAGATGTGGTGAGTGGGATGGAGATGTGGTGAGTGGGATGGAGATGTGGTGAGTGGGATGGAGATGTGGTGAGTGGGATGGAGATGTGGTGAGTGAGATGGAGATGTGGTGAGTGGGATGGAGATGTGATGAGTGGGATGGAGATGTGGTGAGTGAGATGGAGATGTGGTGAGTGGGATGGAGATGTGGTGAGTGAGATGAAGATGTGGTGAGTGGGATGGAGATGTGGTGACTGGGATGGAGATGTGATGAGTGAGATGGCGACATGGTGAGTGGGATGGAGATGTGGTGACTGGGATGGAGATGTGATGAGTGAGATGGCGACATGGTGAGTGGGATGGAGATGTGATGAGTGAGATGGAAATGTGGTAAGAGAGATGGAGATGTGGTGAGTGGGATGGAGATGTGATGAGAGAAATGGAGATGCGGTGAGTGAGATGGAGATGCAGTGAGTGGGATGGAGATGTGATGAGAGAGATGGAGATGCGGTGAGTGAGATGGGGATGCGGTGAGTGAGATCGAGATGTGGTGATTGAGATGGAGATGTGGTGATTGAGATGGAGATGTGATAAGCAAGGCAAGATTTAAGATGCCAGGTTGGGGTTGCCAAATTCCATGTGGAGGTACAATATAAAGGTGGAGGCAATGTGAAATGATGGGTAGCCCTCTTTCTAATTTACCTGCAACCATATCATTGATTTTCTACTGCTTTGCGCGTAAATCTTTGCAGCATGGTTAAAATGTATAGTCTAATTTCTTGCCTGCTCCAGAATGCATAATATTAAGACTTATTATTTTATTTATTTTTGATGAATGGAAATAAGAAATGGAAAATTTTGAGATATCACAATTACAACTTTTACTATGATAAATTAAATATTACAGTATTCACGATAGAAACAATCATTTGTCTGGTTCTAATGATTATATTAACCATCTATTAACTTCATCGAAGATATCAGCAACATGTGCTACATTATGTTCTCAGCCATATCTACGTAATAACCATGGTGGTTTGTCTTGTATTGCTTATATTTTCAGGCGTCACATCTCTTAGAAGTTCAAATTTGCTCCTTGCCTATAAAACATCAAAGAAAACATAATTAATATGTGTCATAAAGTGCCTCTTCAATAATTGGATTATATTAATCCATCAGCTCTAATGCTGCTGAATGCATCCTGGTTTTCTTACCATCCTGCAATCATGAGATGACCTATATGCTTCAAAGAACCTGCATGTCTGAAGGTTCATACAAAATACACTAGTACTTCACTGGCTTAGAAATGAGGAAACACAGTGTGAAGTCTAACTCAATTTCCTAACTCCTTGAACTACTGCTGAAAACGCAAGACAAGACACTATATTTGATATAGAATGAACAATGCACACCCCTGAGAATTATATAGCTTTGAAAACATAGATATTGGCTTTCTATCAGGAGAGGCAGAAACAATTTTCAGTACATTCCTTCAGCTAACTATTGCCAGTGCAGAGTCTAAAGAGTATGTAGAACTTTCCTTATTTCATTGATCAGCACTCTCTCTGTGTTACATGACTCATTTTGTGGACCTTCTTTGATTTTGGTCTTGAGACACTATTGACTCTCACACGGTTACTGCTCCTGCATCGTTGTCACTTCTGATGATTTCCACCTTTGTTTTACACACATGGAAATCTTAACATCAAACAGCTGTCATATGTTGAATCTACCAGATAGAATCAAAGAAAAATCTTCGTATATTTCAGTGACATTACAGAATCGTATCATTCATTTTACAGGAATGCTGTCCATCTGGGAAATGAGAAACTGTAATATAAACAGGATCTATATACATTGATTGAGTTATTACTTGTATTGAAGACACTTGTGAAGTGTTGATGTGCAACATTAGATGTTTCTAATGACATAAACTGCTGCTTCTAGGAATTGGGAATTTCTGGAAATAGGAGGAGTGGGGAGAAGCTGCTTTGGTTCCACCACTGACAAAATGTCATTGAGCTTGCCAAATCATCCCCATTTGGGACGCTGACATTTTAAGTGACTTTCTGTGCCCCTGATGTGGGCGGTCAATGCCAATCCCACACCACACCTAGGAAAGATCCATGGCAGCAGAGATGTGTTAGGGAGCTATGCCAATGTTGCTCCATCCTATTTCCGTGACAATCTGCCTCCAAACCAGTCAGCACAAGGCCAGGAAAATCTAACTCAGTATTCCTGGTCATCAACACTTCTGTCAGGAAAGCTGGAATTCTACCACTGAGGTACTGGACATGTCGTCTTCTTTTTGAAGCATTAATTAGCATCATCATGACAGAAATACTTGATACTCTGTTTCACACAGTGCCAAGGGATCTCCAACATTCAATTGCAGAGAGGAACAGGGAGTGAGAACACTGATTTGCTGCCTCTTTGAAGGACAGGCAATAATGTTGTTTGCATGACTGTCTTCAGTAATTGTTTGCATTTACTATTTTGATCATTCAAAGTTCCTTGGTAATATTGTCCTGGGTCAGGACACCTGTGGCACTGTTCCTTGGACAATCTGGCCAGAAGCACAGCTAAACCAGGAGGCCCTTCTTCCTCTTATCCTTTCATCTTCAAACATTCCCCTGAGGCCAGCAATACTGGCACTCCAAAGGAAGCATAGCTTTTGAATCACGTCGCCTCAGTCTTGGCCTAAATTCTTCCCTTCCCACTGAAAGGGCTTAAAAGTAATTTGCATGAGAATATGTTCAGATATTTACCTTATAACCCTTCTGAACTGTTATATTCCTTAAATTAGTGCACTTTGCTTTGAAACAATCTTACATTTGTCAGTTGTGTACAAATGTTGGACATGGGTATTATTAAGTCAGTAATTTTATCAAATTGTTGCTTTTCAACAATAATTAGGTGTCTCTGTGTAAGACTGTGAGATTTGAGCAATAAATTACCAGTGTGTTTGTGGTAAAATTGCAAGGAACTGAGAGGAAAAATTACTTGCATTGGAGAGCAGAAAATGTTGCTCTTGACGTTTTCTATATTTTTATTAGACCCTGCCCTACCTGGTTGAGTTTTTAGTTACTTGGTTTAGCTACAGCAGGATAGATTAATGTATGTGTAAGTTTGCAGGGTGCAGAATTTTGATTTATCCTAATGGAATGGATGATATCATTCATCTATTTCCTACACTATAGGACTACCCTTCCTTGGGACCCATGGGTGCTGAACAGCCTGGTAACCTTCGTTACCATCCATTAACTTTAAAAAGGGAAATAATATAAGGAATACAGCATCATTAAAATACATACAGGAGTGATCAGCTTCTTGTGGGGAACGACTTATCATTTCTGCCTTGACTCCATGGAAGTGGGCTGGTCTGTGGTAAGTAAGATTCATGTTTGAGGTTCTTTAACATTTTAATGTCTGTCCTCACACAATCTTCCCTGCCATCCTTTCAACTGTAGTTGAAATTCAGCAAGATTACACATGCATCATCAGAGCACATAGTTGTTATCAGGGATTGTACTCTCAGACATGTGTTCACCTTTGGGTGCAGGAAACACAATTTGTTATTCTTAAATGCTCAAAATGCATGGCATACAGGGATGGTGAGGAGAGAGGGAAAGAGAAAAACTGCCTTTCTGCCTGAAGTGAAAGATTTATAATTAAACAGTGAACTTGACTATATTTCCCCCACATTTGCCAGCAATGTAGCACTCCCCCTCAAAGAGGGCTGGCACATACATGCACAGCCATTGGACATGCATGTCAAGACCTATTGTACCACATGAAGTTATAGCAGTGTGAACATTTTTGCCATGCATCTGTATTATACTCAAGGGGATCTGTTCAACGTGTAACCTATTTGACAATGTATCTGACTCGGGTAACAAGTCAGAAATATAGTCCCATATTGAATAAAATAAGAATGCTCGAGGCACACAGACTCCCTCAGGGAAATGGCATCAACCTTCAAATCCTGTCCACACACACAACAAAAAATGAAAAAGGGAATTGAATTTTATTTGTGGCCTGTACTTTGAGCTTGGCTGGATGAATTCTGCAATTTATATCCACCTGGGCTTTAGCAAAAGAGCTAAGTAGAGTATTCATTAGGTTAGGGATCATATTTTGCCATACAGTGCGATAGTTGAAGGCCTTATTGTCACATTATAGCTGAAGGAATGACTGCAGTAAATCCTATGTCCGTCAGCCTGAACCATTCCAAATCAATCCACGCAAGATTTATTACCAGGAAATGTCAATGCCACCAAGATCTTCCAAAGAAAACACTGTCTTTTGTCAGCCAAGTGTGTGGCGATAAACTGTCCAGCTGTGAACAGAGCAGCAAGCTAATGACTACTCCTTCCTCCTGGTGGAAATCTGTGGAACATGGCAGATTTGATGCCGCATGTCAAGTGAGTTTTGAGACATTACCATTTCTGTAGCCATTCATATGGAGAGGATTCGCATGGCTATCCAATTCTGTTAAACTAGAACTATTCAAAGAAGTGGGGATTTTCCTGGGTTTCCACAGTTTCAGCATGAGAGTATTTTTGTCAAAGTTATTTTTTTCTCAGTTTTAATACCTTGAGTACCAGCTTCACTGAAAAATAAATCAGGGATAATAAAGAAAAATTGGATGTGCGAGCAAAGTACTGACTGAACGTTCCTCTGCTAAAGTCATAAAATCTGAGACTGAAAGGCTCTGTCATCATTAATCAGATCTGCAGTCATTAGATTTTACCTTGCCGTTGGCTGAGTGAAGATCTGTGTGGCTTGATCTGCTGAATGTGACTGACTCTGTCCTGAATCTGAAATGGGAATGAACACATTGACGAACAATACTTCTGTCCTACTTCATAATTGAAAAAAATATACAAATAAATGAAAATATTTTCTTTCATTCCAACTCATGGCTTGACAGCAGGAAATTAGATTGTGAAATATATATTTTTAAAGTCAGCAATTAACTTCTAAAAGAACTATTAGCTCAGCTATCAAATCCAGGTGATGGGTAGCAGTGTGGCAATTATTTCACATATGTTTCTTTAGCTTTGCCATATGTGCTTTGACCAAATACCAGAAAATAAATATTCAAAATCCAGTATTAAAGCCTGGTGCTCATTAGGACATGCAAAATGTACTACTGACTGAATCATCCCATTGTGCAATGTAAAAAAAAGCCTGCAGCCAAGTTATGTGCACTGAGGGCAGCAACTGAGAGTAATAAGGTCCCTTGCCCCTTGAAATAAGTGCCCAGCTGATAATTCTGGAGAAGGCATGGATGTGAATGTTATATGCTTTATATTGGCTGTGTCTCAGTAAAGAGCTTCCAAATCAAGTAAAAGCATAACCCAGTCTATTTAAAAAAGAAACATTCTTGGGTTGTATGTGGCTAGGTCGGCATTTATTGCCCATTTCTAATTGACCTTGAGAAGTTATTCGCAAGTTACCTTCTTAAAATAGTTTTGTGCTTTCCAAAACTGGAGAAAAGAAGCATCAAATTTAATCAAAGTACTTTCTTCCTTTCCAATAGGAAATCGCTAACTCAATTTATGTGCATGCGTTTAAATTTGGCCATGAATCTCTCACAGAATTATTAACTTTGATATCAGAAAGATTTAAACCTTGTCAGTCTGTGTGACGAAGACATGAACAAGGAACAAGAGTAGGCCATTCAGCCCCTCGAGCCTGCTCCACCATTTAAAAAGGTTGTGGCTGCTCCAATAGTAACCTCAAATATGCACTCTGCCTTCTCCTGATAACCCAGCACCCCCTTCCTTATCTAGAAGCTATCCACCTTTGTCTTACAAATATTCAAAGACTCTGCTTCCATTTCAGGAACAGAGCTGCAAAGACTTACCACCCTCTGGGTGAAAATAATTTTGTCTCATCTCGGTATTTAATGACTGACAACTTATTTTCAAAATTGGTGCCTAGTTTTTATCTTTTCGCACAAGAGGAAACATACATTAAAATTCTACCACCCTACCCACCGCGGGGATTGGAGCTGATAAGGGACAGACAACGAGAAAGTCCATTGAGCTCAGGTGGGATTTTCTGCTCTCGGGTTGAGCGAGGTCATAAAGCCCCACCCATAATCTCCATGTCCACCTTGTTAGGAACCATCAAGATCTTTTATGTTTAATCACGTCGTCTCTTATTCTCCTGAACAAGCCTGGCCTGACCAACATTTCCTCATCCGATAATCCATCCATTCCTGGTATTAATCTGGTAAACCTTCCCTGAACTACTTCTATAGACACCTTTATATCTCCCTTTAAATGAGGTGACCAATAGTGTACACATCACGCCAGATATGGTCTTACAATTTACCTGTACAATTGAAACATAATCTCCCACTTATGACTTCAATTCCCGTCACAATAAATGATAACATTTCATTAGCTTTCCGAATTATATGCTGTGGCATTTTTAAAGAATGGACTTAAAGACCAGAAAGGTACAAACAAACAAGAGCTCTGTTGGAAAGATGTGTAGTCTACAGGCTGCGAGAATAGACTGCCCAACTGCCCATCTGCCCACACGAACAGCCAATGATGTCATCAGGACATCACATGATTGTTTCCTTAAAGTACCCTTCTTGCAACAAGGAACACATGTGAATACACAACACTTCCTTCCCCATTTACATGAGAGTTTTCTGCAAAAATAAACACAATATAATGTTAACAATCAAAATTCTCAATATGAGCAATTAATAAAGACAGCAATTGATAGGTTAGATGTTTCAGAGTATGTTGATTTCTGGGCTTGTCGGCAAACCTCAGGCTTCTGCTTTTCCGTGTTGATTGCAACCTCTGGTGTTTTTGATTTAATTTGGGAATCATCCATAGTTGTCTTCATGGGAGTCAATGTAATGCTTGCAGGTTGACTCAGTGTTGAATTGTTGACAACTGAGGTGCTGTCCTCTCTAATTGTTTTGCTTTTTGTTAGGTTCTCAAAAATGTCTAAGTCTTCACTTGGCACAGTTTGTTGAGGACTCTCGATTAATTCTGTCTCTGGCAAACTGATGCTGTTTGCCAAAAGTTGGTCTGCATGTCTTCCCCATACTACATCATCTTGAGTTTGAACAGTGTAGGAGAATGGTCTTGTCTATACTAAGCCATTGGCATTCTCCAGCCATTCATGCCAGCGGGATTTTCCCATCTCACTGCAGTGAACCAAAATTTGGTTGAGTGCCAAATTCTCCATCCTTTCTGCCAGCGTCACCTGGGCATGAACACCAGAAACATCCGGCTGATGAGAGGTATCTGCTACTCAATGGTGGTATAGTTCCTTTCCAATGCTGCTTGACCTTTATGCAAGACACAACATTTAGTCCTGCTCTCACATTGTATAACCTGTCCTTACTATTTCTTCTCAACAATTTTCTTGTCTTGGATGGCTTAAGCATATCAAACACTCTGCGTAATTGACATTTTATCATGACCAATGGCAGAGAACTTTGAGTTGTCGAATGTGTGGGATTACCTGTCATCATTTCAGCTCAATCATTTAGACAATGAGCCTTACTCTCAAGTTACCTTCAAAGAATGGTTTTTCGTCTGAACCAACAGTTCTGCCAGCCCATTTGTGGCAAGATAAGGAATGGATCAGGTGGATGAGTCCCATTCTTCTTTAAACAGCTTGCGAACCCTTGTAAAATGAACTGTGGCCCATTTTCGCTCACAAGTTGTTCAGGATAAGCAAATCTCCCAAAAATCTCACCCAATCTTTCTATTCTTCTCTCCGAGGATGTAGTCTTCATAATGGTGACATCAGGCCATTTTGAGTGCATGTCTACCACAATGCTGAATACATATTCTTTGAATGGTCCAGCATAATCTACATGAACACTTTGCCTTGGCCATTCTAGCCATTGCCATGGGTTTAATGGCACTAGTGATAGCAGGTTCCAAACTTCTTACACAAGCTGATCAACATTCCTACCTTCTCCTTGATTTCAGATTCAAGTCCTGGCTGCTAAAAATAGCTTCTAACCATCTCCTTCATTCCTATTGTACCATAGTGACCTTTGTGAAGTTGATTTAGGACATGTTTCTTCCTTACCGGTGGAATGATGACTCTCGTTTCTCAGAGGAGACCACCAGCTTGTACGGACAGTTCAAGTCTTCGGGTGACACATGTCTTCAACTCCAGGTTTGCTCCAGTGGTCTTGCCACAAAGTGCCATGTCCATAACTTCTGACAGAGTAGTGGATCATTCCTTGTATATTACCTAACTTGTGCTGCGGTTACAGGAGTTTTATTTACTTGTTTGAAGGAGAAAATATTTCCACTGAAGCTGTTTATTGACAACTTGTTGGCTATTGGTAATCTGGAGAGTCCATCAGGGTTCCAGTTGAGATTTGACTGAAGATATTTTATTGTGTATGTGCTTCCTTATAACAGCATTACTCATCCCTGCGTCTGGCTCGCTGCCAGTTATAGAATCCCGGTATGTAGTCCAAATCGTCTTGCCAGTGGTCAATAACCTGTTAATAAAGAACATTTCCTTCCATGGAGGTATTGGTAAAAATGTTTGATTCTGAAAATGATTTTTAGAGCATTTTTCTACTTCTGTGTATTTCTGTTCATTTCTGCTCCATCTGTTCATTTCTGCTCTGTACATGGATCTTGATACAAAAGCTATTGGCTTCTCTTCACCATTGGACATTATGTGAGAAGCTCTTCACCATTGGACATTATATGCTCCCACCCCATAAAGTGACATGTCACATATCAGTTGCAAAGGCATATTCGGAGCAAAGTATGTCAGTACTTCTGACTTCGCTTGCTTTAGCTTGCTCGAGGACTTTTCTTGCATTGATACACCCAGTTCCATTTCCTGTTTTGACACAATAAGTTGTATAAAAGGCTTAAGTACAGTCGCTAAATTAGAGACAAACCTTCCATAAAAAGTGGTTAGCACTGCTGCCTTACAGCATCAGGGACCTGTGTACGATTTGAGCCTTGGCTAACTATGTGGGGTTTGCACATTCGCCTGTATCTGTGTGGGTTTTCTCTGGGTGCTCCATTTCCACGCACACTCCAAAGATGTGAGGGCATGCTATGTTGCCCCTTAATGTCCAAAGATTTGTGGTAAATGCACAGGGGAAGGGAAGAAGGGTGAGCCTAGGTGGGGTGCTGCTTTGGAGAGTCGGGTCAGACTCAATGGGCCAGATGATCTCTTTTTTCACTGTAGGGATTCTATGATTGACTTGTTGAGATGCAGATGCCTCATTAATGGCTTTGAGTTTTAAAGTCAATTTGTGCACTCCCTTACCATCTATGACATAATCCAGATATTCCATAAAAGATTAGAAAAATTCACATTTAACTTTCCACACTCTTAATCTGTAATATTTCAGTCTCTGGAGTGCGGCATCTAGGTTATGGAGATGTTCTTCCTCTTCTTTCCAGTGATCAAGATATCATCTAAGGAACTCTAGTTCCTTCTAATCCACTTGGAATTTGATCCATGGTGTGTAGATACATCGCAACTGTAGACTGATGCCCAAATAGAAGAATGGAATTTTCCCATTCCACCTACCACGGGAACCATAGTTGGTGGGACATGGACCATGAAAAGGTCTGTTGACCTCAGGCAAGATTTTCTGGAACGCAGCCAGAAAATCCCGTCCATCATCTTTTCCACTTGAATAACCCGTGGTGTGTCATGATCGTCAAATATTGTTGTGAATCTGGATCAAATTCATCTGGGGATAAGCTTAACTGAGATCAATTTTACTGAAGTGTTGGCTTGCAGCCAACCCAGTGAATAAATCATCAATCAGAGGCAGAGGGTACTGTTCTGCACAGAGTACAGACTTTAAAATTGTTTAACAATGTGCAGGGGTATGTATGCAGTCTGTCCATTCAACTGTGCATTTACATTGATATGGCCCCTCAATAGAACCATTTCTCCAGTATAGGCTTTTAAATATTATCTTCAAACTTTTCAAGGCTGTCATAGTTTTCCTTGGTAAATAGTGGCTGATACCAATGAAACTGCAGCTCCAGTGTCCACCTCCATTTTCACCAGTTATCCATCCTGTAAAGGAGTGACTCAGTATCTGCTTGTTGCACCAGCAATTGCCAGTAGGTTTAACAACAGTTCATCTTCTGACAGTGACCCTGGTCCTTGTTGCACCCTTTTCTTTTTATATATATATTCATTCATGGGACATGAGTGTCGCTGGCTGGCCAGCATTTATTGCCCATCTCTAGTTGTCCTTGGAGGGCAGTTGAGAATCAACCACATTGCTATGGCTCAGGAGTCACATGTAGTCTAAAGATGGCAGATTTCCCTCCCTAAAGGACATAAGTGAACCAGATGGGTTTTTCCAACAATCAACAATGGTTTCATGGTTATCATTAGATTCTTAATTCCAGATACTTTTTATTGAATTCAAATTCCACCATGGCAGGATTTGAACCCAGGTTCCCAGAACATCGGCTGAGTTTCTGGATTAATAGTCTAGCGATAATACCACTAGGTCATCACCTCCCCTACCATCTGGATACTTTCCTCTCTTTTCAGTTTTCCATACAGTGCATTTGTTTCTTGCTTTTTAAAATTCTTGTTTGGAAGCTTCTTTCTCCAACAAGCACATTTGTTGTGTCCCTTGCTGCTACAATTTCCGCACTTTACATCTTTGTTCCAGCAATTGGCTGCTGCGTGCCAGGTTTTTGCACATCGGTGGCAATTTTGAACTCTCGGCTGACAGTTTATCAATTTTAGTGCTTGAAATTATCTGCTGAACTTTCTTAGCTGCCAATTCCTTGGAGACCTTGGGTGGGATTTTAAGGCCTCATTCGTCCCGAAACTCTAAAACCTAGCCCAAGGTCAATAGACCTTCCTATTGTCTGCCCCCAGATTCCTGTAGAGAGCAGAGCAGTAACATTCTGGCCCATGACATCTAAAGCCATTTTTAGGCTTTATTTGTTCACTATTAATAACTGCTTTTGGATAGGTTCCCTTCTTAACCTATACACTGGTCTGTCTCTAATTCAAGACATCTCCAAATTCACAGTGCTCACTATCAATGAACCGTGTGATTGATCCATCTTCTTGTTGGTTATGTTTCAGGATCCTAAACCTCTTGGTGATGACCAAATACTTAGGTGAGAAGAGGCCCTGCAATATTCCCACTATCTCATCGTAGGTTTTCGAGCTTGTCTTTTCTGGCTGTACCAAACATCTCAGGAGGTTAAACGTTTTCCCCTCCATTATACTGAGGAAAGTTTGGACTGCAATATCTGCTACACATTTATTTCCCTGGACAAAGCAATCAAACTTTTCAGTATATGAGCAAAGCCACTCGGTGTTCTCATCTTATCCTCTCATGGTGCCAAACATTCCCACAGTTTTTATGATGGAAAGAGTTTGCATTAGCATGAGGTGCCACATAAACGTTTGCGCTAGCCTCAGTTGTTTTTCAAACAATTTACCACTGAACTCAGCCTGTTTCCTCCCAAGTTTTGCAACCCCCACACTAAAGTTATTTTTGCAAAGTACACACTACTCACAGCCCTCGTTGTCCTGTTTCAAGTATTTCCGGAAGGGCACATAGCGAGCTTCTTTTATGCAAGTAGGGAGAGCACATTTGCCCTGTGGTTAGCACTGCTGCCTCACAGCGCCAGGGACCAGGTTCAATTCCCAGCTTGGGTCACTGTCTGTGTGGAGTTTGCATGTTCTCCCTGGGTCTGCATGGGTTTCCTGGTTTCTTCCCACAGTCTGAAAGACGTGCTGGTTAGGTGCATTGACCCGAACAGGCGCTGGAGTGTGGCGGCTAGGGACAGTTCACAGTAACTTCATTGCAATGTTAACGTAAGTCTTACTTGTGACTAATAAATAAACTTTATCTTTTCAATATTGTTTCTCCAAAATCTTTGTTTAAGTTTTGATTTTAAGCTGTTTTATGCTCTGTCTGAGGCCAGAACTCTCCATTCACTTGACGAAGGGAGAAACCCCGAAAGCTTGTGAGTTACTATCAAATAAATCGGTTGGACTTAAACCTGGTGTAGCAAGGAAGTAGGTCAGGACCGGTTACAGTTCCTTGTGGAGTCAGAAAATTCTTCTTGGCCCACAATGAAATCTTAGTCCTCTCCTGCATGATCATGATCCCTCATCTGATTGTGTGGATCCCCTGAATGTTTGGCAGCTGAGGGTCTTACAGCTTACTTGCTCTTGACATTTATGTAGTGGGCAATTGGTCAGAGTCTATTTATGTGTATTTGGTATCTATCCTCTGTGGGCAGAATTTTCCCATCCTGCCTACCATGGGAATTGGAGTGGGCGGGACATGGACCTTCCAAAGGTCCATTGACCTCAGGTGGGATATTCCAGCCCTGGGAGCGAGCTTGGCTGATGGCACATCCCCACTCTGGGTTTCCTGGGATGGTGGGATAGATCCAATGGGAAATCCCATTGACAGCAGAGGGACCAGAAGATCCCGGTTTTGGCCAATGGCAGGCCACCTGCTGCCACCAAGAAACATACAAAACAAAGAACAAAGAACAAAATCAGCCCGGGAAACAGGCCCTTCAGCCCAACGAGCCTGCGCCGCCATCTCAACACCACCAGTCCACCTCTCTACCCACGACCCCATGTTATGGGGAGGCCAGAGAATCTTATCTAAACTCTTAAACAAGAGATTTGCTTTATAAATGATAAATTATTTTTCTTTTTACATATTTTGACATCAATTAATAATTGGTTCACAGGGCTCAATTTTACCATCTCATTGCGCCAGATTTGGGTGTGAAAACTTGTAAAAATTGGGCATGAAGTGAGTAGTGTGACCTGCGCCCACCTTGGCGCTGGTTCCCCCTTTACCGAGCCCAATTATGGCCGTCATTGGGACCGCACCCGAAACAAGCGCGATGGACATTTAAATACATTTGCATGCATTTAAATTGACTTGCTGCACTGCACGCTCAACTTTACTGGCACTTCTCCCTTTACCACCGCGTTTGCCCATCCAGAATCAGCACAAAACAAACATGTTCTCTAAAAATCCGATCCAGGTGCTCTAGTTAGTGAGGAGGTAAGTGCCGAGCGTCCGATGGCTCTCTGCTTGGGATCGATGGGGAGGGAGAAGGGTGTGTCCACTACCACTGTACCTGAGATTAAGTGAGGGTGAAAAGGGGTCCGCTGCCACTCTGTCTGAGATCAGTGGTGGGGGTGGGGGGAAAAGGGGGAGGGTGGATCACTTTGCCTGAGATCAGTGGGGAGAAGGAGACAGATGCTCATGATTGGGCTAGGTGGAAGGGGGGGATAAGGGGGTCAGTAATTTTGGGGGAGTGGGGCAATGTCTGTGGGGGCAAGGGGAAAGAATCATCCGGTCCAGATGGGATGTAGCAGGGGAGAGCATTCTATCTTTTTTTCTGTGCATATGCAGTTGGAGGGTTTCAGGAGTGTTAAATCCCAGCCATAGGCTTGTGCAGTGCAATTCAAACTCACTGATAATTTTGCAGGCAGAGTGTGTATGGGGGTGCCTAAGTATGGGTTTGAAAGTCAAATCTGAAACATTCCCAGTTTCAAATCTGCCCAGTACTTAGAATCAAAACGGTAAAATAGGGTCCTTGAACTCTAATAGTAACTTGTTTAACTTCTAACAAGTCAAAACTCCTTACAAAAACTATCAACAGGCTTTCCCTACAGGTTCTTGAATCATGCTATCAAGCTCAAATTGTCATAAGATGTTTACTAATTGTGGGGAACAGTCACTCAGTTTAATTTTCCTAAATTGGCTCTTTTAGGTCATTCTCGCTCTCTGATTAAGGCTAACAGATTGGCTCTCGAAGCTTGAGGGACAAGAGGAGGCCTTCCAGCTTGAAAGGAGCAGTCACACCATGGCAGGTAAGGTTGTGTCTCAAGCTGGAGGTGGCCCCCTCTCATCAAACATTTTCAAATTTATATTAAAAACATAGGCCTAGGAGCCAGACCGCCATTGTTGGTGGGTGGGTGGGGGGTTGTGGGATGCGGGAGAGGGGTTCTCAGAACCCCCAGCCACCTGACAAAGGGACAGCCTGTCCCGAAAGCTTGCGACTTTTGCTACAAATAAACCTGTTTGGACTTTAAGCTGGTGTTGTAGGATTTCTTTCTGTTTTACCCCAGTCCAATGCCAGCATCCATGTCATGACTACTCTGGCAGTGCCAGCTTGTGTCTCCAGCTTTGCCCAAAGGGCATCAGGCAGTGCCAAGGGGGCAGAGACAAAGGATAGGGCTCAGGAACAGGGTGATTGGTGGGATTTAAGGGACGGGGCCTAGGGAGTGGGGCTTAGGAATGGGGTCAAGGGGAGGGGTCTATTGTGGGCTGAGTCTAAGGGCAATTGGTGGGGTTAGGGAGATTGCTCCCACTCTGCAGATAGGTTCGGTCAGGTCTAGAGGGAGGTCAGTAATTAGGGTGGGCTGGGGGGAGGGGTTCTACCTCCTGGGGGTCTGCCTCGTGGGAATGGGTGTCAGCAGGTGGGGGCGAGTGCGTGGGGGTCTGTCAGGGGAGATTAGGGAGATCATCACTGCAGGGAGACTGGAGAATGTGGTGCTCCGGGACGGGGTGGTGTGTGGGGTGCGGGATGGTTTGGGAATGGCTTGGGATTGCTTATGCAGGCCGCAATCAGACCACGATCAGGCCATGGTGGGGGTTGGAGGGACAACACTGTGAGGGTTTTAGGCTAGCCAGTGATCAAACTGGCCAGCAATCTACAGTCTGACAGTTCAAGGCCACGGCGTATGTGCAAAGGCCCGGAACTGTCAGACTTCAGCATAAATAAGCACCACCCCCCCCAAGCTTTTAATTATATTCGCAATTGCGACCTCTGCATAGCACAGAGCGTGGGAGATTCGAGTCTGAACTCCCACTGAAAAAACAAAAGTGAATTACACCATTCTTCCCACCAATTCAGCACTTAGAATTTTTTTGGAGCGTATCGGGCCCAGGGAATGCCATTGAGAAACACCAGGAGCATGCATAACAACACCCCATCCCTGCCTCCCCAGAAGGTACTAAGAAACCTAATTGCTCACCCGAGAGCCCATGTACTAGCCCACCACACCACCAAGTCCCTAACTTACACCCAACATAAACCTGGAGGAATCAAAAAACCTCCACATTTACTTAATCAACCACGTTCACTGTGAGTTCACTCTCATGATCCACAGATTTTTCATCTCCTTTCCAATTCTAGCATTGATTAATAATCACCATTTTTTTTGAAAAAAAAGGTTTTCGTCTCTGGTTTTTGTTTGTTTATATTATGTGCACTTGATGTGCTAAATGATTCATCTTTGAGAATCACACTGGAAACATTCTTTAAGATTGATAAGAAGCTAGTGCTGAAACAAAGAACTTATCAGATTAGCTCCTGCTGTTTTGCAAACATTAGAATAATCTTTTCTGGGTCAAATAAGAAAACATTGATTAACTGACTGGCGTTTGCCATTGGAGTATTGAGATTCTGGTTACTGAGACAGCAATGTCTCAGTGCTAAACCTTGCAATTGTCACAATGCTGAGATGGATTTAGCTTGGATTTTACCCATATAGATTTTAAAATTAAATGTATATTATTAAACAGTAACATAAAACTGTGGAGGAGAATTGAAAATAGGTCAACAAATTGAAGCACAACAACAGACTGAATGAAGTTAGTTGTCACTGAAAAGCCTTTTAGTTGTTAATGGAACTGAAGTGAGAACTGTGTTGCCAAGGGTGCTGTGAAATCTTTTTGAATAAGTAACGTTGACATTTTCATTTGGCCGACATTCTTTTTGCACCACTTCAACCTGCAAAATACTGTGCTGACACAAAATGATCTCTAAATATTTTTGTCAGCAGAGAGAAATATTTCTAATTTTAAAAATCTGTACTCTCTGACAATATTGGGTGGCATGGTGAGATAGTGGTTAGCACTGTTGCCTCACTGTGACAGGGGCCCGGGTTCAATTCCCAGCATGAGCCTGCATGGAGTCTGAATGTTGTCCCCGTGTCTTCATGGTTTTCCTCCAGATGCTCTGCCACAGTACGAAAGACATGCTGGTAAGGTGCATAGGCCTTTCTAACTTCTCCCTCAGTGTATCCGAACTGGTGTCCCAGAGTGTGGTAACTGAGGGATTTTCACAGTAACTTCATTGCAGTGTTAATGTAAGCTTACTTATGACACTAATGAATAAACTTTATAGGGGAAAAAAGAACTGGAAACATACAAACCACTCCGTGTCTGAGAAATTCAGTTTAATTCTGATGATGAGTCTTATCCGAGGCATGAATCTATGTCTCTCTTTCAAATTATGTCTGTTCCATCGAAAAAAAATGCCCTTTAAATCACCTGATGTGTTCTCAAAATGGAGCTTTTGCTTAAAGGGGATCGCAGAAAATGGATTCAATGGGATGAAGCTAAAATGCAATTCGAACTAAAACTATTAAGATTTATAAATAAATAAGGCCATGAAAGTGTGTGTAGACAACAACAATATTTATTATTAATGATTGAAAACCCAGTAGGAAATCCTGGGTCCAAGAATTGTTTCCAGGGGTGATATAAATATCGCATGCTTTAACTGGTCCTGTGTGATACTCATTCCTTATCGGAGAAACCGAGGAGTGAAGAGGTTTATAAAGTGGAGCACCAGAATGCTGACCTGGTGTGTTTTTCCAGCCATGCCACACCTGGTGCAGATCGTGCCAATCCCAGAAAATTGTGTGCGGGCTTAAAAATGGGTTTTGTGCCTGGCGCCTGACAGTTTACAATCTTCCCAGACCCTTTCTATTGGTGCAAACCGGATAGCGCCAAAAGGGCCATGAGTCGAATCGGCATGAGATTGACTGGATTTCAAACTCATTCACGTGTTCGGTACGTGATTGCTCCCCCCGCTTCCAAAATGTTCCCATCTCTCCAGCGGAACGTCACACGGGTGCAAATCACTACTGGTCCATTGCAGTGTGATCCAGGCAGTACAATCGCAAGAGCGAGCGAGGAGGTATGAACCGCTTAGTGCCAACCTCCAGGATGCAAAAGAGTATGTCAGATATTGCATTGTGTGGGGAGGGTGGGGGCCCTTCAAGGTCTATTTAAGGGGGAGTCAATTTAGAACAGAGTTGAGGGGGAACTTCTTCTCCCAAAGGGTAGTGAATCTTTGGAATTCTCTGCCCATTGAAGCAGTGGAGGCTACCTCGTTAAATGCATTTAAGTCACAGGTAGATAGATTTCTGACTAATAAGGGGATTAAGGGTTGTGGGGAACAGGCGGGTAAGTGGAATTGAATGACTATCAGATCAGCCATGAACTTATTGAATGGCGGGGCAGGCTCGAGGGGCTAGATGGCCTACTCCTGCTCCTATTTCTTATGTTCTTATGTGAGGGTGCAAGGTCTTGTGGGGGCTCGGGCTGGACTGGTGGTTCTCAGGTCAGGATCACCACTGGGTAGGGGCTCATGTGGCGAGTTTCTCCCTGCCTACTGAAAGACCTTTGAGGGGTTTCATATGAGGTTGAGCTCAAATCCCACTAATCTTACACTGGTCTTCTGCCATCTGTCTGCTGGACAGATTCTGGTTTATTGATGACATTCCATCCCAGGCCCCATTAACAGTTACAAACACCAGTTTTGGCAGCTCTGGCCTCAATCAAGGGAGCTCGGCAAGTATTAACATAGGTCCTCACATTACATAAACCCTGTAGTCCTCCCTACAATGGTAGCCTGCCATATGAAAGTCAGGTGGATACTTTTCTATTGTATGAACTGCACGCCATTTCTGCAAGCTAGTTAGCACCATACATCCAGGTGAGTGCATGCAGATTTATACTGCAAGGGTTTGTCATTGAGGACCTGCTCACAGCCACCCCTATGTTCTACGTGGCGCCAGAGTGTTGGGCCCAATTTGCTACATGCTGCTGTTGTTGGCCTATGGTGTCAGGGGTATCTGGCGGACAACTGTCTGGAGGAGCAGCTTTGCACCTCATACCAGTGACCACACAACTGCACTGTGGGGACAGAAAGCATCATGCCGCATCATGTGAAGGGAGAGTATAGCCATGTGGGAGGTCATTGGCGACCATGAAGGGGCGTCGGCAGTGCCCGTGGCTGCTGAGGCGATGATGTGGTAAAGATCAGCAGGCAATTGAGATGGTGTATAGTCACCAGGGATGGCATTAGGTTGCCAGAGTCCAAACCCAGGCCAAACCTGGAGGTCACACTAGAACAACAGGAAGCCACTAATTAGGGTCAGGACCCAGCTGCCTATTAGCCTGAGGAGGGGGCCAGAAGACAGCAGAGAAGGGGAACTTGGCTGTACAGGACTCTCATGACCTACAATGAGCTGTCAAGACACCATGTGCCGCCAGAGATTCTGCCTTAACAAGGAGACAGTACACCACCTGTGCCATGTCCTCATGGACTTGGCACCCCATGGGGAGGAGAACAATCGCTCCCGGTAGCCATGAAGTTCAGAACAGCCCTTAGCTTTTTCGCCTTTGGGTCATTCCAGGGCTTGAGTGGGGACTTGTGTAACATCTCACAGTCATCATTCCACAAGTGGATCTGGGAAGTCATGGATGCACTCTGTGCCCAGACATCCCACTGCATCCATTTTGCCCTGGGCTAGGCCCTACAAGAGGCCTGGGAGGATTTAAATATAGCTCTCCCTTGTTAACAGTGCACAACTGGGAGCCAGTTTGGACGAGTCAGTTATCTGCGGATTCTATACTACAAGTCTCATGCGAGGATTCGTTCACTACACTAGGTCTGGGATGATTGCAGGCAAACTGGCACAGATCACTTCAGTTTTCTTGCCCTTTTGGGAAAATTCCACCCACTGAGAATTAAAAATGATTGACACCAGAAAAAGGAACTCTTCCATCATATGTGTCACCTCAATTGAACAAAAATGAGTAGCAAAGTTGCGATTTCCTTTAGTGCTTTTGTTTTAGGCTACATTGCCAGAAGCATGAACTGTGTTTACACATTGAAGATCCAGCCCACTTAAAAAGATAACCTTTATTTTGACATTGAACTGATGAATGTTTACTCGCTGATTATTTGCATGTATTCCCGAATAAATAGTAATTCTTGCACACCAAAAGTTGATCCGCTTCGCAAAAAATGTACAATTCTTCCAGATTCAGCACGAGAGAAGCTACATTTTATTCAAGATGGCCATCCCTTCAAACCTCTTTTTGTAAAGCATACAAATGTTTTAATATGTAAGAAATTTTTCTTCTTCAATTTCTCTCATGCATTCTATAATAAAATGTAATTCCTCACTTTTTAATCTAGCTGAGAGCTATTAGCTAGTTCTGTAACACCTAACACCTGCCAGAATGATGAAAGCATTGTAAATGTATGATCTTTTGATTCATGTGTATTGACTCGCACAACATCTACAGACTGTAAATTTACTGACATCACACTATTACACTCCTTTAATCTGATTGAATTGACTGGAAATGCAACAATCATAAAGATAAGCATAGCTAATGGAATTTGTTCTATACAAACTTATAAGCCTAACTGAAGTTCGTGCTAAAGAAGACAGAGACTCTTAGAACAGGATGCACAATGCTTCCTGCTGCTAACGGTACGGTTCGTGTGATGATTCACACAAGGGTGTGCTGAGTGTATGCCGAATGTATCACAAGAGGCTGGACTGTGAAGTCATACAGCCCTTCCAGCCAATTTGATCTCATGCAACTGAAAGCTTTGTTTTTCAAAAACTAAGCTAATGATTAGCAAGTTCACACTGAAAAGCAGAAGCAGTGAGAGCTCAGATGGAAGCAGGTAACCCAGAAGAGAGCAGCTCTCACAGAACCTGCCAGATTAGACAACACAATAATGCAAGGATGAGAACACAAGTTTTGGAAAGTTCCAAAAGCTAGGGAATGAAAAGAGGAATCTCGGAAAGACGAACGTCAGAGGGATAAAGAACCAAAATAATTTAGCAAGGCACTAATAACTGAAGGTCAAGAAAGGGCCAGAGAGAGGCTCCCAATAAAAAGCAGAGCTGCAAATTGCAGACCTGGAGAAGTTGGCTAGCGAGAAGCCAGATATCCAAAATGGAAAAGGTTGGTGAAACCTTAATACAGTCTGTGAAACACTGGTGTTGGCATAGCTCGATATCTGAGAGATTCTGTGGAAGCTTGAATGCATTTTGTGTTCCATGGCAGAGAAATGCTGAAAGGAAAGGTTGGGATCCTAGATGTGGATCCTTGGTGAAGACATCTGAGAGGCAGCCTTGTGTGGGAGAAGATTCCAAAATGCATCCTTTGAAAAGGGTGATTGGAAACGTTTGTGGAGCTAGAGTTCCAGTGAAACCAGTTGGCCCTTTGTGTGACAAGTGTCTAAGTGGATATGATGATCAATCCAAATAAGTTGTATTGGATGGATTTTGTCATTTGGTTTCAGAGTGTGGTATGTCTGCTCACATTTCGCCTATTGGCTTGCATAGATTGTGTACTTACTGAAAACATTAGTGCATAAGATAGATCTTTAAAATATAAAATATATCTTTAACTGTCATGTAAGTCTGAAAACCAGAAAACAGGAGTTCTCCACACTTGTCTTTTGGATGAGTTGAACACTGCGATCTTCCAGGATCTGTCAGTTTCATTGACAGCTGGGAGATTTGCACTGGTGTGGGGGTTCGGGGCAGGAGGCGTTGAAATAGGACATCAGTAGGTTAGGGAAGCCTCCTCAGAGTGCTCGGGCACTATTGTGCAAAGTGCCCTACTAGTGAACCGGGAGACCTCCTCCCACATCACCCACCATAGATATTGGACCCCTTCTCTCCCATCATCGGCCACAGAGTCACCCCCCCACCACCTCCCCCCCTCCCCCCCCCCCCCACACACACCCACACCCACACACACACAAACACAAACACAGGTCATTGGCACTGGAGCATCAGGACCCTCTCAGTGAGTCCCATGGCAGATGCCTGACATGCCCCCTGTTATGATCCCTTCTGCAGCCCACTCCTGCATAGTCCCCTAGTCCCCTCTGCACGATCCACTCCCCTCACATAGCCCCTCCCTTGTATAGCCCCCCTTTCATCGCCCATCTGCATAGCTCCCCCTGCAAAGCTCCTCCTGCAAAGCTCTTCTGCAGTGCCCCCACTGCAAAGCCCCCGCATAGTCCACCCTTACATATCCTCTTGTATAGCTCCACTTGCAAAACTTCCCCTGCAAATCCTCTCCTACATAGCCCCCCCTGCATAACTCCCCTGCATAGCTCCCACTGAATAGCCCCTCACATTGCCCACCCTTATACAGCCCCCTTGTATAGCTCCACCTGCGTAACTCCCCCTGCAAAGCTTCTTCTGCATAGGTCCCCTGCATAGCCCCTGTTGCATAGCCCTCCCTTTGCACAAACTCCCTTGCATAGCCCCTCCATGCAGAACTCCCCCTTTGCCTGACCATCCCCTTACAGAAATCCCCCTTGCATAAGCTTCTATTGTCATTGTGCATCCTCCATCATAACTCTGTCCCCCATTCAGGACCCACCCCCATCCTCACTCAGGCCACATACTTTCTCAGGCCTTATTCCCACTCAAGCCACACCCCTTTGGTGCTGTCCCAACACATGTATGATGCCCAACCAGACTCTTCCAGGGGGCCAGTTGGGCACAGCCAGAACGCCACTGCCTGATGGACACTGCCTGTCCGTGCCCCTAACCTCCCAAAGACCTCAATGGCCTCTGATGCCCCCAACATGGCCATGTAGTAGTGGTCCCCATGACTGCAAATTCTTGTCAGCTTGACATCATGCCAGTGAGGGGGATGATTCTGGGAAGTGGGATGAAGCTGTTATATTGAAATAGGCTTTGCTCCCTTTCTGGCACGAAGCTGTTCTCACTGGCCAAAACAAGACCAGAAGGATAGAAATATCGCCAGTATGACACACCAGTCATGTTAGGTCAAGCCATGTTAACTGTGTGAGACAATTGAGTTTTTTCCAGCAGAGCTTCCATGCCCTCAAGGCCAAATACTGAGCATTGACCTTCCTGGCCAGCTGCTTCCATTCCTTTTAGAGGGTGATTCCTGACAAGCTCCTTCCACCCCCCAAGGAAGCAGACTTCTCTCTTCCTGTCCAATTTCATTCTGGCCTCCAGCACCTCATGCACAATGTCCTGCACCATCTCTACTCAGTGGTGTTGAATTTGTGCGGATCCTACTTGAAGTAGTGGCAGTCAGAAACTGCTTACTTTAATGAGTGCAATTCAGAGGGGCAGACTGCCTTTAAGAGAAGGAGGCTAGCTGCAACACATGTTTTTGGTGCCTGCTGCTGGGCTCCTTGCTGCATTTTCAGATAGTCAGTGGTATAGGATGAACTACTGGTGTAAAGGTAATAGGGTTGTTATGGTGAGAGATTTTAACTTCTCCTATTTTGACTGGGACTCACTTCATGCTAGGGGCATGGATGGGACAGAGTTTGTAAGGAGCATCAAGGAGGGCTTCTTGAAAAAGTATGTAGATAGTCCAACTAGGAAGGGACCATACGGGACCTGGTATTGGGGAATGAGCCTGGCCAGGTGGTCAATGTTTCAGTAGGGGAGCAGTTTGGGAACAGTGGCCACAATTCAATAAGCTTTAAGGTACTGATGGATAAAGATGTGTAGCTCTCAAGTTAAGGTGCTAAATTGGGGAAAGGCTAATTACAACAATATTAGGCAGGAACTGAAGAATGTAGATTGGGGGCAGTTGTTTGAGGGCAAATCAACATCTGGCATGTGGGAGGCTTTCAAGTGTAAGTTGATAGGGATTCAGGACTGGCACATTCCTGTAAGGATAAAGGATAAGCATGGCAAGTTTTGGGTACATTGGATAACGAGAGATATTGTGAGCCTTGTCAAAGAGAAAGAGGAAGCATTTGTCAAAGGTAGGAGGCTGGGAACACACGAACCAAGTGTGGAATACAAGGAGAGTAGAAAGAAACTTAAGCAAAGAGTAAGGAGGGCTAAAATGGTTCACGAAAAAGCATTGGCCAGCAGGATCAGGGAAAATCCCAAGGCTTTTGATACACATATAAAGAGCAAAAGGGCAGCCAGGGAAAGGATTGGCCCACTCAAGAACAAGGTAGGGAATCTATACATGGAGCCAGAGGAAATGCGTGAGATATTAAATGAGTACTTTGTGTCAGTATTCACCAAAAAGAAGGACTTGGTGGATGATGAGTCTGGGAAAGGGTGTGTAGATAGTTTGAGTCATGTTGAGATCAAAAAGGAGGGAGTATTGAGATTCTTGAGAAACATTAATGCGGACAAGTCCCCAGGGCCTGATGTGATATACCCCAGAATACCAACAAGCAAGGGAGAAAATTGCTGGGGCCTTGAGAGAAATCCTTGTATCTTCACCAGCTACAGGGGAGATCATGATGTGGAGATGTCAGCGTTGGACTGGGGTAAACACAGTAAGAAGTCTCACAGCACCTGATTAAAGTCCAACAGGTTTATTTGGTAACAAAATCTACTAGCTTTTGGATCAGGGCCTTTATATGCTCTGTTTGCGAACAAACCTGACGAAGGAGCAGTGGGTCGAAATGAACCTATTGGACTTTAACCTGGTGTTGTGAGGCTTCTTACAGGGGAGGTCTTAGAGGATTGGAGATAAGGCAATGTTTTTCCTTTGTTTAAGAAGGATAGCAAGAATAATCAAGGTAATTACAGGCTGGTGAGACTTACATCAATTATAGGGAAATTATTGGAGAGGATTCTTTGAGACAGGATTTATTCTAACTTGGAAATAAGTGGATATATTAGTGAGAGGCAACATGATGTACAGGGAGTGTTTTTTGAGCCTAAAGCTACAACAATATAAATGGGGACATACATGGATTTTATGTGTGGGCTTGCCTCAATGTCTGCCCCGCCCATTATCCGTGTCCCCCTTATTAATCAGCCTTGAACATATTCAATTATCCAGCCTTCACTGCTCTTTCAGGAACAGAATTCCAAAGATTAATGATTCTCAGAAATAAACAAATTGCTCCTCATCGCTGCCTTAAACAACCAGTCTCTTATTTTAAAACTGTGCCAGCCTAGTTTGATGTTCCCCCTCAAGGGGATGGATTCTGTCAGCATTTACCCTGTCAAACCCTCAGAATCTTGGATATTTCAATAAGGTCACCTCTCATACTTCTAAACTCCAATATGCATAGGCACAAGCCATTCAACATTTCCTCTTAAAATAACTCCTTCATTGGAGGAATCAACTGAATGAACCTTTCTGAACTCCTCCAGCGCAAATATATCGCTCCTTAAATAAGAAACCAAAATTACTCAGCGTTCAAGTTGTGGTATCACTATCACTCCTCAAAGTTGTAGTAAGACTTCCTTACTTTTATACTCCATCCCCTTTCAATAAAGTCAACATTTAATCTGCCTTCCTAATTGCTTGTGGATTAACTTTCTGTGATTCATGTATAAGGACACACAGATCCCTCTGTACTGCAGCTTATGCAGCCTCTCTCCAGTTAAATAATGTTCTGTCTTTGTATTCTTGCTACCAAAGTGAACACATCTTCCCACATTATACTCCAGTTACCAAATTTATGCCCATTCAATTAATCTATCTACATCTCTTTGCAGTCTATGTCCTCGTCACAATGCCCATCATTAAGCCCTGTGGCATTCTAACATGCCAGCTGGAAGGTGCTCCATTTATCCTGATTCTCTGTTTCCTGTTAGTTAGCCATCCTCTATCCTATGCTAATAGTTTGCAAACACCATGAGCTCTTACGTTTGAACCTTTTATGTGGCACTTTATCAAGTGCATTTTGGAAATCAATTAAATCTATTGGTTCCTTTTAATCCACCCTGCTTGTTAAATACTCAAAGGACACAAATACATTTGTCAAACATAATTTCCCTTTCATACAATCATACAATGTCAACATAGTTTAATTAAGATTTTGTAAATGTCCTACTGCTATATGTGCTGAATAATGGGTTCCAGCATTTTCCCAATGACAGATGCTTGGCTATATTTTCTGCTTTCCAGTCCTCCCTTTCTTGGGTAAGGGCTTTACGTTTGTGGTTTTTCAATGTGCTGAGACCTCTTAGCACATTGAAAAACCACAAATGTAAAGCCCTTTGTAAAATGTAAAGGATGGAGCATAAATGTAATGAATTTTGGAATATTACAACCAATACATTCATAATCTCTGTAGTCACTTATTTTGAAACCTTAGGATGGAGACCATCAGATCCGGGGGACTTGTCAGCCCTCAGTCTGTTTTAATTTTTCAAGTATCTTTTCTCTAGTGATTGTGATTGATTTAAGTTCCCCTCCTATTTTCCTTCCTCAAGAGACCAATATTTACTGTGGCCACTGTCTTTTTTATATACTTGCAGATGCTCTTTCTGACCGATTTTATATTTCTTCCTCATTTATTATCATATTCCGCCTTCTTCCTCATAATCTAGGTTACCATTATGCTTGTAGCATTCTATACCTTTTGTTTCAATTTGATTCTCCCCTTTACATTCTTAATTTAGCCACAGATCGTTCATTCTTCTCATGTAATTTCCTTTCTCAATCAAATATATGTTTGTTGAGAGTTAAGAAATACCTACTTAAAAGTCTACCACTGATTAGCTACCATCTTACCTTTTAAATTATTTCACCAGTCTGTTCAAACAAATTCTGATTTTACCTGTGTAATTACCATTATTTAAGTGAGAGACAGCAATTTTAGATCCATGTTGCTCACCCTCAAACTGAAGTATTAAATTCTATCAGACTACGGAAAAAGAACTAGACATATACTTGAAGAGGATACTTTGGCAGGTTATGGAAGAAGAGCAGGGCAGTGTGAATAATTAGACATCTTTTCAAACCATCTTTCCCTTTGCAATTTATGTTTCTACAAAATCATTTGATTTAGAAACTTCTATGAAAGCTGTGACAACAAATATTATAAATATCCCTGGTGTCTCTTATATTGACTATTATGGGAAATAATCAGTCAGTATCTGTTGACTATCTTCATTCTCGTTTCAGTTTAATGCTGTTTGCATGCTTAAGGGTAATTATTTGTTGATAATTCTCTTCCAGTCATAAAAATGGAAGAGTTTTGGATTGATTATTTTGTTTTGTGAACTTGGCTCTTTGCTATCAGAGGAAAATCAAGTATCATTGTAAGATACAGCTAAAGCGAGAGAACCCACAAAACGGGTTGGTATTGAGTGTATGTGTATCCACATACACTTCAAGCAAGACAACACCGCCCTGATATAAGCACATCTTTTTTGGGAAAGGTTTGCTATGTGAGATTGCTGGAAGTAGTATTATGTTATGAGAGGAACAGGGAGATGCCTACATCATTGAGAGAGGTAATATAGAAGAAAAATTAACTTATTAGATAAATAGTGCCATCATCCCATTTTTGTTTGAAAAAATCAGTCCACTTTGAAAGCAGCTTTAATTACTTTTCTTATCAATTTTCCAGCTTTTGCTCTATTTTAAAATACTTATGTCCCTTTTTAAGCCCTCTTCATCTCTGTTCATCTTAGCAGCTCCCTTGGACATTGGTTGAAATTAATAGTGCATTATACCTGAAAGAACCTCTTCACCCTAAGGATGATAGATGCTCAAAATAATTTATTTGGAGGATACTGGAGGCAAAAAAAAAGCACCAGCAACTTTGAAAATTTAGCCTAATGCTATATTATGTGAAGTTGTGCAATGCAGGGATAACCTTTAATGAGCATTTAACAATTTATCATATTTTACTTGGAGAATCATGGGGTGAAAGCTATGTTCTAGCTCGCTGTGGCATAATGAGCTCATACTTAGGCAATCTGCATCATCAGCTGCCTTATACTCTGCTCTTTAATTATCAATGCTTATTATTTCTTTGAATAGCATGGACAATCATCACATTAGTTGAATATTAATTCACAGGCTTCATAAAAGTATTTATTGTATTGGTCACAGAGGGCACATGCATACACAATAGTTATTTAATTGCAACTATTCATACTTAATGACTCCACTCTGTTATGTGATCTTAGATTATATGGTCAGAAATTGCATGCGTTCTTTACCAAGACACAGACTAAACTCCAGCAAAATAGCTAATGTGTGCACAGATGGAAGGACCTGGTGTTCAGTTTTTTCATTTCTCATTTTATTTAGTAATAATCTCCCCTTCCAGTTTCAAGTTTTCAGAAGTGATGTTGAACCATTGAATATAAAATAGATCATGTCCATTGCTAATTACAGGCAGATCTAGATGAACTGAGAAAATGTGCTCACATTAGATAGTTGCCATTTAATGCAGATACATGAAATGTGATGGGCGCTGGCATGGCAATCAGATGTATATCATCCAATGTTCCACGTTCAACACTGTTGGCAAGACTAAGATCTAGTGTGAATTTCTGAACGCTCTTGAACATAACTACAATGGTCCCTTCTCATGTTGACTCAGAGAACATTCTTGTTAAAGAATTTTCCTGGAAGATATGAAGGGAGGATTTTAACACATTAAAACTTAGTCACAATCCAATTTTCCGCCTCCCTGATTATCCACAAGAATTTCATAGGTCAGGGCCTTACTTGAGATGTCACTATATTGTGCAAATTAATAATTGTACAAAATTGTAAAGAATCCTTTTTTTGGTGAGTGGAACTAGATAATGGAACTGGATAATACTGCTTTTGTTGTTTCCTGTGCCTCCGCAGATTGTACATGTGGACATACTGAGGAAGCACTCAATTATCTGTCAGCTTGCATTATTCACCATGGAGCAAGCTTTATTATGACTGAGTTGAATTTCTGCTGAAATTAGCTTCCCATGAATAGAAGCAAGAGAAAGGAGGAATGAATTTGATATTTACTTCAGCACTGCAGACAAAAACATGGTTCAGAATGCAAATCTTTATTACACATAATCAATATCTTATAAAATCACAGATTGATTACAGCACAGAACAAGACCTTTTGTGCTTATATTGCATCTTGAAAGAGCAACTCAATTAGTGCCAATCCCCTGTTCTTTTGCTATATCTCTGCAAATGTTTACTCTCAGATATTTATCGAAAACTATTTTCAAAGCTACAATTGTATCTACTTCCACCACAGTCTGAGGCAATGAATTCCAAATCCTTGCTGTTTTCTTTAAAAAAAACCTTTTCTTATGTTGTCTTTCATTCTTTGTCCATTCATTTTAAATTGGTGACCTCTGATTCTTGACCCTTCTACCAACGGCACAGTTTCTATCAATCAACTTTGTCCAGGTCCCACATGATTTTGAACACATCTGTCAAAACTCCTTTCAATTTTCTCGAAGGAGGACAGTCCCAGCTTCTCCAATCTATCCATGTAACTGAAATCACTCAACCCTGGAACTATTCACATGGATCACTTCTGTACCTTCTGTAATGGCTTCACATCCTTTCTAAAGTGTGGGATCTAGAGAGAGACTTATATTTCAGTTTGAGGAATGCCCACCATAATTTCCTTGCTTTTGTTTTGAATGGTTTTATTTATAAAGCCAAGGATTGTGTATGTCTTTCCGTACCTGGCTGCCATCTTCACTGATCTATAAACATATATTCACAGCGCCGCTTCAGATTTGTATTCTATATTTTATGTTGCCTCTTAAACCAAAATATATCACTTAGCACTTCTTCATATTAAGTTTTATCTGCCATGTGTGTGCCCATTCCACCAGCCTCATGAAGTTTATCACTATCCTCCTCACAGTTCACAATACTTCCACATTTGTTACTGTAATAATGCACTTTCAGAGACTTAATTAGTGAGCAACAACACATTTATTTTACAATGATTTACAAGAACTGCAGCATAACTGTAGCTAGTTCTGGAATGCCTCTGCCTAAGAGGCAATCTCCCTGGGGTGATTCCCCACTGAGAATCACGATTGGTTACCCAGGTCAGGTGACCCTTATTCTGCAGTGTGGCCTTCAATGGGATAACAGTTACATCCCTCTCCCTTTAACTCCTTGATGCATTCTTCAGTGAATAATTTATTCAGTCCTAAATTTTAACTCAACGTTCTATACATGAGTTTCACAATTCTAAATCGAGTCCTTGAGGAGGTTTTCTGTTTCTGGTGGAATGGCGTAATTCAACAGTCAGAGATATTTCTACAGGATTGACATTAACAGGAACTGCAATATATGGTACCCACTCTGACATAGGTACTTCATCACTATTTGCTTCCATGGAAACATCAGTTATGTCCAAAATAGGTCATGCAGTTACTTTGGCATTTATGGATTCAAAACATTTCTTGATGGCAACACTGATTGCTGGAGCATCTCTCTATTTGATTTGATTTGATTTATTATTGTCACATGTATTAGCATACAGTGAAAAGTATTTTTTTCTTGCATGCTATACAGTCAAAGCATACTGGTCATAGAGAAGGAAATGAGAAAGTGCAGAATGTAGTGTTACAGTTATAGCTGGGGTGTAGGGAAAGATCAGCTGAATGTCGGGTAGATCCACTTAAAAATCTGATGGTAGCAGGGAAGAAACTGTTCTTATATCAGTTTGTATATGGCCTCAGACTTTTCTATCTTTTTCCCAGCGGAAGAAGGTAGAAGAGAGAATATCCAGGGTGCCTGGGGTCCTTAATTATGCTGGTTGCTTTGTTGAGGCAGCAGGAAATGTAAACAGAGTCAATGGATGGGAGGCTTGTTTGCATGAGGGATTGAACTACATTCACGAAATTTTGTAGTTTCTTGCAGTCTTGTGCACAGCAGGAGCCATACCAAGCTGTGATACAACCAGAAAGGATGCTTTCAATGGTGCATCTGTAAAAGTTGGTGAGAGTCTTAGCTGATATGCCAAATTTATTAGCCTTCTGAGAAAGTAGAGATGTTGGTGGGCTTTGGTAGGACTAATGTCCACTTGTCCACTTTGGTAGGAATAATGGTAGGAAGGACTATTACTTACATGGCGAAAAACTACAGCAGGCGACGATGCAGAGGGACCTCGGGGTCCTTGTGCATGAGTCGCAAAAACCCAGCTTGCAGGTGCAGCAGGTGGTCAGGAAGGCGAATGGGATGCTGGCCTTCATAGCGAGGGGGATTGAATATAAAAGTAGGGAGGTCTTGCTGCAGCTGTATAGGGCACTGGTGAGGCCGCAGCTGGAGTACTGTGTGCAGTTTTGATCGCCGCACTTACGCAAGGATATTTTGGCCTTGGAGGGAGTGCAGAGGAGGTTTACTAGGCTGATTCCGGAGTTGAGGGGGGTTGAACTATGAGGAGAGGCTGAATAAACTAGGCTTGTACTCGTTAGAGTTTAGAAGAATGAGGGGGGATCTCATTGAGACATATAAGATGATGAATGGGATGGATAGGATAGAAGTGGAGAGGCTCTTCCCACTCAGAAAGGACAGTAGGACTAGAGGGCACAGCCTCAAGATAAAGGGGGGGGCAGTTTAGAACGGAGTTGAGGAGGAACTTCTTCACTCAAAAGGTGGTGAATCTCTGGAATTCTCTGCCTGTTGAAGTGGTGGAGGCTGCCTCGCTCAATATTTTTAAGACGCGGGTTGATAGGTTTTTGATAGGCAAGGGGATTAAGGGTTATGGGGAGAGGGCGGGAATGTGGAACTGAGCCACGACAGATCAGCCATGATCTTATTGAATGGCGGGGCAGGCTCAAAGGGCTAGATGGCCTACTCCTGCTCCTATTTCTTATGTTCTTATGTTTTATGTCCTTATGTTCTTAATTATAGTGTTGCCATGGGGGGAATCAGGACAGGTTGTTGGTAATCTGGACACCTAAAAACTCTCGGTCCTTTTTACTTTGTCCCCAGTGATGCACTGGGGCACGTTCTCCTCTACGCATCCGGAACTCTATTCCTCAAGTGGTCCATGTGTTTATAAGCAATCCATCCCTCCATGTTCCCTTGGTATGAAAGCGGTCCCATCATAGAGGTAATAATTCCGGCGTCCAACTTGATCCATTACTGAATTTTCTCATGTATGTGGCTTCACTTATCATAAATGATCATGCTGTCCAGTGTGACTCATGATTTGCTTTCTGATTTGACTGGCTTTCTACTTCCCCTGCAAATTTAGAAACATTTGGAAACTTGTTCTGAGACAATGGAGATTTTCCTGTCCCATCCACCATAAGAATCATAGCGGATGGAGGGGTGTGGTGGGGGGTGTGGGGGGGAGGTGGGAGCAGACCATGTAAAAGTCCGTTGACCTCGGGCAGGATTTTCTAGTTTTGGAGTGAGCATGGCCGGAAAATCCTGCCCAATGTCTCATTAGCAGCTCTGCTGGTGGAACATATTGGGCCCAATTTTACCATTTTCATTCTAAGTGCTGAATCTGGGCATAATGCAGATCCGACTTAGAAATCTGCTTTCAGGCGCCCCCATATGTGTTTAATACTGCTGAAAACAATGAAGATTTGAAACTCAGCACTTGTTAATATGGTTCCATTGTCTGAAACTATGACATCAGGTAATCTGTGAATTGAAAAGTATTGGAAGCATGCAATGTAGGTGACTCCACCTGAAAACTGCCCACCCATTTGGCGAGTGCATCAGTCATGAGCAAAAATATTGAGCCCAGACATGGACCAATGTAATCAATATGAAATCATACCCATGGGCGACTAAGTCAATGCCAAAGGTGACAGTTGACAGTGCTTGACTAGCTTCTTAATATCAGCATGAATACTAGGCCACCACACATAATTCCTGGTGAGTCCTTCACTTTAGAGACGCCACGATCAGCTTCAGGGATCAGCTCTCTGCCTGGTACTCCCCAGAGTATGATGACACCCTGACAACTCAATTCATTCTTGCAGGTAAAAAGTGGTTTCATTGCCTCAGAAACTGGTTCATTTACCCATCCTATCGGTATTTTGTCTTTCACTTTGAATGGAACTGGATCTCAGTTTGTTCAGTTCCTGATCTGCTTCGCCGAGGCTGGCAATGTCTCTGAAAAATTTAATGTCACAATGATTTCTTGTGGCTCTGAAGCACATGTGATACTTTCTTGCAAGGGGAGCTGGCTAAGGACATCTGCATTCACTATATGTTTTCCAGTTGGTGATGAAAGAATATTCATAGGTAGACAGAATCAATGCTCGTCATTGAACTGTTGCTGAAGCAATCGGCAGTATAGCCTTGCCCTCTTTGAAGAGACCCAACAGTAGTTTGTTGTCAGAAACAATGGATATGTGTCTACAAGTAAGTACTGGTGGGATTTCTTGATGCTAAAGACCATTAATAGTCCTTTCTTCTTGATCTGTGAGTAGCTTTTATCGGCCTCTGAGAGGGTTCTTGACAAACACCATTTCAGAGCCATCATCCATCTCATAGGGTAACACTGCACCATTACCATATGGAGTGGTGTCCCAGGTCAATATCAATTTTTTAGATGGGTCAAAGCATATTAACAAGTTTGAGGAATGAAGCAATTGCTTTACTCAACTGAATGTTTCCTCCTGAGGACCCTTGCAGGAACAATGATGGTGTTTCTTAAGCAGAACTTGCATGGGGGCCAATATGGTCGATAAGTTTGGTCAAAATAAGTCCAGCGTAGTTTACCATTCCCAAAAATGATTTGAGATCAGATATGTTTTTGGGGGGTAGTAGCCCCTTTATCACTTTGACCTTGTCTTCCATTGGGTGTAATCCTTGTGTGACCACACCGTGTCCAGCTAGGTCACCTCAATGGCTTGAAAGGTGCATCTTTCTTTCTTGAGGCAAACTCCAGCCTCCTGAAATTTGTTTAACACTTCTTCTAAAAGTTTACTAGTTTCTCGGCTCTGTCCACCCAGCTGTAAGGGCATTGTCAAGGTATGCTGCAAACCTTAGTCGCTCCAATAGCAGACCCTTCCATTGTCCTTAGAAATTTTGTGCGTGCCAACGACATGCCTAAAGGCAGGTACGTGTATGGGAATAGATAGACTTTTGTATGTGTTTATTGTGACAAACTTCCAGAAGTTTATCTAATTCAAGTTATGTGACCCATATGCAGCTTTATGTAAGATTGATCTTCTCTCAGCTTTGCATACAGGTCTTCAATTTTCAGGACTGTATATTTATCCACTTTGGTGGCCTGATTAACTGTTAGTTTATAATCACCTCAAATGCAGATGGTCCTGTCCAGTTTCAAAATGGGGACTATATGTGCCGCCCATCCTGAGAAGTGAACTGGCTGAACAATGCCTAGTTCTTCCAATCTGTTTAACTTAGTATCCCTTTCTCTCGTAACACATACAGCAACAGTCCAGCACAGAACAATCAGGGAGTTGTCCCTATATCCACATAAATCTTCACTTGTAGCCCTTTGATTTTGCTTTATTCATCACAAGAGGTGCTCTCGTGTTTTCTTATCAGTTCAGGCAGTCCCCCTTCACATATTTGAAACATCTCAGCCCGCTTCAACATGATTTGATTAAGCCATTCATGGCTAAGAAGGGTTGGTCATTTACCTATCATTATTATCAATGGGAGCTGGGTAGGCTATTGTCCAGAGCTTACAGGTACCATTGTGATGCCTTTTATTTTGATTTCTTCTCTCGTATAGGTCTTCAACTCGGCAGAAATGCTCTTTAAGTTCAATGGCTGGACTCCATCTCTTAGGTACTGAAATGTATGCTTGCCCATCACAGTTGTTGATGCCCCTGTATCCATTTCCATCTTAAGAGGCTTCTCATTTACCTGGAATATTACATAATAGGGTCACTATGTAACCCCACATAATACATGTAATCCCATAATAGGGTTCATCTTGCCTGTTTTTAAATTAATCAGAGAGTGAATATCAGAATCACTGGTGCTAGACTCTTACAACATTTAGTTGATCAATTACTTTGCAATCTTGATTTAGTTCTGTATTTCTTTATCAAAAGTCCTCTTGTGTGACAATAAAAGCAGCATGGTAGCACCGTGGTTAGCACTGCTGCTTCACAACTCCAGGGACCTGTGTTCGATTCCTGGTTTGGGTCACTGTCTGTGTGGAGTTTGCACACTCTCCTTGTGTCTGCGTGGGTTTCTTTCGGGTGCTCCGGTTTCCTCCCACAGTCCAAAGATGTGCGGGTTAGGTTGATTGGCAATGCTACAATTTCCTCTTTTTTCCTGAGATGCATAAGTTAGAGGGATTAGTGGGTAACATATGGGGATAAGGCCTGGATGGGATTGTGGTCGGTGCAGACACGATGGGCCGAAGGGCCTCTTTCTGCACTATAGGGTTCTATGATTCTATGAAAAGCACTCAATTTCCTTAAATGGACATGCTTCAGAAGTGTAGTGGCCTCCACATCAGTAATGTTCCATTAAAACATTACTGACTGTTTTCTTGCACTGTACCTTTTTGTTTTGTTGGTGGTTGAAATTGTTGTGAGCTTTGTGGCTGCATCTGTGGTTTTGGCACCACAGCTGGCTGCACGTTCCCTCCATTATAGATGAACGGCACAATTGTGTGCACTCTGCACCCTTTTCAGTCCTTTCCATGGCCAGCGCTATCTCCGTTGCTCACTTAAAATTCATACTGAACGATGCAAGAAATCTGCACTGAATAGTGTTGTTGTTCATGCGACAGATCAACCTATCCCATAACACATCATTTAGGGTGCTCCAAAATCATAGTACTCACAGAATTGCTTGAGTTTAGCAGTGTAAGTCATGAATGATTTGCCTGGGGTTCTCACCCTCGAATTACATTTGAATCTCTGAAGTTTGATTGCTGGTTGAAGTTACAATTTCACCTTTACTAGGTCCACAAGCTCACTAAATAATTTGGAATGAGGCAGATTTGGGGCTGTAAGACTGTGAATAAGGTTATAGGTCTGAATTTCATAAACACTTACATTGCTTTACTTGAAAAAAGATGCCTGAGATGCTCAACTTCCTGTGTTTGGTCCCCTGTAGAGGAGTCAAATGCATCTATTCACCCAAAGAGAGGCATTCTGGTGAGTATTTTTTTCTTTTTCTCAGGCTTTGATTAGAACAGATATTCACAGGTGTTGGGCCAAAGGAAGTGTTAGGATAACTTACCCTTGTTGCCAGATGTAATGATGTACTTTCAGAGACTTCATTAGTGAACAACTAATGATTTATTTACAAGAGCCACAGCATATCTGAAGCTAGTTCTAGAATGCTGCTGCCTAAGAGAACTCCTCCCTCTGGGTGATTCTCCACTCTAAGTCCTGGTTGATCACCCAGGTCAGGTGACCTTTATTCTGCTGTGTTGCCCTTAAAGGGACAACTACCACAGTGTCATCACCAAATTTGGAGGTTGTGTCCTGCACACTTTGTCAACTTCATGAAATATGTCAAGAAAAGCAGTGTTTCAAGTACTGATACCTGGAGAAATCACTATTTGCCTTCCTCCAGTCTGAAGAACAATTTGTTCACCACTGCTTTCTGTCCTGTCACTCATTAAGCTTTATACTCATGCTGCCGCTGTTCCTTTTACGCCATGGATTTTGACTTTGTTGGCAAGCCTGTTATGTGACACTTTATCATCCACCCAACCATGTACATCCAATCAACCACATTACTCTTGTCAACCTTCTTCTTTCATCTCATGAAAAATGTCAGTCAGACAGTTATGACAATACATCAGTCACTGAAAGTAACTGTGCAGGTACAGCAGACAGTAAAGAAGGCAAATGGTATGTTGGCCTTCATAGCGAGAGATTTTGTGTATAGGAATTGGGATGTTTTACTCTCAGACTGCCTGGATCCACTATAGTTTGTTTACCGCCTCAACAGGTCCACAGCAGATACCATCTCCCTGGCCCCGCACTCAACCCTGGAGCACTTAGATAACAAAGACACCTATGTCAGACTTCTATTTATTACTACAGCTCAGTCTTCAACACCATTGTTCCTACAAAACTCATCTCCAAACTCTGTTGCCTGGGTCTCGGCTCTCTGCTCTGCAACTGGATCGTGAACTTCCTAACCCATAGACCACAATCAGTAAGGATAGACAACAATACCTCCTTCACGATCATCCTCAACATTGGTGCCTCACAAGACTGTTTTCTCAACCCCTTACTATACTCCTTAAACACATATGACTGAGTGGCCAAATTCCCCTCTAACCCGATTTTCAAGTTTTGGTCAGATCTCAAAGAATGAAAGACAGAGTAGAAATGAGATAGACAATCTGGTGAACAGGTGCAGTGATAATAATCTCTCCCTCAATGTCAACAAAAAGGAGATTGCCATTGACTTTAGGAAGTATAGAGGAGAGCATGTTCCTGTCTACATCAATTGGGACAAAGTAGGAAGTGTTGAGAGCTTCAGGTTTTTAGATTATCAACAGCCTGTCCTGGCACCCCATGCAGACATTATAGTTAAGAAAGTCACTAGCACCTCTACTTTTTCAGAAGACTAAGGAAATTCAGCATTATCAACTACAATTCTCACCAGAGGACCATAAAAAGCATTCTTTCTGGTGGTATCACTGCTGGGAAAGGTTCCTGTTCTGCCCAAGACCACAAGAAACTACAAAAGGTCATAAATGTAACCTAATCTATTATGCAAACTAGCCTCCTATCCATTGACTCTGTCTATACTTCCCATTGCCTCAGCAAAGCAGCCAGCATAATTTAGGATTCCACGCACCCCAGACGTTCTCTCTTCCACCTTCTTCTGTTGAGAAAAAGATACAAAATGCTGAGGTCACATACCAACTAACACAAGAACAGCTTCTTTCCTGCAGCCATCAGACTTTTAAATGGACCTACTGTACATTAAGTTGATCTTTCTCTACATCCAGCTATGACTGTAACACTACATTCTGCACACCCTTGTTTCCTTCTCTGTGAACGGTATGCTTTGTATAGCGCACAAGAAACAATATTTTTCACTGTTTGCTAATACATGTGACAATAATAAATCAAATCAACTCAAATCAACATCAATTGTGTGGGGCATTGGTGAGACCACACCTGGAGAAATGTGTGAGTTTTAGTGTTCTTATCTGTGGAAGGATGTCCTTGCTATGAAGCGAATACAAGAAAGGATTGCCAGGCTGATTCCTGGGATGACAGGTCCATCATTTAAGGACAGACTAAGTCAGTTGGGGTTATATTCACTGGAATTTAGAAGAGTGAGAGAAGATCTCATGGAAACTTGTAAAATTCTAACAGGGTTAGACAGGTTCATAGAAAGAATGTTCCCAATGGTGCGGAAGTACAGAACTAGCAGTCATAGTTTGAGGATAAGAGGTAAACCTTTTCAAGCTGAGGTGAGGAGAAATTTCTTTACTCAGAAGATGGTGAATGTGGAATTCGCTACCACAAAATGTAGTTGAGGCCAAAATGTTGTGTGATTTCCAGAAGAAATTAGATACAGGTCCTGGGGCTAAAGGAATCAAGGGAAACGATGGTAAGGGGGAATCAGGATGTTGAATTCAGTGATCAGCCATGATCAAAATGAATAGTGGAGCAAGCTCAAAGGGCTGAATAGAATAGAATACCAGTTAGAGTGTGAGCACCCATCCTCCTTCACTATCTGGTGGTCACCATTCCCTCTCTACCTACATTCTTTAAGCAGTGTGGTGACCTCATTCAGAAATGTGCTGTCCATAGAGCTCCCACCCTCGCGGATGCATCGTACTGCCCCAACTGCTGCTGATAGTGACCACAATTCAGTTACGTTCACCTTAATGATGGAAAGGGATAGGCATGAACCTCGGGTCAGTAGTTTTAGCTGGGGGAAGGGTAATTATGAAGCTATTAGGAGAGAATTAGGAAGCTTAGGTTGGACTAGGAGACTACAGGGACTGGGAACGTCCGAAATGTGGAGTTTTTTCAAGGAGCAGCTACTGCGAGTCCTTGATAGGTATGTCCCTGTCAGGCAAGGAGGAATTGGTAGAGCTAGGGAACCGTGGTGCACTAAAAAAGTTGATTCGTTGGTTAAAAAGAAAACGGAGGCTTGTGTTCAGATGAGACTTGAGGGCTCAGGTAGTGCACTAGAAAGCTTTAGATTGGCTAGGAGGGAGTTGAAGAGTGAGTTAAGAAGGGCTAAAAGAGGGCATGAGAAGACTTTGGCTGATAGGATCAAGGAGAATCCTAAGGTGTTCTATAGGTATGTTAAGAACAGAAGGTTGGTTAGGGCAAGATTAGGGCCAGTTACAGACAGCAGAGGGAAGTTGTGTGTGGAACCGGAAGAGATTGGAGAGGCATTGAACCAATATTTCTCTTCGGTGTTCACGCAGGGGGACATGAATGTAGCTGAGGAGAACACTGGGTTGAAGGAGTGTAAACTAGACAGTATTGCAGTTGATAAGGGGGATGTGTTGGATATTCTTGAGGGTTTGAAAATAGATAAGTCCCCTGGTCCGGACGGGATTTACCCTAGGATTCTCTGGGAGGCAAGAAAGGTGATTGCAGAGCCTCTGGCTCTGATCTTCAGGTCGTCGTTGGTCTCAGGTATAGCACCGGAAGATTGGAGGATAGCGAATGTTGTCCCATTGTTTAAGAAGGGGAACAGAGACTTCCCCGGGAATTATAGACCGGTGAGTCTTACTTCTGTTGTGGGCAAGGATTTAGAAAAAATTATTAGGGATAGGATTTATAGTTGGAGAGTAATGAATTGATTGGAGATAGTCAGCATGGTTTTGTAGCAGGTAGGTCGTGCCTTACTAACCTTATTGAGTTTTTTGAGAAAGTGACCAAAGAGGTGGATGGGGGTAAGGCAGTTGACGTGGTATATATGGATTTTAGTAAGGCGTTTGATAAGGTTCACCATGGTAGGCTTCTGCAGAAAATGCAGATGTATGGGATTGAGGGTAATCTAGGAAATTGGATCAGGAATTGGCTAGCAGATAGGAGACAGAGGGTGGTGGTTGATGGTAAATATTCGTCATGGAGTTCAGTTACGAGTGGTGTGCCTCAGGGATCTGTTTTGGGGCCACTGCTGTTTGTAATTTTTATTAATGATCTGGATGAGGGTATAGTTGGGTGGATTAGTAAATTTGCTGATGACACCAAAGTCGGAGGTGTGGTAGATTGTGAGGAAGGGTGTCATAGTTTTCAGGAAGACTTAGACAGGTTGCAGAGCTGGGCCGAGAGGTGGCGGATGGAGTTTAATGCGGAGAAGTGTGAGGTAATTCACTTTGGTAGGAATAACAGATGTGTCGAGTATAGGGCTAACGGGAGGACTCTGAATAGTGTGGATGAACAGAGGGATCTAGGTGTATGTGTACATAGATCCCTGAAAGTTGGGAATCAAGTAGATAAGGTTGTTAAGAAGGCATACGGTGTCTTGGCGTTTATTGGTAGGGGGATTGAATTTAGGAGTCGCAGCATCATGTTGCAACTGTACACAACTCTGGTGCGACCGCACTTGGAGTATTGTATGCAGTTCTGGTCCCCACATTATAGGAAGGATGTGGAGGCTTTGGAGAGGGTGCAGAGGAGGTTTACCAGGATGTTGCCTGGTATGGAGGGGAGGTCCTATGAGGAGAGACTGAGGGATTTGGGGTTGTTTTCGTTAGAAAGAAGGCGGCTAAGAGGGGATCTTATTGAAACATATAAGATGATTAGAGGTTTAGATAGGGTGGATAGTGATAGCCTTTTTCCTCGGATGGAGAAAGCTAGCACAAGGGGGCATGGCTTTAAATTAAGGCGGGGTAGTTATAGGACAGATGTCAGGGGTAGGTTCTTTACCCAGAGGGTGGTGAGGGATTGGAATGCCCTGCCTGCTACAGTTGTAAATGCACCTAGTTTGGGGGCGTTTAAGAGATCCGTGGATAGGTTTATGGATGAAAAGGGATTGGTTTAGGTTAGAGGGTCATTGCTTTTTTTTTAACTGGTCGGCGCAACATCGTGGGCCGAAGGGCCTGTTCTGCGCTGTAATGTTCTATGTTCTATGTTCTATGAACTCTGGAACAAGAGACTGAAAATTGCCAACTGTTAATATTTAGAAATGTATATTTTTTAATGAGCAAATCTTTATAATTAGCATGTTCGAAGCTGAAGAATGAGAAGATAGATTGGATATCTTACATGAAAATGGTCAGCAATTAGATTCTATAACTTGTTCTGATTAATGGGAGTGGAGCAGTGGATACATTGCCATCATTTGCCTTCAGCGAACTCTTTCCTTAATATGGACCCCTTTAAAGTCTTGTAGTGATTTTTAGATTCTGATGCTGCATGTTTAAAGCTTTGGAGTCTGGTTGACTGCCAAAGCCTTAAGTGTGTTTTTTTAACCACCCCCTGTTTCACTACTCCTGGAAGTGAGTGGAGTTGTTGAATCTCGCTATGCTTGGATGGTATTTCATTGCCCATCATTTTGATGGATTTAACAATCCAATTTAAAATAAAGGTGCTACTCATTGTGTTCCAATAGTCGAGTAAAATCACACAATCTTGTCACACGTTTGCTTGTGTAATTCCTAGGCGTTTCAATTGATTCGAGAACATTGTGTACTAACACGATGCACTCACCAACACAGTCTGCCTTATAGTTTGCATTTAGTTAAAACTTTCTGAAATGACTACAAGTAGGCTTCATTTACATAGGTCAAGTGACCCATGCTTATTTCTGCTATTTGAAAGAAAAATTTGAATAATTTCAATTATCTTTCCCTTGGATAGGAATTAAATATTAATGACATTAAAATAAGGTATTTTCATATTGTTTACTGGTGAGCTTACCATTTAAATGCACACTCCCATCCTGGAGTTGGTATATAAGGAGGCTATTTTATGCTTTTCTACAGCCCTCTCATTTCAGCATGAGTTAATTTCCTCTAAGTCTACCTAAGTGTGCATTAATTGAAAACTAAAATCTACTCTTGTTTGATCTCAGCACCTTGGCAGATATGGAAGGGAAAATTGAGTGTGCTTTCTGTAAGGTCAGTTGTGTTACAACTGCAGAAACAATCAGCATGCAGTTCTAATGCCATGCTTGCTGAAGGGATAACTATGTACTTAATAAGCTTAAACAACATCGGTTAGCTAATTCTCTACTGCAATTCACTTGGCTCCTGTGTCTTTTGTTCTTTTAGGGCCAGCTAATAGTGTAGGAAACCCAATGGTTGACACTGCAGGCTCAAACCACCAAAGGCTGGGAGTACACATTTTTCTTTTGATAAAGAAGATGTCTGTACTGGATATTGCAAACTGCAGCTGAATTTTTAAAGCAGTTTTTTTATTATTAACCTGGAAATTTCAATATAAAAAGATATTTTGTTCACATGAAATTTGTAGCACTGAAAACGATTTATCCTTCATCACTGCAGTTATTTCTCATTTAAATAAAACTTCAGAGGTCTCCAAAAGACATAAGACCATAAGCCATAGGGACAGAATTAGGCCATTCAGCCCATTGGCTCTGCTCTACATTCAATCGTGGTTGGTATTTTTCTCAACCTCAATCTCCTGCCATTTCCCCATAATCCCTGATCACCTTATTAATCAAGAACCTATCTATCTCTGTCTTAAAGACAATGATCTCAATGGCCTGGCCTCCACAGCCTTCTGCATCAAAAAGTTCCACAGAGGCTTAAGAAATTCCTCCTCAACTCTGTTATAAATGATTGCTCCTTTAACCCGAGGTTGCGCCCTCTGGTTCTAGTTTTTCCTAATAGTGGAAATATCCTCTTCATGTCCACTCTATCCAGGCCTTGCAGTATCCTGTAAGTTTCAATAAGATTCCCCCCTCCCCCCACCTAATCCTTCTAAACTCCAACGATTACAGGCCCAGGGTCCTCAACCATTCCTCAAATGATAAGCTCTTTATTCCAGGGATCATTTTTGTCAATCCTTTGACTCTTGTCAATTCTTGACATCCTTTCAAAGTTTAGGGAATCACTAATTTTGGGGAAGGGGGAAGAGTTTTGGAAAGTCTTGAGACTAAAGTCCTTTCGCCGTTGCAGTTCAAATTTAGAAGGCTAAAAAGATCCATGTTTGCATATGAGGGCAATCCACTGGTGAGGCTAATTTTCAACTTTGCTACCTATAAGCTGACAAAGCCCCGGGAAAATTGAGCACAAACATAGTTGTTGCTAATCTGTTCTATTGTGGGAAAGCAGTCAGTTTTAATGTAGTTAGCTCTAGTGCCAATGAAATCAGTGTGCTTCTACCTTCCCCCAGTGGATCCTCCCTTTGATAATCTTTCTATTTTAGATTAGCATGAAGCAAGTGAATAAAGGACAGGTGCAAAATGTTGTGATTTTACAGATTGTGAAGGCAATTTTTATCACATGCTGTCCACCAACTGCCTTGGACGTGAGGCTCAAGGCCATATCCCATTTTCGTATTACTATTGAGGTACACACAAATGCTGGAAGGACACACAAATCTGTAGCTCCTCCACAGAGCAGAAAATAAGAAACAGAGACAATTAGGAGGACAAGGGGTGCGAGAATGTTTAAGTCAGCAGAAGACCAGGGTGTTGATAAGAAATGAAGTTTTAACCTGCCTTGGATACACCTAGTTCTTTAACGGACCATTGTTCAGTAGCAGTGCTTAACAGATTGATGCATGCTCTGCCCAGTTGTACGTCAAAGTGCTATTGGGCTCTATTACTGATGTAGGAGCTTGACTTGCATATTCCAAACAGGCTCCCATCTGAACCATGGACTCACCAGTTCCCCAGATCCAACAGATAGGTCAGAAAATGCAGTAGGATAAAAGTGTTGGGTAAGGAAACAGGATCGTATCAGATTTGTAGGGGGCCAGGATATCTTACCAGAATTTGGCAGTGTAAATTCCAGTGAGAAAAATGGTGTATATTTCTTCAGAGAGATAGGTCAGTTTCCTCCCCAAATCATGCTGTCATGCAAAGGGTGGGGCTTAAAGACAGCAGCAAAGTCTGACAGGGCTGTGATCAGGGCACCATGATAAAGAGCACCCTAATCAAAACAAGAATCATCCTTCCACCCTCACCCTTTCCACCCAAGCACACCATGGATGTCCTTTCACCTCCCACACTGATCGAAGTCAGCATTCACCATCCCACTCCCCTGATCAGAGTCAGCACCTCTCTGTTTCACCCGCCACTCCTCCCAGTCCCAGCCCACATCAGTCAGTGTCGGCACCCCCTCTCTCCGAAACATTGGACCTCTTGCCCCTTGCTGGACCCCCGCTCTTCTCTCCAAATATCTGACCTCTTCCCCCAGTCCCCCTGTAAGGCAAGTATTCCAAATGCCCTCCTAATCATCCAACCTTTTGCCTTTGGAATCTTTAGGCATACACACTCTGGCCCGTTATACTTCCTAGCATCCTACTATTCATTCTGTATTAGACCACCCAAAATGCATCACCTCACACTTTTCAGGGGTAAACTCCATTTACCACTGCTCAGCTCATCTTACAAGCCTGTATATATGCTCTGCTGAGGTCTTGCAGCATTCCTATGTCTGCGTCAGAAGCTCCAGGTTCAAATCCCACATCAGGATTTGTTGGCCACAAGAGGAGCATTCATGATGTGATCCAATGAGCCATTAATCAGCCAGCAAATCCCATTACCACTTCTCCATTTATTCCCCAAAGGCAAGAAAGCAAGTGTGTGTGAGTATGCTAAAAAAAAACCTTGGGCCCTGTACAGAGCTGTTCCTGGCCAAATCCGGGTAACAAAGGGAGGTCAAGCATCAAAACCTCCAACTTTAGCTTTCATGGAACAAATGATGCCAACTCAACATTATTTGGAGCTGGTTTAAACAGTAACAGATCTCATTTTACTGGGCTCTGTTCCTGTTTAAGTTAGTTGTCATGTAAATGTTACAAAAAAAACAACACGCTGAATTTTTAATGCAATTTCTGTTCAGTGATTTGGAAATTCTAACTTAAAAATAATACTTTGTTCTTATGCACTTAATAACACAATGAAAATGAATCATCCTTTGTCACTGTAGTTAATAATTATTTAAGCCAGTCTGTAATGTCATGCATATTAATTTCTGCATTAATTAGCTCTAGGATTGATTACACAATGCTTTGTGATCACTCAGCCTTTGAAGAACTGGAACTTAAATACAGAAAGAAAATTGTATTAAGCAGTTGCCATGGTGGGTTCCCAGTTGTGTTCATTTCAAGTAAAGCATGTTCCTGAGACAATTTATATTTCTGCACTCTTTGTGCTGTTCCCATTTAATTCACAAAATGGCCAGTTTATCTCTTGTACAATTGGTATAAGCTTTTATTCAGATTAGCACTAAATTCCTTATGGAACGAAAGCCAGGATAATGTTCCATTATCTTCTTTATTTTTCCAGGATTAATTAAATGTTGCTTCTGCATATTGCTCTGTAAATAAGGTGCTTGAATAGCAATTTCGGCTCAACAGATATTTCACATACTAAAAACTACTTAATGTTGGCATCACATCAATGTAACTGGCGTAATTGTGGCCTCTTAAAGGACACATCCTGTGGTTTCTTTCTTCACAGTTTTATGTAGATTGTTGGGCACAGTTTATTATTGCACTAGTTCAGTTTAAAGTGTGTTTATTAGTGTCACAAGTAGGCTTACACTAACAGTGCAATGAAGTTATTGTGAAAATCTCCTAATCGTCATACTCTGGTACCTGTGCGGGTACACTGAGGGAGAATTTAGCATAGCCAATACACCTAACCAGCATGTCTTTTGGGCTGTAGGAGGAAACCGGAGCACCCGGAGGAAACCCTCGTAGACATGGGGAGAATGCGCAGACTCAGCCAGACAGTGACTGAAGCCGGGAATTGAACCCTAGTCCCTGGCACTGTGAGGCAGCAATGCTAATCACGCCACCATGTCACCCCGATGGCATTGCAAAAATAGCTTCAAAGCCCAGTCAACAACTTACATACCATGTGGGATTGACAATCTATCTAACAAAACTTTTGTTGGGGAAAGCAGCCT